>NC_088683.1:47247122-49647122 GCF_028017835.1 Emys orbicularis
AGGTATAAACAGAAGACGGATACAGTCTGGGTTGCACACATTTTTATGTATAAAAAGTAACAGTTATAAAATGACATGGAACACTTTTGTATGAAATGCCATCTATTTCTGTATTGTCCTCTTGGTAAATTAATCCACATCATAGCATTTGAAGCTAAGATAGGCAAATAAACTTCATACTTTCTGATCCAGATAACTGCATTTTCTTAGTTCTTCCAACACCATTTCCAGGGGGAAAAAATCCCAAATAAAAAATTCTTATGGCTCGAGTCATGGCTGACACTGATGTCACCCATTTATCTTCCACCCTAAAAATCATCATAGAATCAAAAGATAGAAAAAAAGACATTAGATTATCTAATCACCTTTTTATTTGGTACAAAGAAGAGAATTTATAACCGAACATCTCAAAATTAGAGTTATCTTATAACACTTAGTCTTCTGGTTCCCATTTTTAAACTTTTTTTGCTTCACTGCCTTCAATCATTTTCAAGGACACCTTCCATCCCCCATGCTGTAGGCCTTAATCTAGCACACACTCACACAAATGAGTAACTTTAAACATGTCAGTAGACCCATTGACTGCATGTGTGGGTACGTCTATAATTACCTCCGGGTCTAGACGCGATGAATCGATCCCGGATCGATCCCGGAAGTGCTCGCCGTCGACGCCGGTACTCCTGCTCCGCGAGAGGAGTACGCGGAGTCGACGGGGGAGCCTGCCTGCCACGTCTGGACCCGCGGTAAGTTCGAACTAAGGTACTTCGACTTCAGCTGAAGTTGCATATCTTAGTTCGAAGTGGGGGGTTAGTGTGGACCAGGCGTGTGTGTCTGAAGGACAAGGGCCTAAATATTCTGCACCGATGTTTTGCAGTGTCTTCTGATAGCATCAAGGTTGGGATTTTTTTTTCCTGGCACATTGAATGTTTTCACGCCCCCACACTGCTCACCTCACTTGTGCTCAGTTTAAACATGGTCATGATATTTTCCTGTAGTCCATCCCCAGCTCTCATGATACCTGTACAGCCAACCTTATGAAAAGCTATTATTTTTCACATTACAGCATTAACCAACAGTATCCTATCTATAAGATATCTAAAGTATCTAATCATATTATGATCAGAATATAAGGTAAGCAAAGCATAATAATTAAAATGTGTCTTTTGATATGTTAGGCATTTAAGAAGCTTGCCTCAAGCATATACCACAAACACGACCAATATCATAGGGGAAAAAAAGTGCAGAGGTCTTCATAAGAACAGGAAGCTGAGGATTGGAAACAAGTTATAGTACAAGGAAACACAACATTTAGAGATACAGATCACTCTGCAGGATATGCCATTTTGTCGCCCTAATGATCAAGCAAACGAAGATAATGCTGTTTCCACATTTAGTAAGCAGTTTTGTAATCGGTTTAAAATGAGTTCTGATTTAAGGATCAGAACATTCTGTACAGCTATACAGTTTCTTTCTAGAGTCTGGTTGCATCCAACTATTACTATAGAACAGGAGAACTATATATGGGATAGCGGTTATTGGGGGCGAAATAATAATACTCTAAGGTATATTACATTTATAAAACACTTTCATTTTAAATAATCAATCCTCACAATTACCCACCTTACAGGAATGTTACATTTTATTGCCTTAATTTTACAGATAAGGAAACTGAAGCAACCAGGGTAAGTAAATTACCAATGGCCACAGAACAAGTTACTAGCACAACTGGCATTAGATTTAGCAGTTCCTGGTTTCCAGTCCCACAATAAATCACTACATGCCTTCTCAATGAGGGTATGTTGAATTACACAGAGTGCTACCCTCAACGTGCCTGACTACCCAGCTATTGAACCTGGCTGGGAGAAAACAGACTGAAAGCTGAAAGGAATGGAGTGATGTCATGCTGAACTGCAGAGATAATACTTGCAAGGAAGTTGAACATTAAGTTGTCAGTGGGTGATCTTAGTCAGTTTGATTGAATGGGTCATGTGTAAAGTTGTCATTCAAGGCAAGAGTCTTTTGATTAAACAATGTCTAAGAGATGTATATCAAGGTTGGTGGGCCTAAAACATATCCTACCTTCTTTTTCTCCATTTAATACTTAGTTTTAATACAAGTGGAATTGAAAATGTTAATAGAACCGTTTTATGGGTTGTATTACTATTATTTCTACTGTGGAAGCATTTAATAGTTCCACAAACATGCACTACTGTATAAACACAGAGTCAAATGTTTTGCAAAGGCTTGCTTTTGCAAAATACTAAAATATGGGCAAATGTGACCTTTAAAGGATCCCCTTACAATACATTATGATGGATTTTTATTCACAAATTAGATGAACAGACTTATTTTGGTTTTA
Source organism: Emys orbicularis (assembly GCF_028017835.1). Lineage (NCBI taxonomy): Eukaryota > Metazoa > Chordata > Testudines > Emydidae > Emys > Emys orbicularis. The sequence goes on from NC_088683.1 coordinate 47,249,482, forward strand.
ATTTGGTATTAATCTTGACTGATCAGATTTCATAGTAATGCTTTTAAAAAGTTTACATTAAAAGAAGCATATTGGAACAAAGAGAAAAAACAAATGAAACCAGATGTTGACAACCACATGAGTAGTTGAATGTACATGTGGAACATGGAAGATTTTTTTATTTTAAGGTTTTTAAGAAAAGAGTTAAGAGCCCATTTAAAGTCTTCCAGCTGTTAGATAGCAAGGTATGAAATCTGTTCCATGATATGTTTTAGAATGATCTGCTGCAGTTAAACAACTAGAATGTGTTTTCCCCTCATCAAAATAAAATTTGCAGGCTTACATTTAAACACAATAGGAAGAACTAACATTTAGAATCCTTTCTTTAAATTGTTCATTATTCTGCTCCTCAACTCCTTCACTCTCAACAGAAGTTCCCATCACATACCTTTCAGCCACTTAGTAGAAATGTTAAAGTAAAGAGTAGTAAATAGATGAGTGTTAGGAAAGTGTTGTGTTTTAAAGATGGAAAGCACGATAGACATGCTAAATGTTGCACATATGTGGGAGAACCCACCATAACATTTTTCAGGTTTTTCCAAAAGTATGTGTACTGAGAGAGGAATGAGGGAGCTCATTGAATGTTGAGATTCCTTACGTACAATATCACTTGTACATTTTCATAGCCCATATTTTACATGCTTGGCTTAAAGCATTGCAAGAATTAACAAAAATAATACATAGCAGGGAAGGGTTGGATAGCACTGAATGAAGAAATTACTCTGTCAAAAGATAATCAGTACTTTTGGAATAAATACTTTCATACACAAAAAACAGCACATCTGGAAGTACTCTAAGGAAATACCTAAACTGGGTTAAAACAGTTATCACACAAAGCAAGTAAGGCTCAATAGTAATTTTAGATTTCCCCTTAAACATAAATATCTCCTATATTAGCTTGTATTTTCTCCTGATTCCTCTCCCCATACAATATGTGGTATACAGTAAGAAAAATCCATTTGAAATTAATAGGATATACAACCACTTGCAGGTAACAAACATGCCTCACATTGCCAGATGAAAATCTACTTTTTCTAGACAGAATCTAATGGTAACAAATAGTCAATAATAGTTTATTCAACAGTTGACAAATGGATCAAATAATTTGACCATCTCTAGAATGCATTCACTTTAAAAGCTATAGAAGATTATTCAGCCATCTACAGTTCTGCTTGAGTAATTCAATAAATTATTTAAGAATAATTTAGTTAAGAATACCACATCCAGATAAATTAATCACAACAAATTTTTACCAGACAGAATAATCATTAAGTACTTGGTTTAGTTAAACATGAGTTACATATATGTAATATATATATGATAAGCATTTATTTTAAAAGGAAATTAAATTCTCAATTACATAATTACATACATAGCAAGGCTTGGTGAAATTGCATTGAAGTAAATGGCAACACACTCACTGAGATCATAGGCCCAGAATTTCACCCTTGGAGGCAATTTAAAGTTGCCTTTACATTGTACCTTATATTTTTTACTCATCTGCATGTGTGTGAAGGGGTCAAAAATAGTTATTCACATTTCTACAGAAGAAAGTTGAGTGATGTACTGCTCAGGAAAGATATGTTTTCTGGTGATATCATAAATAACAATAGTATTCAGTAGTAAACATCTGTATGGGAACATTAAAAAGGAGTGTAAGTAATGTAAAGTGTATCCACAAGAAAAACAAGCAAGAGTTTAGCTAAACAAGAGTATAGGTATTTCAACAATTAGACCTATTGCATTTCATATTTTTGTTAAGAGCGCCATGACGTACTCTTCAGAGTACACTTCTTTAATGAAGCGTGTTTTACTTCTGCCAGTTAATCTGACTGGCTATTTTTAATACTATATTGATAGGGATGTGTATTTTGTTAAATGTGTATTAGGGCTTGTCTACATTACCGGCTGGATCGATGGGCAGCGCTCGATCCAGCGGGGGTCGATTTATCGCATCTAGTCTAGACGCGATAAATCGACTGCCGAGTGCTCCAGTAATCCACCAGGGCGAGAAGCACAGGCGGAGTCGACAGGAGAGCATCAGCCGTCGACTTACCGCAGTGAAGACACCGTAGTAAGTAGATCTAAGTACGTTGACTTCAGCTACGTTATTCACGTAGCTGAAGTTGCATAACTTAGATCGATCCCTTCCCCCCCAGTGTAGACCAGACCTTACATCGTTGGAAATCTTTAAAAAAAGGGAGGGTATTGTTTCCAGCACTCAGAACTTTTAAGAGTATAAGGCCCAAATATTTGGTTTTCTCAAAGATTGTATGAAAGACAATGAAGTTTATTAAAAACAGCTATCGATTTAAACACTGACCTGTAGTTTGCAGTCTGTTGTGTACTTATATTGTGCAAGTACATAAACCATCGCTATACTTTTTTTTTTTATAAATTCAATTTAGTTTTAATGTTAGTGACAAAAGAATTTAAAAAATAAACCTAAGCTAATATAATTAGTAAACTGTTAAAACAATAGGTTTATAATGAAGAGCTCAAATCTAACATTTGAAGGGGCAATATACAGAGGCAATTTACTATTCTGGAACATAAAGCATGTTGAATGTAAGAACAAATCTGAAAGTAACCAAGCACACTTCTGGATTGTTAACTTTCAGATCCTCAAACAGACTGTCTCTCAGATAAAGAGAGGAGATATAGAAAGAAAAGTTAGGGCTTGTCTGCACAAGTTATACAGGTATAAGGTAAGGTGTTAATTTAAACTGCTATAGCTATACTGGTAGAATTCCCTGTATAGGCATTTATTCCAATATACAGTGCCCTTTTTCTAGTTTAGCTTACATTGTTTTGGAAGCAGTTTGTTTAAGCAGTGGAGATATGTCTGCAGGTTTTGCATCTGTTGCTCTGGCAGGCTCTTGTGTTGCTTTGAGTTGGTGTGGCCTTGTCAGTGGGGAGCTTGCTTCTGATGATACAATTGGAGAGGTTGGGGGGTTGTTTGAATGCCAGAAGAGGGTTTTCAAGGAAGATTTCTTTCAGGATGGGATCCCCATCAAGTATGGGTTGTTGTAGTTTGACGATACCCCATATGGGGTCCCGTGTGGGATAGTAGGGGACTGTGTGTGTGTGTGTGTGCGCGCGCGATCAGAGGGGGTTTTATTTCTATATTGAAGCAGATTCTCTCGGTGGCCCATTCCATGATGCGATCTACCTCTCTGGTAGAGCATCCTTGTTTGGTGAAGGCAGTTCTGAGTGTGTTACGGTGTATATCCCGGGCTCTCTCCTCGGAGCCTATTTTATGGTATCTGACTGCCTGGTTGTAGATAACAGATTTCTTGGGGTGTTGGGGTAGTTACTGGATTTATTAAGGTAGGTGTGGTGATCCGTGGGTTTCTTGTGTATAGTTGTTTGCTGTTTTCGACAGACCCCAGTAGTGGTGAGTGGAACACGCACACATACAGTGCATGTGCATGCAAAATTAGTAATTAAATCCTGAATTAGTAATTTCATGTAAAGATCAGGATTATGGAAATTAGGGAGGGTTGGAATCTCTGCTCCTCCTGTCACACACCAACCTCTATTGAGAATCAATGTCACCCTTCAAACATTCCAGGCAGGTTGCTCAAATTAGGTAGAAAGTGAGGATTCCAGAAAGAGAAGCCAATTCACAATCAATGTAACATGAACAATTACCTCCTTGAAAAATGGAAAAACAAGTGCGGGGAGAAAAACCTCAAAAGGGTAACCTCTACATTTTGAGGAGAGACAGACAGGCAGGCAATTGAGATCCTGCAAGATATCTGCAGAGAAGCAGAGTGATAACCCAAGTTATTTTACAGTTCTCTAAAGAGACCACCTGGGCAGGGTTTTCACTCCCAGAGAGCAAGTAAACCAAAATATATCCCCACACAGGGCCATCCCTAGCTATTCTGGGGCCCTATGCAGCCCCCCCACGGGGGGTGTGGGTGGGGCCCCAGGCCTCCATGGGGGGGAGGGGCTGGCCCCAGGCCTCCATGGGAGGGGTGGGGCTGGCTTGGGGGACAGGGGGAACCACCCCCCAGCACTCACCAGCGGCGTGGTTGGGGCTGGGTTGCTGCACTTCCCGCCGCCGGTGACTGCAGGCCCAGCCCTGCCGCAGTCCTCAGGGGAGTGGGGGCGGGAAGAGGCGGAGCAGGGGCATGGGCTTTGGGGAAGAGGCAGGGCTGGGGCGGAGCAGGGGCTGGAGCAGCATGCAGCTGCGCAGGGCACCAGGAAATTTGGTGCCTCAAATTTCCTGGTGCCCTACGCAGCTGTGTACTTTGCGTATGGGTAAGGACGGCCCTGTCCCCACACCTTCATGAGTAAAACCTGCAGTGCAAAAATTAAGTGTTTTGTCTGTCATTTATATATAAAATATAATATAATGAAGAGTAAGATACATATTGTAAGCTCTTTGGAATGGGCACCATCTTTTTGTTATGTATTTGTACAGTGCCCAGCACAATGGGGACCTGATCCATGTGCTACTGCACTACAAATAATAACCAATGATCCTACAAATTCAGGCTGAAAAACACAATATTCAAGCCTGCACAAAGTCCCCATGCAAGTATGGGATATCCCAATGTAAAACACACACCTCTTCTGGAGATGGGAGTTTTGAGGGGCTTATAATCACATTTTCTATTTTTATGTTTTTCTCTTCCCTGCTGCTGCATGAACAAAAGAGAAAATTGCCTGTAGAAGGAAATATGTAAACTATGTTGAAAGTAAACAATCGGACACAAATACAGACATTTTCTCTTTCAGTTATGTGTCTTAGGTAAAGAACTTTTTTGACAGAGTAGGATTATTAAATTCAGCAATGAGTTTCTGTACTGCTTCTCCAAGAGGCATAGCACAGAACTTCCAGTCCAGAGGGAGGTGGGAGTATTGTAGTTTTAAGCCATCTGTGTTCTCTCAGTCCTGAACTGACACAATCCCTGGAGGCCTGTCTAGGTTACAGCAGCCTCCCAGGCTTCTCTACCTGTTGAAGTGCTGCCTGGACCTGGAATCTCCACAGTGTTATGTGCTGTGTCGCTGCTCCTGATACTTCCCTCGCGTCTCCAGCCACGCCCCCATGACACACTCACCTCAAACGCTTAAGTCATATGGCCAAATACTGTAATGCTTACGTTCCAATCCACAGAAAGAAGTCCTCTTAGAGGCTCATCTTACATATGATAGAATTTGGAGGAAGGATAACTCCTTCAACTAGGCTTTTTGGGCTGTATGTGAAGGAATGGCTTATATAAATTATATTCTTCAAAGACAGAGTGACAGATTAATTCTGAGGTTTTATTCTTTTCCAACAAAGTATGCAAAGCATCAATATCAACATCTGAGTTTGTTGTTTTTTTTAAATTTTAACACCTAATACAATTCCAATTTAAAGGATTACTTGCACAAAAAAATAAACGCATTTGGTATAAAAAATTTATCACTTTAACACCCTTTTTCTTATGATCTGCACCCTGTTCGGTGCAGAGACATATAAAGACTAATGGCACAAATTTGTTTTTACTCTACAGGAGTTTGTTTTTATGTACCCAAGTACTCTAAAGGACACCAGCCCGCTTTATACAAGAACCATTTTCTTCAGCCTGCTGAATTTAGTTTCACAAAGAAACAAAGCTATAAAGGCATTATAAAAACAACTGCCTTATATTCTTTTTAGATACACTGACTTTTTGCACCATTTATATACATACTGTTATATAACAGCTCGAGTACAGTACATGCAGCAGAATATGCCTGTTGAATATAAAACATACATTTAAAATCTTCTCCTGTTAGAATTCTTTGAAGACTGAATTATTGTAGAATGCCCACTGCTCTGAGAAAATGGTTTGAGAGTACAAATGTCTGCATATGTTGGCCACTGGAAGAATCCAAGGCTAACTGGAATAATATTTATAGCACATCAGTAGTGCATAAATAATTTACTTACAATATTAAAACACAACTAGCAAAACTAATAGTTCAAGATCTTATGATTGCTATATCAATCCTTCTTTAAGTGGTTGCAAAATGTGATTTGTTAAAGTCCTCTATAAAATCTTTAGGATGTCATTTGTTTTCCAAATGAAGAAACTTATTTATGTCTACTGCCTCTTCTCTTCATTGCAGCAGTACACTGTGGACAGTACCATTTCCCTTTTGGTGCCTCTGTCAATCCAACACAGCCATAATGGAACCACTCTATTGGGCACTATAAAACAAATATACAGAGAAAGTTTTATTGCACCTGTGGCAAGAAATGGATATTATGAAGTATGAAAATGGAATCAGCAAAATGACATCCTGTCCTCCACATAAAGTTACTAGCGACAATAAGAAGGGCAAAAACAAGAGAGATGAATGAAAAAACTTCACTTCCTATAATAAGTACAGAAGATGATAGAAAATTTGAACCATCACACCTGGACCCATGCACCAAGAAAAAGGTAAAAATTTAAACCATGCTTAGAAAGTGCATTTTAAACAATCAAGCTCCATGTTAAAGCATGGTTGAAATCATATGATTTATCACCTTTTATAAAGGTCTGGGGAGTAAATGAGCCATCTTAGCTTTAAAAACAAATAGTTGAACTTGGATAGCCCACATGACATCAACAAGTAAAATAGCACTACGCTAGAATGATATAAGGTGAGTTGTTTAAATATGTAGAATCTGACAACTCCTAAGAGGAACTAATACAAAAACACAGTAAAAAAAGAGTAAACAGTGACTGAACTGGCATACACATTTACTGATATTATACATTTAAAAAAACAAGCACATCGAATTTCTACTTATGTCTGATGCTATGTCCACGTGGCCGTGCAGTTCGGACTATAAACTGCAGTGTAAACTAGCATGCTGTGCTGTAACTCCACCATGTGGATGCTGCGGGTGAGAACTAGAAGATATCTAGTTTGCATTAATGTAGTCCTCTTTAAACAGCACTACATTAACATGAACTGGTACCTCTTACTTCATGCCTGCGGCATCCACATGGGAGAGTTACAGTACAGCATGCTATGCAATTCACAACCCTGAAGTCCAAATTGCGGGCCATGTAGACTATCCTTTACATTGTGATCAAACATCTCGTTCACATTGCTTTTATATTACCTCTGAATTTGCACTATTACCTGCCCCAATTTCTACTGTGCTAATCTCTTGATTTTGCTTTATTTATTCTTGAACCTCTGAGCTCTCTGGCATAGTTGCTCTGGTTGTCACTTGTGTTAAGTGTCAGAATGCTCAATGACACAGTGGAGCAGCATGAAATACAAGTGGTAGCAAGAGTGAAGTAGCCAAGTGTGCAATCTCTCCATTCACACACAAAGCTGCTTACCAAACTTCTACAGGACCAAGGAGCAAACCATGAGAACATGAGCCAGATGGAATGCAGACTAGAACTTGCGTTCTGGTCACTGGCTGCTACAAGTTCAATCACAAGTGCCTTTCAAGAAGTTTTGCAGGTTCTTCCTCTCCCGCACCCAATTTTTTTCTTTTCCAAAACAGATTCTTGAAAAATTACTGAGAGTTTTATCGGTTTTCATTTTAAACTGAAAACTGGAATATACAAGTCGTTTTAGCCAGAGGAAAAAAATAATAAAAACTACTTCCAGTGCATGTTCACTGGGCTATCTTAGAAAACAAAACAAATTCTCATCCCCCAAGTCTTTAGCATTTTGCTACTTACATCTTGGTTATCGCAGCCCACCATTTCACCATAGGACACCTAGTGCAAGGATAAAATTCAAGCTATTAATATAGTAAATAATCAGCCTCTTCAATTACTGAATAATTCTATGGCAGTTTTCCTATACAAGCTCTGTAATAAACAACAACAAGATACTGACAACCTATATGTTGCAATGACATTTATTTTCAACATTAGATTATTTAAAAGAGAAAAGTATTTAAGTCCAATTTGCTTGTCTTTATGCAAAAAGACAGTGAAGTTCATGCATGTCTCAAGTTGGACATGAAGGGCCAGCACTCAGTGCTTAGCGCTTCTAACATCTGCCTGAAACCTCAATAACGTCCATTCCACATTTGTTTATCATCAGTTTCCACTTTCAGATTCAAGAATTTCAAACAGTACCAAATGGCACACTTGTTTAAAAAAACAAAACAAAACACAAACACCAATAGAAACACAACCAAATGTTTTCATTGGAATTTATAAAATTTTAGATGCACAACTATTCATCTTAGGTTGTATAAAAACTCACTTCTCGGAAATACAAATATGCTTGGACCATTTTCCCAGTTCTACCTCCCCAACCTTCCCTCTTATTTTAAGTAATAATGGACTTCGCAATCTTGTAGAAATCATCCAAAAACCTGAAAACAAAACTGATCAAATATAAGGGAAATTTACCTGCACAAATTGCTTAATATTCCCAACTAGTAAACAAAGTGTGTTTAAACAAGTTCAGCATGTAAAATTAAGTGCATCCCTATAAAAAAGGGGGATGTGTGCCTTGTAAAAAGGCAGCTTGACCAAGTTTTTGATGTAGCCATTAGCAAAGCATCTAGAGAGCTTCACACATGAGAACAGTCACAGAATAAAGTCATTCAGTAGTCAACTTCATTATTCATGTCACTTACGAGTGTATATTGACAGCATTCTAGCCCTGGAATTCTTAACTGTTTCAGAAGCATAAAAGAAAAATTCCCAGAAAGCTACCTATCCACAATATCTTCAGAAACCCATCAAAGTAGCTGCCTACAGTGCCCATGGGGATGACTAAAAGCAACTGAAAAAAAAGGATAGGTTTTAAAATTTGGTCCTTGTATGCTTGAATATATCTGCCATTTCGAAGTACTACATGGCCATTACTAATTACCTAACGTCATTGTGATTTAGTTTATACTTTTTTTTTTGACAACCTGAAGCAGGGCTAAACTAATATTGGCTATTCCAAATAAGCAGTACCTACATATCCTCAGTTGCACTTTGGTTTTATTTTAATTATAGTATACAGTATGATTTTGGGCAACATAGAACAAATATGTATACATTGTACTTTTAAAATAACAACCAAATACACAAAGTGATACAAAGATCTGAACTGAGCTGAGATCCATCAATTAACTGAAACTATACAAGTTTCACACTTTACAAACTAACATTTATGGGCTGAAATGCTGAATTATAGTGACGCAGCGCATCTGTTGAGGAGCTGCTGAGTTTAAGACTCGTATATACAGAGCACTTACCTGATTACAAATGCAGTAACGTGGCTCATTTGGATCATAGGTCCAATCAACTTGATTGTTAGAATCAGACTCTGGTATTGCTGCTGTTTGCTGAGATAGTTCTTGTGCTAAAGCAGACGACGAAGAACATGATGACAGAGATGAAGATGATGATGAGGAGGAGGACTGCTGGCTTGAAGACTTGTTGTTGTTTCTGAAAAATGAATAAATATACTAAATACTTTCTGAAGTAAGACCTGTTCACTCTACTGCCAACTCAATGAAATATGAGGAAACAAGGCTCAGGAGAGTGCTGGAAAGAATCATTGATGAGGGGCCCACATGCTATAGTAATCAAGTGTCATTCTCAAACAGATTGTATTCAGCAAGTAGTGTGAGTTCAGATGGATATGTTGCTTCTCTTTGCCAGAGAATAAGAGCGACTTTGTATTCTGGTATCCTTACAAGAAGGGGGCCAATTATTCCAACTGATGGAATTTAACATGTTAAAGCTGCCAAATACAACTGACTCATACTTCACAATCATTGCACCGATAGCCTTCATAGGTCAATGTAAACAATACACATTGTTAATACACAAGTAACCAATGAAATAAATGGGAATTTGTATATACATTAATCTATATTGCACATGTAATCTGTAACAAACAGTTGTTTTTTGAATAGTCATCTTTACATCCATTCCCCTGAAATAAAACCGACATTCTACAACAAGCAGAAAAGCGATCTTTGTAAGCTCTTTGAAGATAAGAAAAGCTGTTACTTAGGCCAGGTCTACACTACCGCGGTAGTTCGACGGCTGGCAATCGAAGTTCCGGGTTCGATTTATCGCGTCTGGTCTGGATGCGATAAATCGATCCCGGAAGCGCTCGCCGTCGACTGCGGTACTCCAGCTCGGCGAGAGGAGTACCGCGGAGTCGACGGGGAGCCTGCCTGCCGCGTGTGGACCGCGTCTGAACCGCGGTAAGTTCGAACTAAGGTATGTCGACTTCAGCTACGTTATTCACGTAGCTGAAGTTGCGTACCTTAGTTCGAATTTGGGGGTTAGTGTAGACCAGGCCTTAAACTGAGAACTGTAAACTGAGCAGTACTTGTATGCTAACTCATTCCAAGGCACACCACAAAAAGAGAATTGCAATGTCAAAAGAAAACAAATTTAGCAGAGAGCATGTTTAGGTAAAAGTTAACAAACAGCCTGAACTACCAAGATCTCATTTTAACTCACCCATGATATGGGACCCCTGGTTCAATTCCCCCAGCTGCCTGATGAGGAGAAGGGATTTGAACATGGGTTTCCCACCTCTCAGGTGAGTTCCCTAACCACTGGACTGTAGAATCACTCTCACTCGCTCCCTGTCCAAATACTTATTTAAATATTTATAAACCGTGGAACAGCTTCAACAGGAGAGACTGAGAAAGGCCCACATCAGTATGTCCCATAGTCCAGTGATTAGGGTACTCACTGGGCAGATGGCAAACATGTTCAAATCCATTCTCATCAAGCAGAGGGAGGAACTGAACTGGGGTCTCCTAAATCTCAGGTGAATTCCCAAACCATTGGGCTAAATATTATAAAAGGGAAGTGCTACTCCTTCTGCCCCGCACATCCCCTGGTCGTTTTACGTGGAGTTAGCTGTGCTTTGAGAATGCTCCACAGGCGAGACATGCCTGTCTTCACCTGATTTAACGATAGCACTGAGGCTTAGGCATTATATAGGTGCCTGGGCACCTAAACTGAGGCATTGTGCACATGCACAGTGGCTGAAACTAGGCAGTTGAGAACTTCTAGTGAAAAGTTTAGGCATTTTAGGCGTCTCCAGTGCTAAGCAGCAGCTGAACAGGGGTTTTGTCAGACGAGCCAAAATTTAGGTATCTAAGTCCTTTCTGGATCTGGGCCCTACATTTTAGTATTCTCCCCCCATTATCTGAACTGATGGATAACATGCTAAACATAGCTGAACAAAATAGAACATACTTGCTTTTTCGACCACTCCGTGAATCTGTGGTTGATGAACTTAATGTTTGTGTTAATGTAGATGCCAGAGCTGATGATGAATATCCAGTTGAGTCTCTGGATAATGAAAATTCTCTCCCAAGTTGAAAGTCATTGTTCTTAAAGGCTTCATAGCTGGCTTTTAAGCTGGATGTTCTTCTTCCTTCCTTCATCTAAAGGAAACACTGATATTAGAATAAAGGATACTATACAGGTCCTACAGGCCTATAGAAATCACCATGCTATGAACTACTAGCTGTGCAAATATTTTATTTAAATGGTAGCTACTATCCAGTTTACATCATGGTAGAAACAGCCTAATGAGAAAAAGCCCACACCAAACCCCCTTTTCCTGCAAGTCTTATGTCATGAAACCACAACATAAAGAGAAGTCAACTGAAAAAGTGATCATGAGAATTCAAATCAAATAAAAGCATAAGCCTTTCTCCATTGAATTGGATGGCAACTTCCTTAAGATATTTTATCGGGAGGTTATTACCTGTGCTGTGGCTTGCACTGCTTGAGCCGCTGCCATGGTAATAGCACCAGCTCCAGATCCTGAAGATAATGAGCCCAGGTTATATGATGCCAGTGGCTGAGAAGAGTTTGCATTGTATGCATTGTTGGAAGAGGATGATGAATTACTGTTTCGACACCCTGGATGAACAAAACACTTGTATGAAATTTAAAGTGAAACTAAAAATTGCTTTACATTTAGTAAGCAGAAAAAGTTACATATAACAACCAAAGATTAGAAACTTCTCTTAACTTATAACAATGCTACAGGAAGGACTGGTCATGGCACATTGCTTATTACTGCCATGAACAACAGCCAGTTTGATTTACCATCTTTGTTTACCCCCTCATTGCATATCAGGATAATGTGGTCTTGTGGAAGGGATTGTGCCTCATGTCAATCCTCACTAATCTCTCCAGTTAAGAAGCAGCGGTTACTCTGTAATCTGAGTCCAGTCCAGTCTTTTGGTTGCAATTTTGATGGCTACAGTACACATCCTCAAAAAAGTGCAATTTAATACTACTGTAACAACCATACCATTCTTAAAAGCAAAATAAATCACATATCCAAGCAGCTAAGGACTAGAACTTTAACACAATACCTGGTTGCAGTTGTGAATTAATCGCTTTGTAAAGAAAGTGCAGTTTCCTAATATTTAGCTACCATACACTTTACCAAAAGTAGCAGGGCATTTAAAAAAAAATAAAAAAATAAAAAAGTAATAAATGACCATGAATAGCAGACTATTAAAAATAGCAAAGCACTAAATACTAAAGTTACCAAAGAGTTAGAGACACCACAAACCTCACTTACAATTAAGTAAAAGTAGTCCATATTTACAAATCCACCTCTTTCCCTTGAAATAATGTCACCAAGACCACACAGTTTTCCTACAGCCCATCAGCAGCCTTGATAAGTGTTATTCACAAAACCAGGATCAGTTTACAAGACAACAGAGCTCAAATTAAAGGAGATAAAAGGCAGAAGCAGCAATGAAATTGATCTGATGTTTTGCATATGACTCAAAACAGTTCAGTTAGAGCTTAATTTGATTACTGTGCTGACTCCTCCACCCCAAGGAAAAGGGACTGTGAATGCACGCATCTTGAAAATGAATAGAAATTCAGAAAAATTTTGAGTTACAGTATACATGGTAGCTTCCTTTCCACTACATTAAAATATCTGACAATCCAACAAATGGATTGTTTCCTCACTGCTGCTAAATGGCAGGTCTGACCTGCTTCCTAACAGCTGTGGTCCAACCTCCTCCCCACCACTTTGAAAGTAAAAATAGTCAAACATTTTTTCCTCAAAGTGAGAAAAAATTTAATTTTTGTGAATACACAATTTGAAATTTTTACTGTCCCTTCTCCAAGAGGTATAATAAAACAGAATTTGGCATTTAGATTACCTGGTGTATTTTCTTTAGAGGCATCTGAAGTGAGAGTAGACAAAAGAGCTTCAGATTTAAACTTCTTTTCAGGAACATGATCTGTTGTACTATGGTGAGAAGATGGATTATGCTTTCTTTCTGTATGAAAAAAACAAATGTAATGTTTACTAGATTTGAAAGTGAATGTAGTACTCAAGAAAGGGAAGAACTCAATAGCCTTGACCATAATCTGGGAAAGAATAAACAGGTACTATAACCATACAGCTCTATTAACTGACTTCAGTCCCAACAGAAAAACCCTGACATTTCATTCTTGGGCCTCCCTGGAACAAATATTAATACCACTAAGTTGTGCCAAATGCTGGTGGGGTTTTTGAAATGTAGGCAAACAAGGGTTATGAGGAGAACTCAGGAAATATCTAATTCTCAATAAAACGTTATACATTTGAAATATTTCACCAACACATGTAGTAAAACTGAAGATGAAATGTTCAATTCCAGAAACTTACTCTCTACTGGAGTGTGTGAATGGGCATGATGGTTATTCACTGGCTGTGATGGTGTATCCAGTTCCAGAGAACCTAATATACAGTTAAAAAAGCAGTACAATTGAAAGGCCAACCACAAAATAATGCAATGTAGCTAACTTTAATCTTTCAAGTCATCTTCACTTTTAGATATAAAATGCATCTTTAAGAGCTGTACAATACAAAGAATATCTCCACAAAAACAGTTATATTCATTTTAGCCAGGAATTCTAGAGGAGGAGTTGGACTTCAAAGCACTGTCTATGCAGCTATTTTTAGAGCACCAGAACAAGCCCCAGGAGCACAAGTCTGTTGATCCAAACTGTGAGGAGTTTCCACTCGCTCCAAAACACTAAATAGACAACCTTCAGTGTCAAGTGAATTTGAAACACCACTGGACTGATCCAAGCCCATTGAAACCAAAGGGAACCTTTCCACTAACTACAGTGAGCTTCAGATCAGGCCTCAGAAGTTGGAAGACTCAGGCTAGGTCTACACTACCCGCCTGAATCGGCGGGTAGAAATCGATCTCTTGGGGATCGAATTATCGCGTCTCATCGGGACGCGACAATCGATCCCCGAATCGACGCTCTTACTCCACCAGCAGAGGTGGGAGTAAGCGCCGTCGACGGGGAGCCGCGGAGGTCGATTTTGCCGCCGTCCTCACAGCGGGGTAAGTCGGCTCTGATACGTCAAATTCAGCTACGCTATTTGCGTAGCTGAATTTGCGTATCTTAAATCGATCCCCCCCCTCCTCTCCCCTTAGTGAAGACCTGCCCTTAGATAAGCCATTTTACTATGCTGTACTTGCTGGTTTGCTCTGAGATAGTTTTATGATAGGTCATGGATTTTTTTATTTGTGGTAGTTTTTTTTTTACAAAAAAATAGGACCTTAGAAACAATACTTTTCACAGTGTGTCCCACAGCTCTCAATCCATTAAAAACCACTCAAAAGCCAAAATCTCTATTGAACTGGATAAACACTAGGACACAACTGCATTTTTAAGGCAAACCTTCAGCTAGTATCTGCTTTTGGCTGGAAAAGAAAGATAGGTCCAAAAAAGGAAGAATTTCCAAGTTCAGGGAATAACTAAAGGATGCAGATCTTATATTTAAGACTCAAAGTTTCTTGTAGCACTAGACTTCAAGGAGGCCACACGATCAAGTGCTAGGGGAGGCTTTATGACAAAGCAATTGTTAAGACAATATACAAAATAAAAAACATTTGAGTGTGTTCAAATGTATGCAATATCATTTTGGATGGGCTGAAGCCTATTCATCCTATCAATGTTAGTTACTCCTTTAACTTATTTAATTACAGGACAACAGATTAGAGTCTGAAAAGTTGTCTAAATAATCCAAGAAAAGAACTATAGTTCAATAATTACTCTACCACTTCCACCACTTTTTTTTTTTTTTTAAATATAGGTATTTGGGTATGAACACAGCAGTGCTCAGATGATTGAGACAAACCCAATGAATTCATTTTAACAGGACTGGACTAAGCATCAAAGTTACATTTTGAGGATATTCTTGGTATGCTAGCATTACTCATGTAACGGACTAGCTCAGTGCTTGCCCTCTTGTGAACACTCAACTATACATCTTTATTCTTTGGTCACTAAAATACTAGAACATTTGACATTTCATTTTTGAATACTTGGTAAAAAAGTTGAGATATAAAACCTGCCAAAGCACATTTTGATTTCTAAATATTTAATATTCAGTTTTGTCATGAGTAACAGAAAGCTCATCTTTCTGATCCCTCTCTCATCTGACTTAAGTTACTGTCTTACTAGTTCTAGGATTGAAGGAAGCAGATGTTGAATCACTGTTCCACAATTAAAACAGTAATTTTCCTATAAGATTTACTGTAGTTGTATTTAGTCATTTAAGATTTTATATACGTTGTCCTACTGCAAGCTAAACAAAACAATTATCTTTTACTGTAACTGTCAAATTGTTTCCCAAAATATATAAAACGGGTTTAGTGTAGTGTTCTTCCTGGAACATAATTGCTACTATTATTCTGTTTGTTAAGCATTTGATTAGCAACAAATCTAGCAAAAAGCATTATGTATCAACATAAAGGATTAAGTCCAATCAATGAAAAAAGTAAAGTTACTTGTCCAAAGACAGACTGGAGCTTAAGTTTGATAATCAAAGAAAATTATTAGAGGTTTTTCTTTGTAGCAATAGTTACCCAAGTGCACTCTGTAAAATGCTTTTGGGGGCATAACAACATTGAGGAAACCCAGAGAAGAAATTTAGCCAACCAGGCATTTCTTTTAACCACTTCTATTGCCATTCAGCACCCTTTACAAAAATGGGCATAATGCTAGTTTTCGTTTTAAGCTTTGGGTCACATGCACTAGTCAGTCAATGCATCTAGGATTTTAAGTACAGGTGAGCAGGTTGTCTGATATGCAGTAAGTAAGTTAACCTGCTCTGGACAAGTGAAGTGTTTGATTGGCCTGAGCTTCTGGACAGTAGAATTTTCTAGAATGATCAGTTTTTTAAAACTTAAATTAATAACACATTTGATTTACACAGCAAATATACATTTTTAGTTGTACAAGAGTATATGTTATTATAATTATTATTTATGTATGATTCATATTACCTGATACATTTAATAGATAATGCCTTAGCTTAACTTGATTTGGACCTAATTATATAAGAAACTAAACACCTAGTTCTCAGATAACTAAAATAGTAATATAGGCGGCAATGACTAAGCATATAAAGATGTTTTAAAAAATTAGACAGGGTGTGAAACTCTTTTTAAAATATAAGAAACAAAGCATTTAAGTTTAAACTCAAAACAGATCTTGGAAACAAGCAGAAACAAACTGCTAACCTTTAGTAAGATCTTCTTTTGACAAACAAAATGTTACTTTCTTCAAAAGATAATGGCATATACTTACGTCTTTCTAGTATTTCTGTAATCCCAGCATTATCTGCCTCAAGTTCCATTTTAAATTTAGCTAGTTCTTGGTCCAACTTTCTCAAGTGCCGGTCTACCTGTTTTAAAGCAGATCAATGATGACCTCCAAAACTTGAAATTGTTTAACAGTGATAAAACTCTACAACTCTTCAGAGAATTTAAGAGTTTTGAATATTTAATGAGATACATTAGAAGAATGAAGTTTGATAGACTTCAGTGATGTAGGGACTTACAAGAGGAATCTGCATAATACAATGCCTTAGAAAAAACACTGCACTTAAAAACTGTCTTCCGTCTGTAATCATACAGCAGAACTAACAATGTATGTCACTATATTAGCAGATTAAAGCTATTTTAGCAATTATCAACTCACCAAGATAGTTTAAGATTATAACTCCATTAACAAAACAGCAAAGAGAATGGCAGACAAGAAATCATTAAGTGCCTTTGTAACATATTGTACAGGTTTTCAGTTTGCTTATTTTGTACCCCCAAGGGATATATAATAAGGATATTTAAGACTCTGCCAGCCCACACAACACATTAAAAAGGCACTTATCTGGTTTATCCTCATCTTCCCCATATTATTCTGTTAATGGAGTTAGGATTTTAAATTATTTTGTATTTAAAGAGTATAAATTCAACATTACAGCCATAATTAAAGGTTTGTCTTGTGCACACATGCAATGAAAATTCACAGAGGCATTTCCAAAAAAAGAGAGAGAGAGAGAGAGAGAGAGCGCAAGACAGTCCATCATTCACCCACACCACTATACTTTTTGCATAAAACAGAACAAAATATTGTAAATGAAGTGGAAACATGGATGTTTAAGTTGTAACTGTGACTTTCACTTTTTAAAACAAGTTGAGTTTACCGTTCATACATTACTATAGTAACAACTTTTTGTTAATACTTCTGTAATGTGCAGGTACGATAATAAAAGAGTACCCCATATGACAAAGTTTAGAATTCCTTAAGACAATCATGTTATTCACTTAAATCCCTTTGTTTACTTACCAAGTCATAAATCTGATTTGCCAATTGTACTTTCTCATCTGCATCTTCCAAAGCTTTATAGTAATCCTGTTAAGAGATTTTTGGTAAAATGATCAAAATAACTTGAGTGGTTCTTCTATGAATAATTACTGAATTCCTCATTTTGATTTATATTTCATAGTGAATTACAAATCCGATAAAATTTACTGCTTAGCCTTTAAAAAATATTCTATAAAGACAAGTCTCTCAACGATTAATTCACCTACATTTTTAAGTGATACCTACTTGACATTTTTAATCTTTTCTAGAGCAAAAACAGAACAGAACAGAACCAGGGTATGAAAAGTGCTGACGTATTCTCCCTGCTATATTATGGTGTCATTACACAAGTTAGTTTGCTGTGAGAAAGGAAACCTGGGCCAACTTGTTCCACTCTATCTTAACACATACATCAACTGATAGAATAGCTAATATCCAGCATGTTAAATTGTGTGCCATTTCAAAAAGGATCTTTAAAAAAAAGTGAATAATTATCACTCATTGTAGATTGCTGATTGACCCTCTAAAATAATATGTTCCACACCCTAGCCATTCAAAAAGCAAATTGAATAAAGCTTTGAAGGGAGTTACATTCATCACTGAAGCCTGGTCTACACTACAGTTAGGTTGACGCAAGGCACTTATGTTGACCTAACTTTGTAAGCGCCGACACTAAAATGTTGCTCCCGCCGATGTAACTCATCCACTACATCAAGTTAGTAACTCCACCTCCAGGAGAGGCATAGAGCTTAGGTAGTTAGGCAGACGCAGAGAGGCCGATGCAAAGTCAGTGTAGACACTGCGTTACTTACATTGACTTTAGTGGCCTCCAGGAAGTGTCCCACAACGCCCCACCTATGACCAATCTGGTCACCATTTAGAATTTTGCTGCCCAGAGGCCAGGTACAGAGCTACATGCCCCTCCCCTTTTAAAGCCCTACGAATTTTTTAAATTCCATTTTCTGTTTGCTTCACGTGGAGAGCTCATCTAGCAATTGCCCAGCTGAACATGCTGGCTACACGCTGCAGACACACTCCTGTCTGGAGTACACAGGAGGTGGTGGATCTCCAGAGTCTGTGAGGAGAAGAGGCTGTGCAGGCACAGCTCCGATCCAGCCATAGAAACGCTGTATATCTACGATCAGATCGCTCGGGGCATGGACGAGAAGGGATACAAGAGGGACCAGCAGAAGTGCCACATGAAAGCCAAAGAGCTGCAGCAGGCATACCAGAAGGCATGGAGGGCTAAGTCGCTCTGGTGTGGAGCCGCAGACATGCCACTTTTACAAAGCGCTGCTTGCCATATTCGGTGGCCCACCACACCCAAAGGATACTTCAGGGTAGCTGGTGTGTCAGGCCTCCAGAGTGAACAGTGAGGAGAAGGCGTTGGATGAGGAAGAGGAGGAGGAGGAGGAGGAGTATGGGGGACAGTCGACTGGGGAATCCAGTGGCGCAGGGAGCCAGGACCTGTTTTTGACTGCAGAGCAGTCGAGCCAGTCCCTACAGTCCAGCACGGGCAAGCCTGATGCAGGGGAAGGAACTTCTGGTAAGTATGCAGTTTGTTTTAATATTGAAGGGACACGTCTGTTCATTTACTCATGCTAGAAGAGATAGTGAAATAACCAACAGAGGTAGAGTCACTGCTTCTCATTCCCCTGTACAGTAGAAAGGGCCCTGCAGAACAGTTTGTTTATGTGCACTGGGATGCCCCATGCATACTCCACAGAGTTCTTGAGGAAACCTTCCTGGAGGTAGTCTGTAATCCTCTGATGAAGATTTCTGGGGAAGGCTGCCTTATTTCTTCCACTGCGGTAGGACACTTTCTTACACCACTCAGCAATTACTTCAGCAGGCAGCATTGCAGCACACAGGTTAGCGGCATACGGACCCGGTGTGCAGGCGGATGCGTGTAGGAGTTGTTCCCTTTCAACCTCCATTACCCTCAGGAGTACAACATCAGGCAAAATAACCACCGCCTGCGGAAAATTGTTCAACTGCCCTATCCACATATATTCATGCCCAGGAACAAGGGGAGTGAATTCACTATACCACATTTCCATTTATCTTGTGAATGCACTCACAATAGTACCTCTGTGCACTGTATCTTTTGCAGCTAGAAATGTGGTCTTGTGGTTCTCTCCATCCACACCAGCGGAATGGCTCAGCCAGATAAGAAAGAGAAAGAAGAGGACATGGGATGACATGTTCCAAAGAGAACCTGCAAGGCTCTGGTGCTTCAGATACCTAGCACAGGGCTTGGAGGATCACCCTTGAGGACAGCATGGACAGGGATAGAGTGGAGAGGAGAAAAGCACAGGAAAAAGAGAGAGACATGCAGTAGGAGATGCTCGCGCTTTTCTAGCGGCAAACAGACATGCTGGAGACTCTTGTTGACCTTAAGCATGGGTCTGTTGAACCTGGTCTCCCTCTGCAGCCCATTGATAACTGCATTCCAGAACCTCCCTATTCCCCACCCCACATTCTAAGTGGCATCGGGGAACACAGCAATACCTGTATTACTCCACCCCAGGGGAGATCACAGACTATCCCAGCTGCACATACACTGACCTGAGACACACACAGTTAGTGAATGTGTTTGGGAAATGAAAATGACTGTTCTTTCCCCCTCAAAGGTGCTTTTCCCTCTATTTATAAAGTTTCATTCAGTTAGAAATGTGTCTGTTTGCATGGGTTTGGAAACTTAATTCATCTTTATTAATTCACAATATAGGGTGGTTGGGGCTAACATCATTCACAGATAATAGCAATAGGTGCATTTGCAATGTTATTTTACTACATACTCATTACAAGGTTCATACTAGGGTGCAAAAACACCCAAAACAAAACAAAAAACAATAAAAAAACAAACAAACAAAAAACCAATGCCAGGCAGAGCACACTACAGCAACACACATTACTGTGGCTCACTATTAAAATGGTCTTTCAAAGCCTCCCTGTTGAGCTCTTCTTATAGCTCTGGTATCTGGCTGCTCAAAATTAACAGACAGCCACTCCACCTCCGCCCTTCACCACAGCAGAAACTTTTCTCCCTTTGCTTCACAGTAGGCAGCTATAATCATTGAGTTTTTTTCCACTGAGGTCTAATCTCTTGAGTAGACAGTACCGGCCAAAGACACGTTCAACAGTCATTCTACATCTGCTGAGCCTCTAGTTGAAGTGCTCTTGGCTGCTGTCGAGGTGGCCAGTGTACAGCTTCATGAGCCATGGGAGTAAGGGGTAGGCTGGGTCTCCCAGGATCACTATTGGAATTTCAGCATTCCCAGTGGTAATCCTCTGGTCTGGAAAGAAAGACCCTGCTTGCAGCTTTCTGAGCAGGCCTATGTTCTTAAATATGCGTGCTTCATACATCTTTTCTGACCAGCCTGTGTCGATAAAATATCCCTGGTGATCCACTAGCACTTGCAGTACGACAGAAAAATAGTCCTTTCTGTTGATGTACTTTGTGGCAAGGTGGTCCAGTGCCAAAATAGGGATATGCATGCCATCTATCGCCTAACCACAGTTCAGGAACTCCACTGCTGCAAAACTATCTGCTATGTCCTGCAAATTGCCCACAGTCAGAATCCTTTGTAGCAGGACGCGATTAATGCACACTTGCATCACAGCAACCCCCACTTGGAATACCCAACTCCGAACTGATTTCTGACTGATGGGTAGCAATCGGGCATTGCCTACTTTCACACAGCTATTACCACTCCCTTCTCCACTATCAGTGCAGCTCTCATTCTGACATTGCTGCACCAGAGGCTGGGGCAAGCTCCGCACACACTTCCAGGAATGTGGCCTTGCACAGCCGAAAGTGCTTCAGCCACTGCTCATTGTCCCAGGCCTGAATAACAACGCAATCCCACCAGTTAGAGCTTGTTTCTTGGGCCCAAAACCGGTGCTCCACTGTCCGCAGTTCCTCCATGAATGCCAACAACAACCTTGAATTGTGTCTTTCTATGTCCCACAGCAAGCTAGCCTCCAAGGAATCGTCATGTTCCCCACAGCTCCACTGGCAGATTGCAAATACTGCAGGATCAGGCTTGTACTCACAATCCTCATCACAAAAGCGTAGAGCTGTGCAGGATCCATGCTTCTCACAGAGATGGCAGACAGGCAGGTTTGCGGGGCTTTTGAAACCGGCACGAAATATTATGGGATGCAAATAGAATTATGGGATGGAGAGAACTGCATCATGAAACGTTGAAAACATGTTCCCAATCACCCCTGCGTGATTTGTTTGCCCCAGGAGGCATTGCTTTTCCAAAGCATCCTGCGGTAGATGGTGGCAACTTGCACAGTGGGATAGCTACCCATGTTGCACTGCTCTCTGCATCGATGCAAGCGCTACTAGTGAGGATGCGCACACCAACACAAGAACATAGTGTGGACATACAAAAGTGATTTAATTACTGCCGCGGCTGTATGTCGACGTAACTTAGGTCAACTTAATTTTGTAGTGTAGACTTGCCATGAGGCCCTGTCTATAGTAGAAAACTGCACTGATTTAACTAAATACGTTTAAAACTGATCTAGTCAAACTGGTATAAACCCCTAAAAACAGACACTTAAAATCTGTTTAAGCCTTGCTTATCCAGTTAGCTGTATGTTTAAACTTTACACAGGGATTTGTACCAGGTTAACTAGACAGATTTAAAATCTACGTTTGTTAAACTAGTGCAACTTCCTAGCAAATACTTAGCTGCCCTCCTCGGCAAAAAGGTCCAAGAGAGTCTGAAAACTATCCTGCTTAGCTGAACTTATTGGGTGAAGTCTTGGCCCCACTGAAGTTAATGGAAAAACTTCCACTAACTTCAATGGAATCAAGTTTTCACCCTATTATAAAGGATTCCATTCATGTTAGTTAAGGAACAAAGAGAATTCAGAAGACCTTTAGCTTCCTGGTATCAGATCAACGTGGTCTCATTACATATTTACATTTGGGTTTTCTATCTAAACCACTGAAGCTGACATTCTCACTCCATCAGTGAAAAAAGCATAGAACCAAACCACCACTGAGGCTTGGTCCACATCCAAAAATTACATTGACCTAACTACATCACTCTGGGCTGTGAAAAAATTTCATTTGGTGAGGACCAGACACAAGATCTATAGGAGAAAAATCTTATGGACCTCAGGTTATCCAGGGCTATGAGTGGGTTATGTTTTCATAACCTCGATCCCTGACTGATTACGGATAAATTGAGTTTCATCTTGGGGAGCCCTGTGCAACCTAATTAGGTCAACTTAACTGCCACTGTGGTGCAGTCAGGTCGACAGAAGAACTCAGGTGGATTACCTATGTGGATGGAAAACCCCCTTCTGTGGATATAAGAAGCACCTTCACTACAGTGGCACAGCTGCAGCATTGCAGGTCTGCAGTATAGACATGGCCTCAGTGTTCCAAGCAGGGCTAAGGAACTCCACAAGCTGAAACTCAATTTATTTGTAATCAGTTGGGACTCAAGATTACTTGGCTCCCATGAAAGCATAGCCCACCACAACCCCAGATGACCTAAGGTCCATAAAAAATTCCCCCCCGTGGATCCTGGGTCTGGTCCTCACCAAATGTCCCTTCAGATACTTTCTGGGTAAAGCATCACCCTATAGCAATTCAGCTCCATCTAAAGGTTGGCAAAGAATACAACCCATTGGATGTAATACTGACACTGACAACACTGATGTCATTTAGGGGTGGAGTAAAGGTGACAGAAAGCATCCATGCCCCACCTTACATAAGGATTTCTGAAGCATCTAAGGGAAGATGCTTCTACTAAGGCTCAGCACAAGTCCCTCCAAAGAAAGCCAGGCCATTTATTCTGTTTCATCCCTTACACATATGGGAGCAGGGGGACGGAGAGAAAAAAAACAAGGTGAGATGATGTGGCTCTTATTATTACTGATCACCGTATCACTGACCTGACTGGCTGATGTCACTTCATATTCCTAGCATTTCAAACAAACACTAGACTGTACTGACAAAAAAAATTGGAGAAAAGCTTCTTCATTAGTGCTAACTTTCCTTTTCTTAGCAAGTGCAATTTGCCACACTCAAAGCCTAATTCAGGTCACAGTTCTCAACACTTTACAGTCAAAATTAATATTAAACTACCAATCTCTGAGTTACATATTTTTTTAAAATATGCCCCACTCCTGTAATGTCCTTACCTTTTTGATTGACGTCATTTGCTCTTCTCTCCATTCAGGTTTGTTTTTCTTTGCATTCATAAAAAATTCATTTACTCTTTGTTCTAGTTGATCCATTGCATCTGCAGCACACAGAAGATTAAAAGAGTGTTACGATCTCACATATACAAATGCTATGTATTTTGTACAGGATGGTGGGTTTTTCCTTAAACCAAGAAGAATTGGCATGTTTTAATCAAAACTACTAGAGAAAAAACAAGCAGCTGAGTGAGGGAGAGAATTATTTACCTTGCAATTCTGCTTCTTGGAAGTCATTTGGGTAGGATTCTCACTCCAGGATATTGTGCTCTCCAGCATGAGACAAGCAGGGCTCCAAGTTCTAAAGGTTTTTTTTGTCCTTAAGACCAGTGGCAGCAAGCTGAAGCAAGCCCCAAACTCCTCACCCAGCTTTAAACTGCTGACCTTGGAACTTTCCAGCCAATTACAATTTGAGCAGGAAACAAAGTATCCTCCTAAGAAATAAAGTCAGATACAAACCCAAATAATTTAAAAATTAGTGCCTCAAAAAAGTAGAGCAATAGACAGAGAAGAGAAAAACCCATCACCTTCAAATGAAGTTCTTCTCCAACTATGTGAGGAAGTGGGAAACTATGTGAAAGTCCTGCCAGAATGGTATCCTCAATGAAGTAGAATTGCGAAGTAATTCCCCATTCTTGCCAGATACCACCCAAGGAAGGATTTGGACTTATGTGACATCTACAGCTTGAGAGAAGTCACAAAAGGAAAAACTAAAGCCACTAATTCCACAGCCATCAGAATGAACAAGGAAAATGCCGTGTTTGGTTCATTTGTTAAAACAAGGAATGGAAATCTCCCAAAAGCATCAAGCTCAATACTTCAGCTCCAGGTAGTGTTTAGACAAACAAAAACTTTCAAAAGCATTTGATCAGCTGAAATAGGGGACAGCCCCCACCAAAAAACCCCCCAAAAAAACAAACAAAACAAAACAAAACAAAAATCAAGAGGGCAAGAAAAGTTCAGGTTTCCTTATTTTGGAATTAGATTCTGCAAGACCTAGAGACCAACAGGCCAAATCCAAGTTACAGCATTTGGTAAAATGTATGGAACAAGAACAATGTGACTACTTTGCACATGATCTGAGATAGAAACATTTTCAGGTGCAACAGCTGAGGTCACCCAGTCTCAACAGCATGAACCTTGGCCACACACTTCCAGTTTCAGGCCAGCCACTTGCAAAATATGATCTCACAGCAAACAATTTCCAGCTCTAATTGCTGGATTGTGCAGAAAATGGAGTCAAATAAAATATGAAGCGGAACTGGCTTTCTAAGGGATTTAGTCACTCCATGTAAAACCCCAGAGAGATCTTTTGGCATCCAGCATATAGAAAAGAGTCTCACAAAGATGGGCACGAGCCCTGGAAATAGTGCTGGAAAGATGAGAGGCTCATCAGTATAGAACTTTGACAACACCTCAGAAAGGAGTCTCACATGAGTCTATAGCACAACCTTCTAAAATTTGGGGTAAGGTATTCCAGTCACTAGAGCCTGATGTCACAACCACCAGGAAAGTCAACTTTCATATAATTAAACTGGACTCACATGTACTGAATGGTTCAAGAAGAAA
Source organism: Emys orbicularis (assembly GCF_028017835.1). Lineage (NCBI taxonomy): Eukaryota > Metazoa > Chordata > Testudines > Emydidae > Emys > Emys orbicularis. The sequence continues at coordinate 47,274,933 of NC_088683.1, forward strand.
CGTCATCAGCTTTTTTCAGACCTATCTTAAGATTCCGAAGAGTGTGAAGCCCTACAAGAACCTGACAAGCAGCTGCAGAGACAGCAGTTTATCACAGGCTGAAAAAGCTACCACATAGACCCAGACTGAATAAGCCTTTAATTGAACTCAAATAGAAGAAAAATGTAGTCAAGTAGTTTCTGTGCAGGGCAAATCAAGGGATCTATGCATGCCTATGTGTACACCAAACAATTTCCACTTGCTTTTTTAAATCCTTTGGGGAAATGGCTTTCAAGATGCCAGGCAGACAATATGCCACTATATATTAAGGGCTTTTGAAAACCTAGTCTTACAGCCCAGACAACAATGGCTCATGACCAATATGCCCAAAGGTCTTATTCTCCCTTTCTCACCAAGACAATAAATGTATTCAAAGGAATAAAGTGGCCAGATATCTAAATACTCCAGAACCATTAAAAAAGCCAGGTTTTTTTTGCTTGTTTAGTATCTTTTGGCCACAGCTGATGTTCACTGTGAAGCCAAGTTCCCTTGAAATCTGTCATGGTTATAGAAGGCTGCTTTTGAAACCACAGGTTTTCCCTTCCCTCCTTTGTGGGAGGGGGCCCAAGAGAATGAAGGGTGGCCTTTCCATCCTTTGTCTTCTTAAGTCCTCAAAGAGGCCTGGTACAGGATACATCCTCCAACTTTTTCTTGATCCTCTGATAGCAGCCCTTATGGGCCAACTTTTTAAAGGTTGTGGCGCTTCTCCTGGGTAAAGGATTCTACCAGGGCAGAGGCATTTTCCAGACGTTGGCCTTTGGCTACATAGGCCTGGTAATCCATGACTTGAAGGATTGAAGTTAAAGACTTGAAACACTTCACTTGAACAAATTCCCATGCTGAGGCTCAGGAGTCTGGTCACCATTCAGTTGTTCTTTGCTCTGGCCATGACTGCCTCACATGGGGTGATGTGCGAAACAGCCAGCCATGTTATACTTTTTCCATGACTACCTAGTAATGAAAGGTCCTCAGTCCCCCAGGTCAAAGATATGGTGCAAGAGTAATTTTAACTCTAACAGGGGGTTCCTGGCCCAGGTATGTCTCAGTTGTGGCTCCTGTAAATTTCTAAGCCAGCACCAACTCGTCTGCTGACTTACACAGCAGTTTTAAAAGTTTTGGGAAAGTGGGACCCTCGCATTGAGTCACTGTCTTGCCACATCCCAACAGTCCTCTGGTTTATCTGTGATGTCCAACTAGCAACTATGATCACAAGCAGCTGGACTGGAAGAGAGAAAAAGAGTGCCTGGAATTTCTACAATGCTTTGGGAGGCTTTGACATCAACTGCACAAGAATCACTGGGGTAACCAAGGTCTGGGTCAAAGTTTTTTCTGTTGACTCCCAGAACACTGAGGCTAATCTTGGTATAAAAATGCTCTAACTGTGTGAAGAGATTCACCAGCTGCCAAAGCAGCACCTGATCATGAATGGGAGAAAGATATTTGTGGTCTCAATTTGAAGCTGCCCAAGTCAAAGGGCTGCTGGTTCTCTCTTGGTGCCACCTATTGACATTTTAAGGAGAAGCAATGCTTTACTTAACAAGCCATAATTCAGTACCAATGACTTCAAGCCATGAAGCCTAGAGAGCACTAAGGCTGAGACACACCTCAGAGTCCCTGGTTTTAGAGGGCTGGTTCAGCATGCTTCAACAGACTGTGAAATTGACCAACCAGACTCACCAGGCAACATGAAGTCCCAATGCTCACAGATCAAGACTGGCTCAGGCTTTTACTTCAAGAGCCTATGGTCTGACCTATTGCTAGACTTATAGAAATCTTCAGGGTTCTGCCTCAAGGTGATGTTCCCCACCATACTTGAGTTAACTGGGTTACATCTGCAAACAGATTTAACACATCTACACTGCATGCCCAAACCAGTTAACTTGCTCATCCATTACAGTCTGTCTCAAGGATGTACTCTGATGCTACTGAGTTGTCTTCCTCCCTTTCTGTGGAATCAACAGACAACATATCGAAAAATCAAAGTAAAATTATTTAAAGCACGATGCTTCACAGCTTTGTCACAGAGAAAGCAGAGGCTTTGTGAAGAATTATGCCAAAAATCTCTCTGTGGTATCCTGTCACAGAAGCCCTACAGGCAACCACTGGTCAAGGGAGTCCAAAAGGCAGAGGTCCTGAAAACCAAAAAAGTAGGGCTGTCGATTAATCGCAGTTAACTCATGAAATTAACTCACAAAAAATAATCGCGATTAATCGCAGTTTTAATTGCACTGTTAAACAATAGAATACCAATTGAAATTTATTAAATATTTTGGATGTTTTCCTACATTGTTATATACATTGTATTCTGTGTTGTAATTGAAATCAATGTGTATATTATTTTTATTACAAATATTTGCACTGTAAAAATGATAAACCAAAGAAATAGTATTTTTCAATTCACCTCATACAAGTACTGTAGTGCAAGCTCTTTGCCGTGAAAGTACGATTTATAAATGTAGATTTTTTTTGTTATATAACTTTACTCAAAAACAAAACAATGTAAAACTTCAGAGCCTACAAGTCCACTCAGTCCTACTTCTTGTTCAGCCAATTGCTAAAACAAACAAGTTTGTTTACATTTATGGGAGATAATGCTACCCTCTTCTTATTTACAATGTCACCTGAAAGTGAGAACAGGTGTTCTCATGGCACTGTTGTAGCCAGCATTGCAAGATATTTACATGCCATATGCGCTAAAGATTCTTATGTCCCTTCATGCTTCAACCACCATTCCAGGGGACATGCGTCCATATTGATGATGGATTCTGCTTGATAACAATCCAAAGCAATGCAGACCGACGCATGTTCATTTTCATTATCTGAGTCAAATGCTACCAGCTGAAGGTTGATTTTATTTTTTGGTGGTTTGGGTTCTGTAGTTTCTGCATCTGAGTATTGCTCTTTTAAGACTTCTGAAAGTATGCTCCACTCCTCATCCCTCTCAGATTTTGGAAGGCATTTCAGATTCTTAAACCTTGGGTAGAGTGCTGTAGCTATCTTCAGAAATCTCACATTGGTACCTTCTTTGCGTTTTGTCAAGTCTGCAGTGAAAGTTGTTCATTCTTAAAATGAACAACATGTGCTGGGTCATCATTCGAAACTGCTATAACATAAAATATATGGCAGAATGTGGGTAAAACAGAGCAGGGGACACACAAATCTAAAGACAGCTACAGCACTCGACCCAAGATTTAAGAATCTGAAGTGCCTTCCAAAATCCTGCAAATGTACACAAACTTGTTTGTCTGATCGATTGGCTGAACAAGAAGTAGGACTGAGTGGACTTGCAGGCTCTAAAATTGTACATTGTTTTATTTTTGAATTCAGTTTTTTTGTACAAAATTGTACATTTGTAAATTCAACTTTCATCATAAAGAGATTGCACTACAGTACCTGCATTAGGTGAATTGAAAAATACTATTTCTTTTGGGTTTTTTACAGTGCAAATATTTGTAATCAAAAATAAAGTGAGAATTGTACACTTTGTATTCTGTGTTGTAATTGAAATCAATATATTTGAAAATGAACAAAACATCCAAAAATATTTAAATGGTATATTATTAACAGTGTGATTAATCACGATTAATTTTTTAATTGCACGATCACAATTAATTTTTTAGACCACTTGACAGCCTTAAAAAAAGGAAATATAGTGACTGAGCCATAAGTGGACAGCAAAAATGAATACCAAGAAGATACCTAAAGAAGTGTGGATGCCTGACAAAGCACAGGTAGGGTGCCAGCAGAAGTGGAAGGGGACTTGCAGGGAGCTCCTTCACCAAGCATGGCCAGGAAGGAAAGTTTCAGAGGCTTCACTCTGCCTCCTGCTAGGTGAGGGGGGCAGTTGCAGCTCCAGCCCGCTGCCAGGGACTTGAGGGCCAGAAATGCAGTTTGGGACGTGCCACCTTGTCTTGCCCTAGGGAGCAGCACAAGACCCAGCAGTGAAACTCCTGCCCATTGTCATTGCCGTTGGGCATCTGGAGACCCGAATTCAACCCGGTGCCATTTCCACACACCCGGCGCTCGCCCGGCCCCGCGGGCTGCTCGGGGTCACGAGGCAGCCGGTGACGGAAGGGAAACAGCGCGGCACATTTCCGCCGAGCACGCTCCGCCCCTCGCTGCGTGAGGAGCCCCGGCTGCTCCCCAGCCCCGCGCGGACCCTGCGCTGCGCGGGCTCCCGTCCCGCAGCGCCCGCCGGCCGCTCGCTGGGCAGGAGAGTGCCCCGGGCCAGGCCCGCGGCGCGCTCCCCCCTCCGGGCCGGCTCAGCCCTGCGGTGTCAGCCCGGGCCGCTCCCGGGAACCGGTACGAGTCGCACTGCCACCGGCGGCCCGCAGCGCCTGGGGCTGAGCGCGCTGGTCTGCCCCCGCCGGCGGGCTGGGCGCGTGGGCGGGAGGAGGGCGGGGCTCACGTACTCTGCACCTGCAGATCCATCTCGCGCATCTCGGTGAACCTGTCGCGCAGATCCATGGGTAGCTGCTCGATCACTGCGGGGACACAGAGGGGAGGGGGGAGAGAGGAGTCAATCACCGCCATGGGAGGGGGAGGGGGAACCCCCGCGCTGCCGCCCCCGCCCCGCTCGGCCACCCGGCCGGCCGGGACCCCCGCCCCGCGCACACTCACTCTCCAGATAGTCCTCCAGGTACAGCATGGCGGCGGCGAGGCCAGCGCTAAGGGGCTTCTCGCTAACGGGGGATCGTCCCTTCCAATATGGCGCCGCCGCCAACAACACCAGCAGCTCGACTCGGCGAAAACAACATTGGCGGGGGACGGGGCTCGCTCCGGCCCAGCGCCGATTGGCTGCCTGAGCCTCTGACGTACGCCGCGGCTGGCGCCCGCCCGCACCATCCTGGGAAACGTAGTTGCCGTGTGAAGGAGGGGGCAGGGACTACATGTCCCACAATGCACCGCCAGCAGCAGCTTCGCCCCTTTAGCAGAGGCGGGCTCGCTCTTGGGTTGAGGGGTGGGGCCAATCAGAAGTTCCACTGCGTTGAAGGAGGCTGGCGGGGTCAATCCCTGGGGAGCCTTCCACGGGCCGGCACTGGCCCCAGCGCCCCGTCCCCCTGCGCTCAGCCCCCGCCCAGGCTCGGTGTCCCGCCCGTCCTTCAGCAGGCTCGCCAGCCTCGTGCACTAGGTTCCAGTGCCAGTCGCTCTCGCTTGTCTCTTGGTGCTGTTGGAGAGCCACGGCCCAAACCTGAACGGGCAGTGGGTGGCCAGTGCTGTGCCTCCTCGCCACTGGGCATCACTGGGTGCATGGCATTATTGGCCACAAGGCAAACAGAGGCTTGTGTCACACGTTGACGTTCCCTCTTAAAAACTTACGCGAGCCAGAGGCAGCCGTATCATTGCCAACTTTCATGGTATTTACTGTTTTTCTTAAAGCCTCAGTTCCTGGAGTCATGTTATTTGGTAAGAATCTCAGCTGTCTTTTTTTATTTAAAAAAGTATAGTTCTAGCCCTTGTGGTTGCAGGCAAAAAAAAAAAAAAAGTTGAAAATGTAGCCTTGGTGTGTCTTAAAAGGCCCAAAAAACAGATGGCAAATAAAAAATGTATTTTATTTTAAACCTCATGTTTTTTTAAACCAAACTAGGGATATTTTAGGGCATGACTTCATTTCTGAATACTTGGAGTAGGCAATAATGCGCTAACCCCACATGGGTCCACAATATATATGTAACAAATAAATATACTGTATAAGCACCAAGTGTATTATGCACATAACTCCATATATCATCACATGAATGGACTAATATGAAACTGCCACTGTCCATCAGATATAATATAAAATATGACATGGCCCCAACCCTAAGCCCACTGAAGTCAGTGAGAATCTTTCCATTGAATTCACTGAGCTCTGGGTCAGGTCCTAAGTATAGGAAACAATGGTCCTATCACAAAGGTAATTAAACTTGTTCAATTCCACTATAATCTTTCATTCATCATTTACTACAAAAATGTCATTTTGGAATGAAGTATCAGAGGGGTAGCCATGTTAGTCTGGATCTGTAAAATACAAGAAAGAGTCCTGTGGCACCTTAAAGACTAACATGTATTGGAGCATAAGCTTTCGTGGGTGACTACGTGGGTGATGCGTCTGACAAAGTGGGTATTCACCCACGAAAGCTTATGCTCCAATACATCTGTTAGTCTTTAAGGTGCCACAGGACTCTTTGTTGCTATTTTGGAATGAAGTTTTCATCTCAGTCCAAAGAACACTGGGTTTTGCTCTTCTATTATTATTATTATTATTATTATTTATTATTACCAGAGAATTTAAGAGCCCTAGTCATGTAACAGGTCCGCATTACACTAGGCACTGTACTAACAGAACAAAAAGATGATCTCTGCCCCAAACAACTTACAATGTAAATAGTTGGAGTTTGCCGGGGGAGAGGGAGGAATTGCAAGTGGTATTGGTTTGTTAGCAGCATACGAATTGCCATACCAGCGCAAGACCAGTGGTCCACCCAGTACATTATCCTGTTTCTGTCCAGTGACTTGTACCAAATGCATCAAAGGAAGGGGTAAAGATCCCTATAATGAAATTTTGAGTGGAAACCCTTCAAAGCTGGATTTCAGTTACATGAAGATAGGCTTGGCAGAATTTTTTTTTTATCATTTCAATATTTATGATTATTTTAAGCATTTTTTATTTTTATTCACAATTCACAGTTACAGGAAATTATGAAGGGATCCGACAATAAGGGATGTTAAACAATAATTATTTAATGACAGACGAGATTTAAAAAGTTAAAGCTTTGTAACTTAAAATACAAACTGTTAACATCACAGGTCAAAATATACAAAGTAAATATCCCTAAATCATAACCTAATAAGTTCTCAAGCATCATTTTTCTTACATTACCTATCTGTAAATTTCAATTATCATTAATGGATATACAGTATTTTTTTTCTGGATTTATTTGTGTATGGTGAAATTGACATTTACTGGGGGGAGAAAAGGACATTTACCAAGCCCATATATAAGAAGCTAAGCAATTTTGAAGAGTTCTATATCACCATGGGCCATAGAAGCGTCTCCACGCTGCCCTGACAATGAGCATTAGCTCTTTCAGGAAGGATTGCAGTTAGGTGATCAGTCTCCATACTCATTCTGTCTTTAGCTAGTCTGTGAACAATTAGTGCCAGCTAAGATGGTGGTTTTCGTGGTGTGGATATTTGTCTGAGACCATCAACTAATTTCATATAGGTACATTAACATTTGTTAGATGGTAATTCGTTCAGTCACTATCAACCAGAAGATTTAGAGATGAAAAGTACTGTACCCCAATCCTCTGAGCTATTCAGTCTTCCAAGTGCAATTTCTGATATGTAGGGCTAGGGACATAATACAGTAACTCCTCACTTAACGTTGTAGTTATGTTCCTGAAAAATGTGACTAAGCAAAACGATGTTAAGCGAATCCAGTTTCCCCATAAGAATTAATGTAAATGAGGGGGTTAGGTTCCAGGGAAATTTTATATATATAAATAATATATATATATATATATATACACACACACACACACAGTATAAGTTTTAAATAAACAATTTAATACTGGTACACAGCAATGATGATTGTGAAGCTTGGTTGAGGTGGTGAAGTTAGAGGGTGGAAAAGGGTGGGATATTTCCCAGGGAATGCCTTACTGCTAAATGAACTAGCAATTGACTGAGCCCTCAGGGGGAGGGCCCTCACAACACTCTACAAGGCAGCAGGAAAGGAAGGAGGGCAGACAGAGACACAGGCCCTGTGTGTGAGAGAAAAAAATGCGCATTTCCCCTTTAAGTAGCTGACCCCAGGCTTAAGTACACTGCCTTTTTAATTAAATCAGCTTGCTGAGACCTGAGACCAGCAGCTACTGCCTAGAAGCTCCCTCCGTCTGTTGTGTGTCCCCCCTGCTCTATGGAAGATGGGGTAAGCAGGGTGCAGGAGCAGGGGGGAGGGGGAGACACCCTGACATTAGCCCCCCTCCCCCCATACAGCAAGCAGGAGTCTCTGGGAGCAGCTCCAAGGCAGAGGGCAGGAGCAGCACATAGCAGTGGGGGGAGGGACAGCTGCTGCACAGGGAATTTAGGGGAGTGGGGAGCTGATAGGGGGCCTGCTGGTCCACCCTGGTTCCAACCACCCACCAGCTAGGTGCAACGGACTGCAAGCAGTGGACAAAACAGCGGCTGCCAAAGGACGTTAGAAGGGAGCATTTCACAACTTTAAACGAGCATGTTCCCTAATTGATCAGCAACTTAAAATCAAAACAACGTTAACTGGGACGACTTTAAGTGAGGAGTTCCTGTACAGACTTGGGGGATTGTCATGGGGCAATTTGAAGTTGTGTGTGAGGAAACCATTTCTACCTGGTAAGGATAAAAGGGGTAAAAACAAGGGTGATGTCATGGTAGGGATTTACTACCGACCACCTCACCAGGAAAAAGAGGTGGATGAGGCTTTTTTAAGGCAACTAACAAAATCATCCAAAGCACAGGACTTGGTGGTAATGGGGGACTTCCACTACCCAGACATCTGTTGGGAAAATAACACAGCAGGTCACAGATTATCCAAGTTCTTGGAATGTATTGGAGGCAATTTTTTATTACAGAAGGTGGAGAAAGCTACTAGGGGAGAGGCTGTTCTAGATTTGATTTTGACAAGTGGGGGAAACTGGTTGAGATTTTGAAAGTGGAAGGCAGCTTGAGGAAAGTGATCATGAAATGGTAGAGTTCATGATTTAAAGGAGTGGTAGGAGGGAGAACAGTAAAATAAAGACAATGGATTTCAAGAAGGCAAACTTCAGCAAACTCAGGGAGTTGGTAGGTAAAATCCCATGGGAATCAAGTCTAAGGGGAAAAACAGTTCAAGAGAGTTGGCAGTCTTTCAAAAACACATTATTAAGGGTGCAAGAGCAAACTATCCCACTGCGTAGGAAAGTATGGCAAGAGACCACCCTGAGATCTTCAATGATCTGAAACTCAAAAAAGAGTCCTACAAAAAGTGGAATCTAGGTCAAATTACAAAGGATGAATATAAACAAATAACACAAGTATGCAGGGACAAAATTAGAAAGGCCAAGGCACAAAATGAAATCAAACTAGCTAGAGACATAAAAGGTAACAAGAAAACATTCTACAAATACATTAGAAGCAAGAGGAAGACCAAGGACAGGGTAGGCCTGTTACTCAATGAGGGGGGGAAAACAATAACAGAAAATGTGGAAATGCCAGAGGTGCTTAATGACTTATTTGTTTCGGTTTTCACCAAGAAGGTTGGTGGTTATTGGACATCTAACATAGTGAATGCCAGTGAAAATGAGGTAGGATCAGAGGCTAAAATAGTGACAGAACACATCAGCCAGAATCTGTGTCTGGACTGATTTCAAGGCAGTAACAGACCTTTGAGGGTCACCAATTTGTTGTAGGTTTAGCCTTTTAAAATAAGTAAAAAAATGCAATGATTGTCTTTCTTTTGCATTGCAATTTGATGTTCCTGTTCAAAATGTTCTGTGTAAATTAATTCTGTTTTGTGTGTAAATGAGGAATGTATGTGTTTAGAAATAAATGTAAAGGCCATCGCTGAACCAGATGTACAAGAAGGGAACCAGAGACAGACGCAAGGGCGCCAGGAGGCTGCAACACGCTCCTATTGAAATGTCAGAGAAGGGCAGATTAAAACTCTAAAAATGAGACAGGCACCTATCAATGGGGACAAAATAGCTGTAAAAAAAAATAGAATAATTTAAGAAAACAAGCACTCGTCAAACAACAATTAATTACAGCATAACGGAGCAAAACTCATTGGTCCCGATGAAGAAAAATCACTATAAAAACAGGTTGCCTTGCCATGAAACTTTCGTTTCGTCCTGGCAAGACTTCCCCAAAGCATCGTGTTGCGACCGACGGAACCCGGCTCTCTCTACCGGTGATCAACCTAGCTTAGGGTTACCATATTTAACAAATAAAAAAAGAGGACCCTCCACGGGCCCCGCCCCCGCCCATTTCCCACCCCCAGCCCCGCCCCAACTCCGCCCAACTCCGCCCCTTCCCCGCCCTAACTCCGCCCCCTCCTCCCTCCCACTCCCAGCCACGCGAAGAGGGCTGCCCGAGCGCTACCGGCTTCACGGTTTGCCGGGCAGCCCCCAGACCCTGCGCCCCCGGCCGGCGCTTCCCCAGCGCAGCGGAGCCCGGGAGGGGAAGCGCCCAGCCGGGGGCGCAGGGTCTGGAGGCTGCCCGGCAAACCGTGAAGCCGGTAGCGCTCGGGCTTCGGGCAGCCCCCATGCCTCCGGACCCTGCGCCCCCGGCCGGGCACTTCCCCTCCCGGGCTCCGGCGGTGCAGGGTCCGGAGGCATGGGGGCTGCCCGAAGCCCGTAGCGCTCGGCTCTTAAACAGAGCCGAAGAGTCAGGGGAGGAGTAGAGCCGCCGCGGCCGGAGGCTCTGCTCCTCCCCTGACTCTTCGGCTCTGTTTAAGAGCCGAGCTGCCCGAGCGCTACCGGCTTCGGGTAGCCCCCATGCCTCCGGACCCTGTGCCGCCGGAGCCCGGGAGGGGAAGTGCCCGGCCGGTGGCTGGGGTCCGGAGGCAAGGGGGCTGCCTGAAGCCCATAGCGCTCGGGCAGCTCGGCTCTTAAACAGAGCCGAAGAGTCAGGGGAGGAGCAGAGCAGCCGCGGGAGGGGAAGTGCCCGGCCGGCATTTTTCCCGGACATGTTCGGCTTTTTGGCAATTCCCCCCGGACGGGAGTTTGATTGCCGAAAAGCCGGACATGTCCGGGAAAAAACGGACGTATGGTAACCCTAACCTAGCTGGCCACTAGGTTGATCCGGACTGGTAACTATAACATTGACTGGCAGGACAGTGTGCATGGCATGTGTATGTGTGACTAAAAAGCATATGCGAACTGCTGTATTCTCAATAAATGCGGCGTGTCGCCTTCTCCCCTATAAAAAAATCTCGTGTGCTTTGTATAAGCATAACATTTGGGGGTAGTTGAAATCCCCCATAATTATTGAGTTTTTTATTTTAATAGTCTCTCTAATCTCCGTGAGCATTTCACAGTCACTAGTACCATCCTAGTCTCGTGGTTGGTAATATATTCCTAGTGCTATATTATTATTAGAGCATAGAATTACTATCCATAGAGATTCTATGGTACAGTTTGGTTCATTTAAGATTTTTACTTCATTTGATTCTACGCTTTCTTTCACATATAGTGCCACTCCCCCATCAGCATGACCTGTTCTGTCCTTCCGATATATTTTGTACCCTGATATTACTGTGTCTCATTGATTATCCTCATTCCACCAAGTTTCTATGATGCCTATTATATCAGTATCTTCGTTTAATATGAGGCATTCTAGTTCACCCATCTTATTTAGACTTCTAGTATTGGTATATAAGCACTTTAAAAACTCTTCTATTTTTTAGCTGTCTTCAATTACATGATGTAATTGAATGGGACCTTTTTTTCAATTTACTGTTTCTCATCGGATCCTACCTGTATTTTGTCATCTTTCCATCCTCTCCTCCTTACTAGGACATAGAGAATCTCCATTAATAGATCCTCCCCTAAGGGATGCCTCTGTCCGAACCACGTGCTCCTCTGCACCTGTTGGCTTTCCCCCAGCCCTTAGTTTAAAAACTGCTCTGCGACCTTTATAATTTTAAGTGCCAACAATCGGGTTCCATTTTGGTTTAGGTGGAGCCCATCCTTCCTGTATAGGCTCCCCCTCTCCCCAAAGCTTTCCCAGTTCCTAAAAAATCTAAACCCCTCCTCCCTATACCATCGTCTCATCCATGCATTGAGACCCTGCAGTTCTGCCTGTCTAACTAGCCCTGCGTGTGGAACTGGAAGCATTTCAGAGAATGCGACCATGGAGGTCCTGGACGTCAATCTCTTACCTAGCAGCCTAAATTTCGCCTCCAGGACCTCTCGCCAATCCTTACCTATGTCATTGGTACCTATGTGTACCACGACTACCGGCTACTCCCCAGCACTACACATAAGTCTATCTAGATGTCTCGGGAGATCCGCAACCTTCACACCAGGCAGGCAAGTCACCATGTGGTTCTCCCAGTCATCACAAACCCAGCTATCTATGTTTCTAATGATCAAATCACCCATTATTAATACTTGTCCCTTCCTAATAACTGCAGTTCCCTTCCCCGGACAGGTATCCTCAGTGTGAGAGAATACCACATCATCATCTGGAAGGAGGGTCCCAACTATGGGATCATTTCCCTCTGATCCCATTGGATGTTCTCCTTCCCTGAGACTACCATCCTCCTCAACAGCACAGAGGCTGTCAGACCAGGGATGGGACCGTTATACAGTGTCCCAGAAAGTCTCATCTATGTACCTCTCTGTCTCCGTTAGCTCCTTCAGTTCAGCCACTCTGGTCTCCAAAGCCCGTACATTATCTCTGAGGGCCAGGAGCTCCTTGCACCGAATGCATACATACACCACCTGCCCATAGGGCAGGTAATCATACATGCTGCATTGGATGCAATAAACTGGATAGCCCCCAATCTGTTGCTGAACTTCTGCCCGCATTATCTTTTTACTCCTGCAGCTCGTTTCTTTGTTGATGTTTTGTTTTTATCAGAGGGTGGTTTGGGCTTTAAGTTTAAAGAATGTTATGTGTATCTAACCCCCCTTCCCCACACTCCTGCTTTAAACTCCATCGCAAAATTCCCCTGTTAACTGCTCCTGTTTGCAAATAACACTTTCCAAACCAGTCATGATTTTACAGACCTCTATCATAGCCCTCCCTCAGTCATCTCTTTTCATGCTGAAAAGTCCCATTCTTTTTAATCTCTCCTCATATGGAAGCTATTCCATGCCCCTAGTCATTTTTGTTGCCATTGTCTGTATCTTTTCAAATTCTAATACATCTGTGACTGGGGTCCTAATGGGGGCCAGCTATGGTCACTCAATTAGGATGAACTGCAAAGAATGGGGCAGACAATCCCCATAAAGCTGGTGGATATTCCAATACTTAGATGCACTAAGCCAGCATAAAACAGTTTCTTTATTACCTTACTGGTTACTCAGAAATCCAAACAACACAGTTCCCTTAAAGTGATCCAGCCTCAGGCCTCCATCCAGGTACCCACGTCAAATATGATGAAAATTTCTGTAAATCTTATTTCATCTTATAAAAGAAAAGGTTCTACCAATCCCAAAGGATCAGACACATTACCACTCAGGTTATTGAATATATCAGATCTTACCCAAATACACGCTACAGCCAATTCTTATTAACTAAATTAAAATTTATTAAAAAACAAAAGAGAGAGTATGGTTAAAAGTTCAATATACATACAGACATGAGTTCAATTCATTTAGGTGCAAATTCATAGTAGAGATGGTGAGCTTTTTGGTTGCGAAGAGTTCTTTCAGAAATAGTTCATAGATTATATCCAATGTCACCTTCAGGAAGTACCAGCATAACTGGGACCTCAATCTTGCGACTCAGACTTCCCCTGATGAAGCTTAAGCAGATCTGAGATGACAGAATCAGGACCCAAGGAGCTTTTATACAATTTCATGTCTTTTGACAAGTTGGAGTTCCTCAGGAAACAAAAGGTAATTAGGATGACTTTGAAGGAGGTCCATCACTGCTATTTAGCTATACGAATTAACATAAGGCCATTTGCTTGTTCCTCCACCATTCACAATACATTTCAAAGAGAGATGAATACTGAGATATCCTCTGTTTACAATTCATTTAAATGCTAGGATGTTCTTTTCATCTCTGAACTATCAGAATACAGCATAGACAGGGACGGTTGATTACATCCTTGACCCTACTCATACATATGTAAATACACAAAAACACAAACATTATCTCCCCACATGTCTTTTGAGGGTTATTTATTTTGCAGGATGTTTAACCCTTTCTAGCCATGCATCACAACATCTTTTTAGAGGTGGGGTGTCCAGAACTACATGCTGTATTCAGGGCCATCCTTAGGCATATGCAGCTGTGTAGGGCACCCGAAAATTTTGGGAACCATTCCCCTTGCTGGCCGCAGCTGGAATCCTCTCTTCTCCAGCCCCTCCCCTGCGCTGGGCCGTCGGGCTTCTCCCCGACCCCAACCCTGCCCCCTCCTTTCTTCCCTCCCTCACTTGCTCCTCAGTTGGCCGGCTGAGGTCTCCAGCCTCTGGCTCTGCCAGCCCAGCCCCGGGGAGCCCAGAGCGGCACAGCCGGTCACTGGCGGCCCGACGGCCCAGCCCACTGCCACCCGGAGCGGAGTCCCTCCCGGGACCCTGCCCTGTCTGCACCACTCGGTCTTTGGCATGGGTCGGGCCAGGGCCAGGACAGGAGGAGTGAAACTTCCACATGAGTCAGCCAGGGGAGCCTGGCCGCGCGGGGGAGGACTTAAAGTGACAGTGCACTCACTGTCTTTCACACTTCCCTAAAACACACACACACACAGGCTCTCTCTCTGTCTCTCTCACATACACTGGCTCTTTCTCACACACACATATACACACACACTCTGTCACGGGCGCACGCACACACACACACACACACACACACACACACACTTGTATTATTGTTGTTATTACTGCTTGGTACTTCCTGTCAAAATGCTCGTGGTGAGCCAGGAGTGGCTAGGGGCCGCAGGAGGGCCATGGGCTCTGGCAAGATGCAGCCCCCATGTGACAGCGCGAAGCCTGCCTTGAGCCACTGCCACAGCATCTGCTGTGTACGAAGCTCAGTGTGTGTCAGCAATGGGGAGGGATTCTGCAGGCGGGGGTGGTGGCTGTGCCCCCTCGACACACTGGGGTCAGCGGCACCGGCTGGGGACTGCCTTCAGTGGAGCATAGGGGCACCAGTTTAATAATACTGCGTAGGGCCCCATAAATCCTAAGGACGGCCCTGGCAGTATTCAAGGTATGGGCATACCAAAGATTTATCAAGTGGCATTATGATATATTCTGTCTTATTATCTATCCCTTTCCTAATGCTTCCTAACATTGCTATCTGCTCAATGTGCAGCAACAGTCATAAAAGCTCTTTTTCAGAGCACTGTTGTTGACTCTAAGCTCTCTTTCTTGAGTGATAACAGCTATTTTAGGCCCCATCATTTTGTATGTATAGTTGGGATTATTTTTTCTAATGTGCATTACTTAACACTGAATTTCATCTGCCATTTTGCTACCCACTCACCCAGTTTACTGACTTGTAAAGAGAAATCATGCAGTCAGTTTTAGACTTATCTTAGATGAAACAAAATCACTCATGAGCTTTGCCACCTCATTGTTTACCCCCTTTTCTAGATCATTTAATATGTTGAATAGTACAGGTCTGAGTGTGGATCCTTGGAGGACCCCACTGTTTGCCTCTTTCCATTGTGGAAACTGACTATTTATTCCTACCCTTTGTTTCCTATGAGAGGACTTTCCCTCTTATCCCATGACCGCTTGCTTTGCTTAAGAGCCTTTGGTGTGAGACCTTAACAAAGGCTTTCTGAAAGTCCAAGTACACTATAACAAGTAGATCACCCTTGTCCATATGCTTGTTGACACCCTCAAAGAAATTTAATAGATTGGGGAGGCATGATTTCTCTTTACAAGCTGTGTTGACTCTTTCCCAATATATTGTGGGAGTCTGATTTTTTTTTTAACCACTATAGTTACAACCAGTTTGCCTGGTACTGAAGTAGAATGGATAATGGTAGTAGAGGCACAGATGAGCCAAGCAGAGGCCCACTCATTTCTGGTGGGTTTGTACCTGGCATGGCTCAGCCGTGCCTCTGATGCTCTCACCTAGGTTATTGCAGCTACCCTGCTGGTCATGCACGATGAAAGTTCATAGTGCAGACTTGGCCTAAACTGACTGTTTAAAAAGGAGATTAGTTAAGAAAGACAAAAAAAAAAAAAAAAGAAAACAAATTTAAAAGATGAATTAATTCCTGTTGTGTAGAGAACTATATATAACAAAATGTAGAGAACTAACTCTATTGATTGATCTGGCTTTTGTAGCATCGTAATTCCCTCCAATCACAGAAACATGGACTAGTGACAGTTTATTAGGGTCCAAACAAACTTCAGAGACAACTGAATTCCAACTGTGAAACGTTCATGAACTTGAGTGAAATGGGAATTCAGTTTCTGAACAGCATTGCACATTTCTCAAAACTGTGAGAGAGCAATCAAACTTTTTAGCATGGAAGATGGAAGGAAGCCCATAGGAGTTGCTGTTTCCTACCAAAAATTTAAAGTGCAAAATTACTGATGTTGATGGCATTTGTCCTACGAAAGTTCTACATAATTAATATATCTTCGCCTGCAATAGTGTTAGACGATTACAAGAGGTTATTATTGGTCTACCTATTATTATAAAGCAAACTTCATGAGTAACTTTTCAGCTCATAGAGTCAAAACTGATAGGAACAAAGCATTAATTTATTTTCCAATAAACCTTCCTCAGTTAGCTTTAGGTATTTTTAGGCACGTTTACACCATCAACTTAAAAAAAAAAAAATCACTTCTACCAAAATCTCCCAGCTAGTCTATTCCCTTCTATCCTCTTTAAGATTTCCCTCTTGCACCATTCCAATTCTTCTGTCCTCTTGTAGCTCTCTCCACCTTCTCCCTGCCCCCCAGCTTATCTTTTCCTATATTCTGTATTCCAGATCTTCTCTCCAGTTTGTCTTCTTCTCCAGCCCCCTTCTGGATCAATTCTATCCCTCCAGCTCCTCTCTTCCTATTTTCCCCCTTCAACTTCTTTCTCTTCCCATTCTCCCCTTTTCAAAGTCCCATTCTGTACAGTTTCTCTACCCTTTGATTTCCTCTTCTCCCTTCTTGCGTGATCCACCATTGTCCTGAGGCTAGGGTGTGAGAATCACTGCTGCTGTGCTCAGACCTCTCATTGGGGCGGTTGTCAATCTGCTCCCTATTTCACATAGAGATATGTGGGTGACATCAGGTACGGCCTTTTTGTTCTGTGTTTGTACAGTGCCTAGTATGATGGGATCCTGGTTCATAACTGGAGCTGCTAACTGCTCCAATAATACAGATAATAAATAATAAGCAAACACAGTCTACTACAGCTGGCAATCCTGTCACAGGAGTGCTTTTAAAGGCACACAGATAGCCGAGCAGCAGTGCGAGAGTGGGGCAGTGGGCAAGTGAGCCTGTAGACAAATGCAAAGCTGAGAGGCTCTTAAAATACCAGCAGGTACTTTCTGGCAACATTCAGCAGCTGCCACTGCTCTACTCTAAGAATTCTGTCAGATAAGACCGGGTCTATCACAGCACTGTGGAGCACTGAATCACAGCACTGTGGAGCACTGAATCACAGCACTGTGGAGCACTGAATCACAGCACTGTGGAGCACTGAATCTCAGCTCCACTGAGCATTTTCTGCTGATGGCAGAATTCCCCCTAGTTTCCTGGGAGTTCTGCCTGAATAAGAAGCTCTGAATCAGGCCCACAATTTCTCACTCTTTCCCTTGCTTTATTTTGATTCTCCCTCACTTTCTGTTCCCTCATGTCTATCTCCTACCCAGGAGCCTTACCGTTGCTGCTGACACGCCACTCTTCCAGTTCCCCTCTTTCTCTGGCCATCCAGCTGCCATTCTTCCCTGTCATGGATCCTTCCATTTCCAACACTCCATCCCTTTGTCTGGTGTAGGGACATTACCCAAAGCTTCTTAGAGGAAATCATTGTACCTCACGACAGGGCTATTGGAGGACAGACATTAAAAAAAACTGATTATCTTGAGACTGTACAGCATGCAAGGGTTATAACGTGATCATACTTGCTCTGGGGTGTTTGTGTGTCCATTTTGTGTAATGAAAAATCCCATCCAAAGCCAGACCTTACAAAAAGAAAGTGGAGAATATCAAATAAATAATGTTGCCCTTGTCCTGTGCTGTGATCTTCAGAAACTTCATACCTCTGAAATGCTCCTCAAAGGGCAGAATTGGGCCATTAGTATGGTGGCTACCTACTAATCTGTTCAAAAATTCACTCCCTTTTCTGAATATTACAAACTGCGCACATCCTTTATTGCTATTTCTGGAAATGAATACATGGCTTCAGATAATTTACTAACAGTCAACAGGGAAATGGAACTGCCGTTTATCTTTAAGTTCAACTTTGTGTACTGTCTCAGGCAATTACATCTTCATCTGTTAGTTAATTTCATCTGCCAATGGCTCGGTTGAATCTCCTTGCAGATTTCAGCTATTTCCTGCAGGTCTGCAGGATATGAGTGGTCACTGTTTATATGTTAACCATTAAGGGTTTTTTTTTAATGGTTGTTAAAGCAGCACAACAGTTTGGAAACAGGTTTAATATCACTTCAGCAAGGTGGGTATAGACATGTGGGAAGCTTCAGAAGTGAAAATGATTCTTATCTTCTGAGTTACCAGACTTCATATTCATACCTATTTACATGAGACCAGCTTATCCTCTTAATTTTTGTAAGCGAAAGGGACTCAGAAGCAGTAGCTTTCTCCCAGAAGGGCACAGTAGAAGCAAAGTGCTTCCTTGGTGTTATCACCTTTCTTCCCCCAGCTCCTTACAGGGACCTGGTTCTGTAGATGGGGAACAAAAAGAGGTGCTGAGGCTACTCTCAGTGGTGTGGTAGTTCCCCACCCAACACACACACAACCTGCTCTGCCTCCAAACTTAATCCAGAGAAAACGAGTGATAGCACAGAAAAGGGAAACACTGAGGAGCTTGTCAAGTTGCTGACAGTGATTGAAGGCACACAGCTGAAGATACAAGAAGATAGCAGCCTTGGGGTCATGCTGGACTATTCATGACTCCAGGACACACACTGTAAGAGATGTGAGGACTGCACAGAGATCACCTCATCATTCAAAGACAGCTTTGCTCCACAAGGATGGCTAAGCTAGAGAACTCACGGTTCAGACTCTGAGATCTCTTCCCGTATAGTCTCATCGGCAGAACCTAAACACTAGAACTTATTACTGGGAGACATGAGACTGAGACTCAGCTTGACCACATTTTGATGTAAGACCCACCTTTTTGCTAAAGTCTTCTCCAACAACATGATGGTCTGCATCTGAAAATGCAGAATTTTGCCCATATAACCTTATTGCTGGAGATGCTGCACAAGCTAAAAAGGAAAGTGCTAGACTTACAGATACCAGATTGAGTTTGCTGTGCTGTCAGGTAGCAACACTTTTAAAAACTTGCAGAATGAGCAAATTTGTTCTGCAGTCATTACGAAGCAATAAAGAAGGAAACTGACAAGGCTATTTTTAGTCACTTTTCAGACCATAACTGTTGTTAATTATTTGTATTACAGAAGCATTTCAAGGTGTTAGGTAGGGTGACCAGATGTCCCGATTTTATAGGGACAGTCCTGATATTTGGGGCTTTGTCTTATATAGGTGCCTATTACTCTCCACCCCGTCCAATTTTTCACACTTGCCTTCTGGTCACCCTAGCGTTAGGTGCTGGACAAACAGAGTTAAAGGTTAATGGTTGAGTTAATGTTTAACTTGTTCTTCTTTTCCAGGGTGTTGGGTTAGTGCAACCTGCAATAGCTTCAGATGATTTGGGGCTTGCCTATGTCAGGGATTATGCTGTCATGGGTTGTCCCCCCTTTCCAGAGTGCCACCTGATGTACTGGGGTCCCCCTGAGCCCACCCGTTCAACCAGCCTGGGCTCCCTCTCCTTGTCCTGCTGTGCCAGACTCTGAAGCCTTCTCTAGCACACACAGGTATGGCCACACCCAGCTGCAAAAGGACACACAGACACTGAGATCAGCTCTGTGTGGGAAGACTCTGCTCGGGGATTGCCGAGGACTCAAGTGCACACACCCTCTGGAGTGTAAGCCCAAAATTATATTGTTTTGCGCTGTATATAGATCTATACAGCATAAGGTCATGAAATTTGCTCCCTCCCTCAATGTGGAGGAAGATAAGCACAGCTTTTTGCACCCCTCCCAGTTATGAATTACACATACTGGTTATAGAATAAACAAAAAACAATTTTATTAACTACAAAAGGTAGATTTTAAGTGATTATAAGGGATAACAAACAGAACAAAACAGATTACTGAGAAAATAAAACAAAACACGCAACCTAAACGTAATACAGTACATTAACTGGTTAATAGTAGCAAATTCTCACCCTAAATGTTGTTTTACGCAGGTTGCAGAGCTTCTTGACGATAAACTGCACTGCTTGCAGCTTAAATCTCCAGGTATTCCTTTCACAGGCTAGACCTTTCTCGCCTGGGCTCAGGCCCTGCCCCACCTCCACCAGTTTAGTTCCTTTGTTTCTTAGGTATTTTCAGCAGCCCTCATTCTTGGGCAGGGAGGCAGTGGAGAAGAATCAAGATTAACACTCCACAGCCTTAAATAGGATTTGCATATGGCAGGAATCTTTTGTTTCCCAGTTTGACCCCCACCCCCTCCTAGTGGAAAAATACCAGCAGTCCAAGATAGTGTCCAGTACCAGGTGACATGATCACATGACCCTGTAGTGTCAAAGCAGCATCCCCGGAAGCTTCTCAGGAAGGTGGGAGATAAGTATTTTAAAAGTCTTATTGTCCTTCCTAATGTCCCATCCAGGCTGTTCACATACTGTCTGGTGGGCGTTCCCCAGGAGAAAACATAGTTGTAATTGTTACATAGTCAATATTCCTAACTTCAGATATAGAAATGATACAAGCATACACATTGGATAATCACATTCAGTAAATCATAACCTTTCCAATGATACCTCACATGACCCATCTTGCATAAAATACATATGCATAAAATTCATATCATAAGCATATCTTTATGAAGAATATGGGGCGTAGTGTCACATATGCATCAATATATGTCATAATATGCAGGAATCTACACTGGGTTTGCACCACTGCAAAAATTCCTGATGTAGTCAAGTCCCAAGTAATCATCTGAAACTGCACTACTAAAGCATAATAGAAAATCAGGCCCATGCCTTTATCTGCAGTATTTAAGAGGAAAGAATAAAGAAATTTTGTTTCAAGTCCAGTGCAATACTATTAGAAGCATCACCTTGTATGTGACGGATCCATAATTCAGATCAGTCCCACAGTCCATTCTTATCAAATGGATTATTTAAATCTTTAGTTAAATAGTGTTTTGGTTCTATTGCCTATGGGAAGTTTTACTTAGCAGACTTCCACTTTGCTTCATTGATGCAGTAGCTGCCTGGCATTTAAGCAGAGTATGAAGTGGGAGTTGTGTTGTCACACTGGAGAGTTGTCACACTGGAATAAGGTTGAGTGGAATTCATCCCTATAAATAACAGATTTCTTATGTGGAAAGAGGTAGCAACAGTTCAAGCATGGCCTTTCATATAGCATGTGGGAGACATTATTCAAAATACTTCAAATCTCTGGAATGTTATCGAGTTCTATAGAAGACTTTTGTCCACCTATTTTTCCACACATGGCCTGTCTTGTTTTTTCTGTTATTCAGGAATTTGTCCTTTAATTCCTGTTAAACAAGGTGCTGCAAAGTGCAATTGATTAATGAAGCAGTTTTTTTTCCAGTACAATCACACTATAGATTAAGGTACCATTTATAAATTAACAGATTTTTACATAAATGATTAATCAATGCTTAGTCAGGTGTTTAGTTACTGCACTTTAAGCCAGGACCAACCTGGCCCTGAGGTTCTGGGTTAGCAGTGGGAAGCTCCTCTTCTTTTAACCAGCACCATACTCAGAAGCAGCAGGCAAGCCTTCTTAATTGGATGGCTGGCTTCTTATTGGTTCCTGTTACCAAGGCCGGTTCTGGCTTTCTGGCCGCCCCAAGCAAAAAAATAAAAATAAATAAATAAATAAATAAAAACCGCGGCGGCCAGAACAGCAAAGCAAAAAAAAAAAAAAACCTGTGGCGCGGCCGGAGCCAGGGTGCAGGGGGACTCCCTGCCCTGCAGATGTGCCCCGGCTAGCGGGGGGAGGAGGAGAGAGTGGGGGGAGAGAGAGAAGGGGGGCGGGCAGGGCTTCAGCGGGGCGCTGCCATGCGGCCCCTCCCGCTGTGCCCCCTGCCGGGAGGGCTCCACACCACTCCGGTTGGCTGGGAGGGAAGGACGCGGGCTGCCCTGCCGGGCGCTCCCGTCCTCCACACTGCTGCCCCCTACAGGGCGGCCGGAGCGGAACAACAACAACAACAACAAAAAAGCGGCCGTGCCGCCCTAGGATTGGGTGGAATGCCGCCTCTTACAAGCTGCCTCCCCAAGCACCAGCTTGCTCGGCTGGTGCCTGGAGCCGGCCCTGCCTGTTCATCCTGGCTTTTCAAGGCCTCTGGAGGACTAAATCTTGCTAGTAGCCTGTCCTGAGAGGGTTTTCCTTCATTGGGGTGTCAGGGGACCAATGTCAACAGGCCAAGATGGCCTGGCAGACCCTGCCATAGTGAAGCCTGGTTTTATGGATATCACTGCACATCCTCTTGAAAGAGAGCACTAGCATACTGCTCAGGACATTTTCTTTTAAATAAAGAAAACATTACGCTTTTTTCAATTTATCTTGAAAGCCATTTTAAGGTCTTGAAAGAGCAATTCACCTACCCCTACATTCTTTGTATTCAGTAGAATCCTGAATCTTGTACTCTCAGCTAACAACATTTTGTTGATATTTTATAACAGCAAAGTGGCAACTAAAGTAATAACAAATAGGAAGTAGTTTAAAAAAAAACCCAAAAACCAAATTCCTGAACATTTTCTAATCTGAATATCAACATTTTCCTAACCTGATATTTTGGGCCATTCCTTCACTTCCAAACCTGAGCTAAAATATAAGCATGGAAAACTAATGCTTGTTTAAAAAAATAAGTAAATAAATAAAATGATGTACTGGAACAAGACAACCTTTGAATAGTATCTTAGCAGGTCTGTTCCATAATAAACAGGATTAACACAAGCAGTTCTGCCAAAAAGAATATGATGATTAATGATTCTAAATAGTATAGATCTGCAGAATGTAATGGATCTCATACTCTTGGAATGAACTCTGTAATTTGTCACTATTGGCTAGTGCTAACATTACAACAGATAATTTACAAAAATTATAGTATCTTATAATTGGCTTTATTTTCTAAATTCACACAATTGTGTTCCCTACTAAATAAATGTAAGAGCTCAGAGCAATGCATTAATTGTTTGTAATGCCATCTAGTGGCTACATAGTCAATTACACCTTTTGCTTAGAGAAGATAATCTCTTGAGTGCCAGATTCTGCCAACATTTCTCATGGTGCCAGTTTACTCTGAGAGTAAACCAATTGAAGAAGAACCTGGCTCCAAGCAGGGACTGTCCTAAAGGGATATGTATGAGAAGAGTTTCCATGTCCATACCCTTTGCTTCTGAAAAGAGTGGTTTGACAACTCCCCATTCTGCCCTCTGCACTGGCCTTCAAAAAGAGTTATCTGAGAGCTGTGGGGCCTGTAGGTTGGGAGGATTTGGGCAGGACTGGAAGAGGGAAAAGGAATGAGCATCTTTCTACCACACCTTATGGGAAATCCTTAAGAAAGATAACACACTTTTAATGTAGGTTAACATTTCCAGTTTGGGGCAGCCGCAGGCAGAGGAAACCATGGCAGCATGAGGACCCCAGAAATGGTGCATAAGCACAGGACCTTCATTCAGACAACCTGGCCAGTTTATTCTTCAGGAGCCATATAGCTGTTTCAGGGGTACACAGGTTCTGGGGGGCAGACCCCCCCCCCATTTGTGCGCCAGGGAGAACTCTTCCTTCTCTCAAGGATTTGGGGAAACTTCATGGACATTCCTTCTTCTTACAACACCCCCTTTCCCAAGGGTTATTCTATGGGGAAGGTATAGGGTGGGGAGCAGAACCACCACTTGAGGATGATGACTAACATTGTCCCCAATGGCAGAGTTTCAAACCCTTTCCTTGGGGATTTCTTTTACTGATTCACAAACAGAGGATTCCATAGAAGAATAAGCCACTCAGAACAGTGGGTTCCAGTTGCCTAAGACATTTCCAGTTTCCTAGTAATCTGGGAGGGAAAAGGAAACACTCTTCCCTCCAAGTAGCCATTGTCTCTCTACCTTTATCTCCTCACTTCCATTCACCCATGTGACACAGAAGGGTCTTGGTTAACCCCTCATGCACTGGGCATGTGGAGCACCTTCTACCTTGTCACATGGGGTTACTTCCTCTGGAAGCAGGGCTGGCCTGTGTCCCCATAGGTCCCTGCACTTCTGTAGGCCTCCTTCACCAAACACTATGCCTCCAACCATAGCTATGGCAAAGAAAGAGTTCTCTAACTGCCCTCCTCCACTCTCTTTGGCTCCATTCCATATACAGTAGACCCTCAGAGTTACGGACACCACAGGAATGGAGGTTGTTCGTAACTCTGAAATGTTCATAACTCTGAACAAGATGTTATGGGATGTGCCTTAGGGCAGACTGCTCTGAGTGGGGCTCACAGCTGTGCCTGTGAACCTCACCATCATCACCTCCTACCTGTAAGTGGCTGCCCGATGAGTGGGGGTGGGGACAGGCAGCTGGTTCTAGCCACCTGGCTGCAAGGGTGATGAGTGAGGCACCCTGGGGCACTGCGGTGTCAGTGGGAGTGCAGTGCAGGCTGTGTTCCTTTAAAACTGGGCTGCTCCTCCAGGGCGCAGCGTGCAGTCAGCAGCTCTGGCTCTGGCTCCAGCAGCTCATACTCCAGGCCAGGTTCCAGCAGCAGCTCCACCCCAGTGCTGGTGGCTTCCTTGCAGCATCAACAGCTGGGTCTGGGAAGCTTCTTTTCGAAGCTTGGACTGAGCTTGCAAGCTTGTCCCCCTCCCAGTCAGGGGGAGGAACAGCGTCTGTGGCTTACAGGAAAGCGGTGCAGACCCCAGCGCTGCTCCTGCTCTGCCTGTTCAGGGCTCACAACTGTGCCTGGGAATGTCAGCATCTTCACCTCTACCTGTAAGTGACTGCCCTGCATGTGACAAGTAGCGGTGGTGGTGGAGACAGTCAGACCAGATGTGCCAACTTTTAAGATGCAATGCAGGCGCAGTACAGTACTTGCTGGTTTATTTGGTGGGTTTTTTTTGTCTCCCCTGCTGCCTGATTGCTTACTTCTGGTTCCACATGGTATCCGGTTGACCCATCAGTCCATAACTCTGGTGTTCATATCTTTGAGATTCCTACTGTAGATGGCTCACCAAAGGCTGCAGATGCTCATAAGAAGGGACACAATATTTCATAGTTCAAAGAATTTATTTCTCCAAACCTCTTGACATAGCACAGAATTATAGAAAATGTATGTGTAACAGCATGGTGCACACCTCTCACAAGCACCCCTTCTGGTCAGGTGTGTCTTTAAGCAATCCTGCCCTGGTATCAGGCCATACCCCCATGGCTCCCTCCTTGAAAGCAATGGTTTCACCCTCTCAGGCCCTTCTAGGGGGTTTATCACTGTCCAGTTGTAGGCCACTTCCCCAGTGGCCTATGCAGGAACCCAGCCCAGGGACCCTAAGAATAGCAGCCGCATACTATCATGTGTCCCTTTAGCAAAACTACTTTCAGTTCCCTGGGCCACTTCCCCATTACCTCAGCCTTCACCAGAGCTTCACCCTTACCTTAGGGCTCTTCTATGTTCAGGCCCAGCAACCAACCAAATAAAAAAATAAATTAAAAATAAATTAATGGAGATATCCTATCTCCTAGAACTGGAAGGGACCTTGAAAGGTCATTGAGTCCAGCCCCCTGCCTTCACTAGCAGGACCAAGTACTGATTTTGCCCCAGATCCCTAAGTGCCCCCCCTCAGGGATTGAACTCACAACCCTGGGTTTAACAGGCCAATGCTCAAACCACTGAGCTATCTCTCCCCCCCGTAGCTCTTCTTTGCTCCCCCAAATCCCTATCAGCACTGAGCTGTCCATGGTACCGTAGGTCTCTTTGGCCAGCCAGGAGCACTGTCTATACTCCTCTGGCTCCATCAAGGAACTAACTGTGGGCTGCACTGCAGCTCCTTTTATACTAGCCCCTTGCAGCCTCCCCCTGATTGGCTGCTTTCTGGACAGTCCCTCTAGGCCACTTGGAGGACTTAGCTCCACTGCTCCTTTCCTGAGATCGGTGTGGCAGAACCTTGAGGTCTCCAGAAGGGGGCCTCTTGGCCTAGTTCACCCCATCACTATATGTGAGAGATATCAGATGGAAAAAACTACTTTGCGACATTCTTTGTGGTACTGCACTAAAATCCACCATCCCAGCTTGTGATGCAGTCTAATCTTCCCCAGACAAATTCTATTTGATCTGTGACTTATGGTGCTGGAATTGCTCAGTGACCTTACGTGTTGGAGGACAGATGTAGCTGCCTTCTTTATTTACTGATGTTGGCTCGTAAATGTATCTGATAGTTTGGACAACAGAGGCAGCTCCCTCATGGGCCACTTAATTGAACTTGACTGAAGAATGTCTGCCCCTAGAAAGAATAATATTTAGTTTCCAGCAGAGAATTGAAGATTTCTGTGCCACGTGGGACAGTGTTTTGAACAATATGGAGCAGAATGGGAAGAAAATTAAATTCTCATGATAGCACTGAAAAGCTTTGTGTAACATAAAAGCTACCTAAACAGATATTTATGTGTGGTGAATATTATTTTCTCCCCTCTTTGCTTGCTACTCAATGACTATTTTCAGTTACTGTTACCTACATAGTGGAATTAATAAATAAGCTGTATTTGCATTACAAGGCATATACCTGTGACGAAGTGGGGGATTTTCTTGTTTGTTTTCTTGTTTTCGGTGGGGTTTCAATGGTTTGCATGCGGAGGGCGTGGGACTCAGTTTCCTTGGGTGTTACTGGTTTAACGAGGTGAGGGGAGGGGGAGTTTGTTGTTACAGAGGACCGGAGAGGGAACGTGGGACACCAGCCAATGGCCTGGAGGATGGATACCCCAGCGACCGGACCGGGAGACCCAGCTCAGGAATCGCAGCCGGTTCTGGCCAGTGGGAGGACAATGGCCTGCAGAGTGAGGACCCAGTGACCTAACCAGCCGGTTCCAGCTAGAGGACAGAAGCGAGGAGAGGAGGCCCCAGTTTACAACCCTGTTTACCTGGAGAGAAGACAATGGACAGAGGCGGGGCTTGGGGCCGGGGATCCCAAGCTGGGAAGCAGGGGGGCTCTGGGCTGGGGAGGGGGAGCAGGCAGAGCCCACCTGGATGCAGAGAGACTGGGATGTGCTGGGCTGAGGGAGGCCAGGCCTGAGGCCCTGAGAGTTTCCTGTGCTGTGTTCAACTCTCAATAAATCCTCCTGTTTTATGCTGGCTGAGAGTCACTCCGGTCTAGAGAACAGGGTTGCATCAACCGCTTCGGGGGTGGAGGCCCCGGGGGCCCAGAGCGAGTGGACTCCCTGAGGGGGCCCACAGCAGAGACAGACGTGCTAAGGCTCAGAGAAGTGCGGCTCCAGGAGGTGGAGGGGCCTGACCCCGAGAGAGAGTGGACCCCTGAGAAGGGCTGTCGCACTGAAAGGGGCACCCCCCACGGACCGCACGGGGCCAAGAGTGGGCACGATCTGTGAGTCCGTGACAATACCATAAACAGTTTTTTAAGTGTGGAACAGGCGGAAGGTGACCTGGGTCTGAAGAGGAGTTAGGGGAAAGGTAAGTGTCTCCACAGGTATCACTTCACAAGCCCCCACCCCCTGCCCAATCTAGAGCTAGTCCTGAAATGAATGCCTCAGTACATAGCTCCATATATGACTAAAGCACAGTCTGGAGATGCTCTGTTTGTGCAATCTGTTTCTGTGTCATTGGCATCTATGCACCACAAAAAATTAATATACTAAACAAATTGCAGTGCAAAGCCATTATATTATTTTATAAGATACTTTGGCTTGGAGAGGAATTTGATAAACTAATGATTCAGAATGTGCTAATGATATTATCCTCCTTTATATCAATAGTTTGTTTGTTTTTATAAATTAATACAGTATATGCTTTAGGATTCAGAGTTTGAAAGTGAGTTCAAAAGAAAAAAATAATTACAATAGATACTTACAGGCATAGGTGTGGAGTCTCTATAAGATTTTTAGACAGAAAGCTGAATTTAAAAGTGGGCACTGTGAAACATCATCACATATAGGAAAATCCTATAGAAATTAAATACAGACATATAACCTTGCTACAATTTTCTTTTAGATTTTAATAAACAGTAATATCCCTACTATAGAATCATATAGAATAGCTAAAAAACAATAGAAAGGACAACATTCTCTGTTGAATTCTATAGGTTTTACAGTAATTTCTGTTGGCTTCATTCATGTTAGTGTCTATAGGGCTTTTCTATAAGGGACTCTTTATTCATACAAGGAATAACAGCATGGACACAGCTGGACTACACACGTAAATTACTAGTAAATTACTAGTAGCTATCATTTTCTGCTTTGCCACAGCAGCAACAAAATAGTAACACAGAGCAGAATTCCCATATCAGATGACAAACATACACACACCAGCTGTCCCTTTTATCCACTATTCCCTTCCTTTCCACATGCCATCTTCAGTCTTTTTCTCCCTTAAAAAGATTACATTTTGTTTCCTTTTGTAGATATCAGTTTGTTAAGAATCAAATTATCAGTGATCATTGAATTATGAGGAATTCTTTCTTTCTTTGCAATGGAAATGAAATATTTCACTTTATACCATTCAGAGAAACACAAAAGTTCACATGGTTTATTGACAAGTGTGTACTTTAATAAATTGCTCTGCCTAGTATAACAGGTGTCATGTGATGCAAGAGTTACCATGGAAACACTATTGAATAGCAAAATCAAGCTCCAGAACAGCTTTATCTTAATCACCTTCCATTTTTTCCATATGTTTCAAGTATTTTTCTGTATTGGACATGAAGTAAGGATGGAACATAAGAAATGTGTGTGTTGAAAGATGACACACTCCACTTTCACAACTTTCCAGTCCATGTCTCCCTGTTTGGTCAGTATTCCCTTGTGTTTGTATAAATGTGTGCACAAAAGAAAAGACAGTTGATAGGTAAAGCATTTATTCACTTAAGAAAAAGTGCGTGTGAATATCCATGAAAGACATCTGCACAGAGTCATCCATGACTACAGACATGCACATTTTAGGCACTATATAAATAATAGTGATCATAAAAAGAAAGGGGAACTGTAGTCTGATGCTGCACTGTGTTTTTTATAGATTAAAATCTGGCAGAGACTCATTTGGACAGTTGAAGATTCCAGAAATCCTGTGAATGTTTGTCAGTTGTGGATGGCCCCATTCTAACAGACTAAGTTCTTTTTGAAATGATGTCTCCTTCCTTATGACCTGGACTCCAAAAATTATTGTCGTCTCATGCAAAATTTTTCACGCAAAGACTTTCACAGAGCAGATGCATGAGTATTATACTGAAAGTGCACGTGAAAAAATTAAGAGCAACTTAATATTAGACTTGAAGACAAGTTTTCCCTAACAATGCTAACGCTTAGTGCAAATGTACCAAATTAGCTTGTCTAATACAATTAGGATTAATATTTCATTTGTTACTCATTACAGCACTCAAGCCTATTAGACACCTAACAGTACTAATAAAAGACACTCATCCCTAAAGAGTTTATATTCTCAAATTTAACCAAGAACAACAAACAGTAGAGAAAGGTTGGGCAAGGTTACAAGAATAAGGTCACATGGTTAGTTTGCTATATATATCATATGCATTTTTGAAGATTTTGGTGGTGCCATGAGAGTATATGAGAGTATACAAAAAAGTGTGTACATATATAGTCCCAAAAACTTAAAAAATAAGGCTGTTGAGGAACAGAGTACTTATCACATCATTTGCAAAACACGTCGTATGTATGTTTCCTTTTAATATCCCTAAGTTTTGTTTTACAAAAAAGCTGTTTATATTTTGAGATTACTAGTGAAAGAATTCATTTGGGGACAGAGTTCATGTTGCTGTGTTGTGATACACTTTCCACTGGATAAGAATATTTATGGAGGCCGTGTAAGACTTGTGTATCCTTAAACTGTACATTTTCTTGCTTGTAAATGCTTGGGTTTTGTAAATAATGATGTGCTGGGTAAATACACTGTTGTCATTCAGCAGTCTTAATTGATTTTTTAAATGATTTTTTTAAATTTGCCTGTTTTTGAAAAAAAAAGTAGCAAACATTGAAAGGTTAAAGTGTGAGGAGATGGAATCACTGGAGCATGTGGAGACAGAGTCCAGAAGATAAGAAAGAAAAAACATGTAGTAGAGCATGTGGTCATGGGATTTGTCCAGAGGCATTCAAACTGCAAAGAAGCAAAGGAAATTGTTGGTGGTGGTGAGCTACGTTTGGGAATTAGCAGGAGGAAAGAGAAAGGAGTTAAAGGTGGAGGATAGAGGGGAATGGAGGCAATTAATGTCTGTGTCAACAGAAATGAGAGAAGAGTATGAAGGAGAGGACTGAAGGTAGCAGAAAAGTCATGGATATTGTTAGATTGGAGGTGTTTGAAGGGCCTGGTGTAGTGACATAGGGAGGGGGTCATGATGGAAGAGAGAAAATGGTGTCTGGAGAGAGGAAACTTCTATATTGAGAGATCAGTGAGGACAGCACTTAGGTGAAGACAAGGATGAGTGAATGGTCATTTTGGTAAGTGGAGAAATGAATTCAGAACTGAAAATCAAATAAGAGACATAAAGGCTAGGAGGCAGGAGACTAAATGGTTGGCCCAGATTATCCACATACAAGTTATCCGCACCCAGGATGAGGGTGGAAGTTCTAAGTAGAAGAGGAAGAGCTAGGCATCTGAATCAGAAATAATGGTGTTTGTTCTGTACATGAACACAATAAAGACGACTGGCACAAATTCGGATCCCTTCCTTGTCCATTCACCTCCACCTAACACTAATCTTCTCAGCATGCGCTATCTGTTTCATCTTGTTCCTTGAGGAAAATTGAACTCCAAACGTCTCCAAGCTGCAAACAATTCCTTTAAAAAATGAATGTTTTAATATCTGGAATTAGAGGGTGACAAGGGAATACGGTCCTTAGCTGAGGTGGCCATATAAAAAAATTTCTGAAGCAGAAAGATTTATAGAATTCAGAAGACAGCATGATATGTTCATGACCACCGTACAGTTATTTATTAAGAAATAGCTACTCAATGATTATGCAGACCCCTGTGAGCTCATTGGCTAATAATGGCCCTAATGCAATTAGGACAGTGATTTGCATATTATACATAGTTATTGAGAAATTACCATAGACTTTTATGCAAATTAGAACCTCCCACCAGCAGTACAGGATATTGGCAACAGAACCAAGTATACAGTTGTTGGTTATTTATTGTATACATCCCTGTACTGTGAATGGCCTAGAACATTCCACTTTAGTATTATTACTAAGAAGTTGTTTATCAGGTTGCAGAATAGACAATAGAACCTTTCACTAATCTCACAAATTGCATAGCTTCTTTCAAGTTCAGCGAGTGTGCAGTATTCCTATAAGGAAGTTTTAGGAAGTTTATTAGTATTGTAGTTTCATTGATTTAGCTTATAAATTACTGCCATGTAGATAATTTGTACTGATTTCACTTTTAAAGTGTTACTGGAATAAATTACATGCTTTCAATAATTGTGAAGTGTCAGTATCAGGGCTGGTATTCAGTATCTGATAAATCTTTGTGTTTGTTCATTCTTGGGGGAAAAAAAGATTTTATTTATTCATTCCAAAATAGTCATAAACCGCAAAGATTACTAGAGAGGCAGACCTCTTATAAAAGTATTCTGGAAAGAAGCAGCAATATAAGCATGCATTACACAGATACCTATTCAATTATTATTCTGAATAAGAAAACACAGATACATTAATGAATAGAAAACATTTATACACAAAGACAATAATAGATAATAAACTGACCTATTTGTATATTAATCTATCAATAATATTTTTCAGATAGTCTAAAATAAACCATTTGATGGAAGTATGAT
The DNA here is from genome assembly GCF_028017835.1 of Emys orbicularis. Classification (NCBI taxonomy): domain Eukaryota; kingdom Metazoa; phylum Chordata; order Testudines; family Emydidae; genus Emys; species Emys orbicularis. Next base: position 47,306,883 of record NC_088683.1, read on the forward strand.
TAGATTCACGTGCCTGTCCTGGAAATATCACTGAGTGCACTTTTGGTATAGCTCTATAAACCAGAGCAAGTTATTCCAAGGACACTAAACAAGTCACATTCTCCTGATTCAGCTGAGCCTTTGGTACATTTAGGACACGTCCTGCTGAGCTGTTCATAGTAGTAGTTCAAAGGCACCTCCCGGGCTAGTGTACCAAATACTTTAGACACCCATTAAATCTGTCTTTGTAATTAAATGACAGTGCGCTTCCCTTTGATCCTAAAAAAGGAGAGTCCAATATTCTATACATAGTACTGTGATGCAAGTAGAGGAGGCTGTTCAAACTGAGGCATGCCATAGAGTTATTTAAAGCATCTTAACAGCGTAGTTCTGAAATCAAAGCCCTTTAATAAACAATATCCCAGAAAAGTAATTTCATTTTGGCATATTTCAGGGGAAATCATGGATAAATCATAGCAAAAAAAAGGTGCACAAATCATGGAAATGATGGCCCAAAGCATGAAGAAAATCCTGTCCATGACCAAACAACCCTATATCAAAAAATAATGTTTTATTTTAAATTACAGTTGAGATTTATGGCATATAGGTCCCTACTATCTTTTTCAGAATAGGTTACAATGTTTCCTTATAATCCCAGGACTCTGAAATGTTTATAATGTTTTACTAAAGTTGAATGGTGTATCGCACTCCTGGCCTTCTGCAGTTTTCTCCAGCTGGTTTCCTGTGCTGTACTATTTTGTAGAGTCACTGGCAATACACAGTAGCACATTAAATTATAATCACCACCACCATGGAGTGGCAATCTGGGATGTGAATCCAATACTCCCCGCTACACGGGAGTGACTGTCAGGATTTCAATAATATAATTTACCTGGTGACCAGCCAATTCATCCACTCAAAAACTGGGCCATTTTTACAAACATTATAATAAAGACACTTTTGATGATAGAATTATTGCAAGTAAATGTCATTGAGTCATTTATCAGCTTTTAGAATTTTAAATAATAGCACTTGTGATAAGTGATATTTTGTGTTCATAGGAAACTGCTAGAATAGATATTGAAGTACATAGTTATGAAATATTACTATTTCTCTTGCAGTAGAACCAAAAGACCCCCAACAAGAATCAGAGGCCCAATGTATTAAGCACATCACACAGAGATAACACTGAGGCATTCCTAGCCACAAAGAGCTCACAACCTCAATTTAGACAATGCACTGAAATCAGACAGAAAAATGTGGGGGGGAGGGGTGTGGGAGGGGGACAGAAGGGTTTCTTTTCCCCCCAGTAAATAAAGAAATGGCATTTATTTGTTTTAGTTCTGCTGTGAAAACTTGGCCACATGTCTACACTACTAACTTTGGTCGACCAAGTTAGGCCAGCATACAGCCACTGAAATTTGTATATCGCTTGGGCATGTGCATACTTGGCTGCATGTGTTGGTGCTGCACGTACTCAGCAGGAGTGCTTGTGTTGATGCACTGTATGGTGCACCATGGGTATGTATCCCAGTGTGCCATGTGCCAGCCTCTGGTGCAATGGCTTTTGGGAAATTTTTGCAATGTGTTGCAGGATAGAAATGACTCAGTCAGGGATCTCTGGGAGATAGTGCTCAAGTTCCCAACAAACAACTTTCTCCATCCGATAACATCTATATCCCATAATTTTTGCACCTTGTTTAAAAAAACCCCACAAACCCATATGGCACTTTTCTGTGTCTGCCATCTCTGACAGAAGCATGGGGCTGGCAAAGCTCTGCACTATTTTCATGAATGTTATAAATACAGGATGCACAATTCTCCTGTAGTTACAGACCAATAGGCAGTCCATCAACAACAGGGGACATGCTGATTTCTTGAAGGACAGTTTTCTAAGGGACATAGTAAAAAAACCCCAAACAATTCAAGGCTGTTGGTGGCATTCATGGGGCAGCTGCAGACAGCGGAGCACTGCCTCTGAGCCTGAGAAATGAGCATTGACTGGTGGGATCACATTGTAATGCAGGTTTGAGATGATGAGCAGTGGCTGCAGAACTTCTGGATACAAAAGGCCATGTTCCTGGATCTGTGTGCCGACCTCACCCTAGTCCACCAGCCCAAGGACACCAGAGTAAGAGCTGCGTTGACAATGGAGAAGCGAGTGGTGATTGCATTGTGGAAGCTTGCAATGCCAGATTGCTATCGGTCAGAGGGAAATCATTTTGGAGTTGGAAAATCCACAGGGGGGCTATTGTCATGGAAGTGTGTGTAGGGCTATTGATTGTCTCTTGCTACACAGGACCGTGACTCCAGGCAATATGCAAGACATAGTGGATGGATTTGCAGCAGTGGAGTTCCTGAACTGTGGTAGGGCAGTAGATGCATGCACATCCCTATATTGGCACCAGCCCACCTTGCCACAGTGTATACATCAACAGAAAGGGTTACTTTCCTGTCATAATTCAAGCACTGGTGGATAACCAGGACACTTCACCAATATCAATGTGGGCTAGTCAGAGAAGGTGCATCTTTAAGAACACAGGACTGTTCAGAAAGCTGCAAGCAGGGAATTTCTTTCCCAACCAGCAAATTACCATTGGCAATATGGAAATTTTAACACTGATTTGGAGGGACCAGTGCTTAATTTGTGCCAGAACTGAGCCCCGGCACCTCTAGGCTTGGCAGTTCATAGCCCCAGCACCTCTGGGCTTGGCGGTTCATAGCCCCAGCACCTCTGGGCTTGGGGGTTCATAGCCCCGGCACCTCTGGGCTTGGCGGTTCATCGCCCTGGCACCTCTGGGCTTGGTGGTTCATAGCCCCAGCACCTCTGGGCTTGGCGGTTCATAGCCCCAGCACCACTGGGCTTGGCGGTTCATAGCCCCAGCACCTCTGGGCTTGCTGCATCAGTTATGAAAGTAAAAAATTGCTTGAGCCCCAGTACCTCTTTCATTACAAATTAAGCACTGGGGGGACCCAGCCTACCCCTTGCTCATGTCCATACACAACCGCACCAAGGAAAGAATCAACTATCAGCTCAGTATGTTCAGAATGACTGTTGAACATGCTTTTGGTAGATTGAAGAGAGGATGATGGTGCTTACTCACTTGATGGAATATTTTTCTCACTGAGATCCAACAGTTATAGCTTCCTGTTGTGTCCTGAATATCTGTAATGTAAATGGGGAAAAGCTGACACCAGCTGTGTGCTGCCTCTGAACAGCCAGACATACAGGCCATTACAAGGGCCCATTGGGGAGCTATGCAGTTGAGACTTTGAAAGAGCACTACCAGTCAACCACAGTAGTGTTCTGTGCAGAGCATTTTTGGGGGCTGGAGCTCTGGGTACTGCAAAGAATTGTGTAGTGCTCACTCTACATTTATAATTATGACAGTGTTTCAGAGGTGACACATGGGGGAGGGGTCACACGGGGTCAGGTACCCCCCAGATTTCTGCCTTCCCTTTAGAACAGAGGTTTTAAAACTGCAAGGAGCATCCCCCCAGGTGGGCACACCTCACAGTTTGAAAACTGTTTCCTGCCTCCTGCCAGGAGCTGGTGGATCGGAAAGCTGGTGGGAGCCATCCATCCCACTCAGGCCCCTGGCTTTCTGCGCTGTTGGAGACGGGGCGCTGGCTGCCTGCCCGGCAGTCTGGTTGGCCCAGCTCCCTGAGCCGGGCCTCTTCTGCATAGCCGGGCACTCCCCATGCACAGGGCCGCCCAGAGGATTCAGGGGGCCTGGGGCAAAGCAATTTCGGGGGCCCCTTCCATAAAAAAAAGTTGCAATATTATAGTAACATGTATTTGGAAATGTAAAAAATAACCAGTGAAATACACTCCAAAATTAATTTTTAATAATTTGAAAATACACAAAATACATTATTTAAAAACATTAAATGCTTTAATGGTATGTATACATTTGCAATTACATAATGGGCTGTCGCTGGGTGATGGTGATGGTTGGTGCCAATGGGCTGTCGCTGCCTGGGGGTGGCGCTACTGTTGCTCAGGGCTGGGTGGGGAGCTGGGCTTTGGGTTGGGGGGTGCCCAGCTCAGAGGGGCTGGGCTCAGAGCTGGGGGTCAGGGCTGTGGGGGGGATGGGGTCGGGGGGGATGTCTGGCTCAGAGGGGCAGGGCTCGGAGCTGGGGGTCAGGGCTGGGGGGGGAGATGGGGTCAGGGGGGTGCCTGGCTCAGAGGGGCTGGGCTCAGAGCTGGGGGTCAGGGCTGGGGGGGGAGATGGGGTCAGGGGGGTGCCCAGCTCAGAGGGGCTGGGCTCTGAGCTGGGGGTCAGGGCTGGGGGGGGATGGGGTCGGGGGGTGCCTGGTTCAGAGGGGCTGGGCCTTGAGCTGGGGGTCGGGGGGTGCCCAGCTCAGAGGGGCTTACCATGCCGCCTCCCCCCTCTCCCAGAGCCTCAGTGAGCTGCGTCCAGGAGCTCTTGCTGCTCGGCCCGCCGGAGCTCGCAGCCCTGCCCCCTTACCACGCGGCTCCGAGCGGTGGGAGCTCAGGCCCCACCCGAGCCACGCCACTGCAGCGCTGTCCAGGGCCGCTCCTGGACGCAGCGCGCTGAGGCGCTGGGGGATGGGGGAAGGCGAAGGCGGAGGGGAGCCGCCAACATTCTCGTGGGGGCCCCTGCGGGGCCCAGGGCAAATTGCCCCACTTGCCCCCCCCCCGGGTGGCCCTGCCCACGCAAGGCAGACAATACAGCTGCGAGCTGCACCCCTGACAAACTCTTGCCTGTCCTGCTAAGGAACCTGGCACCGGCCGTCGTTGCCCTCTGGAGCCAGACCCTGCCTGTGAAGCCCAGCTGCCATGAGATGCTCCCCAAGGCACTTGCTCTCCCTCAACCCAGAGGCAATGTGTGGGTGGTCATATGCCCCCCACACCCTTTAAATTGTGCCCCCTCACCCTCAAGAATTACACATTGTCTCTGCCTGAACCTATGAATTATGTGGCTCTTGGTGTACATTTACAAATACTGTTTGTTTTGAGGACTTCAATACCTTCTGCAATATGTATTGTGAACTAATAAAAATAATTTTATTCTCGAGAAATAGAATGAGTGTGAAAAAAACAGTACAGGAAAACAATGTGAAAAACCAACAGGCAATACCTATTTAACATAAATTAACAGAATGGAACTTCAAAATTGGAAAGGAAGCAAACTTTTTTGTCCATTTCAAGACACAAATATAGCCCATTGTGGCTACACAGACACCAATTGTGGTTCTCCCAGATCGGCATATGTGATGCTGTGGTTTTCCTTGCTGTCCCCCAGTGTGGAGTGATGGAGTAAGAATGCAGCCCATGATGCCATACGGTATGTTGTTGGGTGTAAAAAGCAGCCACTATGGAGTTCTGCAAGCACTGCAAAGTGTGGAAATTCTGGGATTTTTGAACCTATAGGTCTACCATGGTCTGCAGCATTTGGATTTGCTGCTTGAGAAGACCCATTATGTCCTGGTGTTTTTCCCTTTCCTTGTCCTGCTAGGAATCCTGGGCCTGTCTCCTGTCCTCTGTTTCTTTGTCCATGCTGTCTGTCAGAGTAGTCCTCCAAGTCCTTTCCTCATGGTCTGGTGCAGCACCGGCTTTGCAGGATCTCGCTGAATATGTCATCTCTAGTCATCTTCTTTCTCCGTCTTGTCAGGAATAGGCATTCTGTGGATGTGGCAGGCACCCCTTGAAGCCACCACACATCAGAAGCTGCTAATAAAAACATGCAGGTGTGCTACTGGATTTATAGTCACAGTGAAAAGGGAAAGATATGTTTCAGAACTGCCTTCTCTTATTCCCATTAACACTCAATAAGAAATGGTTATTGATCCCTCACATTTGGGGTGCCTTAGCAAAGCACCACTCTCCAGCCCCAGTCATGGTAAATATGGCCCACCAGGTGCAAGGGTGATGGGGAAGGCTGTTCTGTTGCATGAAGATATAAAATTTCAGTCCCTATTTCAACCGAGATGTGTATTGGGCACTGGCACTATTTTCTACAGACAATGGTGGTTTTAGATGCTATCTCACTCCTAAGGGTCACAAAGGCACAGAGAGTACAGCTGCTATTAGCATCCCGAAGCCACCTGGGCCTACATGCTGCTAGCCTGTTTACTGCAAGGGTGTCAGCCAAACTCTGCTGAGTGGCGTGGGAAAGTCTCCTATCATGGAGGAAGGAATGAGGCAGCCATCCCTAGAAATCTTCAGGAGAGGATTGCAGAGTGCCTCCAGGAAAGTTTCATCGAGAGATCTCAGGAGGATAAAAGGAAAATCCCTAAGTACAAAAACCAAAGTGTTCCACATCCTCCCCCCACACACACCTAATCCATCAGGGGATTGAAGAGCAGATGCCAACTCTACCTTTGTTTGTTGTACCACTACCACTTCTTGTATGAGTAAAACAATGAAAAGTCAGTACTGTTGTCTTGTTAACTTTGGGGTAGGCTAGACACTAAGGAAAAATGCATGCACACGCTTACCCTTCATCAGAATAAAACAGTCTCCATTCCAGATCAATCCTAAGTGTAGTATGGCTCTATTGTTTTACTGGACTGAGTGATGGGACACTTTCCTAGTCCTCCTCCTCCTCTCCCCCTCCCCCCCCAGAAAGCCCTAGCATTTCCTCTGTCTACTTAAATACTTGCCCTGATAAGCCCAAGTAAACATCTCCATCTCTCACCCACAGACTGAGATGGTTCTTTGAGGTGGGCAAGACCTCTACTTGACTCTCTTAACAGGGAGATAAGCCCTTCTCTGCCTAGTTTAATGTGGAATATGTACACCCCTCACCAGCATGCTGTTTGTTAGGCACAGAGGAACTTCAGAGCATAGTGTGAACTTTATCTTTTTCTGGCTTTTGGAGGTGGCATATTTGTTGCTGACATCTTAATTTGGGGGTCGAGGCCATTTATTTCTGGTTGACTTTAGTTCCCTCATTTGTGTTGTTAAGGAGCTCAGATAATGATTCATCCTTTTTTAAAAAAAGTAACAAAAACAAATACAGAGGTACAGAAAAAGAGTGAGTTTATTTCCTTACTTAGATAAATGGTTTTAAGAGAAAATTTGTGCTCAGTTTTTTATTTCCCTAATTTCTCTCTACATCATTCCTATGTTTTCCTTTTTTTTTGTTTTATTTAAATAATTTTTTGTTGATCAGAATTTTTCTTCAGTCCATAGGCCTTCATTGTGCAAACACTTTGCACATGCTTAACTTTACACATGTAACTGTCCCATTATACAAAGTAAGGCCCTAATCCAGCAAACACTTAATCCTGTGCTTAATTTTAAACATATTAGTAATCCATTCTGATGTACCAATGGGGTTATTCCTGTGCTTAAAGTTAAGCATTTCTGTAATTATTTGCAGAATCCGAGCCTAAGTGTTTGCTGAATTGAGTTTTTGCTGTTTGTGTACATAAATCCATCCAGTCTATGATAATATTCAGTTATAAACAAACATATAAAAAGGAATTAATAGTTTAGTTTTAATCTGATCTCAAAATTATACAAATATCACAAACTGGTGAAAGCCCATGCTGTTGTATGAGTGTAATTTATAAAGTAGAAAAAAGCCAAAGATGTCTGAGAACTTAAGAATTGGACAGTAACAGACCATGAATTCCAGTGAGGATTGAACCTAGTAATAGTCTAAACAAGATGAGCTCTCAATCACGCTTGTAGCTGTTTCCATTGCTTCACACTGGCCCAGACATTCTAGGCTTCAAAGTGACAACCCTGGAATCTTATATAGATAAAAGGGACTAGGGAGTTTCCACTCTGCTTGGAAGAGTTACAAACCTAGAAGTGGGGATGGAGACAGTGTAACATATTACAGTTAACTGTTTAAGAGTTGCCTTGTGAGGGACAGATCCAGCTATCAGAGTCTGCAAATACATATACACAAGTAACTATTAACCCGAGCAGCCTCAGAGTCCCATGGGACACCTCACATGCTTCAAATTATATATATTGTATGCAGGTATGTGTGTAAGCACAAATACCCATGTGAATAAGTTTACTCATATGCATAAGTGCTAAGCAGCAAGTAAAATGAGTATTATTTATTGTTTTTGTAAGCACAATAGTGTGTATCATGCTTGACATTCAAGAGGCAATGTCCCTTGCCTCATAATATTAGGGACTCATTCTACAGAGGCTTATACACATAACTTTACACACGTGAATAGTTTCATTCAACTCAGTGGTGCTATTCATATGAGGGAAGTTACACACATGTAACTATATTTGTTTTTGTAAATTAAAGAATTGTCACTTGCCAGTGGAAAAGTCTTATTTTAAAAGAATTAAAAAGCAATTAGAGTAAATGGGTACCCCCCCCCCCCACCAAGCTGGAAGTCAAGAATACTGAATGAAGTTTGTTGCAATTAACCAGAAGCAAAACAGAATTAAAAAATAAAAAATAACATAGCTTGCCTGAGGGTTTTTTTGGGGCTGGCGGGAGGTAGAGGGGTGCAATGATCAACTAGATTTATGGTTTAGCTAAACTGCTTTATAAGCGTGGGAACTTCTTGCATATTTATTGTCCAGTTTTGGTATCATGGAAATTTTGCAAAGACTAAGGTTCTGGTAGCAAGAAGTGTTCCCAGGAGACCTTTCTTTGGGACTGCAGAGTCTGGCAAGCATTCATAAATGAAGCCTGTTTTTTTTATTCGAAGAGTTCCTTTATGTTTTGTAACAAATCTCTTGTAGATAGTTTTGCTATTCAAATAGGAGGCAAATGATGGAAAATATCTTAAAGCAGACTGTTTACCCTCTTTCTTATTATAACACAGAATTAGATCAGAACAGGAAATTGAAGTTATTTGTTCTTTATCAGGTAGAATTAAATGATCAGTTCGTTTAACACTATTTCTAAAAAAATAATAATCACAGATTGCCTGAGACATCCTCTCATCATCAAATATATCAAAAGGCAATAGCTCAGAAAGAGGAGAGTTTCAAAAGTATCATTTTTAATAAGAAAAAATAAGAAAACTATGAGTCTGATTTTATTCTTCTTTAGTCTGTGGCGAATCAGGAATAACTCCTAAGTCAATGAATTTAGGCCAATTTAAATCTGGTATAAGTGAGAGGAGAAGCAGGCACTTTGTATTTTAAGAAATGTTTAGAGGTTTATCAACAAGTGTAAGATACCTGGAATAATTTTACAATTTGTTTTCTAAAAAAGAACCCTGGAGCTAAAGAGGCTTGTCCTCTTTCCAAGTATAATCAAAACACATTATTAATTTGTATTACAGTAGGGTTTATAGGCCAGGGCCGCCCAGAGGATTCCGGGGGCCTGGGGTCTTCGGCAGCGGGGGGCCTCCGCTGCCGAAGACCCGGCACTTTGGCTGCGGGTCCCGGGGTGGAAGGACCCCCCGCCGCCGAATTGCCGCCGAAGACCCGGAGCGGAAGAAGTTTTCCGGGGCCCCCGGAGCGAGTGAAGGACCCCGCTCCAGAGGCCCCGAAAAACTCTCGTGGGGCCCCTGTGGGGCTCGGGGCCTGGGGCAAATTGCCCCACTTGCCCCCCCCTCTGGGCGGCCCTGTTATAGGTGCCAACCAAGATCATTATTTCTTATTTCCTTTGAGATTTCCCATGTGTAACATTTTATTTGAATGTTCTTAGTTCACCTTTTAACCTTTTAACTTTGTTCTAGTCTGAGTCACAGCAAGGATTAAAATATATCAGGAGGCTAGCAGTCAACCAAACATTTTAAGAGTTTGCTTATTTAAATGTGAACATGCATCTGAAAGTGTCCAGTTCACTGATACTTTACATACATTAAGTTTTTCCATCATCAAGTAGCAGGAATTCCTGTATGCAAACCAGAACATTTCACTTAGTCTACTTTGTGCAGAGTCAGTACCAAAGAAGAAAAAGCAAATAAATCCATTCAAGCTAGTTTCTGTAACAAAGTCAATCAGGCACAGACATTAAGAACAAAAGTGTGTGCTTTTCTTTTAAGGCTAAATTAGGCAACCCTTACTCTCATAGGTGAGTATTTGTATAGAAGTCCCTTTGGGCCAGATCCTCAGCTAATGTAAACTGGTATAGCGCCATTGGCACTATATGTGAAAGAAAATGCAGAATCAAATGAAGTAAAAACCTTAAGTGAATCCACATGTTCCACAGAATCTCTATGGACAGTAATTTCATGCTCTAATAAGAATATAACATTAAGGATCTATTATCGACCACCTGACCAGGACAGTGACAATGAAATGCTAAAGGAGATTAGAGAGACTATCAAAATAAAGAACTCAATAATAGTGGGGGATTTCAATTATCCCCATATTGACTGGGAACATGTCACCTCAGGACGAAATGCAGAGACAAAATTTCTCGATACTTTAAATGACTGCTTCTTGGAGCAGCTGGTACAGGAACCAACATGGGGAGAGGCAATTCTCGATTTAGTCCTGAGTGGAGCACAGGATCTGGTCCAAGAGGTAACTATAACAGGACTGCTTGAAATAGTGACCATAATATAATAACTTTTAACATTCCTGTGGTGGGAAGAACACTTCAACAGCCCAACACTGTGATATTTAACTATGCAAAAACGAGGAGGTTAGTTAAACAGAAATTAAAAGGTACAGTGACTAGAGTGAAATCCCTGCAAGCTGCATGGACACTTTTCAAGACACCATAATAGAGGCCCAACTTAAATGTATACCCCAAATTAAAAAACACAGTAAAAGAACTAAAAAAGAGCCACCGTGGCTTAACAATCATGTAAAAGAAGCAGTGGGAGATAAAAAGGCATCTTTTAAAAAGTGGAAGTCAAATCCTAGTGAGGTAAATAGAAAGAAGCATAAACACTCCCAAATTAAGTGTAAAAATGTAATAAGAAAAGCCAAAAAGGAATTTGAAGAACAGCTAGCCAGAAACTCAAAAGGTAATAACAAAATGTTTTTTAAGTACATCAGAAGCAGGAAGGCTGCTAAAATCCGTTGGGGCCCCTGGACAAGCGAGATACAAAAAGAGCATTTAAAGACGATAAAGTCATTGCGGAGACACTAAATGTATTCTTTGCTTCAGTTTTCATGGCTGAGGATGTTAGGGAGATTCCCAAACCTGAGCTGGCTTTTGTAGGTGACAAATCTGAGGAATTGTCACAGATTGAGGTGTCACTAGAGGAGGTTTTGGAATTAATTGATAAACTTAACAGTAACAAGTCACCGGGACCAGATGGCATTCACCCAAGAGTTCTCAAAGAACTCAAATGTGAAATTGCGGAACTATTAACTATGGTTTGTAACCTGTCCTTTAAATTGGCTTCTGTACCCAATGACTGGAAGATAGCTAATGTAACACCAATATTTAAAAAGGGCTCTAGAGGTGATCCCGGCAATTACAGACCGGTAAGTCTAACGTCAGTACTGGGCAAATTAGTTGAAACAATTGTAAAGAATAAAATTGTCAGACACACAGAAGAACATAAATTATTGGGCAAAAGTCAACATGGTTTCTGTAAAGGGAAATTGTGTCTTACTAATCTATTAGAGTTCTTTAAAGGGGACAACAAATATGTTGACAAAGGGGATCCAGTGGACATAGTGTACTTAGATTTCCAGAAAGCCTTTGACAAGGTCCCTCACCAAAGGCTCTTAGGTAAATTAAGTTGTCATGGGATAAGAGGGAAGATCCTTTCATGGACTGAGAACTGGTTAAAAGACAGGGAACAAAGGGTAGGAATAAATGGTAAATTTTCAGAATGGAGAGGGGTAACTAGTGGTGTTCCCCAAGGGTCAGTCCTAGGACCAATCCTATTCAACTTATTCATAAATGATCTGGAGAAAGGGGTAAAAAGTGAGGTGGCAAAGTTTGCAGATGATACTAAACTGCTCAAGATAGTTAAGACCAAAGCAGACTGTGAAGAACTTCAAAAAGATCTCACAAAACTAAGTGATTGGGCAACAAAATGGCAAATGAAATTTAATGTGGATAAATGTAAAGTAATGCACATTGGGAAAAATAACCCCAACTATACATACAATATGATGGGGGCTAATTTAGCTACAACTAATCAGGAAAAAGATCTTGGAGTCATCGTGGATAGTTTTCTGAAGACGTCCACGCAGTGTGCAGCGTAGTCAAAAAAGCAAACAGGATGTTAGGAAACATTAAAAAGGGGATAGAGCATAAGACAGAGAATATCTTATTGACCTTATATAAACCCATGGTACGCCCACGTCTTGAATACTGCGTACAGATGTGGTCTCCTCATCTCAAAAAAGATATACTGGCATTAGAAAAGGTTCAGAGAAGGGCAACTAAAATGATTAAGGGTTTGGAACAGGTCCCATATGAGGAGAGATTAAAGAGGCTAGGACTTTTCAGCTTGGAAAAGAGGAGACTAATGGGGGATATGATAGAGGTATATAAAATCATGAGTGACGTGGAGAAAGTGAATAAGGAAAAGTTATTTACTTGTTCCCATAATATAAGAACTAGGGGCCACCAAATGAAATTAATGGGCAGCAGATTTAAAACAAATAAAAGGAAGTTCTTCTTCACACAGCGCGCAGTCAACTTGTGGAACTCCTTGCCTGAGGAGGTTGTGAAGGCTAAGACTATAACACGGTTTAAAAGAGAACTGGATAAATTCATGGAGGTTAAGTCCATTAATGGCTATTAGCCAGGATGGGTAAGGAATGGTGTCCCTAGCCTCTGTTTGTCAGACGGTGGTGATGGACGGCAGGAGAGAGATCACTTGATCATTACCTGTTAGATTCACTCCCTCTGGGGCACCTGGCGTTGGCCACTGTCAGTAGACAGGATACTGGGCTGGATGGACCTTTGGTCTGACCCAGTATGGCCATTCTTATGTTCTTATTGAAAACAGTGGGCCTTTGATCATTTACACCAACTGAGGATCTGATCCATTGTCTATGATGGGACTACTGGTGTGAGTAAGCACTCACTAATATAAGGGACATACAACCCCACCGTTAAATAATACTAGGGTTACCATACGTCCAGATTTTCCCGGACATGTCTGGCTTTTTGGTCCTCAAATCCCCGTCCGGGGGGAACTGCCAAAAAGCCGAACATGTCCGGGAAAATGCTTTGCCGGCATCCCTGTCCCCTGCTTACCTTAGAGCGGCTCCAGCGGCGGCGGCTGCTCCCCCCAGACACCTCAGCTCTGTGTAGCTGAAGAGCCGAGCTGCCCGAGCGCTATCGGCTTCACGGTTTGCCGGGCAGCCCCAGACCTCCAGACCCTGCGCCCCCGGCCGGGCGCTTCCCCAGCGCAGCCGGAGCCCGGGAGGGGAAGCGCCTGGCCGGGGGCACAGGGTCTGGAGGTCTGGGGGCTGCCCGACAAACCGTGAAGCAGGTAGCGCTCGGGCAGCTGTTTCGCGTGGCTGGGAGGGAGGAGGAGGGGGAATGCGGGGCGCTCAGGGGAGGGGGCGGAGTTGGGGCGGGGACTTTGGGGAAGGGGTTGGAATGGGGGCGGAGTTGGGGTGGGGAAGGGGCGGGGCCGGGGCCCGTGGAGTGTCCTCTTTTTAAAATGTTTTAATATGGTAACCCTAAATAATACCATGCTTCTTGCAGTTTTCCTTCTCTATATATGGTATACAGTCAGCAACATCTACTGAGGATGCAAATTAAAAACTTGCAGCACCTTCCTGAAGGCGCTCTCCACCTTGAAAGGGGAGGCCCTTGGTTTCCAAAAGGCCTAGACTTGCAGTAAAGTATCCCATCTATTCCTAGACTGCAATACAAATGATAACTTTTAGATAGCAATGTGCCCAATTCACCAATGCCCTGCACTTGCATAACCCTTTACACCTGTATAAAGTGAGCATAGAGCCATTCTGCACTCACTTTGCACAGGCGTAAGTGAGTGTGAAGCATCAGACCCCTGAACCTTTGCTACTGCTTCTCATCAGGTGAAACTGTGGACGTATCTGAGGATAGCTTAATGAGCAGCCACAGTAGCTGTCATTTAAACATCTGGGGTTTGTATATTTGTTCAGGTCATGTTTCCAGTGCAGTCAGTGGTAGACTTCTCTTTGGCCCTGCCACAGTGCTTACTTATTGTTGGGGCAGCTCCTTAGGGACCAACTGGTGATTAGATCTTCACCAGTCTGACACCCCTGCCTTTGGTTGCTCATGCTGCAATCTCTTTCTCTGGAGCCAGGTTACTCTCCTCATGACTCAGGGGTGCTCCCTCTTCATGCCCTCCAACCAGCCCACTGTAGTTTTCCCCTTCCAGAGTATCAAAGTCTCTCTGGACAAAATGTCTCAGAAAGTCTTCCAATCCACTGCCCAGACTGTGCCACTTCCCCTATGGCTGGTAGGGGAACGTAGGCCTGCCCTCTACTCCAGGTTTCTATTCCAAGGACCCTATGTCTAGGGATCTACACATGGTCTACACAATCTCAGATCCTGTTGCTGTTCTGGGCTCCTTCCTACCCTTCTTCCCTCACTTCTAGCCCCCCCATCTGGGATACCACTGAAGCCTTCTCTGATTCCTGTGGCTACCTCACCTCCTCAGGTTCTTGCCAGAGTCTATATTCCAAGGTACGATCCCAGGGTTTACTCTCCACTTGGGAGGGCTCCTCCTTGTCTCTTACCAATACCCTTCCTCTCTAGGGAATGACTATAAGGTTCTTTCCTACAGCCTACTCTTATTCCCCCTCCCCCCTTTTTTTTAAGCCTAGCCCAGCTCCTCTCCCAGGTGGGCTTCATCAGCCATTAGGCCTTATCTGCCCTGACTCTTCTCGGGGTGCAGCCTGTCACAAGGTTAATTGGCCCTTTTTACCTAGTCAAGCCTTGTAGGGGGTACACACCCCATCACAGGCCCCATTAGAGCTGAGATTTAACTCATTACATGTTGTTTTTTTCTCTGTAGTCTTTCACTAGCAGTTGTATAATCAGCAGCAGAAGTTTCTATCTTTGCATAATACATTTTGAAGATCGTTTTCTCCTCCTAGTAAAATAAATGTAGTAAATGTCTTTTCTTATCTTTTTTGTCTGAAAACTTTATTTTATTGTTCTCTTTCTTATTCTGTTCTATTGTATTCAGATTTTTATATTGCATTTATCACTATAGTATCTGAACATCTTTATAAGTGTTTAGTGAACAATTCTTGGGTATCCCAAATATTTCTTATATAATAATTTTTCATTTCTGAAATATGAAAATTAATATATAAAATGTTGAAAATACTCTATTGACATCAATGGAAGATTTATCTGCATTCAGGCTGCTGGATTGGGCACAGAACCGTACCGTTTTGACAAGTACCTTTTTTTTTTTTTTTAGACTGATACTCCATTGTGGAGTTAAAAAATACACTTACGCTTATGGGCCAAGTCAATGGGAGTTTTGCCTGAGTAATGACTGCATGATTTGGTCCCTTTCTTAAATAAATTTTGTCCCATTTCTAAGTTGCTACTTTCCTCTTTCACCACAAATGAAATGAATCTTCTGCATTCAGACTTACTTGGCATTCAGTAAGTGAGCCAACTCACCCAAAATAATTTCCTCTGCATTGTCTGAGGATTTCAGCTGGGTTTACTGCTGACTGTAAGGGGGGATTTAATTTCTGAATCTTGAAGATCTTCCTTTCTATTAATTAGAGATGGGTGGAGGAGATGGTGTTAGGCTCTTTGAAACCAGATCTGGGCTAGTTTTAGACTAGGGTTCATGTTCAGATTCAATAATGATGAAATCTTGTGACATTTCAGTCAATCTTGCAAGAACATCTATTCTTGTGAGATTTTTGCCACTCTGGGCCACAATGTCACAAAAACAGTTTTTCACCTGAGATTTCAACTGCATCCAAGGCAGAACCAGTAAAGAAAGAGCACTTTAGGTTTTGGATCTGACTCAGAACCAAAACCATACAAGCAGATTCAGATCTGGGGAGTAGAATCCAAACTCTTACCCACTGAAATTTGAAAAGGTTCAGAATTAGGGTTTCCTTTTTGGCCCATATCTAACTTAAATACATAATAAATATAATAATAATAATCATCATCATCATCATTTCAGATATCCTTTACTCCCTTCCCTAACAATAGGCACACATAGCCTGCAATCTGCATAGGGTATCTCACGGACACACACAACTTTAAGCAACTTGTTCTCATTTGAACTCATGGCAGGGCATAAATTAAGCCGCTGTCTTTGCACGATCGAGCCCTCTAGTACATGCATCGCCTGGCAATGGACCGCATTGTGTTTTTATTGTGTTTGCATGGAGTGATGACGGTGATTCTGAGTTCCCAACTCTTTAAGAATTGAATTCACCATCAAAATGATCTTTTCTGCACAGCAGCAAAAGAAGCCATGGTGCGCGGTGCCAGTGGCTAACAAGTTTCCTCACCCCAGCAGGGTCACAGGGACGCTGAGCTAACCGTGACCCCGTGGGTAGAAGAGAGGGAAGCTCAGCTGAGTGGCCTCTAGGACCCAACAAGCGCCCGGAGCAGGCTCTGGAGCATGCGTGGCAGTGTGTGTGCAGCTGGCGGCGGCTGCTGCCTTGTCCTGCAGAGCCGCGGAGGGCTGAGAAAGGGGGAGGGAGTGGAACAGACTTTCCAGTAAGTGCCCAGCACTTTCCCTGCTCGCAGGCAGCGTGTCGCGCTCCCCGGAGATGAAGGTCTTGACTTGGTGCCGCCCTTCCCTGCCCCGCTGAGTGCCAGCCAGCGAGTGGGGCGCACAGGGCTGTTCCCAGCCCACGCGGTAAGTGACTCTCCGCCTCTCCTCCCCACGGCGAGCGCCTCTTTCCCTGGGAGGGGACTGAGGACGCTTCCGAGCCGCGCGCTAAACTCCTCGCTGGAGCCAGCCTGCGCTCCCGAGCCCCTGCCTCTCCGCCCGCAGCCCCGAGCGGGCACCGGGGCAGGGGAGCTGGGGGCGGCCGCTCTGGGACAAGGCAAGGGGTGCGCGCTGAGCAGCATCTCCGGAGGGGGCGGGGAGGGTGACTGACTCCGTGTCCGCGCTCTGCCCTACCCCGGCGGCGCGGCCCCGACTGCCTGCAGGGCACCGCTCGCTGGGGCTGCCAGCCCTCGGGCTGGGGCGCTCCGCCTCGTCTCCCCCGCAGGGACTGGCCGAGCGGGGCTGGGCGGGACAGAGGCAGACCGGGGACTTACCTGGAACTTTGGCTACCTCCCTTCGGGGCCGTCTCCAGCCCTGACAACCGGCAGCGAGCGAGCGAGGGACCTCTCCCTCCTCTCCTCTCCTCTCCCCCCACCAATTCTTCCGAGGCTGGCCTGGGGGGCAGCGAGAGCCGGCCGCGCACCTGGGCGTGCCCGCTCAGCTGCCCCTCCGGCTGCCTGTGCTCGGTCGCCGACGGACCGCGGTGCTCTTCTCTCCCTTCTCCTGCAGGTGGCTGGCGGCCTCGCCTCGGGTGGGAGGATGTGGTGAGAGGATGGGGCGTTCTGCCGCCGGCGGCTCACCATGGCCAGGGAGGACTCGGTGAAGTGCCTGCGCTGCCTGCTCTACGCCCTCAATCTGCTCTTTTGGGTGAGTCGGGATGAGCCGGCCCCGGCTCAGCCAAGCAGGTGGCAACGTCCCGGCTAGAGTTACAGCCCCAGCCAGCCGCTAGTGCGCCAGGGGGCACAGCCGAGCACGCATTAACGGAGCGGCAGCACGCCTCCATTCAGAGCAGGGTACAAGTTGCCCTTCTGGGCTCCTCTGGTCTAGGCCACCAGCCAGTCACCCCCGATCGGGGAAGCAGGGTGATTAAAGACCCTGGAAACTAGTTGCAAATAAAATTGGACTTGATTTTAAGCTGGGGATATAAATAAGTGCATGTGTGTGCATATGTGTCTATAGACAGAGAAGGGAAACATCCAGTGATGGGCTAATGCTGGATTTCATGGGTTTCATAACATCACATGAATGAGTTGACTCCTGGTTGTCCCAAACACGTCCGCATTATTTACTCTATGAGGGTTTGATCCAAAGTCCTGGGAGTCCTTCCCTTATCTTCAATGGGCTATGGCTCAGACAATCTATAGTGTATTACCTTATCACATAAGGGGTGGGGTGATTTTTTTGTTGTTGCTTTTGTTTGTTTACAGATTTTTAGTCTAAGCTCTATTTATAGAGGCATCATGGTTTCTGAAACTCCCCCCACAAGGGGGTGTGATCAGCACTGGCCCCAGAAGCTTTTGCTGCGCATAGTGCATGATGTAGATCAGGGGTCAGCAACCTTTCAGAAGTGGTGTGCCGAGTCTTCATTTATTCACTCTACGCATGCCAGTCATACATTTTAACGTTTTTAGAAGGTCTCTTTCTATAAGTCTATAATATATAACTAAACTATTGTTGTATGTAAAGTAAATAAGGTTTTTAAAATGTTTAAGAAGCTTCATTTAAAATTAAATTAAAATGCAAAGCCCCCCAGACCGGTGGCCAGGACCCGGGCAGTGTGAGTGCCACTGAAAATCAGCTCGTGTGCCGCCTTCGGCACGTGTGCCAGAGGTTGCCTACCCCTGATGTAGATTCCTCAGTCTTCAGTCACTCTCTCAGATTGAAATGCACCTCATCCCCATAATTGGGCTTTACACGGATTAAGTATAGAAGGGTTAAAGGCAAAATACACCCATTGGATCTACATAAACAGTGTTTATGTGTTACTGGCTCATCCCAGCCTCATTCATGCCCACTGTGCTGGCCTATGAGGAGTTGGTGTGGAGACTCACCCGGCATGCAGGAAGTGTGCACAAGCTAAATGACATAATTTAGAGCTGTCCTGAGATGCCTGACAGTTAAGCTGGGAGCCATTCTGGGTTTGGAGTGGGATAGGAAATTGTTAGGTAGTATTTGGTGCAAAGTGGTACATTCTTTGACATGATGGAGTGCTCTCAGGGTGCCTGAGCGTGATGCTCGCCAAACGCTATCAGTTGGTATCGGTTTTGTTTGATAATGAGTTTGCACCATTTTCATAAGTGTTCATTCCCACTTTATTTTATGGGCTGTGTGTTTAAAAAATAAACCCATGTAACTCGATGAGGAAACTTTTTTTTTTTTTAAGCATATGCAATTACTTCTGGCACCCTACTCCTATCCTCTCATATCATGAACACATTGCACAGAATAATCTATGAGCTAGAATTTATAACAAACAAAAATCCTCATGGTCAAGAGGCAGGATAGCCTTGTGGTTAAGGCACAGGACTTGGGAGAGCTATATTCAAGCCCAGCTCTGGCATAGACTTCCCATGTGACACTGGGGAAGTCACTTAAATCTTGGCACTTCATTTCTGCTTCCTCACAACAATGTTGTGAGAATAAGTTTGTTAATGTTTGAGAGGTGCTCAGATACTGTGGTGTTGAGGGCCATATACCATAGACACCTAAATAGGTGCTTGTGGACATGTCTCTCACTAACTAATAGAAGTTAGTAAGAAATTTCCCAAATGTACAGGTTATTCCATTACTGGGTTTCTTTCACTTCTTTGGTACTGGGCACTGTAGTGGACTGGTTGAACCATTGGGCTAATTCCTATGTTACATTGTTTGAATTTTTTGGGTGTGCATACTGTTTGACGCATTTGAGAGATTCCGGTTTCACAGAGCTTTATTTATTTATTTATTTATTTTAAATAGTGAGATTCTGGAGCACTGTACTGTTGAGCTTGCTACAATAATATGTGTTATTTCCTTTAAAGTCCTAGAAAGTAGTAGTTTGAAAGTGAAATATAAGAACCCCCCCTTCTGCATTCAGCATCACACTTGAGTAGATGGACAGCTCTTACATACATGTATTGGACGTGGCCCCATTCTGCCATTCACTCACTGCTCATACACCTCACTCTGCAGCTACTGGTTCGTCCCCTAACTTATGAATCCCCCCACTCGCTGAGTCCCCATTCACACCTCAATTTATCTCTTCTCACCAACTTAATCCACTCTCGTCTCTTCTCCCCTCCCCAAATGCATCCATTCTCTTCCCAGTCCTACCAAATCTATTACCTCAGCAACAATTTTTGAAAGCTGCAGCAGCCAACTAGGTACCTCCCATACTTCACGTTTGACTGTGAATCTTTTCCTGATGGTGGATGTCTTGCCTCTCATGCTGACTGCTGCATTCATAATGCCTCTGCCTCAGTCCTGGGCTTCTTTGCTTGCTTATGAAATCCTGCTGGTATCCATGGAGGCGGCTAACAAGCTTGGTGTCATTTATTCTGGTCCATGGGCCTGGAAAGCTGACAAGGGACATTAAGTGGAGGATGGGGCTGTTCAAAGGAGAAGGCCACAGGGTGGCTGAGCCTGAGTGTTCTGAGGAGAAGAGAGGAAGCAGGCCTGGGGGGATTGGCTGTCACAGTGTTGCTGCTGACCCAACAGCTGAAGTCCTGTTATCACCTCAGAATCTCTGCTTTCATTTTTACCACCACCACCAAAAAAAAAAAAAAAAAAAAAAAAAAAAAAATTTCTAGCCCCTTTATCTGCAGCTTGAAAATGTCAACCCTCAAGTCTCCAACACCAGAAGTCAAAAAGAACAATGAAAAGAAAGCAGCATTCTTCTTAAATTTTGTGACTGGAAAGTCAATCTCATGAATTGGGGGGGGGGGGCAGACTCCTGATTTTTGAATGCTTGGGGTTGGTCAGACTGGAAGCTAGAAGATTCATTGGGAGCCAGTGCAGCTCTTTTCACTGCAGGTTTTTTACTGGATCTGCTGCTGAACTGAGGCAGTACACTACAGGCCTGGCAGTGTAACAGCAGTCCTATTTTATACTCCATTCATGTGTTAAGATTTTCTTCACAACATTAAGGGCTAGAATTATTTTTTTTAAACAAGGTTAGTTTATTTGGGAATGGATGGTGTAAGCTAGACTTGACTGGGAAATCTTTCTGCTCACCCTAGGGATGTGGGATTTTCCAAGACTGCTATGGTATAACAATGAGCTTTAGAAACTAACTGCCCAGCCTGATCTTCAGAACAAGAATCCTTCCCACTGTTAACAATAACGTATGTTACCAAAGCTTGCTGCACGAGGCCTGGGCACTGCACTCAAGCAGTCACATGATAAAATAATAGCATGTGAATGTGTAATCAAATAATAGACGTTGCCAGCATCAGCAGATGAGTTGCAGGAGTGTACCACAGATGTTTCAGAGACTGAAGCAGTTTTCTACAACAAATCATGTGTGCCATATATAAAATTAAAATAGTTAGAACTAAAATAAAAAATTGTCCAGCCCATTTGGTGGTGGTGATTCTTCATGTATAAAGAAGCAGATGAGTACAACTGTTCAGCAACTCAAAGCAAAAAGAAGATGGAAGTCAGAGTTGTATGACTGGAGGCAGGGGTAGATGTAAATGGGCTGTAGGTGTGCATTAAAATTATACTCACACTTTCTTTTTTTGTGGACAGCCATGCTCTGCTCCCCTCTCTGCCCTGACCACATTTACATTTGATAACTATGTCAATTTTAACAAAATGTCTTTTGAAAGCAAATTGCTTGCTGATGTTTGGTACAGTGCATGTAGTGGATATTGTTACGGTACTGTTCTATGAGTCTCCCCGTGCCCTTGTCTCTAAGGGTTTGAACACACACACACATTGAAGTCAATGTTCACTTGAATAAAGATGGAGTGGGGGATCTCGTATCTGTGGAGGGTCTTTTTTTGCTGGTTGGTCACAGTTATAATAAACACCAGCTCAGAGTAAGCATGGGATGGCAGGAAGCTTAGACAAGATCAGCTTATTGTAAATGTGCAGGGCACACATTACTTTGGAGCTGTTAATACAGTAGCAGTTCTGTACTGGCAGACACAATAGAGGTGTCTTAAAGATAATTTTCTGCCATCTGTATAGCTCTAATGTTTTGCAGAAACCTTAAGCTCTGGGATATACAGGTCTGAATTCCTCCAAGCAATCCTAAAGGGACTTTTCACTCTGGCTGCTTTGGAACTGGTGTCCCTTACAAA
The DNA here is from genome assembly GCF_028017835.1 of Emys orbicularis. Taxonomy (NCBI): domain Eukaryota; kingdom Metazoa; phylum Chordata; order Testudines; family Emydidae; genus Emys; species Emys orbicularis. Next base: position 47,328,737 of record NC_088683.1, read on the forward strand.
TGCTGATGCTGCCACCAAATAGCTTCATGACTAGTGGTCTAGGACAGTGGTTCTCAACCAGGAGTCTGGGGCCGCAAGCAGGTTTCAGGGGGTCCTCCAAAATAAACCAGAGAGCAGGGCCGGCGTTAGACTCGCTGGGGCCCAGGGCAGAAAACTGAAGCCTGAGCCCCACCACCCGGGGCTGAAGCTGAAGCCCAAGTAACTTAGCTTTGCAGGGCCCCCTGTGGTGTAGGGCCCCAGGCAGTTGCCCTGCTTGCTACCCCCTAATGCTGGCCCTGACTTTTAATCTACTGGATATGCAGAAAAAACAGTTGTTGTGGCACAGGTGGGCCTTGGACGTGGGGGCTCTGAAAGAAAAAGGTTGAGAACCCCTGGACTAGGAGAAGCCTGTCCTTAATGTGCCCAGCTATAAGGTCCATCAAGGTTTGCTTGAAATAACTAAGTAATACAGCAATTATATTTTTTAAATCATGGTTTGAGGGACCTAGCCAGGATTTAGTGATATTCTCTCTCTATTTCACTGAGTTGCTGTTTGGCTGCAGGCTGGTGATGGGACTACCTTGTATCTATTTGAGCAGGCAGATTACACTATGGAGATAGGTATTTTTTCTCCTGTAGGAAGATGATAGCATCATTATTCCTGAACTCTACATTTGAGACATCATCAAATGGACGTGAGATTGCCTACATCCTCCAGGCTAGGTGCAGGCTGATGGCCTGGGTCTGGGAGGAGCAAACACAAAAATGTTGTTATGCTATGTGCCATCCATGCAGCCATACCAGCATGTGTAGCATGGAATTCTACGACATTGCCATCAGCAGCTATATCTTCTCACAGGGAAGCCCATTGTGCATGTGGAGCTCTTTAAGAAGATGTCATGCCTGGTAGAACCGGCTAAAGTAACCACAGGTCTTATTGGGAAACTGCAAATGTGGAAAGTTGCTTTTAGACACGGTCATTTTCACATTTTGGCTGCTGTCAGGGACCTCAAATGCAGGGGGAGAGAAAGGAGCTTGTCAGCTACTTTGCTATGATCACTTGTAGCTTTTCTCTAGTGTACAGTTTAATGCTTTGTGCTTGAAAAAAGACCAGGAACTAAAGCCAATAAAAGAACTGTGTTGAGGAATTCTGATAGAGGCAGCTGTTTCTGCCACTGCTGACCTACTGGCCATAACACTTAAGCAGTCTGTAAATGGCCTATTGCTCCACAAGTCTGTAGTGAGGTATACCATCCAGCTCTCTCAGCTGACCAAAAGAATGATTGATTTTTTTTGCCTTTGCTGCTTCAGAAAGTTCTGAGGCAGTCTTAGTAAGGGAGGAGGATGGGAATGATGTTGCACTTGCTAACATGTAGCTGCAGCCTCCCTCAGATTCTGAAAGGCCTTTCCTTTTATATGTGAGATGGGAGTAAATCTACTGCCAGTACCTTAGTTACTGTAGCACTAAACAGTAATGTGGTGGTAGGCCTGATGATACTTGCTGTCCCATTTAATAACTTTCACTCAGGGTCAGCTGGGTCATAACTCATTAATCTGGTTGTAGGAGCTTAGTAGAAGCAATTGGGGTGCTGTTACAGCTGCTTCTCTGCCCGCTCAATAACAGAGTCTTCAGGCAGGTCTATACTTAAAACACTGCAGCGGCACAGCTGCACTGATATAGTGCTTCAGTGAAGACCTCTGTGAGAGGTAATAGCTATGTTGACAGGAGAAGCCCTCCCGTTGACATAGTGCTGTCTACACTGGGCGTTAGGTCGGTGTCGTGGTGTGCGACTCACCGCTGCGGTGCCTCCTGCTGGTCCTCTCAGGGAATTAGCATCTCCAGCCTCCGGAGCGCCCTCTGCAGGCCAGTGTCCCACTGCCACTGGCCCCCATGTCCCTCCCAGGACCCAGTGCCCCTTGTCTTTGGGGTGCTGCCCCCTGGCAATACCCCCACAGTCTCTGGGTCTCCCCACCCAGGGGAACCCCCACCCACTATCCCCACCTTGCCTCAGTCTTGGGCTATTGCCAGTCACCATCTAGCCCCCGCTCACTGGGGCACACTGCAGTGTAAAAGCCACTCATCATAGGCAAGGGGGGTTTGGACCTGCTGCCTCTGCCTACCCGTGGGCTGCCCCCTCCAATCCCAGTACCTAATTGGCCTTCCACTAGGCCGCAGCCTGGGGGGTTTCCAGGCCGGAGCTCCCCTGCTCCACCTCAGGTACCTTCTCTCAGCTCCCTGCAGCCAGGTCCCTCCCCTCTCAAAGCTAGAGAGAGTCTGTGTCTGGCTTCTGGCCCCCGCCCTCTTATAAGGGCCAGCTGGGCCCTCATTAAGCCAGCCTCGGCCTGATTGGGGCGTGGCCCCCAACTGAGGCTGCTTTCCCCAATCAGCCCCGCTTTTCCTTCCCTGCCACCGCCCTCTCCCTGGGTTGTTTTAAGCCTTTTAAGGCAGGAGCGAGTGACCACCCCGCTACAGTCCATATAACTGTGTTGCTCAGGGGTCAATGCTATGAAGTCAACATTGTCTGTGAATCTAAGATTATTCACTGTTCTCCCATGTAACATGACTCCTCCCGTTTCATCTCTCAGTGCTACAGCCATAACTGCTTCCAGTACCAAGGTGAACAAATCTGGTGACAACATGCATCCTTGTCTGACACCTACAGTTGTCCTGAACCATTCCATCCGCTTCTTGTCTACTCTCTGCCCTCATCGATTTGCTGTAGTTGTGTTCTATCAGCTTGATCAGTTTCTTGAGAATCCCATACATTCTCAAAACTTGCCATAACCCTTCCTGCCAACTGCTATCACAAGCCTGTTTGAAGTCTATAAAGTTGTAGTAGCAGATTCAGTTGTGTTCTGTGCACTTCTCCAATATCGGTCTTATCACACGTAGGTGATCTGTTGTACTTCATCCTGGTATAAATTTGGCTTGTTCCTCTGCAAGTGCCACTTCCCTGTACCTCTTCATTTCTCCTTTAACATGTCTTGCTGAATGCTTTCCCCAGCATGCTCAATAAGCTGATTCCTCTGTAGTTCTTGCATTCACTCTGATCTCCTTTTCAATACTGTACTATTATTGCTTTCCCTCATTCTCTTGGCACTTGTTTTTGTTTGTAAATCTAGTTGAATAGCCTGTGCATTGTCTGTACCATGTGTTCCTTGCTTGCCTGCAGCAGCGTTTTAGTTATGTTGTCACTGCCCAGCATCTTTTTCAAACTTCCTATCAAGGTCTTTACTACTTGTCAGAATTCCAATATCTGCTCTCCCTTGTTTGTACTGGGAAGCTTCTCCAAGACCGTTTCATGTACTGTGTTCTGCACATTGTACAGCTCTTCAAAATATTCTTTCTATCACTTATTCTTTGCTTGTTTGTCCAAAGTTATTTGCCTATGATTTTCTTTTACTGCTGCATCTTCAACTTGTATGTCCCACCCAGTTCCTTTATCTTGCAGTATAATCCCTGTGTCATTTCTCTTTGCGTATTCTTTTGTTTCTTTATATTTTTCACTTATCCAGACGTTAGTGTCTCTTCACATCCTGTTTTATCTCTCTCTGGTCAACCTAGGTAATCTACCTTGGTTTCTTTGTTGTGGCCTTGTAGCCCAACACTTGTTCAGTTGCTTTTGTAATCTTATCTTTTACACTATTCCAGGTCTCTTCAGTGTTCATTTTTTCTTTCACCAGAGACATGATATTTTTTCCTCACAACTTTATTGTATTTTTTCCTGCTATCTGGCTCATTCAATTTGTCCACATTGTTGTGTCAATTTCAGTATTAACTGCACCTTTGACCCTCCCCCACCTCCTCCCACCCCAGTCTTCCTTGAGGTCATCCTCTTAAGGTTTCTGGCTCCCAGCAGTCACCTCTTTTGGGCGGAGACCCACATCTCTCTCCTTCCAGACTGGAAGTTTAGCCTTACAGTCCCTCTGCATCTCTCTGTGGTTTCCCCAGTAGGTCTGACTGGGGTCCAGCACCTCTGGTTGAAATCTCCACAGGGGCTATAACAGTGTACGCCACTCGCCAACCAACCGTCACAAAGTAAGGTACATTTATTCTTAAGGTGAAAAGCATAGCAGAAAAAACATATAAAAATAATCTACAGTCATGCTAAAAAGCTTACCAGATATTACCTCCAACTCCAACATAAGGCTTGGTAGGCATCAGTCTTTCAAACCCCATCAACGGCATTTGCCCCCTGGGTTATACGATTGTCAGTTTTTAGATCAGGAACCAGAAACCCTGACTGGGCAGTTCAGCTGTTTCCTTTTGACAGCTTGTGCCTTTGATTGCTAGTCTCCAGGAACAGGTAATCATTAGTCAATGGCCCTCTCCTCAGTGTATAGCTTCAAAATCTGGATTTTTGCATAATCCAGAGTTATGGAATTTGCATTAACCACTTCCCAGGGATTACCCCACGTAACACTTATTGCCCCAAAAGTCCATGTCTGTCATATCTGATGCCTGTTATGCCAGGCATATCACAGTATAGTCTTTTGAACTGCTTACACGTCCTAGGACTTTCATCTGTCACAGTGGGAACTCCTGGAGTAGACCACGGAGTGGAAGAATACAGACGCAGTTACCCTGAAACTGTGACACACAAATCTTGGTTCTCGGCACTCAGCTGCAACCTCATTGATGCCTGTACTAATCCAATATCAGCTGCAAGTGACCTACATGATAACACATGTGATTTTCATCTGCGATTCACAAGTACAAAGTCCATCATGTTCTTCGTTTGCCCATCTGGTGATATCCAAGTCCATTTCTTCTATGGCTTTCTTTGGTGAAATAACATGTTTATTATCACCAAGTTGTTGCTTAGGCAGAAATTTAGTAACCTTTCTCCTCTTCTGTTTTCTTCACCGAGTCTGAATCTGCCATCGAATCAGAATTCCAATCCGATACTACTTTTGCATTAAAATCTCCCATCACCAATATGTCATGAAATTTCTTGTATTGTTTTCTGTAGATTATTATAAAATCAGTCAATTTCTTCCTTGAGTGCTGCTGAGGTTGGTGCACATACGTGTACTATTGTAATTGCGGATTGGTGCTTAAGCTAAAGACAAGCCAGACTCTTATGGCATTTAACCTGATATCTCCTTGCATATTTAAGGCGAGATTCAAAATAAAATCCAGTGAAGTTACCATAATAAATACACATGTAGTATCTTGTAACTTTGGTTTCTGTCTTTTATACTTACATTGATTTTGCTATCATAACAATCCAGTTTATCCTCTTTCCATTAGAGTCAAATCCTGAGAGAAGCTGTTTCCACTGCTCTCTAGCATCAAATGACTTCATTGGGAGTTGCAGGGAGTTGGAGCACCTATGGATTCAGTCCTTTGGCTTTAGATAAGGACTGTTCTCTTGAAGAGACTTTTCTCAGCTCCCATATATGAAGAGAATATTCCAGCAGACCTGTAGGAAGGGAACATCTTTCTACAGAACTCAGGGTTATTCAGTGGACTTCATCCTGCAGAGCAGGAAATCACTGCAAGCCAGGATTTTAAAGGGACAGGAGTGTATTATTTAATAGCTATACTTGTGCTAATGTTTTCCCAGTTAAGAAGGAATCTTTAGGTTATATCAGTTATCTAATATTTTTAGATTGTTATAGTGCATAAAGGCCTCTGTCAGGTTCAGGGCTCTGATTAGGGGGTGTACAATTACATACTGTAGAAAGATAGTCCTGGGTCTCTTTTTGGGTGTGTGCGTGTGAAGGGGCATTTGGATTTATATGGGGGAGAGGCAGGGGCTGTCAGAGTAAGAGGTCAGTGGGTAAAGGGAGAAGGGAACTGAGGAGGAAGGGGAGACTACTGAGCTTGATGCTCTGGGTTGGTGTCTCTGCCTTCATTTTGGAAATGAGAGGAGACAGGAATGCTCTGACAGAGTGATCCCAATATACTGGTTCTCACTGAAGGTAGAATAGATGACACTCATAATGTAAATGTGTGTATCACCTCATCCCAAATCTCTTTATGCGTTATATATGTCTAGCACCATGGAATTACAGCAATTGACCAATATCTCAGCCTCTGCAAAATGGTGTTGGTGGGGAGAGGGAATTTTGACAGTGACACTGGGGAGAAGTTCCCGTTAGCAAAGGCACTAGGCTTCTTACTGGCCATGGACAGCCAAGGGAAGTATAGCTTTTAAGGCCTGATTTGGAAAATCCACACAGTTAACTGCATTAAATTCAGTGCATCCACCTTGAGGATGAAGGTGTGAGCCAGCTCTGTCTATATTTGGAGTGATGGCTCCAGGGAGAGTAAATATTTCAAACTAGATGTTTAGAACGCTAAGCCATGATGTCCAACAGCTTGAATGGTCCATTGCTCTTGTGGGTACTTTCTCTCATTTTCTTTTTAAATTGACATCTCTCTTTACAGAAAATGTTTTTGCCAATACTCCCCAATCCCTTCTCTGTTGCTATAGCCTGAGAATTTCCCATTGACTCAAGGCTCTGTGGAAGGCAGCAGACATAGGCTATAAAGAAGAATACCTGTATTTCTCCTATGTAGCTTTCTACTCCTCCAAGCTCCAATCAGGGCCGGCTCCAGGCACCAGCCCAGCAAGCAGGTGCTTGGGGCGGCCAATGGAGAGGGGTGGCACGTCTGGCTCTTCGGCGGCAATTCGGCGGCGCGTCCCTCACTCCCTCTTGGAGCGAAGGACCAGCCGCCGAATTGCCGCCAAAGACTGAAGCGGCGGCGGTAGAGCTGCCGCCGAAATGCCGCAGATCGCGATCGCAGCTTTTTTTTTCTTTTTTTTCTTTTTGCTGCTTGGGGCGGCAAAAACCCAGGAGCCGGCCCTGGCTCCAATAATGTATCTCTGTGTAAATATTTATTATTATTATTTAAAAGAATTGCACAGCATTTCTTCTTATCCCTCACAAGTAGTATATGCACCTATTGATAACCCCATTTTACAGGTGAGAAACAGGGAGGTTAACTGATGTTATGAAGGTCACAGCAAATTGTCATGTCTAAGTCTGTTGGCTCACAGGTAAGGCCTTACCCCCACTGCTGCCCAGAAAGTTATTCACTATTTCCTTTTTATCTATAAAATCGGCCTAATAATATTTTGCCCATTATCTGTAGTTCTAATGGCACTAGACAAAGGTCTCTGGGCACACATTAGTAGTTTAGACAGCATAACAAAATACATTGTCAATTGGAAGCAATTTTTCTGATAAGTGGCGTTGTCTAGGGCATAAGACATGAGTCTTTCACATCAGAAATCTGTGCTTTCTACAAAGTTCCTATGTGACCTCGAGCAAGTCACTTAACCTCTCTGGATCTCCGTTACGTCTGTTGTATAATGGAAATAATATTTTCTTGCTTCCTAGAGGAGCAGTATGAGGCTTTATTTAATAAGAGGTAGAGGTGTTGAGAGTAGTCATGGAGGAGATGGGTACAAAACTGAGGACTCAGTCCTCTCTCTACATTTTCTTATGCTAAAGGACAATAGTGTTGGAATGTAGGGGGCAAATTGGTCCCTGAGTATTTCAGGAAAATAAGAAACCGTAAATAGCTAAATTAGCTACAGCTATGCTGTGCGTCTGAGCTGTGAGTTTAGTGGTGAAAGCCTATGCCAGAATGTTCTGTGTGTGCACTAAGCGATTTTTCACCAGGTTGCAGCTTAGTCAAACCCAAGCCAATTTTCATTGGACCACTCAAGGATTTCTTAGTGAGGGTTATTTGTATACTAAAATTAAGGCCCAGATTCTGATACCTTTACTCAGGCTGAATGGTATCTTACTGTGCAAGTAAACCCATTGAAGTTACAGTAATTTTTTTTGTGTGGAGTAAAATGCTACGCAGCATGAGTAAGGGCACTAAAATTTTTACCCTCATCCATTTGTTTTGATGCAAGAGGTTTTTTTTTTTTTTTTTTTTTTTTAAATATTGTTTTTTTAATAATGTAGAAAATTGTTTCCTGCCTTCTCCACATACTTCCAAGTGGATTAAATGTTTTTGCTCAAATTTTCAAAATAAAATAATAATTAATAAGAAAATCTCCTTCAAGCAGATGGCAAATTTCAGCCCAACAAGTAATTTTTAGGTTGTGACCAAAAAAGTTGCTAAGAATGGAAACGTATGCAACCTTAGTTACAAGGGTCAGTGCTCTTCCCCCTCTCTTTATATAAACGTATGTACATAACTTAACAGAAAATATCAAATTTATTTTTCCAAATTAGCCATGACCTTTCAGACATCATAAGAAGCAGAGCCATGAGCGAAGTTCTGCAGGCATGCTTAATGAATAAAAATACCTTTTGATATTTTCTTTTAAGCCATGTAATATCCAATTTATATAAAGCCTCTTAACAATAATTTAAGATGTAACTTGTACATGGCCATTCCTAGCTCTCTGAATATGTTCTTGTACATCCAGTTTCTTAGTTGTTTGAATGGGATACAGTCAAACTTCAAAATGAATAAAACTAGTTTGAAAGTTAAATGTCAATATGTGATAAACATTTATTTTGATGATCATATTTGAAAACATTATTTATTATCTTTATTTAATCAAGATGAAAATAAATTTAATATGATAGTCAATTTTATAAACTCAGTTTCATGTTGATGAATATATAATGTATTGTGAATTCTACAGTCATTTGTAACAAATAGATATTAAAAAGCTTACTGTTATGCTTATGACACAGAGTGGGGTCCACAGAGTAATGGTCAATAAAAACTTATTGATGCACTGATATTATTACTAATGTGGTGGAAATTATTTTTGATGCTTTCCCCCCCCCCCCATTATACTGTGCCCTTTGATAGTCAAATTCTATCTGGTATAGCTTCCTTGCTGGTTGATATTTCAATGCTAAATTAGTAATGTAAACAATTGGCTGAAATAGGATCTGCCAATTTTAGTTCCTTTTGGCCTCCCTCCAGAAACAAAACAAAACCCATCAGGTTGCCTCTTACGACTTCTCCTTGGAAATTGGATTGCAGCAGGCTATTGGGATATGACTGCCATTGCTTGCCCCATAAGGCTCATTTGCACCCCAAGATTTTTTTTTTTTTGGTGGCTGCTGTGGCTCCTTCCTGAGGAGATTGCGAACACGTGAGGCCAGCTCTTCAGCTGGTTTCAATTGGTGTAACGCCACTGATGCCAGGTTATACCAACTCAGGATCTGGCCCAGGGTTTGGTGCTAAGTGCTCTCAGTTCCACTGACTTAAGTTGGGAACTTTGCAGGATCAGGCCTATGCTGAACAACAGCCTCCTACTTCCAAGTTAGAATGTTATGGAGTGTCTCTCTCTCTCTCTGACTATGCCTACACTGCAAATTAGAGGTGTGATTACCCTGCCTGTGTACGCGTACTTGCGCTAGCTCTCGTTGAGCTAGCATGAGTATAAGTAGCAGTGCAGGTGAGGCAGCATGGGTGGCTGAGCCTTGCCGTATAGATTCATAGATTCTAGGACTGGAAGGGACCTCGAGAGGTCATCGAGTCCAGTCCCCTGCCCACATGGCAGGACCAAATACTGTCTAGACCATCCCTGATAGACATTTATCTAACCTACTCTTAAATATCTCCAGAGATGGAGATTCCACAACCTCCCTAGGCAATTTATTCCAGTGTTTAACCACCCTGACAGTTAGGAACTTTTTCCTAATGTCCAACCTAGACCTCCCTTGCTGCAGTTTAAACCCATTGCTTCTTGTTCTATCCTTAGAGGCTAAGGTGAACAAGTTTTCTCCCTCCTCCTTATGACACCCTTTTAAATACCTGAAAACTGCTATCATGTCCCCTCTCAGTCTTCTCTTTTCCAAACTAAACAAACCCAATTCTTTCAGCCTTCCTTCATAGGTCATGTTCTCAAGACCTTTAATCATTCTTGTTGCTCTTCTCTGGACCCTTTCCAATTTCTCCACATCTTTTTTGAAATGCGGTGCCCAGAACTGGACACAATACTCCAGCTGAGGCCTAACCAGAGCAGAGTAGAGCGGAAGAATGACTTCTCGTGTCTTGCTCACAACACACCTGTTAATACATCCCAGAATCATGTTTGCTTTTTTTGCAACAGCATCACACTGTTGACTCATATTTAGCTTGTGGTCAACTATAACCTCTAGATCCCTTTCTGCCGTACTCCTTCCTAGACAGTCTCTTCCCATTCTGTATGTGGAGCACTTTGCATTTGTCTTTGTTAAACTTCATCCTGTTTAACTCAGACCATTTCTCCAATTTGTCCAGATCATTTTGAATTATGACCCTGTCCTCCAAAGTAGTTGCAATCCCTCCCAGTTTGGTATCATCCGCAAACTTAATAAGCGTACTTTCTATGCCAATATCTAAGTCGTTGATGAAGATATTGAACAGAGCCGGTCCCAAAACAGACCCCTGCGGTACCCCACTCGTTATGCCTTTCCAACAGGATTGGGAACCATTAATAACAACTCTCTGAGAACGGTTATCCAGCCAGTTATGCACCCACCTTATAGTAGCCCCATCTAAATTGTATTTGCCTAGTTTATCGATAAGAATATCATGCGAGACCGTATCAAATGCCTTAGTAAAGTCTAGGTATACCACATCCACAGCTTCACCCTTATCCACAAGACTCGTTATCCTATCGAAGAAAGCTATCAGATTGGTTTGACATGATTTGTTCTTTACAAATCCATGCTGGCTGTTCCCTATCACCTTACCACCTTCCAAGTGTTTGCAGATGATTTCCTTAATTACTTGCTCCATTATCTTCCCTGGCACAGAAGTTAAACTAACTGGTCTGTAGTTTCCTGGGTTGTTTTTATTTCCCTTTTTATAGATGGGCACTTTATTTGCCCTTTTCCAGTCTTCTGGAATCTCTCCCGTCTCCCATGATTTTCCAAAGATAATAGCTAGAGGCTCAGATACCTCCTCTAGAGTGCACCATATTCAAGTCCATAGATACAGACAAAGATAGTTGATCTGGAAATCTTCAGAATTCAGGAGGAGGAGGAGGTGCTGAGGAGAACAAATTACATTATAAGCACAGATGCTGTGTGGGTTGATGGTTTTTTTTCCTAGAGTCAAAAAGCCAAAAGTTCACATTATATTTATATACATAATCTAGCTGCCAGATGGCTTCCATTTATAATCCCCTGTTTCCCTCCCTCCCCTTCACTTTTTTGTAGGGAAATAGACAGGGTTTTGTTTCCGAATGGGAGTCACTATGCAAAGTATTGTGTACTCATAGCTTTGCCATCCATAATTATTGATATTAAAGTGTTTTGTGTTTTTTAAGGGCAATGGTCTTTTTAGTGAATCTTTGAGACCTATCAAAAAATATTCTTTGTGGGTGGCTAGAGAGGGAGAAGAAATTAGTACAGTTCTAGGCTTGACATTGTCTGTGCCCTCTTGCAATTCCTTTCTGCAAAAAATCTGGAGATATGTAAATTGAGTTTGTTTGTTTGGAAATGAAATATACAAGGAATATTTTATTCTGTATAGGTGAACATGCTGATTCAAGGACCGTCATTGTCATAATTCTAGATTTTTATCACAGAATTATGATCAAAGTTTTCCATCAGTATATTTGGTATTGGACTTTGGAGTATGAAACTGAAGCTAGAAAAATTCCTTCCATGATATCTGTTCTTTATATGGGGAATGTGTCTGTGTCAGTATTTCATCATTACAGGAATGAGAGAAGAGGATCTGCCCAATTCTTAATATAATGTCACTCTGACACGGCAATTTAGAGTGGGCCTGCCAAAAAAAAAAAGGCATTTCCTCTGTGTGTAATATCCACTGTCTGATGCAAATTTAAGAAGAGGAATTTCTTATATTTAGTGTATGTCATGCAAAAGGTATGTCAGCTTTGCCATTAAAGATACACATTAAAGGAGAGCAGCAAAGGGGAACTGGATGGCTCATGGGATTATGAATGAGATCTGAAACCTTTCATATGTAGGTTGTTCTTATGAGTCTGGTTAGTATTAGCAGTGATAAAGTTGTTGGTATAGGTTATCAGTTGTAAGTAAAAGGAATTGGTAGTTTTCTTCCAATGCATAGTAAACAAATGTCCACATGGTATAAAACCAAACACTTCCCTTAGTCTAGTGCTGAAGAAAGCACTGCATTGTTTAGCAAATGGGAATTCCTTTCTGTTGCTGTTTCCTCTGCTGTACCTGTTTAACTTCATCTGGAAGTTGTTGAGGAGTAAGGATTTGATGGTTTTCTCCACTTCTATTGAGCACTTTTGTAGGCCTTTCCAATAATACAGAATGAGCCAAATGCATCCCACTCTCAGTTCTACTATACTTTAAACCAGATAGTAATATTTACAAACACTTTATCAAATTTATCAAAAGGGGTTTAAAACTATTTTCATTTGCCTGTTGATCATGTCATAGGAAAATGGTTCATTCATAATGTCAGAAATGCCAGGGACCCTTTTATTTTATTTTTTTGTACAAGCGTACAATAGTCTTGTGGCTTTTGTAAATACTTTTAGTCAAATGCTAGAAACAAGAGGTCTGTTGCTTGTTCAACATTTTATGTCACTTGTCTCTTTTTCCCAGGCAGGATTTCCTGGAGTTTGGCTTAGAAATGATCCCAATTCTTTTCTTCTTTTTACTTTAATAGCTTCCTGAATGGCAGGTTTAAACAGTAGAAGAAAATGCTCTCTACTCTCCATTTCCCCAACCAAAATAGATCTGCCACCGAGCTTTAAGAAAATGTGCAGTGACATGTAGTAGAATTTTAACATGCACTGACTTTTAGGAATATGCACACTGCATACAGAACACCTGAGGTTCCTGCTGATGTTGCTTAGAACCAGGACTGCATTTTCTATTAGGTGCAGTGATTTTGAAAAGAAGGGATGAAGTAACCACTGGGACTTCACATGAAATTTTAAAGGCAGAAATAGCCGGCTATACGTGTGCTGCAGGCAAAGAATCCCAAGAATGTAATAAATACACAGAGAAACCATTAAAATGCATTAGTTTTGTACCAGTTGACTAGTTCCTCATAAGTATTTTTGTTCACTGTCAGGGCACACATGATGCCAGCACTGAACTAGATAAGGGAAAATCTGGGACTCCTCAAAAGGAGACACTATTACTAGTGAGAGCATCATAGATACACCACTCAGTAGAAGCATTGCTGGGTCTGGCACTCCCTTCCTGAACCCACGTGTAGGGAAAGGCGGGGTGGAGGGCCATGGCAGCCCACTGGCTAGCATGCATACTTTAGAGATTTCCTAGCAGAAACCCACTGGCTAGGAGCAGAGCATGCTATGGGGCAATTACTGCTCCATGGCTCTTCCCTTGACAGTCCCCCTCTTAATGTGTGGCACCCCAACTGCACAAAGTTGCCATGGGGGCTTGCAGGGGATCAGTGGTGATTGGAGAGCTATTCAGAATTAATTATTTGCATTACAGTATTGGGTTAATGGCTGCATCTGAGATCTGTTGTGGTTGGTGCTGTTGATACAGAGTAAGCAGCAAAGAGCTATAAAGCTCACAATCTAAACAAAGGATTGTTATCCCCATGTGACAGATGGGGAAACAGGCAAGGAGATTAAGTGACTTGTCCAAGGCCACACAGTGAGTTTGTGTCAGAGTGAGAAATTGAAACCAAGTCTTATGAGTTTAACTGCAAAGTGATCACTGTCCTTCTCTAATAAAATAATCTTAATAAGTTGATTTGATTAATACTTGTGTCCCCTCTGGGATCATGCCTCACAAGTTGCTGGCTTCATATGTTTCATGATAACCACTGGAGTTTTGATGGGAAATCTTTGAAAGAGTTATTGATGCTAGAAACAGTAGTAACTCCCCTCCATGGCTTCTGCCCTCCTTAGGGTCTACTACTGGGGAGAAATGGGGTTTGTGTGTGTGTGTCAGCCAATGTTAGCATTACACCTTTTTACAGAAGAGCAAAGAGCAGGCCTTCCTAGGTATCAGTTATACAAACTGGAAGGGAGATGATAATTGAAACTGCCTCTCTAAATACTTAGATAACCAGCTCCAAACACGTGTAAGCACAGCATGGGGAAAATATTGTTTGAATAAATGATACAGTAGATATTTTTGACAATTGATCCTGCATGAATTTTTAAATGCTTGATAAATAACACCATTTTTTCTTTTAGTTGATGTCCATCAGTGTGTTGGGTGTTTCTGCTTGGATGAGGGATTACCTGAATAATGTCCTCACTTTAACTGCAGAAACAAGGTAAACTTTTTTTCTTAAACCTAATTATACATGTACCTGAATGATGGTGCTACAGTTTATCAAATATAGCAGGGTTTCCTAATTAAATTTTCTATGGGAAAGGAACCCCTCAGTTAATACACATTGTAGCATACAATGTGATATTTTTTGAATCACTGGAATCAGAGATGGTGTCAAAGGGCACATCTGCCTGTAGTGCCCCCTTCTGGCCAAATTCTCTGGCATCCTGTCTCCATTTCCCCTTCATAGGTTCTCAGGCATGATCCACAGCGGCTTATGTCTAATAACAAACCACACCCCAAGAAGCGAGTTTATTAACATGAAATGAAACCCAAAGCAAAGTCTCTTTTGATCTCTTTCCCCTCATCTCCCACTGGGCACAGCCCCCTCCTTCCTTAGGTCTGACTGGCTCTAAGCCATACACTGGGCTCAGTTATCAGCCCTTCCTAGGATCTGCAGCTTCACTCTGCTCCCCAGCTTCCTCTTTCTGTTTCCCTCTTTATAAAGCCAACATGACTTCCCTTAATGCCCAACGGGGCAGCAGGTAACCAGTCACATGTGCACTGGACCCTGCTCCCTCTTTAAGGGGCCAGTCCCCCTCTCTCTCCCAAGCCTTCCTATGCCCAAAGTGTTCATCTTTTGGTCAAATTGTCCAAACAAGCAGGCACTACTTTTTCTGCAGATATCATAAAGTCTGGAAAATCTTTGTTGATACCCTTAGTTTTTCTGCTCACAAACAATATAACCAAAGGTTGTCTAGCGCTATGCCCAATACACTTTATACGTATTATACGTTAATGTTTTATGTTTTCCCCAGTCAAGTCACTGGTTTCCTTTCCCCATCTCCTCTTCCTCAAGGATTTGCTCTTTCATTTCCAGAGCGGGGCAACTTGGACCTTCAGTCAACAGATGGACCTCCTGGCTGAATCCTCCTTCTTTTCCCTGTCCTTTGAGGCCATTCCTCTCATCTTCTATCTATCTCAGCTTAGTGCTGACACTCATCTTCTGGTGCATTTCCTCCTACAGTTTGCTGACTTTCTAATCCAGCTCTGTTCGCTCTCTTTCATCTCCCATAAATTTTACCTGCAGCTTTTGGAGCTGTACTTCTACTTTCCTCTGCTTGTGCTCTGATTCCCCTTTGTCCTGCAGAAGCATCTTCACCTCTTTGGACAGTTCCACGTGCTTGCTCTCCAGAACCTACTTTGCCTCCTCATGGTTCATTTTCACCTGCTCAGTTTGTTTCAGATGCTCTATGAGCTCCTTCACAGCTTGTGAATGTTTCTAACTCAGCTTCTGGATTTGTGCCTCCTGGGTCTTCACCTCATCATCTAGGGCAGTGGTTCTCAAAGCCGGTCCGCCACTTGTTCAGGGAAAGCCCCTGGCGGGCTGGGCTGGTTTGTTTACCTGCCGCTTCTGCAGGTTCGGCCGATTGCGGCTCCCACTGGCCGTAGTTCGCCGCTCCAGGCCAATGGGGGCTGCGGGAAGGGGCGTGGGCCGAGGGATGTGCTGGCCGCCCTTCCCGCAGCCCCCATTGGCCTGGAGCGGCGAACCACGGCCAGTGGATGCGGATGCGGCAAGTAAACAAACCGGCCCTGCTTGCCAGGGGCTTTCCCTGTACAAACGGCGGACTGGCTTTGAGAACCACTGATCTAGGGTCATCTTCAGAAAAGTCGGTTCTGGTTCCTGCTTTGACCTGAGTTCCCGATGTGCAGTTGTGGAGTTTGTTGTATCTTTTGGCTCTGTTTTCAGTGCCTCCAGCTCACCCAGAAGCAGGACCTGAGGGAGTTCTGTTTTATTTCTGGCTACTTGTTCTGACTCAAGGTCTCCCTGAAGTTCAGTGACCTGAGATTCCAGCTTGTGGATTTCCTGCTGGCCTATGTTCTTCTGGGCTGTTCCTTCTGCCACTTTAGTCAAGGCTCCTTTTAGTTCCTCTTCTTTCTCAGCCAGTTGTCTCTTGAGTTCTGTGATCAGAGGCTGCAACTCAGCACTCCGGTTATGCAGCTTGGTGGAGTTCCCCTCAAGCTTACCACAAGTTATCTCCAACTCTGGCATCTGCTTTTTTCCATGAAGCAGGCACTCTACCAGAGTTATGACCATGGCTTTGTGCCCGTTCTTGAGTTTAGTGAGACTCTTAGACTTCTCCTTGGTGTCTATTGTAGCCTTCTCCAACTATAGCTTCTATCTGGCACTTTCTTCTGTGTTTGTACCACAGGCCCATTATACCCAAGCACAGTGTTTTGGACTGGCTCTTGGTGTGCTGCTTCTTGAAGCAGGGATCTCAAATCCAAAGCATTGATGCCTTTAGCTTGTAAAAGCTTTCTCACTTTTTAAAGGACTGCCTCTAGTTGCTTGGTTCACTCCATTGATTAGCCAACCTATCCATAGCTTGGGAACACCTCTGTCTTATTTCCTTGATCTGAGCCTCACGAACCTTCATCCTGTCATCCAGTTTCTGCCAGAGAGCCTTCATCTGGTTCTATAGTTTGTAGAGGTAATTGGTGCTTGTATCAGGGATCTGGTTAACAGCATTTTCCTAAACTTTCAGATCCTTGGCAACAAATTCCACCCTTTCTTTGACAACCCCAGTCAGGGAATTCTGCTGTCACTCAGAGCATCTCACTGGGATTTTCTGCAGAATCATTTGAGGCCCCTGCATCTGGTTTGGTTCCTGGACAGTTGGCTGAACTTTTGGGCCATTCCTCCAGCAACTTCCTCAGCTGCTTCCTTCCTGAGCATTTTGAGCAGCATTTCTCTGCAGCTTCATTCTATCCCCAACCTTCCTCTTCCTGTTTCCTCTTTATAAGGCCCATGTGCCTTCCCTTAAGCCAAATTGGGCAGCAGGCAATCAGCCACAGATGCACTGGACCCCGCTCCCTCTTAAAGGGGCCAGTCACCTTGTGACAGATGGGAAAAGACCTGTTAAGTAATTCCCCCCTTACCTAGTCCCTTTTTTGATCTCTCTGCATCTCTTTATTGCTGGTTTGGGCTACCTACCCTGCAAGTATATTAAACTAGAGTATATTTTGACTGCTTCACTCAGTCTTAGTGAATTCAGAATTATTATTATTATTAATAATAATAATAACACAAAGTATTAATAATATATTTTATTACTGTAGCACCTGGAAGCCCCAGTCAGGAATCAGGACCCAAGAGCTAGGTGCTGTACAAACACAGAACAAAAAATCTCTGCTCCAAAGAGCAGCAATCTAAGTATCCAATCTTCCATAACTTGGAAGAAACATAGGACTTTAAAAACACCATTTAAATCATTTCCATGATCCCAGACTGCTAACACATTTTAAATTATGTAGCAAATAGTTAATGCTATTTGCTTTTTAGACTGTAATATTATTATTTTACGTTTAGGTGCTTTGATTTTGGGGTAGTACTTTATTATTTTAATTCTGGGTTGTATTTGTTTTCAGAGTGGAGGAGGCTGTCATTTTGACTTATTTTCCTGTGGTCCATCCAGTCATGATTGCAGTCTGCTGTTTCCTTATCATTGTGGGGATGTTGGGGTACTGTGGAACAGTGAAAAGAAGCCTCTTGCTTCTTGTATGGGTATGTTTTCACCTTCAAAAACAATTAACTTCTATTTCATTTAAGCAAGGAAGAAAAATGTTTGCAATCCCTGCCCCATATGAACATCCTATCTTGTGATTATTTTTTTTATCTTGTTTAGTTATGTCAGTGTTGTATTATAATTGCAAAACGCACTGTAGGAAAAAATTCATCATACCAGGGCTTTTTTTCACTACCGGGGAGATCGATGCTGCTGCAATCGGTGCAGCGGGTGTCAATTTAGCGGGTCTAGTGAAGACTTGCTAAATCGACGGCAGAGCGCTCTCCAGTCGACTCCAGTACTCCAGCTCTCCAAGAAGAATAAGGTAAGTCAATCGGAGAATGTCTCCTGTTGACGCAGCGCAGTGAAGACATTGGGGTAAATCGATCTAAGGTACGTAGCTGGAGTAGCGTAACTTAGGTCGATTTACCCCCGTAGTGAAGACAAGCCCCCAGGGTACACTAAGTTATTATTGAAAGGCAAGCAATGTGAATTGCAAAAACGTAGTTGATGTCAGTAGTGGAGGAATCATTCAGAACAATTCTAGTACTAATCAGTGCAGGAGAATGAGTCTGTGTGATCTGAAACAAACCCTTTTATTATAGGCCTGACTTTTAGTAACTAACTTTTTAATTAACCTGGCTTCTACTTCTATACCCACAATCAGTTGTAGGCACAAATAACAGCATTTATGTGTCTAACTAGCTGATTTGCGACTGTGAGGTTTGAATTCTATTATTTGCATCTGGAATTTTGCAGTTGGTCGGGGGTAATTAAAAACTCAATTTCAAGTTGCCAACTTTCTCCTTCCCTTGGAGGCTATAAAACTTCAAGCCAGCAACAGACTTGGAGAGGGAAATTCTCCCTTGCGCAAGGCTGTATGCACAATTTAAGCCTGATTAGGGCCTGACCCTGCAAGGTGCTGAATGTCTTCAACTCCAGCTGGAATGCAGTGGTGGTGAAGATTGGGCTTTAATCCTTTAATGTGGGGATTAAGTGGAACCCAAGCAGTCCACAACCTTGTATGGGGACTATTGTACTGGAATGAGACAGATTTATAAAACTTGTGGTGATCACTGTAATTCCAGCGGGAGTAAGTGTAACACCGACAGTACCCCGGTCGTCGTCGGGATCGAACGTGGGACCTCTGGAGCTTAAAGCATGAGCTAAAAGCTAACTGGCTGAGAGCAGACTCATTTTATCTCTCTCTTTAAATGGTCTCGGTGCCGCTAGATGGGACAGAACACTACACCCAGGAGGTGTGTGGGTTACATAAGCAAAGAAGTAAAATCCTTTAGCATGTAGGAACTACCCAGGAGCAGCCATATAGTAATGGAGCTGGTGACTCCAGGGCATGTCAGGTGTCCCTGGAAGTTTCTAAAGCTGCATTTTATGCATATGTCTATTCCAGCCTAATTTTCTCAATTTTTGTGAAAAATGAGGAAGAAAAGCTGAAAGAATGTGTGATTCACCCTACATCATTGTTATCCACGTTATTTAATAGAAGATACAGTTATAGTATGTGATACAGTCAAAAAAGAGTTATGAGGGCTTCATATCAGAGAGGCTTGTTTAAGAGGGCTGACTTTGAGTGTTATTTGACATTATCATTGAAAGTTCTGTAGCACTAATTATTATTGTGTTCTGCTAGTTGCAACAGTAGCAAGCACTATTTGTCCTCTCTTGTATTTCTTAAAACCTTAATATTGGGATTATTGTTTCATGATTCCATATTTTAAGAGAAATGCTCATTTTAGCCTACAGTACTAGAATAGGAATACATTAAAAAAAAAATACTATTTCCAGGCTTGATCTTGCACCATCGAAGCCAATGGGAGCAGGTTCCAAGACATACATTACAGATTTACTAGTTCTGGCAGGAAAATGATAAAAAGAGATTTCTGTAATTCCTGACTGTACAATTATTTTGTGAATTATATTATTTACATGGGGAGACACAGTCTTTTGTAACTTTTTCTAGGCCGAGCTAACTCTCAAACATTAGTTATTGCATTAGGTGAATTTTTAACATAAAGGGATAAAGCATTTTTATTTTATGTAAAGAGAAAAGTTGTTGACATCATGAGACCCTTTAGGTTTTTATTACATTGTCAAACTACTTTTGCCAGAGTTTTTAAGATTTTTTTTTTTATAAAACACTTTTATTGTATGAAAAAATCACTAATTGCTATGATTTTAAGACAAGAATGAAGGTAAATACACTATGAAGCCCTGTTAATTATGTCCTAACAATACATTTTATATTTGGCTGAAAATTTGAAAAAAATCCTTTTCATTTTTTCAGAATTAAAAAAAAAAAAAAACTGGCAACCTAGGAGGTGCAGCATTTTATTTAAAATGCCAACTGAGAAGAAGAAATGGTTATAGTTTTTAATACAATCTGGAAATAAATTAATTTAATGTGTATTAAGCAGTCAAATCACATTAAATCAAAACAAAACATTCCTACAGCTTAACTTGCAATATTTCACTCTTGAGAGCCTGAGAACTGGCTCTTGCTGACCAGACTGATAAGCAAAAAATAAATGATATCTTCTTAAGTATGCCACACTCTTTGACTAATTGGTAAATAAGCAGAGTGCTGTTGTACTGCAGAGATATGCAGCCATAAGTCAATACTCCATTCATCAAACTAATCAGAAAAGTGATGCATCAACAGAACAAGCTTTTGCAAAACCAGATTCACTGAAAGATAAGGAAAGAAACCAGGTGTAAAACATTAACAGCCTTCTCTGTTATGCTTTTATTTTTCCTTTTGAGATACACAAACAGTTAAAATGACTAAACCCAAAAATGTTTGGAACCAAAGTCTGAAATTCTTATGCACCGTGTTTAATTGAATGTTTTAAAAAATATAACATTTAAGAATCTTAATACTTAGATTCCCCAAAACATGAATAGAATAATACAACTGAATAAGGAAAACTTTTTAATGAAGAGCCAATCTAGCAATCATTAGTAAATTTGTACCACTCTGAGCAAATTGCAGTCATTTGTTCTTCAAATTCTATTTGTAGTTAAATATTTGAAAACTTTTCAGCTTAAAATGAGCTATACACATAAACTGAACTGACATGTTTATCCTGCTTAATAACAACAGACTGTAACCACAAGATCATAATTTATCATCATCTGTAGCTTACATATGATCACTTGACAGTGATCTAAACTGCAAAAACTTTAATTTGGTTAAAATGGAGTTCAGTCTGTTTATGTAGATTTGCTCTATTAAGAGTTTATATGTTTACAAATACATATGGCAATCTCTGCTCTCTCTCTCTCTGTATATACTATATACATTTGCTTACAGTCTCTAGTATCTCTTGTTGATCTGACTGTTATGTAGATGTAATTTTTATTTTTTAATTTAAATTGTCTTTAGTATTTATATTCATGAAAATTAGTAGACTGTGTGACTGAAGATGTCTGTAATAAAGACACCATGTGCATTATGAGCAGCTGTAATGTGAATTTCTTTGCTCTCTGTTAAAAATGACCAAAGCCCTGAAGTGGAGATGAATACTTTAAGGAATCAGGCTTTCTATCACCTCTCTTGAGGATTTCTCCAGATCAGAGATTGCCTGTTGTGATAGTATCTGTGTGGTTTTTGTAGAATGGCCTGTTTACCACTAGGCAGTGAGATGAGACTACTAAATTAATTTCAGTTAGGTCTGATTGCTGCCCATAAGATGAAACAGCCAGTTATTTACTATATAGCATTCAGCTGATGCAGTTTAACAGCACTAGTCCTATAATGGAAGCCTTGGCACAATGAAATAACAACCTTTTATACTATGAATTTAAATCAGTGCCATTCTAAAATTAAACAGATATTGTTACTAAGCAAGTAAGTCCAGTCATTCACAATTTAGTGCAATACAACTTTGTTGTATAGCCTGTTTCCTTTGTAATTTCAGTAAAGGAGCGAACGTAAGAAGTAAAGGCAAATGAGAAACAATGTTAACAATTTAGGGCCCCAATCCTGAAGGATACAGTGTGACTTCAACTTTTATTGGTGCCCATGGGAATTGAAGCACTGATCGCTTACTAGAGTAGCCACTAGGAGAGCAGACTAGTTTCCTGCGTAATGTAGAATGAAAGATGCTGGCATTTAAAGATTTAGGTCTGAATTACACTCTTGCTGGATCTGGTTATGAAAAAACACTTGAAAGGCATATGATTTAAAAAAATACTCAAGTTGATAAATTCATGGGAGGAGACTATCAGGATGCTACAGTATGTGTAAGGCACATAGATTTCACTAATTTTTCATTTTTCAACCTTACAGGTCTTCTAAACTAACTCGCGTCTCATGTAAGAATTACTTTTGTGTTTAAGTTAAAAATGAAAATCTTCTATTTCTCTTCCATATGACCTACACTGAGAAGGAGATTTTCAAAGGCACAAAAAGCATTTGGGTGCCTAACTCCCCATGGCTTTCACCTAACTGCCCTTTGTGCCTGGAAAATCACCCTCTGAAATGATGGAGCCTGAATTGTGGGTTTTTAAAAAAAAATTTTAAAGGGGAGGAGGAATAAAGAAAGGGGAATACTGCATATAAGCTACTAGATTTATAAGTGGGAAAACTTAACAGGCAAATTTAATTAATGCATCTGACACTTATCATGCAAGGTCATCAATTTGGATAGCAGTGGCACAATCTTTACATATAAAAATTAAAATATTTTTTATTTTTCAGTTAAAACAGTATAAATGGGTTTCCCCTTAATATCAAGCATGCAGGTCATCTTTTATATTTTTTTTTTCTTGAGTACAGGGAATATATTTTCCAGTATAATGACTCGCACCATTTCCTATTGTTTTGCAGGATGGTCCTATGGGTAGGGAGCTAGCCTAGGGCTCTGGAGATCTGGTTCAGTCCCCTGTCCTTTTTTGTTATTCTTCTCTAGACTCTCTCCAATTTGTCCTTCCCTAATTGAAATACTTTGCATTTATCAGTATTGAATTTAATCTTGTTGATTTCAGACCAATTCTCCATTTTGTCAAGGTTGTTTTGAATTCTAATCCTGTCCTCCAGAGTACTTGCAGTTCCTCCCAGCTTGGTGTCATTTGCAAATTTTATAAGCTTACTCTCTACTCCATTATCCAAGTCATTAATGAAAATATTGAATAGTATCAGACCCAGGATTGACTCCTGTGGGACCCCACTAGATTTGCCCTCCCAGTTTAACAGCAAACCATTGATAACTACTCTTTGAGCTCAGGCTTGCAACCAGTTGTGCACCCAGCGTATAGTAATTTTATCTACACTACTTTTCCCTAGTTTGTTTATGAGAATGTCATGTGGGACTGTGTCAAAAGCCTTACTAAATTAATAAAAGGAAAAGCTGTTGGAAACATTTTGATAGATATTAGGGTTAATCTGTTTGCTGATAGCATTTGTCACAAACATGGTGGGAAACTATGTTTATCCTCCAAACAATATTTATTAAGACATTCTCTATGCAGACAAAACACTTGTTTAACAGCATGTTTTTAACTCAGTTATGATAGAACCAGGATATAATCTGTTTTGCCCCTATCCACACCAGCCAGACCAAGTTGCGTAAGAACTGGGTTCAACCACAAATGAGTTTAACCATTGTTAAACTAAGTTGTTGTGTAGATGCAGCCAAATGTGCCATGATAGCAGATAAGCTCAAAGGATTTATATTTCTCAGTAGAATTGTATTCTATATTGGGTTTTATACCATACTTATCACTGTAGTATCTGAGCCCTTAGCAGCTTAAGAGAAATTGTAGCCATGACCTGACAAACACAACCGGAGTATGAACCAGTGTTTTATGTTGCTTACTTTGGAACAGATTCTTTTACATCCATACAATTCCATTTAAATCAGTTGGGATGCCTCGGTGTTACAGAGGATTGAATTTGGCTGTTTATTACAATGTAAGAAGTCCACTATAACGACAAATGTGGCTTTCTCTGGATGGAAATCTTGTTCTCTGTGGAATACTAGTTACAGAAATCTATAGTAACACCTGGGTCTTTGCAGCTCTCCTTGCTCCTGCCAGCATGGGTTAGTGAGAGAGTCAGCCTCTTGATAATTGAACTTGAGTCTGTCTTGTGGCAGCAGGTATTGCTGTGGTAATAGAGGAATCCATTGTGACCCAAGTACAGTACTAACAAAATCACAGCTGCTCCATTACCTTGTACAAATATTTGGCACAGGAATTTTGTTATTTACAAACTCAGAGGATTTCATTATTATTAACCAACCAGTGAAAGAGAAAAAATAAATAGCTGACAGAGGTACTTAGCATTGGGTCTGTAGAGTTTAGCATTAGACAGGACAGAGACTGGAGTTCATCATTTTCTGATACCATGGCTTTCATCAGCTTGTTGTTTGTTAAAACTCATGGTGCCTAATGTGTAGCTGGGGAAGTAAGGGGCATACAATTTTGTGAATGTCTCTCAAAATGTATTCTCCAGTGTTTTAAAGTATAAAATTACTTTTGTGGTTAATGCATTGTACATTTCTCATGCTGGTTGGCCTATCTTTTTGAAAGATGGATTTAAGTGTTTTTGAATGTTGTAGTATAATGTTTATGGGAAGCCAGATCTGCCCCCAAATTTAAATTCAGATTAAAATAAGAATTATTTGTATTTGAGAATATATATATGTAGCTTTTACTGGTTTTGGATTTTTTAAGTCTGACTTTTCTTTTACTAATTTTTTCCTTAAAAGTTTGCAACATAGTTTTCATTTTAAACCCCTGTTGTTAGATACTTGTTACTTTCTGAAACAATTCTTTTTGGGCTAACATTTTCCATATGAGGCCTCATCTCTAAGATGAAGTTTTTGAGGCGATGTTTGAGTGAATAGAGTTTAGATATTTTTGTGTTAGAATAGGGTGGAGAGTTAATCTATTTCCTGTTCTGACCAGTGTTTTTCATTCAAATAACTCACATGGGTGGACTTTGACAAGTTAAACAGCAACATTAAAGTGACCTCATTGCACAACCTCACCACAGGGTAAAGCTCATCTGTCCAGGAGATCGAGCTTTCTCAGGGGCTGGCCTGAGACTGTGGCCTGGTCCCCACTAACCCCCCACTTCGGACTAAGGTACGCAAATTCAGCGACGTTATTAACGTAGCTGAATTCGAAGTACCTTAGTCCGAACTTACCGCGGGTCCAGACGCGGCAGGGAGGCTCCCCCGTCGATGCCGCGTACTCCTCTTGCCGAGCTGGAGTACCGGCGTCGACGGCGAGCACTTCCGGGATCGATTTATCGCGTCTAAACCAGACGCGATAAATCGATCCCAGAACATCGATTGCCTGCCGGCGGACCCTCCGGTAAGTGTAGACGTACCCTGTGGGATGAATTACCACGGGATCTAAGGACCATCACAAACGCCACTACCTTCTGCTCTAAGTGCAAGGCACATTTCTTTGTCCTTGCCTTCATAAACACATAATAACGTGCGTGTGTGTGCATGCGCATGCACATTCATGTATCACAAATGGTAGAAAGTGTTGAGCATCTGGGAGCTCCTGGGAATCACAGCAACTGCAAATGGAACCATCCAAAGAGAACTGCATCTGGATCATAGAATTTCAGGGTTAGAAGGGACCTCAGGAGGTCATCTAGTCCAACCCCCTGCTCAAAGCAGGACCAATCCCCAACTAAATCATCCCAGCCAGGGCTTTGTCAAGCCTGACCGTAAAAAACCTCTAAGGAAGGAGATTCCACCTTCTCCCTAGGTAACCCATTCCAGTACTTCACCACTCTCCTAGTGAAACAGTTTTTCCTAATATCCAACCTAAACCTCTCCCACTGCAACTTGAGACCATTACTCCTTGTTCTGTCATCTGCTACCACTGAGAACAGTCTAGATCCATCCTCTTTGGAACCCCCTTTCAGGTAGTTGAAAGCAGCTATCAAATCCCCCCTCATTCTTCTCTTCTGCAGACTAAACCATCCCAGTTCCCTCAGCCTCTCCTCATAAGTGATGTGCTCCAGCCCCTTAATAATTTTTGTTGCCCTCTGCTGGACTCTTTCCAATTTTTCCACATCCTTCTTGTAGTGTGGGGCCCAAAACATCAGGGGGCAGCCACAAAGACTTCATTGCCAGAACCATGTGAGAAAGTTGGCTAAACCAGATGGAGACATCCGGGTGCCAGCAACGGAAATATCTGGGTTAGGTTAGTTTAAAGATATGAAGGACAGTAGATACAGTGGGACTCAATTCTGAAAGGGTGCTCAGTACCTCCCTCTCAATACCCATTGAAGCTGGGGACTGAGGATGCTCAGCATCCTGTAGCACTGGAAAAGTAACTGTATGGAGAGGTAGGGATTGCTTTTCTGCACAGAGCTCTGACTATGCAGTGCTGTTGACATAACTCCTGCCCCTCGGTCAGTAAGAATAAGCAGCTAACATAAGGAGCTGCGTATTCTAGTGGCACATCTCCCACCTCCTCCAGAGGGGCAGGCG
This sequence comes from Emys orbicularis, assembly GCF_028017835.1. Classification (NCBI taxonomy): domain Eukaryota; kingdom Metazoa; phylum Chordata; order Testudines; family Emydidae; genus Emys; species Emys orbicularis. Next base: position 47,354,952 of record NC_088683.1, read on the forward strand.
TGCAGCTGGCGGGAGTGCCCAAATCCTCCTGCAAGTGATCGGGATCTATGCAAGTGCATATGCTCTGTTCGTCCCACCTCTTGCAACTAACATCAGTCTTGAGCACTCTGTTACACAGTGCCTGGGCAGAGCAGATGCTCTAGTTCAGGACCCTATTGCCCAGACTGTCAGAGAGGGAAGAGCCATCCAGCAACCACTCATAGCCAGATGGCTAAGCAGGAAAATGGCTCCTAACTATGGCAGCAGGGATGACCGTGTGATATGGCCACCAGCATAGTGGCAGTTATTGTACATCACACTGGACTTTTCAGCACATCTGTGCAGTAGCAACCAGCCACACACCTGTCTGTTGGTATTGGAAATGGCTGCACTTTCCATCTTGTTTTTCTATCAACAATGTATAATATGGTTCTAGCTTTGGACACTTTGAGTCACTGTGACAACTATTTGTAAACTGTGGCCGTGGACCCATAAAAACCAGGTGAGTGGGGATATTTTGTCTGCCCTGTGTGATATGCTTATCGTCCCCTGTAACAGTAGATTTAGAAGGACTCAGGGTCTAGGTCTGTGTCTAGCCTGGTAATTAGAGCGGAGCGAATAACTGATTAATTTTTTTGGTTTGCTGAAAATTAAAAAGGTATATATTTTGGGTTGACCTGAAAACAAAAATGTCCAAAATTTTTGGTGCATCAAAAAGTCTAAGAAAAGGTTTTATGTCAAATGACACATTTAGTTCAACCCCAAGCAAAACGTTTTGTTTAGACTTTTGAGCATTTTTAAACTTTTTAATTTTTTTAAATAAAACTGAAGGACATTTTAGAATCAAAGTTGTTTCAAATTGAAAATTTGAAATATTTTGATTTTTGGAAAATTCTTTGGTTTTTTTTCTGACCGAAACAATTTTTGATAAAACCAACATGAACTCAGTTGAATGTTTCCGTATCACTGAATCGGTATTTTGTGCCAAAAAAGTTTTGGTCAAAAAATGTCACCCAGCTCTATTGTTAGTACAACTCTAAGGCTGGAGTGAAGCTAGCTCCACTGCTCTAACTATGCATTCCTTTTGGCAAGTACGGAATGTGGAGTGATGTCCCCTCAGGCTGGCCACACCCTTTTTCCTGCCTAGCCTTGCCTTTTCCACCAGTTGCACAGAAAGACACACCTTTGAGCACACAGGGACTGCAGAGCTGGTTCTGCAACCCTGTGCTGATTGTGGAACAGCATTTAGTTCACTTCTTTCTGGGAGACTTGCCTGGAATCAAGGAACATTTCAAGAACCTTTGAGGTGCATGGGCAAAGGGCACCCTATATCAATACTGAATTGGGCTGTTAATCAGGGAAAAGAGGCTTTTGTTGCTCAAAGAAGCATTTTGTATGAATTGCCTTTGTGTGAAAAAGGAAAAACCTATTGAAAAGAATAATTTGATTCATTGGATTGTGCAAAAAAAAAGATCATTAGTTTTTAATACAGATCCTATGATACTGAAAGGGAAAGAGACATTATTCTGTAATTTCCTCAGAGCAGGGGGACTGTGTTCAACTATGTCTTGTTGAATTCTTAAACCTGATCTTGCAGGGACACTTGTGCCTGCATGAAGCTCCATTGACTTTTACAGTATCTGAGCCTTAGCTAGTGAATAATAATAATTGTTTGAAGGCATTAATCTAATTCCTAAGTGTTTATTAATTTCTTCCTACCATAAAGGAGAGATGGTAAAGTAAATGTTGGTAACAGAACAAACTGATGTCTTATAGGAGAATATGAATGGGGGGAGCTTTTACTCTTTATAATGAATTTTGTGTTGGTCTAATTAGAAAAAGATAATAATAATATTATTATTAATAATAATGGCAAAAGGACTAATCAGAAAAAGAACTTGGACAAATATATTTGAAAATTAAAAACACAGGGATACTGATCTAACTACAGAAAAGTAGTTCTGGATTATAAGAAAACGAATGGTAATAGTGTAATGGAGTTGTGAAAAATTGAAAAAACAACAACTACAACTCTTGTGTAGAATCAGGTGGTTTTGAAAAGGACACAAGCTTTAAATGATTATTTGTGCATACTGATAGAACTTGGTAAACAGAGACATCTAAACTCTGCAGATATCAGATAATTTGGCTGTGGAGAGTATTAATTTTGAAGGACAGGATGGCACTCAGTGGCCTACGTTGTGAATTAGTAAAAACAACGAGGAGTCCTTGTGGCACCTTAGGTCTGGTCTACACTGGGGGGGGGGGGGGATTGATCTAAGATACGCAACTTCAGCTACGAGAATAGTGTAGCTGAAGTCGACATATCTTAGATCGACTTAGAATCACTTACTTCGCGTCTTCGCGGCGCGGGATCGACGGCCGCCGCTCCCCCGTCGACTCCGCTTCCGCCTCTCACCGTGGTGGAGTTCCAGAGTCGACGGCAGAGCGATCGGGGATCGATTTATCACGTAAACGCGATAAATCAATCCCCGATAGATTGATCACTACCCACCGATCCAGCGGGTAGTGTAGACGTACCCTTAGAGACTAACACATTTATTTGGGCATAAGCTTTCGTGGGCTAAAACCCATTTTATCAGATGCATGGAGTGAAGACAGTAAGCAGAATATATATTCTAGCACATGAAAAGCTGGGAGTTGCCTTACCAAGTGGGGGTCAGTGCTAACTCCCATCTTTTCATGTGCTATAATATATATGCTGCTTACTGTATTTTTCACTCCATGCATCTGATGAAGTGGGTTTTAGCCCACGAAAGCTTATGCCCAAATACATTTGTTAGTCTCTAAGGTGCCACAAGGACTCCTTGTTGTTTTTGCTGATACAGACTAACACGGCTACCACTCCTAAACCTGTGAATTAGTAGTTTCAGTCCACTTCCTTGTTGATATGTGTCCACATCACCCATGCAAAACATTGCCATTGTCACCCAATGTTTGAATTAGAATGATAAATTAACTATTAATCCCCTCAAAACTGGGTTGAGGACTTAGCTGGGGCAGCATGGGAGAAGCTTTCACTGCAGGAATAGATAAACAAAGGACTTCAGTTTCCTTAGCTGTTAGTCTGACTCCTTTTACACGTAATAAATCAATGTCTGAAAATTGTACCTGGGTGAATCCTTTCAATAGCCTCCATGGCTAATTAGTTCCAAACTATAACAAAGTAACAGTGACTGCAAGGTTTTTTTACTAGACTTTTCACGGAAGGGGCCTGGTTCCCATTGGTAATCAAACATATTTTGTTGGTAGTCAAATGATGCAGACAGATGTCTGGATGGCTTGCAGAACGAGGCTGACGCTTTCAGGCTGTTAGCCATTGGGAAATACTACACATAACCTCTTAGAATGTTTTGGCATCTGTTTCACATACCATGTACACCAGTCTTTGAAAGTTTCCCTTAAGGTTTCATTCTGCAGCTGCTTACCCTTGGAATCTCCCCTCAGCCCTTGTCCTCCTTTCTCAGCTCTTTCTTGTCATTGCTTCCATGTGGAACACATTGCCCAAAAAGGTGCTGTAAACAAGGCAGAGCCTTTGAGGAGGTCAGCTATGCTGATTAGCCCCTTCAGTCTTTCTAGTGTTAGGGTTGCAGTTTTTCTGAAGCCTGAAAAACCTGGTGTCTCTCTTCTGGTGGAAAAAACCACTTGGGAAAATAAAAAAAAATAGTAAAAACAGCAGATTTTATTAAATGAAACACAAAACACAGTGTGATTCACTAATAAACATACTTATTCCTCAAATAAAAAGGCACATATTACCCCAAAATGGAAAGCTTTTTCAAGATACCACCTGTTCTCCCCTCTCTTCAACACCCACTGACAGCTGACTCCATTCATTAGCACACTCCCTCTTCAATCACCCGTGACTCCATCCATTCCCCATTACCTCTAGGAATCTAGATAGTTCTCTAGTTTTCTTATAGTTTGCTAATGGACAGGTTTCTTGTTCTCATCATTTCATGTGATGGGATACACTAATCATTTGTGTAGGAGGCCAGATTGTAAGCCTTGTGATTCTGTCTTGCAAGGCAGGAGTTAAGATTGTAGATGGGGTGAGATTCTGACCTGCACCTATAAGAGGCACAGAACAGAACTTGCTGCCCAGGTATAAGGGGAGAAGGGTAAGTGAATTTAAGCCACCTTTGTGTGACCATTTAATCTTGGGCTGTTCTGTGGCTCCTGGTGTGATTTAGACAGCCCTGGGGGCCTGTATAAGGGGGTGTTTTCACCATACAGCTAGCCCTCGCTCTTACCCAGGTGTTTTCTTTAATGCCTCCTCTTTTCACGCACAAAATTCTGTCACCCAAGTTGGGAGGTGCATTCAACCTGTCTAGCTGGCATGACGGGGTATAGTCTAGAGCCCAGGTTCTGTTTTCACTTTGGCTGGTAACATGCCCACTTTGCAGTGAGGACACAGGGTAAGTCACTGGAGTGCTGATAGTCCTCCAAGTAAACGGCTCAGCTTACTGCAGCAGAAAGAACCATGGGATATAGCGACACACATGGGGAATGTCCTGGAGGACACAGTGGTGAGCAGTGTGGCTGCTAACACCCAGGCTAGGCTAACCCCACTGTTCAGACTGAGGCACCAGTCACCCAGGCTAACTCCACAGTGAAGACATACCCTAAATCATGGCAGTCTCTATGGGTTTCTCTTCCCATTCCCAGCCCAACCTGGCACCACCCCTCCTCCATGGTTTGTGAGTGGGGGTCCTCAGAAGTCAGTCTGATGGCTGTCTTACTCAGTACCTGTGCTGGGGAACTTGTCCCCTGGCAGAAGAGAAGGATTTGAGAAGCTGTTTACATGTCTCTGGCCCTTTTACTGAGGGAGACTACCCCATGACACTTCCCTTTAAACTCTTTAGTTAGTTTTTTATTCACAGGTTGAAATTAGATCTTAATATTTCTATATCAACAATCTTTCAAATATGTTATATTCATGTAAATGGTTCAGAGACATGGTTCAAAATAAGAAAAATAATCTGTAGCAATTCAACAAAAACCCATTCAGTTGTTGTGTGTGTGTGTGTGTTTTTTTTTAATAAAATGAAATCTCTTTCTCCCCCCCACCATCTCCCTCCACAATCCTGCCTGACATACTTCAGAAATGGAGAGAGGAGTTTAGTCACCAGGGTTTCTACCTGTTGCGAGAAAAGCATAAACAAAAATCCTGGTATTGATGATCCTGTTCATTACGAGCATCATGGGGAATGTCCAAGACAAGTAGAAATCTGCAGAAGTATGAAGGATATATTCTGTGATGCCTCCTCTGAATAAAACATTTTTATTGTGTTTCTTATTTTGTATCAATACTTTATATCCTCTTCTGCAATTGCGCTCAATTACAGCATGAAAAAGCCCTATCTCTGTAGGACCAAAAGCAGTGGGAGAATGATTTTATATTGCGAGGTACTTCAAGTGTGACACATTCAGCATTATGTGAGCAAAATGGGAAGAGCTGGCACAAGCACCTTTAAAGTGATACAAAATGTCTGAGATTCGGTGCACGGGACAGTGATTTTTGCTTGCCAGCGCTATTCTTGCATTTGCAACTGAATGATTATTATGACTAAGAAAACACCTGTTCCCACAATGTATTCCATGCTTGTTGCTTATTAATTTAGGTTAGTAAAAGGAAGCACATCACAGCTAATGAGAAATTAGTTGCATTGCCCTATTTTTAACATTACATGGAGGCAAAAGGGAAAAACAGGAAGGCATATGTTTGGGGCCATGGTGAGTTGTGTTTAACAATAACACCAGAAAGGTTTTTCTAGCAATAGTTTTCAGTTAACTGCAGTGACCATTATGTGTGCACAGTGAAAATTTGTGATCTTTACACTGATTCCCATTCTCCTCCCTGATACTCCACCAGCCTTATAGCAAAAACAAAATGTAGGGCATCTGAATTAGCATAAACAAAGCAAATTTACTACCACCTTTCATGTTGTACTTACCTTTTCTCTCTTTTTCTATTATTTATTTCCTTTTTCTCCTCATCTATGTCCCAGTTTCATTGTCGTCTTCTCTCCAGTCCATATTTTTCTCTGGCCTGTTATATATTATACTGGCCAGTTTCTCTGCTCTGCTCAGCTTTTGCTTCTAACTCTCTGATTCTGTGCTCTGGCCCTGGTAAAGTTTAGGGCACCTTGAGGGCTGCTGTAACTTGCACTAGCTGAATATGGTCTCCTATGGACTTGGGATAGCTGAAGTGCATTGTGCTCTGGACACTTTCCTGATACACCACCTGCACCAGAGATTGTGGGGAGGGAGGTGTAGCAGTTGGCTATGCTGATTTTTACTAGGGCTGTCGATTTAATCGCAGTTAACTCACGCGATTAACTCAAAATTAATCATGATTAAAAGAATTAATCATGATTAATTGCAGTTTTAATCGCACTGTTAAACAATTGAAATTTAAATATTTTTGGATATTTTCCTACATTTTCAAATATATTGATTTAAGTTACAGCACAGAATACAAAGTGTACAGTGCTCACTTTATATTATTATTTTTTATTACAAATATTTGCACTGTAAAAATGATAAAACATAGTATTTTTCAATTCATCTCACTCAAGTACTGTAGTGCAATCTCTTTATTGTGAAAGTGCAACTTAGATTTTTTTTTCCTTACGTAACTGTACTCAAAAACAAAACAATGTAAAACTTTAGAGCCTACAAATCCATTAAATTCTACTTCTTGTTCAGCCAATCGCTAAGACAATTATGTTTGTTTACATTTACGGGAGATAATGCTGCCCGCTTCTTATTTACAATGTCACCTGAAAGTGAGAACAGGCATTCGCATGATATTTTTGTATCTGCCAATGCAAGGTATTTATGTGCCAAATATGCTAAACATTTGTATGTGAGATTTCTAAAGATAGATACAGCACTCGACCCAAGGTTTAAGAATCTGAAGTGCCTTTCGATATCAGAGTGACGAGGTGTGGAGCATGCTTTCAGAAGTCTTAGAAGAGCAACACTCCTATGCGGAAACAACAGAACTGGAACCACCAAAAAAGAAAATCAACCTTGTGCTGGTGGCATCTGACTCAGATGATGAAAATGAACATGCATCGTCCGCACTGCTTGGGATCGTTATCGAGTAGAACCCATCATCAGCATGGACGTATGTCCCCTGGAATAGTGGTTGAAGCATGAAGGGACATATGAATCTTTTTAGCGCCTCTGGCACGTAAAAATCTTGCGACGCTGGCTACAACAGTGCCATGTGAACACCTGTTCTCACCTTCAGGTGACATTGCAAACGAGAAGCGGGCAGCATTATCTCCTGCAACTTTAAACAAACTTGTTTGTCTGAGTGATTGGCTGAACAAGAACTAGGACTGAGTGGACTTGTGGGCTCTAAAGTTTTACAATGTTTTATTTTTGAATGCAGTTGTTTTTTTTGTACATAATTCTAAATTTGTACGTTCAACTTTCACAATAAAGAGATTGCACTACAGTACTTGTATTAGGTGAATTGAAAAATACTACTGTTTTTTACAGTGCAAATATTTGTAATAAAAAATAAATATAAAATGAGCACTCTACATTTTGTATTCTCTGTTGTTATTGAAATCAATATATTTGAAAATGTAGAAAACATCCAAAAATATTTAAATAAATGGTATTCTATTATTGTTTAACAGTGTGATTAATTGCCATTAATTTTTTTTAATTGCTTCACAGCCCTAATTTTTTACATCTGCTGGAGATTCCCCACCTTGGGGGGTATCCCCAGCAGGGTAGTTACAGGAAATTTCTGTTGCTTTTGTGCCTCCAGAAGATTTGTCCTAATGTCTCCTCCTTTTGTATCTCTCCCCATCTCTGTTAGTCTGGAGCTCCTAATGATGACTTTCTCTTTCTCTTTCCCCTCAGCTGCAATACTCCTTTTCTCTTCATCGCCCCCCCACCCCACCCCACCCCAACTTGCTTTGTGCACTGAAAGTGAGCAGAAAGGAGTCTCTTCAGAACTCTTGAGTCCTCAGTTCTTTCCCTCTGTATGTATCCCCCCATCCCCAGGGCTGCAATACTGAAAAGGCAGGATTCTTTAAAGCTCCACAGGGCACTTTCACTGCAGCTGCCTATCCTGAGTGGATGGGGAGGAGTTGAGTGCACACATCCATCCATTGCTGCACAAACCATCCAGCTACATGTGCTGTGTCCAGGTATTGTCAGGGCTTCCTTCTGTTGAGAGGCAGTTTCTCTGCTTAGCTGCTGCATCTGCCTGTGGCCAGTCTGCATTAACAGCTCAGGACAGGAGTAACAGAAGAACAAAGTACTGCTGCTTGTTAGCATTCATGCAGTACTTCATGGGGGCTGAGGTTTAGGCACTCATGCCTGGTACAGCAGCACACATTGTATCCCTTTCTTTATGTCATATTACCTTAAACAGAGTACTTTCTTCCAATATTTTAGTCTTTCAGCTTCTGTCAAGAAAACAGAGCTTTTTCCCCCTCAGATCTGATGATGGAAACCTCATGGAGTTACAAACACAGCTCTTGGGCCAGTTTCAAGGTTACAAACCATGTGAACTTTATGGAGATTTCACACAACTCTAATAGGGAGAAAACTGGTTACCAACCATATAGGAGAGAGAAATGTCAGTTTTTGGGATACCTGCTAGTTCAGAGGTTTCTGATTCTGTGAGTATTGGATGCTTTGAACTATTGATTATCAATATAGAGGATGGTCTTTGCAGAAGAGCAGAAAAGACCTTGGAAGGAACCAAATATTATAGAGAGCAATGTAGGAACTAGAATTGTGGGAATATCATATGCAAGAGTTTGAGAGTGGCATAGAAAGAGCATGATCTTTTCTATCAGGGGAATAAGAGCTTTTTTTCCCTCCAGAACTCAGCCACTCAACCCACAATAGCAGGAAAGAATTAATTAAACCTTTGTTGTGGAAACCAGATTCTTGTGACTGACAAAAGCAAGAGTTTTTGCTTCTTGTGAGAAGCTGCATTTATTTTGGAATTCAGACTCTTCTGGGAATTTGTTTGGGAACGAAGAGGTCAGAATTGTGGCCAGCAACGATCTGTGTGGCTTGGAAGATGAAAATTATGGGAAGTAAATTTAAATAATAATTACAGGAGTTTTTCACACAACTTCTGTATGAATTTTTTGTTTTGGAACTCATTGAATTCAGGGAGAGTTATAAGATTCCCCCAAAATAGGAGGAAGAAATTGAAGCACATCTGTGGTTGTAGAGATACTTTAATATCATTGCAGTAGTTAATTATTGCAGTATAGTTATTTTGCAAATTAAGTCTGCACATATTGCGTCTCTTCTTTTCTTCTCTCACCTTTGTGACCAGAGGACTTTTCTTAAGAGAGAGTCAAAAGGATTGATTCTGAAAGATGCTGAGTGCCTGTAGTAAATCTTAATCCAAATGTGTCATTTCTAGCTTCCATTTACTTTCTTTAGTGGCTTCTGATACTTTCTTTAATGGAATTTGGCATGTCATGGTGTAAATCCTCTCCACCACCTGTCCTAAATCATGAGAATGAGCTACAGGTCCAACACCGCTGGTTTAGCACCCATTCCCCCCTCCCCCTCACTTTCCTACTGGCTATGAGACAACTTGAGAAGTTCATATAGTTTATACTTGGTCGTCATTTTTAATTGTATTTATTTTCTTGGCTTTATGTCTGCACAACAGAGAACATGTCTCACAACTGAAGTTTATAACATTGTGCAGAGAAGGTAAGAAGAAATGGTTCCCTGCAAAGAGTGCTTACAGTCCAAACAGATCAGATATGAAAACGAGCAGGAAATGGGAGATTGCGAGATGACTGAGTGGTGGCGTTTGGCATGTGTCTTATTAGTTCCACAGTGTTTTTATTCTATTTCTTAGAGCTTATCTACACATGGAGTTGTTGCTGATTAACTCCATGTGTAGACTCACTTACTCTAGAACAAGAGTGTCTTGTTTCTGTTTAGTTTACCCCACTTTCAAAGTGGGCAGTCAAAGCATTCTTATTCTGGAATAAGCTTGGCATGTTTAGCCTAGGAAAATGGAGGCTGAGAAGGGATAGGATTTCTCTCTATAAATACATTAAGGGGTAAACAGCAGGGAGGGAGAAGAGCAATTTAAGCTAAAGGACAATGTTGGTGGAAGAACAAATGGGTATAAAGTGGGTTTCCCTAGCAGTAAAGAAGGACAAATAGGTATGAATAAACGTAGGTTGGCAATTAGAAGACAGTTTCTAACAATCAGAAGAATGAGATTCTGGAACAGCCTTCCAATCACTCCAGAGTAGTGGAGACAAACAACCTAATTAGCTTTAAGATGGAGCTTGATATATTTATGAATGGATTATATGACAGGGTTGTCTGTGCTAGCAGGGGACTGGACTTGATGACCCAGCAGGTCCCTTCCACTCCTAATGTCCTGTAAAAGTGTCCAGACATGGAGTTAATCAGGAACTGTTAATCAAGAACAACTCTACATGTAGACAAACCCTTATTGGGTCTGTGTTTCTCTGAGAAGGAAATAGAACCTGAAGACCTATTGGAAAGAAGCAGGAGGAATTGGTGTGGTGTGGGCATGGTTTTCTAGGTCATTGTGTCAGAAAGCAGTGGATTTTTAACTCCACCCTAGAAAATAGGCAGGTGGGAATGGCCCTTGGGAGACAAGGATCTAAGGAGCTAGGAGGGAAGAAGTGGGGAAAGGAAGTCCTAAGAACAGGCAAGCTCGGGGAAAACTTAGTGGGAGGTTTCTGTTGTGTTAATTGTTTTTGAGTTCCAAATAAAGCCAACTCTTAGAAAGGGTGTGAGTTTGGAAATGGAGTCTTTCTGCTCTATGGCGGACAGGGAGGGACTCAGCCCATCTACATGGAAGGAAGTGGTACCACACAAGAGTGGACGAAAGGTACACTTCAAATAAAAGCAAACTGAACTAACTTTTAGATTTACAGCAATTGCATATCATGCAGAGTCTTGCCTTCTGTGCAGCTTCATCCCACAAGTTCAGTGGTTTATTTGATATTGCATACAGTTTTTCTTAATATTTTATTAACTACATAGACCTATAGAATTTCCTTCTTGCTACAAACATTTTGAAGATTTTTTCCATCTATCATGTTCATGTTGTTAGCTCTACTTGGGTTTTGATTGCAACTCCTGTAGTTATTCTAAATAAGGAACAGTGGAAAATGATGAGTTTTGGTGTGTGTGTGTGTGTGTGGGGAACAAAAATATTAGCCTCTTTGGAATTGTTTCTGTGTAAAATGTCATGATAGTCTGTTCCATGAGGTAACTTGGAAATTAATTCATATCCCCGTGGCAACACTTGACATATTTCATATTAAGTCAATTAGAAATAAACCACATTTATTTCACCTTGTCACATTATTTAAACCTGTTTATAGCAAAAGGTAAACTTCAGGACTTATAACTAAGATAGTGAAAACCGAAGTATTAAGGCATGATGATTCATGAAATATGAAAAATTAATGTTGTTTTGAAATGTTTTAAAATTACTTACTTAATAGCTTTTTTCACAGTGTTAATTTCATCGTAAAAATATAACTAAGATTTTTCTGTGTTCCACAGTATTTTGGAAGTTTGCTTGTGATATTCTGTGTTGAACTGGCCTGCGGTGTTTGGACCTATGAGCAGGAAATTACGGTGAGTCAGAAAAGGAGGATACATTATTAAATAGAAGAAAACAAAGATTTTCATTAGCTAGCTATTCTCCAACTGCTGTAGTGTGCATCTTTGGTTATGGCTTTCTGTCAGTCTAGTATTAACTTCAGGCATTTCAGTTTGTGTTAATATAGGGAATTCTGGGAAACCAGTTCTTTCTAAAAGGGTCCAGTCTGAAATTTTCTCCCTGTGAGGATCAGATCCTTAGGGCCTGTTTTATTTATTGCTTAGACACGTTCCCACTGAAGTCAAGTGGGAGTTTTGATTCCGTAAGGATTGCAGGCTTAGGTTCTGTATTTTGAGGGGATTTGGGAGGGGGTTGGTCCAAGACTCTTTCACTTTGGCTAAATCTTGCTGTGCTGTATTGTAAACAGACAGTGCATTCATTCCATAAATGACTTACTGCTTGCTAAGGTCGTTAGTAATGTCTCCTTAAACTATAAATGCCTGTGTTTTAACGTAAAACATGTCTCAGCTATAAAACCGATTTCTGTAAACTTCTAAGGAGGTTTTATCTCCAACTAGTATTTATAACTGCACCAGCCTTTAATTTTCAAACTGGAGACTTGTATCCATTATGAAGGGAAATGGCTAAGTACTGAACAGAAAACAAACTATCATATTATCCTGCTTGCTCCTATATCGTCTTGTCTCATTTTCAGTTTGATACCTATTTATCAGCAGAGTGACAAATTTCCTCCAAGCTGCCAACATATGCTCATGACACTGGTCTTGTCAACAGCAGTCAGTGTGTAGCAATTATACTGCAGTGAAAAGGGAGGGAGCTCATTTGGTATTTGTACAGTACTGGAACCAAAGGAATTTCTGGCAGATCTGCACTCTGAAATTATGTGGCAGCATTTTGTATCAGAACTCATTCCCTTGCTATACAGATTCCAGAGCGGTGTTTTATGCTCCTAATATAACATCATTTAAATATATCACTTTGCTTAAATGTCAGGTTGCATTGATATCATACATTTTTTAAATTGGGAAGGTAGATCATAGGTATGACTCATCCCCTGGCCACAGTCACCATCCTCTGGGGTTCTGCCAGGGGCGACAGTTATAACTAACATCCATGGCTCTATAGGAGTCTTATCAGTAGAAGCTGCCTCTAGGAGGCATTGAACTGAGCATCCTTCAAGTTCACCAGCTACACCCTCCACCCCAGCCAAAACCATCCATATTTCAGGATACCCTAGATGGGCCAGGCCCCCTGCTGGATCTGGGTTGTGGGCACTTTGGCCCATTGTGACCTCATCCCTCCAGACAGATATTCTACTAGTGGGACCCATAACCCTGGAATACACTAGCAGAAGCTACCATAGGTTATGGCATCAGTGACTTAAAAAACAAAAATAAGAAGTGATAGATCCATCAACCTCTAGGGAATTTTGTCCATCTGCCTTGTCCCATTCCCTAACCAGGCCAGAACCAGTCCAAAGATTCACCACCCCCAAGTTCTTCCACATCTGCCAGGGAAATTCAGTAATGTGGACTGTTAGCATATGAATAAATAGAACTAAATATCTAATCTGAGTGTTGAATGTTCGAACTGGTTAAAGGGGAGACTACAACAGGTCATACTGAAAGGTGAACTGTCAAGCTGGAGGGAGGTTACTAGTGGAGCTCCTCAGGGATCGGTCTTCGGACCAGTCTTATTTAACATTTTTATTACTGGTCTTGGCACAAAAAGTGGAAGTGTGCTAATAAAATTTGTAGATGGCACAAAGTTGGGAGGGATTGACAATACAGAGGAGGACCAGAATATCATACAAGAAGATCTGGATGACCTTGAAAACTGGAATATTAGAAATGGGATGAAATTCAACAGTGCAAAGTGCAAGGTCATGCATTTAGGGACTAACAAGAATTTCTGTTATAAGCTGGGGACGTATCAGTTGGAAGTGACAGAGGAGGAGAAAGACCGGAGTGTATTGATTGATCAATACATTAGAAGCAAGAGGATGACCAAAGACAGGGTAGGCCCACTGCTTAGTGAAGAGGGAGAAACAGTAACAGGAAACTTGGAAATGGCAGAGATGCTTAATGACTTCTTTGTTTCGGTCTTCACCGAGAAGTCTGAAGGAATGCCTAACATAGTGAATGCTAATGGGAAGGGGGTAGGTTTAGCAGATAAAATAAAAAAAGAACAAGTTAAAAATAACTTAGAAAAGTTAGATGCCTGCAAGTCACCAGGGCCTGATGAAATGCATCCTAGAATACTCAAGGAGCTAATAGAGGAGGTATCTGAGCCTCTAGCTATTATCTTTGGAAAATCATGGGAGACGGGAGAGATTCCAGAAGACTGGAAAAGGGCAAATATAGTGCCCATCTATAAAAAGGGAAATAAAAACAACCCAGGAAACTACAGACTAGTTAGTTTAACTTCTGTGCCAGGGAAGATAATGGAGCAAGTAATTAAGGAAATCATCTGCAAACACTTGGAAGGTGGTAAGGTGATAGGGAACAGCCAGCATGGATTTGTAAAGAACAAATCGTGTCAAACCAATCTGATAGCTTTCTTTGATAGGATAACGAGTCTTGTGGATAAGGGAGAAGCTGTGGATGTGGTATACCTAGACTTTAGTAAGGCATTTGATACGGTCTCGCATGATATTCTTATCGATAAACTAGGCAAATACAATTTAGATGGGGCTACTATAAGGTGGGTGCATAACTGGCTGGATAACCATATTCAGAGACTTGTTATTAATGGTTCCCAATCCTGCTGGAAAGGCATAACGAGTGGGGTTCCGCAGGGGTCTGTTTTGGGACCGGCTCTGTTCAATATCTTCATTAACGACTTAGATATTGGCATAGAAAGTACACTTATTAAGTTTGCGGATGATACCAAACTGGGAGGGATTGCAACTGCTTTGGAGGACAGGGTCATAATTCAAAATGATCTGGACAAATTGGAGAAATGGTCTGAGTTAAACAGGATGAAGTTTAACAAAGACAAATGCAAAGTGCTCCACTTACGAAGAAAAAATCAGTTTCACACATACAGAATGGGAAGAGACTGTCTAGGAAGGAGTACGGCAGAAAGGGATCTAGGGGTTATAGTGGACCACAAGCTAAATATGAGTCAACAGTGTGATGCTGTTGCAAAAAAAGCAAACATGATTCTGGGATGTATTAACAGGTGTGTTGTGAGCAAGACACGAGAAGTCATTCTTCCGCTCTACTCTGCTCTGGTTAGGCCTCAGCTGGAGTATTGTGTCCAGTTCTGGGCACCGCATTTCAAGAAGGATGTGGAGAAATTGGAAAGGGTCCAGAGAAGAGCAACAAGAATGATTAAAGGTCTTGAGAACATGACCTATGAAGGAAGGCTGAAAGAATTGGGTTTGTTTAGTTTGGAAAAGAGAAGACTGAGAGGGGACATGATAGCAGTTTTCAGGTATCTAAAAGGGTGTCATAAGGAGGAGGGAGAAAACTTGTTCACCTTAGCCTCTAAGGATAGAACAAGAAGCAATGGGTTTAAACTGCAGCAAGGGAGGTCTAGGTTGGACATTAGGAAAAAGTTCCTAACTGTCAGGGTGGTTAAACACTGGAATAAATTGCCTAGGGAGGTTGTGGAATCTCCATCTCTGGAGATATTTAAGAGTAGGTTAGATAAATGTCTATCAGGGATGGTCTAGACAGTATTTGGTCCTGCCATGCGGGCAGGGGACTGGACTCGATGACCTCTCGAGGTCCCTTCCAGTCCTAGAATCTATGAATCATAGGATGACTGTGAGCCACCAATGTGTTGCAGTTGTGAAAAAGGCTAATGCTGTCCTAGGATGCATCAAGTGGGGTATTTCCAGTAGAGACAGGAAAATGTTAGTACCATTATATTGGTGAGATCTCATCTGGAATACTGTGTGCAATTCTGGTCTCCCATGTTTAAGAAAGATGAATTCAAACTGAAATAGGTCCTGAGAAGGGATACTAGGATGATATGAGAGGAGACTCAGAGCTTGGCTTGTTTAGCCTTACCAAAAGAAGGCCGAGGGGAGATATGATTGCTCTCCATAAATACATCAGAGGCATAAATATGAGGAAGGGAGAGGAGTTATTTAAGTTAAGCACCAATGTGGACACAAGAACAAATGGATATAAACTGGCCAGCAACAAGTTTAGGCATGAAATTAGACAAAGGTTTCTGACCATCAGAGGAGTGAAGTTCTGGAATAGGTTTCCAAGGGGAACAGTGGGGGCAAAAAAACCTAACTGGCTTCAAGACTGAGTTTGATCAGTTTATGGAGGGGATGGTATGATGAGACTGCCTGAATCCGTGTTTCCTTTGGGTATAAACTTTGACAACCCAGTGATGGGAGAAATGGCAGCTGTTGCCAGCTTAGGTCCTTTGCCAAGAGCACCACAATCCTCCAGCACTGGCAGGAATAACCAGTGGCAAGAATCAGTGAGTCTGGCACAGCGTGAGCATGATGTACAGAGGATAGTCCAAATGATTTATCCCAATCCTGAACATGCTGTATTAGGAGATGAGCGCATGGAGAGGCTGGTATCATTTGATCGGAGAGTGGACGGGGAGTCATATGAACAAGCAAACAGCAGGGAGGAATACCACCATCTACTAACTGAGAAGATCCATGAAATCCACAGACACATACAGGAAGTACAAGAGAACAGACTGCTGGGGCAGCAAGGACTTGGTGTACCGCCAGCTCCACAGCAGCAAGGACCTGGCATGGGTCAGCTGTAACCAAGACTATCTGCTAGCTTTGTGGACAGCTGAATGGCAGATCCCAACCTCCAGGAAGAACTGTCTGGACTATCCTCATCCAAGCTGCCTCCTCTGGACAAGGTTAACAAGTGACTACAATTGCTTAGTGTACACTTGGCATTATGTATTCAGATTTTTAAATGCAAAGTAAGAGTTTAACATACTCTACTTCCCTACAAGCTTATTTTAATAAAACTCTTATTAAATCTCAAAAAAAAAAAAAAAAAAAAGGCATGTAGCCGATCTGCAACTGCTAGCAGCAAATATCTCCAATGGCTGGTGATTGGACATTAGTTGGGGAGGGCTCTGAATTACTACAGAGAATCTTTCACAGGTGTCTGGCTGGTGGGTCTTGCTGACATGCGCAAGGTCTAACTGATCACCATATGTGGGGTTGGGAAAGAATTTCCCCTCGGGTCAGATTAGAATTTCCCCTCCGGTTTTTTTTTGCCTTCCTCTGCAGCATTGGGCATGGGTCACTTGTAGGTTTAAACTAGTGTAAATGGTGGATTTTCTGTAACTTGAAGTCTTTAAACCATGATCTGAGGACTTCAGTAACTTAGCCAGAGATTAGGGGTCTATTACAGGAGTGGGTGGGTGAGGTTCTGTGGCGTGCGATGTGCAGGAGGTCAGACTAGATGATCATGATGGTCCCTTCTGACCTTAAAATCTGTGAGTCTTGATCTCTCTCTCTCTCTCTCCCCTCCCCCCTTCTGTGCTCTTACCATTTTGTTTCTTTTCCTTCCTGGTTACTCTCTTATTGCTCTCTTTTCTTCTCTCCCCATATGCCCCATTGTTTGTTCCTCTGTCTTCAGTTGTTGTGATCCTCCTGCCCCCATTTGCCCTCATCCTACTACTGCTCACGCTGTGGGGTGGGCCGGGAACACAAGTCTTCCAGGCCCTCTACTCCCAAACCCTGCTACTGACTGTCAGGCTCTGAGACCAAGCCCACTGAAGCAAAGCACTTCAGAACCCAGAATGCTCTTCAGCATGGTTTTACAATACCTACAGGTCACTTCCAGGGGCTGGCCAATCCAAAGAATGCAGAGCATGCAGGCCCTTCGTCTTCCACACTGGGCAGCGAAGAGACTCCCTAGAACTCCTTGGGGGAGCCCTGCTGCCAGGTTGGATTCATTTTATAATGAAATCATAGGAGCCCTTGGTGAGGTTCGAGAATTAGTTCGCATTAGTATAGGGGTGTGTGTGATGCTGTTAAAAAGTGTCAGTGAGGCATAACCCCAATACTATCCCAGTTTGAGTCCTGTTTGGCATATATATTAGTCTGCTAAAAGCATCCCTGTATAAATAGTTTTGCTTCCAGCTTATGATAGCTCTCAAAATGAAAAGTGCCTTATGACTAATTTCTTCCATTCACAAGACTGAAAAGCCAGAGCAAGTTCTCAGTTTACTTGAACTTCAGTCAAGGCTTGATACTTGTTAGAAAAATAGTAACATATTAATGCAAGCGAAAATTAAACAGCAGACAAGACCATAGAGAACTTTAATGCTCAAAAATCAAATCATAAACTTGAATTCTAGTTTACCTACACCATACAGGAAAGTGCTTCTCAAGGAACGAAGCCACGCAAATGATTTTCATGAACAGGTGGTATATGTACTACTAAGTAAATTGGTTATTCAGGATTTAGTTAGTAGTTAGTAGATAGGCTTAGTTTGGCCTCTGGAATGTCAAGGTGACAAAGGTATAGATTCTAAAATCCCTTCTTAGCTCAGTCAGAACTGCCTTGTAAGTTGGTTTTGTTTTACTTTTTAATTTCCTTCTCTCACTTTTTTGCATTAATTTGTGTCTGCTTTTCATTGTCTTCAAAAAAGTTGGATGCCTTGTATTACGTGCATAACCTTGGACTAGATTCAACTAAAATAAGATAATAAAAAAAACTCTAAGAAGCGTGATCTGAACTGCAGTGGTATCAAGTGTTATCCAAAGAAAGCAAAGACCTGATTTCTAATTTAATATAAAGAAAAATGTGTTGCGTGCAAAAGTGAATTAATTGATTCTAGTGACCAGCATAAATGTTTGAAGTATGAGTTGCATCTCTGGGACATTCCTGCTTTTGTAAGTGCTTGTTTTAGCACTCTGCTGCTAAGATGTATTTTTAATTTGGATATTTGCAAACCTCTTGAGATCATAGCCCCTGAGAACAACAACAACAACAACAAAAAACAGCTAATAGAATCCCCAGTGTGTCAAAGGCATTGTTGTTTTTCTGAGACATTTTATTTGTGAAATGACATGTGAAGACAAGCTAATAAGTGGAAATGTGAAGACAAGCTAATTTCCTAATAGATGGAAATTGCAGTTATAACTAATCCAGATATAACACATATTATTTAACAAAACACCCTATTTTTGGACTGAGGTCGTTCAGGCAATGAGAATCTCTTGTTTTATGTTTGTACAGCACCAAGCACAATGAGGATCTCCTTTGGGAGCTACTATGATATAAGTAATAAATGATAATTTAGGCCATGTAAAATTTCACAGAAAACTGTTACTGGAAGCATTAATTGAAAAAAGATAACTAAGTCCTAGCAGTTACCATTAATGGCTTTAGAATAGCTGGATATTTTTTCACAAAATATGTGAAAATAAAGCTCACTTTGAAACTGTGAGTTGTTTAAATGCAACCATTAAATCTAATGTGAGCAAGCTAAAAATAACATGAACAGTATGTGTATCTGAAGGACTACACTAAAGTACTCAACTCCTTTGTTAGGTTGGTGTACAATAAAAGTGGTCCAGCTGAAACAAAAGTCAATTTCTAATCTTAACGCTGACTACTTTTATGTCAACTTATAACAACCTTTGCTTACTTTGTTATTCTCACAATGTTCCTGGTGTCTGGGTCTTAAATAAAAGAGAAAGCAAGACATGCAATTAAAATACTCCAATTAAAAAAAAAATTAAATGCTTTCCCAATAACTTGTTTGAAAAGAAAACATTTCCAAAAAATGGAAAAAAAGGCTTACTGAACAAAAGTTACTCTTGAATTTCTTGAAGCAGTATACACTCAAACTTGTACACGCTGGACTTGATTCAAAACTCTTTGATGTCAATGGAAGGGGAATGGGAGAATGGCCATATTGGATCAGACCAATAGTCCATCTAGCCCAGTATCCTGTCTTCTGACAATGGCTGGTGCTAGATGCTTCAAAGGGAATGAACAGAACAGGGCAATTTATTGAGTGATCCATTTCCTGTCATCCAGTCCTAGTTTCCAACAGTCAGAGTTTTAGTGACACCCAGAGAGCATGGGGTTGCATCCTTGATGATCTTGGCTAGTAGTCATTGATAGACCTATCCTCCATGAACTTATCTAACTCTTTTTTGAACCCCGTTATACTTTTGGCCTTCACAGCATCGAGTTCCATAGGTTGTCTGTGCATTGTGTGAAGAAATACTTCCTTACGTTTGTTTTAAATCTGCTGCCTTTTAACTTCATTGGGCTTCACTGACTTCACTGGACTTTTGTGAGATACAAGTTGATAATCATTTAATAGAAATTTACACATAACCCTTGGAAATGCTCTAAAATATATTATTTTTATTTATTGATATTTAGATCCCCTATTGCCATACACGTATTTCTAAACAAGCAAGTGACAAAAACAATATTTTTCTCACTATTTCTATTAATACAACTAAAGCTGTATGTTTAAAATCAAAACATTTATTTTCCTTTTTTTTACTGAGATGGCACATCCAAAGTAACTTGCATTTAGAACCTCAGGATAGACGAAAACTTTGGTTCTATAGGTACAAGATGATTGATTTATTAGAGAACTCTCAATCTCTCTGTTATTTGAAACACCTTGTCTCTTCTTTTCAGGTCCCAGTACAATGGTCAGATATGGTCACTTTAAAAGCCAGGATGACCAACTATGGCTTACCTAGATACCAGTGGCTTACTCATGCTTGGAATTTCTTTCAGAGGGAGGTAAGAAGATAATCAGTTCATGAAATGTAATGGTGCGTGTGCACGAAGTGCTCCTTATCTGTTTGATGGAAAAAGGTTTAGTTAGAAATAAAAAGGTGAGGCTTTTTCTGCAAGCTAACTGAGGACTTATATTTTGGTGTAGTCCTTGAAAGCTATTGGCATACAACCTCTCAAATTCTTGTAAGTTCTAGACAAATACACTGGAATTGTGTATTTTCATAATTTCACCTCCCTTCTTCTTGTAACTTACATTATTTATATATAATTCCAAGGATGCACTATAGCTGCATTAGTTCTATATACAGATCATATTTCATTAAATGGACCGACAAAGACTTACAACAGTGGTTTTCACCCTGTAGTCCTTGGACCCCCTGGGGTCTGCAGACTATGTCTAAGGGGTCCACGAAAGGTTATTGTTACCATACATCAGTGTTTTTCAACCTGCGGTCTGCAGTTCCCTGGGGGTCCACAGACTGTCTAAGATTTCCAGTAGGGTCTGCACTTCCATATGAAATTTTTTAGGGGTCCACAAATGAAAAAAAGGTTGAAAACCACTGACTTACAACAGGGGTTCTCAAACTTCAATGCATTGCGACCCCTTTCAACAGTAAAAATTACAACATGACCCCAAGATGGGGGACCGAAGCCTGAACCAACTGGAGCCCCCGGAGGAGGGGGCAAAGCTGAAGCCCCAAGGCTTCAGTCCCAAGCAGGGGCCTGTAATCTGAGTCCCGATGCCCAGGGCTAAAGCCCTCAGGCTTCGTCCCCAGGCGGTGGTGCTCACGCTTCAGCTTCAGTCCCGGGCCCCAGCAAGTCTAAGCCATCCCTGGCAACCCCATTAACATGGGGTGGTGACCCACTTTCGGTTCCCGACCCACAGTTTGAGAACCGCTGACTTACAATATAAAAAACCACTTCCAGTACTGTGAGTGCAGTTGCATTGATTTAGAAATGTAGCTACCTGATTTCACCTGCAGATCAGATAGGTGTCTAAAAACGGTACAATTGCAGGCTCCTTTAATTGTGGATGCAATATTTGAGGCCTAATTAAAAATCTGTGCCAGTGTGTGTTAAAACTTTTACTGCATGTATATACCACTAATAATACAAAAATAAGAACGTTCCTGAATTTAAATAATACCTTCAGTTAACTACTTCTCCTCTGCCAAAGATGGGAGCACCTAGGCCTATTTCAGTGAAGAATACAAGTATGAAGAATTAAAAATTGATTCACTGCATATACAGTAAAGTGAACATCCTATGTGGTATTTTAGTATTATTGTCCTCCCCTCTTACTGCATGCTTTGATTTGTAGCGTCCTTTCTATGGATTTGCCATCTTTGAGACATTATATTGGTTGGAAAGGAGTATGAAAGGCTGTTTCTAAACAGTTGCCAATACTGTCTCTTGGGTTGCAGTTCCATTAAAGTGGTCAGTTTTATGTCCTGTCACCAGGGGAAAAAAACATGGCTTGAACATTGACATATTTGCTCTATAGCCTTCTGAAATACAGAACTGTATTCATTTTAAAGAAAGAACTATTATGTCACAGAAACAGGGACATGTACAAGGAAAAAGCCATTAGCTCCAGATACATGTTCACGTGCAGGAAAAGCACTCTTTAAATGCTTGTCATTGTGTTGCCTTTGTTAAAATGCTGAAATCTATCATTGTTGCAGATTTCCTGTTTATTTAAACATTTCCTGACTACACTTGATTAGTCTGTATTTGTGTTAGAACCTGAAAGAAAGAATAAATAAAGGATTAGAAGAGTTTAAGATATTTTCTGCTAAAGCTTTTCAAATGCTACCAGAAACACAGTAGTTCTTCATGTTTAGGTAGATTGAGAGAATCTGTCTATAGTCTCTACCTGAAACAATATAAACAATTCTTGATTTCCATGCACACTGCTTTATGATATCTTGGTTTAAATGTATGTGTTGGTTAGATAAAAAAGATGCCTTTATGTATTGGTTATCATAGTGTCACAGCAATGACCCTGTAAGTCCTAAATGACTCTTCCTCTGGAAAGGCTGATTTTTAAATAAATGAAAAATCAACTTCCCTGCCAAAGAACAAACCCTGACTCTCTGGGGAAAAAAGAAAAGAAAAGCCCTTTATAATAGAAATTTCTTGTGTTTAGTCGATAGCCAGAGGAAATGATTTTTGGAAAGTTTGAGGTTAATTGGACAAACTGTTTCAGCAGTACAGCACACTGCCTCGCTAACTGATGCGTTCTCATATTTTGAGCATTTTGCGCCAGATTTTTAAAGGAAGGAAATCAATGGAAGTTAAGGGCCTAAATATCTTTAAAAATCTGGGCCTATGTTAATTCTTTTTGTCTGCTCTCAACTCAGGTATTGGATGTACTTATTTTCTGCATGAATGAACATTAGTGTATTGGGCCATTTTTACGAAGTTGGAGTGCAAACTTCTTAGTTCATAAAGGATCAGTTTTTTATCAGCTGTGAGCTCTGTCTTCTGCATTTTATAACTTTTTGGGAGAGATGTGAAATCTGTTTTTCTTAACCACCCCATTATATTTTTTAAGAGCAAATTGCTGATCCAATAACCAGAAAGGGTGACCTTGTGGCTAGGAAGGTAGAGAGAGGGAGAATTGGGGCTGGGAAGAGGACAGTGGGGAAGCAGAAGAATGAAAGTGAAAACAGATGGGGGAAAAAAGCCCAAAGAAGGTAACATGAGGAGCCAAAGCTTGAAGTCTTCAGTCAGGCAAAACTCCCCAGCAATTCAGTAAGACTTTGGCCTGAATGAAAAGGTAGGTTGAAAACCAAGTAAGAATTTAGTATTGGGACTCTGATGAGACGCAGAAGATAGAGGGGAAGAGAAAATTTAAAATTAACAGGAAAAGAGAGGTGTGTGGCAGCCATGCCAAGGTATGGTGGGAGGGAATGTGTGAGTTGGTGTCCAGGCAATGGACAGAGGACAGGGGATTGCACCAAGTAAATATGGAGCCATTGCATCAGCCCTCTTTGTTGTGAATGCAGACTAGAAAATGAAATCCCATCACTGTGTTATAAGCTTGTTACTGTGATTTTTATGATCTATTATGGCGTGTCTTGTGATCAGAGTTCCTACTATTCTGATTCTTATACAGATTATATTCTCCTGTGATACTTTATTTCCCCCCAAATTTCCTTCCTCCTATTTTCCTTTTCCATTTCAGTATTTTTCTTAGCTCTTTTTTATTGTCTTCACTTTTTTCTCATTTTCTTTCCTTTCCCTTATTTTTGTCCCTTTCCCTGCTCTGACACATCTCTTCCTGTGCATTCCTCCCGCTCCCCCCCCAGATTTGCCTCCAATCTGCTCCAGCTTTATAGGGATTCTCCATTCCACTAGTGTCTCCTCCTATTAAACTTCTCTTGGCTACCCCCATAATGAGGACAGCAGCATTGCAGGCTTGGGCAATTTCTGTGAAGCACTAAGTAGGGCAGTGGTTTTCAACATATGGTCCACGAAAGGTGGTTGTTACCATAGAACAGTGGTTTTCAACCTATGGTTTGCGGACCACTGGGGGTCCATGGACTATGTCTAAGATTTCCAAAGGGGTCTGCACCTCCATTCAAAATTTTTTACGGGTCCGCAAATGAAAAAAGGCTGAAAACCACTGACCTAGGGGATTGGTGGGGAGGGAAAGGACAGATCACATATCAATGTAATTGGCTGATTTTTGGCTTGGTTATGTCCAGGCACAACAGAGGCATCCATAAAATGAGGCTCTGTACAGGAGCAGCCGGAAACAATATCTAAAAACAATAGCCTGCATATGTCTGGCTCTATATACATGTTTTAAAAGTTTGTTCAGTTTTTAGCTTTTATGACCAGGGAGCATCACACTGCAGTCACTGATCTTGGCTAACTTTTCCTTTGCAGTTTAAGTGCTGTGGAGTGGTGTACTTCACTGATTGGCTGGAAATGACAGAGATGGACTGGCCTCCTGACTCCTGTTGTGTTAGAGAGTTCCCGGGATGCTCCAAGCAGGCACATCACGAGGACCTTAGTGATCTTTATCAAGAGGTAGGGTGGAAAAAATAGCATTACACTTAAATATTTCAGAAGGGTGTGTACTTACATGTTCCTGTGACTTCCAAACTCATAACATGTAAGTCTGAAAAATGTTTGGCGTTCGTACTGAGTTCTTTGGAATATTCCCTTCTTTTTTGGCAAGGATCTCCCACCATAGGGATAGATGTCTTCCCAAAGCTTGTCTCTCTTCCCTCTCCCCTGCCCTCAAACATTCACCCCATTCCCACTTCTGTATATTTTGGAAACTCCTCCTACTCTGAAGGTGTGCATTCCAAATATATGGGCATATATTGACAAATGGATTCTGAAAGATGGATCTGTTGTCATGCTTCTCATGAAAGGCTGTGGTAAGCAGAAAGATCTGTTGGTGGGTGGAAATGGAGGGGGAGATTTTATATAGTGGGCCATATTCATTCCTGGTATAACTCAATTGAAGCTACAAGGGTAGTACCATCATCTTAAAGATTAAGAATTTGGCCTCCTCTTTTTGGTTACTGAGGTAATAGAGAAGTCTTCCATTGTTAAATGGGGCTATGCCCATAGCAGATATACAGAATCAGTGGATTTGTGGCCTGCCTTTAATTGAAGCTTTCAAAAATCTGTTCATCTAGAAATGAGATCAGGCATTAGCAATGCAGTTAGCACCTTGCACACGTCTAAGCCCTGAAATAGCTATTTTACATTGAATAATATGGTCACATGAGTCTTCCAGTTTTGGCAAGCTGATTACTGAAACTCCAAATGGCTGTGGACATAGAAGACCACACACTAATTCATAAATTCTGTTTCTCCAACTCACCAGGATGGAGAGAGATTTTAGGATTGTGAAGGTCCTCAGATACTATGATAATGATGACCACATAAGTACCTAGACAGGAAGATGCCTCTGGCAAGTCCTTTGAAAATCCAAGAGCTCTGTTGATGCCTCAGTCAGCAGGGATCATGCACACAGACAAATAACACAGTCACTCCAATGTGAATATACATGGAGACCTTATGCCAAAGCAATCGTTTCCCATGGTCTACACTATTATTGCTGAGTTGTATATAATATTTTTTTTTAAAAAGAATAAGAAAATTGATAATGAGAGGGAATACATTTGAGCCTCAAGAGATTGATAGCATCACTTGAACAAACAATCAGTGTGTGCAGGATCAAAATATATTAAAACTAAGAAAACATTTTCATTATTGATGCTCTTATCTCTTCTCATGCAGACTTGCTCTTGAGCCTGCCTCATCAAAGTATGCTGTTTTTGCAGGCATTATCACTTATGCTGGCAGAAAGCTGAACATCATTAGTTGTGCTCTCAATAGTACTATGATTGATGTCTCCAAGATGGAGGCATCAGGAACATAGTATACAGTATTTAAATGTGAAAAAGGACTTTGAGAGGAGAGCAAATGTACATTTGCCTCCGTGTGTATGTTAGGTATGTGAAATAAGTTTGAGTTTGTGGTAATCAGGAATAGCATTTGATCCTATTTCAAAACTTAGATCACTTGAATTTCTTAGAACAGACAGTATCTTGGAACGGTTGTAGTTTCTACTTGAACATAACAATCATATTCTGTGTGGAAAAACAACCAAATATTAAAAGCATGTACAAGTTTTATTTTGTTGATAACTTAGTATTTTTCATTGCTTAAAAACAAAACAAAAAACATAAGAGTCAGAATAGCTTTTAACTTTACACTTAAGGCATAACATTATAGCAATAACTTTGCAATTTACTACTCAGGAATTTATGGTGATGTTGCATTCTTTTGGCACTTTACTTCTGTTTGCTCACTTTGGACCTTTGGAGAGTTTGAGCAAGGATTATTCATATTAAAATAATACTATAAATGTTGTATGAAACAGACCTGCCTTTGCATTTTTATAAGGTTTAACCAAGGCTGCTAATAATAATATTATGTAGCAAGACTAGTCATCTTTCAAGAGGTCTTTTACTATTTCTGTGAGTGGAAGAGGGGGGAAAACAAACCCTGTAAAGTAAATATATTTATTGGCCAGGACATTGAAGTTAAAGCACTTTTAAATCTGAATAAATGAGTAGTTAAATATGTTCTCCTTTGGAAGAGGTGTGAAATCAGATTCTTTCCACTTTGAGGATGATGAAGAAACATTTGCCAAGCACTTTTAAAAATCATGGTTTTTAAAAACTCCATTATATACAACAGACTTTTTAGAAATATAAAAGTGCAATTTTGCTATTTGGCAAACACTTTATCTCTGCTGTCAATCATCTTCCCCCAATGTGCATGTTGTGCTTCAGTGGGTCTGAAGCTATATGGTCTCTGTTTTGGCTACTTCCTTCTCTTTAGCATCATCATCAATAATATTAATACTCTTCTGAAACTAGGATTGATTAGTTAACTTAGGTTTCCTTTGTTGACTGTAGCAGAGCAGGCTACAAACCATTGTCTGGCCTACATAAAGTTTTGCCTCTTTTTGTTTGTTGTTTAATTTAGTGACGTTGGTGAACTGAAAATATCTAGCATTAAATTTTCCATTCCTCTCAAGCTACACTCAGTTCAGAAATGGGAATGGTGTAAGATGTTCAAGTGTAACTGATGTAAGTTAGAGCAGCTTCAGGAAGCTCATGTCACTGAGAAAAGACTGCATTAGCAAGGAGGAGCTTTCTCCACTCACTGGGGAAAAAGTCTCTGTATGCTTTTCAATGAGTCCTTCTGATATCAAAGGTTTTGAACAAAGCTCATGAGCCAAAAGTTATATTGATTCTAAGAATGTCATCCTAGCCCAGATAGGTATAGCCCAGACTTGGCTTTCATGCTGATCCCATCAGGCTGAAAATCTGGCTTCAGACCATCACTCAGAATCAGGGCACATTACCTCATCCCAGTTTATTACAGCTTGGCTCCTAACAAGGTTGAGCCTTTAATTATGGTGTCTCTGAGTAGATAGCTGGCTCTTGTCCTTCAGGCATCTTAGAAGCAATTTACCAGAAGGACTTTCTTCTCTGAGTGGAAAAGGTTTATCATGTGGTGGAATCAGATCTCAATGGACCTCTTTATCTGCCTGGTACAAAAACTGTTTGAGTACCACCTTCTTGTTTTATTTGACTAGGTTTATTTAATTGCAGTATGTTTTGGCCTTTTTGTTCATTTGGAGCTTAACACTTTTAATGCAACCCTGATGAAATCTCCTTTTGAACCACTCAGTTCCTAGGAGCTGAGTTCCTAAGACATGGAAGGTCATTTTCCTGGAGACAGTGAGTTCAGTTCATGAATTCCTCGGTGGAAGGCCAGAAGGAAACATAATAGTCATTTAGTCCAACCTCCTCCATAGCACAAGGCAAAGAATGTCATTTGACATCACGCACAGTAACTGATGGTCGAACTAGATGTATCTTTTAGAAAGACACCCAGTCTTGATTTAAAGAATCAATACATCGGTATTATGTAGAGATTTTCAACTGTGGATCTCACATCATGTTAGAAAGGAAAGTTATGTATCATTATCTCCATTTTACTGACTGGGAAAATACAGCACAGAAAGGTGAAATGTCTTGTCCAAGTCATATAGCAGGTCAGTGACAGAAACAGGATACAACCCAGGTCTCCTGACTCTTAACCCATTGTCCTGTACACTGGAATACGTTGCCTCATAAAATGAGAGTGCTTGAGGCCCTAGAGCCTGATCCACCTTGTTATACCCAATTAAGAAGAATCAGGTGGTGCTAAGGATTCATCCAGGACTCCTCTCTGAGGTGGGGTCAGAAGTCAACATCCATGGCCTATTGTTCTGCCAACATTCTTTCCACTCCCACGTCCTCATTCCAGTGAATCCTTTCTCCCTGTGCTTGATGTCCACAGGCTTTTTGGTTTCACTTGGAGCAGACTAACATCCTTAGATAGGGCAACTAATTTTCTATTGCAATGACCTTTGTGATCTGAACCTTACAGGATATGCCAAGGCAAGGCTGCTTGGCTTGTGGATGTCTCCATCACAGACATCTGAAAGGCAGCTACATGGTTCTCCCTCCACCCCCATTCCCAAAGCGTTATTGGATTAATTCATCTTCCAGGAAGGAATCCTATTTTGGATTCTTTGCTGCAGAATTGGTTCCAAGTTAAGGCAGGCCATGCTTCTTCTCTTCCACCACAAAAAATATTTTTGCTTCATGTTAAGTGGCACCATATTTTCAGTTGGCAAAAACATTTTCCCCATGAGTTTGATCCTCTAGTTTTGGGTTCATTCAGCAGGCCTGTACTTTAACATCTGATGCTGTGTTTTGAGCGGTAACTTAATAGTCTTTTTTATGATGGAAAAAAGTCTGTGTTTGGATTGATGTTGGGCATTGACATAGCTGCTGCTCAACACAGCTGTGCTATAATTTTCTTTTGAGATATCTCCTGAGCGTCTTATTCTTGAAGAGTCAGAATCCTGCACAGATGGCATTGTTAATGAAAGGAAGATGAGTTACCTGTAACGCTGGTGTACGGAAGATATCGTCTTGCCGGAATCCTGCCCCCCCCCACCCACTGCGCTGCAGATTTTGGAAGTAACCTTTTTCGGAGTTGTTTTTCCTCTTACACTTTTTTTGCCTTCTGAGCTATTATTTTTTGCATATGTTGATCTTTGTGAATTGGTTTTCTTTTCGGGAGCTTCACTTCCTGTGCAATTGAAAGAATAGACTGGAACATTTGAAGATCAGCAGTAATCAGAGGGTGATGTAAGACCACAGTTGTGGGCTTGGTGTGCTGGCCACCTGCCTTCAATAGATTAAAAAAATATAATCTTGAGAGGTAGGAGAGTTCAGCTGTTCTAAAGATAAGAAGCTAAGGCCTAGGCATAAGAATCCTGAAAGATGTTATCTTCAGAGAAGCAAAATTACAGGTAAGTATCCTTCCCTTTTATAATCTGATGGACTCTGATTACATATAGGAAGCAGATCTGTTAACTAAGTTGATGTCATTTGTATGTAGTTACTTTCAGTGTAGAACTAAACTTTTCTAATCTGATTTTCATTTACACTACAGCCACTTTTCAACACTGAGTTTTAAAGTGGGTGTAAAAGTATTTTTTGCCTACTTTAAGACCCCTTTACACTGCCAGCAGTGTAAAATGGCCATAGTATAAATGAGAATAAGGCCCTAAATCTATAACTTTGCAAGCTTGAGAAAGTAATACTATACTGAATGATCATTACAAATTGTTATAGTTGGTATTGAGTTGTCACTAATGTAAGAGCTGTTCTTGACATAGATTTTTACTTCAGTCTAGGAGAGTATATTTATATGTCCTTTAATTGCAATTTACCAACTCTGAGTATATAGAATACGCATAAATAAAATGTATAAATTGGGGATAATGGGAATGGCTGGATAGTTCTAGTTTTGGAAACTGATTTTGAATGTGAACCAGAGCAGAAATGTAAGAGCATCATTAAGTGGAAGGAGGCAGCCTAGAGAGATCTGGTATAATTTGTCTTAGTTACATGTCTGTACTGCAGGAGCTGTAGGGATTAATGCTGTTGCTCTCTGATGCTGATGTTTCCTCTAGGCAGCAGGTGAACTGAATTTGAGTACTGCTGTGGGTAAGCATTTTTTAACTGTGACCAGCATGCACTTTAGTTCCTCATAAGTTATCAGAAAATATTAAATGCAGCTAGTTTCTTCACAGTTAAAAACAAATTTGGAGCAGCATAATTGAAACAATGTATTTTGCTTAGGAAAACATGCCCAAGTGACTTTCTTGTTCTGTATCAGTTTGAATTAAAGGTCTTTTGCTGCAAAGATTTTTGTTTTAAAATTTCGTAGAAGCCCAAATTTGCTTTTTGTTCTGCTCTGAGTCTCACCTGTGTTAGACCATTGACAGAATGAAACTGTTGAAAGTCTGTGTTGTATTACTGTGGTTAATACTGGAAAGATGTCAAAGTCCTTTAATGTATTCTGGCATAATGTTTTCAGAATACATGGGAATAGTTCATTCATTTCAGATCTAAGTAAGGGACCTGTTGACTTCAGTG
This sequence comes from Emys orbicularis, assembly GCF_028017835.1. Taxonomy (NCBI): domain Eukaryota; kingdom Metazoa; phylum Chordata; order Testudines; family Emydidae; genus Emys; species Emys orbicularis. Next base: position 47,385,353 of record NC_088683.1, read on the forward strand.
GGAGTCTGCATGTGAAGCACTTGTAGAATCAGGCTGTTAGTCATGTAAACCGGCATCTATGATTGTGGCATTTGAAATAAATATTGGTTTCTGGAAGCATTTAAGATGACTGGAATACTAACGTGGTCATGCTCAGTGTTAAAAGCCTGTTATTTTGGCCAGTTACTTATTTGTCATAAGACTATGTGGAATAGATTAGTAGGGTCATAATCACAGAAACAACATTTTGAAAATAACATGACCAACCCGATGGCTTATTGAAGTGTCCTATTGGTACTAGTGACTGTGTGCTTACGTCACACTATCCTGTGCAGATCTGTGTCTCTGTGAATTTCCCCTCGCTTGCCCTGTGCAGAAGACCCACCTTTAAATCTCTGTAGAGTTCAGGGGTGGGATAGAGCTGGGTTGGGCGGAAGGAGCTGAAGTGCCGCTCTCCACAGCACTTTCCCTTGGGATTGATTTTAATGTGGAAATCTGGGCAGGGATGAAATATAATTTGCAGTTGTATTACCTCCTACTGGTTCCCCATGTACAGTTATTACTGAGCGGCTGCAGAGGGGCCCTGGCTGTGGCTCTTCCTGGACACATCCTGCTAGGGTGAAAGGGCCTCCCTTTCCCACAGATCCATGAGATGCATGGCCAGGACGGGGGACTGGATGCCTGGGCGTAAAAATCTGTGTCCCCCTGTAGCGGGGTGGTTACCCCGCTCCTGCCCCGAAGGGCTAAAAACAGCCAGGGAGAGGGCTGTGGCAGGGAAAAGCTAGGCTGATTGGGGAAGTAGCCACAGCTGGGCTATGCCCCAATCAGGTTCAGCTGGTCCCTATAAAAGGCTGTTAGCCAGAGGCCCAGAAGAAGTCTCCCTCTGCCTGTAGGAAGCTAGAGACAGGGTACCTGAGTGGAGCAGGGCCAGGGAAAGGCAGAGGCGCTGGGGAGCTCCAGCCTGGAAAGTCCTAGGCTGTGGCCTAGCATTGGGCTAAAAGGTACTGGTGGTTGCAGAGGGCAGCCCGGGGTAGGCCAAGGCAGCAGGTCCAAACCCAACCTTGCCAGTGATGAGTAGGCGGATACTGCAGTCTGCCCCAGGGTGTGGGGCTAGACGATGACTGGCAGTAGCCTTATACTGAGGCGAGGTGGGAACAGTGGGTGGAGGTTCCCCGGGGAGGGGATACCCTAAAACTGAGGGGTTACTGCCAGGGGGCAGCACCCCAGGTAAAAGGGCACCGGGGTCCAGGGAGGGACACAGGGGCCAGAGGACAGGCAGATCACCGGCCTGCAAAGGGCGCTCCGACAGCTGGAACGAGCTAATTCTCAGAAGTCACCAGCAGGAGGCACCGCAGGGGTGAGTCTGCTCCTCTACACCCCGCCTCCCCAAAACTTCTCTTTCTCAAGAGAGACTGGTTCAAGGAAGACTGTGCAAGGCTCCTTAGATGTTTTTTCTGCAGGGAGAAGACAGTCAGCCTTGGATATTTTGGTTTGGGTGTTTTCCTGTAAAATTATTGTCTGCATCAGCAGTTATCAAACTGTGGTCCAAGGAGCACTTGGTGATGGTGTGCAGAGAGCTGGGTGGTCACGTGGTCCTCACTCTGCCTTGATTTTACATTTTAAAAACAGCTGAAATGCAGTACTTTCTTAATAGTACTTTTCCATGTCAGGAATGGCTGTAGCTGCATGCTGGGATATTATATGATCATGAATGGGAGGAGAGGAGCTGCATGGAGTGATCACCTTAATAAGATGCTAAGGGCTTGTCTTCAGTATAGCTAAATCGACGCTGCTGCAATCGACACTGCAGCATCGATTTAGCAGGTCTGGTGAAGATGCAATAAGTCGATGGAAGAGCGCTCGCCCATCGATATAGCGCGGCGTAGACACCGCTGTAAGTTGATTTAAGCTATGTCGACTTCTTTTACGCAACTTGCGTAACTTAACTAGCGTAACTTAGGCCAGGTCTACGCTACCGCGGTAGTTCGACAGCTGGCAATCGAAGTTCCGGGTTCGATTTATCGCGTCTGGTCTGGACGCGATAAATCGATCCCGGAAGCGCTCGCCGTCGACTGCGGTACTCCAGCTCGGCGAGAGGAGTACCGCGGAGTCGACGGGGAGCCTGCCTGCTGCGTGTGGACCGCGTCTGAACCGCGGTAAGTTCGAACTAAGGTATGTCGACTCCAGCTACGTTATTCACGTAGCTGAAGTTGCGTACCTTAGTTCGAATTTGGGGGTTAGTGTAGACCAGGCCTTAGATAGATTTACTTCGTTAGTGTAGACAAGGCCTTAGATTGCAGTTCTTTTTGACAGGGACCATCTTTTGTTCTATGTTTGAACAGTACCTTCCACAATGGGCTCCTGGTCATGACTGGGGCTATTGGGTGTTATGGTAATAGATATAATAAATAAGAAGGTGATGTGGCCTTCAGTATAAAATGTTAAAATAATTCTGATTGACAGAACAGCACTGAGGCATTCAGACCAGTTTGCTGAGGAAGAAGAGTGATTTTTGGGGAGGATGAATGACAATGCTGTCTGCGTGTAGGGAAGCTACTTAGTTATGGACTGGTAAACTTCATCAGTGCAATTTTTCACAATATTGCTCTCGTTGCTGTTTTTTAGTTACAGTAACTGATAGTTTGTGTTAAACGTTCTATTACCCAAGAACAAAATGTTTTCAAATAGGTTGAATATGTTACTATACTGTATGTAGCAATAAGATGCTCAGCCCAATATAAGATACAGGAATAAAAACAGTCCATGACCTAAAGGTTTCACAATTTAAAAATCACAAAGAAGCTTCTATGTACAAATGAGCCCAAAGTCTGGTTAGTTTTAGAGTATAGCCCTGGTGAGTTGCCCTAAGTATAAAACATACATGGGTGGGTTTTTTGCAATGAACAGAGGCTGTTCGTTGAAGAACGAAGAGCTGGAATAGTAAAAATGTACTTTGTGAGTAAGGAAAACTACTTGTATCTAATACTTTGGAGAAACTGATCAAGAATCCTTCTGTAAAGGTTGCCTCCCTTCAGTTGTTTCCACAGTCAGAAAGACCACTGTCTAGGCTCTTTCTACAGAAGTCAGGAGCTCAGAATTAGAAGATGATACATAGTGTATGTAGCTAAAACCCTTGAGTCTGGGAAAAGCCATGATGAGGTTATACAGTTTGGAAAATCTTTGCTTAGGATATTGGTTTAATTTCTATTGATGGTGTTATAAAAATATGTTCTGTTTGGAAAAATCAAAAAGAAGTTTAAAAAGTTGATCTCATGATTTAAAAGCTTAATAGCAACAGCTTAAAAAAAGCTTTACAGCAACAGGCTTAAAAAGTCTAAAGTCTGTAGTTTAGAAAAAAGATGAGTAAGAAAAGATTTGATGGAACTGTCTTAAATACTGGAAAAAATAATTACTTGAGTTTTTTTCAAAGTAAACAAGGTTGATAGAGTCACAGATTAGATGAGCAGAGGTCATGAGTGGAGAGAAATATGGAACAAACAGATCTCTGGGAGGTTTAAATTAGATCCATGAAAGGATTTTGAGACAAGATTGTGGAAAGGGAAAAGAAGCAAGCAAAGCAATTTTACAAAGCATGGTTTTAAGAATGGAAATGTGACCCTTGATGGGTCAAAAGGCCAACAGTAGATACTATATCTGTTTAAAAATAAGCATTTGGAACTCTGAGGTAGATCCAAATAATGTTGACTGACCTTTTTGTTATCTGTTTTGTTCTATAGGGTTGTGGTAAAAAAATGTACACTTTCTTGAGAGGAACAAAACAATTGCAAGTGCTGCGATTTCTAGGAATCTCTATCGGAGTTACACAGATTCTGGCTATGATCCTCACTATTACTTTGCTGTGGGCTCTATATTATGACAGAAGGGATCCTGGGACAGATCAAATGATGTCCTTGAAGAATGACACCTCACAACACCTGTCATGTCATTCGGTAGAGCTGCTGAAACCCAGCCTGACAAGGATCTTGGAACATACCTCCATGGCAAACAGCTTTAACACACACTTTGAAATGGAGGAATTGTAGGTGATACAAATGAATGTGTGAAGTCACAAAGTTATGGGGCTTTTGTTTTGTTTTCCCCCTGTTCTGTCTCCTGCATTTTTAAGTATACCATTCTGTTTCAGAAAATGGCTAATGAACAGAAATGGAGATACCTCCATGGAAGGACAGTTGATCAAAGATCTGTCTCTCAGCTTCTTAGAGCTATGAAACAATTGTTTTGCATAGAAAGCACCATTTACTGGATGCAGTAATATTTATCCATAAGATGTACAGCATATAAGACACTGATATCTACATAAGTAGATAGACACTACTAATGACACTTTAAAAAAAGAAAGCATCATAGAAAGTAGAAAGATAACTGTCTTCCATAGAAATGCCTATATTTGAGAGGCAAACAAAATGGACTTTTGAACACATTTCTACTAAACCATTGGGAAAATGTTCAGGGATACATGTGGATATAAATGTTTTTTTGTGTGTGTGTATATATAGTAGAGCTACAATTCAAGTAAATGCTTGGGTTTAAAAATTGCATCTGTAAAAAGAGTAAGTTTTTTTCTTTTTCTTTTTTTTTAACAGCACTTTTATTTTAGCTGTTTCATTTAAAGATAATCTAAAAACCTCTATTTTTATCCTAAGATGATTGTTTAATTTTTAAATTAAAACACATTAAACAGAGGTTTTAAAAACCATGAATATGATCAGTATACTTTATTATTCTAAATGTGACCTAATTTGTAGAAAGTGTTTGTTTTTCAAAACAGTATGTTCTTTGGACTGGATTTATTTAGTATAAATAAAATATATTTTCTTTCCAAACTAGGGATCAGTATAAGATTAGCAAATCTTTATAGATGGACCCCTCTTTCTCCTACTCCTCCTTTCTCCCCTCCAGATAAAAACGAAAGACTATAAGGAAAACAATGATCTACTGGTTTATTGTTCTGGATGCAATTGCAATAAATGTAATGTAAGAGTAAAGGAGAAATTTCACTCTAGCCTTTTCTTCATTGAAAGTTCTCTGTTGACTTAAATTGCCAAATGGCAACAGAGTTACAATCTATTTATTGAGGTGGGAAAAGTGCATTTTACTGTATTTTTATGTAAATGTTTATTTCATAGGATTATTTTTTACAGTCAAGCTCTTGAAAATTGTGTTTATTCCAATACCAGTGCTTTGTGACAAGTGGGGTTTTTACACAGTATTGAAATTTTAAAGTTTTTTTCCACTTGTTTTGGAACTGTGTAGAAAAACAATAAGGTGCCCTATGGCAGCTAATAAAATCACTACTGTCCAGAATGTTGTGATGGCTTCTTTGTTTTTAAAGTTAAAGAGAGTGGGTGCTTTTATCCTAATAATTTAACTTTAAAAAGCTCCATGTTAAATGTCCTTACTGCTGTCAGTTTGTCACTATTGTGTATTTAATGTTAAACACACACATGTTAAATGTAGACATTAGCTGTGAATTTCATTGTTTTTTGACCTTTTCATAAAAGTTTCAAGTGAATGGGAAGCTAGGGAGCCAGTTCAAAGTTTAACCTTTCTTCAATGATCTGTGTGTGTGCTTAAATCCTCTGCAGGCATCCCTCTCTGAGGTGAAGCTCCTGCTATGGGCTGTCCCAAGCCAAATTACAGTGTAGCTTTTGGACTCCACCTTCAGAGTGATCATGTTTATATCGGGAGATAGTGCTGGGGGGAAATAAGTGGGTTTTGGAATGCCACTGTGATGCAAGGAAGTTATTGAGCCCACTCCCCCCAGTCCCACCACATCAGTCAAGGTTTCTTCTGCAGCAGTCCACCGTTACTAAGGGCCATGGAAGACTGCTCTGCAGCTCCTGGCAAGGGGATGAGATCAAAGTTGTCCAAGAAATGATGCTTTCTTAAGAGCAGTTTTCCCTTTTCCTCAGTTTTGTATTCTCTATTTCCCTTGCCCCATTCCCTCTGTCATTTCCTGTTACGTTTCTCCCCCTTTCCCCCCCCCCCCCCCCCCGCCAATTTAGAACCTGATCCTGCAAACACTTTCTATCAGGCTTAGTCCCGCTGAAGTTAATGCTTCTCTCCTTCCCAGGTATGTTATGAGGATTTATTTATTAATGTTTGAGGCACTCAGATGGACACCTTAGGGAAGTCTGTAAGTAGAATAAATACATGCCTTTGAATAGGTGAGAAATCCACATAAAGAACACCCTTTAGTTCAGAGTGTCTCTCTAACTCTCCTAGTGATCTCATATACACGTTGAACAGGGGCTGGTGTAAGAAGAGCACCCAGTGGCACCCCACACAAGTGGATCTGCAGGGCTGAAGAACTACTGCCAGAAAATGCCCTCTGGGTTGTTTCTGACAGAAAAGAATGAAGCCATCAAAGGGTGGTGCCTTATATTCTTGCTATGGCTCTTGGGTGATTGTGATTGTATCTAAGAGTACCACTACATTGCTGCAGCTGGCCCAGGCCAGCTGATTTGGGTTCCCAGGGCTTGGGCTGCGGTGCTAAAAATTGCAGTGTAGACATTTTGGGCTCAGGCTGGAGCCTGGGGTCTGAAATGCCATGATGGGGTTGGGTCTGAGAGTCTGGACTCCAGCTCAAGCCCGAACATCTATACTGCTTTTTTTTTAACCCTGCAGCCTGAGCCCTGTGAGCCCAAGTCAATTGACCAAAGCTCTAAGGCTTGGTGCTGTGGGTTTTTTATTGTAGTGTGCATGTACCCTAAGGCAGCTGGTAGAGCTAATATTGGCATGCACACCTCATCTTAATTCATTGTGGGTAGATCATTGCCAATAGAACAAGAGAGGTCTCTGTGCCATAACCAGATTTGGCCCTGATCAGTAAGGATTCTGTTTGTCAGTTGGCTGTGTCAGTTTGTCTGTTGTTCTGTTTCAGTCGGCTTTGGTATCTGTGGAAAAAGTAGTATGTGAAGTCTGTATCGTAATGCAAACACACACATGGGTCAGAGTAAGGTTGATCAGGCAACCTTAATTCTGGGCAATTCCTAACTTCTGACTTTGCAGCCTTAATGTTCTTTTAACACTGTGTTTTGTGTGTAATAAATACATATGCTGGAGGAGAGACCTGTTTTCAGGGGAAGGGTTCAGAGGAGTTTACTGGGGTGATAGCTGCTCTCTCCTCTTTTTTCAGTGAGGGTCACAGTCTTGGGAGTCCTTTCTGACCACCAGCTTCTCCATCCCAAAGCAGCAACAGTAGCCGGGGGATTAGGCATGCAATATCTTTCTTCTCAGGTGTGTACTTTACTATAATTATCCATAAAAAGCAACAGAGGGTCCTGTGGCACCTTTAAGACTAACAGAAGTATTGGGAGCATAAGCTTTCGTGGGTAAGAACCTCACTTCTTCAGATGCAACTGAAGAAGTGAGGTTCTTGCATCTGAAGAAGTGAGGTTCTTACCCACGAAAGCTTATGCTCCCAATACTTCTGTTAGTCTTAAAGGTGCCACAGGACCCTCTGTTGCTTTTTACAGATTCAGACTAACACGGCTACCCCTCTGATAATTATCCATGTTCATAGTCTCCAAATTGTGCAGTGGCAGGTGGGCTACCCTCAGCAGCTCCTCAGAAGCATCAATTAGTGCATATAATGGTCATCTGCTCCAGGATCTTTCCATGTGTAGGACATTACACCTGTGCTTTATAGACTTCACTGATTCCTTATCCTAATTACAGGGGGAGGGTGTTGATCTGTATCAAAACCCTACATCAATTAAATCCATGCTAATGGAGGGACCACCTCTCTCCCTGTACACCATTGCCAATGGAGATGAGCTGTCAGTCCCCATATTGGGATTTGCTGATATTTGCTATATTTGAAAGTGGCTGTGATGGAAGCTACCCAGTGGTGGGAGTAGCAGTGATAGAGGGAAGTGGGGAGGGGCATCTGGCCATCTATGCCCTCCCTGGCCTGCTCCCTTATCAGAGCATCAGGGAACCCACTCAGAGACACCGGGCCCTTCCCATGGCATTGCACAGCCATGCAGCCACTACTGGCCCCAGCATCAGGCTGCCAAGAATGAAGCTTTAACATCCCAGCCCTCCTGGAAGCCGAACAGCGGCAAGGAGGGGAGGAAGGAGGTGCACGCACTTTAAGTGACTCCTGATGTCAGAGCCAGCATTTTGACCTTTATACCTTCAGTTTTTGGACTCTTGGCAAATACTGACTGGTAATATTCTTCCTCCCACACTCAGCCAACCCTTCCTTCTTCTGCGTGCCAACCCCTCGTCTTTCCTGCATTCTGTCCTCTACATCTCCCCAGTGCCGCGCTGCTCCCCAAAGTTCCACAGCCCCTACGTATGCAAGCAACACACACAAATACCTCCATGGGAAGTCAGTGGACATGTGACACATGTTCACATGTGACAGTAAGTAGTGCATAAATGTCTGAAAGATGCAGTGATGACCTTAAGTTGTAGAGATGCTTCAAGTGGGACACTGAAGAAACCACTCACATGGGTAAATTTACACAGGAGCAGGAGCAGGCCCTGTATTTGTACAGCAGGTAGCATAATGGGAACCTTTATCGCAATTGTAGTGTCTGGGTTCTACTGAAATATAAATAGTGATAAAGGCAGGGTATTTTCATGAGGCAGCCCTTGACTCCGGAATTTACTTTCCCCAGGGCTCTGCCAAAGCCTTAGTTTTTGGCCATATGTATTGGCCAAGGTTTATGTATTTTAGTCTTTTTGCTGGAGGGAGGATAATTATAAACTCTGCCTACAGTAAACATAGCTAACTCATTTTGTAAAGTGCCACATACATGTTAGGTAATAAGCAGTGACAACAACAGAGGCCTTTGGTCATAGGTCACTATACAATTAAATGTCTTATATAGACCAGAATCCTGATACCACTTTTGATGTTTTGACCATTGGAATATTAAAATGTATGTGAAGCGCTGTTGATGAAATGAGATATTTAATATAGCACTGCAAATCTTGCTTCTGATTGAGTGAGTTTCTTTAGATGATTTGGAATGTCTTAAATACTTCAGACATTTCACACCCATCTATTCACTTTGGACACAATTCCTGTGACACAAATCTTCCTTAGATATCCATGCCTAGATGTGACAAAGATGGGTGCTTTAAATATAGATAGATAAATAACCAAGATAGACAGACAGATGGTAACTAAGTAAGCTAGATAGGTAACCAAGTATATCTTTCAATCTATATCAATTCTAGATATGTAGGCACTTGTATCACCCACTCCCCTCTCTGGTCTACTCATGTCCAATGACTACATTTAAAGATCTAGTGTCAGTTCCCTTCAGTAGTTGCATTCGGTTGCTGCTCCAGGAGAAAGTATTCAAAATATACTGCTATTGGCTATCTGATCAGTTGTATGAGTAGAGGTTTGCTTCAGTAACTATGGTTGCTGTATGCAAAATGTGTATTATTGGAGGGAAATAGGTGTATGTGTTCTGAAAAATAGTCTACATGCCATGGAAAAACAAATAAATACTGACCCCAAGATCCATATTTTTGCTATTTACTCATCTCCCCCCAACTCACCAACCTACAAGATTCTTCCCCTCCCATACATATGTCCTTTTCATTGTGTTATATGTGGGAAAGTCCTCAGGAATTTAATGTTTCTGTGGAAATGACTCTACAAATGCATAGAATCTAAGAGAGTGCTATGCTTTCAATAGGGGTTTTTTAAATAGCAGGACAATCAGTCTATTCAATTCTATGGGATGGTTAAATTCTAAGGGCTTTTCTTTAGGGGAGTAGTCTAGAAGAGACTGTTAAATCCTTGGAACCAGTAAAATGGCATGCACATCAATACTACCATATAAATGGTTAATAAGAGGGAATTATTTACATTTGGTTATTTTCTTTTAGAAGAGAACTGTACAATCTGCCATCTGCTATTACACTAAAAAAAGAATTTGACCATCTTAGCAAGAAGATTGTAAGAATAGAACTTGATGCCAGCACTGAAATAATGTGGTATCTGGGCAGGTTCAGCAGAATTGTTCTTGCCAAGATGTTTTCAAAAATTGTCATTTTAAAGGGTGGTTTTAAAAATAGGTAAGAGAGAGCTCACCTTGTTGGCAGTAATTTAATGGTCCCAATTCTATGGCCCACCTGACTATCTGACCTTCCACATGGCCGTGTCAGCAGCCAAGGAATACATTGCCCACATACCTCTTTCCACCTGGCCACTCCCCTGTGCTGTTTGCTGGCAAAGGGGGTGGCAAGGGAGTCCCTATGTGTAGCTCTTTGTACCGAAGAATCACTGGGCCCGTTGTCTCTATAGTAAATTTGTGTACACCTTGCATATAGGTTTGTTGCACACATGTTGGCTGTTCCTTGAATCTGGACAGGAAAATGTGCTCCATGAATAATAAGTTACTGAAAAACCAGGTTGTCCCGTTCAAGCATGCAGATCTTTTATTTAAATATTCCTCTGCTGTCTATTCATTCAGCATAACACATGTATTATGCTGTCTTCTGAAATACGTTAAATGAATTTCAAACAAAATTGTCAAAAACAACAACCTTGGTTTCTTTGTATGATACACAGAAATAATTACATTTCATTTACAGCACAGATGCATTTTACACAGTCATCAACAGTCATTCACTACCAAAACAGCATTTAAATCACCTAGAACACCAAAAGAATGTTTATTTTCCAAATTCAAAATAAATTAATCATTTTGCATAAGTGATATGGAAATAGACAAGAATGGCATTCGGAAAAATCTTGCCAAATTATTTCTTAACCTGTACTTTAAAAAAGAAGATAAAATTTGTAATCGGGGATGTAAGCGCTATGCAAATATTGCTGTATTGCAGTTTCTTTAGTCCATATGAAAAATAAAATTAAGAGGCCAAATTCTTAAACCCTGTGTGATCTCAGTGGAGTCAATGGGATTGCACAAGGCCTAACTCAGTTCAGGGCTTGTCCCAAATGGTTTTCAGCAACTGCCATCTTATATTAGTTTCCAGATGTAATTAATTAAGAAGCACCATGTGAGAAAGAAGAAGGTGTAATAGATTGTTAATATCAGGGCAGTTTTCATATCAGTAACTGTTTCAGCAAATGCTAGGAACAAAGCCAGTCTTTTTTCCATGAGAAATTATGAGTAGACGTAGGAAGCAAGTAAAAACTAATGTAGTGAACCCAGTTTTACAACACTGTAAGAGAGAGGAGATCAAAATAATTGATTTCAATGGAATTACTTGACATGTTCACTGTTAGTCAGTGAAAAATCAGTTTGTTGGTTTCTTAAAAGAAATTCAAGTTTTGATTCCATTTATATAAACAGTAGAAACTTGCTAATTTGCACAAATGAATGGGAACTACATAGCAAATTAACCAAGTTTGTGAATAAGTGAACAAACATTAAGAAAACAAGGATCACCCATTGCAAAATATACTCTCTTCTTTTGTCAGGTGTAATTTAGTTTTAATTTATGACAATATCATAGTAGTGAATATTCTGTAGCATACTTTGTAAAAATAAAATCTCAGCCTTCATTACAGCGTCTGTTTTTAAATCTTTGCTTATAGATAAGGCGAGACCACCAACTAGTTGTGTGGAGTAAAAAGGGTGTAAATTAGCAAGGTTCTACTTTCATAGTGTATTTCCTCTTAATATAAATGTTAAGCTCAGTCAAGGGAGTAGTTAGTAATTGGTACCATAAAGTATGAAACATACAACATTCAAACTATTTAAATAACTATGTTTTTCACTTGTGGTGATGTCTTCTAATGCATAGAGCTTTGTGATTGGCATATATCTATATTTATATGGAGCCATGCGGTAATTTCTGCTGATACAGTATTTCTGCTATAAACACCTACTATTCCATGTGCACTGCATTTTCAAGATGACAAACCTCTTAACATTCTTGTCTTCTAGTAAATAAAACTGCAGTTAGCAGAAATCTTTTGGTAAGAAAATGTAGATTTCCATAAGACAATGAAGCAAAAAAGGCATTTTTAAATAGTAAAGTCTTAATGTCCATTTATGGCCCTGATCCTACAGCTAAATTCCCATTGGAGTCAATCATAATTTTGCAGAAAATCTCAAATCTCTAGTTTATCAGTGTTTCTTGGGTATAGTCTGACAAGATATGAAGCCCCAAATAAATTTTTGGATGCTGGTTTACAGATAACTACAAGGAAAGTTTTAGCAAACTGTTTTCACTAAATGTCTTCCAATGCTCAACATAGACAATATTCTGGATACTGCAGAAAAACAAAGAGGTTTAGAGCTAAGTGTTAGTTTGTCACAAAACCCCTTAATTTCATTTCAAATGGGATTGACACTGTAACACCACACTAGAAGACTGGTTCAGGAAATACAAAGGTAGGCAAATGTTTGCAGAACAAAAGATTAAGCCACTTCATGAAGAGTCTTGGAATCCCAAAGAAGAAAGCAACATTAGATCAGATAAATGTGCTGCATCATGAAAATAGAGATTACAGTGGACAAAAAGAAGTATGACTGAAAAGTACATTTGTGAGACACAGTTTTGATTATATGGTTATTTAAAACTTCTCCACATTAGAGAAAATATTTTCTATCCACGGGGTTCATGGTGTAGATGAAGTTGTGCAAAATATTTAAACAAATTAATCCTGATTCCTGATACAACAGATATACAATGAATTATTGCAGTTGTAGCAGTACCAAGGAAGCAAGATAAAACAATAATAAATATTGAACTAACTGAACACCTTGAGTTCGCTAATGAGTGTTTGAGTAAGAAATACTGCATTTTCCAAAGGTAAGTTATTTGTACAACTACCATGGAACATTAACAACCAGCAGTAAGTGCACAGAAATGCCCCTTTCTACAGTAATATTTTATCATGCCTAATCTGAAAAACAACATAAGTAAACTGAGATCACAGCTCCAAAGAATTTCAGCATGCACTATGGTTGTATTTCTGCCAGTCAGTACAAACATATTTCCTATGAGCATTTTGTTTCCCCCCCTTTTTCTTCTTCTTTTTTTAACAATAGGGAGTTTGTCAACAAGTTCATGGTTTATCAACAGGAAAAAATGACGTTATCAAAATGTTTTTCATTGTTGTTTTGCATTCAGCCGGAACATAATGTCCAAACGTGGGGTATTTTTTGTTTGTTTTGTTTGTTTATTTTTTTTAAAAAGTTCCCATGGTAATAAGAAGCATCAATGGGGGACATTTCATTGTGCTCATATAGTAAGTCAAAATGGTCACAGAAGATTGCGCTGTATAACCGTTCAGACGCTGTGTAGAAACTCTGTTTGGTTGCCTGCTTCACGCGGTACAACACTGAAACCCAAAATGTTTGAATTCTTCTGACCCCCTCAATCTGTGGCTGCGGTAACACTGACCAAGGGGGTATTGTCTTTTCCAGCTCTCTCCTTCTCCAGAACTCTTCTCATTGCTAGAGCTCAGCTGGCAAGTGGTCTTTATTCGAATTGTTTTATAAAGCAGATACTCTGACAATATTTGCACCTGAATATGGGGGAGATTCTGGCCTATTATCCCCTTCGGGTGTGGTCACTGGGGGTGTTGGGATGCTGATTATTGCTGTTGTGACGTAAGGCTGCTCACAGTTTAGTTTAACACACTCTTCCATTTTGGCATTTAAACTGGATCGGCTAAAGGGGGAAAAAAATCAATGATGTAAATGTTTACATTGTTATAAACTTCTCTGCTTATTCAATTCCATTATCCCAGCCAACGAGCTTAAAGTCTGTTTTGTTATCAGGTAGGAGAAACACAGATACACTGCAAACACGGCCTCTGCTCCTTTGGTCATTGGACGTGCAGCATGTAGCCGAGGAAGAACGATATGTGACTCCTATTAAAATACTTAGCTCTCTTGGTGTTTTTCACAGAAATACAGGACGGAAAGGGACTTCCTGGGTTATTGAGTACAGTCCCTGGCTGTCACAGACAACCCCATCATATAAACCTGTTCATAAATTTATCTCCACATGTACAATTATCCAGACACTTTCCTTTTGGTTATTGTAGGTCCATTGTATTATTTTCTTATTTGCAGTTTTGCCAACATTAGGTGGTTCAGTCAGACACAACAAACCAGGAATTGATCTTAACAATCATGAGGTTTTATTCTGAGTTTTAGCTCTCTGGGGCAAAGGCCCCCTTTTTGTGGGTGCATTTCAGGAAAATCTTGAAATGTACAAAAGGAGGCGAGAGATGGGCTGAGTAAATTACAGGATGAATAAAGATTCAACTGCTGAGAAACTCTTGTCTACTATAATTTACCCAAACTCCTAGTCTTCCACAACAGTCTGTGACAGAGAGCAGGAGACCTGGCTGCAGAGAATCCAGGGCTGAAAGTGGCAGTAGGACATGATCATAGATCAGTGTGAAGGATGGTGGTTTTGTGGAGCAGCGTTTAAATGGAATGTAAGTGTAGGAAAGTGAGAGGAAGACCTGCACCCTAGTTTTAGGGAGGTAGGACACTTTGGACAGGGCATTAAAAGGGCCAGCGCCCAAAGAAGCAAAATGAAGCTGACCTGAATTCTAGTTACAAGGCGGTCATTCTTTCCTTACACAAATTCTACCCCTTTAAACAAGGGAGGGAGCAGGGCTGGCCTTACCGTGAGGCAAACTGAGGCAGCCACCTCAGGTGTCAGACTGGGGGGGGGGGGGGGGGGCGCCACTAGGACCCAGTGTGTAGAAAACTGTGTCTGCTGCTGGTGCATATGTATTCTCTCTGCTCTAGATGCACAGAGACGGTGGAGTGCTGTGCTGGAGGACGGAGGGCACAAGAGACATAACAGGCAGGCAGGAGAAAAGGTGAGAGGGAATAACAGAAAGCAGCAGGAGCTGCAGAGAGAGAGAGGAGGAGGAACCTCTTATGTCTCTTTCTAATACCCCAGGAGCCTGGACTGATTAACACCAGCTTCTCAGGGAGCTTCCTGTTTCCTGCTGCTTCCCTGAATCCACTTGAGGAGAACAGGCAGTCAACTGAAGTAGTAGGAGCCAGTTAGGCCCTTAAGACGCTGATATCTTCCCTCACTCAGGCCCTGCTACCAGCCTGCTTATTTGTCCCCTTCAACTGAGTGTTGAGAGCCACTATAGCTGGCACAGAACAGCAGTCATGAGTGAAAGAAGAAAATGCCCCTCTGGGGCAGCATTCAGAAAAAGAAAGCAAGCAAAGGAAGCTTTTCTATCTAAGCAGGAAGGAGCTCTCCTGAGATACATAGACACAAATGTTCACGGTGAGACTTCCGGCCCCAGTGAGGATGTGAGTGGTGAGGAGATGCCTGATCTTCCAGTTAGTCAGAGTGCAGGTGACCTGCCAGCTACTGCAGCATCCATATCTCCATCTCAAATGGATGTAACCATGCACATTCCTGAAGAAAAGTGTAGATCAGAGAAGAGTGTGGTGGAGGCGCAAGAAACAGCTGCTGCTGAGTTTAGTTCCTTAAGTCTAGATGATCCAGGACTGTGGACCCACTTGAGCAGTAACCTGAGGGACTTCCTTGTACTGCATTGATCACAGCAAGTGAAAAACTTCAAGTTCCCCAAAGACAATGAAAATAGAAGTTTCCATCCAACACATTACTGGCATGAAATCCCCAACGGTGACAAAGTGGAGAGGTCATGGCTTACGTACTCAAAAACCCAGAATGCTGCATACTGTTTTGTTCCAGCCACATTGGGTTCTACAGGAACAAAGGACTGGAAAAATCTGGCTAGAAATCTGGCATGCCAT
Organism: Emys orbicularis; assembly: GCF_028017835.1. Classification (NCBI taxonomy): domain Eukaryota; kingdom Metazoa; phylum Chordata; order Testudines; family Emydidae; genus Emys; species Emys orbicularis. The sequence continues at coordinate 47,401,069 of NC_088683.1, forward strand.
GAGAAGACAGCAAATCATTGACATTGATGATACCACAGGAGCAATAAATTCTAGAAAGTGCTCTCTGACAGTCACCATTGCAGGGACATTTTCACTAGGTTCTGTGTTGTTACAAAACACACCATTAAAGTCATTTGTTCCATATGGCTGATGTCAGGTGTGCAGTCTAGAATAACAGAGTAATATCTTGCTGACTTCAGAGCTGACACAATCTTCTGTTTGACTTTTGTTGCCAGTAACTGTATGATCTTATTTTGAATTGTTTTTCCAAGGTAGTGGTGTGTGTACATTTCTTGGGTGGTGACTCTTCTTAGATGCTCCTGGACTACAGCATCAAACTCAGCCATCAGCTCAACAATTTTAAGGAAGTTTCCATTGTTTGGCACATACAGCTGATCTGAATTGCCACACAGTGCTAGGTTTTGGGTAGCAAGCATTCTCACAATGGCAATGAGCCTTTTCAGAACATTTTGCCAGTAAAGAGACTCTGATGCAATCTTCTCTTGATGCTGATCATCTATGGTGGCCTTTAACCTTAGTCTCATCTCAAGCTCTTTCCACCTATGGAATGCTCTCTGTTGATTTGCTGCCTTCTCATGGCATGCCAGATTTCTAGCCAGATTTTTCCAGTCCTTTGTTCCTGTAGAACCCAATGTGGCTTCTTAAAAAGCTGGAAGATACAGGAATTGCGATAGCTGACATGAGAGGTCAGGGCTATGATAATGGTGCCAACATGAGAGGAAAGAACAGAGGAGTGCAGACACGGATCCGAGAGTTAAACCCTGGAGCTTTTTTTGTCCCATGCAGTTCTTATTCATTGAACTTGGTGGTCAGTGATACAGCATCAGCTTCTAGTGAGGCTTCTGAATTTTTTAATGTAATTCAAAGCATCTATGTATTTTTCTCTGTGTCAACTCATCGATGGCAAATTTTGAAGCAACATCTGGGAACATCCTCTCTGACACTGAAACCACTGAGTGCCACATGATGGGAAAGTCAAGTGGAGATGATAAAGCCTATCAAACACCAAATTGGGAAGATAGATGATGCCATAGTTGCCATTATGGAGGATAATGCTACGACAGGAACTGTTCGTGGGAGAACAGTGGCAGAGGGAAATGGAATCACCAGAAACATACCCAACTTCAAATTTCTGTGTGGCTTAGTGTTGTGGCATGACATACTGAAATAAATGTTGTAAGCAAGAGACTCCAAGGTGTTGACCTTGATATATCTGGAGCAATGGAACAACTGGACAAAGCAAAGTCATACCTACAGGCTTACTGGTCAGATGAGGGATTTCAAAACGTTCTGAAGAGTGCACAGAAGTTGGCAGAGGAACTTCACACTAAAGCTATTTTGCCACCCATTCAAGAATACAAGAGTCACCGAAGAAGAAGACATTTTGATTACGAGGCACGGGATAATCCCATAAGAGACCCCAAACAACAATTCAAAGCTCAATTATTTAACCAGGTGCTAGATTGTGCAATACAGTCAGTTGAAGAACGTTTCATGCAGCTCAAGGAACACAGCAGTATATTTGGGATGTTGTGAGGAGTTTTGGAATATCATACTATACCTGAAGAAGACCTACACCAGCAATGCAGGGCACAAGAGACAGTGTTGACACATGATTACATGAGCTATATTGATGCGAGTGATTTAGGTGATGAACTGAAAGCCCTTTCAAGATACATTTCAGCAGGATCAACTCCAAAGGGTGTTCTGGAATATATGTGCTCAAATAAAATGACCATCCTCTTTCCAAATACTTTTGTTGCTCTGCGCATACTACTAACACTTCCTGAAACAGTTGCCAGTGGAGAACGCAGCTTCTCCAAGCTGAAGTTAATAAAAACACATCTACGCTCCACAATGACACAGGAGAGGCTGGTTGGCCATGCAACCATCTCAATAGAACATGAGCTGGCCCAGACTGTGGATCTTCAGGAAGCAGTTCAAATCTTTGCAACCAAGAAGGCACGGAAAGCACCACTTTGATTATTCAAACAGATAAAAATGCCAATGTTTACTATGCAGACAAGAAAAGTTACATTTGCTGTTCAGGCATTTGAAAGTTAAGTGTTACTTAAAATTTTTGAACAAGGCATTTTAAGTTGTTAGTTCTCCTTTATTGGGGTAGGTAGCAGAGCAGTACCATGAGAGGAGTAGAACAGGAAGAAGGCAGAATTGAGACCTTTCAAAGTTTTGGCCCAAGCGAGGAGGCATGGGGGCGTCATTGGAGCTCCCCGCCTCAGGTGCCAAAATGTTGTGGGCCGGCCCTGGGTCACGGTAACTGAAAGTGAACAGGAGGAATCCAGCAAGGTCCCCCATTACCATAGAAATCCTCCATCCCTCACTGACACCCTTCCCGACTTGCCTTCCTATGCTGCTAAAAGAACAGTAGCTTTGTGCCCCCCAAACCTTTACAAACGAGACCCACATTAGGTGTTACCAATAGCGTTACTCTTGCTAGGTGCACTGACCTACCTGCAAGGCCTTGACACCACATTGCCGTTTCATAAAAGACAGACATCAGCAATTTCAAATGTAGTCCTAAAAATAGCCTCGCCTGACTCCCAACTCTATCCACTGGCCTATGCTCACTCCCTACGTATGTCTACACTGTAGTTAGACACCCGTGGCTGGCTCGTGCCAGCTGACACAAGCTGTGGGGCTGTTTCATTGCAGCGTAGATTTCTGGGCTCTGCTGGGGCCCAGACTTGAGGACCCTGTGAGCTGGGAGGATCCCACAGCTCAGGTAGCAATCTGAGCCTGGAAGTCTACACCGCAACAAAAGAGCCCAACAGCCCGAGCCCCATGAGCTTGAGTCAGGTGGCAGTGGCCAGCTACAGGTTTTTCTTTGCAGTGTAGATGGCTGATCTAGTTTGTCACACCAACCCACGGGTGCTGGAAAGACTGCAAAAGTGTGGGGGCCAAACCCTCCCACCCCCCACCAGCCCATCCCTCCTGGAGCCCCTGGCTCCCCCTCTCCTAATCTTACACTCCCTGCTGGCCTGACCAAGCCCCCTGGATGAAGGTGCCATCCCACTGCCTGGATCCAGCCAGTCCCTGGCACCAAGAGGAGCTGCAGTTTTGGCAGGTGAGGGCCCAGCTACTGGCACAACATCGAGTGGGACCTTGGTGTTGGCTGGCCAGCTGGCCAGGCTGCAGCATGCATCCTCTCAACCAGGTCTTGAAAAGTAAGGGAGGGCAATAGCCCTTTGCACCCCTCCCCCAACCGTCTCTGGTGCCTATGCCCCAACCACTGCCACCTATTATTGCTTCAAGAGGTACAACCAGCAGTGCTTTCATGTTGATGGGCACAATTGTGACTCACCAGCTCTGTGTCTAAGGAAGAGTGGTGAGGGTGGAAGGAAACCAGGTTCAGATAGGGCAGACGAATGCAAGTTTTCTGCCCTGTCTGGGCGGAGTAGGAGAAGGTGACATTCATTAGCTCAGATGGTGCTTCAACATGGCAGCCAGTAACTGGTCACTTGACTGGAACAATATGGGCCAACTAACAATAGCTAGCTCACAAATATGAATGGTAAGATAGATGATGGGGAAGGACTGGGATGAAGGAATCTGTCCACCTCAGGGACCTCATGCAGAGCAGCTGCAAAGCCACCATTACAGCCCCATGGGATGTAACAACAGCTAGGGTCCTGCACACTTTCTAGCTTAGTGCTCACTAGCTGTGTAGTAGTTGCTCCATTGGGCATGCCTTTAGCCTTCCTCTCCTGTGCTCCATACCCTCCTTTTCCAATCTGCACTGTACTCCCCACCTTAAGCTTTGTGCAAGCCCCTGCTTCCTCCCTTCCCCTTCTTCCACACTAGAAAGTAACAGTTCCAGTGCATTTAGAGCTTTCTTTGTCCACCAAGGAGGTCGGGGTGGGGTGGAGGTATATCTGGGCCACAGTAGAGGGAAAGTGACACCTGGAAAGGTTAAGTGACTTATCTAAAGTTACACAGCAAGTCAGTAACAGAGCAGTCCCTTGCTCTTTGCTCCAGACTTTGTGAGCTACTGAACTATTTGTAATCACATGAGCAGTGACTCACAGTATTTTGTATTCACAATTATCAGTTTAGCCATGCACCTGAGGGTGGGTTCATGTGCACACTGAGCTGCTGGGTGGACTGTATATTTGTTCTTGGGGGACAAGCAGTAAGAGACAGTTAAAATCTAAATTCATTGGATTGTGAGATTTACTCCTATATGTATATATGTATTGTTGTTTTTAATTCTTCTGTGTTTGTGCTGTGAGGGAAGGGTGTGCTGGAAAGTCACCCAGCAGAAGACAGGTCAGAGCCAGACAGAATTATTCATGAAATACCTAGGCTGTGGATGCTGGTTCCACATATGGTTGCCAGCCCTCCGGGAATTAAAGATTAATCTTTAATTAAATATTAGGTCGTGATTAAACCTCCAGGAATATGTTCCCTTCCACCACCCTTGAGTAATGGCAGAAAAAATTACCTCAGCTGCAAGTCAAGGAGCTTCTGGGTTGCTCATGGCAGTGAATTTCTTACCTGCCAGCTATTCAAAATTTCACTTAAGATCAATCTCTATAGCAACCTGTGCTGAAAATGATGCTTTTTAAATGAAGGTATATTTCAGTTCAACATACAAACACTTTTAAGTCTAGCATGACTTTCCTGGTGTTTTCAAAGACTGTATCCATACACATAAATATCAAAACGAAGTACTTGATACATGAGGGTGCAGAGAAGATAAGGAAATTCTTGCTCCCTAGCCTCTGGAGCTACATTTTTTCTAATTTTTCCAATAACTTCCCTAGCCAGGGTTTATAGTTTTCTCATTCATTATATATTTTTAGAGAGGAAGGATGGTCTGAAGACTAGGGAACTGGACTGGATTCAGGAGATCTCGTTTCAAGTCTCAGCTTTGTCACAAACTTTCTGTGTGAATTTCACAATGTCACAATCTTCTTGTGTCTCTGTACCGCATCTAAGAATAGGAATAATAATACTCTCCCCTTTTTCAGTCTTGTATAATTGAATTGTACACTCTTCCAGGTAGAGACTGTCTCTTATGTGTTTGTACAAGAGCTGGAACACCTGGGTCCCAGTTTCAGCTGGGGTCTCTAGGTGCTATTGCAATACAAATAATAAATATTACAATATTTTTTCTGTGACTTGCATAAGCATTTGCTAAACAAAGACTAAATCCCAATAGCAGTTGGAGGTGCAAAGCCTCTCAGGCTCTGGGCCCATATTATTTACCTTGATCTGCCATTTCAAGACTTGTGTGGCTTAGGAACCCCTGCCCAATAAGACTCAAGAAAATAAATGCTCGTTTGAATGGGCAGCCCATTAATACTAAGGAATGCGGCTTACTTATTTTGAATTTGCATCAAATAACACCTTCCCACTTAGACTACAATCTAGACCTCTTCCTTACTGAGCAAAGGTTTGCCATAGCATTGCATCTCAGATTGCTGTTAAAACTAAAATAAATACCTGTTAGATAGAGATGTTCTCTCCACACATCTGATCTGAATGGTACTAAGTTCTTGTATGCTGCCTGGGCGGCTGCCAGTTATATTGGTGTTTGGAATGCGGAAAGTCTTTTTATGTCGTCGTGAGCAACAAGTGCTGGTAACGCCTTGTTGGGAAGAGAGAGAGGGGCTGTCGCTTGAGGATCGATTGACTGTGGATACCTCCATGCAGCTGTCTTCATAGACATGTTCATCCACAAACTCGTGATTCTGGTCCCGAGCAATCAAAAACATGGTAAAAGCACACACACAAAAAGATAGGATTATAATTGAAAACATTCATGATGCTGATTGTCAAAATCCACTGTATTAGGGCCTGCTTAATGGCTTAATTTTACACAACCAGAGTCTGGGAAAATGACAAGGATTGCAATTTTCAACCCATATCAGGATGGGTTGAATATATTAAAAGTGTCAATACAGAGTCAAAATTACCAAACTGTTAACTTCAGTTTTCAAAAAGTTAATGCAAAATTTTTTGTAGGATGGCAAAACATTACTCAGATATTCTTACTAGGGGCTATTGTGTAATCTATAAAAAAAATTTGAAACATTTTCCAGGCTTTTTCAATTCTGTTTATATAAATGCTCTAAATGGGAGTAACAGCATCCATGATTATGTTTAAATATAGTAAAATAATACTGACTTTAATTTTTGACTCAGTCTGTAAAATGTCATATTAAAATAAAGGTGTGAAATCATGACTTGAAACAATACATTACACGATCCAGGAATAAGCCTGTGTTTATCAAAAAGTAAAATGCAACCTTAACTGTAGTGTCCATTGGAAAGAAGCTAAAATAAATACCAAACATTCTCTACAGAGGTTACTATTACTAGTTATAATAGCTTAATATATCTAAATTAGTTCATAAGACAAAGCCTTTAATTCAGTGAAATAGTATTTATTCACGGGATCTTTGCTTAATCCCAACATAGATAGAAATCCTAAGGCACATCATAGTGGGTGGCCTATGGAAATTCCAAGTACAGTAATAGCCATTGTACTTCGACTCTTCGTATGTGATTATGAAGCTCGACTCACAAAATTGCGACTGCCACAGTTTACCTGCACACCAAGAAGGGTAAACTGGTGGTGTGGTTTTACATTGTAAGAATATATGCCATAGAATTAAGGTAGAATCCCAAGACGAAATGGACAACAGGATGCTGATGCTTATAATCCCATTATTTTGGATTGTTTGAGACAACTTCTGTTTCCAAATTCCCAACTGCAGATGCTTTGACACTGAGTTGGGAAACACTGGTTTACACTCCACATAATCCCATTTACTTCAACTGGGTTGGTTCTCTGCATTTTCATTTACTAGGGGCTAGCCTACACTGGAATCGCTCCAGTGGCATAGTTGTACCAGCTGTGCTGCTGTAGCGCTGCTAGGGCAGATACTCTATGCTGCTGGGAGAGAGCTCTTCCATCGCGATAATTACTCCATCTCCCTGAGCAGCGGTAGCTATGTCATCAGGAGAGCATCTCCCGCTGATAGAGCGCTGTCCATACCGGCGCTTAGGTTGATGTAATTTGTGTCACTCGGGGGGGAGGCTTTTCCACACCCCGAGCAACTTAAGTTATACCAAAGTAAGCGCTAGTGTGTACAAGCCCCAGGATAAGGAAAACTATTTCCTTCCCTAAAGAAGGATCTACTAACATGGAATGTCATTCAGATGCCAATAGGTACTCTGTGAATACATTCATGTTGTCCAAAAGAAACATAGCATAAGTAGAAGAAAGTAAGTACATATTCATCAGCAAAGTGAGCACCAGCACAGTAATTTCCTAAGGCAGCTGAATGTTTGGTACAACTGGAAATAACTTGTTCAGCATGCCATTGCTATTTGCTCTCCCTCATACCCTCCCTGACCCATATAATAGTCAGGTGTCAGCTTGTGTGGAAGGAAATGGTGTAGAAGAATAATGATTTCAAGTGACACAAGGAGAAAGAACTGCTTGTGTAACTTCCTTGAAAATTGACTTTACACAGTTAATGTTCATAAACAAGACTTCAAATGCAATTAGAGTCTGGATATGGGATACAGAGAGAGAAATTACTTAATAACTGTCTTCAGGTTATAGGGGCTTCCAGTATGTTTGCCAAGATCTCTGGTAGTTTTCCAATAGAAAACAGTTTTGTGCTTCCTAAAGCTATTATGGAGCTATCAAACAGAATTCAATTAGCATAGTCTATTAAAGAGTGATGCTGAGTGAACTTTTAATATAGACTGGAGATATTTTGAAATTATATAATGGCTCAAACAAATATATTGAATTATACATGTCAAGTTTCCAGCATATGGGATATATTAATTTACTGTCATACAATGAACTTTGACATATTGGATTTAAAATATGCATTTAGGAATTCAAGCCTAAAATAATTAAAATTTAAGAAGTCCAGATTTCTTCTGTGAGCTGTAAATTAACTGTTAAATATTAGCTGAAAAGATATCCTGTAAAAAATACCTCTCTGAATACAAGTGTTGCCATTGCAAAAGTAATTTCAAAGAAGAAAGCTACAGGCCATAACTTGCCATCCACTGCACTTCTCAGAGAAGATGAAAAGAGATGAAAGGCTCAATGGCCTAAAAATGTTGGAAAGAGGGTAGAGGAGCCAAAGTGGCCTCTGTTGGATGCTGAAGAAGTCCTTCTGCATAAACCCCCTTGTAGCTAGTATCCACTGTCTTCAAAGAAGGAAGGGAGGCTTAGAAGGTGTGTGGCTAGTTTTATCTCCACCCTGAATAAACAAACACTCCTCACCCCATAAGATGAATATTCCCAAACTTGCATTTTCTCACTTAACTTTTGGGAAGGCATGATCTGGCCATCTGACTTTATCAATTGATCAGTTACAAATAGAATACATACCCCTGCTCCTAAGTAATTACCTGCGTGTGTTGTGGGTGTGCACATATCTGGGAGGTAGGACTCAACAGCCAAGAAAATTGTTGTATGCAGTGTTATTGTAGCTATGTTGGTCCCAGGATATTAGTGAGAGAAGGTGGGTGATTGGACCCACTTCTGTGGGTGAGACAAGCTTTCGAGTTTACACAGAGCTCTTCTTCAGGTCTGGGGGGAAAAACTCAGTGTTACTGCTAAATACAAGGTTTGAACAGATTGTTTAGCATATCTTTTCAAACCTTGTATTTAGCAGTGACACTGAGTTAGTTTCCCAGTTCTGAAGAAAAGCTTTATGTAAGCTCGAAAGCTTGTCTGTCTCACCAACAGAAGTTGGTCCAATAAAAGATATTACCTCACCCACCTTATCTCTCAAGAAAATTGTTGAAAAGCAAACAAATATCATGTATATTCCATAAAATAAGATCAGGCTTTTACTATACATTTTTTGAAGAGCCATTGTTAAAAAAGAAAAAAAAAGGATCAAGTTTTCCATTATTAATAACTTGGGGAGATGGAAAAGCTTCTGGGCCTGATTCAAGTCCCATCCAAGTGAATGGGAGTCTTTCTATTCAGTTTTCTGAGAGTTGGACCAGGCCTGTTGCTAAGGTGAAAGTTTGTGAATTCATTTGTAAAGTTCAAGCGGAAAGCAATGTCCAAAGCAGACGTCTATGACTGAGGGCAAGTCTACACTACAGCGCTAGGTCGGTGTAGCTGCACTGATGAAGCTATGCTACTGTAGCCCCTCAGGTGAAGATATGCTGTGCCAACGGGAGAGTGCTTTCCCGTCAGCATAATTACTACACCTTGGTGAGAAGCGTACGCTATATCAGCAGGAGAGCATCTCCTGCCAACATAGCGCTGGTGTGGCCAGCGTGAAACTTGCATCGCTTGGGGGAGGGGAGGCTTTTTCACACCCCATAGGGATGTAAGTTAGATCGACTTAGGCTGTAGTATAGACATGCTCATAGTTCTACTATGGTATGCCTCAAAAGTGTTCCAAAAGGATAAAACTGTAGTAGGGGAGATAGGTTGTCAGGCAAGTCCTTTGTAATATACATTTAAAGCCAGACAGTTTGTGCTATACTGTACTTTAAATCAGAAATGAATATTAAAAAAGACAGCATGTAAAAAGCATAAGCACCTGAAAGATGACACATAAGTAACTAAATGACAAACAACAACTGGACCATGTTAATTACAAGGCAATTGAATAAACAGGCTGTGAAAATAAAAATATGAAGTTATACACGTACATAAGTTGTATTTTAATTTAATAACGTGTGTAATGGAGAAATTGTTATTATGCTCTCACTTGAACAGGAGCAATAAAAAAAGCTTCTGCATATACTTTCTGTTTTGAATACAGCAGATGCAGTGCATAAAAGTCCAACATTAAACAATAAAACTAAGACAAAACGTCAAAACTTTGTGCTATATGTGCATACCTCACAGAGAAGTTATACAATGACTAGAAAATGCCACTTGGCAATTTTTCATCTTGAAACTCAGCCACATATGTTGTAACATATTACATTTTTGGGGGGGAAATGGACCCCAAATTTTTTTTGGAAACCTTTGATTCATGAAAATCAAATGCATGATTCTCTAACCTTGTGATTCCATGAATATGATGAGCATTGAGCAATGTATGAGGGAAATTTAACATAGTTTGCTAAATTTCCAAATGATGAGACATGATGCCTGTGCACATATAGACAATCTCTGATTTTTTTCTGCTGTAATGCACCTTCATACAATTAGCTTGTAACACGTCAACCACAGAGATGGGCACCAGCCACAAAATTCAGATCCCAATTCTGATTTCTAGCACTTAAAATTTGAGTGTTTGAATCTGGAATTTGGGCCCATCTCTGGTCAACATGATCTAAACTCTTTGTCAGGAAATGGCAAAGTATTGTACATACTGATGGTCACTACCAGATAATTTGTTAGGTGCATCTACATTTGATAAAATCAGAGCTAAATTTGTAAATTGTACCTTAAATGGTGTTGAACAGCTTATTGATAAGATGGGATCATCCACAACATAAGATAAACCCTACATGGCAATATGGTGACAGGAGAGAAAATACAAGGACAAATATAGATTATTTTACCATTTCCCAATGTGAAATTATTACATTTACATAGGTTACACTCAATGTAATTATTCTTCATGTCCTTAGGTTCCTTAGGAAATAATAAACAGGAAATGATGTAAAAACAATAATGATCAGGATAACAGAAATGCCTCTGTGACATTTCTGACCAGAAATATTTTATCTGTGAATGAGACATATGGCTTGTTAATATTCAAAGTCAATATGGCTCATCAGGCAACACACCTTTAAGATAAACAAGGGAGTGGTATGGTTAGCATCATATCCAACCGTGTTGGACTTCCCTATCTTCTATGGATCAGGTACCCACTTTGCAGCTGGGTGAACCTGAGGTGATCTCTCAGTGTGAGATCAAGTGAGACTCCAACCCACAACCTTCAGGATTGCAGTCAAGCGCCTTAACCACTTGGTGCCCACACCTCATTCTTATTAATATTACTGAAGTGTAATTATGTTTTAATTTAACATTCATGATGGCTGTATAGTTATCCAGATATTAAGCAGTAGACACATGCGGTCCATCATCTGGTTTTGACTGCTTGGAAGTTTTTAACCAAAGCAGGTGTGTTTTGGTGGTTGTGAATTATTCAGTTATTCCTGTAAGGGGCTGTCAGAGCTGAGGCTAAACCAGAGGTGGGCAAACTATGGCCTGTGGGCCACATCCAGCCCGCGGGACCCTCCTGCCCGGCCCCTGAGCTCCTGGCCTGGGAGGCTCGCCCCTGGCCCCTCTCCTGCTGTTACCCCTCCCCCACAGCCTCAGTTCACTGCGCCGCCGGCGCAATGCTCTGGGCGGCAGGGCTGTGAGCTCTTGCCGGGCAGCGCAGCTGCAGAGCCACGGCCTGACCCGGTGCTCTGTGCTGCGCGGTAGCGTGGCTGGCTCCAGCTGTGCGGCACGGATACCTGCCCTGGTGCTCTGGGCGGTGCGGCTGTAGCGCCGCCAGCCACCGGTGCTCCAGGCAGTGCGGTAAGGGGGCAAGGAGCGGGGAGGTTGGATAGAGGGCAGGGGAGTTCGGGGTGGTGGTCAGGAGGCGGGGGTGTGGATAGGGGTTGGGGGGGTCAGAGGGAAAACAGGGGGGTTGAATGGGTGCAGGGGTCCCAGGAGGCAGTCAGGAAGGAGAGGGGGGTTGGATGGGGCAGCAGGGGGCAGTCAGGGGCAGGGGTTCTGGGGGCAGTCAGGGAGAAGGGGTGGTTGGATGGGGCAGGAGTCCAGGGGGCAGTCAGAAATTTGAGGGGAGGGGTTGATGGGGCGGTGGGGGGCAGTCCGGGGCATGGGTCCAGGGGTAGTCAGGGGACAGGGAGGGGGTGGATGGGGCAGGGGTTCCGGGGGACCGTCAGGGGACAGGGAATGGGGGGTTGGATGGGGTAGAAGGCCGTCAGGGGGTGAGAAGCGGGGGGGAGGGTCAGATAGGGGGCGGGGGCCGGGCCACACCTGGCTGTTTGGGGAGACACAGCCTCCCCTAACCAGCCCTCCATACCATTTCGGAAACCGATGTGGCTCTCAGGCCAAAAAGTTTGCCCGCCCCTGGGCTAAACGATTCAGTAGCGCTGCACCTGCATCTCAATTCAGAGGATGAAGTTGCAGATTAAGATGGTGAGTACTCTCAACTTGCACTCACTTAAATTGGAGTTGAGTGCTCACATCACAGGAAGTGCTCAGCAACTCATAAGATTGAACCTAAGGACCCAGAACTTCCATCCTTGCTAAGGAGAAAGCTTGCATTGCCTGAATTGGGAATTTTGCATGAGTAAGGACTGGAGGATGGAATCCCTAGAAACTTTACTGTAGCACAGTGTGTAAACATGCAAATCATAAATTAACTCTTTCTCTGTATAAATATATATAAATCCAGATCCTCAGCTGGAGCCTATTGGGGTGTCCCATTAAGGTTAATGTCCTTATGTCAGTTGAGGATCTGACCTATGATCTTTAAATGTTACTATGTACATTGCATGAAAATAAACTAGAAAATTTCTAAATCAGCCCAATCTACAAAATAGCCTTTGGTCCTGGGTAAGGACTGTAACATGAGGAATTAGGAGAAATAAGCTACTACAAAACCAAAATTAGGTTTACAGGAAGACACTGATTCCATTTTCTTACCGTGGTTTTTTCCAGACAGTGAAGCAGGTGGTGGTGCTGTGTTTCAAAGGAAGAGCCAGATTTGCTAAGAAAGTTCTGTTCTTCCTCCTTGTTGGACTGTAAATACATAGAATTCTCTATTATTTTCATTTTTGAACAAAAGTCTCTTAGCCAAATATTTGATGAAAACAGACTTGGGGTGTATACTGCAGTATATCTGCAGTGCTTTATCAGGGCAAAACTACATGATATAAAATAAATCAGTTTGCGCATGATGTCTTTTTTGTTTATTAATCAAAATATTTTCTCTGCTTTCCTTGCAACCCTTCTTGAATGTCTCAAACCTCAGCATTTCCACAGAATCATACAAATGTAGGGCTAGAAGGGGTCTCAAGAGGTCATCAAGTCCAGGTCTGGGCTGTGGTAGGACCAAGTAAACCTACACTATCCCTGACAGGTGTTTGTCCAATTTGTTCTTAAAAACCTCCAGTGCCGGGGATTCCACAACCATCCTTGGAAGCCTATTCCTGACCTTAACTACCCTTAGAAAGTTTTTCCTACTGTCTAACCTAAATCTCCTTTGGTGCAGATTAAGCCCATTACTTCTGTGTTCTATCTTCAGTGGACGTGGAGAACAATTATTCACTGTCCTCTTTATAACAGCCCTTAACATATTTGAAGATTGTTATCAGGTTCCCCTTCAGTCTTCTATTCTCAAGACTAAACATTCCCAGTTTTTAAAACCTTTCCACGTAGCTCAGGCTTGCTAAGCTTTTTGTCATTTTTGTTGCTCTCCTCTAGACTCTCCAATTTATCCACATCATTGATAAAGTGTGGTGCCCGGAACTGGATGGCCTTTTGTGTATAGTTAGAACAATGCAACTTACAGATGTAATCGTCATGTTAAGGTGCTGAGTGTAAAATCAGCACACACTTCAATGGTCATAAATCTAACTGATGGTAAAAGATTTTTCCGTGTGTATGGGCCTTTTTTAAAAAAGAAAATTGCATATAGTTGTCTTATTTCCTCTTGAGATTGTTTAATAATGCTGACGAATTTGTGGTATTACCCTTTATACAAAAAAATCATGTCACTGACTAATCCCAAACCACTGAGTTCAGAAAGTGTACAGCAGATGTTACAGACACAGAATGAAGAATTATGTAGAAAACGTTTCCTGATTTATTAAATGCTTTTATCATTATTCATTAGAGGGCACTAAACTAAATTGGGATGAAAATGGGACTATATCAAATGTCGAAATTAGAGATGGGCATAAAACGTCCTCTAGGTCCCAACACTCCAAACTTTGGGATGTATAAAATCCAGATTTATATTTAGTTGCTTGAGCACATTTGTAGTTAAAATTTTATTTCTCAGACCATAAAGATCAGATCTAGATCAACATTTTCCCAAAATTTGAGGGTGCCCAGAGGCAGGGTCTTGGTTTGGCTCAGAGAGATAGTGATAACTATGGACTTTTTATTTGAACCAAACTTCAGTTTAAGTTTGGGATGTATTTGAATCCAGAGTTTGTGAACCATCCCATCCTCTGTTATTTTATACACTGTCATCCAGTCCTGTAATCTTGCTTAAACAATAATAGTTCAATTTGTCCTTCTTTAACCTACTTCTATTGATAGTATTACTTATAGAGTCAGATTGACTAGTCCTGATGATAAATAGAATAAACGGCAGCTGTGCTATTATTAAGTAGCTCTTCTGGAGCTGGATTACATAAATATATTACCTGGTGAAGCTGGTTACTCAGTAAGCCATTTCGTTTGCTCTGCATGTAAGCATTAGCAGTCCCACTCTTTGCTGCTCGAATTCTAGCAAGTCTGGCTTTCTGTGTAAAGAAGGAGACAAAAAGAAATGGTGGCACTTCTACTTGTATCCATTAGTCTGTTTATAGAAAGCAGCTAATTGGAATCTGCTGTTTATGAATACCAATGTCATAATCGCTAAAGTGATGGTCATTCAGGCAACAAATCAAAAGAGTGTTTTCCCGGTTAAACTGCAAATTAGCTAGCAGCTTTTGTTTCTTTCCATGAATCAGCCAATTGGAACAATGATTTGGATAAATGATTATACATATTCTCATAATATTAGGCGTGTTATATTTTCCTTTTTCTGTGGCAGTGATCATGTCACTTCTATATCTGTCTTGCAGGTCAGGAATGTTGCTTCCATCTCAACCTATGTCATTTCTAATCCTTCAGTTAAAAGTTCCTCAAAAGAAAGGTCAATGGTCCAAGAGAACATAACATTTCAACTGCTATAAGCCACGAAGAACCTCCATAGTTCCTCAGATCATTCTAATTTTCAGAGAAACATATGTATAACAATGAGAGAGAAAGGCGTCAGTACACAGAAAAGCTAAATTCCTGAGTTCCTGCTAGCCCTTTCTAAAGCCTTCTACTTGCTGCAAGGCGTTTGTTACATTTTGTTTATGCCTACCTGTATAAAGGTACTTAATACGAATCACCACTTGTCCCAGTCTGAGCATTCTCTTGAAATTGTAAACAACAAATTGTTGAGAGAGGATGGGCCAGTTTAGCTCTTGTTTGTGTAGTGTGGCAAAGCACCTCCTTTACCTCACCAGGCTCAGCAATTCCCTCTCTGGGAGGGCGGGGCAGGGGGGGGGGAGGGCACACCTGGAGTAAATCTGTCCCACTCTGGAGAGTTTTTATTCTTCAGTATTTACAAGGTAAAAAGTAGGCCATGAAGTACTTTTCAGCCAAACAAAAAGAGAATACCTTTCCCTGGGGGGTATTGCCTCATTATGCTGGCCTCTGGATGCCAGTCCTTACCCAAACAGTCTGTTAGCATGGTTGCTTCCCCTATAGGGAAGAGAGCCGCCTTACACCTAGGAGAAGCCATTTCTTCCTGCCACAGCTTATATTCCATCTCTCCTCATTCTCTCTCACCAGAAAAAGGGTTTTTTAAAGATCCTTAATTGGACTCGGGAGTCCCTTGTTGACCTGAGATAAGCTGTTTTCAGCTCCTGGGGACAGGGTCTTGACCATTCTAGGGCTGATATGCCTGTCTTCTACCATTCTCTTGTGGGTGTGGAGTTGCTGTTGCTGGGCCCAGAGCACCCACTTTAGCTTTTGTCTGGGCCAGACCCCCGTTCCCCGCTACCTCACCAGCTGGTGGCAGCTATTCCTTGGGGAGTCCTGCTGGCCTGCTCCCCAGAGGGGGAGTGAGGGACCCTGCTACCATCTGTGGGGGCTCTCTCGGCTGGCTGTTTGCTGCTGTGGAACTTGCTGCAGGTGTGAGGAAGAGGAAGAGGAGTTGCAGTGCGTGGTACACCTGGAGCTACTGCAGGACATTGTGGAGGGTTTTTTTTCACAAGACTGAGTGACTTTAACATCTTTACTCCTGTGGTGGTGATTCTTGTTGTTGTTCGGAAGGTGGGGGGGAGAGACATGGAGCCCTCCCCCTAGTCCATCTACCACCCTCACCACCACCACTGCCACCCCCCTCCATTACCCTTTCTCACCATTTTGACTGCTCTCTGCTCCTGGACTTTGCCGCTTGCCTGGCTTTTATCCACCTGGCTTTTGCAGCATCGAGCAAGGGCTTTTAAACCGCAAGCGCACATGCCTTTCCTGTCCCCTTGGACTTGCCCTCCCTTCCTCTGCTGCTCTCGGCAGGTGGGCTTCCCCCACCCTCTGCTTTGCCCACAGGCCTCCCCGCAGCAGTTTGCCCCCTTTCCCTGTGTTGCCTGTCCCGCCCGCTCCTTGCTGCCTATTTTTGCCTCCCGGCCCAGGTCCCAGTCCTCTGGCACTTTCTGTTTGTTTGCCTGCCCCGCTCCAGTCCCTTGGTGTTTGCTAGTTTTGCCTGCCCTGCTCTGGCCCTTGCTGCTGGTCCCAGTGGGTTTCCTACCCTGGCCCTGGTCTGCTTCCAACCCGTTCCTTTCTCCCCTCACCTTTTGTTGTCCCCTTCCTTGTCCAGCCCCCTCACTCCATGCGCCCATGTCCCTCCCATGCGCTTGTGCCCCTTCCCATTTTCTGTTGAGCCCCTTTGTTCACTGCACCCCCTTATGATATTGTGATCACTCCCCTCCCCAGTGCAGCCAGAGGAGCCGGTATTTCCACCACGTGTCAGTGATCGCACCACCCCCCCCTTCCTGCCTTGATCGATGTCCCTGAGCCCCCTCTCTCCTTGGCGCCCTCCTCCCCTGCCTGCAGCCTAGCGGGGAGGAGCGGTTGGCTTTACCTCTTCCCGTTTCCCTCTCTTTTTTCCCCCTTCTCTTCAGTGCTCGTCCCTGTCCCCTCTGCGAATGGTGGGGGAAACGGCAGGTGGGCCCCCCCCAGAGTTGCCCCTGCTGCCTCCCCTCCACCTGCTCTCCCATCTGTCCCTCAGGCTTCCCTCTCGACCGCTGCTGCCAGACTGCTTGCCATTGCCCCCGCTAGGGTACCGGCGGCAGGCATGGGTATGGATTCTGTTGCTGCCATGCCTCCTATCTCCTCTGTTCTTGGGGGAGCCCCCCCCCCTCGACTGACAGAAAGGGCAAGGGAAGAAAAAGGTCAAAAGCCCCACTCGGCATGGCAAGCCCCTCCGTAGTAGGGGCTGAACCCTCCACTGCGGCCCTGCCGTTGGCCATGGCCCCCCCGCCCTATCCCTTGCCGTTCCTTCAACCAGCTCTGGGGGCGTCCCTCCCCCATCCCCCAGAGCGTATGCCTAGGGGGTGGCAGTCCCTCTGCCCGCCATTTTGTCATCTACCCCTGCCACTGCCTCCAGTTCCATTCCTGGCAGCCGGGGCCCCTTTCCCACCCTGACCAGGAAGCATGGCATCCGCTGCCTCCTGTTTCCCACCTCGCCCCATGTCGAGACCTATGTGCGGGCATTGGTGAGGGTGGTGGGGCCTACAGCCCTGGAGGGGGCCTCTAAGATGTACGGGAAGGTGGTCGTCTTCCTGGCATCTGAGGCCACTGCCCAGGAGGTGGTGGAGAAGAGCCTGGCCATGGGGGCATGTACGTCCCCCTAGAGCCCTTGGAAGACCTGGGGGTACAGGTGGTTTTTACCTTTGTCCCACCCTTCTTTCCCAATGCTGCCATTTTGCCTTTCCTTTCTTCCCTGGGGAAGCCCCTGTTGGTGATCAGCCCTCTCCTGCTAGGCTGCAAAGACCCCGCCCTCCTTCACGTCCTCTCATTCCACCAGCAGGCATAGGCACCGACTCCGTGGGTGCTCTGGGGCTGGAGCACCCACGGGGAAAAATTGGTGAGTGCTCTGCACCCACTGCCAGCTCCCCGCCACACCCCAGCTCACCTCCGCCTCCACTCCGCTTCCACCTCCTCCGCGAGCGTGCCCCGTGCCCGCTTTTCCCCCCTCCCTCCCAACTCTTTAACTGCAAAACAGCTGTTTCGCACGGCAAGTGCTGGGAGGGAGGAGGGGGAACGCAACGCACTCAGGGGATGAGGCGGGGCCGGGGCGGGGATTTGGGCAGGGGTCCAATAGGGGCATGGAGGGGGCGGAGTTGGGGCGGGGACTTTGGGAGAAGGGGTTGGAATAGGGGCAGGGCAGGGGTGGAGTCGGGGTAGGGCCGGGGGTGTGAGGGACGTGAGCACCCTCTGGCGCCATGAGAGGTTGGCGCCTATGCTGGCAGGTGCAGATTCAACTGCCGCCGCCGGCGTGTGACGGGTCCTTTTTGGTGCCCCCCAGGTGTCCTGGTACCGGGTGTACTACTCTTCAGGGAAGGCCCCGGGGTTACCTCTGCTGGGCGACGGGGCACGACTGCCCCTGGCCCGGCACCGTGGGACTCCTGGGACCCCCGAGTCCCGGGAGGGCACCAGCCCTGTCACCGCCAGCGACCCTGGTTACCTGGCACCAGTAGTCATCCCTCCTTCTCCCCTGCCTGCCACTGCCTCCATTCGGGCCATGGGGGTAGTTCCCCGTTGCACCCAGACGAGCAGGCGGGCCCCACCTCCATCATATGTAGTTCAGCGGGGTCTGCGGAGGAGAGGACAGCAAAGCCATGGCCGGGCATGGAAGAGGGCCTGCCCCAGGGGGAGCTTTCCCTTCCCCGCTCTGCCCCCCCCCCATTACCTCTCCGACCTCCAGTACCATCGTCCTTGCCCCCTGGCCCCACCCCTGCTTGCCAGCCCTCCGCTAACATCTTGGAGGGCTGGGTCCTTGTCCAGGGGAAGTGGGGCAAGCGGAAGGTACGGGCTCAGCACCTCCCCCTTGATGCGGAGGGGGGCCGCTGCTGCAGAGCCTTCCATCGTGCCCCCGATAGGGCCCAACAACTAGAGGAAGCTGGGGAAGTCGTGGCAGCAATGGGGGGCAGAATCTCCCCACTTCTGGAGTCCCTTCTTGTGGGTGCCTCAGATGGAGCCCCCCCCCATCCCCTTGTCATCTGCGCTCCCCAGCGGCACCGAAGTGAGTGCTGACTTGGTCGCTGGCGGGGAGGACCCCGGGATAGCGGGTGGGGACTTCCGCTCCATTTTTGAGGCAATCGAGGCCCTGGGTCTGACCCCAATGACCAGCGGGCCTCGATCCAGGCAGCGGTTCCTTTACGCCGCCCCCTCTTCTCCTTTCTCCCCTCCCCCTGACTGCTGCCACCGCTCTTACTTTGGGGGTGCCCCTGGGTTCGTCCACCGGCCCGGCCATGGATGGCACTCTGCTCATGGCTGCCAAGCCCACTGAGGCGACGGCCAGTGCTGAGCGGCCTCCTTGAGCCACTGGGTGCACCTCCTACCGATGCAGGGCAGCTGCCTTCCCTTCCGGTCGGGGGCCCGACTGCAGATACCCTGCTCCCTGATGCGTGGCTGTGGGTGCTAAGTCTGTTATGGCACCCGAACCTGGCATCACTGAGGGCCCTCTTCCTGTTCCCTTGACCCACAGGCCCGGTCAAGAGGTGCTGCATCCCAGTAGCTTGGCTGCCAGGGCCCCCGATCTCAACTCTGCCCCTGCCCCTGATCCTGGTCCCGTTCCCGTCCCTGATGCCATTCCTGCTTCCTCCCCTTCCACCCATGTTATTGCCACCCCCAGGATCATCTTGTTTCCCTTTCTGTCAATAGCCCCCAGGGGGCGGTTTTCGTGTTCCCCTCACCCGACCCCTTAGGGGGTGCTGTTTTCCCTCCATCCCCCCCCCCCTCCCATGCCGGGGTCTGAGATGGACTGTGTGGCACCAGCAGAACAGGCCCCATTCTGAGGGTTTGCTCCCGGCCTGCCCATCTCAGTAGGCCGTGGGGATCTGGCCGGAGGATGCCCAGAGTTCTGCGACCCCAGCCCCTGATGTGCTGTGAGACAAGCTGCGCGTCTTTCTCCTGGACACTTGTGGTTCCCGGAATAAGGTGCAGCTTGCTCTCCAGCACTGGGGGGTGACGGGGGGGGACGGACTTCCATCACGTCCTCCAGGCCATAAGGGCCGTTTGGGGGAGGGTAAAGGGACTGGGAGGCAGGATGCTATGGCCTACCAGCAGGCCCGCAGCTTTCGTGACTCCCCGATAGCTTTCAGGGTTGGTCACAGACTGTTGCAGGGTCCAACGGAGGCCGTTAGCATTCCTTCCCGTGAGGATCCTCCTCAGCCTTCATTATGGCACCAATCACCTTCGTCATACTAAACACCTGGGGCAGTAGGATGGGTCTCCGCAGCTGCCAGGTACTCTTCTTCCTTCGGGACGGGGGGTACTCTGTGGTTTTCCTGCAGGAGACCCATACGGATCCAGCCATTGAAAAGCTCGCTGGTGGCCGGAATGGGGGGATTTTAGCCATCTCACAGTTCGTACTGCTGGAGTGGCCACCCTGTTTTCCCCCGACCTATGGCTCGAGGTGCTGGGGTTGCTGAGGTTGTGCCGGGCCGCCTACTGCACCTCCGGGCCCGCGTGGAGGGGCTGACATTGAACCTTGTCAATGTCTATGCCCTGACATCGGGCCCGGAGCAGGTGAGCTTTTTTTCAGCAGGCGTCTGCCTTCCTCAGCTCCTTGGATCCTCGTGAGTGCCTGGTCCTGGACGGGGATTTCAACACCGCCCTTGAAGAGCGGGTCCGCTCGGGGCCGAGCAGTGCCCGGCCACCGCGGACGTCCTCCAGGAGATCATAGGCCATCGCTCCCTGGTGGAAGTCTGGCACAACCACCACTCGGCCGATGAGTTTATCTTTGCTTATATCCGGGTGGAAGCAGATCAGGCGCATCACTCCTGGTTACATCGCATTTATTTATCTCACCATCACCTCTTGCAGGTCCACTCCTCCAGCATCCAGCCAGCCCCGTGCTCTCTGACCACCATTTGGTGGCTGTGACAGCCTCTCTGACTTTGAAGAGGCTGGGGCCGGCCTATTGGCACTTTAACAATAGCCTGCTGGAGGATGTGGGCTTTGTGGCGTCCTTCCAGGAGTTTTGGCTGTCCTGATGAGTGCAGATATGTGCCTTTCCCTCGGCGCAGTGGTCGTGGGGAAGGTGCATGCCTGGCTCTTCTGTTGTGAATACACTTGGAGCGCCAGCTGGCAGAGGGATGTGGTGATAGAGCAGCTGGAGCAGGAAGTCTTGGAGCTGGAGAGGCGTCTAGTCGCCAGCCCCGGGGATCCATCCCTCTGTGGAGTATGCCGGGAGAAGCTCTGAGCCCTTGAGGACCATCGGGCTGGGGCGCGTTTGTTCGATCCTGTATCCATCTCCTTCAGGTGGACTGTGGCTCCTGCTTCTTCTACTCCCTGGAGAAAAAGATGGGAGCTAAGAAGCACGTGACCTGCCTTTTGGCAGAGGATGGTGCCCCCCTCATGGATCTGGAGGAGATGCATGAAAGGCCTAGGGCCTTCTACGTCACTCTTTTCTCCCTGATCTGACCGACGGCGAAGCCTGCAGTGTGCTTTGGGACAGACTCCCAATTGTCAGCGCATGCGACCGGGACCAGCTGGAGCTACCTCTCACTCTGGCCAAGTTGTCAGAAGCCCTCCATCTCATGCCCACTAATAAATCTCCGGGCATGGACGTGCTGACCGTGGAGTTCTACCGCATGTTCTAAGATGTCCTTGGCCCGGACCTTGTCGCTGTATGGACCGAGTCCTTGGGGAGCGCGGTCCTCCCTCTGTCGTAAAGGCGGCCTGTGCTCACCTTGCTTCCAAAGAAGGGAGACCTTCGCAACCTTCAGAACTGGTGTCCCGTCTTGCTCCTCAGCACAGATTACAAAGCTGTAGTGAAAGCCATCTCACTGTGGCTGGAGTCTGTGCTGTCGGACCTGGTCCACCCTAGCCAGACCTACACCATCCTGGGCCTCACCATCTTTAATCATCTATATCTGGTCCGGGACCTCTTAGAGCTCAGGTGTAGGGATGGTCTGTTGTTCGCCCTCCTGTCCCTGGACCAGGAGAAGACATTCGACAGAGTGGACCATGGGTATCTCCTGGGCACTTTGTGGGCATTCGGCTTCAGACCCCAGTTTGTGAGTTTTCTCCAGGTGCTGTACATCTCCACAGAGTGTTTGGTTAAGCTCCACTGAACCCTGACCGCACCGGTCAGCTTCAGGCGAGGGGTGCATCAGGGGTGTCTGCTATCGGGCCAGCTGTACACTCTGGCCATCGAGCCCTTCCTCCATATCCTCTGTAGGAGGTTGACGGGGTTGGTGCTCTGTGAGCCAGAGTTGTGGCTGATCCTATCAGTGAATGCCAATGACGTGCTTCTCATGGTCAAGGTCCCGGGCGACCTGGTATGGGTGTAGGCTTGCCAGGCCATCTACTCGATGGCCTTCTCCACCCGGGTCAACTGGGTCAAGAGCTCTGACCTGGTGGTTGGGGACAAGTGGCAGGTGAGCACCCTTCCACCCGGGCTTCAGGCCATTCGGTGGAGTGCAGATCTGCTGCTCTATCACGGCATTTACCTTACCACCATGCATCCTTCTCCGCCGGAGAACTGGCAAGGTTTGGAGGGCAGGGTGTTTGAGCAGCTGTGGAGGTGGACAGAACTACTCCGGTGCCTTTCCCTGTGGGGGAGGGCAGTGGTGTTCAATCAGCTAGTCCTATCCATGCTCTGGCACCGGCTCAACACCCTGATCCTGGTCCCAGGTTTCCTGGCCTACCTCCAGAAGGTGGTCCTGGAGTTCTTTTGGCCAGGACTGCACTGGATCTCTGCGGGGTCTTGAGTCTCCTCCTGGAGGAAGGAGTACAGGGCCTGATCTGCCTCCGCACTCAAATCTATGCCTTCCGCCTCCAGGCCCTGCAGAGACTTCTTTATAGTGCAGGTAGTCCGGTGTGGAGCACGTTGGTGCACGCCTTCCTGCGCTGCTTCCAAGGGCTCTGATATGACCGGCAGCTCTTTTATCTCCATCTGAGAGGTCTTCCGCGAGACCTCTATGAGCTTCTGGACCTCCTCCAGACCTGGAAGCTGGTATCAGCAACCAGGTCCGTGACGGCCGCTGAGGGGGTAGATTTCCACGTGGAGCCCCTGCTACACAATCCCCAACTTGGTGTGCAGGTGGCGGAGTCCCCCTCGGTGTGCCAGCAGCTGGTCCTGTCAGGAGTCACCAGAATCAGAGACCTCCTGGACTATGACTGGGGAGCCTGGGTGGATCCCCTGTCACTCGCTCAGTGCATGGGGCTCTCCACCCTTTGAACTCCGCAGTACATACTTCAGGCAGTGAGGGCAGCTTTATCGCCCGCTTTTCAGGCTTACCTCAAGTGGGTCCTGGAGGAGGATGCTCCCCGCCCACCCCACACCCCAAGCCCTCCAGATCTGTTCATAGGGCCCTTTCCCTGCGAGTCCCCCCGGCCGTTCCACTCACACACCTCGAACCGGCTGCGGGACCTACAGCCGGTTCACTTTCGAACCGCACCAAGGGCACATATTTACACACTCATGCTCCATCCTCTCCATATCCTTACCCACGTGTCCCACCCCGATACTAAGTAGTGGGACCTATTGCCATCTAATGAGGGTGAGAAACCCCGGTGGGCCAGCCTATATTCCACCTTGGTCCCACGGCTCACCCTGTCTCTGATGCCTGTCCCTTTCGCGGCATGAGGGAGACACTGGCGCATGTCTACCTTGAGTGCACCAGGTTGCAGTCCCTTTTCCCGTTCCTCCTAGACCTACTGTTGCATTTTTGGCTGCACTTCTCCCCCCACCTTTTCTTATATGCACACCCTATCCCCTGGCCCCACAAAGTCGCGGGACCTCCAAGTCAACCTCCTCCTACTGATGGCCAAAGTGGCCATCTATAACACCAGGGAGAGGATGTTGGCTGAAGGGGTTCTCTGTGACTGTGGGTCCTATTTCCGTTCCTCTCTCCGCTCATGTATCTGGGCAGAGTTCATCTGGGCGGTGTCCGCTGGCTCCCTTGACACCTTCGAGGAGCAGTGGGTGCTGTCCAAGGTTTTCTGCTTGGTGTCCCTTTCCAGTTCCCTACTTTTGACCCTTTGACCGTCACACCATGTCCTTGTTATTTTTTCTGTTCCTCTCCCTGTCCCGCAATAATTTGAGTCCCGGGCTCAGTGGATCCTCTCCATAGGCTGGGGGAGGGTCCTTTAGTCGTGTGCAGGCTTGCGCCTGCCCAGTTCTCTGGAACCCAGTAGGACCACTCTCTGGTAGCTGTCCAGAGGAGGTGCTAGACTGTGGGTGGAGGATGATGGATGGAAGATGATTGAGCTTCCCTAAGAAATGTTTGGTAAAATTGTCAGTTTGAATTATTGAGTCACATAGTGTAGACTAAACAGTGGGAAGCTAACAATGGAGGGGATACCCTATGTTTAAAGAAAAGACTCTCAAGATCAATAATACCGAAAGCAGAAGTTGCAGAATAGTCTTCGCTTTGTTGGCTTCCTGGAAAGTTTGGAGTCGTAAGTACAATTCCTGCAGGAATTTTTATGACTGGTTCCCTGTATATCAAAGTGAGCTTGACTTTGTCCTCATGCTCAATCCAAAGATTTCTGGTTCCTAAAGCCATGTGCAGAACAATGATTTAGTAAACTTGAACTTCGTTAGTAGACTATAAGCTCAAGTGAAGAGCTTTGAGCTACTGCAGTAGAAGAGAGAGTTCGATGTTTTGTTTTGAGGTAATATGACTTTTTCCATTCTCAATAATTACTAGGTTGAAGTTTTCAGAAAATAGGGGGATAGTTCTTCTCCAACTCCTATGGCATCACAGAATAAACCCATTTGTTTACTGTTGCACTCCTACTAGTATAATATGATCCTGGAATAGTGCGCATGGGGAGAGACAACAGGGTTACTGCATTAGTCAAATATCTTCTCCAATCATGATCTGGATCAGCTCTGAGGAATGAAATTATTCTTCTTTTTCTGCCTCATACTTCCAAAGGGAGAGAGAGTCTTCTCAGCAGCCAGCCAAGGAATCCGAGAAATATAGTGGAAATCAACTATGGAGACAATTCTGCTTGCAGCATGCGACACATGGTTACAGGTATGATGCTGGTAAACCAAGTGCCAGCTGTGGCCAAGGCCATAGGCATTAGATAAGAACTGAAACTCATAGCTGAAAACCAAACCAGCTCACCTGTATGTTAGTTCTGTTCAAAAGAGGTATTAGTCTTATAAGAATGTATTTAGTGTTTAAACTATATGAAATGCTTGTAAATTTGTGCATCCATTAATCTTACTTGTAATGTCTGTATTCTATGATACAAGGTAAAATATAAGCTTGTTTTATAATTGTAAAAATCCTGCTCTGAACTTGAGAACTCAGATGGGAAGATTTGCTCTCCCTGCCCATCTGGGAGGACTATCAAAAATTAAGTGGGCCATTGCAGGACAAAAGCTTTATTGATTGCCCCTTTCACCCATGGAGAAGTACAGAAGGCTTCATCCCATCGGTTTGAATGGTGGAAGAGGGAAATACAAATAGCTAACATGAAGATTTATCATCTTTGTTGTTTGGATTCTTACAAGGGCTGGCACTGAGAAACAGGAAGCAGAGATCCCCAGGGTCAACCTGGGTTAAGTCCTAAAAAGACATTCAATGCGGACATATTACTACATATCTGTCATCTTTTGAATCACAGACTGCATATATGATTGCTTGCTTTTACCTGTAAATAACTCTTATTTCTTTTTCCTAGTTAATAAACATTTAGTTAATTACAGGATTGGCTACAGACATTGTCTTTGGTATAAGATCTAAGGTACAAATTGATCTAGGGTGAGTGACTGGTCTCTTGGGACTGGAAGAACCTGAATATTTTGTGATTTTTGGTGTAAGTGATCATTTATCACTAAGTCCAGCTTGCGTGGGTGGCAAGACAGACTGGAGAGCCCAAGATTGCACAGCAAATCTGTGACAGAGCCAGGAACCAGATATCCTGACTTTCATTCACAGTTTTAACTTCTAGAAAATGCTCCTCGCAGGGGGCCTGATCATGAGCCCACTGAAGGGAACAGAAGTCCATTCATTGCATTCAATGGGCTTTGGATCAGACCCTAAAAGATAACTAGTTCACTGCTCCTGGTGGCTTCACACCCTCCCCACAACTGAATTAATAAAGACTTAGGCCAGCCAAAGGATTGTAAGCACTATACATTATGCAATAAATTCTCATGGAGGAGGCTGGATAATTTCATTGTCTAAGTTAAGGCTGCAAAACTATTGGAATGGAAGATATGCTTATTCAAGATCTGTTCTATAAATTGCTGGTTGCTAGTATAGATAAAAACCAAAATAAAATCTGAGTTCCACTCTGAAACCTGATGATCTAAATTCTTCCACACTTTTGTGTCTTTGTAAAAATAGGAGAAAGTGTCTTTGTTATTGAAACAAAAACAAAAAACCCTACATCCAAGGACAGGAAAATTATATACATTTGTTATGATAGGGTTTTTTTTTTAATAAGATGCATTCAAAGGTGTTTATGGGTATATGGACTATGGCAGGGGAATGCCCACTTTCGGTAGCTCTGAATTCTGTCAAATATTGGGTGTCATTGGGGGTTGATGGGAACTTTATGGCTTGAGCTCCTATGTGCTAAGATAATACAAATAAAATAATAACAATAATAAATGTCATAGCTTCTAGACTTGTCAAGTCTATTACAACGTTCTTTGAGGGAATTGCTTGTATAAATCATTCAGTCAGATCTCATGTAAAACCACCTTTTAAAAATTCAGATCTTTTGGTTCAGACCTTTGAGGGAAGATAGCAGGCTCAAAATGTTAAACACTAATCCTTCATCTGTGTTCCCTCTCTTTGTCAGGGCAACGGCCTTCCAGCTGCCACACTCAATCTTCCTGGGAGATGTGAAACAAAATAGATATAGTTTGCCAACCAATATCTGAGAAGATTTCTAAGTGGTGTTGGGTTGGTAAGTGTGAGCTTGAGTGAGAAGAGTCTGAGCACGGCAGTTCACAGCATGTCTTCTGCATGAAGAAGGAACTGAGAAGAGTAAGAGGTGACTGCCACACAAATGAGTGGTTCACAAAAATGGGATCATACACTTCTATCTACTATAGAGTGTGGAGGGTAGAAAAATATGTCTGCAATGCTACTCAATTCACAGAAAGGAGAGAACACAGTGGCTCCTCTGTATTTTTCCCTTGTCCCTCCGACACTGAGAGGGCATTAGTGCTGGCACTGTATGGAATAGAGAATCCCTGGTGCTAGGTTTTAGGCTGAAGGAACGGGGGGCAGCTTTGTTTCATAACATGCTCCCTTCATTTCCTGGTGGATTTCCAAGCAAATGCGTGTCCAATAAACACTGCTGGTTGTTCTAGTAATTAATCCTGCTGCTTCTTTTTAAAATTGTCACAGCACCAATGATCATATAATATGCTGCCAAAAAGGAATTGTTCTGAGATGTTTATATTTGGCTGCTTTTGACAGAGTGCATTGATGCAACTTAACAGAAGTATAATATAAGTTTAGTCCCCGAGAGGTGCCAGGTGGAGAATGTATGGTTTCTGTACGTCACAAGAGGAAGAGAAGACAACATTTTTTCATTAGTGCCTGTCACCAGAACGTTTTGTCAGATACTCCTTTTTTCAGCCAACACAAACCTCGTCCGACTCTCCTTTTGAGCAGCAGTGCCTGGAAAAAGAGAGACGACTAAACTCTTCCACAGGAAACCATCCTCCTTACTGTGAAGCTTTCCATTTCTTCCCTTAGTCCCCAGGACACTGACGTTTTGTAAATGCGGTCGAAGTGCTCTGTGAATTTTTGCAATCTTTGGGGAAAGTACAAAATATCAGAACTAGGAAGGCTCTTTTAGCTGCTTTGGTAAAATTCCACCATAGTCTTCGGTCTTAAACTTGCCAACAAATGGACCATCAGCTCACATTCTTATGGGTGTCCAACTTCTTTCTCCATGATGATAAAGGTTCCATACATCTCTTTTGAGCTCTTTGCTTTTCTTCTGTCTTTTGAATTTACGTTTATAGATTAGTCCCCCGAATTTCATAAATGTTTAGATGTAGCACCAGCTCAAAACATAGTAATATTAATGTTATTCCATGGTAGGAACTCTGCAACATGGAAGCTTCTTATGCCTCACTGGAAATTAGCTCTATCAGATTTCCCAAGAGATACATTTGGTCCATTTTAATGATCTTTTTCAATAGCACAAAATGCAACATTAATAGTGTTGTGTCCATTCTGCTGGCCACCAAGATAGTTACTTCTCTTCCTATTGCTACGGAAACAGTACAAATTCTCTAGTTAGTGTTTAGTCGGTACCTTCATGATCTTCTAATGTAAAGATAAGAACAATACCTTAATGCAGTGATACTCAAGTTGAGGCTTGCGAGCTACAAGTGGCTCTTTAATGTGTCTCCTGCGGCTGTTTGCAGCACATGATATTAAAACACTGTGATTTAATTATTAACCAATCAGGATACTTTTATTATGTTATTAGTATCAATTGTAAACAGTAAATGAAACAATAAATTCACACTACTGTGGCTCTTTGGGGTAACATTGATCGCTAATTTGGTTCCTGAACCATTGAGGGGTGAGTATCACTGCCTTAATATGTCGTGTGGATTCAAGAACAATGGATTAAATGACCTGAATTCTCAGTTCCACTAAGGGCCCTTTACACCATTCTGGTAGTGTAAAGGGGCCTTACAGTGGGTGTAAGTGTAATTTACACTTATATCTAACAGAGCTCAGGCCAGTATTTCTTGCTTTGCTTTATTGTTTCCCAATAACTGCACATAATTTACTTTAGATTGGTGAAGAGAATTTCAATGACACCAACACTTAGTGAAGAAGGAAGTGTTGTTTACTTTGTACAGTTAGTGGATCTGGAATTAAATAAGATCCAGAGATTTCTTCAGCCCTACTACCTTTCTTTTCAATAATATATTCAAATTGATATATCCTGCATTTAAAAAATGGTGGTTCTATAAATAATTGCTCACTGAGCACAAGCTTAACATGCTTTATTACTACATTCAAAAATCTGGGCTGAATTCTTACATCAGTTATATCTCTGTAACCTCAGTGAAGTTAACATTTCAATTAAGTGTTAAACGATGGTAGCCGGCATTATGCCCTAATGGAAATGCTCTGCCCTGAGCTGCCAGGTGCTATTAAGCAGTTGTTGCACTTTACAGAGCTAGTTGTACTTCAGTAATATGTAAAGTTATTCATAACTTGACAGATAGATATGTTATGTACACAGTCAGTAAGTAAAATAAAAGATCAGCAAACCTTCAGGATAAAAGTTGCTATATAAAAGTGTAAAAGCCTTATCAGATCATGATCAGATGAAAGACCATATACTTAATTTATGGTACCAGTTAATTCTTTGGACGTTATTAAGGAATCATGAAAAGCTCTTCTGTGGAGAAAGTGATCATTGAGATTGGCAATTAAGGACTCCTCAAGATATCTAGGGACCAGTGTTGATAGACTCTGAAGGAGCTACTCTTATGGCTTGTCTACACTTACCAGAAGATTGATGCTGCGGCAATCATTGCATCGGTGGTCGATTTAGTGGGTCTAGTGAAGACCTGCTAAATCAACCACCAATCGCTCTCCCATCGACTCCTGTACTCCACCTGATCGAGAAGATTAAGGGGAGTTGATGGGAGAGCGTCTCCCGTCAACGTCGCGTAGTGCGGACCCCGCGGTAAGTAGATCTAAGCTACGTTGATTTGAGTTACGCTATTCACGTAACCCAAATTGCGTAACTTAGATCGACTTTTTCCTTTGGTGTAGACAAGGTCTCAGATTCCTTGGCTGAGAGGACATAGTACATTCATGGATAGCTATACAAAAGGTGAAGCAAAAGAGGGGATGGAAAATGGGGAGAGCATTTAGGAAGAAACATTGGGTCCACAGAAAAGAGAAGCATATAGTATTATTATAAATGATTGTTAACATTCAACCCATGATACCCTGAAAATACGGAACAGGAAAACCTGTGCCTCACAGAAAATGTCCTTTAAGTAATAAAGTCTACAGATCAGGTAAAATGGGTACTTCAGCCTGCTTCCAGCTTGGGGGAAGAACCATACCTGTCAGTCACTGGCAGCAGGGGAATGCCCTGTCTTCTGAAATTCCCTTCAGTTGAGGTAAATTTCACAGCCAGTATAATTCAAATCTACTTTCCTAAATTACATATTGCGGTAAATATACTCTGAAGAAAAAGCACAACAATTTCTTCTACAGCAGGACATGGTAAATTCTGCCTACCAAACCCAAGTCTTCAGATGTCAATTTCCATCTGTATTCTGGATGATACATTGGTCTCCAGGGTGGGTCATATCTGTGGACCTTATTACTTGAAGAAAGGAAATTTTCATATGAGCACGGATACATTTTACTGTTCTTATTCATGCTAAGGTCCACAGATCTCGCTACAATTGGATTTTAATAGCAGTGTGCATTCAGGGTGGGAAGCAGGATCATTCTTTTAAAGTAGATATCAAAAGTGAAATTGATTACATATAAATATCTCTTCTACCTTTCCTCTCTAAAATGTGGAGAAGACTGCTGTCAAAAGTAAAGAAATAGCATTGGCTACGATTGGATGACCAATACGCAGAATTTGGTGAATTTATGTATCGATGGCCATGTAGCCGTCTAATATATCTAAATGCAGGAGAGGACGACTACTCTACCCTGAGCCTAGCAGTTCTTCTAAGGACTGGACTTTGATGCTTAACCAAAGGAGGAACATTTCCTGAATTTACTTAGGGAATGAATGCTACAATAGGTATGAGAGGACTACCTTTCTAAATTAAAAGTACAATACTGTATCTTATTGGAGAAAGTTCCCATTTAAAATAGACTCATCTGATTGGAGAACATAGCCATTGAGAGACCTACTCTAATGGATAGGAAGTATAATGACACCTCCTGCAGGGGTTCAGTCTGGGTAGTGTTATAAGGAGAAGAATGAGGTTCCAAGGTTATGCTTTTACACTCCAAATAAAAAAATAGTAAGAGGACCAAAAAAATGCCACCATGGCTAAACAGCAGACTAAAAGAGGTGATTAGAGGCAAAAAGGCATCTTATAAAAATTGGAAGTCAAATCCTACTGAGGAAAATAGAAAGGAGCATAAACTTAGGCAAGTCAAGTGTAAAAGAATAATAAGGCAGTCCAAAAAGGAATTTGAAGAGCAACCAGCAAAAGACACAAAAACTAACAGCAAAAAATGTTTTAAGTACATCAGAAACAGGAAGCCTGCCACACAATCAGTTGGGTCACTGGACGATCAAGGTGTTAAAGGAGCAGTCATGGAAGACAAGGCTGTTGCGGAGTATCTAAATGAATTCTTTGCATCTGTCTT
This sequence comes from Emys orbicularis, assembly GCF_028017835.1. Classification (NCBI taxonomy): domain Eukaryota; kingdom Metazoa; phylum Chordata; order Testudines; family Emydidae; genus Emys; species Emys orbicularis. Next base: position 47,432,395 of record NC_088683.1, read on the forward strand.
CACTGCAGAGCATGTGAGGGAGATTCCCAAACCAGAGCCATTCTTTTTAAATGAAAAAATCCGAGGAACTGTCCCAGATTGAGGTGTCAGTAGAGGAGGTTTTGGAACAAATTGATAAACAGTAATAAGTCACCAGAATAAGATGGTAGTCACCCAAGAGTTCTGAAGGAACTCAAATATGAAATTGCAGAACTACTAATGTGGTATATAACCTATCGCTATCCAGATGACTGGAGGATAGCTAATGTAATGTTGATTTTTAAAAAAGGCTAGAGAGGCAATCCTGGCAATTACAGGCTGGCAAACCTAACTTCAGAACCAGGCAAATAGGTTGAAACTATAGTAAAGAACAGAATTATCAGACACATAGATGAAGACAATGTGTTTGGGAAGAGTCAACATGGATTTTTTAAAGGAAAATCATAACTCACCAATGTATTAGAATTCTTTGAGGGGGTCAACAAGCATGTGGACAAAGGTGATCCAGTTGATATAGTGTACTGTGACTTCCACAAAGCCTTTGACAATCTCCCTCAGCAAAGATTCTTAAGCAAATTCCTCTCATGGATCAGTTAAAAGATAGGAAACAAAGAGTAGGAATAAATGGTCAGTTTTCACAATGTAAAGTCATAAATAGTGGGGTTCCCCCAAGACTCTGTACTGGGACCTGTGCTGTTCAAAATATTCATAAATAATTTGGAAAAGTTTGCAGATGATACTAAATTACTCAAGATAGTTAAATCCAAAACTGACTGTGAAGAATTACAAAGGGATCTCACAAAACCGGGTGACTGGAGAACAAAAAGGCAGATGAAATTCAATGCTGGTAAATGCAAAGTAATGCACATTGGAAAACATAATCCCAACTATACATACAAAACGTTGGGGTCTAAATTAGCTGTTATCACTCAAGAAAGAGATCTTGGAGTCATTGTGGATAAATCTCTGAAAACAGCTGCTCTGAAAAAAGCAGCAGCAGTCAAAACATTTAAGAGAATATTAGGAACCATTAGGAAAGGGATAGATAATAAGACAGAAAATATCATAGTGCCAGTATATAAATCCATGGCATGCCCACACCTTGAATACTGCATGCAGTTGTGGTCACCCCACCTCAAAAAAGATATATTAGAAATGGAAAAGGTACAGAAAAGGGCAACAAAATGATTAGGAATATGGAACAGCTTTTATACGAGGAGAGATTAAAAAGACTGGGATTGTTCAGTGTAGAAAAGAGATGACTAAGGGGGGATATGATAGAGAGCTATAAATCATGAATGCTGTGGAGAAAGCAAATGGGTAAGCGTTATTTACCCGTTCACATAACACAAGAACCAGGGGTCACCCAATGAAATTATTAGGCAACTGGTTTAAAACAAGTACTTCTTCACACAACACCTAGTCAACCTGTGGAACTCATTGCCAGGAGATGTTGTGAAAGCCAAAAGTATAACTGGGTTCAACAAAGAGTTAGATAAGTTCCTGGAAGATAGGTCCATCAATGGCTATTAGCCAAGATGGTCAGAAACATAACCCTAAACCTCTGACTGCCAGAAGCTGGGAATGGATAATGGGGGATGAATCAACTGATAATTGCCCTATTCTGTTCATTCTCTCTGAAGCATCTGGCACTGGCCACATTGGAAGACATGACACTGGACTCGATGGATCAGTGTTCTTATGCTCTATGACCTTGCAGCGTTGGAGTAAGGTTGATGCTCTAAAAAAAAGTGTTTAGGGTTGATAATTGTACAAAACTTCTTTTTCTTGAACATGCTGACAACATATTACAGAGGCTTTACATTTTAACTTGGACATTTATACACCCACAGTAAAATCCTCCTGGAAGAACTCAAGGCTATGTTTCACTTATTTAACAGGGTAGTTAAACTATTGTCTTTGTATCAGCTAGTAGAATATGTTCTATTTGTTGACTTCTCTTCTGAGGTCCAGGAGAGCAATAATCACTTTATCCAAGTATTCATTTTAAACCTGTCTGATCCCAGATGCAGGACAGGTCTTGCAATTGCAGACCTCTTCTGTGAGACAGAGACATCCAAAGATGCAACACTAGGTTGATCAGGCCAGAGAGCCATAGTCGCTACAGCAAGAAAGGCATAAACATTGTCACTGTCACTCTCCCATTCCTATCTTTTCTATTGTCCTAGGGAACAGTGTAATAGCTGGTAAGACACATATCAGTGACCTTGCTCAGCTTTGCAAGATACCATTCACCAACTCGCATCCTGTGTCCTCACACAGAGAGGTCATAGGGTACTTTACTGTTTCAAGATGCAAAGGTGTTGATCAGCAGCCTACCAAAATGTCTTATGGTGAGTGAGATATTTCTGCTAACATTCTTCTGAGACGAGACCTGGGATACCTGATAGTACCCATCCTTAGCTCAGGTGTACGACTGACATCCCTGACAATCCCATGCGTGTGTGTTTGTCCTGAATCCAAGACATTCCAGGAACCACATTATACAGTGCTTTTCTGTCATCCTTCTCTCTGTACAGAAACCGGATCAGAAAAATTGTGTGGCAAAAGATAAGCAACTTCCTTCTTCCCTAAAGCCAATATTATTGGCTGATCCTGGCGAGAGACCCTGGAAGCACAGGATGAACAGTAATGATTGAAGTTGGGAAAAGAAAAATGCTGCCATCCCTCTGCAAAATATAGGAATTGTCTAAGGAGGGTTAAAATGGGAATGCTTTGAAGACAAGTCTCTTTTAGGAACTTAGTGAAATTAGGAACTTACTAAATTGAGTTTATCAGCCTTTAAATTCCAGGGCTTGACACCTTTTGTCTCCCTGTCAGTTTCTTAGAGACAGCCTGGTGCAGAATTGTTACTTTTCTGCTATCCTTTTCTACTTCCCTTCCCTCTCTGTTCTCCCTCCTTTATAGCTGGCTTCATTTTCTTTATTGGTCACAGCTGTGGTTGCTTGTCTCCAAGACTGGCAGTTCTGGGAGCGGTGCGGGGGTGTGGTCAGCATGATTACTGGTAAGCAGGGAAGGATCTCCTCTCCCTTCAGCCTCAACTCTATATGGGGTTTGTAATGCTCATTACAATCACTAAGATAGCTGGGAACTGATTTGTCTCAGCATCTAATCCCAAATACCAATACCCTACGTACCTGTGTGAAACAGATGTGAATCCTACTCCCCACCCCAGTGTTAGCATTGCTTGTGAAAGCCTGGAGGGGCATTTAGGGTGTCCGATGACAATCCCTATTTGTTAATTTATTTAGTGGGGGTAGTCTGATGTCACCTGAGGGTTTCTGTAGTCTTTTCTATAGAGTATGGTAGGAGCCAGAACTATAAGGTGACTATTCTGATGACACTGAATTGCCTCGTCTTTCCATAAAGTTTTCCATTGTATCACCAAGACAGCTGGGAATGGATTTGTTTCAGCATCTGATCCCAAAGACCAAAGCCCCATGTACCTGTGTGAAACAGATCACAGAGTTTCCATGATCAAGGGAGGGAGCGGAGAGAATGCCTGCCTGGGTTTGGATGCCTGTAAAGGGCCTATATAGTGAGAGGCTACTTATTCAAGTAAAACTGGACACAGAGATTTCTCTGAAAATATTCAAGAGACTAGTGATACTTCTGTCCTCCAAGAGGCTAGGCTTATTTGGCTCCCCTCCCACACATGGGCTCTTTCTGGATCTCCCAAGGAAGGTACTAGCCTGGAGCTTAAGGATGGGCTCCCCAGAAGCTCCACTCCTCTCTGTTGAATGGAATTCACATGAGCCAGATAGGCCTGTGTTTCCCCTGGAGGTCTCAGTCATGTTGTGTCCGGAGCCCTCCATCTGCGACCCATTGGGAAAAAGAGGGGGAGGAGGTGGCTGAGCCCTGCAGTCAGAGGTGTAGCTAGTGGCAGTGCTTAAATTGTGCCAGGGCTTAGCCCTGGCACCTCTAGGCTTGGCAGTTCATATTCCCGGCACCTTTGGGCTTGCTGCATCAGTTATGAAAGTAAAAAAAAATTGCTTGAGCCCCATCACCTCATTGCGTGAGCCCCAGCACCTCTTTTATTACAAATTAAGCACTGGCAGGTGGTGCGGGCTATGGGGACTCAGACACGATCTTCCATCTGGTGCTCTGCCCTTCTGGCTTCACTCCCTCCTGGGGGATGTCTGCTTGCCCCGGAGCCAGTTCTTGTCCAATCCTGCCAGACACCTTTCCTGCTGGGGGAGTGGGCTAAGGTATCCCCACTGGGCCTGGGCTGCATCTTATTCAGCACAGCCAGCCTCTCCAGTCCTGCCTGGCTCCTATTCTACCCAGGGAAGGGTGTGGGGAGGTGATCTGGCCCAGACAGGACTATGAGGGAAACCGCATTCTTCCCACAGAGCTGGCTGAATTCTTTAACGAGACACTCGATAATGTGGAGGAGCATGAGACACAGACCCTTCCTTTTGCCTCTGCCTTTTCTTGGCTTAGCTCTGTCCTTGAAGCTGGCAGGAGCACCAGCTGCAGTAAATGCCCCAGAAAGGGAAGGAGAGCTGACAGGACAATGTCCCCAAAAGCAAATGCAGCCTTGGGACATGACTGGGAATCAGACAGAACCAAATGGTTAGTCTAAAAATTTAAAATAAATTTAGAATTTTCCTGAGAAATCTGCAGGGAGGTCTGGCTGAGCCACTGGCCAGTGTGGAGGCAGAGAAACCTGGAGGGAACATCAGGAAGCAAGGTACTTCCGTACTCCCAGTGGCTGACAGGGCTGGTTCTGCCTCCAAGCTGCAAGCAGGCTAAAGTACCTATTGTAGTGGATCTGTGGACATTAACAAGAAGAAGAAAGGAGCAATTTTTGCATAAAAAAAAAAGTGAAATGTACTTTTAAATTAGTAAATTTGCCTTAGGGCCCCTGCTATCATGAATGTATAGCAGCCCTCCTATTAATAAATTATGTTCCCTTGGATGACACACAGCATATAAAAAAGCCATCTGTTATCTACTTCGCACCAAATCAAGAGTGTGGGATGGAAGTGAGAGCGCACCTTTTGTGCCCTGCGCTTGTCTGCTCGTTGATTCTGGTGGTAGATACGACTGAAGTTGGAGACAATTACAGGAACTGGCAGAGCAATGACTAAGACCCCACTCAGGGAACAAATTGAACCAAAAATCTTCCCAGCTATTGTCTTCGGCACCATGTCACCATACCTGGGTTAAAGAAAACAAAATCTATGTAAAAACATTAACTACTCTTAAGTATCAGATTTAAAGTCAAACTAGCTAGAAACTGTTTTTACTATAATTTGCAAAGAACAATTCATACACATATACATTTGTCTGTATGTCTATGTGCTGTATGTACGTAAATCATTTCCATTTTAATTTAGTGCTTAAGTTGACACATTAAGAATTACCTAGCGGAACTTCAACTGACAGCTTATAAAGAGGATTCTGTTCTCTACACCCAGTAGTTTGTTGTATTGTAGCACAAAATGTGTAACTGAGTGCTACTGAGTTCAAGAATAAGCTAAATACCCTTAAGTTACATTTGCTGTTTAATTTGGTTGGGTTATTAATTACTATTAAATATTTACATAGGACTGTAAATTTGCATAGCATGTTACACAACATAGGTAAGACACACTCCCAATCCCAAAGATCTTACAGTCTACATAGGACAAGACCAAACACAAAGCAAGCTGTAGGATAACATTGCAGGAGAGGCAATGTTTGGGAGTTGCTCTGATGAGAATAAAACATGTTTTACACAGGGATTTGAGGGATAAGAGAGAAGTGGGTGAAAACAGGGAGACTCTTCTAGGCACTTGGCAGGTCCGAACCCAAGAATGAGAGAAGGAGATGAAGGGACGAGTAACACAGAGATGGGGGCAGGGCATAGGGAGCAGGACGGAGATGGGGGCAGGGCATAGGGAGCAGGATGGGATATCAGTAGAAATGAGAGCAGAGGTATGTGTCAGGGCAAGATTCAGTAGCCTTTAAGGTGAGGAGAAGCGGCTTGATTTTATAGGGTAAGAAATGAAGTGCTAATGGAGGGAATCAAGTAATCAGGTGATATTATAGCCCGGAACAACCTATGTAATGATGGTAATGACCATACTTATTTTATCTAAAAAGAACTGTCTAGTGGCTTTACAAGACCTGGCCAGAACAACATATAAAACGGTATGTTACACTGATAGATACTAAAACACCTACTGTAGTTTTAGTTTTGTTAATCACATTTGTTAAAAACTAGTGACACCAATACTGAACCTGCAAAAATGGGTAGAAAGAGTAGCATAGGATGGGTTCTATCTTTTAAAGACTAAATGTGGATGGTGTGAGGAGCAGGATACTTTAGGACTGGAAAGAGGCCAGAAAGAGACCCATACTTTCCATTAAGTTAGCAGCGGTATCTCACAATACAGGTGTCCCCAGCACCTACCTTACATTTTTTTGGGGGGGGTATAGTCTTTATATTTCCCCCCAATACAACACAACACATCAGGTAGACTATATATTTACATATTTAGAAAGACTTATTTATACTTATGCATGATCTAAAATTTCAAGATGGTGCTTAAAGTTAGGTTTCTAAATCCACATTAGGCACCTAAATAAACAGCCTGATTTTCAAAAGTGCAAAGCAACTAAAAGCTCCCATTGTCACTAACGGAACATTGTGGACAGTTAGAAGGCAGTTCTGGCTCCGTTTTTGTTTGCATTTGTTGCGGAATAAAACACTCTGTTGGTAATATAATTGTATGTTTGTGCAAGTCTACTGCAGTTTGATGTTAATGGTAGCAAGGACTCTAGGCCAGTCAGCTTCCAATACTTCAGTAGCCATGTATATATTCCAAGGCTGTGACATGGGATGATATTTTTCCATAGTATTCCAAAGAGTTATATAAAACTTGGAAATAAAATGTTTAGGATTGTTTGTATAGTGAATATGTTTCTCTGTGTCTGTTGTGTTAAATGACAGTAAAGAGCTGGATTTAGCTTCAGCTATGAAGTATCCCAGTTCTGACTACCTTTCCTATTTCTACTTGAATAAGGAAAAACAATAAAACATTTTCCAACTATAATCTTATTTGGCCCTTAGTTAGTGTTAATAATATCCTCCACCTTATTGATAGCTGTAATTTGTGCATGGCAGTAATTTGTCTAATTTAAGTTTTCTCCTGCTGATAAACACTGTGCTGAAGATGTTAAAGTGCACTTATGTTCAGAAGAGTGACTATGTAGAAATGACAGCTTCTTAATCAACCCTGTGGGTAGTCAGAATCATAGCTGCTCAGTTTTGTGACAAAACTAAAGGTTTTCCTACATTTATTCTGTTTAGGTCTACTATCCTATGGGACCTGGTTTCTATTCTGGTATATGCCACAACAAAATAGTTAACTAAGTTCCAGCTGGAGGGCCAAATTTTACATTCAGTTATACCTGTAATAACCACACCACAATGTCTTTGTTCCTAGTGCTGGTCTCAAGCCCAGATAAAGTGGGAGGGTTGGGCAATGGCTTGGCAAGACATCCCTGTAAAACATCTCTAGCTTTGACATGCAGAAGAAAAACACACAATGTTAGCAATTTCATCTGCTTTATCTGCTTCGGCAGTTTCGTCTACTACTCACAACGGAACCAAGCTTCAGGATTCATCTAAATCTTCTACTGCATGCAGAGGACTCACACTATATGATGATGATTCTTCCATAAACAGAAATGGGAGGGAAGCACCTGACATAAAGATGGTATGTCCCCTTCTGAAGCAACATCAGTATCTGAGGATGGACCATGAAATGGCTGATCATTAACAGCGGTCGGAAAGAGGACTCTCCTGGCTGAAGAACTGGAAAGTTGACTGTTGTATGTGGCATGCAGGAGACATGGTGGAATTTAAACACTGACTGCACAACTCTGACTTGTAGCAGTCAGACCTTTCAATTGTTGCATGCCTAATGACACATCTGAAGGGCACACTGGTGTTGCTTTGATTTTGTCCCTGTGGCGCAATCTGCACAACTGACTTGGCAGGCTTATTGGCCATGCCTGATAGCCATCATTTTGAGTTTGAAGGTAGGTAGTTATTAGTGGATATGCTCAACATGACACAAGGCCTGATGCTAAAAAAGATGCTTTTTATACCATGTTAGAGGACGTTGTATCTAGTATATACCCTGACTTCATATCGTCATCTTAGAAGATATGAGCACAAGAATTGGCCATGATAGAACTGGATTTGAACTAGTACTGGGACCACACAGTTTACCGGAGGAGAGATTAGATAATTGTTTTCATCTATTAGAATTTGCTTCCCCACATGAACTATTTTTAATGGCTACCTGGTTTCAGCACAAGAACTGCTATAAGTTTACTTTTCAATATCCATTGGGTGACAATACAACCTTGGATCACGTTCTAGTTTGGAAACAGTAGGTACGTGTATTTAGGAGTGCTGATCTTGCTCTGGAATCTGATAATCAACTCCTAACAGCAATGATGATGTTCCATTTAATAAAGTTCCAAAGACTGGTACCTACTGCATTGAAACGTTTAAATGTTGATAAGCTTCATGATGAAGCAATTGCTAATAGTTACATGGGTAGCAATTTCCAACAAATATTCTATATTGGATTACCAGCTGTCTAACGCCCAGGAAGAATGGGCTTTATTTTGGGATTCTATCACACAGAGATTGCTGGAGAACAACTGGGACTAAAGAGAATGAAAAAGCAATATTGGATTACAAATGATACCATCAAAGTATGAGTGAGAAAAAAAGAGGGATGATGCAGAATGGATGCACTGGAAGGTCAGAATCGAGTCAGTGAATGGAAGAGGAAATGGGCAATAGAGGAAAAGCAATGTCTTGAATGAGCAGTCATGAGGGCCTGTGAGAATGATCATAATCAATGGTGGAATGGTATGGAACAGTGTATTCAGAAAGCCTCCGAAAGACATAGCCAGAAATGTGTATTTGAGACTTTGAAGTTCCTAAATTTCACATTCAGTGTGGTTTCTATACAGCTCAATTTACAATCCATGGTATATATGTTCTGTGGAACGTTACTGAAAAATGACTAGAGCAAGAGAAGGAAGTTAACATCACACTTACAGATTACCAACTGCTTTTGACTCAGTGGATTCTGCTATGCCCGTATGGTGTGCCTGAGGACTTAATGTGCCTAGTGGAGGAATTGTACCATGGTACATTTAGCCATATGAAGATAAATGATTGTTAATTGCAGGCTGGTTTTCAGTAGACTCAGGAGTATGCCAGGGATGCATTCTATCACCTACATTATTTAATGTTCTAATAGACTATTTGATGACAAAGCTGATTGAGGCCAAAGTAGGAGGTGGGAAATTTAAAGATTCATCGTTAGAGGATCTCGAGTATGTGGATATTGTCTTACTTGGGCTGACTACTGACCAACTACAGCTAATGCTGGAAGAGCTGCTAAAAACTGCAGAATCTATGGGACTTTGATTAACCAAAGCTAAGCATGCCTCCTATAAAATGGAAATGACCTGCTGATGCTGCATGTATATGGCAATTACACTGAATGGGTGGATAGTTTTATCTGTCTGGTAGTCAGTTGACAGCAGAAGGTTCTATATCTGAAGAAGTCACATATCGGACCAGTCTTGCATGAATGGCATTTCAATATCTTCAAAGGACTTTGTTTGGGTGGCGTGATGTTGTGTGATAACTAAGATACAAGTATTCAATGCAGTAGTAATAACAACTCTGTTACATGGAGCAGAAACAGCTGAGGAAAGGAAACTAAACAGTTTTCAGTGTTGAAAGTTACGGCGTATTCTTAACATCCATTGGTTTGATTTTGTCACAAATGAGGAGATATGTAGAAGTTCCTGGCAAGTTGCAGTCTTGTACCAGTTGAGAAGAGGATGACTGCAATCGTGGGGTTATGTACAATGTGCAGAAGAAGGTTTATAGAGCTGAGGTCAAAGGAAGTAGAACATGAAGCTCACCACAGATGAGGTTGGAAAATGCAATTCTGAGGGATTTAAGAAGCCTCAATCCTCCCATACTGACTTTTGCCAAAGGAAGAAGACTTGCAAGGGACTGTTCAAGAGGGAAGTCCATTCTATACACACCTGTGGCTAGATTATAGCTCTGTGAATCTGCTGCTATATCTGTAATACATCACTGACTTCAGACAATGGAGTTGCACAGTGTATAAATGAGGGCATAATTTGGCCCAAAGAAACTTCCTTTTTTACTAGTGATGATGCATGAACCAGAGAAAGCACAGCTTGATTTTTCAAATGTCAGGGTTTGTAATGTTGCAGGATCAGCAAAGTGGGGCAGTGCCAGAGGGCTATTTAGCTACTGAGTTCTTTGTGTGTCATGGATTCTTCACACTTGAGTCATTTAAAACATGCTACTGTTTTCGGGGCAATCAACGTGCTATCTTCTGTGCAACAGCAACAAATTTGCAAAGACCTGGGAATTGCGACCTGGAATATAGGTTCATTATGGGTAGGTTAGGAGAGGAGGTTGAGGCAATGACTAGAAGGAAAATCTGTATACTATGTCTGCAGGAAACGAGGTGGCATGGAGGCAAAAGTCAAATCTTGAAAGATGGATTTCAACTTTTTTGGTCTGGAGGGAAAAAAATGAATGGGGGTAGCCATCATCATAAGGCCAGAGATTGCTCAGGGTATCATGAGTGTAGAAAGAAAAGACCAATTGATAGCAGTAGGACTGATGATAGAGAGTAAGATTATATGTGTGATGTCAGCATATGCTCCACAGCAAGGCAGATTTATGGAAGAGAAGGAGAGCTTTAGAAATGAGCTGGCAGAAGTGGTGGTTATGGTTGAGAGTAACACCCTGTTACCTGTCAGTGGTGATTTAAACTGCCACGTTGGTGAAGGGAGCCTAGTAGAAGGAGTGGTGGGTTAATTTGGCTTTGGTAAAATAAATGCAAAAGAAGAAGTAGGTTGAGTGGTGTTTTTTAATGGCTTTTCAGTGGCGAATACATAGTTTGAAAAAAGAGACTCACACCTAGTGACATACTATAGTGGAAAAACTAAAGCCCAGGTGTACTATATTTTGATAAGAAGAGAACATATGAAAATGGTGAAAGATGTAAAGGTTATACCGAGTGAATATGTGTCAGAACAATGCAACCTGAGAAATCAGGAGAGAAGATGAAATTGAGGAAGAAATGGGAAGTGGGGGAGGTCAAGAGAAAGGAACAGTTCTGCCAAAAAAATAAAGGAAGGCTTTCATGCTTTGCCAGCAACAATGAAGTCAGTGGAGGAAGAATGAAGGAAATTAAAAGACTGTTTCATTAAGTCAATGGAGGTAACATGTGGCAGAACAAGTGGTAAGATGGGTGCTTTCAGAGAACAAGCTGATAGTGGAAGTCGGATGTACAAGTGAAATTAAAAAGAAATGATTATTCAAAGAGTTTGAGGAAGCAGGTTGTGATAATGAGACAATCAAAAATGCATGCAAACAGGTAAAAAAGGAGACTAAAATATGGTTACTAAGGCAAGAATGGAGGCTGAAGAGGAATTATATAGAAAGATGGAAGAGGATGATGGCAGGAAATTGGGTTTTGGGTTAGCATAAAAAAGGAACAGTGAAAAAACAAGATATGAAGAAATCTTTATGTGTGAAGGATAGGAACTGTGTGGTGACTAACCCTAAAGAGGTGATAGAGATATCGAAAAAAGATTCCCAAAGGCTGTTAAATGTGAGGAGGGAATTGTGAATGGAAGCACTGTCAACACTTACGGGGAAGCCTCAATAGGTATTGATCTGTGTAGAGGAGGAGCTAGAGACATTACTGAATAAGGTGAAAAATGATAAAGCAGCTGATGAAGATGAAATAACTGTTGATATGATAGAGGCAGTTGGAGATACAGGAACAAAGTGGCTTCACAGATTACTGTGAGTTTGCTGGTATCAAGCAAGGATACCTGAGGACTAGAGAATGGGATTGATTGTGCCTCTCTAGAAGGGTAAGGGTGATGCAAAAGATCCAAATATCTATCAGGGTATCGCCCTGTTAAATTAACCTCAAAGACCTTAAGAGAGTTTTGGACACAAGGTTGAGGTGCAAGGTGTAGCAAAATATAGGAGAGCAGCAACATGGCTTTAGGAAAGGAAGGAGTGCTATAGACACAGTATTTGCAATGAGACAGAAGTTTGAAAGAATGATAAATAGATGGGTTAACTGGTATGTAGCATTTTTTGATCTTGAGAAACCATATGACTTGGTTCAGCGGGAGCTGGTGTTTCAAGTATTCAGATGGAGGGATTGAGGGGGGACTTCAAGAAGTGCAGATGATAGAGGAGCCATATGGAGGTCCAGAGCTATGGTGGTAACAACACATAGAATTTCAGAGAGTTGTGAGATGATGGCGGGGTTGAAACAAGATAGTGTGCTGAGTCCAATTCTTTTCATGCTAGGTATGGAGATAATTAGTAGAAAAACAAAGCTAGTGGAGACACAGACAAAACCAACATATGCTGATGATCTGGCCCTTTTGACTGACAGCAAAAAGGAATTGGTAAATATAGTATAAAAGTGGGCATCTGTGTTTAAAGATCATGATTTGAAGGTAAATATAAAGAAAGCTGAAGTTATGCAAGAACAGAAGGTGGAAGAAGAGCTGTTGATCAAAGTTTTAGGAGAGAAGCTGAATCAGAAAAAAGAATTTGTTTACCGTACCTGGGAAGTAAACTTAGTACCATTGGATAGAGATCTGGAGAACTGAAAAGAAGAACCCAATGCGCATGGGTAGGAGTGAAAAAGGTGGCAAGAGTACTGTGAGACTGGCAGTTAAGTAACAAACTGAAAGGAAAAGTGTAGGCTGCTTGTATTTGTTCCTGTCTGCTCTATGGTTTGGAAATGGTGAGTCTTATGGAGATGGAAGAAAAGAAGATACAGGTAGTAGCAGAGGAGAATGGCAGGCAACCAGAGGACAGACAAAATGAGCATGGAAGAAATTAGGGGAAAGATGAATTTAGGACTCTCCTGCTGATAATAGCTCATCTTAATTAATTAGCCTCTTACAGTTGGTATAGCTACTTCCACTTTTTCATGTTCTCTGTATGTATATATATATCTTCTTACTATATGTTCCATTCTATGCATCTGATGAAGTGGGCTGTAGCCCACAAAAGTTTATGCTCAAATAAATTTGTTAGTCTCTAAGGTGCCGCAAGTACTCCTGTTCTTTTTAGGACTCTCAATCATAGATAGGCTGGAGAGCACACATTTGAGGTGGGCAGGACATGTGAAAAGAATTGGAGAATGTAAGTACAGCCAGTAAAGAAATCTTTGGAGGAAGATGACAGCAAGAAAGGATGTTGAAGACTGAGGATATGATGGAAAGCTCTGTCAAGAGGAGTCTGAAGAGAAAAGGACTGAAACTCCATGACCTAGAAACCCGTGCAAAGGACCAGAAGAAGAAGTGAAGAATTGTGGGCACCTCGCAGAGGCAACGTGTGGGGAGGCATGCGGGGTCACGTGTCCTCTCAGATTTGCTCCTTGGCATGGACTGAGCATGCTCAGTAACACTGCTGAAGTTGGCTGCCCTCACTCTGCCCCCCAGCCCACTATCTGTAGTCATGGGTTGTCTCTGCAAGCCCAAGTGAAGTGAAGAGACGGGAGGGTGAGTTTTGTAAAACTTGTATTATAAAGTGGGAAAACTATCTTGTTACTTGACAACTGAGCAAATTTGATCTTGAAGTCACTGAAATACAACAAACATGGAAGCCCTTTATACAGTGACTTTTCAAAATAGGTAGTAGCTAAAACCTTAATGTCTGGTTCTTTCTCATCTTATTGTTATACAAATTATAATAGTGAGTGCATTTTCCTTCTCCACATTTTTTCAGTTGCAATTTTTGCAAGTCTCTTTATCAAAATTGCATATAACGCATATGAACCTATTATTGTGGAACATATCTTAGTCAATGCTTTGGTCCTCATTATTTGTATTAACTTTCTACCTAATTTTGTAACATAACAAAAGGACATCACAAGATTGTATACTTTAGCTGACTGAACAAAAATAGTACCACTGATTCCTGTATTATTCACATGTGCTCTGCTTTATTATCGAAAAAAGTGAAGTGAAAAGGATATGACAAACTAGATGTGCACTTGTGGTGTGTCAATTAAGCTATATCATACCAGAAGTCAAAACTGCATTATCAAATGAATACCTCTTGGGAAATGGATGAAATTTAGCTTTAATCTTGTGTTCAACAACAGACCATTGTTCCATGTCTGACTCCTCATTGTAAGGGATAATATCAAGTTAATGGATTGTCTCCTTATGCTGATAGACAACTGGACCTTTCTAAGTGGTGGTCTGAGGAACATGGATGTGATTTCCTATGGTTTTGCATGAGAAACATGGGAGCCGGGACTGTACCTTTTACAAGCTAACAACTAAATTTGTGGCATCTCGGATAACATGGGCATTAGGGAATTCCCACAACCGGTTTAATGTGTGGGATTATTAATGTGTGTTCTGTAACATTTACATTAGTAGATCAGTATTTGTCTATCAATGTATCCATCCATCTACAATACCTATTAGCGCTGTCAGTAGTGGTCATTGCACATCAGTTACTCTGCCTAATGGGTGGAACATATTTTCTACTGACATGGCCTCATTTCAAGAAATATCAGACAATATTGTCCATATTTGTGGCATCGTGGGCTAACAGCACCATTCTTTGACCCATTTTGAATCTAATGCAGATTGTTTTCTCAGGCTGGTCCTCTGATGGGTCTAAGGAGGAAGCTGTGGAAATCCCTACATCGAGTATGGAGAAGTCATAGTTCTGCATTGCAACTCAAAAAATCATTTTTGCCATTTTTCCGTGATGTGAGTGGAGAGGGTAATGCTCAAAATTTTAAATGGAGAAGAGAGACACTTCCGCATATTCCACATACAATTATTTATCTGGTCAAAAGAGTCTTTTTTTTTTTTAAAGTGCAACAGAAGTGTAATTTTTTATTTTGGTGCAATAACATCACTTGCATGCAGCTATCACTCAGCAATCTTTTTTGTGGTTGCTTAACACTGTAAATATGTCTTAGGAACATAACGTTTGCTACAGAAGGAAATGTTAAACAAAGGTTAGGCTGTGATAGAAAACTCCCAGAAAGAATTAAACTGGGCATAATAGGCATCCTTCTAAATGTGTAGGGTATACTATTCAGGAATAAATCTAGTGTATGCATTTTACACAGACTAAACATTGATAAAGCAAACAGTTAAAAATAACCAGCATTTCAGGCATAATAAGTGCAATAAATTCAAAACCCACTAGAGGGCATAAAACACCATTAGAAAACTAACATTTATTTGGGCATACGCTTTTGTGGGTAAAAAACCCACTTCTTCAGATGCCCAAATAAATCTGTTAGTCTTTAAGGTGCCACCACACTCCTCGTTGTTTTTGTGGATACAGACTTACACGGCTACCCCTCTGATATTAGAAAACTGTCATTTTTATATTGCTACATACATGTTGCGTACAAACATACAGTTCCAATTCACTTACATTCTCTATATAAGTCCTATATTGTGTGGGGTTTTCTTGTATAACTTCCTCCTTATTTACTGAAAAAGGAATAGTAGTGTTTCTTTTTTCAAACTTATGAAAAGGCATTACAAAGATTGTAGTAAAATAAATGGCAGGCCATTAAAATGAACTTGATAGTGTTCCTTTGAAAAGGCAAGGTAATTTCTGACTAAAGAATGGCAAATCCCCCTCCCACCCTACCCCCCCCCAAAAAATCAGATGTAGATTGTAGCCTTTGTCAAAACCAGGTTTGGTTTGGACATGGAGGAATACTTATCCCTGTCCCTTTTTTCCTTTCAGGCCCAAGTTTCTTTCACTGGGGATTGTTAAACTCATCCGCAAAGTTTCGATCTGAGTTTTTGAATTAGACCATCTCTAGTTTTCACAAATACGGTCCTAAATGTTAGTGGATAAGGGATGTTCTTGCTCTATTTGTTCGCCTAAGCTGCCAAAGTGGTCTAACAATTTCCCTCCTCCAATCTCCATGGTGAGTTCATGGAACTGTTCCCGTGATTCCTATCATGATTAATGCCAATTCTATGTTCAATAGTAGCTTCATGCACAGCCCCAAAGGCTGTTTTCTTAAGACTCTCAGTGAAGAGTATACAGTTGTTCATCTGACCATTTAGCCAGCCAGCCAGCCAATCATGCACTTACACGTAGTTGCAGATGGGGGAAGCAAGAAAAGTAGTTCTTGGACTCTATGACACTGGCAATTGCTATGATAAATCTACACCCTTACCTAGACCTTAAAAATAGCCTAATGATTTTGAAATGTCTAATAATACAATAGATTGTTGTTGAAGCGAAATCCAGAGCATTGTATGCATTATCCCAAACTTTATTCCAACCTAGAGAGATTCTGTATGGAGTTGTAAACCATTTTTCTCCTTGTTTTTACATAGGGCCTTTAGAGGCCCTATGTTGCAATAACCATCTCTTCTGCTGAATAGTGATGGACATGGTTCCCTCCAGAGCCCATGAATGGTGCTCCAAGCATTGGCCAGAGTGATCACTCAAACAATGAAAGCACTCCCTCCTCTCAAGGGTTGATGTGCTCAGGTCTTCCTAACCTAAAATGCAAGACAGACAAACTCACATCTCCATATGGGAGTGCACTATGTTGCCCCTAGGACTGCCAGGTTGGCTGAGGTAAACATTTCTCAAATAGAAAGTTTCTAATAAAATAGTAATTCTTTACACTTATACAAGAGCTTTCAGCCTAGAACCTTAAAGTGACTTGTAAAAGTGGGTATAAGTATTCTGATTTCGCAGATGGAAAATTATGCACAGAAAGGCTAAAAGATTTGACCTAGGTTATACACTGAGTCTGTGGCAGTCAGGAAAAGAACCCAGGTCACCTGATTTGTAGTTCTCTGATTCACCTCACTGCTAAAACCGGTTGAAATTGTCCTCCTCCTCCTGCCCTTGTGGAAAATTTTGACTTTTTTGGAACTTGCTGAGCTGCTGTGATGCATCATGGGAGGAGTAGTTCAGCTGGGGAACCCAGCCTATAGAGAAGATCGGGGGGCATGACAAGTCAAACAGCAACTACTCCATGGCACTATAGCAGCATTTCTTAAGTTACATTTTTCAATTTTCAGTTGAAACCCCCAAAAATGTGAGTTTTAGTTTTTAGAACTAGATAGAAAAGTCTATTTTTTTTGTGGAAAGCAGGCACTTTTCACACAAATTTTCACAAAATAAATTTCTTTAGTCAAAAACCCAATTTTCCACAGAGAAAAACAGTTTTGACAGAAAAGCACTTACCAGTCTGTCTTATTGTTATTTTTACTTATAGTATAGGGGTGCCCACAGTGTGCTAGGCATTGTCTACACATATGAGGAATGTGGGCCTTTCCTGAAGAGTTTACGATCTATGTCCCCACTCCTGCAAGCTGCTTCATGAGAATGGAATCCTGTGCCCATGTGAATTCACAGAGACACTGAAATGGTCTGAGAGGAGTGGCTTGCACAATCAGCATCGAAGAATGGATAATCCTAGCTTGTTTATGAGTAATTTTATTTCTAAAGTGCTCTCATCAGGGGGCTGTTCTGATAATTAAAAATAACAATTCTGGCAATGCTGGCAGATCTTTGGGAATAGCAACATTAGCAGAATCCTTATATACAGGGCTAGATTAAGGCAGAGGCACTAACGGCCCATGCCTGAGGTGCCATCTCCTGGAGGCATATGATGGATCAGACTCCCACATTTCATTAAAAAAAAAACAAACAAAAAAAAACCACCGTATTTCTAGCTCTTATGCATGTAAAAAACAAACTTGAAGTCATGAACCAAGAATAACTAATGCCTGTCCAAATGCAGAGAGCCTAACTGTGAACTCCCCATTCACCTTAACTCTAAAACATGCTGTCTAGATACCATTTATTCACAAATCAGTTCTAAACAGCCCAATTAATGTAGAAGATGAGGATAATTCTCCAGTGCTAGCAAGATGCACTGTTGAATACTTTCCTTTTGAGATCAGCTAAAAAAAACCCCTTAGTGAAGTACTGAAACTGTTTTGACAGCAGAACAAAAATGCCAAACATGAAGCAATATTATAGAGATGTCAAATTATATTTGACAATTGCAAAATGGTTTCCTTGTCTGAGAAGGATGCAGTAAATTGTTATAAAGCTGTTCCCTAGTGCTTCCCAGCTACTTGGTGACTAAACACTGGCAAGTGGACACTAATTAGTCATCTATCTCAGCACTGCATCCTACAGCAGATAATTTAAAATGCCATTGGTGATAAGTTTAAGCAGCATGCATGTGCCTTTCAACTGTGTTGCCTTGAGGATTGGTAAACAGTTTGAGTTTACCATTTAAAAATTAACCAAGTTGTCATTGGGGACTATTTCCATTTTTTAAAAAAGATACTATACATTAATGTGGCATGATTTTGGGCTATGGTATTTGAAAATTAAATATAAAATTAAAGTTTTTTTCCTCCATTTCAAAACAAAGGGTAGGGGGAAATGTTTTCTTTTTTAAAATCTTTATTTGTACTAAGAAAATGATATCTGATTGTTATGAAATATATTTTGAACTTCAAAAACTAGATCCTTTATCATGTTTACTTTCAGATTTTCTGATACCATGGTGATGAGCATGGGATAAATGCCTGGTTGGATAATTATTGATAGAATATACATAACGAGTACAAGAGTTAGCAATCCTTCCAATGTATTTTTCTCCTGTAGCTCAGATGCTCTATACTATGTGGGGAAAATTATTTTTTCAGTTTGTTATATTAAGCAAACAATAAATAAGTCAAAGAAAAAATGACAAAAGATCAGAGGACAAGTTGGATCTTTTCAGTGGCAACTCTGAGTTAACTACCTCTTTAACAGAAAATATTCCAAGGCTTTGCACATAGTAGTCACTACTTACATGGTCATTACACAATTTTTCAACAGGTATATTTTATATATATGTGTGTATTACATACACACACACAGCACAGACATGTATGCACACTAGGGTTACATTGTCTAGCTCTTTCAAGATACAGAAATGAACTGAAAAGGGAGATATGGACAAGGTTTGAGATAGTATATGTTTTGTGTGGCACCCTGCAACAGAGGGCTACTGTTTCTATATGAAACCACAACATGTCATGAGGTGTATTAAACAACATTGGTGCAGCAAGACATATTAAAAATGACATTGTCTTATTTCACACCAACGTCCTTACTACATTTTCAGCATTGTACTGGTTGGAACTGGAAATATTGATCTTGTACTCAATGGCAGCTCAGGAATCCTCATCACTGGCAAGTAGCTGACAATGAGAATAAAGTTTTTTTGTTGCGACTCCGATGCCATTCGATAATAAATCAATATTTACAATACTATAGCTCTGTAAAATATGCTTCAGGAACAGTGCGGTGCAGAGTAGCCTCACCATAAAAAGAGTATTCCTACTTAATATCATTGTAACACTGTTTCAGGGGAGGGGTAAAAGTATCGCACAGTTTTGGTTCTATGGAAACCAATTTTTTGGTTGGTTGTTTTCTTTTACAAAATTTCCTTCTCAGACAAATTGAACTAAGAAAAAAGGAGGTAACATTTTACATTAGATGAGGAAAGAACAACTAGGATGAGAGAGAGAGATGGACATTGTTACCTGGCTTTCTAATATGCACACATTCTGGAAGTGGTACATGATGACTAATACTATAGTATAATATAATAACATAATACTTTTCCCTTTATATCCACTTTCTTATTTAGGTCCCCCCTCCCCGCATGTCCTGCAAGTTATCTATCTACCTGGTACTTATGGCCATAGTCATCACCATAGTATTTCACTGCTTCATAGTCATTAATGGATTTTATTCTCACAACACCATTGTGTGTGGGGGGGGTGTATAAGCTGTTTCATGCGAGTGATCCATGCAACTATGAAATTTATCGGGCTCCATGCAGGGATCCTCCCAGATAGATCCATTTGTAGGATCTACACTCTAGATTGTAAGTGCTTTGGGCAGGAGCGCCACCAGCTTTTTTGCCGCCCTAGGTGGCGGAAGGTCCCGCCCTCGAAATGCCGCCCCCGACAGAGGCGGCGGAAGGTCCCGCCCCCGAAATGCCGACGATGACCGGCGCGGCCGAAGATCCGGCCGCCGCGGTCGCCCCCCCCCCCAAATGTTAGTGCCCTAGGCGACCGCCTAGGTCGCCTAATGGGTTGCGCCGGCCCTGGCTTTGGGGCAGGCTCTGCCTCTTCCTTTGTGCATTGAAAACTTCTAGTACATTTTGGAAGATATCACAGTCTAAATAATAATAAAAATATATGTCTTGTTGGCCCTGATCCTGAAAACACTTATGCATATTTTTAAGTGTTTAGGCATGTGGCATGTGGCCAGCACCATTGATTCCAAGAGCAAAAGAGTGACTTCAGTGGAGCTATTCAGGTGGTTAAAGTTAAAGCAGCCTTCCACATACTTACTAATTCTCTGAGTAAGGTCCCATGGAGGAAAGTCTAAGGGATAAAGGAGTTCAGGAGAGCCGGCAGTTTCTCAAAAAGATAATATTAAAGGCACGACAGCAAACTATCCAGATGCAAAGGAAATAGAGGAAAAATAGTAAGAGGCCAATATGACTGCACCAGCAACTCTTCAGTGACTAGAAAACCAAAAAGGAATCTTACAAAAGCAGAAACATGGATGATTTGCTAAGGATCAGTGTAAAAGGACTAGCACAATCTTCTAGCACGGGACATAAAAGGCAATAAGAAGAAGTTCTATAAATACATTAGGAGCAAGAGAAAGGCAAAAAAAAAAGTATAGGTCCACTAGTTATCAGCTCTCCTTCCCTGCTAACAGATGACACAAAGGCTGAGATGTTTAATGTTTATTTGGCTTCAGTTTTCACTAAAAAAAAAAATTGTTACTGGATGCTTAACATGATTAATAGTAATAACAAGAGGGAAGGAACACAAGCCAAAATAGGGAAAGAACAGATTAAAGAATATTTACATAAGTTAGAGGTATTCAAGTCAGCAGGGCCTGATAAAATTCACTCTAGGGTACTTAAGGAACTAGCAGAAACAATCTCTGAACCATTAGCCATTATCTATGAAAACTCATGAAGGACAGGTGAGGTCCCAGAGGACTGGAGAAGGGCAACCATAGCACTTATCTGTAAAAAGGGAACAAAGAGGACTCAGGGAATTATAGACCAGTGATCCTAACGTTGATACCTGGAAAGATATTGAATAAATTATTAAACAATCAATTTGTAAGCACCTGGGACACTAGATGGGGAGGGCTCTGAGTTACTACAGAGAATTCTTTCCCAGGTGTCTGACTGGTGCATCTTGCCCACATGCTTAAGGTCTAACTGATTGCCATATTTGGGGTCGGGAAGGAATTTTCCCCAGATGTTAGGGGTCCATTACAGGAATGGGTGGGTGAGGTTCTGTGGCCTGCAATGCGCAAGAGGTCAGACTAGATGATCACTATGGTCCCTTCTGACCTTAAAGCCTATGAGTCTATAAGTAATAGCCAACATGGATTTGTCAAGAATAACTTAGGCCAAACCAACCTAATTTCCTTCTTTCACAGAGTTCCTGACCTAGGGGGGGTAGGGAGGTAGACATGATTTATCTCAATTTTAATAAAGCTTTTGACTTTGCAAGCTTTTCTCATAAAAAATAGATGAAATTACTATAAAGTGGGCGCAAAACTGGTTGAAAAAACATTCTCCTAGAGTAGATATCAATGGTTTGCTGATAAATTGGGAAGATGTATCTAAGTGGGGTCCTGAGTCGGATACTATTCAATATTAATTGACTTGCCCAAGGTCATACAGCAAGAGAAGCCAGTTCCAGGCTTTACTAAGTCTCCCCATTATGGAATAAGGCTTGTTACATACACTAGCTGATCCCAAATCCAAGCTACTACAACATCTAAAAAAAGACCTTTCCCTAGATTGATTTTGTTTTTTATTTATATGCTGTTTGTTCACCTTAAAAATATTACATTCACATGTCTATTCACAGCTGGGAATGCATTGTGTAAGCCAACTCCCAAGTACAGCAACTAAAAATGGGCCTGAGTTGTGAAGTTCAGATCCAGACTCAGATCCAAACTGAACTTCTCCAAAGTTTGTGGGTGTTCTTTTCTGATGTGCTCGCTCGATTCAGTAGGGGGACCATCCAGTGTTCTGGTCTAGGCCCAATGATATTCATGGGAATTTCATGTATACCCCATTTATTAATCAACTGATCCCTTAGATTTCCTTTAGGGTACAGTATGGTATACTAAACTACATTAAACAGGGTAGTAAGGTCAAACCTACTCAGTTCTGATCTGGTCAACACATTTCCTCCTCTCCTAAACTTCTCCAGAGCACATATTGCCAAATAGGCCAAATTATTATTTTTTTAAAAAAAATCACATACCACATACTTTAGCACTATGCATGCACAGGGCTGTTTACAACTATAATTGTGCTGTTTTGTGGTATATTAACTAATACTTGTTGGAAATTGGACTGAGATCACCACAGTTACTTCACTTCTGACCCAAATCCAACTGATCCCAAATCTGCATAAAGCTCAGAGAGCCTTTGAAGGCCTTGAAATTGATTTTGCCTCTACTTGCACTAGGACATTTCAGCACTGTAATGGCTGGAACTGGAACTACGTATGATTTCATGCAGGTTTGTTACTATTGCATCTTAATGATTCTAAACAGATTTGTAACTATTAGTTTTGCTGTCTACAAAAGGGTAAATTACCAAAACACGCACCTAATTTCAGTATGGGTTTTCTTCTATCTTCTTAAAAACTATCATATACAAACGGTCATAAATGCATCCCAGTTATGCACCATTGTACTTTCTTATTATATGTTAACTTCTAATAATACTATATCAGTAATCTTGAAATAGTAAGCAGAATTTCCTCACCCTTTAAGAAACAACCAGGTAAAAAACATTGACTTTTTCCTTGTTTGTTGTGTTCTTGCTTTAAAGATTTTCATATTGTTTGAAATGGAATATTAGATCAAGCTGAGCATCTGGCATATTAAAATACTCTAACATGTCACTTACTAACACTACTCTCAATGGAAAATAGTATTTCCAGGGTGTTTTTTTCCTCTCTCGTCCTCCAGGCAAAACTAGTCAAAACACAATATGGTTTGTGCCAGTGATATTTATGCTGGAATAACTCTTTGCAGGAAACAAGTTGTTCCCTAACACTAATTCTAAGTCCATTATATTCAAGGGAATTAAAATAATAAAAGCTACTAAACTCCCTGGAATCACTCAATACAGGTGTTATAATCTAGAGAACAATTAAGAATGTCCCCGTTAAGCCAGTGGATGCTTTTGCATAAACTGTTGTGCACAAACTGCCCCCATTTACTATGTTCAGATGTAAAACTTCATTAGAAGTCCACTGTTTTTGTTTCCATTCCTGACACAGTCACTACAGTATTTCTTCTGAGAATGACTATTGTTATTTTGCCTCCTGGCTTACCTCTCTCCCCTATGTTTCTTTTTAGTGAGTATATTTGAGAAACCTTTCATTATGATTGCAAGAAGCATCTTGGCTTCAATGTTCAGGTTTTTTTTTTTTTTATCCTGCTCTAATTATCTTTTTCATTCTCTTCTCTTTATTTTTATCAGTCTCTGTGCCAGGTCAGATAAGCCACGGGCCAAAGAAAGAAGAAATAACCCACATGCTTCATGTTTAGCAAAATAAAAGCCAGAGTTCACTCCGTAGAAAACAAACTAGTGCTCTAAACAGTCAGACTCCCCACTCATCCTAGGTCAGCTCCCAGACCATGAAAGAACAAGGGGGAATGCTACTGAGCTCAATCCTTTTATAGTCCCTCCTGACAGAGTAATTCACTCCAGCTGAGCCCAGCCACATTCCCTTCCTTGTAATAAAAGCAGACACTTGTGTGATATATTCTGCTTATGGAGAGAGAGTTAACCCTCTCCCTGCCAGTTGCTGGATAGGGTCTACACAGCCTGTCACAAACTCAGAGTGCTCCTTAAAATAATGTATATATTTTAAATTGGGAATTTTGAATAAAGGAATTTATAAACTCACAAAAAGTACTGGTTTGATAACTGGAAGACGAAGGGCCAATTCCACAGAGGTACTTAGGTATCAAAGTCCCAGTTTTAGGTGCCACTGCAATCCACAAAACTCCTGCTTGGCTGCCACCTAACCCGGTAAGCACCTAAACTTACTTGGTGCCTAATGTTTAGCTGCAAAAGTTCCCTTGGTGCCTAAGTTTCAGCCTCACTCTAGACATCTCCTGCCTACATCCCAGTGCAATCCACGAACAGCAGCAGACTGGCAGAGAAGTGCCCGTCTCAGCTGGGCCCAATCCAAGAGGTGTGCTCAGAGGCTGCCAACCAGAGCAGGTGCCATTCAAATTCTGGCCAGAGGAGGAGATGGCCCACCTAATAACTTTTAGCTCAATGGTTAGAGCATGCACCTGGGATATGGGAGACCTGGTTTCAGTCTCTCCCACATGTGATGGGGAAGAAAGGAGTGGAACAAGAGTCTCCCACCTCTCAGGAGGTTATACTAACCACTGTTTTATGGGATAGTGTGAGTCTTCCTCATTTTCTCCTGCTGAAGCTGATCCACTTTGAATAAATACTTAAAAAGTCACTGGACCAGAGAGTGAGCACATAAGAATAAGCCTGCTCTTTAGTTTCAAAGTGGTAGCCGTGTTAGTCTGGATCTGTAAAAGCAGCACAGAGTCCTGTGGCACCTGCTCTTTAGGACACCCACCCGCAAAGCAGGAGACCCAGGTTTCAATTCCCCTCTTCTCCCCATCAGGCAGAGGGGATAGAACCTGGGTTCTCTTACATCCCAGGTGAGTATTCTAACCTGGGGACTGAAAGTCAGAAGGTGGCTGCTGCCACCACTGCCAGCTGCTTTGTGTGGAATGGGGCAGATGCCTTTCTCTTTCTCTGACTCCAGGATAGGGGTTCCCAGCTGTGGATTGCCAGAGGAGATAGGTGTCTCCCTGTAACCTGGACTTACACATCCAACTCTGTGAGAAGGGGGGAGGCTTAGGACACATTCCTCTCATTGGCATCTCCCATTGGCTAGTTTAGGCGGCTCCCTGAGTAGCGTGCTGGCTTTTTGTGGTTCTTATTTTTAGGTGCCTATTCCTTGTGTAGGGAGCTTAAGTGCCTAACGTTGTTTCATAGACTCATAGACTTTAAGGTCAGAAGGGACCATCATGATCATCTAGGCTGACCTCCTGCAAATTGCAGGCCACAGAACCTCACCCACCCACTCCTGAGATAGACCCCTAATCTCTGGCTGAATTACTGAAGTCCTCACATCATGATTCAAAAACTTCAAGTTACAGAGAATCCACTATTTACACTAGTTTAAACCTGCAAGTGAACCATGCTGCAGAGGAAGGACCTCTCTCTCTGCCCTCCCCCCGGATCTTAATTTGACACGCAGGAAAATTCCTTCCTGACCCCAAACATGGCAGTCATTTAGATCCAGAGCATGTGAGCAAGACCCACCAGCCAGACACCTGGGAAAGAATTCTCTTTAGTAACTCAGAGCCCTCCCCATCTAGTGTCCCATCACCAGCTGTTGGAGATATTTGCTGCTAGCAGTCTCAGATCAGCTACATGCCACTGTAGGCAGTCTCATCATACCATCTCCTCCATAAATTTATGAAGCTCAGTCTTGAAGCCTGTTAGGTTTTTTTGCCCCCACTGCTCTCCTTGGAAGGCTGTTCCTGGACTTCACTCCTCAGATGGTTTGCCTAATTTCAAGCCTAAACTTCTTGATGGCCAGTTTATATCGATTTGTTCTTATGTCAGCATTGGTGCTTAACTTAAATAACTCCTCTCCCTGCTTGGTATTTATCCCTCTGATGTATTTATAGAGAGCAATCATATCTCCCCATAGACTTCTTTTGGTTAGGCTAAACAAGCCAAGCTCTTAGAGTCTCCTCTCATAAGGTAGGTTTCCCATTACTTGGATCATCCTATTAACCCTTCTCTGCACCTGCTCCAGTTTGAATTCATCTTTCTCAAACATGGGAGACCAGGATTGCACACAGTATTCCAGATGAGGTCTCACCAGTACCTTGTATAATGGTACTAAACCTTCCTTGTTTCCACTGGAAATACCTTGCCTGATGCATCCTAGGACTACATTAGCCTTTTTCACGGCTGCATCACATTGGCAGTTCATAGTCATCCTGTGATCAACCAATACACTCAGGTCTTTCTCCTCTGTCCCTTCCAACTGGTAAGTCCCCATCTTTTAGCAAAAATTCTTGTTGTTTGTCTCTAAGCGCATGACCTTGCACTTTGCACTATTAAATTTTATCCCAGTCTTTGTGGATCACATTGTTGTTCCTGTGATTTTCTAGGCACCTAAAAGTTAGGCATTGCAACACTCAGCATCACAACACCTAAGCCCCATAAAACCAGTGTAACATGGGCATTGCCAATGAAAGCTTTCCCTCAGTGCCCTCTCATTGTGTTCTTAATGCAGGGGTGGGCAAACTACGGCCCGCGGGCCGTATCTGGCCCACCAACCGTTTTAAGCCAGTCCTTGAGCTCCCGCTGGGGAGAGGGTCAGGGGCCACTCCACGCGGCTCCCAGAAACAGCGCCATGGCCCCGCTTTGGCTCCTACATGTAGGGGTAGCCAGGGGGCTCCGCTCTGCATGCTGCCCCTACCCCAAGCATCTCCCCCGCAGCTCCCATTGGCTGGGAACTGCAGCCAATTGGACCCGCAGGGGTGACACCTATGGACAGGGTAGCACGCAGAGCTGCTTGGCCGCAGTTCTGCGTAGGAGCTGGAGTGGGAACATGGCCGCTGCTTCCGGGAGCTGCTTGAGGTAAGTGCCACCCAGAGCCTGCATCCCTGAGCCTCTCCCTGTGCCCCAAGCCCCTGCCCCAGTCCTGATTCCCCTCCCACCCTCTGAACCCCTTGATACCAGCCCGGAGCACCCTCCTGCATCCCAAACCCCTCATCCCCACCCCCACCCCAGAGCCTGCACCCCCAGCCAGAGCCCTTACCCCTTCCTGCACCCCAACCCCAGTTTCACGAGCATTCATGGCCTGCCATACAATTTCTATTCCCAGACGTGGCCCTCAGGCCAAAAAGTTTGCCCACCCCTGTCTTAATGGAACACCTTGAGAAATGTAAGGTTAGTTCTCTGTTGAGTCTAAGAACACAGATGCTAACCAAGCCCCAGTTTTGTTGGGAGAGGGAGAGAACCCCTAAGTTATTCTTCACCTGAGGAGACAAAGAAACCCAATGCTTTGAGCTCTGTGATTGGTCCTGGCTAATATCAAACTTACTTTGAACAAAAGACTCTAGTTAAGAGAGATTTTAGTCTTATATGAGTAGTTTTGCTTTTGTTTGTTTGTAGCCATTTCTATCCCGAGTCCTTCTACTTGTTATCATTTAAATATCTGTTCTCTGTTAATAAACTTAAGCTTGTTTTATTGCACAACAATCTCAGGACAGTATTACAAATGAGTAATATTATCAGCCAAACTAACAAGCTGGTGCTGTGTACAGGGCCGGCTCCAGACACCAGCTTACCAAGCAGGTGCTTGGGGCGGCCACTTCGGAGAGGGGCGGCACGTCCAGCTGTTCGGCGGCAATTCGGCGGATGGTCCCTCACTCCTGCTCGGAGCAAAGGACCTCCCGCCGAATTGCCGCCGCAGATCGCGATCGCGGCTTTTGTTTGTTTGGTTTTTTTTTGTTTGGCTGGCTGCTTGGGGCGGCCAAAACCCTGGAGCCGGCCCTGGCTGTGTAGTATCTTTTTAAAGGAGCAGAACTTGATACATTTTTGTGAGTGCTACCATCAAAGGGGCTGAGCACTTCAGAGGAGATGGTTTTGGGAAAGTTGGTACTAGACAGAAACACCCAGGGTTACAGGGCAAACAGTAACACAACTCTTTACTGCACAGACTGTGTTACATGCTCTTGGCTTTCCAGTACCTCAGTCCCAGCATGAACAGTGTACATGCTTAAGTCAGCTACTGTGTCTTGCTGTTCAGCTTCTGCCTCCACCACTGAAGAGAAAAACAAGTCTCCTTTGAGTATGCCAAACTACTCTGAGAATGATCCGTTTCTGGAGAGGGAAAAAACTGCATGCACCCTGAAGACTAACCTGTAGTGGAGATGGGGAGTGGGCCATTTGGCCATTCCAGAAAACATCTTCTTCTTTAAGGGTATTTGTGGTGTGGAATGGGGGATGGAGGGAGATTGTTCTCTGGGCTGCATGGGGATGGACAGAATCCAGAGCATGGTAGGGAGTTTTGTATCCTAAGGACTCTGTTGGGCAAGTTGTGTATAAATGTGACAGCTGTCCTCGTGGCTGACACACCATGGATTGAACCACGGACTTCTACAGCTAAACTCATAAACTGCTACATCTTGAGCTAAAGATGACAGTCTCTATTTCTGGGGGCTGTAATACCTCATATCCTCTGTGGATCTGCACAGAGAGATCTCTGTAACACACCTCATCAGTGGGTTACATACTTCCTCTGTTCAAAGGAAACTTTCCCAAGCATCTCAGGCCCACTACAGTATGAAACACAAACAAGCCCTCACTTATGTGATGGCCATTCTCTTGGTTGGACAACCGGAGATTGAACTAGAGAGACCTCCAGGCCTAAAAATGCTGCAACTTGAGCTAAAGAACTCTAACAATTCTCGCTTTCTTGGGATCACCACAGGGCAGGACCTGTAACATGCTCACCAGTGGGTTGCATAAATATCTGGGACCAGATCTCCTGCATAGGCATAGTTCCATTAAAGTCAATAGAGTTATGATGATTTATACCAGCTGAGCATCTAGCTCCCAAACAAATGGATGCTCCTCAGATATTCTGAGGTTTGCCCATTGCTAATTATTCCTCAAAGCCCTAGATAATACCCAACTTCTACTTTTCTTATCCTGCCAGGTTTATTTCTTAATGATCACTAACACCTCTGACCATGCAGCCTGAGCGGAAAAGCTATACTATACATATAGTGATAACCATTAAAACGTCACCACTTTTCACAACATCTAAGGGTATGTCTACACTGCAATTAAACACACATGGCTGACCTGTGTCGGCTGACTTGGGCTCGCAGCACTCGGGCTATGGGGCTGTTTAACTCCCGTGAGGGAGAAGGGTTCCTGAGCCCAAACATCTACACCAGAATTAAACAGCCCCGTAGCCCAAGCCTGCGTCATTTGACACAGGCCAGCTGTGGGTGTTTAATTGCAGTGTAGACATACCCTTTGAGACCACAACTATTTCCTCTAGTAAAAGAAAATAGTGCAGTATGCTAGAATAATCACCTTAAATATTACAGCATCACTATTGAAAGATGCAGTTTTCTGGATAATAAAAATAACCCTTTTTAAAACAAGAGCTATAGCAAATACAGGGTAATACTGTGGTATGTCAGATATTATAGTGTGGTAACTTGGTAAATGCTGACTTTTCACTAGTGGCCACTGTACTTCCGAAATGTGTTCTCCCCTCATTAATTATTGAGGAATCAATAGCCCAAATAATAACTAAGCAAGTGAAATCCTTCATGAACAGAGTTCTGCACATCTTTGAAGGAATACTTCCTGCACTATTTTCTATAGCTGCCCTGGAATGTAGCACCATGCAAGAATATTCTGACAACCGCTACCTGCCTAAGCTTCAGCTCTATCAACCAAAATATTGATCTTTTCATTTGTCAGAATCAATCAGGAGCCCTTATCAATATTTGAAAGCCCTCCTCCTTTATTTTGCCTACCTTATTCAGTATACAATCTGTCTCGGGGTTTTAAATTTCTATTCAGTGTTTTGGTTCAAACCATGTTTCTTTTATCTCAGTGACAACATGTTCTGGACCCAAGACAGCATCAATTAAATCAAGGCTGTCAACCCCCCTCTGTTTTATATGTTTTAATTTTCTTTTTCATTCCATTAAAACAATCCATTTAGAACCTTAAAATAACAAGTCGTCTGTCCTTTTCTGTTGCCAGGTTTGTCCTTTTCTGTTTGTCAGACATTGATTTTCCCCCCCAGTGGCTCTTTTTTTATTTTGGATACTTCTTGTTTGTGCCCACAATGCAATGTTAGCACTGCTCTGGGGACACAGTTAGTTAATTAATTGCTAGTGCTGGCCCAACAGAGAGTTAGCTACTGCTGCAATCCCGGCCCCTGTGTGAAATGAAGAGATTTCACATACCTGACAGAAGGGTTGGGTTTTCAAACATTTATTTCCCCATGAAAGAGTTGGATTGTTTACAGTATACGCCTATTTAGGACCAGACTGTGACCCTCTACTCACACCAGTGGGCTCAGTGACTTCAACAGGGCTGCTTGTGTTAGTATTTCCCCAGTTGTGAATATCTGGGGTTCACAGTCTGGCTCAGAGGATCACATACTAATTGTGGATGCCAAGTTTCATGCTTTTCTATGTGATTTAATGAGATAATTTGCATCGCCTCCCCCACTCTGTTCAGACCCTTCCCTATTCCAGCTCCATCTCTCAGCTCCTGTCCTACTTTCTCCCCACCTTCTCAGCCTCCTAGGCAGTCCTGCCTTCTCCCATGTCCTTTCTCAGACTCCCACTCCGTCCGCCCTGGCTGCTCCCAACCAGCTGCCACTACTGCCTCTCTTCCTTCCTTGGGCTCCTAGAGCCAGCAAGTGTTGCAGTCAGACAGTGAGTGAGAGAGGAGGGGCTGGTGGCTGGAGGAGGAACTACAGCTCCTGGATGCATGAGGAGCAAACTGGATTGCAGAAATATATGACTGAGATGCAAGATGAGTGACACTTGTCAGCCCTGGATTCCCACAGTGGTTCCCAATACTTTTACCATCACATTCTCTACTCAGAGAATGCCATCCCAATTCTGGTGTGTCCACCCACTATCCTCTCCTCTTTCAGATCCCGCCTTAAGACTCGTTCCAACAACAGTGATAACAACCCATCTAGTTGGACACACACCTAAATTGAGTAGGCCTTGTCTTACTTCCCCATTCCCTCTCTGCTGTTTGTTGAACCATCTATCACATATCTAAACTTAGACTGTAAAACTTTCAAGGCAGGAACCTTGTCTCTTAATGTACTGCAAATAGACTAGCTCACTTTTGGGTGTTACAAAGCTAATTCATAATAATATACAATTCCAATAAATTTAAATCAGGCCAAATTTTGATCATCAGTGTTTTAAAAGTTTCCCTTCCTTATTACATGTTCACCTTTAAAGGAACTGTTTAAGTTCTCTCTCTAAGCCTTCCTTTCTTCAGTATTAAGCAGGGGGTATGTTTGTGTTAGGAACTAAGAAATCCCAGCTTTAATTCTCTCTAATAATCACTTATCTAATAAACTGGGGAGAAAATATGTTGCCATCCCTGCTCCAGTAAAGGGAGGGGTGGACTTGACCAGAGGGAAAATCCACTGCGGCTCCCCTAGGAGGTGGATTTCCCCAAGGAAGAAAATATAAGTAGTTATTAATGGAAGCTTCTTAAGGAATGAAACAGTAACCTCTGTCTGAGGAAATATAATACTGTATCCAGAGCAGGAACACAGCTTTTTTCACCCTTTTCTTACTTTCTACTACTCTACTTTGTTCTACCCCAAACCTCAAATAGCCTTAACTAACTGTCTGATAATCCAAGAACTTCTGACCGATGGAAGCAACAACTGGCCAGCCGGCCATTCATTCACTCTCAAGATTTGGCTTATAAACTCATTACTTTCTAACATCTGGAGCATGCTTTCTTAGAAATCTTCATGGTGATGATGATGATGTGGTGCTCATGGACCCACATACAGCTCTACAGAACAACGGTGGGAGGGTGAAGAATAGATGGAATAAAGATGAGAAAAAGGGAGGCATCCCAGGAAATCCCAGTACCCCCAGCACGACTAAGTATGTTTGCTGCTTTCTCTAGTGTTATTGGTAAGGAGCCAACACTACTTAAACTGTGTACTTAAATCCTATTCACGATACTGAAGAATAGCAACAACTGGGGGAAATAATATAAAGAGAAATTCTTTGATTTTTTGAAGTACATGACACTGGTATAGACTATTACAACTACATAAAATGGAATTAATACTCTGTGTCTCAGATGTTTTACAGGGAGATTGTTTCTCCTTCTGACATAATAATTACACATTTACTTTAGAAACAATCGACTTATGCTGATGTGCTGAAAGATGGAGACCATTATAATACAACTTGGAATGAAACATCTGCGACGCAGGTGTTTGCTGCAATTCAGGAGTCCTGAACTGCACTGGAGAAAGAGTGAAGACAATCAAAACTTTTTGACAGTCAAAGTAATTTATGCATTTTAGCTTGTAGCTAAAGGATTTAGAGGATTTATTTAATCCTCTGAAAAAAACTTTAAGAAGTTTACAAAGCCATATAATGTATCCTCTGAAAATAAATTAGAATGTGACATAAAATAACAGGTATTATAAAATGCTGTTTTTCTTTCTAAAAATATTTTGGACTCATCAAAAATAATTACTTTTATATTTATTGGAAGCTATTCTCATAAGCTGTGGAAGGTCAGCGTATAATGCGTACCATATTATATCTAGTTCCTTCATCTAGCAGAGCTGTTAAACAGGAAAGACAGCAGGGCTGCAGAATAGTTTTTGCTAAGGGCCATAGGTGCATCATAGATAAATGACCTTGGAGGTGGAGACTTCATTACAGTATTTGTCTCTTTCTCCTACAGATTAATAATCTGACTTAGAGCAGAAATCCTGCTGTTACGCTGCTATCAAAACTATTTTCAAATTTCCATTTTTTAAAGTGTGAGTCTCAGTTGGGAGTAACAATGATGTAAGCAAGTCTAGAAGAACCTTTTGCATCAAAGTTTTGTGAGATGTGGCCTCAGACCCTACTTCCACATCCTATCTGTAGTGTTTGAAGGACTACAAGAGCAGTTTAGGAAAAAGAGAAAGGTATCTCAATAGCTCACACTCACATAAAGTCAACATACTCACACTTAAACAGAGTCTGATTCTGCTCATTAGTGACATTAGTGAGAGCAGAACTAGACCTATAACTCCCTTTGAAATCAACAGGCAGTGGATTAGGTCTAAAACTAACTATAACAATCCATTTTCTTCAAAAATAATCAGCACATGAATTTTCAATGAGATTTAACTGTAGAGAATATTTGAAAAGTGAAGTAAGAAACTGTTTTTGAGTCAAAAGTCAAAATTTCATACCAGAGTAATTTTCTAATGACCTACATCTCAAAATCCATTTGATGAATTTTCTTCAAACTCTGGAGTAACATTTTTCTTTGATTCCAGAATAAAACTCTGGCACTTATTAGTTCAAACCAAGTTCCCAAGCCAAAGTTACAGGGGAGCTAAAACAGGGTCTTATAATGAAAGCTAGTTGCAATCTTAACTATAGAGAAATAAGGCCTCTATATGAAGCAGGCTTAAATATCCACAGTAGGCTAAATTCTTCTCTAATTTACATCAGTGAAATCCTATTGAAATCACTGGGGCAGCACCAGAGAAAATGAGACTGTGAATTTGTTTCTGTAAGCAAACCTCTGTCGTCTAAAGTGCATCATATCTCTTTGGACAGAGATAGCAGATACACTGCCAAATGTTGGTGATGATGATTTATTATTGGTATGGTACAGTGTGCACCTACAGATAGAGATGAAGACAATGCCATGCTCGGAAGAGCTTAGAGTCTAAGTAGATAGTATATAGACAAGAGGGCAGGGCCGAAGGGGAGCAATGGAAAGAAACGTGATTGAATGCACATCCTGTTGCTTTCATGATTTCTGAATATTTTTCTTTGTAATGTGAACATCAGTATCAGTAAGTTAATAAGAAGGGTGGGGAGCATGGAATGGGGTTTTATAGACCACGTGCGTGACATCCCAGCAACAAAATTCGAGGAGCTCAAAGATCAGCCAGCAATAGCTCTTTGGTGATGAACTGTAGAAGGTCCCAGAACCTCTGTGCCTGTCATCCATAAAAATCCCATTTCTTCTCAACAGAGCTCCAGAATACTGAGATGAATAAATGAGTATTTTCCTCTGAAATATGAATGGTGTGATATTTCAGATGTCCCTTCTTTTTATGATTTACTTTTGTGTATGTGTATTTATATGTTTACACATACACAAAAATAAATTTTATACCCACATTATCTCTCTCTCTCTCTATCTATATATCTATGACTGGATTGGTAGGACAGCTAATAAATAACTTTATTATTGGCTGTCCTACCAATTCAATAAATAAATAATGACTTTATTATTTATTAAAAAAACTGGTACCTGCATTTGGGAGAAACTAATATATGAACTTTGAAATAATTTTTCAGTTATGATTACTTTACTTTGGTTTTACTATTCAAGTTCACAGGTCACTTCTACTCTAAATATATTCCGCTGTTTTATTAATTGCAATTTTTATTATTAGTCTGAGTTATGCAATTGAGTATATAATTTAATATTTCTTGTACTTGGTCTATTAAGAGACACATGCTTTCCCCATTTCCTTTTCAATTTACATGCTCATACATTTTTATGATATCACTCCAAAGGATTATCTGTAAATCAGATCATGCTCAAATTTGATACTAGTATGCACTAAAATTTATACTGCACAGAAACTGTTCAAACCTTTTTAACACACCTGACTATCTTTTTTGAAAGGTATCTTACTGAAACAGAAAAAATAGCAACATTTCTGAAAGTAGGTAATAGTGAATTCAACAGAAAATAGATGTCAGAATGTGTTGACCAGAGGTTGAATTAAAATGCAATCCTATTATTCTCCTATTTGCCAATAATCACATTTAAAAGCAGAATAAAACACGACTGCAATTACAATGGCAGCCCATATGTTCATCAGTGTTTTGTTAAATGTAACCTTCTCCAACAAACAATACTTCTTTAGTGAAAAGAATCACTGCTTTGGTGAGTCAGAGTCAAAGAAAAGACTATGCAGTTTCTTAAGCACTTGGGAACAGTTATTTCTGGTTGAAAATATTAAAGCTGTGGAATTTCTCTTATGACCTGAAATGCCAGTTTCTGTAACTGCTGCTTGTTTTACACACAAAACCCAAAGCCAGTCCCTGGGAAATAGACAATATGTGTGTGCACGCGCAGCAGCTTCTCTGATTGTTCCAAACACAGCTTGTCGAGTTCTACGACATGGCTTATAGCCATCTTCAGCTTGAACACAGAGCTGCTGCCTAGCTTGATCTAAGGAACAGAGCACCTAGTACAGGGAGCTGCAGTATCTGCAAGCCACACCTCCTTTTTTTCATATTGAAGGTGAGGCTGCAATCTACTTCATTTTGGGTAAATTAAGTATTTTCCTCAGGCTACTGGCAAATTGTCATTGTAGCCCCAGTTTCATACATTTAAGCAGCATTGCCACACACAAGTCTCAGATCAAAATACTAGGTCAGGTAGGCAGCATGGTCCAGTGGCTAAGGCACTAGACTGGGACTCAGGAGACCTAGCTGCTGTTCCTGGCTCTGCAAGTGACCTGCTGTGTGACCTGGGGCAAGTCACTTAGGGCCAGATTTGTAAAGGTATTCAGATGCCAAACTCCCATTCAGTGTGAGTTAGCTCCCTAAATACCCTTAAAAACCTGGTCCTTAATCTCTTTGTATCTCTGTTTCACCTCCTGACCCTTTGCTTGTCTTGTATATTTAGATTGTAAGCTATCTGCGGCAGAGACTGTCTCCTACTATGTGTTTGGACAGTGCCTAGTACAACGTGCCACTGATCTTGGTTAAGGCCTCTAGGAGTATTGTAATATAAATAATAAAGATCAGATTAATTAAATACAGCAAAAGAACAACACACAAAAACCTGGAACTTTCCCACAGAAAATCTGACCCAAACTAGCCCAGGCAGGTAGCATGTCTAGTTAGCATCAATATTACATGTTTTGAGATCTTCACTTCTGCTTTGTGTCACACCAGTTCTTTTCTAAAATAACTCAGAGCAATCTGTGTTCAATGACCGGAGGCTATGGAAATACTGACTGGGCTAATAGCATTTCTGAATTGTTGCCCTGTTTTTTCTGCTCCTTCCCGAGTGAGGCTACTTCCTGAGTGAGATTATAAAATAAAGCAGATGATGTGACATGGTACTCAAATCAGCCATGCCTGATTTTAAAAGGATGCATTGATCCTCAATGATTTCATTTCTCATTTAATTGTAAGCTTTCCTCTGAAGTACTACCACTTCAATGCAGTTCAATCCATTTTTTTACACTAAATGTACTCATCTGTACATAATGAGAGCTTAAAATATGTTTGCTGATGCGTAACCATGCTACTTGATATTGAAAGTGTTTGCAAAAAGCTTAGTAAAGCTTTCTTTCTAGGTAAATCAAGGTTTATTATTGGGATCAGTTTCACATGTGACAGATGTTAGACCTGTTTCTTAATGCACTGGAAGGTGCTCAGATATTATGCTTATGGGGGTGTGTGTTATAAGTACCTATGCAGAGTACAATAGAACATAACAATGGAAGATTCTATTCAGTCTTATGCATCATGAACAAAGTTGTCAGGTAAGTCATGGCCCATATAATATTTCTGAATCATTAATCTCTTTGTTAACCCTATCTGCCTCCACTCTTTCCCAGAACAAAGCACAGAGAAGATCACCCACCTCTGGGAAGGCCACCATGAAAAGAAGCGAAGAGTAGGGCCAGAAATACAATGCCCTCTTTCCAAGAATTCAGCTCACACAAAAAATGAGTTCTGGAAGCAATGCCAGCAGTCGGCGCCACCTGTGTGACTCTGACCCCTACTCCTCCTGGATGGCAACAGAGTGCAGAGAATACCTGGAGCCTCTACAGACTGGCAGCATCTCATTTTATGAGGGGAATCTACCACTCACCATAAAACATGCAGTACTGTGACCAGTACTAAAAACCCCATTGCTAGACAGTAGAGACCTCATAAACTACCACCCAGTGTTTAATCTCCATTTTCTAAGCTTCCTAATTAAGAAACCAGCAAAAACAGTCTCCAGTACCAACTACTAGCTGCCAGTATCTTCAATCCCTCTCAGTCAGACTTCAGGTCAGAGTATGGTAAAGAATCAGCAGCTCTTGTTTCTCTTGGCCCTTGAGCCCATCACCTTGCTGTCATGCTCTGTGTTCTGGCTCCCCACTGATCACAGAACTCAATTCAGTGTCTCTACCCTGATTTTCAAAAGTCCTCCATCAGACTTGGTTCTTGCTAGCTGCCATATTGCTTCTCCAGACACAGTAATCACCTGCTACAACAGCTCCGTTCTACTGGAGCAATGAAACTATCGACCAATAGCAGGATGTTTATGAGTACAGGAGACAAAACTTCCACAGCAGCCTGGACTCGGTCACTCATTTCCTCAGAAGGTGAGAATAACGACAGTGCTAAAATGAAAATTAAAGTTAGCTTTCCCTCAATAATTCATTCAGCCATGCACAACACCTCCACTCACCTCCCCCTGCCACCTAAACGAACAAACAAACACCCAGACACAAGCTGTTTCTTCTGCAGTCTTGGGAGGAAAAGAAGATAGATTGTTATAGTTATTCCTATTTCATAATACTTCGGAAGCACTCAGACACTAAGGAAATGGGATCATATACGTACCAATATATAATAGAGAGACAGAGAAAGGTAATGTAGGTTATATAGGAAGCAGAAAGAATTCAGCTTCATTTTGGATCCCAGGAGGTGTTTACAGACCTGCCAGATATAAAAATATCTTCCCTTGATTTATATAGCAAATTTGATATGGAAGTCAATGAAAGGGAAATAACTATGGAGCCCCACAATATCATTTGACAGAGAACCTTTTCTAACTATACCCACATCTTAACAAATCAAGGTTTGAAATTTACTGCTAAATATGCTAATTTGAAATATTTAATTGGTTCATAGATTATAAGCCCAGAAGGGACCATTGTGACCATCTAGTGTGATCTCCTGTATAGCACTGGCCATAGGACTTCCCTGAATTAATTCCTGTTTGAACTAGACCAGATCTTTTAGAAAAACTTCCACTCTTGATTTAAAAACGTCAGTGACGGAGAATCCACCACAACCCTTGGTAAATTGTTCCAATGGTTAATTACCCTCACTTCAAAATTTGTTCCTTATTTCTAGTTTGTATATGTCTAGCTTCAACTTCCAGCCACTGTTAGCCCCTTTTCTTTTCTCTGATACTGTGTTTTACTGTCCAGTAGCTGGCATCTGCCTTACAGACCCCTGCACTTTTTCCTGCACCAGCCCTGTGCATGGGAAAAACTCAGTAATTCCATATAGCCCCTTCCATTTCTTCTTTTAATCACTGGTTAAGGCTGCCAGGATGCCTACAAAATCCTTGCTGCTACTCATGGCTAAGCAGATGATAAGCTGTGACCATCCCTCCTCCCCTTTGTTGACATTCCTATTCCTAAACATTTATTAATTCCCACATTCCAGACATTCCTCACCCTACCTCTACATCCAGTTTGTCCCATTATTCCTTTTTAATGTTGAGTCCTAGGAATGATAAAGATGCACTTAATAGCACTAGTATAATGCATCCCAAATTCAAAAGAGATTCAGTTCAACAAATATCCAGCACTATTCCAAAATCCACAAGCAAGACACACAATTCTTGTGTACACATGTGAGGAATGGGGGTTAGGTGCCATCAGATGTTACAGGTCACTGAGATTACTTCCTTCTGGGATAATAATGCTGCAAATGATTCTCGGATAGTTTAAATTATATCCCTACTTTTGATGGAAACATTTTTGAACATGTAACAAGTAGGAAGAGTTGAGGTAAGGTGTGAAGCTTCTCCTCCCAAGCCCTTTATCTCTTTTCAAGAACTTAAGGCTGTATTTGCCTGCACTTGTTTTGTCTGTGCTTGAAGGTTTTCAGTTTCATGCCTGCTTGCCTGCCTACCAGAGCACCACAGAAAGTGTGTTCTGCTCTGTGCATGGAATGCATATGTTTGCATGCCCGCTCGAACTGGGGAATGTTTCTATTTGTCCAAAAGCCTTCTGGAATCCCTCAGAGGAAAAGCAAACACTGTTGTAGTACATGCATGGAGCCTCTCTTCATTTGTCTTGAACACAATTGGTAAGATTTATTGAAGCAGATGCAGGGAGGCATAGCTTATCCTTCCCTGCACCAGTTTGCCCCTCTATGCTCCTGGGGACAGGATGGAAACCCACTCTCTAGGAGATCAGGAGATTGGCTAGCCACCCCCATCATTTAGAGTTTCCCACCAGAGGGAGAAGCACTACGTTATGATTAGGGCTACTGATGTAATGCAATGCTGAAAGGTATTATACTGCTCAGCCACAAGGTGGCACAAGGTACCTTATTTACATGAATCTCAGCCATTCCTGGCAGAGTATTAAAGAATATTATAATGAACCGATCTGGTGCATATAAGCAAGCTCTGTGACCAGTCCATATCTGCTATAGAAGGACATAACATGGAGTCAGGAGTAAAATAAGGACAGAAATAGAAGGAAAATAGCAGTAAATGTTGCAAACAGAAGGAACAAAACAACAAAGTTTTCAGGACCTTGTCAACATGCTACTGTTCAAATGCCCCCAGAGAACTTCAGCTACGAGAAACTTTCGGAACAGACATACTGAAATATTTTGCAAGATTTTTGCATTGCTACCAAGCTGCACAAAGAAACTAGAGATATTCAGATATCTTCTTTAATTTATGCTATTGGGAAGCAAGCAGAGCATATCTTTAAATCCTTTGACTTTACTGAAGACAGTAACAAAGATGACTATGAAAGGATTCTGGCTATGTTTGTTGCATACTTTACACACCAGAGAAATGTGGTTTACGAAAAAGCATGTTTTCACCACAGAACTCAAGAACCAGGAGAAAATGTTTTATAAGAGCTCTGTATGCTCTGGCTGAAAATTCTGATTTTGGGAATGCAAAACATGAAAATATCAGAGACAGACTGGTTATTCGGTTAACAGATAAAAACCTTTCACAGCAGCTACAGCTGAAGAGAAATTTAACCCTAGTCACAGCTATACAGAATAGCAAAGCAACCAGAGTTAGTCAAACAACAGAACGAAAGGCAGGAGCAACTTGAAAAACATGAAACTAGCTTAGAAGTTATAAATAAACATGTGAGTGTTAAGAGTCATTATTATAAAACTGCTGAGGCAAGGAGAGAGAATTCCCAGATTAAGAGGGACAAATTCCAGCCTATATGCCCAAGCTGTGGAAAAAGTCATAGCCCAAGAGATGATGCATGCTGAGCCAGAGGCAAATGGTATAATACATGCACAAAATATGGACATTTGGCACATATAGTCTCCCACACCAAAGCAGTCAGGGAATTAACTTGTATTATGGACAATCAAGACACATTGTTTCTGGGATCTATCACTTTTGATGACACGGAGCTTGTCTGGAGAGTGAAACTGAATATTCACAGCAAGACTATTGACTTTAAAATTGACTCTGGAGCTGACATCACAGTTACCTCAGAAGGGACTTACAATGACCTTCAGCCACTCCTGGAGCTGAAGTCACCTGACATGGCTCTGATTAGCCCTGGAGGTATTCTGAACTACATGGGTCAGCTCAACACAGAAACAACTTACAAAGACAAAAGCTATGCATGCTGACTGCATGTGATCAAAGGACCACAGACCAACAACCTTCTCAGACACAGTGTGGCAGCCATGGTGG
Organism: Emys orbicularis; assembly: GCF_028017835.1. Lineage (NCBI taxonomy): Eukaryota > Metazoa > Chordata > Testudines > Emydidae > Emys > Emys orbicularis. The sequence continues at coordinate 47,473,167 of NC_088683.1, forward strand.
GCCTAGAGAGAAAGGTGGAAGAACTCACTGGAATATTTGTTGATATTGGACTTTTGAAAGGAGATCTTCCAACTTTAAGAGCCAATGCTGAACCATATAGTGTACATACACCTTGCAGGATTCCTGTTCTATTACTTCAGAAAGTGGAAACTGAGCTAAAACGAATGGAACAGATTGGCATAACCAAGAAAATCTCTGAGCCAACAGCATGGTGTGCCCCAGTGATACCAATTATAAAGAAAAATGGAAAAATATGAATCTTTGTGGATCTTAAAAAGCTAAATGAAGCAGTTGTATGTAGTGTAGTGTAGTGTAGTGTTGGTCCCAGGACATGAGAGAGGCAACATGGGTGAGGTCAGCTCTGTGTGGCTTCAAAGCTTCTCTCTTTCACCAACAGAAGCTGGTCCAATAAAAGATATTACCTCACCCACCTTGTCTCTCTAATGAAGCAGTTGTGAGAGAAAAATATATCCTCCCAACACTGTATGACTTCCGCCCCAAAGTGAAAAGAGCTACAATATTCTCCAAGTTGGATGTGTCGATTGGATTCTGGAAAATTCCTTTAGCCAAAGAAAATGCTAAAATGACTATATTTATCACACCATTTGGGAGATTTTCCTTTTGAAGAGTACCTTTTGGGATTAGCAGTGCACCAGAAATTTTCCAAAGAAAATTGTCAGAACTGTTAACAAACACAAATGGAGTTGTAGTTTTCACCAACAATATTCTGATATATGAATCTTTGATGGAAGAACACAACAAACCCTCAACAAACTCCTAAGCATAATCAGTCAGTCTTCACTGAAGCTAAACATGGAAAAATGCATGTTCCACCTACCACAAATCGAGTTTTTGTGTCAGACAATGAACAAAGATGGAATTAGTCTTAGTCCTTAAAAAGCAAAAGCAATTCAAGAATTGAATGCACCAACCAACATACTAGAACTGAGACATATACTGGGGATGGTAAATTACCTTGGTGGTACCTACAGGAACTTTCTACACTGACAAAAAACCCTGAATGAATTGTTAAAGTCCAACACACCTTGACTATGTTGAGCCAGAGGCACACGGTGTAATACATGCACAAAATCCCTTTCAAAGGTTAAATAAATGATCTCAACAGCTCCAGTTCTCAAGTACAAACCCACAGATTCAGTGTGGATTCAAGCAGATACAGTCTAAGTGATGTATTGTTGCAACAACATGGCTCTGAGTGGAAGCCAGCTATATTTTGCTCTTGCACACTTACAGAAACTGAAAAACGATATGCACAGATTGAAAAAGAGTGTCTGGCAAATATATGGCATGTGAGAATCTTTTACAGATATCTGTGTTGACTGTATTAATTTACTGGATTCAAGCACCGCTGAGATGCCAACATCTATTGCTAAGGTTAATGCGATTTAACCCAATTGCTAAATATGTTCCTGGGGAAAATCTGGTAGTAGTAGACATTCTGTCATGGAGCCCAGCATTGCACTCAACTACCCGTGAGCTCAAAGATGACATAAAGGCATACATGGATGCTGTGGACACATACATACTAGTGTCAGACAAGAGACTACTCCAGCAACAAAAAGCAACCTCAACAGACACGCAGCTTCTGGAAGTTCTGAATTATGTTAGGGTTGACTGGCCCAAATATCTAAAGGACACCAAGGAAGTGACAAGAAACTACTTTGCAGTGCATGGGCAATTAAGCAAGGCAAATGGATTCATGACTAAAGGCATTTGTACTGTTGCAGAAGAACATGACAACTAAGGGGAATCTACTGATTTGGTGCTTCCCCTCGCCCCTTCCCATGACCCCAATCAGAGTGATTTCCTTTTCCAGCTGCATAAAGACAGGTCCACTGAAGAAGAAGCGATTATGGCAGCTTTCCACCACTACAACCTCCCTGCAGACTTTCACCCCTGGGGGCTTCCAACAGGGTCAACTGTGGCAGAAGCGAGCATGATTGTAAAGACCCTTTTTTCTGTTAGTGCTGTGTAAAATGGGTTTGTGAGGGACTTATCCTTCCTCCAAGGCTGTGACTAGCACTTTTGTTTATTCCTTTTGGCTGTGTTTGTTTGCTTGTTCTGAAGTAGAGACTGTTCAGTTTATATTGGTGGTGAATTTCCCCTTCAATAGCATTTATACTTTTCTAAACAGTGGGGTGATTTAGGGAGAATTTTACACGTGATATATACTTAATAACCAGGGCCCCAATGTTGCAATGAGTGCCATCTGGATGAAGGGGTGGACTCACATAGAGGCTATTGCAAGAGCAAGGCCTAAATGTTATAGTGGCATTGCAGCACCACCATACTTAACATTGTGTCATGACATCTGTTTAAAGGTCAACCTTTCTAAGTCCTCTAAAAATGGACATGCTCAGTCAGATTCCTTTGAAATGTGGTTTGTGTTAGAAGAGACCAGGGTAGTGACTTAAATTTGGAGTCATTTGAACTGGAGGTTGCATAGATACAAGCTTCCCCCAAAATAACCATTTTCCAAAACGTTTCTAGATGGCTTTATTTTACACAGAGCTAGGGATCAAAGTATTGATATATACTTAATAACCAGGGCCCCAATGTTGCAATGAGTGCCATCTGGATGAAGGGGTGGACTCACATAGAGGCTATTGCAAGAGCAAGGCCTAAATGTTATAGTGGCATTGCAGCACCACCATACTTAACATTGTGTCATGACATCTGTTTAAAGGTCAACCTTTCTAAGTCCTCTAAAAATGGACATGCTCAGTCAGATTCCTTTGAAATGTGGTTTGTGTTAGAAGAGACCAGGGTAGTGACTTAAATTTGGAGTCATTTGAACTGGAGGTTGCATAGATACAAGCTTCCCCCAAAATAACCATTTTCCAAAACGTTTCTAGATGGCTTTATTTTACACAGAGCTAGGGATCAAATTATTAATGTGATGCAGACCAAAATGGTCTCAATCTGTTGAGTTTTACCTAACATAGTACATGGTACAAATCTTTGGAGGACCCAAACTGAGAATAGTATTTAAGAAAATGTGTATTTTTTTAGTACACATGCACCAGTTCAGAAAAAACAGACAGAAGGTTCCAAACATAATTTTACATGCTTTAAAGCTTGTCTCTTTTAAATACTCTAAAATCCAAATGGTTGGTTGAATTGCTTTAAAATTTGGTGTGCCTCAGGAGGCCTTGGGGTATGATAAGTGATCCAAATTTGGGGTCATTTGACAAAGGACTTCCCAAGTTTCCTCTCCCCCCATAAAAAAAACAGTTTCCTTCTGCTGCCTTGTACTGTTAAACTGAGAGATAGCAGTGAGTGGATGAATCACTCACCTGGCTGAGGTTGATGGCTGTGAACTCATCCTTCAATGAAACGAACTCAGGATAAATTAATCACGAGCCCACACCTAACACCAAAGAGGTTTGGGACTGAGTGTTTGGAGGTTGCTGCCATTTGTGAGTCATGAGTGGAGGGAATGTAATTAAAGTCTTCAGGGGGAAAATTAGACATATGAATGCTTCCTGGGAGGGGAGGAGTATTAAGGGGTGGAAGATGGGAGAATTGAGGGAGAAGGGTTTGTGGCTGCAATGAGGGAAAGGAGTATGGGGAGGGAGATAAATGGGCATGCATGGGACAGGGGACCTAGATGAGGGAGGGATAGCATGACCCAGCTCTATCTGTGCATCCCAATCCCCCTGAACTCCCAGCTCTGCCAATTTTCCCCAGCTCTGCCGAAGCACCCCAACCACCTGCACCCCCAGCTCGGTCAGTGAATCCCAACCCCCCCGCACCACCAACTCTCCCAGGGCACCTTCAGCCCTCCTGCAGCCTAATCTTCCTGCACTTGATAGCTCTGCCAGTGCACCCCAACACTCTGCATCCCCAGCTCTGCCAATGCACCCCAAGCCCTGCACAAGCTCGGCACACATCCATCTGTTCACTTAAGCTGAGAGCTCTTCTGGCCATGGACTGTCTCTGTGATTATAGTGGTGAAGCAGCACCACTTTAGTTAAGGTTGCATCAGAACTTCTAAAATGGACATGTTTGCATGGATTCCTTTGAAATTTGGTTTGTCTCATGAGAGTGCATGGTAGGGTTAGTGACCCAAAGGTGGGGTCACTGGAGCTAGGGGTAGAGGAGCTATAAGCCCTCCTCCCCACCCAATAGCCGTTTTTCAAAATGTTTCTAGTTTTGGTTGTTTTTGTTGTGCTCAGACCTAGTGATCAAACCACTGCTGTGATGCGGGTCAAAATGGTCTCAGTCTGTCAAGTTTGACCTAAGATAGTGCTTGACACCCACTAAATGTTAGGGGAGACCCAAACTGAGAATAGCATTTAAGAACATGTTCATGTCTTTGCTTGTGTAGTCTAGAAGGGTTACAGTGCACATATGCCCATAAAGAAAAAAAACCCATGAGAGGGTTTGTATGCCACCACTTTATGCTTGCCTGCTTCAAGGGAATGTGCCAATGCCATTGTCCCGGTGGATAATCCACCACTGACATTTCTAGTCTGAACCTTTGTACACCTGTGCAATAAAGATTTAATAACTCATGTTGCTTGCTACATGTTGTCTCTGCTATAATATGTTATTCTATGTGGAGATTTTCTGTGAACACGGCAGTGTAAGCCTTGCTGGAGTGTAGGCATAACAAACAGTGTGAACCAAAGGCTGTGAACCAGAGCAGGTCAAGTCCAGAGGAAGAGAGGGAAGGGTGTGTGACCAACTTTGCTCCCCATCTTTTTGTCCTTTAATAGTGTTAGATGGAATCCCGTGGGTGAGAGTGACTGGGTTGTGAAAGAAGATGAAGAGCTTTAGCAACTGTGGGTTGGCAGAGTAAAGGTATGTATGTTAATGGGACATATTAGGGCATTGCTGAAAGTGGACAGAGTTAAGGGTGCGTGGGCAACCTTAACTGCATTTCCTAGTTTTCAGAAGTGTGAGTTTTGCTCAACGCAATGTTCTGCAAGAGGAATCTAAACTCTGTGTTAACATAGTTTTTTTCCATTGAATTTTAAGTACAGGGTATCAAGGATGATAAAAGAAAAGAACTGCTGTATGGAGCAGTAGAAGGAATGTGTGAAAATAAGTTACAGTTTATGGGTTATTGAGCTCTCGAAATTGAGTCCATATTTGTAAATTAAAAAAATCCTACCAAATGTACAAAAACAACCACAGCTTGTTTGCCTGAAGATTACATACATAGAGATTGCCATGGGAATCACAAATCAAATCCAATATCTTATTGCAAACTTCGGAAAAAAATACCAAAGGAAGGAAGGAAAGTAGGAGAGTTATCTGGATTCTGACATCACTTATAATGATGTAAATCTGGAGTAACTCCTACTGAAGTCTGCTCTAATTTACACCCAAGTAAGTAAGAGCCTGTGCCTGACGTACAGTTGGCCCTGGATTGGGGGTGAGCAAAGGTTAGCTTCCAAGTCAGCTTTGCAAGACCCCTTTTCTTCTGAGTTGTGCTATACACTATGCAACCTAAGACCAGGATCTGGGCCATACATGTAACTTATGGACCTAATTCTGCTCTCATTTATACCATTGTGAAACAGGAGTAATTTCACTGAAGTCAGTGCAGTTGCACTAATGTAAAACTGGCATAAAATCTGATTCAGGCCCCATGTTATCATATAAATGCCTGTTCATTTGGTCCAGAAAGTTCCATGGGATGCATTTACCCCAGCTGTGTTTGGCCCAGTAACTAGAATATTGCAGGACTGGAGGATCCTAATATATGTAGCAAAAAGAACTTAGGCAGGAATGCATTAGAAATGGAAAGCTGGATGAGTTGAGTAACAAAGAATTAGCAAAAAAGATTGAGAGAATCAGCTAAGCAGGATGGAAGGTCAGTGCAAAGGGCCCAAAGAGCAGCTGGCAATCACTGAAGGGCAAGAAGAGAAAGCCGTCCTGAGAAACTGGGAAGGCAGGGGGGAAATCTCAGTGAATATGTAAAAACATCCGGTACTCCAGCGAAAGAAACCCACAACCAAATAACAGTTACCATAATACTGAAGCATACATTACAAAGGTCTTCAAAATCGAACAGACAGACTGAAAAGTCGGTAAGGAAGCTGAATAAGTTTGAAGACAGTGAAACATTTCCAGAAGGAAAATGAACCTCACATCACTGAAGGAAAAAAAGTATATAATATATACATCTATATACACACACACACACACACACACACTTATATAAAGACAGATACATACATGCATATTAATATATAAGTACATAAACATTTTACATATATATATTTATATATATATATAATATAATTATGGTGGGAGTCACAAGGTGGCACTGTAGCACATATTCTTACAAGTGTTTTTCTTATCATGTAAGCAGCTTATAATCTTTGAAGAAATATGGTATTGTTAGTTTTGTGATGCACTTTCTTTTATGGTGAAGCTGTGGCAATCATCAAGGGAATATGCTCTCTGCATTAGTTTCTCTAGCCAACTTCTTGGGGCAGAGTTGGGCATTGGTGTTGGAGCTGAGATTTCTGAAAAAGATTTTCCTGTCTGCCATTTGTGATCACCTGTCTTCAAGGACTGATGCGTACAGGATAAATAAAACAAGTTACTCTCAGAAAATACCCAGACTCTACATCCCTGATTTCTCCTTCAACAGGAAAATTTCTTGTAAGGACCCCAAATCTGCAACTGCTTGGAAGAGGTGTGACAACGGAACAGAATAGAATTCAATGGAAACATTTCTCTGCATCAGGCCTCTTAGACCTAAGTACAATGAAACAAGTTAAAATTCTGTTTCTTTTCTTTTTCAACATGCTCTCATTCTTATGAAACTATAATGTATTTAGATGTTTTTAATAAGAAATAGATGGCTGAAAAATTACAGAAACAGATAATATTACCAAATACTATATCTGCCTACAAACAAAGAACAGACACGTTATATGCAAACAAACTGCATTTATTTAAACATTAATGTAAATGTCAGTGATGTTTAAACTATCATGGTAACAGTCTCAGAGTTAATATGCAAGAATTACAATGAAATTTAAATGTAGTGCACACCAACAGAGTGCATGTGTGCTGCACAGATAAGGTTTATTTTCAATAAATGGAGCTGAGGAAGAGACTCAGTCGCAGTTCACTAAAAGCCATCTATTGCACTGACAGTTCAGCAAAAATGGCTCCCAAATTAATGCATATGCTCTCAGAAAAGGATACAGATGGAACTGATTAACATATGTGGAATGCTGATGCATGTTTCACGCATCTAGAAATAGTACTCACTAAAAATATTTCTGAAGGATCCAGTAAATTGGCAAATATTCCCTTTTATCTGGGTAACATGCAGAGTACTATAGAGCCAACAGGGATACATTTCATATTCCACTTTCCATCTAAAGTTACATGATCAGAGGAATTTGCCAACATTTCAGTAATACCAATCTTAAACCTATTTTAGACAATCTGCTTCTGACAGAATGGTAATCACTACATAGAATGTAGATGTACAGCAGTACAACACCTGCTTATTACCTGGTCACCAGCACTTACAGCTGCAGAAGACTGATGCTATTAGAAGCATAAGTGGAACAAAATGAATCTTGATTTTCTACTGGGCTTATACTTTTGTCATTTAACATTTTGGAGTAACTGCTTGAGACTAATTGTTGGTACACATTTTCCCTTTCTACAGAGCTTTCATGTTGTGACAATTCTAAAGTACAAGAGTCTTACAAGCTCTTTGTTATCAGACACCAGCATCTGTGAGCCTTGTGATTCATTATATTTTCAGTTGGACAGAGACAAAGGGAGGAAAGTGTGGCATGAGAAATACGAAACAGGTCTGGTTACCATGGCAAATATGTGCACTAGCATTCCTGGGAGAAATGTAAGCCATTGATCAGGATTCATGTTATTTTTTATTTCTTAACTCATATGTGATTTTTTGGTGCATATCGGTCTTCAAATAAAGTAGATTAAGTTTATAAACATATAAAGGATTATAACATAAAACCATGGGTATATGCAAAGTATTTTATAAAAACCATAAATACTTACTTTGAGAGAAATATACAGTATACTCCAGTACTTCTCCATTAAAGAGAAAGAAAATAGCCCCTTTGAAATCTATAGAAATCTGGGGGAGTTTATTTAATGCTGCAGTGAAACTATAAATTGTGCTGTAAACCACAGTGGTTTGAAGTGACATAGAATAAGTGCAATTAAGCTCTACAAAGCATGCCCATATGGGCTCTCAGACAAATGAAGAAGATGTTATTAGGGGTATGTAAAAAACTGAATGGTACAGAAAAGGCCAATGGGCTCCTACTTACTGTTTCCCATAATACATGAACAAGAGGGCACTCAATAAAATTAAAAGACAAGGGGCCTGATTCACCAGTTTTATGCTGGCATAACTCCACTGCTTTCCATGGAAATGATGGTGATGTACTAACAGTTCTGGAAGTACTACTTATTGTACATGCTGCTTCTGAAAGTGCATATACAGACACTATCAGAAATTCCCAATTGATTGCAGTAAATCAGCATTTCTGGAAGTACCACCATAATGGCCAGGCAATAAGGAAATACCAAACTCTTAATGGAGGAGAAATATCTTTCTGGGCCTGTGTCACATATATCCCAGCTGATTTTTGGTCTGCTTTGCTTCATGAATTACAATAATACTAATTATAAGAATAACATGGGGGGGGGGAGGAGGGAAGGAAATTTCTACGTAAGTGCACTGTGATACAAGAGGTAAGTATTATTATTATTATTATTGATAACAATATTGCTGTTTTACACTTCCTTTGTCAACAAAGATGAACCTTTTTGGAGAAAAATCACTTGCTGTCTCTTGTTTTGTACATGTTGGAAACTACAGATTTCTTAGGAATAGTCAGTTTATTTAACCAGTGTGTCAGATGTGCTGCTCTAATATCTACCCATGCAACTCTTCTACTTCGCTGAGGTTGCATGGATTGCATAAGTAAAAAGGAGAGCACAATATAGTGAAATAGCTGTAGGGTGACAAGATGTCCCAATTTTATAGGGACAGTCCTGATTTTGGGGTCTTTTTCTTATATAGGCTCCCATTACCCCCCACCCCGTCCCGATTTTTCACACTTGCTATCTGGTCACCCTATACAGAAGAGCTTTTCTTATTGCCATATTCTTGAATTTAGTATAGGGTATAAAAAATTCCATTGGGAAGCCCTTTTGAAACTGTAAATGTACCTATCCTGATGAAGACTTGAGAGCCTGCTGTACATGTAATTAGTTTATAAGTGCACCCCAAGATTGATAGGGCTTGGTCTCTATGTATAGTACAGGTACAGCACATGCAGGGCCCTTCGTTTTCAGTTTTTATTTTATTTATTTTTCCTGGGAATTTATCAGTTTATTAGCACACCAAAAAAAGGTGAAAATCAGTGCAAAAACTATTAATAATTATTCTGGGTAAATATCGGGGTTTATTTTGGTGGACAGAAGGACAGGGGAAACATATTCAGTAGATTAACGCTTTGAATTCTGTTCATCCATGTGGTTTGCTGCAGAACTAAAACAGACTCAAAACACAATGCCACCTCTGAGTTTAAGAAAATAATAGATCTCTAATCCCCAAATAAAACTTTACATTTGAATAAACAGTTTACTGGAGTAGACTTAGAACTATTAACCTATAAATATTTACATTTAATAATTGGGCCACACCATTTGCAGCGCATACACTCAACTTCATCCTTTTCTCCTGTTTTTGTTTTTTTAAAACATTCGAATACTTTGTTGTGTTCTGAAACATATTCTGATACAGATTTTCGTTTTCTTTGCATTTTAGTGTGTCAAACCTTTAAACTGTTATCGGCTAACAGCTTGAAATGTGTACGTGTTGAGCATGAGATTCATCAGTACGTTCAGATGTGCACACACTTCAGAGCTTGCATGGGTGCCTGTTTGTTTATTGTGTGTATCTTCTAGACTAATACATAGCCTTACTTCAACAGGCAGCTTTGCAAATACACACAGAATAATGTATTATCATAATACATGTATCTCATGCAATATATTGTATTTTCCTAATAAAACAAGTTATTTTTATATATTTGAATGATACAAAAGGAAGGTGAAAATCAGAGAAAAAACTGAATACTTTTTGTAAAACCTGGGAATTTTTCAGGTAAAATCGGTTTAAATGGAAAATGAATGGGCTTAAGCATGTGCAATAAAAATTTCCCCAATGTTCTAGACCCCAGCAATGTGCCTGGATATGGTAGTTCTCCCACTCAATAATACTTGCTGTCTTTGGCAAAGAGAGACAATTATGACATGTAAACCTGTCCACCAGGAACTAAACTGAGATCAACAGGATGCCAAATAGCAATCACATGACAATGATATTTGATCACTATTAAACTAAACTGAATTTAACTTTTGACTTTAGGTCACAAGTTTCTCTCATTACCAACTCCTTGAAGCATCCAGTGCCCCTGTAGTGATATTTTTCAGTTTGGTCAATCAAAAGCCTATTTAACCTTGTGAACTTTTCTTCAAAATCTGACTTCAGTCTGCACAAATGTTTGGTTTTTCAGCAACTAATTAATAACTACTTGTTCTCTCTTGTTGGTCAGTTGTTACAGAGCCTGAAGACGCCTTAAGATCTATTAGCTTCTTTTGTTCTGTTTCAAACTTTACACTTGTAAGTTTTATTTGTTTATTTATTTTTGTCAGATACTGCCAGTGAACTAAGTTTGCCTCTAGCAGCTTCTATCATAGTGTCCCATGATAAAAGAAAGGTGTCTTGGGAGTTATTAAGCTCCTTTATGTTGCTTTCAATTTGCTGTGACAAGAAAGATGTTTGAGTGCAGAACAACCCTGTCCTGAGGTTCCTGGTAAATGGCAGGAGCTTCCATTATTGGGCAGCTTTATCTACTGCCACTGCTTGTATATCTTTCCTAGCCAAAGCCATTATTTCTTCCTTTGTTTCCAGAGGAAGCAACCTGAGTGGATACTACCCAAAACGCTGCTCTGTTAGTCTTTTTATCTTCTGTTTCTGTATTACATTCTCTTTTATTGGAAAAGAAAATGTTACTGGCAAGCTAGAAGAGCATTGTACCGTAACTTCAATAACTTCAGAAGCAGGGTACGCTGAAGTTCTGTAAATCAAACCTCTGGCCTATTGGTGGGCTGGATAACATAAGGCATACAGCCTGCATTAGCAAATCTAAGAAAAAAGAAAATGTTCAATGATGGAAGAACTCAGAAGATACTTTGAATGCTAGAGTTTCATTTTCTTTCACTTGAAAATGCTCCAGATATAAAAAAGCATTTTATGATATGCTCTTTTGCTCCTGGCTTTATGTATGTGAGATAATATGGAACTTTGACATTTCACCTTAATTTATATGAAAGTAGATGACAAAATTTGCTCATTCCTGGCCTTCCCCTGCTCCCACTGAAATCAATTATAACGAAAAGCATGTTTATAAGTCTTTGCCTGATTGGGGTCATAGGGCCCGATTCTCTTCTTTGTTATACTATTGTACGGGACTGTCTCTACTTAAAACACTACAGCAGCACAACTGCGCTGCTGTAGCTGTGCCGGTGTAGCACTTCAGTGTAGACACTACCTATGCCAACTGGAGGGATTCTTGCATCGGCTTAGGTAATCCAGCTCCCTGAGTGGCAGTAGTTACTATGCTGCTCAGGGATATGGATTTTTTACTCCCCCCCGACCGATGCGGTTACACTGACCTAATATTTTAGTGTCGACCAGGTTTAAGTCTGGAACAATTCTGTTTCAGTTAATAGATAAAGCAGGATAAAGCCATTGCACATGAGATCAGAATCAGGCCAATATGATAAAGATATATTAAAATTTTGAATGCATCTTAAGTTCTGAAAGATGAAGTTCTGAAAAGTGGGAAATAGAAAAAAATGATAAACTGTAAACTTTCACTAAAAAATAATCCAATATCCAATTGGAAATTCCACCTCCTTTCGCACCTCTCGCTATTATATTTTGCAATGACTCTATGTCCTCACAAGAATAGGTTTACTAATGTGTTTGTACATCGTCTGTAAAGAATGAGCAGTAAAAGTTAAAGATCTTCCATTTGAACATATGGTTTGAAACTCTGAGCTGCCATAAAGTATTTCTACAAGAAAGTGATTATGCTTCACAACAGATTCTAGCTAACAGAGAAATGACTATATATGGAAAATAAAATGAAATGATGTGGTACTCATATCATCATCTATTTCTAAAAGCACCATCATTTTAAAGTGAATGAAATTGGCACTGTAGTTTTATTGATTTGCTATACCTATTCAGTTTCTAATGGCATGTTGAAGATATCTTTTACAAAAGATTATGTGCTTATCTGTTATTATTGAAGTTATATGGTATCAAATTCTGTCTATCGCTAACCACTCAAAAATTAACTAAGACAATTACAGTCATTTCATTTAAAACCCTGGTAGACCTGAACCAATTTTTGGAAATGTAAGGCTTTATCTTACACACTAAACCACTGAATCCTATTTATTTGTCTTGAAAAGTTCTTTAAAATAGTCTGAAAATAGTCAAAATAATCTTAAAATTATAGTTATTTGGCTTTTTATGATATTTTCAACACAAATACTTTGTAAGGTATTGACACTTTTGCTCTCCACGTATACATGTATGAATTCTAGAAATGTGTAAAATGTATTTCAAGGTTTTTAATCCCCAGTTTTTTTTATGTTGAAAAACTGCTGTATTACAATGTGACAAAGACATAAGATGAAAGATAATTACAGAATGTGTTACTACCATTCATGTGTGAAATCTTCTAGGTTTGAAAATGCATGCTCCTAGATAGTAAAGGAGACAGCAGTTAAATGGATAACCTTGATACACTGAGAACAGATTCTGAACACGTTTATTGCTCTACCAGGTATTCATCTAAGAGTGCTTTTTTGTATTATGATTTTTTTTCAGCAAAAGGATATTCTTTTAACCGGCAGGTAGCAAACAGGTCAACTTGGTGATGCAAATTAATCCTTTGGTCAATGGAATTTTTAAATAGGTGTATTCCTTTAGCAGTTATTAGTATATAGGTGCTGAATTACACGCTAACCTATGTATTTTTCTTCAGTGCCAAGAACATATGTTGTTTCATTTCCTTATCAGGTATATAATGAAGAGGACTTCATTGCATTAGAATATGTATGTGTGAAGCATTTGCAGCCATGTGCAAAAATACTTGAAATTCTAGGTTTTTCACATCATTACAAACTTGAAAATGGGCCCACATTTGAAAGAAATTTCACTGAGGTATACAAATTTTTCAAGCAAAAAACCCTCCCATTATTATCCAGTGAACAATGGGACAGTTTTCAAGCAAAAATAAGTTATCTCAAAGCCAAGATAAGTCCATTTTCAAGTGATTATGGCTTTTGCATGGTAAGCAGATAAAATCCACAGCTATTGCAGTGAAGCAATTTTGTAATTAAAGCAAAATTGGGAATGAGAAATTGAGTAAAATGATGAAAAATTCTGTACAAAACAAAAGTTATGAATTGTACACAGCACTGATTTGCAAGGAAAGAGTTTTTGAAGTCATCACGTATCTTTCATAAACTAGGCTGCAGCCTTTTGTAATACTTTTTTTTTCATTTGAACCAAGTTCAAACTTCTTGTCCTCACCCCTGCTCATCCCTAATTGGCCTAATTGTCTCTTATCATGTCCCTTTACTGCCTCCTCTTCATCAATGACACCAGCCTTGTTTGTCAGTTTCTCATAGATTTACATGCATTCTCCCAAGCTCCCCAGCATGCCCTCCCTGAATTGAACTGTAAGGTCATAACCCCATTTGCTTTCAAACCCCTCCTTAAGACTTGCTTCTCCCATCACATCTGTTAGGATGGTTAGGGTTCAGAGGCAGATGGAGACAGTTCATACTATATAATATACGTATATATTTGATTGTGTCCCTCCACACTGCTCTGCATATATAAGGTGTGTTCTTAGGCCCTGAATTGACAAAGTCTTACACACATGCTCAGTTTTGCATGGTGTTAGTAGTCCCATTGACATCAATAGTCATAGTGCATGAGTTTTTTCAGGATCAAGGACTATTATGAGCAAGGACTCTGTCTATTTGCTTTTATGGCCATCATCACTATAGTATCTGAGCACCATACAGATTCATGAATTCATCCTCATAACACCCCTCTGAGGTAGAGAAGTATTGTTATCCCCATCTTGGGGATAAGGGTGTGAGGTAGAGAGATATTGAATGATTTGCCTAAGATCACTCAAGATTTCTGTAGCAGAGCTGGGAATTGAACCCAGATCTCCTGGTCCTTAGCCAGTACCTTAAACACAAGCCCACCCACCCACTGTTCCTTTCCCATATGCAGCTGTACAGTGCCTAACACTATGGGACCCATTTGTATTTTAGGGTTGTGTCATTCCTTTGAACTTTCTGGCCACAGAATTTATTAAAACTAAAGATCAGCATACAGCTAGACTTTCTCTTGACTTTGCAAGATTTTTGGAGAAATAAATCATGTAAAGATCCACCAGGACACAATCTGTTAAGCACTGAATATAAATAGCAATGGAAATGATATAACTGTAGTATTTTTTTTTTTTTTTGGAATTGTAAAGGTGTCCCATAAAAACTCTGAATTCCCTGGGATTTTGTTAACTCATTCTGCTTCATATGCAACTCCTTTTCCTCATGCCCTAAAGGAACCAAAACTGTGAAAATCACTATGAAACAAGCTTTATGACTTAAACCTGTTCTGTTTCTCTTAGTGCTACCCTGGCAAATAATTCTATAATAATAAAATTAGATAATGAGGAGTCACATAAATTTTAAATAGAGAAAATTGCACAGATATATCAAGTAAAGCAGGATTCTGCATTGATATAGAAAGCAAAGCAGAGTTTCTAAGAACATGCTGGGCCAGTATCTTTGCAAACCCAAGAAGACACCTATAAGAATTTCAGAGGTGAAATAATCACAGTTTATTTCTCTATGTAACAAGAGTAAAAGCAACAACCAACATAGGGTTTTGAGTAGTTATTATCTTAATTATAAACACATATAGCCTTTTTGACTACTTAGACTGTAAGCTCCTGAGGGCAGGAACTGTCTAGTATGTGTACGTACAGCATCTAGCACAAAGGGCCTTTAGTAGTGGAATTCACAATCTCAAGTTAGTTGCCCAGGCTTCCTATACAATGCATGGGAAGAGTTAGGCATCTTAAAAAGGGATTAGCAGAAGCCAGCAAGATGAGCAGGGAGCTGTCTAAACTAGCAACAGGAAATGCTGAGAAAAGGGGTGTGGCCTCCTTGCCCATCAAAGGGAGTTAGAGCCTAAGTCAGATCAGCCCTTTCTTAGTTGGCAGGGGGACTTTACTAGTGGAAACTCAGGGCTTGTCTACACTACGCGCTGGATCAGCAGGCAGCAATCAATCCAGCGGGGGTTGATTTATCGCATCTAGTATAGACATGATAAATCGACCGCTGAGCGCTCTCCCATCGACTCAGGTACTCCACCAGAACGAGAAGTGCAAGCGGAGTCAATGGGAGAGCAGCAGCTGAAGTAGCTTTACGTAGCTGAAGTTGCGTACCTTAGATCGACCCCGTGCGGTAGTGTAAACAAGCCCTGAGGCTCTGGGGACTTACAGTACCTACAGGGTTAGGTGGCAGCTGAGCGGTGGTTTTGTGAATGCCTGTGGCACCTACATGTTGGACTTAACACCTAAAGTGGCAATTAGGTGGCTAAGACCTCCTTGTGAATCTAGCTCTAGGTGTGACTGCAATATAAATAATTGATCATAAATACAAACATACTGAAAAGTTATTGTATCTGAAGCAGAGCTTTCTTCCTGGTGCTTCTTTTCAAATGCTGCTTGCTGGCATTGTTGATCAGGTTACTTTAGTGCCATCATTTGACCTGTTATGTTACACTAGCACATTGGTTCTGAAATTGGGGTCGTGACCCGGTTATGTGGGGGGTTGCGAGCCCCGACCCCAACAGCGATGTGTGGCTGTGAGCCTGACCCCGACTCCTGTGTGGGGTTGTGAGCCCCAACCCCCATGTGGGGCTGCAGGGCTGCAAGCCCCGACCCCAACCCTGGCCAGGAGCAGGGCTGCAAGGCACGAGTCTTGACCCCTGCGCTGGGCTGCAACCATGAGCCCTGATCTCAACACTGGCATGGGGCTGCGAGGCCCAACCCCAACCCACGTGTGGGGCTGCAAGCCCCGACCCCAACCCTGGCCAGGAGTGGGACTGCGAGCTCCGGTTAGGCGTGGGACTTTAACCCCGACTCCACCCCCCCATGGGGCTGCGGGGCTGTGAGCCCTGATCCCGACCCCCATGCGGGGCTGTGAGCCCCAACCCCAGCCAGGCACAGTGTTGTGATCCCCGACCCCAACCAGGAGTGGGACTGTGAGCCCTGAGCTGGGGCATCCAGGATGCTGTGAGCCCCAAACCCTGTACTGGGGTTGTCAGGCAGAGCCCGGCCATGCCAGGGGTTATCAGCTGGGAGCTCCACCAGACACAAAGTTGTTAACCCCGAGCCCTGCCACACACAGGGTTGTCAGCCCCGAGCCCCGCCACCTACTGTGAGTCCGGCCAGGCGCTTGGTTGTGAGCCCCCATCACCACCATGTGCGGACCTCAGAGCCCCAAGCTCCTCCAGCCCAGCTCCACCCCAAATCCACTCCACCTCCAGCCCTGCTCCGCCTCCAAAGGAAGGGTGCCAAATAGAAGTTTGCCCAGGGCACCATTTTTCCTATGGCTGGTAACATCAGACAACATTAGAGGGCTTGATTCTTTAGCAGCTGAACAAGTACTTTATTAATTAACAGTCAGACACACAAGCGCAAACTTTCTCTTGAAAATAATGGCCACCTGTATTGCTAACACCACTAAAAAATGAAAGTATATTGAACTTACATTAAACTCGGTTTTACCAGTATCATCACCTCTGGTATTGAAAAACCGCAATGCGTCATTTGCTCTGAAGTTTTGTCTGCTGAATCAATGAAACCATTGCAAACTGCAGCAACATCTTGAAACGACATTCTGAGCATAAAAATCAAAAGGTGGATTTTTTCAAACACAGAGAAGAAGCAACAAAGAAGGCCAGGCTTGATGCTGATGGAAGTTTCCAACAGCAAATGTCCTCAGCTGTGGAGGTCTCTTATGTTGTGTTACTACGAATTGCCCGTACCAAAATGCCGCATACAGTAGGCGAGGAGCTTATTATGCCAGCATGCAAAGATATTGGTTGGCAATGATACTGCCAAAAACCTGAATATGCTCTCCATGTCTAATAATACTGTGAAACGCAGAATATGTGAGATGTCTGAAGATATCAAAAAACAAGTTGTGCATGAAATTAAACATTCTGCTTTCAGTATGTTCAGCCTGCAACTTGATGAAACTACTGATATTACTCACTGTGCACAATTAATAGCATTCGTATGGTATGTTAATGCTGGGGATGTTAAGGATGACTTCTTATTCTGTGAACAACTTAAAACAACCATAACAGCACAGGACATTTTCAATAAGGTGAATGCCTTTTTCAAAAGCAATGACATTGAGTGGAAAAACCTTTGTGGTATATGTACCGACGGTGCTCCAGCAATGATGGGTGCATGGTCTGGCTTTCAGCAGAAGGTAAAGTGTGTCTCACCTAATGTGATTGTCACTCATTGTGGAATCCATCGTCAAGCCCTAGCTGCAAAGACATTGCCAATATGCCTTAATGCTGTGGTGGATGTTGTTATACGAGCAGTGAACTACATTGAAGCTCATGCTCTGAATAGTCGTCTCTTTCGAGAGCAATGCAATGAAATGGGTGGTGAATATGAATATGCTTTTCCACACTCAAGTCCAATGGCTTTCTAGGGGACGCGCATTAAAATATGTTTTTATACTTTGTGAAGAGATGGCAGAGTTTTTCCTGCGAAAAGAGAAACAAGAGCTGAACAAAAAGTTCAGTGACAAGAAATGGCTTCTCTGCTTGGCATATCTAGTTGACATCTTTGATAGCCTTAATGATCTCAATCTGTCACTTCAAGGAAAATGTTCAACATTAATAGACCTGACTAATAAGCTCAGAGCCTTCCAGATGAAGTTGGATCTGTGGTGCAGGAAGTTGGACAAGACAGTTATGGCATGTTTCTGACACTTTCCTCATTCAGTGAGGAGGAGGAAGTTAACATTGATAGTGCTCTCAAGTCAGCTATCAGTGAATATTTGAGAGTCCTTCATGAAGAGTTCTCACACTACTTCCCAGTGCTAACCAGAAGCATTTCATTCCCTGGTGAAGAACCCTTTCAGTGTGACAGCTGAACAGTTACCTACTGAGGATATTCATGCACAGAAACAATTTGTCGACATGATCAATGATGATGAAGTGAAAGCAAAATTCACACAGTTGCCTCCAAACCAGTTCTGGTGCTCAGTTGCAAGTGAATACCAGCTGGTGTCTGAAATGGCCCTGAGAGTCCTTCTGCCATTTCCCACTACCTACGAATGCAAGGGTGGATTCTCCAGTCTTCTCACAATAAAGACGAAATCTCGAAACCGGCCTGATGTGAAGGACGACATCAGATGCGCCCTTTCTAAAACAACACCAAGAATAAAACTTCTTGTGTCAAATAAACAGCATCATCCATCTCACTGATTTTTGGCTGCTTCAGGTCATTAATTGCTGTCACATATAAAAATAAAATTCTACTTAAAAATAACTTTTCCGCTTATATTTAATTTGATAAAAATGTGTTTTAGTCTTAATTTAAAACCAGTGAGAAAAGGTAAATTCATTTTAAGCAACAGGGTTTAAATTTAGTATTTATCATAGCGTTACATATAAAAAATGTGTTTCTAATTTCTAAGGGGGATTGCACTCAGAGGCTTGGTGTTTAAAAGGGGTCACCAATACAAAAAGTTTGAGAACCAGTGCACTAGCATCTATAAACTACATACAAAAATATAGTATGTAAATGGAGTTAACAATGAACATTCATCACTGAGACTGGGAATTTCAAAGGAGCCTAATTAGGGAGTTAAGCACCCAATTCCCAATGTAAGCTGGGCACCTATCTCCTTTAGGCTCCTTTGAAAATTCCAACGATAGTGTTTAAACACACTATATATTGCACCAGTACAAAGGGCTATGGCCTGGTTGCTAAGGAAGGAAAACCCTACACTATGAACAACTGGCCAGTGGATCCCATATCCAGGGTACTGGATGAAGCACCATCACTGCAGATATTTAATATTGTTATTGTGTAAGACATCAGTGGCAATATGTGCACGCATTATGTGTAGAAGAAAAAATGCTGCAAATGAAGTGGGGTTGCAAAAACCACAGAGAGCTGGGAAGTTGGAGGGAAAAAGATTGGTACAGAAGATATTTTCCCTCCTCCACACAAATTCTGTGGCTCATCCATAGGCCACACAGGGAACAAAACTGGTCAAGAACCAGAGGAGGAGTTTGGGAACAGCTGCTCTAAGGTTATGTCTGCACCTCAAGCTAGGGATGTGATTCTCCAAGGGTTGCTAACCCTCCAGGATTGTCCTGGAGTCTCCAGGAATTAAAGATTAATCTTTAATTAAAGATTATGTCATGTGATGAAACCATCAGGAATACATCCTACTACAGCTACACTGCTATGTATACTCAGGCTAGCTTAGTGTTTCTCAAACTTTTTGTGCTGGCCACCCCCTTTGGACTTAAAAAAATTGTGACTTCCCTACTGAGACTTGAAAAAGTAGGGGGCTGATGCCGCCAGAGCCCCACTGCACGAGGGTTGACAACCTGACCTAGTGACCCCCATAAACCTGTCCTGTGCCTCCCACCCCAATTGAGAAACACTGGGCTAGCTCAATGAGAGCTAGTGTGAATATGTGTACATAAGCAGGAGAATCACATCCCTAGCATGTAGCATAAACATAGCTGAAGTGGCATCCCCCAGAGACAAAGAGCCATGTGAGAAATGAGGGATTAGTTAATGCTGCCTGGAGCAATATTAACTGTCCCACTGTGACCCAGAGCACAGCTGTCGGCTGAGAGTCAATGGCAATAGGGCAAATGGCCAGCTACGTTTCCTTTGATCGGGGTGTGAGGCTATCCCCACTGATGTCAGTAGGGGTTTTGTGATTGATTTAAATAAGGCCATGATTTCACCTCAACTGTCAAATTCATGGCCCATCTCTTGGCACTTGAACGTCACAGCTGGGTCCATGTGGAAGTAGGAATGCAGCATTTCTCATGCAAATTCCCAGTTTCCATAAATCTTTTGTGACCCAACTTTTTTCTCCTGCATCTCCTTGATACAACAAGAAAAGATATGGTCCTTAGGGTTAGATACTCTTACAAGGGTGTATGCCTGGGGGTAGGGAGTAAGGAACCTCCTTGCTACCCACACTCTTGCTGCTTGCATAAGGCATGAACAGAATTGCAGTCCCTTTGCTCAGAGGACTACAGGGACGTCTCCTTAACAATTCAGTGGGCGCATGGAAGTGTGGTTAGAGCCATGGTTCTGCCTCCATCCCATGAACCAGCCAGGGGAGTGGCCAGCGACACAGGGGGCGTATACTGCAGCAATGAGCACACTACCACTGCACACAGGGAAGCTCTGGTCCAGAGTGCATCTCGTGTTCCCCATGGGATGGTGCAGGTTCAAACCATCCACAAAGAGGGCTGTGCCTAAATGGCACAGTGTAGCCCTATGTGATTGTCGTGCAAAATATAGGGGATTGGACTGGATAAACTAAGTGCTCTTTCCCTGCCCTACTCTCTAGGATTCTGTGCTGATACAGTGTACTGAGGTTGACTAATAGCATGCACAGTATTGGGAAGGCACTAAAATCATATGTGAAATCGCATCTTCATTTCATTTTTAGAAAGGAAATGCGGGCTGTAGTCCGGCATTCATTATGGGGAGATGGAGCCAGTTATCTATGTGAGTTAATATATAATTCGCAGAACAGACAGAATAGAATTATGTCATATAGGGCTCATAGTGGCAGCTGTATAGCAGAAAGTTTAGAACTATGCTGACCAGTTCTCATTGAAACAATAACTATGTTGGTTTTGTATTCAATAAGCTATTACAAGAAGGGTTATGACTGATGCATTTTTTTTTATTACAGATACAGTATGGCAGCTGCTGTATCTCTGACTTCTTACTGGGCTCCAAAATGGTCTAATTCTGTTTCCTAGTTTTATGTATCTTTCCAAGGTCCAAACTGGAGTAGCTATAGTATTTTTACAGATGGATTTGCCTGTCCATGGAGTATCAGGAAAGCTCACTCCTGATTAGCCCAAAACCCCTGAAGAATTTTAGCACTGATTTGGCAGAAATTAAGTCATCTATGCTCTATTTCATTATTTTTTGCCATATCTAATTTTTAGTTATATTGTACATGTTTGTCTTCTAGTATTGCCCAACCAGAAATAAAGAATAATAAGCAGAATGGCCATTGCATACATTAAATTTCTTAGAAAAATCTATTTAAATTCTAGGCCCTTAGAGCTGTTGCACCTTCCACCTGTGTTTGCCATGTATTGGTTTCATTGTGTGATGCTGGATGGGCACTTTTATATGATCTTTAGAAAATAATGGCCTCTCTAAGTCATTTTGAAGGACCCTACAAATCACCTTGTACACCTGGTTGCTCATTGTCAGGTGTACACATTTTGAATATTCTATCACCAAAAGAGCTTCTGATTTGGTCATAGGTAGCTGCATGAAAGAGAGTGTGATCTAGTGGTTTGGGGAATGGAGCTGGCTGGCAGGACTCCTGCCACTGACTTCCCTCCACTGTCTGCTCTGGGTAAAGACATCTAAGTTCTCTGGGCCTCAATAGAGCTTTTTGTACAGTGCATGTAATACATATCTATCTCACTGGACTATTGTGAATCTAATGCAATGTTTGTATGGTGCTTTGAGATCCTTAGATGAAAGTGAACAAAATTAATATTTATGTTTATACATTTCTTAAAAATAGAATACTTGCATAAGTGATAGTAAAAAAAACAACTGACTAATTCATGGCATGTTTTTTGGTCTGCTTTGGTCTGCTATAAAGTTGGAAATGAAGAGGAACCTTGATTTATGAATAGGATTATTTAATGTTCTGTATGTTGTAATCTACAATTTCTTCCCTGTAAATTGGATGTGGAATGAAGCACAAACCATAACTTTTATGTTATTGTCATTCAGTCTTGTTTTTGGTTAGTTAATTTGCTATAAAACACGCAACTATATCATTATTATTAATTAGGATAGCCACCAACTTGGCTCCGAAAAGCTATTAAATGCAAATGTATGATCACATAAAAATATAAATATATAGTGAAGTTCTCCAGCATACTAAAGCCACCATGAGATTAATATAAAGTAATTAAATCTTCACTGAAAGGAATGCACTTTGTCAAATGATGACCTAACTCAAAGGATAATAACATAAAAATTTCAAAGTGCTGTGTTGGTCAATTCATGCTAAAACAAGCCTTTGTAGCTGTTATAAGATCATGAGAATACCCTTATTGGGTCAGACCAATGGTCCATTAGCCCAGTATCCTGTCTCTGACAGTGGCAGGAGCCAGATGCTTCTGGCAGTTGGAGGTTTAGGGACACCCGACGCATGGGGTTATGTCCTTGACCATCTGGGCCAATAGCCATTGATGGAACCATTCTCCATGAACTATCTAATTATTTTTGGAACCAGTTATACTTTTAGCTTTTACAATATCCCAGGGCCATATGTTCCACAGTTGCCCACATTGTGTGAAGAAGTACTTCTTTTTGTTTGTTAAACCCTGGTGACTATTAATTTTATGGGTGACCACTAGTTCTTGTGTCATGTTAATGGGCAAATAAAACTTTGCTGTTCACTTTCTTCATACCATTTATGATTTTGTAGACCTCTATGATATCTCCCCTAAGCTGAACAGTCCCATTCTTTTAAATCTTTCCTTGCATGGAAGCTGTTCCATGCCCCTAATCATTTTCATTGCCCTTCTCTGCACCTTTTCCATTTCTAATATATCTTTTTTGAGATGGGGTGCCCAGCACTGCAGGCAGTATTCAAGGTATGGTCATACAATGGATTTGTATAGTGGCAATATGATATTTTGTGTTATATTATCTACCCCTTTCCTAATGATTTCTATTGTTCTGTTAGCTGTTTTGACTGCTGCTGCACATTGAGTGGATGTTTTCAGAGAACTATCCCAATGATGCCAAAATCTCTTTCTTGAGTCGTAACAGCTAATTTAGACCCCATCATTTGGTATGTATAGTTGGAATTATTTTTTCAAATGTGCATTTATTTACTTTTTAATTACTTTGCACTTATCAACATTGAATTGTATTTGCCATTTTGTTGCTTATTCATCTAGTTTAATGAGAACCCTTTGTAAGTCTTTACAGTCAACTTTGGACTTAACTATCTTGAGTAATTTTGTATCATCTGCAGATTTTGCCTCCTCACTGTTTACCCTCTTTTCCAGATCATTTATGAATATGTTGAAAAGCACAGGTCCATGTACACTATATCAATGGGTTCACTCTTGTCCACATGCTTGTTGACTTCCACAAAGAACTCTAATAGATTGGTAAGGCATGATTTTCCTTTACAAAAGTTGCGTTGACTCTTCCCCAATATATCATTTTATCTATGTGTCTGATAATTCTGTTCTTTACTATAGTTTCAACCAATTTGCCTGGTACCGAAGTTAGGCTGACTGGCCTGTAATTGCTAGGATCATCTTTGGAGCCTTTGTCAGAAATAGGTGTTAAATTAGCTACCCTCCAGTCATCTAGTACAGAGGGTGATTTAAGCGATACGTTACATACCACAATTAATAGTTGCAATTTTATATTAGAATTCATTCAGAACTCTTGGGTGAGTACTATCTGATCCTGGTGACTTATTTCTGTGTATTTATCAATTGGTTGCAAAATCTCCTCTATTGGCACCTCAATCTGGCACAGTTCTTCAGATTTATCATCTAAAAAGAATGGCTCGAATTTGGGGATCACCCCCATACTCTCTGATTGAAGACGGATGCAAAGAATTCATTTAGCTTCTCCACAATAGCCTTCTCTTCCTTGGGTGCTGATTGTTCTGCAGGCTTCCTACTTCTGATGTACTTGAAAATTTTTTGCTGTTAGTCTTTGCGTCTTTAAATACTTGCTCTTCAATTCTTTCTTGGCCTGCGTAGTATAATTTTACATTTGACTCCTCACAATTTATACTCCTTTCTATTATTCTCACTACGATTTGACTTCCAATTTTTAAAGGATGTCTTTTTGCCACTCTAACTCTGTTGTTTAGCTGTTGTTGCATTATTTTTGGTCCTATTACTGTTGTTTTATTATTATTATTATTTGGGGTATATATTTACTATGAGCCTCCAGAATAGTGTTTTTAAATAGTCTCCATGCAGTTTGTATGTATTTACCCTTGTGACTGTTCCTTTTCATTTAACTAGTTTCCTCAATGTTGTGTAGTTCCCCCTTTTGAAATTAAGTGCTACTGCAGTGGTTTTCTTTGGCACTTTTCCCCCTACAGGGATGTTAAATTTAATTACATTATGGTTGCTATTACTGAATGGTTCAGTTATATTCACCTTCTGGACCAGATCCTGTGCTCCACTTAGGACTAAATCAAGGATTGCCTCTCACTATGTGCGTTCCAGTACTAGCTGCTCCAAGAAGCAGTTATTAATGGTGTCTAAAATTTTTATCCCTGAATCCCTTCCTGAGGCGACATATACCCAGTCAATATGAGGATAATTGAAATCCATTGTCATTATTGTGTTTTTTACCTTTGTAACTTCTCTGTCTCCCTGAGCATTTCACTATCATCATCACCAGCATCCTGGTCAGGTGGTTGGAGGTATATTCCTACTGCTAAACTCTGATTGTTCAAGCATGGAATTTCTATTCATAGAAATTCTATGGTACAGTTTGATACATATAAGATTTTTACTATATTTGACTCTGTTTTCTTTCACATATAGTGCTATTCCCCTTCCAGCACAACCTACTCTGTCATTCTTATATATTTTGTACCCTGGAATTACTGTGTCCCATTTATTATCCTCATTCCACCAAGTTTCTGCAATGCCTATTATATCAATATCCTCATTTAATACCAGGCACTCTAGTTCAATGCTTCTCAAAGCCGGTCCGCCGCTTGTTCAGGGAAAGCCCCTGGCAATCCGGGCCGGTTTGTTTACCTGCCGCATCCGCAGGTTCGGCCGATCGCGGCTCCCACTGGCCGCGATTCGCTGCTCCAGACCAATGGGGGCTGCGGGAAGGGCGGCTAGCCCATCCCTCGGCCCGTGCCACTTCCCGCAGCCCCCATTGGCTTGGAGCAGCGAATCGCGGCCAGTGGGAGCCGTGAACGGCCAAACCTGCAGATGCGGCAGGTAAACAAACCGGCCCGGATCGCCAGGGGCTTTCCCTGAACAAGCAGTGGCCCGACTTTGAGAAGCACTGCTCTAGTTCACCCATCTTGGTATTTAGACTTTTAGCATTTGTAGATAAGCACTTGTGTATTTTGTCAATATTCAGTTGCTTGCCTTCATGTGTTATAATTAAATGGGGCTCTCTTACATGTGACTGTTCCACACTAACTCCTACCTGTACTTTACCAACTTCTTTCCTATCCTCTTTACTAGGATCTAGAATTCCTCCTTTAATAAATTCATCCATCAGGGAGTCTCCGCCCGAACTATGTGCTCCTCTGCACCTGTTGGCTTTACCCTAGACCTTAGTTTAAAAAATCCTCTACAACCTTTTTAATTTTCCATGCCAGCAATCTGTTTCTGTTTTGGTTTAGGGGAAGCCCATCCTTCATGTATAGGCTCCTCCTTTCCCAAAAGATTCCCCAGTTCCTAATACACCTAACCCCCCCCCCATACCATCATCACATCCACACATTGAGATCCTGCAGTTCCACCTGTCTAAATGGCCCTGAGCATAGAACTGGAAGAATTTCAGAGAATGCTACCACGAAGGTCTTGGCCTTTAATCTTTTACCTAGCAGCCTAAAGTTGGCCTCCGGGTCCTCTCTCCTACCTTTCTCTATATCACTGGTACCTACCTGTACCACAACCACCGGCTCCTCTCCAGCACTGCACATAAGTCTGTCTAGAGGTCTCATGAGATCCACAACTTCGCACCCAGCAGGCATTTTACCATGTAGTTCTCCCAGTCATCACAAATCCAACTATCAATGTTTCTAATAATCAAATCCCCCATTATTATTATCTGACTCTTCCTAGTAACTGGTTTCCTCCCTCAGAGGAGAATCCTCAGTGCGAGAGGATACCATGACATCATTAGGAAGGAGGGTCCCAACGATGGGATTGTTTCCCTATGCAACAGGCTGATGTTCTTCTTCACTGAGACTTTCATCCTTCCTAATAGCACAAAGGCTGTTATGCTGGGGATGGGACTGCTCCGCTGTGTCCCTGAAAGTCTCACCTATGTACCTCTCTGTCTCCCCTAGCTCCTCCAGTTCAGACACTCTGGCCGCAAATGCCCATACTGTTTCTCTGAGGGCCAAGAGCTGCTTGCACTGCATGCAAACATATACCACCTGCCCATAGTAATTGTACATGCTGCGGTAGTTCAATAAACTGGTTATCCCCCACTCTGCTACTGGACTTCTGCCTGCATTACTTTTACTCTTGCATGGTTTTATATATTTATTTTGGAAGGGGGACACTACTGACCTAATTTCAGTGTATGTTTGTGAGGTATATCTGCCTCTCACATCCCCTCTCTAAACTCTCTCACACAACTCTCCTCTTTTTGGCGCTTCTGGTTGCCTAGGAACTGGCTTTTTAAACCCCTTTTCTCCCGGAGTTAGTCCCCACCCCTTCTCAAGGGATTTTTAAGGGGTTAAGCATCAAAGAATACCATTAGGTTTCCACCTTGTTACCAAGCTCTCAGCCTAGCCTAGCAGGCCGCTGGGCTCAGCACACAGCCCCCAAAATGGTGTAATTTTAAATCTTCACTCATCAAAAAATGAATCAGTACAAATGATCAATTCTTTAGTAACACTTATGCAATTATTAATTACAGATTTTTATTTTCATAACATCAAAGAGTATGATAAATATGGTATGATATGCCTCACTAACAAACATGTATATCTTTTACACCGATAGTCCCAGATCCTGTGAATAAAGTTAAGAATGGGTGTAAGTCTTTGCAGGATTCAGGCCATAAGCCTCAAATCTTGAAATCGTGATTCCTAAGGAAAGCATTTAAGCATGTGCTTAACTTTAAGCATTTGCTTAAGTGCTTTCCTGAATATGGCTACACTTATGTATGTGCTTAAATGCTTTCCTGATTTGGGCGATTTCTGAGGCAAGAACTGCCACTTATTGTGTTTTTGCACAGCTGCTGGTGCAATGGATAGGGGTCTCTAGGTGCTACTCTAATTCAAACCAATCAAAGAAATAATTTTCATATTTATGTGAGAATGTGAGTTTGTGCTCCAGATACAGCTTGAACAAGAAATGCCAACCTGAATTTGAGGCATTTATCTAAAATAAACTTTGTCAGGAATGTGATAGGAGATAAATATTTTTGAAGTAGCTACAGGCCATCCTTGGAATAAAAGCTTGAATAATATTTATGTTTTTTATTTGAACTTTTTATTTGATTTGGATGCCTGAAAACATTGAAAACTCATAGAAAGATGTTATACTTTAAACAACACTCATCCTTTAAGTAGGGGTAACGTTTGGGCTAAATTATAACAAACTGTAGGTAATATAAGATAATATCTAGGAATAAGCCATGGCAGGAAAAGACATTTGATGCAAGCATTCTAAGCACAAGAAAAGCAGAGCACAACCAACGACAAAAAGAAAAAAAGTATGGAAACTCCAACAAGGCACAACAATGAATTGTGAGGCTGGCAAAATTACATGGAATGGGAATAAGCATTTACTGGATTTAAAACAGGACCTGGGTAGCTAAGTGCATCTGAGCTATTTACCTGACCTCTTGCACATGGGGGGCTCAGATGGGGATAGTGCTGCATGCCTTCCTTCAGGCCTTTGAGGCTAGCTTCAAAGGTTCTATAGGAAAAGCTGCTGAATGTATACACTGACACAGCACAATCCCCTGGCCACGATGCCTCACCTGAGAGGTGGGAAATCCCTGTTGAAATGCTTTTTCCTCATCAAGCAAAGGGGGAATTGATCTGGGGTTTCCCACATCCCAGGTGAATGTCCTAATCACTGGCTAAAAGGTTCTGGGGGGGAGTCTTGTCCCCCACCCCTGTTTTGTGTGGAGTTAGGCAGGCGACTAAGATGTTCTTGAGAGAATGGCTTAGATGCCTGCTTAACTCCAGGAGAAGGTTCCTGGTTGTGGGTTGCAACCAGAGATTCCCTTCAGCCTGGATTTAGGCATCCAACTTTGTGAGGGGATGGGATTTAGGAAACACCCCTCTTGCTGGTATCTCCCATTGGCTAGATTAAGCAACTCTCTGCCTAGTATACTGGCTTTTGTGGATCCCATTCTCAGGCACATATGTCTTCCCATGCTTGTACAAGGAGCCTGGACACCTAACCTATGGTTAGTAGATTCCAGTGATTTTCAAGGCACCTAAAAGTTCGGCTTTGTAACACTCAGTGTTGCAACATCTAAGTCACTTTGTGGATCCAAGTTATACTGGCCTCCTTCAGGCCCTTTTTTGGAAGGGAAGCAATAGCCACTTTATGTTGCTGTAACTTCCCCTACAGCAGATTTTCTGGAATCAGAAATCTTCTCCTTGATTTCTGCCAATAGAAACCAGCAGATGCTTGGGTTGAATCTGGCCATCAGAATAGACAGGGGAAGAACCAACAACAGGAGAAGAGTAATGGGTATTAGCAAAATGGGCTTAGGAAGTTCTCAATGATACATCTCTGAATGAAGGAAGGTGGGTTTCTGGACTCCTGGGTCTCTTTCAGTGCAGTCCCATGATAGCTGCCAAGTCACACGAAGTCTCCTTTTTCTGACTGTTTTCCCACAACAAATATGTTCTCTTTTTTTCCTCTTTAAACCATCCACTCAATTTGGGTACATGTAATGCTTTCCAGTTGGCAGCTATGATCACCCCAGTGATAGGAACTGAATAAATCTTGGAGCAGTTTGAGCTGCATTTGGATCAATGAGTTGGACATATATAAACATTTATATAATAAGGTTATCCTCTCTCTAGATAGCAATGGGTCATTTCAACAACAGCAAATTACGACACAGGATTCCCTTCTTTTACAGACTTTGAATGTTATGTCCAATTATAGACTTAACTGGAACACAAACCACATAGTAGGGAACCACATGGCTTCCTACTATTATTCATATTCCTTTTCTTTCAGGCACTGCAAAATGTAAAGCATTTCCTCTAAAAGGCATGTGCTTCTTTAACAAAGAACTTTGTACCAACACTATTTTACCATGTGATGAAAGGAATAATCACTGCAGTATAATCATTATCTTTTTCTAAGGCATAATTAGAAATGCAACCCTGACTAAGTAATGGGGTATAAATTACTACTGTCCCACAGATCCAGTGCCTTACTTACATCCTCCTTTTCAAAAGTTTTCACTTTGATTAGTAGGCCTCATTTATGCTCTCAAAAATAGGAATCATCTTTTTTCCCCAACAGCTGACACTGCCTTTTTGGAGTAAAATAATTGCAGTTCACTGACATGCTGGAGGAAAAAAAGGAATGTAAAGAATTTCAGAAACATTCTTACTGTGAGGGAAAAAAATCCCCACTTTTTTCATATACAAATGTGTGAAAATGGCTCCAATACCCTTTTCATTAATGATACTTAAAGAGAGAGAGGAAAATATATCTGCAAAGTCAGTTACTGGAGTTACATTTAGAAAGGACATGACTGACATGCTTTCAGATTTCATCTCCAAAGTCACAAGATGAATGAGTATTTAATTAAGATATTCATACAAACTGTGACTTATGAAACTTAAATCACATTCTAGTAAAGGGAAGCTTTCTATGCATTTTAATCTGCCTAAGAGTACACCTATGAGCTGACTAAACTACCAGATCCAAACTGAGAAATACACTAACAAATGAAAGTGAAACATGTAAAACCACATACTCCTGCAATATGCTTTCCACAATGATAGCCAAATAAATTTCAAGGTTGACAAGCAGTTGAATTGAAAAAGTATTTTAAAAAACAGATACGATCTAAAAACATATCTATTCAGTTGTCTTTTAATGACTGGAAAATACCCTGTGGCACAACAGTGGGGTGTGTATTGGAACAGAAAACAGAGGTAATGTTTCACTGAGATGAACCATTCTCCAGCATTTAATTATGGCCATAAATGCACCTTTTTTTCAACATCAGTGTGACAATTTGTTCAGGGAAGCAGCTAGCGGGGTAACTAGGCTTTGTCTCAGTATAAAGTTAAGGCTTCCTTCACCTATTATCCATATATAATAAGGCTTGTATCACCCAGAAAGGGTAATGCTTTCTGCAGCTTCAAGTCAAACATGAGAATAAGATAAGACACATTCAATTAGAAATCTCAAATTCCCAACACATTCTTTCATAGTTCATACCCTCCCTGTTGGTTTATATGTCTACACTGTCAAATGGAACACTGCCAATTAGCCCTGCTGAGGTAGGAGTGTTTTGAGGGGAGTGTTGACAACCCTAAGTGCTAGCAACAGCAACCTGGGCTCCTGGCTACCCAGGAAAGGGTTTTAGCCTTAAAAAAACTTCCAGTTAAACAATAATCAAAATGCCTCAAGGGAGGCAAATGTTAATAACAAACATAGCAATGTGCATTTTATATATGAAGCCTGTCAAATAGATTTTAACAGAGCCTGTCAAATAGAAAACTCTAGTATGAGGCCAGTAAGTCTTAATCAGATTCTATCACACAGAGATCAGGCATTTCACATTCATTCAGTTTGTCTAATAGTTTATCAGCAGATTCCAAATCCCAAAATATATAACGAGTACCTTGGTATTCTAATTTACATTTTGCCTGGTATTGGATTGATACCTCTGTTTATTTGTGCAGAAGAAACTGGCTTGCCTCCCTGCTTGTGTCTAGGGGATCCAACATCAAACTATCCTACTCAATAAAGTTCAGGCATTTCTTTCTAGCAAAAATCTTTTATTATTCAAGTACAAACAGAAAATCCTGATTCTCCTTCCTCACAGATTTGATTAGACATACTGGTTGTTATGTACTGTGTGCTACTGCCACACACAAAGGATTATCTTCAGCATTTAATTCTAATGCTTCTGAGAGTCATTTCTCAAATCAGCTGTGGTGCTCCTTCACTCTGTATTCCTCCAAATATCTCCAGAACCTCAAGCCCTAGATTATTACTTAAAGCTCTATTAATCAGCCACATGATATTTCTCAGGGGGACTATCCCTCTCAAGTGGCTCCTCAAGTTGATAGTGTTTAGCGACTATGTGTACTCACAGAGACCTTCCCTCAGTATCCCCCATTTTAAAACCCAAAGATCAGAGTTTGTTGTTGCCTTATTACCTGAGAATGCACAATGGCAGTCACAGCAGAGACTATGAGAGCAACAGCCTTTAGAAGAACATTAAATGTGTCAGCAGCAAGACTCGGATCCTGAGCAGATACTGCTTAAACCCACCTCCGGCTGCCCTCTGTTTGCTGACGCACCCTGCATCTTTCTTGATAAGGTAGATAGTACATTCTGCTTTAACATTGGTCAACTACCTAACCAGAATAGGAATTTCCTGTTACCTGTGTTTGAAATCTGACCTCAAAACATGTAGCTGTCTAATGCTTGCTGAGACAACTGCTGCGGTGCTGCCCATTACTTTATTTGATTTTTGTAGACACAGGCAAACAACCTGCATAAATCAAGTACTGATGAGTTGGGTTCCTTCATCTCCCGAGTGAAAGACAATCACCTACATGGAAAAGGTACCAAATTCAACTCTGATAATAAATTGACTTCAGCATCGGGAATGATTTTGACTCATTATATTTGTCTTGTTCTTTGTTGGCCAAATTTGACCTTCTCCCTTCAGTAAGATTTAACAGGTGTAAGTGTGAGCAGAATTTGGCCCTATGACGTGACAGCAGACAGAAAGGAAACTTTTGTTCTTTAGCTCTAGAGCACTGTTCAATTACTTACCTTACTACTTTTATATTCATGGAATCAATTCTGGTTTACAATGCATTGATATTGCTACTCTCTCCCATAGAATAAAAAAGTACATTAGCACGAATGTTCAGGTAATGATGCATTTCTGGTATAATAAACATAAAGCAAGATAAAAATATATACTGAGCTAAATATCTTGATCATACAAAGAGAGTACCATTTTACTGTTCTTTATCACTACTTATTTTTTCATTAGCTTTGACTCAAAATGCCAACAGGAACTTCGTTAATAAGATCAAATATACTGGATTAATTATTCTCCCGTGCTGTTAGTAACAAAAGACTGTGAATAAAAATTTACTTCTAAAAGCTAAAAAGGTACATTTCAGTGAATGTCTAATGAGTCTCACAAAGCCCAGTAGCTAATAAAAGCTGAGGATTACCAGCAAGCCAATAGCAGGCTTCAGGGCATTCTATTCAATCAGAAAGTGGGCTAGTTTAAATTTATCATAATATCATAGGTAAACATCATAAATAAGAAACTGTTCTACTTTATTGGAGAATATAGGCAGGCTATATTACTTTGCTTCTAACACTTCTGATACTGTCTGGCCTAGTCTCCCTGGTTCTGTTTTGTTCGGTGATTTTAATTACATAGTGATTCCCTTTGCTCTGAAGTTCAAACTCAAACTGAAATCAGATTTTGGTTTATGTTGCAGGAACAGAGAGGCTGAGAATTTTGGCTAAGCAGCTGCCATTTTTCAACCTCTTCTATTGGTCTTTGAAACTTATGGATCAAAATTTAAGCATAAAGCAAAAAATTATAGGTTAAATCCTGGTGCCATTGAAGTCAATGGGAAAACTCCCTTCAGTGGGGCCAGGATTTCACCCAAACAGTTCAGGTTCTATCCAACAAGCTCTATTTTAAAATGTTAGGAGGTTCATCCTGACACTCCGTAAAGGGGTCTGATGTTCAGAAAGTGCTAAGAACCCAGTTTCTGAAAAAACAGGCCCCATTAATGCATTTCAGGTTTGGCACCCTAAAAGTGATGAGTTAATCACTAGTCACTTTTAAAAATGTGGCTCAGATCTATATGTTGATGCTATGGCATATTAACCCCCCACCAAATCTCAATGGGGCTATTACCAGGGGGCGGGGAAGGAGAGGGCAGGAGGCAGAGATAAATATTGCAAAGTAGCATCAACCAAGATATCATTTTAAAACACAGTGTCATATTTCTAACCATTAAAATTCAGAGGGATAAAAATCTAATGTTTGTATTGCTGCTCATTCAGAATTTATTCTAGAGACTCCTCTCTCTGTCTCTCTTTGGCAGTTAATAAGAGGAGTCAGTCATAACAACCCATCCATGCATAAAGCAATGGAGGTTAGCAGAACTGTTTTGGGGCCCATTCAAGTGTTCCTGGCTGTGCAAAGACATCTTTCTGTGCTCCACTTTGATTCAAAAGGATTTGAATGTTAATAACCAAGGACAAACGTCTCATGTTTTTTTGACTTCTAAGTGTCAGTAAAAGTAATGGTGAACTTGGTAAACATGCCATGGTAAGGTCTAAAGAGATTTTTAGAGTTCTAGTCTGTTATTATCAAATACATACCCAATACATATAACTCTCTTCTTCATAAAGATGGAATATGGATTTAGAGAAAACATTAAAAAAAAAAAAAGAAATCAAAAAGACTTTAGTTCTCAAATAAAACCAGGTAAACTTAATCCATAATTCTATTCCAGTAGGGAAAAGAAAATGGAGTTAGTAAAATGCAATGGATGGAAACAAGAATATTTGATTTGGAGATGTAGGTCTCTAGCCTTCCAGCATCAACTGAGGTTGAAATGGAAAAAAATGAGCTAATCCTGCATAGGTGGAGGTGATGAAGAATAAAGTAAAAATCAGTAATCTAAGAATTCTAGAAGTCCCTGAGAAAATGGGGTCTTGGATTGCAGGAGAGGGACCTAAACAGCTAAAGCTGAATAACTATAGCAGGGGAAAGTTGCCACTTGTGTTGTTTCATGGGGCAAACTGCATTACTGGATACTTCCTACTGAAAAGCTGAACAGCTGCTTGTGATTTCAAACTGTAGCCTGCAGCAAAGACGGTGCAGGCTACAACAGACCAATACGAAGGTGCCTTGCACCCAGCGAGATTCATTATTGTGAAGGTATTTCTCCCTTTATGCCCTCCCTCCCTTTATGTTGAGGGGAAAGCTTTGACTTCTGCTGAGGACCTCACAGGAGCCAGTGGGAAACACTGGATTATTGTTATTATTATTTATAACATTTTCCAAAAATGTGAAACAGTGCATTCCCCTGCTAGCCTGGTCATGCCAACTTCTCAGCCAGTGCCACCCACTCTTTGGACTGTGCAGAACACTAAGTATGTAAGAAGGGAGATGGTATCTTGCTCCAACTCCTTCCCTGGCAGACTTGCTGACCCTGGAGACGTGTGCTGGGGTTTATTTTGGCAGAAGCCAGTATATGCCTGGAGTGAGTGTCATCTTTTCTTTGTGCAGAATGTGTAGATAAAAATATATTTTAAGTACAGACTATTTTTAATGCACAGATGTTTAACACAGAGAAGATGCTGGCCATTTATTATTACAAATATAATATTTTGCAAATCGTAAAAAGATCCAGAAAAAGATTTAATTAATGTATTTTTTTAATAAGAACATTTAAAGAACCTATTCACATAATATGAAATTGTCATGTTCAGATGCAGCATTTTCGGTGTAAGGCACCCAAAAGCAGGTAGCTGAAAACCCTTTATCAATAAGAACAATATTAATACATTAATGCTTTTTTATTAAAATATCAAAACAACTTACTACTTTGGCAATTTCTATAGTGTATTAGAAATCTTTTTACAACACACAGAACCACAGAATGGTGGCATAGAAGATTTACAGCATCTCTAAACTTCAAGATGTCTTTTCACACAACACAAGCATTTAATGAAAGTGTTCAGTGAAGCTTATTGACATTTACTTTTCCCTTTACCACATATTTATTAATCTTGAATATCACATTCACATTAACATCAAACACACATAAAATATGAAATAGCTGGAGAGAACAGAAGACATATTTTAGTGCTTTGATGTTGATGCCAAAGTTTTATTTAAGATATTTGTATGTCGCCTAAAAAGGATAATAAATTTCATTGAAGGCTCAATATATTACCAGAGTTCTATCAACAAACTCCACAGGGTAGGCTCAAAGTGCCGAAAGGGAAAAATAGAAATACTATTGACTAATCAATCTTCGAAAGCAGTGAATGTTTTTAAAAAAACACATTTAAGAGATCCATAATTTAAAATTTGATTTGTGAAAAGTGGAATGGCACATACACTAGAGTTTTAGGCTAGACATGAGAATGGGTTTTTTTCTTTTTCGTTTTCTAACAGAGATCATTTGATTCATGAGCATTAAAACGAAAGAGTACTGTGTACCAAGTACTTAGTGTGAAGCATGGTCTGATTTAGCAATGATAAGGTTGGGTCATGGCCTGACAAAAGCAAAGACAACTCCCTTGAATTAAGTGTTTGACAGTTTCTACATACTGCTAGCTGGTTGAAAATAAATCCATCCATGTATTTGCAACAAGCACATGAAGTAACTTAGCAAGACAGGAACATACGCTTGGTAGACCAAATTAATCCCTGCTCTAACTCTACTGACATTTAGAACAGGGATGAATTTTGTCTACTGGTATTAGAAAGATGAGCAAACTGGTTCAGATTAAATAAGAATTGACCTAATCCATCAGAAAGCTAACCTCAAAAGAACATTTTATAAGCAATTAAACTATCTGGTTAACTTTTAGGTTTAAATCTTAACAATTTATTTTCAGAAATTTCAGTTTTCTGTGTTGTGAATTAACTTTTGTCCAGATGTCAGGCTTAGAGCAATGGGTTCCATTGCCAAGGTCTTGATTTTGTTTCAAGAACAGAGGAGAGTTAGAACTTGTCTTAATGAGATCCAGTGTAAGGAGAAGCAGAGCTATGGGGCCATTTTGAATCAATGCCGCCATATGAGAAATGTAACCAATGCTTCTTGGGTATTCAAAGCACATACAAATCCACCTTGGCTTAATTGAAATGATTCGGCCTGCTATGACATTCAGACCATCTCTTTCTCAGCACTGTGGAATCTTGCAGAAGGAACAATATTTTCGATTCAGATTGTCTGTTAAGCTCTTTCCGTGGGTTCCTAAATTCAGACAATCCCTGAATAGTAGCAGAGCATTCTTAATACAGAAGTCAGTGAAAGCTGTTGGAAGCTCAGCATTTGTGAAAATCAGGCTGCTTATCGAGTCATCTCTGACCTCAATCCTCTCAGGCCTCATAATTAGCATTAGAAATGAGAGTCCTAGCAATAAAAATCAATTACAAAATGCATGGTGGGCTCGGAGACACATGATGAGAGAAATGGGAAAATACAAATGTCAAGGGGGGATAAAAACACCAGTATATAGTAAATGACAGGTGCACTACTTTCCAGTCACTTCATCCAACACACAATGGCAGAATTAGTCCATATAGTCCTTTAAGTCTGCCCTCCCCCTTCTCTACCAGTCATTCAAGGAACAACATAGCTTTGTGTGTCTGAAAGGACACGGTGTGCTGGTTGAGAATAAAAAAAAGCAAACAAAAATGGGGTAGCTGACCTAGTGTTTTCAAAGCTATCCATGTTTCAATAACCTACTAGCCATCTGACAATACGTTTTTGGTTCTGTCTCCCAGTTCTGGGACACAGCCCTCCCTTTAGCAAATTCCCTAACAATGGTCTTCATGGCACATTTACAAAAATTGCAAATCAAACTGAAGAAATGTCATCTGCTACTTATATAGGGTATTTTACCTTTGCCCTTTTCCTGATCTTCCTGCCACTGGGCATCAGGCTGGTCCCAAGATGCAATGTAGCACAGACTCAGAGCTGCTCTGAATTGCAATGGCTGCAACAGCCCCCAGGAGGCCAATCTCGCAGCTGAAATGCAGTAGCAAATCGACTATGCCCTTCTTCCACTGGTTATGTACTGGCTCTATCACATCAGGGGATTCTCTACAAGGTAAGTCTTCAAGTAGCTACATCAGTGGGCTTTACAGCTGCTTTGTGCCACCTGAACAGTGCACCGCAGCCTTAACAGGGGCTAGGATCTGGTCCACTGTTTCTTCATATAAAAACCTCAAATATTTGTATCTCACAATGAGATGTAGCCTCTCACTTGGAGCCCAACTGAAGTGAAGGTGAGTTTCCCCACTCACTTCAGTGACAGCAGGATCAGTTATTCAAAGTTATTCAGATACACACAGTCAATGTAGCAGTGCCTTTTTTTAAAAAATAGGACTCACTTCGCACAACAGAGCAATCCGCACTGGATCTAGGTGGCAGCAGCACCAGTACTTTCTGGTGTTTGTTTAGTATTCTGCGCACATATTCCTAAAAAGCTGGTGCAAATATTAAAAAATCCCCTGCTCATCTGTGCATTATAGCACGTTTTATATTGCACAATGTAGATAATAATTTTCTCAAGTACCATCTAATCTCTTTGTTTTAAATGTCAGTGAGTTCCATACTCAAATATACTGCTGTCTACTTAAAGCTGGATCAGCTTTTGTATTTAGAAACAGATAATATGCTTAACTGCATTAAAAAAAGTATTAGCAACCCTGTAAATGGTCCTGTATGGGAATGACTCAGTAGATAAAGTTAATAAAAACATTAAACTTGCACAAACAATATTTTATGATGCCCTACATTTGATTTAACACTATCTAAATGAAAATGGATCAAAATGTTACCTTGATCTTGTTTTCAGATGTACCTGAAGATATTAGACATGCATTACTTTCTGTCAACAGCTTTAGAAACAGTTGTTAGAAATACATATAATCTCTTTTAATTGGCAATTCCTTAAGGCTGATGTGAGTGCTAAGCCAAAAGATTTTCTAATTTATAGATTTAGTTAGCAGATGTAGTTAGTAGCACTCTCATAACATTAAGTCATATACACCTAATTTCAAATTCTGCCATATGAGCTTATATTAAAAGTCTGCTACTGGCAAGTATCATTTGCATATTAATATACTAAAAATGAAAAGGAGATGTAAAAATTTACTTTCAAATTGTCCGAACATATTGAATTTACTTTAGAAAGACATAATGTGTAATAATTAGCACAATTCAAAATGTTGATTTTTGACACATAAAAACTCCTATGCTTTGAGTCCTATTTATCTAAGAGCCCACCTTTCCCCTTATGTCCGATCATGGCAGTAGAGATCAGATGAAACATTCCAGATAAAACCCTGTTCATTTAAATGTCTGGGGGTTGGTGGTAAGATGTTTACACTGAAATGCCCTCTACTCTGGAACTCGCTCCCCTTGTTGATGCAACAGAGATCAAGTTTACTGACCTTCAAGGAATGTTACGATGCCTTTGGAGAGGCATCTGCCTGAGGAAGTAGTGGAGGCTTTTGGGGGGATGGGTATGTCTTTTATTTGGATTTTAGTTGGTCATTTGTTGGTCTTTGCATTAACTGTTAGCCCCCAATCTTGCAATATGACCACTGTGTCTGTGGGGTTCCCATTCAGTGGGGCTCTGCATGGACAGAGGGGTTCAACTCATACACAAGACACTACTTTGGAACACAAGACACACGGAACAGGACATTATTTTGTTATGCAATTAATGTGTTTTCATTTGTATATGTTCTCACAGAAGTCTAATAGGGTGAACCATCTATAAATAAATAAAAAAAATAAAATAAATACATTCTGCTAAATTGCTTTTTTTGCATGAGACATTGCAACCTCTTGAATGTTAACTGTCCTTCAAGAAAACAGACAGTGTTAAACCCAGAAAATTATTTGTTTCAAATGTGAACATCAAGGTTTGTTTATCAGTTTGAGGCCTTTAAGTTTTGCCAAAAAAGGAGACAAATCCTGAAGCAAACATAAAGCTATATCTCTTGGTGGCCAAAATCTTTAGTCTGGTCCCTTATGCTGTCGCAAACATGTAAAACTAAACTCCTTTTAATGATGAGAGAAAAGATGATAGTTCCAAAACAAGATGTAGAATAATAATCTAAACATCCTCCCAGAGAGGGCAGCAAGCTAAGAAAAGTGAGGGGACTCAAACAGAGGAACGCAAAGAAAATAAATTCCTTTGCTGCTATTTAATTTTATTTTCTATAGTATTCCTTGTAACAACCTGAAGGCTCTAGAGACTATAAAGCAGTATCTTAGAGGGGTAAATCCTCCATTGCCCTACAACTTGAAGGACTCTTTTACCAAAAGTCACCTTGGTCAAAGATCAAAGATCCATTGTAAAGTAACAAGAGAGAGCTTGGATGGAAGCATTACACAGGTCTTGTATTAAAGCTTCCCATGAAAGGCCCAGTATGTAGCCAATTACCTCTTGGAGTGAACTCTGATATGTGAAGTCAATTGACAACCCTTACCTTAATGTGCTGCTTTAATGTACAAAACCATCTAGTTGGCAACTGAAGCTTTGGAAGCAGGTGAAAAAAATCTTTTTAGAGAATCTAAAAAGAACAAAGAGTCTATCCTACATAGAAGAGACTCTTTCCAAATAAAATGTTAGAACTCTTTTGACATTTAGTGTGTGGAGAGACTTTGCTTTTAGATGCTGTAGTTTAGGGCCAAAGGATGGGAGTGCAATTGCTTTGTGTCAGAGAAAGTTAATATTAAGAAACTATTCTGTCTTTGTGGAAGTGAAGCGAGAAGTACCCACACTGACAGAGCTTGTAGCTCACAAGTTCTCCTCACAGAAGACATCACCACCCAAAAGATAGTTTTGATGGACACACAGAAAAGAGAGTGCTGTAAAACTGAATGTGTAAATGATGCTTCTTTAAATGCTTAAAGACAAAAACGTCTATCAAGTGATGGCTAGGGTGCCAATGACAAATCTCTTTGCAGTAAGGATTAGTTATTTTTCTGTCACTGCAGGTATTGCAAGTTGTTGTAGTTATTCTGTTCTCCCTTTTGTTTATTTTATTTATATATTTATTTGTTGCTAAATAAGAAAGTGTTTGTAAACCTATCAAGATGACCAAAGAGAACATTAAAAGTGATACACTGAACTCCAGTGCCACAGACAACATCTAGGCAGAGGGTCAAGGTGCAGTAACTGAGCATTCCTTTCTCCTGAGTTGCCGACACAGGAACATTCCTCAGAAAAATGATGAACAATCTGACAAAGTTCATTCTTGGTTTAGAGATATCATTGTTCTCACACTTACAATGGGGAATGAGTGTAATATTTCCAGAACTGGAATGAACTGTTAAAGTGCACCCACTATACTTTGGGCTCGGTTATGTGCTAGTCATTTTGAAGCATGGAGTGGTTTCTGGAGACCAGATATACACCTGTTCTCTGAAACCCAATATAAAACACCATGGCCCTGCTTTTCAGAGGTCCTGTGCACCCACAGTTTCCTTTGACTTCAGTTGGAGTTGAGGTCATCAGCATCTGAAAATCAAGACCAAGATGTCTCAAGTTGAGAACTCAAAAATGGAGGCATCCAAAATTAGGGGTCACTTTTGAATTTTGTGGCCTAAATGTCCCAAAAGGGTTAAGTCAAAAAACTCTTGTCCTGGTAGCACTTAGGAAATCTGAACCCTCAGCTCAGCTGGATTTGAAATTAAAGGAAGACACTTTTATATGTAGGGCCCTACCAAATTCCGTCACAATTTTGGTCAATTTCATGGTCATAGGATTTTAAAAATCGTAAATTTAATGATTACAGATATTTAAATCTGAAATTTCATGGTTTTGTAATTGTAAGAATCCTGACCCAAAAAGGAGTTGTGGGAGGGGGTTGCAAGGTTATTGTAGGGCGCGGGGGGATGGGGGGGGGCGGAATCTTATAGTATACAGTAAAAACACACCAAAAAACAGATTTCACAGGGGGAGACCAGATTTCACGTTCTGGTCATGAATTTGGAAGGGCCCTATTTATATGGGACGGGGGGCGGGGGCTGGATATTGGGCGTGGAAACAGCAAAAGGGAGTGAGAGAGAAAGAAGATGGCTAGGATGTACTGGCAAGAGTTAAGTATCAGAGGGGTAGCCGTATTAGTCTGGATCTGTAAAAGCAGCAGAGTCCTGTGGCACTTTATAGACTAACAAACATATTGGAGCATGAGCTTTCATGGGTGAATACCAACTTTGTCGGATGCATGGCAAGAGTTGTAATTCTGATTCTTTCAGATGCCTGGGACAGAGCATTTTGCCGCACCTTTATTAAGGAGGGAGTCACAGCTCAGTTTCATACATCTGATTTATACTGATCCATTTTTGTTTTGGGACACATGCATCTGTTATGCAGCTACTATTCATATTCAGGAGAGACTGTGGATGAAGTCAGAAGATTTGGATAGGGACTGAATGTTAGACTGAGTAATTTTTGCTGGGATGTGTTTAATGAGACTATTAAATTGTGCTATTAATAGCTATTGCTTTGCTTTGCTTTTTTGCTAGTGTTTCTTCAATTACTTAATTTGCTTCATTGGTTCTAAGAGACGGGATGTGCTAAATCACTTGATGGTGGGCACTGGGTATTAAGGCTACTGCTGAAACACCATAATTAATTCTATATTTGTTATATGCAACATTACACGTTAATGCTACATAACACCACGTAATAGGGTATAAACTGTTTTCTCTTTTTATTCTTTTCTTCAGTTCATTGTAAGTGTGCTGGCTTATAAAATCTAAAAGAAGAGTGGTGCTTTGGTTTTTACAACACTCAGACTGATTTCTCTCCGTATGGAGAGGATATTTAAATACTTCATATGATTTCTTTAGTTTTACTAACAATGTGTCCATCCATTGCCTTGGGTGCACATACAATTAACACAAATCACAACTGAACTTACAGTAACAATAAAAAAGTTACACAAAAACCTAAACTGATGCAAAATCCTCAAACTGCTGTTCCCCCACTGCTCAGGCCCTCTTGCCACCATTCAACTCCACCTCAGGAAAAGCCTGAGGAAACAGACAGAGAGCGTAGACAAGAAAAGAGACGGGCCTTGCAGTGGGCTGAAGATTGATAATTCTGAGCCCTTTCATATGAAAATGTGAAGCAAATTCAGAATCAAGGATGTATGGGAGAGAACTTTGCAGGCACAAAGGAAACTGCCATTGGTTTTCAGTGGGAGCTGGGCAACTGACTGCTCTTTGTGCCTTTGAAAATCTTTCCCCATAACTACAAGGCTCTGTTCGCAGCCCTCTTTTTGTTTAAACTAGGAGGGCATCATTTTGAGTCCCTTCGTTGATCTTGGCTGATGAAGCAGCACACACGGAGAGAAGCATTCTGTAATGTAGCCAGGACACAAACCATTTAGGGCTGTGTATAATAGGCTGGAAATAAACCACCCTAGAAGCCAGTCCAGACTACTGAATGAAGTTGTAATGTGCCGTCAGGGAGAAGTTCTACTAAATAAGCAGGCAGCTGCATTCTATATCAGCTGAAGTTTCCATGTGGATTGTAGGTGTAGTCTCATGTAGAGCACATAACATTAATCCAATCTGGAGATGGCAAGGGCATAAATAACTGTAGTGAGGTTTGTATCTGAAAGGAATGATTGCAGCCTCTTTGTCAAGTGCAGATTTTTAAAAAAGCACTCTCAGCCATCTCTGTTATCAGGAATCTAGCCATCCAGAAGCAGCCAAGTTCTGTTAGACTGTGAACCAGAATGACAAAAGGCAGGTAACCTTCCTCACTCAAGAAAACTGCTATAACATTTGCTATTTCCTCCACTTGCTTTCCCCAGCATACCAGCATTACCTCTGTTATAGTTGGATTGAAGTTCAGCTCTGATCCAGATGCCCAGTGTCTAGCCAAATTGGGTAAATCAAACAACTGCACTTTCAAAGTCTGATAAAGGAGAGATGTGGAGCCAAATACTCACCTACAGCTGAGGAACATGCAACAGGAAGGAGGAAAAATAGTATAAATCTCATCTATGCAGTCCCCCAATCCTGGCACCACTATATGAAGGACTACTTCCCTGTCATAAATTAGAGCAACCCGAGGGCTGCTATAACTGATTAATGGCTCCTAACATGCTACATGGGCAGAAATGTTACTCTGCAGAGTAGGACATTGTGGCCACATCCCCTATACTCTGGCCCCTTCCCTTATACCACCTGCAGGCATGAGAGTGGCATAGGAGCCTCCATGCTTGCTCTATACCACCAGAGAATCTTCCTTCCACTGGAATGATCCTACGTAGGCTGGATACATCACAGTTACGAGCATATTCCACTGGCAGCATAATGCAAAATTGTTGCACTGAATCCATGATCTCACCTACAGCGGTAGATATGAGCTGAATACTGAATGCCCAATGACGCACCTAGTAACTCTGTATATCTGTGACTGCCATATATAGAGGTTGGACAGGAG
The DNA here is from genome assembly GCF_028017835.1 of Emys orbicularis. Classification (NCBI taxonomy): domain Eukaryota; kingdom Metazoa; phylum Chordata; order Testudines; family Emydidae; genus Emys; species Emys orbicularis. The sequence continues at coordinate 47,516,788 of NC_088683.1, forward strand.
AAGTCACAAGACAGAAGAACCATGTGGAGTCCTCAGGGCAAATGATCAATTACTCACTATTCATTACCTTCTGGATCCTCTCAAAGAGAAATGAAAGATTCTCTCAAGCTCATCTCCACCTATATTTGCCAGGGTCTGCAATCAGGTTAACTCAACCTTATCACCAATGGTATCAAAGATCCAACAGAGTCAGCCTAATCACCTGATCTATGTAAATTGCCAGAAGGAGATAATTGACATATCAGACCCGTGCATTCTCCATTCCATACCCAGGGCTAAAACCAGATTGTCTGGCTCAGAATTCCAGATAATGCCAGAGCTGCTTCACAACCACTTTCTCAAAAAAAATTTCTATAAAAAAGAGAGATAGGGCAGTTTTGTCCTATCGATGACAATGTCAGTGTCAACTGAAGGTTTCTTGAGCATGGGCCTTAGAATCACATTCATAAGAGCTGGTAGAACCCTGTCCTCCCTAATGAAAGTATTAAGAATTTCCACCAAAAATGGACCCAACGTTTCCACTTTTGATTTTAAAGACACAATGTACAATGGTTCAAACAGAAGCTTTCATGCTGCCCCTAGCACAAACACTGTTGCACAATATTTTTAAAAGTATTATAGATGCTCCTGAGTTAATTTTCCTGTGCCTCCCCACCCTAAGTGGAAGGACTAATAAGAAATAGCCAGGATATTTTTGGTTGCCCTTTCCTTTCTGTCTGTGAAAAGGATGGTGCAATGATCAATATTCAATGTGACGGATACTGTGACTGATATAATTTGCTTACTGCTAGGAGAGCAGTTGCTCTATTACAATAACCTAATAAAATAAAAATAAAGTATTAATCATTTCTTTTCCTAGGGTTAGTAGTTCTGCTATTGAATCAATGGAACTAAACAAAAAAAGCTGTGTCAGAATGCAAACGGAATAAGAGTTCTGCTGATAATGAGAATACTACTTAGCATTTTTCATCTTCAAAACACTTTACAAACATTAATTAGTCATCAAAAGGAGATAGGTATGAACATGTTATTATTATTTCCCTTTTACAGATGGTGAAACCTAACCAGAGACCTTATGTCAGGAAGTCAAAAAGGCTATTCAGGGCCCCAGTGGGTCAGAGCTAGTATTAGAATTCAGGAGTTCCTGCCTTCCTGCCCAAAGCTCAAACCACTAAATTATAGCTCTCTTTTCTCTAAGAACCTAGAGAGCTGCCACCTATATCTTTAAGGTGCTAACCTCCATATATGTATCTGTTTCCATCAGATGCAAAAAGTACCGAATGTTTCTACTGATAGTTCTTGCATAAGGGCAGAAATGACTGAAAATCATCCAAGTGTGCAATCCACTTTGCACTTGTTTCAAATTAGTGTTTACCATTTTTGTTTCCAATTTTACTTTATTTACCATGTCTAGTGCTCCACTTAGATTTAGTCCAAAACAAAGAAAAATGTCAAAACAACTGAATACAAAATATAATGTATTATTGTTTTAGATTCTGACCAGCAGCCATAGGCTTCAGCAACAGGTGCTTAAAAATCTATAAAAAAGAGATACAAATATAACCCTGATTAATTATGTCAGGAGAACACTGATTCAAAAATATCCTTTCAGTGCAGTCAAGACTAGTGTGGTCACTTCAGAGTCATTGCAATTAACTTTTTATGATAGGTCTATCAATGGCTATTAGCCAGGATGGACAGGGCTGGTGTCCCTAGCCTCTGTTTGCCAGAAGCTGGGAATGGTCAACAGTGGATGGATCACTTGATGCTTGATTACCTGTTCTGTTCAGTCTCTCTGGGGCACCTGGCATTGGCCACTGTCGGAAGACAGGATACTGGGCTAGACAGACTTTTGGTCTATCCCAGTATGGGAAATGATTGCCTAGGTAGGAGTACTGCGGAAAGGTATCTGGAGGTCATAGTGGATCACAAGCTAAATATGAGTCAACAGTGTAACGCTGTTGCAAAAAAAGCAAACATCATTTTGGAATGTATTAGCAGGAGTATTGTAAGCAAGACATGAGAAGTAATTCTTCCGCTCTACTCCACGCTGATTAGGCCTCAACTGGAGTATTGTGTCCAGTTCTAGGAGCCTCATTTCAGGAAAGATGTGGACAAATTGGAGAAAGTCCAGAGAAGAGCAACAAAAATGATTAAAGGGCTAGAAAACATGACCTATGAGGGAAGATTGAAAAAATTGGGTTTGTTTAGTCTGGAGAAGAGAAGACTCAGAGGGGACATGATAATAGTTTTCAAGTATATAAAAGGTTGTTACAAGGAGGAGGGAGAAAAATTGGTCTTCTTAACCTTTGAGGATAGGACAAGAAGCAATGGGCTTAAATTGCAGCAAGGGCGGTTTAGGTTGGACATTAGGAAAAACTTCCTAACTGTCAGAGTGGTTAAGCACTGGAATAAATTGCATAGGGAGGTTGTGGAATCTCCATCATTGGGGATTTTTAAGAGCGTGTTGGACAAACACCTGTAAGGGATGGTCTAGATAATACTCAGTCCTGCCTTGAGTGCATGGGACTGGACTAGATGACCTCTCGAGGTCCCTTCCAGTTCTATGATTCTATTCTATGATTCTGTGGCCTTTCTTATGTTCTGTTCTTATCCTGGTTTAACACAGACTGAGGGACTCAATTGAGTTCAGCTTAAAGGACCATCAACGCACAGCAGTGAGCCAGGGATGCAGTTTTCAAGCTTTTCTACCTAATGTCTTCTTTCTGGTGTTCCCAAAATATAAGTAGGGTGTGACACTGGTAGACCAGATGCCAGCTCATGCCAAGGCCCCAGGCCTCACTGCACACTTACATATACATAGCTGGAAGCCAGCCTTGCTTACCAAGGTGTAGGCTTATTAAAATAAATATTAGGTGTTAAGTTGATAAGAATGTGTTTAGTGTTTTTTTAAATTCTTATAGGATGCTGCATGTATTGTTCGCTCTCAGCTATACACCACGTTATAAAGTAATAGCAAGTATTTGCATTCTAAACCTCAGTGACTAAGTAACTCATCAAACAGGGAAAAAGCTTTGTGTGATGCAAATGATGGTCTCTAAGAAGAAAATATTAAATTCTGTTCATTAAACACAAATGAGCCATAATGCAAGGTCAAAGATCAAAGACTTTATTAAGTGCATTCCTTCCATCCCCTCACCACCCATAAAGAAGGGACCTGCGTGGGAACTGTTGCTGTCAGCCTGTGAAAGAAGCTATAAATATGGAACCAAGGAAAACGTCATCTCTGGACTGCTTGGTTTCTAACAGGGCAGAAAAACAACAAAAAGATGGAGATCCACAGATTTACTCTGAGTGACCCCAAAAGACTTTCAGGAAACTGGCAGTTTACTACATCTCTGCTGCCTTTTGAAATTATAGACAGTGATTCACCTGTATATATATTTTTACCTCTTGTAACCTCTCAATAACTCTTGTTCCTTTTTCTTAGCTAATAAATCTTTAGTTCTTTTACTATAGAACTGGCTACCAGCATTGTCTTTGGTGTTTGATCTGAGATGCAAATTAATGTGGGGGAATGATTGGTCTCTTGGGACTATGTGTAACCTTGAGATTTTTGGTGTAAGTGTCCATTTATCACATAGTCAAGCTTGCTTGAGTGGCAAGATAGACTGGAGTGTCTAAGGGGATTGTCTGTGATTCCATTATAAGACAATGGTAGTACTTGGGGAGTTCTCATTTGTTATTGGGTTGGTGAAATCTAATTATAGAACATACCACCAGATTGAGGTGTCTGCCCTGTTTTTGACAGTCTTCCATGAGGTAGGCATTCATGGTTATGAGCCATTCCAGACAGTGTAACATAGGGAACAATCCTGCAGTGATGACAGTGGGCTGGAAAAGACCTAATAGGTCTTTTTCCTCTCTAGCTTCTATGATTCCTCAATGATCAGCTTCATGTAGCCCAACCCCAAAGGGTCTTGAGCCTTCATCTCTCAAAAAAGTCAATGGGTGCTGAGGATTTAATGTAATGCTGTTATTGTAATGCTGTGTCACATTCCTTTGAAATTGCTTTGTTCCTGGTTTTCTGAGGATTGAGCAGAGCTAAAAGTTTCCAGATACTAATGGTAAATTGTGGTCCCTTTAGGATCATATCATTTTGATTGATAACTAATCCATAGACGCTGTGTGACTCCATAGACTGGTACACACGAATTTTCCTCACTGCTTGGATTGCTGCCCAGACAATGAGAAACAAAACCAGTACCATGGAGAGCTCTGCCGGAGCTGAAGCTTCTGATTGTCAGTGTATGATGTATAAATAGCTCAAGTTTAAAGAATTAAAACTTTTCTTTACATTGAGAATGCAGGAATTATACTGGATATTAATATAAAACCCCACAAGTATCTAAATAATAATATTATAAAGGAAGTAGTTTTATGTTCTCTGCTTTAAGGAATAGTATTAGCTAAATAAACATTCAAAGGATGACATAAAGGTTTATTTGTTTTTCCAAGCTTGGTCTCCAGAGAAGCCTGTGTCTCCGTTTCTGGTTATTTTGTAAGGTATCCTGGTGAGCTTAATGGCTCCAAAGTGAGGAACTGGGGAAAATGCAATGTTATCTTCACAGATAATTGTCTCATCCCCTGAAGTTCATTTAAGGAAAGATTGTGGCAATGTTTCCTCAACCATTCTCCATCCCTGCCTGCTTTTCACTCTGTGACGTGCAAATAAGGGAGACAATGGAGGGTCAAATCCTAAGTTGTTATAGTTTTACTTTTTTCCATCTCAAATAATAGATGATCGTCTATGTTCTAACTTTAATCTCACAACACAATATATTCTTACCACTCTTTCTTGTATATAGAATTAATCTTCATCTGCTGTTCTAGCAGTTATTTCTGTACAGTGTGTTGTGTAAAAACAAGAAATACCTCTACAATAGTACTCAGCAAATGGATATTAATAGAAAGTGGCAGCTACTCAGTGCTTAGATAGCAATCAGATCAATCACTGTAAAATAGTGTTTATAAGCAGCTGCAAGTTCTGCTAAGATTTTATGTGAAATAAATGAATCAAAATATGTTTATTTTGAAAGTAGCTAAATAGGGACCTATTGATGGCTATTGACCTTAAATGGGAAAAGAAAAAAAAAAGTTTGTGCATTCTATGAATTAACACTCCATAGTATTTAATATAAATAGACTAGTACATTTCTGCTCACATGTGAGCATGACTGACATTCTTAAAGTGCATAACTCACTGAAGCAAGTTTTCAGAATTGCTTATTCAATATTTCCCACTTGTCATTAATTAATAGGTTTGTTTAAGTGGTGGTTCTGAGAATGTTTTATAGGGGTGCAAAGCTCAGGGTTCTATCTGACAATACTGCATGCCTTCTGATTTTAGAAGTTAATCTAGCACAAGTAAAAAAAAAAAAGCTCACATTTCCCAACTATTATCTCAGAAACATTCAATTATATGAGTGCTACCACCACATCTGCATATTTTACTTCATACTCACAAAGTATATTTATTCATCTACATTAAAAACATTTATCACTTATATTTTCTTTGCTGCCTTCCAACACCCACTCCCCCCCACACACTTGCTGTCCCCCCTGCCCTTAGCACATCCTTTCAGATGTACAGAGTAATCAGTTTTGAATGTCTGTTCTTTATAGCACGAAAATGACTCCTCAAATCAGAATAATCTGTGCCTCTAAAATCCAGTGCACAGAAGAAAGATATTTTGTTAGGTCAATTTCATAGTGCAGAATCTATGAGTGCTAGGTTTCCACTAAAAGGTTTTTTTTCCAGCTCCTCTGGAGGTACTCACTTATAGGTAATTGTAACAATGTTGGTGTAAAAACACGATGCAGCAATAAGTGGTGCTGTAGTTCTTTTATTTATGGAAATGTTTCTGAAGGACAACAGGAAGCTGCTGAGAGAAGTCAGGAAATATTAAGTCCTCAACATCATCTGGAATATGGATTAACTACTTTTATTCAGGGAAGATCAGATATAATTTACTTTATACAGCAAAGGGAAAATGAAGGGAAAAGAGCTAATATTTTCAATGAATTTATTTTACAAATACTTGTTTGAAATATCATGCACAGAACCTAAAAACTTCAGCCTGAAATCCCCCGCATCCCTCCCCGCCCCCAAAAAACCCATTCTGTTCTATTCCTGTAGGTATTGAAATACTAAAAATAAAGAAATATGAAAGGGGAAGAAAAATGCCTGCAAGGAAGGAGGCAAAGCTACTGTTAATAACAACTTGGGGAATTTGATTTATCAAAACAGGTTATTTTTCAGGATGATTGTGTATTGATTCCAGTGGTTTTAAAAATATGTTTTAGGGTTTTGGAAGCACAATGAATATTAAAAACAAATGCTTATCAGCAAATATGACAGCAGGTTAAAATAGATTTTTGGATCCGTATCGCCTGGACCAGGAAAACTGCATTTAGTGCAAGTCTGGAGGGGAGGAGGCAAAACACTCAGCCACTTTTGCAGATCCCCAACCTCTGGGCCTGACCAGGATCAGGGTGCAAATCAGGCAGCCCTATCTTATGTCAGCCCATAAATAGCCCTCAGGTACTGTTTTGGCAGTCAGGGATCAGCCAGCTGCAAGAAGTATGAGCCAGAAGTATAGATGGACACTACTGTGACTTGAAGGCAGAGGTGGAAGGCCAGAAATGTGGCATTCTTCAGACAGAGACCCTCAAAACATTAAGTGCTGAGGGATGGAGACTGGTGCCAGTGCTTTTGCCCCATCTCATTTCTCATTGTCTGCAGGAGGAGAGAGAATGAAAGGAATATAGAAAGAGAGAGGAGGGCAAGTATCAGGAGGGATTCAGTCAGAGTCCCTTTCCCCATATAACAGACTGGGGTGGTAAAAAGGGAGCAGTAATTTCCACCTTAATGTCTGATCTTAGTGTTTGGCAGTTCTATTTCAGCTGGAATTGAGGCTGGTAAGGGGGATGGGGCCCTCTTGGGATTGTGAGCAGTCAGGTGTAACTTACAACATTCTTAAGGCTAAACTAACTTACACCAGGTATGGCATAGTCATAAAAATAAGAATGGCCATACTGGGTCAGACCAATGGTCCATCTAGCCCAGTATGCTGTCTTCTGACAGTAGCCAGTGCCAGATGCTTCAGAGGGAATGAAATTAACAAAACAAGGCAATTATCGAATGATCCATCCTCCTGTTATCCAGTCCCAGCTTCTGGCAGTCAGACAGACCATCTTGGCTAATAGCCAGTGATGGACTTATCCTCCATAAGCTTATCTAATTCTTTTTTAAACCCAGTTATAATTTTAGCCTCCACAACATCCCCTGGCAACGAGTTCCACAGGTTGACTGCATGTTGTGTGAAGAAGCACTACTTGTTTGTTCTAAACCTGCTGCCTATTAACTTCATTGGGTGACCCCTGGTTGTTGTGTTATCTGAAGGATAAATAAAAATTCCCTTTTCACTTTCTATACCTAATTCATGATTTTATAGACCTCTCTCATATCCCCGATAGTCATCTCTTTTCTGAGATGACCAGACCCAGACTTTTAATCTCACCTCATATGGAAACTGTTCCATACCCCTGATCATTTTTGTTGCTCTTCTTTGGACCTTTTCCAATTCTATGTCATTTTTGAGATGGGGTAACCAGAACTGGACACAGTATTCAAGATGTAGGAGTACCATGGATTTATACAGTGGCAATATGATATTTTCTGTTTTATTATCTATCCCTTTCCTAATGGTTCCGAACATTCTGTTAGCATTTTTGACTGTCGCTGCACATTGAGACGATATTTTCAGAGAACTACCCAGGATGACTCAAAATCTCTTTCTTGAGTGATAACATCTAAATTAGACCCCATCATTTTGTATGTATAGTTGGGAATTATTTTTTCAAATGTACATTACTTTGCACTTATCAACACTATGCTTCATTTATTATTTTGTGGGTCAGTCACCCAGTTTTATGAGATCCCTTTGTAAGTCTTCACAGTCAGCTTTGGACTTAACTAACTTGAGTAATTTTATATCATCTGCAAATTTTGCCACCACACTGTTCAACTCTTTTCCAGATCATTTATGAATATGCTGAACAGCACAAGTCCCTGTACAGATCCTTAGGGGACCCCGCTATTACCTCTTTCCACTGTGAAAACTGACCATTTATTCCTACCTTTTGTTTCCTATCTTTTAACCACTTACTGATCCATGAGAAGATCTTACTTTTTATCCCATGACTGCTTACTTTGCTTAAGAGCCTTTAATGTGGGACCTTGTCAACTAAATCACCCTTGTCCACATGCATGCAGACACCCTCAAAGACGTCTAATAGATTAGTGAGGCATGATTTCCCTTTACACGAGCTGTATTGACTATTCCCCAACATTTCATGTTCATCTATATGTCTGATAATTTTGTTCTTAACTATAGTTGCAACCAATCAGCCTGGTACTGTTTAGGCTTACTTGCCTGTAATTGTCAGGTTTGTCTCTGGAGCCTTTTTAAAAAATCAGCGTTATATAAACTATCCTCCAGTCATCTGGTACAGAGGTTGATTTCAGTTATAGCTTACATACCACAGTTGATATTTCCGCAATTTCATATTTGAGTTTCTTCAGAACTCTTGGGTGAATACCATCTGATTATGGTGACTTATTACTGTTTAATTTATCCTCAAACCTTCTCATTGACAATCCAATCTGGCACAGTTCTTCAGATTTGTCATTTAAAAAGAATGAGTCGAGTGTGGGAATCTTCCTCACATCCTCTGCAGTGAAGACTGGTGGAAAAAAATCATTTAGTTCTTCTGCAATTTGCGTTGTCTTCCATAAGTGCTCCTTTAGCATCTTGATCAGCCAGTAGCCCAACTCATTGTTTTGCAGGCTTCCTGTTTCGCATGTACTTAAAAAAATTCCTGTTAGTTTCTGTATCTTTTGCTAATTGTTCTTCAAATTCTTTTTTTGGCCTGTCTAATTATACTTTTATGATTGACTTGCCAGAGTCTATGCTCCTTTCTATTTTCCTCAGTCGGATCTGACTTACAATTTTTAAAGGATGCCCTTTTGCCTCTAACCGCCTCTCCAACTCTGTTATTTAGCCATGGTGTCAATTTTTGGTCCTCTTACCATTTTTTTTTAAATTTGGGGCATACATTTAGTTTGAGCCTTTATTATGGTGTTTTAAATAGTTTCCATACAGCTTGCAGGCATTTCAACCTTGTGACTGTTCCTTTTAATTTCTGTTTAGCTAGCTTCCTAATTTTTGTGTAGTTCCTGTTTTTGAAGTTAATGCTACTGTGGTGGGTTTCGTTTGTATTTTTCCCCCACCAGGATTTTAATTTTAATTACATTATGGTTGCTATTACTGAGCAGTTCAGCTATATTCACCTCTCAGACTAATCTGTGTGCCACTTAGGACTAAATCAAAAATTGCCTTTGCCCTATTTATATTTCTAATAATCTAATCCTCCACTGGTATTAACTGTCTCTTCCTAATAACAATGGTTCCCATCTCCAGAGCACTATCCTCAGTGTGAGAGGATCATGACCAACGTTCCCTCTAATTTTTCCATCCATGTGCAGAATGAATTTTGTTATGTGCCCCAATATCGAGGTAATGTGCGGATGTGTGCCACCAGTAGAAAAAAAAAACTAGATATAATATATAGTTTTAAAAAGTTACCATAGTGATAATTACTCCAGCCAGGACAGCTTAGGCGTTTTAGAACTCACTAATGAAAGAATTAAATTTAAGCATAAGAGCGAAATAAAATTATGAAACGCATAGACCAGTCAAAAAACTAAAATAACATCACTTTGAAAGAATAAAATGACAGAATATATGTGCATTGCAGGAAGTACCAAGAAGTAACAACAACAGCAATAATATAAGTATGTGTTGGGAGGTGAGTGTGAAAGAGACGTGTGCGTGTGTGTGTGAAAGAGAGAGACAGTGTGTGTGTGTTTGTATTTGTGTGAGAGACAGAGAGTGTGTGCGTATGTGTGTGAGAGACAGAGTGTGTATGCTGGGGGAGTGTATGAGACACGCGCTGCCCCTTTAAGTAGATCAGCGCTCACCAGTCTGAAGGCTGCTTGTTCAGACACAGCAGCAGCCGCCAGCAGCTCCGTCCCACATCCCACTCCTGAGCCCTGTTGTATCCCCCCCCGCCCGGCTCTGCGGAGATGGGGTACATGGGCAGGGGGTGGGAGGAAGTAGGACACCCTGACATCAGTCCCCCCCTCCCTGCCCCTCTCTGCACAGCAAGCAGGAGGCTCCCGGGAGCAGCTGGCCAGGGGCTCTAAGGCAGAGGGCAGGAGCAGCGAAGCAGCGGGGCATGGGCATCTGAGGTGTGCGGCACTTGATCGACTGCTGTGTGGCCGTGCAGGCGCGCAGCTTAGAGGGAACACTGATCTCGACACCAATCTGGAAGGATGGTGGCAATCATTTCCCTTGGGATCATTTCCTTCCACTCCAGTTTGATGATGGTCTTCCCTGAGACTTTCATCCTCCTCAACAGTACAGAGGCTGTCAGACTGGGGGTGAGACCAATCTACTGTGTCCCTGAAAGTCTTGTCTATGTACCTCTCTGTCTCCTTTAGTTCTTCCAGTTCAGCCACTCTGGTCTCAAGAGCCCATGAGTTGCTTGCACTGAATGCACACATACGCCACTTGCCCACAAGGCAGGTAACATGCTGCATTCAATGCAATCAGATGGATAACCCCCACTCTGCTGCAGGCCTTCTGCTGGGGTTATTTTTACTTTTGCAGGACTTTGTTTGTTTGTTTGTTTGTTCTCTACTTTGTGGGTAGGTTACTGGTCAAAGTTTAAAGTATGTTTGTTAGGTGTATCTGGCTCTCATGTTCCCTCTCTAAACTCCCTCACAAAACTCCCCTGTTTGCTGCTCCTGTTTGCTAGCGCCTCCGGTCCATTAAAAGCTGCCTTTTAAAACCCCATTCTCCCTGCGTTAGCCATGCCCCCTTGTCAAGGGATCCTACAGGGATTAGGGATCAAAGGACAGCAGGCTAGAGCCTCGTTAGTAAACTCTCAGCCTAGCCTAGCAGGCTTCTTGGCTCAGCACACAGTCCTGAAAACAGTCCTCATTTGGCTTCAGGATCATCTGGCCTCAGGTGTCTTAAAGTCACTTTCCTCCTTTCTTCTTTTCCCCAGTTTTGCACCGAGCAGAGCGTGGCCACGGCAGGAAATCTGGGCCTGGGAATATGCCTTTGCAGAAGGATGCAAGGCTGGACAGCTGAAAAGCAGGCGGGGGAAACCTCCTCTCCCATCATGTTGCCAAGAAGTTGCTGGGCTACCCTCAGGGAGTTCCTGGATCTGAAACTGGCCCACTAATATTTTTTTATTCCTTACCCTTACAGCTCTATGTTCAATCCAGACCAAGCACACCACTGCAACAGGATTGGTGGACAGCCCAACAGCTAGGGCAGGCGAGGCTACAATTGGAGAGGGACAGAGTATGTCTGGAAACACAGCAGCTTGCAGACTGGGAGCAAGAGAGAGCAGATTGGGAGCAGCAGCACCAGAGCTAGAGAGAAGAGATGGGACTAAAGCATCAGTATGAGAGAGAAAAGAAAGAGAATCAGCATCAGCACAAGGAGCGCCAGCGATAGCATGAGGAGAGAGAGAGAGAGAAGGACAGGGAGCATCAATATCAGTTGAAGATAGAGAGACTGCACCAGTAGAACAGGAATCCAGTAGGTGGAGCCAGCCCCCAGGTACATGTCCCGGTGGGTGGTATAGACCCCAAATTACTTGCTTGCCTAAGGAAAGTGGGTGACAGGATGTGTTCCTATATGCTTTTGAAATGGGGTGTGAATTGAATAAGGTGGGAAAAGGGACTATAGTAAGGTACCTGGCTCTACTACGGTCTCAGACAAAAGGCCTTGGACATTTTTACCCTTATTAGAAGAGAGGACTATAAAGATTATGATTGTTGTAAACAAGCTTTGTTGCGAAAGTTTAAACTGACACCCCAAATGTATCAGAGAAGGTTTTGGGGAGTTCATAAAAGGGGTAAATGACATATGCTGAGGTTTTAACCCAAATTAGGGTTATGTAAAGAAATGGAGAACTGGTTGGGGGTTGGCACAGTTAATGAGGCCTAAGAGTTAATGGGTATAGAACAATTCTATAAATTCTGCAACCTTAACCTGAAAACATGCTTAATAGACAAAAATCCAAGAGGCGTGATGATAGCGGAGAAACTGGAAGACTAGTATGTGGATAATTGTCCTGGTTGTCAGAGAAAACCTAATATAGGGAGGGAATGGGATCAGAGGAGAGCTACTGGGTTGAAGCAGAGATCCACATTCAGGGGGGATGGAAACCACCTCCCAGAAGCCCTGGACAGATGGGGAGAAGCGGTGTTCTATATGTGGCCAGTGGGGTCATTTTGCCTGAGACCGCCCACGATGCTCACTATGTCCCAGTGCAGTGCTGCATCCTAACCTCACACAGTTAACTGTGTGACCGAACCTCTGAAGGGAGAGAGTCACAGAGCCAGTTTGTCAATGGAGTATAATGTTCATGCTGAACCATTCACACACCAGACCATTATATGCATGTCATGCTGCACCCTCCTGGATGCAGACCCATTCAATCAGCAATGGGAGTGAAGGTGGTGGTTAATGGCAAGTCATTCCCCGGATGCTGAGACACTGGGACTGCTAAAACTGTAGCTAAGCCCCAGGTTGTGAAACCCCATCAAATGCTCCCAGGGTGTGAAATGCGGGTTAAGGATCCTGGTATGAAAGCAATCGCTCTACCTCCATCGTAGATTTCTATACAGATCCAAGAAATGTCAGTGTGCTTGTTGTAGGTGTGTTGTCAGATACTCCATATTCTTTGCTTTTTGGGCAATGTTAGAGCATTGAAAACAGAAAGGGTAGACGAGGCCCCCTCAGTTAGCCTCAGACAGCCAGGAGAGTGTGTGAGCAAACATGCAAATAGAATAGCTAATGGGGGATGCTGGTGTGTGTCACATCCCCCCTGCCAGTGTCTAAGAAGAGTCAGGATATATATCCCTAGCCTCTGGAGACAAATACCTAGGCAGGGGATAAGATCACCTGTTACTCCACAGAAGAGACAGGACCTATTGACTTGATGGGGAACTCTCTGGTTCATAAACCCCAGATCAGGGAATTGAGCTTTCTGCCAACCCTTCAAAGGGACTCAGGGGCAGTACAGTGCATGGTGATGGCAGTGTCTCCAGCCAAAAGTAGGGACATTGAGGCAGCTGAAGCGCATTGCCAAATCTTTGACACCCACCCAAGGGTGGGAAATGCCCAAGTAAAGGGTATGATAGATGCTTGGAAGATGACAAAGGTAACTACAGCCAGAAAAGAAGGGGGACTACTTCCTGCAGTTTCTGAGTGCCTGATGGTCTGTGAAAATGTAAAGGATCCTGAACCAGGTGGGAGAGAGATTTCTGCTCACCTTGACTCAGTGTGAGGGGAACCTAAGGGGTGGGGGGCGGGGAATAATCCTCCCTCTCACCCAAAGGAGCTGGAGTGAGGCCACCACAGTCTCTGCATCCCAACCTCATGGGAGATGGGGAAGAGAAAGGAGTTTGGCTTTGGGGGAGGCTTGAAGACTCTCTTTGGCCTGACAACTCTGCTCTTAAGAGCACTGTATAGTTGAAAGCTGCTTCACAGGGAGGCAACTCTGACAGAGTTCTCTCTTTGGTCCACAGAATGGCTGCTTGTAATATTCCTCCATGGGCGGGGAACCTCAATCCATTGCTGAAGCAGTTAATCCCTTGGGAGACAAAGGGACACCACACACACTCCCTAGAAACTGGACAGGAGGTGAGAGTGAGAGAACTAGGTCTCAAGTTTACACTCAAAGGTTTGGGGGTAAGAAGGGTGCATGTGGGGATTTTTGAAGGATGTATGCTGGATTGCTAGCAGAATGTTTGTTATCTGAACAGGTGAAATGTGAAATTGTGAAAAGTAATGGCAAAACCACCATCCAGGGAATAAATCTGTCCAGGCAATAATCCCCTAGGATGCCAGTCAGCACCTGCACACACCCACTTCTGCAGTGGGGAGATGTGACAGACTGACAATAACCTGTAACGTCCTGAACAAACCTTATGGAATTAAGATAAACCTTAGTCAATTAGGTTTCAAAGTGGTAGCCATGTTAGTCTGTATCACCAAAAACAATGAAGAGTCCTTGTGGCACTTTAGAAACTAACAAATTTATTTGGGCATAAGCTTTCATGGGCTAAAACCCACTTCATCAGATGCATGGAGTGAAAAATACAGTAGGCAGTTATATATATTACAGTACGTTAGCATTGACCCCCCACTGGGTAAGGCAATTTGCATCTTTTCATGTGTTTCGTGTTCTTCACTCAGACAGAGCTTTCCCGCTCATCTGCTGGGGCTACCTGGAAACCAGAGCTACTTGGCCACTCAGGTGCCAACACCTCCTGCTGGGAAACCACCATGCAGGTGGGGCCCTCTTCCTGTGATGGACTCATAGAATCGTAGGACTGGAAGAGGTCATCTAGTCCAGTCCCCTGCACTCAAGGCAGGATTTAGGATTATCTAGACCAGGGGTTGGCAACGTTCGGCACGCGGCTCGCCAGGGTAAGCACCCTAGCGGGCCGGGCCAGTTTATTTACCTGCTGACGCGGCAGGTTCGGCTGATCGCGGCCCCCACTGGCCGCGGTTCACCGTCCCGGGCCAATGGGGGCAGCGGGAAGCCGCGGCCAGCACATCCCTCGGCCCGCGCCGCTTCCCGCCGCCCCCATTGGACCGGGACGGTGAACCGTGGCGAGTGGGGGCCGCGATCGGCCGAACCTGCCATGTCAGCAGGTAAATAAACTGGCCCGGCCCGCTAGGGTGCTTACCCTGGCGAGCCGCGTGCCGAACGTTGCCGACCCCTGATCTAGACCATCCCTTGTCTAACCTCCTCTTAAAAATCTCCAATGATGGCAATTCCACAACCTCTCTAGGAAATTTATTCCAGTGCTTAACCATCCTGACAGGAAGCTTTTCCTAATGTCCAACCTAAACCGCCCTTGCTGCAATTTTAGCCCACTGCTTCTTGTCCTATCCTCAGAGGTTAAGGAGAATATTTCTTCCTCCTCCTTGTAACAAACTTTTATGTATTTGAAAACTGTTATCATGTTCCCTCCGAGTCTTCTCTTCTCCAGACTAAGCAAACCTAATTTTTTCAATCTTCCCTAATAGGTCATGTTTTCTAGGCCTTTAATCATTTTTGTTGCTCTTCTCTGGATTCTCTTCAATTTGTCCACATCTTTCCTGAAATGTGGCACCCAGAACTGGACACAATATTCTAGTTCAGGCCTAATCAGAGTGGAGTGGAGCAGAAGAATTACTTCTTGTTGGGTCTTGCTTAGAACACTCCTGCTAATACATCCCAAAATGATATTTGCTTTTTTTGCAACAGTGTTACATTGTTGACTCATATTTAGCTTCTGATCCATTCTGACTCCCAGATCTCTTTCTGCAGTACTCCTTCCTGGGCACTCATTTCCCTTGGCTCCTAAGCAACCAGAGGAGCTAGCAAATAGGAGCAACTAACAGGGGAGTTTTGCAAGGGAGTTTACAGGGGGAGTGTGAAGTGGCTAGGTACACTTAACTTAAGGTACACTTAAACTTCTGCAAACTTAAAGCCAAAACCACCCCCTAATAAAAACAAAAGAACAACAAAGGAACAAGCTTCAGGAGTTAAAAGATAATGCAGGCAGAAGTCCAGCAACAGAGTGGGGGCTACCCAGTTTATTGCACCCAATGCACCATGTATGATTACCTGCCCTATGGGCAGGTGGTGTATGTGCGCATTCAGTGCAAGGAGCTCCTGGCCCTCAGAGACCGTGTAGGAGCTAAGTGAGACAGAGAGGTACATAGATGAGACTTTCTGGGACACAGATGAACAGTCCCATCCCTGGTCAGACAGCCTCTGTGCTGTTGAGGAGGATGAAAGTCTCAGGGAAGGAGAACATCCAACTGGAGCAGAGGGAAAAGATCCCATAGTTGGGACCCTCCTTCCAGATGATGTTGTGGTGTCCTCTCGCACTGAGGATACCTCTCCAGTGGAGGGAACTCCAGTTATTAGGAAAAGATAGGTATTAGTAATGGGTGATTTGATCATTAGAACCATAGATAGCTGGATTGCGATGATCAGGAGAACCACATTGTGTCTTGCCTGCCTGGTGCGAAGGTTGCGGATCTCTTGAGACACCTAGATAGACTTATGTGTAGTTCTGGGAAGGAGCCAGTGGTCGTGGTACACATAGGTACCAATAACATAGGGAAGGATAGGATAGAGGTCCTGGAGGCCAAATTTAGGCTGCTAGGTAAGAGATTGATGTCCAGGACCTCCATGGTAGCATTCTCTGAGATGCTCCCAGTTCCACATGCAGAGCCAGTTAGACAGGGAGAACTGCAGCGTCTCAATGTCTGGATGAGACGATGGTGTAGGGAGGAGGGGTTTAGATTGATTAGGAACTGGGGAAACTTTTGGGAAAGGGTGAGCCTATATAAGAAGGATGGGCTCCACCTAAATCAAAATGGAACCAGATTGCTGGCACTTAAAATTAAAAAGGTCCTAGAGCAGTTTTTAAACTAAGGGCTGGGGGAAAGCCGACAGGTGCAGAGGAGCATGTGGTTCAGACAGAGACATCCCTTAGGGGAGGATCTATTAATGGAGATTCTCTATGTCCTAGTAAGGAGGAAAGGATGGAAGATGATAAAATAGATGTAGGATCTGATGAGAAACAGTCAAATGAAAGAAGTCCCACTCAATTGCATCATGTAATGGCAGACAGCTAAAAAATGACAAGTTTTTTAAGTGTTTATATACCAATGCTAGAAGTCTAAATAATAAGATGGGTGAACCACAGTGCCTTGTATTAAATGAGGATATTGATATAATGGGCATCACAGAAACTTGGTGGAATGAAGATAATCAATGGGACACAGTAATACCAGGGTACAAAATATATCGGAAGGACAGAACAGGTTGTGCTGGTGGGGGGTGGGAGGAGGTAGCACTATCTGTGGGGAAAAAAGCGTAGAATCAAATGAAGTAAAAATCTTAAATGAACCAAACTGTACCAAAGAATCTCTATGGATAGTAATTCTATGCTCTAATAATAAGAATATAGAGGTAGGGATATATTAGCGACCATCTGACCATGATAGTGATAGTGACTGTGAAATGCTCAGGGAGATTAGAGAGGCTATTAAAATAAAAAAACTCAATAATAATGGGAGATTTCAACTATCCCGATATTGACTGGGTACATATCACCTCAGAATGGGATACAGAAATAAAGTTTCTTGACACCTTAAATGACTGCTTCTTGGAGCAGCTAGTCCTGGAACTCACCAGAGGAAAGGCAAGTCTTGATTTAGTCTGAAGTGGAGCACAGGATCTGGTCCAAGAGGCAAGTCTTGATTTAGTCTTAAGTGGAGCACAGGATCTGGTCCAAGAGGTGAATATAGCTGGACCACTTGGTAATAGTGACCATAATATAATTAAATATAATTAAATTTAGCATCACTGTGACAGGGATAACACCACAGCAGCCCAACACTGTAGCATTTAATTTCAGAAAGGGGGACTACATAACAATGAGGAGGTTAGTTAAACAGAAATTAAAAGGTACAGAGCCAAAAGTAAAATCCCTGCAAGCAGCATGGGCCACTGGATGATCGAGATGCTAAAGGAGCACTAAAGGATGATAAGGCCATTGCAGAGAGACTAAATGAATTCTTTGCATCGGTCTTCACAGCTGAGGATGTGAGGGAGATTTCCACACCTGAGCCATTCTTTTTAGGTGACAAATCTGAGGAACTGTCCCAGATTGAGGTGTCATTAGAAGTCCCACTCAATTGCATCATGTAATGGCAGACAGCTAAAAAATGACAAGTTTTTTAAGTGTTGACTGGGCAACAAAATGGCAGATGAAATTCAATGTTGATAAATGCAAAATAATGCACATTGGAAAACATAATCCCAACTATACATATAAAATGATGGGTTCTAAATTAGCTGTTACCACTCAAGAAAGAGATCTTGGAGTCACTGAGGATAGTTCTCTGAAAACACCCACTCAATGTGCAGCAGCAGTCAAAAAAGAGAACAGAATGTTGGGTATCATTAAGAAAAGGGATAGATAAGAAGACAGAAAATATCATATTGCCTCTATGTAAATCCATGGTATGTCCACATCTTGAATACTGAAGATATGGTCACTCCATTTCAAAAAAGATATATTGGAATTGAAAAAGGTTCAGAAAAGGACATAAAAATAATTAGGGGTATGGAACGGGTTCCGTCTGAGGAGAGATTAATAAGACTGGGTCTTTTCAGCTTGAAAAAGAGACAACTAAGGGGGGATATGATAGAGGCTTATAAAATCATGACTGGTGTGGAGAAAGTAAGGAAGGAAGTGTTATTTACTCCTTCTCATAACACAAGAACTAGGGGTCACCAAATGAAATTAATAGGCAACAGATTTAAAACAAATAAAAGGAAGTATTTTTTCACACAACGCACAGTCAACCTGTGGAACTCCTTGCCAGAGGATGTTGTGAAGACCAAGACTATAACGGTGTTCAAAAAAGAGGATAGGTCCATCAATGGCTGTTAGCCAGGATGGACAGGGATGGTGTCCCTAGCCTCTGTTTGCCAGAAGTTGGGAATGGGTGACAGGGGATGGATCACTTGATGATTACCTGTTCTGTTCATTCCCTCTGGGGCACCTGGCATTGGCCACTGTTGGAAGACAGGATTCTGGGCTAGTTAGGCCTTTAGTCTGACCCAGTTTGGCCATTCTTATGTTCTTATATTCTTATTTTGTATGTGTTACTGATTGTTCCTGCCTAAGTGTCTTGTCTGCAGCTGGGGACCACAGGAGCATATCAGGGTTCCAGCTACACCTCATCCCTTGGCATGCCCCCTACATGCCTTAAATGCCTCGGCCATGAGTGGGGGTTAGGTAGGGTTGGAACTCTGGCAGCAACTACTCTCTGTTCTCATCACATCCCCTTCTTGCTTGCAGGAGTAGCAGCAAAGCTTGAGTTCCTTCACACACCCAGACTCAGGTCCTAAATGGCCACAAATGAAGTGGGTGGGAGCATTATACACCCTTAGGCCCTATATGGCGGTATAGGAAGGAATCACAATCTAACCCAGCATTTTTTAATATTTTGTTCTGGATACAGTTTCTCAGTCTTTCTTATGAAACACTGGGTTTACCTTGCTCTCCTATTTAAAGTATGGACATGAGAAGTGGTTCAGAGATTAAGGTTACTGTCCAGCACTCCTCATCATTGTCAGCTTCCTCCTGAAACGCCTTACCCTATGAGCCAGGTGTCATTAATGAGTTGTAAATGTGAGTTTCAATGATCTTTTGATTTATGATTTTGTCAAGTTAAAAAAAAAGGAGTAAAGAGAAAGACATTTTCAAATTACTCAGATCCTAGCATCTTAATTTAATCACTTTAAATGTAACCAGATGCGGCACATGTAATCCTGATGTAAACAGTGTGCCACTAGATGGATTCAGCTGACATCAGTTGGCAGAAGAGGAGTCTTCCTTCTGTGTTAGAATCTAACAAATGAAGAAAGCACCAATTAGTGATTAAAAATAATAAGCTCTTTAAGAAATCAGCTTTCAGATATAAAATACTGATTAGTTGGGGATATGTGTTTCAGTTAAGTTAAAGGTGTATGCTTATGTATACAACTAATATTTGTGTAGCTATTAATTTTAAGAAATGCAACACATAATTATATTCCTTGACTACCTATTGTGGTCCTCAGACAAGTGAACACTTAAATATGGGATACAATTATGAGCATATTATCTGTGAGAAAATATCACAACCTCAGAATTAGCTTACTACCTTATCCGCATGCTGTACAAATCTGTGCTACTAAGGTATGTTTCCTACTTAAAGTGCTTCACAAAATGCAAACAAAGTTTTGCATTAAGTTCAAGGAAATATAATAAAGATGTTACTAAACTCAAGTGTCATAGAGCTGCATCTTTCAAGAAAGGCGGATTTATGGGGAAGAGGGAACTGGCTCAAAAAAGCAGTAATGGGATAGGCAGCCTTTAAACTTTAGTCCCTCGTTCAACTCTTGCCCAGGTCAGTGGTGAATGAAATTCATTAATGTGTAATGCTTGCTCAGTGGTACAGAATATGTGACATTTGGCACAGATAAAGGCTGGAAATTTGCTCTGACCTGTTTCTGGAGAGGAGTAGTAGCAGTGCAGATTATCCTCATTCATTCATTACACATGAGCAGAAGTCCACCACGCCTGCTCTTGGAAGTTTGGATCAGCTTGGTATTCTACTCTGGAATTGGGCATTATAGTCACAGAAATGATGAGTAGAAGCACTACTTGGACCTAGTGATGTATTAAGTGCATGTAAAGAGCTCCCATGTGGCAGGGCTCAGTCAGAATACCTCAATCCTATACATTTGAGGGGTCTTGGAATGGCTGATCCATGGTGAATTCAACAATGTGTGAAAATTGGAGGTCTTCATCCAGTTTCCAATGGGCGGTTGCCCACAGCATAAAAACTATGATTTAACCTGATACTTATTCTTGGGTCTCAGAAAGGCCAAGGATTGAACGGCCATGGAAACACTCAACCTTGGTGGTGGTTCCTCCAGAGCATGTGTTGAGGCATATTGCCAGAGCAATATACACTACTGCATTATGCACTATATCTGTTATTGTGGATAAATAACTGACGCCAGTTGCCAAGGTTATATGACTCGTACCTTTAATGAACGTTTCTAAATTTCCTAATTTAAAAAATCTATAAAAATAGGTTTATCAGTCAGGCTGATAAAAACCGATTCATCATTTTCTGTTTTATTTTTTAAATCGGCATAACCTCAAATAGTTTATTTTTCATTATTTTGGTTTTTTGAGTTCTAAATTTTCACACACAGTGGAATGTGTTTGCCCTTTCTGCACTTTTGTGTATGGTGAAATCTGTGCTTTATGCCTACTGTGAACTTTGCTTTAAAAAATTATATAGATTCTCCAGAATGTCTCAGAAATGTCTGCTACACACATGGTTTCAAAATTTTGGGAGTTTTCCAAGTACTAGTACAATAGGAATGGATTAAAACAAGAGTGATACTCACAGCTGAATGATTATGGAGACATTGCTGTAGGGCATATAGGATTTTTTTAATATTAATTACTTAAAGTGCATTTCTGAAAAGTGACCCTCTAATGGCATCATAGGGTTGTGTGTTTATAGGCTCTCTAAATGAATATCAAATCTCCTCATTTTATGAAGAAAAGATTAGGGGATTTTAACTGCCAAACTCAATCTGGAATCTGAAACTCACACTGTGTTCTTTCCTGCTCACATGCAAACAGTTATAAAGAATTTGCAGTTTGGGGCCTAGCTAACAATTCTGTTGATGATGTGTTAGCCAGAATGGAATCCAACTCATTCTCCCATAGATGAATTGTCTCTGCAGTGATAACAGGAAAAAAAGGAAATACAAAAAGTGTTTTTGACACTAAAAGAAGTAGGTATGACTGAATGCACACAGGCCGCATTCTATTGAGTAAGCTTTTACATTTTATATAGACATATTTTTGTTCAGAATGGAACTTAAATTACAGAAGAAATGTTAATTACACCATGATTCAATTACGGCTCAGATAGAAATTTCCTGTTGTCTAGGAAATTTAAGAGGAGGGAGACTAAATTATTTAGATTGTTCAATACAGTAAATCAGGGGTTGGCAACCTCTGGCATGCGGCTCGCCAGGGTAAGCACCCTGGCGGGCCGGGCCGGTTTGTTTACCTGCCGCGTCCGCAGGTTCGGCCGATCGCGGCTCCCACTGGCCGCAGTTCGCCGCTTCAGGCCAATGGGGGCAGCAGGAAGCCGCAGCCAGCACATCCCTTGGCCCGCGCCACTTCCCACAGCCCCCATTGGCCTGGAGCGGCGAACCGCAGCCAGTGGGAGCCGCGATCGGCCGAACCTGTGGACGCAGCAGGTAAACAAACTGGCCCGGCCCGCCAGGGTGCTTACCCTGGCAAGCCGTGTGTCAGAGGTTGCCGACCCCTGCAGTAAATTAATCCCTTAAAAACAGTACTCATGTAGGGTGAATTTTTAGAAAGTGCCTATGTAACTTAAAAGTCTAAATCTCATTTTCAAAAAGGACATATGGATTTAAGTCCCATTGACTTTCAGTGAGACTTAGAGTAAAATTTTCATAAGTACCTAAGTGACTTAGGAACCTAAATTCCAGTGCTTAATTTGTGCCAGCGGCTTGCAAGGGCTGAGCTCCGGCTCCTCTAGGCTTGACAGTTCATAGCTCTGGCACCTATGGGCTTGATGCATCAGTTAAGAATATAAAAATATTGCTTGAGCCCCGGCACCTCTTTCATTACAAATTAAACACTGCTAAATTCCATCGACTTTTAGTGGAATTTAGGCTCCTATATTATCCAGGTGCTTTTGAAAATGTTACCCTTAGGGTCCTAAAGACCAGATTAATAAAGGAATTTATAAAGGAATTTTTGCACTTAAAGATGCAGAAAGGCACCTAGTGTAGTAGGATTTTAAAAAGCATGCCTGGTCACCTAACTCCCATCAGTGTGAGTTCAGCACTTAGATACTTTTGTAAATCCCACTAGGTTAGGGTTGCCAACTTTATAATCCCACAAAACCGAACACCTTAGCCCTGCCCCTTTTTTGAGGCCATGCTCCTTTCCCCATCCCTTCCCCGAAGCCCTGCCCCCATGCTCAGTAGATTCCCCCTCCCTCGGTGGCTCGCTCTCCCCCACCCTCACTTACTTTCACTGGGCTGAGGCAGGAAGTCGGGGTGTGGGAGATGGTAAGGGCTCTACCTGGGGGTGCGAGCTCTGGGGTGAGGCCAGAAATGAGGAGTTCAGGGTGCCGGAGGGGGCTCCAGGCTGGGGCAGGGGGTTGGGGTGCAGGAGGGGGTGAGTGCTCCGGCTGGGAGTGTGAGCTCTGGGATGGGGCTGGGGATGAGGGGTTCAGCATGCAGGAGGGGGCTGCGGGTTGAGGCAGGGGGTTGGGCTGCAGGGGGGGTGAGGGCTCCATCTGGGGGTGGGGCTGAGGATGAGGGGTTTCGGGTGCAGGAGGGGGCTCCAGGCTTGGGGATGGGACAGAGGGGCTCAGGGTGTTGGAGGGACACTGGGCTGGGGCAGGGGGTTGGGGTGCAGGGGGGTGAGGGCTCCATATGGGGATGCGGGCTCTGGGGTGGGGCAAGGGATGAGGGGTTTGGGATGCAGGAGGGGGCTCCAGGTTTGGGAAAGGGGTTTGGGGCTCGGGGTTGGGGTGTGGGCTTACCTCGGGTGGCTCTCAGTCAGCGGCGCAGAAGGGGGCTAAGGCAGACTTCTTGCCTGTCCTGGTACCGTGGACTGTGCTGCGTCCCAGAAGCAGCCAGCAGCAGGTCCGGCTCCCAGGCGGAGACGAGGCAGGCGGCTATGCATGCTGCTGTCGCATATGTTCCTGGCCAATGGGAGTGCGGAGCCAGTGCTCAGGGCAGGGGTAGCGCGCAGAGCCCCATGGCCACCCTGGCTAGGAGCCAGACCTGCTGTCCGCTTCCGGGGTGCAGCATCGTGCCAGGACAGGTAGGAATTAGCCTGCCTTAGCTCCGCAGCACCACCAACCGGACTTTTAACGGCCTGGTCGGTGGTGCTGACCAGAGCCGCCAGGGTCCTTTTTCGACCAGTTGTTCCGGTCGAAAACTGGACACCTGGTCACCCTACACTAGGTGTCTAAATACCTTTAATAATCTGGCCCAGAGGCCAGAACCTCAAAGGTATTTAAGCTTGTAACTTGGAAGTTAGCAGCCTAAATACCTTTGAGGATATGGGCCTAAGTGCCTGAAACTCTTTTGAAAATAGGGCTAAGGCTCCTAAGTTTTTTTGGTACTTTTGAAACTGTTACCTAGGGGAACCATTTACTGAGTGTAGTAATATTTATCTGAACGGACATAAATAGTATATCTATAGCTGCTCAGCATCCACAGAGTTAAATTACTACTTCTCCCTATATTATGTTGGTATACTGGATAATAAAACTGGATAATATTTATCTCCAGTTTTTTCTTACTACTTAGAATGTCCCCAGTAAATATGTGCAGATATCTGGAAATTATTGCTCCCAGGACCACGAGGAGGTAGCAAACAGGGAACCACAAATAGGGGAGTTTGAGAGGGAGAGAAAGAACAAGGTGCAAGTACTAATCTTGGGGTTAGTGAATTTGTTTGTCTGTTTGGTTTTGGGCTTTTTGTGTTTTTCTTTCTCTTTCAGGGTATTTTAAAGTTACAGGGTCAGTTGAGATTGTGTGTGTGAGGACTGTTTGAGCTTTGGTTCCCTGTATCAGCCTTGATCATCTTTGATCAGACTTGATCAGCCTTGTGATCACCCTCCTCCTGTCTGATTAAAGAGGGGATAGGACTGACCTAAAACAGAAGGCCTTAAAAGTCAGAGGGCTAAGCGACCAAGGGGTCTGCAAACAGGAGAGTTTGAGAAGGAGTTTGTAAGAGGGAGTCGTAATATAGTTGCTATGGTTAGGAAGGGTTGCATTGCCAGTGCCAATGCTGCTCCTGTCTCCTGAACCAGGAGAGTTGGCAGCTTTTCAAAGAGACATTATTAAAGGCACAAGAGCAAACTACCTCACTGTGTAGGAAAGATAGGAAGTATGGCAAGAGACCACCCTGGCTTAACCAGGAGATCTTCAATGATCTGAAACTCAAAAAAGCAACCTACATAAAGTGGAAACTAGGTCAAATTACAAAGGATTAATATAAACAAAAACACAAGTATGTAGGGACAAAATTAGAAAGGCAAAGGCACAAAAGAGGATTAAGCTAGCTAGAAACATAAAGGGTAACAAGAAAACATTCTACAAATACATTAGAAGTAAGAGAAAGACTAAAAACAGGATAAGCCTATTACCCAGGGAAAAACAATAACAGAAAATGTGGAAATGGCAGAAGTGCTGAATGACTTTTTTGTTTCAGTTTTCACCAAAAAGGTTAATAGCAATTGAACAACTAACTTAATGAATGCCGGTGAAAATGAGGTAGGATCAGAGGCTAAAACAGGGAAAGAACAAGTTAAAAAGTTCTTAGACAAGTTAGATGTTTTCAAGTCATTGGGGCCTGATGAAATACATCCTAGAATACTCAAGAAGCTGACTGAGGAGATATCTGAGCCATTACCAATTATCTTTGAAAAGTCATGGAAGACGTGAGAGATTCCAAAGGATTGGAAATAGGCAAATATAGTGCCAATCTATAAAAAGGGAAATAAGGACAACCCAGGGAATTACAGACCAGTCAGACCGGAAAGATAATGGAACAAATAATTAAGGAATCAATTTGCAGACACCTAGAAGATAATGAGGTGATGAGTAACAGTCAACATGGATTTGTCAAGAACAAATCATGTCAAGCCAACCTAATAGCTTTCTTTGACAGCGTAACAAGCCTTGTGGATAGGGGGGAAGCAGTAGGTGTGGTATATCTTGACATTAGTAAGGCTTTTGATACAGTCTCACGTGACCTTCTCATAAACAAACTAGGGAAATACAACCTAGATGGAGCTATTATAAGGTGGATGCATAACTGGTTGGAAAAACATTCCCAGAGAGTAATTATCAGTGGTTCACAGTCCAGCTGGAAAGGCATATCAAGTGAGGTCTTACAGGGATCAGTCCTGGGTCCAGTTCTGCCAAATATCTTCATCAATGATTTAGATAATGGCATAGAGAGGACACATACAAAGCTTGAGGAAGATACCAAGCTGGGAGGAGTTGTGAGTGTTTTGGAGGATAGAATTAAAATTCAAAATGATCTGGACAAACTGGAGAAATGGTCTGAAGTAAATAGGATGAAATTCAAAAAGGACAAATGCAAAGTACTCCACTTAGGCAGGAACACTCAGTAGCACACATACAAAATGGGAAATGAGTGCCCAGGAAGGAGTACTGCAGAAAGAGATCTAGGGGTCAGAGTGGATCATAAGCTAAATATAAGTGACAAACATCATTCTAGGATGTATTAGCAGGAGTGTTCTAAGCAAGATCCCACAAGAGTAATTTTTCTGCTCTACTCCACGCTGATTAGGCCTCAACTAAAGTATTGTGTCCAGTTCTGGGCACAACATTTCAGTAGCTTGCTAATGATGTACCGAGGGACTATGATTTTACCTTTCTCATAGCCTTCCCACATCACACCAGAACATTCTTGAGCTCCATCAGCCCTTGGGTTAATGTTGAAAACATAAACAAAAACAGACTTCTGTGAAAAGGACAACAGCCCAACCCCAAGAATTCAAACCAGACAGACCGTGCTCACAGTCCTAAAATAAATAGAACCAAGATGACCTTTACAATTAAACAGGCAAATCTAACAGTATATTGTCTATAATGCTTCCTTTAATGGTGAATAAAATAATATATATATAAATATAACAGATAAATGTAAAAGGTGTAACTAATGAAGGAATTGCATTTATGGTTTAATACTTGCGGCCGAAGTGAACTCTGATAAAATATTTAGTCTTATTTCTTGAATATCGCTAGCATAAAAATAATGCTACACTCCTAATTCGACTTTTATTTTTCACTATGATATACTTAGTGAATGTTCCATAGTAGACTGAAAAGCCATTAATATTTAATAGCTGTGAAAATTGTTAAGTTTGTACACATGCTCCCTTTTATTTACTTCTTCGATTTTGCTGTTGATAAATTAAATTTTCCATTATTTTAAGATTCTCTTAAGACAATAAGAAAGGAAATGCAAAATGTTGTGTCAAATTAAATCAAACCATACAATTTCTTATGCTACATTGCTAGAAGTCTTTGGAAAGCTAAGTAATTTTGATACTAAAATAGCATCATTGTATAATTAGATATGGCTCTTACAGTTTGGTTGCATTTTAGCATGCTTGTCTACTGTAACTCAGGCTGCGAGGTTGTCATGGAGGTCATGGAAGTCATGGATTCCATGACATTCCGGGACCTCCAGGACTTCTGCAGCTGCCTGGGCAGCTGGCCTGGGAGCCGCCTGAGCAGCACAGGCAGCCCCTGGACCAGCCGCACCGGCCGCTGCTGGGGCAGTCTCGGGCCATCGGGCCCTCCTCCCCCAGCAGCAGCAGGAGTTTGGGTGGGGGAGGGGGCTCAGGGCTGGGGGTTGGGGCACAGGAGGGGTGAGGGCTCTGGACAGCGCTTACCTTGGGGGGCTCCCTGAAAGCAGCGACATCCCCCTCCCTCAGCTCCTAAGCGGAGGCGTGGCCAGGCAGCTCTGCACACTGCCTCCAACTGCAGGCACCGCCCCTGCAGCTCCCATTGGCCGCAGTTCCTGGCCAATGGGAGCTGTGGAACCAGCACTCGGGGCAGAGACAGTGCTCAGAGCCAGGTAGGGAGCCTGCCAACCCCACCAACCCACCCCCACCAGCACCAGCGGGAGGCCTGGGCCATGTGCTGCCGAAGCATCAGTGGGGGTCCCAGGCCACCCTCCCCAGCACCTGTAGTGCCCTCGGGCTGCCACCTTCCAGCATTTGTGGCACCCCCAGGCCACCCCTCCGCAAGATTTAGTCAGGGGTATATAGTACAAGTCATGGACAGGTCATGAGTCATGAATTTTTGTTTACTGCCCGTGACCTGTCCATGGCTTTTACTAAAAACACCCGTGACTAAAACCTAGCCTTAACTATAACCATAGAATGAATTAACTAAGACATTAAGGGCCATAGTCTACCATCACTTATATACTCTATGCTGAAAATCTCACATTTTCTTGAAACAGAAACAAGAAGATGAGATTGGACCAGACAGTCAAAAGTCTCTACCTGTGCTACTCATGTAAATATAAAGAGTTTCTTGTCCAAGTATGTGTGCAAGTTGCCTCAGTGCATGGAGTTCAAACAGGTGCGCACACAGGGATGTTACAGTTTCACCCAAAGGGCCTGGAAAATGGGCTTTGTGGAGGGAACAAGTGGAGGTTGGAGGGGTAGAGGGAAACCTGGAAGAGATCACAGAGCAACAGCACAGTCCCACAATCACCCTCTATGACCACCACTCCCTCTGGGCTGAAAAAACAATTACTGTCCCACCATACTTCCTATTTGATGACTCCTGGCCGCTGGATCTGTAAGAGTGTAATCACTTGGACTGGGGTAGTCAATTATCTTTTGTCAAGGTCCAAATTTCTTGGTCAAGGTATAGTCAGGGTCCAGACTCCAGATAACAATAATGATAATAATAATTAATTAAAAAGATTTCAGGGTCTGTTCAAAAGCATCTGGCAGTCCAGATTTGGTGCATGGTTTGCCTATTGACTACCTCTGACTTAGACGATATATTTTTTAATACTTGTACAATGAAATCTATTTGGCAGCTGTATAGCTTCCTGAGGAAAGCAGTGGATATTTAAACATCTAAATATGTAAATAAAAATTGGACTAGAATCACAAGAAAATGTATAGAATAAAAAAATCAGTAACAGCAGAGAGAGAGAGAGAGACTAGATGACCTCATAGGTCTTTTCCATTTCTCGTTCCTGTGATCATTTTCATAGACTTGATTAGTTACTGATATCTTTTTCTGTGCTCTGTTTTCTCTAGTTTTCTTTTCTTTGAAATAAATAATCTATCTGAACGGGAGTCTGGTGAGATTGCAGGTGATTGGCTATTGGATAAATCAATTCCCTTTTTGCTATGTGTTCCCAATTTACTGGATCTATTTCTAATGTTTTGCGCTGTTTGTTTATTCATTCAGGTGATATTGGTTACACTTAAAACATGGCTCCTGGCTCCTATTCTAATACCCCCTGAGAGGAAAATGATAATGCTTTATTATTAAGGCTCACCAGACTGGTTACTGAAAGAAACTATGACACTTTAAAATTGAGCTTTAGATTTACTAAATCTAAATAAATACCTAAATATCAAAATAGATACCTAAATACATTTGATGGTACATTTTTACAGCCCCGCTAACGTATTCAATGTGTTCATGCTGTGTGGCTTTCTTAAATGACATTGCCATCATGCATGATATAGCATTACGGTGGGCAAACATAAGAAATTCTAATGAGAATGAGCCAGAGAGATGCTATTAGCACAGAGCTAAAGGAAGTCAATATAGGTGCCCCTGCAGCAAGAAAAGAATAAGCATAAAAGAACAAAACTTGTAAGACAGTGATGCCCAATTATTATTGCCCAGGATCCAGTAGTAGCATTTCTGGAATGCTCTGAGCTCCTGGCAGCTCATCAGTTTATCTCAGCAAGCACCACATTAACAGTTTTCATTTAGCTCTGTGTAGGAGAAGATATTCTAAAAAGGGGTGGACACCACTTGGGTAGACTACAAGAATCTGAGGGGCTGCCAATCTCTCAGCCCAGTTATGCATGCTCCCTTTTATACCTAGTAACAATCCGCATATCTGACATTGTTCCAGACCTGTTCCTAACTAGCAGACTTTCCCATTTGCCTTGCAGTGTGGCAATGCTATTTTTTGGACAGCTGCTGCCTTTCTAAGGGCAAAGCCTCTGACTAGGTAATTCTGCTAAGCACACCTACAAGGTAAAAATGAAATAGTTTGTAATGTGCTGTTCCTTATTCCTTCCCCCATTCATTCAGTGTTGTTTATAGTCTTCATGCTCTACCTCAAGTCTACATTTTAAGGGATAAAGAACACTGATTAAGGCATCAGATAGTCTGACTGCTGAGGGGAGAACGGAGCACTGAGTGCTGATAGTGTTTCTACTTCCACAAAGCATTTGTCAAAGTATTTGCTACAGCATCATCCCATAGTTTAGAAACTGACTTACAAGGGGTTCTTTTGTTTCTGAACAGAATTTTGAGGGAAGAGCCTTTTCATGTTTCCTTGCTGATTTTCTGTCCTTATTCTCATGGTATAGGTAGAGACCAAAGCACTTGCATTTTCAACTTGACCAAAAAAAATTAAAACAGGGTACATCATTAAATCTTTATATAACGTAATGGATATAATTCACAATAAGTACATCGTAGCCTAGAGGCCTATATTTAATGTGTTCACATATATTCTTTGTAAGAAAAGTAGAATGCACAGTGTTACTGGAAGGTAACAGTGCTTGTCTGCTAATTAGTCACTTTTGCTACATAATTGTAACCTCCCCCTCTATTTTTAAAAATCACTTTACAATTTACTTCCATAGTCTGTTTTCCTTTTGAAAGGACATTTATGAGAGTATGGTGAATTTAAAAGCTAATGAAGTCTGAAGTTCCCTTGGAAATATCTGGCATCCTCCGATGTTCTGTGCTCCCTCCAGTCCTCCCAGTGACCAGAACACAAGCTAAGCAGGCGCTAGCTACAACTAGATTCCAGGTATATACAAGGAGCTTTGAAGGAAATCTGAAGAAGATTCCAAAATAAAGAACCCTTCCAAAATGCTTAGGAAAGCAGAATCAATAACTGAGTTACAAATGAAATATTTTAAAAAGTAAGCTTTGTTGCACTAGAACCACAACTAGACCAAGATGCTATTTCAATACATTAAAGGCTACTGTGTAAAACGCTATACAAGAGAGACCATTTTTAAATTCCTGAGCTTCAATAAGATTGAAAAAGTTATAGAGTGAATTTCTAGTCTCATAAGAATGGCCATACTGGGTCAGACCAATGGTCCATCTAGCCCAATATCCTATCTTCTGACAGTGGCCAGTGCCAGATGCTTCAGAGGGAAATGAGCAGAACAGGGCAATTATCGAGTGATCCATCTGCTGTGGTCCAGTCCCAGCGTCTAGCAGTTGGAGGTTTAGGGACACCTGGAGCATGGACTGGGTCCCTGAACATCTTGGCCAATAGTCATTGATGGACCTGTCCTCCATGACCGTGTCTTAATTCTTTTTTGAACCCAGTTATACTTTTGGTCTCCACAACATCCCTGGCAAAGAGTTCCACAGGTTGACTGTGTTTGTGTGAAGAAGGATTTCCTTTTGTTTGTTTTAAACCTGCTACCTATTCATTTAATCAGGTGACCACCCAGATCTTGGATTATGTGAAGGGGTAAATAACATACTCTTAATAATTTTTGTTGTCTTTTCTGTACCTTTTCCAATTCTAATATATCTTTTTTAGATGGGGTGACAGAACTGCACACAGTATTCAAGGTGCAGGCATGTGTCCTGCAAATGCAGTTGGGCTACACTTTGCATGAGTCAATTCTATTTGGCCAGCCTGAGGCAAGAGCATGGGGCAAGTAGGCTTCTGCTATGCTCTTGGCAGATCTTTGGGACAAGGGTTAATTTTTCATTACATTCATGTACAGCCTGGAGGTGCTACTGCAATGCAAATGACAGAGAATACATATGCATTTACCATGAACACTTCTCAGCCTTTCAAATGAGGGTGAATATATCAGCAAAGGGAATAGGTTAGCTCTCAGAATATGTGTAGAATTTTAACCAGGGGGAGGTGTTCTCTGAGTCAATGAGTATGTCTACATTGCAGCTGGCAACAAGCTAACCAGCCTGGACAGACAGATTTGTGATAGTAGGCATACGCGCCGAGTTTCTAATGTGCCAGGGGGTGCTTCTCCCCATTTCCAGTGTACTCAAGCATTTAGTCAACGTTTGAGATTGCTATTATTTATTGTAGCTGTACTAAAAATGTGTTTGCTTATGCGTTTGAATGATCACTCCTGTGAAGGCAAAAATTGCCAAACTTCTTTAGAAAAGACAAACTCAAATTATTTTAAGGGTGTCCCCAGGGACATTTTGTGACCCTGTTGGAAGTTTTCTTTCCTTTTTTAATTAGTCAGAAAAGCTCTTAAGCCGCCGTAAACTGCTTTTTTTTGTAAATGGGGAACAGATTTAGAGTAGAGCTATCAGTCTCAAATGAGCTTGCATTTTAATCTTCTATAGACGGAGGTGAACCTGGAAGGTTAATACCTACTATTCCTTAAAATTCATGTGAATACTTTCAACCAGCTGTAAGATGTAGTAAAGGGATTTATGAATTAAGGGATGATTGATGCTATAAGCAGCTCTCACAGACTTTACAAGAAAATTCCCCATTTTTCTGTTAATTTCACTTTTTATTATACCCAAGGTAAGTTAATGGAACATTACATTTCATTTACTTTTTTATGCAAGTAAAAGGAACACTACTGTGTTAAACTACAGGATTCTCTTGTATTATGGTTAGGGTACTTGACTTGGAGTCATACTATTTTGTGTCTCCTGTTCTCCTGTGGAGAACTGTACATTTCATCACATTAACCTTTTAGAAGCCGCATCCCTAAATAGCCACATTTTGAGGCTGATCCTACTGTTCACACTGAATCACTAGAAGTCTCCCAGAATATGCA
Organism: Emys orbicularis; assembly: GCF_028017835.1. Lineage (NCBI taxonomy): Eukaryota > Metazoa > Chordata > Testudines > Emydidae > Emys > Emys orbicularis. Next base: position 47,549,160 of record NC_088683.1, read on the forward strand.
CTGCAGGGCTGAACCTTTTGTACAGGATTGATGCTAAGGTTTTGCACAAGACTTAGGCAGAGAGGGACATTTGTTACAAAAGTACCTTTGTCTCGGACACTGCAGGCAAGACACCAGGAATTTTGTTTAAGATTATCAAGTAACTCATCGGGGAACTAGCTGGCAACAACTCATTCAATGCAGGTCACCCTTCCTTTATAATCTCTTCCACCTGGTAGAGGGCTGCCATCAGCCTCCCATCAACCTCCCAACTCTGTTAACCTGGCCCTAGTACTATTGCTGGCATCCCAATGCCTCCCCTCATACAAGGGCTAAGGGGGTGGTGAAGAGGGGGTTTAACCGCTTCACTGTACCAGACATTAGGAGCCTCAATCCCATTCCCCAGCTTCTTCAGGAGATGTGTTCCCCTAACCAATTCCAATTTAATCAGGGAACCAAGCTCTCTATTGAATGATTATCTGCACTGGGCTCCTGGCACTAGGAGGCACCACTCAGTTTTGCTTGGCTGCCTCCCTTCACTGGAAAAGGTGGGGGAAGTCCTCTGTTTTTTATTTTGCTGGCAGTACTTCTAACGTACCAGCCAACCTAACAAGAGGCCAACAAACTTGTCTCCTCTTTTGAATCCACCATTGCTGCAAATAAAAATTTCATCCAGGTGGCCCACCCCCTGTAAATCACAAACCTGACCCACATCTCACCATCCTCTCTGACACTATTCTGAACCTTTGGAGGCTGAGCATGGTCATAAGCATCCATGGGTTTGGCCTGACAAAATAACTTGACCCTCCCTAAAAGAAGCCTCAGAAGATTAAATTCTGAAGTTGTATTTGGAGTAGCCAGAAAGCCGCTTGCTGTGAACTTTCCCCCCATTCTTCAGGCCCTCACCATGTTAACAGCAGGACAAAGGAACAACAAAAGACACATCTTTCTCGTCTAATGACCTTATATGAAGGTAGTGGTTCAAGTGATATTCACCAAGATATCTTTTTGGGCATCCACTTCAAAAGGCAGGCTTGCAGAGCTTAAATCTTACTTTTCACTATGCAATATAAACCCTCTAAGGACATCAAAGTGGTGTCTTTAGTTCTACTGGACACTCTTCCCACACTATGCTCTCCCTTGTTATGGCAATCCCACAGGAGAACCTACAGCACCTGGAGCCCAACTGTGGAGTAGGCCATTCGCATTCTTCCACTACTGGACCTGTACCTGGATGGGGAGCACCTGACTGACCCCATTACCTCCCTTGGGGCTGGGGCACATGTGTGCTCTGTGGATGCCATTTGTGTTTACCTCTGTGTTTGTAAACTGTGTTTGCATAAGTTCCAACAACACTTGCCCGTGAGGGCCCAGCATAATTGCTTGCTAACATCAGGTCTCCAGCTTGCCTGCTATGGAACCTATAAACCACCAAAAGTAAAAAGGATGAAACTGTATGAGACAAAGTAATCAATTCTCACCAGATTTCAGTATCAGCCTGTCCCACTTCATGGCCATGCACATTGCAGCCATCAGTCTAAGTTCCTCTGAATGGGCTCATGCCATAGCCCTAAGTGGATTGTGGGCCCAACAGACTCAATTGCTGTATTTTGACAAGGCTGAATATCTGTCTGACAGACTGCACATATCAGGTGGGCAACATGCTCATTCTCCCAGATCCAAGTTACTCTGTTAGTCACCAAGCCCTTCTCTGAGGAGAGGCGTGTGGGGGAAGAACTCAGCCAGGGTATCTACCAACCTGCCACTCATTCACTCACCCCTAGCCCAGGAGAAAGCTTCACTGGGGGAAACACCTGCACTAGCTCCCATTTGCCTCTGCTTCGGTCAGGAGCAGGCAGGGTTCATGCCACCCCACAAGAGAAAAGTTCTGGGTCCTGCTGAGTGACAGAGGTCCAACCACTGGGCCAATGTTGTACTGCCTCCAGACAGTTCTCATTGGGCCCCCACTGGTCACCCTGAGGCTCCTGGGTATCCCCAAGCCTACAGGGTGGTGTCGTGGCCATGTGTAAGTGCAGCAGGCTCCTCTCCCTCTTTCCCTTCATTCCAGTGCAGACTGGCATACCCCAGACAGGGGAAAGGGCTTATAAGATCTCTTAATGAGTGTGAGGGAGCCAATAGGCTTATGCTGCACACTTCTGTCCAACCAACCAGTCTTCTTTCTCTCCCCAGAAGCCCTTGAGAAGAAGGGAGGTGCAATCCTTAAAGAGGCCAAGGGTTTTCTTTCCCCTGCTGGCCCAGATAAAGGCTCCCCGCCTCTGAGGCTGGGTGCATGTGGGTGGACATTCTGTATCCTGTTTCTTCTTCTCTTCACTTTAGGACACAGTCAATTTCCACTGAAACCTAAAATCTCGTTAATTACAAAACCCATGTTCTGTCGTATGACATGTATTACATTTAGGAATATCTTCTTAACTTGATGAAACTGGCTTTAGCTGTCTCACCTCTATTAACATTAATGGCAACCTTGTGACTAAAGCTCTGAATATCAACTTGAGAATAAACCATTAAAATGCAATTGTTTAACTTTTATTGCCCTTCATGTCAGAACCATCAAACAGAGATGCTACTGGAATTCTCCATTTAACTGAACACGTAATTTAATCTTGCTATTATTGTTGCTATGTTACATTTAAAATCAGCTGTTACTCCTTTTTCAGATCTTACTTTCAGAACTATTCCCAATCAGCTTTCACCCTATAAATAAAAAGCTGACTTAGAGACTGGTCTTCCATACACTTAAACAGAGCTGATCAAAAAAAGTAAAAAAAAAAATAATCATGAACATGTTCAAAGTTTTGAAGTTGTTTCGGTTTGCACGTTTCAAAATCAACCCATGTAAAACAATAATTAAAATTTTAAAATGCCATGGATTTTAAAAAAGTGATTTTTTTTGTTTTAAAAAGACCATTTTTAACCAAAAAAAATTGTTCAAAAATTTCAAGTAGATTTACACTTAAGCACACAAGAAACTTATTCAGATAAGCAGTCCAACTGAGTTCACACATCAGAAAATAGTTACTATAGCTCTGAATTTAAAGTGCTATGTAAGTGCTAAGTTTAATACATTAGCCCTTGGAGGAAACAGCACTTCATTTTCAAAATGCTGTACAAACATTAAGGGCCCAATCATGTGAGGTGCTGTGTTCCCTCAGTTCCCTAAATCAGGAGGAATTAAACATCTGGTCCAACTTCCCCTGAAGTCAGTGGAAAGACACCCACTGACATCAATAGGAGCTGGACTGGACTCTACAGAATGAAATAATTGGAATTATTATATGTGCTGAGTATCCCTACAGGACACATTCAACACCTTGCAGAATCAGGCCTTGGGGTACCATTAGATTTCTATGGGAGAAGAACTTGTTTGGGTTTTGATTTTATTCCTAATTAATTATTTTCTGGTTTTGGGGTGAGGAGCAGCTGTTCAATTTTTTTATGTGACTTATAATTGGTGGCACGTACACCTAGAGCTTACAATAGACACTTTTAAATATTCATTACAATCAAAATACAATAAATTAAAAATAAGAAAATTGTGCTTTGATTTTGTGTGTGCATAGGTATCCCAGAGAGGACTCCATTCTGTGTACCTTGAACATGCACAACTCCCATTCATTTTCAATTAAAGTTTTGGGTGCGTAAGAAACACAAAATTGGGCCACAATAACGTTTTCATTAATCAAAATATAACAATATTTTTTCTTGCTCTTAATTTTGCTTTGTTCTTTTAGTAGCTACATCTAAAAATTCTACATTTTATATTAAAAATATGTTTAAGAGTACTGCATCTGTGTGTATGATAGCGGGATGCTAGTTCCAGTGTACTTTGGGTTGAGCATTGCTTTCTGTTTAAAGATTATTTTTCCGAAGTGCTCTAAAATCACAAACTTGCTCAGACTGTCCTAACATGTACTGTGTCTCATGGTGGTGTAACATAGGATTAGCAATTCAAATCTGGTGTCATCTGAGCAAAGACTTACTAAAATACAGCTCTACTAAAAAACCCAGCATTTTACAAAATTAACTCATTCCTCTAACTTTTTTGGTCACAGCTGGAGCTCAAACTATGGTTCAGATCCTCCCCAAACTGATCTCAATCTGTTGGGATTTTTCTCAGCTAGTGCATGCCTCCAGCTGAGCCTTTGGTATATATGTCTGAGAGTCCATCCATAGTTCATCTGTTGACAGATTGAACCCCAAAAATTCAGCAGATGATTGGTCAAATATGCCCTTTTCCAGTTTTGCATATAACCCATGCTGGCTCAATCATGTGAAAGTTTCACTGACATGTTGGTCATGTCTTGCTTGACTACTGGAATAGATTAAGATATCATCTAGATATGCCACCACAAACCAGTCTAGGATATCTCAAAATAGGTCATTGAACAGGTGCTGGAAAATGGTGGGAGCCCAAATGATGAGTCCAAAGGGCATTACCAAATATGCAAAGTGCCTATACTCTGTACTAGAGGCGGTCTTCCACTCGTCCCCTACCCTGATTCAAACTAGATTATATACTCCTGTGCAGTTCAGTTTAGTAAACACCCATGCTGACTGTACTCAGTCCAGGATCTTGGGGATTAATGGTAAAGGGTACTGACTGTGTATGGTTATTTGGTTCAGTGCCCTGTTGTCTACACAGAATCTCAGAGAGCCATCATTCTGCTTCATAAAAAGTTCCCATGTGCCTGTGGGGGAGGTTTCCTGGAGGCTCTCCCTTAACACTGCTAGCTCTGGTTCAGACATAGAATATATATGCTCGAATGGAACCTTGGCTCCAGGCTGAAGGTTGAGGAGGCAATCATACTTGGTACAATGCGGGGCAGCAAGTCTGCTTTCTGGTTTTCAAAGACATTGTGGTAGTCTTGGTATGTCACAGGAAGACCTGGTCCATCGTGAACTTATGACATTTCAAGGTCCGACATGGTTGTTACCATACAAAGGAATGTCTGGGTTATCTCTCTCCCCTTTGATGCTTATTCTATTAGTTGTCCAATCACTGCTTACTTTTTTTGGTGAAAACAAACCCAAAAAAAGCATTTCACACTTCAGCCATTGCTGCATTTTCTATTATTGTCTTTCCCTCCTCTTTGAGTAATGGGCCTCCCCAGCCTTTGGTCTTCCTCTTGCTTCTCATGTATTTGTGTAATGCCTTCTTGTTACCTTTTAGGTCCCTAGCTAGTTTAATTTCATTTTTTGTCTTGGCCTTTATAATTTTGTCCCTACGTGCTTGTATTTTTTTTATATTCATCCTTCATAATTTGACCTAGTTTCCATGCCAAGGCCTCACCAGTAAACAGGCTCAGTAATAGCCCCAATTTAACTGATCTGCGACTAACTCCTGGGGCTGGACCATAAGCAGGAGTCTGCATTGGGTAATGAACCTGGAAACTTACTGTGGGTACCATCATATCTCTCTGAGAGAAGAACTCTGGGGCTGGTCATCTGAGCTGGTGTCATAAAAGAAGCCATATGGTTACCCAGAGCCACTCTGAGTTCTGTAGCTCGCTCCTGCAGGAAATGATTTACCATCTGCAGCTCTCACACTTGGTTCCTCAGTTTCTGGTTTTTTCTGGCTGGTGGGTAGTGATCTGCTCCTGAGGACTCACAGGGCACCTGGACGGCAAAGGGGCAAGAGCCCTGGCAGTGTCCCTACTCAGTCCAGAGGTTCAACAACAAGTCCCACAGGAGACCAAGACGGTCTGAGCAAGGTATTAGGGCCCATAACATGGGCTGTCTGACCTAGTAGTTGGAGCCAGGAGTAGCATCAGAGTCAGAAGTCACACCAAGGGTCAAGCCAGAGTCAGCAACTGAGGTCAGGGTGAGGAAGCAGGAGCAAGACATGGCAGGTAGCAGGAACAGGGACGACACAGGATAGCAGGAACCAGGTGAGGAAGCAGGAACTTGGTTTCAGATGTCTAGGCAGCAAAAGGCCTAGCAACTAGTTGCTCAGACAAGGGGGACAGGAACAGGAAGCTTTATACTCTGTGGTGTCCAATCACAGTCTGGAGTCAGTGGGTGTAGCTTCTGGTGGTGGGGTATTAGCAGAAGTTCCCTCAGCATCCCTTTGGTAGCACAGAAGCTAAGGCTCCTACTTGGTAGCTCTGTGGGCTTGGGTTTGTCTCTTTTGGACCTGATACCTGCCTTGTGAGCCAGCATTTGGGGAGTTCTGCACTTCTGAGAGGGCCTGGTCCCTGCGATATATGAGCCAGGAATTGGGGGCTCTGCTGTTATCAGTGCTTTGCCCCTCTGCCTGTGAGCTGGAATCTGGGGCTCAGGGGTGGGGGGCAGAGAACAGCCATGCTCAGAGAATGCACCAGGCACAGAGTGCTGACACTAAGGTGAGGAGCCAAGAACAGACACACTCGGTGCACAGCTTGGGGCTCACAAACACTGACACCAGGAAGCGGGGATAAGAACACACACTGAAATGAATGGAACAGTTCACGTCTCAGAGCTATTGTTTCAGGCTGTGTCCATCTCCACGGGATATTGTCATTCTACGGAGAACATCTCATGGAGATGAATGGACTAGTTCATATTACTCTGAGCCTCTTTTGCTGCAGATGGATGTGTAGAACTCCTTCCGCATAAATTAGGCCCAGATTTGGGGTAGGGACATAGTCCAGCTACCTAGCCCCCAGGCTCAGTGTTAGCCCCTCAGGGTGTCGCCTATAACACACAAGCTATAGCTACACTTGGAGATGGGGTACAATTCCTAGCTCACATAGACATACCCACACTAGCTTGAAAAATAGCAGAGCTATCGTGGATACGTCTGTGCGAGCTGGGAATCACATCCCTACCTCCAAGTGTAGATGAAGCTACAGAAACATTTTGCACAGAATTCTAGTATATTATTGCTCTTTACTTAATCACATAAAATACAGATCTATACAAAAAATAAACCCTAGTCACATGTCCCTTCCTCAGTTTCCTCACCACTTCAGGGTATTGATTTGTCTGGGGTCAAAGTCTTTCTGTCCAGTGCATGGCTTGTGTTCTGACATAGAGCCTTTTTCCTAGATCAGTTTACTTCTTGTTACCTTGGCCAGTCCATGCCCTTCCTTTGTCTTGCTTAAACTTCCTATGTGTCTCTTGGTGCCTCCTCCCCAATCTGTGAATCCTTTTATAGACTCCCATTTGATCACCTACCTTCTGCATTTGGGACTTTTCCACTCTCCTACTTCTGCCCTCCCTTCAGACAGGAGGAGGAAGTACCTTTTCCCACCTCAAGCAAGCCATCTTAGCATAGCTTTTTTTTCCAGTCAAAACACAGTCATTAAAGCTAAGTACTCCTCAAGGGCCTCAGTCTGATGTGCATATGTTGAAGGTCCAGTGAAAGATGGTGGATGCACATCCACATAGGGGTTTCCCATGATATAGCAATTTCACAAGTTATTAAGCTCAAAACAGCAGCTACAAAGTTAGACATTTTAAAATCAGCAGGTCTGGATAACTTGCACCCAAGAGTTTTAGAAGAGCTGGCTGAGTAGCTCATTGGGCCATTAATGGTGATTTTCAATAAGTCTTGGAAGACAGGGAGGTTCCAGAAACTGGAAGAAAGCTAATGTTGTGCCAATATTTAAAAAAGGTAAATGGGATGATCCAGGTAATTATAGGTCTGTCAGTCTGACATTGATCCTGGGCAAGCTAATAGAGCAGCTAATACAGGACTCAATTAATAAAAAAATTAAAGGAGGCTAATATAATTAATGCCAATCAACATTGGTTTATGGAATATTCTATCAAAATAACTTGATATCTTTATTCATGAACTTACAAGTTTGTTTTATAAAGGTAGTAGTGTTGATGTAATATATTTAGACTTCTGAAAGGCATTTGACTTGGTACCACACAACATTCTGATTAAAATATTAGAATGATATAAAACTAACATGGCATACACTAAATGGATTAAAAGCTGACTGGTAGATCTCAAAATGTAATTGTAAACGGGGAATCATTATCCAGCGATTGTATTTCTGGTGGGGTCCCATAGGGATCATTTTTTGGCCCTATGCTATTTAACATTTTTATCAGTGATCTGGAAGAAAAGATAAAATCATCACTGATAAAGTTTGCAGATGACACAAACATTGGGATAGTGGAAAATAATGAAGAGGACCGAAGACTAATACAGAACAATCTGGATTGCTTGGTAAGCTGGGTGCAAGCAAGCAATATGCATTTAAATATGGCTAAATGTAAATGTATGCCTCTAGGAAAAAAGAGTGATGGCCATAATTACACAATAGGGCAGTGCTTCTCAAAGTCGGGCCGCCACTTGTTCAGGGAAAGCCCCTGGCGGTCCGGGCCGGTTTGTTTACCTGCTGCGTCCATAGGTTCGGCTGATCGCGACCCCCACTGGCCGCGGTTTGCTGCTCCAGGCCAATGGGGGCTACGGGAAGCAGTGCAGGCCGAGGGATGTGCTGGCCGCCCTTCCTGCAGCCCCCATTGGCCTGGAGCGGTGAACCGCGGCCGGTAAACAAAGCGGCCCGGACCACCAGGGGTTTTCCCTGAACAAGCGGTGGACCGGCTTTGAGAAGCACTGTAATAGGGGACTTTATCCTGGGAAGCAGTGACTCTGAAAAAAGATTTGGTGGCCATGGTGAATAATCAGCTGAACATGAGCTCCCAGTGCAATGCTGTGGCCAAAATGGCTAATGCCGTCCTTCGATTCATAAACGGGAATCTCATATAGGAATAGAGAGGTTACTTTACCTCTTTATTTAGCACTGGTGCAGCCACTGTTGGAATACTGTGTCCAGTTCTTGTGCCCACAATTCAAGAAGGATGTTGATAAATTGGGGAGGATTCAGAGAAGAGCCATTAGAATGATTAAAGGATTAGGAAGCATGCCTTATAGTGACAGACTCAAGGAGCACAATCCATTTAGCTTAACAGAGAGAAGGTCCAGGAGTGACTTAATTGCAGTCTATAAGTACCTCCACGGACAAATATTTGATAATGGGCTCTCCAATGTAGCAGTGAAAGGGATAATGATCCATTGGCTGAAAGCTGAAGTTAGACAAATACAGACTGGAAATAAGGCATACAGTTTTAACAGTGAGGGCAATTAACCACTGGAACACCTCACCAACGGTCATGGTGGATTCTCCATCACTGACAATTTTAAAATCAACATTGGATGTTTTTCTAAAAGATCTGTTCTAGGAATTATTTTGGGAAGTTCCATGGCCTGTGTTATACAGAAGTCAGACTAGATGATGACAATGGTACCTTCTGGCCTTGGAAGCTATGAATCTATGAAATTCTATTGCCTGAGTTATATTGGAGGTCAAACTAGATTTTTCCTTCTGGCCTTAAAAGCTATGAATCTATAATAAGTGGATATGAAGAAGGACTAAGTGAATACGCCATTGATTATGATGGTATTTCAGATTTGAAATCCAGCACTTACCTGCATGCACTACAGCTGCGTTCACTATGTATGCTGTAGTTCTACTAAATGGTGGAGGGATTGAATGGTGGAAGAGTTTAGCAGAGCTGTGACTGGGATATGAACAGTGGCGGATTAATAATTTTGCCGCCCCTAGGCCGGGAAATAATTGCCGCTCTGGCCCCGCCCCGCCTCCGCCCTTTTCCCGCCCCCATTCCAACCCCCTCCCCAAAGTTCCCGCCCCAACTCCGCCCCCTCCCTTCCCCTATTGGATCCCTTCCCCAAATCCCTGCCCCTGGTCCCGCCTCTTCCCCCAGCGCGTGGCGTTCCCCCTCCTCCCCCCTCCCTCCCTGCCCCGCGAAACAGCTGGGAGGGGAGAGAAACAGGAGGCGGCGGCCCGCTTGCAGAGGAGGCGGAGGTGAGCTGGAGCAGGGGAGCGGGGCGCAGAGGGGAGCTTCCGCCCCTGCAAATTTGCCGCCCTATTCGACTGTCTCCCCTTCTGAGAGCAAAAATTACTACACGACCTCAGGACCAGGGACTGAAGCCTGGTGGGGGTCCAAAGCTGAAGCCCAAGCCTCACCACCCCGGGCGGGTGGCGGGTGGCCAAAGTCGAATCCCAAGGGCAGTGGGGCTTGGGCTTGGGATTCTGCCCCAGGCCCCAGCAAGTCTAACACCAGCCCTGGCAACTCCATTAAAACGGGGTCATGACCCATTTTGGGGTCCCGACCCACAGTTTGAGAACCACTGTTCTATAGGATCTGTGAGCGTAGAGTACTAGTATGTGTATTATTGGCATATTGGGGCATTGTTCAAAGAAGACAGAGTTAAGGTTGTGTTTTGTGGGGATAGCTTGTATCTTAATTCTGTGTTTCCTGGTTTTCAGAGGTTTAAGTTAAGCCACTCTTCATATTCTGGAATGGCACGAGGTACCAGTGGACAACCTTACTTCTGCGTTAACATGGTTCCTGTGCCCAGCATACACAGCCCGAAGCAGCCACGAGGAGCAATTGCAGAGAAAGTCCAGTGTGGGGTACCATGCAGAGTGGATAAAGCACACGACCAATGTGGTTGCAAGCTGAATCGAATCCTGTTTATTACAAGCTTTCTTTTATAGTTTTTCTCAACATTACATAACACAATTAGGCTATAATCACACATCTACCGATTGGACAAGAAGGAGAATCATGTGTTTATCACATGTATAGCCCCACACCGATTGGTTCAACCGTTCCTTACATAAGGCCATGATTTATTACCGTGTTTACCTCATCTTATATAATCCCTAGACCACCAGGGGGCCTTACATAAGGCCATGATTTATTACCTTGTTTACCTCATCTTATATAATCCCTAGACCACCAGGGGGCGCCTTTGTTTTACAAGGCCATGAGCCATTGCCTGGCAAGTGTCCCATCGTGACCCTTACCTTCTCATGGAACTTTCCATTAGGTTGGTGTAAGGATGATACATCCCCACAGTCCAGTTCAGCCTCTGCAGCCCTGAGCTGGCGCATGATCAGTCACTCTGTGGGATAGTGTATGTGAAGTCCAGTCACTGTGTAGGAGCTGCAGAGGGATGGAGCCTACTCAGTGCAATCAGAATCTTAAGAGAATTTGGCTGCCAAATTCTAACAAAACTCCATTGAGCATGTGCAAGTTACAATTTTCAGAGCCTCACAACTTGGCCAAATTTGGGTGGATTTTCACAAAGACAGCAAAAGGCACATCCCTGATGCCAAGCAACCACCTTGGCAAATTTCAAGTCCTTTATCCAAACCATGGAGGCACTAAAGCTAAATCCTTTTAGTTGAATCTTCCCAAAGAATTCACCCTGAAGCCAACCCCCTGCATGGAAAATTTCAGCCTGAATGGTTAAATTTTAGCAGAGTTATAAATAGCTGAAAACAGGGTTTTATAATGGAAAGTGTTAGGCAACCTTAATTGTAGTTATTGCTACATGTGCCACCCACACATATATACACAAAAAGAGAAAATTAAATTATTACCTTTTTATTACTTAAAAATATAGATGGGTAAATTTCTGGACACCACCAGCTGAGCCATTAACATGTAACATGCAAAATATTGTCTTTATTTTTATTATTTCCCTTTCTTCCTTGTTTGAATCTCAGCTTTCATTAAAAAAGAGTCAGTTTTTAATCCTTATGATTGCAGAGAAAAAATGTGAAAACGTGACCCTTAAAAGTTCAATACTGAGAAGGGAAATGATGAATCCAAAGGCTGTTTTTTTAATCTTATGTTGTTGGGTGGGGCGGGGGGGGGGGGGTGGCATTGAGAAGCTGGGGTTGGCAATGTGAGGTTATTAATTGACAATTTTTTTGCAATCGGTCTATATCTGGTTTAGACCCTTATGTCCACATAAAAGACACTGCAGGATCAGGTCCTTATGTTTTTCCAAGGCATCTACCAATGTGGGCACTGATCCTGGGACATGCTTAACTTTATTATAAGTACGCTGAATCTCTTATGGGTTTGAATTATTCAATATTCTGCACTAAATCCCTTATACACAACAACATTTCTGTATATTTCAAAAGCAGTTAATAATTTTTTTTTAGTTAAAATTAGGTGTGGGTTTTATTCAGCGCTGATTATTAAAACCTCAAGTTTTGATCTCATGGCTCTGTAATGTCCTGTACAGTACATACATGGTAAGTGTTTTTTAAAAATGTAGTTCACCTCCTCAGCTCTTCTATTTGCCTTATATATATTATAATGCTCCCAGTTAACCCTCTTGGTTTAAATTCTTGTGTTCTAAAGAGACATGAGTTTTACAATTTACACAATGAATTCAGCACTGAAATTATAATCTGACCACAAAAATGCACTGTCTCTGGACATTACAGAGAACTAATATTTGATTCATTTTGACCCTTAGTCTGCAGGAAAATGTGTCTAGCTTTTAAGGAGACTTTTCTAACCAGTGCTTTACAACCTCAGGTTATAAATACCATCAAGCAGGAGAATGGTGAGACCTTTCACATGAGGGTCAGAAGGGGGTGAGGTATAGAGAGAAGATGATATACTCATATACACATTTCCAAATGCCCTTTCTCACTAAACACGATTATACCATTAACAAAGGCAAAAATAGATACTCTGACAAAATTTGTCAGACCCTTTTGTTCAGAGAGGTTTAAATAAAGTTTAGATATAAAATTGTAATCTAAATATGATGAACAAGTTATAGGATGTGATTTCAGTTATTTTTCCAACAAAGAAAGTACAATGCATGACATGAGACACTGTCTTTCCCTATGTGGTACTGATTGAGTGGATTTGGGGACAGCTCCAGCTCCCATTGAAAACAGCAGTCTTTCCATTGAGTAGAATGAATTAGTTCCATAGTGAGCCAGTTCTGTGGGTGTGATCTCATCATCATTAATCATCTCAGGCAAATATTTTTGGGGGCACTTCATTATGCAGTTTGTGAATTTTACTTCTGACTTTGTATGTTTCGGTAAAAGCACCCAAAGCTCTGGATATGTGCTCTAAAGACATTGAAAAAATAAATGTGTTGACAGTCTATCCTGCTATGCTAATTGATTAATCAGCTGCTATGAAGAAAGGAAGGTTCAATTCTAGGAACAAAACAAGAAGTGTTTGCATGACTCATGGACTTGTTGGACTAGGCCTAATATCAAATCTAACGATCTAACACAAGATCTATTCTTACTAACATTCCAGTTATTTCTACTAAATTAATGAGATTTGTGTGCTGAAAGGTAGAAAATAATGCTTCAACAGAATTTTCATATTAGACTCATGCTAATTTAATTACAAAGAGTATCCATTGAATTGTATCCATATGTCATTTTTTTTTATAACAAAGCAATACAATAAAGCAATGGAGTGTCGCAACTGAAGTAATGCAGTGTAATCTACATCATATATATGCTGTGAAATCATACCTCTCAATCTGGAGGAAGAAGACTGAAAATTAGGGCCACTAGAATCTCTGCAGCCAGTAATAACCAGGTGTGTTATTACAAGCGGTTGCTTGTACAGCTATTTGAAATGGTGTGCACTTGTAATGGTGCCCCTGGTGGGGATGCCTGAAGGACCCCAACCCAGGACCTCTAGGTCTAAAAAAAGACCCTGCACTGCCCAAGCTAAACAACCAGCTGCAGTAGCTGAGGTGCAGTAGTAGTCTATAAATGACCTAGCTATTAGAAGGGCACAAAGAACTAAGTTGTCTGAGTTTCAGTAACAATAGCATCTACATTTAATGGCAACTGTCAAGAAAAAACCTTTTTGCTAAACAAAAAAGTATTCATTACTTATTTTGTATCTGAAAAATGATCACCCGTGTTACAGGAATAACTTTGAAAAGAAAAAAAGGTCCTCTCATTGTGATTTTCTTGGGTCTTTTTTGTCCTAAAGGCTCTATATGTAAAAGAATCTATCTATCTATAAAAAACCCAAAGTCATTACAGCTTACAGGCAATCTTTTACAATACTCACAGGGATAAACTCTTACTGATTTTAACACACATCCAGTAGAAAGATAGATATCTGCCTTGAGGCTCAAATTCCAAGAATTATGATACAGTACTGCACAAGAAATTAAAATAATTCTTTATAGTTTCTACCTGATCAGATATTTTTAAACATGAATATTTTTGGAAACATACATCTATAAGTAATCTAATCTGTCACTAGCTGGAATCAGTGCTTCAAACAGAACAGTTTACAGGTCAAATGACATGGCAGTAAAATGCTTGAGCCTTACAGTTTAGCACTGATATTTTTAGGTAGTTTATCTAATATTTCTAGAGTAGACATTGAAATATAATTGTTTTTATAGAATCTAAAAAACTAGAACTTGTGTGACTTTGCCTCCTAAATAACAGCCCCCCTAATTTCTGTGATGATATATTTGCATTGAAGCCAGAAACCTTCTGTAGAAATACACAAGCCTTCAATACTAATCAAGCAATTATTTTACCTTATGGGCCTTGTTTATATAAAAAAGTGACCTTTCACAATTTAATAATATTAAAATGTAGACTTCAAACTAAGAAGGATTTACACAAAAGAGATCTTAGAGACTTGAACAGTAACTACAGTGCTAGGCTTACTGGCTCAAAAAGAGCATTCAGCTGGGGTTATGAATGTTCGCTGGCAAAGATTTGGAACAGCAACTTAAAATTCTGCTCAGGTAGGAAATGGAGGAAAAATAACACCTTTTAAAGACAGAAAACCGTTAAGAAAAGCTGATCTTAATGCTGGTATTAAGTATTAGAGACATTAACAACGTTATGAATCAACAACTTTTCTTTTGATATTTGATAGTTTGCATACAAAACACATAATTATACAGAACAGTATAATGCAAGAGAGACATAATGAATTGCTGGTTTTGATATATGACAGGATGTTCCCACTGTTGACCTGACAATTCCTAATAAAGGTGCAGTTTATGATGCTTTTGCTAATTACTCACTACCATACAAACCCAATTGTGAATGAATGTTTTGGTGAATGATGCATATGAACAGAGAGCTTTTTCTTTGTCCATTAGAAGGGTGAATGAATGAATGAATAAATAAACAAATGTCGCAATATGGACTATATTATTCCCATTAAAAAAAGAGAAATTTTTCAAA
This sequence comes from Emys orbicularis, assembly GCF_028017835.1. NCBI lineage: Eukaryota > Metazoa > Chordata > Testudines > Emydidae > Emys > Emys orbicularis. The sequence continues at coordinate 47,564,192 of NC_088683.1, forward strand.
AGTAAAAAGCCAAGACAAAAGTAAAATGGGAAAAGAAATATATATTCTGCCTTATATTTATAAACCTAAAATATTGCAAAATTAAATTAATTTTAATTAAATTAAAAATATGTAAAATTAATACAAAAGGTATATAATGGGCAGTGTATTTTGTCAACTTTTTCATTTGGAAAACTTACAATATTTACCATGTAGGATTCCATGATGCACAGCTTCTTAAACACAGTATTTTTGTTAAATGCATTCTACTTCAGGGGAAAAGGGCTCAAATTGAAAAAATTGTTAGTCCCCAGATTTAAAGCCAGTGGGAGAGAAAGTTGTTTCAAGAAAGCAACAAGGAGTCTGGTGGCACCTTAAAGACTAACAGATTTATTTGGGCATAAGCTTTCGTGGGTAAAAAAAACACTTCTTCAGATGCATGGAGTGAAAATTACAGATGCAGCATTATATAATGAGTGTCAATAATAAAAATAATGCTGTGAAAAGTAATATTTGTGTGTTTGTTAATATCACTTTTGACAGCAGGTCCTGGCAACTTAAGACCTGGACGGAGGGGCTGGGGGTGAGGCAGCAGAGGCATGGGTGATGGATGAGGGGTCCCACCACCACGTGGTCGGAGGTGTGGGTCGGCACCTGGGGCTGGGGGTCAGCGCCCTGGCCCAGCACCCACTGGAGCCCAGGCTCGGCACCTGCAGTTGCGTGGCCAGGGCCAGGGATCAGCACCCACTGACACGCAGCCGGGGGTTGGCACCTGGAGCTGGCACCTGCTGCTGCGTGACTGGGGCTGGGGATCTGCACCCGGGGCTGGTGCCTGGGGCTGGGGGTCAGAGCACGTGGCCAGGGTTTGACTGCCAACAGGTTTGGGACTGGCACTTGGGGTCTATGCCTGCTGCCACATGGCCAGGGCTAGGGGTTGGCATCCACAGCCAGCACCCACCGGAGCCCAAGGCCAGTGCCGGGGATCTGCACCCAGGGCCGGCAGCCACTGGAGCTCAGGGTCGGCAGCTGAGGCCGGCACCCGGGGTCAGTGACTAGGGCTGGGGGTCGGAGCGCACGGATGGGGGTCAGTGCCTAGGGCCAGCGGTCGCTGGTGAGATTGGGGGTAACCACCACGTGGCCAGAGCTAGGGGTTGGAGCCCGCCGCTGCGTGGCCAAGGGTTGGAATCTAAAGCACCATGGCTGGAGCCCTAGTCTGCAGCCATGCTCCCTAAGTCTCCACCGCCCAACCAACCCATGGCTGAAGTCCAAGCTCCACTAAGTCCCCCCGTCCCTCCCCGGTAGAGAACTCACCTTGCTCCTTCAGTGTTGTGCCCCACCTGTCTTCAGAGACGTGCAGAGTAGCGCATCCAGGAGCAACAGGGAGGCAGGGAGAGGGAGGGGCTGATGCTTTGCTTCCCCCCCATCACAGCCCAGGGAGCTGTCGTGGGCACAGGGAAACCCCTTGGTGGCCACATACAGCCACAGTGGCCAAATTTGAGAAATGGTGTCCTAGTGTGAATGGTTTCAAGGATTCCTCTTGAAGTCACTTGTTCAAACATAGCCTCCTTTGACAGTGGTGAAAGCCATTATCAACTGATGGTTGTTTAAAAAAAGTGGTGGAATTGGTACAGTTCCTAGTAAACAGATGTCACAAAACAATAATAAAAATTGGCACCTTGCTGGTAATCTCAACAAGCAATGGAGAAGTTTATATTGCCAGCCTCTGTGCTACACCCAAATTGTGGGTAAAGAACAGACTTCATCCTAGAGATGCATGTACAGCATCTTTCACAAACACTAAATTTACTCAAATGTTGGGTCTTTTTTTAGTCTTCTCTTTTTTATCATCCATGCAATTTTTCCAGTAGCAAGAATGTCTAAAAAATGTTCTTGCTGCTATCTAAGATGAATAGCCCAGAATAAAAACATTAAGAACACTAACCAAGGAGTTGAGCAATATTATGTCTTACAGGTAAAAACAGTGTCTAATGTCTGATATATTATAGGAGAATGGTAACCATTCAAGATGTTAAAAGGTTATCTGAAGAAATGTTATACAGTTATAAGGCCATAAATAATTAATACTGTATTAGTAACATAAGAAGTGGATAAACTATACAGTTTCAATTACTCCTTTATAAACCAAAATTCTAAAAACAGAAAGAGGAATAGGGTTGTTATCAGAACAATGGTTCTGTAGCTGAAATAGAAGATGTGGTTCTGGAACAATGTGTATAGTGGGGGTGCTGAGAGCCTTGACCCAAACTGTACACCCTGTATATGATGGAAACCACTTCCAGCACCTATGAATACAAGTACACAAACAAGCAACTAGTAAGCAAAAGCTGATTATAAAATCATCCCTTCCAACAAGCTTGAAGACAGACAGCTCTGGATCCTGGAATCTGTGTCAAAACCAACCGAAGTGGAATTATAGACAAAATCAAACTTCTGCAATTTCAAAGGAAAATAACTACCCACTGATATACACCCTGAAACAGGGAATGACTTGTGATAAACGTAAAACAGAATTGGTCATGAGCAGTCTGCATGTAAACAACCTAGAAAGGTATTGCTGATACATGGCTGGAGATACGAGTGTCCGAAAAACTGAACTCAAGCTGACACGAGAGGATGAAGAGTGTAAAAGGCTCAGAACAGCATCTGCAGTTTCATTTCCCTCTTCCTTCTAGGAGCAACAGGCAGCCCAAAGGAAAGGAGGACTCCCCCCTGCCACACCCCGCACCAGGGAATTGTAAAAATCAGCTGTAGCAGCTTGAAAACTTAAAAGCCTGTGTACAGGCATTGTGGTTTCACTTCTCTCTTCCTTCCCTGCAGCAGGAACAGTATAAAGGAAAAAATCCTCAACACTCCCACCTACGGAACCGGACAAAACAGTTGTTGCAACCCGAGGAGAGCTACAAAGCTGCTGGGTATCTCCTACACTAGCGATAACTTCTACCAAGGATATATATATATGAGCAGCACCCAAAGGGACTGTGCTGTTCTCTTCAATCCCAGCAGGAAACAGAATGAGAGCCCCTCAAGCACTACCAGCCTCCAGGAAGATGCACTTCTTTGATCTGATAGCCTCGAAGCCCTGGCCCCAGGAGTACCATCTCACTCTCCCCTTCCCACTGCTGCAGTCAGTTCATCAATCTCTCGTTTTGTAGAATGTCTTTCAACTTTAGGCATGTTGATTAAAAAACCAACCCCAAACCAAAACCCCTTTACAGCTTTCTGTAACTGAAAAAGGGAGAATAGCAAGAGACTCCACTATATTAGGGACTTCACTATTGTCAATCTAGTTAACAAGGAAGGAGATCAGATACTACTGTTATGGATGGCAGTACAAACCCTAAGGCCTGGTCCACACTAACCCCCCACTTCGAACTAAGGTACGCAAATTCAGCTACGTTAATAATGTAGCTGAAGTCGAAGTACCTTAGTTCAAACTTACCGCGGGTCCAGACGCGGCAGGCAGGCTCCCCCGTCGATGCCGCATACTCCTCTCGCCGAGCTGGAGTACCGGCGTCGACGGCGAGCACTTCCGGGATCGATCCAGGATCGATTTATCGCGTCTAGACAAGACGCGATAAATCGATCCCAGAAGATCGATTGCTTACGGCCGGACCAGGAAGTAAGTGTAGACCTGCCCTAAGATAAGAACAATTCATTCACTGAAGTTTGGTAACCACTAGAAACTAAATCACCAAGTACTGATCAGAAGATTTTATGTTTAGATTTATAAGGAGGAACAACCGCCAAGGGAAGTCAACACAGTGAAGGCTGAAAAATAAAGCAAAGCAATCCCGCTTTATATTGGAACCATATTATCACGAGACTATCTTCTAGAAAACCAAGCTACCCCTTCTCCAACATTCATAACAGTTGATCCCACCCATTAACACACCATTCTCTCGAATCACCAATTACTCCACCCCCCCATTCCTTGTCCTGCTAAGTGTCTGGACAGTTCTACATCTGTCTTACCATTTTCCAATTGACATAACCTAGAAAACCTTCATGTTCTCATCACCAACCTTTTAACTTCTTAGAATAGGTAAAGTGTTTATTGGTTTCACTGATGCAAATTAGAACCTAAAATTTCTAGTACCAAAAACTTTCAAACTATGTTATGTTCATGTAAATACCATACCACAGAGTGACAGACATTTAAAAAAAAAAAAAGAACTTTGTGTCCTCCACCCAAAACCCCCCAGGATTTTCATAATCCTTGACGTAGCTTCTCTTGGTTTCCCCCATTTCTGCCTCCATTGTTGGAGAAGGGTGGTGATAGAAGGAAATCCTAAACTCCTCTAAGTTTAAAGTGAGTCACATGCACACACCTAATAGTTCACATCAGTGATGCTGGCCCTAATGAAAAAGTGAACCCTTCTCTATCATGAGTCTCTCATTCTCATCCTCCTCAGTCCCTACGCTACCAGCACTCCTAGCTACCTTTGAGACACCACTGACTTCCTGAGGAAACTACAATCCATTAGTGATCTTCCTGAAAACACCATCCTAGCCACTATGGATGTAGAAGCCCTCTACACCAACATTCCACACAAAGATGGACTACAAGCCATCAGGAACAGTATCCCTGATAATGTCACACACAGGGCCGGCTCCAGGCACCAGCTTACCAAGCAGGTGCTTGGGGCGGCCACTTCGGAGAGGGGCGGCACGTCCAGCTGTTCGGCGGCAATTCGGCGGACGGTCCCTCACTCCTGCTCGGAGCGAAGGACCTCCCGCCGAATTGCCGCCGCAGATCGCGATCGCGGCTTTTTTGTTGTTTTTGTTTTGTTTTGTTTTGTTTGGCTGCTTGGGGCGGCCAAAACCCTGGAGCCGGCCCTGGTCACACAGATACAGACAGACATCATCTTCCGATCCACTGAAGTGTATCACACAGTGCATCCTAACCCCTCCACCATTGGGAGCAGGAGACAGGAGCAGCCTCAGAGGATGAGGTGAAATTGACTCAGTTCCCTTCCTGACCTCATGAAGCTTATAGTCTCTAGAGCACAAATAGCTGCTACTACTGAATCACATACTGAAGTCTCTATAGACAGACCTCACTCACAATATAGCCAGTCCCACAAACAATAACACACAGCTCATTGAAATGTAACTCACTTGAGAAACAGCAGTATGTATATCTGAAAAGAAACTTTTAAGACTATTACTATTAGAAGTTACCTCCACCTGTGACCAGAACTGAACAATAATGGGCACAACCAAACCCAATGAATAAAATGATCCTGGCTGTACTAGACATTTTTTGTATATAGAGCTGACCAGAATGCCAAAATACAACAGATCACAAGGGTAGCATATGCTCTTAAACATAATTTAAATTATGTTTCATGTACCTCAAAGATGACACAGCCCTTTTCATATTATTAAAACATTCTGAACATATGCCCCTGTCAATTGTTCATTCTAGGTCTTTTCTTCAGTTTCACTACTGCTTTTCCAAGGAACAAAAAGTAGCAATGATTAACAGCCCATAAATTTTTGAAGGCTGAAACATAAGATGTTTTTATGAAAACTTCTAAGTTGGACAACACAATGTATTTTCTATTGATCTTGAGCAATTGTTCAGTGTAACATCTCATTTGCAAAAATACATAAAAACATGACAGAGGTGTAGAACATCTCCCAGCTAAGCTCTCAAAGGATAGTAAGTTATTTCCTTCTATTAGACTATAGAAAAAATGATGTATTTTGTCTCCCACTGAATGAAAACATAATTTCTCAGGCCCCTAAAGACACAAAAGGCACCATGCTGAAGTGCATGTGTCTTATGTGACGCCCCATTTATATTAACAAGTAATTATATTCCTTAGAATGATGAAATGTAACCAAATGAAAACCATGAACTAAGAGAAAAAAAGAGAGGTTCTGGAACATATGAAGGCAGAAGTGAGTGGAGATAATGGAGTCCCTATGCACTACATCATCCCTATGTTAACATGCAGAAATTTCCATAGAATTTAATGCTAATCCTGGCAATATTCAGTCCCATGAAAAGCCTGCTCCAGATCAAGAGGCTTAGGAAGCAGATCTGAGAGTCAATAGGCTCCTTAAGAAGCTGTGCTGCCATGGAGTAAGTGGCTGAGACGTTGCACAGAGAAGTAGCTCTTCACTATGGATGTGTCTTGCCTTTCCCTCTGCCCCTCTTTCCATTGATCTCTAGACTTTTGCAAGGTTGGAGGAACCAGCCTTTTTTTCTCTATGCAGACATAAAGACCACACTGCACTCCACCCCCACTAGCATAGTCACAATGAGATAATCTGTCAAAAAGTCTTCAAGTGAAGATATAGAAGATTTCTGCTTAATTGACTCTCCCATTATAGTGAAAGGGAGATTTGCCTGAGCTTGGACTGCAACATGAGGCCCAATATACTTTAAACTTCAAAAAAAGAACTGGCAAGTAATTGTTTTGCTGTTTAGACTGATCTGGGAATATCCACCTGAGTGGTGTTACTTTGCGGGGATCCTTGACTTATACTCAAAGCAAATTAAAGGAATTCAGTGTCTTTGAAATGGAATTTGTGAATAAAAGGAGAAAGTTATGCACCAAGACCGGTTTTTGTAAAACTCAGGTCACCATCACAAGTCACTCAGGGTTAGGACAGGGCAGCAGATTCAAATCTCCTTCATGCCTTTCTCTTCTTAATATAAGCCTGTGCTGAAAAGCAGTGTTTTACAATGACAAAATATCATCCCAGGTTCTTAAGATGACAATGTTTATCATTTGTTTTTATGATCACTCACCCATTTGAGGCCTTGTAAATCAGTTTGGAAAAAAGGAAGGAAATACTGTTCTCACTCCTTAAATTTTAGGGTGCATTTGATGAGGTTTAGTGTTGCAAATGACGGACTGTATAAAAACAGCTAAAAGTGCAAGATGTAGACACAAAACATGTCTAGGTGTAACAGGAAAATTACTTTGTTTAAATATCAACTCCTATTAAAAGGGATACTATAAACAGTATATTAGACATGATGTATATGCCAATACAATATACTTTAGAACACGTCCATTTAATCTAAATGAATGTACCTCGCTACTTGCAGGAGACAAGCAAGAGAAATCATAATGACCTTTTCAAGTATTACTATTTCTAGACTCTGTCTCACCCTTACCATATCCATTATTATAGTCTATCTGGGAAAGCCAAATGAGAACCTGTAAACTACCAAATGTCAAATAAAATATCATCATTAACTTTAATGTGTTACTGTTCGTGCTTCTGATACAACTCATAATAGTTTTAGAGTGGTGTAACTCCACTGTCAATGAAGCTACTTTGAATTTATACCAGTGTAAGTAAGATCAGAATCATGCCCTATGTTGCTAAATATAGCAAAAGTTGCCTCTTTGCTCTTATTTTCAGTGGTTTCTTAGTAGCTGTGGGCTGATCTTTTCAGTCTTGCTGTATCATTCTTTACAAAGAGACAGTTTGGAAGAATTTCTCTCCTTTCGGGCTATCACCAGTCTCTATGCAGAACTCCAATTTATGTCAATAAGGGAGTCATTATGGATCAAGGTCATATCTGGCCCTGTAAGCTGGTGGACAGATACACCAGATAGGGAAGGTAAAATAAAATCCAAACTATAGTTCAATCCAAGGCCTTTACCTCAGGGCTTTATCATCACAAAAGGATTCAAAGCAAGACTAAAGCCACTCATAGAACTTGGTCTCAGCCAGGAGGGGTCTTTCGAGCTTTCAGCAAGCCAGAAAGGGGAGAAGACACAACTTTTCCCAAGGTAAGCTTTCTTGGATATCTCCCATTCTTCCTGACAAATCCCCAAGGAAGAACTTCCTCAGGGCCTTATGTCAATCCTCATCTTCCTTCCTATTCCCTCCTACTGAGCTAAGGCTATCTCTTATGTAGTTCCCAAATCAGTCACCTGATTACCTGTCATGTGACCTCTGGATTTTCAGTCCTTCCTGAGGGACGACATTTCCCAGAACATCTGTTCTTAAAGGGCCCAAAAGTTGTAATAGGTGCATTGAGATGTGCACATGTGCCCAATGGCCCAGTACTGTGTTATATCCTCTTACTATTTAAGAGAAAAAAGTTGTAAATGTATAACTATATAAAAAGAAGATTCTGGTATCAAAGATTCAATTATACATATTTGCTACTGTTCTGTGCATTTTTGTTCTGAGATGTTCTGAGCAACATACCATTGCTCTTTTTTAACCAGTTATCTGAGAAATGAAGAAAAATCAACCGTTCTATTTCCATACTGTATAATAGCCCTTCTTAACCTTAGTGCCATAATGTTTTGCACCTAGTTATACTTCTATTTCTCTAACAGTCTACTATTAATAAAGGTCTACTGATTCTACCTTTCTTACTTCTTATAACATCATTCCCCTTTGTACTTCAGCATCCCATGGTAGCTTATCTTTCTTTGTTGTAGTGCATTTATTTTTCCCCATTATGCTATTAACTTCATTCCACACCATTATATCATTTTAGTGAAGTTTTGTGCTCTAAAATTAAAAATGTTGCCAAGAAGTTCTATGCCTAGGACCAAATTGCTTTATTTAGTATTCAATAAAACCCAGTTCAGCTGTTTGCATTGTAGACATTAAAAACAAGTTGTTTAAAAGTCTGACATGCTTTTTCTCCTAATATGTTGTATCTCATAATAAAACACTTTGACTTAAAAAACACAAAATAGCATCTAATGGGTTTTGGTATTTAAAAGAAGAGAGGAGAAAAACGGCTAAGAAGAGCTGAAGCTTGAAAACTGTCTTTTCAGCATGCACATTAACTTTTATCATTATACATGTTATACATTTTATCATCATATATTACACAACTTTTATCACAGACGCTTGAAAGTACCTTAACACAATAGGACAGCCACTGCAGAGAAGCTTATTAAAGGTGACCTGCAAATATATTTTATATTAGTTAGTTATAGGCATATGTACTGAATGCCCCAAATAGCAAAGGCAGGTGAAGCCTTTAGCAAATGATTCTATATGTACCATTTACTAGTTGCACTCTGTAACCCTTAATGCCACTACTCAGGAACCTAAGGATTTTGAGGCACAATCAACAGCAGTATAGTTGGCAGATAGTAATGGAAGCATTTCCCCTTTCCTTCTGCCTTCTTTGTGTGGTAAGATCATCTTACTCTCTTGACAAGCCTTTATGATTTTTTGGGATATTGGACCTTAATTTGTAGCATCTTCCAAAGATCCTGCAAAGAGTGTGGCCACTTGAAATCCCATGAAGACACTGGAATAGCAGTCTTCTTTATTGTAATGCAGCCATTACAGACTTATCTATTACATTTAGTCTGGCCCAGATTGTGCCTTGTAATGGGTCTGAGAAGACAGTACAAAAAACCTCTTCTCCTGGAAGAGTACAATGGGACTCCTTGTATTAGGAGAGCTAGTGCGACTGTTGACACTAGTCTGTGCAAAAGGGGGAGGAAAAAGAAAAGTAAGAGGTAGGGTTATGGATTCATCTCTGGCCAGCAGAGCTTATAGAAGGGAGTGCACACTGTACCCACTTGAAAGGTTTAGGGTTGCCAGGTGTCTGGTTTTTGACTGGAACGCCCCATCGAAAAGGGACCATGGTGGCTCTGGTCACCACTGCTTCCCGGGCCATTAAAAGTCCAGTTGGTGGCGCAGTGGGGCTAAGGAGGCTCCCTGCCTGCCCTGGCTCCATGTGGCTCCTGAAAGCAGCTGGCGTGCCTGGCTCCTACATGCAGGGGTGCCCACAGGGGCTCCGTGTGCTGCCCCCACACCAAACGCTGGCTCTGTAGCTCCCATTGGGCAGGAACCATGGCCAATGGGAGCTGCGGGGGTGGTGCCTGCAAACGGGGGTAGCACACAGAGCCGCCTGGCCATGCCTCAACCTAAGAGCCGCCTGGAGGAACATGCCGCTGCTTCCGGGAGCCGCCTGAGGTAAGCGCTGACCAGAGTCCACACCCCAAACCCCCTCTCCCATCCCACCCCCTTGTCCTAGCCCTGAGCCCCCTCCCACACCCACACTCCCTCCTGCACCCCATACCCCCTCCTGCACCCCAACCCCCTGCCCCAGCCTAAGTCCCCTCCTGCACAAAAAATCCCTCCCAAAGCCTGCACCCCACACCCCCTCCCATACTCCGAACCCCTCGGCCCCAGCCCAGAGCCCCTCCTGCACACCACACACCTCATACCTGGCCCCACGCCAGAGCCCGCACCCTCAGCCAGAGCCCTCATCCCCTCTCACACCCCAACCCACTACCCCAGCCCGGTGAAAATGAGTAAGTGAGCAAGGGTGGGGGAGAGCGAACGATGGAGGGTGGGGGTATGGAGTGAGCAGGAGGGCTCTCGGAGAAGGAGCAGGGCAGGGACGGACCCTCAGGGAAGGGGCGGGGGCAAGGGTGTTTGGTTTTCTGCGATTAGAAAGTTGGATCATGGATACTCCAGAAGACACTAATACTCAGTGAGCATCATTGAGGTGCTGTGTAGTCATGCCCCACAGTTTAACTTTATCTTAACTCCCCTACAGCTCCTGACTACAGCACAGACCTGACTCCAAACCTACCTGGATGTACTACCATAACCTCATTTCTGCCAGGTACTGAGATCTAAGAGATGCTTGGTAACCCATACAGCCTCAAGTGGCCAGAACCACAGGAACACAAAAAATTCTGTTCAGGTGGAAGCTAACATGAACTTCTTCCACATATTTTACTTCATTCACTCTGACTTTTAAGTCTGTTTGCTTATGAACTCCTCTATCTAAACAAACCTAAAAACAGAATGAGGAAAAGAACAGCAGTGATATACAGAGAGGGCAGCAGCAATACTTCTCCCCCTTAAGACACACATTTCAATACTTGAGGATACATCATCTTATTTCTTCTGAATCAGTTCCTTTCTCACCCCAAAGAAGATCTGTAACGGCAGAATTGTAAAGAAATTTAAGACTCCCATTTAAGTTCTCCTAGGTCTCTGAGGAAGCTCTGGACTTACATAGGCTCCAAGGGGAACAGGATGTTCAATAATTAGTCCCTTTGAAACTACCTGAGTTCCTCTACATGCAGTACATCCTAGTTCAAAATATTTTAATGAATGTAGAAGGGAACTGTAGATTCTGAAGTACCAAAAAGTGTTCTCACTGCACCGCTGCGGCACCCTATAGTCTTGAGGAGAACTCTTTTCAAGTGTCTCAGTAACTCCATCTTCCCTCACGAAATAAACAAGCCGTCCTGCACTTTGCCCTCTGAGTTAATGTGCCAAGCTTCTAATGTGGCTCCACATACATGAATTTCAGAGACCTTTTCCTCTACCATGCTCAACCTCTCAGAATCCAGGCTCAGCGCCCTTCCTCAGACCCAACCCCTTGGTTGTAAAGGGTTTCCCTAGCAGCCGGCCACTTCCGGGAGCTGTGTGGGGCCATGGCATGCAGGCAGCCTGCCTGAGCACACCGCTGCGCCGCGGGACTTTTAGCAGCCTGGAGTTGGAGATCCCTGCCTGTGATTTACTTTTGCGGGGACTCCCTTGAGCCGAGGCCCTGGGCTGCAGCCCCTAAAGCCCCTGCTTTAATCTGGCTCTGTGTGCTGGGAGTAAGTGTAGTTAAACTAGATCTCTCATTATAGCTTTTGCTTCACATTTTACAGCCTACCATAAATTGCTCAGAATTTCAATACAAAAGATTTATTTACCATTCTCAAATTATTCGTAATACATGCACCTCACATGATCATGCAGTGTGTGTGTGTGTCTGCATTACTGTGCACCTACCTATTAAACTTAAAGGTATTTTAAATGCTTTCTATATACACTGTGCTTAACTGTAAAGGTACTAGTTAATTTAAAGTAAATTGTAAGAGGATGCACACTGAATTGAATCATTTTATGTCAACAGAATTTTGAAGCCAATTAAAAGCTTTGAACCTGAGCAATGGGTGAGTTACATGGTAAACTGCTGAAAGTGCAGCAAGCTGCAAAAATGTTCCCAGGACTGCTAGTGTAATTTATTTTTATATATTCACAAAACTAAACTAGTCCAGCACAGATTAGAAATCACAGCACAATACACAAATTATTAAGCTCCTGCTTATAAACTGGCTATTGTGCCTTTGCCCTCAGGAAAGGCTGTGATTTGAGCAAGGACAGAACAAGAACCGTGTCCAAAGAGCTAATAACAGCATGCATCTTGATTTCTGATGCACCTCCCTGGGAGAAAAATCCTAATCACTTTAAATAAAGCTTTTTTTTTTTTTTTTTTTTTTTTTTTTTTTAAGATCTATATCAGGCAGGGCAGTCATTCTGTGTACAATCCTCTCTTCAGGAGTGGGAATACTGGCGTAGGAGCTTCTAAATAATATTGAACCAGTATACTAAACTGACAGCATTGCAAAGGGTATGTTATAAAAGGCCTACAGTAACATCCCTGACTGCCATTAATACAAAGGCGAGAAAGGTAGGGGATAGAAGATGACAGACAAGCAATAGCCAGGTAGTCATAATGCAACTGAGAACTAGGTCAAAATTAATTACCACAAGTTAGAAAGTGATGCTATGAGTGCCACATTCATTACTATGTGACAAATTATGTATTCTGTGTTTATCACACATCAAGAATGCAGTTAGTATTTCTTTTATACTTCTGTATTACAATAGCGCTCTAAGAGGGCAGGACTGCAAAAAATAGCTCTGTCACTGAAAATAATTGGGACTGAAGCCACGCTCTGATAGTCATTCTAGCATTGCTAATGACATCTAGCTAGCAACAGTGAGTGGAGTACTCATACCTATTATATCTATTTGAAAAACAATTTTCAACTATTTATATGCCTCACTAATCAAGTATAATAAACACGATTCTTCGAACACACACACACAGAGCTCAGAAAGAGATGCTGTACAAATCTGTATTGTGCTACCCAAAGTCCAAACTACTAAACAAAGCTGGATTTACTGTAGCTAATTTTCATGCAGCTGCATTAAGCTATAGAGGAGGCAGCAAAATCAGATACCCAGTAGTTTGCTAGCCCAGGAAATTAAAGAAGGAAATATTTATAAATAGTTTTAGACAACTTCCCTGATGTCTGCAATAAAACCAGACTAGGAACTTGTCTCTCTCTATTGCAGGTCAAAATATGAGAGTATACAACTGTGGATCAGGGATGTATTCCTGGCTTTGTCATTAACACTGTTGTGTTGATGTTGGATAAATATCTTAACTTTACTTTGCATCAGTTCCGCTATCCAGAAAACAGGGATAATAGTAGTAGTTATCTATTTCATTTGGATGCTAAGAAGCTTAATACAGTAATTTGTTTGTAAAGTGCTTAGGAATTATTATATCCAATAAAACTTAGCTCTGCTCCCTATCTCACTCCCAGCCTGGAGTGGCTATTAAATCTGTCTCCTTTCACACCCTTCTTACCACACTCAGTGGCAGGGCTGTTGGATTTTTATATCTACTTCTGGCCTGGAGTTTGCAACCATTTTCTATTGGATGCTTCTGTAAATCCATATTTCTGTCACCTTGCACTTAGACTAAAGAAGTACACTTTATGACACCACACCCAAAAACCATTTGGAAACAACCCATTGCGGAATGTGGCAGCCACTTAACAAGCAGTATAGGTGAAATCCTGGCCCTGATGAAGTGAATGCAAAACTCTCTCGGTATCAAAGAATGGGAGCTGCCCATGAGGGTAACCTTCTTTCTGTTTATATTTTAATATCAGCATTTCTAAAGGACATTGTAGCAGCATTCTCAACGGAAAATGTACTGTGTTGAAGAAATTCCTCTTGATTAGATATTCTGTTCTCTTTTTTATTGAACACCACAAACAACGAGGAGGAGGAAGGTGGGGAATCAAAGTTTTTCTTTTTTGAAATGGTAACTACTGTAAGAGTATTAGAAATGTTTCCCTCCTCAGGAAATATGGCACTCAGAACCAATTTTTATAAAAATGAAATGTCACCTGTGAGGCTTTTCTAAAAAAGTGCTAAATAGGCCAGCGATTGAAAACTTCAAAAATTGTATTAAAAAAAATTACATGTTGCTTATAAAACCCAGTGTTTTGGTCTGTAAAATTGAGGCTATTTACAGAGGAAAAGAGAATACAGCTAATAGCTAGATGCAGTTTATAAATAGGAGCAGACAATCATGAGCAAATTAGATAAATGGTCTTTAGGGAGAACAATTAAAGATCATTTATGCCATAATTGCATAACAACATTCCAGGGCTGGAGGTTTTCTGCCTTCTTTTTTATTAATTAGATAATATCCAGAATTACTATGCTAAATTATTTACAAATATTCTTTATACTTTCTGCAACAAATATTTTCTTGGCATAACTCCAATTCATTTAAATGAATATAAAAGAAAATGTTTAATGGAAATGCAAAAATTATCCAGTTCTACTAGTTTAGTGCTTTTTCTACAGAATTTTTATGACTAACTGCAAAGATATTAAAAAATCACTGTTTTTGTAATCTCTGATACAGGATTGTAGGTAATCTGTTGAATGCTTTTTTGTGGTGGGAATTCACTGCAATATGAATTAAGCATAAAATAAAGCATGTGCATAAGTCTTCACAAGATTGGGGGCTTAAAAGGGAATTCTGGGGTGCTCTTCCTTCAAACTGTGAAATATCAGGTGCAATTTCCTGCTTCTTATAAGATTAAAAAAAGTTTGATATCTATAATTTTTACTCAAATTGTCTAGAGGTTTGTTTGGGAAATGGGTCCATAGATTCATAGGAAACAGGAAGTCATGGGAATATCATAAATGTTTTTTTTACAGTCTCATGAAGTTATTATTATGTATTATCATAGCAGGAGGAACCCTAGGAATCCATCCTAGTAATGGATGAGGAGCCCATGTGCTAGGCATTGTAAAAACACAGAAACTCTCTTAGAAAAAGAACATAAGAGAGGAAGGAGGGCTTTGTGGCAAAGGCTCTAGTCTGAGCATTGGGAGCACTAGATTCGATTCCAGGCCCTGCCAGAATCTTCCTGTGTCCTTGGATGAATTATTACTTTTATTTGTATTGTGGTAGTACCTAAGGGACCTAATCAGAGAATGGGGCCTCATTGTGGCAGGCACTGTACAAACACATAACAAAAAGAAAGTCCCTTCCAAGAAGAATTTATAATCTAAATAATTTAATTTCTGTGTGTCTCAGTTGCCTATCTGTAAGACAAGGAAGATATTACTTCTTTTCTCCCATTCTCTGTCTTGTCTCTTTAGGCTGTAAGGTCTTTGGGGACTCTCTTATTATGTATTTGTATAGCACTTAGCATAATGAGACCCCAGTCTCATCTGGGACCTGCTAGTATCCCTATATAAGAACATAAGAATGGCTATACTGGGTCAGACAAATGGTCCATTCAGCCCCATAGCCTGTCTTCTGACAGCAGTCAATGCCAGATACTTCAGAGGGAATGAACAGAACAGGGCAATCATCAAGTGATCCATCCTCTATAGTCCAGTCCCAGCATCTGACAGTGAGAATAATAATTATATTTATAGACAAGCCATCATGACATATATAGAAAAATTGTGACACAATGAATCCAGGGTCTTGCAGATGAAAGGACAATCAGTTGGCTTGCCGGGGATCACTTATTTACGTGATCTAACCTTAAATGCCCGAGAACCAGGATGAACAGTGTTCAGTCCTACTGGTGGAAAGGGGACAATACCACTTTCCAATGAGAGCCGTACTTGTTGGTAACTGACAATTCCAGAGGTACCAGACTTCAAACAGTGATATTTTTATGTCTAGAAGAGCTTTTTAGGTCATTTTAGGAGGTTTTAATGACTCCCTCTGAGTACTTTGCAGTTCTCATAAAAACTTCAGCAGCTGGCTTTACAAGGGTAGGAATACAAAAATAGTCATTTAAAAATCTCCAGATTGGAGAAATTGTTTTTTTCTGAAATGTGGCATATACAGATTATCTGTTGGTATGGGGTGATATAACAACGTTGTTAGAATCATTTGGGATGATCTGCACAACTCACTAATGGCTTTTGAAACTTGTGAGTAATAAAGGTTAAATCCTTCTGTCACATTAAAAATGGGCAGAATATTCACCCCACTCTCAACCTAGCATCAACTCACTTCCTCCCTGGAGTTTGCTTTTATTATTAATGACATAATAATAAACATGAATTGCAACCCAGCTTTCTTCTGAGATTGGCTTGTTGCAAGGGTGCCTCTCAAATTTCTCCCTGCATGGCCCCTCAGTCTCTGTCCCTATTGTCCTGTACCTCTAAGAGAGGCACAAATCCTTGTTATACCAAGGGGGTAAAGCTAATAGGACTCATCTGCTCTGGTGAGTCAGACAAAAATAACTATACATCTCTACGTTGGTTCCTAGCACCTGACATACCACCTACCAAGAGCGACCCCAGGGCATGCTCATCTTAATTTTCTTCACACATAATTTTAGCTGGGACCCAACTTCCATACTCCAGAAGATCCAGTCTCCTTGCTGCCTGCAGCATTTCTTTTTCCATGGACTTCTTTTTTGTGCTGCACTGCAAACATTCAATAGGTTACACTAGCAGATTCCACCTGGATTCCAGCTGGATTTGTGGGCCCCTCAGCTCAGATTCTTGGTGAGTGCCCTTGATCCCTTTGATCTTTACTGACTCTCCTTGAGAATTTCAATATCCTATTGTTCTGCTCAATGTTGATTCTTTGGCTTCAATTATAAATAACAACTGTAGCCATGGGAGTTCCTCTGGCAGCTCAGTCTCCAGCTAGTTCTCTGTTGCTCTCTGATGCTGGCACTAGACAGATTAGGCAACTCATTAACTCAAGGAAGAAATCTGGATAGTAGTGAGCTAATGGCCATTATAATGATAGAGAAGTTCTTGGAAAGTCTTCCTGGAAGGACACAAACGTGGGTGTGCTTAGCACTATATATCTTCACTGGAAGAGACTGCAACAAGTGCAGGACTACCTGGGGGCTGAGATATCAAACAGATAGCCGTGACCACAGATGGAAGGACAGTCCATTGGGTGGATGGAACAGCTGCAAACAGAAGATTAAAGGGACTTTGGGATCCTAAGAGAGAAGCCAAAAACAATCAGGGCACTCACTCAGAATTCAATAGGAATCCACCAGCCCAGGCTGTTGTATGTTTCCAGTGTGGCAGAGACGACTTGAACAGGGTCGCTCGTCTCTCCAGAGTCTGCTTTAAACACTGGCCTATGAGATAGTCCAGGGGTTCTCAAAATGGGAGTCGGGACCCCTCAGGGGATCACAAGGTTATTACATGGGGGGTTGTGAGCTGTCAGCCTCCACCCCAAACCCTGCTCTGCCTCCAGCATTTATAATGGTGTTACATATATTCAAAAGTGTTTTTAATTTATAAGGGGGGTCACACTCAGAGGCTTGCTATGTGAAAGTGGTCACCAGTACAAAAGTTTGAGAACCACTGAGATAGTCTGATGTGGGGGGAGTCACAGGAAGGGGGGGGATTCCCTCAGTCTTGCCTGCTGAAGGTGTTCTACTGTGGCTAAATACGGGGAGGGATAGCTCAGTGGTTTAAGCATTGGCCTGCTAAACCCAGGGTTATAAATTCAATCCTTGAGGGGGCCACTTAGGGATCTGGGGCAAAATCAGTACTTGGTCCTGCTAGTGAAGGCAGGGGGCTGGACTCAATGACCTTTCAGGATCCCTTCCAGTTCTATGAGATAGGTATATCTCCATATATTATTTTATTTTATATTAATAGTGACTGGAGCACCATGACAGCACTGAGTCTCCCACCTCTACTCACTAGACTACAGACCCCTTCTCTCACTCTGGCCCAATGACAATTTAAGTATTTATGCACAGTGGAACAGTCATTGTGCCAGAGAGAGAAGTCCAGCAGTTAGGTCACCCGCCTGGGAGCTGGGAGACCCAGAGTCCAGTCCCCCTGCTCCAATCACTTTCGTTATTTATTCACAATAGAACAGCATCAGCAGGAGAGATTGAGTGAGCCCATATACCAGAATATCCCATAGCTCAGTGATTCGAGCACTTATCTGAGAGGTGGGAGAGCCCTGTTCAAATCCTTTTTGTCCATCAGGTAAAGGGGGTTATTGAGCCTGTTTAATTAGGGGTTACTGGGTAAAGGGGTTATTGAACCCAGGAGAGTGCTTTAACCACTGGGCTACAAATTATAATGTGGGCAGCACCTACTCCTGCTCTGGTTGTTGTGTGTAGAGCCAGGCAGGTGCCTACCTCATCCCTGCAAGAAATGTCTTAGGTGCCTAAGCTTCCCGACTCCATGCAGCAGGTTCCCATTCGTGGACTGCTGGCATAGATAGGTGCTCCTTGCAACACAGTCTTAGGCACCTATCTCCGAGAAAGAGGCAGAGCTTAGCACACACCATTGTTATCAGCATGTCCCATTGGCTAGCTTAAATGGCTCCTTGCCTAACATGCTGGCTTTTGTGGATCACATTGTAAGGCACCTATTTCTCCCCATTCATTGTATACGGAGCCTAGGCACCTAACTCAGGCTTTGTGGATCACAGTGTTCCTGTGATTTGCTAGGTGCCTATAAGTTAGGCATTGCAATGCTCAATGTTGCAACACCTAAATCCTTTGTAGATCCAGGCCTTTATGCCTATGTCTGGAGATATTTTAGAAAGTATAAGACACTTATGGATAAAAAATCCCCCTTAAAATTACTGAAATATTTTATTTTCTGTAATCTCTGTGATAATTTAAAGAGGGGAAAAACACAATTGCAACAGTACCACTCAATTACGGGTTCACTGGTATTGCCAACTCCTTTGGAGAAGTGTAATAAGTCCTTTTTGATGGGATATATTTTCTCAATCTTCCTGTGTCTCTATTTTTCATTGTCTGTTTTCTTTCCCTTCCCTGTTGTCTTTGGTCTCTTTTGCCCTCTTTTTGCTCTAGTCTCATTTACACATTCATTCCCAATATGTCCCTTTGCTATTCTTCTCTCACTGTGTTCTCTATTCTTGCGCTTCCCTTTTCCTATTCCTCCCTTTGCCCCTCTATTCCCCACACCACTGCTCTTGTAATGTTAGTAATTCTAGGCTATTTTGAACATCCTGTAAAACCCCTTTGACCTCAGTGACATTGTACAGGATGTACATGAGAATGGAATTTGGCCTCCAAGGTCTCTTCCTTCTTCTAGGATGTAATCCCACTTGATCATTACAATGCAGTTTGTGGTGGTACTGTGGAATTCAGTTTATTTCTTAGAACTTCAAAGACATTTTGCTAAATGCTTCGAAAAATCCTGTAATTTACAATAATTTGCAATATTCTTCAGCCCACAGCATGCTATCAATTTAAAACTGCTCTGTACAATCTTGCAACCTTGCAACCACCAGGAAGGAAGAGGAAGAAGTGAAATAAAAACAGAGTACGGAGAGTCATGACTGGGGAGCTGTATGGGAATGACATCAGTTCTGGTAGAGAATGTTCTTCATCCAGAATTATTTTTGGGGAAGAACTATTAATATAGACATGAAGGGAAGGAACAAAACCCTGGGAATGTCCAGAGAGGCAAAGAGGCTACAAATACAGGTGCACCAGATGGGACAGCACTCCTCTCCCGCACTTCCAAAAAGAGAAACTTGTTTATATTTGTGTAAAATGCAACACATTATTAATGATTAATTTTTTATTAATTATTATTATTATAAACTGCAGGGTGAGCTGGAGGTGACCTCAATACTTAGGTTGCCTAACACTTTGCATTATCAAAGATCCTTGTGACCTTTTTATTGAAAAGTTGTAACACCTCCATTGTTTGCAATAGGCCTTTGAAATTCTGCTGCGTTGTGCACATACATCACAGCACAGCGTTTAAGCACATGATCACCTACTATTTTTTCCACAGGACTTCTGCCTCATTCAGTGGACAGTTTGGATGCATGAGGGAGCACAACTAAGGTTGCATGCGTAATTCTAAAATTAACATTTACTAGCTTTCAAGTGCTTGACTGTGCACCCAAATAACTTCCTTGTAACCTAGGTTTTTTGTGTAATACAATATAATTTGTTTTCACTATAAAGCAGTCACATTTAACTTCCCAGCTTTCAACATATATAGCTCACTTTCTATTTCTGAAAAAAACAAAAACCTGCTGATATTTCTTAAGACATCAATACCCCCACAACCACAAGAGACTTTAGCTTAAGTTTGGAATAATTTTAAAGTATGCATCCTAAGCTGTGAATGATACCACTGCTAAGCTAAAGTTCCAATTGTTTGCAGAGAGATTGCCATAACTTCTTTTTTCCAATGGTTTATTTTGTGGAAGCTTCTTGGATTTTTAATTGATTATGTGAGTAGAGATTTTCAAATATACATAATACATTAGAACATTCCAGTTCTTTATCATTTCACCTGTGTACAGTGCACAAACATAACAAACCAGCAAGTATTTTAAGCGTTACCATTAAACAAAATTCCTAAATTCTGCTTTGCTGATTAATCTGCAGCGAGCTTTTATGTCGTAAAACACTCCACAGTAAATGTTTTCAGGACCCTGGGGACAAGAGTTTCTATGGAAAGTAGCAGTGTTTATATCAACACTGAATTATTTATGAACTCACTTTGGGATAGAAGATAAATTCTAAGAACCCAAAAAAGCATCTAACCAAGCTCTGTAGTTATTTTTTTAATGTTAGCCTTTGATCAAAGACAGTCACATTTAGAGCTCACTGATAAAAGAGGATCAGATATCCAAGGCCAATCATGCAAATGAAAAATTCATTTAAACCTAACGTGGAATGGGATATTTCACCTTAGTATTGTCTTTCATCAGGACAGATTTCTTCTTCGAAAGCTCAGCTATTCAGTAGTGTGACCATTTTCACAGCAGTCTCAGTATCTATAATGGTTTCATAAGGGCTTTTTAGAAGAACGCTTATTGTTTAGTTTTCATCTGGGGCACCACAAAACAATGGTTTAATGAAATCACTCTGAAGTGGGAGTTTATGAGATTAAATGACAGCAGTTAATGTTTAAAGTTTGCTTGTTTTAACCTCAAGAAACAGAGGCCTGATCTAATAGTCCTTACTCTGGTTACGGACAGCAGGATTAGGCCTGCGATATCTCTACGTTGTCAAACAAATTTTAATCAAATACAGGTCAAGATTGGGTGGAGAAAATTAGCGGGTGTAAGGTCCCTCTTATTCTCCTACACAGGCTACACTTATTGTGAGTAGCTGCACAGGGGAAGTAGCCTGCACAGGATCACTACTCCCCCTCCTTTATGGGTAGGCAGAATATGAGTTGATGGGGTGAAGAGTGGGCAAGGCCTTGGCTCATGCTGTCCAGTGCATCTAGCTATAGGGTTTACACAGATCCTCCCTTCACTCACTGGAGGAAGGAGGGAAACCAGGGACCCTACTGTGACTCCAAGGTGCAGAGCAATGGAGCAGACCTATGACTCTTACAACATTTTTTTCCTTACAAGTTAAACTGCCTACTGCTTCTGTCTCACACAAAGCATCGTTGTCTAGCAATGAGATTGAAGAGTCATCTTTACCTGAGATTAAATCCTGTCCCCATTTAAATCAATGGCAAAATTCCCATAGAGATCAGTGGGGGCAG
Source organism: Emys orbicularis (assembly GCF_028017835.1). Classification (NCBI taxonomy): domain Eukaryota; kingdom Metazoa; phylum Chordata; order Testudines; family Emydidae; genus Emys; species Emys orbicularis. Next base: position 47,585,774 of record NC_088683.1, read on the forward strand.
GATTTCACACTGATGTTTAATTATAATTGCATTACAGTGGTATAAAATGGATAGGAATAATGCATAGTGTTAGTTTAATGAACTAATTTATATTTGTCTCTCGGTTTTATGATGTTTATTCATCAGGTGTTAACACAATTAGTTATTTAACTCAATTTCCATTTTCTTTTAGTCAATGGAGATTTTTTTTTTACTGAAAACTCCTATTTTAGCTCCTCTGCAGATTTTTGTTTTCCGGCTTTTGTACGGCTATTAGGATTTTCTGCTTTATTAGGACACTAGGATTTACTGTTTTTCTACACTGAACTTTCATTACAGAAATTGTAACTAAAAAGCCAAAATATACAATAATAAAAATATTGACCTCAGGTATCATGTTCATAAAAATGATTCTCACAGAAGAACACTCTCCTGCAGCCATTTAAAAGCCGCAGCTCTTCCTGACCTGCAGAAGAGACTTATGGCTTTCTTTGATCTTTAAAAAAAACGGTTCGTAGTGTACATTTAAGAATATACTCTTTCTGAGGAGCTGATGGCCACTTCCACCTGAAGCTGTCATGTAGAACAAGTGGCTAAATGTTAAATTTCACAATGAATTTTAGCATCTTATTAAGAATACCTTGAAAATAGAAACATGCCTTAGTCAATGTAATGTGATTTTTAAAATTTTAATATACCAGATTAACTTCTGCCACCGGGGAAGGACTAAAAAGGCAAGAAAATACTGCAATAGCCATGTTCACCTTGCAGAGTTTCCTGCACAGCATCTTCTCAAGGGAGAAGAGCTTGGGGTGAGGAACTGAGGTTCAGTGTTACCAAGCCTTGTGATTTTATTGTGAGTCACACAATAGTCTTCTTCTTAAAGCCCAAACTCCTGGAATCAAGTGATTATGTGAACATCTCACTTTAAAAAAAAAAAGAAAAAGAAAGAAAGCTAAGTTTCTGGCATTCAATGTTGTGAAGAAAAGCAAAATAAAACCTGAGTGCACCTGGAAGGCTCAGAAACTACAAGGAACACCTCTCCCCCCTCATGATTTTTAAGCCAGGCTCATGATTTTAGAGAGTACTTTGTCATAGAACTGGCAATACTGGCTACATGACAGAGTTTATGCTAGTGAGAGTAAACGCTGCTCAAAGCAACATGAAACCCTGCAGACGCTCCTATGTTTCTCCTACTGAACAGCTGCAGCCAATGACAGCTCTGGTTCCTGCTAGTGCTTCCTCCATGACTCTGGGGTGGGAGGTCTCCTCCTCGCAGATCTATAGGCTTAAATGGCCTCATATTCAATAAACTTCAGTACAACTAACCCAAAGCATTCAGAAATCATGAGACTGGCTTCAAAATTGGGGCATTTATTCTCACTAGCATAAACTCTGTCATGTAGCCAGTATTGCCAATTCTATAAGTAAGGACTCCCCAAAATCATGAGCCTGGAATCAGAATCATGAGATTTAAAAATATGTTTGGGGTTCTTCGCCTTCAGGTCAGACTTAGGTCAGTTTTTCCAGCTTTTTTTCCCTGCAGCCAGGAGTGCTAGAAACTGTTATTGTAATGAAAGCTGGGCTTCTCGTGTAATCACCTGACTTCAGGAACAAGGGATTTAAAAGAAACAACAAATATCACAAGACTAACAATAAAGCCATGAAAGCTGGCAGCATTGTATATCCATGGGCTTTACAGGGGATGGTAGCGGTTCTATCGCCTCTCCTTCCAAAATCTCCAGTGGGGCTTCCACAGTGTGCAAAGGAGAAGGGATGGTTCTGTGGGTGCATTACTCTCCCCCTTTTGCAGATAGGAAGGAGACAATCACTCCCCACACTCAAATCACTTCTTCATATGTCCATTATGCTCATGAAACAACCTCAGCTTCTATTTTGTAACATTATGTTGTTCGGCTCTAGAACGTGCTGTGACAGCAAATAATTTGGAGACTACAGAAACTCTACATTATGATGCTGAAGGTTCAAGGTAAAATTTCATTTTACAAGAATTTCTTTCATTAATAAGCACATTTATGAGATTTTTTTTTCACTGATACAATAGGTATTTATTCGGGAAACTTCAATTAATGCTAATAGGAGTTGGTGAATAAATTGCTAAAAGAACAGACAACTTTCAACATATTACATTTAAAACTCAGTCTGAGCCTTTAAAACAGTCCTTTAATACTGCTGCAGTATAAGGTTGGATGCTTTTAGAACAAAGAGAAAGCTCACTGATAAGTCCATCTGTTATTTTAAAACATCTTTTCACCCATTTAGAATATTGTTGCTTTGCTTCAAGCACATAAATGTTTATCCTATATAAAAAGGATAGTTTCTCTATTATATTATTTATGCATTTATTTTTTTATCTTTCAAATATAGCCATTTATACATCTCAGGGTTCATGTACAGTACTTAATAAAAAAAATCAGTATGTATACAGAGAAAGTAAAATAAGCATATATTAACCTGCCACTTCCACCCCATGCACTGTTCACATTTTCAACTTAAGAAACATTTTCCTGTCATAAACTAAAAATTCCATTCATTAACAGTTTTATTATGGAATATCAAATACAGTTTGTTCTATCCATTCTGATTGCAGGTTGAATTATTTAGTGAGAAAAATTTAGAAAATAAAATGGCAGTTGATGAGCAATTAGCTGCTTATAAAAAATGTAATCAGGAATCTGAATGGTTAAGAAAACAGATGTGCTAACTTCTTTATCCAATCAAAATGCAACAAGTTAACAATGTTACATTGAGCAGCTGTGATGCTGCCACACCACAATGCATCTGATAAAATGATTAAAGTTACATCAATCATTTGATATAACAGGAATGAAGTAACAGTAATAGAACACTGTCACAAGATCAATGTCTCCTACTTTGAAAGTAAATGCCTTGGCTTTGCCTCAGCATTTATATGGCAGCTGGAGACCATTAACATTAGACAACCTTCTATTCTATTGACATTATCTCTTAATTAAGGCACACTGTCAAGCACTTTTTTTGGAGGGGGGGTTCAAATTTTTCAAATTAATTTTAACAATATAAAGAACATGCATCCTATTAATCACTTATAAGAAATGATTCCAAATGAAAGGAAGTTTTTTTTAAAAGAGTAACCACAACAAAATTAGATTAGAAGTACAAATACAAGAAATTGCAATATATAAATATGAAATATTAATATGAAAATGTGGCACCACAATAGAAAAAGGGAACAGCACCAATTAAATAATATTTTAGGACTACAAGATTCCAGAGTTGTGTTCTCATAATGTCTGACAGGATTTATGTAAAGTGTTAATATTCCCATTTATTTTAAATATTCTAAATTATTTCAAGTACTCTATCACTTATTTATATTTTTGGGTTTTTAAATAAAGTGGAAATTAACTTTTTTTTATCAAATTAGACCAGCACCAAAGATTATTTTAGATATGGTGTGGGAGAGGGGCAGATCTGGATCCATAAGATAGAACTATACTGGACATGCCAAAGTAATGTTTTTCTTCATTCTTTCAATGGTAGCATGTTTAAAACTCAATACAGGATGAAACTTTTTTCCTTTAAAAAGTGAACTCCCTGTGCTATTTAACAGCCTAATCTTCCACTGATGCATAAAGGATTACTTACATAAATCCCATGCATATCCTTTTTTAAAAGTCCTTTTCCCCATTAGTGCTTTAGTTCCTGATATTTTCAATTATACTCCTAATAGATAAAAAAAAATCTATGCAAGGAAGAAGATGCTTATCTGAGATCATGATCCAACAAAGCTGTTTCAAAGAGAAGGTTAAAATGATAATGATTGGTTTGAGTGTGCCAAGGACGAGCCACTGTTGATTATAACAGGACAATATCAAGAATCTAAAATCCATTACATTTTTACCCTTCTACAAAGATTTTGTTCACTAAGGACCTGATCCTGCTATGTTCTGAACAATCTCAGCTTTCATTAAACTCAGTAAGAGTTTAGGGAGCTCAACACCTCAGGTGGTCAGCACCTTCCAGTATCAGTCCCTAAACAGAAGTCACAAATAGAACGGTGCACATTTTAAATTCATTTATAAGACAGCATCCATCATTAATTTCTGGTGAAAACTCAATGTGCTACAGCCTTAGAGCCCAATTCTCCAGTACAGTACAACTATTTGAAACCAACGAAATTCAATTTAAATCAATAGCATAACACTGGTGTAACACAGTACAGAATAAGGTCCTCACTCTGCCATGGCTTGAGACCAGCACAGGTATGAAAACATTTTTTTTCTGACTATGTAAAGTTAAAATATATTTTGTTTGCAGAATGCAGATAGAAATGTATGAACATTACACTGTGCTCCAGTCCCCAAAATGATATCTTCATGTGTCACAATACTATAAAACCTATATTATATTAGCAAGTGTGCCACTTCATGAACAGCATCATGTACATATTCAGGGAGACAAAAAATAGTCCGATATTTCAGCGTTAAACCTATCAGAACAATCATTCCCAAATGATAAGAATTTTATTATGCTCAGTTTTAGAGCTGTGGGCCTAAAGAAATCCTGCAGCAAGGGGTTGGCCTTCATGCTTCTGGAGAAGAAATAGCCCATATGTTATTCACGTGTATTTTGTGTATATGTGTGCCTCTAAAACAAAAACATCATTAACACAGTGTTAAGTTTGCTCAAGTACAAACCTCAACAATGTAATATCTAAAAATCTAGAAGTTGACCATTTAAGTTTCTCCTCTTCAATCCTCTTCTTGTTACACTCATCAACACCCATTCACAACACATTAAATACAATTCCGATGACCGCAGACATCTTAAAGACAACAACAGTGTTTCATTTGCAAAGAGTAAAGCTGAAAGAAGGTTATATTGAACAAGTGGAATTTTATTAAATCCTGTAAATAGCTCTGTCCATGTGTCTGAGTTGCTTCTAGCCTAATTCCACCTGTTCCCTGTTCCCCTAGTGTCCTGTCAATAACAGCCTCTCCAGGAAACATGGGCCGTCTGACTCCAGTTCCACTGATTAAGCCACAGTCAGTGCTCTGATGAACTGCCTGTGGTTCATCAGAGAAGAGATCTGCTGGGGGCCAGCAACATGAGTTCTGCAGTCAGCAGCTAGTAGAACCCAGGTAATTAAACTGATGCTGAGTCTACAGGCAAGATCTTCCAGGACTCTCCATTCCAAGAAACCCCTAACAGCTTCATCATCTTCAAGGGAGAAGTGGTAACACTCTCCTGAAGAAAATTCATGTCATAGCATCAGCCCCAAGAAGGCAACAGCCAAGACACTGTCTTGTTCAAGGAGAGAAATGAATTGCAGAATGCCCCACAAAGGGATTAGTTAATGTGAACAAGTTACTTTGTGTCTATCCATTATAAACATCCAGAGGGAATCCAGAGGGAACAGGCATTCTGACTTTGATGAGACAAGAAACAATATTAATTGAAACTGAAAGGCTTTAGTGACAGGCTGATTTTTAACAGAGTTTAGTGGGCTTTAAAGAGTAAAAACAAGACTTTAATATATTGACACTTAAGTAGAGTCCTTTATTGGCCATCTATAAGCCTACTCATGGTCTGGGATTACTAAAGAAAGTAGGGTCCCTTTACATCCAGCATAAAGGATTTACATTTAAGGTTAGAGCTTAATTTATTTAAACTGGGATATATAGATATAAAGCATACTGAAGCCTAATATTAAAGGGACATCTATTATGAATGGAACTAAAAAAATACCGTGCTGGTTATCACATCTCATTGGTAATTAATAAAATAGTTTAGTTATTTTTGAAGTTTCTCTTATTATCTAATTAAAATAGCTCTTAAGGTCCAACAATTCATATAATTCAAGTATAAATGATTTGGAGAAATTGCCATGGGAAATGAAGTGAAATTAATTAATATAGTGCCTGATTAGTTCTTATAATGGTTATTAATACTTAGTTTTTCCTATGTCATTAAGAAATTTCTGTACTATAGGATGAGCCATAAAAATCTAGTGTGTTTTGTTAAACTATCCACAAAAATACTTTTTGAATGGCTGTTGGGGTAAAGATACCCCAAATTATTTGGCTATTGTTGGAAGAATCCACATTTCCCAACCAGCACAAACAAGTGCTCCTACTAAGCTGATATTTTTAAAATGTTACATTGCCGTCATGATATAATTAGGGTGCTCTCCTGAGTATGTTGAGACTCGTTGGTCTTGTTTAACAAACATAGGGCTACACCAAAATCCAGTCTGGCAGCTTAGCACAGGTTCTTATGGGAACACTAATAGGGAGAAATATCCCTATCTGCTTCCTCCTTAAACTTTTTCTTTTTTTAATTGCTGCCTACTTCTCTCACTTTCTCTCCCTTGATCTCTCCCATATGAGGTCCTAAAATGAAAGTGTCATTAAATAGCTTGTCACTCCACTATGTACAATTATTTTTGCATTGTATGTCACTGAAGCTGTCATGTTACATAGAGCTCATTATATAAACACAATAAGGTACTCAAGTTTGTATCTCATATTATAATATAATATCTGAATGCCTAGCATCACACCAGATATGTAAATATATCCCAGCACAACACATACAATGCGATGTTTTGTTCAATATAATAATGAACCAATCTGTTTGTCTGATTAATATTATGATCAGTGAAATTATTACACAACAATTCAGTACTTAGAATTTGTGAACAATAACTTTATGACAATAACTTTACAAAAATAAAATATCTATTAATATATGAATGTATATTATATAATTATATACTACAAAAGTGTATATGTATTTAGCCTGATGTGAAGCAAAATATTGCAACAATATCCTAAACAAACACTGACATTTCTGGTCTATTTTTCCCCAGAGATGATGAAAAATGTTATTGAAAGTGTTAACTGCAAAGTTCAGTGATATCACATTTAAGCAATTAGATGTAAGCATGGTCAATTGATACATTTTAATCAGAGACTTTTTGAGTCAAACCTCTTAATGACTTTTTAATTTATGTTGCATACAATGCTGAGTCAGTGAATTTCTTCTAATTCAAACCTCACTTCTGTGTAAAGTAGCATTTGTATTGTTATCCAATCATCCCTGCACTTCCCAAAAGATTAGGAAACAGATTTTAAAATAGCTCAAGATCATTATCACCTCATCAGGGAAAATTCACCATATAATACATTGCTCCCAATGGGCAACTGGTACAAGAAAGAAACCTACTCTGTCCTTTTGAGTGTCAAGTCTAATTAATATATTTGACAAATACTTAGCTCCTTGATATTGGATTGATATTAATGATTGAAGCAGAATATTGAATATATTGCTAGTATTGTGGTGAGAGATTTTGCCTCAGTTGCCTGGCGTGCCTTAGAACACTTTACAATGAAGGTTTGCAGAAAACCCCCAGGAAGGGGTTTAAATTTGGAGAAATTGTAATTCTCTTAACTGGATGTAAAATGAGTGGTGGTAGTGGTGGTAGTGTCAGGACCATTTGACATGCTTAGAACAGTAATTAGTTTTAAAAATAAAGTGTAATTAAAAATTAAGACTAGTTTAAATTAGAAAATACAGTAATGGTGACTATAGGCTTATGTAATGTAGTGGGAAATTCCATAGGAATACATGAGAGCCCGTTGAAATGAATAGGGATGATGCAATCAAGGCAAGGTATTGCATCACTTCCTGTGAGGAATGACTTCGCAAAACCCCATAAGAATACATTGTTGCCCATAGAAACAAATGGGACTTCCAGACAGGAAGTAGCTAGGGTTGTTCCAGAGGTCAGCTGAAAAACTCCATAGGAATACATTGAGCCCATAGAAGTCCATGGGAGGAGGAGGAGCTACCAGTACATGTCATGAATTAGCATATAATTAACATATGCTAATCTCTGAAAGCTGATAGGTTTATTGCAATAATAAATGATAGCTAATGAGCTGCAAACCGTATATAAAGGCGACAGTAATGGTTCTAGGTTTGGAGGTTATGATGGAAAATTAGCTAAACCTCTGTAGGGAACAAGGAACAGCTAGAGAGAGGAGCTATGCCAGATACCTGCATGGGAGAAGGCGCTTACGGACCAACGGCAGCAGCATCAGCGGAACCCAGCAAAGGAGAGGCTGCTTGAAAAGCAGCTACTGCAGCAGCAGCAGCCTACCCAGGGTTCTGGGGTTGGCCCTGGCAACAGCCGCTCCTGCCACCCAGCCAGCAGGGGGCCTTCGCAGCAGCCACTGCAGCAATTACCCAGCGGGCTTCCATCTCTCCTGCCTGAGGGACGGCTTTAGTTCAGGAAAAGGCAGCAGAACAACACCGCAGCCAGCAGCACAAGCTCAGTGACTAGCTGACCTCGCACGCCAGCACCGTGACAGAGAAGGACCCTTCCGGTGACGAATCAGAGGGATTTTAAGAAGGCCTCTGTAAGTCAAAATCTTCCTCTATTTTATCATCTTAGAGTGTGTGGGTTTCAAGTGTAAATAAAGCTGGATGCTTGTGCTCTGAGCGAGATCTCTCCCTACCCGTTCAGTAACCGCCAGGCCAGCGCTTACTGGATGTTTAGTTTTAAGTGTTTAATATTGAATGTTAATTAATATATTGTTATATGTTTAACTGCTATATTGTTCTAAGGTATAGAGTATTAATAGAATGATTATATTATTGTTATATGCCATAGAGTTAATTGAAACGATAATTGTAGTGTTAAGTATCAGAGGGGTAACCGTGTTAGTCTGGATCTGTAAAAAGCAACAACGAGTCCTGTGGCACCTTTAAGACTAACAGAAGTATTGAAGCATAAGCTTTCGTGGGTGACGAAGTGGGTATTCACCCACGAAAGCTTATGCTCCAATACATCTGTTAGTCTTAAGGGTGCCACAGGACTCTCAATTGTAGTGTTGTGTCTTTATTTGCTGTGCCGCTTCATTCCTTTTTAATTGTAACTCTTATTATCTGTATCTCTACTCTTCTACAGAACTCACTCACTTCTAAATAAATATTATTTTTGTTTTCGAAGAATTTACTGCTTGTTTGCCTATTCTTTATCGGAGGGCTGTATCCGTGTCCTTTCAAGGGGAAGTTAGCTAACTGCGGCTTTCCCTGGAAACTCCTTTAGGGTGGGCCACAACCTTAATTACCGGAATAGATAAATTGGGAATAAAAGGTTTTAAATTAAAAAGCAAATCTTCCGGTAATAGTATTCAGGTTGAGATTGCAGTACATAAATATACACAGCATGTACACATCTCATTTTATCTCGGTGATGGAAATCCCATAAGCAGTGTATGTATCAAATGAATATGGGAACCAGGCTGCTCATGTGATGACAGCAGGTTGCACTGCCCTACACAAGCCCTGGATTTCAGAGGAACCTCCTCCACCACTTGGAGACACAGAACAGTGGTTCTCAACCAGAGGTCTGGGGGCCACGAGCAGGTTTCAGGGGGTCCGCCAAGCAGGGCCGGCATTAGACTTGCTGGGGTCCAGGGCATAAAGCCAAAACCACACCGCCTGGGTGCATTATTTTGGTACATATCAATTGCTAGTTCTCGAATATTTAATCAAGCTCCTAAATTTGCATTGAATTAGTATAAAATAAGTATGGGATAATAATTTGCTAAACACCTCTGATTTGGAAAAAGATTTGACTTTCAGGTTTCTAAAGGGCTAATAACCACTATATAAAACATGTTGATTTTTGATTTGCTAGTGTCTCTTCTGTTTCTTTTAAAGTTAGGGTGGCATTTTCAAAAGCACTGAGCAATGGCCTTATTCTGCTCCCATTAAAGTCAATGGCGAACCTGACTTCAGCGGGATCAAAGTTAGCCCTATGTTGAGCACATTAAAAATTACACCCTTGATTCAAACTGATTCCATGAGAATAGATGATGTACTTATTTTTGGTCTGATAATTTCTGCTCTGTCTTTTCTAGAGGTGTACAACAGTCATCTGCATATTATACTTAGCACCTACAGGCATATATTCCAAGGCCAGAAGGGTCATTTAGTCTGACCTCCTGTATAACACAAGCCAGAGAACTTCCCCAAAATAATTCCTAAAGCATAGAAAAACATCCAATCTTGATTTTAAAATTTTCAGTGATGAAGAATCCATCACAACCCTTGGTAAATTGTTCTAATGGTTAATTACTCCACGAGATAGTGTTATACCTTCCACTGCTAGATTGAAGAGCCCTTATTAAATATTTGTTTCCCATGCAGATACTTAGAGACTGTAATCAAGTCACCCCTTAACCTTTTCTTTGCTCAGCTAAATAGATTGAGTTCCTTGAGTCTATCACTGTGGGTATGTCTACACAGCCCATGGAAGCAAGCTGGTCGATAGACTTGGGCTACCAGGGCTCGCACAAATGCTTTAAAAATAGCTGTGCAGACAGTGCTTTGAAGTTACAGCTCAGGCTTTGAAGATTTAGGAGGGCACTGAAGCTCACCCCTCTGCCTAGGCTTCAGAGCCTGAGTCCAAGCCACAACTTCAAAGCGCTGTCTTCACAACTATTTTTAGAGTGCTAGTGTAACGTGGACAGACCCTGGTCATCGGCGGGGGGATCGAACCTGGGACCTCTGAAGTTTAGTGCATGCGCCTTTACTGCATAAAAGCCAACTGGCTGTTCGCTATGGCTGTAGAGCAGACTCATAATCTCTCTCTAAGTGGTCTCGGTGCCACGATGGGACAGAACACCACACCAGGAGGTGTGCAAGTTACATACTTCCCCTAGCTGAGGAAGCACGTCCCGAGCTTCAGAGACTTCCCAGTTGAAATCCCAGACGAGCCCCCACTTGTAACACCGACAAACCCCAGTCGTCGGCAGGCGGGATTGAATCTGGGACCTCTGGAGTTTAGTGCATGAGCCTCTACTGCATGAGCTAAAAGCCAGCTGGCTGTTAGCTAAGGCTGTAGAGCAGACTCATTTTATCTCTCTCTTTAAGTGGTCACAGTGCCACTAAATGGGACAGAACACCACACCCTGAAGGTGTGTGGGTTATACTAGTGCGAGCCCCGCTATCCTGAATCTATTGACCCAGGCTTGGAGGCTTGCTTCCGAGGGCTGTGTAGACATACCTTATAGGCATGTTTTCTAATCCTTTGATTATTCTCTGAACTCTCTCCAATTTATCAGCATCCTTCTTGAATTGTGGACACTAGAGCTGGACACAGTACTCCAGCAGTGGTTGCACCAGTGCCAAATACAGAGGTAAAATGACCTCTCTATTCCTACTCGAGATTCCCCTGTTTATGCATCCAAGGATTGTAATAACCCTTTTGGCCATAGCGTGATACTTGGAGCCCATGTTTAGTTCATTTTCCATCATGACCCCCAAACCTAGAACCATTACTGTGTATTTACAAGGCACCCAATAACCAAAGGCATGTTGGCACTCAATACAACATAAAGAAAATATACAAATAAAAAGGCACTTTTAATAAAGCTACTGGATTGTTGTGTGTATCCAAGACATTAACAGGAAAGGCCAATATGAAATGTGCATTGAGAAATACTGCATGCAAAGAAATTTTTGTTTTAAGATCCTTCCTATAGCTAATTTAAACATAGAGCAAAGAATACAATAGTATGTTTATAAACTGCTTTGAGATCTTTGAATGAAGGGTGTTATAGAAGTGCAAAGTATTATTGTTATTATTATTCCCAAATGTATTAAAATGTATGGTTAAAATAATTCACCAAGTAAAATTGCTTCTGCTAACAAACACTCTTGCCACATGCAGCAATTACTAATAGTAAAGGATTGGTCCTTGTTAATGATTAAATATTGTACTACACTGCATTCCAGAGTAGCAAACAGAATGTTTCATATACCATACAATATTTCCCCCTGTCTATACGTTTAAATCTTCCTAGTAAGCACACACAGGGACACAACACAGCACAGCAATGAATGAATATGCACAGACACAGTAGCTCATTTCTTCTCTATTAAAACTGTATTGGATGGTGCAATGATGCTTTGGCTACCTGTGGGTTATTTCTGGGTCAGCGTCATATCTCTCTAGGAAAGGGGTTTTTGACCTTGGCCTGAGTGTCCCTCTTTGTGATTTAACTGACATAGTTGAAACGTTGCCAAGGTGAGAGAGCAATTCAAGTTCAGCAACAAGGAGAGCAGCTTGGGTCACTGCCATGAACAAACAGCTTTGGGAGAGAGACCTGGAACAGAGTTTCAGTACAGGATATTCTTGAAATGAGGAAAACACGAACACCCTTGCACCTGTGAATACTGACAGTTTTCAAGGAAATCCAAGCACAGACTTAAGAAAACATTATACTGTATTGGAGGTGGCGGAGAGGGGAAGGAAGGTATAACTACTGGAAAATTCTGAATTTTAAATACTTTAGAAGCTGAAATTTTGAAGGTGAAAGTGTTTAAGGATAGTCATTTTTAAAGCAAATCCAAGAGAGAGAGAGAGATGTTTGCATAAGCACAAGAGCAAGTGGTTCTGTCTTAGAGGTAAAATGTGATTCTTAAGGACAGAAAGGAAATAAAAATCAAAGCACAAAGGAAGTAAGACTGTGTTGTTTTAAGAATACCCTGGTGTGCAGCATAGTATTAACAGCAGAAAGCACCTGGTAACCAGAGCAGAGACTAGGTAAAATACTAACAATATGTTGAGATATTTACATTTGGGAAAAAAAAGAGAACATTTTCTCAGCACAGTCCACAACCAGACCAGGGTAGCAGTGCCTGATGAAGACATACACAATAAACAAGATGCTGAGTGTACTTTATTATAGCAGATAAAAAACAAATATAACTTTCAATGTAATATGAAGGTTCCGACAATGATTCAAAATGCAACAGCAGCGCGCACCAGGCTTCGCTGATTCAAAAAAATTACAATCCATCCAAATCTTCCAGTCAACAAACAAGCTAACGAACGAACAAACAAGGAGAGTGAGTTTAAAAGCGACAGCTATGGTCTGTAAGTATGACATAAACTCATGCCTGACCAGCAGCAGATTCAAGACAGCAGGAGGAAGGTGCAGCTGTGTTAGAGGGCAGAGGAGAAATAGACAGGGCAACAGAGGGGGGAGGAGAGAAAGGAAAAAGAGCGGGAGAGAAGGGTTGGAGAGAAAAACTGGAACAGAGGCATGCTTCACGGGGCTGTTAAAAAGCTCTTGGCTACCGAACATGTTTTAAAAAAAACTGAATACATTAAAACTGTGCAGCCATGAGTTTTTTTGGTCCTCATTGCACCAGTTACAAAGGATGCTATCCCTTCGGTACAACATTTTCATTGTACTGGCTTGGGTCCCGAAATAAACTCACAATCAGGATCAAATATAGTTGTGATTTGCAGTTTGTGTTGACTGACAAGCCAGCTGAATGAGACAGCTGGTACGTGATATTCAGGCTTTACGACATTCCATGATTTCAGTTTAATTACAAAGTGTACACTATGACTAGGCATCATCTAAATACTTTGAGAGAGGACAAAGAATCTCCTGAAATAACTGTGCCATTAATAAATTATACAATTATAGAACAGAATCTCATTATGTTTGATTGGCTGGAGCATAATAAAGTTGATATGGGTACTATGCTGTAATGCACATGCCATAGGATTGTAAATGCATGCACAGCAGGGCCTACTGGCATTATCATCAGCATGAAATGGTAAGACCCACTATTTGTGCTGTTTCTCTGTGTGTGTTTATTTATAACACATATTAACAAACTTTGTATAATTGAAGAGTGCTTGTTTCACCCTTGTCACTTCACTGTATGAAGAAATAGGAGGGATAGCTCAGTGGTTTGAGCATTGGCCTGCTAAACCCAGGGTTGTGAGTTCAATTCTTGAGGGGGCCACTTAGGGATCTGGGGCAAAATCAACACTTGGTCCTGCTAGTGAAGGCAGGGGGCTGGACTCAATGACCTTTTAAGGTCCCTTCCAGTTCTAGGAGATAGGATATCTCCATTTATTAAAAAAATATTATATTATTAATATGTGTGTTTAAATATGACAAATTCTATGAGTTTATGTTCATTAAAGCTTAATTGTTATCAAATCATTACTCTGAAAGTAGAATCAGGAGTATATCTCAATTGTTGTCCATTTTGAGGGCTGTCATTCATTTTAATACCAAAATTAGCTCAGTTCAACACAAATTTGATGTCCCCTCGTTTTTATAGTTGAGAAGCAGAGAAGCAGAATCATGAAACAGAGGTCCTGTTTACACTGAAAAATGAATCCCACTGCAATTTAAGTTTCTTGCTTAAATAATGACCCAAAAGGATGGATGCACACATATTGGTTCCCACATTTGGGCCTCAGCAGGTTGAGAGGCATGACCAAATACTATTGGTCTGATCCTACATAGTATAGAAAGCCTCTTGTGGTTTCAAGTAACGTCAACTCGCATTAGTCCTTCCTGGACTGAGCCTTTGGGGCAATCTAAAACACTGCAGGAGGAAGTAATGCATAGTGAAGAATTAGGAGAAGAATTAAAAATACTGTCACATAGTCAGTAGAGATGAGTAATGTGGAGGTGTCCTACAATGAAAGGCAGTTTCTTACTTTTTTGATACTTTCAACCTCATGTATATGAATAACATCATTAAAATGAAGACAGGAAAGTTTAGGATTTGATTAGCTTTCACCCATGTGTTTATACGTTAAAAAACAAGAAAGGGCAGATTGTGTCTGACTGTTGTGGATGTGTGTGGGAAGGGGCATAAGAAGCTATTCACACTTTACACCCATGCACAGAGCAGTCCCCGTATTCCCCTAAATGCTGGGACAGATCCTTCCTAAGACCCTCCAGGACAGAAGAAATCACAAAGTGAGCAGAAAGAAGCAAGAAGGAGCAAGGCTACGGTCCCACCTCCATCTTCACACTGTACGATATATAAAGGAGAGTTCATACTGCATGCCCTGAAAGGATGTGGCAAGCAGTAGGTGGACTCTCATGAAGTAGCTTGAGGCTCTGGGATGGAATGTGTTTCCCTGATGTAGGGAACCTTCATAAAATGTGTCAATATAGAACCTCAAAGATGTAGACCTATTTAAAGGGCCTAATCTGTGTTCCTATTGAAGTCAATGGCAAAGGTGTATTGAGTTTTGGGTTTGGGTAGTAAAAAGAGAAGATGGTTCTATTGTGCATATATGAAACTGTCAGTCTATTCAAAATGACTCTCCAAATGCTGATGTTTAAAATCACCCCAAAAGGTCAAATCATCAGCTGACATATGGAAGCTTTCTCCTAAAATAAATAATACATGGAATCCTCTTAGAGATAATGAGACAAACCATTATTTCTGCAAAAATATTTTTTCTCCAAGCAAATATTATGATCTTTAATAATTATGTTAATTTGTCATTTATATTCATGGCTCAACTAGCAAAATCATTATATGTCTTAACATTAACTTTGATTGCATAAATATTACATTAACTTTGATCACACAGGTATTGCACAATCACTATTTTAAATCGTTATGAAGGTGACTGAACAGGTTTCAACAGAGTTTAATTTAACTGGATTAGGAAAGGTTTTTACTTTGATTTTTAGTTATACTTTTGATTTTGCTATTTTGTCTATAGTCCATTGGAAGGCTCTGCCTAGCTGTAAAGTTACATAACAAAAGTCTGAGATGAGGCTAAACAACTTTTCTTTCCTAATGCAGAAACATTTAAACTAAGATTTGAGCATATACGGTACATTACTTACCAGAGCTCCATTCTCCCCTCTTCAGTCTCCATATGAAGGACTGGAATCCCAGACCCCAATCCAGGAAGGGACATAACTTAAACATGTCTCTATTACTATTCATTTTAATTGGACTACTTAAGTGCTTAAGGCCCTGTATGTGCTTCCCATCCCCAGTATGTGCTTGAAATTTGTCTTGAATAGGGTCACACTTAAGCATGTGTTTAAGTACCTTGCGGCATCAGGGCTTCAGTAAGTTTGCACTCATAACATTTCCTGCTAATTCTTCTTCTGCATGGTGGGTTTGGTGACTGTGCAAATCACAGGAGACTGGGTCACACTGGCACAGGCCATAGCCATTCTGGCCTATCCCCATCCCTTGAGGCTTCACTCTGCAAAGCATCCATATTGGGATATCTATGGTGTTGAGGAAGAAGTAGCATGCCACCAAGCGAGCTTCTATGTCTCTTGAACTGGCCTCCTGGGGTACATCTTCACCTATACTGTCACTTGTGGAAGCAGAGTGCCTTTTCTTACTTGCTTAGTTTAGCCTTTTGGCCACACTTGCAAAAGCCACCCATTCTGGGGTAATAAACATCCAAAACAAAACAGTCTTCTGCCATGCCTGGGCATCTAGGGCTCCTTCCCTAGCCTGTGCAGCCTCCTCATCTTAGTTGCAGGGGTTCCAGAAGGTCCTTCTCCCCTTGGTTTCAGGAGTCTCAACCAGCTAGTTCTTCAGCTGTTCTGGTCCCAGGCTGTCTGGAGAATTTATGACCATCTCCTGCCTGATTGTACTGAGGACTGAATGAAGGGGGACTTCCTCCTTCCTTATTCTGAAAGTCCTAATTCTAGGTCTTTTAAAAGAAAATAGATGTTCATCCTAGGTTTTCTGCAGGCTTCAATGATCAGTGTCCTTCCATTACCAACCATTTCTACACCAATCTCTAGGTCTCCTTTCTGGTAATTTCCAGACTTCTTCCTACAGCCATTTCCAGGCTGCCCTCTGCAGGTATTAGCCCAGACCCCAATCACAGCCTCACTGTAGAGACCCACCAGAAGTTGCTTTTTCAGGAGGTCTTGTACCAGATAGAACCAGGACAGATCCTGTTCCTTCAGGTGCTTCCTTCTTACTCTGCATAGCTATGGCTTCTCCTGTGTTCTCATCTTTACTGGAGAAAGGCTGGATCTTCTGTCTAGATTCCCTTTTTCCAGCAGGCTTTGCTTTCAGCCCACAGTTTTCTCAGTTCTGGGAACACCACCTTCTATAATTCCCTTTTAGCTCTGGGCAGAGCTAGATGACAGCCTAGCCTGAAGGGGTAGTATACTCTGTTACAATGAGCCAAGTACATGTTATTATACATTTTGCTTGCTTCTAAAATTATTTTTTCTTTAAACTAATCAGCAAAATTACATAATTTGTAATTGCTCTCCCTGCTATTAATGTGGAATATTAAGGTTCTACTATCCGGCTTTATTGATGACACTTTATTAAATATGTGTTTATTATGCTTACATTTGAACTAAATTTAATATAGCACTAAATTTTACACACTGGTCAAATTCTGAATTCAAATATGCATATGTAACCTGCATTAATACCAGTGTGAGTCTTTTGCCCCACCTAGAGGCTATCTCATGCAAAGAGGTTTTTGAGTCTGCTACTGCTTACAATCTAACAGTGTTGGTCTTTAAGCTCAAGAAGTAGAAGTTTATTCTTTCAGTCCAGAAATGCTGAGTTTGATCCCCACAGATGATCTATATATGATCACAATTCTTATTGGAACGTATGGATTTCTGTGCATGTATCTTGAGATAGAATTTGTCCCTGAATTTTTAAAGAACCCATTACATGATTTTTGCATTTCACTTATGTCTCTTTTAGTGGAAAGTCATGCTTTTTAATTATTTGATTGCAAAGTCTGTTCTTGACACAGACAAAAAGAAGGATCGATTAAAAATATGGTAGTGGTTTTAAATTAGCAATTTTGGCACATATTAAATATACCAGACATTATCCTTTTTTTTTGTAGTTGTGTGTCTTTTAAAATCAGACAAAGTTTTTGAAACACTGCTTAATATACCCAGTAGCTACGACTTCATATGACATCTTTTTTGAAGGCTTTGGAAATTGGCATATAAAAAGGAACAATGCAACTTAACTGCCTCCATACATTTCAGTCTATTTGCAAGTATGTTGCTTCAAATACCGTACTTTGAAGTATTTTACTTCAATTCCTATATTCCTGAATTTCGCAGGAATCATGAGTAACTCTAGCAGACAGACCAACAATTGAAAAACAAACTAAATAGTGACAGAGACCTAATGTACGAAATGCAGTATGCTAGATTCCTTTCTATCAAGGGTAGAGGCCATCATTACTGAAAGAAATAAGACAGTAACAGATTCTTTTACAAAGCTATAATTGGACAGATGCTTTAACTAAGTCTTAATCTTGTTGCTTTTCAACAGAAAAAATCCTCACTGATGTAAGTCATAATTGATCATAACGAGCACGTATTATCTATAAATAACCTAATCAACATTCAGCCAGGAGTTGTATAAATGAGCCCTTCTACATATTGCACCTTATAATGAGCCACTACAAGTCTAATGACTTATTAGTGCCGAGGGCAATGAATGATTAATGAGTTAATTCAAAAGTGACTTTTTAAGGGTATAATTGCTACCTTTTCTAATTTCTGAAGGTTAGACAGAATTCATGCCACCTCGGAATATTAGTACTTATATAATAATACCTTTTGTTTACTAACAATGCACTAAATGCAGAGGGTAGTTCCAGAGAGCTGATTGCATTATATAGAATATGTGTTTTGTTTATGGGTTCTCCAAATTATATTCAAAATACCTGGGTGAATTTTGGAGAAGTTTTGCAAATAAAAACAGCCAACTTTGGAATGGACAGAGAATACAAAGCACTAGAATTTTTCACCACCATCCATAGAGTAATGGCTTTAATTGTGCACGTGCTGCTATCCTGGAGCCCAGCATATGATTTATTACCTGCCCAAACAACCACTACTACCATGCTCTGCTTCCTCCTGCCTCCCTCCAATGCACGTGGGTCAACTTTACAAAGGTGCATGACAGAGCGGGCTCTAATAGGGCACCTATAACTATTATGGGAATTGTGGATCCAAATTCTCATTGGGCAAATGTATCACATTTGTTCACAGTTTTAACAAGTTTGGTTCTCCTCATACCCCTCACCATGGCAGCAGTCAGTTACGAGGAGGCGCACTGGTCCATTCACTCCTACTTGCATGAAAGGAATAGGAGAGTAATGGACCATTGCAGCAGTCCATGAGCTGCCCTCATGGCTAGGACACCTTGCATGTGCTCGGGGTCCGTGCCACACTAGGGAGAACTGCTAATATGGAACTGCTTGAAAACAGACATGTCCTTTTCTTTGTATAAACATTAAGAAAATCTTGGTTTGATTTTTTAATATTTGTTACCATCTTTCTAGGTATCTGTTAATTGTATGGAAGTTAAACAGAAAATGTAATTAAGATATAAAATAAGGAAACGAGTTAAAATTTCAAATTCTAACCTGAATTTCAAAGGACTAGTGACTTGAGCTGGGGAAACTATTCATAGTGAATGCTTTGTATTACAAAATTAGCCCTTGTCTGTTTCTGAATTATCTGCAAACAGATTTTGACTATTATGAATTTTCTATTCATAACTGTTACCAAACATATTTCAGCCTTTGGTTCTTTGGAAACTCAATGACGTATTTGACTACTGGCTATTTGCAGTGTGTGATGGGTTAGTTAAGCCACATGATATTCTTTCTGTTTCTTGTTTGGATGACTTCAGCTTTCTAAATGGGGAGAGCCTTGCTGGCTGAAGATTGAATATTTATATCCTCTTGTGAATACCCTTACATGTGACTGAGGGCATTCACGCAAGAAGATATGGTCCAAATCAGGCAGAGCAGGGACTTGAATACAGATTTCCTGTGTCTCTGGTGAATGCCCTACTACTGGGCACCTATTCCCAGCTGTCTTTTGTGCCAGGTTTTAGGCATGCTCTTAGAAAGCCTACAGAATCAGGTCCTGCAAGTGAGCTAGACAGGGGAACACCTAGTTTGAGAATCTCTCTTTGGGTCTACCAGGGCGTCAGCAAGGGCTCTGAGCTGCTCATTAGCTGAGGGGCAGCATCACAGCTTAGGTGGCTTTGTACACGCCTATCGACAGAAACTGGGGCACACACAGGATTAGGCAGCTGGTAAGTTGTGGTTTTGAGAATGACTGGCACATAAATAGTGGACTTAGTTAAGTGCCTAAGTACCTTTGCGTCTCTAGCCCCAAGGGTCTGATGCAATGCCCACTGAGGTCAATGGAAAGAATTTCAGTAACTTCAAAGAGCATTGGATAACACCCTAAAAGAGGAGGTGTAGAATGGTGCAGCATGGCCAGAATGTGGCTACTTTGCCATTCAGTGACCCTTTATGGGCTAGGAGAGTGAATTCCCTCACTTCCAACCACTGCTTAGTGCCCTGCCACAAAGCCCGATCACACAAGCATTGGGTGGAAGAAGTGAATTCAGCCTTAGCAGGTTGCACAATGAGTCAATTAATAAAATTATTTCTTCAGTTATTTTCATTGATGCTGCTACATACAAAGGCAAATAAATTATAGACATATATTTGTTAAATCCAGACAAAACATTAATATATGCTTGTATTGTAGCAAAGATATGTCAGAGCACTTTCCTCAGTAATGTCAGTGCAGGGTCCAAAGTAACTGCATCTCAAATTGATACATCTAATTAACATCTGTGCCCTCTTTTAATGTAGGTCATTTTCTGGAGATGTGCTGAAATTATCAATGGACAAGTGTGGAAACAAACAACACACAGAGAGTTTGTAGATGGATAACATTCATTTGTATTCTTTTAAGTACTTGAAATATAAATTGTTTATAGGGAGACTATCAGCTAACTGTGGGGGGGTTATTTTTCTCCCACACATCTGTGGATATACTGGTTTTGTGGGGCTGCATGGGGCGGAGCTGGAGAGCAGCATGCTTCCCTCAACAAGTCCAAGGGGAAATCTGGGCAGAAATTAATACTACTCCAAATAGCATTACACTTCATATAGCTTTACTACGCCAAATCCAATAATAATACCCAGTTCCTATACAACAATTTTCATCAGTAGACCTCAAAGCACTTTGGAAAGGAGGGAAGTATCAAATAGCATTAATCAGCTTGTTCATTATAACTTTTATCTCCACCACTGCCAATAACAGAGTAGGGAGCAATTTACAACTGCTTTTAGGGGCAATAGCATTACGGCTCTTGAGTGGCAGAAAAGAGAACGTTCCATAGAATGCAGCCCTGACTCCCCCAGTCTTCCATGGAGATTGGGCCAGGGGACTGGGGCCTCATTTCCTTGAACTGTACATCTTTTCTCCTTGGGGTTGGAAAGCCTTGCTCAATGGCCCCTCCTAAGAGCTGCAAACAACTTCCCCTGTGGCAGTGGTGCCCAACCTTATTACATAGGAGGGCCACATAAATCTATGCACAACCTTTTGTGACCCAAACACATTCTACATATTTGAATAAGATCTAAAGTCACCTGTATTGATTTATATGTTCAGTTCAGCTTGTTTCAGATGTATTTAGATAAGTTGTTTCTATGTACAGTATTGTCTATTTACACACTTGGCTGAACTAAAATGATGTAAACATGACGACAGAATTCTAATGAATCGGCCATTAGTATATTGTGTTGCAGCAGGCCATGGGCCTTATGAAATGTTCTGGTGGGCTGTGTATTGCCCATGAGCCGTATGTTGGGCACCCCGCCCTATAAAAGAGAATTTTTTTGTGACTATGGGTTGATTGACAGAATGGGAGCATTTAGCCCTAGATTCACAAAGAAGCTGAAGTTTCTAATGCTGCAAAAGTGAATTTCGAACTTTAAGTGCTACATTTCTCCCACCCCACAATTTACTATTTAAAGCATGGTAAATGTCCAAAGCTAAGAGTTCTGCATCACCTAATGGATGTTCTGTGCTATTTTTTGTTGTTGTTCTGTTTACAGAGCCCATTTCCCATGATGTTTCATAAGGTTGCTTACAGCTTCCTAATGTGCTCTTAGTGCATTTTTTTCTTAGAATATGAGGCTATTTCATAGCATTTTTCTTTTGTTTTTTCTATGGCTACATCCATGCCTTCTTCATTTGAGGAAAAAACCTCTCTCTCTAGATTTCTATCATTTCTATTACTTATCACCACTGTCACACTGAATGACTCACAAATAGTAAATGCATTTGTTCTCAAAGCACCTCTGTTAGGAAGATCAGTATTATTTCCCACATTTTACACATAGGAACTGAGGCATAGAAAAGTTAGTCTAATCAACATGGTGGTAAAAGCACCAACATCCATTCTATACCGGCACTTACACCATTGCTAGAAGTTACAGAGCTGCAGTGGTACTAGAAAAATGGTGGGAGTATTTCAGAACTTCCTTCAAATAGAAAGGCCAAGTGTACAAGTATATTACTCATTAATCAAATGCACCACGAACTGCCCTCAGCAAAAAAGGTAATGGAATATCTAAACAAAACCACCTAAATCCTAGATAATATAGACCAACATTCATGTTATACTGTAATTAGGATGAAGCATCTACTTCACAAAACATGAGTTAATGTAAAATTAAAAGCAGTCAAAGACTAAATCTCCATAATAAAGGAGGTGCATTTTAAATGTAATTATAAAGGATTTGCTGTCTTCTTTGATAACCATTAGGAAACACATTTTTTTTTTAAATCTTAATCATGGCATTGGTTGCTTTTATCTTTTTGGAATAAAACTCTAATCAGTAGCTTATAGACAGATGTGCCATGGTTTGCATGTAAGTTAATAGACAATAAAAACATTGAGTTTCATTAAAGTGATCAAAGAGAACTAGATACTCCCCACTCCTCTTAATAACTGTTCTATGGAGAGCTAGAATATTTTTAAAAGCCTGAACAGTCCTTGTCATTAACATAATTACCTAAATCAAGAAAAGACAACTTATTTGCAAAAAACTTTCCAAATTAAAATATATGTTTGACTGCTAATACAATTAGCTTCAGCTCATGAAATGCTAATTATAATTAGGAAAAAACTATTACTTAAACTAGCATGAAATCTTAGGACAATGCCCAGCCTTGAGTTTGGGAGAGCTCTTCTTGACAATCTAGAAACCACAAAGACTAACGCTGATTAGCACTTTTTCATTACTCCACACTCAGGGTCAAAACAGCTGGATAACTCAACATATGAGTGACTGAGAAACATAATAGACAGAGAGACAGTCAAGCTTTTATTAAAATTATTTTAAAAGTGTGAATCAATTACTATGATAACTTCAGTGTCAAACCAAGTAAAAATTGTTAGAAAACTCAGCCTACATTGAACAGTCCAAACAACACATGTAGACACAATAATGGTGAAGCAGAAGACAATATATGGGCATCCATATAAGTGACACACAATATATTAGGCATACAAAATCAAAAGTGCAAAACTACTCAGAGCCACGTGGATCTTAATAAAAGAAGTCGGCAACATATCTTTGATATACAAACATCTATCAGATTTGTTCTCTTCGTCACATGGTTCTTTAAAGTCCTGGTTTAGCAAAGAACTTCTGCAGAAGAAATAGGATTTAAGAACACGTGTGAATACTTGGCTCAACAGAGATGGACTTAAGCCATGCTTAAACAATTTGCTAAATAAGGGCTTACTGGCTGATCTAGCTCCCATTGACATCAATGAGAGTGAGATCTGCCCTAAAATGGCAGAATGTGGCCCAAAATGTTTTAGAGATATAAGCAGTACTGAAAAGCAGTAGAGAAAACAGCTATGAAAACTTACAAAACGTTTACAGTACAATGGAATAGATATACCACTTAAAATATGCAGTGTGTAAAATGACATGCACAATAATTATAGAATCATAGAATCATAGAACTGGAAGGGACCTCGAGAGGTCATCTAGTCCAGTCCCCTGCACTCAAGGCAGGACTAAGTATTATCTAGACTATCCCTGACAGGTGTTTGTCCAACCTGCTCTTAAAAATCCCCAATGATGGAGATTCCACAACCTTCCTAGGCAATTTATTCCAGTGCTTAACCACTCTGACAGTTAGGAAGTTTTTCCTAATGTCCAACTTAAACCACCCTTGCTGTAATTTAAGCCCATTGCTTCTTGTCCTATCCTCAGAGGTTAAGAAGAACAATTTTTCTCCCTCCTCCTTGTAACAACCTTTTATGTACTTGAAAACTGTTATCATGTTCCTCTCAGTCTTCTCTTCTCCAGACTAAACAAACCCAATTTTTTCAATCTTCCCTCATAGGTCATGTTTTCAAAAGCTTTAATCATTTTTGTTGCTCTTCTCTGGACTTTTTTTCCCCCAATTTGTCCACATCTTTCCTGAAATGTGGCACCCAGAACTGGACACAATACTCCAGTTGAGGCCTAATCAGCGAAAAGTAGAGCGGAAGAATTACTTCTCGTGTCTTGCTTACAATACTCCTGCTAATACATCCCAGAATGATATTTGCTTTTTTTTGCAACCGTGTTACACCGTTGACTCATGTTTAGCTTGTGATCCACTATGACCCCCAGATCCCTTTCCGCAGTACTCCTTCCTAGGCAGCCATTTCCCATTTTCCCCCCCATTTTGTATGTGTGCAGAATATAGAATATTTATTATGGAAATTGAGGTGAAAATTCTTAAAAAGAAACTGTGAATTGAAAAAAAAATAATTGAAAAGGAGTACTGTTGATTTAAATATGACCCCGAGTATAATGTTTTAAATATAATTTAAAAAAAATATTTTTATGAAGCTTATTAAATGTTTCCATGATTTTAACTTCCAAAGGTAACAGTTTTTGTTTTTGTATACATTTTATTAATATATAAAAATGGTGATAGAAGTTTTAAAATATCTTACAGATATTTTACAAATTTAGTAGAACAAGAAAAAAAAAAGGTTCTAAACATTTTTAAGGCCCTGATTCTGCACACATTAACAGAAGTACTTAACTCATATGAATACAGTGTTTGGAAGACTGAGAGCCTTAATCTTCACAAGATCAGGCCTTTGAACATCAATAAAATGTTTCAACAAAAGAACCACGTGTTTAAATGTCAGGATTTTTAATATATTGATGTATTTCCTCATAATCTAAAGTATAAATTAATTATATCAAATAGATTTTTCTACTATGTGTTTGCAGGATCAGGAACTTTATGGATGAAAGCAATCACTTGGTGGAGGTCATGGAGAGAGAAAATCTGCTGTGAAAGCATTGCACAGTACTGGTGAAACAGGTGAAGCATTTGTGCAGAGGGTCACTGTAGCCTCTGCACCATGGAGGTGGCCTCCATCTCTGCTTTGAATTATATTGTAGGATGTGCTTATGTTGCTACAGTAGCTAGGAATCCTTTATAGGAGCTGCAGGGAGCTGCAACTGCTATTCCAACCTGTAGGCTGTAGTGCCAGCCATGAAGGGGCTGCCCTTGATTTGAAGCGGTAGGTTTTGTCCCCTACGCCCTTACACAGCACACCTCAATATAAAGCAGTTTTACTGAATTGTACCCTAAAGGTATGGACATCTCAGCTGAAAAGAAATGTGGCTTACAATGTAACAGGACCATCTTTGTCTCATGGCAACTCCCAAAATAGTTGCTTGAGGTGCTTTACACATCTATGCACCTGCTAAAGAGATTCATACATATTCATGAGATGCTGTACTTTCCATCAGCCAAGGAGGCAAACATCAAAGACTATTCTGAGATATGCAGTCCTGTTTTAAAGATACTCAGAAATTAGGCCATTGATAAAAAACTTTCATCGGATTAGTAACACTTTTCAGAACATTATGAAACATTTATCCCCTTTATTCTTAATTCAAATATGTATGCTAATATTTCCCTAATTTTAATGACAATTGTGCCACATGGTTTTGGGGATGGCATGATGCCTGGAAACTGTTTCAGTAAATTACACACCAAGATGATCTACTCTTTGGATTGTCTCCAGGACAAAGGCCATGATGTATAATTAAAAACAACTAACAATTAACTCCCATGAAATGAAACATGAAGGACAAGCATGATAAATTTAGTTATATACTATAAGCAGCTTTAAAAACCTTTTTTTAATGAAAAATTTAAATGGCTAAATATTTCTGTGATTATCATTTTAGAGGTGTGTGTAAAATTGCTAAGATATAAACTAAGAAGTGCAACACTCTCTTTATGTCAATATATTAAATAATAGACTTATTAATACCTAAAGAACTATGTAATTTCATATTAGGTGCTGAATAGAATTTATTAGCAACACTAAAATGGTCTATTTGGTATTAGATGTTTCAAAAACTCATCTCTCAAGAAAGTGCAATCATTTTCATGAGCTCCATGACATAGCAACACGGAGAAGAGGAAGTAATTGATATATTAGCCCAACTTAAAAGAATCACATGAATGTATAGAAAAGTAATGTTACATAGTGACAAGACAATATAATTTTATGCATGCTATATGAATGCTCTCTCTCTTGCTCTCTCTGTATATATCTATGTACACACACACAGAAATACAGATTTTGCTTTCATTTACACCAGTATAAATCCAGAGTAACTCCATCAACTCACTGATTTTAATGGAGTTACTCTGGATTTTCATGATGTAAATAAGAGCAGAAACAGGCCCATTTGTATTTTATATCACCATCTAAATAGACCATCTATTTTTAATCATTATAAATAGCTAAAAACACATGCATATACTTACTAAAGGTCAGTCATTAATGTGTCAACAAAACACTAATCTTTTAAATAATATAGTAGATAATTAACCTCTAAAAATATACCAGAGGCAAAAGCCACAAAGTGTGCATATATTTTATTCACTTAAGGTTCATGTTAAGAACCTTGAAAAAAGAGATGGGCAGATTCTGTAGTATATTTGTTTATGTTTCTACAGTCTACTTTACATATTGTGCACAATACCTAAGAAGATTTTTAACACGTTTAGTAATGTTAATTACACTAATAAAATTTAATTGCTTTTGAAATACATGAAGATATCTTCTGCACAATTAATTTTGTGGGGTCTACGTGTCATTTTGGAGGCAATCATTTGTTAAATTTGTGGATCTCAAGCAAGGCAAAGATGAAAAAAGTAATTAAAGATATTACAGAAGAACTACATGCCCTCATTCAGTGCTCATAGAAACTATTTTCCTTTCAGTATACAGTTTATCTCCCCTACAAGTCTACTACCACCTTAAGGGAGCTGCCGTATAAATATTTCTAATCATCAGTCAATACTGCCAGCATTCTCATCAATCACTGCAGAACAAGTACTGTTTTACACAGTAATCACATAAATCGTGCTCCAAGAAATTATAATTCTTCCAGATACACCTCTTGATCTTTGGCAAGGTCATCTTGGCTCTGTGAGCCTCTACAGCAAGACAGCATACGTTAAAATAGAGAGATGGATGAATCGGATAAAAAGGAGACTGCAGCATAAAAAAATTTCTGAGTAAGCAGTCTTACATCTTTAACAAACAATAGATCAAACCATATTTTATTAAAAATGAAGAAAAGTTTGACAATTGCTGATGATACCTCGTAGAACTAACATTTTGTTTCTGATATCATAAGTGCTGGTTTAGAATATCACACAGGAATTACTCTTTGTTTTCTCACTATACCCATGGAATGAGGTTTAACATTTAAAACCAACACTGGAAGAAAAAATATACTGTGTTGGCAGAGGTGTCATATGTATCATTTATTAGGTGCATATTGCAAAGAAATATCTTGAAATAACCTTTAAAAGTTACATGCTGTTATTGTGTCTTAAATGCTATTAGACAGAGATACAACACCATAGATACTAATAGATACAAATTAAGAGCCTCTCCCTGTGGCTGTACTCATGACTTGAAGTTGATGTTAATTTTGCCTGAATAAGGATTCCATGATTGGATTTGCATGGGGTCCAAACCTACCCTGTGAGCTAAACCTGAGTAACAGGGCTTTGTGCTCATAGAAATTACAAAGGGAACCTGAGGAAGAATCCTCACCTCCAAGGTATAGGGCACCTACTTAACTGGGCTGTGTCCAGTTTCTGGTTGTGGGGGGAGTAGTGGACATAACTCCCTGTCTCAATCTATGCAAATATTTGCATGGATCTGTGCTGTGAGTATAATCAATGGCCATACCTTTGACACCCTTGCATTTCCCTGTCTGATGAGAGCTGCAGAACTCTTCATGGTGACCATGGTGGGACAACCCATGTAAGGCATTCCCATGGCAGTCCCATGTGCCCCAAACACAGCTTTTAAGCTGCTTTCTTACTTATGCACCCATACAAGGATTGTGTCTATTCCTCTTTCCTGGCAGTTCCCCCTAAATGACCTTTTTCTCCCCAGTAGAAGGGGGGAAATCTAAATGTTTGTTTTGTTTTCTTCTTTTTAAAATTTTAAAGATAAACAATAAAATTTATGGATAAATGGCCTTTGAGGCAAGATTATTATAAATAGCTAGAAAAGGAAATAGTTTTGTGTAAAACTGAACTCTATGAGACACCAAAATACAATAAAGTATAGAAAAGGGATTTTTTTAAAAGTTATGATGAAAAGCTAGTGATAATAAAACATTAGGATATTAGGCAATTCGGACATGATTTATGAAAAGATGCCTCATGCAGATAAGCCACTTTCTTCCCATAATGTTGAATGTCTGGGTGAAATCACAGGGTAGCTGTACCTTTCGCAAAGAAACATTCTCCAGAAACCTTCATGGCACAGAGAGTCAATATAGTCTTTCACCTTGGAAAAACCTGATTGAAATCAGTCATTAATGGAATTAGTTTAATGTCACAACCTTGTCTCAGGTAGGGATTTGTTAACTTTATGAAATAATAGCATTGAGGTGCATAAAATACGTCTGATCAGAAGACACTAGGAAGTGGAGCAGCAAGGGGACCCGCAGATCATAACTAAGGAGCATTTGCCAAGCTTGGGAGAGAAGCTTCATATTATTTCTGGCTCCAGTCAATATATAATTGGTAGCCTTAAATTTCACCCTAAATTTAAAAAAGAAAAAAAAAGAAACAAAGAAAGAAAGACTCTTTTCTTTACTTTAGAGGTGCAGGTAGGATTTAGATGAGTGTCAACACACACACACAGGAATGTTTCCCTATGATAGAACTAAACATATGGCAATAAGTTTTACAGTGTTTCTGGGGCATTGCTGAAAGACACTAGTAGCAACTGTGATGGGTGAGTGTTGTCACCATATAACCCAGTTGCTAGTCTGGAAATACAGTCTACATATTTAAGCTATTTATTGTGAGATAACAGACAATAAAAATACATGTAAACCATGATACATGAATTGGAACACTTGGCCTCCTGATGGGAGAGGTATTCCACAGCATATCAGTGTTTCAGATGTAACGTATCCCTCATAATAACCATACTCTCTAACCTGCATGACTAGCAGAGAGCTATTCATTCACAGTCAGCCTAGTTCAGATTAGAAAATGTGATGAAGCAACTATTTTTATATTTATCTGAATACCAAATGGTTGGTATCAGTATTTAGAGAGGAAGGATGGTCCAGTGGCTAGGGCTGGGACTTGGAGACCTTGGTTCAAATTCCTTGATCTCCCATCGACTTCCTGTGTGTGACCTTGGACAAGTCACTTATGCCCACATTTTTAATGGAACTGACTTTCAATGAGAATTAGGCTCCTGAGTGAAAATGGAACCTCGCCATCTAAGTCTCTTAGGCCTTGCGACACTAAGCTCAGCAATGCCCAAATACCATTAAAAATCTGTGCCTTGGTCTCTCTGTGCCTCAGTTCCCCATCTGTAAAGTAAAATGGGGATAAAAGCACTTCCCTACCTCACAGGAGTTCTGTAAGCTTATATTAAATTAAAGATTGTAAGACACTCAGATATTATGGTAATGACAGCCATATAAGCATCTAAGATAGACAGATAGAACTGATGCTGACACCTCCTACTACCCATGAGATTTTCCATACATACAGGAAGTGGTACCATTAACATACAGGAGACCCAGAATGTGACATCCAAGCTGCAGAGAAATCCTCTGAGGCATTCACTGCAGTATCTGACTCAAATAAACCATTCCTCAACAATTTTGGCATTAGGAGTGCCACAGACCCGCATCATCTATTCCCTGACTGGTGGCATCATTTTTCTCCTTGCTGTGCTCCCACATTGCTGGTCAGCAGGAAGGAAGTACTATCTACATCTGCATGTTGCTTTTCAGTAATAACAGTTGCTTGCAGAGAAGTGAGCAGCAATGGCCAACATAGAACAAACAAAGGGATTTAAGACATGACCCACAAAAGAGCTGATCCTGTGCTCAATGATTTCCCTGGTTCAGGATCAGGATCAGGCCCAACATGAGTATAACATGCAACAGGAGGAAGCTGGACGGGACGATGAGGATCGTAGTAATAGGACTAGCTATGTTGATGGTTCTGAGTCACTTACAAGTTTTTAAAAACATAAATAACTAAGTATAAGCTATCGTCAACTGCCCTGGTATTGAGCAAGTGACTCAACATAACTAACATTCATTGGCTGGTTCATTGTCGGTGTCACAACAGAAGTGGTTCTACAGGACATGGTATTAAAGCCATTTTCAACTCTTGAGATTTGTGAATATAAGGTAAGTCATACATCAAGATAGAAATGGAAGATGGCACCATTTGCCCCTTGTTACATGGTAAAATGCCCCCTCCGCCCCACACCAGTCTCAGTGAGGGGTAGTTGGTTGGACCGGCTGGGATGAAACACAGTGCTCAGAAAGAAGGGGGTAGGCAAGAACACATGCTAGGCCTGAAGTATTTTAGGATGATGAAGTCCATCTGTTGGATGCAGGGACTGACGTTTGGCTTCATAGATCTTAAGGGCTGGACCAGCCAGTGCGGGTGAGGAGTGCAACCAAGCTAACGGCTAGAATCCCCAGTGGCTGGTGTCTAGCGCAGATAAAGGCTAAAAGGGCCAGCTCCTAGAAGTAAATGAAATGCAGGGTTTTGCCATTGGACCGTGTGCCTATAAGGAGAAAGGGAGACCAGAAGTCTTTGTGGAATTCGGTAACCTCTGCCCCCCACTTCCAAGTGGGGAGGGTGAGAGGATTCAGGTATGAGCCTAGTCCTAGGCTCAAGTTATCAGTTGAGCCTGCCTCAAGTTATTGGTTATATGGTGAGATCTCTGTAACTCCACATTGGACCCAGTTAAATGCCTGGGATGCGAGAGCAGGGGGTGGGTGTATCGTGTCTCTCCCCAGTGTTAATAAAGTTGTGATCAGCAACTTAATATCCATCCCTGTGTCTGTCACTCATGTGCCTGTGTGTCCTGATCCAATTACAGATATCTGCACTTTATTATGTTGGTACTTACTAATAGAAAACAATTTGAAATAACTTTCCATGCCAGACATACATAGCGAGAATTGGACAACTGATTCATAATGAGATCTAGAGTTTCATCATCACTGTTTTATCAAACTTTTCTAACTTAAAGACTTTCTTGAACAGAACTGTGAAAATAGCATATAAGTATGACTTTGGCTTTTTCTGGAAATGCACCTTATTATGGAATATTTTGGCTAACAATTTTTTTATTAACACTGAAGTTTTTGAAATGTAATACATACTCAAAAGAGTGCACTTTAACTCCACCTGAGCAGAATGCTGAGATACAAGTAAAAACAAGACTGTCAAAAGGTAAAAACACAGGACTGTCTGTGGTCAGATATGAAATTAACATTTTGGTTCTATACTAATAGGATAATATTCTACTGTTATAGCAATGGATTTTTTTCCCCTTGTGATTTGAAAAAATGTGTAATCTTAGATCTAATTGACCATTTTACACTTTAACTTTAGTGATACGATACTTGAAAGTAGGCATTGGTAGATGTCTGTGTCAGCAGAATATTCAATCAAGATACAGTTTTAAAACTCAATAATGAAATAACTTACAATAATTCCAAAAATATGAAATATAAAATGGAACAAGCGTTATTCTTTTACTCAAATAAATCACGTTTTCTAAGGTTAATCAGCCAAAACTCCACTGACTTCCCATAGGTGTTTGATCTGAGTCAGGACTTTAGGTTTTTGCCGATTAACAAAATTTGTAAATTTCATCTCCTTCCTATTTTCTCATGGCCGAATTTTGCAATGCTTACTTGTGATGAGTAACACTTATTCAGGTGAGAAGCAGCACTAAACAATGGAATTTTTTGCACAACTAAGTACAACTCAGTGTAAGCGGTGAGACTTTTCATGTGAATAAATACTGCTCAATGTGATTAAAGTTGTTGAATTTGGCCCTCAGAACAGCAAAATGTAACATTTTAAGAGCCAGATTTTAAAAAATGCTCAGCACCTATAATTGGGGGCAGATTTTCAAAACAGCTCAGCTCCCATTTAGATGCCTAAATGAGGTGGTCAGATTTTCAAAAATGCCTAGTATCTAGCAGCTCCCGTTGTTCTCAACAGACAGCATATACTTGAGAGACAAGGTGAGTGGGGGAATATTTTTTATTGAACTAACTTCTGTTGGTAAGAGAAATAAGCTTTCAAGTCACATAGAGCTCTACTTCACGATTTTTTATTTGGCCAGGGAACCAAAAATCAGCTATTTGGACAGCTCTAAGACTAAACTAGTTTTTCCTTCTGAGAGAATACAGTAACTCCTCACTTAACGTTGTAGTTATGTTCCTGAAAAATGCAACTTTAAGTGAAATGATGTTAAACGAATCCAATTTTCCCATAAGATTTAATGTAAATGCGGGGGGTTAGGTTCCAAGGAAATTTTTTTGCAGCAGACAAAAGGCATTATATACTGAACAGTACTGTACTGTACTGTGGTGGGGAGGTGCCCCTGGCTTACCCCTGGGGCTCAGGGGTGCGGGAGGATGCTCAGGGTGGGGGTGCGGGAGGAGGCTCAGGGCTGGGGCAGGCAGGAGGTGCAGAGCACTTACCTGGGGCAGCTCCTGTTTGGTACTGGGGGTGTGCAGGTGGCTCTGCACGGCGCGGCACCGCCCCCATGGCTGCGATTCCAGGAGCCGCGATTCTGAGAGCTGCCCCTCCCCCCCCCCCCCCGCCGGCAGGCAGGGCCACCCGGAATGCAGGGGCTTTAGGGGCTGCAGAGCCATGGGCTAAGGTGGCCCCGGGGCCCCGGCCTGCAGCCTTAAAGCCCCTTTCGGAATGCAGCCCTGCGAGCATGGGCCGGAGGACTCAGGAAGAGCAGGGGCAGCCGCGCAGCCAGCGGCCAGAGAGATGCGGCACTTTCCCCTTCAAAGCTGGCCAGAGAGAAGCGTTCTGTGTGGCCCTGCCTGCCGGGGGTGGGGAGGGAGCTCCCAGAAAGTCCTAAGCGCCGCCAAACAGCTGGGAGGGAGGGAGGAAAGGAGGGGGAGGAGGCAAAGAGGAACTTGTGCAATGCTCCCTTGTAAAGTCAGCCAAACGACGCTATAAGGGAGCATTGCACAACTTTAAACGATTGTGTTCCCTAATGGAGCAGCGACATAACTTCGAAACAACATTAAGCGGGAGGACGTTAAGTGAGGAGTTACTGTATCCCCAAACGTCAGATTTGACTCACATTTGTGGGAAATGGTGCACAGTATCAGTGTTGCGTGCCTTTTGTGGATAGAGGCCTTCATTCTTCCTCTATGACTGTTAAAAACTGTTGTTTATTAGTTGTAAGATATCTACCACACAATTGACAACACAGATATATGTTTGCAGTGTTGTAGCCATGTTGGTCCCAAGATATTAGAGACAAGATGGGCGAGGTAATATCTTTTATTGGACCAGCTTCTGTTGATGAAAGAGACAAGCCTTCAAGCTACACAGAGCTCTTTGTTGGTCTAGTAAAAGATATTACCCCATCCACCTTGCCTCTCTAATGCACATTTATCATCTCTCCACTTCCATGAATACTAAAATCATTTTAAAATATATAAAATAAATCATTTTGAATGAGAAATTATTTCTCTTGCCCCAGTTTATCACAAGTCATATATAGGCAGAAGAAACATGCTTTTTTATGTGCCAAAAATGTAGTATTAAAATAAATCACCATCTTAAAATAAAGTAAAATATTATGGGTGCTATGTGGTGAGTGGGAGAGCAGGAGCAAGTCTTAAAACTGTAAATTTGTTTCAGAGAGTTGTTACTGGGATTCAGAGCTTTTCACCCATGGATGGCTACATCAAATCCAGGCCAGACTGAAAATGAAAGAAAGTCATTACCATCCCCTAGCTATTCAGTGGTCTATATAAAATGAGATTTGTGATTTTGGTCTGATTCATAGTAGACAAGTGTCCACATCACAAAAGCTACTAGCACAAATGACATGCTTGTTGGCAGTGTCAGCAGAAGGGGTAAGGACTGAATGAGATGGTTTCCCCATCTCAGGGTTGAGACACTTTTTTAGAGCAGTCTGTGGAAAGCTACTCTGCACTACCTTGGTCACAATATATCTTCTCTATTGATAGATGGAGGACTTTAATCTCTGGGATTTTCAAGACAGACCCTTTTAATAGTACTAAAGTGACATTTTTTAAAGAAAAAACCCCTCTACATTTCAACAAGTGATTGCCTGATATCTGAGCTCATATTTTTGTTGATTTGTATGTGAGTTCTTGTATCCACGTTCCTGTGGTGGCAGAAAACACATTTTTATTTTGTGATTGATGCCCTAGTAGAAGGTATGAGATACTGCTTGAATAACAAGTGCAAATGGCATTTTGGTCATTGTAATATAACAGACAATACAGACATACAGGTTGTTGTCTGTAATGTGGATTAATACACTATGGAATTCTGAGGAAAAAATGGTTTGAAATTGCTGTATTTTAGCCATCTTGTTCATGTACTGGGTAAAGAAAATTAGATAATATTATATGTGATTACTTCCCTTTATCTGCACCTCAGCCTACTCTCCTGCTGGCGCACAGGCTAGAACTCAGTCCATTCAAGATACAAGTTTAAAAGAGAAAAAGAATGACACATAATTTATTAAATGTTATTTTTTAACAAGTATAAACAATTTACAAGCAATATTTGAGTGGATTGTGAATATTTCTCATAAACAACTGTTATGTGACAGTCCTTTGGTGTTTCTCACCCAAACTTACACACTTACTAAGGTTACAAAATATTGAGGAAATGTATACCTTGAACTCACACATATACATACACTTCCCTTCAACTTTCTCATGGGATGAATCCTTAGCCCTTCTTGCAATGTGTGCTATTCAAAGTATATATGTGTGTATGCATGTCCCCTGAGTTTCTTACAGCTAGAGCAGGGCAGTAGTTCTAGTCTCCTCTCAACCCTTCTCCATCTCTTCAGCAACAACAATCAAAGTCTCACAACTATCAGTCGTCTTCTCTGGCTCCCCATGAGATAGGGAGAACACTGTCTGGATCCAAATGGACTGGCACAGTCTTTGAGATACAGACCTCACCGGTGACACCTCTGACCCCTCGTGGTTCACCTGCTGAGTTCCCCCAGGCTGTCTCCAACTTCCCCTATTTATAGCATCCTCCTCACTGAGCTCTAATTGGCTCAGCCGTAAGATGTTGACCATAGGTGTAGCCTGCCAAGTGGTTTGCCCACAGTGAAAGCTTCCTATATAGCTTCAAAATGGGTATTGAGCACCTTTGGTGACTGATACACACCAGATTCTGGATGTTCCTAACTCCTCCAGCCACCCCTCCGGGGTTTGGCAAGACTACAGATACAGAGTCCCCAAAATAAAAAGAAGAAATTATGTATCATCCCCACTGTTTCTTCCCTTGCTAACTGCTACAATGCAAGTATCTCAGTTACACTGACACTAGATGATTTCCATAATGTTTTGGAAAGATTTTTATAAAATCCAAAACATTCTAATAATGATTACATCTATTAACCTTAATTACATAATTATACCAATTACACAAATAGATGGTAATACACAAAGTTTACTGAAACCAACAACTAATTAACACAACAAAAACTATATGAAATGAGCATTAAATCTGTGAGTCAAACACAGGTAGGTATCTATTCATCTCTCCATGTACATGGGATTGACATGTGCAAACCTCCCTTCCTCTCCTCTCCTTGCACTCCTGAATAGAGCTCTAGGTATCGAAGCACTGATTCAGGAAAACATACCTATTCTGGAGAGCACTTAAGCCTGTCTTTACTTTAAATACATTCTCTAAGTCCCACTGAGGTCAGCTGGACTTAAAACACACAAGTGGTTTCCTGAATCAGGGCCTAAATTGATAAAGCTAGATGTAACAGTATATCATCCTTAATGTTATTTTGCAGTATCTTAGTGTATCAAGTTACTGAAGTATTGATCCTTCTTTGATCTTCGTTGCTTTATTTCAAAAACTCTATTTTCTTACTTGTAATTTATTTTCACCTTATTATAAACAAGTAATGGCACACAGGTGAGGACATAAACAACAAACTCTCCAAAATTAATTTCACCTTCATCCATCGCCCAAAACACCATTCAGCAGCCCACTTCCCATTCTACAATCAACATCACAAAGCTACACTCAACTTCTAGATCAGGGGTCAGAAACCTTTGGCACGCGAGCCGATTTTTGATGGCACGCGGGGCAGGCTGAGCCGCTCAGCCCGCCGCCGCTATGGGGCTTTCCACCGCCAGCTCCTGCCAGCCGGGGTCCCACCACCGGTCCCACTCAGTACCCACTGCTGGCCTGGGTGAAGGAACCCCAGGCTGTCAGGGCGCTGAGACCCCAGCTGGCAGGAGCCAGGGGTGGAAACCCCAGAGCGGGGCCGGGCTGAGCCACTCAGCCTGCTGCCGCTCCGGGGTTCCCGCTGCTGGCCCCTTGCCAGCCGGGGTCCCCCCCTGCCGCAGCCCCACTCAGCACCTGCTGCTGGCCTGGGTGAAGGAACCCCAGGCTGGCAGGGGGCTGAGACCCCAGCTGGCAGGAGCCAGCGGCCGAAACTCCAGAGCGGGGCAGGCTGAGCCGCTCTGGGGTTCCCGCTGCTGGCCTGGGTGAAGGAACCCCAGGCTGGCAGTGGGCTGAGACCCTGTCTGGCAGGAGCCAGCGGTCGAAACCCCAGAGGGGCGGTGGGCTGAGCCGCTTAGTCGCTGCTCTGGGGTTCCTGCTGCTGGCCCCCTGCCAGCCGGGGTCCCCCCCCGCTGCAGCCCCATTCACCTTGCGCAGGCGCCCTGCCAGACAGGGTCCAGGCCTCCGGCCCTGCTCAGCCCTACCAACCACCAGCTCCACTCACCTCAGCTGCCGATCTGGGGTTCCAGCCGCTGACCTCCTGCCAGCCGGGTCGGGATCTCCAGCCTTGCTCAGCCTGCTTTCCGGCCTGGAGTCCCAGCAGGCCACCCTGGGCTCTGCTCCTGGCCTTGGATCAGTGCTCTGCAGCCTCCCCGCTGTGGTCCACTGTCCCCAGCCTGGGACAGTGAGGGTTGCACACAAGGCAAGAGGGGGTGCAGCTCAGCACCCCCATCTTAAAATTGCTTATATCAGACCACACTGCGTTTGACCTTGTGCCTGCCTTCTATCGCCATTTTTTTCCCCACTGAGAGTTGAAGGGAACATTTGACAAAATGGCAGCTCCTAAGAAAGCGAAGCCAGATGTCCGATCATTTCAGCCTGCTTGGAGAGACGCATTTGGATTTATTGAAAAGAAGGACCGTGCTATTTGTGCTTTCTGTTATGAAAGCTATTTGTGCTTTCTGTTGTTTGTCGCACATCAAGTGTTCGACAACATTTTGAAACGAAGCACGAGAAAACCTTTCTTGATGAAGCAGACAAGACTGAATCAATCAAAAAGGCAGTAGCAGCCTATGAGAAGCAAAGCAGTGTTTTTAAAAGCTTAAGTGTAAGTAAAAATCAAGCTACAGAAGGAAGTTACAAGATTGCACAGTGCATTGCAAAAAACGGAAAGCCGTTTACAGATGGGGAATACATAAAAAGTTTTTCTCAGCAGTTCGGAGATTTTGTTCAATGATTTGCCAAATAAAGATACAATCATATCTAGAATAAAAGAACTGCCCATCTCTGCCAGAACAGTTGAGAGACGCATAAGTGAAATGGCAGAAAACATTAAGGAAAAGCAGACGACTGCATTGAAAGACACAGCAGTGTTTAGTGTCGCAGTTGATGCGAATGTGGATATAAACGACGTTCCACATTTGGCAGTTGTTGCAAGATATTGTGCTTCCGATGAAATCCAAGAGGAACTTTGTTGCCTAAAACCCCTGCATGGCACAACAAAGGGATAGATATACTGGAAAGTTTTGTAAACCATTTTGAAGAACGAGGAGTTGACATCAGAAAAATATTTTGTGTGACAACAGATGGTGCTCCTGCCATGGTCAGAAAACAGAAGGGATTTGTAAAGTTACTTGAAGATTAAATTGGCCATCCGACAGTCAAATTTCACTCTATCATCCATCAAGAAAACCTGTGTGCTAAAATTTCTAATTCAGAGCTTAATAATGTGATGAATACAGTTGTGCGAATTGTGAGTTTCCTTGTTGCTCGATCTGCTTTGACTCACAGACAATTTCAAGCACTGCTAGAAGAGATGGACAGTGCTTTTAACGACATCCCACTTCACAGCAACATTTGGTGGCTAAGTCGTGGCAAGGTTTTGGTGCGCTTTGTAAACTGTTTTGATGCAATCAAGGCCTTTTTGTTGGAAAAAGAACAAAACTACCCCGAACTGGATGATGACAAATGGCTGTGTAAGCTCATGTTTCTAACTGATATCACCGCTCACCTAAACGAACTCAACCTCTGTCTCCAGGGTGCAGGGCAAACAGTTCTGGATCTTTATGAAGCCTGGAAAGCATTTGTTGTGAAACTAGCAGTTTTTTCCAGGGATATTCAAACTTCTACTTTCCGCTACTTCCAACTCATAAAAGAGCTATTGACATGTTGCACTGTCAATGTCGATGACATTGGAAAGTACATGCAAGAACTGGAATCAGAATTTTCTGACAGATTTCAAGATTTCCAGCAATTTGGCCCAATGCTTTCTTTTCTAATTAAACCTGAAAAGTTCAATGAAAGCAACTTGGATTTGTCTGTATTTCAGTGGATGGGTGTTGAAGATTTCAAAATGAAACTCATTCAGTTAAAAAGCTCAGAATTGTGGACATCAAAGTTTGTGGCTCTGCAGAGCGCACTTGAAGCTACCGAGAGAGATCATGGGGCCTCTATTCTGACCTGCTGGACGTCCCTGCCAGTGAAATTTAACTGTTTGAAGAAAATTGCGTTTGCAATGCTTTCAGCATTTGGATCCACATACCTGTGTGACCAGGTATTTTCACACATGAAATATGTCCTCTGTCCCTCTCGGAGCCGGTTAACAACTGATCACTCAGACGCCTGTGTGCAGCTTAAAGTATCCAAATACGTGCCAGACTTTGGAAACTCAGCAAGGAAAAGCAAGGGCAAGGATCACACTAAACTGATAAGATCTGCATTTTAATTTAATTTTAAATAAAGCTTCTGAAACATTTTGAAAACCTTGTTTACTTTACATATAACGGTAGTTTGCTTATATATTATAGACTTATAGAGAGACCTTCTAAAAAACATTAAAGTGTATTACCGGCACGCGAAGCCTTAAACTAGAGTGTATAAATGAAGACTCGGCACACCACTGCTGAAAGGTTGCCGACCCCTGTTCTAGATTAACTTAAATAATTTCCCCCCTTTATGTGGCTCTATTTCTCTTCCATCTCTTATTTTTGGCAAAAGGGATATATTTTGAGCATGTATGTGATATTAATATCTCAATTTGATAATTAAATAATTGGTGGAAAAGAACAGAAAAAATAGCCTAAAATTCATCAGAATGCTCAGAAAGCTCTCTGGCAGCTGAGAGTTTAGTGGCCCTAGATACCAGAATTATCTGGAGACTTTCATCATGCTCAGAAAAAGTGAATCATCCTTGGGGGGGGGGGGGGGAGAAGATTTGTTGTCATTTATTGATAGAATCCAATACCCATATGCTAGTAGCCGGGCCCAACTTATCCTGCTGCAGAAAAGGCTTGTGGTAGCTCAAAGATTCGTATTCCTCCCTTTAAATAACAAAAATGATGCACTGACTTTAGGGGCCATAGAAGGCAGAAAATTAGCTCACTAAGGCTTGGTCTACACTTACCCCCCAATTCGAACTAAGGTACGCAACTTCAGCTACGTGAATAACGTAGCTGAAGTTCGAAGTACCTTAGTTAGAACTTACCACGGTCCACACGCGGCAGGCAGGCTCCCCCGTCGACGCCGCGGTTCCCTCGTCGACGCCGCGGTACTCCTCTCGTCTAGCTGGAGTACCGCAGTCGACGGCGATCACTTCCTGGTTCGACTTATCGCGTCCAGACAAGACGCGATAAGTCGAACCCAGAACTTCGATTCCCAGCCACCGAACTAGCGGCTGGGTGTAGACATACCCTTACTGTCCTTAATTTCTTTTCCCAAATCACCTTCCTAAAATCCTAAGGACAGTTCTCAGGAAAATCTTGTGATAGATGTGCGTGATCACGGTGGATAGTATCAGTTAAGTTTGGGGAGATTTGTGGCAGAAAATCTGTTTCACAAGACAACCTCAGAATACTATGGCTGACTCTACAAGTTTGCATGCCAATGCATTCACTAGAATACATACAGCTGGTATTTTTGTGTAAACCCAGATCTTTATTCACATTTTAAAGAGAGTAAAATTCACACAATGATATACTCTATGTCTAATTATTTACCCTTTCCTTTAAAGCTATCTCTATATTTTGTGTTTCTTACAATGATGATTCTTTTTTGGGGGAACTGAGCTTTTAATCTTGTTTTATTCCCTACATATGGCATGCCATACATTCAGGCACACACTGGAGTATTTGGGACACAATTCTATATTTTTCTGTACTGAGCTATATTAACATGTGTTGCTCAAGATAGATACCATTAACTTTTAAGAGAGCTGTGGTAGTTTTAATTAGGGCACTCAATGGCACTTGCTGGAAACATTTAACTGTAATCGACAACTTGTCAACTTGATCTAACGTTTCCTACTTTCAAATGACTATAGAAGAAAGAAGTGCAGACATTACAAAAAGACTTGCTCTTCATTTATGCATTTGAAGAAAAGAGTCTAATGAACAGCTAGAATTCCTGATTCCCTTTGAGATTTTTATAGAGTATAGAATGCAATTTAGATATTTAACCGGGGTGAATGGTTTTCCACATTTCATGGTTGGTGTACGTTTTCTTGTTTCTTCTGTGTGTATAACATTGAACACTTTTGAAAATAAACATTAAAAAAGAATGTAAGTCTTCTGACTAATAAGGTGCCTAATCTTTTCAGAGAATAATAATAGTAATAATTAATAATAGCAATGCAACTGAAATATATTAAATAAATTCACATTCTTACTGTTATTATTATTATTTGTATTATTGCAGGGGAAAGAAGGTCTAATCAGAATCAGGGCCCTATTGCACGAGGCACTGTGTAGAGCAGGGGTTGGCAACCTTTCAGAAGCGGTATGCCGAGTCTTCATTTATTCACTCTAATTTAAGGTTTCGCATGCCAGTCATACATTTTAACATTTTTAGAAGGTCTCTTTCTCTAAGTCTATAATATATAACTAAACTATTGTTGTATGTAAAGTAAATAAGGTTTTTAAAATGTTTAAGAAGCTTCATTTAAAATTAAATGAAAATGCAGAGTCCCCCGGACCGGTGGCCAGGACCCAGGCAGTGTGAGTGCCACTGAAAATCAGCTCACGTGCGGCCTTCGGCACGCGTCCCGTAGGTTGCCTACACCTGGTGTAGAGTCTAAGGCTGTGTCTACACTGCCCCACAGTTCGGAATATGGAGGTGTGAATAGCAATGTGCACCAAAGTGCTGTGCTGTAACTCCCCCATGTGGATGCTGCAGACACGAACTAAAAGGTTCCTAGTGCATATAGGGTGACCAGATGTCCCGATTTTATAGGGACAGTCCCGATATTTGGAGCTTTTTCTTACAATAGGCACCTATTACCCCCCACCCCCTGTCCCGATTTTTCACACTTGCTGTCTGGTCACCCTAAGTGCATATTAGTGTAATCCAGTTTGAAGAGGATTACATTAATGTGAACTAGGAATCTTTTAGTTTACACCCGCATTACAGCATCCACTTGGGGGCGTCACAGTACAGCTTTATGTTCACACTGCTATTCTCCCCCCCCACCCATAGACTGAACTGCGGGGCAGTATAGACGAGCTCTAAGACTGTATTATACAGATGTAGTAATGGTCAAAATTAGAAACACAGA
Organism: Emys orbicularis; assembly: GCF_028017835.1. NCBI lineage: Eukaryota > Metazoa > Chordata > Testudines > Emydidae > Emys > Emys orbicularis. Next base: position 47,627,858 of record NC_088683.1, read on the forward strand.
AAAATAACATTACTTCTAAGCTCCTACTTGGAAGGAGGGGACAATTTTTCCTTCTCAGTTTTCTGTAAACTCCTTTGAGTGAAAAACAGATTATCACAAGATGGGTATTCAAAATAGGGGAGCAGAAGTATACACTGAGCATTTAAGAAACAAAGATGACTATCAAATGTTTGTTATAACAACCAGGGTTGCCAACCCTCCAGGATTGTCTTGGAGCCTCCAGGAATTAAAGATAAGTCTTTAATTAAAGATTATGTCATGTGATGAAACCTCCAGGAATACATCCAACCAAAATAAATTAAGATGTCAAACAACTTTAAAGAGATGTAAAGAACTCATGACAACTCCATATTGCAACACATCATCAAAATCAATATAGAACAGTATATTAGGGTAGATAACACAAACACAAGCAAAATTAAGGAATAGCAGTTAATCAAATCATTGTCATAAGCAGATAAACTGCACAACAAGTTTTCAGTAACTTCTTCTGGGGAATAAGAAATCAAATTTGATGGACATTATCAAATCTAGAAAAAAATTGCCTATTTAGAAATATGTGTAATTTTATAGAAAACAAAACTTCTTTATCTATTCCTGTAGAGATGAATTCCATTTTGAGTGCCACAAACCCCTTTCTGGGAACTTAAGGTTTTCCTTAAATCAGGGAAAATTGTTGTTCTTTTCAAAATCAAAAATGCCATGAAGCCTTTTCATACTAACCTCCATGCTTGATCTTTATCACATCAGATGACTAAAGAGTCTCCAGTAAATTCAGCTTTGGCTCTCAGTTACACTGAATGTAACTGATGTAGAAATTTGTTTTTTTTTTTTGTAAAATTCACCCCTATGCACAGGATCAGTCAAGAACTATGAACTTGAGTCCTGCCTAACCTTTATTTTGAGGGTTTAAGTGGGACTTTAGTAAGCGCAGAGACCCAGACTGGCCCACTGCACAGAGGATAAATTTCATTATGCCAATAGTCTCCAATATTCACTTAAAATTAGCTGTTTTAAGCTCCAGTTCAGCAAAGCATTTAAGCATGTGCTTAAATCAATCCCTATTCAGCAAAGCAATTAATCACATGCTTAACTTTGAACATGTTTAAGTCTCATTGAGGCCAAACGGGACATAAGCATGTGATTAAAGTTAAGCACATGCTTAAATATGGATGAACTGCTCAATTGAGGCCTTACTGAATATGTCTACTATTAAACTAGTTTGCTAGAATATTTGTGGAAAGTGAATTCACAAGGGACACAAAATAGTCAAACCAAGTTTGTTTATTTATTTATTTATTTTTAAGTTCATGAATAGTTTTTGCAGCATTTGCCCAGCTCTGCTACGGAGAGTGATTTCTGCCAGCTGGCCTCAACATCAATAACAGTTGAGTTATATGCAAAAGGTTGACATATATATAGCTCTTTCAGGGTGACCTCAGGAACAGATGTGTCAATGAAGTTAAAAAGTTTTCCAGTAAACTTCTGGCTGTGGTCTCTTCTAAACTAAACTAAACTAAACTAAACTAAACTAAACTAAACTAAACTAAAGCCATCTCTAGCTGATATTAGCCAGCTGGGAAAGAATCTGCTTTACATTAGGGCATCTGGTGGACTCCCTCCCCTCCCATTCCATTCCCAACAGGTCTGACTGCCATATTGGGCTGGGGAAGTAGAGAGGGTTGCTGAAGGCTCTGCTTTGAGAAAAGAGTGTCTCTAAGACTGCAAAGAGTAGAGCACACAAATGGAGTTTCCATAGGCCAGCAGCTGTAGACAATGATTTCAAGTGACCAATACTGAAATGATAAAAAAAGAAATATTTGTACTGTTTCAAACCTGCAGCAAAGATACAATCGAAATGAAACTCAACAGAATCCATTTATGCAGTATCCAAACTAATGTATCATTTGTTAGTTTCTTAATTTCTTTTCCCATCTTACATTAGCATTAAAAATAGAAACAACTACATTAAAAATAAACAAGATAAGACAGAAGCTGATCACTCATGGGGTTGGAGAAAGGAGGTGACATCTTCACATTCAAGTCACTGGCTTGAATTCATACCATGTTGATAGTTATGAAAGCCATTACTGTGGGCACCATCATCATCCTGCCTGTCACTCAGGCCTGTCATCTTTGACTTGGATTTCTCTCTAGGTCCTCACATCCAGGCTGTATCTAAACTTTGCCTCCTTATCACTTCTCGTTTACTATAGAGATGTAGATGGTTGCCTCCCATCTGTCCATAAAGCCAGCCTCCCTTGCCCACTTGTTAAATTTTCAAATAAACTCCTTAGTGCTTTTTCCTATGCCACCCCACATCCTCCCTGTAACCCTCTGCAAAGCTATCTCACTATGCACCTTCACATCCTTCCTCAAAACTCTTCTTAGCCATGATCCCTACATAAAACTTGACAATGGTTAGGCTTCTAGTGTGCAGAGACCACTGTCTATTATGTTGACCAAGATCACCTCATTGTTTACTTATACTCCCGCTTTTGGCTATATCCACCTGCTGTTGCTGTTTTATACTTAAACTGCAAGTCCTTTTGGGCAGGAACTGCCTTTTCGTTCTGTGTTTGTACAGCTCCTATCACAGTGGGGTCCTAGTCCATGACTAGCGCTCCTAGGCAGTATAGTAATACAAATAATAAATATTAATAATAATTACTGACTGGCAGTTATGCAGTGATGTAATGATATTGTGGACTATGGGACAGATGTGGCTGAGCATCATGTAATTAAAACTCTCACAAACATCACAGCTGGAACAACTGCAGCTGCAATGGCAACCTGAGCAAAAAGGGTAAGGATTTCTGGGCACAGAAACTGAACTATGGTTTCATTTTTGACAGTGTACCTGCCAAGCCAGGGACGAGGTACATCAACACTACAGCATGACTAAACTCGAATTGCAGCTGCTTGTGCTTTATCTATTTGGTGGCTAATCAGAGGACTTTACGTTCCATTACTGTCAATCCGGGACTTTTCGCCAGCACTATATTCACTTAGGGTGATATTCTGCCTTCCTCTGATGTGGATGTACAGTGACAGGAAGGCCTTCCCCACTAGTGAGGCTCACATAGGCACCTGGCAGAGCTGAAGACCATAAGGGCTACTCTTTCCCTACTCCCCTGGGGTGCATGGCAATCTGAAAGGGGTTGGGAAAGTGGGAAGGAGACAGGGCCATGGCTCTGCTTCTCACTAGTCACTTGCTAGCACAGCTGGTTGAAAATTGGCCTTAATTTTCACAAAAATGTTTATCAAAAATCTTTTGGTCAATAATCAAAATTTTAATGAAAAATTTCAGGAAAAAAATCCAGTTTGGTAGAATTTCAACCAGCTGTGCAAAGTTGGCTGGCTATGTGTGCAGGAATAGGATGGACTCTCAAAGGGCGTAGCAGAGGGCGCACCAATTCTGCGTGCCTAGCAGCTCTCAAAGACATTCTTTCCAATGCTCGCCTTGGCAATGGTGTGACTTTCCCAACACAGGCCCAGTGTCACGCAGGAAATCTGTAGGAGAACCCCACATCTCCTGACACCCCATCTTAACCATAAAAACATCTTTCCTCTCAAGGAGGAGGAGAGGTTTAGTTGTTCTACATATTTTAAAGGCTGGGATTCTCCACTAATGAAAAGGAATTTCTTGCACACCCACAATCCTGGTTATCCACAGAGGATCTAGCCCTTATAATCGAGAAATCTATACCTGGAGAAAATGAAATGTGTTTGTGCTGAATTTGTGTACAGTCAAGTGTACACTAACTACTAATTACTATGCTATCTACAGAGACTAGTTATTCTCTGCTTATTCTGTCTCTAATGTATTGATTGATTATTTAACAAACACATTAATCAACATTGTAATGGTGGTCTTTAAGATGATATATGAAGGATGTGACAAGTGTTTAACACTCTTTTTATGGTACAATCTGAATAATGGTGCAGAAGACTCAGAAGAGGTCATTAATTTAATCCTAATCAGGCCAACCACTGAATTAAAGAACCATTATTGGATACATGACTGTGTCTAGTGCTTTAAGGCTACAAGACAGTAGTATCTGAGAAGGGACTGTAGTGTGAGGAGAGTGATTTGTTCTTCACTGATCTTTAACTATTTAGACATAGTGTGTAAAGGTAAAATCTTTATGCCATCTAATATGTGCCTGCTGGTTATATGAATTATGCTATACCTGCCTACTATGGTTTATAAGTAAACAAATCCACTAATTAGAGCTAATTGTGTCAGACGCTTGGCTGACTAGCATAATTAATCTAGCCCCCCTGATTTCCTCAAGGAGAAAAGTATTCTTGGCTTCACAAGGTGAAAAATAAGAATAGCTTCTGAGTGAAAGGCAAGTAAGTAGTAGAGCATGAAGAAGTAAAGAATGAAGAAGCTCTAAACTTAAGAAAGGTTTAGAGCACAGCCTATTGTTGAGATTTTGTAGGAAATGTGGTGGTAGGGAAATACAGGTTAGGGCTAGAGTACAAGTAGTTTTATGCAGAGGGTAAAAGAGTCTAAGTCACAGCCACAGCAGCAGCGGTTATGTCATGGCAAGTATGGTTAATGATTGGTTATAGCTGTTGCATGAGAATGAGTTGCAGTACTGTTACTGATTAACCAGATGTAACTCTGGAGCATGGAGGGTTAGCCCAAGAAGTGGTGACTACCTAAAATGTCCGCAAGCCCAGGATATGTAAACGTTATGGTGTTGATTGCATTCTGCATATTAGTGAAAACAACTTTTATGTTTATGATGAAATTGAAGCCTATTTTTATACTCCTACTCTCCATGTATAACTGCAGTCAATAAAAGGTCTCTATCACACATCAGTGTGGAGGTTGGTTGCCATAGCTCCTATCCAATTACTTTTCTTCAGTGTTTCAACAAACCTGCATAACAGCACCTTAAATCTGCTGTGTATCCATGTGCCCAACTTCTTCTATTGCAGAGGTAGAATAAGTTGCTCAGGAAGTCTGATCAGACCAATATATACAGGCAGGGCCATCCCTAGGGGGATGTGGGGTGCGGGGCCCAGAGCGGAAGTGACAAATTCATCACTTCCGGGACCGACCCGTCACTTCCGGGACTGACTGTGCTGGCCAATCGTACCAGCCCGCGGGGCCCCCCAAAGCGTGGGGCCCGGAGCAGTTGCCTCGATTCGTCATAATCCAAGGGATGACTCTGTATATAGGGTCTACAGGTGTCAGTACATTGGGTTTCACATGTCCCTTTTTGCATCTTCATATACTGACACACTCTGCAAGTGTACGGATCTTTCTCCTATTTTTGGAAGATTAGTGTTCTCTGCTTGTTCAGTGTGCAGTGGTTTTCTGATATCTGCTAGTATACAGTACTACCTCTCTTACCATCCTTCTCTCTCCTAAATACCATCACATCAAACTGCAGCCAGAATCTGCCTACATTTGTGGAAGACCCACCTTTTGAACACTATAGATTTCCACATTTCCAGAAGTCCTAAGGAAACAAGCAGGTACTATCAAATGGTCAAATACCACTCAACATTTCAAGTCCCAGAAAACAAAATTCTACTTTATCCTAGGTTGATTTTATAATACAGAATTAGAAAAGAATGTTTCTATTCTACATATTTTCAATTTACATGTGCCCAGATCAAATGGAGGACAAATAATATAAAAGGAACCTACAAGCAATTGACATTAAATTTCATATAATTATGACATTACACATTAGAAGCGAAAAGGTGAAAAACAAACAAAAAATAACAAATTGGATAGAAAATATTAGAGTTAAAAATTACTTCTTTGGTTAGAATTATATAATTTAGTTTTCACAACATGCAAACCAATTGTGTTCAGTGATAGTGGTGACAATTGATGGAATATTACAGACCAAAAATGTAATAATCAGCAAAATTATATCTTCATGAAGTATGTTAATTCATAACGTGCCCATAGGCTATAGATTTTTCCAGGTCTCAACGTTTTGACAAACAAAACATCTGCAACATTACAACCATTAATTTTAAATTAAAATAGCATGTAGTTAAGTTTAAATCATGAACATCAATAGATTAGTTTTGGCTGTTAAATGTAAAAGGGGTCCAGATGAGCTGTTTGCCCCCTCCTATGATATAATCTTCAGGAGAGGATATAAGGCACAGAGAAATGGACAGTTCTGTGGAGAGTGTGCTGTCCCTTCCTGCCCGCAGTTCCTACCCCCACAATAGAAAATCTGGAGAGTCCTTTGCAATCAGGTGGTACAGAAGGGTGGCATGCTCCTTCTTCCAAATGAAAATGGGAAGATCCATACATGTACAGACTCCTATTTTTTGGGTCTTCAGGAGATGGTCTGGGTCAATATTTATTATATAAGCTTCTAGTAAACGGAAAAAGGTATTAGTACATTTAAACCAGGAAAGGTATACTGAGGGCCTGATCCAAAGTCCATTGACGTCAATGGAAAGATTCCTGTTGCCTTCAAAGATCTTAAGACCAGGCCCTTAGGTGCTAGTCTACCACTAAACAAACACAGGAAGAAACAAATTACATTCTGTTCAATGCATTTTTAAGTCAGTGATGGTGGAGTTATTTTTAGTCTTAACTTTCAGATAACATATAGGATAACATTTAAATAAGGATTTTTGCCAGGATTATCAGAGATAAAAAAGTCATGTTCCTTGAGTCCCCCAAAAATATGTTCTCAGCCCCTTAAAAAAAAACCCTGATATATTTTGCTATATGTTATATGAAGAGAACTGATATGTTGAGATACTATTTATGTATATTTTGTTTTAACGTTAAAGATAATAGACAACATAAATGATTCATGTATTATTGTATCAAAATAAATATCTCCTATATTGTGGATTTTTTTAGAAACTTAAAACCCTTTTTTCATTTCCTATAATTCATATTCCAGTCAAGTAAACTAATAAGCACTATTTGTCCATCTGCCAAGATCAAATACCTTTATCTTGTTTGGGATCACAATGTAAGAGGAAACTAATGATGTCTTTCTTCAACAGTAAGACAGGTGGCTGACAAACGATAGTAAACTGAAGTGGTATATTGATCCTTGAACAGTACTAATTAGGGAGAAAAAATTTAGCATATGCTGAGATGAAATACCAGAGCAAAACTGTTAAAAGGAATCAACTTTTGTTTTTCAAGTGCAAATACAAGCAAAAATGCACATTAAAATACATATATCAACTTAAAAAAACAACAAGGAGTCCTTGTGGCACCTTAGAGACTAACCAATTTATTTGGTTAGTCTCTAAGGTGCCACAAGGACTCCTCGTTGTTTTTGCTGATACAGACTAACACGGCTACCACTCTGAAACCTATATTAACTTACTTATACTGCTTTTTGCCTTTCTATTCCAGAAATAATATTTTTGTATATAAATATTAGAGCTATGTGAACAATTCACCCAGAACCAAGAAATCATCTGAAGTCAAGTTAGGTTCTGAATTCCATGGACCAAGTTCTACATTTAGTCATGGGATTGTAGGGGCCTGAGCAGACCTTTAATCTACTGTAAGTGATGTACTTAAAGAATTATCTGTGGTACATGATTTTACTGGGGTTTTTAACAGAATTCAATTAAAACGTTTCTTCGGTGCAATAATGAAAACGCAATACAATGATATAGTGATGTTAAATATTCTAGTGTGAAATACACATCTTGTAAATTATTTGAAGATGAATAACTATATCCATCTCAGAACAGTGGCAAGACAGAGATGAGGTGTTAAGCTTCACAAATGAGAGGACGTAATTCATCTAAGTTTTGTGCTCTACTCATGCTCAACACCTAAGGAATTTACACAGCAAAGTGTGGAACGGGTCAAAGCATAGTAAATCTTCAGTAAGTCTGTTGGGGATCTGCACATAGATCATTTTCGAATTGAAGAGCACTGCCTACCAGCAAAGCTACAGAAGCAATTTTGAATCCTCTAATGTCTGTAAGAAGGTCTGGCTAGCGTGACTGCCTATGGGAGGGTTTTCCAAGAGCTGCCTTCCTCTGAACATGGTAAGGATTCAACAGCAGTTTTTCAAAGAAATGCAGTGTTTTGGCCACAAAGCACTGACCTCATTCATAAGCCCATCCTCCTCTTCATTTGACACAGATCTTTAAATTAATTTAATTACTTAATTTGATTTCTAAAATACCAAAAAAGGCACCCATCCAGAAGCTCTGGGCAACCTATCAACACATAAAATCATCATACAAAAGTGTATAATGAGACATCCTAACGTGTCTCACTCCTTAGTAAAATACTGCAATCATTATGCAATAAATGAATCAGCAACTCAACATCCCATTTCTCCTCAGTGCATTAACACCTCCCCCTCCACAGATACCAGAAAAACAGAGAGGGCTTGCAATCTGCCCTAAAGAGCAAAAGAGTCAGGCTATTTCTTTGATCTTATACCAAATATAATTCATTTTCACTGTTAGATTTTGTCTGCCATTATGTGCTAAACTGTAAGCTCTTTGGGACAAGGACTGTATGCTTGAACAGCACCTAGCGGAGTGATCCATGGGTGGTCCTGTAGCCACTACTCTAATACAAATAAATAAATAATAATCAACCCACACTATTTTGTAGCTCTTTCATTGCATCGTGTATGAAATTAAATGATAAATTCCGGTAACTGGTGTACTCTGGCAGGTATCATGAGCAATTTATTTGTACTATAAAGGTACCTAGCACACTTCTGAGTGCTGTATAGGGTTGCCAAGCGTCTGGTTTTTGATCGGAACGCCCAGTCGAAAAGGGACCCTGGTGGCTCTGGTCAGCACTGCTCCAATCTGGAACCCTCTCCCACACTCCTAATCCCTCAGCCCCCCTCACCAGAGTCCCCTCCTGCATCCCAAACCCCGGCCCCACCCTAGAGCCCGCACCCCCAGCCGGAGCCCTCACCCTCTCCAGGATCCCAACCTCCTGCCCCAGCTCAGGGAAAATGAGCTAGGGTGGGGGAGAGCGAGCAACGGAGGGGGAATGGAGGGGGGGGGCAGGAACTCTGAGAAGGGACAGGGCAGGGACATGGCAAGGATGTTCGGTTTTCTGCAAATAGAAAGTTGGCAACATAAAATAATGGATCTCAACAATATCAGACAATTGGAAAGTAGAATACATTATAAGAATCACGATTGGGCAGAGGTTAAATGAGAGAGTAAATAGAAGATGAAACAATTATTAATATGAAGATAAAAACCTTTTGCCGACAAGTTCAATGATGGTATGGAATTAATTATGGAATCTGCCATAGTTTTCCATCTTTTGCCAAGCCTTCTTCAGAGCATACAGGTCTGCAAGTAGTAGGAAAAAAGCTACCAAGTCAGAGTCAGTTTAGGTGCCTACAAGGTTAGGCAGCAGCTGAGAAGGAATTTTGTGGATCACAGAGGTGCCTAAAACTGGGATGTAGGCAACTAAAACTGGGGATTAGTTGTACAAGTCCCTTGTGGACCTGCCCTAAATAACCATCTAAGTCACTTTTGAAAACGAGACATAGGCTCCTAAATCCTAAATTGGTGTTTTTGAAAGAGGTACCCCTAATCTTTATGATTTCTGTGTCTATCCTTAGTAAAAATATCGCTGCTACCACATGCTTCACATCCATAGTGAAGTGGTAAAGTAGAAAAGGCCTCTGAAAGCAGTGCATAAAGTGGATTTGTGAGGTAAAATTTTTCCAGTGTCTTCTTCACTCTTTGAGTGTTAATGCTCTCAAGTTTGGTTTGACGTATTAAAGGACAGTCATACAAAATGTGAAATCAATGTTTCCTTGTAGTGCCCAACTTCAGATTTCAAGTCCAAAACAGAAATTGATAGCCTGATACTTTGGGCAGTAAAATTAGCTTTTTCTTCATGATACCTACAAAAGCAGTAAAAACTACATCAGCAGTAAAGAAAACACAGGCAGTGATATTGGCTAGAGTGAAAGGAAAGAATTAGGCGTAGTATCAGTACTGCTACTATAGTGCAGTCTTCATTGGCATTTCATTATTATGACAATTCACTTAAAATGTGAATGTTAATGGAGGATCAAAATTCTGTGTCCAAAACAAGAGGATATGAAAAGATTTAAAAAAATTAAAGGATACACATATTTTGAAATAAATTCTGCATTGACTTCCAATGCTTGCAGTCTTATTATAGTCAATGAGTTTGCATGACTTGGAATTCTCAAAGCATTTGAACCTGCATTTCTAGTTTGTTTTATTCTGACTACTGCAGTTGTTTTGAGTCATAAAATAAAACAATGTTAATTTTAAAAAATCCATCTGTTCATGGATTCATAGATTTCAGGACAAATGAACTTTTGTGAACATATAGTTTGATTGCCTGTGTAACCCAGGCCATAGGACTTCCCTGAATTAATTCCCACTTCAAGTCCAATAGCGGTTGAACTAGAGCATGTCATGTAGAAAAAAACTTCTAATTTTGATTTAAATATTTCCAGTGATGGAGACTCCACCACAACTCTTCATAAATTGTTTCAATCATTAATTACCCTCACTGTAAAAAGCACTTATTCCAGTAGTAGCCATATCAGTGCCAAATACAGAGGTAATATAGCTGTTGAATTTCATATAAAAATAAACTGACATTTGCATCTGTATTTGCTCAGATATGTGTAAGTTAATTGTCCACATCTACGTGTCTTTGTGTAACTGAAATGCTCATTTTCAGAAGAAATAATCTGTAAAACATTATGTAAAAATTATATGTGAAAATCACAAGTGATAGACACATTAATGGTTGCCCTATTTATGCAATATTCCTATATAAATCAATGGGAATATTCATAAGAATAAGGCATACAGGATTTTGTCCTTGGTTTGAATTTACAAATATTTGCCCTGCCAATTTCCATGTATAAATCTAAACCTAGCTCTTTAAAAATGGTTCAGCCAAGCACCACAAAAGAGGGATAGAAAATGGATGTTAACACAGAAAATATCACCCCAAACAGCAGCCCATATACTTAGAAACATTGCATACATCTCCCACTATAGCAATGCTACATATACCACCTCTAGTACATATAAGCTTCTAGGATGAAATCTTGACTCCATTGAAGTTAATGGTAAAACTGCCACTGACTTCAACAGGGGCACGATTTCACCCTGAGTATTACACTGCAAGAGGAGGGGGAAAAATCACATGACTGGGAAGAAACACTACATTCAAAGCCCGAAGTGAGAACAGTGAATTGCTCAGGGATTCAATAATAAAGCACATAGCAGAGCTTCAATGAGCTGTATTGCACATAAGTACACTGACAAGTTTCAGGGACTGAAAGGAAACATGTTATAGGAATTCTAGCAGAAAGGTTTTGAACTATTCAAACATAATCATAAGGTTAGCTTACTTTAGATTTAATTAAGTAACTCTGGAATGTAAGGCCCTAAAACAAAATGCACAAAACTGACATACAAACTAAACTCATCAACAGTGAAAACAATTCAATTAAAAGCACAAATGGGTCTTCACTACTCACATCTATCTGTGCACACTGGGACATGTGTATATAGTGCAGTATGATATGCCTGCAATAACATTACATCTTTAATAAAATAACAACATAATTAATTTTTGCCTTTCAGACCTCAAATCCCTTTACAAATATTAACTAATAGCTCATAGAGTCTTATTAATAAGGTAAGTTTATAAAGAGAGGTCACTCACCAGTAACTGTTGATCTTTAAGAGTAGCCTCTGTGCATTCCCACTTGTTGGATATAGCACCCTTGGTGTTGAGCTGTGGAACTGCCTTGGAAAGCATTGTCTGTTGCAGAGTGCACACGAGATCTCATGTGAGGGTGACATCATAACCCTGTTCTGTATAAGGGAGTGCAAACACCCCACAGACACCTCACTTCCTTCTCCCTAACCACCTAGTCCTGCTGTTGAATAGAACTCTGAGGCAGAATGGAAGGTGGTCAGGGTATGTGAATATACAAGGGCAACTCTCAGAGAATAACACTTATTGGTAAGTAATGTCTCTTTCTTCTTTGAGGGCCTCTGTGTATTCCCACTTGTGTGGTACTGCACTATTTGAATGGTGGGTCAGGAGTTCGGAGCTAAATATGGAAAGTTGCCCCATCTCCCAAACTGGGTATCAGAGCACAATGCTAAATCCAAGGAGTAGTGTCTGGTGAAAGTATGCACCAAAATCCAAGTTGCTGCATTGCAGATCTTGATCAGAGGAAACTGCCTAAATCATGCTACTTATACCGGGGTGGCTCTCATGGAGTGGGATTTTAAACCAGGAAGTACTAGTTTTCTAGCTAAAATGTAACAATGTTCTATTCATGTGCTAATGCAGTGTGGAAGTCTCTGTTTGGTACTTTTCTGAAAAGCTTGGTTTCTTCCAAGTAAAACGAGATTGCCCTCTTTACCTTGAGGGTATGGAGACAAGTGTCCCCTGGGTCCGAGTAGGGTCGGAGGAAGAACAGAGGGAGGGAAAGCTCCAGAGGGCAGCTGGAGGAGCTAGTCAGCTGAGGAGCCCAGTAGCCTCTGGAGCAGGGAAGAGGTGGGAGCTGGGGAGCCAGTCACTCTGGGAGGCAGGCAACCCACCAGGCAAGCTGCTGGGGAGTTGCGCAGCCTGCGGAGTTAGCTGGGCTTCCAGGAAACCAGTCCGCCTGCTTACCTGGCTTCGGTAGAAAGTTTTGAGAGACTCAACACATTCCACTGAAATGTTTAGATTTTGTTGAATCGGAAATCGCTAAAGCAATGGAATTGAAACATGTTGCATGAATGTGTTGATTCTGTCAAAACTTTCTACAGAAGCGTGGCATTTTCCAATGAAAATCTGTTCTGTCAGAAAATTGCAGACGAGCTCTAGAATGGAGTGGAACACCTTGTTGCCCCTAACTCTTTTCTGTGCATGCAGTTTGCCCCAGGGTACTGTAGCAAAATGTAATGTCCTTCAGCCTGTACAGGATACACACACTCTGTTCTTGGATAGAAGAGAGGGTGAGAACCAAGAGAGCCAGATATTCTGACTGGATTGGGAAGGTCTGAGTTAACAGCTAGAGCCAGCTTCTCCATAGTCTTTATCTGCATTTACTTGTGGTGCTGAGCCTGAGGCATTGGTGCCAGAGGAGAGGCCTGGAGTCCATGCTAAGAGCAACAGATGAGGAATAGAAATGGAGGAGGGCATTTCCTGTGTTAATCACCAAGGCTACTGAGGCCTTAACAAGCAGTGCCAGTTTGATCTTCAGTGCTGTCTTTGATTCAGCCAGCAGGAGTAGTATTGGGTAAGGAATTCACTCCCACTATATTGTTGAGGAGATTCTGGTCTCAGGCCCATGAGAGAAGGCAGCACTGAGACTAGAGTGCATCTTTCGTCCAGTATCAGATGAACTTGTTACAGAGACTGGTCTCGGTACCCTCAACAGGCCCATTGGAGTAGCAGTCTGTAAGCAACAAGAAGCCAGGAGAGCCTGGAGCCTTGAGTGCCTCTCCCTTCTAGTGTGGGGAGTGAAGGTGAGGTACAACATAGACTGGATTACTGAGTGGGTCTCACCCAGACACAGAGGTCACTAGATATGGGTGCTGGTCTCTGGTATGATCATTGGGCAAAAGGTGCACCTATTTAAACCCCTACAGAGCTCTGAACCCAACACAGTCCCAGCCAGGGGCTGCAGACTCCCAGGACAACAGTAGGCTATGCACACTAATATATCCTATACTACTCTACCTCAACTAACTGCTAAAAAAAAAACACTACACTAAGGAAAGATCTAGCCTGAAAAACACAAAAACAAGTTCCATTCTCTCTCTGCAATGGCAAAGAAGGAATTGAGGCAGCTTTGGGGGCACTCATTTCTATTACAGTAGGGGATGACGTCATCTTTGTACTACATCTCACTTGTGCCTAAAGGACACAACTTTTGAAGGCAGTTCTGCAGTCATATCAGAAGTGCCATATCCCTCAAGTGTGAATGCACAGAGGCCCCCAACAGAGATGCTGGAACAATTTGTATAGTGGGGGTGATGATGATGGAAACCATGGAAACCACGTACACCTCTACCCCGATATAACGCTATCCGCGGGAGCCAAAAAATCTTACCGCGTTATAGGTGAAACCGCGTTATATTGAACTTGCTTTGATCCGCCGGAGTGCGCAGCCCTGCCTCCCCGGAGCACTGCTTTACCGCGTTATATCTGAATTCGTGTTATATCGGGTCGCGTTATATCGGGGTAGAGGTGTATTTGGTGTTTGTTATTACAACTTCAAGCCGGGGGAGTGGCAGCACTGCCAGCGCAACCTAGAGCCAGTAACAGTGGCCCTCAAAGAAGAGTTCTCATTTTGTAGACAGAAACAGAGAGGCAGAGGTAGATTAATAAAAAACAGATAGTTTCAACAAAAGTCCAAAATGAAACACTCCACAGCACACACTTCTCCTTGGTATCCTGCTGTTAACTGATTTAGCTCGTTAGACTGACAACACTTGGTAAGCAACCCACATCCTTTCATGTATTTATACCTGCTCCTGTATCTTTTACTTCATACATCTGATGAAGTGGGCTCTAGCCCACGAAAGCTTATGCCCAAATAAATTTGTTAGTCTCTAAGGTGCCACAAGGACTCCTCATTTTTTTTTACGTGACAGATGTGTAATCATGTTTTAATGGACTAATGGAAGGTACTCAGATACTAGTACTAGAGTGATGAGCGCAGTATAAGAATCTGTCCAGAATAGAATAAAATAGGATAAATTGCTATTCAGCGTGAGTAGGAGTATCAGAATCTAACCCTTTTCCAACATTACACAGCAAGTCAGTGGCAGAGTCAAGAAGAAGACCCAGCGTTCATATCTCACAGTCCTCAGGTCTAATAATAAAGTACAGCTAAAAAGTCCCAGCAACCATATTTAGAAATTTTCAATGTACAAAGTTACATAAAATAGCAAATAATACACACTTCAAAAAACCACACAACAATGATTCTAAGTCTAGAATGCTCTGCTTCCCCTCATTACCCAGGAAAATTTAAATTACACACACCTGCAGTGTATATAGATCCCCTTTCTCTTTAATGAAGTGCACATACTCTATCCACAATTAATCAAATTCCAATCAATCTACCATTAATTTGGAATGACAGCTTTTCAGCCATCTCAATATACTAATCTTTCGTTACCATTATGTTCACACTCCTTTACCTCCCCTAAATTGGTCTCATAATACATCCAATGGCAACAGCCATCTATCTTGTGAAGTTTTTACTTGTATTTTTAATTGCCTAGAAAATATTAAGCAAATACAAACATGTTAGGGAAGTAATTTGTAATCTCAAATAATATTGATAATCTTAATCCCTTTAGTCTGAAATATCTTAATTCTGGGACAAGACTGTATTTATTATGGTCACCTTAACACTTTTACCCATTGCGTTTATTAATGATGAAATATGTGTTTCTTAATGAAATGCTTCTTTATGGGATTAAATTCCTGCTACTCACTTGACTGTGTTTTTCAGGAGACTGAATTTTTATTCCCATTCTCAGCATCTTGCTCTTGGGTCCACCCGCTGATGTAACTGACCTAAGGAAGCATGTGTCATCCTTGGGAATGAGGAAGTGAGTTCTTACACTGCTCAGCAGTGACTTGTCTGGCTAATTAGGGTATGTCTACACTACAAAATTAGGTCGATTTTATAGAAGTCGATCTTTAGAAAGCGATTTTATACAGTCGATTGTATATGTCCCCACTAAGTGCATTAAGTCAGCGGAATGCGTCCTCAATACCGTGGCTAGCATCGACTCACGGAGCGGTGCACTGTGGGTAGCTATCCCACAGTTCCTGCAGTCTCCGCTGCCCATTGGAATTCTGGTTTAAGCTCCCAACGCCTGATGGGGCAAAAACATTGTTGCGGATGGTTTTGGGTACATGTCGTCATTCTCCCCTCCCTCCCTCCCTGTCGTGAGCATTGTAAACACCTCATGCATTATCCTGCAGTATGTGCAGAACTGGCTAGGAGACGCCAGCACGAGGACGATTGTGAGGAGGACATGGACACAGACTTTCCTGAAAGCACGGAATGTGGCAATTGGGACATCATGGTGGCAGTGGGGCAGGTTGATACAGTGGAACGCCGATTCTGGACCTGGCAAACAAGCACAGACTGGTGGGACCATATAGTGTTGCAGGTCTGGGATGATTCCCAGTGGCTGTGAAACTTCTGCATGCGTAAGGCCACTTTCCTGGAACTGTGTGAGTTGCTTTCCCCTACCCTGAAGCGCAGGAATACCAAGATGAGAGCTGCCCTGACAGTTGAGAAGCGAGTGGCGATAGCCCTGTGGAAGCTTGCAACGCCTGACTGCTACCAGTCAGTCGGGAATCAATTGGGAGTGGGCAAATTTACTGTGGGGGCTGCTGTGATCCAAGTAGCCAATGCAACCACTGACCTTCTGCTAGCAAGGGTAGTGACTCTGGGAAATGTGCAGGTCATAATGGATGGCTTTGCTGCAATGGGGTTCCTTAACTGTGGTGGGGCGATAGACGGAACGCATATCCCTATCTTGGCACCGGACTACCTTGCCAACCAGTACATAAACCGCAAGGGGTACTTCTCAATGGTGCTTCAAGCACTGGTGGATCACAAGGGACATTTCACCAACATCAACGTGGGATGGCCGGGAAAGGTGCATGACGCTCGCATCTTTAGGAACTCCGGGCTGTTCGAGCAGCTGCAAGAAGGGACTTACTTCCCAGACCAGAAAATTACCGTTGGGGATGTTGAAATGCCAATAGTTATCCTTGGGGAACCAGCCTACCCCTTGCTCCCATGGCTCATGAAGCCATACACAGGCAGCCTGGACAGTAGTAAGGAGCAGTTCAACTATAGGCTGAGCAAGTGCAGAATGGTGGTAGAATGTGCTTTTGGATGTTTAAAAGTTTGCTGGCACTGTTTGCTGACTAGGTTAGACCTCAGCACAACCAATATTCTCATTGTTATTGCTGCTTCTGTGTTCTCCATACTATCTGTGAGAGTAAGGGGGGGATGTTTATGGCGGGGTGGGAGGTTGAGGCAAATCACCTGGTGGCCAATTTTAAGCAGCCAGACACCAGGGCGATTAGAAGAGCACAGCTAGGCGCGCTGTGCATCAGAGAGGCTTTGAAAACCAGGTTCATGACTGGCCAGGCTACGGTGTGACAGTTGTGTGTGTTTCTCCTTGATGCAAACCCGCTCCCTTTGTTGATTTAAATTCCCTGTAAGTCAACCACCCTCCCACCTTCGATCACAGCTGGCAAAGGAAATAAAGTCACTATTATTTTGAAACCATGCATTCTTTCTTTATTAATTAAAAAAAAGTGAGATAACTGACAAGGGAGGCCGGGTGGGGTAGGGGAGGAGGGGAGGATGGAAGTACAAGGCCACATTGCTTATTGTAGCCACACTACAAATCAAAACTGTATGAATGACAGCCTTCTGTTGCTTGGGCCATCCTCTGCAGTGGAGTGGCTGGGTGCCCGTAGCCTCCCCCCCTGCATTCTTGGGTGTCTGGGTGAGGAGGATATGGAACTTGGGGAGGAGGGCAGGCGGTTATACAGTGGATGCAGTGGCGGTCTGTGCTCTTGTTGGCTTTCCTGCAGCTCCACCAGATGCCTCATCATGTCCATTTGCTCCCCCATTAGCCTCAGCATCACCTCCTACCTTTTCTCATCACGCTCACTTAATGCTTTCCTGGCCTCTGCCACTGAATGCCTCCATGCATTCAGCTGTGCCCTATCAGTGCGGGAGGACTGCATGAGCTCAGAAAACATGTCATTGTGAGTGCGTTTTTTCGCCTTCTAATCTGCGATAACCTCAGGGACGGAGATGATAGAGGGAGCATTTGCACCTGTGGGGGGATAAAAAGGGAGAGTAAAATTTAAGATGATACATTTCTGAGAACAAAAGGGAGACTCTTTCACAGTGAATCAAGCAAATCACAGCAGACAGCACGTGTGCTTTAGATACAAGGTTGCATTTTGCCTTTTATATTGAGCGCCTGCCGGTATGGTGACACATCACACACGGCTGGGCAATAGAATTCGGTTTCCAGGCAGCCATGGTAAGCCAAAGGATACGCGGGGTTGGCTTCTTCCGCCTTCATAACACATGGGATGGTTTCAAACTGCAGTGCCCTCCTTTCCCATAGCAAGCAATGCCAGTTGGGTTTGCCATTTAAAAGGAGGGGCTGCTTTTTTCGGCTAGATGTAGTAGCACACAGGTCCTCCCACCCCTCCGCGTGGCTATTCTCTGGGATGAGCCCTTCACCCTCCCACCGTGTGGCTATTCTCCAGGATGATCCCTTTTAGCCAAGTGCAAACAGCCCAGCATGAACGGGGTCCTTTTACTGTTCCCTTACAAAAATTCCCCTATTTCAACCTGGTGACCATGAATGATATCACTCTCCTGAGGCTAACACAGAAAGATATAGACCGAATGTTGCTTGAACGCAACCAAAACCCAGGACCATTCGCTACCATGCTTTGTGCTGCAATGATTCCAGACTACTTGCTACTGGCTTTGCGTAGTAAAGTGTCCTACCGTGGAGGACGAAATAAGGCAGCCCTCCCCAGAAACCTTCTGCAAAGGCTTTCAGAGTACCTCCAGGAGAGCTTCATGGAGATGTCCCTGGAGGATTCCCGCTCCATCCCCAGACATGTTAACAGACTTTTCCAGTAGCTGTACTGGCCGTGAATGTATCCCAATTCTTCAGGGCAAATCAAACATTAAACACAATTGCTTTTAAACCCTGTACTGCAGTTACAAATGTGCACTCACCAGAGGTGCCTTCTCCGGCTTCAGGGTCGGGGATCCCGCCTTGGGAGGGTATTGGCTCCAGGGTGATGAAAAGGTCCTGGCTGTCAGGGAGAACGGATTCACCACTTGCCTGCTGCACATTCTCCTCCTCCTCCTCTTCCTCATCCACAAGATCCTTCTCCCTGTTGTGTGAGACTCCCCCTTGCATGTGTCCACGGACAGTGGTGGGGTAGTGGAAGGGTCCCCCCTAGAATGCCATGCAGCTGATCATAGAAGCGGCATGTATGGGGCTCTGACCCGGAGTGACCGTTTGCCTCCTTTGTCTTTTGGTAGGCTTGCCTGAGCTCCTTAACTTTCACGCAGCACAGCTGTGTGTCCGTGTTGTAGCCTCTGTCCACCATGCGCTGTGCGATTTTGGCATATATATTGGCATTTCTTCTTTTTGATTGGAGTTCGGCCTGAACAGATTCTTCTTCCCATACAGCAATCAGATCCAGTGTCTCCCGTTCGGTCCATGCTGGAGTTCGTTTGTGATTCTGGGGGGACTGCATGGTCACCTGTGCTGCTGAGCTCGCCACGCTGACCAAACAGGAAATTAAATTCAAAATATCCCAGGGCTTTTCCTGTGTACCTGGCTAGTGCATCGGAGTTGAAAGTGCTGTCCAGAGCGTCACATTGGAGCACTGTGGGATAGCTCCCGGAGGCCAATACTGTCGAATTGCATCTGCAGTAACCCAAATTCAACCCAGCAAGGTCGATTTTAGCGCTACTCCCCTCACCAGGGAGAGTACAGCAGTCGATTTTAAGAGCCCTTTAGGTCGACGGAACTGGGTTGGTTGTGTAGACGCATTGCTTATAAAATCAACCTAACGCGGCTAAATTCGACCTAACCTCATAGTGTAGACCATAGCTCAAAGAGCAGCACAAGCGGGTTCTGAAGAGGTTCTCTTTCAGACCTCAGCTAGAACGAAGGTGACTGCAGAATGGGGTCAAATACAGGGAGAAAAAAATCCTGTTCTTACAAAACTTCACTGTTTTGCACTGAATCAAAACAGGGCCTAGAATCAAATTGGACCAAAGTGTTTCAAAACATTTCAACATAAAAACTGGAAGTATATTTTATTGAACATAGCCAGCATTAAAATGCATCTTTATATGATGGTTCCGAACATTTACAAGTCAATCAGAATAGTGACCTATGAGTACCTGGGCAATGCCAGTAAAGTTTTTACCACTCTAAACAAATTGGAAAATTTCATCATTCACCACTCTGCAGTCACCCGCACATTTTAATTATACAAAAAAAAAAAATCTCCCACTATTATTTGGCTGCTCTCAGCAGTATCTGTGCTTCATGTATGGTAGAACTGGTAATGATTTTGGAAATTAAGACTACAGTATGTAAGAGAGTGATTTTATCTTCTAAAGTGTTCTGAAGGCACCATTCTAAGGAAACCTGATCTAACTTTAGAAAGATAACTTAAACTAAAACATATGTTCATATGGCTCAATCCTACACCAGGTGAATTCAATCAGCTCTGGATCATGGCCATTATTATTCATATTTTATTATTCATAGAGTAGGCACCTTATTTTAAAAAATAAGATTAAAAACCATGACAAAAAGAATTCAGTTTTACTGATATTCTGTAGTTCATGTTTAAATTATTGTTTTGACAGACTAGTACATAATATGGGTTCTATAGATCTGCTGAAATGTATGTATCAATATTCAATATTACAAATCAGCATTCTCAGATAAAGTAACCTCTGTAACTGTGTGAAAGAATATAATGCTAGAAAGATGTTTACATATTGCCTAATCTGAATAGCCTGAAGTTATATTTAACAGCCAGTTATACTTATGGAAAATCAAACCATTTCTTGAATTGCAGTAAGAAAGTGTGGCTGAGTCTCACCGTACATTCTTTCTTATAATATTTCAGAGTTATAGTATTTCAGAATATGACTGAAAATATCACACATAGATTGAGAAAAAATCTGATCAAATTCTTCTCTCGGTTATGGTACATTAGCAACTCATATCACAGACAGGGCCAGTGCAAGGAAGTTTCGCCTAGGGTGCGAAACTTCCACCTTGCGCCACCCCCCCATCCAGCTAACCTCGCCCCCACCCCCCCCGCGGCAGCTAACCACGCCCCCCGCCCTCCACCAGAGGAGCCCCCCCTGCGGCAGCTAACCCCGCCCGCCGCCACGCCCCCCACCCAGGGAGCCCGCTGCCCCCCCCGCCCGGGGAGTCCCCCCTGCAGCAGCTACCCCCCCTCTGCAGCTAACCCCACCCGGGTAGCCCCCCTCCACGGCAGCTAACCCGGCCCGCCGCCCCCCCCCGCCCGGGAAGCCCCCCCCCCCCCCCCACGGAAGCTAAACCCACCCGGGAAGCCCGCCCCAGCTCACCTCCGCTCCATCCTCCACTGAGCACGCCGGCGCCGCTCTAATTCTCCTCCCCTCCCAGGCTTGCGGCGCCGATTGGAGGAGAATTAGAGCGGGGTCTGTGTGCTCAGCGGAGGAGGCAGAGTGGAGGTGATCTGGGGTGGGGTGCAGTTCCCCTGTGCGCCCCCCGCCCTGTTACTGTGGGCAGCCCTCCCCGCGCCCCCCCGCCCCAGCTCATCTCCACTCCATCTCCTCGCCTGAGCGGGCTTTTAGGTGCCCTCAACCACTAGGCGCCCTAGGCAGCCGCCTAGTTCGCCTAGTGGTTGCACCAGCCCTGATCACAGACTAACTATAGTTTTGGAGATTTTTTTCACTGTTTCATCTATTTCAAGGCCAGAAGGGACCATTATGATCGGTTAGTTTGATTTCTTTTATAAGGCAGGCCATAGAATTTCTCTAAGTGATTCCTGCATCAAGCCCATAATTTCTTGTTGGGTATAGCATATCTTTTAGAAAGACAGACAATCTTTATTTAAAGATTTCAAGTGATGGAGAATCTTCCACATCTCTGTGTAAGTTAATGGGTAATTACCTTCCCTATTAAATATCTGCATCTTATTTCTAGTCAAAAATTTATCTATATTTGGCTTTACTCCCATTCATGCTATTTTGTTAGTGACATTTGCTATTTAGCTTGAGTGCTAATACCAGAAGTATTTCAGCCCAGATCTTCAAAAGTATTTAGGCACCTGACCTCCATTTTAGGTTGCTAATCACCAGTGCTTAATTTGTGCCAGGGCTTGCTGGGGCTGGCCCCCCATCTCTAGGCTTGGCAGTTCAGAGCCCCAGCATCTCTGGGCTCCCGGCCAGCAGCTGCCACTCTCTGGCTATCCAGCTCTGAAGGCAGTGCTGCCGCCAGCAGCAGCGCAGAAGTAGAGGTGGCAATATATCATATCATGTCACCCTACTTCTGCACTGCTGCTGACGGCAGTGCTGCCTTCAGAGCTGGGCACCTGGCCAGCAACTGCTGCTCTCCAGCCACCCAGCTTGAGCCCCCTGGCACCTCTTTCATTACAAATTAAGCACTGCTAATCACTTTTGAGGATCTGCGTCTTCCTGCTCAATCAGGAAGAGCTGGGAGTGCTCCTGTTGTCAGAGATCTGCTCCCTCTGCCAATAGCAAATGTCCCCTGCTCTGCCCAGCAATGTGATCTCATGCCACCAGACACAACAGAGAAACAATTTTCCATAGGCTTTTAAGTGCACGGACCAAATGCCAAGGCCATTGGTGTGGAATTCTGGAATTGGGCTTTGTATAGACCACTTCTGCCCTCATAATGATCCTTTCCATGCCTCTTTCATAAACACATTCTTTCTTACTGTCACACCCCCCCCCAAAGACATGTAAGTCCTAGCAAAAGGGACAGTTATAGCACAGGTGTTAACGTAAACTTTTGATAAACCCTGACCTGGACTTGGCACCACATGACATTTTGATTTAAATAAATAGAATGATACAAAATTAATATGGCACTCATTAAATGGTTTTAAAACTGGCTAACTAATAGGTCTCAAAAAGTAAATGTACACGGCGAAACATCATCATACAGGTGTGTTTCTAGCAGTATCCTGCATTTTTGTAATGACCCAGAAGAAAATATAATACCACTGCTGATAAAGTTTGCAGATGCCACAAAAATTGGGAGAGTGGTAAATAACAGAGGGCAGAACAGTGACACAGAGCGATCTGGATAACTTGGTAACTGGATAACTTGGTAAGCTGGGCACAAACAAACAATATTTGTTTTAATACAGGTAAATGTAAACATATACATTTAGGCATGAAGAACATAGGCCATACTTACACAGTGGTGAAGTTTATCTTGGGAAGCAGTGACTCTGAAAAAGATTTGGGGATCAATGGAACATGAGGTCTTAGTGAGACACTGTGGTCAAAAGGGCTAGTGTGATTTTGGATGCATAAACATCAGGAATCTCAAGTAGGAGTACAAAGGTTACTTTACCTCTGTATTTGGCACTGGTGGAATACTGTATCCAGTTCTGGTGTCCACAATTCAGGAAGCATGCTAATAAATTGGAAAGAGTTCAGAGAAGAGCCACCAAAAGGATTAAAGGATTAGAAAACCTTCCTTATAGCGATAGACTCATGGAGCTCAATATATTTAGCTTAACAAAGAGAAGGTTA
This sequence comes from Emys orbicularis, assembly GCF_028017835.1. Classification (NCBI taxonomy): domain Eukaryota; kingdom Metazoa; phylum Chordata; order Testudines; family Emydidae; genus Emys; species Emys orbicularis. The sequence goes on from NC_088683.1 coordinate 47,651,215, forward strand.
AGGGGTGACGATAATTTTCTAAGTACCTATATTGGAAACAAATATTTGACAATGGGCTCTTCGATCTAGCAATAAAAGGTATAACACGATCCAATGGCTGGAAGTTGAAGCTAGACAAATTTAAACTGGAAATAAGGTGTAAGATTTTAACAGTGAGGATAATTAACCATTAGAACATTTTACCAAGGATTGTGGTGGATTCTCCGTCACTGGCAATTTTTAAATCGAGACTGGATGTTTTTCTAAAAGATGATCTAGGAATTATTTTGAGAGCGTTCTCCGGCCTGTTTTAGACAGGTCAGACTGGATGATCACAATCGTGCTTTCTGGCCTTAGAGTTCATGGGTATGTCTACAAGGGGATAAAAGGCCCACAGCTGGCCCGGGTGAGCTGATGAGGGCTTTGGAGCTGACTAATCGCTGTATATGCCAAAGAACACAATCCTATACTCATTCCGAGAGTGGGAGTTGCTAATCCATGTGTGAGAGGGAGCTCAGGTTGGAGGGATATGGTTGATATATCCTCCCCTGGGTGTGCTGGGGCCAGTATCTTACCTGAGCTCCACTGGCCTGTTCCCCTGCTCAGGTGATACTTCCTTTCCCCCACCCTCCCATGCCCTTCTGTCCCAGCTCCCAAGGGGAGACCCTTAAAGGAGCCACTACCCTTTTGTCGTACCAATCCAGACAAAGTTTTTGAGGTTGCAGGGGTTATGCTGTAACCACTGCAACACTTTGAAAGGGTGCAGCATGTTTTCTCCCCCACCATAGGGCCTGTTGTGCTGTTAGTGTGGAGGGAGATATAACCATGACCCAGACTCCTTAGGGGAGACTGACACATCTATAGACATTAACTCTACCCATGGAACTCAGTAGTGTTGCATGGGTAAAGTGAGGACAGAATTTGGCTTGAGAAATGTATGCCAGTTTTACATATGACATGTTTCACTACATTTTCAGCTTCTAAGAACCAGTTTGAAATGTGATATGTTAATTTGTTACAGAGATATCAATGTGGACAATGGTGGGGGCTAGTTTGCCTACCCTAATCTAACCAGCTGATTTCATTTCCCATCTTGTGGGTATTAATGCTTTTATAAGGTAATGGTCGCAACAAGAGTGCCAGCTGCATCGTTCGACAGCTGTGCTAAATCCTTCTTCACACAAGGAGGTCCATTATGTGTCCTGATGCTGGTACGCTGAGTTATGAGCTGAAGGCGAAGTGTTGTGGAGTGCTGAAGAGGTCTGGCAGTCAGTCAGGGTTATACTATAGTACGGTATGGTTAGTGGAGTGTAGCAGACAATAGCCAGTTGCTGGAAATTACAGGTCTCTCATGCTATTTAAGTTTATGGTAATGTGTGATGTGTTGGCAAATGGTGGCTATGATTTTTATGGTAAAATTGAACTGCTATTGCTTAACAGCTTTAGTTCATCAGAATTTGCCTTTAGCCACTTAGTACGCTGGTTCAGAATTATAGAAGTGTGACCATTTGCTTCTTTTAGCAACTTGCCTAGAGATGCCTATATTTGGAATTTTGGTTAGGTTTTTTAAAAAGTGAGTAATACAGTTTCCCAAGGAATTTATGCACATGTTTGTTTATTTTTAAAGATACTATGGGGGCTGGTCGTTAAGGGTGTTGAGAGTCAGCCTAACTTATTTGGGTTCTAACTTCCTTGACTGACTCAAGCAGAGAAGGCCTAGCATTTATTCCCTCCAGATACTGTCCTGCCTCCCCAAACAAAGATAGTTTCATCTAGATTTGATTGATTTTATCCCTACCTAATTGAATTTTCATCATAGCATTAAAGACGCTGTTTATCATTAATCACTATCTAGCTGTGTAGGCACAGTTTTCCATAGTTGGTCAGGCTACATCCCTTAAGTTTTCATCTACTTCATACGTGGGTTTTTTTCTCTACTATTATGACATTAGTCCATCACAGAATGTTCAATGTTCCATCTTTTTCCCACTGTATAGTGTTTTAATATCTCATATTACAAAAAATTATAAAACTTCTTGAGCACTGTTGCTCATGTTGCCATTTCACTGCAGTTTCTGAGTTGTAATTGTGTGTGCTGGATGGTCCTGGCTGAAATTTGGAAGTGATAATGATACACGTGCACCAGTTTCATACCTCCCAAACCAGTCAGTCAGGAGCCCAAAACATCCTGAGTCCTGAAAGTTTTGTAGAAAAATATCAACACTTGATTGATTGCAGACACGACTGAAAGATTGGGCTTCCATTCCAAACACAATTACACCAGTGTCCAGAGGGAACTGAAATGGGACTCATATGCCTTTCTGTGGATCATGGTGCCATGGCATACTTTTAGATTATTTAGCTCAACTTCTATACCAGGAAAAGTCCCCATGTGGTGGGACTTTGATGTCTCGACAGGCTCTTGGAAATGTAGTCAGTAACTAGGGCAAGGACCATGGGCCCAATCCAATGCCAACTGAAGTCTTTCCATTAACTTCAATTAACTTTGTTCCATCATAGTTTTTAGTTACTGAAATTACAGCTTTTCCATATTAAATGATTACTTTGTTAACTAATCTTCTGACAGCATAATAAAGTTAATCTGTTTAACTCAAGAAAAGAGATCTTGGAGTCATTGTGGATAGTTCTCTGAAAACATCCACTCAGTGTGCAGTGGCAGTCAAAAAAGCAAAGAAAATGCTGGGAATAATTAAGAAAGGGATAGATAATAGGATGAAAATATCATGTTGCTTCTATATAAATCCATGGTACACCCACATCTTGAATACTGTGTGCAGATGTGGTCTCCCCATCTCAAAAAAGATATATTGGAATTGGAAAAGGTTCAGAAAAGGGCAACAAAATTGATTAGGGGTATGGAACGGCTTCTGTATGAGGAGAGATGGATAAGACTAGGACTTTTCAGCTTGGAAAAGAGATGGCTAAGGGAAGATATGACTGAGGTCTATAAAATCATGACTGGTGTACAGAAAGTAGATAAGGAAGTGTTGTTTACTACTTCTCATAACACAAGAACTAGGGTCACCAAATAAAATTACTAGGCAGCAGGTTTAAAGCAAATAAAAGGAAGTATTTCTTCATACAACGCACAGTCAACCCATGGAACTCCTTGCTAGAGGATGTTGTGAAGGCCAGGACCATAATAGGGTTCAAAGAAGAACTAGATAAATTCATGGAGGATAGGTCCATCAGGATAGGCAGGAATGGTGTCCCTAGCCTCTGTTTGCCAGAAGCTGGGAATGAGTGACGGGGATGGATCACTTGATGATTACCTGTTCTGTTCATTCCCTATGGGGCACCTGGCACTGGCCACTGTCGGAAGACAGGATACTGGGCTAGATGGACCTTTGGTCTGACCCAGTAGGGCCATTCTTATGTTCTTATGTTCATCTATATAAATCTCTCTCTCTCTCTCAGTCATGATCAACTGCAACCATGGTGCAGTAAAACTAATATGAGGAAAGTCTGAATATTTTAGAAAAGATGGTTTCTTCTTAAACTAAGGATAAGAACAGACATGGAGTCAGTACAATTAATGGGCGAGACCATCAGGTGGCGTAAACTGCAATAGCCCCAATATGTTGTTGTTTGTTGCTTCAGAAATCTTATTCTTAATAGTATTTAGTTTTATTCCAGCCTTGTATTTGTTCTCAGAGGCTTTGAAATAGTCGTAAGACTAGAGGCTGTTTCAAAAACCACTGTGTACGAAGGTTAATTAAAAAAAAAATAGATTAGTAAATCAAATTACCAGGATGATTGAGGGGGAACTTTGTTAAGAGGTGAATAACCCTAAGGCCCTGATATACCTTTGCAGTCTTCAGCACAGTGTAATAAGATCAGATTTACTCTAACAATCCAGGAAAAGCAATATGTGACTTCATATTTTTTTATTTGAAATTTTACTATTACTTACAGCCAAGACCTTTTCTTGCTTGAGAGATACAATTTTAAATTAAACCCTTCACAATCTGTCTTGTGATTACTATTCTCAGTGAAAACCTTAGAGCCCATTTTATTAGGACAAGTGTCATGGCACATACTTTTTGATGGAATAAATAGTAAACTGAATATCATAATACTTTTGTTGGTATGCAAGGCATGAACACACTGTAATATGTGTGGGTTATGAACTGGCTGGTATTTAACATATAAATATATATATAATACACTGACTCTTCTTCACTGTAACTGGCTGCTTTCTGCTATTATGGAAATTGAGTGCAGAGTGCACTGAGATTAGTGGTGCAGGATTGATCCAAAAGTGACCAGAAACAACTGATGCGAATGCTCACAGTATCGTATCTACTCATTCACACACTCAGTAAGCAAACCAGAAATGTTGATGGTTGGTTTGTTAAATAATCAGATTTTGTTACATACAAACTCATTATAGCGATATAATACCTACTTTTCAATTTATGCATCCAGAGTACATGAAGCTAAGAACAATTATGATGTTTGTTGTAGAGGTTAATGGTTTTTAAAAATGCGGGGCGAACTGGTCCACTGTACTGTTTTCCAATACAAATTTTTCTCTGTGCTTCTGCATAAAGGCTGGGGAGGTTTCCTGTAACAACTACTTTTTTTTTAACTTTTTGTTTCTCCTGGAAGCAGAGGAGAATTATAACCCCATCATCAGATTTAGTGTGGAGAGAAAGAAACAGGACTTGAGTCTAATAGATTAACTTACTGCATGTTCAGAAAAGGAAATTGCCTTAGGAAGGATTTGGAACATAATAAATCAGTTTCAAGAATAAAACAGAAGCATTTATTGTTATGCCTCAAACCTTCTTAAGATATACTGATATAGTTCTACTGTCTACATTAAAAAAAATCTAAACCCAAGTGATGACCATGACAGCAAAGATACATTTCTTGTGAATATTTAAACAGATATTTTTAAGCAGGAGGCTGCCAACATCTATTTCCAGTCATCTTGAGGAAACCTGGTTGTGACAGATGGTGTCCAGCCTGTCTGATATGAATTTTACCTGCTATATAAACACTGATGATTTAGATCTTCCTTTAAACAAAACAAAACATCATTTCAGGCCTGTGTTCACAACCTCTTCCTTTTGGAAGCCTCATTGTGATGGACTGGGGGATGGGCACCTCCACTATCACCCTTGTACTCTCATGACAGGCCTTAACACAACTGTGACCCTCTCCACCGTCTGTCCATTTTCTCTTGCTCCTATTCTGTTCATGTTATTCTTCCTTCCTCTCTCTTTTTTTCTGTGTAGTTTTCTTTTTTTCCTATTATTTTATATATTTATTTACTTTGTTTTGTTTTTGTTTATAACCTCAGCTGATAAATGCTTCTCTTCTTTTTCCTTTCCACATTCTCTTATTCATTAAAATGAATACACTACACTAGAATTTTAATTCCCTCCCCGCAGTTGCTACATCTCGTTCACGTCTACTAGGGGTAGAAACAGTGGGAGGGCTGATGTAGAGCAGCTGCCAGTGTTTGAACTGGTGTGATGTGTAAACCTGAGTAGCTGAGAAGCCTTGAAGAGTGTACTAGATAAATTCTTCTGCTTTTGGGATGATGTGGAAAGATAAAGGAGGCCTCCCAAATAGCTGGGAGGAAACTGTCTTCTTCAGTCACCATTTTTGTAGGCTATTAGTTTAAAGCAATCTTTTGTCCCTCTGACTTCTCTTCCTCCCTATGTTCACAGCTCCATCTTGAAGCTCAGCCAAGGAAAACCTGCTTAAAGCTTTGGCTCGTTTAATTTACTTCTGAGGCTGCCTCATATTCAGTCAGGAAGAGAAGAACATTCCATCCTCCCTGCATTTGGACATAGGGTGACTCCTCACAGAATATACTCTGTAATTCCTGCCATTGTCACTGACATTAGTTGTCATAAATGGGAACAGAGATGGCCAAAGGGAGTTGTTTGATAACTAACAAGGGAGATTTATGCACGAGCTAGTTCCTGCCTGGGAATCAGGATCATTATCGGGAATTACTGGTGACCAAGGGAAATTTGGGCTAGATAAATTCTTAATACCTGTAAATGGAAATCTGAACATTTTGAAGATGTTTCTTCTAACAATGAGCATTTTGACACCACTAATATAGAAAACCAAAATCTTGTACTGAGGAAGTAAAGAAAGAAAATCAATTAACTGTATCTTCTATTAATCCCACTAATTAACCTATATATACCCTTGCCCCAAACTAAAAAAATATAAAAATGCATTAAGTAAATAAAATATTATTTCCAGATACCATATGTGCTCTTGCTCAAACTCAAGATATGGGCTTGATCCAGGAATTACTGGATGAAGTGTTTTGGCACATGTTAGAGGGGAGGACAGACTTGATGATCATAATGGTACCTTCTAACCTTAAAATCCATAGTTGAAATCCTGGCTCCTTTGCAATCTATGCAAAATTCCCATTGATTTCAATAAGGCCAGGATTCTACCCTATGAACTACCAGTCAAAGGGCTAAATCTTGAAGTCCTTACTCAGTACTTTCTGAGTCCTTATTCAGGAAACTTATGTGAAGACAACTTCAGTAGGATATTTCTGTATTAGGGTTTTATACTAGCACTCATCTCTGTAGAATCCGAACACTTCCAAAGTTAATTATACTTGTATCATTTGCAGTAGATTTCATGGAGTCTTTGGCTTGCCTCTTTCTCTGATTATAGGAAGTTCTGAGTGGGGTAGATACAAGACTTGGCCCAATATTTTTATATTTTAGAAAATAATGGTACACAAGAATAAACATGTAACTGAAAACTGAAAATAAATAAATAAGTGTCCCATGGATCGCTAACCAATACCTAAAAAGCCATGACAAAATCCAATAAAGGTTCAATGCAATTTATATTCTTTCTACTATATGGTGTTTCATCAGGAGTTTGTTTTCTGAGATCTAAAATGTTTCAGTGAAACTGTATTGAATATCCCAGTTCCATTCCACATTTCATATTTGTCATTATCCTGTCTTTAGAAAGACAAATTAGTCATATGATAACTACCTGATGAAGTCAGATGAGTCTAAGCTGTTCTGTACAGTTGCAATGTAGGTTTATTGCTTTGGTCTAGATTTTAAAAAATTTGGTCATGTTATATAATTTAGGATTAAAATAAGAACCTTCTACAGCTATAAAATATGTACTTATTTGAGATACAATGAAAAACAATAACAACAGTTTTTCCTAATATCCATCTGATTTAAATTTCTTTAAATTTCTGTATGCCTGGTCTAACTTTAAAACAACAATAACCTTGATTTCCCAAGCTTGTGAGCGTGTGTGTTTTTTCATAAAGTCTTTCAAATACTATAACAGATTAAAGTAATTCAAGTAATCCTATAGTTTTTTCTTCACTCCTTGCTACTACTAATACTTAAAAATATTCACCCCCTATCTTCTGCAGTTTGACCTACAAAACTAACAACTCACCATTGCTGAAGGTTCAGAGGAGCCATTAAAAGCCAACTGGGATCCATTTAGAGAAACAATTTTCTAAATTAAGGTTCCTAGTAATGCAGAGTACATAGGGTTTTAGATAGAACATCAAAACGCATAGCAATTTTGCTAATTCAGACTAAAAATATTTATCAAATACAAAAGCAATTAACAAACATTTATATTAATCAAATTTATATACCACATCGCTTTAAATAACCCTACAACAAAATATTATGGGTGCCACCTATAGTTAATATTGCCTGCCACTTTCTAGTATAAGACCCTGTTTTCAGTTGCTTAACACTTTGTCAAATTTTAACCATTTCTCCTGACATTTTTCATGCTGGCCTGGGTGTCTGCCTCAGGCTGAATTTTTCTGGGGAAAATTTAAAAAAAATTGGTGCAGCTGTTTCTGAGACTAAGAAGCTTGGCTTGGGAGGGTGGCAAGGTGAGGAGAAGGGAAATTTGGATGAATAGCCTGTGGGAGGAGAGGTAGGACTGGGACAAGGGGTGGGGAACTTGGAAGAGGAAATGTTGGGGAGTGAGTGGGACAAGGAAAGGCTGGAGCGGCCAGGAGGCAGAAGGTGATAGGCTTGGGAAGTGGGGAAAGAGGGGCAGAAAGACTTGTAATCCCTACAGTACATGCCTCTCAGCATATGGAACAGAACCTGGGATTCCCGAGCCTTAGCATTCCTGTGATGTCAGCAAATAGCTGTGAAACCCATTAGCAAAATACATGCCTCATCTCCTTTTAGTGGTGGGCCTACGTAGGGGAAGACCAGCTTTTGCTATTATCAGTTACTCTGTTAGCCCAGATGACAGATGTCAGTGCTATAGATCTAAAGGTTCTAATCCTGCAGATGAGCCATGTAGGTGTCAGGGTAGTTCAAGACGGTGGAATTTCATTTTGTTTTCACCTTGCTTTTTTAAAAACCTAGGAAATGACATAGAAAAAATATGCTAAAAGACAGTAAGGTTGCATTCACACAGTCATAATTAGAAAATACCAGAATTAAGGTTGCCTGTGCTACCTGAATTTAGCTCCCTTGTGTATATGTATTATGAAGCCAACTGTATTTACATGATCTATCCATCTATATGGCCCCCATCACTATCTGAGCACCTTACATTTTTTAGTGTGTTTATCCTCACAACATCCCTGTCAGGAAGGGAAGTGTTATTATCCCATTTTTACAGGTAGGGAACAGAAGGGACAGAAGCTAATTCTTGGTTGAACAAAAGGAATTATCTACATGGGTGGTTTAATCAGCAACTTTTTAAGTTAATCCACTCGGAAAATGTTTGCACACACACACAACACAGTTCATTGTAGTGCACTGATGACACATTTATCACCAACTCTAGAGTCCTGTTTTGAAGGGAACTAACTTCACAGAGAAGCGAGTTAGTCCAGTCTATTGTTTATGTGCACACAATGCTGCTACAAGTTAGTTTGGCAGTCTTCTAACAGATATCCCACTCTGGTTTGCGGGCAACTGTTACTCACCGGTCTGTTTATCTGTGTTTCCTCCCCAGCTCTGAAGTCAAGTTGACAAGATCTCCCCTTCTCTATTTATAAGCTGGCACAGAGCCAGATTTTTGCATTTACTTCTGGATTCCACTTTATCACAATACGTGCAATAAGAATCCCTATAACAAGAAGAAGCTCCAGAAGCCCTATAACATGCCTTGAGCAGCCACGGGGAGCTGTGCTGAGACCCGGGATCTCATCGGTCCCGGGGATGGGCGGGGGGAGAAAGCATTGGCACAGGAAGCTCTTGTGACCGAATGTGATGTTATCTGATTAAAATATGACCATCTAGATCATTGTTGCAACCACTGTTATATATTTGCAACAAATCTTGTACAAAGGTTGTTAAGTGAGGTGTCTGTGGAAAAGTTATGGCTCACTGAATATATTCTGCTATTTGTATGCATGTATCATTTTTGTCTTTGAAGTTATAAGTATTGGCTCTATACCTGAATTTCAGATGTTTGCTCCTGGGGTAATGCCCATAAGGTAGCTAGCCAGCACATCTTGGAGGGACTATTCAAATTGAGTGGCCCATCAAAAGAACATTTAAATGACAATGGATCATGGGAGACGCCCATCTACACTTAATGGAATTTCCTGCTGTGACCAGGTGAAATGCATGGACATGTGACTTGCCCATGTGACTACAAACTCCATCTTGTTGCTGTAATTTTCCACAGTAAGAACAATGGGATTTTATGGCAAAAGCTATAAAAGGCCCTGGAAACACCTTCATGATGTCTTCAATCCTGCTTCTTACCTCTGGAGGAACTTTGCTACAAACTGAAGCTCTGACCCATTCAAGCTGTGGATCAGAACATCGGCGAAGACTCGTCATATAGGCCCGCCCTGCAGGCCACGAGATAAAGCGGCTACCCTGTGCAGTGGATAAGTTAAGGTGGAAGGGGAGAGGGGTGTGAGGATTTGAGGGCAGGGCACAACCATTTTCTTTCCTAAATAGGGTTTCTCCCCCTGGGGCCTTACCTACAGCAGAGGGAACCTCAGCATGTAAGTTTTTTTTTTTTTTTTAATGAAAATAATTTACTATTTAAGTTTTATTGTCTTATTATTATGCTATACTGCCATGCTAGCTTCTGTCCTATGGTCACAGGATGTGAGCTAGAAGCATTTCTGAGTCTGAGGTCCCCGCCTCCTGCACTCCCCCCTTGGCCCATGCTGTCTGTTCACCCTCCTGCCCCATACACCTTTTCAAAATGGCAGTTGCTCCAGCTGGGCAATCACCCTCTATTTCAAGCTAAAGTTCCAACTACTGACCTTTTTTAGGCCCACAATGTGGAAAGCACATGCCCATGTACTTATTTTCCTTCCCCTGCCCTCAGCTGTCCTGCCTACAGAACACTGCCTCCCCACCCCGAAGCCCTGTTCACCACCTCAAAATGTCAGCTGGCAGCATGGCAAAGCCACTGCCTGTGCTCCACCCTGTCCACTCTGCAGCAGATTTGAATAAGGGAAACATATTTGTATGTGAAATGCAAAAGTTTGAGACAGTGATGATAGGAAAAGAAGTTTGGTTAGTGTTCTCAATTTACATGAGGTAGAAATCAACATTGCATGCCTGTGAAGCTACAAAGAGTACAAATTCCCTGATGACACACATTCTTACAGAGTGGTAACAGTGAATGCTTCAGGCAATTATTGCAGAAGCCTATCTATTTTTCTCTGCACTTTCAACATGTCTGCAGGGGAGATAAAGCAAAATCTAAGCCTGAGAAATTGCTCATATTTTTATTCCGAGATTATGAGGAATAGCTGCATAGCTATTCCCCTCTGATACTGCTCGCTACTCTCTTCCATTCCTGCAGCGCTTTTGAGAAGACCATCGATTGCCCCTATAGAGTTTGGGAATTCATTGTGCACAGAGCCTTCAATAAGCTTTCCTGAACATCACCATGCTTTATAACTACAGCTGCAAGTCTGTCACGGAGGTCACAGATTCCATGATTTCTGGGACCTCCGTGACTTCTGCAGGCAGTTCGGCTGATCCCAGACCTGCCTAAGCAGCTAGGGCAGCCTTGGGCCAGCTGCACTGGCCGTTGCTCAGGCGGCCCCAGGCAGCTTGCCCCAGGGGATACCGGAGTAGCAGGGGTTCCGGGCACTTTCCTGGAGCAACTGCAGGGCCCCAGGCCGCCCCTCCCCAGCCACGGGGACTCGAGCCATCCCCGCCTCCCCCAGAGCAGCCGTGGCACCCCAAGCTGCCTCCTCACCCCGGAGCAGCAGTGCGGCCCCGGGCTGCCCCCTTCTCCCCATGAGCAGCAGCAGCACCCTGGACCCCTCCTGAGCAGCAGCAGTGCCCCAGAGCCTTCCAAAGCTCCTAAGATTCAGTCAGGGTATTTATAGTACAAATCATTGACAGGTCACAGGCCATGAATTTTTGTTTATTGCCCGTGACCTGTCCATGACTTTTATTAACAATACCGATGACTAAAACATAGCCTTATTTATAACCCAATACCTTTTCCATGCCATCAGAGACCTGAATGACTGCGGTCCCAATGGTCAATCTCCCCATGCCAAATTGGTCCCCTGTGGACCAGTAGCATTCGGGGTGGCCAGTTTAGAGATGGCAATTGAGACCTACTTATCTACATATATGGGGCACCGCATGGTGATAAACTGCCGCTGCAGCTCCAAGTTTGTTCATCACATATCTCCAAAAAAGTTGCCTTCCCCATTCTGAAATTCTCTCACAACTGCTGGTCATCCCAGGTCTGCAGAACAATCTTTTCCCACTTATCCATGTTGGTTTCCCAAGCCCAGAAATGGTACTGCATGCTGTGAAGCTGCTCCAGGAACCAGACCTCTACTATCAGTTGCTCCGTGTCTTCCTCTTTTTCTTCATCCATGTCCCAGTTCCACCGCTGTTGAAGACCCTCCTGCTGCTATGACATCATATGGTTGGTCCCAAACCAAATTCACTCAGCTTTGAGTGCTGAAATACAGCCCAAGAAGCCTCTGCGTATTCCAGTTTGCCAGCACAGTACCACTTAGCATTGTTGGGTCCAGGCTGGCCATCGGTAATTTGAAAATGGTACTAGTCCACCCTAAAGGAAGTATGGGGGAGACTGATGAATCATGGGATTTTTAAAAAATTTGAGCCAGCCTGGCTTCCGCTATGTATCTCAAAATGCACACCAAGAAAAATGCCTGAATGCACATGGCTCAGCAGTAAAGCAAAAATGCATGGGACACTCCCCTGCCCCCGAGAATGCCCCACCCTTAGTTTGCAGCAAATTGCTGCCGAGCATACACAAAGATGTGCATTGACAGAGAGCACATTGTCCCGTGATCACACCATTACTGTGGCTTAAGTAATGAGCATTACCCGACACGTGGCAAAACTCTGCGGATTAACCCCCACATGTAGACAAGTCCTAAGTCCCTGTTTGGAGGCACCCAGATCTAAGTTTCAGGACCACTCCAATGTACAAAACTCCTTCTGAAGCCTGTAGGAACCTGAACTCGCTCACCACCTCAATTTTGCATTAAAAGTTCCCTAGGCACCTGTGTTTATGCTTCTGAGCATGCACAGGGTTGCCTCCCTCTAGGTGCCCAGGCACCTATCTCCTGCCTAAGCCCTAGAGCAATTCACAAACCACGGGAAGATGGGCATTCAGCTGCCTAAATTGGGTGCAGGGCCCATCTGGCAAGCGTGCTGGGAGGGCACCTACCAGGTCGGATCCCTCAGGCGAGTTCACAAAAACCAGCTGGGAGGAGGAGGAGGAGGCCCTCTCTTATAACTTTTACCCAAATGGGTAAGGGATTCACCTGAGAAGTGAAAGACCCAGGCCCCAAGCCCCCTCCTCCAATGACTCTTTATTTATCCAGAGTGCAACAGCTTCAACAAGAGAGACAGAGGGAGTCTCTGTCCTGGCTGGAGGATTCTCTGCGACTTGAAGTCTTTAAATCATGATTTGGGGACTTCAACAGCTGAGTCAAGGGAGAGAATTATTCCAGGAGGGGGGGGGGGGGTCAGCTTTTGTGGCCTGCATCATGCAGGAGGTCAGACTAGATGATCATGATGGTCCCTTCTGACCTTAAAGTCTATGAGTCTATGAGTCTCCTCATCAGAACATCTTATAGCCCAATGGTTAGAGCACTCACCTGAGAGGTGCAGATCCCTTCAATCCCTTCTCCCCTTTAGGTGGAGGCTAGACTTAAATGGGAGGGTGCAGTGGGGGTGTCTCACATCCCAGGTGAGTACCCTAACCACTGGGCTCAAAGTTACATGGCAGGTCATCCTCCTCCCCACGGGCTACTTGCTAATAGCATAGGTGCCTAATGCCAAGAGACTGTCTGCAGCTACGAATCTCAAGCCCAGATAGGTGCCTCCCTCCAGCCCAGACTTAGGTGCCTATATCTGAGAGGGGGTGGGGGTTAGCACACACCCATCATTGGCATCTCTCACTGGCTAGCATAGGTGACCCTGCCTAGCACGCAGGCTTGTGTGAATCCCATTCAAGACACCTCTCTCTCCCCAGTCACTGTATAGAAGTTTAGGTCAAGCTTTGTGAATTAGTGATTTTCTAGGCACCTAAAAGTCAGGCATAGCAATGCACAACATCAAAACACCTTACTCATTTTGTGCATTCAGGCCTAAGGTGACACAGGAAATCTGAAGGACAGCAAGAAACTGAACCTGGGTCTCTTAAGTGTGAGGACAATGTCCTAACCACTGGACCATACTTCCTCTCACATTGCATATTTTGAACATAAAAAGTGCTACATAATGCTAAGTACGCTGAAAAATCATAACGGAGGTGTCTCAAATTCAGTATCCAAAATTAGTAGACACCTTTGACATTAATGTCTCTGTACCTCAGTTCTTGTTCTGTAAAATGGGAAGACTAATAACATCACCTGACCTCAAAAAGGTGTTGTGAACATAATTAATGTTTGTGAAGCACTCAGATACTATAGTGATGAGTGCCATGGAAAGCCCATGAGTAAATGAATGATTTTGTCTTCAGAGCAGGTTTTGAATTTTAAATAAGGCCTTGGGCCACACATTCAATGGTGAGGATAAAACAAAATATTGAGTAACTATCCATTTACTGAATGAGGCAGGAGTCCTGGGAAAATGGGATGTGATCACATAAATAAGACTACATCATAATTCATATGCACAAGGGGGCTGAATTTAGGGTGTGCACGCAACATTAGTCCTGGCATTTCCTAACTTTTGAATTCTTGATTATGCATCCTTAATATCTGTTTATATAATTTTTTTCTGTATAAAATATAGATCGATTCAAAGGTCTACACTTTGAAAGCTGGCTACCAGAAGGTTTGTGCCTAAACCCATAGTAAGGCTCTCTAAGCCAAAATGGCCTGTTTTTCAGAGGAGCTGCACATTTACAGCTTCCACTAACTTCAACTACAATTTGTATACATGACACTTTTAGTGCCAATGCACAAGTAAAACATTAGAAAGGAGGAGGCGTAACACTGAAGGTTATGCATGACTCAGCAAAATGACTAAAAGGAATTAAAACATTACTCAATTGATTATTGACTTAATTTTATAAAATGAAAGTGGTATATTTAAATCTAGCAGTAAAGCCACCATATACGAAAAATCTTAACGCTTCACTCTCTCTTAACTAACCGAGCAATTTCAAATATTAGCCATTTGCTAATGTTATGTATTTTGATTCTCTTCCTGTTGTAAAGAAGAAGCCAATTTTAAAACAAAGAGATTAAAATGTTTATGTTATACACAGTTCAAAGTACTGCCTGTTCTTTTTGTTATCAGACCTGCTAGCAGGTATGAAGGGATTATAAAATATTATTTATTCTCTTATATCTACTAATCAAATAATACATATTACTTAGCAGTGAGTGGACCCATAGTGAGCAATCCAAATAAAGTAACAGCACTACTTACAGATTGCAGTGCAGTAAATCTCCTGAACAAAAGAATGCTACAAAACTCTGTATTTGGAAAGTAAAGTCCCATTCCGGAGAGACAGTCAGTGCTCTCAACTTCAAAAAGAACTGAAGGTGCTGAGCTCCTCTCAGGAGATGCTCAGAACTTCACAAGATTAGGCCTTAAATGATCCAGCAGTTCTATCCACTCCTCTGCTCTACCTTGGTTCATTTGAAACAGAGTTATTATGAGAATGGGGATTACACATCATTTCCCACTACAATACTTTGAATTATGTAATCAACGTGCTTTATTCTGCAAGCCATTCTGGCCAGACTTGTAAGGGCTTAAATCAAAAGATTGCCTTGTTACACTAGCAGTCCTTAGAGGAACAAAACACCTTACTATATTCTATTTGAAATGTTATAAGGGTTAGAAAAAAGGATATATACCAGTAAGAGCTATGACACTAATGATGGTTTCTGGTCTGATATATTATACCAATATCCTCCTAGGTTTCATTACAGTGTCATGTTGATCATACCATTGTTAGTAAATTTTTGAATGTCTCACTTCCTTGTAAGAGGTACAGTAAGTGAAGACACTGCTACAGCTGACACCAGAGCTCTGTCAGTTAAACTGTCATGGATCAAAACACAAAGCAGCCTTCGTAGGCAGGCAAAAAAGCTCCAGAATTTCTACTGTCAATGCTGCTGCTGTGTCTCTTGTCATCAGTACTAATATTATATCAGCTATCCTGTGGCTATCTGAAACATCTACATGAAGCAAATATGTTACAACCAAAAAAATCCCAAAAACTATTTTTATTCGTATTTTCACAGTCTCTATGCTGTTGTCAAAAGTACAGTAATGATTCTGAATTTTCTAGTCTGAGACCCTTAGCAATATCTATACAATTAAGAATGTTAGCATAAGTTTTCTTTATTAGTTTAAGAAAGGACTCTTATGTAAGAATAGATTATTTAAAATCATGTTACACCATTTTAAAAATGTTTTACATTCAAACTGGCACACTGATTTAGTAGGTTAAGTAATTGTTTTCCATTGGGTAAGTACAAACAGTACTTAGACCCTGTTTAATACATACAGAACATACTATTTACCTCAGGACCTCTTCAGATAAATCTCTGACCCTGTATGACATGCCGACTCCCTGATACTTGAAGATGAAGTATTCAGAGTCATTGGCACCTACGGATTTAACTACAAGTAGTAGTATTTCATTTTTTTGCTGTGGTCAGTGCATCCATAGCTACTCCTCAGCTTTGTCTGCTGGTTTCCAATCTAGGTTGCACCCTTAGAAGCAAATTCTTATTATGGTAACATTTGAGTTGTCAGACTCATCAGACACTAGCAACCTGATTTTCAGCTGGTGTAAATCAACATACCTCATTAAAGTCAATAGAACTATATTGATTTGCATTATCTGAGGATGCAGTGGGTTATGAAGGGCTTACTTTTGAGGGGGTTACTAAGGGCTTGATCCCATTCCCAAAGGAGTCCTATTGATTTGAATGGGTTTTGAATCAGGCTCTTCAATCTCAGTCATATTATTAATACTCATGTAAATCTCCTATTGTCTTCACAGGATTATGCCTAAAAGAGGAGTGCAAGGTCATATCTAAATTGTTGACACTGCTTTCTTCTGAATTAACTATTCTCCCAGCAATGTGAAGTTGATTTACCAAGGTATTGCCCTTCAGTGGAAATGGAAATTACTCATAGAACTCCTTTGAGTATTAAGATAACAGATTTTTATAGATTTGAGTGTTGCTTATTAAGAATCCTACTGGATATGTCTCAGTAGTACTGAGACATATAGAATTATTTAAAAAAAACTCCACAGTCACTGTCATTTTAAACCCATGACTGAAAGATCCTCACCTAATGCCTAAAAATTAAGACCTTGACCTCTCCATATAGTTCAATGAGTTTTAGACTGGATTCTATGCAAGAGGAGTTAGAGACCTCATTCTAGAGCAGTGGTTCTCAAACTTTTTTACTGGTGACCCCTTTCATACAGCAAGCCTCTTGAGTGCGACCATCTTTATAAATTAAAAACATGTTTTTATATATATAACACCATTATAAATGTTGGAGGCAAAGCAGGGTTTGGGGTGGAGGCTGACAGCTCACGACCCCTCATGTAATAGCCTTGTGATCCCTTGAGGGGTCCTGACCCCCAGTTTGAGAACCCCTGTTCTAGAGGATGTGAACCGTTAGGGTCTGATTTACCACTGCCTAACCCCTGGTGTAGTCGCATTTACACATGTGCATTCTGATCTGGTAAAATTTTACAGCCACTGGGCCCACGTGTAAAGGATTACACAAAGTGCAAGGCTATGGAGAATCAGTCCTATGGTACACAAAAATACCTTAGTCTAATCAGGATACATATGATGAGTTAACACTTCTATGAACCCAAAGAAACTTCTCAAATTCACCTGGGAACTGACAAGAAACAGATGACTCCAATTTACCCAGGGAAACATGGTGCCATACAACATTAGATGAATCTGGTACAGATAACAATTGCTCGAAATCACAATGTTCTTAGATGCACCTGTGCAAATAGCTTTTTCAGGATGCTAAATATAGATGATGCATTCATGCTTGGTATAATGAAAGATCAGACCTTTACTTCAAAGACTTTCAGAGATATAAATAGGAAGAGAGAAAGAGAAGAGTGGGGGCTGAAGAAGATTACAGAGCGCGTGAGCATGCGTGTGCCTGTGCAAGTCTTGACACTCAGATAAATTAAAAGGCAGCAACTTTGACACCAAGAGGAGTACTCTGGATACTTTTATTTCCTGCATTGATACTATTGTACTGATATAAGTTTTACCTTCTCTAGGTAAGCTGATTGCCCAGGCTTACATCAGATACAACTTTAAGCTTTTTCCTTTTGATTTGATAAGATTTTCTCACAAATTTGTATATTTTATGACATGAAGGTCTTAGGCAATTTTTGGGTAATTACTGCAAAGACTTTTTCTTGAGGAGAGATAAATCAGAACTTTCACTTCTGAGAGATGTAGCAAAAACGGTCTGCTCCCTACGCTCCAGTTGGAGTCTCTGTCAAAGGCACAGCTAGAGGGTTCGATCGCATACAGTTGGGTGATGCCAGGGCTCTGATCAGAACAGCACATAAGAAAAGCAGTTTTGCTCCTCCTGTGGATGTTGATTGATGAACTGTTTGGCCTGGGGTATTGACCCTGTCGAACACAGAATACAGTAGGTATGAAAATCTCCCTTCTAAACTACTAGAAAAACATTCAGTATCGAGGATGCTTTTTTCCTAAGTAATTTAAAAATATACATGCAATGTTACCAGTGAGCATGATATTTACAATACAACTGGAGAAATTTTTTCAGCTGAAACATTTTTTAGACACAAAAATACAGATTTGAGTCAACTGAAATATTTTGCAAATTTATATCAATTTTGACAAATTGTTTCATTCATTTTTATTTTCAGAATAAAATGTTTTGATTTTTCAGGTTAGAGTCACAAGGAGGCTTACGTACCATTCAAAAAATTAAGGAGGAGGACATGGTATGATCCTTGTCCCCATGACCAATAGCCAGGACACTCATCTCTAATGTGGGAGACCCAGGTTTGTCTCCTCACTCTGGAGCATGGACTTAAACTCACATGCTCCCAACTGAGTGTCCTAATCACCAGGGTATTGGCTGCTCTGGGGTGGGAATCTCCTCTGGTGAAGCTGGTACATTTTGTATAATAATTAACTACTTATTGGACCAGAAAATGAGAGTGATTTGCCTGGTGATTAGAGCACTCACCTGAAAGAGGGGACACCTGGGTTTCAGTCCCTGCTCCAATAAATATTTAATTATTTATACAAAATGGAACAACTTCAACAGAAGAGACTAGAGTAAGGTGACCAGATGTCCTGATTTTATAGGGACAGTCCCGATTTTTGGTCTTTTTCTTATATAGGTTCCTATTACTCCCCACCCCCGTCCTGATTTTTCACATTTGCTGTCTGGTTACCCTAGACAAGAGCAACTCCCTCTCATCTCCCACCCCTGCCTGCATAGCCTGAGGACAAGCACACATATCTTGAACCCTTGTTCAAGGGTTCAAATCTCTGCTCCTATGAAGAGATTTAAATTTAGGTCTCCCTCATCCCAGGTGAGTGCCCTAACTACTGCGTTCATGGTGGGGCACCTGCTCCTCTGTGGCTTTGTGAAAGATCCCTAAATGTTGGAGTTAGGCATCTAAGGGCAGGTCTACACTTAAAACGCTGCACCGGTGCAGCTGCACTGCTGTAGCACTTTAACAAAGGCCTTGGCTACACTTGCAGCTGTACAGTGCTGTGAGTTAAACCTGTCTTCATACAGCAGAGTAGGGAAAGCACTGCAGTCTGTCCACACTGACAGGTGTCCAGCGCACTGTCATGGCCACATTTGCAGCATTTGCTGCGCCATTGGGAGCAGTGCATTATGGGCAGCTATCCCACAGAGCACCTCTTCCCATTCTGGCGCCGTGGGTTGTGGGAAGGGGGCGTGGGTGCGGGGAATTCTGGGTCCTGTCCCAACGCCCCGTGATGCATCGCTTCGCATCCCAGAAATCCCTTTGTTTCCGTCCACCTTTGGCGCCATCTTTCAACGGTTTCTGTGCAGCGCGATCTGTCTGTGGGAAATGGAGTCCGAACTGCTGAGGCGTATGCTGACGAGTCTCGCCAACACGTCACGTTTGGCTGTCGAACTATTCCTTAAGATCCAAAGTGACAGTGAGAGTGAGTCTGACGATGCTATCGAGCTGCGTAACGCGTATGACACGAAATTGCTTGTGGCATTCACGGACATGCTCAGCACCGTGGAACGCCGCTTTTGGGCTCGGGAAACAAGCACTGAGTGGTGGGATCACATCGTCATGGAAGTCTGGGATGACGAGCAGTGGCTGCAGAACTTTCGGATGAGAAAAGCCACTTTCATGGGACTGTGTGAGGAGCTCGCCCCCACCCTGCGGCGCAAAGACACAAGATTGAGAGCTGCCCTGCCAGTGTAGAAGCGGGTGGCTATTGCAATCTGGAAGCTGGCAACTCCAGACAGCTACCGGTCGGTCGCAAACCAGTTTGGAGTGGGAAAGTCGACCGTTGGAATCGTGTTGATGCACGTTTGCAGGGCCATTAATCGCATCCTACTCAGAAGAACCATGACTCTGGGTAACGTGCAGGACATAGTGGATGGCTTTGCACAAATGGGGTTCCCTAACTGTGGAGGGGCGATAGATGGGACGCACATTCCTATTCTGGCACCACCCCACCTAGGATCAGAGTACGTTAATCAGAAGGGGTATTTCTCTATGGTTCTCCAGGCGCTTGTGGATCACCGTGGGCGTTTCATTGACATTAACACAGGCTGGCCCGGAAAGGTGCATGGCGCACGCATCTTTCGGAACACTTGGCTGTTCAGGAAGATGCAGGCCGGGACTTTTTTCCCAGAGCGGAAGATCATGCTAGGGGAAGTTGAAATGCCCATTGTGATCCTTGGAGATCCCGCTTACCCGTTAATGCCGTGGCTCATGAAACCCTACACAGGGAGCCGTGACAGCAGCAAGGAACAGTTCAACTACAGGCTGAGCCGGTGCCGAATGACTGTGGAGTGTGCCTTTGGCCGTTTAATGGCCCGCTGGCGATCTCTGTATGGGAAGCTGGACTTGGCCAAAAACAGCATTCCCGCGGTTATATCTGCATGCTGTACCCTCCATAATATTTGTGAAGGGAAGGGTGAAAGCTTCACTCAGGGATGGACCTCCGAGGTTCAACACCTGGAGGCTGAATTTGCACAGTCAGAGAGCAGGGCTATTACAGGGGCCCAGCCTGGGGCTGCAAGGATTAGGGATGCCTTGAGGGAGCAATTTGAGGCTGAAAACCAGCAGTGATATCTGGTGCCCTGCACGGGAGTGAAGTGCAGTAGTTCCAATCTTTAGGAATCAGTGTTTGCTAAGCACACAAGCAGACTTGCAGTGCCTGTTTATTTCCTGGGCTAAGGAGTCTTTTACTTTATGCAATAATAAAGAATGTTTTCAAAACCAAAAAATCCATTTATTGAAAAGAAAAAAAAATTATTTATTGAAAAGAAACAAGGGGGTGGAGTGGGGAACAGTACAATCACAGATTCGCGTATGTCCTGTCTGGTGTGCTGTGCAGTGTGTGCTGCACTTCAGGATAGCTATACTTCATGGTGATGGGGGTTGAGTGCAGAGGGTAAGGGTCGTGGCTTTCAGGGCTGGGTGGTGAAGATACTGGTGTTGGAGGCAGCTGGTGGCGTGAAGAACACGGAAGTTGGGGAAAGTGGGTTGGAGGTGACAGTGGGGCACAACGGAAAGAGTTTTGTGACAAGGGCTGTAGGGGGAGGTGGCGTTTGCGGTACTGCTCCTTCTGCATGGCTACGAGCTCCTGGATAGCGTCTGCTTGGCGCTCCAGGATGCTTATGAGCCAATCTGTGCTTTTCTGTCGGTGCTCCGTGCTTTGCCGCCGGTGCGCTGCGTTTTCCTGGTGGATCCTGCTTTCTCTCTCCCTCCAGTTCTGTGCTTTCTCATTCTCTTTAATAGATTGCCGCATCACTTCTTGCAGCATGTCTTCTTTGCTTTTTCGCGGTCTCTTCCTGAGTCTTTGCAGTCTCTGAGCAGGCGATAAGAGGGACGGCTGAGGTCTCAAGGTTGATGCAGCTGTATAGGCAAAATGCAACATTTAACAGAGGCAGCATTGTTTATACCAGACAGAGTAATGATTTCCCCTGCACTTAAGGAGTAGAAAACACACAGGGTCTACACAATAGCATAATTTTCCCGTCCGAAACAGCACACATATCCCACGGGAGCCTCAAAATGGTGAGTAAGGGGGACTGATTGTTTCAGGGCTGCACTGTCCTCTGGGTTTCTGTGCCTTGGGGAGAGCCAACAGCTTCAGGGGGCACCTACACTGAACACTGTGCCAACATTTTCCACAGGAGTTCGTCCTGGACGATATCTCGCTGCTGAGGGTGACGTGGGAAGCAAGGGAGGGTCTTCTACTGCAATGCGGCTTCCGCCCTGGCCCATATGCAGCTTGCCTGTGTGCAGCAATGGTCCCCCCGTCCCTCGCGGCACAGTGGCGCGGACACGTTAGCCTGGCTGGGACAAGGACCACGGTGGCTCTCCCGATAAACCTGCGCAAGCGCATTGCACACGTTCTGGATGAGACATTCGAGGAGATTACCGAGGCCGATTACCGTGATGTGATAAACCACATCAATGCACTATTCCGCATCAAGGCATGCATGTCTAACCCTCCTCTCCCAAAGAGCCCGCACCGAAAAAATTCCTTCCCGAAAAAAAACCCGCTTACCGGGAACCTGCTCTTCTGTTTGTCCTCCACCAAGTACCGTCCGCTGTGACTGGCTACCTTCCTCCTGGCTCGAGAAGAGCTCCTGGCTGCATGGCTCCAGGGATTCCGGGGTGTCTCCATCCGGCCCACCACCTTCACTCCCGTTTTCCTCCTCCTCCTCCCCCCCCCCCCCCCACCGGCTCTGAAGTGTCCATGGTGGTGCTCGGAGTGGAGGTGGGGTTAACCCCAAGTATCGCATCCAGCTCTTTGTAGAATCGGCAGGTCGCGGGGGGAGCACCCGAGCAGCCGTTTGCGTCATGGGCTTTGCAGTAGGCACTCCGCAGCTCCTTCACTTTAATCCTGCACTGCAGGGCGTCCCGGTCATGGCCCCTTTCCATCTTGTCCTTTGATACCTTCCCAAAGGTATCGTAATTCCTACGGCTGGAGTGCAGCTGGGACTGGACAGCTTCCTCCCCCCAAACACTGATGAGGTCCAGCAACTCGCCATTGCTCCATGCTGAGGCTCGCTTGGCACGTGGAGGCATGGTCACCTGGAAAGATTCGCTGATAGCACTCCACACCACGCCTGGCTGAGCAAACAGGAAGGGGATTTTTAAAATTCCCAGGGAATGTAAAGGGCGGGTCACATGGTTGGTTACCTGAGGCCAGGGCAGTAGAGTTTGAACTGATGACCAGAGTGGCTAGAACAGGCATTGTGGGATACTGCTGAATACTTCTGGAGGTCAGTCATAGCGCATTGGGTGGCCACACTGGCGCTGCAGCGGCAGCGCAATACACGCTATTCCTCTCGGGGACGTGGAGTACATGCAGCGCTGCAACCACGGAGATACAGCGCTGCAGCAAATGCCTTGCCAGTGTGGACGGGGAGTGAGTTACAGCGCTGGGGGCGGCTTTACAGCGCTGTAACTCGCAAGTGTAGCCAAGGCCAAAGATGATCTAAGCTGATGGGAGAGAGCTAACCCATCAGCTTTGTTGATCCACATCTGCGAGCATTGGTAGCTATGTCAGCGAGAGAAACTCTCCAGCCAACAAAGCACTGTCTACATGACTATGTTACACACCTGATTATTCACACCCCTGAGCGACGTAGTTATACTTAGGTAATTCTGTAGTTTAGACCAGGGCATAGTATCCTTGTGAATCTACCTATGTTTCCAAAGTTCCTTTGCTTTAAAAAAAAAATGGGTTAAAAAGCCCCAAATCTAAACAAAATGTTTCTCTGGGAATTGAACAAAATGTTTAATTCAACATGAAGTGAATTTTTTTTTCAATTTTTCGGAACTGCCAGCAAACCAAAAAATCAGTTATTCTCACAGCTCCAATTTACAAGTAAAGTCCTTCTAGAAAGATGCAGGGCTGGATCCTGAGGCCCACTATGGCCTCTTTGTGGGGCTAATGAGGTGCAAAGGGTCCAATTAGCTGGCTTGAAACAGCCAGCTGGCAATTCTCTCCATATAGAGAGGTATGTTAGAGGTGGGGCCAAGGCAGGGAAGGGTGTAGCTAAAGCATGCTGTACCTCTGGCAATCCCTAAGGGACAGACAGTCGTTACCTGACCCCAGGATCTGGGAGCTGCAACCAACTCCTTTGTTTCACCTGTGCTGAGTGCAGCAAAGGACTGACTCCTTACTCTTTCTAGCAGGTCCACATCTTAGATGTGCTGCTAAGTCAGCGTACATTTATAATTTAGTTGGATAATCCTTCCTCCTTCTCTGTTGGTTTTTTTAGCCCTTTTATTAACCTAAGTGTTCGTTGTTTTCTCAATCTTGTTATATGTACAGTACATATTCAGAAAATGTAATTAAAATAAATGATTTTAGTGATAATTTAGTTGACGCTTAATGATGTGACAGCAACTTTTAATCTCATTTTTAAAGCTTAAAAATCACTGCTGCTGCTGTTACAGGGTGGTGTGAATGAGTGTTAAATTGTTGACTGATGTAGTTGTTTATAAACAAATCACATTTGATATATGAACAAATCAATTTTGTGATGTAAAAGGGTTGTGGTGGTGCTGATCTATCAAGTATTTGTTATGAGGCTGAATTACATCATTGCTTTAGTCTGCATGAAGGTTGAAGAACAGCATTTTGGCTTTGCTGTAATGAGACACACTGTGGCATGGGAGAGTGAGCATAGCGCTCATCAGGGGGCTGTGCTTCTTACTCTTACTCCTAAAGGTCCTGATCCAGCAGATCAGTTGAGCACTGAGTGGTCCCAGTGGAGGCAGTGGGATGAGACTGCAGTGTTGTGAGCCTGGGGCCTGACCCTTCCCAGCGCTGGGGGAGGGAGGGCACCTGGGTTAAAGCTCTCATTAAAGTTCCTAATCACCAATTGTACCCACTAGAGGGTGTTTGGAATTTAAACAGACTCATCCTTGGCCAGGGTTCCTCTGCTGACAAGCCAGCATGCTCAGCTGCACAGCCGTGGCTCTTGGGAGGCCTGGCTGAACATCGCATTGACACATACCAACGGGGCACTGCTCAGGTCACTCAGAGGGTCAGTGTCATCCCGGGGCCTTTGCCACACACAGAGCTAACCTCTGTCCCTTGGCTGTTGACAGACCTTCAAGCCTGACACAACTGCATGGCAGTGGCAAGGACGAAAGGCCTCCTAGAGCCCCAGATAGCAGCAATTGCCCCCCTGGCACTCACATGCACTCAGCTCCATGGAACTGGGGAATCCCAGGCTGCAATTCCAGCTCAGGGGTCTGGCGACTCAAGTTTTTCACAGCTGCTGATGAAATCATGGCCCCTGTCACTCACACATGGATTTCAAATTACAATGGCCAGCTTTTATTTTACCCTGTTCTATGCTGTAACAACCTTTTCACTGCATTGAACAGCTGATTGGGCACTGGGATGGTGAAGGAATAACCCAGGGAGGTACTGCTCTGTTGTAACAGTTCCTCAGCCCGTTGGAACCACCATGTGCCGCTGTGCTGCACACAGAAGCCTTGGAGAGCTTCACAGCTGTGGCTAGGGCAGAACCACCTGTACCAAAGCACAGGGCCCTGATGCCTGAGGTAACGGAGAATCTCTGTTAGCAGTATAGGGCCCATGGCAATCAGAGGAACCACGAGAGGTACATGGTGCACATACACACTAGCCTGTTCATTATATACTTGCCTAGACAGACAAACCTTGCCCTCAGAACCAGCTGTTCAGATCTTATTTCTGACATCAGCATAAGAAAGCTCTTATGTGGAAGCAAGTGCTTCCACCCCGTAACTTCCACAGTCTTTGCTTAAGCTTGTCTGAAATGAGATCTTGGGATCTGTCATTCCCAAATCCAGAATTCTCCCCCCAAGAGCTGCAGGACCCTCAGTGACAGTGGCACCCCTTCCTCATATGGGACTTTACCCTGTATGGGGATTTAAATGGACTTCTCTGTTCCCAAAGCATAGGCTCCTCCCCACCACTGATTGAGCTGAACGAGGGTGTTAATGGTTTAATGGCAGGACGCAGCTGAACAGTTCTGACTCCACCTTAAGGTTTGGGATTGGTAATATTTTGCTATATTATCTTCTGATTGTTCTAAATGTACAAATAAAATTAAAATATGGCTTTACTTGGTGTTTGTATATATATTTTTTCTTTCTTTATACAGGAATTAGATACAGAGCTCATGTCAGCTAATTTCTAAGTTATCATCTGCAAAAAAACCCTAGAGTTTTCAGGTGCCTTAGTAGTCCCTGGAATCAAGGTTAAAGTTGCTCCCCTAAAATCTGAAATGGCATTCCTGACAAGAAACCATCCTGCCCTACTCCTGCAGAGGTGGACTGCACAGAGGAATGAAGCTCCCGGTGCCCTCATCCCCACAAAGCACCCAAGCAAGAGAATCCAGGATTTTGCCCTCATGTTCACATCAGGTTGCTTTCAGTGCTACTAACCAGACAAAAAAGCGTTGAGAAAACAGACACAGTCATCATCATCTTGGCAAATCCCAAAGGGTCATAACTTCCCCTCAGATTGAGCACCATGAGGACTAGGCTAGGTCCTTAAGGTGGTCTGGCTGGATATTCAGTTCATGTCTGCACACAGATGCCCTTTCAAAAATTAATTCTCTCCATCATGCCATACGATATTTATAAGAAACAGCTAAAAATACAGGGTGAATAATGAAAGCGAAGAAATCATAAAACACAAGTATTAATTGTGGGCTTAATTGTGTCTGTACAGCACAATCCTTTGTTTGGGGAAGTACAGAGCTGTACCCCTGCAAGGGGAAGCCCTGGGGCGTGTTCTGCCTTAGAGAAGCAGAATGCCTCCCAGAGCTCAAAGGCACTTTTTCACTGGGTGCTGCTTACTTCCAGCACTGCTACCAGGTGCATGGGGAGGCTGAGCTACAGCCTCTCCTCCCTGCCTGCTCCTGGGAGAGAGGGGTAATGTAGAGTGCACCAGGGCTGTAGCCTTTATGTATGGGGCAGGGAGAGGTAAAGATTGCTTGCACACGTCCTCCCCACTCCTGGCACAGCACACCTGAATGAGGGCTAATTGCAAACTGTCCCTGTCTCACAAAACTGAACTGCAGACAATTAAAATAGATCATAACTTGATATTTATATAAAACATCACATTAAAACTGTTTGAAATGGACGTAACGCTGAAATGACCTACAAAAGCTCAAACACTCGGAGATCTTTGCTATCTGAATCAAAGCACATGAGAAGCCAAGGTCACACTTCAGATGTAGCATACAAATTGCACTCAGCATCCTATGAGGAAAAAAGCAAGTCAAATCAGAGAACATGTGCACAGAAAAACAGAACAAAATCCATCAGCAAAATATTACTGAATACTTTGAAAATTACTGAATAATATTCCATTATACTGAGACATAAATACATCTACATTCATAAATTTGAGATACATTTTGTTACTCAATACATTTTATCTCTCTGCCTTATACAGGGTGTTGAACTGGACATATCACTGAGAATGGGGGTGTGAAATTCACTTTGATCAGGGTAATATACTGTTGACAATCAGGCTGTCAAAATGAGCCCAAATTCCAAAATTCAGTGAGCCCAAATTCTGTCCTCATTGTAAATCAACACACTAACTTTGGATTTAAGCCAGCAGACTTACTTGAGATGTACACTGGTGTAAGTGAGCACAGAATTTGGCCCTTTCCATGGAATCACAAAAAAGAAGTCTACACTGATCGTTTGCAATGCCAGTGTATCCAGCCAGCTTTTCCCAGAGATGATAATAAGCAGAAAACAACCCTAAAATCTTTATCTATTGCACGTTAAGGGTATCCCTGCAAGCAGGCAATAACACACAACATCAAGCTGCCACTGATACCACCAGGACGGTTACAATCTCCCTACCAGCCACTGACAGGCTACCAACAGCTGAGCAGACTTCTGTGCTGTGCAATCAATGTAGCTTTTGGCCACAGCAAGGGGCTATTGCAGTTTTCACTAGCACCCATCGCCTTTTGAGCATTAGAGGACGAAAGACAGGACTGAGAAATAAAGATTCCTGCATTTGAATCCTGGCCCTGACATTACCTTCATGTATCACTTTAATCAAGTCACTTATCCTATCTGCCCCAGTATCCCCACCTCCATAATAGGATGATAATTTTCATGTACATTGGAAGATTAATGTTTGGAAAATGCTAGTCTATAACCAGGGCCGGTGCAAGGAAGTTTCTCGCCCTAGGCGAAACTTCCACCTTGTGCCCCTCCCCCCACCCAGCTAACCCCGTCCCCCTGCGGCAGCTAACCCAGCCCCCCACCTGGGGAGTCCGCCACCCCCCCCCGTCCGGGGACCCCCTCCCCCCCCGCAGCAGCTACCCCCCCTCCGCGGCAGCTAACCCCGCCCGGGGAGACCCCCCGCCCCCGCAGCAGCTATCCCAGCCTGGGGAGCCCGCCTCCACGGCAGCTAACCATGCCCGGGGAGCCCCCCCCCTGCGGCAGCTAACCCTGCCTGGGGAGACTCCCCCCCGCGGCAGCTAACCCCGCCTGGGGAGCCTGCCCCAGCTCACCTCGGCTCCACCTCCTCCGCTGAGCACGCCAGCGCCGCTCTAATTCTCCTCCCCTCCCAGGCTTGCAACGCTGATTGGAGGAGACTTAGAGCGGGGGCTGTGTGCTCAGTGGAGGAGGCAGAGTGGAAGTGATCTGGGGCAGGGAGCGGTTCCCCTGTGCGCCCCCCCCCCCAATTACTGTGGGCGGCCCTCCCCGCGCCCGCCCCTCCCCCCCCCTCGCCCCAGCTCACCTTCACTCCACCTCCTCGCCTGAGCGGGCTTTTAGGCGCCCCCAACCACTAGGCGCCCTAGGCGGCCGCCTAGTTTGCCTAAATGGTTGCACCGGCCCTGTCTATAACCCTAAATTCACCTGAGCACAGAGGCTTCCTTGGGGCAATAATAGCTGGAGAAGCCCTGAGTTACATTCACTGCCAGGGGCAGAATGTCCACAAAGATGGCCTTAGACTTCTGCAGAGATGAGGGGATCCAGGAAGTCTGGGGGAGGGAATGGACTGGCACCAGTTCTATTAGGAGAGCAAACCCTGATGCCCCTTAAGAAAACAAGCTGGGAGGAACTATACAAGGGAAACTTCAAGGACATTTCCTCCCTTTGAGCCTCCTACTGTGGATGTTGTCTGCAAGATGGGGCAATCACTGTCTGCAACCCTGAGGGGTTGTCCTGGAGTGGTACTTGAGGCCAGAGGGGTGGTCAACCAGGATTCTTTTTTCACCCGGCTGCCCCAAATATCACAGATTGATTCTGTCCCTGTTCTGTGCAGGAATAATCTGTACAGGGTGCTCCTTATGGACCTTGTTGGGTCAGAACGCAGTCAGTACAGTGGTTGCACTTAAAAAAGGTTTTCTCTGTTTTGGAAGTTTGAGAGATATTCCCTAGCCGTAAAAAGGATGACATCATTGCAACCAGTAATCTCTCCCAAAATTGAGGACACTTTTTAATCATGAACATGGGAATAAATATTATGATGGTGGGGCGGGAGAGGACATCAGCCCTACAATTTTCAGGTAGGGGGTGATGACAGTTTCTTTCTCCCTCACTCTTAGCCTTGTAGAAGGGAAGAGGACAAAAGATCTGGAGGACAGAAGCAGTGACCTGTGCTGTGTCCTGCAGTGCTCAGGCGCCTCTCCCCACATCCACTTCACAGAGCCACTCAACAACTGCTCAGCAGCACAGAGAGCTCTGGCTCTACATGCAGCTGGTCACCGGGGGAGCAGCAGAGAAAAGGCCACTTCCCAAGTCCAGCAGGTTGTAGGGAAGAGATTCTGACTTCCAGAACATTGGGAGGATTAAAAAGAGATACCAAAATGCAAGGGGAAAAAATACTGAACTGTACTGTACTGAAGTGGAGGCTAGGGAAACTAGGAACCAGAGACAGTGAGTGTGTGGGGAGGATGAGTAGAAATAAATTACAGGGAGACTGGAAAAACAACAAGGAGTCCGGTGGAACCTTAAAGACTAACAGATTTATTTGGGCGTAAGCTTTCGTGGGTAAAAAACCTCACTTCTTCAGATGCATGGAGACTGGAGGAAGTCTTGTAGAGTAGGTGGGAGATAGGGGGACTTGAAGGGGGAAACCTGAGAGACTGGGAAGACAGCAAAAATTTAAAAAGGAAACAGCAGAGACCATGAGCAACTGTAAAGCCAGTTTCTTGTCTTTCCACCCACCTTTCGAGTCATAATTACTTCACTGCATGTGCTCACTATCTATAGACCCACATTAATGATTCTTTTGCAGTATTAGCATATTTTTGTTTACATCAAAACAAACAAACAATAAATCAAATAGGATTTCCCATGTTGTATAATGTTCTGTAAAGAACTTCCCAGATATTTTAATAAACAGTGTTTTTAAATGAAAACACCTTTATCCAATGGGATTTTTAAATGGTATATTGTCGAAGTGAGTGTTGATTTGATTGTCAAAAGCAGTTTTAGATTCCAAGAATAGGCGTTTATTGGGAAAACTGGTTTGGAACCCATTTCTGCCAGTCAAATCGTTGTTACTGTTAATTATTGTTAAGTAATTTTATTACATGAAATATAATATTTCTCAATTTTGGGAAGTAAAACTTGATTTTTAACTAAAAATCACAGGTTTTCCTATTTTGCTAATAATGATCATCCTTGTTCAAAAAGCTGAAAAATTAATGAATTTTCTATTACCTCTTAATAACTGCTTTTGAAAATATAAAATCCATCGATTTCTTTTGTGTTCTCCATCACATCTATTATGAAAAAGTGAGCCAATCTATTTCTGAAATTATTAAGCCATAACTTATAGTCAATTTTAAGCAGAAATCTCCATTGGTATCAAGGGAGAATTGGTATAAAATACAACATGGTTTTACAAAAGGTAGAAAAGACCATGTGAGACCAACCTGATCTCTTTCTTTGAGAAGATGGCTGGCTTTTTGTAGACAAAGGAAATGCAGTAAATCTAATCTACCTGATTTCAGTAAGGCATTTGATACAGTTCCACATGGGAAATTATTAGTTAAATTGGAGATGGGGATTAATATGAGAATTGAAATGTGGATAAGGAACTAACTAAAGGGGAGACTACAATGGGTTATACTAAGGTGAACTGTCAGGCTTGAGGGAAAATAGTAGTGGAGTTCCTCAGTAATAGGTCTTGGGACCAAACTTATTTAACATTTTCATTCATGACCTCAGCACAAAAAGTAGAAGTGTGCTAATGAAATTTGCGGATGACACAAAGTTGGGAGGGGTTGTCAATACGGAAGAGGACCAGAATATCATACAAGAAGATCTGAAGGACCTTGAAAGCTGGAGTGATAGAAATGGCATGAAATTCAATAGTGCAAGGTCATGCACTTATGGACTAACAAATGTTTTTGCTATAAGCTGGGGACATATCTGTTGGAAGCAATACAGGAGTAGGAAGACCTGGGTGTATTGGTTGTTCACAGGATGACTATGAGCTACCACTGTGATGCAGCTGTGAAAAAAGCTAATGCAATCCTTGGATGTATCAGGCGAGGTATTTTCAGTAGAGATAGGGAAGTGTTATTGCCATTATACAAGGCACTGGTGAACACTCATCTGGAATACCGTGTACAATTCTGTTCTCCCGTGTTTAAGAAAGATTAATTCAAACTGGAACAGGTGCAGACAAACACTACTAGGATGATCAGAGGAATAGAAAACCTAGCTTACAAGAGGAGACTCAAAGAGCTTCGCTTATTTAGCCTAACCAAAAGAAGATTGAAGGGAGATATGATTGCTCTCTATAAATGCATCAGAGGGATAAATACCAGGAAGGGAGAGGAGTTATTTAAGTTAAGTGACAATGATGACACAAAAACATAGAGATATAAACTGGCCATCAATAAGTTTAGGCTTGAAATTAGACAAAGGTTTCTTAATATCAGAGGAGTGAAGTTCTGGAATAGTGGGGCAAAAATCCTAACTTGTTTTAACACTGTGCTTGATAAGATTATGGTGGGGATGGTATGATGAGATTTCCTACAATGGCACGTAACCCATCTGCCACTACTAGTAGCAAAAATCCCCAACAGCCAGAGCTGGGGCACTAGATGGGGAGGGCTCTGACTTACTACAGAGAATTCTTTCCCAGGTATCTGGCTGGTGGGACTTGTCAACATGCTCAGGGTTCAACTGATTACCATATTTGGGGTTGGAATTTCCCCCCAGGTCAGCTTGGCAGGTTTTTCGCTTTCCCCTGAAGCATGGGGCCTGCGTCACTTGCTGTTTAAATTAGAGTAAATGGTGGATTCCCTGTAACTTGAGGTCTTTATATCATGATTTGAGGACTTCAGTAACTCAGCCAGAGGTTATGGGTCTATTGCAGGAGGGGGTGGGTGAGGCTCTGTGTCCTGGAGTGTGCAGGAGGTCAGACTAGATAATCACAATGGTCTCTTCTGATCTTAAAGTCTATGAGTCTATGAGAATCTGCCTTAAAATTGATGGCCCGATCTGGCCTATTCCTTTTTAAAATTCAAAACAGAAGGCTATGCATTTAGTATTTTCTGGAGATACTCCAGCAAGAGATGGAGGAACTCGGCACTGAGAACAGTTTATAAGTAACCTGAAAAAAAATTAAGCAACCATCCTATGACCTGAAATTAAATTAAGCAATCATCCTCAAGCTTTAAATCTTTAAATCTTCACATATTTACATAATCTGAAGTCAAATGAATGGTTTAAATACATTTCATTTTAGCAAAAAATAAGCTGATCTTTAGTGAAAAGAAAAGAAAAGAAAAGAAAATTTGGCTGCAAGTCCAGACAATACACCATTTAGGAGCACATTCTGCTATCCATAAAGTCTGTTTGAGGAATAAGGTGCTATTCAGAATAAGTATGAGTGGCAGAGGTGGCAGAAAGGGTATGCAGGAGTAAGAAAGGGGAGTGAACAAAGGGGGGTGGGGAACAAAGAGATGAATGTAAATAGGGGGAAGAGGGAGAGAAGAGGCAAAGGAGGAGGGTAGGATGCATAATGGACAAGGAGAGTAAGGCTGGGCAGCTGAGGGGGTTGCAGTGGTAAGAGAAGGTTGTGTGGAAGGGGGAATCGATATCCACTGGCATTACAATAAATTAGTAAAAAATAAAATCCAGGTTTCAGATTTGGGTGAATTACGATGTCAAAAGTCCATGAACAGTGGGTCCTCCTGACACTGCCCTGCATGTGGAGGAGGAAAAGCCACCTAGCTTAGTGTGTGGGTGTAATATGTGGGAAAAGGGTCTGGAAAGCTTGAACTTGCCCACTGTACCCTCAGCTGTACATGGTGCTGGCTGATATAGGAAAGGAGACATGGGGGTCTGGGTATTACACTAAATAATAAAATAAGATCTAGTTGCAAATAGAGAAGAAAGCAGAAGCATTACAGAAACATTACCAGCATAAGACACTAGAAATATTCAGCTCCTGAAATGCTCCTGTGTAAGCACTCTGCTCCACACCTCATCATGCTTCTGGATTCCACATTCTAGCAGTAATCCTAGCAGTAATCCTACCTGCTCTGTCTGATGCTTGCTAGTTAGCCCGGGATATGGTGAGGGGTAGGTAGAGGAGGTGCCAAAAAGATAGAGGATGGAAGAAGACATCACAAAGGGAAAGAAAAATGGAAGAAGAGACAGAGAACATCAGAAGAAACAGACACACACAAAAAGAAAACAAATTAATCCAACCAGAAAGAAGCGCTCCTACGACTCATAGGCCTCCTGGAATATTAGATTAATGCATCTAGAAATATCAAACACAATGTTTGAAACCCAGCCTGACCATGCCTGATGCCCCGACACAATACCAAACCAAACCAACCCCTTGCCCCTGAGTAACAGAACCACCAAGATGGGTTTATGCCATGCTGAGTTAAACTGTGTTACCTGCTTATTTTAACCCTTAATTTTCTCTCTGTTTTGATATATTTATGAACCTCACTTGTTACATCATGTCAGTTACAGACTGTCAGCTCTTTGGGGCAGGAACCGAGGAACAGATCCTCAGCTGGGGTAAATTGTCATGGCTACATTAACTTAAACATTGTTATACTGATTTACTAGGGTTGCCTGGTGTCCAGTTTTTGACCGGAAAGTTTGGTCAAAAAGGGGACCTGGCAGTGTCCGATCATATGTATTGTCTGGATACCAAAAGTCCAGTCACTGCTCAACTGGGGCTGCATCTTACCTGCATCTCGTGGGCAGGCAGGAGGGAGGTGGAGAGGATCCATCTATGAGAAAGGGGGGGAGGAGCAAGTGATGGGGGAAAGGGGGAGAGAGGAGCAAGCGGGGGCGAGGCTTTGGAGAAGAGGCGGAGCAGGGGGAGGGGCCACGGGGAAAAGGTGGAGCATGGGAGGGGCCTTGGGAGAAGAGGCAGAGCAGGGGCATGGCCTAGGAGAAGAGGCGGAGCAGGGGTGGGGCCTTGAAGGGAAGAGATGGAGCAAGGGGGGTTGGTTGTCAGCAGTTAGAAAGTTGGCAACCCTATGATTTACACCAGCTGAGAATCAGGCCCCAAGTCTTTACTTGCTGTCTAGCACAATTTTGGGCACTCAAAATAATAAACATCAACAACAATGGTCCTTAATTAACTATTTTAATCCCATATTTATAACTAAGAAGATATTGACCCATTCAGAAACATTTCTGAAATGAACCTGATATACACAGACTAGTTGTCAAGAATTTTACAATCCTTTTTTTATGAAGGATACAATACAAAAAATTGCTATACTGTACTATCATATCAAACTAGGCAAATGCTTAACAGTGTATTTTACATAAGTTTCCTAGAATATTAGAAAAAAAAACACCTATTGTCAAAATATTTCATGATGTTCCTGGGATTTTCTTCTCCCTATAAAAAAATCTTCGGAGCCAATACCCAAAGAAAACTTCAGAAAATTTGGGTGAAAATTACAGATTCAAAATCTGTTT
This sequence comes from Emys orbicularis, assembly GCF_028017835.1. Lineage (NCBI taxonomy): Eukaryota > Metazoa > Chordata > Testudines > Emydidae > Emys > Emys orbicularis. The sequence goes on from NC_088683.1 coordinate 47,685,856, forward strand.
TGGCCCTTCCCTTTCTTTTACAGTGTATCTGAAAACATCTATAGTTAGCCATGTTACAGAAGTAATCTTGGGGGAAAATATTCTGTAATCATTCCATAAAACACTGTTATGATTTCCTGCTGGTTTCATAATAGTTACCATCATAAAAATCCACAGGAATATCACCACAAGAATTTACGGTCTTCTTGGAATGGTTTGTGGGAATATGTATATTATGTACATGTGGCATAATATGTGGTACAATTAGAACAGAATAACCAGCCTTTCTCTTTAAACGTACTAAAGGGGAAAATGAGTAAATGAATGGTGAGACAAAGATTATCTTTTAACTAACAGACTTTTATGGAACCATCATCTTGGTTATCTTCTTTCTAGGGTAATTTAGATGTGAAAACATGAATAAATGGAATGTTAATTTACTTCAAAATTGAATCTAGGAAGTCTGCTTATGAGGTGGTACAAACATCAGAGTCAATATCACAGTGTGAGTATTCTATCAGGCTTATTTTATGATGATTTTAGGATATGCAATATGTGATGAAAATAAATCTTCAAATCCAATATTTCAAAAACTAAAATATGACCTTTTTATGGTCACATATTTTAATGGATTTTTAGTTTTAATACTAATACAAATAAAGGTCATATAAGAATGAATGTTACTAAAATGCTAAGATCCATAAAGTGCCTTACTTACTGTAACAGTCATATATGAGGGATTTATGTGATTATCATTACATAAAAGTGACCTTCTCTTTAATGTACAGGTATTATCATTCCTAGTAAAGATGACCTCACTTAGAGATTTCTTATCTTATTAAGCCTCAGTAATTTAAGAGACAGCCTTAATTTGATTCTTACTGTAATTTTTGAGAAATTGTAAATCAGTAACTGTTACATTACTACAGAATAAAGCCAATGTTTAAAGCTTGCTTTATGTATCTTTAGGTGACCTCATCATACCATTTGCCACAAAAGCTGCCTCCAGTAGTTGCTTTTGCTGTAGAATCATTCACTGTAATATAGTTTTCAGTCTCCTGTGCCTCAGCAATCACAGCACAACTATTTTAAGCAGCCTTAGTAGTAAATAATCTTTGTTACTTATACAACTGATGTCTGTAAGTACCTACTGTCCAAGTCTCCTTCATTGGATATAAGAGAAGGAATGTACAGTTGTATATTGGAGTTCATAATGTTTTCATTTCAGAAATAAAAGGCCAGCAGAAGTATGGCCCTAACATACTACGTCCAACTATCAATCCAAGTGTTTATATTGTGCCCATCCCCCTACCAGCTATATAGGAATTTGGTCTGAGCAGATGTTAATAATCTGAACTGGAACTAAACAGTAGAACAGAAGGGTCTGAATAACACAGGCAACAGTAAATACATTCATCACTGCCCTTAGCTGTACTTCAGATCTTTGCTTGTTTTTTGCTTCCAAGAGTATATTTCATTAACCTATATCGCTATAGTGCAGGGAAGCAAATATTCTATAGCTGAATTTACTTTGGACAGTAACCTGGACAGGACTATGAACTGTGTGGCTGTTTGGAATGTAACATAAATTGCCTTTAGGCAAGGAACATAAGGAACTAATTATTTTGGAGGTGCAAACTAATCAATTTAGCATGAGAGCTGGCTCACCTTATTCACGTGAACAGCCCATCTTAGATTATCAAAATCAAAGTATGAGAAGATGCTGATGAACTGGCTGTGGATCATAATTAAGGCTGTGAGTCTGTCACGGAGGTCACAGATTCCGTGACTTTCCGTGACCTCAGTGACTTTTGCAGTGGGTGGTGCTGGCTCAGGGGCTGCCCGAGCCAGACAGCCCCTGGGCCAGCAGCAACAGTTTGGGTGTATGGGAGGAGCCTCAGGGCTAGGGGCAGGGGGTTGGGGAGTGCAGGGGGGAGGAGCGCTTACTTCTGGGTGTGGGGCTCCCCAGCTCCCATTGGCATGGCCCCCCTGCAGCTCCTAGGCAGCAGAGGGACTGGGGGGGGGCTCCGCGCCGCATGCTACCCGCACCCACAGGCCATGCCTCCACAGTTCCCATTGGCTGCAGTTCCCAGCCAATGGGAGCTGAGGCAGCCAGCACTTGTGGCGGGAGCAGCGGAGCCCCTGCCCTGGCCCCTCCCTCCCCTGCCTAGGAGCTGCAGGGACGCGGAGCTGGGTAGGAAGCCCCGCCAATCCCCCACCCCCAGCAGGGGTCCCAGGCTGCGTGCTGCAGCCCGCCCCCCCTAGTACCAGTGGGGGTCCCGGGCCAAATCCCCAGCACCTATGGCACTCCTGGACAGCCCTCCCCCCCCCCCCCCGAGTACCCGCGGCCCCCTGCCCAACTTTTAATCTGGGCGGGTATTTTTAGTAAAAGTCATGGACAGGTCCCGGGCCCGTGAATTTTTGTTTATGGTCCATGACCTGTCCATGACCTTTACTAAAAATACCCATGACTAAAATGTAGCCTTAACATAATGCATTGAAGACTGGTATTGCTTGAGCCTGTAATTTTAATGAAAGACACATTTGTGATGTCTGTATCTGTCTCTAAGAAATCACCTACACATTTTGAGAAAATACTGGTGAATTTCCAATGATACAATAAAATAAATGGAAAAAATATGGATCTGATTTTCTTCTCTCGTCAGTTTTACACCAGTGTATATCTACTGACATCAGTGGAATGACTCTAAGGCCTGGTCTACACTACGAGTTTAGGTCGACTTTAGCAGCGTTAAATCGAATTAAGCCTGGACACGTCCACACGACTAAGCCCTTTTTTTCGACTTAAAGGGCCCTTTAAACCGGTTTCTTTACTCCACCTCCGACGAGGGGATTAGCGCTAAAATCGGCCTTTGCGGGTCGGATTTGGGGTAGTGTGGACGGAATTCGACGTTATTGGCCTCCGGGAGCTATCCCACAGTGCTTCATTGTGACCGCTCTGGACAGCACTCTCAACTCAGATGCACTGACCAGATAGACAGGAAAAGCCCCGCGAACTTTTGAATTTCATTTCCTGTTTGCCCAGCGTGGAGAGCACAGGTGACAACGCAGAGCTCATCAGAACAGGTAACCATGATGGAGTCCCAGGACTGCAAAAGAGCTCCAGCATGGACCGAACGGGAGGTACGGGATCTGCTCGCCATATGGGGAGACGAATCAGTGCTAGCTGAACTCCGTAGCAGTAAAGGAAATGGCAAAATATTAGAAAAAGTCTCAAAGGCCATGAAGGACAGAGATCATAACAGGGACGCACAGCAGTGCCGATGGAAAATTAAGGAGCTAAGGCAAGCCTACCACAAAGCCAAAGAGGCAAACAGAAGGTCTGGGGCAGAGCCGCAAACATGTCGCTTCTACGCGGAGCTGCATGCCATTCTAGGGGGTGCAGCCACCACTACCCCAACCGTGTGCTTTGACTCCGTCAATGGAGAAACACGCAACAGGGAAGCGGGTTCGGGGTACGCGGAAGATGATGATGATGAAGACAATGAAGATAGCTCACAGCAAGGAAGCGGAGAAACCAGTTTCCCCGACAGCCAGGATATGTTTATCACCCTGGACCTGGAACCAGTAACCCCCGAACTCACCCAAGGCGTGCTCCTAGACCCTGAGGGCACACAAGGGACCTCTGGTGAGTGTACCTTTGTAAATATTACACATGGTTTAAAAGCAAGCGTGTTTAATGATTAATGATTAATTTGCCCTGGCAATTGCGGCCAGTACAGCTACTGGAAAAGTCTGTTAACGTGTATGGGGATGGAGCGGAAATCCTCCAGGGACATCTCCAGAAAGCTCTCCTTCATGTACTCCCAAAGCCTTTGCAAAAGGTTTCTGGGGAGGGCTGCCTTATCCCGTCCGCCATGGTAGGACACTTTACCACGCCAGGCCAGTAGCACGTAGTCTGGAATCATTGCATAACAAAGCATGGCAGCGTATGGTCCCGGTGTTTGCTGGCATGCAGACAACATCCATTCCTTATCTCTCTTTGTTATCCTCAAGAGAGTGATATCATTCACGGTCACCTGGTTGAACTGGGGTGATTTTATTAAGGGGACATTCAGAGTTGCCCGTTCCTGCTCGGCTGAACAGAAATGTTCCCCGCTGTTAGCCACGCGGTGGGGGGGGAGGGGTGAAGTGATCATCCCAGAGAATTGGGTGTGTGTGTGGGGGGGGGAGTTGGGTTTGTGCTGCATGTTAACCCGGAAACCCCAGCCCCTCCTTTTACATTGCAAACCCATTTTAAATGGCCAACCCAACGGGTGCTTGGTATGGGAAATGAGGGCGCTGCTGTTTGAAACCATTCCCACATGTTATGAAGGTTAAAAAAGCCAAAAGACTGTGGCTTACCATGGCTGCCTGCAAGCCGAATTCTGTTGCCTGGCACTGCGTGAGTGATCTCTCACACCAAACCGGCAGGCCCTCAATATAAGAGGAAAAATGTGACCTTGTAACGAAAGCACATGTGCTGTGTAATGTGAACAGCAAAATTTAACATGAAAGAGTGTACCCATTGTTCTCTAAAATGTGTCTTTTTTAACCACCTCTCCCTTCTCCTCCACCAGCTGCAAATGTTTCTCCTTCGCAGAGGCTAGCGAAGATTAGGAGAAAACGGCGGACTCGGGGTGATATGTTCACGGAGCTCCAGATGTCCTCCCACGCTGAAAGAGAACAGAAGAATGCGTGGAGGCAGTCAATGTCAGAGTGCAAAAAAGCACAATATGAACGAGAGGAGAGGTGGCGGGATGAATCGCGGGCTGAACAGAGCAAGTGGCGGGCTGAAGATGATAGGTGGCGTCAGCTTGCAGACAGAAGGCAAGAGTTGATGCTCCGGCTGCTGGAGCATCAAACTGATATGCTCCAGCGTATGGTTGAGCTGCAGGAAAGGCAGCAGGAGCAGAGACCGCCGCTACAGCCCCTGTGTAACCAACAGCCCTCCTCCCCAAGTCCCATTGCCTCCTCACCCAGATGCCCAAGAACACGGTGGGGGGGGGGGGAGGAGCTCCGGCCACCCAGTCACTCCACCCCAGATGATTGCCCGAGCATTGGAAGGCTGGCCTTCAATAAGTGTTAAAGTTTTAAAGTTTTAAACTGCAGTGTGTCCTTTTCCTTCCCTCCTCCCCCACCCATCCCGGGCTACCTTGGCAATTATCCCCCTAGTTGTGTGATGAATTAATAAAGAATGCATGAATGAGAAGTAACAATGACTTTATTGCCTCTGCAAGCGGTGCTCGAAGGGGGGAGGGGAGGGTGGGGTGGTTGGTTTACAGGGAAGTAGAGTGAACCGGGGGGGAGGGTTCATCAAGGAGAAACAAACAGAAGTTTCACACCGTAGCCTGGCCAGTCACAAAACTGGTTTTCAAAGCTTCTCTGATGCGCACCGCGCCCTGCTGTACTCTTCTAACCGTCCTGGTGTCTGGCTGCGCGTAATCAGCGGCCAGGCGATTTGCCTCAACCTCCCACCCCGCCATAAATGTCTCCCCCTTACTCTCACAGATATTGTGGAGCGCACAGCAAGCAGCAATAACAATGGGGATATTGGTTTCGCTGAGGTCTATCCGAGTCAGTAAGCTGTGCCAGCGCGCTTTTAAACGTCCAAATGCACATTCCACCACCATTCAGCACTTGCTCAGCCTATAGTAGAACAGGTCCTGACTACTGTCCAGGCTGCCTGTGTACGGCTTCATGAGCCATGGCATTAAGGGGTAGGCTGGGTCCCCAAGGATAACGATAGGCATTTCAACATCCCCAACGGTTATTTTCTGGTCTGGGAAGAAAGTCCCTTCCTCCAGCTTTCGAAACAGACCAGAGTGCCTGAAGACGCGAGCATCATGTACCTTTCCCAGCCATTCCACGTTGATGTTGGTGAAACGTCCCACCAGGGCTTGCAGCAGCATTGAAAAGTACCCCTTGTGGTTTATGTACTCGGTGGCTTGGTGCTCCGGTGCCAAGATAGGGATATGGGTTCCGTCTATGGCCCCACCACAGTTTGGGAATCCCATTGCAGCAAAGCCATCCACTATGACCTCCACGTTTCCCAGAGTCACTACCCTTGATACCACCAGGTCTTTGATTGCCCTGGCAACTTGGATCACAGCAGCCCCCACTGTAGATTTGCCCACTCCAAATTGATTCCCGACTGACCGGTAGCTGTCTGGCATTGCAAGCTTCCACAGGGCTATCGCCACTCGCTTCTCAACTGTGAGGGCTGCTCTCATCCTGGTATTCTGGCGCTTCAGGGCAGGGGAAAGCAAGTCACAAAGTTCCATGAAAGTGCCCTTACGCATGCAAAAGTTTCGCAGCCACTGGGAATCGTCCCACACCTGCAACACGATGCGGTCCCACCAGTCTGTGCTTGTTTCCCAGGCCCAGAATCGGCGTTCCACGCCATGAACCTGCCCCAGTAACACCATGATTTGCACATTGCTGGGGCCCGTACTTTGTGAGAGGTCTATGTCCATGTCAATTTCCTCATCACTCTTGTCGCCGCGCTGCAATCACCTCCTCGGCTGGTCCTGGTTTTGCTTTGGCATGTCCTGGCTCTGCATATACTCCAGGACAATGCGCGTGGTGTTCATAGTGCTCATAATTGCCACGGTGATCTGAGCGGGCTCCATGATCCCAGTGCTATGGTGTCTGGTCTGAAAAAAGGCGCGAAACTAGTGTCTGACGGAGGGAGGGAGGGGCAACTGACGACATGGCGTACAGGTACAGGGAATTAAAATCAACAAAGGTGGCTGTGCATCAGGGAGAAACACAAACAACTGTCACACAGAATGGCCCCCCCAAAGATTGAACTCAAAACCCTGGGTTTAGCAGGCCGTTGATTTCACGGAGGGAGGGGGAAGCAAATGAATACAGAACAAATCTGGTCCATCTATTTTTTACATCTTAAGCTGGCAGCAGACGGTGCAGCATGACTGATAGCCATCGGCATCTTCTGGGTGCTTGGCAGAAAATGATGTACTACGACTGATAGCCATCATTGTCAAGAATCAGATGCCCAGTGGAAAGTTTGGTGCAGTATTTCTTAGAGAAATCTGCTGAAGAACTTTCTCGGGTGCCTCTGATTGAACTCACTGAGGAGTACGACGACAACGGATACCAGTCGTAATACACCATCCACTGCCAAAAGGCAAGGAGCTGCTGCTGTGTAGCAATGCAGCCCCACGTCTGCCAGCACCCAGATAGCCGATGACGGCTACCAGTCATACTGCACCTCTACTGCCAAAAGGCAATCAGCTGCTGCTGTGTAGCAATGCAGTACCACGTCTGCCGGCACCCAGAAGACATATGGTGACGGTGAGCTGAGCTGAGCTGAGCTGAGCGGGCTCCATGCTTGCCGTGGTATGTTGTCTGCACAGGTAACCCAGGTAAAAAGGCGTGAATCGATTGTCTGCCGTTGCTCTGACGGAGGGGGAGGGGCCTGACGACATGTACCCAGAACCCCCCGTGACACTGTTTTGCATGATCAGGCATTGGGATCTCAACCCAGAATTCCAATGGGTGGCGGAGACTGCTGGAACTGTGGGATACCTACCCACAGTGCAACGCTCCGGAAGTCGACGCTAGCCTCGGTACTGTGGACGTGGTCCGCCGACTTAATGCACTTAGAGCATTTTATGTGGGGACACACGCAATCGACTGTATAAAACCGATATCTATAAAACCGGCTTCTATAAATTCAACCTAATTTCGTAATGTAGACATACCCTAAGTTTACATCAGTGTAACTGAGAGGAGAATCAGAAGATTGAGAGCTGAATAAAGGTGGTTTTAATGAGGTTCATGTGTGCATTTTTTAAATTTTCATTTTGGTAATCCCAAGAAGGGGCATATACATGTATCAACTGTCTGATGCTGCATCAACCTGCAAAGTCTGGATGCGCTTTGCATACCACAGCAGGTGCATAAGAGCCAACAGGTATAGATTTGTCAGCTGTACAGGTCTCCATACAAGATGAATAAGTCCTTCCTTGGCCACTAAGCACTCCAGGTTTGCTTGTTCACTGGCACAAATGGTAAGAGCGGAGTGCCTATGGACAGGTCACCTTATGCCCAATCCCAATCCCCCAGAGCGTTCATTTTCCATAGAAGTAGTCACTCCTGTTCTACTGCATGGACAACTGAAGATACACTCCTCAAGCAGCTGGCAGTGATGAGGATGGAGAGAAGGGTTGCCAGTTACTCAGATGTGCATATTTCCCCCCATGCCAATATATCACCCCTAGTTTTGGCTACTAAAGAATCAGTCATTAGGCTTGATATTTCTGTTCTATAAATACTAACATCTTACTAAAGATGTTCTGGCAGATAAGGCACTGGATTAGGATGCAGGGGTTTTGGATTTAATTACCAGCTCACCTACAATTTGCTGTATGAGCTTGGCCAAGACATTTAATCTACTGTATGCATCAGTCCCCACCTGTAAAAAGGAGATAACACAGGTGATGTTGTGAGTATAAAATCAATGAATGATTGTGAAGTGCTCACATACTAGGCTGATGAATACCATGTAAATTTCTAGATAGAACAGAATTATTATCTGATCTACATCAATGTATCCTAATTGTTTTAAAGTGTGCAATATATTATTTTCATATACCTTTGTGTGTGTGTGCACAACTTTCAGGCGTCAAGATTTGTGTTAGCATTTATACCAGCTCCTTAACCGGAGTATTCAAAAGTAACTTTTTTTTAATCACATAGTTTCTTCAAATTTAGATTTGTCATTAGGAGAACCATTAAAGGTGCCGGAAATATATACATACATTGTGAAGCAAATAATCTCCTTTTGAATTTTTTTCTTTTTACATTTGATACATTTTAAATAAATGTGGAAAATAATTCACGAGAGAAAAATAATTTGCACTTTTTAAACTAAAGTTAAAGCCAGAATTATACTTGTGTATATTTTGCAAACTTATTAAACTGAGAGAGATGGACAGAAGATATGAAGCTGATCAGATTTTAAATAAAAACCATACAGTACTGCGTTAATTTTTTTACCGTAAAAAGGGCAGACTCAGATTTTTGCCTCAAAGGATAATCAAATTCTCAACTCTCTTTCACATATTGTTAGTTTCAAGTTTCAGTGAGACATTAAGCATATTTAAATATAAACTTCTTCTCACATGGATGAAAATAATATCTGCCTCATGATGCTATCTAGAAACTATTTAGAAAGTCATCAGCTCCAATTTGGGATACCTTGGAACATGTCACAGGTAGAAATAATTAGTTGTGGGACAGAATGGATCACATTCTGGCCCATAGCTAATAATTTCCACCTTTCTCCCCAAATGGTCTCACTGATTTCAATAAGACTACAGTAACTCCTCACCTAAAGTCATCCCATTGTTGTTTCATTGTTACGTTGCTGATCAATTAGGGAACATGCTCATTTAAAGTTGTGCAATGCTCCACTCTTACGTTGTTTGGCTGCCTGCTTTCTCCACAGCTGGCAGCCTCCCGCTTCCCACCCCCGTCCCCACAGCGCATTCCGTCCACCAGCAGACCCCGCGGATCAGCGCTTTCCCCCTCCTCCCCCCGCCTCCCGCCCGCGGCAATCAGCTGGCTTGCGGTGTTTAGGAGGCAGGAGGGAGGGGGAGGAGGGAGGACTCGGTGCGCAGGCTCCCTCTCCCGCCCCTTCCTCCTGAACAATGCAAACCAGCTGATTGCCCTGGGCAGGAGGCAGATGGGGGAGGGAGGGGGAGCCTGCGCGCCAAGTCCTCGCTCCTCCCTTCTGCCTCCTAAACACCGCAAGCCAGCTGATTGCCCCGGGGAGGAGGCGGGGGGGAGGGAGGGAGGAAGGGGGAGCCTGCACACCAAGTCCTTGCTCCTCCCCCCTCCGTACTGCCTCCTAAACGCCGCAAGCCAGCTGATTGCCCTGGGCAGGAGGGAGGGGGGAGGCGCGAGGACTCGGTGTGCCTCCCCCCTCCCTCCCCTGCCTCCTGCCCACGGCAATCAGCTGGCTTGCAGCATTCAGAAGGGAGCAGGGAGGAGCGAGGACGCAGCGTGCAAAGTAAAGGGGGAGGAGGTGGGGAGGAGAAGAGGTGGGTCAAGGGTGGGGGCTTGGGAGAAGGGGTGTAGTGTATGGGCCGAGCGTTGAGCCCCCTGCCCTCAGCAAAGTCAGTGCCTGTGCTTGCAAGAACAGCAAGAGGGGCAGCCGGACAATCCATCCTCTTCCACTCTCTAACTCCACCACCTCACCCAAGCTTCATACTCAGCAGTGATGATTGTAGTATTAAATTGCTTGTTTAAAATTGTTTAAAAATTATACCTATATTAAATTGCTTGTTTAAAATGTATATAATGCCTTTTGTCTGGCATAAAATTTTTTCCCTGGAACCTAATCCCCCCACATTTACATTAATTCTTAGGGGGAAATTGGATTCGCTTAACATCGTTTCACTTAAAGTCACATTTTTCAGGAACATAACTACAACATTAAGTGAGGAGTTACTGTACTTGAAGGGTAGTGACTAGTGAGTAAGCATATCAGAAGCTGACCCTAACTAATTATTTCCAGTATAGGCAGGCATTTAATACTGCATTACTCATTCTGAGACTGCCAGGATGTTCTCTGTTCTATTTTTTTACCCATAACTGTTGAAGGTAGAACCCAGACTAGAAAATACTTTCTAGCCATGCCACTGCCTTATGCACAGAATTCATTGTGATCTACCAGTATAAAGAAAGTCTTTTGTAATACTATGGACCAAAATAGACAGAAAAAATTTAAAACACCTTATCTATTTGGAAAAAAAAAATCTAGCCTTTTTTGTGTCATTGTTAGATTTCAGACTGAGATTTTCCATTGAGATGAATAGGCCAGTTCATCCCTTTCTTCAAGTTGTAATTTCAGGCTGTCTGAAACAGGGCTATATTGGATCACTTTCACAAAACTATTCCTGCAGCCATAAGAGAGAGAAATTATGTTTTAACATGATTGTTTGCATTCTGCAGGACTGGTATGTGGAAAGCAGGCCAGAGGAAAACAACAACAGGCCAGATGTTTGACATCACTGGTTTACTGTTTAATAGCTGAGCCTTTTTTTTTAATGAACCGATTTTTGTTGTACTATTTTATGTTCATTGTTTTAACCAGTTAAACATTTACAAATTTATGAGATAGTAGTGTTAGCTTGCAATGTGTAAAGGAACAAATGCAAATTATTTTATTTACTATATTATAAGGCCCAAAGTTCTTACTCAGGTAAAACCCCAATTGCACTAAACTGCTGAAATGTAGGATGAAATTCTGGCCTAATGAAGTCAGTGGGAGTTTTACCATTGACTTTAACGGGGCCAGAATATCATCCTCAGTTTCCAGGAATTCATTCAATAAGAATTTTGCCAGAGTAAGGTCTACAAGACTGGGGTGTTACAGTTATCATAATTAATGGATTAATTATTTTTTTAATTAATGGAGATATTCTATCTCCTAGAACTGGAAGGGACCTTGAAAAGTCATTGAGTCCAGCCCGCTGCCTTTACTAGCAGGACCAAGTACTGAATTTGTCCCAGATCCCTAAGTGGCCCCCTCAGAGATTGAACTCATAACCTGGGGTTTAGCAGGCTAATGCTCAAACCACTGAGCTATCCCTCCCCCGATCGCATGAGAAAAGTAACAACTTAGGAGCTAATGCTAGATTGTTAAACAGTAAAACATTTGCCTAGTTATTTATTTAGTTAAGGAAGTGTTTGCCAGCATCAGGAGAATATTTTTGTAAATATCAAAAACAGTAGAAGGGCTTCCACTACCCCAGAAGAGGAAATAGTGACATTGCTTCTATACCACATTCTTCTGCACAGCAGCTCCAGGGTTAGCATCACAAAATACTACTACCAGGCTAGATGGGGGAGGGATAGCTCAGTGGTTTGAGCATTGGTCTACTAAACCTAGGGTTGTTCATTCAATCCTTGAGGGGGCCACTTAGGAATCTGGGGCAAAATCAGTACTTGGTCCTGCTAGTGAAGGCAGGGGACTGGACTCCATGACCTTGCAAGGTCCCTTCCAGTTCTAGAAGATAGGATATCTCCATTAATTTATTTTTTTAGATTCCACCAAAAGTGGTTTTTAGAGTTCACTTCCATTTTCTGTATTTTTATTCAGATGAATATTCTTATTTGTGTTCTTTCTGTATTCTGGCCCATATTCTTCCACAGATACTATACAACACTGCCAATGACTTCAACAGGATTTCAGTGCACAGAAGTCCTGAATGCTCTGATATGTCCACAATCTCCATTTACATCACACATCTGAATCACTGCATAGAAATTGAACATGAAACAGGCTTGACTTGCTTTTAGCTTAGGTAGAGCAGTTCACCTTATGGTACTAAACCCATTGAATATTATTGAAACAAAACATTTTGCATGTAGAAATGCCTGTCTTACTTTCTTTAAGTGACTTTTACAATTTACTGGCCATTTATTTCAGCTTTATTTTATTCATAGCTACAAATGAGCTGTTCATTTAAACTGGCATATAAATTTTCTGCACAGATTAAAGTGAAAGACATGAACCATTTACTACAGAGAAATATAATATTACAGCTAAAATTATATCACCCTCTCGGTCTCTAATGTCCCCGATTTATTAAAAAGTTCAAGTTTTTCAGTCAACTAACATCAGTCAACTATAGCAACAGAATGATCTCTCTGAGAAGATGTGTATTTGTTTTGGATTTCACTATACTCTGGAGAGGAAAGACGCTCAGGATAATGCACGAAAGGAAGGGAATTTTTCCCATTGTCCCAGGCACACAAAAAGAAAGACAAGACACATGGGATGTGGTTTAATTAGATCACAACGTTATTCCTTAATTCATCTGGGAACTAAACAGTAATAACCTATACAGTGCAAGTCATGATTCCTTCCTTAATCACTTTGTCCTGGTGCAGGGCTGCTGGCTAGGAAAGGGGGTTGTCTCCTCATTGTACCAGACATTAGGAGTCCCAACCCAATTCTCCCGCTTCTTTACAGGATACCTTCCCCTAAGCCCACTTCCAACTCCGGTTCATTGATGAATGGGATCTCCCCTATGGAACAAGGAACTCCACTGAGCTCTACTGGCCCACCCTCCAGCTCAGTTGATGCCTTGTCCCTCACTCCCAGCCAGGGCCGGCTCCAGGCACCAGCTTGCCAAGCAGGTGCTTGGGGCGGCCACTCCAGAGAGGGGTGGCAGGTCCAGCTATTCGGCGGCAATTTGGCGGACGGTCCCTCACTCCCGCTGGGAGTGAAAGACCTCCCGCCGAATTGCTGCCGCAGATCGCGATCGCGGTTTTGTTTTTTTTTTGGTTTTTTTTTTGCGCCGCTTGGGGCGGCAAAAACCCTGGAGCCGGCCCTGCTCCCAGCCACCACCCCTCCCAACTCCAAAAGAAGTGGGAGACCTTAAAAGGAGCCACCATCTTTTTTTCACTAGTCCAGACAAAGTCCCCCAGCCTTGAGGTTATGGAAGTTGCATTCTCTCCCTTTGTTTAGGAAACCCTATGTTTGCTCCTGTGAAAAACAGAAGCCCAGGTCCTTGAGATCAGTCAAGATGGACCACTTTTGTAACTCCCCAACCCTGGGGCCAGCAAGTTCTAGCTCCAGTCCCTGGTGCAAATTAGAACTGCCCCAGAGACCACTTCTGCAACCAGAGTTTGGTCAAATGCAGCAGTATCCTGACCATGCTATCTTTTTCCAACCACATTCTTATAGTGGGGGAATCTATGATGGGTTCAGTCACAGAGACCCCCTTGGGACTGTCACCTGGTGTGCTGAGACTACCTCTGAGCCCATTTTCTCTGCCAGTTTGGGCCTCCAGAACCCTGTCTTGTTGAGCCAGATACACTAATCTACTGCAACACAGACCCAGGGTCTGACCCATGCCCTCAGAGCTGCAGACAACTGAAAATGGCTTAGCCAGTGCTCCTGTCTCTAGCACCCAGACACCCAGTTCCCAATGGGATCCAAACCCCAAATAAATCCGTTTTACTCTCTATAAAGCTTATTCGGGGTAAAATCATAAGTTGTCCACCCTCTATAACACTGATAGCGAGATATGCACAGCTGTTTGCTCCCCCAGATATTAATTACTTATTAATTAATAAGCAAAAGTGATTTTATTAAGTATAAAAAGTAGGATTTAAGTGGTTCCAAGTAATAACAGACAGAACAAAATAAGTTACCAAGCAAAATAGAACAAAACATGCAAGTCTAAGCCTAATACAATAGGAAACTGAATACAGGTAAATCTCACCCTCAGAGATGTCCCAATAAGCTTCTTTCACAGACTAGATTCCTTCCTAGTATGGACCCAATCCTTTTCAGACCAATGTTGTGGTTTATGGCCTGGGTCCAGCAATCACTCACACCCCCTTAGTTATAGTCCTTTGTCCCAGTTTCTTTCAGGCATCTCTTTGGGGTGGAGATGCCATCTCTTGAGCCAGCTGAAGACAAAATAGAGGGGTTTCCAGGGCCTTTTATATTCTCTCTCTTGTGGGCGGAAACCCCTTTGTTCTTCTGTGCAAAATCACAGCAATAAGATGGAGTTTGTAGCCACCTGGGCAAGTCATATGTCAATGAATGATTCAGCTCTTTGCAGGCCGACACCATTGTTTACATGTTAATTTGAACATTCCCAGGAAAGCACAGATGTGGATTGGCGTGTCCCAAAGCCCATTGTCAATTAAGTGTTACTTGATTGGGCACTTACTGAGAATAGTCCTTTCTCAAGAAGCTGACCACATGCTTCACTGAGGCTACTTAGAATCAAACACATTGAGATACAAGTACATAGCCAATATTCATAACTTCAAATACAAAAATGATACACACATACAGATAGCATAATCATAACCAGCAAATTACAACTTTTCTATAGGCACCTTACTTGACCTCCTTTCTACAAGATTTGGTGCAACTATAGGACCTTGGTTGCAACAATGATCTATACGGTCACAGTTCATGTCAATAATGTCACAGAATCCTCACCTGGCCATTTAAGCCAGATTTAAGCCTGCCTTCTACTCATGAAGCAACTGAAAGCAGACTTTCTGGGGCCAAGGATCTGATTCAGAATGGGAGAAGTTACTGAGAAATTTTTGATTTATGAAGAGCTGCTGTGGCATTGTATTATCTCCTTTCTACACAGGGTGGGCAGCCATATGGTAAGGGCAGTAGAGTATACACCATCTCGCAGCCAGTGACCGATAGATAAAACCAATTGGAAACCCACAAACATCAGGCTCTGAATGACTATCCTTTGAGCCTTCAGGTTCCCCCTTCCACAGACAACACATCTGACTCCTAAGTTAGGCAACAGTTGGTTTCTCAGTCTACTTCCCTACATTCATCAGTGTCCTCTACTAGGGTTACCAGCTCTGTAGGGCAAGTAATTTTTGGACTTGTTCAGCATTAATTCTGTGTTGTTTTCCAGTATCATAGCACCACTTTGTCTGGGGAACATGCTGAATAATTACTAAGTTCCATATTCAACCCCACTCACATGTTTGATGTGTGTGTGTGTGTGTGTGTCTGTGTGTCTGTGTGTCTGTGAATGTGAGTGTATGAGAGAGAGAGAGAGAGATGATAGGGGCTTAAAGAACTTCTAGGGCCTAAAACAACTTCTAGATTCTTGAAAGGGACAAGGTTTAGAGATTATTAATAGTACACCTCTACTCCGATATAACGCTGTCCTTGGGAGCCAAAAAATCTTACCACGTTATCGGTGAAACCGCGTTATATTGAACTTGCTTTGATCCACTGGAATGTGCAGCCCTGCCCCCCTGGATCAGTGCTTTACCGCATTATATCCGAATTCGTGTTATATCGGGTCGTGTTATATCGGGGTAGAGGTGTACTACCATTTTATGGGCTGCAGAGAGAAATCTTAAAGCTACATGCACTATTAAGATAATTAAGAGTTTTGTTCTGTCAAGTTCAGAACCTTTGAGATGAAGGCACTGCAACCTGAATTATGGTTTCATACCAGGCTTAAAGTTCTCACTTTCCATATTATAATATCCAGTAAGGACACTGCATTTCTCCCTCTTCTCTTCTTCCACAGGGCTTGTGGATGTTCTCCCATGCAATTAGAGAAAGGAGTCCACACAGCTTTAGAGTTCTTTGATTTTTTTAAAAGAATAAATCCAACACTCCATTTCCCACCATGGTAAATCTCTGACAAATACAAAACAAGGATGTTATGACAAAAGGAAAAACTCGGAGTCCCTGTTCTCCCCTGTCCAGCACCAAATCAGAGTGCTAGCATTTTATATTCACTTTGCAGCAGTGTAAATGACTACTCAAAGTGCAGAGCAACAGAGAAACAGGCCCTAGGAGTCCAAGATTAATGCACAAATTGAATGGATCTTGGAAATATGTATTACTATGTAGATTTGTAAAAGACGAATGAAAATGACTGATAAAAAGCTACATGAAAAAAAGAAATGTAATTTCCATTTTGGGGGATATGGAATTCACTGCAAGGTTGCTAGGGGAAAAAAGGCTGAAACTTGACTTAATCTTGAGAGTGACAAGGAGACATTGCCTAATTCATCTGTTTAGGAGTCTGCTGTGTTCTTTGTTTTACTATGGACTGAACTGTTATGAACAGGAAAGGAAATCTGATTTTAGATCTACTAAAGATGTTAAAAGAATTGCTTGGTTTATTCAGTTGGCATTATGGTCTTTGCATGACTTATGTGTTTTTGTTTTGTTTATCATTCTATTTTGATATTAGATCACAGTGTGGTTTGAGTATAGTATTCTGCTGACGACTGAAAGGATATTGTAAGCCCTTAATCTAATTTGTATGTTCTTGCTGAAAGAAACATGATTCTCTTGCATATGGTAAGTAGCTATACAAGCCCTGATTTCCAGAAGCACAGAAACCCAGAGCCATGCACAGTTACACTCCAGATTTGCACATACAACTACCATATGTGCATAGGCAAACTGGGTATTTCACAAATTAATTATGTGTAGCCTAACAGGTTATTTTTGCATTAAATACCCATTTTGTACATGCAATAATGGTAGTTAGTACAAATTATGTACACAATTACACTCATATTTTTGTGCTGGTCTTGGAATTCTGTACTTTTAAGAATTAGGACCATAATCTTAATACTATAGGTGTACTGGTATATGAATGAAGCTGTTCATTATTTAAATTCCCAAATTCTTTATAGTTCACAAGATGTAACACAATATTTTATAATTTCTCATTGAAAATGAAGGTATTAAGGAGGGGCTCTCACTACATTCAGGCCAAGCCCTATGTTGGGTGTCCATTTCATTATCCTTTTCCTTCTTCAGTATAACTCAGATCAATGCAGGCACCATTGTTATTTACTAACTACCTATGTTTAGTAAGTATATGCGATTAAAGTGTGGAGTAAGTTATCGCCAGAATTTGCAAAGTTTTTGTGTGCATCTTCCTTTAGTTGCTTTTTCTCTACCACGAGTTTGTTGTTACTTATCAAAAGTCAAAGAGCAGAATATGTAAATTAACCTGGGATGAGTAGTGTGGTCCACAACTCTGCTTCTCAGACACAAAGAAACTTTCTACCCAAGGAGAAAGCTTGTCATGCAGAAGATAGCTTTTTTAAAGGATAGTCTGAGTCTGTGGAACAAACTCGTCAAGGAACTAAGAACATCACAAATTTCACCTTCCACTCCAAATGCAAGGCAAACTTCTTAAACCTGCCTTCTCTGACATAAATACATACCAGTGCGTACATACTACCTACCACCATAAAATAACACTTCACTGCACACACAATTCTACTCCTAGGGAAAGAATGACAGACAGAACAAACCACACATCAGATGTTAGTCACATCACTTAATGTACTACTCAGGAGCTCCAGATAATTCGATTGTGAGGGCAATATAAGTATCTATTTAGAAGAGAATAGCACTAGAATTGTACATTCTAAAAAAAGGCATAGATCCCTTGGAAACCATTCTTAAATTCTCAAGTACCACAGAACAATTTACTGGCAAATAATTTTCAAAAAATACTGGTATCTAACTGGAATTCAGACACTGAATATGCAATGTGTGTCATGGAAAACTCTATCTCACACAAACACAACATTTCTTAAAGACATATGTCTTATTTTCATTAAATGAACATGATCCATTTCTTTAATCTATATGCACATTACACACTCTCTAATAGGGAGAGATGATTCTCCAATGTGTAGAAATAATTCCAGGATACTTTCAACACAAAAACTAAACTCATTTAATTTACTCTGCACAAGCTTCTGAAGGAAAATGGCTCATTGACTGGCTTTTCAAATGCTTGCCAATGGTTCATTAGCATTAATTTTAACAACCTGGTAACTATACACATCATAGAAAAGGGAATGTTTGTCCACACAAAAATGTGTTATATTATCTTTTGGCTACACAAATACAAGATCTCTATGATGAATTCAGTTAGAATTTCCTAAAGGAAGCATTACCAAGACATACTTTTATTATTGCTTTAAACCTACAATAACAAAGGATTGATTAATGATTCTCAGATCTTTAAAGATTTATCAGTGGTTCATAATGCTCTCCTGTCAGCTAAATTGTACTAAAAGTGGGTAATCTGGATTACAAAGTATTGAGGTGTAGGCATAAAGTTTAGGAAGTTAAAAGACCACCACCAGATAAGTGCCAGCTCTTTGGTGAGGTAATTTATATGGACAGTGGCAGAAGAGACATCCTAATTCTTCATTGAGAAATTGTACCAAACTATATTAATTTATTTAATACTGAGGGAGAAGCACTAGGCCCGTAGAGCTGGTGGCATGTTTATAAGCAGTGACCATGGAAAGCTTTTATAATGTTTTTTTTTAACTTGAAGCAAAAATTTACCTTATATGAACTGTGTCTGAGAAACTACATTCTGTTAATTATGTTGTGACGCTGCTGAGGAATAAAGCACAGCTGTTCAATAAGACTTTAGCCAAGCTGCATCTTTGGCTCCAGTTGAGCACTATATGGCTCCCATCAGAACAGTACCTGAAAGCGCAGATATAGGTAGGGGTAGGGAATTGGACATAAGAAGGAGGGGGCGGATGGACACTACGGGGTCCGTACCAAAGTGCATAACTAATGGGAGAAAGGATAGACAGCATACAGTAAGATGTTTATACACAAATGCGAGAAGCCTAGGTAACAAAATGGAGGAATTGGAGCTCCTGGTCCAAGAAATGAAACCTGATATCGTAGGAATAACCGAATAACCGAAACGTGGTGGAATGGTAGTCATGACTGGAGTACAGGTATGGAAGGGTATGTGCTGTTTAGGAATGACCGGAAAAAAGGTAAAGGTGGGGGTGTGGCATTGTATGTCAATAATGAGCTAAAATGTAAAGAAATAATAAGTGATGGAATGGATAAGACGGAGTCTGTCTGGGCAATAATTACACTGGGTAAAAGAACTACTAGAGCCTCCCCTGAGATACTGCTTGGGGTGTGCTATAGACCGCCGGGATCTAGCCTGGATGCGGACAGAGAACTATTTAATGTTTTTAAGGAAGTAAAAACTAATAAGAGCTGTGTTATCATGGGGGACTTTAACTTCCCAGACATAGATTGGGGAACAAATGCTAGTAACAATAATAGGGCTCAGATGTTCCTAGACGTGCTAGCAGATGAATTCCTTCATCAAGTAGTAGCTGAACCGACGAGGGGGGATGCCATTTTAGATTTGGTGCTGGTGAGTAGTGAGGACCTCGTTGAGGAAATGGTTGTAGGGGACAACCTTGGCTCGAGTGACCATGAGCTAATTCGGTTTAAACTAAATGGAAGGATTAACAGAAATAAAACTGTGACTAAGGTTTACGATTTCAAAAAGGCCAACTTTAATAAATTAAGGCAACTACTTAGGGAAGTGGATTGGGCTAACATACTTAGAGAGCTAAAGGCAGATGAGGCCTGGGATTATTTCAAGCTGAAGTTGCACGAGCTGTCCGAGGCCTGTATCCCGAGAAAGGGGAAACGGTTAGTGGGCAGGAGAATTAGACCTAGCTGGATGAGCGGGCGTCTCAAAGGGGCGATTAAGAAAAAACAGAAAGCGTACAAAGAATGGAAGAGGGGAGAGATCAGCAAGGAAACCTACCTTATTGAGGTCAGAGCATGTAGGGATGCGGTGAGAAAGGCCAAAAGCCGTGTAGAGTTGGACCTCGTGAGGGGAATTAAATCCAATAGTAAGAGGTTTTATAGCCATATAAATAGGAAGAAAACAAAGAAAGAGGAAGTGGGGCCGCTGAAGCATGCAGATGGAGTGGAGATTAAGGATAATCTAGGCATGGCACAATATCTAAATGAATATTTTGCGTCGGTCTTTAATAAAGCTAATGAAGGGCTTAGGAATAGAGGGAGCGGGACAGAGGGGAATAAAGGAGGGGCGATTGACATTACAGTATCAGAGGTAGAAGCCAAACTTGACCAGCTAAATGGGACTAAATCGGGCGGACCGGATGATCTTCATCCTAGAATATTGAAGGAGCTGGCGCGAGAAATTGCAAGCCCCTTGGCGATAATTTTTAATGAATCTGTAAACTCGGGGGTGGTACCAATGGACTGGAAAATAGCTAATGTGGTTCCTATTTTCAAGAAAGGGAAAAAAAGTGACCCGGGTAACTACAGGCCTGTTAGTTTAACTTCTGTAGTATGCAAGGTCTTGGAAAAAATTTTGAAGGAAGAAGTAGTTAAGGACCTTGAGGTGAATGGCAATTGGGATAAATTACAACATGGGTTTACGAAAGGAAGATCGTGCCAAACCAACTTGATCTCCTTCTTTGAGAAAGTAACAGACCTTCTAGATAAAGGAAATGCGGTGGATCTAATTTACCTAGATTTTAGTAAAGCGTTTGATACTGTGCCGCACGTGGAATTATTGGTTAAATTAGAAAAGATGGGGATCGATATGAAAATCCAGAGGTGGATAAAGAACTGGTTAAAGGGGAGACTGCAGCGGGTAGTACTGAAAGGTGAACTGTCGGGTTGGACGGAGGTCACCAGTGGGGTTCCTCAAGGTTCGGTTTTGGGTCCGATTTTATTTAATCTATTCGTTACTGACCTCGGAACCGAATGTAGGAGTGGGCTGATAAAGTTTGCGGATGACACAAAGTTGGGAGGTATTGCCAATTCGGAGAAGGATAGGGATATTCTGCAGGGAGACTTGGATGACCTTGTAAATTGGAGTAACAATAATAGGATGAGATTTAATAGTGAGAAGTGTAAGGTGATGCATTTAGGGATGACTAATAAGAATTTTAGTTATAAGTTAGGGACGCACAGGTTGGAAGTGACGGAGGAGGAGAAGGACCTCGGAGTCCTGGTTGATCGCAGGATGACTATGAGTCGGCAATGTGACGTGGTTGTGAAAAAAGCTAATGCGATCTTGGGATGCGTTAGGCGAGGTATTTCTAGTAGGGACAGGGAGGTGCTGCTTCCGTTATACAAGGCGCTGGTGAGACCTCATTTGGAGTACTGTGTGCAGTTCTGGTCTCCTATGTTTAAAAAGGATGAACTCAAACTGGAACGGGTACAGAGAAGGGCCACTAGGATGATCCGAGGAATGGAAAACCTTTCCTATGAAAGGAGACTCGAGGAGCTCGGTTTGTTTAGCCTAACCAAAAGAAGGCTGAGGGGGGATATGATTGCTCTCTTTAAATATATCAAAAGGATTAATACCAAGGAGGGAGAGGAATTATTTAAACTCAGTAGTAATGTGGACACGAGAACGAATGGATATAAACTGGCCGTGGGGAAGTTTAGGCTTGAAATTAGACGAAGGTTTCTAACCGTCAGAGGGGTGAAATTTTGGAACAGCCTTCCGAGGGAAACGGTGGGGGCGAAAGACCTCTCTGGCTTCAAGATTAGGCTTGATAAGTTTATGGAGGGAATGGTTTGATGGGATAACGTGATTTTAGTCAATTAGGCATTAACATGCCATCGCGGGTAAAATGAGGGTCCGGCTGTAGAATCTTGCCTGTATGCTCGGGGTTCTGCTGATCGCCATATTTGGGGTCGGGAAGGAATTTTCCTCCAGGGTTGATTGGCAAAGGCCCTGGAGGTTTTTCGCCTTCCTCCGCAGCATAGGGCAGGAGTCGCAGGCTGGAAGATTCTGTTGTGGGTGGGTCAGCTTTT
The DNA here is from genome assembly GCF_028017835.1 of Emys orbicularis. Lineage (NCBI taxonomy): Eukaryota > Metazoa > Chordata > Testudines > Emydidae > Emys > Emys orbicularis. Next base: position 47,708,006 of record NC_088683.1, read on the forward strand.
GTGGCCTGCATCATGCGGGAGGTCAGACTAGATGACCATATTGGTCCCTTCTGACCTTAAAGTCTATGAGTCTGAGTCTATGAGTGTCTCAAACGTTACCTTCACATCCCATCCCATGGGATTTTCAAAAGCATGGGAGTTAGGCATGTAGGCACTTTTGTAAAGCCCACATATCTGCTTTTTCAGGTGCCTAAATGCCTTTACACGCCTGGCCCTAATTGCTAAAGGTCACTTTGGAAATGGTTCCTAAATCACTTAGTGACTTTTGAAAATTTTACTCCTGAGAGATTTGCTCAAGATAATGCAAGAAGTCTATAGTAGAGACTGGAACTCAACCCATTCCCTTGCCTTATCCACCTTTTCCTAAAGGATGCAACCACATACAATGGGTTAATTAGCAATGCAGAATAATAACAGTGAAAATATGAGTCCAAGCAAACAAAGTGAATCCTGAAGTTCAGCCTCAAGGAGAAGTGCTCGTACTCAGTTTAAGCCATGGCTGAAGACCAGATAAGAAATCAGATATAGTACATGTGAGCAAAAGTAAACCAGATGCTTAAACTGATCATCTGATAGCCTAGGTTAATAACCTGGAGATTTATGTAAACATCACTGAAAACAAGTTTCCTCAAGTAGAAGAGAACAACAGCACAAGTCACAAAAACATTTTACTTACTTTTGATTCAAGACAGTTAAAAAAAACCCGAACTGATGTCTTATCAGCTGGAATTCATGGATAATTGGTTCCAAACTCATAATTTATTTATACTCAGTTTACCTTTAATAATAAGAAAAAAAAATCACCTAAACTTTCTGGAGCAGTTAGATCCTGAGAATTTACATTTCCTTTCCGAAGATGATATGGCTTGTTGTGAAAGATTTACAAAAGGTCAAGCAGGACCATCAAGCAGTGCAATTGCAGATTTTGTATTAAAGAGAATGTTAGCTAAAAGCATGTCATTTTTGTTTGTGCTCTTTATCTGTGATGGCCAGTTTGTTTGGCATATTTTATTGGCCTCTTTTCAACATTTTTGTCCTGACCTTATATTTACAGCACTCTGAGGACTCCAGGATAGAGCACTTTTACAGATAGAAATTATTATTATAATTACTACTAGGTGAAGCACACAACAAAGATATTTTTTTTTACAAAGGGAACATACTGTTTCCTGACTTGGAGACAACGGCTCAAGCCATATTTTGCAACCGTCTTCTAATATATGATGTTCATTGCTGAAAAACAGGCATGAGACAAATGTCTTTTATAATGCTCAGCTCAGAATTTTTCATAGATGATTCTCCTTACTGGGAGCCCAAGGAGACAATATTAACGGAGAAGCTCCTTCTTTGGTTCACGTAGCAGCGGCTTGTGCTTTTAAAGAAGGGCCTACTATATACACTGTGGCCAGCTGGAAATAAATTCTGTGGCAAAGTTCCCTGTATTCTGTGATACTGTGGTAAAACGTCTGGAAATTATGCAGCAAATACATTTTAAAATTGAGGGATTTGCTGAATTAAATATAAAAATTAAATATACAGACATTACAGTAACCTGGTGTTATATATTCTTATTCTAGGATTGTGCACTAAGCCTGTGCTGTAATTATGGGGTGTGAATAGTTAACAATGTTAAGTAGAGCTGGTAGAAATGGATGAATTTTGAAATCTCAGCCAATAACTGTCTCTGTCACTCTTTGCATGGCAAGAAGAGAGAGTCTGCATAGGCCTCTGTTCTGCACCCCTTCCGCTGGAAAAGGGAGGAGAATCAGCATTGGTGATCTAAGGATTGGTGATTACCCCTCTCCCCAAAGAGCGCAGCAGGAGCCAGCTAGGGAGTGCTCTTTCTACTCTTCTCTGAATACCATCCCTTTTCATTCCTCGCATCTGTATGCACCCTTCTGCTACAGTATTCCAACTCCCTGGTCCATAGGCAGCAGTTGTGCATGTGGAATAGTGCTATATCCTGGATGGGGAGGACAGTCTCAAGGATTCCATAACAATCAGCTATGTGGGAGCAGATTATTAGTAATGTTCATCACTTGTGCCAAGTTTACACTGGTGCCCTGAGAAGTGAGGGGGAGAGAAAGCAGCTCTACACCACATTTCTACTTCTCCAATTCTGCACTAGCTGGAAGCTAAAACAGCCCTGGTGTAATTTTAGAGCAGCTACAAGGCTGCTATAACCTATGCTACCTGCATCAAGCAGCTCCAGAGCTGAGGATCTGGCAGAGTGTTGTACGTTGTGCCCTGTGCCTCCCAGCCTTGGTGGCCCATGATTGAGTTCATTGTTATTATTCTTTTGTGTATTAAAACATGTGCTAGGGAGTCACAAAAGAAGTAGTGACATCTGGTAAAGTTTTCAAAAGTGCCTTAGTGACGTAGGCATCAAAATCCCATTGTCAGAAATTATGTAGGCACTTAGGAGCCTAAATCTCATTGAAAGTCAATGAGACCCTACAGGCCATAACCCCAGAGCCATTTAGGCACCTAAATCACATTGATTTCAGTGGGAGTTAGGCACTTAAATATCTTTGAGGATGTGAGGCTAAGTCACTTGAAAAATGGAATTTAGGATCCTAAACCACTTAGTCCGTTCTGAAAATTTTACCCATAGTATCTGCTCCAATGAGTTTTGAATCTAAATATAGCATGAGGCCATAAACTAAAGGACAGAAAAGGGTAATAGTAATTGGGGTTGTGGTTATTCTGTGAGGCATATGTGTACCTTGATGGTGCAATTGATATATCTGAAAAAAAATGCTCCCTCACTTTCCATAGATGACATGGCAGAAGTGAATCTTGAGAAAAAAATCTGAATGAGACAAGAGGGGAGGATCCGTGAACAGGTTTGAAGACGGCACTTGAAGCCAAAGAGACAGGATGGAGGGAGGCACTGAGTTGTGAGAGGATATTAAAGGTATGGTGAGGCTCCATCCCTGGCTGACTGGAGAGAATGGGGAAGAGGAGAGAATACAAAAGGAGACCTTTAGCTATCATCGTGCTATCTCTTTAACCCACTTGTTAGATACTGAAGATGCTTGACTTGAATATTCATTTTTAGAACTGGGTAAGAAACTGGATGTGTGAGACCAAAAGCAAATTAGATGCTACATTTGATTAACTGGTACTTTGGGTTTAACTCATTTTGAGATTAACTTTGTTTTCTTTCTCTCTTGTTGCATTATGTCAAGGTGAAAATGCATTGGCTTGCTTTCATTTGTATTGTCTGGCACATGCTGTTCATTCAATGTAATTTCTAAATGGTTCATTATAGTTCGGTTTGGCACATCAGTTTGATAGTGTCTTTCACAAGGTAGTGGCTATTTGTAACCTTTGTTGAAACTAGATAGCTGATACTTTATTTTCAAATTTCTGTAACAACACAAAACCATCAGTTATTAATTAATTTCTATCTTAACAGATAACGGGCCAGATCCTCAGCTTGTGTAAATTGGTGAGAAGGAGCTATGTTAATTTATATCAGCTAGGGATCTGGCCCTAACTTTTTAGTCAAGCAGCAGCAGTTTCAACCACTATAAGTTAAGACTGCATAATGGTTTCCATTCCACCATCCCTTTTCACACAGTAAAACATTCTGAAACTTTCACCTTTTGAGATTAACCTTTCTAGACTTGGAGCTTGAGTCTTCACTCTCTTGCTGTGTATCGTAGTTAATTACATCTGTGCTAAGTGAGTGCAAATTGGGTGTAAAATGTAACCTGCTGATTGGTAATGTTTTGTACAGAATGCAATGCAGTGTACATGATCGTACAAGGTGCAAAGAAGAGTAAAATCAGGCCGCATTCAACTGCACTTCTTTGGAAAAACTAAACACAGTTCAATGTTGTTAGTTCTAGTGAAAAAAATAGACATTTCCCATTGAAATAAAAAACCTCTTATGATTTTAACAGCGCTAGGAGTGAAATGGCTGGGGACAGAAAGTTTAAATGTGACAGGGAAGTCTCCTTTACTCAAAACTGATTTTACGTTTTCCAGGCAAAACTGGTTTTGATTTAGTTGCTTTACAACCCACTGAAAATTACACTTCTATATGCATATTAAATGTTTAACAATGATAGCATAAGGGCCCAGTCTCGTTCCTATTGATTTTGATGCAATTGCTGGCAGAGTAAAGTATCACACAATATGAAGAAGAGATCTGGCTCTTTATTATTTGTTTTATTAACATTTCCCATTACTGTACATGTGACATATTTTTATGGCAACTGTACTGTAATTTATTAAAATAGTTATTTTTAAAAAAATCCTAGTTAGTTCCCTTTAAAGCTAGCATCATGGCAAGAGCGGAGAAAGGAGAGAGAGGGGAAGAGACAAGAGAAAACACTAGGGAAAGAGAGAGAAAAAATAGTAGTAGAGAAGGAAGGAATAAAGAAAGGAAGGAAGGCATAATCAGAGAAAGAAGGATGGGGTTGGTATGAGAAGACAGATGCAAGAAGGACAGAAATCACAATGAAAGTTCTGACTTTCATATTTCATAAAGGTTGCACCAAGAATTTTTTGTGGACACGAAGGTTTAGAGGTTAGCACCAAAATGTGTGTTTTGGTAGCTCAGTAGACTATAGTGACCAGACAGCCAGAATGTTCAACTTGCCTCATTAAAACTGTTACCTTGTTTTAAGAAGGTATGTGAGTCTCTTATTTTTTGAAATCCTGGAGGCTGAAAACTAAGAGGAAGAATGTCTCATATGGTAAAATAAAACAATGTTTTCATCCACGCTAATATAAAAAGAATATTGAGATGCATGGAGAACTACCTGTAGACTTAAAAACAGGCCAGGGAATTCTAGTCCTCCCTCAAAGTATGCCTGGGTTGTTGGTGGAATGGTTATATATTTACTATCATGCTTTCTCAACTAGTGGGTGGGAACATTCTCTTGATATGTGGGCCAATTTGGAAATCTGTGCACTATAAGCAAAGAGTGAGGACTATAGCAAATTGCAAATTTCACCGGTGTGCAACGGTGTTTCATAAAGTGAGATAATGACATACGGCAAGCAAACATATCAAAGTGCCTCTTTAAAAGTCCAATGCCATGAAACTTCCAGAAGGCTAATATCTACTCAGTTTCACTTGCTCTCTAGTAAAACATAAAGGAAGATCTTGATTTGGCTGAATTTCCACATGTTCTTGGTGCATATACTCCAAACTATGGCATCAAAGGAACTATCATTTTCACTTCAAAATATTGCAAATTGTGGTTTTCTGCGTCCGAGAAATATTCAGTATTAAATCTGAACAAAACATTATATTTTTATCAGATACTAGTGCTTATAGTACAAAAACACAGGTATACATTTGATAGACTATTTATTACAGCTTGTTTGCAGTGCTGTTGCAGCCATGTTGCTACCAGGATATTAGAGACAAGGTAGGTAAAGCAACATCTGTTGGTAAACGAGACAAGCTTTCGAGCTACACAGAGAACAGAAGTTGGGCCAGTGAAAGATATTACCTTACCCACCTTGTGTCTGTTTATTACAGCAGCATTTTAGACCCCCTCAACTTAAAATGCCCTTTTCTAATGGCCTCATGTTCTCGATAAGCAAGACCAGATATTGGAAAAATAAGTTAGCAAACTGTGAGGTCCTCAGATCAAGATTCCTCTTCTATGTGAATTAGCAAAGACTACATCTTATAGCTCCCTCAGCTGAAAAGAGTTGCTTGATGATTGTCAAAGCAGTTCACAATCACAAAGATGGAGGAGTACCACAAGTACTCCTCATTCTTTTTGCTGATACAGACCAACACGGCTACCACTCTGAAAGATGGAGGGTGTATCTTGGATGCATGGAGCCAAATCTTCAGCTGCAATTGAAGAGAGGGAAGGAGAAAAGTGACTCTTAGCCTCTAGTCTATCTCTCCTGATCCAGGGGATGACATAAGACTGAACCTAAAACTAACGTCTGCAGCACTCCACTATGTACAACTCAATACATTGCCTCATATCATTTCCCTCTTGGTAAAGGACACATACGCAAACCTTTCCACTAATTTTGCACCAATTTGTGAATACAATTTCCTGAGAGAATGTATCCAAAGTTTTGCTATAATCTAGGCATTTCCTTGTACAGGAATGAAAAAGAATCCCCTATTTTTTCCTTTTATAAGTATTCTGTGGATAGGATTTTTATGTATTCCTTCGGATTGTTCGGAGTGTTGAAAAATCTTATTAAAAGCCAGCAAAAGACTGAAGATGCTATGAGGATCCCCAGTGAAAAAAGGAAATGTAAAACTTTAAATTGTACAAAACCCTGTAGTTATCCTTAGCAATTCAGGATCTTACTTTATGGCCTGTTTTCCCTTAACTGAGTAGGAAAGTTCAAACAGCATCTGATCTTTGAAACTTCAAACGTAAACTGGTCCATTAACTGGCCTGATTCCATTCAGAATTCCTGGATTTTAGTGTGGAAGGTGGAATTTCCAAAACCTTCAGCAGGATAGGAATACCCAATGCCAATTCATTTCTAATGGTAACCTGGCATCCAAATCCCCTACACAACCTTGGAAACATCAGCCTTAGTGCTTAATAGAGAAAAGGTTTTCTTGCACTGCCTTTCATTTGTTACCTAGATTCAAACAACAGCAAAACGGCTGCACACAAAATGTGAACATGGATATACCGAGTTCATGCTTTTAATGTAAAAAATAATTTATTGATTTAAGGGATTAGGTGGGTAAAGCATGTGCAGGTAGATGAAAGGAATACATAAAAATCCTATCCACAGAATAGTTATAAAAGGAAAAAATATGGGATTCTTTTTCATTCCTGTACAAGGAAATCCCTAGAATACAAAATCTGGATTTATTAAACCACTGGGCAGCATCTGGGCCTGATTCCCCACTCACTTAAAGCAGATATACAGTGGTATAACTCTACTGACATCCCTACAGTTTGTAGTTAAACTTCAAATAATCTTTCTACTACACATGAGCATTAACTACTTCCACTAAGAACTTTTCTGGATTATTTTTTTCAATGTTGAAAAGGTTTTTCTTATGTGTTATAACTGAGAGAAGATTATTCTTTGCCAGTTGACCTCAGCAGGACCCAGACTGAGTCATCCTAAAGATTTTGCTGTTGGAAATTATGTTGTTCTAATCCTGCCCGTACTGCAGGGAATTGAAGAGAACCATGGCATTTATAATTGCCCTTGGAGCCAATCCTGAAGGTGATGTCATTCATATTAAAATTCTTGTGTGTACATTGTGACAAGAATGTTGAGATGCTCTGATATAGGCTAGTGTCAGAATAAGACGTCATTTTTATTATTTTCTTTGTTTTTTCCCCCTTCATTAGTGGGGAAATACGAATATTCATTTGTTTTCCAGTGCTATCCTCAACATAGCTGTTGCTTCCCTCGTGATTGTTCAGTAGAACGGAAGAAATGAGGAAAAGTGAGAGAATGGAAGATTGCAGGAAAGGAAGAAGAAATCATCCAACAAATAAGTAAAACCACATCTGGAATGTGAATAACGCATTAGACATGAAGGCAAGAAAAGCTATGAGCACTCCTATACATGCCCAAACAAATACAGGCAACTAACATGACAATTCCAATAGGACTTCCCAATATGTCACTAAAAAAATAACATACATCATCCTGATCTAGTGAATTTAAGGGCATCTTAGTGGGAAATAGCTGAATGATTGAAATCAAACATTCTATCCTAAAATAAAACTTTATAATGAAGGATTTAATGCCTACCCAGCTAACAGCATCTTTACAAAAATGAGAAATAAAAAGATTCAACTTTTTGGAGACAGTGAATTAGTTAAAAGATCTTTGACAGCAAATCCAGTTCTGGCACAGAGCATCTCTCTCTGATCTTGGAATATTTGACAGTGCTAAGTTTAGTGGTTATGTTGTTTTTTAACAGGAGAAATGGGAGAGAAAATGAAGGAGCCTGTCAGAGAAATTGGAAACAAACTTTCTGGCACAGTTTCTATCTATAGTGCTGTTCTGGTTCATTGTATTAAAAAGCAAAGAATGGGTAAATTTCTAAAACGAAACTCAGTGCACAATGTAAAAAGGAGGAATATGTTTAGAAAATTACATCTACATGTCAGAGTAAATAAGGTTTATGACAGATTTTCAATGCGGCATGATTTTTAAATGTTGTGAGCCCTATATAAGTAAATAATTGATAAGTAAAAAAAAAATTAAAAGCTCAATTGTGAGCTTTCCTCTGTGTCTGCATAGGGAATAAGGGGAGTGGAAAAGGTACCTTTGCCTCCCTAGATGGCTATCTGCCTCACTGGAACTAAGCAGCGAGACAGTAGTCACTAATGGGCTACTACTTTGTCTTGCCCAGAAGGCAGGGAGGGGCGAAAGGTGACTGAAGCCTTGGTTGTGTGCCTCCACTACCAAAACAGCAGCCCAAGCACCAAAGCTGATAAAGAGGGTGAAGTTTGTTTGAATGTATGTTTATTTTAAAGGGACAATTAAAAATAAATCTATCAAACCAAGACACTCTACTGTAGACACAATCCCTTCCCCACCATCCTATCGAGAGGATGAGAGAACAAACCACATGTGACAAATGTATAATTATGTTACTTAAGGCACTACTGGAAGACGTTCAGATACTTAATGGTGATGAGAACAGTATAAACATTTATAAGCATCTCCAGCAAAATTGTTGGTGCAGATTAGTCCGTTCCTGGAGCAAAAGGGAAGCAAGGATCATATTGGACTCTCTTAGACCCTTGTTAGGGCTGGATAGTAATCCTAAATTCCAGTCCTAAATGAATAAAATGGATACAAATCCTTTATTAAAGAATTTTACTGCTGTGTATATTCCTGATGGTAGAATCCATATTTGATTAGCCTCATTGTAACAGAGTCCCTGGTGGTTCCCCCTTCGGAAGGTAGGTGAACCTGACCATTCCCACTTATCTACACTGGAAGTTCCAGCACAGGCCCCACCTCCTTACTATTTGCAAGAGGGGTGCTCTGTCCTTTGTTGGCCTTCTTAAATCTCTCCTGATGGGGGATTAAAATAAAAATCACAAACCCCAATGTGTTCAGAGATAATCCCTCCCTGTAGCTTGAGCAAAATGGGGGGGAGGAGGGGAGTGGAGAGTCTACAGCGCTGTCAGTGATCCAGCAACAACGTAGTGGGTTTGGGGGAAATTGCTCTGGCTGGGCCTCTGAGTTAGGCTCAGCCTGTCCATCTTACCCTGGGATTCTGCTGTACTCTCCTCAGGGCTAGGGTGAAGGTCTCCTAGCTAGGGGTTCTCTCCATTGCTTCAGAAGTCACTCCAGCAGTCTGCTCTTAAGGCAGTCCCGCTCCTCCCTGCCCCCACTAACTGCATTTTCCTCGTTATCAAGCATAACAGGGCCAGAGGAGTGGGGCTAGCCCTCCCGCCAGGACCTGTCTGGCACCTTCCCTGTCTGTGTAGGGTCATTCTTTAGCATGAGCCCTGCTCATGGCTGGAGAGCCAGGTACCAATGCATGATCCTTGCATTTGCATCCTTCATTTTCATAGCCATCAGAGAAGCACATAGTCTGAGATGAGCAAAAAAGGGGTTCCCCAGCAGCTAATAGCGCAAGGTGTCAATGGCCCACTTCATGGCCAGGGCTTCCTTTTCTATTATTCTTTTTCATGCAGGAACAGCTTTCAGTTTAAACAATATATGGGGCATTCCTTTCTGGGAGAGCACTGCCCCAAATCCCATGTCCAATCCGTCCATTTGGAGTATAAATTCTGAAGAGCACCAGATCATGACACAATGCCTCTTTCAATGTTTTAAAGGCCATATCGCACTTGTCTGACCGCTGCACTTTCTGAAGTCTCTCATCTCTTGTCAGATCTGTAAGGGAGGCTGTGATGGTGGCAAAGACAGAAATAAATTGCTGGTAGTATCCAGCCATCCCCCAAAATTTCCTAACTTGTTTCTTTGTTGTGAGTATTGAGTAGTTGGCCAAAGTCTGTACTTTGTCCATGAGTGGATGCATATGCTCACCTTCAACAACATACCCCAGGTTTGCCCCAGGTATGGTCGGAGGTGAGCGTATTCACCTACTGGTGGACAAAGAACACAAAAGATCCCAGGTATGTGGTCTCGCTATTTCCATATCTACACATAGCCAGGTTGGAAGTCAGGCCAGATTTGGTGAACAACTTTAGTATTGCAGTGACATGGCATAGATGGCTGTCCCAATCTAGGCTTTATATTACTATATCACCTCGATACGCTGTGGCATAATGTCTATGTGCAAGGAGCACCCGATTCATTAACCTCTGAAAGGTTGCTGCTGCCTCATGCAGCCTGAATGGCATTGTTAGAAAGTGTAACAGTGCACATTGTCTTTTCCCTGAATTTTGGAGTCAACGGGATCTGCTGGTAACCTTTTGTAAGTCAATTGTGGACAGGCACCTGGCTGCCCTAAACCATTCCAATAGCTCGCCCACCCATGGAGTGGGGTATGCATCAAACTTGGAGATCATGTTGACCTTGCAGACATCAGTGCAAAACCTTGTTGTGCCATAGGGCTTCAAGATGACAAATATACGGCTTCACCAGATCTAGCATCACTTGGAGTTTGGTCTTGACGATGTCCCACACCTTCTTGGGTAGGGACGAAGTGTTCTCCCTCACCATATGACCATGGACAGTTTCAATGTGATGATACATTAGGTGGATATGCCCAGGAAGGGCAGAGAATACCTGAGGGAATGCTTGTACCAAGTGATCCATATGGGCTTTTTGTTCAGGCCCAAGTGTCTCCCCTAACTTGACAGTGTTATCAATCTCTGTTGTCATTATCCCAGTTCCTAGTTCGGGGTTGGTGGCAAGGGAAGTGATAAGGAAGGCTTCCCTGTCACACCAGGCTATTAGAGGGGTTGATATGGTAGTTTTGGGTGTCTTTTCTTTTCTCCAGGTATCGTACCTCATCATTTATGGTTGCAACACCTCAAAAGGCCCCTGCCATTGAGCCAGTAGATTGGACTCTGCAACAGCAGAACTTGGTCCTCCGGCTTGAAGTTTTGTAACTGGTTTCTGCAATTGTATGTCACCGCCTAATGTTGTTGGGCCTCCTACAGGTTCTCACCGGTGAAGGCCCCCAACTTTTTAAGCTACTCGTGCAACTGTCGGACATATTGGACTAGGTTTTCTGCTAATGATCCCTGGCTTTCCCAGGACTCCTGTAATAAATCAAGGATGCCTGGGCCTGTCAGCCATATTGGAACTTAAAGGGGGAGAAACCTGTGAAGGCTTGGGGAACCTTCCAGACAGCAAATACTAACAGAGGCAAAAGTTGTTCCCAGTGTTTGGCATCTGTGGTGACAAACTTCTTAAGAATCCCCTTAAGGGTCTTGTTAAAATGTTCCATCAAGCCATCAGTCTGCAGATGGTAGACTGATGTTTTTAACTTGTCTATCTTCTGGAGACTACATAAGTCCCGTATCAGATTGGATGGCCTACCCTGGCAAAGAGTTTAATTATCTCGCTTGCTATTGTGCTTGCATTGGTAGATTGCAGGAAAAGGGCTTCCGGGTAACGTGTTGCATAATCAACTATTACTAAGATATACTGATGGCCTGCCAAACTCTTTTGTAAGGGACCACCAGATCTAACTCTATCCTCTCAAAGGGGGTGGGGCACAGGAATAAGAGGTGCCTGTTTGACTCCTTAGCCCCTGACAATTGGTAGTCCGGAGACGAAGTGCAGTAGTCTGCAATGTCCCACAATACCTCAGGCCACTAAGAGCGGTCCACAAGCTGATCAAAGGTTTTCGCCCTCACTAGATGTCCTGCGCAGGGGACCTCATGGGCCAAGCAGAGTATCTCCTGCCTATACATTTTTGGGACTGCCAGATGGGCCCTAGTTTCCAAGGTCTGCCTTACTCACTTTATGCAATAAAGCCGTTCTTCCTGTAATTGCTTCTTTCTCTCTGAGGGTCTATGACTTTCCCATTTACCATGGCTAATTAGTCATATGCATGGGAGAGGGTGGGGTCCATTCGCGATTCCTGCAAAAAGTTGGTGTCTAAGGAGAGGATATCTGCGTAGGCATTATAGATCTTTGCTTTGGGAGGAGGGCTTGTGTGGGATGAGGGCTGGTTTGATGGTCCCTCTCCAAGGTTGTCGAATTCGCTCACCTCTACCCATGCAGGTTCTATATCAGAGTGACTTAGGTCCGTAGGTTGTGGGTTTGCTAGCTCTACCAGAACCTCATTGAATCGCTCCCAGTCCCTGCTTAGTATAACAGGATAGACCAACATGGATGCTAAGCCCACCACATATTCGCTGATAGTCCCTTCACCTCCAGTTGTACTTACTGTGTGGGGTAAGGCCTTACGTCCCCATGGACACACTGGAGGAATGTCGTTCCTCCAGTATCCTTCCCTGAGTCTACGACCTGCTGGCAGTTCAGGATCTGATTACATCCTGAGTCCACCAGCGCTATTACTTTCTTACCCTCCACCCACACCAGGACAACTACTTTGATGGGGCTTTTCTTACAGGCCCTAGATTCTGCAGTCCACACTCACCCAGAGTCACGTTCCATATAGTGGTCATCCCTACAGAAGTGGCCTGCCTGTTCACAGGAGCAGCACTTCCTGACTGACAGTGTGGATGTCTGGGGCCTCACGACCAGCCATGCCCTGTCTATCTGGTTTCTCTGGGGCTGTGCCAGAGTTTCTACCATGTGGGACTGAAGGGCCTTTGGGGTGGTAGAGGGTTCTGTCAAGCTGCTGTCCTTCCTTGCTGTTCTGGCATGGAGGGCCAGCTTCAATTCTGCAATCGTGGGTCCTCGTGAGACCCCATCAGGTCTTGTGCCCCATGTCACTGGCTATTGGCAGATCTCTCTGTCTCTCTGGGTCCAACCTCCAGGAATCTTAGAGTGGTTATAGGCAGCTAAGTAGTTTTCTATCAGATTCATGGTGTCATTCATGGTCTAAAGCCAATGCCTTAACACCAAGACATGATTTCTATACCCCGTTCGGGATTCCAGCTTCAATCACTGCCGCACTCATATCTCAACTTCCAGGCTACTGTTTGTATATGTGCCGCCAGAGGGTACACCTCTTCCAGAACCACCACCAGTGAGTCTCCTCAGTGATGTCTACATGACCAAGGATCACTTCTTTTACCTTTGCATAGTCTCAGACCGACGCTGAGTCAAGTTCCTGGTAGGTGATTTGGGCTGGTCCTGACAAGTGGGGCGCCATTAGCATGGCCCAGTGTTCCAGGGCCCACCCTGCGGCAGATGCAGCCTTCTCACAAGTGGTGAGGAATGCCTTGGGGTCACCATCTGGGTCCATCTTTTCCAGCTTCACTGGGATGGGAATTGCATTTGGGGGGGGGGGCAGAGCTATTGTTCACTGCATCCCTCCCACTCGCCCCTTGAGGTTGGAGCACAGACAGTGTCTGTTGCAGTAGGTTCTGTTACTGCTACTGTTGGCATGGGGCTACTTCCCTTATTAGCTGTTGTTGCTGTTGCTGCACCAACTGTTGTTGTTGCTGTGAGGTGAGCTGTTGCTTTTGTTGCTGTAGGGTGGCCTGATGATGATTTTCAGTGACCCATTTTAGCAGGCTCCATTCTAGATTCACTTCTCACAATGGACTTTACAGCCCTGGGCCCCCTCGTATGGTTTTCCCCCACTTCTCAGCAGGGCTGAGCAACTGCCCATTTTGTCCACCACTTGTAACAAAGTCCTTAGTGGTTTCCCACCTCCGAGGGTAGGAGAATCTGACCACGCCCACTTATTTACACCGGGTGGTTCCAACACAGGCCCCACTTCCTTATTATTTGCAACAGGGGTGGTTCTGCCCTTTGTGGGCCTTCTCCAGATGGGGGATCAAAATAAAAGTCATAAATCCCAACACATTCAGAGATAATTCATCCCTGTAGCCCCAGAAAAAGGGGGAGGAAAGTGGCAAGTCTACAGTGCTGCCAGCTATACAGAACCAGCATAGTGGGTTTTGGGGAAATTGCTCTGGCTGGGCCTCTGAGTCAGGCTCAGCCTGTCCATCTTACCCTTGGAGTCTGCTGTACTCTCTTCAGAACCAGGATGAAGGTCTCCTGGCTATGGGTTCCCTCTGCAGCTTCAGGAATCACTCCTGCATTCTGCTGCTTAGGGCAATTCTTTCCTTCTTTCCTCCCCCTCCCCGCTGACTGCAGTTTCCTTACTATCATGCATGATTGACGGGGCCGGAGGGGGAGATCCTCTTTGCCGCCAGGCCCTCTTTGGCACCTTCCTCATCCGCATGGGATTTATACACTCTGTCACACTCATTTTAAGCACCCACTGCCAAAGACTGATAAAGTTCTTCTCAGTACAGTAAATTTCACCCTACAGTAGTGGCGAGAGGAGTGCTAACTGGGGACAAATGGGGTATTGAGACAGGTGTTGCTGGCAGAGAGGATAGGCTCAGGAGCAATGTGATAGGAGACAAGATCAGAGAGGTAGCTGGGGCAAAGCTATCAGTCTTTCAAGGCAAGAATATAAAGTAGGAACTCAGTGTGTGAATAAAATTAAATGGCACTAATATTACTCACTGTGGACTTTTTCACTCCATATCATTCTACGACAAGATTTATGCTTCTTACACTTTTCATACTCATCCTCAACATGTAACAAGAGTCAGAGACACAATATTTTTGTTTAGTCAAATGTTCTTGCACTCTCAGTCAGTATTTAGCCATAGGCACATATCATAAGAGACTACTGATTAGCACAGAAAAAATCCAAATAAGTAAAAAAAATAAAAATATCAAGCACTCCCATAATTAAAACAAAATGAGAGGGGGACCAGAAATTCCGGGGACCAATGTGCAGATCATCTTGCAGTTTCCAAATAACAATCCCCTCAGGAAAAAGAGATTCTGTGGCAAGGTATGCAGAGAATGCAAGAATTGTGGCCTCCAAGCCTCATACATCTTGGAGAGGCTCCAAAACTGCGGAACGTTTCCTCATTTCTCTCTAGAAGAGTCGCTTTCTTAGAAGCTGTACTCTCCAATTTGTGCTGCTCAAAGATCCCTTCTAAGGGAGTGGGTGAGGCACAGAGCAGAAATCAATGCTGCAAGAAGAAGCATCTGTGTCTGTGTGAATATCTGCAATACCCATCCAACTACGAAGGAAACATTCCACAGGGTTTTCCACATACCTTGAAGCTACCAGTCTTCACAGAGGTATTGCTTTACCTCTGCTGTGGACCTTGGGGAGCATGAAACTCATAATGGTGAACTTCTGTAATTCTCATCATACTCAGGCCCGACTGATGTCACAAACACAAGATTGTGACTTTACCACAGTTTCAAGCAGAAGCTTAGTAAGGATTAAGAGACTCCTTATTGAAGCTCAAATTACAGGTTCTTAACAATTCAATCTGTTTTCATATGTTATCAATTTTTCCCCAATATATAAGTAATTTTGAAGTAGTCAGCTGGAAAACTTTCCACAATCTAAAGCATTGTGGCTTAGCTACAGCTGATCAGCCGTTGTTGAAAGTAGTGAGTAGGGGTTACATGGTATCCAGGAGGAAGATGGCTGCCTCGTTTCAGACCTCCTTACTCCCCACATATCTATTCATCTCTAATAATTACTTTCCTAACAAATTGGCAATAAGTTTCTGTGATAAAAGTTTAAATTAATCCCCTGGATAAACTACGAACTGTTGAATATGGATTCCAATAAAAAAAATGAGACAACAAGACCTAAGCCTGAATCACCTAAGCGCTGAAGGAGGAGACCACAAGGCCACCACAGAACATAGCTCCACAACAAGGACAAGTGCAGAGTCCTGCACTTAGGATGGAAGAATCCCAGGCACTGCTACAGGCTGGGGACTGACTATCTAAGCAGCAGTTCTGCAGAAAAGGACCTGGGGATTACAGTGGACGGGAAGCTGGATATGAGTCAACAGTGTGCCCTTGTTGCCAAGAAGGCTAATGGCATATTGGGCTGCATTAGTAGGAGCATTGCCAGCAGATCGAGGGAAGTGATTATTCCCCTCTATTTGAGGGCAACGAAAATGATTAGGGGGATGGAGCACATGATTTATGAGGAGAGGCTGAGGTAACTGGGCTTATTTAGTCTGCAGAAGAGAAGGGTGAGGGGGGGATTTGATAGCAGCCTTCAACTACCTTCAGGGGGGTTGCAAAGAGGATGGAGCTAGGCTGTTCTCAGTGGTGGCAGATAATAGAACAAGGAGCAATGGTCTCAAGTTGCAGTGGGGGAGGTTTAGGTTGGATATTAGGAAACACTATTTCACTATGGGGGTGGTGAAGCACTGGAATGGGTTACATAGTGAGGTGGTGGAATCTCTATCCTTAGAGGTTTTTAAGGCCCGTCTTGACAAAGCCCCTGGCTGGGATGATTTAGTTGGTGTTGGTCCTGCTTTGAGCAGGGGGTTGGACTAGATGACCTCCCGAGGTCTCTTCCAACCCTAATCTAAAAAGCATACCTAAACACATTTAAAAAAAAGTTTGTTTTCCTATGTATCCTTGTAGATATGGTAATATTCACTTATATAATTTTCCAACTCCTAGCAGATAACTAGCTAGGCTGAACTCTTGTGTTGATCTCCTTTGGAACTGAGCATTAACAACAACTTTATAGCACGGCAATGCATAGAGTAACAGTTTACCACTAAGCTGGGGTTTATAGCACCATCTACTGGCTGAAGTATTATCTGCAGTAATCATCGCAACTTCCACTGCCAGACAGAATCTCTTTACTAGTTCTGTCTCTGATGGATCCTGTTATGGTAACCACAGGTAGGGTGACCAGACAGAAAGTGTGAAAAATCAGGACGGGGGTTGGGGGTAATTGGAGCCTATATAAGAAAAAAGACCCAAAAATCGGGACTGTCCCTATAAAATCGGGACATCTGATCACCCTAACCACAAGTCCCTTGGAACAGTCAGTACTCCTGACATGTAAAGTAGATTATAACCTAAAACTTAAATAGCACTCATTATAAAATTTGTGCAGGGCATTTGACATAATATGAATATAAATTTTATATTGTCGTATTTTTCATATTTCGATTTTGTACTCGTTTATATTTGATTTACCAAATCAACTGTAAATTTACATGTGATGAATCTGTATATATGTATATTCATATGTGTATGTATGTACACTTAAAAACTTCTGTATATAGGAATATATTATACATGTTCTAAAATATCCAATGGTATTTGCAGGGTAATATTTGATTTAAAATATATTTGCATGTAGAGGTGTTAGACTATTATTAGATAATACAGGGAGGGGTTGAGCAGATGGAACATAAGCCATCAGGAATCTAAATGTGCTCACACTGGCTAGTTTTAAGTCTGTTATTTTTGTTTATTTGTTTTCTGTTACAAATGTACTTTGGAAGACACATGATAATTAATTATAAATCTTTTTGTATACCTGACACCCTCAGAGGCTCAAAAGAAGACACAAATTCATTCAAAACTAACTTGTATCTAATATGTATAAATACAGACCATATCCTAGAAATGTGATTTTGCAATATCAATGTAGAAATATGTATATCTAGAATAAGGTTATATGTCTTAATATATCATTTTAAATGTTGTCAGGTATTTTCTAGTGTACTCCTGGAATGTGAAGGTATTTAATCAACCTTCTGAAATAATTAAAATCCTGAAGTATCTCAGATCAAAAAAATGCCAAGTTGCTCATTTCCTCACGAGGAAACTCAACTAGCAAAAATAGAAGCAAATAGAATTAAGAAGATGGGGGTAGGTGCTGAGTATCATTCATCATTGAATTCTAAGGGCAGAGGCACATACCTCTTAATTCATAAAAGTGTAACTTTGCAATATATACGGTCTTGGTCTGATCCCGAAGGAAGATGCATTCTTCTTGAAGCCTCTTTCAATTCAAAAAAGTTAATTCTAGGAAGCATTTACAATCCAAGTGGAGGTAATTCTGAATTTTCCAAAGACATAGCAGACATTCTTTCTAATTAAAAAAAGACATTCCTGTCATTCCAGGGAGCAACTGGAATACTATGCTAGATAGACCACTGGACAAATCCAACTACATGAGATCCATAGAATCATAGAATATCAGGGTTGGAAGGGACCTCAGGAGGTCATCTAGTCCAACCCCCTGTTCATGCAGAACCAATCCCCAGACAGATTTTTACCCCAGAGTTCCCTAAATAGCCCCCTCAAGGATTGAATTCATAACCCTGAGTTTAGCAGGCCAATGCTCAAACCACTGAGCTATCCCTAAGCTGCTCTCAAAGCATAATAGGCCAACCCTCATTATTAATGAATGAACTTGATTTAAAAGATATATGGAGACTGAGACATCCCAAGGAGAATGACTATATGTATTTCTGTATACTATATTCATCTTACTCCCTAACTGACTTATTTCTTGTGTCTTCATAACTGATGCCTGCATGCCTAGAAGCAGCTATTGACAATATACTAATTTGAGATCATGCTCCAATTATACTTATCATAGACACTGGTTACACATCATTAAAATCTTCTAGGTCAGGGGTTCCCAAACTTGGTTCGCGGCTTGTTCGGGGTAAGCCCCTGGTAGGCTGCGAGACACTTTGATTACCTGAGCATCCACACATACAGCTGTTCGCACCTCCTAGTGGCCGCAGTTCGCCATTCCCGGCCAATGGGAGCTGCTCCCTTTCCTCCTGGTTCCTAACATTCTGTTCGTTTTCTTGACTGCTGCTGCACATTGATATGATGTTTTCAGAGAACTCCACAATGACGCCAAGATCTCTTTCTTGAGTGGCAACAGCTAATTTAGACCCCATTATTTTGTATGTATAGCTAGGATTATGTTTCCAATGTGCATTACTTTGCATTTATCAACACTGAATTTCATCTACCACTTTGTTACTCAGTCACTCAGTTTTGTGAGATCCCTTTGTAACTCTTTGAAGTGTGCTTTGAACTTAACTATCTTGAGTAATTTTGTATCATCTGCAAATGTTGCCATCTCACTGTTTACCCCTTTTTCCAGATCACTTATGAATATGTTCAACAGCACTTGTCCCAGTACAGATCCCTGGGGGACACCACAATTTACCTCTCTCCATTCTGAAAAATGACAATTTATTCCTATCCTTTGTTTCCTATCTTTTAACCAGATACAGATCCATGGGAGAACCCTCTCTCTTATCCCATGACTACTTACTTTGCTTAAGAGCCTGTAGTGAGGGACCTTTGTTAAAGGTCTTCCGAAAGTCTAAGTACACTATATCCACTAGATCACTCTTGTCCACATGTTTTTTGACCCCCTCTAAGAATTCTAGTAGATTGGTGAGGCATGATTTCCCTTTGCAAAAGCCATGTTGACTCTTCCTCAACAGATCATGTTCATATATGTGTCTGATAATTCTGATCTTTACTATAGTTTCAACCAATTTGCCTAGTACTGAAAGTAAGCTTAACTGGCCGGTAATTGCCGGGATCGCCTCTAGAGCCTTTTTTTTTAAAAATTGTGTCACATTAGCTATCCTCCAGTCATCTGGTACAGAAGCTGATTTAAATTATAGGTTACATACCACAGTTAGTAGTTCTGTAATTCATATTTGAGTTCCTTCAGAACCCTTGGGTAAATACCATCTGGTCCTAGTGACTTATTACTGTATAATTTATCAATTTGTTCCATAATCTTCTCTAATGACACCTCAGTCTGGGACAGTTCCTCAGATTTGTCACCTAAAAAGAATGGCTCAGGTGTGGGAATCTCCCTCACATCCTCTACAGTGAAGACTGATGTAAAGAATTTGTTTGGTTTCTCTGTGGCCTTATCTTCCTTGAGTGCTCCTTTAGCACCTCGATCATCCAGTGGCCCCACTGTTCGTTTAGCAAGCTTCCTGCTTCTGATGTATTTAAAAAAAAATTGCTGTTAGTTTTCGAGTCTTTTTTTAGTAAGAAATTATGGGAGTCCTGAAATATGCTTTTATTTGGTCTAAAAAAATTCATAGCCCTTCTTGAAATTTCTGTAGTTGTATTTGAGTTGTAACTTATAGCTTCTGCAATTGTAATCCTTTTCTTTAAAGCAAGCTTTTCTTATGTCCTGTTGCTATGCTGAATCAGTCATTGAAGGCAGTAGACAAAATGTATTCCTTTTGCAACTCCATTAATGAACACCATGGAGTGATTTGGCACAATGCTTCCTGACTCGCTCATCAACAAGAGTAGCAGGAAGGCTATCGTGAGCCTTTGTTTGACACACTCAGAGAAATTTTGCAACCTGAATAAGCCTCTCATCAGAAATCTGAATCTCTGAGAGCCATGATACTATCCTGTTGTATTGCAATGACATTTACTGCTGCACGTGGGGCTTTTTTTGGCCTATAATAATCATTTTAACTTTAAAGTGTTGCTTTCAGCAATGGCAACATTTGCAGAAATGTTGTAGGTTATCATAAAAAATAACTTTTCTTTCTAATTAATTTATCTCCTAGTTTTCACACTGTGGAAGCTCCCAGTACTCCCTTGTTCCAAGCATCCTGTTCGAGATGTGGTAATAACACAAGGGCTGCTTCTCTGTAGCTCCTAGCATGTAAGCGTGAGAATTTCAGGGGAGAATGGGGCTCTCTAGAAAGCAAAGTTACTGGAATAGGAGCCACTTTCTGCTTTTAAAGAGGAGGAGATCAAGTAGGGAGAACTGAAAGAATTAAAGCCACCCAACCATGTTCTCCATAAGTTCCCATGACAAGCAGACATAGTTACATTGCTTCTTGCCATCAACACACACTACTGTACTTTGAAACTATATTTATCTATCTCAGGTACTTATATGGCCCCCATTACTGTAGGCTCTGAGTACCTGTCAATCTCTAATGTATATATCCTCACCATGCTCCTGTGAGGTAGGGAAGTGCTTTCATAGAGTCCAAGGCCAGAAGGGGTCACTGTGATCATCTAGTTTGACCTCTGTATAAAATAAGCTCTAGATGTTCCAAAAATAATTCCTAGAGTATCTCTTTTAGAAAAATATCCAATCTTGATTTTAAAATTGTCTGTGATGGAGAATCCACAATTGTTCTAATGGTTATTCTCACCTTAAAAATATCACTCCTTATTTCCAGTCTGAAATCATCTAGCTTTAATTTCCAGCCATTGGATCATGTTATACCTTTCTCTTCTAGGTTGAAGAGCCTATTATTAAATATTGGTTACCCCAGTAGGTACTTATAGACTATAATCAAGTCACCCTTTAACCTTGTCTCAGTGAAGTTAAAGAAATTTATCTCCTTGAGTCTATCACTATAAGGCATGATTTTTAATCCTTTAATCATTCTTTTGGCTCTTCTCTGAACTCTCTTCAATTTATCAACATCCTTCTTGAATTGTGTGTATCAGAACTAGACAAAGCATTCCAGCAGCAGGCACACCAGTGCCAAATATAGAGATAAAATAATCTCTCTACTTCTGCTTGAGATTCCCCTGTTTATGCATCCCAGGATCACATTAGTTCTTTTGACTACAGCTTCTAACTGGGAGCTCATGTTCATCTGATTATCCACCAGAACCCCCAAATTTTCCAGAGTCACTGCTTCCCAGGAGAGTTTCCCATCCTGTACATACGGCTTACGGTTTTTGGTCCAAGATGTATATGTTAACATTTAGCCATACTAAAACACATATTGTTCGCTTGCCCCCCGTTTACCAAACAATCCAGATCGCTCTGAATCAGTGACCTGTCCTCTTCATTATTTCCCACTCTCCCATTTTTTGTGTCAGGTGCAAACTTTATCAGTGATGATTTTATGTTTTCTTCTAGGTCATTGATAAAAACGTTAAACAGCTAAGGGCCAAGACCTGATCCCTGTGGGACCCCAAAGGAAACATATGTGCTAGATGATGATTTCCTGTCTACAATTACATTTGGAGACCGATCTCTTAGCCAGTTTTCAATCCATTTCATGTATACCATGTTCATTTTATATAGTTCTCGTTTTTTAAATGAAATGTCATGCAGTACTAAGTCAAACACCTTACAGAAGTTCTAGTATATTATATTAACACTATTACCTTTATTAAACAAATTTGTAATCTCATCAAATGAAGATATCAAGTTAGTTCGACAGCATCTATTTTCCATAAACACATGGTGCTTTGCATTAATTACCCGTCCTTAATTCTTTATTAATTGAGTCCCATATCAGTTGCTCCATTATCTTCCCCAGGATTGATGTCAGGCTGACAGGCCTTTAATTAGGTAATTCCATTTACCTTTTCTGAAAATTGGCACAATGTTAGCTTTCTTCCAGTCTTCTGAAACTTCCCCACTGCTCCAAGACTTACTGAAAATCAACGTGAATGGTCCAGCAAGCTCCTTAGCCAGCTCATTTAAAATTCTTGGGTGCAAGTTATCTGGACCTACTGATTTAAAAATGTGTGCCTTTAGTAACTTCTCTTTAACATCCTCCAGAAATACAAGTGGTATGGAAAAAGTGTTATCACCATATGATGAGACTAGATCATCTGTTTTTTCCCCAACTGCAGCCAAAAGATATTTATTGAATAATACCTTTTCTGCATTATTAATTGATAATTCTACCATTTCAGTCAAGGAATGAACCAATACCACTATCAGGATTATTTTTGATCCTAATATATTTTTTAAAACTCCTTTTTATTGTCCTTAATTCTGATGGCTGTAGATTTTTCCCTGAGTCCCTTGACTTCCCTTATCAACTTCTGATTTATATTCATTGGTACTGACTTCCCCTTTCTTCCAATTATTATATATAATTTTAAATTTTTTAACCTTCACTTCCCCTCTAAACCAGGTCAGTTTTTTAACCAGTACAGCCTTCTTCCTCAATTGTGGGACTGTGGCTTTTTGGGCATCTAATAAGGTATTCTTAAATGACTCCCAAATATCATTCACATTTTTATGATTAAATTCTTCCTCACAGCTGACTTGGCTCATAATCATTTCTGGGCTTTGTGAAATCACCACTGTTAAAACACCAAATATATTTATATTTCTTATCTGGACTTTATTCTGCTTGCACATTATAAATGTGATAAGTCATAATCACTTGTACCTAAGCTACCATTAATAGTTAATTCTGTGATCAGTTCCTCTTTATCTTATTACGACAAGTCTACTGAAGATTTCCGCAGTATTGGCTGCAACTCTTTTTGAGTCAGGAAATTGTCATCTATAATGTTTAGAAATTCCCAGGATGTTTTGACAAAACCAACATTTTTCATTAAATTGTATTGATTTCAACAAAATTTTATTGAGGAAAAAAACTGAATAAAACTCGATACATTTTGAAAATGTTGAAATATCCTTTTTTGACATTTTTGAAATGAAATGTTTCAAGATTTCATTTGACATGACCTTTATTTTTTTAGAACTTTATTTTATATAAAAAGACTTAATTTTTTTAAAGGGTCAGATTCAAACAAAACATTTTGAATTTATTGAAATGAAATATTTCAATTGACCGAAAATTATTTTTTTCCCCAGAATTTAGTTTTCTTAAAAAATTTGAAATTTTGGCTTTTCATCCTCATTCGGTACTAAATATTTTTTGAGATATTGACATTTTTTGCAGGATGGAAATTCCATTTTTCAACCAGCTTTTCTGTCATCCTCCTTTACTAGTGGGGGAATGGAGGCGCAGAGAGACTATGGGACTTGCCCAAGGCCAGAAAGGAACCTTATAGTGAAGCAGGAAATTGAACCCAGGTCTCTGGCTAATGCCCGAACCACCATTCTTCCTCTCCTGAGCACACCTCCCCAATGTCTATCCATGAGCATCTCTCCCTCCCCTGTGAAAAGCTGCTGTGGCCATGGGGAATGTGTGCTAATACAGATTCAGGATAACATTTTGTGATAGCAACCACCAGCAGGGGTACTGAGAAAGATTTTATTATATAAACACACACACACACACACACACACACACACACACACACACACACCCCACAGCTCCTCTGGCAGGGGAACTTAGTAGCATTGCTCCCAGACTGCCTGACCTTGCAACTCCTTCTCTATTGCCTCTAGTGCCCACTTCACCAGAGCAGCAAGCTAGCAGTGCCCATCTTATCCGATGTCATCAGCAGGATGCCTGCTGAAGGTACCTGGAATCGTGCAGTGCTGTGGAAATGCCACAATATTAAATTGGCTGGTATTAAAATATAATTAAAAGAAATCATTAATAACAAAATACTAATTGTATTGTGAGAGTCACACTTTATGGATGATTGATAATCTTACATTGGGGTCTTGTCTTGTTTGTTCAGCGACTGTATGCATGTTTGACACAATTTTGGAGCTATGCTTGTTTAGCGTTACTTAGAGACATCATACTCTTCATGTCTTGCAAAGCACAATTTTCCAGTTCAATAAATTTAACTGTCTTGGCGGACTGTTAAAATATCTTTTATAAACAAATCATTCACATTATTATTTGACTTGAATTTTATATCTGTTTACTAGTAAACTGTTATATTATGAAAGTCATCTCATAAAACACTGCATACTTATTAAAAATGGAGAGAGTGCTAAAAAGACTCAAATCTAAGCCTCAATGAAAGCTAAGAATGCTCAACTACTTGAAGGATGGGCTCAAAAAGAAAAAAATAAAGAAGATTAAATAGAGAGACAGGATGAATCATTTTATATCAATGCCAACTCTACATTTGCATTGGAGGTCAATTATTTCATAGTGAAATGTAGCTGAAACTATGAACTCAGTAGCTCTGGGCTCTTAACACTATTTAAATCTGTACTTTAATAATTATAATTAATTTAATATTTTTCCTAAAGGGACCTGATTATAATTGCATTCACTGAAGCATATACTCTAAAAGTTAGACCATCACAAGCTGTTGTTTTTTGGGGATTTTTTTTTTGAAGATTAGAAAAAGTAGCTATGTTTCCATGAAAGCTAGTCACTTATGTGACATATTTTGCACTTCACAAAGCTGTAAAATATACCACAGGCAAAATTTTAAACATAACTAAGTAGACTAATGCTTTGCAATTATGTGTTAGACCACTCAGCAGAAAATAAGATTGAAGTGCTATTTGATATTTAATTTGCTACCAATTAAGGACTAGATCCTGTTCCCACTGAAATATTTTTGACTTAAATGGGACCAAAAACAGGCAGAAAATGATCACTTTAAAATATTTTAAGTTATTCCTCGGACCAAATGCTCCGCAAGAGAAGTTCACTATTGAAGAGAAAGGATTTTCACCCACCTACACAACGGCTGTATTTCACCTCAATATAGCTTTGCAAAACTGAGATGTACACTGTGGACATTTGTGGAAGACCAGTACAATGTAATCGATGTGAGATTTAGAAAAACAAAATATTATAAACCAAATAAATAAAATGAAGGAAGAATGATTCTGCATATCCGAAGCAAGCAAAGTTGGAAAATAGTCGAGAGTAATTTTTTAAAGCACTCTTCAAGAGCTAGGGCACAAATCAAATACAGTGAAGCCTATTTACATCCCAAGAATTACTGCTGAAAGAATAAAACAGTAAATTCTCAATATCTGAGACCGTTTTAAACACCAGCATCTCAATTATAATTAACACTTAACATTTTCAAAGCTCTATGCAAACAATACCTAATCCTGACAACAACTCTCTGCAAAGCTGGTAAGCATTATTGCTAACGGTATTACTATGTTACAGTGGGAAAGCTGAGACAATGGAGGCTAAGTGACTTGCCCAAGGCCACACAGCAAAAAGTGGCAGTACTGGAATTAGGAGTTCAGGCTTCCACCATATAACTGCAAGTAATAAAAAGTGAAAAGAGATAATTTTAAAGAATGTGATTATTTCATCATTTTATTTGTTTGAAATTCTCCAACTCTCCTTCTGCCACCCTCTCTTTGAGGAAAAAAAATTCCCATCCTGGAAAGAAAGGGGGTGAGAGACCACCAAAATTGTGCTTTACAGGTGACCTACAAAGGGGAAAATGGGTGGGTTCACTTTTTTGCTTCATTATGATGTGAGAAGATTACAAAACTCTACAGAAATTATGGTCTTGATACAGAAATTACTGGGTGAAGTCCTATGGCCTGTGTTATGCAGGAGATCAGACTAGATTATCATAATGGTCCCTTCTGGACTTAAAACCTATGATCTATGAAGCGTGTGAGAGCTGATGCCAAAGTGGTCTTGATCAAGGGCATCCAGCTATGGAATGAACTTCTAGGGGAGATTGGGCGAATCCAGAGTCTAACTGTCCTTAGGAAATGCTGAGAAAACTTCCTCTCTCATGAAGCCTTTCTTCCAGGGGGTAGGGACTGACCTTGAAATCCCTACCTATCCGAAGAACAGATAAAACACCAACAGTAGCACTGGAGGAAGCACACCATTGCAGCACCAGTGGAAAGACACTGCTACGTGTAAGTCTTAGTTCAACCTCCAGGCCTATACTCAGATGATGGCCTCTCTATTGAGACTGCCCAGAACTATGTCCATTGTGATTGTGGGTGTAGTGTTGGAATAATAAAAATGTAGGGCTGGAAGGGACCTCAAAAGGTAATCTCCTCCATCCCACCCAGTGCTGAGGCAACATTAAGCATATTTAGACCATCCCTGACAGGTGTTTGTCTAAGTTGTTCTTGAAAACCTCCAGTTATGGGGATTCCACAACCTTCCTAGGTAACCCATTCCAGTGCTAAACTAACCTTATAGTTAGAGAATTTTTTTCCTAATATCTAACCTGAATTTCCCTTGCTTCAAACTAACCCTAATTACTTCTTGTCCTTAGGGTGACCAGACAGCAAGTGTGAAAAATAGGCACAGGGACTGGGGGGTAATAGGAGCCTATATAAGAAAAAGACCCCAAAATCGGGACATCTGGTCACCCTACTTGTCCTACCTTTGGTGCACATGGAGAACAACTAACCATCATCATTTTTAACACAACCTTTTATATATGTGAAGACAGTTATCATATCCCCTCTCTGCCTTCTTTTCTCTAGACTGTATATGTACAGTTCTTTTAACCTTTCCTCATAGGTCGTCACATTTTCTAAACCTCTTATTGTTGCTCTCCACTGGACTCTTTCCAATTTGTGCACATCTTTCTTAAAGTGTGGTGCCCAAAACTGGGCACAGTACTCCAGCTGAGGCTTCATCAGTGCTGAACAGAGACGAACAATTACCTCCCATGTCTACATATGACACTCCTGTTAATAAATGTCAGAATAATATTTGCCTTTTTTTGCAACAGCATCACAGTGTTGGCTCATATTCAATTTGTGAGCCAGATCCTTTTCTGCAGTACTACTGCCTAGCCAGTTATTCCCATTTTGTATTTGTGAAAGTTTGATTTTTCCCTCCTAAGTGAAGTACTTAGCACTTGTCTCTACTAAATTTCATCTTACTGATTTCAGATCAATTATCTGATTGATCAAGATCATTTTGAATTCTAATTCAGTCCTCCAAAGTTCTTGCAACCCCTGCGTGATGTGGACACCTCTATGCTAAGAAGTTGACTGAGGCCTTCATCTCATTTCACAGGGGTGTCATGACCCACAATCGCAAATCTGGGTCTACAGTAGCTGCTGCTTATGTACCTGGAAGCCCAGCCCTAATTTGAGGCACTTCCCCTGCTGTCTTATAGGACAAGTCCTGGAGCAGATGATTGGCCTGCTGCCCCTACTTAAACCAGCAACAAGAAGAGGAAGCTGTATGAAAAACTGGGCTCCGCCCTGTTCGGCATTATGTGCCTTATGCTTCCTGCCCCTGCCCCCCGGCTTGATTTCCTGGCATGACTCCTGGCATCTAATTTGTAGTTCTGATCTCCAGTTTGCCTCCTGCTTCTCACCTCCTGGTATCCTGACCCTCCTGACTCTTGTCTTGTGACTGTGGACTCTGGCTCTGACTACAAGGTGGTGACTGCCCATGACCCAGCCGTGACAATGGACCACTAAAGAGCCCTCAAATGGCAATGACTGGTGGCCAATACCAATTGTAGGCAATTTAAATGCTAACCTAGAGATGAAAAGACTCCTGACTCCATTTCCAATGCTCTGAGCTATTCAGCTCCCCAGAAATCCAGGGTGCTTAATTTACCAAATAACTTTAAGGTAATGTCTTGAATGCATTAGCTTTCATGAAAAATACTCTCCTTCTGAAATTCATAAAAGTGTTATACAATTTAACTATTAAAACGTAATCTCATTTGTAATCTAGGTATGCAGCTTGGATAAGGAATGGAATTGTAAACACTTTCTGTTGATATAATGGCAACCACGAACTGAAGCTCTGAATAAATCTACCTTACCTGGGCAATCAATAGTAATACATCTGAAAACAGATTATTTTTTTAAAGTCAGCCCCTGTAATTAAAAAAAAAAATACTATTTATCTTTTTGCTGTTGACTGGAATGTGATTTGTGCAGACAGATGTGCAGCATACTGTATGTCTTTTCATACTAATTCTCTGTAGTAACCAGACTTCATATTTTGAAGTATTTACAATGGAAATGAGAAAAAAAAAATCATGCTAGAAATATAACTTAGATTTTCAGTTTATAATTATTGTTATCTTTAATTATATTGTCCTTTCATATAGTATTCCTTAAACTGTTTACAAATACAAGGCCTGATTCCCCAATGTGTGTACCTGTACAAATGAGACTTAATCAGAAAGGTAGCATTTTCTGATATTGCAGTTCCTGGATCAGATTCTCACTCCACTCCCAAAGAAAATGAAAATCTACAAAAACTGCCCCATAGGTAACGCTCCTAGAGTGCTGAGTCATGGGCAGTCAACGAATTGGTGAAGCTGCCTCCTACATTTCCCTTCTTGCACCCTTGTGTTCTAAATTGAGTAGACAACGAGGAAGCTGTTACTAGCCATAACCTTTACACGCTTTGCTATTTTCAGCGTAAGACGGATGCAGAGAACATGGCCCATTTTGCAAAGATGTTAATGACTACACCAGGTGCAAGGCATTGCAGAATCAAACCCTTACTCTATACGTATATGTACCCAACTTCTGTAATACAGAATCATGCTAAATGAATACAATTATCAGAAATAAAAGGGTCTTTTGGGGGGTGCTGGTAGGAAGCGAATGAAGATATGGTCTCCCATGTCTACTGAACCTGGGGATTTATATGGAAAGAAACACCAACTTGAGAGATGGGCTGCTGCTCTGCAGTGCTGCCTGCTCTCCACCTCCTACCTCATACTATGATACACTGTGCAGTGGTATGGCCTTTATTACCCCTGCTGTGCCTGTACTCCATAGGGAGGGAAACAGTTTACAGCATAAGTTAATATGCTTATGGGGGAGGGATAGCTCAGTGGTTTGAGCATTGGCCTGCTAAACTCAGGGTTGTGAGTTCAATCCTTGAGGGGGCAACTTAGGGATCTGGGGCAAAATCAGTACTTGGTCCTGCTAGTGAAGGCAGGGGGCTGGACTCGATGACCTTTCAAGGTCCCTTCCAGTTCTAGGAGATAGGATATCTCCATTTAAAATATATATATATATCTCCACCAGCATTAACGCCCATGAAGACTCACTCAGATACCAAAGGGAATCCACTTAGATAATGGCTGCTCGTTGGCTCCATCCATCTCCAGACCCAACATGCCTCCTCCAGACTTGGAGCCCCAACTACACGCAACTCATGCGGAGGGGTTTGATTGGTTCCAAGAGATTTAGGACCATGAAGTAGAGCCACCACTTCCCTTTTGCTGTTTCTGCCCCAGTTTCTACTTTCTGTTTGTATAAGGAGAGCGGAGTATCTGGATCTTACATTTCTTCCACACCCAAGCCTCTTGTTGGCACCACTGAATTTTGGATGTCTAAGGACTGCAAAACCAGAATCAAGTAATCAATGAGTTGTACTTGCTCAACAGGCTCTAATAGCTTACAAAAAAAATTATACTACAGAAAAGCCCCACAATATATCCCAAAGAGCTATGATTATAACTGTATAGAATGAACTATGATAATTAATGTAATCCTTAAAATAAATATAAGTGACAGAATGAAATATCATTTGTTTTCTCCATTATGTAGAATTAGCTCATGGAAAATAAGAAACAAAGGTGTTATTTTTAATTAAAAATAAAATTCACTAGATTATTAATTCTATAACAGAATTTTCTGTAAAATCAGGATCCAAATCAAGGGCTCAATCCTCAAGGGTTCCTCATGCAGAACCCCTTTCTCAACGTCATTGAAGGGTCTGGACCCAAGTGAGCTTACTGAGTGTTGAACACCATTTTGCCCTACCATCATTTTTAGAGATACATTATTCATCATTTTCCCCTGGACACTAATGAATGATCTTCATAATTTTAGCATGGAAATTTAGTCATTTACACCTAAATCAATAATCAATTTTAAGTGACAAGAATTATTTTTCAGTTCAGCTCAAGTAGCTGTGGTAGTTTCAGATTCATGCAAATGCAATCTGTTCAGATTTTAAGAAATAATTGGACTTATATCAGTGATTGAAATAGAGGCTTTACTTATAAATGGAGATTTTCAGTATGTTACAAAAAGAAAAAAAATGTCAAGATATGATGTAAATTTAAAATCCAAGAATATCAAGACATTTTGAAAGGAAGAATAATCTCCTACATTTCTTCAGATAGTACCCAAAGTCACATATTTGCTGAGGTTTTCTATAATCTCTATTTCATACTGCAAATATGTGTTATTTTTGATGGCATCATTAAAAGCACTAGAATTATCGATCTTAGTCTGTAAAACATCTGATGTTTTTCAACAGAATTTTAAAATTACATGTCAGTCTTCAATTTTTCATCTAACTTAAAGGGATGTTGTCAACTTTGACAGTGCTTACAGATCCCTATCATGCAAAGTGATTCAGATGAGCGCAGACCCCATGCATCTGAAACTGATTCCATCCCAAACCATAAAACGCCACTTAGCACAAAACAAGTTTTTGGCATTTCTCTCTGCATGTCCTCTATGTTAAGACAAGTTTTCCCTTTCTAAATACTGTTCGATGGAGCAATTCCTTTGATCAGGCCATTTTGCCTGTTCCTCTAGCTGACAATGGCACACCTGCCGTGGCAGATGCTCTGACTTCATTCTTAACACATGTCCCAGATATTTCCATCTTCTTTTCTGAAAAACTTTGGAGATGAAGGGTTGCTGAACTCTAATGAATCTTGGCATTTGTTATAAATTCATTCAATTTAATAATTAGTATTTTTCTAAGGTATTTCCTTTCAAAGGCATTTAGCTGTAAGTCTGTACCTTTTGTGGATAGCCAGCTTTCATATCCATATGTTAAGGTGAAAATAACATTGGAGTTGAAGTTTCATAGTTTGGTCTTTAAATTGTAGATTTTCAATGACTGAAGCTGGTGAATGTAGTCACTGTCTGACCAATTTGTGACATTATTTCCTTCTGGATATCCTCATTGACTTGCACATTATTGCCAAGGTATGTGAACTGACTCACTTCTTGTATTTCTTTGCCTTCTAATGTAATGTTTGAATTGGGAGTTGCTGGAGGACTCATTAGATTTGTTTTTTCATAAGTAATTATTGACCTTGTCATTTTTTTGCAATGCCCAGTTATATATATATAGCCCAGTTAAGACCTTCATCCTTTATGAATTTAGCGAGAATCTTGAATATTTTTTCACCAGTTCAGGTTGAGATTTCTTTTCAACATAAAAGTTCTGCAGCTATTGTACCTGCTTTGACAAATTCCACAGAAGCTGATACATGTTGGCTATGTCTGTGAATTCATCAAGCTTTAGTGCAAAATATTGACTCTTCTTAACTTGTTCTATCAACTAGTTCTGGACATTTTCTGCAAGCTTATCAGTGCATTGGTAGATGGTATTATTTGACATAGGAATGGTTTTCAGTGCCATGGATACTTGTTCCCCAATCATAATTCTACACATCTTTTGCTGCTAAAAGTAGAAGGGTCTTGCCAATGGTGTATGCTCGTCTGCGTTTTGTAATTTGCATGGCCACAACAGAATTTGCTTCTAAGGTGTTTGAGGAACAGTTGCTTCTCTAGACATGACTTTTTACTGCTTTAATTATTTTTATTTCTGAAGCAGAAAATCATGCCTCTGTCATTTCCTTGCCTCATACTTTCATTTACTAAACTTATAAAAATAAATGACATACTGCGGCTGTGGACTTTCCACGGTAATACTGAGACATGAAAATCCAAACATAATGTAACTGTCATGGTATTGTCTATTTTCTTCCTTTTCTGTGTAACTTTATTAAACACATTATCTTTTTCAGCCAAACATTTAATGCATGTAGTCTTAGCATGTGGTAAAAATAATTTCATCATAAAGATAAGACACACCTGTCTCTCCTTCAGCCCTCTTCCCCTAACCTCTACTGCTGGTGCTGTACTGCTGCTTCTGCTGGCACTCTTTTGCCTTCTGCTCCAGCATGGGGCTTTCCGCTGATGAATGCTTTCCTGATGAATGCTTTCCTCATAGGGAAGCCTCTGTGCTGAAGGAGCGGAGGGCACAGAGGGTATATCTACATTGCAATTACAAACCCATGACTGGCCCATGCCAGCTAACTCAGGCTTGTGGGCCTCGGGCTAAGGCGCTGTTTAACTGTGGTGTAGATGTTTGGGCTCGAGCTGGTGCCTACAAGGTGGGAGGGTCCCAAAACTCAGGCTGCAGCATGAGCTGAACATCTACACCCCAGTTAAAGAGCCCCTTAGCCCAATTCCCACAAACCCAAGTCAGTTGGCAGCTGCAGCAGCATAAGCTACAGAGCTATAGATAAGATAGAGGTGATTTTTAAACCGAATTTAGTAGCCTAATAGTGTAGTTTTAATAGAAAAACAAAAATGGGCATATTGATTAAAAAATCTTCCCAAACACTCATGGTTCCCTTGGGGAGCCATGAGTCACAGTTTGGGATGCACTGGCTGGGGGAAGGCATTCATGCATGGGCTCCAAAAATATTATTAAGTGTAAAATATGACAATCCTTGCAATCCAAAAAGCATATTTGAACATATTTCCTATGCAAAATATCAATTCTGATTATACCACATTTTCTGACAGAAACTTTTGGTGGGAAAATGTTCCACCAGCTGTAGTTTAAGGTTTTGGATGGACAGCACTGGGAAACTGGTAAATGTAATCATGTACCTGATGCTAGCCCTGAAAAGGTGTTGTGTACTAGAAGAGCAGGTCTAGCTGGTTTAGGGAGAGAAGGGATCCCAAAGCGCTTTACAAACATACATCAGCTCTACCCTGTGAGGTAGATAAAGAGTAGCTTTTTTCCCTGTACCTAAGCTTGTTTTCTGGAAATTACAGATCACACCTAGTTAAACTCCATAGCCTGATCAGCTGCTTAATTTCAATGTGTAATGAATAAACAAAGTAGGTCCTTCCTGAATTTTGTCAGCATAAAATTAATTTGTTTGTAGTGTAGTTGTAGCCATGTTGGTTACAGGATATTAGTGAAACACAGTGGGTGAGTTAATACCTTTTACTGAACCAAATTCTATTGGTGAAAGAGATGAAAGCTTGTCTCTTTCACCAACAGAAGTTGGTCCAATAAAAGATATTACGTCACCTACCTTCTCTCTCTAAAATTAATTTGACATGACAGAGACACCACATGAAAGTCTAGGTGGACTAGCAGACATCTCTAGATGGAAAAAGTTCATAACCACAAGCCAGGGGAGAGAATAAGATCCTTTAAAACAATGTTAATTACATCATATAAAACATTTAAACTAACAATTCTTGCAAAGAACTGAACATTTACAAAAGCCTCTCTTGGGACTAGTTATTACTTAGGAAGATTTTTTTAAGCATAAAAAATGTTACACTTTGACTTAAAAATGCCAGGTAGTGATCTCAGTCAAACAATATCTTAGCACTGATTAATGCATACCTCAGGTGCGTTAGGGACTCTATGCATTGCCAGTACTTCTCTGTGTGTCTGAGGTATGTATTAATCAGCACTACCACACATTCTGTCATCTTATTTCTTAATCATAGCCCTCTCTCCTGTGGGTTATAGCTCTTTGCTCATCAATATACTCATTAAATATTCTATTTAATGCCAAGCAATTAGTAAAAATTACAGTAAAAGGCTTCTTCTGTGGTTTAAATTGAGCTCCCCATAACCTCTTCAGCAATATACCTAACATTTCTCTTCTTTCCAATCTACACTCTGAATGTAAAGCTCCACTGGAAGCTGTGGTCATAATATGAGATGGCTGCTATAATAACCTGTTTTACCTCTTTTGTCACTCTTTTGTTAATCTGTTCCAACAGCTCAGCCAGTAGGATGAAGATTTTAAACCTCCATGTGATAAATAAAACAATAGTGCTAAATGCCCACTTTCCTTGACTTGTAAAATATTCTCATTATCATCAAGGACTTTGATTTATGGGGATGAAAAAAGATTGTTCATCAGATTTGGGGGGGAAAGAGGGGAATTAATTTTTTACAATGGGTAGCAATTTAGATCTTCTTGAAACAGAATAAAATAATTTCAATCTGTTAGAAACATTAATTGAATTTATAACTTTAAAAAAGAAACTTAAGACACGCTGTCATTGCTGAGAAATCTTTAGAAGCCTATTTGAGAACCACTCATATTTATCTTAAATGGTTTTCACTAATTAAAATATTTCCACCCCATGATTCCAATCTTGCAGTATGTTCCAAATGAGCAGGCCCCTAAGGCATGGGTCCACCAATATGGTGCTTTTTGCATGATGAGGGCCTAAATTATGTTAACCAACAAACAGTGAAAAAATGTGTATTTCGGTTTAATTATTTATCTTCAATATCATAAAAATAAAGTAAACAAACTCCAGTATAAATCCCTCTTTTATCTTCTCTAAATTCCTGAAAAAGGCAGATTGAAAGTGAAGCACTGCCATAATCTCAACATTAAATGGGGATGCGATGGTATAAGAATGTCGCCAAAAATTTCCACCGACAAAATTAGCTTCTGTATTTTAAATAGTCAAAGTCCTTATCCTTGATTATACTTTTGTCTTTTTCTTGGCAGTATCAGGCCATGGTGAAACATATTCAAACTGCAGATCTTTTTTATACTTTAAAAGTGTTGTACATGAATTACCAAAGTTACTGAAAGCTCCCTGAAGGAAATGGCTTGGTAATTTTTGATCATTCTAAATTCAGAAGCTATTACCTTAAACAAAAAAGGAGAATTTAACACTATGGTAATTAAACATGTTTATGGATGTCAAACTGCCTACAGCAACTTGGCTCCTTCACTGAAAAAAAAAATCAAAATACAAATCAAAGTATAAATTATTCCAGCCTTGATGGGATTGCTTCTGCCAGTGAAGTTATAGGTAGGAGTTGTAAAACACTGCAGAGAGGAATCCAGTGGCAGATAAATGCCTTGTATCACATTTAGTAAGTAAAAAATAACAGTTCAAGAGGAGAAGACAATCAAATATAAATGGACTAAACAAGTGATATACTCAACTGGAGAAACATTCATTTGAAAAAGGTAAATTTTAACTTGCTTGAAAACTCAGGGCTGTATCCTGGCCCCAGCAGCATCTGCAGTGAAGCCTGAAGGAGCTGCATAGCCTGCTGGGCTCCAAAGCCACAGAAGTTTAAACAGATGCTGAGGGGAAAGAGGCTTATGCTTTCATCTCCCCCTCCGTTTTCAATTGGACACGGGGATAACATTAGGGGAGGCATGTTTCTCCCAATTTTTCCAACTGACTGGCAGTCTTAAATTCAGATCTCCTGGTGAATATCCCTGAAACAGAGCTATCTGCACAGAAGTTCCCAGGGAAAAGACAGACCCCAGGCCAAAGACATCCCTATCTCACAAATGGAAGGGGAGAAGGAAGAAAACAAGTGTCCTTGGTGACCCTGACCCTTCCTCAAACCCAAAATATTCTCTATATGGGAAATTAACATTTTAAATAATAATAAAATAGGGAGCCCAGTACTATCTCTCCTCCAGCCAAAATCAGACAAGAGTTATTGCATCTCTAGGGTTGGGTTAACCTCAGCGAGGGGAAAGAGGTAGTATTTAAACATCTAACCACCTGATTTACAGATGCAAATTTGTCATCTGGATCTGCAGTGAATTGTGCTGCTAGGCTTGGAAGTTTTGTTTTTAAGTGGCCTTAAATGTACATCTAAAAATGTTATAGTTTCCATAGAAAACAATAAAAGCAAGTCCATTTACATTGAAGGTGAAATGCTGGCAGTCCCTCTGATCGTGTCACCGAGGGAAGAGGAGACAGCACCGAAGTTGCTCTTCTAATTCACTTTATAGCGTTTAGATGCCAAACAGCATGTGGCCAACTAAAAGCACTAGTTTCCATGGAGTAGAGCACTGAATCCTGCTGGGGTTTGTAGGTTTATTTGCTGGATTATGCATGGCTTCATAGATACAAGTAACAGTTCTGTGATGTGAATTTCAATTATTTTTGTGGCTTAGGCACTCTTTTCATGTAACAGCACATTTTTACTCTTAACTCTTTGTTTTTATTTTATTCTGTCACAGTCAACATTATTTGGTAGGATACTTTCTTGGGGCTGAGGGGAAAAGGTGTTAAATACTGCTTTAACTTTGGGGACCTAATTCATACCTTGTGTAAGTGGGTTCAGTTCCTACAGACTTCAATGAAAACAACAGAATTGATTATGACATTATAGGCAGGGCTTGTAGCTCCGCCTATATTAATTTTGATGGACCCTTCCAATTAGAAGACCCTGTTTTCAGTTGCTTATAACCTTGCCAAACTTTAACCATTTGGTCTGAAATTCAGAGGCTGGGTGTCTGCCTCAGGCTGAAGTTTTTTTGGAAAATTTCAGTCACACAGTTCAGTCATTTCCAGGAAGGGGAGGGACACCATAAGTGGGAATTGGAGGGTAAGACTGGTGATCAGGATGGGAGGCTAGAAGTGGGAGCTGGAGGTGGAGGGAGACTAGAAGCCAATGAGGGAAATGGAAAGGGGGACTAGCAGTTGGCTGTGGGTAGGGGCAACACTGAGACTGAACCAAGAGCTGGGGGGCAGAGGGTGACAGACTGGACAAGGAGACTGGAACTAAGACCCAGGGTGGGGTGGGAGACAGGAGCAGTAGTAGGAGAAACCGACCTAACAAGGTCTGGAGAGCAGAGGGGGAAGTGGGACTAAGCAAAGAGACTAGAAAAAGCAGCCTGGGAAAAGGTGGGAGAGAGACTGTCTTTGTAGTGCTTGTATGTGTAGAGGCCTGTAGGGGCAGTGTGCTGAGCCCCGAGCCCTGAGTAGGGGCTCCGCCCTGATTAGGGGGCGGAGCTTGGCTGATTAGGGGGCCTATAAAAGAGGCCTCCCAGCCGAGCAGCGGCCCTAGCAGCGAGCAGCGGCCCCCAGGAGCCGGCCAACAGGGCTGCTAACAGGGGAGTTTAAGTGGGAGTGTACAGGGGGAGGTGGAAGGGGAGGCAGGTGGGCGCGGTGGTCGGTGTGCTTTGTTCCCTCAGAGGCTGCAGGCAGAGACCACAGCAGCCATGAGCCAGGCAGCAGGGGACACAATGCAGATGAAAGCATGTAGCAGCTGCGGTATGTATATAGTCCTAGCAGGTGCACCTGATCAGAGGTATGTCTGTATGAAATGCCGCCTACTTGCCCTGTTAGAGGAAAAGGTTCGTGGGTTGGAGATGCAGATAGAGACCCTGGTAGAGTTTAGAAGGGGGTTTGAGCAGCTAATGGAGCAAAGGCAAGGGGTGGCTGAAGGGGCATGCTCAGGGGTGCAGATGGAAGCGGGGGCTATGGTCTGTGAGGGGAGAATGTCGGGGGGAGAACAAGAGCAGTGGAAGCATGTGACCGTGAGAAGCAGGCCAAGGAAAAGGAGGGCTAGTGAGGGGGAAATAGAACTCAGGAACAGGTTTGGGTGTTTGGCTAACGAGGAGGGGACGCAGCAGGTGGTACCTGATGGTGGGAGGCAGAGGAAGAAAAGAAGGGCAGCTAGTCCAATACACAGGGGGGAGGAGTTGATGGAAGTAGCATCAACACTTGGCCCCGGGAGGATACAGGATGGCAATAGGGGGACTATAAGGGAAAATAGAGACAGACAGGAGTTACGGCCGCAGGGAACAGGGGATAGATTGGTAGATTGCGCTGCCCCCAGGCAAAGGCAGGTTTATGTGATTGGGGACTCCTTACTGAGGAGGTTAGACAGGCCTGTGACCAGGGCGGACCCGGAAAACAGAAGGGTGTGCTGTCTGCCGGGCGCTAAGATACGGGATGTGGACCTGCGGTTGAAAAGGATCCTAAAAGGAGCGGGTAAGAACCCCTTGATCATCCTTCATGTAGGAACGAATGACACGGCTAGGTTCTCGCTAGAGAGAATCAAGGGAGATTATGCCAGGCTGGGGAAGACGCTTAAGGAAGTCGAGGCTCAGATTATCTTCAGTGGGATTCTGCCTGTTCCTAGAGAAGGACAGCAAAGGGCAGACAGGATTGTGAGGATAAATAGCTGGCTAAGGGAGTGGTGCTATAATGAGGGCTTTGGGATGTATGGCCACTGGGAGGCTTTCGGGGACAGACAGCTGTTCTCACGGGATGGACTTCACCTGAGTAGGGAAGGAAATAGACTTCTGGGAGGGAGGCTGGCTCATCTCATCAAAAGGGCTTTAAACTAGGAACTTGGGGGAGACGGTTGGGAGATGTCCAGTTGATCTCCACGCCAGATTCCAACACTGAAAAAGAGGGCGAGGAGAAAAGCACAGATATAGGTAGGGGTAGGGAATTGGACATAAGAAGGAGGGGGCAGATGGACACTACTGGGTCCGTACCAAAGTGCATAACTAATGGGAGAAAGGATAGACAGCATATGGTAAGATGTTTATACACCAATGCGAGAAGCCTAGGTAACAAAATGGAGGAATTGGAGCTCCTGGTCCAAGAAATGAAACCTGATATCGTAGGAATAACCGAAACGTGGTGGAATGGTAGTCATGACTGGAGTACAGGTATGGAAGGGTATGTGCTGTTTAGGAATGACCGGAAAAAAGGTAAAGGTGGGGGTGTGGCATTGTATGTCAATAATGAGCTAAAATGTAAAGAAATAATAAGTGATGGAATGGATAAGACGGAGTCTGTCTGGGCAACAATTACACTGGGTAAAAGAACTACTAGAGCCTCCCCTGAGATACTGCTTGGGGTGTGCTATAGACCGCCGGGATCTAGCCTGGATGCGGACAGAGAACTATTTAATGTTTTTAAGGAAGTAAAAACTAATAAGAGCTGTGTGATCATGGGGGACTTTAACTTCCCAGACATAGATTGGGGAACAAATGCTAGTAACAATAATAGGGC
This sequence comes from Emys orbicularis, assembly GCF_028017835.1. Lineage (NCBI taxonomy): Eukaryota > Metazoa > Chordata > Testudines > Emydidae > Emys > Emys orbicularis. The sequence goes on from NC_088683.1 coordinate 47,747,295, forward strand.
TCAGATGTTTCTAGACGTGCTAGCAGATGAATTCCTTCATCAAGTAGTAGCTGAACCGACGAGGGGGGATGCCATTTTAGATTTGGTGCTGGTGAGTAGTGAGGACCTCGTTGAGGAAATGGTTGTAGGGGACAACCTTGGCTCGAGTGACCATGAGCTAATTTGGTTTAAACTAAATGGAAGGGTTAACAGAAATAAAACTATGACTGTGACTAAGGTTTACGATTTCAAAAAGGCCAACTTTAATAAATTAAGGCAACTACTTAGGGAAGTGGATTGGGCTAACATACTTAGAGAGCTAAAGGCAGATGAGGCCTGGGATTATTTCAAGCTGAAGTTGCACGAGCTGTCCGAGGCCTGTATCCCGAGAAAGGGGAAACGGTCAGTAGGCAGGGGAATTAGACCCAGCTGGATGAGCGGGCGTCTCAAAGGGGCGATTAAGAAAAAACAGAAAGCGTACAAAGAATGGAAGAGAGGAGAGATCGGCAAAGAAACCTACCTTATTGAGGTCAGAGCATGTAGGGATGCGGTGAGAAAGGCCAAAAGCCGTGTAGAGTTGGACCTCGCGAGGGGAATTAAATCCAATAGTAAGAGGTTTTATAGCCATATAAATAGGAAGAAAACAAAGAAAGAGGAAGTGGGGCCACTGAAGCTTGCAGATGGAGTGGAGATTAAGGACAATCTAAGCATGGCACAATATCTAAATGAATATTTTGCATCGGTCTTTAATAAGGCTAATGAAGGGCTTAGGAATAGAGGGAGCGGGACAGAGGGGAATAAAGGAGGGGCAATTGACATTAAAGTATCAGAGGTGGAAGCCAAACTTGACCAGCTAAATGGGACTAAATCGGGTGGACCGGATGATCTTCATCCTAGAATATTGAAGGAGCTGGCGCGAGAAATTGCAAGCCCCTTGGCGATAATTTTTAATAAATCTGTAAACTCGGGGGAGGTACCGATGGACTGGAAAATAGCTAATGTGGTTCCTATTTTCAAGAAGGGGATAAAAAGTGACCCGGGTAACTACAGGCCTGTTAGTTTAACTTCTGTAGTATGCAAGGTCTTGGAAAAAATTTTGAAGGAAAAAGTAGTTAAGGACCTTGAGGTGAATGGCAATTGGGACAAATTACAACATGGGTTTACGAAAGGAAGATCGTGCCAAACCAACTTGATCTCCTTTTTTGAGAAAGTAACAGACCTTCTAGATAAAGGAAATGCGGTGGATCTAATTTACCTAGATTTTAGTAAAGCGTTTGATACTGTGCCGCACGAGGAATTACTGGTTAAATTAGAAAAGATGGGGATCGATATGAAAATCCAGAGGTGGATAAAGAACTGGTTAAAGGGGAGACTGCAGCGGGTAGTACTGAAAGGGGAACTGTCGGGTTGGGGGGAGGTCACCAGTGGGGTTCCTCAAGGTTCGGTTTTGGGTCCGATTTTATTTAATCTATTCGTTACTGACCTCGGAACCGAATGTAGGAGTGGGCTGATAAAGTTTGCGGATGACACAAAGTTGGGAGGTATTGCCAATTCGGAGAAGGATCGGGATATTTTGCAGGGAGACTTGGATGACCTTGTAAATTGGAGTAACAATAATAGGATGAGATTTAATAGTGGGAAGTGTAAGGTGATGCATTTAGGGATGACTAACAAGAATTTTAGTTATAAGTTAGGGACGCATAGGTTGGAAGTGACGGAGGAGGAGAAGGACCTCGGAGTCCTGGTTGATCGCAGGATGACTATGAGTCAGCAATGTGACGTGGCTGTGAAAAAAGCTAATGCGATCTTGGGATGCGTTAGGCGAGGTATTTCTAGTAGGGACAGGGAGGTGCTGCTTCCGTTATACAAGGCGCTGGTGAGACCTCATTTGGAGTACTGTGTGCAGTTCTGGTCTCCTATGTTTAAAAAGGATGAACTCAAACTGGAACGGGTACAGAGAAGGGCCACTAGGATGATCCGAGGAATGGAAAACCTTTCCTATGAAAGGAGACTCGAGGAGCTCGGTTTGTTTAGCCTAACCAAAAGAAGGCTGAGGGGGGATATGATTGCTCTCTTTAAATATATCAAAGGGATTAATACCAAGGAGGGAGAGGAATTATTTCAGCTTAGTAGTAATGTGGATACGAGAACGAATGGATATAAACTGGCCGTGGGGAAGTTTAGGCTTGAAATTAGACGAAGGTTTCTAACCGTCAGAGGGGTAAAATTTTGGAACAGCCTTCCGAGGGAAACGGTGGGGGCAAAGGACCTCTCTGGCTTCAAGATTAGGCTTGATAAGTTTATGGAGGGAATGGTTTGATGGGATAATGTGATTTTAGTCAAATAGGCATTAACGGGCCATCGCGGGTAAAATGAGGGTCCGGCTGTAGAATCTTGCCTGTATGCTCGGGGTTCTGCTGATCGCCATATTTGGGGTCGGGAAGGAATTTTCCTCCAGGGTAGATTGGCAGAGGCCCTGGAGGTTTTTCGCCTTCCTCCGCAGCATAGGGCAGGGGTCGCAGGCTGGAAGATTCTGTTGTGGGTGAGTCAGCTTTTGTGGCCTGCATCATGCGGGAGGTCAGACTAGATGACCATATTGGTCCCTTCTGACCTTAAAGTCTATGAGTCTATGAGTCTATGAGACTGATATTGGATGAGGGGCCTGGGGTGGGATATTGAGACTGGGAGCCAGTGAGGAGGCAGTGAGAGACAGATTGAAGGAGGAGCCAAGAGGAGGGAACTGGGATTAGCTGGAAGAAGGAGTCTGTTGGGACAGGAGCAGGGAACCAGAACTGAGTGGTCAAAAAGACTGGGGAGCGGGAGAGACTGGTAGCCAAAAAGAAATTGTGATTGTGATTGTGTGAAAAATCCACATCCCTGAGCAACATAGTTATACCAACCTTAACCCCGTGTGTAGACAGTGCTACGTCAGCAAGAGAGCTTTTTCTGCCGATATAGCTACCTCCTCTCATGAAGGTGGAGTTATTAAGCTGACAAGAAAGCTCTCTGACCGGCTTAGCGCTTCTGGTGAAGACACTCTACACTGGCGCAGCTGCATTGGTGCAGGTGCGCCAATGCAGATCTGTAATGTAGACCTGCCCTAAAATACAGTTGGGAGGCAAGACAGATTAGAGTAATCAAAGGGATTGTCTGTGACTCCATGTTAAGGCTGTTGTAGTGGCTGAGGAGTTCACACTTGATACTTGGTTGATGAAATCTATGTATAGAAACCACATCCAACCTGGGGTGTATGCCCTACTTTTTAACAGTCTGCCCTGAGGTTGGTACTCATGCTCCTGAGCCACTCCAGAAAGCCTGACAGTGCCACAGAAGGGACAGGTGTCAGGGGAGTCTGTGAATTGTTCCAGGTATACACCCATGCTCGCAGCTCCATGGAGAAGCCACCAACTAATATCCCTGGCAGGTTGTGGAATAGACTGCAAATTGGCCAACCAGGGTTCTCTGCCCTCTGCAGGGGGCAACAGGTTCTGCCACTTGGTGTCAGGGCATGACATGAGGACAAGTGAATGGTATGAATCATTAGCACATACAGATGTTTTCTGGGGATGGTTCAGAGGTGAACTGGCTGTATGTCATGCAGCTGGCTCAGGTGGTGTGTCTGGAGCAACCAGGGAGGCTTGTGAGGCAGAGGCCTGATGACAAGTTCTGGAAGGCAATGGATGAGGAGTGGGTGGGTGGGTGGGTGGAGAGGATTTGCTCTAGGAAAAGCAAGAGAAGCAGGAGGCAAGGTTACTCTCACTTGTTGGAGCACACAACAGCAGATGCACATGGTATACGGCCCCATGAGCTGGCAGTCCCTCTGATCGTAGTCCAGTAGTCTCTGAGTCTGATGGTACCAGCCAGGACCATCTTCTGGCATACCAAGGGGGACTCCACCACCTGCACATGAGGATAGAGGTTGTGTAGCCGGGATTCCATGAGGAGGTTCTCACCACTGGGTAGCCACTATGGACTTGGCTGCTGAGGAGGTCCTGGTAAAAGACCGGAAGCTCAGAGAAGTCTCAAGGGAGATCTCTCAGGTGGAGATAAAAGAGCAGCTGGTTATATTGGAGGCCTCGGAGATGGTGAAGGAAGGAGTGCACAAGCATGTTCCATGCTGGACTATCTACACTGTAAAGGAGTTTCTGCAGGGCCTAAAGGTGGAAGGCAGGGACCTGGCTATAAGAGCAGACCACACCCTGTCCGCCCTCCCCCAGGGTGAGGCTCAGGACACTCAGAGAGTCCCAGTGCAACCACAGCCAGAAAAACTCCAGGATCTTCTTCTGGTCCCTGGGGGTGAGCCGCTGCCAGAACATGGATAAAACTAGCTGGCTGATCACCAACACCCTCCTCCAGCACCCTCCACAACTGCTCAGAGTCCCTGGCCTCTAGATCAATCCAATTCTCCAGCAGAGAATGATCGATGCCAGAAAGGTACATTCCCAGATAGTCCCACACCCCACAGGGATGGAGCATGAGTGGAAGGGTTCCCACCTGCCACCTGTCCCTGACCATCAGGCCAGAGCTCTTGCCCCAGCTGACCCAGGCAGAGGAGGCCACTGAATAGATGGCCTCCACCCACGCCAGGTCTCTTGCGTCCAGGGATATGAGGAGAATGTCATTTGCATACACTGACAGGAACACCTTCAAGTCCAGCTCCCGAAGCACCAATCTCTTGCAGAGGAGACAGAGGAAGGACTTTGATAGCAATGGTATAGAGCTGGCCAGAAAGTGGACAGCCCTGGTGTACCCCTTGACGGAAGGTGACTGGTTCTGACAAGGGCCAGATGAGCTTGATCAAACACTCTGCAGAGATGTACAGCACCTGGAGAAACTCCACAAATCAGGGTCTGAAGCCAAATGCCCGCAGAGTGCCCATGAGATATCTGTGATACACCATGTCAAACATGGTTGGTCCAGGGACAGGAGGGTGAGTGACAGACCATCCCTACACACTAGATGGAGTAGGTCCCTGGACCACATAGAGATTATTGAAAATAGGCCAGATTGAGATGGTGTAGGTCTGATCAGGGTAGATCACATTCGCCGGCACAGACTTCAGTCACAGCAAGATGACTTTCACTACAACTTTGTAGTCTGTGCTGAGGAGCAAAACTGGGTTCCAGTTCCTGAGGTTGCAGAGGTCCCCCTTTTAAGGCAGCAGGGCAAGCATGGCCTGTCTGCACAATAGGTGAAGCAACTCACTTCCCAAGCACTCAGCACAGACGATGGTGAGGCGTGGGCTCAGGATATCCTGGAATGTATGGTAGAATTACAAGGTCAGCCCACCGATGCCTGGAGATTTATTGGTGGGCATCGGACATAGAGATTTTGAGAATTCAGCCAGAGTGAGAAGTTGCTCTAACTGGTTCCAGTCACCTGTGCTGAATGTGGGGAGTCCATCCCACAGGACCTCGCAGGCACTGCCATCAATCAAATCTGGGGAGAAAAGAGACTGCCACACAAGGCCATGGCCCTTCCATGCATCCATCAGATCCGTGAGAGGGGTGCCATCCTCTGCCAGAAGGCATGTGATATGCTTTTTTGACACTCTTCTTTTTCTCCAGAGAGTAGAAGAAGTGGAGTCATGACTGATCTCTCAAAGGAGCCGTATGAAGGATCAAACAAAGCACCATCTCAGGAGGAGGCCCCCATCTCAGGAGGAGGCATGCTAGAAAGCTCTAACCCTGGCTGCTTGGCACTGCCCATCACCTCAATGGGCTTGGCAGCCACAAGATAGTGCAATCTGCAGCTGGGCAGATGGAAAGGGCAGGGAGCATGCCAGGAAGAAAGTCAGGGGCAGCATCCCTGGCAGTAGGCGGAAGGGCCACAGAGTCCATCACAGTGTCCAGACCAAAGTCTGCTGGCAAAGGGTCATCCTCCCACTGGGCTGCAGGAGTCAGACCCATGTCCTAAATCGCCTGAAGGATGGCCTGGAGGCCTCTGCCTGTCAAAAGGGGGGTCATCCCAGTCAGTGACCAAGTCAAGTTCCACCTCAGCACCAATGGGGAATGGGATGACAGGAAAGCTAGGGGAGCTCCCTCTGAGGCCTCCTCTGTAAGGGACTCATTCCCCACCACTGCCAGAGCCTCCTTTGACAGTTCCATCCACAGGACTTTTGGTGGGGAAGAAGGGGGGACATGGAAGCAGGCCCAGTGGTGGCCGTCCTGGATGCCTTACAGGAGGCCTCTTCCCCCCTCCTCAAGGAGGTGGTGCTGGCAGCTGGATGATGACTTGTCTGTGAAATAAGAGGATGTGATGCAGGATGGGGTCCTTACAGCCCAGAGGCAGAGGGCGGATGGTGGAGACCAGCTTTCCCAATGTGGAGAGGGAAAGCAGAAGAACAGCACTGGGGAGGAAGGGCAGGACAGAGGTAAGGACCACCTGTATACCCATGTTCTCCAGGGGCTCAAGGGAAGCAAAGAGGCCCCCTACCAAGATGCCTTTCTCCACCACGTCGTGGGCAGTGGCCTCTGATGCCAGGAAGGCGACCTGCCTGTATGTGATAGGTTCCCTGAGGTACAACCTGGACTGTAGGACTGCTGAGCCCTCTGTCCCACCAGCCTGGGTGTCAAACTTCTGACAGGCTCTGCACTTACACACACCCAACTGTTTTCAGAGTAGCAGCCGTGTTAGTCTGTATCAGCAAAAAGAACAGGAGTACCTGTGGCACCTTAGAGACTAACAAATTTATTTATTTGAGCATAAGCTTTCGTGGGCTAAAACCCACTTCATCGGATGCATGCAGTGGAAAATACAGTAGGAAGATATATATATACACACAGAGAACATGAAACAATGGGTGTTACCATACACGCTATAACGAGAGTGATCTGTTAAGATGAGCTATTCCCAGCAGGAGAGGGAAAAAAAACCTTTTTTTAGTGGTAATCAAAATGGCCCATTTCCAGCAGTTGACAAGAAGGTATGAGGAGCAGTAGGGGGAAAAATAAACATGGGGAAATAGTTTAACCCAACTGAGTTATATGAATGCTCTCCCAGCCACTCATGACCCAACAATAGAGAGGCTCTAGCTAATTCCCCCCAGTTCCCCAGTCCTGCACCCAGAACTGTACCATCTTACACTGGTCAGAGGCCTGGCCAGTGTAAGGTCATTATCCAGTTCACCACTCCCTGTGTGAAGTGGACACACAGTAACCTTTATAAACTGAGCTGAGGTTTTTCCAAGCACTTCAACCAAAACAGACTGTTTTAGGTAAAATATAAAACAGATTTATTAACTGGATGGCTCAGTGGTTTGAGCATTGGCCTGCTAAACTGAGGGTGGTGAGTTCAATCCTTGAGGGGGCCACTTGGGGATCTGGGGCAAAACCAGTACTTGGTCCTGCTAGTGAAAGTAGGGGGCTGGACTTGATGACCTTTCAAGGTCCCTTCCAGCTCTATGAGATAGATAGTCTGCAGAAGAGAAGAGTGAGGGGGGGATTTGATAGCAACCTTCATCCTCCAAAGAGGATGGAGCAAGGCTGTTCTCAGTGGTGGCAGATGATAGAACAAGAAGCTATGGTCTCAGGTGACAGCAGGGGAGGTCTAGGTTGGATATTAGGAAACACTATTTCACTAGGAAGGTGGTGAAGCACTGGAATGGGTTACCTAGTGAGGTGGTGGAATCTCCATCCTTGGAGGTTTTTAAGTCCTGGCTTGACAAAGCCCTGGCTGGGATGATTTAGTTGGTGTTGGTCCTGCTTTGAGCAGGGGATTGGACTAGATGACCTGCTGAGGTCTCTTTCAACCCTAATATTCTATGATTCTAAGTAAGTGGAAGGGGCCTGGGTAGAGGACAAACACCAAAGGCTGGGGCTTGGGTTTCCTAAGGAAGCAGGTAAATAAACAGCAAATGAGGCCTGGGTGAGACGGGGAAGGCAGGCAAACAAACAGCAAAGGAGGGGACAGATGATTTCGGTTGCACAGGCAACCTTAATTCTGGCATTTCTTTGCTTCTGAGTGTTGTATTTTGCAACTTTAACATTGTCCTTGTAACAGAGTTTTGTGTGTAATGCAGATTAACATTCCACACAGAAACGGAGTTTGCGGACAAGCTGTTAAAAATACCCAAGAAATAGACAGGCCTCACTTTTTGCTTATAAGAAACTCACCAAAAAGAGCTTATAATCTAAACGAGACAGACATATACCCTTTTTTATACTGGGAATTTGCTCAAGTTACAGCCACCAGTGCAGCTGCATCCCCAGTCACTTTAGGAAGCTTGTCTACTTATTGCTCTTGTCTACAGTGGAGATTTCGGCCATCAGTGACACAACACTGATGTACCTGCACCAGTGCAAAGCTATAGTGTATATACAAAAGGCCATCATACGCTACAATTTAGCCTGGTGCAACTTACCCCCATTTAAAAAAGGTGTAAAATGAACTGGTGCAAATCATGGCTTATCGGTATTTCTCTGTCTACCCTAGTGGTATGTATTGGTGCAACTACACTGATAGTGGATCACCAGTGTCTGAAATCTCCAGAGTAGAGACATGCATAGAGTAAGCAAATAGCCCAAAGATGGAATTATTTGGGTGGTAGTTATGAATTATTATTATTATTACCGTTCACTCCGTTCTTATGGGAATGGCAGAAAGTAAATCTCTATAAACAATTTGAACGAAATATATCCTTATTACTTCATAGTGGCCATGAAACACCACAGGCAATATATTTCTAGAGTGTGATTTCACTTTGTTGGGTTATTAGTTTATTGGCCTTTTGTCTCTTGCCTTATAATACCCTACAAAGCATGCAATTATCACTCAGAAATACACTGCATCTCATGTATTATTGCTTAAATGAACAGTTTTCTTTTATCTAGAGATAAGTAGGCATAGGAATTCCAAAGATGACACAAAAACAAGATGTGCATTTCAAAACAAACTGTGAAAAATAGACTACACCTCCTACTCAGAGCTGCACCAAACATGATAAAATGGATAAAAACAGATATTCTTGCAAGGAGAACACAGCTGTTCAAGACTCAGAGAAGTGAACAGACAGACTCATACTGAAGATAATCTACACACAGTGGGGAGATGCAGAAAGGAGCAAGAGTATTTTTGTAAGAAAAGACTGTTATTGCTGTTTCAAAATTTTCTTTTAACAGGATATATTTTATAACAGAATATATATACTTAATATAATAAGAAACTATACAATCAAGTGTGGTCAGAATGCCTATATAAGTGGTCCTTTATGAACAGAATAACATGTATGATTACAGGTCTTTTTGAGATAAAAAAGTATTCAATCAATACCCAAATTGAACTATTTGGTTGCAATTTTCCCTTATACTGTTGTTCAATTTCTGGCATTCTAAACTCACTACACACATAATTTATATATAACTATACGGAGTAAATTTTGTTTATCAATTTTTGGCTAGTTGAAATGTCTATATAAAGAGTGTTTTTAGCTTCAGTTCAACAGATGGAAGATTCTTAGTTAAAGCATGCATTATTTGCAATCCTTGCTCATGTTGAGTAGCACATACTCATGGGGGCTTCTCCATTGATTTCAGTGGCACTTCTCGTGCAAGTAAGTGCTACTTAGTGTAAGGTTTGAAGAAGCACAAGGCTCAATATTAGCAAACATTAGCAAAGATAAAATATATCTGTATGTGAAAATTGGTGCACTGAGATTACGCAGATCTTGGCAAAAGACTCAGAGATGTTCCACATAGCCATTCTTAGGGATTAATAATGCAAGGTATTGCGCACTCTCAATGTCTACTAAAGTCAATAGGAGTTGAGGTCAATTAGCAACTTGTGGCACGTGCTGAACATGTTGTAAAATATGGCCCTTATTTGGGCAATTAATTATTTTGAGCAGCTCAACAATATATTCGGGTGGAATTTCATAGATTGCAGTGGTTGGAGGGAAAATTTCTTGAACTTCACTCCAGGATCGAGTGGTCAGGCTTCCTCAATCACTACAAATCTACATATAATTATGATGGACACAGTCTGGGGTCTCTGGTTGGGAACAGTTGCACAGACTCATTTCTATTCCCTTTTGCCCTGATAGCAAAAACTTCAGTGGAACTCAAACCAGTCTCTTTTGTTGCAGGCTTCTTATCACAATTCTCCTGAGCAGTGTTCTTTATAATTAAAAGATATAACAACAAATTGTTTTAAACTTACTGTAAAAATATTAAATATCATAAGATTAACATTTGTATTAATCTGTAAAGCTTTCCAAATGTTCGAAGAGCATTTTACAACTAAAAACATAACACCTTTTTGGATTAGTTTCATCTATGAGAGAAAAGATGGTAGGAACTGGACTGTAGCTCAGAAGAACTGGGTTCAATTCATGGCTCAGCCACAAATTCTCTGTGAACTTGGGCAAGCCACTTAATCTCTCTATGCCTCTGTTTCTCACTCTATAAAATGGAGTTAATATTTCTTACTTCCTACCATTTGTCTGCCTTCTCTATTTTGATTGTAAGCTCTTTGAAGCAGGGGCTGCCTATTACTATGTGTTTGTACAATTTGCAGCACATAGCTGGTGTAGTATCAAACTTACATAGACAGAAAAATGTACATCCAAGATTGCAACCATGAAATGTGTAATGGAAGCTGTGGGTGTAGCCACTTTTATTGACCTAAAAGTGCCACTTCACAATAAAATCACCACTAGTATTTCATTTGCTCTAGTGAAATTTAAGTAATTAACAACTTCATAGATATGAAACATACAGCTACTCCTCGCTTAATGTCATAGTTACCTTCTTGAAAAATGCGACTTCAAGCGAAATAATGTTAAACAAATCCAGTTTCCCTATAAGAATTAATGTAAATGGGGGGGTTAGGTTCCAGGGAATTTTTTTTCACCAGAAAAAAGACATTATATACATATACAGTATAAGTTTTAAATAATTTTAAACAAACAATTTAATACTGTACTCACCAATGGTGACTTGGTTGAGGTGATGGAGTCAGAAGGTGGAAGAGAGTGGATCGTCAGGCTTCTCCTCTTGCTGAACTTTCCCAACTCGAAAAAACACATCTAGAGATCGTTGTTTTGCTTTCCTTTTTTTTCCTTGGTAAATTTATTTATAGCAATTCATTACATCACCATCTCCCCTAAACACTTTGGAGCTGCGTTCCCTGTTAGGATCGTCATCACTAAGGATTTGCAAGCCAGCTTCAATCATTTGGAAAGCTTCAGAAAGACGTTTGGTAGTCAAAATTCGATGGGTTGGTTCTTCTTCTACTTCTTGGCCCTCTTCTTCTGTTGCTCTCATCACCTCTAGTTGCATCAGATCTTCATTGGTTAGCTCTTTTCCATGTTATTGCAGAAGTTGTCTAACGTTGGCTTCTTCCACCTCATCAAAACCCACTTTCTTGGCCAAGATGAGGATATCTTTCTTCATAGCGGGAACAACATCTTTAAATCCTTTTAAGTCATTTACATATTCAGGCCCCACACACCATTCATGCATGCCTGAGTAACTTCAGCCCAGGACTCACCGATGTCATTGAGGATGTTGTAGTCATTGCCGAATCAATTGCCTTCCCCATTGGTGCCTCTGAAGAGCTGGTAGAAAGTACGGCGTAAGTAATATGTCTTAAATGCAGCGATGGCTCCTTGGTCCATGGGTTGGATGAGTGATGTGGTGTTAGGTGGCAGAAAGACAATTTTGATGTTTCTGCACAGGTCATCCAGGTTAATTTGATGAGCCGGTGCATTATTAAGTAATAAAATCTTGAAATCAAGTTTTACCTTGGCACAGTATTTCTTCCATGCAGGGATGGCATAGAGCAGTGGTGGGCAACCTGTGGCCCACGGGCCACATGCAGCCCATCAGGGTAATCTTATTGTGGGCCGGGAGACATTTTCCTGACTTTGACCATACGCAGGCACAGCCTCCTGCAGCTCCCAGTGGCCGCAGTTCACCATTCACGGCCAAAGGGAGCTGCAAGAAGTGGTGGCCAGCGGGGGACCGTGCCTGCGAATGGTCAACATCAGCAAAATGTCTCGCGGCCCACAATCAGATTACCCTGATGGGCCGCAGGTTGCCCACCACTGGCACAGAGAGTCAGTCTGAAAAAAATAGCTCCAGTTATCCATGCGTTCTTACTGGATCTTCAAATGACCGGAAGGTGTTCCTTTGAAAATCCCTTGAAAGCTCATAGTGTTTCAGAGTGGTACAGCAGTTTCATCTTCATGTCTCCAGCAGCATTACCACCTAGAAGCAAATTTAGGCGGTCTTTAGCTGCTTTAAATCCGGGCGCTGTCTTCTCCTCTCTGGAAATGTAAGTCCATTCAGGCATCCTCTTCCAGTAGAGGCCTGTTTCATCGACATTGAAGACTTGCTTAGGTGAATAGCTGCCTTCCTCAATTATTTTCTTGAGATAGTCGGAGAATTTTTTAGCTGTTGCACTAGCTGCCTCACCAGACATCTTGATGTTATGCAGGTGGAAGTGCCTCTTGAACTGATCAAGCCATCCCCGACTTGCCGTGAATGTCTCTGTCTGTGATCCTTCACCTTGATCTCTTTTCAAATTGTTATACAAACTTTTTGCCTTAGCTTGTATCACTAGCAAATGTAGAGGTATGTTCCGCTGGTTTTGGTCCTCTAGCCAGACTGAGAGAAGACGTTCCATGTTTTCCATCAAACTACTTCTTGATCGACTTATTGTAGTAGCACTAAGTGGTGTTTCACACTGAGCACTAGCCCTGATCTTGTCAGCATTATTCTGAATTTTTCTCACAGTGGTCGGAGTAAGACCTAGAGCGATGCCAATGTCTACCGCATGCTTGCATGCATCAAAATGCCTTAAAACATCTAATTTAGTCCCCAAACTAATGGTTTTCCTGGTTTTCTTACTGCTACTGCTAGGCACTCCACTATCACCTGCTGGGCGTTTTTGACTCATGATGCTGATGATACAATCACAACGAGTTAGAAATGTTCAGGGAATACTTGTACTGACACAACGTAAACAACAATGGCTGCCACACTGAAGCAGGAGCGTCACTTGGCTTACGTCACAAAGTAGTTACCTACTAGCAGGCGGCAGCCAAACAACGTTATAACCGAACATTGCTCGATTTTAAATGAGTATGTTCTCTAATAGATCAGCGACATAATAATGAAACATTAACTGAAACGTTAAGTGAGGAGTTACTGTACTATTTGCTGCTTAGTTGGCAGTGTTTTCTTGCCACATACATAGACAGCTATATAGGTAAAATATTAATGAGCATGAATACTTAACACACAGTGGGTGAAATCCTAGTTTCATCGATGCAAAACTCCCATTGATTTCGGTGGGGCCAGGATTTCACCCAGTGTGAACCTTTCTTCTGTGAATCTTGCAATTTTGATTCCAGCTTTCACAAATACCTTTGAAAACTAAATGCAAATAATTTCACATGCAAGAATTAACATCAGCATAAAAACTGATTCATAACACTATCTCACCATATAACAAAATTTTTGCATAAGTATGTACATATTTTCTAAGGTTGAACAGCTAGAATAAAATGCACATTACTTGTTAGGCAAAGGAAAGCAATGATCTATCATTACCGTCAGTCCAGAGATCCCATTAAAAACAAGCAGCAAATAATGTCAGGAAATGTCTGTTTCAGAGGAGATATCATCATGGAAAATAAGCTTATGAAGCACTGTATCACAAGTGGTTTTGCTTCTAATTTTGGACTTTTGAAAACTGAAATCAAGCCAATTTAGATATACATTTCGTAGCAGATGGAAAGAACATAACCATAACATAGGGATAATTCAAATTATATTTTGCTCTACAGGAAATTACTTGTTAATGGAAATTTAAGGTTGAGACTTTAAACACAAATGTATCAGAATTACAGCTGTGTGAAATTTTTTTGAATAATAATTTATTCGCTGAAAAATGCAGTTTCGGGTCGACCAAAACCATTCACAAATTTGCATTGAGTTTGCAAATAAGCTTCAACTGAACAGAAAAAGTTGAAACATTTTGGTAATGTCAAAACAAAACATCTTTTTTCAATCCAAAAAATTTCATTTAGATTTTCAGTTATTTTGAGAAAAGCAATGGAAAGCACGATTAGATTCACAAAAAGGGCAGAGGATGAGAAGAACTATTCATTGTCATTCATAGCGGCAATTCAGAGTCATTTGTGATGATAATTAATAGTCATTTGGTCAGAGCACTCTGTTGATCCACTATACGAGTAAAATAATATAGAATCAGTTTCCCTATTGCTGGAAATCTCTCTATCCTCGCAGAAATACTCACTGAAGAAGATGGATATTAAGAATATCGAAAGTATTGTGACATCAAGTTCGCAGGTAAAATATAATACCTTATTTCAAGTTCATAGAAAATGTCCTCTTGAATGACATATGGTATGATCATCAACTTCCAATAATCCTAATAGAAGTTCAAAGCCAACCATGTATACATAGTTTAAAAATTCCTAAATTATATTACAAAGGTATATTTTCTAAATCAAATCAGCCACACCATCAGGGGCTCATTCACCTGCACATCTACCAATATGATATATGCCATCATGTGCCAGCAATGCCCCTCTGCCATGTACACTGGCCAAACCAGACAGTCTCTACGCAAAAGAATAAATGGACACAAATCAGACATCAAGAATTGTAACATTTAAAAACGAGTAGAAGAACACTTCAATTTCCCAGGACACTCAATAACAGACTTAAAAGTGGCAATTCTTCAACAAAAAAACTTCAAAAACAGACTCCAATGAGAAACTGCAGAACTGGAATGAATTTGCAAACTTGACACCATCAAATTAGGCCTGAATAAAGACTGGGAGTGGATGGGTCACTACAAAAAGTAATTTTCCCTCTGCTGATACTCACACCTTCTTGTCAACTGTTGGAAATGGGCGGCATCCACCTTGATTGAATTGGCCTTGTTAGCACTGACCCCCTACTAAGGCAACTCCCATCTTTTCATGTGCTATAATATATATTCTGCTTACTGTATTTTTCACTCTATGCATCTGATGAAGTGTGTTTTAGCCCACGAAAGCTTATGCCCAAATATATTTGTTAGTCTCTAAGGTGCCATAAGGACTCCTCGTTGTTTTTGCTGATACAGACTAACACGGCTACCACTCTGAAACCAGTCAATGGAGAGACTCTATTGATATCCATACCAAGAATGAGCATACATTCTTACCTATAGAATTTTCCTGTTGTCTTTTTTTCTGTAAGATGGAGTAAAATAATATCAGAAATAAGGAATGTAGTTTTTTTCACCTTATAAGTGACAGACTGGTATTTACTTGTGTAAACTCTATGATTATACACCTGGATTCAGCCAGTACAAGAGTCATCATCTGACCATGGTGAAAAATGTGGACAATATGAAAAGACAAAAGCAGAAGCTACTCAGGCTTCTTATGAAACAAGGCAAAGCTACCAGATGTTTCTGCTTCCTCATTAAGAATCACTCCTCTAATGACACGGTACAGAAACAAGTAAATGTTATTATTTCAACCCAGGAAGCATGAACAGTGAAATGATTTGTGGTAGGGTGATCTAAGGACTGGGAAGTCCAGGAAGCAGACACCTGCTGGCAGAGGGTAAACAAAATTGTCCCATTTGGGGTAATAAAATTGGGCAACACTCAAATGCTCTCATAGCACTGGAGGACTGGAGATTTTCACACCCCTTATTGCATCACTGGAATCAGGAGGTGAAGGCTCTGAGACTGCCACCTGCTCCTTAAACTGGAGTGCAGAATGGGTGGTGAGGAACTGGCAGACCCAAGTTTTCACACAACACATGAATACATAAAGGCCCTGTAATGAAGCAGAGCAACCGCCAGCCAGCACATCAGGTGTTAAAGAAAGCCTCTGAGCTCAGCTGGCCCCATCCAGTTATACCTGCAGCCAGTGCCAGGCCTGGAGGGGGAGAAAAGAAGAGAACCTGGCTCAGTTCAGGGCTGACTGGCAAAGGGGCAGGAGCTAGCCACCTCTCTAGCTGAGGGGAAGGATCTCTAACCTGCTTGTCAAGGCAGCCACGTGGGAGGAAGCACTGTCTCCCCAGCCACACACACTACCCACTAGGCTGTCCAGCACTCCAGGCCGCCCTTTGCAGGTCCAAAGATTTCCCTTATTCTCTTCCCCATATTGCAGAATTGGGAGGAGAAAGCTGCAGGTCTGAATGAACACCTGACCTCTATTCAAGAAGCACTGGAATTATGTAAGATTTTGCTCACTCACATACAAATTCTCTTGATGACCAGGTATATCATACAAAATTAACAGTTAGACAAACACGCAGGTATGCATCTGTTTATAGGAGGCAAGCTCCAGCTCGAGCTACAACATCAAATCAATATTAACACAGCTATTCTTAACATGCTAGCGTGATCCTCACTAGCACAAATCTGTCAACCCAGGCTTGGAGGCTCAATCCCAGATGCATAGTAAAGATACTCAATGTGTCCCAGTAATGCTTGTGCACTCTCCATTCTTCTTAAGGCCGGTAGTCCAGATAAAATCCCCGACATGCCTAAATCTGCATGACTTTTCCCTGATGACACCTGTTTAGCCTTGGATGCTAATTTTCATGGTTTATGCATATTTTCTCTTTTTTTGCCATTCACCAAGACTCCTAGTCTACTACAGCAGGAAGAGGAAGAGATTTATGCCAAGGCCACTGGAATCAGCAGTCTAAACTAGGTTACAGGAAAAAATTCTACAAAATAGGCTACAAGAATTTATGTCTCGTCAGCAGAGTTTACACTCTGGTAGATGCATCAGTGCAAGCCCCTAGCATAGATGTGACACACTGATGTAAACTATGACTATGACTGGTTTGAAAATGGGTGAAATTCTATGCAAGAGGTCAGACTAGTTATTGTAGTGGTCCTTTTTGCCCTTAAAATTTATGAATTTATGAGTGCAAAGTGGATGTTAAATGCTACAAGTGTGAGTGAAGAAGACTGGTAATACTGTACACCCAATTTGCAATTACTTCACATAGCTGTAAATGATTACACCATGTGCAGGCTAGTGGAGACTCAAACCCAGACAGAAACGGACTATGGACTGGCAAGCTCTCTTTATATAGGCAAACTAAATCACTCAAAAATCATACTTCCAACGTCTCCATTTGTTATCATCAAAGAAATTATAGTCAAATGTCTAGACTAGTACAGAAGAATATCCAGGGAATTTAGTTATGTAAGAAACCATTTACAAAAGGACCTAACAGCTGTAATTTCCTCATCCTATTTGCTTAATTTTTGATGGTGTTATTTTTATTTACACAACAATAGACTGGTGTTTATCCAATAACTGCTATATCTGCAGATAAACTAAATTTTTAATAGAATCATGATTGCTCAAATATTTAACCTAATGTAGAATTTATATTAAATGAATTCACTGACTGAATGTAGAAAGTAACATTCAACAAAACGAATAAAGTAATGTCAGAAACCAAAACCACCAATTAACAATAACAAAACAGCAGAAACAAATATTGGAATACATAAAACCACGCATAAATAATCCAAAGATATGTATTGTTTCAGCTAACCATAGTTGTCAGTGCAGGGCCAACACCTCTGGAGCCTGTACTCTTCTGTGGTTTGCAAGAGCTCAAAGCTACAATCCATGCTTAACTTTATGCACACAACTATACCGGACTGCAGTAGGACTTGACATTACCTTCAAAGGGAGCACTTATGCAAAAAGTTAACTATGTGCAAAACTGTTTCCAAGATCAGCACCTGAGCTTAGCAGCCTTCGGGTCATAGTTTAAGACTTATTTTTGGCCAGCTTTTTGACTGAACTTTAACGAGAAGGAAGGGGATTTGTTAACAAGCAGGAGATTTTGCTTTGTTACATTTGGTTAATTTTAACTGATTATTTTACTGATATAATTAATACAGGTGTTTTAGTGACTGACATCAACATAATTTCTAAATATACAATTTTTTTTTAATCTATAATTAGATTTCCTTAAAAACAGCTGTTAATATTTTCTTATTTAATTTACTCTGATCAGTAGCAATATGACTAGCCTGAGATGTGTTGTTTACTTAAAGTATAGCCATATTGTTGAATGAGAAAGATCTGAGAATACAAAAGCAATCCTGGGTAAACATAGGTATATGATTTCTGTATTCTATAGTGCAATGTATTTTTCAACTTTAACACAATTTAGTGTATTTTCATAAAAGTATAGTTGGGCACAGCAGTTTTACCATAGGGTAGGATCTAGACCCTGGTCTTTGTTAAACATCTTATCCTGACTGCCACTCCTGAAATTGCCTGAAATCACATGGGAGGAAACAGGGTTATATTGCCAGCAGCCGAACATTCAGACATAGGCTAGGTGACAAAAGTAAGCAGACTACACTTTTCACAGAGAGAAGTCCTTACAACCTGAGTCAAAACACTTACCTCTGTGAGTTGCTAGGGACCCTGAAGTATACTCTTCAGATTTGGGATACTATTTGGTAGATTCCACAACACTTTATAAACAATAATAATAGTACAGAAAACACTTATGAACACTTTTTTCAGCTTATAGGCAGAGAATAGCCGTGAATGGGTGGTATAATAGGGACTTCTATATAGGAAATGATGACCCAAGGTGATGGAGTTCATAAAAAGACAAATGTTCCTAGATTGGTCCACTTGGCCAGCAAGCTAACCCACAGGTCAAGGAGATAAGTTTGGTTTAGAATGTAACAGAGATAGAGAGCATGCAAACACATGTACACGCAGGTGAATTACGGCAAGCAGTATAATAACAACATTGAAAATGACTCACACGCTATAATTACTGTTTATTTTTTAAGAAGATAATTAATCAGTACAGATTATTTATTTTGAGACAAGCCAGAATAGTGAGTTGCAGAAATACATGATGGGGCCTATTGTGTGAAACAGCCTTCCCTTTCAGATCCTTGGATAGGTAATGTCAGAAGGTTCCACTTTGCTTTGTTTGAACAGATGTCAATGAACAACAACAACAACAAAAACCTCTTCCTGATCTGTTCTCTAACATACAGCAATGAAACATTAATTAATGATACTACATTTAAAAGGTTATTCAGTACAGAAGAGTATGTTTGTTAAAGGCAGAAAAGAGGAAGAGTAACCGACATCCATAGGCAGGTGTTCCTTTTGCCAAAAAACACTTTTATTTATTTAGAATAGCTGGAAACTGCATGTGTGTTTGGAAAAGCCACTTACACGGATAAATCTTTAATGAACCATATACCATCCACAAAATAGTATCTTTTAAGAACTGTAGCTTTAGACCATTGGAAAGAATAAACTGCCTAATTTCACCAGAGAATTACACTGTCATTCCTCCAATCCTTTGTTGCATGACAGCTATGTATGAACAGCTACATGAAACGAAGTGCAGGGATGCCACATGACCAGAGGCAAAACAATACACTGTGTCAATGTCACTTCTGTCAAAGATCTCTCTGTACTCTGGCATCCA
Source organism: Emys orbicularis (assembly GCF_028017835.1). Taxonomy (NCBI): domain Eukaryota; kingdom Metazoa; phylum Chordata; order Testudines; family Emydidae; genus Emys; species Emys orbicularis. The sequence goes on from NC_088683.1 coordinate 47,766,752, forward strand.
GAATGAAGTCACATGTTAATTTTCAATGGCCCACACTGCAGACAATATTCTCCCTCTTGCCTTGAACTTATTACCACTACCACTTCAGTAAATGGTTATTACGTAATTGTCTGACTTCAGTAGGAGTTTGTCTGAAGAGGAATAGCAAGATTGGATCACTAGGACTGAGAATATAATAATTTTATAATTGTCCCACTTTGGTTCTTGAATACAATTCTATACTAAGAACAGATAATGTTTCATCTGTAACTGCTACTAAGTTAAGAGTTGAGTTAAGCCTTGTCTAGAAGGACTCCTATCCAATTATCTGCTGGCAACAAGATAGGACTTTGGTGAGTTTATCATCATTCCTAGTGTCTTCAACATCCAACTTAGACACAGATTATCTATTGACATCTGCAAGAGTGGTGTCCCTGATCAGCCAGTCTTCCTGCAGGGAAGCACATGGCCTTCAAGCTCGAGCACTCAGAATACTGCTAGTGTCTCAGGAAGATGCTTGACACTGGTACCAGCCCACAGGGTGAGACACAAATTGACAGTATTGTTCTCCTGGAGTGAATCTATGACACTTCCAATGCTTGGGAAGTACCCCCCTGTGCACGTAAAGGTCTATTATTTATTTTTAGACTAAGTACTAATCTATTTGGTAGCAGAGATTTGTTTTCCTGTGGCATCTTTTCCTGAAAGAGATTTCCATGATGACATGATTCAGAGGTGATGTACACATTCCCTCTGTAACACATATACCTACAGTAGTGTTTGTCATCAGATGCTACCGGTGTGGTGCTCTGCTCTGTTCAATGTTGATATCAGTCGGCTGTGTGCGTGCGGAACTCTCTGGCACAGCAGACCCCGAGAGAACCCCCAATGACCACAGACTCTAATAAGGCACAAAGGCACCCGGCCAGGTTTATTGTCAAACAAAGCATAGTAATAGTTCCCTGCAGACTCTACAGGACATACTGCGAATATGTGCCCCCTGACAATGGACCGGCTCAGTCAGTGGCGGGACTCTCCACTGCCCCCTAGGCCAGACAAAGACACCACCCCAGGGATGCATTCTTATACACAGGTACAAACAAGTTACACATCACTCCTGACGTATTGAGGTGCAACCCCCCTACGTAGTAAGGTACAACCCTTCTACGCAGTAAGGTGCTGCCTCTCACCTTGTACATGTTGGTTCAAACAAAACAACTCTATCCATCATATTACCCTTTTGACCCTGTCTTTAGGATGGGTCAGCCTGTTCCTTGTTATCTGTGTGGAATGTGCAAGTATGTGAATGTTCTGATATCTAGTGTCCAGTACCTTTTAGGTATGTCTCTTTTTGCAGCATCAGCCCTTTCCTTGCCAGCTTCTGTGAGCAGGGCCTGCCTCTGGCTCACAGCTTAACTTTGCTTTATGTTAAGTTAGCAAAGTCTTGACCATTATTTTAGTTCAGGCCTTAGGCCTCATATCAGGCCTCTGATACAATAATGTTTCAGGGACTCATCTTACTACAGTGTTGTCTGAGTTCTGGAGCTCCAGCTGTGGAGCTTTCCAAAGAATGTCTTCAGGAGCTGGGTACCTGAAGTACTAACAACTCATAATGAACTTTTAGGCACTTAAAGAATCTTCCCAAGCATCAACTGCATCTCCGATTCTGAACTTCCACAGACAAACTAGGGAAGGAGCACGTGCATCTAACCAACATGTTTAACTAAAGAAAACCCAACAGCAGCATAAAGGAGCAGGTCCTCGCTTTATAGGGTTTTTTCTAACACTTAAATAACTCTGGCTCAAGCCCCAACCCAGTAATCTGGGAACCTATGCATATAAATCACTCTGGGTGCCATTGATAGGCAATTTATTCCTCACTTGCAAGCACAGTGACCAGGGTTTTTTAACAGGAAATCATTATTAGGAAGAGGGAAGGACAATGACAGGGTAAGCTTGTTTTCAACCTTATAGCTTTACAATTTCTACAACTTCTACCCCAAGATGCATGAGTAGCAGTTCCAACCTACGCCCGTCCTCAGAATAGCTATGAGTGGTTGATGCAGCATTGCCATTTTCCCAGCTCCGCACTCACAGTTAGTTGGTCAGGAAGACGCAAGAGAACCTGGGTCCAGACAGCTGAAGTACAGCTGGGGTTCTGTTACCTGACCTGCTGTAGTGACATTCATGTGTAATGCTTGGTTAGGGAGTTCTCACTAGAGTTCTTAGGCAGATGGAGATCTGCTCCCTCCATTGCCAATCTGCTACTCTCCGTACATTCAGCCCTCAGTAATGCTGCTCCACACTAAGCACTGCTAATGGGCCAAACTACCACTTTGCTTCATCCTTTGGCTCTGATTGGTAGCTCTCACCTGGCCTGGAACTCCTACTCCACTCTGTCTGTATACAATAGCTCTCAGCTGGGGACCAGATCTGGTGCTCTGCTAAGGCTGTAGCTCTCAAATCTGGATCAGATTAGCTGCTGTGCTCTCCTCCCAGCATACAGCTGCTACTCTCCACTCAGTTGTTTAACAAAGACATCACTGATATAAGGGACCCTACACAGAGTCTCTACCATTCAGAGAGATGCTCCCAGCAACAAATTGATAACAGACAGCTTTTCTCCCACTCTTTGGCTCTGTCCAGGCCTCTCACCCAACCTCGGCAAACATCAGTCTTAATCGGGGTAATCCCAAACCCATTATACAGGCCTTGCCCAGGTGGTTCCTAACAGGATGATTTCCAAAATATCTGCCCCAAGTATAAAACTTTAGCCAAATTATACCCCAATGTCCCCAAACTATTCATAGTTAATATTTAAATTAGGTACTACCTCACTCAGTCAACTCCCCTTGCTCTCCAACAGATGCCAACAGAGAGCTTACTCAGTTACTTCGCTTCTCTCGCAGGCTTCAGGCTTGCATCAGACCACATGTTTAATTAAAGAAAACCTAACAAGTGTTAAAAGGGGAACACCACTAAACTTTGAGACCAAAGGTGTCCAACCAGATAAAAACCTGATTAATTAGAAGTACTGAATAAGGCAAGACTAATGTAAGACTGAGTCCTAGTAAGGGCTGAAGAAACCAGGGGAAAAAATCTAGTGCACAGCTCCTGACAGGAGCTTCTTTGTTGACTGAAAAGAAGTGATTAAGAAGATTCTAGGGGGAGCTGAGCTGTGGCAGTTGGAATGGAACTTGGGGTGGGGCTAGGGCTTGAGTAGAGTGCCAAAAATTCATGAGCTAGGGGAATTCTGAACTGAGATAGAGAGAAAGCAAAATCACCAATTAAAATAAGATCTGTCTTGAGAGACAGCAGGTTCAATTGCTGTCTAATGTATATGAAACAATCAGAAGCGTCTACCACTTCCACATTGGATTAGTCCTTTGGATTAGTTAGACCTAGTTCCCACTATCAAACTCTCCCAAGTGGATCAGATATTGGCTCCAGTCCTTCCCTCACTGAAGCCATGGGAGTTTTGCCATTGACTTCAATGGGTTTAGGAGCAAGCCAATTGTTTATTCATTTGCATAAATCCAGCCAGAAGCCTGGCACCATTAATACAGACTAATGCAACCTTTTTCATTGTTTTCCATGAATTAGCAACCCTGTTTCATATCTCTAGTCGTGTAATTCATTAATCAATGTTTTACTATTGCTTCATAAAATAATATTCTTTTTTTCTCATTCTGCTCCGTTATGATTATGTGTAAATCCGATAAATGGTATACTTTGACTTGAAAGGAGTAATATTATCAAATCATAATTGTAATTTTCAAGCTGTAGGATCAGGTTTTGCTGTAGATGTCTAACCTGGGAAAAAGAAAAGGTGCTTTGTTTTGAATTTACTGCAGATCACCCTTTCTCTGGACTCAGTTCTTCCCTCCCTGTTCATGAAAACGCCCACTGAAGTAAATGGACTAAATCCTGTAGTCCTCACTCAGGGCAGTTTTGCCAGAGTAAAAAGTCAATAAGGATTGTCTGGTTTGCTCAGTCCTATATACAGCATCCTCCCAGTTTTCAAAATTGTCCCCTATTAATGTTGGTTTAGAAAGGGAGTTTCTTCTCATTGGTGTACATAGAACGGGTGGTTTAACTTGAGGATTTGGCACCCTTTGCTTTTATTACTTCAAACTCCCATAAGACTCAAATTACTCCAAACTCCTATAAGACATCTTTAGGCCAGTGGGGGAGATTTTCAAAGGCACAAAGAATAACTGAGGCATCCAACTGCCATTGTCTGAGTGCCCAAACTGCCTTTAAAAGTCTCCCACTAAGACCTTGGCTACACACAAATTTGCACCAGTTTAGTTAAACCAGCTTAGTTTAACCGATACAAACCACTATGTGGATACTCATTTCATTTTACTTTAAACCTCTTTCTAATCTACTTAAGATAAACCCACCTAAATCTAGTTTAAATAAAAAATAAGAGAGCCTACAAAGCTTTTTACACCCGTTTTTTCTAAATCATTTTAAAACCACACCTTTAGTTAAACCAGTGCAATTTTGCATGTAGACTACTCCTAAATCCCTAACTGCTACTATTTTCATCTCTTAGGATCTATCTGTAATCCTCGCTGAGGCAAAACTTCCATTTTCATCAGTTAAGTGCTCACTCCAATTCAAGAACTACATGAATTGGCCTTTTGCAAACAGAAAATCTGTTATAAATAAGAATGTATCTTCAGGCCTTCGGTTTTTACAATTCTTAATGTTTCTGCAGAGATTTTGCAACTTCATTTCACATGTGCCTTAGTGTTTTGTCTCCCAAGTGAAAACACTGAGTGTCTGTAGACTCGTGGCTTTGACAGTATTTTCATTCATCCACCCAAAACACAAGTTTCTCACTTCTGTCTTAGAAAGCAAATTATGAGGGATAATATAACAGCCAGATGTAATCATAACTGAGAACTGCAATGCCCTCTTTTCACATTACTCTTAATTCAAAATAGAACTTATTTGGCTTTCACTCTCAATTTCTTAGTCTGTTTAGTAACCTTTATTAGATGCTTATGAACTAGCTAGTCCATGCTGAAATCATTCATTATATTTAACACTGCAGTACAAGCTGTGCTCCTGCCAAAGCAGCTTTAACACAGAACATAAAATCCTCTCTCCTGACTAAAGATTAAACTGTGAATCAGTTTTCAGCCTTATAACCACACTAAATTATATATGCAACAGAATCCCTCACATATTTAACATTGAAGTTGTTAATTCAATCATTGGTTGCAAATATTTGGGGCTTTATTTTTAAGATTCAAGAGTCTCTAAACATTTTTTTTCAATTTTGAGCTGACCATGTATTTCAGATGATTTATTTATTTTAGACTTTTAGAGATGCAAATTATTATGTCTCAATCCTTATATTTTGAAATATATACAGTAAACCAAAGGTCCAATCTGCTCTTTTATAGTTGCCTAGGAGTATCTCTGGCTTAAGCTCATAAGTGCTAAGCAGGTCCAGAGGTGCTTTAGATACTCACTACTCTCAACTTCAAAGTAGTAATATAAAGTAGTACTTACAGTTATATGGGATGTGTTTAGCTGTGGGCACATTTCAGTAGGTAACCTATATATGGCCAATGAGAAATTCCTATTTCTCTCCATAACCTATTTTCTCCATATAGTCAGAGACTAACCCCCCGTGAGTAATGAGATTCACATAAAACAGTTTCAAAGACAATTTTAAAACCGAAGAAGTTTGGTTAAATTAAAGAAAACTATACAGTTACTTTCCTTAACCGTATTTGTCTGCATGGGAAGAGGTTACTCACCCTGAGGTTCTTCGAGATGTGTTTCGCTCTGGGTGCTCCACTGTACGTGTGGCAGCACCCCCTATGCTTGGGATCAGAGATCTTCATCAGAAGTGCCTGTTGGACCACACATGCACACCTCCCACCTCAAGCGCCATGAGCAGGACGTATATATAGCACTGTGCAGTCCAACTGACCCCCCCCCCCCAGTTCCTTCTTGCTGCAGAACTTGTTTGTCAGCTATGAAGCAGGAGGGCAGATGGTGGAGCACCCATAGATAGTCTCATTCAGGGCCGGCTCCAGGCACCAGCTAAAGAAGCAGGTGCTTGGGGCAGCCAATACAAAGGGGCGGCACTCTGCCCGCTATTGGGGAGGCACGTCTGGGTCTTTGGTGGGAATTCGGCGGCAAGTCCCTCAGTCCTCTTTGAGCTGCCGCCGAAGAGCCGCCGAAGAGGAAGAGAGGGAGTGAAGGACCCGCCACCAAACTGCCGCTGAAGAATGGAGCGGCGCGATTGCGCTGCCGCTGCTTTTTTTTTTTTTGCTACTTGGGGCGGCAGAAAACCTGGAGCTGGCCCTGGTCTCATGGGGGGAAGAAGAAGAGAAATGTAGTGTTGATGGAGCTTCCTCCTCCTTTTCTTCCTCCTCAGCCAGTACCAGGGAAGAGTCAGTCTCTGGTGGGCAAACAACCGATGGAGAAGGGAGAGGTGTAGGTCTCCGGCTTTGTTCAATGGAAGGCTTCCCGAATTGTGCCCTGTAGATGGCCCAAGGATCCCAATATGGCCAATGTGGAGGGAGTGGAACGTGTGGTTGCATCCACAGTGGTCCATACCAGGATGTGGATTGCAAATAGTGAGGATGTGTAGATGAAGTCGTTGGAGCCTGTCTCGAATAAGAGGGTGCGATGGAGCACTCCTCCTCCTCCTCCTCTTCCTTTTTGTTGCTGGGGAAAAGGGGGTGCCATTCTTGGTGCAGGGGAAATGAAGGACTGCTGTGAGTCTCGAGAGGAAGGTGGAAGTGCGGGGAGGTCATGTCTGAGCAGAGGTGACTCAGGCATGTCAGATACAAGCAGGTCTCTAGGGTATCTAAATTCCTGGGGAGGAGGAAGGAGCATCATTGGTACTGGTGCACAACTTGGTGCTGGGTGAGAGATGCATTCTCTTGAACAGCCAACAAGTGGAGCTGAAGACTTGGTCAGTGCCGTGGACTTGTTTGGTGCTGAGGACTTGCTCGGTGCTGATGGCTTCACTGGTGCAGAATACTTGGTCGGTGCTGACAACTTTGGCAGTGCTGAAAAGGATACTGGTTTTGTTGGTGTCATATCTCCCAAGTCAGTCTGTCTCAGTCTCTGGAGCTGAGAGACGGTACCGAGGGCTGTAGGTCTGTCTGGCTAGGGTCCTTAGGCCATAGTTTCATGCCAGTACCAGAGATACTCAGATGGACCCTGGAGCTACGTCCACTGTCAGATGATGTTGAGGCGACTGACCTCACATGGGAAGGTGTTCTGGTGGGCTGTGCCTCACAGTGTGAGGAGGGAGCCCATTTCTTCTCATCAAAGTGAGAAAGGGACACTTTCTCTTAGAGGGATGCAAGGAATGGGGAACGGTGGATGACCTGACAGAGCCTGAAAGCAGCACAGGGGGAAAGTCCTGGCCTGTGTCCGATGCAAGTCATAACTGAATGTCCCAGTCTTTTCTGGCCCCAGCGGTCAAGTTGTGGCAGTGGGAACACTTTTGTGGGATGTGTCCCTCTTCCGGACAGCGAATACACTGCGGGTGGCTGTTCATTACCAGGAAGGCATTCCGGCAAGAGACACACCTCTTAAACCCAGGAGATCCAGGCATAAGGGTGAGGAAAAATGCTTCCTGGTTGGGAAGGGCAAGAAGCAGGGAAACAAAAACCTAATCTATGAGGTAACAATAAAGGTAAAGCGGAAACAAACAAAAAAAATTATAGCGGAAAGAAGAAGACAAAGAACTAGTACTAAACTGTGCTAAAACTGACAGGTAAGGCACTTTTCTAATGAGGGAAAAAGGAGAAATGGGCTCTGCTGTGGATTCCGTCTCAGACCAAAAGGCGGTAAAGAAGGAACTGGGGGGCATATATACAACACTATATATATATATACACACGGTGTGAGAGGGGGGAGGTATGCATGTGCGGTCCAACAGGCACGGCTGATGAATATCTCCGATCCCAGGCGCATGGGGTGCTGCCGCACCTACAGTGGATCACCGATAGGGACATCACTTGAAGAAGAATCTGTAGCTCCACGAGGCTTAGAACTGTTCTGTAATTTTCTGCCTTTTCCAAGTTTTGGGGGCAGGTAAAAGTTTTCTTTGTGTCATTTTCAAGCGTGGTCTGCTCCTTTATGCATGTGCCTGGTGAACCTCTGCCTCTGAGCACAGAGGCAAAGAGCTGGGGAGCATCATTGCAGTAGCTATCCAGGAATACCTGGAGTACACACTGACAGCCAGACTATATAGAGGAACACACAATTCTATGAATACAAGTTACAGTTGCTCTGGAAATCAAATTCTGTCCTCAGAAACTACAGAAATCAGTGGGCTGCCATGTAAATGAGAGCAAAATTTGCCATAGTAACTTTTGACTTTATAAATATTTGTGAATTTAAATTTCCAATAATAATATTGAATATATTTGGTTTTTTTTCCATTTTTAAGAAAGGAAAGAAAAATTAGATTGAAAGATTACACAATTTGATCTGAACTAAACCAAGCCCAAAATACATCTGCTTGAAAACAGAACCTAGCAGAATCTGAAAAGGGATAAAGATAAACTTTAATGCACAGTCAGAGAATTTCAGCTGCACCTTCAGCTGCACGTCCTCAGTATGGGGTTGAACATCTCATGGCAAAAGACCAAAGTCCAAAATGTCAGAACTGGGCTACAAGAACCTGCGGTGTAGGTGGGGTCAAGTACTGTGGAGAGTTCATCCACCTACATTGCAAGCAGAGTTCAAATAATTGCAGCAAAATGGATGTTCTTCAATAAGCAGGTTTCACCACTTTCTGCATGAAGTCCATATCTCGCTTATGGATGCAAAAATGTCTTTGCACTTAGACAAAGTTCAGGATCTATCAAACCTGTGTGATGCTTTTATTGTTATATGGATCAGAAACCTGTACTCTCTTATAGGCAGAATTGGAGCAGCTAGAGGCATTCCACATGCACTGTGCATGCCAAATCCTTAGCATAAAGTGCTTTAACTTTGTGTAAAATGTCATCATCTCTCAAAGATCTGGCCTTCCTTCAATCACTCATTATATTAAAAATCAGTTTTGCATACTCCTTGACCATGTTTCCAGAATGACAACAACACCCCAGCACACCATGATCTCAAACTCTCTACCAGCTCGAGCTGCCTGCAGGACTGCCCTTGAGATTCATGCATTCACAGGGTTGAGCCAGACCTGGGAACTTCACTATGCAATGCCTGATGCAACACCATCAATCGGGGTCACTCTCGCTGCCAAAACAGTCCTTAGCAGACTATGCGTGTTTGATTTAAGGACATAGGTTCAGCCAATCAGGAAGCATGAAGTAATACCATGTGAGGAATCTTAACCAACCAAGCTCAAAATCTGAAAATGCCTCATGAGAATGCAATCAAATTTTCACTGACATCCAGGGAATGGAAAGAATGTCTTCCCAGCGTTGAACATTTTCCAGAAAATACTGTTTACATGGAACCACTGTGAACTGAAAAACTGACAGTTTAGATATGTTCAGTTTCACATGAATATTTTGCACAACTCTGTTTCCCAGGATTCTAACTCTCAACCTCTCAATATTAAATAACAAATAAAAAGTTAGTGGGCCTGATTTTCAGTTATACTAAGGCCCATCTACACTGCTATGGGAATGTAAACGGGCCTGACGGTGGGCATAAATATACATATTGACTGTAAGTACAAATTTAGGTTTTACATATTATATGTTAATGTAACATTCTAATTATTTTACAGTTAAACTCCTAAAACTATGCTAAACTAGTTATTATAATGAAGCTTGAGGTATAATATCTATAAGTCGATATGTAATGTTGCACTAAATAAAACACTGCTACATGTTAGAATTTATATTGGTTTAACCAAGTCCCCATGTTCAAAAGTTGTTTTATTTTACTTTATTGCCAGATGTGTCAATAGTATTAAGACAAAGCAACATGTGTCAAAGTTCGTTAAACTAATGGCTTAAATTTTTTAGAACCCTTTCTGAACTGATAGATTTTAAATCATTGGCTTTACAATCATATAATTACTATAGAATTACTATATATAATTGCACTTACACAATAGCATTACCCTCTGAAGACAATTTAATTTTGAAAAACATGTTCTGTAATCTTAAGAGCCAATCATGTTTTCAAGCACATCAATTTGGAATGATGTTTAAGAATCTAAAACAATTTGTTTCATTCTCACTTCCTCCTAACCAATCTTTAAATTCTGTATACCTTGTAACTTTAAGCAATAATAGATTAAAGTAAATTGTTATTTTTAATTACAGCAAAATGTTCCTTAAAATCAGTATACAATGTACTATGTATACAGCTGAAAGATAATGAAAAAGACAGTATAAAAATATTCCCATCTGAGAAGGATATAATTACATATTAGCAAATTATACTGTAATGTGTTACATAGCTATAAAAACTACCAATCCCTATAATGCATGATAAATGTAAGGGTTAATGAAGCACTAAAACATACATAGTCATAGAACCTAAAATTGACAGAAAAAAATATGAAACAGCTTTGCTCCTTTCCATAGAATTTATACCAAGATTTCTTAACATTTAGACCCCTACTGATATTTATGAGTAAAACTTAGATGCAAAACTCAGTTACTGTAACTGAAAGATAGAAAAAAAACAAATTCTTAAACATTTAACCTGGCTAAGTGGATTTAAAGTACCTTCTAATCATACCATATCAATTTTACACTTCCAGTACAAGTATGATATTTGTCACATTTATTTCTGATCTGTATTTAAAACCAGTTTTGTTGTCAATAAGGCAATACTATTCCTGATTACTATAAAAGATTTCCCATCATGAGCTTGATTGACAGTGTCTATGAAAGTCATACTATCTTCGAATAAGCCAGCATCTGAAAAAGTGTTCAAGGGACAATGCTCTAGGCCCCTTGTGTCAGAGGATGGTGTGTGTGTGTGTGCGCGCGCGCGCATGTGCGAGAATTTTATATTAAAATATTGAAAAATAAAAATCTATCTTAGTGATCAGGCCTTTAAAACTACACAATTATGAGGTAGTTTTCAGGCTGCTTTCGCAAATGTAGGAACACAACCTATATTATATGCCTCTTCTTCCGACACCCGGGGTCCTGTTATGACATCTGTCACTCAGCAGGGGGACAATGCTGTTGTCAGAATGGGACTCTCTCTTGGAACAGAGAGACTAAACCAGCATGCAAGCAATCCCTTGTTTTAGGAATCTCAGCCCAACACAAATGCCCCACTCCCGGAGAGCAACTCTGTCTCGAGAATTGTCTCCAACGAGACACAAAGGCAGAGAGCAAATTCTCCTGCTGCTCACCAGCTCCCTCTACACAAAACCTTGCATAACTCAAAATTAAAAATGACACAGCATGTCTTCCCAAGACTGAACATTTGCTTTCCAATGAAGAAAAGAACTTGGAAGACTATGAGCAACAGAATCATCTGGTGACATTTACCATACCATCATGACTGCAACATCCTCCTTCCACTCAGTGAGCCTTGTCTCTTCTCCAATCTGTTATGTTCTTGTGGGAGGAGGCTCAGTAGTCTGCTATATCCCTTCAAGGTCTTCAGCAATCAAATGGAAATCAACCCTCCATAGGCATCTCCTCTCCCTTGCCTATTCCAAGGTCTTCAACCCCCTTTCTGAAATTTCTCAGTCTCCCCTTCTCTCTTCTGAACTTTTCCGCAATTAAATTCCATTCATTTCATGCTACCTTGAATTTCATATTTTTATAAAATGTCATGAAAGCAGAAACTTGGCTAAAAAAACCTGAGGAATGGCAAATTGTGCATGTTTAGAAAAATAATTGCTGGAAAATAGTCAAATTTTAGCATGAAAATTTCATAAAAATGGGACCAATTTTGAATTCACAATGAAATGTAAAAATGCCCAAATGTCACACATTCTTAAAATATATTTTTTCCAACTCTAATTATGACCAATGGTTGGATAGGGAGCTGTGATGCAGCTAATACTGCAAAACTATCACTAAGCATAAAGGTGTGATCCAGTGCTCACTAAAGTCAATAGGAGTCTTTTCCACTGAATTGAATGGACTTTGGATCAGGACTTAATTTACTTACTAATTGCATTACTTACACAAACTTTAAAAGTAATTATTTTTGTTTCATTTATGTTCAACTTAATTTGTAGTCAAAATGTTCAAAGTGATTTTGTAACAGATTCACTTTTAGAATTAAACAATGGGAGAGATTTCGATTAACTTTGGGATCATGTAGCACAAGAAGTTGGCTAAAAACTGTGAACAAGCTTTGTATTTAGAAAAAGTATTGGGCTCTGTGCCAACTTTGAAAGAAAAAAAATGGACTCTATATAAAGAAGTTACTATTCAAATAATATCTTTGGGCCTTATTCTGGAAACCCAAACTCTTATCCACATGAGCACTCCTTAGTCATGCAAAAAGTCCCATTGAAATTAATTCAGACAATGAAACAAAAGATAATACAGGACCTGATCCACCAAACTCTTATGTGAACAGCCAATTTACTTACAACTGAGATAAGACTAATCATGAGCCAGATTCTGATACCTTTACGTAAAGTAGGACCTTACTCTTTAAGTAGTTCTATTGATTTCAATGAGCCTTAGTCAGCATGAGCAAGGGTATCAGAATCTGGCCTTGTGAATAAAGGTTTGCAGAACAGAGCTGTATATTTGTTTCCTTAGCATATAGAGTCAAAGGAGTCCAGATATCCATGTTCTCATGGCAGACATTAATTCTTCCCCATTTTATTTGTGAAAGATACTATAACTCTGAGAAAATGTTAATGAATCATTCATATATAACAGTTTTAAAAATTAATCCTTGCAGGTTTACAGTTCCCCCATAAAGGCAGAATGTAAGCAATTAATTTTTTTAAAGAGTTTATTGTATTTTTTTTATATCATGTATGCCAAATCAAAGTCTACCATTTGTTTTGAATCAGTAAATATATTTGAGGACTCCATGAAGTGCATATCTTCTAAACTATCGTAAAATATGTTTCACTTCCCATACTAAAATCTGGTGTATTCACTTTTTTATCAGCTTTTGCTCAAAGTATAGCTGCTTAAAGGAGATTAGTGTGGTGGTTTAATCTAATATGACTATTGGGTATCTGAGTCTTATTCTTGCTGTCTCAAAAGACAGGGGAAGGAGCAAAAGGGGGTAGTACAAAAAGTACATCTACTACTTTATATCATTAAAACTGCTACACTGTATTTTAACAGATATTCAATGGTATGTACAGGAAAAAATAGCTTAACCTTTACAAAAATATGTTAGGATGCTTTTTCTTGACAATAATATTCCTGAATGTCTGTTAAAATACTTTTCAACAGTATTAATAATAAAAAGTAGTAGAGTGCTTTATTCCACCACAAGCTACTTCTGGCAACAACAACAACAACAAAAAGTAGTTTTAACCACCACCTTATCTTGTGGAAACACCAAACAAGGACCACTACACATATGTGATTCTCTGAACACATTGCTGATAGAAATACTGTGTTTAAAGTTAGAAATGTCTCAGAGATCTCCTATGTAGTTTCAAAAGGAAGATCCTGGGTATATCAAGCATCAGAGTTAAATCCCCACATAGCGTCCTTGATAATTTAATTTATAATAGAGTGTAATGGACTCAAGGATGTAACTTACTGACAACTCTTATAAAACCTGCCTATTTCAGAATGGCACTTCACAGCTTACCCTACAAACTCTGAGAGCTTTTACCTGTATTCTAAGGCCTTGTCTACACTACGAGAGTACTTCGATTTTAGTTAATTCGACTATGTGGAATCGATATTACTAAGTCGAACGTGTGTGTCCACACTAAGGACAGTAATTCGACTTTGTGAGACTTTGTGAGTCCACACTAACGGGGCAAGCGTCGACATTGGAAGCGGTGCACTGTGGGCAGCTATCCCACAGTTCCCGCAGTCCCCGCTGCCCATTGGAATTCTGGGTCGAGCCCCAAATGCCTTCTGGGTAAAAAAATGTGTCGAGGGTGCTTTTGGGCACCTGTCGTCATCCGTCCGTCACTCACGCCCTCCCTCCCTCCCTCCCTGAAAGCGCCGGCGGGAAATCAGTTCGCGTGCTTTTCTGATTACTGACAGCGCGGACGCCACAGCAGTGCGAGCATGGATCCCGCTGCGACCATCGCTGCAGTTGTGGCAGTTCTCAACGCCTCGCAGCTTCTCCTCCACCTGTACCAGAGGCAGCTGCAGATCAATCATGAGAGGAGGCTACGGCACCACCGTGACGGCATGAAGTCGGACACTAGCTCCGACCTCTCTGAGAACATGAGACCCAGCGCCCAGGACATCTCGCTGTCACTGGGTCTTGTTGATACTGTTGAACGGCGATTCTGGGCCCGTGAAACAAGCACAGAATGGTGGGACCACATAGTGCTGCAGGTCTGGGATGAATCCCAGTGGCTGCGCAACTTTCGCATGCGGAAGGGGACTTTCCTCGAACTGTGTGAGTTGCTGTCCCCTGCCCTGAAGCGAAAGGACACCCGGATGCGGGCAGCCCTGACTGTCCAGAAGCGAGTGGCCATAGCCCTCTGGAAGCTCGCAACGCCAGACAGCTACCGGTCCGTCGCTAACCACTTTGGTGTGGGCAAGTCTACCGTGGGGGTTGCTGTTATGCAAGTAGCCAGGGCAATTGTCAAGCTACTGCTATCTAAGGTAGTGACCCTGGGAAACGTGGAGCTCATCAGAGATGGCTTTGCCGAGATGGGATTCCCAAACTGCGGTGGGGCTATAGATGGGACTCACATCCCTATCCTGGCACCGGACCAACAGGCCAGCCAGTACATCAACAGAAAGGGGTACTTTTCCATGGTGCTGCAAGCACTGGTGGACCATCGGGGACGTTTTACCAATATCTACGTTGGATGGCCTGGCAAGGTTCATGACGCTAGGGTGTTCAGGAACTCTGGTCTGTGTAGACGGCTGCAGGAAGGTCTTTACTTCCCGGACCACAAAGTAACTGTTGGGGATGTGGAGATGCCTACAGTCATCCTCGGGGACCCTGCATACCCGCTCATGCCCTGGCTCATGAAGCCCTACACTGGCGCACTGGACTCAGGGAAAGAACTATTCAACTACCGGCTCAGCAAGTGCAGAATGGTGGTGGAGTGTGCTTTTGGCCGTCTCAAGGGGAGATGGAGAAGCCTACTCACTCGCTGTGATCTCAGCGAGACCAATATCCCCATTGTGATAGCTGCTTGCTGTGTGCTCCACAATTTGTGTGAGAGCAAGGGGGAGACCTTTATGGCGGGGTGGGAGCTTGAGGCAAATAGCCTGGCTTCTGATTATGTCCAGCCAGACAGCCGGGCGATTAGAAGATCCCAGCGGGACGCGCTGTGCATCAGGGAGGCTTTGAAAGCCAGGTTCCTGACTGAGCAGGGTCTCCAGTGACTGTTCACTTTGTGGACACAGATACTGAACCTGCCCCCGTTTCTTTACCCAGTTACTGTTGACTATCCTTCCAAGTTACATACCCCCTTCCCCACCTTCCCAACAAATAAAATCTGTTCCGTTTTGTTACTGAACAAGGTTCTCTTTCTTACTGTTTTCGCGGGAATGTTTTAAACCGGGGACGCAGACTGTGGCGGGGGGCTCGTTTATTGTTTTGATGCAAATGATGCTTCTAAACTCCGGGAATGACAGGCTCCGCAGTGCTGGATTGGTTGTTTCAACGCAGCCTGCCAGCAGTCCTGGGCGGGACTGCATGTATGTGTCGGCCAAGTGACTTTCTGGCAGGGGGCGGAGGGTAACAGATCCCCTGCTGCGTGGCTCTGTGATCCAGGATAAGGACCGCGGCAGAAGATCTGTAACTGCCCTCCCCCGCCACAAAGTCACAGATCAACCCCCTCGCACCCCAGAACATGAAAACCGCCTCCCAGACTGACCAGGGTAACTGGTGACTGTACTGTGTATGTGTCCTGATGCTGGACCTGCCCCCGCCTCTGTAGCCTGCTACAGGTGACTGTCCTGTCCAAGTAACAAACCCCTTCCCCCCCTTCAGACAGAATCCCCTCTAAAAGACACTCTCGGAAACAGTACTTAACAGAAACAGATGTTTTATTATGAACCGCACATGAAAAGGGGGGGAGGAAACTTGGACGTGGGCTATTGTGAGATGGGTAGGAAAGGGCTTTTCAAACTTTGGAACAAGAGCCTTCCATTGCTGCAGCAGTGTGCAGGGGCCGACTGAAAGTTTTAACGGCCCTTGCCGCCCCTCCTTCTTTGGACTTTTGGTGAGGGGGGTGTGGGACTTGGTGGCGGGGGAGGGCGGTTAGAGATAGACAGCAGCAGGGCTCTGTCCTCCTGCCTCCGGTCTTGCAGAACATCCACTAGGCGCCGGAGCGTCTCCGTTTGCTCCCTCATTAGTCCAAGCAGGGTTCGAGTAGCCTGCTGGTCCTCCTGGCGCCACCTCTCCTCCCGTTCCATGACTGCTCTGTGCATTTGTGACAAGTTCTCCCTCCACTGTGTCGTCTGGGCTGCCTGCTCTCGTGAGCACTCCATAAGTTCATAAAACATGTCTTCACGCGTCTTTCTCTTCCTTCTCCTAATCTGCGCTAGCCTCTGGGAGTGTGATGCCAGGCTGGGTTGGGAGACAGTCGCAGATGTGTCTGTGGGAATGGGAAAAAGGGAGTAAATTCCTGAGACAGATAAATGAAGTTGCTAACAAAGAACATAGTCTTTCTCTGTGAACAACACCATGCACTGGACCTTTCACATGCGCACTCAGGACAAGGTCGAATTTTCGGCCCTCGCCTTCAGTGCCTGGGGTCTTGCAGTTGCGATCAGAGAAGCGTGGCAGGACACCTCTACTTTTGTTGCAGGAAAACATGGTAAGCCGTAGACTTGTGGCAGCTTAAAAATGTAATAGTAGCACTGGGCTCCTTTCGCACTGAATGCAAGGCCACTCTCTGCTGGCAGCAATCAGGGAAGCATGAGCTCTGCCCCTGTCCCACCACCTCGCGGCTGTCCCCGGGAAAGATCACTGTATGCTGCCCCTCTGCCGCCTCCACCGCGTGGCTGTAAAGCAGTCCCAATACTAACATTCCCCTCCCTAATTTAAAGCAGGGCGTCATGTGCGATATAACTCTAATGAGGATCTCGGAGAGCGAGAGGGGAAGAATGCTTCGGGAGACCATGCAGAGGCCAGGGCCGTATGCCGCCATGCTGTGCCGTGCCATGATCCCGGACTACTTACTGGACTCATGGCGTGGGAACGTGTGTTACCACGGTGGACCAGTTATGTTAAAATTACATGTTTAGATGTTTAAAGCACTCACTGCTTGATCCTTCCCCTGATTCGGTGTCCGGGGTAACGGCTGTGGACGGTTGGTAGGGGATCTCGGTAAGGGTGATGAAGAGCTCCTGGCTGTCAGGGAAATCAGCGGTGCAAGCGCTGTCGACTGCCTCGTCCTCCTCATCTCCTTCCTCATCTTCCCCGTCCGCTAACATTTCCGACGAGGAACCGGCCGTGGACAGTATCCCATCCTCTGAGTCCACGGTCACTGGTGGGGTAGTGGTGGCGGCCGCACCTAGGATGGAATGCAGTGCCTCGTAGAAACGTGATGTGTGGGGCTGGGATCCGGAGCGTCGGTTTGCCTCTTTGGTTTTTTGGTAGCCTTGTCTCAGCTCCTTGATTTTCACGCGGCACTACGTTGCATCCCGGCTGTATCCTCTCTCTGCCATGGCTTTAGAGATCTTCTCGTAGATCTTTGCATTCCTTCTTTTGGAGCGCAGCTCTGAAAGCACGGACTCATCGCCCCACACAGCGATGAGATCCAAGACTTCCCGATCAGTCCATGCTGGGGCCCTCTTTCTATTAGATTGCACGGCCAACTCTGCTGGAGAGCTCTGCATCGTTGCCAGTGCTGCTGAGCTCTCCACGCTGTCCAAACAGAAAATGAGATTCAAACTGCCCAGACAGGAAAAGGAATTCAAATTTTCCCGGGGCTTTTCCTGTGTGGCTGGTCAGAGCATCCGAGCTCGAAGTGCTGTCCAGAGCGTCAACAGAGTGGTGCACTGTGGGATAGCTCCCGGAGCTATTACCGTCGATTTCCATCCACACCTAGCCTAATTCGATATTGCCATTTCGAATTTAGCGCTACTCCTCTCGTTTTCGAGGAGTACAGAAGTCGAATTTAAGACAGCTCTATGTCGAATTAAATAGCTTCGTGGTGTGGACGGGTGCGGGGTTAATTCGATGTAACGGCGCTAAATTCGAGATAAACTCCTAGTGTAGACCAGGCCTAAGAGATAACACTAAGCCATTTATTTAGCCAATATTACAAGCAGAAGAAATCATCTGAAATGTAGACCTTAGTAGCTCCAGAAAACTCCCCAGATTTTGTGATTGGTGACAGATTTCAAATACTTGTGGGAATTGGGATGAGTTGCAATCATTTTGAGCCAGATACTCTGTCTGGCCCTTATGTAGGTGCTCGATGCTGAAGGGAGGAAGGGCACAATAACCCTAAAAGGGCCAGGCTGATTCCAGGCTCAGTGCATGCAGGGAAAGTTAGAAATAACTTATGGCTACAGCTCCACTCCTTTACACAGAGCCTAGCAGACCTGGGCAGACATTTGAGAGCAGGGCTGGATTTAGTAGCAGGCAACCCAGGTGACCAGCTTGGGGAGCACCAGGCTTTGATGCTGTTTTTGTTGTTAGTGACAAAAGGGAAAATAGAATGTTTGAAATAAAATGTTTTAGGTATTCCGTATGTGGATTCATTTTTCAGTAACCTCCTAGAATGTTCTGGACCTTGTAGAATCTCGTAGAACCTTCCAGACTTTGTGAGTACTAAATTTTCCTTGGAACCTCCTAGAATGTTGTCAGACATGCCCTCACGGGTATATAAGGGACAGGGTGTCACCAGTCAGTCAGTGAGATATAAGAATGAAGTGAAGTGAGAACCCAGCTGCTATATTGTGAAGCTTGTTTTACTGTATAATTGTGAAAGTGTCCTTGTGTTTTTAGACTTGAAGAGTGTAAATAACAATGAATAAAGGACATATATAATGAGATGCCAGATTTATCTATCAAACCCCTATCTATGCAACAATATAAAACAAATACTGTTACTTCTTTTGTCATGTTTAACACGTAATATTTGATGACTTTTTAAGACTGTGGAACATAGACTTTTGCTCCCCCTAATACTGTCTGTTTTCCCCTATAGAAAATAAAAGATGCCCCTGAAGAAGCCTTCAGGATCTCAGTATAGGAAACAAAAAGCTCAGCTGAGATCTAGTTTGTAGCAAGGGGCAAATCTGATAGGAAAATATCTGAAACAGAATAACATAGACCATACTTTAGGCAATCGTCCCAATGCAGAACAAATTGAGGAGTGCCGTATAAATGATGGAAATCCTATTATGAAGGAATTAGCAGATTTACCTGAAGATAAAGAATGGAAATGTGAGGAAAGTGATGGAGAATTGTCCAGTTTTCCTGGCAGCATAAAGGAAAGTAATGACAAAGAAAAATCTGGTTTACATGAAAAGGAGAGAAATGACAAAGAACAATCAGCCTTGCATGATGACAGAAGCAGCAGTGAGAAAAACTGCACACCAGAAATCGATACATCAGATCCTGCTTTATGGCTGGTGATCCTAAACTCTGCTTTTGAATGTGCTGGGCAAAATCAAGGATATGATGTTTCCAGTAAATGAGCAGAAGCAACACTTCTCAAAGTCATATTGTGAAATAGTGCTTGAGAATGGTGAGAAACTGAATCTGCGTTAGTTAGTTTACTCAAAATCAACTGACAAAGTGTTCTATTTTTTGTTGCAAAATATTTGATAAGAATGCCAAATCGTTGCTTCTGCTTTTGGGGTACAATTACTGGCATAACATAGCTAATGCTCTGAAGCAATATGAAAAGTTACCCAGCCATTTTACAGCTTACTCCAACTGGATGGAGGGCGAGTCCAGGCTCAAGCTGAATAAATGCATAGACGCAGAAAACCAGCACATTATTAATGTAGAAACCCAGCACTGAAGGAACATGCTCGAGCATCTGATCTCAATTACCCTCTTCCTTGAAAAGAATAATTTGGCTTTCTGGGGCTCGGCAGATAAATTATTCACTGAATATAACGGTAATCTCCCCAGTTTGCTAGAGCTCCTTGGGAAATACAACGATGTAATGCATGAGCACTTATGTTGAGTAGTTCAGAAAGAAGCTATGGACCATTACTGCAGCAAAACAATTCAAAACAAATTGATTGACCTTATGGCAAAGAAGGTGCTTGATAACATATTGACGTGGCTCGGAAAAGCGAAGTACTACGCCATATTAATGGAATGCACTCCTGACATTAGTCACAGTGAAAAGATGTCATTTACAGTAAGATTTGTTGACGATGAGGATGGTTGTATCCAAGTAAAGGAACACTTTATCTGTTTCCGGTCTGTGGACGACTCTACTGGAAGAGGCCTAACAGAACTGTTTATGAATGCTTTGAATGAGAATAAAATGAAGCGTCAGGACTGCTGCAGCCAAGGCTATGACAACGGTACAAACATGAAGGTAAGAAACAGTGGCGTCCAGGCAAGGATCCTTGCACTGAATCCAAGAGCTTTCTTCATGCTTTGTGGCTGCCATTCCCTCAAGGTGGTTGTGTCAGATGCAGCGTCATTTTCTTTAGATTCAGTATCTCTCTTCAAAGTACTGGAAAGGATATACGTCCTGTTTTCAGCATCAACTATCAGGTGGAAGATCCTCACAGACAATGTTACAAATCCGAGTGTGAAGCCGCTAAGAGATACTCGCTGGGACAGCCCATTGATAGCATAAGGCCAGTGAGGTACCAAGTGATGAGGTTTACGATTCCCTAAGGGAATTGATGCAGTTGAGTAAAGCTGAGGTCAGAATCAGACACGAGGTGCAAAGCCTGGCAAACCAGATCACTGGCTTCAGATCTCTGGTCTCAGCTATGGTTTGACACAATATATCCTGTTCCAAGTAAATGTTGTAAGCAAGGCATTACAAACTCAGGCGATGGACATCGTAACCACTATTACTTTGAGGAGAAGCTGCCATGATCTCACTGTGGCCTATAGAGACAACAGATTTGAAGATGCCATCAATGCTGCCAAAGAAATGGCAGAAAACTTAGGAGTTGAGCCTGTCTTCAAGGAAACCTGTATTCATCAGAAGAAGAGATAGTTTTGTTACAAGGGCAAAGATGAGGTGATGGGAAGCTCAGAAGAAAAATTCAAAAAGGAGGTTTTTTGCTCACTCGTTGACACTGCTTAAGTGTCCATTAAAGTTGACACTGCTCAAGTGTCCATTTGGACAAATGAAGCACCACAAAAATACCTGCAGGGTTTTGTATGACCCTAGTAAGCTGCCAGCAGACAGGAAAACAATCTTTAACTATTTTGCGGACATTCACCAGATGCTGACACATGGAAAATGTTCGGACATCAGTGATAAAGACCTCTGTGTCAAATTAGACAATATCCATCACATTTTGCAACACAGGAAGCACTCTCCACTCCAAGTTCTCCAGTTCATTCATGAGCAGAGCTGAAGGACACTTTTCCTCATGTGTGGATAGCTTTGAGGATTCTGCTCACACTGCCAGTCACAGTCGTGAGTGATGAGCACAGCTTTTCGAAGCTCAGAATCATTAAAACATATCTTCAATCGATTATGGCCAATGAGAGACTGACATCACTTGCTATTTTATCGCTTTAAAATGCCATTGGCCAGTCTTTTAATCTCTCTTATGCGGTCCTTCAGTTTGTGAGGGCAAAGGCGAGAAAAGTGACCTTTTGAACTAAAGGACTAGGGTTAAGTCTGTTACTGTAACACTGTTTAATACTGGTCCACCAAATGTTGGTGTACAGTTCAGTTTCTTGAGGTTAGTACATCTCTGTTATTCTTAAAATTAAAAAGTTTCTATAAGCTTAGAGAAAATGTATATTTTTATTTGTTTATATTTGGCATGAATAAATACACATTTACAGAGCCTTGTGTGCAAATTTATCATCTTATATGACAGGGATAAATCTGCATGCAATTCATATATCAAAGTCATGAAATGAGCTACAAATGCAATAAAAATAAGGTATTGAAAAGTTGAACAAATGGAGGGGGGGCACTATTTGGTCTAGGGCAAGCCCTGTTTGAGAGGTACGACACAGCACCTTATCTAAGTATGTAGAAGTAACTGTGTTGCTTCTGCACTTGCAGAGCTCCAAGAGCTATTCTGCTCAGACACCATAGCTCTGTATCTCCCCAAACTCAGGACTGAGCCTATAAGGTACAACTGAGCCTTGCTCTGAAATACAGACTCTTCCCATGCATACCAGCTAAAGAGCCAGTGCATGAGACGCAGCTAGGAGGAAATTAAAGGGAGGGCATCAGAGCTATTCAAGAAGCTAGGATGCTACTGCCTCCTTAAGCACTTCAAAACAATCAAGGTCATAACCAAGAAAAGGATGACAAGCTGTATATGCCTATGAATGAAAACAAATGGAACCTCTCCCTACATTCCTGATATCATGCCCGTTGACATGGTAACCCACAAGTTAGATTGAAACTCTTTAACTTCAACCAGGTATTTTCGAGCACCCTGAAATGGATGAAAAAGGTGTCCGCAATTTGTTTTTCTAGGAGGCAATGAGTTATAATCTAGTGGCTTGTCACATTTAGGAAAGATTGAAGGTGAAACACCAGCTTTCACAGTTGAAATTCATTCCCTTGATTTAGTGCATTTAGTCCAGTATTGAATCCTGTGAACCCTACTTCATCATGCCTTCATCAAGAAAATAACAGAACCTCACAGGAAATGATGCAGTTTTCTTACTACAGACTAGTACAATAAGTAATCACTTTTAACTTGACCAACTTTTTCAAAAGTAGGCTTCAATGGGAGTTGCTGGGTGCTCAGCACTTTTGAAAATCAGGTCACTTAGGTGCTTAAATAAAGGATTTGGAAGCCTAAACACAGGCATTCATTTCACTTTTAGAAGTTTGATAGTTATAAAGTATGTTAGATAGTAATTTCTCATTTCTGCTCCTGTTTTATACCTACAGTTTTTAGATTGTATTTTTAATTGAGATAAAAAAGCTTATTGAAGCCAGAATATTCTTTTTCCCTAAACAAAAAAATGCAGCTAATGTTTGTGAATAGAGTTTTAGCACGCTGAGAAAATTAATTAAACATTTTTTCTCAGTGGGATAGTCTCATGAGATACACATCTCCAGGATCCAACCAGGAAGGCATTCATACAACCTTTTCTAACATCAGTACAATCTGTAACACTGTGAAACTCCACTCTGACCCACAATAGAAGATAGTGTAGCTATTTTCTGTTTTGCCTATAGAAAGCCCAATCCTACATTTCTGACTGAGGCAAAATTCTCATCGACTTCAGTAGAAAAACTGTCTGAGTCAGGATGACAGAAGAGAAATTTTAAGTTACGATAGTAAACAGCGTACAATGTGATGTTTGACATACTGCAAATATAGTAAAAACTGAATATTTGATTCAATATATCAATATAATTGGAACACCTGTCCCCACACCCAACTACCTCAAAAAGAATTATGAAGGACCCCTTGCTGATAGCACTAAAAGTGATAACATATGAGGCCTTTTTCTATCTAATACAGGTGTAAAACGAGTGGCTATTGAAGTCAATGGATTTACACTGCTGTAAAACTGATGTAAGTGGGATCAGCAATAGGCTCATCATCTAATGCTTGGAACTGCTTCAATAAAAAGACTAGAACTAAGAAGAGCACCTTAGTCCTTAGGTACTTTGGTAGTGGGTGCTATAAAAACTGTAAAAAAATAGAAGACTGACTTCACAATTGCATAACCACAGTGATCACATTAGTGAAAATAATATTAGTCTTTAGCTAGGGCTGAAGTCACCAACCCTGACAAAACTCCACTTGGGCAAATAAATAATTGGTTCCACATTTAGCAGTATATTAACAAAGCAAGCACACAGGCACCATGGTGATGGTAACAGTATATAAAACCTGAATAGAATGCATAGTTCTTGAGCTCTACTTTATGCACTAGCTTCTCTCTGAATCCAGAGTCAAATCCAGGTTTCAGTCATGATATTCAAAGTCTTTCACAGGACTGACCCAAGCAACCTGACAGACTACTACTTCCTGATCATGATCCCTAGGATATCTACATTATCAGGAACAATGGAACTGTCACCCAGCCAGTAGGGTGAGACTTGCGAGCATGAGAGACAGTGCTCTCTTAGAAACTGGCCCAACATTGTGAAACTCACAAGAGATTCCGGTGACAACAAACCTTCATAACAACCTTCTTTGGCTTTCTCACATACAAAGAAAAAAAAAATAGCAGGGAAAAGAGAAAAACAGATTCATTTCAACTACATTTGTAAGACACTGAAATAACATAATGCAATGTGTGTGCGTGTGTTTATGTGTGTGTGAGTGGAGAGGGAGAGAGAAAACTCACACTGAAAATGAAACAACCACAGAGTGAACGTATAACAACAAAGACATAGACCAAGACTTTCTGTGTATCCCAAATACGGCAAAGATCAGAAGAAGCAAAAAAAGAAAGATTTCCTCTTTGGTTAAATTTTTTTAAATTACTAAAAAAAAATAGCAAGACTAAGTTTAATTCATAATTTAAGACATCCATATTTCAGTAGCTAGTACACTAAACTGATAATTGTTCACAAAAACAGCTAGAACATATCTGTTTGTTTTTCATATACTAGTAAAAAAAGAACAGACACCATAAAATACTCAACCTCACAAGTTTTTAGCTTCTCTGTCACATTTCAGTGCACTTAATATCCTTCTGTCATATTATTTATGACTTCACAAAGAAACCAGTTATTTCTTATTATCTCTTCAATAAATAAGTAAAGCAGTGTATGCTGCAGAGCTACAATTTGTTAACGAGACGGCCTACAAAATCGTCATGGTATCTAGTCTCAGAAGCTTGCACAGCATCTAACTATTAGAGCTTGCCTCAATCCTGAAGAGTAATTGCATTTTTTACACATTGATATGTTCCAATCTGATGGACAAGACATACGTTTTGAAGTGGATTACATAAACCAGATAAAGCTTTCCTTGATGCACTTAATATTGATCAAAAGAAAGACTCTCAACTGTTTTTATATACATTATATTATTAACATTTCTACCAATGCATCTCCAGCAGGTTGCCTTCTTCTATGATGATAAGGAAGGCAGTTCAAAACTATGAGTTGTGGGTTTCATGTGGGAGAAATGTAACACCACAAATTCCCACAACAATGATTTCTTTGAAAGCCGTGAACTAATAACATAAAAATATTAGTTTATATTTTAAAACATAACTGGAGGCCTGATCCAAATCCCATTGAAGTAAATGCGTCTTTTCATTGATTCCAATGGACTTCGCATCAGACTCTAAATGCCGGTTGAAATAATTAACTTCTCCACCCTTTTTATACCTTTTTTGTGCCATAGCCATAAGAAAGTACAAGTAATTATCATGGAATTATTTGTAAATTTAGAAAGGGAGAAAAAATTATCAATACATATGTTTCTCACTTGCAATAAGCACCACTCCCCTAAAGTCTCTAGCAGCTTTTCCCCATAATATGTTGTCTTGTTCACCATATGATGTCTTATCTTGAAGTTTCGTAGGTTCTCTTGATTCATTTTATTAGGTCTCTAGGGCCCTTTGGAGTCTCCCCCCCTCCCCCAATCTGGTACTATTTCACTTCTTAGTATATCAGTTCACTTGTACTCTGCATTGTTTAAGTGTAAGTGATAGGTAATTTCATTCCTGTGTATGTTTTTCCTCCTACTATTCTTTTAGTAGGAAAAAATATTCTTATACTAACACCCCAACATTTTTTTAGAGAAATCACTGCAGGGAGTGCCCTTCTCCCTAAAGATGTATATCCAGATTATTGCAGATCTAATACATAAATGTGTTGTGACTATCAACCAGTACATGGATGACCACATTAAAGTTCTTAGGCAACCTCCTGAGCAGATAGAGCACAGCATTTATCTTGTTGATCAGACATTATGGCTAGAAGAAATAATCTTATGCAAGATATTTTGGAATGGGAAATAAGCAATAGTTATGAAGAATTAAGCTGCATTACATTATTATGCAGACTGGACTCAGATCTTTAAACCTAAAAAACTGGATGAAATACAAGTAAATCTGTAGGTTTCAGAGTGGTAGCCATGTTAGTCTGTATCAGCAAAAACACTGAGGAGTACTTGTGGCACCTTATAGACTAACAAATTTATTTGTGCATAAGTTTTCGTGGGCTAAAACCAACTTCATCAGATGCATGGAGTTGTAAATACAGTAGGAAGATATATATAACAGAATATGAAAAGATGGGAATTGCCTTACCAATGGGGGGGGTCGAGACAATTCAGTTAAAGTGGGCTATTATCAACAGGATGAAAAATCACTTTTGTAGTGGTAATCAGGGTGGCTCATTTCAAACAGTTAACAAGAAGGTATAAGTAACAGTAGGGGTACGTCTACACTTACCTCCGGGTCCGACGGCAGGCAATCGATGTTCTGGGATCGATCCCGGAAGTGCTCGCCGTCGACGCCGGTACTCCAGCTCGGCGAGAGGAGTACGCGGCATCGACGGGGGAGCCTGCCTGCAGCGTCTGGACCAGCGGTAAGTTCGGACTAAGGTACTTCGAATTCAGCTACGTTATTAACGTAGCTGAATTTGCGTACCTTAGTCCGAAGTGGGGGGGTAGTGTGGACCAGGCCTAGGAGAAAATTAGCATGGGGAAATTAGTTTTTTTTTTAGTTCCTGTAATGACCCATACACTCCCAGCCTTTATTCAGGCCTAATTTGATGGTGTCCAGTTTGAAAATTAATTCCAGTTCCGCAGTTTCTCGTTGGAGTCTGTTTTTCAAGTTTTTTTGTTGAAGAATTGCCACTTTTAAGTCTGTTATTGAGTGTCCAGGGAGGTTGAAGTGTTCTCCGACTGGTTTTTGAATGTTATAATTCTTGACGTCTGATTTGTGTCCATTTATTCTTTTGCGTACAGACTGTCCAGTTTGGCCAATGTACATGGCAGAGGAGCATTGCTGACACATGATGGCATATATCACATTGGTAGATGTGCAGGTGAACGAGCTCCTGATGGTGTGACTGATGTGGTTAGGTCCTATGATGGTGTCCCTTGAATACATATGTGGACAGAGTTGGCAACGGGGTTTGTTGCAGGGATAGGTTCCTTGGTTAGTGTTTTTGTTGTGTGGTGTGTAGTTGCTGGTAAGTATTTGCTTCAGGTTGAGGGGCTGTCTGTAAGCGAGGACTGGCCTGTCTCTCAAGGTCTGTGAGAGTGAGGGATCGTCCTTCAGGATAGCTTGTAGATCCTTGATGATGCACTGGAGAGGTTTTAGTTGGGGGCTAAAGGTGACGGCTAGTGGCGTTCTGTTACGTTCTTTGTTGGGCCTGTCCTGTAGTAGGTGACTTCTTGGTACACTTCCGGCTCTGTCAATCTGTTTCTTCACTTCAGCAGGTGGGTACTGTAGTTTTAAGAACACTTGATAGAGATCCTGTAGGTGTTTGTCTCTGTCTGAGGAATTTGGAGCAAATGCGGTTGTATCTTAGAGCTTGGCTGTAGACAATGGCTCACGTGATGTGGTCTGGATGAAAGCTGGAGGCATGTAGGTAAGTATAGCAGTTAGTAGGTTTCAAGTATGGGGTGGTGTTTATGTGACCATAGCTAATTAGCACTGCAGTGTCCAGTGTGGAAGTAGAGCAAGGCCTGACAGGGATTGGAAGGGGATTTCAATGCAAACAGTCTCTTCTGTTAGCAAGAGTCAGGCTAACTGTAACCCTAATAACGCGAGATTTGTAGAAGCGAGGATTGTGTGAGGCGAGTGGGAAAGAACTGTGTGAGAAGTTGTTGTGACCTTGTGTAGATAATATGGAATGTAGACTAGAGTCTAAATAAGTGAGAAAAATAAGATATCAGGATGACCTATGTATAAACAAAATGCAGCTGTTGCTCATTATTGTCTGTAACAAAGGTATAAATGCTTGCTATAATTGTTTACCTGTAGAGAGACCTGTTCAGCTCTCTCCCTCCACGCAATTGCTAGAGATAATAAAGTATCTGATTTGCTGCACCCAGCCAGAAGAGTGAGAACTCTGTTTTTCTCCGACACCAGGAAGTGGATCTCTTGTGTGGACTGGTCCAGGCTGAGGTTGATGGTGGGGTGGAAAATTATTGAAATCCTGGTAGAATTCCTCAAGAGCCTCTTTCTCATGGGTCCAGATGATGAAGATGTCATCAGTGTAGCGCAAGTAGAGTAGGGGCATTAGGGGACGAGAGCTGAGGAAGCATTGTTCTAAGTCAGCCATAAAAATGTTGGCATACTGTGGGGCCATGCGGGTACCCATAGCAGTGCCACTGACTTGAAGGTATACATTGTCCCCAAATGTGAAATAGTTGTGGGTGAGGACAAAGTTCAGCCACCAGGTTTGCCGTGACATTATTGGGGATACTGTTCCTGATGGGAGTGGATGGGTCACTAAAAGAATTAAAAAAAACTAATTTCCCCATGCTAATTTGCCCCCACTGTTACTCACACCTTCTTGTTAACTGTTTGAAATTAGCCACCCTGATTACCACTACAAAAGTGATTTTTCATCCTGTTGATAATACCCCACTTTAATTGAATTGTCTCGACCCCCCACTTGGTAAGGCAACGCCCATCTTTTTATGTTCTGTTATATATATCACTCCATGCATCTGATGAAGTGAGTTTTAGCTCACGAAAGCTTATGCCCAAATAAATTTGTTAGTCTATAAGGTGCCACAAGTACACCGCTACCTCGATATAACGCGACCCTATATAACACGAATTCGGATATAACACGGTAAAGCAGTGCTCCGGAGGGGCAGGGCTGCGCACTCCGGTGGATCAAAGCAAGTTCAATATAACGCAGTTTCACCTAAAATGCGGTAAGATTTTTTGGCTCCCGAGGACAGCATTATATCGAGGTAGAGGTGTACGCCTCGGTGTTTTTAAATAAATCTGTAGATTTGCACATGTCCTGTGTTCATTTGAGAGTAAATCCCTAATACTTTCCTAGAATCTATCCCATACCATATTTTTTCTTTCTGAAATCTGTGATTCAGGAAGAATGATGAAAGAAATTTTATTTGTCTGTGTATAGGGTGTGTGTGTGTGTGTGTGTGTGTGTGTTTTTCTTTGGCATGAAAGAAGGAAAGTAAGATGTATAGAATAACTCTTTCATGGAAGCGACAATATGAATCTTCTGTTGGCAGATTTCCCATCTGTGAAACCATTATTAAGAAAATAATCGCCACAAATAAAAAAAAAATAGTCAATGGAAAATGCCAGGATGAATATGACCACAGTTCAGGTAGGTGCTTTGTGTTGGTTTGTAACACTCATTTAGGCATATATTATATGGTTAGTTTCTAATAATCAAGTCTTTTACTCTCACAAACTAATTGTTAATATGCAGAGCCTGCTCATTGATGTAATTTATCTGCATTTATAATGCTGCAAAATGTCATGATTTGTAAATAAAAACTACAGCCTGTCAGCTCTTCTTCCATGATTTCCAGAGCACTGGAGATTTTTCATTCCCTCAGATCAAAAATTCTGTAGACATACCAATATATGAATTTGTCACAAAACAGATTCTTAAAATAGTGGCCATTCTTAATGGGGAGTAGGATAAAAAAAATAGGATCCTTTTCACAACCACAGTGATCTTAATCATAGAACTGGAAGGGACTTTGAGAGGTCATCTAGTCCAGTCCCCTGCACTCATGGCAGGACTAGTATTACCTAGACAAGTGTTTGTCTAACCTGCTCTTAAAAATCTCCAATGATGGAGATTCCACAACCTCCCTAGGCAATTTATTCCAGTGCTTAACCACCCTGACAGGAAGTTTTTCCTAATGTCCAACCTAAACCTCCCTTGCTGCAATTTAAGCCCATTGCTTCTTGCCCTATCCTCAGAGATTTAAAAAAAAAACATTTTTTTCTCCCTTCTTCTTGTAACAACCTTTTCCGCACTTGAAAACTGTTATTATGTTCCCCCTAGTCTTCTCTTTTTCAGACTAAACAAACCCAATGTTTTCAATCTTCCCTCATAGGTCATGTTTTCTAGACCTTCAATCATTTTTGTCGATCTTCTCTGGATTCTCTCCAATTTGTCTACATCTTTCCTGAAATGTGGCGCTCAGAACTGGACACAAAACTCCAGTTGAGGCCTAAAACACACCTGCTAATACACCCCAGAATGATGTTTTGCGGTCCACTATGACCCCCCAGATCCCTTTCCACAGTACTTCTTCCTAGGCAGTCATTTCCCATTTTGCAGAAACAAAAGAAAGCTTATCAGTTCATACAATTCTAAGTGCCTTTGATATGTACAGATCTTAGAACTCTATATTTTCTGCTCATCGATTACTTGATTGACCCTGATGGTGAACCAAACGTTTGGTCCTATGTGTCTGTTTATATAACCTA
Organism: Emys orbicularis; assembly: GCF_028017835.1. Taxonomy (NCBI): domain Eukaryota; kingdom Metazoa; phylum Chordata; order Testudines; family Emydidae; genus Emys; species Emys orbicularis. The sequence goes on from NC_088683.1 coordinate 47,797,304, forward strand.
TAGGCCTGTCGACACATAAAAGTATAGTATACCGGTATACTTAAAGTGGTACAACTCCTTAGTGTGGATGCAGTTATATCTGTATAAAGATGCTTTATAGCTAATCCATATGGGAAGGAAAATAAGATATACCAGTATAAGGCACCTTTATATTGATATAACTACTTTCATACTGGTATTGTACTAGTATAACTATTTTGGTTTAAAAATAATCACACCCCTAACCAGCACCAGTTAAAAAAAAGTGTCTATAGACCAGGCTTATAGCTGTGATGTTGTCTGATTGTATTATCATGTGATATCCTTTCAAGGATCCTTGAAAGTTCAGGTGAGTTAACTAGACTGCTCTAAGCTTAGGAAAGAATTTATTTTTGATGTTTTTCTCTTCCCCCACCCATCATTTTTGTGCAGTCATGAAGTTTGAGTGAGCTTCCCATCTGGTGTCCATTATTACCAATTTTTGTGAGGCACCCTGAAAGAGTCCCATATATGACTAAATTACCTAAGTTACCAGAAGAGAGACTGTGTTACTTGCTGGCCACAATGAACCACCTCCTCTTGGTAATTTGCAGAGACAGTCTGTTATATTGTGAATTGGAATCAATTATCAATTTTTTACCACTGATGATAAACTGTGCTTCAGCAGAGATAACAGAGCTCTATTGGTTACCTTCCATGCTAAATCTGTGAATGATGCTGTCACCTAAACTGACAAAGATCGATATTACCAATAGAGATCTCAGCTGTGCTACCACTACTTTGAAGAGTTTGGTTAAAACTCTTGGGCTTCTGACAACCCAAATAGTCAAAGCTGTACTGGTCATCATCCTGGCAGCCATGTTCATATAGAGGCCTGATTCAAAGCCCAGTGGAGTCCAAGGAAAGACTCTGGCTGACTCCAAAGGGCTTTGGATCAGGACTTGATTCTGCAAGGTGTTGAGCTCTCCCAGGAGATACTGAATGCCTTCAACTCCCACTGAAAACCTAATGAGTTGTGGATGCTCAGAACCTCACAGGTTTTCTCATCACTTTGCAGAGTAGGGCCCACAAGCATATGAGTATGGTCAGATAGATATTTGCAAAAAACTTATGCACATTAAAGTTGTGATTAAAAGCCAGGTTTTTACCAAGCTTTTCCTGATGCACGTCTCGGATTTCTGAAAATCTAGCATCATTCTTAGTCCCTTTGATTCTTTGATGCAATAGAAAATAGAAACCCTTTTCACTATAGTTATCAGTTCTTCATATGAACATTTTTGTTCACAGACTTACAAAACACTTTTGCTTTAAATAGTCTGTTTGACCAGGGAGGAGTATAAAAATATTGCTCAGGCATGCAGGAGTGAAATCAGGAAGGCCAAATCACACTTGGAGTTGCAGCTAGCAAGAGATGTTAAGAGTAACAAGAAGGGTTTCTTCAAGTATGTTAGCAACAAGAAGAAAGTCAAGGAAAGTGTGGGCCCCTTACTGAATGAGGGAGGCAACCTAGTGACCGAGGATGTGGAAAAAGCTAATGTACTCAATGATATTTTTGCCTCTGTCTTCACGAACAAGGTCAGCTCCCAGACTGCTGCACTGGGCAGCACAGTATGGGGAGAAGGTGACCAGCCCTCTGTGGAGAAAGAAGTGGTTCGGGACTATTTAGAAAAACTGGACGAGCACAAGTCCATGGGGCCGGATGCGCTGCATCCGAGGGTGCTAAAGGAGTTGGCGGATGTGATTGCAGAGCCATTGGCCATTATCTTTGAAAACTCATGGCGATCGGGGGAGGTCCCGGATGACTGGAAAAAGGTTAATGTAGTGCCCATCTTTAAAAAAGGGAAGAAGGAGGATCCGGGGAACTACAGGCCAGTCAGCCTCACCTCAGTCCCTGGAAAAATCATGGAGCAGGTCCTCAAGGAATCAATTATGAAACACTTAGAGGAGAGGAAAGTGATCAGGAACAGTCAGCATGGATTCACCAAGGGGAAGTCATGCCTGACTAACCTAATTGCCTTCTATGATGAGATAACTGGCTCTGTGGATGAGGGGAAAGCAGTAGATGTGTTATTCCTTGACTTTAGCAAAGCTTTCGATACGGTCTCCCACAGTATTCTTGCCACCAAGTTAAAGAAGGATGGGCTGGATGAATGGACTGTAAGGTGGATAGAAAGCTGGCTAGATCGTCAGGCTCAATGGGTAGTGATCAATGGCTCCATGTCTAGTTGGCAGCCGGTTTCAAGCGGAGTGCCCCAAGGGTCGGTCCTGGGGCCGGTTTTGTTTAATATCTTTATTAATGATCTGGAGGATGGTGTGGACTGCACTCTCAGCAAGTTTGCAGATAACACTAAACTGGGAGGCATGGTAGATACACTGGAGGGTAGGGATCGGATACAGAGGGACCTAGACAAATTAGAGGATTGGGCCAAAAAAAACCTGATGAGGTTCAACAAGGACAAGTGCAGAGTCCTGCACTTAGGACGGAAGAATCCTATGCACTGCTACAGACTAGGGACCGAATGGCTAGGTAGCAGTTCTGCAGAAAAGGACCTAGGGGTCACAGTGGACGAGAAGCTGGATATGAGTCAACAGTGTGCTCTTGTTGCCAAGAAGGCTAATGGCATTTTGGGCTGTATAAGTAGGGGCATTGCCAGCAGATCGAGGAACGTGATCGTTCCCCTTTATTCGACATTGGTGAGGCCTCATCTGGAGTACTGTGTCCAGTTTTGGGCCCCACACTACAAGAAGGATGTGGAAAAATTGGAAAGAGTCCAGCGGAGGGCAACAAAAATGATTAGGGGTCTGGAGCACATGACTTATGAGGAGAGGCTGAGGGAACTGGGATTGTTTAGTCTCCAAAAGAGAAGAATGAGGGGGGATTTGATAGCTGCTTTCAACTACCTGAAGGGGGGTTCCAAAGAGGATGGAGCTCGGCTGTTCTCAGTGGTGGTAGATGACAGAACAAGGAGCAATGGTCTCAAGTTGCAGTGGGGGATGTCTAGGTTGGATATTAGGAAACACTATTTCACTAGGAGGGTGGAGAAGCACTGGAATGCGTTACCTAGGGAGGTGCTGGAATCTCCTTTCTTGGAGGTTTTTAAGGCCCGGCTTGACAAAGCCCTGGCTGGGATGATTTAGTTGGGAATTGGTCCTTCTTTGAGCAGGGGGTTGGACTAGATGACCTCCTGAGGTCCCTTCCAACCCTGATATTCTATGATCCTATGATTTGTTTCCTCAATCTGAATGTAAGCCAAACCCCACTGGTGTCAGTGAGACTCTATTGACTAGAGCTAGGCAGGAAGTGGTTTTCCCATCCTGTGAGAATTGTCAAGATTTCAAAATGTATTCTTGTCCCAAACTGTAACAAAAGTCAAAATTTCAAAAATTTTCACAAACCAAAAATCCCCCCCCAAAAGTTTGAATTGGCTCAATTAAAATGTTTTGTTTTGATTTAAAACATTTTTTATTTTCTTTTTATTTATTACATTTTATGACTATAAATTAAATTTCTAAACAAAGTCATTTCAACCATAAAAAGGAACATTTTCATTTTGAAAATGTTGAAACAGGACAATTTCAACTCTTTTTAAACTTTTCAAAATAAGAAGTTTGTTGAAACTGGCCCTTTCTCCTGAACAATTATGGTTTCAATGAACTGGCATTTTCCAATGAAAAAATATTTTGTGTAAAAATTCCTGACCAGATCTACTATTAACGTGCATGTCAATGGATAAAGCTTTTGACAGTTTTTGATGAGAAATATTCATAGGTGATATCAAGAGTTGCTTGAACAAAATCCTAGTTGCTGAATTGAAAATGTAGCTCCTAGGCTGGCAGGAAATCTAGAAAGCAGAACTTTTTTTTTTTTTTTTTAATTTTAAAAGCTCTTGGCACTTTTTTATATTTTATAGCTTTGATCAAATTATGTAAACAGAATTAGTAAATAAACTATCAGTTTTTAACACCATAGTAAACAAAATATGAGAAAAAGATGTATTTCTCTTCCACATCAGATCATCAATCTGTCACTAGCAGGTTGCTTGCTTGTAAAACAAGCAGTTCAGATTTACAGCACTGTTTTTCTTTCTCTGTTTCATTATTTCTAACAAAGTGGTTAGCTAAAATATTTTTTCTCTAGCGACACTACGTGGTTCCACTTCCTTTCCCCCCCCCCCCCCCGTCTCTGTAGATATCAGAAAAGTGCTAAAAAAAAATCCCTCCAAATTCAGAAAGTGTCTGAACAATCCTTCTATTCACGTAAAGGTTTGTCGAGATTCAAGGACCTAAGAACTGAAAGAGAAGCAGGAGTACTACATTCTGATATCCCACTATCTCTTTTCGAATAGGGTCAACATTAATGCAGGTTCCCAGAACAGCAGAATTCAGAGTTATGAAAAACTCGGGAATGGAGGTTGTTTTTAACTCTGATATGTTCGTAAGTCTGAACAAAACACTATGGTTGTTCTTTCAAAAGTTTACAACTGAACATTGATTTAATACAGCTTTGAAACTTTATGATGAAGAAGAAAAATGCTGCTTTCCCTTTATTTTTTAGTAGTTTATGTTTAACACAGTACTGTATTTGCTTTTTTGTGTGTGTGTCTTTGCTGCTGCCTGATTGTGTACTTTTGGTTCTAAATGAGGTGTGTGGTTGACTGGTCAGTTCGTAACTCTGGTGTTCGTAATTCTGAGGTTCTACTGTGTTTTCCCAGAAGTCACGAGGTACACATTGTCCACACTCACCAGAGAAGCAGATATTTCACATTTTTCTCTCCTAGCCTCTAACCAAAGGTAAAGCTGCAGTTTAGTACCTTATATTTGGAACTCGCTCTGAAAATTTATGACAACTCTGTCATTGAGAGAAACTTATCCAGGACACACTCTTTTAACAAATAGCCAAAAAAATAAAATAAAAACCCACTAGAGAGAATAGGGTAAACTAACAAAAGCTTTAGGAAGTATTCTTCCAATTCTTTTAATTCAGAAATGGGAAAAATAAAATTCCAATTAATACACAAAATTCAACTGGTGAAGTCTGACAAAAGGAAAGACAGGCTCTCTGAGAGAAACATGTAATTTCAGGGGACCTATCAATAATAGAAATATGGTAAAAATATGCCAGCTGGCAAAGTTTTGATTTTCCAGAGAAGCAAAACATGGAGAGGAAGTTTCAATTTTTTCAAGTAATAATAAACAGGCCACCATCAATAACAAGATTCAGACCAAATTACAGAAGTTCACCTCCTGGGGAGGCTCACATACTTTGTAGAGAAGCAGGCAAAGTCAGAAGACAAATGAGTAAAGCTTCATGTACTCTGCAGTAAACTTATCTTCAATTCTTTGGCAAGGTACTCAGGATTCTGCAGTTCTCCAGTGCTGCAGACTGGAATTTTTGCAGCAATTTATGTAAAGTTAAAATTGTAAGTTTCTACTGAATTAAAATCAGTACAGTGTTTGGTGTAATCTAATTTAGTATTAAATTAAATTTATTTTACTCTGTCTCTAAATTTCCAGTCTGTTGCACAATTTTGTATTGACAATGCACAACTGCATGGTAGAAGCTGGAGATTTTGACATCATGGTTAAAGGAGATTCAGAACTAGGGGCACTAATGGTGTGGGAGGTAAGTTTAGATTGTCAGATAAGCACATTAGTTTGGTGATTCTTCTCAAATGGTCAGTAGTTAAATAGCTACAATGTTGACATTTAAATCTCCATCAGCAGGCTTCCGATTAAGATGAAATGGGAACAGTTCACATCCCTTTTCGAGCTGTTGTTGTAGGCCAGGGGTCTCGGGCCGCTGCGGCCCACCAAGCTCCCAGCACACCCCCCCCGGAGTTATTTCCTGCAGCCACCAAGCTCCCCTCCCCGGCCGCCCCTCCTCCCCCCCAGCGCACTGCGTCCCTGCTCCTCTGCCTACCTCCCGGCGCTTCCCGCCGCCAAACAGCTGTTTGGTGGTGCTTAGCACTTTCCACGAGGGAGGGGGGGAGGAGTGGGGAGCCACATGCTCAGGGGAGGAGGCGGAGAAGAGGCGGGGCAGGGGCAGGGATTTGGGGAAGGGGCGGAGTTGGGGTGGGGACTTTGGGGAAGGGGTTGAAATGGGGGCGGGGAAGGGGTGGGGCCTAATTGAAGGGGTGGAGTGGGGGCGAGTCCGGGGGCAGCGCGGGGGGGCTTTTGTACCTTTATATGAACAGGTGTCAGTGGTGCAGCCCTCGGGTCAATGTACTAGTCCTCATGTGGCCCTCGTGGTGATTTGAGGTTGAGATCCGTTTTAGGCTATCCATTTGCTGACTCAGAAACAGAGCTGCTTGGGATTTTGAACCTCCCTTTCCCCCACAAAAAAACAAAAAAAACTTTTGACACATTTTCTTTATAATTTTCTTCAAAAGGTTTTTGGTTTTATTTGAAAAACCATAAACCTGAAAACTGATTTTAACTGGGTATTTTGTTTGCATTCACAGGGAAAGGCCTAAACAGCAGGCAAACATAGGAAGTGGACCTGATGCAAAAATGAATCAAGAATGGTTAAATTTGGAGTGGATAGCTACTTCACTTTTTATGGTCCCAAGGCAGAAGTCCTAGGCAGAGGGCAGGCATGGGCTCCCCTATGGCCCTAAGATACTACCTAAAGACTGTGGGGTTGTATCTTTCCAACCAAGGGGAAGGGCTATGGCATGGGGAGGGCAAAGGACTTATTTGGAAGCCGTTTTGTTGTGTCTGGACTTCGGTTTACCCTGGAAGTAGAGGACCTTTTCAATGTGGCCATTGAGCAGGAAACCACTTCTAAGCACAAGGAGGTAATCCAGTTGCCTCCTCTCTCTTCATATAAAAGCCCTTCAAATTCACTTATTTATGTGCCCTATCCAGTACTCCATATTATGCTGTACACTTCTGCTAATTAACTATATTTTTCTTCAAATGTAATAGCCAAAACTGGGGTATTGTACTCCAAAATTAGTGTAGGCAATGCTTTATTGATAGCACCATCCCTAGAGTTATGTCTCCTTTGAAATAAGCCAACATCTTACTGGCCTTTTTACTGTTTCTCCTAGCAACTCAAATCAAGGGCCTTTTCTGCCTTTACTTCATTTTCATATGTCAGGTAATGAAAATCTTCTAACCACTAAGGCAATTTTAAAATATGTTTATTCTTAACTTTCTGTCTGTATAATATTTGTATTTTTGTGAGGTTTTATGCTCAGAGGTAAAAAAGAACAATGCTATTGATTATAGGTTAACTAAATTCTCCATTGCAGTTGTTTTAAAACACAAAAATTAACTTAGTTCATTACAATATATCTAATAAATATTATAATGCGACTTGGTTGTTTTTATTATCTGAATTATTTAAACACCCCTAACTTGTCTATCTACCATCTGGTATATGTAGCTTCTGCTTGCCTATTCCACTCTGTCCTTACGTCTTATTATCTTTGGCCTGGTCTACACTGCGGGGAGGGGGATCGATCTAAGTTACGCAACTATGTGAATAACGTAGCTGAAGTCGACATACTTAGATCTACTTACCGCGGTGTCTTCACTGTGGTAAATCGATGGCTGACGTTCTCCCATCAACACCTGCGCCTCTCGCCCTGGTGGAGTACCAGAGTCGACGTGAGAGCACTCGGTGGTCTATTTATTGCGTCTAAACTAGAGACGAGAAATTGACCCCTGCTGGATTGATCGCTGCCTGTCGATCCAGCAGGTAATGTAGACAAGCCCTTTGTCTCAACTTGATTTGATTTATTGATTTAAAGGAGTAATCAATATAGTCAAACACACTCTAAAATGCTTATAAAACTAAAATCCCCTAATTCAATCCAGAATAATTTAAATTAACAAGAAAGCTTCTCCTAAAAAACATAGGGATTTCTTAATTTTGATGTACCTTCAATACAAAGAGACTCATTTTTAAACCTCTTATTTTTAACTTCAACGAAAGATGAGACTTCATAAAACAAACTTTTCTTTTCAGTTTGATCAGGGGAACACATCTTCAACCCCTCTACCCACTGTGGGAAGCAGGAGAGTTTAGAAACCAGCATGTTGCCACTGTAATCCACCATGTAATCCATCCATCCACTTTATTCCTAAATAGCCCAGCACAGTGCAGTAGTTGCTGCCCACAACTGATAAGGAAGTTCAAGAAATTGATAACCGGCTACAAGTGATATAGATGCAGGTTACAGAAATGGAAAGTAAAGTTTCAAACATGAAAATATGTTTCCCCCTTTTAGGAAAAAAAAACAGATTGATAAAAATAAAACTGAAAATAAATTAAGTGCCATTTCTACATCCCACGGTCTTGTATAGAAAACCCTTTTGGTATGACTTATTGAAGGAAACTAACGATAGAGATTCAGAAGAAATTAGCAGGGGTAATTACTAGCTAATGTTACAGGCTGGCACAGTTGGGATGGGTTGAGACTCATCCCCTCACAAAGAATTCCTGGAAGACTAGGTTCACAAATGATAACTTGAAAGATTCTTCCACATGGATTAGCCCACAATATTTTTCAAAACTAAAAAGTAACAAAAAGCCAACAATTGTGTAAGTGCTTATGCTGGACCTTTCATCAAAATTACTGTCTCTGAACCAAATTCTGATCTCACTGAAGTCAATCAGCGCTCCAGGCTATGACAGTTTTCAAAACTGGACACTTGCATATGCTCTGTTTTAAAATTTTGCAGTTAGTTACTGGAAAACATTTTCATTGGTTCAAGAATAACAAACAAGAAATTTGTAAAACTTGCATAACAAAATTAATATTTCTTACAATTATCTTCCTGCTACATTATCAATTACATAAAATGACAGCAAAAATTGAAAACCAAAGAGAAGATTTTGCTTTTAGAAAATCTCTCTCCAAGTTATTTCCCCTCTTTTAACTGTTAAACTATCTACTTCCCTTTCCTAAAAAAACAAACAAAACAAAAAACAAATATCACACACACACATACACAATTTTCTGCTTTGCTAATGTTATAGGAACATAGGAAATGTTAATTTTTACAAATGCTGAGCACCCGTAAATCCCATTTATTTCGATACCAGCAGCTGGTGCTCAGCACCTCTGAAAATCAGGCCATTTATTTAGGTCTTTAAGTATGGATTTAGGTGCTTAACCTAAAATAAGGGTAAGATTTTTTAAAGCATTTAGGCACCTAAAATGCAGCTAGCCGCCTAGGCACATAATTCCCTTTGATTTCAATGGCAGTTAGGCACTTTTGAAAACCCATTAGGTGTCTCTCTGCATCTTTAGGTACCTGAATACCTTTAAAATCTGGCTCACAGCACTCTGATCCTGCAATCTGATCCATGCAGGAGGATCCCTGTGCTCATACATTGTCTCATTGACTCCAGTGGGAGTCCAATCAGGTGTAAGGGACTATTCGCATATATCACTTTGAAGGATCTGGGCCCAAATTTGAAAATGTGGGCCTGATCATATATGATAAATTACATAAATATGAGATTATTCATACTATTTTTACAGCATCTTCCATCTTCACAATGGCCTGTATCCTGTCCCCACTGAAGGAAATGAAAAATCTCCCATTTAATTCAGTGGTGCAGGATCAGGCTCAAATTAAGTGAATTCACACAGCACTCTGGAAATGCTCACACCTCAGGGATGGAGGGTTGTAGCCAGCCAGTGTACAATATGCTACACAGCAATGTGGGAAAGGAAATATTGTTTTATCAAGGACCTCAGAGCAAACCACTTCACTGCTCTTATGAAAAGCGCCACTGGATCTTTAATAGTCACACAGACAGAACTTGGCTTTTACGATCTCATACAATCACAGTAATATGTTATGATTATTTAATCAGCTTTTAGAAATAGGAAGTGTTAACATTGCTGATATTTGAGTATGGTTTGTAGGGTGCAGATGAACTTTCAGACCTGGATATTTAGACCACTAAGGTATCCATATCCCTTCCAGAGACCTGGGGATCTCTGCTATAAGATGCTTCTTATCTCTTGAAATGCCATTGTGCTGGTGTAAAGAAACTAATTTAGTTTCCCTTTAGCAAGTTTGAAATTTGAGGGATCTGGATTAGCTCTGTCTCAAGACACTGTTTTTGAGTTAGTATTAATTTGTATTATTTATTAATTACCAATTATTAATTTATTATTATTATTATTTTTAAATTGAACTAAAATCTTTCAGGGAATGTTCCAAAAGCCACATAATTTTATATTTGCTAATGTTTTTATTTTGACCCTACGTCAGTAGGTATATATGTAAAAATACTAGTATCCAGCGATCTCTCTCATGATCTCACATCTGTTGCACTTCAGTTGTTCTACCTAAAAGGTAGAATACATTTGTCACCTTAACTGACCCTTATTTAAGCCAGTCTGGAAAAAAATAATACAACTTCTCGGTGCACTGTGGTAAAAATGCTCCTTTTTTTTTTGTCAAAATGCTCCTTTTTTCATAAGAAGTGAAGGAAAACTATTTTGTAGACTAGGTCTTAAATAAAAATCAGTGTTCTCATTCACCGCCTGATGAACGATAGGTACAGAAATATACAGGATCTTTTCTAGCACTGTGTCAACTTGGCTGTCAGATAGCTGATGAAATTTGAAGCTGCACCTGAATCTAAACTATGTCTTTGGGTTTGTATTTTATATGCCTTCTTTTAATCAGTCACTTTATGATTTATAGAATCCAATTCTCCTCTCACTTTTGTTGGTGTAAACGAGGAGTAACGGGATTATACTGGGGTAAAATTTCAATAAGATGAGAAACAGGCCCATAGACTTACATTGTTTCAAATGTTTATTCTGCAAAATAAATAAAGTAAATTGAGGGTCTTTTCTTGTGTTATGAAATGTTTTGTATAACAACAACAAGATTTCAGATGAATATTCAGCTCTTTTACAAGTTTCTGTATTCAGTACTACAATTTCATTTCCCAAGTACCTTCATATGTAACAGCACTATCTCTACTACTATATTTATAGATTTTTTTCCCAGCATTTCCACTGTAAATATGTCTTGTTGGGCAGGGGTGCAGAAGTGCACAATGGTTTGAGTTAACTGTTGTGTCACCATTCAATTTAAACTTCCTGGATTTTTATCACTTAAGTCAAACCATTCATATATTTCAGATTCGCATTACTAGCCCAGGACCGTTCATATGATGGGCTATAATCAATAAATCAGATGTCAGTGGTGATTATTCTGCATGTCAGTTTATACACTTACAGGGTACTGGCATATATTTTGTTATTGCCACCTCCTCAGCACCAACCCAAGTGTTGTTATTCTTGACTCAGAGTAACTACAAGAAACCAAATTCCATCTGTTTCCACCAAAAGAAGTAAATAAATGAGATTCTCAACAGAAAACTCATCTTCCTGACACCACATCCATGCTTGTATCTGTGGTAAGGAAATTCATGCTCAAGGGAAATTGCATGAAGTAAACAATCTTCCTTCCCTCTAAGAAATCTGCTTGATCTTTTAGTCATGCAAGTTGACCTATTTGAAGAGAACTAAAGCAGATATAATGACTCCTGTTTCCTAACTAGCCACCCAATAGCACAATGCAATTTTAAGCATCTTTTTATTAGTGAATAAACAAAAATTGTTTTCATTGCCACCAAACTGACCCTTATTTTCAAATACTTCATATTTTATCTGGAGCCCATTTTGAATATCGAGTAACATACTTTGAAGGTGGTTATATTACACTTTGTCCCTCCCATTTTATAGTATTCTAGCTATTCAGACCCCACTGTGAAGAAAAAATAGATCAAAATATCTAATGTATTTGCAGAGTCTAACACTATCACAAGATTGTACTCAAAAATAGAAAAATTAAATTTAAAACAGACTTGACAAAATATCAAGTATACAAATACTAAAAGGACCAACCAGTTAAGTAAAAATACAGAAATAAGGATTCAATTCTGCAAATCTTTTCTCACATGAATAGCCCTCACTCCCATGAGTAGTCCCATAGGTTTTAATGAAACTACTCATGATATAGGGGTTTGCAGGATTGTGTTCTCTTTTTGTATTTTTACTTAATTATTGGTTCTTTATTTTTTATATTTGGGTGTTTCGGAGCAGACAAAGATCAGAGACACAGGAGACACTGATGGCTTGGAGGTCACACGAACACAAGATAGTGTGTAGATCAGGTATGAATTGTGCATTGCTGAAGGAGATTATGTGAGGATTGTAAAGAGGCAATTCGTCAAGAAAAGGTCAGAGAGTGAACCATTATGAGTAAAGATTAGGTCAGGAGAATGACAATGGTGATGAATGGAGGATTTGATCTAGTTCTGGCAGCTGAATGAGGAAGCTAGGGAGAGGACACAAATGAAAGCAAAAGTCAGAGGGGTCTTTCATGTGGAAGTTAAATTTGCCCAGGTTGTGGGTAAGGGAGCTGGAATAGAGGAACACAGAAAGCCAATAGTCAAAATCAGAGCTTGGAGGACTATAGACAACAGTGTTGTGAGGAGAAGAGAAGAACTAAAGGAAGTGTACTTCAAGGATCTGAAAGGAATGGGAGATAAATGATGAAGGTAGGGGATGGAAGTAGCAGGTGCAGGATAGCATTAGATCCATCATCCTATTCCCTGATCTATTATTTGTAGCTTTCTCATGTTACATAATCATATCATCTAGTAGACTGTAAACTCTTCAGGGCAGGGAATCTGTTGTAAGATGCTCAGCACATGAATAAATAAATAAATAATAATAATTAATGGCACTGTTTGTTACTTTCTTTTGTAAATACATCTAGTTTACATTATGAAAGCAAAAAATCAATTTTCTTATTTTTAAATAGCCCTCCACAAAGTCTATAATTCACCTATCGATGTGTTATATGATCTGACAAAACTATATAATGTCATGCCCATAAATATGAAGGTACTATTTAATATGCCTGTGTCATTGTTTTTGAACTAGTCACAAAAGATCAATACATTCTTTATTTAAAGCACAATATATAACAGCATATATAAGTTTGTACAAATACTGCTGTATGATCTACAAACACACACTCCCACTCCACCAAAACTTGGCCCAGGCTTCCCCAGCTCATTTGTTGGCTATAGCAGTGTCAGGAAGAAAACCAGTAAATTAGGGGATTACAGCAGAAAGTAACAGAATTCAGTCATTGTAGTTGTGGGTATCTGATAAGCACCTGCGTAAGTCTGTCAGACACAGTTTCAATAGACCTCAGCTCCTGCTCTGCCTCCATTCCTACCCTGCAGCTGCTTGTCCTCTGTGCCTCATTTGTGCTGCTGGCCCCAAGCTTCTCTGGTCCTTATTGGAGGCTTGAACCCTCCTCCCCCCTATCTCTACAACCTCCTTCTGTTTTTCCTGTGCTTGTTACTCACCTCTGTCTCACTTGTAACCTTTTTCTATAATTAAAACTGATGCAGGTGAAACAAGCAAACCCCTAACAGAAGTGGGTGGGAGGTGTGCAAATTGTGAGAACGGCCAAGGACCTTCATGGTTTATAGAGCCAGAGTAGTAGTATAGTTAAAAATCACTAAAATACTGACTTGAAATTTGAATGCACATTTCTCAGCTTCTACATGAGTGCATGTTCTACTCCTAGAACTACATTTCTCCTTTTTTTTTTTCTTTCTTTTTTTTTTTTTTTGGTATAAATACACCTCACGTACAACCCTTTCCACTGTGATATTTGGAGTTGAGGATAGTTAATAGTTGTGATGTACTTGGAGTCTAAAAACTGTAGCAATAGTTGAAGTCGCTGGCATTCTACAGCGAAAAATGTAATCTGTGTTTTTAAAAGATGGTTTAATTGCTTACCAATTATGCAGAACTGAGAAATATAGCTATGCTTCCAAGATAACTACCCAAATTGCTACTGTTGACACCCTTGCTATCTCACAAATTGTAAGAACAATATCCAGTCTTCAAAACTCAAATAAAGTTAGTCTATTATTTAGCATTAGCTTTCCTAAAATTTTATAACATTTCAGATAACTTGTTGGACACAGTGATCCTCTAAAATATAAGTGAGTTCAGCTAGTTTTGTTCCTAGGTGAAGAACTTGGTTCATGTAAGATCAGTTTCTGCAGTCCTTATTCAAACAAAACTTTAATTTAAATTAATGGGAGTGTAGCCCAAGTAACGATGGCAGGATCTGATCCCTAATCCAAGTTACTAGAAATAATAACAATCAGCTTTCATTGATCTTTACTTTTTTTCCCTTGTAACTTTCCCCTCTTTTCCTGCACTTACTCTATCAAGCTGAGAAGAGTTCTGAGCCTTTTATGCTACTCAAGTTATACATCACTATTTAACATTTAATCAAAATCTTTACGTGGCTAACAAGATATTATTAAAAGGACAACATTCTTCAGTTAACATGCTGCTTAAAACTTCTCCAGAATTATGTGTTATCGTAAATGTTAATGGCCAAATTCAGGATGACTGTGCAGCTATCTCCCAAATGGCACGTAAGGGCTAGATTCACAAAGGAACATAGGTGTGGGGATGTTGAGTATCACCATGCCTAACCTTTATCACTGGAATTTGCAAAGCCCGAGTTCAGCACCTCCACTCCCTATACAACGAATAGGGAGAGACAGGCACCTCAGAATGGAATTCACATAAGCCATCATGCTAGGCGACTCCTACCTAAACTAGCCAGCAGGAGGTGCTGAGGGGCGCATGCTAAGCCCTACCCCAGGGGTGGCCAACCTGTGGCTCCGGAGCCACATGCAGCTCTTCAGAAATTAATATGTGGCTCCTTGTATAGGCACCGACTCCGGGACTGTAGCTACAGGTGCCAACTTTCCAATGTGCCGGGGGGTGCTCACTGCTTAACCCCTAGCTCTGCCACAGGCCCTGCCCCCACTCCACCCCTTCCCACCCCCTCCCCTGAGCCTGCCATGCCCTCGTTCCTCTCCCCCCCTCCCCCCGAGCCTCCTGCACGCCACGAAACAGGTGATCAGGAGGTGCAGGGAGGGAGGAGGAGGCACTGATCGGCGGGGCTGCCAGTGAGTGGGAGGCTCTGGGAGTGGCAGGGGGGAGTGGATGGGGGGCTGCTGACATATTACTGTGGCTCTTTGGCAATGTACATTGGTAAATTCTGGCTCCTTCTCAGGCTCAGGTTGGCCACCCCGCCCTACCCCTCTCTCAGAGATAGGCACCTAAGTCCAGGCTGCAGGGAGGCACCTTCCTCTGCTTGGGATTCTCAGCTGCCAACCCTCTCTTGGAGTTAGGTACCTATACCATTTTTGCAAGAAGCTGGCGGGTGGAGGGTGGGGGAAGAGGGGAGGAAATAAATAATGAAAAAGTCATTAGACCAGAGAGAGAGAAAAAGCAAACATAAGAGTGGCTCTGTAGAACACTCACGTGGGAGACCCAGCCAGGATCCAGTCCCAAGCTCCAATGACTTTTTAAATGATTGATCCACAGTGGAACAGTTTCAATAGGAGAGACTAAGGATGTATCTACATTGCAATTGAACACTTGCGGCTGGTCTGTGCCAGCTGACTCGGGCTGGGGGGACTGTTTAATTGCAGGGTCCTAGAGCCCAGGCTCCAGCCCAAGCCCAGAAGTCTACATTGCAATTAAACAGCCCCTCAGCCTGAGCCCAGCAAGCCAGAGTCAGCTGACATGGGCCAGCTGTGGATGTCTAATTGCAGTGTAGACAGACCCTTGGAGACCCCACATCAGATTATCCCATAGCCCACTGGCTAGGGCACTCATCTGAGAGGTAGCAGATCCCTGTTCAAAACTCTTTGCCCCCCTCAGGTGGAGGGGAGACTTAAACCAGAGGTCTCCTAGGTGGGTACCCTACCACTGGGCTAAAAGTTATGAGGGAGGTGATCCTCCTACTTCTCCTTTTTACTCTACCCCCCACCATTTTGTGTAAGCTTGCCTACTAGGGCCTGATCTAGTAGGTAAGGCCTGTGCATGCTTGCCAGATTGGGCCCCACAGGCAAGTTAGACAGAGGAATGCTTAACTTCCCCCTCATTGTACATTGCGCTGCGGCTTGAACATGCAGACACCTGGTATGTCACTGCAGTATGTATGCTCAGAGGCAGAAATATAGGTGCCTAAGGAACTTTTACTGCACAAATTTAGGCAAGTTTAGGTGCCTATGGGATTCAGCAGTGGCTGAATGGGGGTTATGTAAATCCCCATGGGGACTGATTCTGGGATTTAGGTGCCTAAAGTGAATCTAGCCCCTATATGTACATGTATTTGGAACATGTATTCTGTCCAGCAGTGGTCCTATGCATCTTCTGCATGGCAGTAGCACAAATAGCATGCACAGGTCTTGTTGATGGGTCATGGAGTTTACACATGAGAATTTTGTCCCCTAATTTGTAGGCCCCTCACCAGAATGCCTCTTTACAGATTCTGTCACAGAACACCTATTAAGTGGCCTCTTGAAACCAATGGGAGTTAAGTACCTAAATCCTTTTGAAAAATCCTACTATCCTGCATCCTCAGGCACCTATATCCCTGTAAAAAATTCCAGCCTAAGTGACTTAGGAACCTAAACCCCATTTTCAAAAATTGTTTAGACTCCAAAGTCCCACTGATTTCCAATGAGATTTAGGTTCCTAACTCACTTAGCTGCTTTTGAAAACGTTACCCAGTCTAAAATACTTTTGTAATCTGGAATCATAACATAATACACTTTTTATTTATTTTTTCCTACCAGTGCCAAACAGGCTCCTATATCAGAAACATAGACAATTACAAGGCGGACATAAAGTATTAACAACAATGTACTGTTCAGTACCCTGAACAAGTACTGCCAACCAATACTGACTACCTTAATTATCGAACAGATATCAGTTATTATCAAATACAGATCAGCTCCTGCATTTGTTATTTCATCTCCAGTGGTAAATGTTCTCAGTGATGTTAATTGATCATGACTGATTTTGCTGAAATTATCACAGCTTAGATAATAATTAATAATGTAATAGTATTAAAAAACTATAGTAATAAGATCATTTTACCGAATATAACAACAAATCCTTAATTTGTTACCAATGACAGCTTGTAACACATTTCTGGCATTACACACCAATACCAGAAGACATATGAAATATTTCCAGTGTACAGTGTTTATCTTCATTTGTTATATTGTGCTAAAGATAAAAGCTCTGTATAAAAACTGATGGTAGAATACAGCCCTTTTATCTTTAAAGTTTTTTACATGGTTTTCCAATCTAGATTATGATAATAGGTAATAAATAAACTAATTAATTATACAGGTTTACTTTCATTTTGGTCAAGTAAAAAAAAAAGATGCATGTTCCATAAACCCAGACAATTTAAACAAGATGAGATGAAATGTTTGATTAATGAAACGATGGTCTTAGTGACAGAGAAAAGTTTTGTCTCTTAATAAGTGCAGTCATAAAAGAACTAGAAATTTACAATGAATAAACTCCTATTCAGATTCAATATAATAGCTATTACAACATGCTATATATCACAGAACTAAGACTAGAATGACAAATTGCCTCCTCAAATTAACCAACCTTTCTAAATCTCTGTTAGCATCACAGAGAAATGCATTTCCACAACCTTCTCTATAGAATAAACAGCTACAATGACATCAATATCATCTTTAAACAATGAAGTCTCCTAACTAACCACTAAAACTCATTGGATCTTAAATGTCGACTGTGATATATTTTAATTCCAAATTATTGGGAAGTTTAATTTATAACTAGAACAACTTTTAACATATATACTGGAATTAAATTAGTCACATATGTTAGTTATACTTTCTCAGTCAGCTTCACAGGCACTTTCATAAGTGTATGTAGGCTGACACATGTCATTCACTTTTGGCCAATTCCTAGTCCCCCTGAAATCAAAGGGAATTTTGCCAGTGACTTAATGGGATCAAGGTTTGGCCTTTGTGAAGTTTAAAGTTTTACTTATGCTTTTGTGAGTATCCAAGTCCATTTCTATACATCACTTTGGTTCAAACAAAATGGCAGAGCTACACTGTTTTCTATATGGTAAGATTAAAACTTTATATCTGGGCTCTTTTGTTAATTGCCACTACATTAGCAAATTGTAAAGGATTTTTCTAGGACTTATGTTACATCATTAAAGACCCACTGACACCTCATGGAGACTACAAAAAATACTCTCACTGTCCCAACTGCAAAAGCAAAGAGTAAAGAAACTACATATAATTTTGAAAACAAAAAATTTGATTTTGTAATAAATTATTCACATGTTTATCCTCTGGCAACACTTTTACACCTACCTATTCACATAGGTTTAAAATAGAATGTATAAAGCACCCACTTGTGTTTGTAAAGTTTTTGTAACAAATACTGATATTCCCACTTTTTCTAATGACGTTTTTGAAATCAAACATTGCTCTTTTGTGACAATAAAGTTGTTAAAATGTTGGCCATAGCCAAAGCAAATCTGCACTTACCCCAGCGTTGTCATAGTGACGATGGTGTACCAGAAGGCCGCAGGGATACTGGTGAACTTGCTGGATGACGAACCTTTCTCTGCATAGAACATGACCGTGGCAAAGATGATGATGGCCATGGTCAGTGAGAAGAGGAGAAAGCCCAACTCCGAGGCGCAGCTTTTTAGCGTGTAACCCAGGATGCGCAGCCCCTGTGAGTGGCGGGAAAACTTAAAGATCCGGAAGACACGGAAGACACGCAATGTCACAAAGGCCCCACTGACATCCTCATTATCTGTCATCACCAGACCAATGTAATAGGGCATGATGGCCACTACATCAATAACACTCATGACACTGCGCACAAACTTGTAGCGGTTGGGGGCTGCCACCAGACGCAGCAGATACTCAACAGTGAAGATCATGACACAGGCAGTATCCAGGCAGAAGAAAGCCACAGCATAGCGCTCCCCACAGGGCAGGTCCTTGATGCGACCAGGGTTTACCCCACAGGGCACTGTCTCCACCACATTGGCAATGACAGAGATAGCAATGAAGAAGCCAGTGACATAGTAGAAGACCAGGGCCAGTGTACTTGTGTGTGGATTTTCGAAGGCCCGCCACATTCTCTCCCGAGTTGTCATGGAAGGCAGGGAACACTCAGCCGCATGATCCTGATCTGCATCATCCTGCAGGCGCTCAGCATTCTCACGCCGGCGATCCTTGTACTCCTCATAGCAGCAGTCGCCTATGATCTCAGGGATGATGCCAAAGAAGGCCAGCTCCTCGTCATAAGCTGATATACATTCTTGTCGAGGGTAGTGCAGCTTCCCTGTACGATAGAAGTTGAGGATGTGACGGAAGATGTCAGGATCCCGGTCAAAAAAATACTGCTGTGTCTCTGCGTGGTAAAAAAAGTCCCGCTCCGAGCTGCCCAGCAGTGTATCAGGGTAGCGCTCCAGGGTGTCCTGCCATGTCTGGAACTGGGTACCACTCACGTTCAGCACAATCAGAGAGTCCTGGCTTCGCTTTCTCTCCTGCCGGGGAGCAGCTGGCATGGGATTTGTGGCCACTGGCATCCATCCTATGGCTGCTGCCCGCGCAAATGGCAACCAAGCTGCTACTCCTGCTGCCATGGTCCAACCTGCTACAGCAGCTGCTGCTGAGGGATCACTTTAGAGCCAATCTAGGCTTGGCCACTAAAATATAAATTTAAAAAATGAATAAATAAAAATGCTCACACAATATCAATGTACTGAACATTATTTATTTATTTATTTATTAGCACTGGTATCATTTAAAGACTTGTCTTGTCTCCTCCCTTTCCCTTCCCTGTGGCTTAAGATAATAAATCAGACTATTGGGAAAGTCATCATGTACTGGTGTTCAAAAAAACCTCACCCTCCCTACCAGCTGGTTCCTGTGAAGAAAGGTCTGTCTGTTGCATACAGACACAGCCTACGAAGGATGTGCACCCAGCAGCCAGCTAAGGCCAGCCACCTGGATCTAGGGGAAGATCTTTCTGCCCTAGCGATGTGCGCCCACCGGACTCTCCTCCCACCTGTTCCTGCCAGAAGAGACAAGCAACTGCCGCTGGCGGCGGGATGGGCGCTGGAGAGAGGCGCCGGCAGCCGCGGATCCGTTCCAGCCGGGGGCTACCGCAGAATTTCTCCCCAGCCCCTCCCGCCCTGCACAACGCTAAGTGGCCGGGCTGGAAGGGGAGTGGGCAGGCGCAGGCGGCCGCCCCTTCCCTATTCAGAGCCCCAGCGCGACGTCGGGACTGATCCCCCTGCCTGGTTGCCCCTGGGATTTCGGCCTCGGGAGAAGGGGCAGGGGGAGCCCGCGGCCGGGGGAGGAGCTCAAGGCGACAGCCTTAAACTTCACGGCAAGTTTTCTTCCAAGAAAACACGCTGGAGCAGAGCGTGACGCGCGGGGGAACCCCCGACGGAGGGGGCGGATGCTTGCTGGCTAGGGGGAAATCGGGACTGGGGTGCTGATGCGGGGATGGGGCGGGGTCCAGAGTCGGGAGGAGAGCAGCGCAGAGCCGGTGCGCGGGGGGGGGGCGGGTCAGAAGGGCTCCCGGCGAAGGGGAATAGCCAGTGGGGCGCTGAAGCATCCAGGCGAAGGGGTTGTTGGGGGGGGAGGAGCCTGCTGGTGAATGGGGGGCTGGGGCGGGAGAATAGAAGTTTGGGGAAGGGGGGGCTGAAGCTGGAGTCGGGGAGGGAAAGACGCGTGGGAGCGTTACAGTGATTGTGGGGCTGGGAGGGGAAACAACACGGGTTGGGTGGGGATAGAGAGTTAGGGGGTCTCCATAGTGCAGGGGGGTCAGGGAGGGGTGATGGTAAGAGGAGCTCATGCTGAGGCTAGGGAGGCAGGGGGTTAGGGGGACTCCATAGTGCAGGGGGTGTCAGGGAGGGGGAAGAAGGGCCAGGCAGTGTCTGGGAGGGGTGGGGGGTTGTGAGGCCTCATGCAGGAGGCTTAGGGGGTCTCCATAGTGCAAGGGGGCAGGGAAAGGGTCAGTGAGCCTCGTGTGGGATTAGGGGGAGGGGGGCTCGTGGTACGGATGGTGTCAGGGAGAGGTTTGGAGCGGGAGCCGAGGCTTAGGGAACCTCCCTGGTTACTCTGGCCGGGTGCAATTTGCCGGCTAGAGGCAGGGACCTCCCGCCCCAGGCTCGGCTCTCCCTCCCCCGGCCCGGGTGCAGCCCGCGGTACGTACCTGGCAAAGTCTGGCCAGAGCGCTCACTTGCATGGAGATTGTCGGGAAAGGCGGAGAGACGGGAGCTACTGAGAAAGCCAGCCCCGAGCCAAGGGGCCAGAGCTACCGGGGCTTCCCCCTCCGCCGCCAAGCACCACCAGCAACAAGTTCCAGGGTGGGGGGAGGAAGCAGCGTAATCGCGCCTGGCAAGTTAATGCAGCGCGTCTTTCCCGAGGAGCAGAGCTTGCGGCGGGGTGGCCCCTGTCAGGAGGGAGTCGCGCCGCTGCCCATGCCGCCGGGCTGCTGAGGGGCTGCAGATGGCCGCGGACTGGGTGGGGAAGAGGCACTGGCGAGGCAGAGGGCACAGCAGGGTTTCTCTCTCCTGCCCCTCCAGTGGGTGGGCCATGCCTCGCCAAGCTGGGAGAGGAGCGGCTGCTGCTGCGGCTGCAGGTTGTTATTTTCCAGGCGGCTGCTTCTCCTTTCCGCTCCTGCAAATGCCACCGAAGGAAGCAGCCCGGCGAGGTGGCGTGAAGGAGGAGGACATCGATCCGGGAGAGGAACAAAGAGAATTACAAATCGTTACACGCCGGGTTGCGGTGCAGGCGAGGACACGGGGTGTGTGTTTGTGGCTCGTGTCCGCGCGGCTCAGTCCACCCCCTCATTGGCGGCGTAGTTAGTTGGCTGCTGCCTGGGGCGGAGGTCAAACTCTGGATACGGCATAGAAGAGACGATTAGGGTGATCTCTTTGAAGTGCTAGTTCCTTGCAACAAAGGGGGGAAATTAGTTGCTTAAGGGGAAAAAATCAAATTACAGACTGGAAGTGAAGTATTGCGAGACTTTTTAATAGCAGCTTCATTCCTCTTTGTAGTTCCCATCGCATCCCTTATCCAAATTGCTTTTCTAGCTTTCAAGAAAGGCGATCGGTGGGACGGGTGCTGAGAGCATTTTCATCCTTCTGTCCTTTCTGTTGCCTTTTAAAACAATCCACCCTTTTCTCATCACTAGGTGGCGTGTGGATGACGAGTTAATTCCTCACCTTTCCTAAAACTGCCCTGCTGTAGGGACCGAGGGAGAGAAGCAATCTGCACCCAACTAATCGTTCTTATTAGAAGATCTAATTAGAACCAAAATTACCAATGGGGAAAGATTTGTCCAGTAATTAGAAAAATCCATCGGGTTTTTATTTTGTAATCGCTACAGTAGTTTTTAAGGGTGTGGCTTTTTTAAAAACAGAGATTGTAAATTTAGGCAAATTGTGCATCTTTCAGTAAAAAGTACAGAAGTTAGTGATATGGTTTCCTAAATTTGAAATTCTATTTTACTAGTATCTTGTAAGCAAAACGAATGCTTTGTATTTCAGAATTAAAATACTTAAAACAATCAGTCTTTTAAACTGAGTTTGCAAAAAGGTTGTTATTTCTCTTCTTCACTCATGTTTGATTTGGCTTAGTAATAACATGAAGATCTATAAATCTATCATATAGTAATTTGCCTCCTTCACATTTCAGTATCTGAAACAGTGCATTTTTAGCTAATTCTTTCACTGTTGTTATATCTCTGGACATAGCCTTAGAAGTCTGGCTTATAAGAAGGAGAGACAAATCACCACATCTGGCAAATCATTAAAAAGTAGGAAGTATAGCAAAGTCTAAAACGGTATATACTGTACTTTTAAGTGGACTTGGATGTTTTTAAATAGTATGGTTAACTTTTAACATGTAAAACTGTATTGTTTTGGATTCCTATTGAGTAAGAGTACTCTAGCATGAAAAATCTACACGTTCCCCTGAGAGATATTTGAAAAAAGTGAGTTTTCTACATAAATTAAGATATAAGGATCATGAAGTGTATAACCCATCTAATTTCTAAATTAGGAGAACTTTGGATCAGGAGCATCAAATCAAGCTTGCTAAAATAATATTAAAGGAAAAGGAGCCCTTCCATTATTTTATTAGAAGTGTTATGATTCATATCTAAATGCTCAGTATATTAATCCTACATTTTTCTGTTGTCAGCAACATGTATGCAGAAGTAACAGTGCTTTTTTTTAAAAAAAAGTTTGACTTTTAGTGTTGGGTAAAGCTTTCAAAATCTTTAATATTTTGCCCTTTAGAAAGCCTGCATCATTGTGAGCTTTTTATAAGACAATGCTTTAACATTATGTTAATTATAAAAAAAGCAATAAATTATTGATTATTCTTATAAAATGACTTGCTCTCCAATTTCCAACAGGTTGGTCAAGATATATGTAAGGGGCTTTAAATGTCAGTGATACCATTTCCCAATGCTAAATGAAAGGGCTTGCCTCTGATCTAGCGATGTCAAAAGGTAATATTATGACCACTAACAAAACATCTGATTGATGTTTTCATTAGTTCAGCAGCTTGTCATATAATAGTGAGGTCTCCTTTTTTAACAGCCTACAACAGTGGACAGCCTTTGCCTATAAAATGGTTAGCCCTTTGTTGTAATCTTTCCTTGTATTTTTGTTTTGCAGTTGTTGTTTTTTACAAAATTAAACTGTGCAATCAGAACTCACACTCCCCTTCTCCCCACATACACACACACACACACACGGATGAGGATAGGTTCCCTTAAATAACTCACTGAAATTTTGACATTGCTTTAAAGATGCAACAACAAATATATTTAAAACCAGCTGAGTTGGAAGACAGGGTAGGTCAGGATATTTGGATAATTACATCTTGAAACTTTCACTTTTAAGTCATAAATTTGAGGTCAAAAGTGATTGAAAGTAATGTCTTTCAGAGAACTCTGACTGTGTGAAATGTTTATGGTTTCAGTCCAGTTCCTGTTAAATAGGTGTCCACATCACAGAAATGATGATACTGTTCAGAAATAGTACCCTCAGAAGAGAAGCTAAGGATTTTACGGGTAAGCATATTCTACTGCCTTCTCATTCCAGCGTGAAATCCATTAAAAATATTACTGAGAGGCATTTCTAGAGAAACTTGAACATTACTTGTGTTCTAACTGTTCTGTGCATAGAGAATTTCAGTCTCCAGTATTCTTAATCCAGCACTTTCAGGAAGACTAATTTCATGTAAGTAAAAACTACCATATAATCAATTTGTCTCCTGAAGTCATAATCCTCTGTCTGTGACATCACTATCGGTTACTGGGAAATTGGCATGATGTGATAAAGAGGATTATGACTTCAAATAAGAATTAAGCAGGAGGAGCACTAAAGAGACAAAAAATCCCCAATAATTGAAATGGTGGAAGTGAATGGTGTTAGAGAATATAACAATAAAATATAAAATAAATTGCTTCTAAATAGTTTTTCAAAATTTTCTTATGAGGTGCCAAGAGGTCTCCATGAATTAAGCAAATTAAAGCCTGTGATGCCAAAGAATTATTGCATTTACTTGTCAATTTTCTTTAATGCATTCTTGATATATTTAGAGTTTTGACACCAAAAGCTTTCTTTGGTACACAAAATCATATGGTCTCTCTCTTAATAATTGATTTAGTAGTAAGTTAATACTCGAGCCTTAACTCACAAAATTATGATTAAAAAAATGGAATTATTTAAAGCCACATTGTCAGCTTTCCTAGGACAAGGTTATGGGGCTAGCAGCACCACTACCTCCTTTCTGGTCTCTCTGGCACCCCTTGAGGTGTGACCTATCTTGGGTTGGAGTCTTGTGATTCTTTTACTCTTAGGCCAGGACTTGGATACCAACAATTTATCACCCTACAGGGCACCTGCATTTCTTCCCTTCAGGATCTTGTGACTGACCAACAGCTTTCTTTAAAAAAATTATTTTTATTTAGCATTTGCACAAAGCGTTACACAATAAAAGGATATATTTTTTAAAAAGCCTACATGTTAAGAAGCCTCATCTAATGTGCCTCTTCATTTCAAACATTTCAACGTGGGTTTTCCTCTTAAATTACAGAAACAGAAGTGACCTGACTTACATTCTCCTAGAAAGCCCAGAGATTCTGTGACCCATCTTGGTCACCATTCACAGTATGACCTACTGTTCTTCTCTCCACACCTCTGCTTGTCTCTGACAGTGAGAGTCTCTTCATCTGGGTCTGTGTTGTTGTTTTTTTCCCCAGTGAGCAGGAGCATTCATCAGGGTCTATCCGGGAGAATGCCCTCCTAATGGCTGCTCCATTGTTTGGGCAGCTAGACCTATTCAGTCTCAATGAATTGTAACCACCTTCCTCATGACTGTGTCTCCCCTTTAGGTGCGGGTGTTGAAACTGTCTGATTTGATTTGAAGTAAAGCACATAAATCATGTTTTGTGAAAAGAATTGAAATATACAATTAATACCATAGGCGCTGACTCCATGGGTGCTCCTGGAGCACCCACAGAAAAAAAATAGTGGGTGCTCACCAGCCACCCACCCATCAGCTGTTCAGCAGTGGGCTGGAGGCACTCGGGGTGGGCAGAGGCGGAGAGAGGGTGGGGCCTCGGGGGAAGGAACAGGGTGGGGCCGTGCGGTGAAGCACCCACCCAGAAAAATGGAAGTCGGCGACTGGGATTAATACAGATAATTATAGTCATATATCAGCACAATCTTCAGTTTTCTGACCTTATTAAAATCTAGTTTGTCTTTTGACTGTAGCCCTGACAGCAAGATCAGCAAAATATTTTGAATTGGATTATAATTTTTATAAAAGGGGAAAAAATAATGGAAAATTATTAAGCAAGACTCAGGTCACTCCCCAGAGATCCATGCAGGAAGGATAATCTGTGTGCATGGATTTACCACTTTCCATGTGGAAAAAGAATGGTTGAATCTGCAGCACTATCCCTGGATCTTGTAAATGGCCTTCTGTGGGGCCAGGGATTGATGTGTGGAGAGAAGGCATGACATGGTTAGGGGAAAATGCACTACATGCACTGTTTCCCCACCAATTCCTCAAGAAGTCTACTTGAATGTAATCACAATTAATTTTATACTCTCTTTCCATGATATAGAAACATCCCTTTCCCTGTTTAGGGTAGTGTGTGAGCGAGCCAGAAGCCTCAGAGCTTCAGATGAACTTGGAGAATCTGCAGTTTCTGGGAAGCTGACTGCCTTGTAATTTCTGCACAGGGGTGAGGGAAAATCCCCTTCTCCCATGGATGGAGTAATCTGGAGGAAATTTCACTGAGGACAACCTCAAAGATCTTCCCCATGTTTTTCCATTAGAAGGGATGATCTGACCCCAAATATTTGCACTGCAGCTGTTCTCAACCAAGAAATATTTATTTAATCAGTTTTCTATAATGTTTCTTACATACCGTGAGTTCTAGAATATTTTTGAAAACCAGAATAAATATTACACTTAATAAATGCATAGGAAATACTAGTTGAAACTAGTAATATCTTACCTAATAGTGAAAAGATAAAAGCAAACTTTTAAACTTTATCCACTGTATATAATGATGGATTAATAGATATTTCTAATTTTAAATGCATGTTATTTATCTGATATCATCTCTTCAAAATGATATATAAGGCTCATTTATATACAGATTGGGGGCCTGATCCCCTGGAGAGCAAGCATGCCATTAAGTTTCATAGATTCCAAAGCCAGAAGGAACCATTATGATCATCTAATCTGACCTCCAGTTTAACACAGGCCTTAGAACTTCCCCCAAAATATTTCCTACAGTATATCTTTTAGAAAAACATCCAATCTTGATTTTAAAATTGTCAGTGATGGAGAACCCACTATGACCCTTGGTAAATTGTTCCAATGGTTAAATACACTGACTGTTAAAATTTTATGCCTTATTTCAATCTGAGTTTGTCTAGCTTCAACTTCCAGCTGTTGGATTGTGTTTATATCTTTTTCTGCTAGCTTGAAGAGCCCATTATTACCTAGTTCCCCATGTAGATGCTTTATATACTGTAATCAAGTCACTGTTTAACCTTCTGTTTGTTAAACTATGTAGATTGAGCTCCTTGAGTCTCTCACTATAAAACAGGTTTTCTAATCTTTTAATCTTTCTCATGTCTCTTCTCCAAACCCTATCCAATTTATCAGCTGCAAGGGTCCATGGACTATAACCTGAGTCTACAGAGCCTGATGTTCCCACAGTGCCATTAGGAGACCATGCAGAACCCCAGGGACCACTGTGGAGAGTAGGTGCCACTGTAAGTACCACCTATGGGAGCCAGAGTGACAGTACTCTGCAACCCTCTATTTGGCCAAGTGCCCTATTTAACCCCAGGGATTGGCCCACAAAGTTGAAACACAGACTTTGGCTGCTGTGGCTCCAGACTTCGCTTTGTCTTCTGATCCCATCCTGACTCTGACCCTGACTTCTGCCTCCTGACTCTGGCCTGGTATTGTCTCTGCTCTCTGGCTCTGACCCTGATTCCTGCCTCCTGATTCCAGCCTGGTACTACCTCTGACCTCTGGTCTCTGACTATCGACATGGTCTTCTAGCTAAGATAACTACAAGAGAAATACAGAGATCAAAAAAGCCCATTTACAAAGCAATTTCACAAAGGCTTTTGATCTTGTCAGTAGAAGCGCATACCCATGGTCTCTCCTCAAGACTGAAAGATGCCTACTAGTAGTGGACAGCAGAAATGGACACCATATTCCATCAGTGGTTGCACCAGTGCCAAATATAGGTAAAATAACTTCTCTATTGCTTGATATTTCCCTGTTTATGCATCCCAGGATCACATTTGCTCTTTTTTGGTCACAGTGCCAGGCCAGAAGTTCACATTCAGCTGATTATCCACCATGATGCCCAAATCTTTTTCATAAGAACATAAGACTGGCCATACTGGATCAGACCAATGATTCATCTAGCCTGATATTAAGTTTTCCAAAAGTGACTGGTGCCAGATGCTTTAGAGGTAATTAACAGAGCAGGGCAAATTATTGCATTACCCATCCCCTTTTTCCAGTCCCAGCTTCTGGCAGTTGGAGGTTTAGGAACACCCAGAACATAAGGTTGAATCCCTGGCCATCTTGGCTAATAGCCATTGATGGACCTATCCTCCATGAACTTATCTAATTTTTTTTTTTAGCCAATTGTACTTTTGGCCTTCATGACATCCCATGGCAATGAGTTCCACAGGTTGAATGTGTGTTGTGTGAAGTACTTCCTTATGTTTGCTTTAAACCTGCTCTCTATCAATTTCATTGGGTGACCCCTGGTTCTTGTTATGTGAAGGGATAAATAACACTTCCTTATTCACTTAATCTACACCATTCCTGATTTTATAGACCTCTATCATATCTCTCCTCAGTCTCTTTTCTAAACTGAACAGTTCCAGCTTTTTAATCTCTCCTTATACAGAGGCTGTTCCATACCCCTAATCATTTTTATTGCCCTTCTCTTTTTTGACCACCACTGCACACGGAACAGATGTTTACAGAGAACTAGCTACGATGACTCCAATATCTTTCTTGAGAAGTAACAGCTAATTTAGAACACATGATTTTGTATAGTTGAGATTACATGCATTACTTTGCATTTATCAACATTGAATTTCATTGTCTATTTTGTTGCCCAGTCACCCAGTTTTGTGAGATCCCTTTGTAACTCTTCGCAGTCAGCTCTGGATTTAACTATCTTGAGTAATTTTGTATTGTCTGCAAACTTTGCCACTTCACTGTTTATCCCTTTTCCAGATCATTTATGAATTTGTTAAACAGCATTGGTCCCAATACAGATCCTTGAGGGCCCCGCTATTTACCTCTTTCCATTGTAATAACTGACCCTTTATTCCTATTTTTACACCATGAGAGGACCTTCCCAGGATAGAGTTCCCCCATCCTATAAGTATGGCCTACAATCTTTTTTCCTAGATGTATATATTTACATTTAGCCATATTGTTTGCTTGCAGCCATTTTACCAAACTATACAGATTGCTCTAGATCAGTGATCTGTCCTCTTCATTATTTACCATTCTCCCCATGTTTGTGTCATCTGCAAACTGTCAGTGATGATTTTATGTTTTCTGTCTGGTCAGTTGATAAAAATGTTAAATATCATATGGCCAATAACTGATCCCTGTGGGACTCTACTTGATGATGATTCCTGGTTTATAGTTACATTTTGAGGTCTATCAGTTAGCCAGTTTTTAATCCATTTAATGTGTGCCATGTTAATTTTATATCATTCTAGTTTTTTAATCGAAATATCATGCGGTACTAAGTCAAAAGCCTTACAGAAGTCTAAATACATTATGTCAGCACTATTACCTTTATCAACCAAACTTGTAATTTCATCAAAAAAAGATATCAAGTTGGTTTGACAATATCTATTTTCCATAAACCCATGTTCATTTGCCATAATTTTATTACCTTGTGTAACATGCTGGTGGGGATAGCCACAGATGTGAACCACCATATTATACCCCTGCCTCAGCAAGAATGAGATTTACTGGCAATTAGATTGTGTCAGCTCCCTGCCACAGCAGTCTCTCTTCCTCACCAGCAAACTTCTTAAGGGTCCCCTATCCCCAACCTTGCCTATTAGTGAGCAATCAGTGAACATCAGCCCATAAGCTCCTCAAAGATCTTTCTCCGCAGTGCACAGACCCTACCACTGTGCATTCACAGAAGATATTAAGTTCACAGTTCTGTTGAAGAGTCAGTATATCAAGGCTTAACTGGGGTAAATATAACCTTCCCTCCAAACACCGCACTTAAGTGGTTTATAGTAAAGGAAAAGTAAGTTATTAATAAAAGAGCATGGACTAAGTGATACCAAGTAAAAGAGAGAAAGGTAGAGACAGTTACAAGCAAATCAAAGCAAAAACATATATCTAAAAGTCTAAAACTTAGGCTAGGTCTACACTACCCACCTGAATCGGCAGGTAGAAATCAATCTCTCGGGGATCGAATTATCGCGTCTCGTCGGGACGCGACAATCGATCCCCGAATCGACGCTCTTACTCCACCAGCGGAGGTGGGAGTAAGCGCCGTCGACTGGGAGCCGCGGAGGTCGATTTTGCCGCCGTCCTCACAGCGGGGTAAGTCGGCTCCGATACGTCGAATTCAGCTACGCTATTTGCGTAGCTGAATTTGCGTATCTTAAATCGACCCCCCCCCCCCCCCCGTGTAGTGAAGACCTGCCCTTAGTTTAGCAAGATACAGTCTTTGTTCAAAATAATTTCTCTTACCCACAGTCACTTTTCCAGATTTTTGCTGGCTGGCCTGGCCAGGATCCATCACAGAGATCAAATTGTTTGATTTCTTTGTCTCCTTAAGGCAAAGGATAAAGATGGAGTGTGACAGGGTGCACTCACCCCGCACTAGACGAAGAAAGGTTAACTCCTCTCTGTGGGCTGAGCAAGCCACACCCCCACATCCCTCTTGGGCATGCACCAGTTGCAGCACTAGTATAAAAGGGAGAAGCCTAGCACAGTCTGGGCTGATTGCTGAGGAGGAAGGATGCTCCTTGCTGGCTCCAGCCCAGGAGCAGCTGGAACCCCTGACCGCGGAAGCCGGAGGCTCCGAGACCCAGACAGATGCCCAAGTGCAGGCGGGTGCCTGAGTGGGATCAGAGTCACTAGGAACCCCACGTGCCAATAAGCCCAGGGACCCTGACAACGCCTCGATGTCAGCTCCAAAAGACATGGTGGGAAGTGACCCGAGGGGGATTAGCTATAGTCCTGCAGGAAAACGGTGTGTTTTGGTTGTAGTCCTGCCGACTCAGTGGTGGAACACTCCGCCACTGCTAGGGCCCTAGGCTGGGACCTGATGGAGCAGGGAGGGCCCAGGTCCCCCTTGTCCAGCCCTCACCCACCCCTATGTGGTGGCCCACTTCCCCAAATGGCCACTAGGCCTTACAGCCCTGAGAGCCAGAGCGACTCTACTGACTCTGGCCACTAGGCCTTACAACCCCAAAAGGAGGGACAACTCATTTGGCTCTGACCATTAGGCATTACTGTCCTGAGGTCAACGGCAATCTGGCACTTACTCATGGGGTACACTTACCCCGCACTGGATGGGGTACCCCTCCACCCCATCACATAGAGTCTCTCTCTTATATCCCCGCAGGGATGTGTTTGGTCTGGCCTACACTATAGCTATATCAGTATGACGACATCACTCATGGGTGTGAAAAATTCACATCCCTGAGTGACGTAGTTATAGCAACCTATCACCCTGTGTAGACAGCACTATGTTGGTGGGAGAGCATTTCCTGCTGACACAACTAACACCTCTCGGGGAGGTGGATTAACTAAGACAATGAGAGAGCTCTCTCCTGTTGGCTTAGTGTCTTCATTAAAGTGCTACAGCGGTGTAGCTGCATTGGTGCCGATGCAGTGTTTTGAGTGTAGATTTGCCCTAACTCGTACTGGAGATTCAGTCTCCTGAGTCTTTCTGGGGTTCAGGAGCCATGTTAATTTTGTCTCTTGAGCTCAGGATAACCATTGGTGGTTTAATTCAGTGGCTTTGTTTACACCTAATATGTAAATTGATGTAAACCCACATTACTTTGTCTAGAACAGACCTGCTTATCATCTTTTCCTTGCTGGGCTGTCTGGTCTTAAAAATGTTCTAGTCACATCATAGAGAGGGAACTAATAACTTCATATATAACACATGCATTTTACAATAATATTAATAACCAGTCCATTAACTTTCATATACCTCCCAAGGCATATTTTGTACAAATATTATTGCAGTAATGTGTAGGGGGTGAATACAGGGGTCCTAGGGTCACATCCTCCTTTAGTTCTTTATTAATTGAGTCCCACAACAGCTGCTTCATTATTTTGCCTGAGATCAATGTCAGACCTATTACTACCAGGGTCATCCCATTTACCCTTTTTAAAAATTGGCACATTAGCTTTCTTTCAGTCTTCTGAAATTTCCCCAGTGCTCCAAAACTTATTGAAAATCAACATTAATGGTCCAGTGAGCTCCTCAGCCAGCTCTTTTAAAACTATTGGGTGCACGTTCAACAGGCTTTGGACCAGGTCCTTAGTGAAAAGAAGCTAAAGAGTGAATGAACGCAGAAACTGAACCCTCTCAGCCTTTGGGTGGTACCTTTTGATCAGAGTTGGGAAGTCTATATAGGAAATCCATGTCGTTTGCCAGACCTGTTCTATGCTAAAGGGCTGCAATTGCCAATGCTACAAGCCACATTTGAAGTGTGGTGAATGCAGTCTCTGGTGCTGTCAGCTAATCACATTTTCACTTGAAAATTATTTTTTAAAAACAAAACAAATAAAAGATCTTTATTTAGAATGTGCACCAACGCTCAGAGCCACCCTCTTCTCTCACAGCAGTTTAACAAGCTAATAAAGTGCTTCATGCTGGAAAATCTCTGGTCCTAATAGGGATGGATTTGGGCCCTTGGGGTGTCACCTGATGTGCAGAGACACCACTGAGCCTGTCTATTCTGCCAGCCTGGATGCCCTTTACCTGGCCTTGCTGGGTTAGGCTCACAAGCCTCTTCCAGCCAAGCACACAGGCAGGGCCACACCCACTACACAGAGAGACAGAGATCCACTCTGGAAAGATTCAGCCTTAGGGGCTTGCTCCAAAACTCTGGTACCCACTCCCTTGAAGGAGTACAAACTCAAAGGTTTTATGAAATTTGCCTCCTCCCTCAATGTGGAGGGAGATATGCACAACTTCTCCCCCCCCCCCCCCCCAGTTAGAAATTACATAAACTGGGTTATATTATAAACAAAAAATAAGTTTATTAACTACAAAAGGTGAATGTTAAGTGAATATAAGAGATAACAGACAGAACAAAGCAGATTACTGAGCAAATAAACCAAAGTATGCAAGCTAAGCTCAATATACTTAAGAAACAGGTTACAAAATGTAATTTCTTACCCTAAATGTTATTTTAGGCAGGTTGCATAGTTTCTGTGGTTCAGAGTTCTAGATATATTTCTTTTCAGACTGGACCCCTATCTGAGACTCCCCCCCTGGTCTTCCTCCTGCCTTCCCTTCAGGTGCATTTAGCAATCTTTCTTCTTGGGCAGACAGGCCATGGAGAGAAGGAGTCCCGTTTGCCTTCCTCCGCACCCTTAAGTAGGATTTACATAAGGTGGGAATCCTTTGTTTCCCAAACTTGACACACACACCCCTTCTCTTCCAGTGGAAAGTTACAAAACGTCATAGAATCATAGAAGATTAGGGTTGGAAGAGACCTCAGGAGGACATCTACTCCAACCCCCTGCTCAAAGCAGGACAAACCCCAACTAAATCATCCCAGCCAGAGCTTTGTCAAGACGAGCCTTAAAAACCTCTAAGGATGGAGATTCCATCACCTCCCTAGGTAACCCATTCCAGTGCTTCACCACCCTCCTAGTGAAATAGTTTTTCCGAATATCCAATCTAGACCTCCCCTACTGCAACTTGAGACCATTGTTCCTTGTTCTGTCATCTGGCACCACTGAGAACAGCCAAGCTCCATCCTCTTTGGAACCCCCCTTCAGGTAGTTAAATGCTGCTATCAAATCCCCCCTCACCTTTCTCTTCTTCAGACTAAACAAGCCCAGTTCCCTCAGCCTCTCCTCGTAAGTCATGTGCCCCAGCCTTCTGATCATTTTTGTTGCCCTCTGCTGGACTCTCTCCAATTTGTCAACTTCCTTTCTGTAGTGGGGGGCCCAAAACTGGACACAATACTTCAGATATGGCCTCACCAGTGCCGAATAGAGGGGAATAATCACTTCCCTCGATCTGCTGGCAATGCTCCTACTAATGCAACCCAATATGCCTTTAGCCTTCTTGACAACAAGAGCACACCGCTGACTCATATCCAGCTTCTCGTCCGCTGTAATCCCCATGTCCTTTTCTTCAGAACTGCTGCTTAGCCAGTCGGTCCCCAGCCTATAGCGGTGCATGGGATTCTTCCATCCTAAGTGCAGGACTCTGCACTTGTCCTTGTTGAACCTAATCAGATTTCTTTTGGTCCAATCCTACAATTTGTCTAAGTCACTCTGGACCCTATCCCTATCCTCCAGTGTATCTACCTCTCCCCGCAGCTTAGTGTCATCTGCAAACTTGCTGAGCGTGCAATCCATCCCATCATCAAGATAATTAATAAAGATGTTGAACAAAACCGACCCCTGGGGTACTCCGCTTGATACCAGCTGCCAACTAGACATTGAGCCATTGATCACAACCCATTGAGTCTGATAATCTAGCCTGCTTTCTATCCACCTAATAGTCCATTCATCAAATCCATACTTTTTTAACTTTCTG
The DNA here is from genome assembly GCF_028017835.1 of Emys orbicularis. Classification (NCBI taxonomy): domain Eukaryota; kingdom Metazoa; phylum Chordata; order Testudines; family Emydidae; genus Emys; species Emys orbicularis. The sequence goes on from NC_088683.1 coordinate 47,831,563, forward strand.
GCAAGAATACTTATCAAAAGCTTTGATAAAGTCAAGATATCCACTGCTTTCCCCATATCCACAGAGCCAGTTATTTCATCAGAGGAGGCAATCAGGTTGGTCAGGCATGACTTGCCCTTGGTGAATCCATGTTGACTGTTCCTGATCACCTTCCTCTCCTCCAACTGCTTCAAAATGGTTTCCTTGTGGACCTGCTCCATGATTTTTCCAGGGACTGAGGTGAGGGTGACCGGTCTGTAGTTCCCCAGGTTCTCCTTCTTCCCTTTTTAAAAGATGGGCACTATAATTGCCTTTTTCCAATCGTCCAGGCCCTCTCCCAATCACCACGAGTTTTCAAAGATAATGGCCAATGGCTCTGCCATCACATCAGCCAATTCCCTCAGCACCCTCAGATGCATTAGATCTGGACCCATGGACTTGTGCAAGGACTAAATAGTCCTTAACCTGTTCTTTCACCACTGAGGGCTTGTCACCTCCTCCCCATACTGTGTTGCCCAGGACTGCAGTCTGGGAGCTGACCTTGTCTGTGAAGACCGAGGCAAAAAAGAGCATTGACTACTTCAACTTTTTCCACATCATCTGTCACTAGGTTGCCTCCCCCATTCATTAAGGGTCCCACAATTTGTCCCAGGTAATGTTTAGTATCAGGTGACAAGACCACCTGACTCTGTAGTATCACAGTGTCCATGAGTCAGTGGCAGTATGGAGCGTCTTCAGGAAGCTTGGGAACCTAAAGTTCAGCAAGACAGAGGATATGAAATCTTGTATCAAAAGGTACTTGCCTAATGGAACTCTAAACTCGTCTAGGTTGGCGCTGTTCTGTGAGCAGCAATCTAGAAGCAGTAGGAAGGAAATGACTGGTCTAACTTAAGGGCAGCAGTAGATCAGGAAACAGAGGACTGGATTCAGTAAAGGGGTATGGGGGAGGCACTGAAATTTTAAACCAGCTTGGCAGCCTGGAGCCATTACAACTAAAATCAGGTTGTTTCCTGCCTTTTCCACTATCAGTACGTAAGTATTCAAGGTAGAAAACAAATTAGTTGAAATTTCAATAGCTCTCAGTTGACAAGACAATTTACATTTAAATCCCCTTTCATTTCTCTAAGACTGTCTCCCCTTCACTGTCCGCCAAGTCCACAGGCCACTGTTCTCCCAGTCCATCTCATCCATAGCCCTGCACATTCTATGAACCTATTCTTGCTAAAGACAAGATATGACTGCTCACGTCTTCTGGGCTGGTACTTTCTGGCACAGCTATCCCTAGGCTTGTTGCAGATTCTACAGCCTGCTATGCCACTACCCATTTGCCTAGTTCCACAATAGAAGCCCCACAGTTCTCCTCATATCCTCTGCATTGCAGAAGTGTTGAAGCAGATTGTTGGGTGGAGAAGCAGTAATAGCAAAATAGTGGAGTTATGTAGCACAAATAGGGAATTATGTGGTATCTGGGGAAGTTAGACAGTTACATAATCCCATGAGGCCTTAGTTTTAATAGTACTTTGGTTCCAATGTATGGTTAGAATCTTTTTAATGAAACTAGGTCTACTGGCCTTTGGTTGGGAAGAAGTGAAAGGGGTAGTGTGTTTTTTATTCCGACTGCTGTTTGCACTGGAATGAGACACACTGACTAGAAAATGTGAAATAGTGATAAACTTACAGGAAACTTGGATCCTAACATCTTTCTTCACATAGCAAGCATTCTCCTTTCCAGAATGAGTGAGCCTATTATGATTCTTCCTAACCCATTACCTCTTTGCATGGAATTTGATATATTGCCTGGTTTTCATATAAATTATAATTAGAGCTCCGTTTTTTTCAGTGTTAATTAATTTCATTTAGACATTTTTTGAGTTCTCTGTTGATGTCCAAAAATTGGGCGGTTTTTTTCTCTTTACATAATGTAAATGAGAAAATTTCTTCTGGTACTACCCCAAATTCTTGTCTAAATAGGATCTACTTTAATTTTTATTATATGTATAAAAATGACTTACATGTTAGTTTAAACATTGTATCTTTGTTATTGAACCCCTGGTTTAATATTTAGTGCATTTCATATACCTCTCCCTGGCACTAGCCAGACATTTTTGATGACATATTTACCATAAAAAGCAGCTAATATTAAATACCAAATAATGTAATAAGAATGCACTTATTGTTATCCAAAGAGATTACAATTCTTCATAAATATGCTTTTTGACTACATTGAGATATTAATGTGATGGAAAAGGATGTAATTTCCATCTTCAAGGAAAATGGAAGTTTATGAAAAAAATGTAGTTTCCACTGGTAGATGGATAGAGAAAATTGTTGATGAAGAATTTTCAGTGCCACATTCAAGCATCACAATCATATACATATCAAAAATAAAAATAAAATGCAAACTGTTTAACTTGCTGTAATAAAGCATTGAATACATCTTCATGGATAGTAGCATGCTCCTTGCTTCCGTTCACAACTGTTCTTAAAATGCTTGCTCAGCATTCGCACTGGACACAGGTAAAGTCAACACTTGCAATACAGAGCGAGTCAATTCAGGCCACTGTGGCTGTGTTCCTTTCCAGAAATCATGAATGGTTAAATGGGTGCTATTCAGAATTGCTACAGAATGGTATTCAGCAAATTGTGCTGGTATTTTTCATGTCTTGAGAAGTGATCAAACAGAAATCTGTAGTTCGAAAAGTTCAGAGAAAATTCCACCTTTCAAAATGGATCAATTACTTGTGCTGTGTACCACAATGTAGTAGAGCTGTTCTCAAATCTCATCTCAGGAGATGAAATATTTCTAGCCAGGGAGGAATGCTATTGTCATACAAGGTCTTGTAAAACAAATGGAAGTTTCATTCTGTATCTTGTTGCTCTTCTAAAGGCAAGTGATTCAGCAAAGTACATATTGCTTCTCCAATTCAGAAACTCTTTTATGGTTTTGCTTTCAAAGAGAACCTTTGCTTTGACTCACAGATTATTGAAAATTTTTATGTAAGTAGCATGACAAAGTCAGACCTTACATCTGGAAGGAGGGCAGAAGGCAGGTATATCAGATTAAAGCCCTATTTTCTAAGAACTGAAAGAGGTTACCTCAGGTTAATTATAGACACCTGATTCTAACTAAGGGCACCCTGTGACCTTTAAAAATCTCTCCCAGTGAGAGAAAAGGGATGAAGGAATGAGAAACAAGCTGTAGACGGGTTATGGGCAGTGAGGGGAAAAGGCTTCTAGGTAAAGAGCTATTTTCCTCTATAAGGGGAAATCTTGCGTTTATTTCTGTTTGTGGAAGGGGCCTAGGTTCCCAGCATAGCTAGGCCCAGAGTTAGTTAGATCCTGTCTATACTGGCAAGTTTCTGTGCAGTAAAGAAGCTTTCTGTGCTGTAACTCCCGAGGTGTACACACTGCTAAGCCACTTAGTGCACAGAAACTGCACAGTTGTAGCGCTTTAGAAAAACCACCCCAACGAGAGGCGTACAGCTTTCTGCGCTGGGGCTAAAGCGCTGCGGTGCCAGTGTAGACACCCTGGTTGATTACAGCGTTGCGACTGGCCTTTGAGAGGCGTCCCACAATACCTGTTCTCGCCTGTCTGGTCATCGGTTTGAACTCTACTGCCCTGCCCTTAGGTGACTAACCGTCATCCTCACCCCATAAATTCCTTTGGAATTTTGAAAGTCCCCTTCCTGTTTGCTCAGTGACGTGTGCAGTGGTCTCTGCGCATTTTTCCAGGTGACCATGCCTGCTCCACGCCCCAGGTGATCCCCCGCTTGGAGCAATGCCAAGCTGCTGGACCTCATCAGCATTTGGGGAGAGGAGGCTGTCCAGTCCCAGCTGCACTCCAACCATAGGAATTATGATACCTACGGACAGATTTCACAATGCATGACAGAAAGGGGCCATGTCTGGGACACATTGCAGTGCAGGGTCAAAGTGAAGGAGGTGCAGAACGCCTACCACAAGGTGTGGGAGGCAAACCGCTGCTCCGGTGCTGTGCCCAGGAGCTGCCGGTTCTACAAAGAGCTGGACATGATACTCGGCAGCGACCCCACCTCCACTGCGAAGACCACTGTGGATACTTTGGTGGCTCTCGTGCCAGTCGAGAGTGGACCGAGCCAAGAGGAGGAAATCTTGGACGAGGATGTGGAGGGGGACCTAGAGGCAGAGGATGACTCGGAGGTCAGAGATGCATGCAGTAGGAGCTCTTTTCTACCTCGGAGGAGGCTAGCCAGCCACAGCTGTCGGATGTTGGTGAAGCGCAAACAGGAGAGGAGGCCCCTGGTAAGTGGATTTGATTTGGGGAATCGCTGAAGCAAGTTCCTGGGGGCAGGAGGGTTGCTGCAGAAAGCAGGCTTGTCTCCTACCGCATGCCTAGTCTGAGCAGCAGAACAGGCTGTTGATAGACTCCCTCACTTCACGGGAATCTCCCTCAGAGATCTCCAGGAAACTCTCATGGAGATACTGGGCAATCTGCTGCCGCAGGTTCTTCAGCAGAGCTGCTTTGTTTCTTGCCCCATGAATGGTAACTTTTCTGGGCCACTGTGCTGTCATATGGGGGGGGGGGGGGAGAACCACTGCTGCACACAGGCGAGCCGCATAGGGGCCAGGGCGGAAGCCACAGTCTTGGAGAAGACCCTCCCTTGATTCCCTGCTCACCCTCAGCAGCAAGATATCTTCCATAATGATCACATCCTGTGGAAAGCATGGGGACAGGAATGATTATCAGGCTCCCCCTACAGTGCTGGCTCTCCCCAAGAGCCATGTGCCCGGTGCACAGCAGGGTCCGGGAAGAGTGATTTACCCTGCCCCTGCGGCTACTCACCACAGTAGGGTGAGTAGCCGGGTCTTGTGGTTCATGTGTGCTTGCCTGGGGTCAGCCAGTTAGTGACAGGTATGTGAGTACTGGCTGTGTTTTAAATCCCTGAATCAGTGTTCTCTGCGTTGCAAACAATACTGCTTCTGTAAAATGTTGCGTTTGAACTTCACAGAGATGACCTTGGGAGCCCAGCCTCCCTCTTTGTTATTGGCAGCTGAACAGCTGCACAGAACTAGAAAGCGGCCATGAAGAACTAAGGAGGACTTTCTGCGTGATGTTATGATGAACTCCGCCTCCGAGAAACAGGAATTGAAGGAGTGGCAGGACAGTGAGAAGAGGGACCGAAAGGAGAACGCAGCACGCCAGAAAGAAGCCATGGAGCGGCTCTTAAAGATTATGGAGCACCAAGCAGACACACTCCAGGTGATACTAGCTCTTCAAACTGAGCAGCTCTGCACCCGCCCTCCCCTGCAGCCGTTGTCGCAAAGCTCTTTCCCATGTGCCCCCTAGACACCGCCAACACACTCTTACTCCTGGCTCCAGCCTATACCCGCGGCATTTCACTCCTCCCCCTCACAGTCCAGCACTGCGGACTCCTACTACCCACTGCACGCAACACCCATCCCTCTGCAGTTTGGCCCTGCTGGAGTACAGTACCCGCTGCATTGTACTCCAAAGGAGAAGGTTCGATATGATCCTTGGACATACACAAATCTTTAGCCATCCTGGGATCACTCCTCTTCCTGGGGCCTTCCCTTCCCCCATCCCCCCCACTGCTGGTGGGGTTTTTTTTGTTTGTTTGACTCTCTCCTCTGGTTATTGTTTTGTAATAAAAGAATTGTGTTGGTTTGAAAGCAATCTTTATTCTATTAATTGAAAGCAAAAGGAGCCCTGCAAAGTAACATACAATTATGTTAAACCCACATATTGTATCATCTGTACCAATCACAATCACCTCCTAGCATTACAAGCACTGCACTCCCGAGCATAGCAACAAATTTAGTGGCTTTCAGGTTCAAATTGCTGCCTCAAGGCATCCCTGATCCTTATGGCCATGCACTGCGCCCCTCTAATAGCCCAGGTCTCTGGCTGTTCAAACTCAGCCTCCAGGCGCTGAGCCTCAGCGGTCCAGCCCTGAGTGAAGTTTTCATCCTTCCCTTCACAAATATTATGAAGCGTACAGTACAGCATGTGGCTATAAGCATAGGAATATTGTCATTGGCCAGGTTCAGCTTCCCATAGAGGCAGTGCCAGCAGGCTTTTAAACGGTCAAAAGCACACTCAACAGTCATTCTGCACTTGCTCAGCCTGTTGCTGCTGTCAAATTGCACTGTGTATGGCTTCCTAAGCCACGGCATTACGGGGTAGGCAGGGTCTCCCAGGATCACAATGGGCATTTTGTCTTCCCCTACGGTGATCTTGTGGTCTGGGAAGAAAGTCCTTGCTTGCAGCTTCCTGAACAGGCCAGAGTTCCGAAAGATTCATAGATTCATAGACTCTAGGACTGGAAGGGACCTCGAGAGGTCATCGAGTCCAGTCCCCTGCCCTCATGGCAGGACCAAATACTGTCTAGACCATCCCTGATAGACATTTATCTAACCTACTCTTAAATATCTCCAGAGATGGAGATTCCACAACCTCCCTAGGCAGTTTATTCCAATGTTTAACCACCCTGACAGGAACTTTTTCCTAATGTCCAACCTAAACCTCCCTTGCTGCAGTTTAAGCCCATTGCTTCTTGTTCTATCCTTAGAGGCTAAGATGAACAAGTTTTCTCCCACCTCCTTATGACACCCTTTTAGATACCTGAAAACTGCTATCATGTCCCCTCTCAGTCTTCTTTTTTCCAAACTAAACAAACCCAATTCTTTCAGCCTTCCTTCATAGGTCATGTTCTCTAGACCTTTAATCATTCTTGTTGCTCTTTTCTGGACCCTCTCCAATTTCTCCACATCTTTCTTGAAATGCGGTGCCCAGAACTGGAAACAATACTCCAGCTGAGGCCTAACCAACGCAGAGTAGAGCGGAAGAATGACTTCTCGTGTCTTGCTCACAACACACCTGTTAATACATCCCAGAATCACGTTTGCTTTTTTTGCAAAAGCATCACGCTGTTGACTCATATTTAGCTTGTGGTCCACTATAACCCCTAGATCCCTTTCTGCCATACTCCTTCCTAGACAGTCTCTTCCCATTCTGTATGTGTGAAACTGATTGTTCCTTCCTAAGTGGAGCACTTTGCATTTGTCTTTATTAAACTTCATCCTGTTTACCTCAGACCATTTCTCCAATTTGTCCAGATCATTTTGAATTTTGACCCTATCCTCCAAAGCAGTTGCAATCCCTCCCAGTTTGGTATCATCTGCAAATTTAATAAGCGTACTTTCTATGCCAATATCTAAGTCGTTGATGAAGATATTGAACAGAGCCGGTCCCAAAACGGATCCCTGCGGAACCCCACTCATTATACCTTTCCAGCAGGATTGGGAACCATTAATAACTACTCTCTGAGTATGGTTATCCAGCCAGTTATGCACCCACCTTATAGTAGCCCCATCTAAGTTGTATTTGCCTAGTTTATCGAAAGGTGCATCATGCACCTTTCCGGACCAGCCTGTGTTAATGTCTGTGAAACACCCCATGGCGATCCACAAGCGCCTGGAGAACCATTGAGAAATACCCCTTGTGATTAATGTACTTGATGGCTAGGTGGTCTGGTGCCAGAATTGGAATATGCATGCCATCTATCACCTCTCTGCAGTTAGGGAAGCCCATTTGTGCAAAGCCATCTACAATGTCATGCATGTTGCCCAGAGTCACAGTCTTTCGGAACAGGATGTGATTAATGGCCCTGCAGACTTCCATCAACACGAGTTCAATGGTAGACTTTCCCACTCCGAACTGGTTAGCAACCAATCAGTAGCAGTCTGGAGTAGCCAGCTTCCGCAGTGCAATTGCCATATGCTTCTCCAACGGCAGGGCAGCTCTCATTCTTGTGTCCTTGCGCCGCAGGGCTGGGCGAGCTCATCACACAGTCCTATGAATGTGGCTTTCCTCATCTGAAAGTTCTGCAGCCGCTGCTCATCATCCCAGACGTGCATCACAATGTGATCCCACCACTCAGTGCTTCTTTCCCAAACCCAAAAGCGGCGTTCCTCTGTGGTCAGCACCTCCATGAATGCTACAAGCTATCTCACGTCATAGCTACTATGCGTGGTGAGATCAATGTTGCACTCCTCTTGCCTTTGTAGTTTAAGGAATAACTCCACTGCCACTTGTGATGTGTTAGTCAGAGTGAGCAGCATATTGGTCAACAGTGCGGGATCCATTCCTGCAGCCTGAAGAGGCAGGGCGCGCAGTACACAAACCATTGAAAGATGGCGCCAAATGCAGATGGAAGCACAGGGATTGCTGGGATGTGAAGCAAAGCATCATGGGGCATTGGGACAGGATCCAGGATGCCTTGCGACCCTCTCCGGCTTCCCACAACTCTTAGCGGCAGAAGAGGAAGAGATGCTCTGTGGGATAGCTGCCCAGAGTGCACCGCTCCGAATACCGCTGCAAGTGCCGCAAGTGTGAACACGCTATTGCACAGGCAGCTGACAGTGTAAACACACAACAGCGGCTTCTCTTCAATGCTCTCTGAGCAGTGCTGTAACTCCTGGTGCTGTAACTCTGCCAGTGTAGACATGCCCTTAGAGAGGGTGGCTAGTGACTGGTAGCTGAAATAAGAAGAGGCAGTACCCCAGTGGGGGTTATGAAATGTAATTTTTTTGTTTTTGTTTAAAGAAGTCCTCAGGTCAAACCTAAGGCCTACCCTGTAAATATTATAAATAAACCAATGTGATGTATTGAACCCCTGGAGTGGGACTGATTTACCCCAGCCCTCCTCAAAACCAGAGGGAAAAACACTAAGCCCTGACATGACAAAAGAGGTGCGCTGTCACAGTAGGCATTTTCAATTTCCAAGCACTTTCAGTAAAAAAAAAAAAAACATATTAAGAGACAAAACTGTTTGTTTTTCTTTACATCATTGGCCACATACTTTCACAAAGATTCTCATTTCTTACCTCTGGCAGGTGAACTTCTGAGAAAAGTAATAAGTGGACATCAGATTTGATCAGAACACTTATTGCCTCAGTAACTGAATACTAGCGGCTCTGTGTGACAACCTTGGGTTACTTTGGAAATAATCAAGGGTTCAACCCTGACACTGTGACAGACAGCAATGAACTGTCTTTTGACATCAAATGCATATTTAAAAAGAGCTCCAGAATGCATTACAAAAGCTACTACGTCTTGGAAAAGTTTTGAACATTTGAATCCTTCTTTTATGATACCATCCAGCAAACGATGAGGGTCACAAAGAACAAATTCTGAATTCTGAATTCTGGCTTTGCAATTTTCAAATCTTCACATAGTTTTTGATGCAGTTTGCTGAATTGCTGCAAAAACATACGACATCCTACCACATTTACTCAAAACGAGATACAAGTAATGATCCATTGTACAAGCCAGGAAATGGCAACAATAATAACCGCTATCAAAGTTAGTGGAATAATATTGAGACAGCTGGGGATTTCTCCACTTTGAATATCTATAGCGATTGAAGAAGCATCCCGGAGACACCATCATAAAATGGAGGGAGGCATAAAGCGAAAGGCATCTAGAAACTGAGGGTCAGCCTTTGGCGAGTGATGTCCATGAAACACCAGATCCCTTCTGTGGCAGGGGGTACACTGGGAAACTGTTCAGTGGCAATGGGCAACATCTATTAGAAAAGAAAGTTTAATTTGAAAATGTAAAGCCTGCGGTGGCATCTTCATGTTTATTTTCTGTGTAACTTGCATATATTTGCTATTCCTCATTATTTTATCTTTGAAGCTGTGATTTTTCTATTAAACAAACCTTTTGATATTAACCCCAGGCAGGTATTTAGTGTGCAAAGTGGCACGTGGTTGCCAAAGTAAGTTGGTGTCTGGGAGGCTGGTTTCACGCCTTTGGGGGCGACAAACCAGAGGGGGAAAGTCCTAGTGTCTAATACTTAAGAATGTGGGGTGGACAGATTTGGGGCAAATTGGAACTGGAAGGGCTGTTTGTGTCACCCTGCAAGAAGTAACTAGGCTGGTGGAGGCCAGAGTAAGACCTTGTGCTTGTGGACAGACTGCTGGTGTCAGGGCTGTGAACCAAAACTGCATAGCATATAGGCACTCAAGGTTACAGAAGGCAGTGCTAGAACTCCTTACTGGTCTGGGTGATTCCCAAAACATCACAGGAAGCTATTCCAGAACCTCATTCCTCTGATGGTTAGAAACCTAATCGCCAGCCTAAATTTGCTTATGGCCAGTTTATATCCATTTGTTTTTGTGACATTGTCTTTTAACAAAAATAGTCCTTCACCCTCCCTGGTATTTACCCCACTAATGTATTTACAGAGAACAATCATATCCCCTCTCAACCTTCTTTTTGCTAGACTAAACATGCCAAGTTCCTTTAGGCTCCTCTCATAATATAGGCCCACCATTCCCTTGATCATCCTAGTAGCTCTTTGTACCTGTTCCAATTTGAATTAATCTTTCTTGAACATGGGTGACCAGAACTGTACACAATATTCCAAATGAAGTTGTATCAGTGCCAGGGCCGGCTCCAGCGTTTTCGCCGCCCCAAGCGGCAAAAAAAAAAAAAAAAAAAGCCATGATCGGCGGGACTTTAGCGGCAGCTCTACTGCTGCCGCGTCAATCTTCGGCGGCAATTCAGCGGCAAGTCCTTCCCTCTGAGAGGGACTGAGGGACCCGCCGCCGAATTGCCGCCAAAGAGCCGGACGTGCCGCCCCTTTCTATTGGCCGCCCCAAGCACCTGCTTGCTGCGCTGGTGCCTGGAGCCAGTCCTGATTAGTGCCTTGTACAATGGCATTAATAGTTCTCTGTCTCTACTGGAAATGCCTCTCCTAATATGTCCTATGATTTCATATGCCTTTTTAACAGCCGCATCACATTGGTGGCTTATAGTCATCCTGTGATTGACCTAGACACCCAGATCTCTCTCCTCTTCTGTTGCTTCCAACTGAGGAGCCCCCAGCTTGTAGCAGAAATTCTTATTAGACCCTAAGAGCATGACCTTGCACTTTGTACTAGTGAATGTCATCCCATTTCTATCACTCTCATCTTCATGGCCATCCAGATCTTCATGTACAATATTCCGGTCCTCCTCTGTATTGATGATGCCGCCAAACTTTGTATCATCAGCAAATTTCATTAGTGGACTCCTCCTTTTTGTGCCAAGGTAGCTAATAAAAATATTGAATAAGATTGGTTCCTAGATCCTTGAGGAACTCCACTAGTAATCTTCCTCCAGCCCAATAATTCACCTTTCAGCATAACCCATTGCTTTCTCCCCTTTAGCAAGCTCCACCTTACAATGTTTTTATTGATCCCCGTCTTCCCTAATTTAACTAGTAATTTCCCATGTGGTACCATGTCAAATGCTTTACTGAAGTCCTAGTGTATTAGATCTACTGCACTTCCCTTATCTAACCACCGCCCCCCGCCCCCCCACACACAGTTCCCACCTCCCTCACACAGTTATTTTCTCAGAGAAGGAAATCCGGTGAGTCTGGAATTATATAGCTTTGGTAAACCCATGTTGTATTACATCCCCTTTATTATTTACTTCTATTAATTTAATTATTCTTTCCTTCATAATTTGTTCTTAAGTCTTGCATACTACTGGGGTCAGACTAACAGGTCTGCAATTGCCCAGAACACTTTTTTTCCTTTTCTTAAATGTAGATATGACATTAGCTATTCTCCACTCATATATATATTACTACCTCCAAATGGATAGATTTATTAAAAATTCTTGCTACTGGACTAGCAATCTCATGTGCCGGTTCTTTCAGTAGTCTGGGATGGAAATTATCTCGTACCCATAGTTTAAGTTTTTCTTCCACCTCAGATATGGTAATTTCCATTTTTAGATACTCATTTCCATTAGCTGTACTGCCTTCGTGCACATGTTCCATGTTATCATCCTTACTGAAAACCGAGACAAACTATTTATTTAGGGTTTGGGCCATTCCTAGATTATCTTTAATATCTTTCCCATCTACATTGCATAGTGGCCAAACCTCATCTTTCCGTATTCTGTTTTCATTTATATGTAGCACCTCTATTCACCTGGTTTCCTCTTGTAGCGCTAATCTCCTTATGGGTTTTGATGGACTGGCCTGGGTTCTTCTGGATCCCACCTCCAGCTGAGCAGGGGATAACTTCCTTAATTTTTTTCCAAATGAATTTTTTGGTGGTGCCTCCAACCCACTCGCTCCTTCCTGGCAGGGTCACCATGGCAGCTTGGAAGGAAAATTCTAACCACAGGATAACCCCCACTTACTTGTCAGATAGTTGGAGACTTCGAAGTAATAACACAAACACATACAATATATTTAAAACACTAATTATATTAAACTGGAGGTAAATATAACATAATCGGGTAAAACATTACACTCAGTCACCAGTGCCTATGCCAATAATACCCGATTTCCCCTGCCATGTGACATGATATAACTAATGTTTGTAGGGGCCCTTGTTGACCTGTGACCATGATATCTTCTTTAGCAGCAATTAACAACTTGGCTGACTTTGTTCAATATAGTCCAAAAGACACACATGGGACAAGATAGTAAAATCTCTCCACAGGTTTTATAAGCAGCATGAAATAAAATCCCCAAACCCTTACTCCTGGCTTGAGGACATAGTTCAAGGAGTACAGGGTCTCCCAGACAATTTCCCTGACTATCTAACTAGAAGATGGTGCACTCAGAGCTCCATGAATGATCCTCAGGTTCAGAGGTGAATCTGGACTCCTCAGTCAGTGCAGAGGGGCTGATGATCACTGGTGGCAGGCGTCCTCTTCATGCAGGCATCAGGCTGCTTCTGTTCCCAGGATTTCCCCTCACCAAAAAAGGATGCAGGGCTCAAGGTGAGTTACAAGCACATAGAGAGCCAGGAACCTAGGTAAGCTCCTTGGGGGTTACATATATATCGCTAAAAAACTCTTATTATTTATTTTAATTTCCTTGGAAAGAGCCAATTCAGCTAGAATTTTAGCAACTCCCACTTCATTCCTACATTTTCTAATCTCCATAATGTAGCATTCTTTGCTGATCAGCCCCTTTTTCTTAGTCTCTCTGCTTACTCCTAACAGCCGTTTTAAGGTGGCTATTCATCTAGCTGGGTCTGGAGACTTCCCTTTGAAGTCTTTCCCCTTGCTTGGGTTGCAAATTTCGGATAGTTTTTGTATAATTGATTTGAACTAATTCCAAGCTTTCTCCACATTTATGTCCTTGAGTTCTTCAGTCTCAATGACTTTTTTTAACTAATTCCCCAAAGTCTGCCATTTTGAAATAAAAAAATCAGCGTTGACAAACTGTTTTTGTTTATCCTTCCATTTAATTTAAATTGAATCTATTCGTAATCACTTGATTCAAGGTTATTTCCCATGACCAGATCTTCTATGATGTCCTCACTACTTATCAAAACCAAATCTAAAATTGCATCACCTTTTACTGGGCTAGTGACACACTAATGAAGAAAACTATAGTCTATCACCGCCAAGAATAAGTGGGCCCAAACAGTATTAGTAGCATTTATTCTCCTGTATATATGTATATAAGGACCTAGGGGTTACAGTGGACGAGAAGCTGGATATGAGTTGACAGTGTGCCCTTGATGCCAAGAAGTCTAACGGCATTTTGGGCGGTATAAGTAGGGGCATTGCCAGCAGATCAAGGGACGTGATCATTCCCCTCTATTTGACATTGGTGAGGCCTCATCTGGAGTACTGTGTCCAGTTTTGGGCCCCACACTACAAGAAGGATGTGGAAAAATTGAAAAGAGTCCAGCGGAGGGCAACAAAAATGATTAGGGGGCTGGAGCACATGACTTATGAAGAGAGGCTGAGGGAACTGGGATTGTTTAGTCTGCAGAGGAGAAGAATGAGGGGGGATTTTATAGCTTCTTTCAACTACCTGAAAGGGGGTTCCAAAGAAGATGGATCTAGACTGTTCTCAGTGGTAGCACATGACAGAACAAGGAGTAATGGTCTCAATTTGCAGTGGGGGAGGTTTAGGTTGGATATTAGGAAAAACTTTTTCACTAGGAGGGTGTTGAAGCACTGGAATGGGTTACCTAGGGAGGTGGTAGAATCTCCTTCCTTAGAGGTTTTTAAGGTCAGGCTTGACAAAGCCCTGGCTCGGATGATTTAGTTGGGGATTGGTCCTGCTTTGAGCAGGGGGTTGGACTGGATGACCTCCTGAGGTCCCTTCCAACCCTGATATTCTATGATTCTATGTGGGAAATTAAAGACCCCAGTATGACACAATTCACAGATATATTTATCTCATTAATAATATTAAAGAGATCACTTATAACAGATCCCTAACACTATCCCAACAGATAATCTCTCTTACAATCCTTCCCCAAACAGATTCTGTACTGTCCATACCATCACTTTGTATTTCTTTACATTTATTGCTTCGTTGAGGTACACTAACCCACCATCTCTCTCTCTCTCTCTCTCTCTCTCTCTCTCTCATAAACAGCACCTACCCTTCAATATCTGTATTCCAGTAATTAGTGCTGTCCCACCATGTTTCCATAATCCCTGTAACATCTGGTTTGACTCCCTGCACCAATAGTTCCAATTCCTCATTTTATTGCCCAGACTCCTGGCATTCATGTACAAACATTTCAGTTGTTTTCCTCAGACCTCACTCCGTTTTCTAGCTTGTGGTGTTCCATTATCCCTTACTATATCTTCATTTAGCTGATTTTCCTCCTCCTGTATATTAAATTCAGGCATGGACATTTGGAGACTCTCCCAACCTTCTCTTCTCATCTCCTAATTTAAAGCCTTTCTTATTGATCATGCCAGCCTTGATTCCAGAAAATTAATACCCCAGGTACTCAAGTGGAGTCCATCAGTTGAGAAGAGTCTTTTGTGAATGCCTTCCAATGCTCAATCATCCCAAAACCTTCCTCATAGCACCAATCCTTGAGCCTTCTGTTCATCTTCATTACTGTGTGATGCCCTTGCCCTCCTTCTCTAGGGACTTTAAATATTCAGCTAAAAATCAGCTGAGCTTCTACTTCTTTAAACGTCTTACACAGCCAAGCATAGTCCTCCTTGATCCATTCCAGCAGGAATCTAGCAATGTCACTTGCCTCAAACTGCATCACAATCAGTGGATTTTTCTCTGCTGCCATTAGAATTTTCTTCAGCCTCACATCCACATCTTGTATCATTGCTCCTGGCAGATAGCATGCAGTTCTGTGCTCTGGATCTGGTCTGGAGACAGGCCTGTTGATTTTTCTGAGTATGGAGTCCTTAATTACAAAGACCTGTCTCTTCCTGGTGTTGGTATGAATCTGTTTTGTATTCTCTCTTGCAGTCCTCTGTATATCATCCTCATATTTCTTTAGGCTCTGGTCCCTGGCTACCTCCATTATTTCTTCTCTTCTGCAGGAACTGGCTTCCCTTGAGATTATGATGAACATCAGCAGCATCTCTGAGCACTTTCAAATCCCATTGAAGATAGTGAGATCTGAGGATGTTCAATGCCTTGCAGGATAGGGCCCTCATTTATCAGTAAAGAAGATAATCAGAATGGGTCATTACTATTAATTAAATCCCTTGAGCTATCATCACCACTTACTTCAGCAGCAGTATGAGTTGTAAATTTCCTTATGTTGCCCCATCGTCAAAATTCCAACGCAGTATTCAACCACATATGGATAAATGGCTTTTCAATAGAAAGATTTATTGACATCGAAGCATTGAATTAGTGTCTTTCATCACTAAATTTTTATATTAACCGAAAACATATTTCAGCTCTGCCCAACAAATACATATACACCTCTAACTCGATATAATGCTGTCCTCGGGAGCCAAAAAATCTTACCGCGTTATAGGTGAAACTGCGTTATATTGAAGTTGCTTTGATCCACCGGAGTGCGCAGCTTTACCGCGTTATATCTGAATTCGTGTTATATCGGGTCGTGTTATATCGAGGTAGCGGTGTATAATATATCACAAAACAAAAAAACAAAACAAAAAAAGCTTAAAAATTAAAAAAAAAGTAAAAGGCAACCCTCACAAAATGATACTTATAGATATTTTTCCATACAGAGACCAGCTGTATTATCAATCTAATTTTACCAGTCTTAATGGAATAAGTTTGGCAAAAATGAAACACTTCAAAATGAATAGGCATAATTTTCTGTATGTTATATAAGCAGGGAAGTATCAGCAAGTAAACATGTTATTGTTAAAGGCAAAATTCACTTTCAATTACACCGAACTAAGTAAATCTGAGTAAATCTATTGAAGTGAACAGTTACTAGGATTTAACCTAGTCTAAGAGAAAAGTTTGGCCCATTCAGAAAACTTATGATAAATGTCAGCTGTTTCCTCAAAGAATCCCTCTTTCTACTAGAAATCTATATAATACTCTTCATTGCTAATCAGAAAATAATAAATGGGTAACACAATAATACAGAATTTCAACAATATAACTTCAAATCAAAAATATTTTTTTATATTTTTTGGACTCCTATAATCCCATACTATTTGTTTTCTCAGATATGAAAAGTCTAAATTATGCAGTATTTGTTTAGATCCACAAAGTCATTAAAAAAACAACACAATCCAATGTTTACCTTTGAATTATAACAGATTACGCCACCTGGTTCTCCAGCATTTAACCATCACAAGAAAAAAGAAAATAATTTATGAAAAACATTTTTTTGCACACGTAGACACTCACAAAAGAAATTAATGTAAATGTTTTCTGTTCATGTCATTTTAAGCTTGATTGCAAATACATTTTAACATAGCAAGATACACATTTCTTAGCAAAGGAGTAGTCATTGGTGGAGTACTGCAGTTCCCTTTTCTCTTGCTTTGATTTTTACATTGCTTTCACTTTTTTAGCTTTTATATATAGCTGAAAAGCCAATAGCTTCACAAATAAAATAATTCAAAATGCTTCCACACTATTGCCACGATATCTCAGGACTACCACCCTGTCACACAGCCCTGGTAGAACTCCCACAACTGGACATTCACCAGGCTGCTGGGTTTGGGTCCCAACATGCTAGACCTGTGTGCTCGTAAGTTTCCATTGGTCTGAGCAGGCTCCAGCATTGTCCTTTTTCTTGGAACTCTCTGGCACATTTCTTCAGCACAGGCTCTCTGTTACCCCTTCACTGAAATGGGGTCTCGTGGACCACTTGCTTTAGGCCTTCAGGACAAGTGCTGATCCCCAGTGTCCCCAGTAGCTTAATCACACCCTCACAAAGTCTGTGCTTTCCTTCTTACATGTCCCTGAGGAGGTGAACTGTAGGCCTAGAGTCCCCACATGGCTCATGGAAAGGGTGTGCTTAAATTACTGGTGACTCTGGGGAGCAGTTGAGCCATAAGGCCCCATTTCTGTGAAGGGGTAACAGACAGAGAGCCTGTGCCCAAGAAATGCGTCAGAGAGGCAAAGGAAAGAGACAATGCTTGAGCCTACTTAGACCAAGGGCAACTAAGAGCACACAGGTCATATTGAAACCCAAACTCAGCAGCCTGGTGAGTGACCAGCTGGGGAAGCTCTACTAGGGCTGTACAAAACCCATGCAAACAGACATCTGTGACTGCTTTGGAGCACCCTGACTTCAGTTGGACTCTGTCTGCCCACATTGTTCCCACTACAGGATCAGGGCCTGTTTTTGAAAGTGAAGATTCTAAGTCTTGTCATCTAAAGAGAGAGAGCGTTACTGCAATATGTTCTGTCTTGGGAACTGAACTAACAAAGCTACAGCAGATAGTTTGAAAATTCATCATTGTATCAACCATCCCTGTAACTTCACACTGTGCTGATCAGCTCATTCCATAGCGGGGAAGCCTAGTTGTGATCCAGTTCTAACGTTCTGATCCTGCTTGTTTCACACATTTGAATAGTTCCTTTGACTTTAATGATGTGTGTAAATTTAAGCATATGTGTCATTGCTTGCAATAGCAGGAGCTTAGATTGGAAGTTCTTTGGAGCAGGAACAGTGTCTCTCTCTATATTTGTAGAGTGACTTCCACAGTGTGGCCTGATCCTGATTGGTCTCTAAGGCCTACTGTAATAAATATAATAATCTAAGGTGGTTAACACTGATTATACTTCTGTAATTGTTACTCCTTTTCACCACACTCCTACTGTGTTAGCAAGGGCCTGGTTTCTAACCTTGGGTGTTCACTCATGTCTCCCACAGAAGTCAACAGAATCTGGGTATGCATAGTCAAGTATACAATTTGTCCCTGAATTGCACTGTAAGTTAAACATCCTTGTCCACACACTATTTTTTCATGTTAAGATATATTGAATTTCAGGGATTGGATTATTTTATTGTTCATTGAAAAACATGGTAGCTGAGACAGTATCATGAAACCTATTGTACAGGAGAATAACTTCTTATTAGTGGCAGTCAGGAACAGTAATTATACTTAGCATTATATATTGCATATTACCTATTATATTGCTACATAGAGCTTTACTTATGTGAAGTGCTGTACAAATATTAAAAATTTAATCCTTACAGTGTCTCTCTATATATTCAGTGGAGCCATATAAACTCTGGGCCAGATTCTTCCACCTTAACTTGCAGAGTACAGTATTATTCAGTATAAGGGCAGCAGAATCAGGCCCAGAGATATTGAATGGCTTACCAAAGACCTCACATTGAGTCAGGAGTAGATCTAGGATTAGAATCAAGCACTTACTTCTATGATGAATCTTCTAGGTTATATTGCCTCTCAATCTACTCGTCCTATTTTTGTTGAATTGGTAATATTTATGTAAAAGAATCATTTGTGATAAAAACATATTTACTCAGATTCTTAATTATTTTAAAATGTTAGAAAATGATGAATGATGCATTTTTATTTACTAGATTCTTTTTTTAGTCATGATTTGTGTCAAATTGCATTAGGATGGAGATTGGAATTCAATTAAAATGCACAAAAACAGCATTTTAAGATTGTTTTTATTAGTTAAATAAAATTACCTTAAATATGCTGGTTACATAAGAAAAAATAAATTTATCAAAACACGTTTTTTCATTTAAAACTAATTATTAAGCAAAGGAATCAATCAAAATTAGGAACCGAAATACCGTGGTGGATCTGGGCCCACATCCTTCAAGATTTTAGAACTAATAGATCTCATTCTCTCACTCCTAGCTTTTATTCATACATTGAAAGAGGAAACCAAGCTTCCCTGCTTTTTTCAATGAGATGAATTAGTCATTGAGCTGAATTAGCTGAAGAAACTGAAATGAAAATATTCTCTTTGCACCTGCAGAAGAGGCCAGTGCTATCAAAAGCTGGTTTAATAATTAAACAAACTCTGGTTCCAGGTGCTTAGCCAGTGACTTCCACTATTTCAGTAGTTTGACTTCCTTTAAAACTTCAGCAGTAAACCTGTACTGCTTGAACTTTTTAAATTTAAATTATTTTAATAAATTATCATAATTTTAGGCCTTAACGTAAGTTGTCATAATTCATAATTTAATTCTAAAGAAATTTATTTTTCAAAAGAAATATGTAGTTTATTTAAATTAAAACTATGATTTCATTTTATTTAAAAAATCATTCATTTTTATGTACCCTGATTTGAACCAATTTAGAAAAGGCAAGTTTCA
Organism: Emys orbicularis; assembly: GCF_028017835.1. NCBI lineage: Eukaryota > Metazoa > Chordata > Testudines > Emydidae > Emys > Emys orbicularis. The sequence continues at coordinate 47,851,084 of NC_088683.1, forward strand.
ACTGTTTAAAATCCTTTAAAACTGCCCAAACCTTCTCATACATATAGCCATTACAGATCAGTTGGCCTACATGAGATTTTACATATTGGTCAGTCAAATCGGAAACTCTAATGCAGAATCTAGCACCCAGGCAATAATGTTGATTTGTGACCATGTGTGAAAGGTTTAAGTTCCAGAAACTAAGTTATAGTTTACACAGATTCACCAAAATAGCTTTTGTTTCCATTGGTGAGAAGTATAATACTGTTAATATTCTCATTTTACTGAATTGTTTTGGAATATTATGTGTGAGAACTAAATAAATTGTGAATTGTTTATTCAAAATGACAGAGAGAGTTGCAGAATTTCATGGCATATGAAAAGCATGTCACATGCACGGACTTTCAGTCTCTGGCAGCATACTTAGACCGTGCCAAACTGGAAAGTAGGCAGCATTCAACAGCTGAAAAGACTAAGTTTGACATGCAGATAATTTCACCATGAGGATTGTTGTATGCTATGAAATACTTTAACTCCTACAACAAAATAGCAAATTACATGTTGTTTTTCAGGTATATTGTATTGTTGGATTATAGGTACAGTATATTGTGATTGTAAAAATTATAAAATCTGGGAAGAGTTATGTGTATGTATATGAAATTATCCAGTGGCAAAGGTAAATATATGGTCTACTGCATTTGTAGTGCACAGAAATCCACTGATATGTTGCTTGGGAATTACAAAAGAACTATAGGACTCTAGGTATCTATTTGATTTTAAAGCTACTATTCTTTCAACAATAAAGGAAAAACAAATCAAAACAGATAATGTTTATGAAAAGTCTAGAATTGTTTCTGTTTTGCTACTGAAAAGTCAGTCAGCAAAGGGAGTCCAAGTCATCAAAAACTCACTTCTGAGTTGTGCTGACATTAATGAAACCAACAAGAAAGCGAGTGCACAAAGACAGAACCAAAACAAAACTGAGAAAGTTAGGTTAAATTTGCACTTCATTGAAAATAACAGACAAAACAATGCTCTTGCTAAATAGGAAAAGACCAAATTCGTGAATAGGTGATATGAATGTATCAGCAGGGCTTAAAAATACCCTCAAAGATATTGCATGTTTTAAGTGATAGAAAAACATGCATAGTACCAATTTACTTACATCAAGAGATCAAAATTCCAAAGTAGGTAGGCTGCATGTTCCCCAAAGTGATTGTGTGGTTTCCTGATAGAATTTGGTACAATGGGCTCTGCTATCCAACTTTTAGACCCTATGGCTCCCTGCAGGGCCGGCTCCAGGGTTTTGCCACCCCAAGCAGCCAAACAAACAAACAAACAAAAAAAGCCGCGATCGCGATCTGTGGCGGCAATTCGGCGGGAGGTCCTTCGCTCCGAGTTGGAGTGAGGGACCGTCCACCAAATTGCCGCCGAACACCTGGACGTGCCGCCCCTCTCCGAAGTGGCCGCCCCAAGCACCTGCTTGGAAGCTGCTCCCTGATCTTTTGGGGCCCCACCTCAACAAACTGACAATTGCAAGGGAAGGCAGCCTAATTGACTGAGAGTAGGAGAAAGTGACATTTTTCAGCTGATTTTTTTTTTTTTTTTTTTTTTTTTGCTGAGAAAGGCAGATTTGCATGGACCAAAACATTTTGTGAATCTGTCAAATTCATTAAAAAAAAAAAATTCTGACCAAAACAATAACAAAAATCCAAAAAACCAGAAATGTTTCATTTCAACCTTTTTTTAAACAAAATATTTTGATTTTTGATTCAAAATGACAGTTTTCAAATTCAAATCGTTTTCAGATTTTATAAAAAAAAAGTTAAAAACCACAAAAACGAAACAAAACATTTATGTTCGGATTGAGCTAAATGTTTCATTCAACACAAAATAAAGGATGGGGAGTTTTTTTGGTTAGCCAAAATATTCATTTTTTGTTTGTTTCAGGTCAACCCAAAACAATTTTCTTGCCCCTGATTTTTTTCAATCCACCAAACTGCTCTAGTTCAGAGTTCTAGATGTGTCACCTACAAACTCACTTTTGGCCACCAGGTGACTGCCTACAATTGGGACACCTTCTCTGGTAAGCTGCCAACATAGTCTCTACCTGCAAATAAAAGGGGGCAGCTTGTTTGAGAAACTGATTAGCTGCAGGCAGCCAGTCCATGGGATTCAGCAGTTGGACTTCATTATTCTTACAGAGGAGGTTGGTTGTGGCATGATGATTCCTCTGGTACTTGGAGGAGCAGCAAGAGTAAAGAATGCCAGTGGCAACCAATATTTCCAACCAATAGTTGTCTCTTTGCACCCTGCCCCACTGTTGGACAACATCTATAGGGGAGGTCTTCTGAAAGATTCTATCACGTACCACTTGTTCATGGGTAATTAGGAAGATTCTATCACATACCACTTGTTCATGGGTAATTAGGAAGATGTTTACCTCCATAAACATCCCCTTACTCCTCTGTTCTCTAACACTGTCTCTCTTTTACCTAATTGCCCGGAACTCATTCTTTCTCCTTTTCCCTACGGGGGAAAAGGAGAAAGAATGAGTTCCGGGCAATTAGGTAAAAGAGAGACAGTGTTAGAGAACAGAGGAGTAAGGGGATGTTTATGGAGGTAAACAGAAACCGGGTAGAGAAAGAGAATGTCCTGGGAGAAGATGGATCCAGAGAAAGATGAGGGGTCCTTCATAGGGTTAACTTAATTGGGGTACTGTAGAGCTAGCCCTTTTAACCTTCTTCTATCCGATGGCTGGTGTAGAGCAGCAGCTACAATTTCACCTGAAGTTGATCGAGTGAGATGGCTACATCAGGAGTAGCAGAATTTATTGCAGTGATGCCTCCTTCATATTTATGAATTGGGCAGTAGGTAGTGATCTGTTTGATGGTCTGTCGTGGGGAGCCACACTTGCATGCCAGGAAGTCCTTGATTTTCCATTTGTGCATTAGATGTGCACATCTACGATGGTTGGTTCGGATTTGGTTCAGAGTTGACCAAGATGTCTGTGGAAGGTCGAACCCAGCAACCTTCTGCATGGGATACAGCACAAGGTGCTTAAGTTTTAAGTCTTGTTTAGGCCAATCTGCTTTCCAAGCCTCCTTCTGATCATAGCCTGATTGCATGAGGCTAAGTGAATGTTCCCAGAAAGCCTTGAGGGACTTAAGACGTTGGCATGTGGGGTGGGGGAGGGGCGTTGTTGAGGTCTTGGTGGATAAGAAGACATCTGTTTTCCTACATTTGCTGAGCTTCACGGAACTGGCTGTTTTAATGAAATTTAGTCTGTTAAATACGAGGGGGGATGATGCAATCATCTTTTTTTTTTTGTTGCCTCAATTCTGGAAGCCAGCCCTTTCTTTGATTTTCAGCTGTCATATTTTTTGCACTCCGTTTTTCCTAAACCCAGTCCTAATTCCTCAGATTAAAATTGTGCCCCTTCCAACCTTAGCATGTATGTTAATGTAGTTAAGTGGGGAGTATGAATCCCCTCAGTTTCTGGAATCCTTAAGGAATCACAAAATGTGGCTGAAACCTTTCCCTTCTGTTTTGAAGTGCCAGGAGGCAACATCATCATGAGCTGTAGAATATCCTATCTTGGACAAAATTGTCACATACTGTCATATGAAAAGATGTAACTGCAGTGCACATCAGAATGAAGCCATTTAATAAAGAACTATAACAGTAAAATAAAAATCCCCACCTATCTTACCTAATCGGGCATGCAAACTCCATTTTAGCAGTAACATGAAATGTCATCTAATGGTGTTCATACTGGTTACCCGAAGGATGAACTAGCAATCAGACACATTGCTCATTCTATTTGGGCTTGTGAGTTGCTATGCAAATCAGTATGCAGATATAGTCTGAGGCTGAAACAAACAGCCATGCCTCAGTGATGAGATGAAACATGAAGCTCTTAGTTGGAACCTTTTGGTGTTGCTATTACTGAGCCTCATTGCCTAAAGAACAGTATGCATACTATTACCATAAATGTTTGACAGTGTGTCTCTTTTATAATGTGCTTCTACTGAGCTCATTGTGACCTTATTGTGTCTTTACTTTTAAGGACTGAACAATAGCTTTGTCCTGACTGCAGCTGTAACATAATGATGAATCTCAAGAAACCAGATTCCAAAATTATTGTTTAACCATAGATCAATAAATATAGATCTTTAATTGACATTATTATTGCTTTATTATTTAGAAATTACAAAGCCATATAAGTACTATTTATTTTTCCAGCTATATGAATGTCTCAAAATCCATGGCTAAGAAAGCTCAGCTTTGTTCCCCACTCCCTCCCATCCGAAAGGCTTGCAGTACAACAAGATGCTCATTTAAATTTCAGTCTCTGATGCTCAAGAAAATAATTACTTATACCTGTTTTGTGGCTCAGTAGAGCTGGATAGATACCTAGAGGAAAAAAACATTCATTCAGATAAAACAATGAATTCATTATGGTGATGGTCACATTCTTTTTGTGGTCCCTTTCTACGAATATTCTGGTGAATGAGTTTTCTGACAGGTTGTTGAAAAATGAATTCTAACGGGACATTATATATGTAAAAAGCATATTTTGGATTTGTAAATTAGAGTAATGACACTGGACACCTGATTCTAAGAGTTATGCTCATCCAGGCAGAGAACAGGAAAAAATTACTTAAGTGTGATTGATGCTTGTTATGCTCATTAAAATAGTCTCACTCTAACCTTGTACTCCTCCTAATGTTGTATCCACCTGTTTTTCTCATCATATACTTAGGCCCTGATCCTGAAAACACTTACACACATGCTTAAATCTTATGCACATGAATAATCTCATTGAAACCAATGGGATTACATGTGTAGAAGTGTTTGCAGGACTGGGACTTGGAATGTTAGCTATTTGGGGCAAGGATCGTCTTTTCATTATATGTACAGCACCTTGCATAATGAGGCCTCACTCCCTGAATTTCTTGCCACAGTACAAATAAATAGGGCCCTATCAAATTCATGGTTTGTTTTGGTCAATTTCATGGTCATAGGATTTTAAAAATAGTAAATTTAATGATTTCAGCTATTTAAATGTGAAATTTCATGGTGTTGTAATTGTAGGGGTCCTGAACCAAAAAGGAGTTGTGTGTGTGTGTGTGTGTGTGGGGGGGGGGGTCACAAGGTTATTGTACAGGGATTGCAGTATTGCCCCTTTACTTCTGCACTGCTGCTGGTGAGGCACTGCCTTCAGGGCTGGGTGCCCGGCCAACAGTTGCCACTCTCCAGCTCTGAAGACAGTGCAGAAGTAAGGGTGGCAATAACCCCCTTAAAATAACCCCCTGCAAATCCCTTTTGGGTCAGGACCTTCAATTTGAGAAACGCTGGTCTCCCCTGTGAAATTTGAATAATATAGGGTAAAAGCACACAACAGACCAAATTTCACGGGGGGGGAGACGGGAGAGACCAGATTTCACGGTCTGTGACACGTTTTTTGGTAGGGCCCTACAACTAAATAATAAAGTGATTAATCAAATGAATCAACACTTCTTGACTCTTCAATATGTGTAACAAACTGCTCATTAAGTTAATTCAGACCAAGATTCATTCACAGAAAGTATTTGGGAAATAATTATGAATGAGTAAATTCATAGCAACCTTACACTGTTCCTGGACAATTCATAAACAAAAGAAGGAGGCTACATTCCCTGAATAAATTATTCACTCTGAATGATTCTTAGTTCTCTGATCATTGATCATTGCTGCCCCAGTTTTCTGGCTGTATCTTGCATGTGAAGAATAAAACTATCATCCCAGTCCTCAAAGCTCTTGCTGAAGCTAAGTGGCCATCTGAATTAAGTCAGAATTGGGCCCTGTTAGACAGTTCTCTTTTGAAGTTGAATCTGTAGTTCCTCCGTCCTCCTTCTCTGAGGGTCTGCTTCTACTCCTCTTGAATTGAATGCGAGATTTGCCTCTGATTTCAAGAAGAGTAGATTTGAGCCTTCAGGCTCTGACATCTCAGGCTCTGTTTACACACAAAGATCAGCAAGTAAAAATTCAGATTGTGATCATTCATGGCAGTGATGTCAGCCTGAACATTAAGGTTCAACAGTGCTATTGGCTCTCCGCTTAAAGCAGTTTGACATTTTTAATGATTCTGTAGCATGATTTTTCATTGCAGGTCTAACAGATGAACAGCAGGTAAAATCCATATACTCAGTGGAGCTAAGTCACTAGACTTAGAAATTCTAATGAATGACACACTGTGATCCTGAGCCTGAAAACACTTAAGCAACGGAGTACATATTAAATTTAATGAGATTACTCATGTGCATAAAGTTACCTGGCTATGTAAGACTTTGCAGATTCAGGACTTAGTTCTCTATTTGCTAAACTTCATACTGTGATTGACTCTTAAAATGTCTCTTGTCCTCAATCACTTATGTTATCAGTTTGGCAGGACAAGCCAACTTAAAATATTATTATTATTAGTAGTAGTTTATTTCCTCACAAAGTAAAACAGAATAAAGTGTTTTATTAACTAATTTAATCAAAGCCTAGATATGATAGGTGTGGCAGGGCGACGACTCACCAGTGTGGCGCCTCCTGCTGGTTGTCCAGGGAATTAGCTCTTTTCAGCCAGGAGCACCCTCTGCCGTCTTGCTCCCGCTGGCCCCATGTCCCTCCTGGACCCCGGTGCCTTTCTAGATGAGGTTCCTGCCCCCTGGCAGTACCTCCTTAGTCTGGGTCTCCTCTCCCCGGGAACCCCCACCCCTCCCTTGCCTCAGTGGCAACTGTCAGTCATCGTCTAGCCCCCGCTCCCTGGGGCAGCCTGCAGTCTGTACTACTCATCATCGGCAAGGGGGGGCTGGACCAGCTGCCTCTGCCTAGGTCTGGGCTGCCCCTCCGCAGCCCTAGTACCCTTTTGTGGGCCCTTAGCTTGGTCTGCAGCCTGGGCTTTGCTAGGCTGGAGCTCCCCAGCTCCCTCTGCCCTTCCCCAGCACTGCTCCACCCTAGGTACCCTCCTCAGCTTCTCAGGCAGCCAGGTCCTTCTCTCTCTGTAGCTAGAGAGAATGTCTGTCCTTCTGGCCCACTGCCCTCTTATAAGGGCCAGCTGGGCCCTAATTGCCCCCGCTATAGCTGTGGCTGTTTTCCCAGACAGCCCAGCTTTTTCCCTCTCAGCCCTCTCCCAGGGTTGTTTTAAGCCCTTCAAGGCATGGCGGGGTGACCACCCTGCCACAATAGGGACTAATGAAGTCTTGTCACTAGAAAGGAAACCACTAGAAAGCATTGGTTATAAATAAATTAGGAGCACTTTGGCCTTAGGGGTGAACAAGATACAATGAATATTTGGAGAAAAGCTGTTCAGTGATGCAAACTCCTAAATGTGTATATTTGGTTGGATAAATGTATTTTGTATTGAGCTTATAAAGTGTGACAGGGAAAAACCTATTTTATTTTAAAAAGTATTGGCTGAAATTGTAGTCAAAATGTCAGTCAATTAGAGTAGTTAGAATTCTATACACTGTTGAAAGGTACTGACGTTTATTAATTCTGTCTGTGAAACATGGGAGTATTCAGAAACTGCCGAGATGATAACGAACCTTGAGATTTAGAACTTAGTGCATGTTATTTTAGTATTTACTTGTAGTGGTTCTGTGGTCGTCCCTCCCCATCAGGCTCGGAGGGAGGCCACGCTGCCTAACTATGTCACACAGTAAGCAATCAATTAGCAAGCTTGGGCTCTGGCCCTCTGGTCACAGCAGAGCAGCAACATAGTCTATTGCCCAGCCTCCTGGCTGAGGCAGGTGGCAATCTACGATCTATAGCTGTGGCCCTTTGGGTAGGGCAGAGCAATGAGCAGTCTTTAGCGGCAGCCTTCGGGCTGGAGCAGACAGCAAATACAGTCTGGGGCTCTGACCCTCTGGGTGGGGCAGAGTAACAAGCCACAGGCAAGGCACAGACCTTCCAGTCTAGGGTGAGTAGGCCACTACCCCAGGGGGTGGGATTGATGGCAGGGGGTAGGGGTACTTGGACCCACCCTACTCTACCAGGTCCCAGTTGAGGACCCTAACAATGGTGGGTGGTCCTGCCACTGGGTCAGCAGGGAAGTCACTGAAACACGCTGATTCATTTCCTGGATACACAACCGGATTAATGTCTGGTTCTCCTGGGCTACTTCCTACTGCCCATCCTTGGTGTGGCTCCGTAGTCCATAGCTCCTCAGTCTCCTTGGGGTATATGACAGACGGCAGTCCCAGCAACTCCTCTCCACAGTTGGTCTCCTCCGGGGGCAGGATGCCGCTCAGCTTGGTCTCTGGTCTGGGGATCCGCAGAGAGGTAGAGACGTATGCCTCCTTCCCTGGCTCCAGCTCAACTGAGATGGAGGGCCTGCCTCTTTCGGCATGGGGGGCAGAACTGGTTTGGCCCCACCCCCCAGGGGGTGTGGGGCGGTTCCTCCCCATCAGGCTTGGAGGGAGGCCACTCTGCCTCACTACAGTACTAAAGAAAAAAAAACACCTTTATTTTATGAATATTTTGGGAAGTTCACATGAAAAAAAGGAATAGGTTTTAATTGTAATGTATTGAAATCTTTTGCTGTTTCTCTCTCTCTTTCACACACACACACACACACACACACACACACACACACACACACACACACACACACACACACAAACTTAAATTTAGTGGCTGTTAAAGATGCCTCAGGACACACCCACCAACCTTCAAAGCAGAAGTTAAGAAGCTAAAGGAAATGTTTCCAGCATTCCTTGCCACCTTCAATTTGCCCACAATTCTGTCCATGACACACTCCTGCCCTCCATAACAGATTCATCTTCCATCTTCAGCACATACCTGCCAACATTGTCCAAAAAGACAGGTTATTTTAAATTTGCATAGATTTCCATCTCTTCACACATTTAAGTAGAACTTATTAAAGTGTTTGCTGATTATGCACAAACTTCCAATTTTTCTTCACACCGGGCTTAGGGTAGGAATGGCTCTTATAGACCCTGATGGCTCAGTGAGCTGATTGCTGGGCAAGGGTGCTCGTTGCAAGGAGTCCTGGCTCCTCTCCCCTAGAGTGAGGGAGGAAGGTGCTGTCTCCTCCATCCCCTTGTTTTCTTTCAATCTTATCCCTTTTTATATTATAAAATGTAGCAAGGGGTGTGAGATGTGAGGGACAAGGTGGATGGGCAGGGGGAAAGAAAGTTTGTGTGAATTTGGGGAAAAGTGGTGACAGGATTTTAGGAGGGAAAAGGCTGAACGGGTGGAGAAAAAGCAAGAAGTTTCCTCCTGTTCAAAATCTCGCTCCCCCCCCCCATCCAATTGTGCTCTTTCCTCCAAAATAGACTATTGAATCTGTCAGCAACTAAAACAGAGCCCCAAAATTGATATAGATCGCTATTTCACATACAGCAACTCACAACTGATTCAGACACACATACGAGAGAGACCTGATCCCCCCTCCCCCACCCCCACAACACACACACACACACACACACACAAACTGCTCTACCTTTTTTGCTGATTCTGCTGCCCCTATCCTGCTGGGTGCTCTCCTGTGTTCTGGGCCTTGCTCCCCCTTGTCACTTACAAGAAAAGCAGCAGTTTCTTCTGCTCTGTGTCAGGAGTAAGGCTCTGCAGCTGCTCCTGACACCCTAACGGGCCAGCTAGGCTTCCTGACCAACCGCCCTGTCTGAGTGGCTGAGGAAGCCAGCAGGCTGGTTCTTTAGCTCAGCAGCAGCAGCTTGCTAGGGTGCTTTCTGCACACACGGACGGACTCTCTGCCTCCTTGTGCTCACCTTTCCAAGCCCTGCTCCTGCTTTGCTCCTCCAGAGCTTCAGCCCAGATCCTGCCCTGCACCTAGCTTTTTTTCACCCTGTCCCAGCCTTGCTCCCACCTCTGTACCAGCTCTGCTCCTGCCTTCCCTGACTCCTGGTAATCCAGCTCCGACCCTTGTCTCTGACTCCTGATTCCAACTCTGTCTCGACCCTTGGCTCTGGCAGTCAGACTGACCACTAGGCTGGACTGTTATGAACTCGTCTGCTAGCACTCTGCTAGGGGAAGAACAATACAGTTGCTCTTTACCCTCCCTGCTCCCCAGGCCTGGGGAGGGGTCACCAGGTCAAAGGCTATCCATTACCCTGAGTGGGTTGGGAAGTCAAGGGCAGGGCCGGCTTTAGGAAGTGTGGGGCCCGATTCAAACAGTTTCGACGGGGCCCCGACAGGGATGACTAAAAAAAAAAACCACGTAAAAAAACCACGTAGGGCTTGTACTCACCGGGCCGCGCTCCTAGTCTTTGGCGGCGGGTCCTTCACTCGCTCCGGGTCTTCGGCGGCACTGAAGGACCCGCCGCCAAAGTGCCGCCAAAGACCTGGAGCGCCGCCGGGTGAGTAAAAATTAAAAAGGCGCCTCTAGCCAGGGAAGGGATTCTCTGCCACTTGCCCCCCACTCTGGGTGGCCCTGCCACTGGGCCCTCTTAAGCGCGAGGCCCAATTCAGGGGAATTGGTGGAATTGGCCTAAAGCCGGCCCTGGTCAAGGGGGCAGGAGGAGCTGTTCCCCATCCAGCTGCTGCACACTGAAGCCTGTCAGCCCTGTAGCGGGGGAAAAGAAGATGGAAACACTAGCTGCATTGTGTGCTGAAAGACCAGGCTGTCCCTCGACACATAGAGCAGCTCTGACTGGCTGCCATTTTACAGGAGGTGGGAGAATGGAGAATGGCAGCCAATCAGGCAGGAATTTCCCCTTAGACCAAGTGTTCCCAAACTGTGGGCCACAGCCCAAAGGTAGGTCGCAACACAATCCCAGGTGCTCCACCAATGCAACTGCGTTCTCCAATCAAGCTCTTAGTAAATCTTTAACTCCATGTGACTCATGTAATCTAAATAAAAGCTATATAAATGTAATATTTTGAGTTGTATATGTTGGATAGAGGATTAAAAAAACGTTATTTATTTATTTAAAAAACCAAACAAGCTGCAATATGTCAACTTTAATTCTCACAAGCACAAGGTGCATTTCTTTGCAAGGTAGCCTAGCAACATACACACAGTCCACCATTTACAATTGTAAAAATCAGCATGCAGTATTTCAATCTGACATGGATTGATGTATTTTTCAAAAACGAGAAGGGTGTACTCATGAAGAAGATAATGAAAGTCCCAGACCATCTACAACTACACAAAATGAGGCAGCCAAAAGAATAAAGAAAGTGGTAAGAAAATATGATGACACATACTTGAAGTTTAGATTCTCCTTTACCGAATTGGATAAGTACTCATTACCTCAGTGTGTTATAATATAACTGTTATTTTATATTTTTATTTAAAAAATTTGTTTCTTTTCTAATTAGTAGAGAGTAGGGTTGGGTCTTTACTTACACAGCACAGAAATTCAGATTTTACACAAAAAAGAAATTGAAAACACAATATAGTGTTCAAAGTTGGACAATTATTTTGTTTTGAAATCAACAAACAACACAATGTGTTTTATTAACAATTTTGTTAACATTGCTGTGTTGCTTATTGTTCAGTTTTATACAAAATTGTGTTTCCCTGTTTGAACACCACATTTTGTTCTAAAAAATTTTTAAAGTGTAATTTTACTAAAACTGCTTGGTTTCAAAGGCCTGGTCCACACTAACCCCCCACTTCGAACTAAGATACGCAACTTCAGCTACGTTAATAACGTAGCTGAAGTCGAAGTACCTTAGTTCGAATTTACCGCGGGTCCAGACGCAGCAGGCAGGCTCCCCCGTCGACTCCGCGTACTCCTCTCGCGGAGCAGGAGTACCGGTGTCGACGGCGAGCACTTCCGGGATCGATCCCAGAAGATCGATTGCTTACTGCCGGACCCGGAGGTAAGTATAGACGTACCCAGTGATCTTGAAGCATTTCTTTGAATGCATATTGCTAGGGATTTCTATCCTTACAATTGTTTACATTAAAATAAAAAGAAACATGTACATTGTTTATTTACAGTATTATAGTTTATATGTATGTAATAGTTAAAATTACCGTATATACTTGTTCATAAGCCGAATTTTTTTAGTAAAAAAGGGAAGCACCAGAGATGGGGGTCGGCTTATGAACGGGTATAGAGAGGGAGAGGTGGGACACGGCCCCTCCCCCCAACAGAGGGAGCAAGGAGAGGCAGCACAGCCAGCAGAGACAAAAGGGAAGAGGCGGGGCCAGAGTCTCTCCACTTCTGGCCATGCTGCTCTCCCCCCAGCCTCCGAAGCAGCTGCAGCTCCGGGGCTGGCAGGCTGCAGCTATGCTGCTCGGCCCCATCCCCCAGAGCAGGCTGTGGCCTTGCCGCCCGGGTGCCGGAGCACGCTGCAGCCACGCTGCCCAACCCACTGGAACATGCTGCGGCCGCGCCACCCGGTCTGGGCCGCTGGAGCAGGCTGCGGCCGCGCTGCCCAGCCTGCCGGAGCAGCTCCAGCCAGGTCAGAGACAACCTCCCCTGGCCCTCCCCAGATAAGGTGGGAAGGGATGGGATGGGGGGAATGTGGGGGTTCCGGGCTAGGGGTGGGGTCATGTGGGGGGTGGTCACAGGGGTTACTCCCCTGACTCTCAGCTTCTCCCCCCAAAAAAATTTCCCCACCAGTTGCTGTCCCGGCCTGTCAGGGTAAGCAGCTAGCGCACCAGGACACTTTGTTTACTTATGTTTACCTCCATGCCTGCGGACGCTCGAGGTAAACAAACCATCTCGGACCACCAGTGGATTATCCTGATGGCCTGGGAGCCAAAGTTTGCTGACCCCTGAATTATAGGGTCATTTTATGAACAGGTTATAAAAATTTTCCATTTTTACTTATCTTGGGGGGGAGGGGAGATCGGCTTATAAACGAACCAGCTTATGATCGAGTATATACGGCAATAACTTTCCTCTAGAAGTGTTAATAGTGGGCCACAGTGCCTATTGCAGCTGCACAGATGGGCCTCAGGAAAAAAAGTTTGGGAATGCCTGCCTTAGCCTGTAATTTTCTCACTGACCAGTAGGAAGTGCAAGAAACTAATATTCTAAAATGAAAACCTATAGAGGTTGCCGCTACTAAAGATCACTGCATACCCCAGCTCATCTCACACAAGCCTTAAGTGAAACCTTATTGTCTTTTGTATCAACACACCAGTACATCACACAGTCTATTCATTTGGAAAGTTATTTGGCCTCAATGTGCTCCATTACATGAGGCACAGGAGATGTTAGATTTGGCACTCAGTGAGCATGTTCCTAAACTCCCAGTCCATTTATATATTGTGACAAAGTTCCTCCTCTATCTTGGTGGATCCTGTGCTTATTGGCGGATTTTCTTGCCTCAGAGATTCACCATGTGGGTTGGGGAACAGCCCAGAGACCTTCCCCTCTGGAAGAACCCACAGTCCAGGTCAATTGGGAGGTTTAGGGGGAACCCGGGCCCGCCCTCTATTCCGGGTTCCAGCCCAGGGCCCTGTGGACTGCAGCTGTCTATAGTGCCTCCTGTAACAGCTGCATGACAGCTATAACTCCCTGGGCTACTTCCCCATGGCCTCCTCCAAACACCTTCCTTATTCTCACCACAGGACCTTCCTCCTGGTGTCTGATAACGCTTGTGCTCCTCAGTCCTCCAGCAGCACACCCTCAAACTCTCAGCTCCTTGCGCCTCTTGCTCCCAGCTCCTCACACTTGTTCCACGAACTGAAGTGAGCTCCTTTTAAAACCCAGGTGCCCTGATTAGCCTGCCTTAATTGATTCTAGCAGCTTCTTCTTAATTGGTTCCAGGTGTCCTAATTAGCCTGCCTGCCTTAACTGGTTGTAGCAGGTTCCTGATTACTCTAGTGCAGCCCCTGCTCTGGTCACTCAGGGAACAGAAAACTACTCATCCAGTGACCAGTATATTTGCCCTCTACCAGACTCCTGTACCCCACTGGTCTGGGTCTGTCACAATTGTTATGAACTGTGTAAGACCTTGTTAAGTGTCAGGTTAAAACCTCATTGAGGTTGATAGGTATGAACTCGCCCTTCAATTAACATAACTGTAAACATAAGCCCCAACTAAGAAAAACGGTGTGTGTGTGAACCTGACCAGGAACATTTGGGCTGAGTATTATTTGAGTAGGTATGTGGGAGAGTGTCCAAGAACACACAGGTACTGAGGCCACAGACAAGAACACAGAGAGAGGCAGAGGAAAGGAGGGGGGAAAAAAAAAAAAACACTGCCAAGCAAGAGCCTGTAAGCACAGTATGATGCTAAGAGTGTGCTGTCTTCTAAAGAGGCTTCCAAGCCCTGCTCCTTTTGTTCTTGGTTCCTTCTACATTCAGAAGACACAGGACTTGATACATTCTTTGTCAATTAAGAAACCTTTATCAAAGAAATACCTGAGTACAACCAATTTCTATTTCCAAATGATAAATCCCCAGGGCCCCAAACTGTCTAGCCACTTGGGTCAAAACTGGCAACAAAATAATAAAATAGGAAGGCGAGTAACTATCTATGCCTACAGTCTTAGACCATTGTGATATCAGAGGTAATGCAACCAATCACCACCCTTACTGTACAGCTAATTTGTATGCAACAATTTCATTGGTGTAATAAGTAAGTCATCTGAAGGAGACTGCACAGATGGAGGATTATTTGGCTTAACTGTCACAGTTCTTCAAAACCACCCACACAACACCACAACCAGAACACGATAGCCCCAAACACACATAGCCCTTCACTGCAGCATCTACTCCTCATTCTCCACCCGCACAAGTGAAATCTCCCAAGACAACATATACCCTCACTTATATTCACCATAAACTTGAGTGGCAAAGTTATAGTCAGCACTAGTAATTTTAAAATGTCACTGCATTGCCATATAACAACCTGTGTTTTTTTTAAAGGCCTTCTCTAACATTTTTTATATTCATTCATCTATTGTTATCCTACTGTTCTTTATCGGGATTTTCATTGTTTCATTTTTCATTTATGATATTGTAATCACACCAGGAGCAGAATAAGAAGGAAGGAAAATTCACTCTAAGGTCAGGTTTGAACACATTCCCCAACCAGAGGTTTATTACAGAAGTTCTAGTTTTGTCCGAATTGACCACAAAGACACAAGAATGTCCAGCTATGTTCCTTCCTGCAGCACTTACCTCAACAAACCCAAACATGACAAGCAATTCATAGTAGTTTCCTATGTTTCTCCAGAGCATTTTGGTCAGCACTAAACAGTATTTTGGTCAACACTATCTCATTTGCCTTTGTCCTCTGTGAAAATAACATCCTTATTTTAAGTGCCAAGCTTAAATAGGTTTAGTTGCACTTAATTAGCTCCCAGCTAGTCAGAGCTTCCCTGAGCAATCTCTGTATCCTGGCTCGGAACTAACCCCCCTAATTCCTGGCTGGCTCATGGAACCCTTCCCTTAAGTTGTGGCATGTCTTTGGGGTTGCCAAAGGATCTGTACAACCAAATATAAAATATACACTACAAGTATGATTAGATTCATGTTTTGAAATGGCCTATACAACACAGTTTCATAATGTCAGTAGGACAGATGTATTTTTAAAGTTTATTTTATGCTTTAATACTTGTAAAAATTTCATTTAAGATTTTGGCCTGATTCTGTTCCCAGATACACTGGTGTAAATCTAGACCGATTGCACTGACGCTGACATTAGAGGAACCACACTGAGACCTATAACTGAGGTGAGATTTTCCTCTTATTTTCCAGTCTGAATACATTTCCACTGTTATGAGATCTTGCAGTTTCTTTGCTGGTGCCTTTGCAAAGCCAGGCCAAATCCATGGAATAATGATGTAGGCACAAGCTCAGTAAACAACGAAACCACATCTATATATTACTGTGTAGGAGCAGGATTTTATATGTGTACTATCAGAATTCATGTATGATTTGTTCATCCTGTCAGCCACCCTTTTTGAATAGCAGAAAGGAATGACCCTCTGGGACACTGGTAGAAACGCATCTGACAGATTGCCAGTGTCTGTACTGATGTTAAGGCAGGGACGGACCAGAACAATCCTTATGACTGATTATGGTCACCCTTTTATTTTAGGATAAGTTATAATGTCTACTATGGTCTCCTATATGTATTATAAATTACGCACTCTAGTTAAATATAAATTTCTTTATTTTAAGGTTTAGTAAGTAAGAGACAGGATCTTGTATTGTGTCTATGTTAAGGAGATTAGAGGAATGTTGAAGGCCTGGGCCACAATGTGAACTGTTTTGATTACAAGATTTAGTAAGGTTTAATTTACAATGCCTTTCTTGCTCAACATAAAAACTGCTGTATACCTTTGAAGGTCTCTGTAAAAGACTGTTTGTGTGAATGAGGAATGCATGCATCAGGAAAAGATAAGGTGTGAAGGCTATTGTTAACCAGATAGTCAAGAAAGAAGGAGCGAAGACACTTAGGCCTGGTCTACACTAGGAGTTTATGTCGAATTTAGCGCCGTTACATCGAATTAACCCTGCACCCGTCCACACCACGAAGCTATTTAGTTCGACATAGAGCTCTCTTAAATTCGACTTCTGTACTCCTCGAAAACGAGAGGAGTAGCGCTAAATTCGAAATGGCAATATCGAATTAGGCTAGGTGTGGATGGAAATCGACGGTAATAGCTCCGGGAGCTATCCCACAGTGCACCACTCTGTTGACGCTCTGGACAGCAGTCCGAGCTCGGATGCTCTGACCAGCCACACAGGAAAAGCCCCGGGAAAATTTGAATTCCTTTTCCTGTCTGGGCAGTTTGAATCTCATTTTCTGTTTGGACAGCGTGGAGAGCTCAGCAGCACTGGCAACGATGCAGAGCTCTCCAGCAGAGATGGCCGTGCAATCTAATAGAAAGAGGGCCCCAGCATGGACTGATCGGGAAGTCTTGGATCTCATCGCTGTGTGGGGCGATGAGTCCGTGCTTTCAGAGCTGCGCTCCAAAAGAAGGAATGCAAAGATCTACGAGAAGATCTCTAAAGCCATGGCAGAGAGAGGATACAGCCGGGATGCAACGCAGTGCCGCGTGAAAATCAAGGAGCTGAGACAAGGCTACCAAAAAACCAAAGAGGCAAACGGACGCTCCGGATCCCAGCCCCACACATCCCGTTTCTACGAGGCACTGCATTCCATCCTAGGTGCGGCCGCCACCACTACCCCACCACTGACCGTGGACTCTGAGGATGGGATATTGTCCACGGCCGGTTCCTCGTCGGAAATGTTAGCGGACGGGGAAGATGAGGAAGGAGATGAGGAGGACGAGGCAGTCGACAGCGCTTGCACCGCTGATTTCAATGACAGCCAGGAGCTCTTCATCACCCTTACCGAGATCCCCTACCAACCGTCCCCAGCCGTTACCCCGGACACCGAATCAGGGGAAGGATCAAGCAGTGAGTGCTTTAAACATCTAAACATTTAATTTTAACATAACTGGAATATTTATATTGTTAAGAATGGGCTTTTCATTCACTCATTTAAACATAGAAACTTTTATTTATAACAAAACAGGAATATTAACTATATCAGCAATTGGGTGTTCATGATTTCTTTGCCTTAGGCAACTATTTAGTCCCAACTATGTATAAAAAATCAAATAATGTCCGGATTTTCATGATTAGGCAACCACAGGACGCTCCACTCTGTAGTCCCTTCCAGTACAGTTACACGAAAAGACGGTCAATATGTCCGGGAATTGACAGAGAGTCCTCCTGGGAGAGCTCAGCATAGCTCTCCTGGAGGTACCGCTCAAGCATGCGCATCAGGTTCCGTGGCAGGGCGATCTTGTTCGGTCCACCGTGGTAAGACACGTTCCCACGCCATGACTCTATTAAGTAGTCCGGGATCATCGCACGGCAGAGCATGGCGGCATACGGCCCTGGCTTCTGCATGCTCTCCCGAAGCATCCGTCCCCTCTCGCTCTCCGAGATCCTCATCAGCGTTATGTCGCACATGACGCCCTGCTTTAAATTAGGGAGGGGAATGTTAGTATTGGGACTGCTTTACAGCCACGCGGTGGAGGCGGCAGAGGGGCAGCATACAGGGATTTTTCCCTGGGACAGCCGCGAGCTGGTGTGACAGGGGCAGAGCTCATGCTTCCCTGATTGCTGCCAGCAGAGAGTGGCCTTGCTTTCAGTGCGAAAGGAGCCCAGTGCTACTATTAAAATTTTAAGCTGCCACAAGTCTACGGCTTACCATGTTTTCCTGCAACAAAAGTAGAGGTGTCCTGCCACGCTTCTCTGATCGCAACTGCAAGACCCCAGGCACTGAAGGCGAGGGCCGAAAATTCGACCTTGTCCTGAGTGCGCATGTGAAAGGTGCAGTGCATGGTGTTGTTCACAGAGAAAGACTATGTTCTTTGTTAGCAACTTCATTTATCTGTCTCAGGAATTCACTCCCTTTTTCCCATTCCCACAGACACATCTGCGACTGTCTCCCAACCCAGCCTGGCATCACACTCCCAGAGGCTAGCGCAGATTAGGAGGAGGAAGAAGAAGACGCGTGAGGACATGTTCTATGAACTTATGGACTGCTCACGAGAGCAGGCAGCCCAGACGACACAGTGGAGGGAGAACTTGTCACAAATGCACAGAGCAGTCATGGAACGGGAGGAGAGGTGGCGCCAGGAAGACCAGCAGGCTACTCAAACCCTGCTTGGACTAATGAGGGAGCAAACGGAGACGCTCCGGCACCTAGTGGATGTTCTGCAAGACCGGAGGCAGGAGGACAGAGCCCTGCTGCTGTCTACCTCTAACCGCCCTCCCCCGACACCAAGTCCCACACCCCCCTCACCAAAAGTCCAAAGAAGGAGGGGCGGCAAGGGCCGTTAAAACTTTCATTCAGCCCCTGCAGACTGCTGCAGCAATAGAAGGCTCTCGTTCCACAAAGTTTGAAAAGTCCTTTCCTACCCATCTCACACAAGCCACCGTCCAAGTTTCCTCCCCCCCCTTTTCATGTGCGGTTCATAATAAAACATCTGTTTCTGTTAAGTACTGTTTCCGAGAGTGTCTTTTAGAGGGGATTCTGTCTGAAGGGGGGGAAGGGGTTTGTTACTTGGACAGGACAGTCACCTTTAGCAGGTACAGAGGCGGGGGCAGGTCCAGCATCAGGACACATACACAGTGCAGTCACCAGTTACCCTGGTCAGTCTGGGAGGTGGTTTTCATGTTCTGGGGGGCGGGGGGGTTGATCTGTGACTTTGTGGCGGGGGAGGGCAGTTAGAGATCTTATGACGCGGCCCTTATCCTGGATCACAGAGCCACGCAGCACGGGGGTCTGTAACCCTCCGCCCCCTGCCAGAAACTCACTTGGCCGACACATACACGCAGTCCCGCCCAGGACTGCTGGCAGGCTCCGTTGAAACAACCAATCCAGCACTGCGGAGCCTGTCATTCCCGGAGTTTAGAAGCATCATTTGCATCAAAACACTAACCCCGCCCCCCGCCACAGTCTGCGTCCCCGGTTTAAAACATTCCCGCGAAAACAGTAAGAAAGAGAACCTTGTTCATTAACAAAACGGAACAGATTTTATTTGTTGGGAAGGTGGTGAAGGGGGTATGTAACTTGGAAGGATAGTCAACAGTAACTGGGTAAAGAAACGGGGGCAGGTTCAGCATCTGTGTCCACAAACTAAACAGTCACTGGAGACCCTGCTCTGTCAGGAACCTGGCTTTCAAAGCCTCCCTGATGCACAGCGCGTCCCGCTGGGATCTTCTAATCGCCCGGCTGTCTGGCTGGGCGTAATCAGAAGCCAGGCTATTTGCCTCAACCTCCCACCCCGCCATAAAGGTCTCCCCCTTGCTCTCACACAGATTGTGGAGCACACAGCAAGCAGCTATCACAATGGGGATATTGGTTTCGCTGAGATCACAGCGAGTGAGTAAGCTTCTCCATCTCCCCTTGAGACGGCCAAAAGCACACTCCACCACCATTCTGCACTTGCTCAGCCGGTAGTTGAAGAGTTCTTTCCCTGAGTCCAGTGCGCCAGTGTAGGGCTTCATGAGCCAGGGCATTAGCGGGTATGCAGGGTCCCCGAGGATCACAGTAGGCATCTCCACATCCCCAAGACTTATTTTGTGGTGTGGGAAGTAAAGACCTTCCTGCAGCCGTCTAAACAGACCAGAGTTCCTGAAAACCCGAGCGTCATGAACCTTGCCAGGCCATCCAACGTTGATATTTGTAAAACGTCCCCTGTGGTCCACCAGTGCTTGCAGCACCATAGAAAAGTAGCCCTTTCTGTTTATGTACTGGCTGGCCTGGTGGTCCGGTCCCAGGATAGGGATGTGAGTCCCATCTATAGCCCCACCGCAGTTTGGGAATCCCATCTCGGCAAAGCCATCTATGATGAGCTCCACGTTTCCCAGGGTCACTACCTTTGATAGCAGTACCTTGACGATTGCCTTGGCTACTTGCATGACAGCAACTCCCACGGTAGACTTGCCCACACCAAAGTGGTTCGCGACTGACCGGTAGCTGTCTGGCGTTGCTTGCTTCCAGAGGGCTATGGCCACTCGCTTCTGGACAGTCAGGGCTGCTCGCATCCGGGTGTCCTTTCGCTTCAGGGCAGGGGACAGCAAGTCACACAGTTCGAGGAAAGTCCCCTTCCGCATGCGAAAGTTTCGCAGCCACTGGGATTCATCCCAGACCTGCAGCACTATGCGGTCCCACCAGTCAGTGCTTGTTTCCAGGGCCCAGAATCGCCGTTCCACAGTATCCTCAAGACCCAGTGACACCGAGATGTCCTGGGCGCTGGGTCTCCTGTTTTCTGAGAGGTCGGAGCTACTCTCCGACTTCATGCCCTCACGGTGGTGCCGTAGCCTCCTCTCCTGATTTATCTGCAGCTGCCTCTGGTAAAGGTGGATGAGAAGCTGCGAGGCGTTGAGAACTGCCACAACTGCAGCGATGGTCGCAGCGGGATCCATGCTCGCACTGCTGTGGCGTCCGCACTGTCAGTAATCAGAAAAGTGCGCGAACTGATTTCCCGCCGGCGCTTTCAGGGAGGGAGGGAGGGCGTTAGTGACGGACGGATGACGACAATTACCCAAAAGCACCCTCTACCCTTTTTTTTTTACCCAGAAGGCACTGGCGGCTAGACCCAGAATTCCAATGGGCAGCGGGGACTGCGGGAACTGTGGGATAGCTGCCCACAGTGCACCGCTTCCAATGTCGACGCTTGCCCCGTTAGTGTGGACTCACAAAGTCTCACAAAGTCGAATTACTGTCCTTAGTGTGGACACACACGTTCGACTTTGTAATATCGATTCCACATATTCGAATTAACTAAAATCGAAGTACTCTCGTAGTGTAGACATACCCTTATAGAGACTTATTGACACCAGAGAACCATCAACGTACATCCATGACTGAGGAAGGGCAGATTGATGACCCTGAGGTGGAGGCTGGCACCCCTAAAGACAATTGATTAAATCAAATCCGGGACAGGATGACCCTCTCGGAGGTGTTTTGGAATGTTTACATCAAAAGATAATACCAATGAAGGAGTAACCGGTCATAAACTGACACAGCAAAATCCATAGACTTCAACAGAGAAAAAAGACTGTAAGAACAGGGTGCTTTGCCATGGGACTTTGGGTTCATCTTGCCACAACTCCAGGAGCATCGGATCGCGACTGACAGAGCCCGGCTTCCCTCTGTGACCAATCTGGCTGGCCACTAGATTGATCCAGACTCAGACTGGTAACTATAAACATCAACGGGCCGGACTGTGTGCATGGCGTGTGTGTGTGTAACTGAAAAGCATATGCTAACTGCTATATTCTCAATAAATGTGGCATTTTTGCTTTCTCCCCTGTAAAAGATCTCGTGTGCTTTGTATAACATAACAACTGGAAGAGGGTACAGAGGGAGTTCCTTTCCCGTGGCTAGCAGTGGTGTACAAAAACAGTTTTGCTCTTTCTCTTCACCCTGAACTTGCTCTTAGAATTACTTCCTGAGATCCAAGCTCCTCCCACCCGGGACTAGTCACACTTTTTAGGAGTGTGTGTGTATATACCTAGAAACACCCACTTATCTAGCCAGCAAAGTAACTTAGGCTATGTCTATGCTACAGACCTTACAGTGGCACAGCTGTACCACAGCAAATGTACCACTGTAAGGTCTCTCGTGTAGCCACTCTATGCTGGCAGGAGAGAGCTTTCCTGTCAGCATAATTAAACTACCTCCAACAAGCGGTGGTAGCTATAGTGCTGTCCACACCGGTGCATCTGTTGGTGAAACTTATGATGGCCAGGGGTGTGTTTTTTCATACCCTGACTGAGAAAAGTTTTACTGACAAAAGTGCTTGTGTAGACATAGCCTCATTTACTTCCCACATAAACCCAAGTCTTGAACTCAGCTCCTGACCTGAATAGACAAACTACGCCCCGGGAAAATGCGTGTTTACGAAAAGGGTGAGGAATCATCCCCACAGATTGCGGCGCAGATCCACAGAGATTAGAGTGGTCTTTTCAACTCTCTGTAGGGACAGATAAGAAAACTTCCATCCCTACTTGTGCCCCTCCATTTGCTCTACTCCTCATGCCTTGTCCAGTTCTGTCTACATGCCTACTGTAGCACAGGAAACTTTCTGTTTCAAACTCCATGGTTGTCCCCCTCTTGCACAGTGGAAGCTTGCTTTGGAAATCCCCCTTCCTCTGATGTGCCAATCTGCATTTATAATGACATAGGTCTGCCAATGAAAGAGACAGAGTAAACCAAAAATTTGCAATCCCAGTATTCCCACTTATTATGAAAAAGAACAAAAAAAGAAAAGAGGGTCAGTGATTAGTTGTGGAGCAGCAACAGCCAGCAAGCAGAGATCTTAGGTCCATTAGTTATTTAATATGCTTATAATTTCAGAAAAAGTAAAGATGCTAATTAAGTAATAAATGGACTTTGGGGTCAGGCATTTCCTGGCAGTTAATGTCTGGCCATTGCATTTGAGGGCCCAGGGCAAAGCTGAGGGCCCTTAACTTCACCCATCGTTAATTGCAAAAGAAATCCCTGACCCAGAGGTCAATATTGCTTTATTAACCATGAAAATATAAAAAAGGTAAATAAAATAATTACTTTTTATGCATTGCCCTGCTTATAAAGTTCAAATTTTTTTGTTATCCCACTCAAAGCTCTATATAGGTTGGCCTACATCTTTACCTTTGTCTCCTATCACTTTGTTTCTGTTGTGGAAATGGACACCCTCGTTCTAGGAGTAAAGCTCCCTGAAACGGAAGTTCCCCCAAGACTTTAGTAAAGTCTGCTTTACAGCATTTTTTGATTCTCTCTAGTAACTAGAGGATGAAGACGTTTATAGTTTTAACTTAGTTCCACATCTCCCTTTCTTTAGACCTTTAATCTCTTTTTATCTAGGGACACAAACCAGTAAAGCAAAAATTCAAGACGAAATTTCAATTTTTCAACACAAATAAAATCTTCCTTTCAAAACAATATAAACTAGGGCCTTAAATAGAGCTAGTCCTATTATTGTAAAAATGAAGGCCCAGATTTCAAGTCAAAGGAGCTATGCCAATTTGCATCAACTGAAGATCTGGTCCAAAGATTTTTATGTGAGATTATCAGTCTTCCAAAGTGGGTTTGTACTTCTGAAAACCTCCATAGAATTCTCTATGCAAAGGACTAACTTTGGGGACAATTTAGATTTCTTGTGTGATGTTTAAAATTAAAATCCTGTGCAAAAGCTATGAACATGGATGCTAACATTTAAAGACCAATACCAGAAATCAAGACTTGAAGAACACTGTGTCTTGCAAATATTGCTTTTTCATTGCTGTATGGCTTGCCATGCCAACTAAGTATATCTGGAAATGTAATCAGCCACAATATATGTACACATGTCCATTCCAGAAGAAAACAATTATTTTGTTACTCACAGACAATGTTTGTCAGGTAACTTTATAGAGTAAAGGTTCTTCACAGTTCTGTACTAGTCTAAATTTGCTTGCTCAGACCAGCCCATAATCCTGATTGTTGTAGAACTATAGAATTATACCATTGGAAGGGACCTCGAGAGGTCATCTAGTGTTAGTCCAGTCCCCTGTACTCATGGCAAGACAAAGTATTATCTAGACCAACCCTGACAGGTGTTTGTCTAACCTTCACTTAAAAATCTCCAATGATGGAGATTCCACAACCTCCCTGGGCAATTTATTCCAGTGCTTAACCATCCTGACAGGAAATTTTTTCTAATGTCCAACCTAAACCACCCTTTTGCAATTTAAGCCCGTTGCTTCTTGTCCTATTCTGAGAGGTTAAGGAAAATACTTTTTCTTCCTCCTCCTTTTAACAACCTTGTATGTACTTGAAAACTGTTATCATGTCCCCCCTCAGTCTTCTCTTCTCCAGAATAAAGAAACTCAATTTTTTCAATCTTCCCTCATAGGTCATGTTTTCTAGACCTTTAATCATTTTTGTTGCTCTTCTCTGAACTTTCTCCAATTTGTCCACATCTTTCCTGAAATGTGGCACTCAGAACTGGACACAATATTCCTGTTGAGGCCTAATCAGCGTGGAGTAGAGTGGAAGAATTACTTCTCATGTCTTGCTTATAACACTTCTGCTAATACATCCCAGAACGATGTTTGCTTTTTTTGCAACAGTGTTATACTGTTCACTCATATTTAGCTTGTGATCCACTATGACCCCCAGATCCCTTTCTGCAGTACTCCTTCCTAGGCAGGCATTTCCCATTTTGTATGTGTGCTATGGATTGTTCCTTCCTAAATGGAGTACTTTGCATTTGTCCTTATTGAATTTTATCCTATTTCCTTCAGACCATTTCTCCAGTTTGTCCAGATCATTTTGAATTTTAATCCTATCCTCCAAAGCACTTGCAGCTCCTCTCAGCTTGGTATCAGCCACAAACTTTATAAGTGTACTCTCTATGCCATTATCTAAATCATTGATGAAGATATGGAACAGAACTGGACCCAGAAATGATCCCTGTGGGACCTCACTTGATATGCCCTAACAGCTTGACTGTGAACCACTGATAACTACTCTCTGGGAATGATTTTCCAGCCAGTTATGCATCCACCTTATCGTAGCTCCATCTAGGTTGGGGTTGGCAAACTACGGCCCAGGGGCCACATCCAGCCCATGAGCTCTGCAGGGAGCGGGGTCGGGGGCTTGCTCTGTGTGGCTCCTGGAAGCAGCAGCATGACCTCCCTCCGGCTCCTACATGTACGGGCAGCCAGGGGTCTCTGCACGCTGTCCCCTCCCCAAGCGCCGTCCCCGCAGCTCCCATTGGCCAGCAAACAGGGCCAATGGGAGCTGCAAAGGCAGCACCTGCAGATGGGACAGCATACAGAGCCGCCTGGCCGTGTCTCCGTGTAGGAGCCTGTCAAGGCTGTATCCCCACTTTGAACTTTAGGGTACAAGTGTGGGGGCCTGCATGAGGACTTCTAAGCTTAACTACCAGCTTAGTTCTGGTCCGCTGCCACCATTCCCTTCCCTGGGAAGCTTTTAGAAACCTTTCACCAATTCCCTGGTGAATACAGATCCAAATCCCTTGGATCTTAAAACAAGGAGAAATTGACCCTTCCCCCCTCCTTCCTTTCACCAACTCCTGGTGAATACAGATCCAAACGCCTTGGATCTTAAACAAGGAGAAATCAATCAGGTTCTTAAAAAGAAGGCTTTTAATTAAAGAAAAAGGTAAAAATCATCTCTGTAAAATCAGTATGGAAAATAACTTTACAGGGTAATCAAACTTAAAGAGCTCAGAGGACCCCCCTCTGTCTTAGGTTCAAAGTACAGCAAACAAAGATAAACACTCTAGTAAAAGGTACATTTACAAGTTGAGAAAACAAAGTAAAACTAAGACGCCTTGCCTGGCTTTTTACTTACAAGTTTGAAATATGAGAGACTTGTTTAGAAAGATGGGGAGAACCTGGATTGATGTCTGGTCCCTCTCAGTCCCAAGAGCGAACAACCCCTTAAACAAAGAGCACAAACAAAAGCCTTTCCCCCCAAGATTTGAAAGTATCTTGTCCCCTTATTGGTCCTTTGGGTCAGGTGTCAGCCAGGTTACCCGAGCTTCTTAACCCTTTACAGGTAAAAGGATTTTGGAGTCTCTGGCCAGGAGGGATTTTATATTACTGTACACAGGAGAGCTGTTACCCTTCCCTTTATAGTTATGACAGAGCCAGAGGGGGGACAGGCCGCTGCTTCTGGGAGCTGCTTGAGGTAAGTGCCGCCCGGAGCCTGCACTCCTGACCCCCTCCCATGTCTGAACCCCTTGCCACAGCCCTGATCCCCCTCCCACTCTCCTAACCCCTCGGTCCCAACCTCCTGCATCCCAGAGCCCATACCCTCAGCCAGAGCCCTCACCCCCGCACTCCTACCCCAGCCCGGAGCCCCCTCCTGCATCTGAACTCCTCATTTCTGGCCCCACCCCAGAACCCACACCCCCAGCCAGAGCCCTCACCCCGTCCCGCACCCCAACCCCGAATTTTGTGAGTATTCATGGCCCGCCATACAATTTCCATACCCAGATGTGGCCATCGGGTCAAAAAGTTTGCCCATCCCGATCCAGGTTGTATTTCTCTAGTTTGTTTATGAGAAGGTCATGCGAGACAGTATCAAAAGACTTACTAATGTCAAGATATACCTTGTCTACTACTTCCCCCCTAACCACAAGGCTTGTTACTCTGTCAAAGAAAATGATTGGGTTGGTTTGACACAATTTGTTCTTGATAAGTCCATGCTGACTGTTACTTATCATCTTATTATCTTCTAGGTGTTTACAAATTGATTGTTTAATTATTGCTTCATTATCTTTCCGGGTACTGAAGTTAAGCTGACTGGTCTATTTCTTTTTGAAGTATAGCAGTGACAAAATTGTGATGTCATTCCACAAGCAGGCATTTATCTGTATACTGATAATTGCAGTCCTACCAATACAGTAGCAGGTCTATCAGAAGTTTATTCCTTTGACTTAACCCTATTTGGCAAAAATAGGCAAGATTCTGATCTGTCTTATCCTTTTGGCTATGACTACACTCCAGCTTAATTCGACATAAGTATGTTGCTCAGGGGTGTGAATTAGCCACCCTCCTGTGTGACACAATATATGCCGATTGAAGCACCACCTCTCGCAGGGGCTGGAGTAATTAAGCTGACGGGAAAGCTTTTTCCCATCAGCTTACAGCGGCTACATTAGAGAGTTTATGGCAGCTCAGCAGCATCAGTGCGCCGCTGTAAGATCTCTAGTGTAACCATAGCCTTAGTTATGTATCTCTAATTTGCTGGCATCAGCTGACTACTGCTGGAACTGCTGCTTTCACAAGGTGGATGTAGATCTTGGCTCCAACGTCCTTTCATCTTCCATCAGCAGCTATTTAACCGGAGCCCTTCATAACAGGGTCTGCCACTATGTGTGCCTTCCCTGGGATGTGTTCAATTTTGAAAGAAAATTGCAACATCTGCAGTCAGAACTTTCGTATCTTGAGTGGAAGGTCATCTAATGCTTATGAATCCAATAGTGTCACGTAAGGGCTTGTGGTCTCTATTTATTGTAAAATCCAGTTCCAACAAATATATACTACGTCATTCACAGATTCGGACTGCTAAAGCTTCCTTTTTCATGAGTATAGTGCTATTCTGCTTCTGTGAAGCTTTATGAAACAAAAGTGACAGACCTATAGACTACCTCTGCTGCTACTGATTGTAAATCATATGAAGATGTGCTGTTGCTACTGTTGTTGGAGAGTGAATTTATTATTGTGCCTAAGCGGGTGGAGATGCCAGTTGTTTGTGTGTTTTGTTGTGGATTCCTCAACATACAAATATGACTACTACAAAGAACACATCTTAAAATGTTTTATTAGCTTTGGTATATGGGGTAAAATTTTCCTAAAGTGATTTGTTATTCTCATGAGTTTTCTTACACTGCAAATGTTTTAGAATTAAGATAAGATAAATAAAGTCTACTGTTTGTCTGGATCCAGCGGAATCTATGATTGTTAATTATATGCACCACAAATTTTACCTGCTACTTCCATAGTCACATTTCCAATTCAATGTGAGCATGGCCTGTTGGTAGCATCTTAGTGTTGCTTAGTCCACAGAATGGATGATTATGTGCACTCTTGGCTTCTTGTTCCTACATAGCAGTATGGTAAAGGAGCCCAAATGAGCTGAGATATTTGATTTTGAAAATGCGGCAGTGCTGAAGACATTGCAAATGAGAACCAATTAACACAGTACTTTCCAAACATGGTGATGCATATTGCAAGAGAGATTTGCCAAAAGCCTGCTGAGGTGTCTAGCCTTACAAATATCTTGCTTTAGGATAACGGAATTAGTGTCTGGTCAACTGCAGGGTATGTGTCTTTCTCTGCATACACTATTATTAAGTACTGTGAAGTATATGCTAATGAGGATTTTATCATTCCTCCACCTATTGCTGGGTTCCTTTGTATATAAAATAACCTCAATTTATTCATTCTCTTTAGTTGTTTGAATTTCCCCAACATAGCGCTGTACGAACAAAAGGAATTGCTAATGGCACAAGTCTTATTTTGTATTCCCAAATATCAGCTTTCTACTTGTGTAAACCCTTGTGGCCGTATCTCCACTATAGTTTGTTTTTATCATCCGTGCAAACAAGCTTCTCTGCTATGCACCATTGCCAAACCTAGTGGGATGCTGTCAGTCCTTGTGTTATGCATTCTGTTTGTCTAAAAATGTTTTTTCCCTTCCACTTTCCCTAGGAACTGGACACAAAAGTCCAAAACAGTGTAACTGAGCCCACATAAAAACTTATCAAGTCTTTGCAGCTCTCCACCCTTGGATCTCTTTTTGTTTTGTTTTGGAACTGCAGCAGCAGTTGATCCAGTGTCATCTTTAAGTTTAAGATTTTGCCTGTTTAGATTAATCTCTATGTACCATTGTGTTTTCTTCATTGTTAAGGATATCTCCCTTAGAAATATGATGATGCTAACAGTTCCACCTGGGTAGTTTCCAACTTTTCTGAGCAACCTCCATGTTGTTGCAAAATAAACTGTTTTATGGAATCTTCTACATTTTGCCTCTTGTGCTGTACATAGCTTCCAGTTGTGACTTGGTGTCTTGTTACCTCTTCCACAGCTTTTCTGTTGTTCTCTCTTGTAAAGATACATTGGTCTCCCATTCTTTAGCCGTACATATTTTTATTGTGAGCTTTCTCCCTTTTACTGCTTTCAGATTTCCTTTTCTCTTTGTCATTGTATCAGTGCCATCTGATATGGTGTCTCTGTTTCTGGCATATAAATAACATTACTATATCTTTATGATTTCATGCAGTCTGATTTAAATTATAATTTTGGCTCTGACAAACTGGTGTTCCTTATGTCTACAACAATTCTTTCTCTTATTAGTTCTTTTAAGGCCACATATTTGCAATGTTCAGCAAGACTCGGATCTGCTGTTGTAAAGGCTACATTCTGTACCCTTGTTTCTGGTATCTTGGCATCTCAGGTATTTCTAGATGATAGCTTTTACTGAACTAGTCTGAAGAAATAATAGAATAGGCCAGCTTTTGAGACTCATTGTTTTGTGACTGTAATTTAAACATAATAATTAAGTCACAGAAGTCCATACGTACATCTTAAAAAAAAAAACTGCTTCTTTCACAGTCTGTCTCTTAATTAAATTACAAGATCTCAATCAACAACTTGCCATTATGTCAGTTGTTCTACTTGAATTATTTCCCTGGCCTGATAATTAGAATCTGTGCCTCTAGAAAGCTTGCTTACCTTATTACCTTTTTGTAATTAATCCAATATAATATAAATTAATACATGCAATTGTGTGTGACCTTTATTGTATAAAACTGTTATCTATGAATAATCTATATGAGAATCCTGAAGAGAAGCTAATTTGTCCTGATACCCACCCATGCAGCAAATGGGGATAGCACATCGTATATCTCTGATGGCATAATAATATTAGCTCATTCAAATCTTTATAATTAATTCTCTGCATTTAAATCAATTTTGGAAGACAATCACCTCTTGCTGATATGGAGCACTGTAACCTGAGAAAGACAGATCTCTCTGTCAGATAACAACATTGGTTAATATCCAGTACCTGTAGATTTCGCAAATTGGTACTAATTGGTGGTCTTACATATCCAGATGATGAAAAAGAGTGCCATGAACAGAAATGGTCAAAAAATGTCATTGAAAAATAATTTCAAAGAAAAATATTTTTTGTTAAAAATGTAATTTTCTGTGGAAAAAATTCATTTTTAATTATGGGGTTTTTTTTAGGAAAACCAGAAACTGAAAGACAACTCTTTTTTTTTTTTTTTTTTTTGGTAAAAATATTGGGCTTTGATTTTCAAAAAATTTTACCAAAACCTGAATTTATTTATTTACCAAAAACCAGGATTTTTTTTTTTAAACAAAACCAGTTTTCGAAAACCTCTCCCCCGCCCAGTTTTCATTTCAATTTCTCAATGACCTCCCCCTGCTTGCCCCCACATAATCACTCTCTCTCGCTGTCTTTCACACACACACACACACACACACACACACACACACACACACACACACACACACACACACACACACACACACACAATCATGGGAAATTTAGACAAAAATGAAAAGGAGACTATTTAGAAATTTTTCACAAAATATAATTGGTATTTTTGACCATCTCTAATACTGAATATGTTATAAAGATGTCTTTGTATCATTCTCAATAGAAGCCCAATCCAGCGCCTGCTGAAGTCAATTGCATTGATTGCAATAGGCTTTAGATAGGGCCTCTCCAAAAAAGCTAGGATGGGACACACTGGAAAGGAGGACAGGTGTGTATGTTGATTTTATACATTTTTTGTGGCTCATAATATTACTACTTTCATATAGGAAAGAAAAGGCTGCTTATGTTTTATTGGATAGTATCCCATGCCACTTCTAGCTGCGAAAGAGCACTTGGTCTGAATGTCTGGTGGGAAACCAAAATTTCTGTGCACAAGAAAAAGTAAACACTCATTTAAACTCAGATCACATTCCTAGCAACATATGCTTTTATTATTTCTTCATCTCATTTGTGAGACCTACTGCATAAACTGCATAAGTAGGCATATGAGTCCCCTTTACTTCCCTGTGCAACCAACCCATGTTGACAGATTAGTGAGAGGGCAACAGCTGCTAGTGGACTTCTCTCCCCTTCCTAGTTTCCAGTAAGTTCATTCCCCCCACAAAATTTCCAGTCAGTTCTGATAATGTATTGAGGACAACTTTTTGTTTTAGAAAGTGGAGGAAGTAACCAGGGGGGCAGCCATTTTAAACTTGATTCTGACCAACAGGGAGGAATTCGTTGTGAATCTGAAAGTGGAAGGCAATTTGAGTGAAAGTGTTGAAAGTGTTCATGAAATTGTAGACTTCATGATTCTAAGGAAAGGAATGTGTAAGGGCAGCAGAATAAGTCAAATGGACTTCAAAAATAAGATTTTAACAAACTCAGAGAACTGGTAGGTTCTCTGATAGAAAATCTAAGGGATAAAGGAGTTCAGGAAAGTTGGCAGTTTCTCAAGGAGGCAACATGAAATGCACAACTGCAAACTGTTTTGATATGAAGGAAAGATAGGAAGAATAGTAAGAGGCCAATATGGCTCTGTCGGGATCTCTTTAATGAAGTAAAAAGAATCCTAAAAAAGGTGGAAACAGACAATTTGCTAAGGAGGCATAAAAAAGAATAGCACAAGCATGTAAAGACAAAATCAGAAAGGCCTAGCTATAAATTGACATATAACTAGCAAAGGACACAAAAGGCAATTAAAAAGGTTCTATGAATGCTTTAGGAACAAGAGAAAGATGATGGAAGTGTAGGTCCTCTACTTAGTGGGGAAGGAGAGCTAATAACTGATGACACCAAAATGGCTGACATATTTAATGTCCATTTTGCTTCATTGTTCACTAAAAAGGTTAATCACGATGAGATACTCAAACACTATTAATATTATCAACAAGGAGGAAGGAACACAAACCAAAATAGGGAAATAACAGAATAAAGAATATTTAGATATGTTAGAGGTATTCAAGTTGGCAGGGCTGGATGAAATTCATCTTAGAGTACTTAAGGAACTAGTTGAAGCAATCATGGAACTGATAGCAATTATCTTTGAGAACTCATGGAGGATGGGTGAGGTGCCAGAAGACTGGAGAAGGGCAAACATAGTACTTATCTTTGAAAGAGAACCTGGGGAATTATAGACCAGGAAAGGTACAAGAACAAATTGTTAAACAATCAGTTTGTAATCACCTAGAGGATAATAGCATTATAAGGAATAGCCATCATGGATTTGTCAAGAATAAATAATGCCAAACCAACCTAATTTCCTTCTTTGACATGGTTATTTGCCTAGTGGATAAGGGGTAAGCTGTAGATTTGATATATTTTGATTTTAGTAAGGCTTTTGGCACAGTTTATCATGACATTTTCATAAGCAAACTAGGGAAATGTGATCTAGATGAATTAGTGTAAGATGGGGTGCACAACTAGTTGAAAGACTATACTCAAAGAGTAGTTATCAATAGTTCACTGTCCAACTGGGAGGGCATATCTGGTGAGATCCCATAGGAGTCAGTCCTGGGCCTGGTACTATTCAATATTTTCATTAATGATTTGGATAATGTAGTGGAGAGTAAGCTTATAAAATTTGCAGATGACACCAAGCTGGGAGGGCTTGCAAGTATGTTGGAGAACAGGATTAGAATTCAAAACAACCTTGACAAATTTGAGAATTGGTCTGAAATCAACAAGATGAAATTAAATAAAGAGAACTCCAAAGTACTTAACTTAGGAAGGAAAAATCAAATGCACAACAACAAAATAGGAAATAACTGGTTAGGTGCTAGCAGTGCTGAAAAGGATCTGGGGGTTATATTGGATCAAAAATTGCAGTTTTGAAAAAAAAAGGCAAATATCGTTCTAGGGCGCATTAACAGGAGTGTTGCATGTAAGACACAGGAGGTAATTGTCCTGCTCTACTCAGCACCGGTGAGGCCTTTGTTGGAGTACTGTGTCCAGTTTTGGGTGCCACACTTTAGGAAAGATGTGGACAAACTAGAGAGAGTCCAGAGGTTTTCAGAGGACAGAAACAAAACATGATAAAAGGTTTAGAAAATCTGACCTATGAGGAAAGGTTAAAAAAAAACTGGGCATGTTTAGTCTGGAGAAAAGAAGACTGAGGGGGCACCTGATAACAGGCTTCAAATATGTTACAAGTTCTTATAAAGAGGACGGTGATCAATTGTTGTTCATGTCCACTAGGTGTAGGACAAGAAGTAATGGGCTCAATTTGCAGCAAGATGGATTCAGGTTAGATATTAGGAAAAAATTAACTATAAGGGTAGTTAAGAACTGGAATAGGCTTACAAGGGATGTTGTGGAATCCACATCACTGGAGGTTTTAAAGAAGAGTTTTGACAAACAGCTGTTATGGATGGTCTATGTATACTTGATCCTGTCTCAGCAGAGGGGGCTGGACTTGATGAATTCTTGAGGTCTCGTCCAGTCCTACATTTCTATGACTCTATGAAGTTGGGCAGCAAGTAGATGAGTAGTGGAAGGAGTTAGGTGGAGCCTTAGCTCTGCCCACTCTAACTCACTATCTGGTATGCTGGAGCCTGCACAGGGGAAGAAATAATGTGTGCCAGCCTCCCTACAGCAAGGGAGAAGCAGGGTTAAGATTGTGACTCTACGCATTGCCCCTTACTCAGACTGGATTATATGGTTGCAGTCCACTCCTGCAAGCAACACTGACTCATGCTCGAAAAAGATACCCACGAAAACGATCCTCATGGGCCTGCCCTTCAGAGACACACTTAGCCAGGGGAGAATTTTAAAGGTGTCATAGAGCACAGAGACCACTTCCTAAATAAAAGCTCCATTCTGGAGTTCAGCAAGGGAGCAGGGAGGGGAATTCTTTTTCTGTCACACTACAACAAGTGAGAATAAGACAAATTCATGTTGCAGTTCCTATGTGGGACTTAAGTGGCACACCACTGGTAAATTTCACCTAATTTGAATATGATCTAAATATCATGCAGGACAAATTGTTTGCAACATCAAAGTCCTGACAATATACTCCTTGCACTCCACAAACTACTGGTCCCCAGGATATAATTTATCCCAAGTGAATCTTCTT
Source organism: Emys orbicularis (assembly GCF_028017835.1). Lineage (NCBI taxonomy): Eukaryota > Metazoa > Chordata > Testudines > Emydidae > Emys > Emys orbicularis. The sequence goes on from NC_088683.1 coordinate 47,885,180, forward strand.
ATTGACACACAGCTGATTGAGAAGTTTAGTTTCAGAATGCTATGAAACCTTGCTGGTCAGCACATCCCTTTATGCACTTTAGGGATTTATTCACATTTTAGTATCTTTTTTCAGTGGCAAATATACGTACAGTATTATGAGTATAGTGTGAAATTACATGGAAAATTGGTTGTGACAGAAAGGATAAAAATCCACACACTTACGGTGCCTTATTTAATTTGTCAAAAACACTTGAACTGCTGAGTGGATCTAATGAAGCTCAATGAATTTACGAGTACATCTTCAGTCTGTTGAGAATGACTGACAATTCAGTTACTTCATGAAACTGAATGGTGAACAAATATTATTTAGGGAAGCTTTTATTTGGGGAGGTGGGCTAGCTGAGTTTGGGATTGATTCACTGGGTTGCTAGCTCCTGAACTAAGCTGGAATCTATTTATTTTTAATTGTACCTGGATTTGGCACGGCTGACTGGCAATCTTCTGTTACATTTTGGTTTCAATTTATATTCATTGTAAAAGTGGTTTTGGAGGAGAATCAACCACTGAGTTTGGAATGTCTTGAATTTCTACCTCTTCTATTTCGAAGGCTGTTACGGTAGCTTTTGACCTCATTTGCTCTTTGAAGTACCTTTTCAAGCACAACCACACTTGTAATAAGAATATGTAGTATAAAAATGTATGCCTGGGAAGTAAAGTATGCTTGTTCTAATGAAATGAGCACTTCTACAGCATTTGAGATAAATAAAAGGCTAGTAGGGGAACTGTGGTAGTTTTAAACTGGAGTACCAGTTTACAAGTACAGTAGTTTTATAAGGACCTAATTAACAAAAGGGAAGGGATACACAGACTTATTGTTTTGAATTAGAAATAGACTCTTCTGTTTATTCCTTTGCTGTTAGCATTCTTGTTTGGTTTACAGTGCAAATGATTAATCATATAAATGTGCCATCTCAGAACCTGCTGAAGGAAGAAATTACACTCACTGGTTTCCTTCTCTTGCGCTCACACCTGGCAGCTGTTTTCAGCTCACTCATAATTCTGGAAGCTTTTCTTCCGGTATATATTTTTTCCACTGTATTTTAAGCTTCTCTAAATATAAGATGATTATGCTATTTACACTTTTCTTGGTGGCAGTTGATCGCAGGCTCTCAGTTCTAACTGAAATAAACTCTCCCACATACTTTGGTTCCTACTACTCTTGAGCATATGAAAATTTTCATCATGGTGATTTTGTGCAAGTAAGCATATTACTCAGACATATAGGTGCCAGGTCGCTATTTGCTCTTCTTAGCGAGATTAGCTATTGATTGGCGGAAGGAGATGAATTTGTACTTTGCTTTAACTACTTTTTTTGTTGCAATAGCAAGGAAATGCAAGAAACATATTTATTGATTGGTTGATTATAGGCTTGTGTATAGCTTTCTCATTTTAAAATATTATCTTTTCTAGAAATTGTTGTATTTTATTGTAGCCCATGCATCCAGCAGTTGTAAAATTGAAACAGCAAATGAGACATGATTTATGGAGCAAAGGATTGTATGTGCATAAGAAGTCAAATGTAACAACTGCATATTTGTCCCCAGATCATGTTCCAATCACAGTTAATTTTTCTGTAGGTCTAAATGCTTTGAAATTACTTACTTTTAAATACATATTCTGCCTGGCATAAGCAGTATAGAGACAATACATTATTCTTCCTAAATGCTAGCAGTACAAAAGAGGACAGCATTTGTAGAAGACTTGAGCAATGGTGTATTTGAGTGAGGATTTAAAATACTAGAATAAAGATTACCTTTTTGGGCCCATAAAAGAACAGTGACATTTTTTAAAATACATTTGGTGCTTATAAAAAGTGCTGGATTTACTGCCAGAGAATGGGAAATCCTTTATAATCCACAGATCATGTGCAGAATGGCAGTGGCAGTATAAATTTCCTCCCACTGCCCAAGCAATGTGCCTTATTTGTGACCTGGAGAAGCATAGTTCTGTTTCCATGCCAACTCAGTCCTTCTTGTCTGTATTAAATCAGTGAATAAGGATGTCACCTAGGCTTAGGAATTCTTGATATGGACATTTGTCCTTCAGACACTTAACTGAGACCAGTGCTAGGAAGCAATTTCAAATAAGCTAATGAAAAACTATCAAATGGTATTGACTAAATTATGACCAATCTATTTGAATTCAAAGCAATGATCTGAAGGTGAAAAGCTCTGTCTTCCCTTACCTGCCCCCTAGTCATACACTTCTTCAAACAGCAAAATTCTAAGTGAACAATAAACATATATTCTGCCACAGAGGAATCATGTTGCACTAAATTCTTGGATTCATGCTAAGTAGGTGGCAAGAACGGCTTCAATATTCTGCTCAAGGTAATGCTTCTGATTCTGCCACTTTGGATACTGCTAGGTTGTACATCTACACTCCCTTCTGCTGGCACTAACACTTATTGCAGATGGAAAAGCATAACCACAGATATTAAGATGTATTCTGACTAAGGATCTTATGCAAGCCAAGATGGAGTTCCAATTCCATTCCTATGAAAAATATAAATGGACAAACAAAAGCTGCTTTAGCTCCTTGTCCTTTTCAGGGCCAAAAGATGCCAGAAAGCAGTCCCGCCCCTCCATCCAGAAAAATGCAGAGTGCCCGATACAAACATTTGACTGTATGTAAGATGGTGTGGCAGTTCTTGTCTGAATAGAAAGAAAATTCAACGTGAAAAAGAAACAAACTATACATAAGTAAATTGAAAATGCAAGGCCCTGATTCAGCAAAGCACTTAAGCACATGTTAAATCTCCTTGATTTTGATAAGCCCATGTGCAAGAATTTTGCTGAACTGGGGCCTAACCAAGGTGGTCGAAAGATTAGTTAGAGAGAGAAGACTCTTACCTCCCAGGTTCCCATGGAGCTACCCTAGGCACAGCCTTGTACCATATTCAGGCTGTGTGCTGGAAGGGAGGTCTTGGGGCTGAGTGCAAGGATACACTTAAAGCTTCAGTACCTAGGTGTAGCTTTTAATGTATATATCTGGTTTTGTTCCGAGACTTCAAAATATTTTAGCTATACCATCCACGGAAGGTTAACTTCTGGAATAAATATGCCGGTTTCTACTTTTCCCACCATCTTTGGAAAAAGCACTCCTTCTTTACTGCCCCCTGCTCCCACTTTATATACCTGGTAGGTCAAGAGATACAGAAAATGCCTGGATAGAGAGAAAGAGACAAACAGAGAGTGATGAATGTATGTAACTTAAAAAAGAGAAATACCTTCACAACTTTTTTTGGTAGAGGGAATTTTTAGTATTTAGGTACTACTAGGGTGACAGCCCTTGAAATGGAATTCTTTTCTTTATCCCCAGAAGACATGCAACATAGGCAGCAGAACATCTATCTTTCCAATACTACTCCATTAATATGCAGCAATTTGGTGCTGGAGGGACCATCTATAAGTGAGGAAGTTTTTCAGTTTCCATGATTCCTTTAAGTCCTTAGTCTGTCTCCTGGGAACAACAAGATTTTTGTGACCTGTCCACTAAAAACTGCAGGAACTGGCAAACATGCATTGGCCAGTAAGATCTCTGATCACTGGCTGAATTCGAACTGGCATCCTAGAGGTGGAAAATTCCTTGCCAGATTACCAAATCTTGCACCCCAGCATTCTGGATTTTCCATTACAAATAATTAAAACTACAAAGCATTGTGTGTAACGATATGAAATATGTCATGCATTACATAGCTCTTATGCCCTTAACTAAGAAAGTGGTCTAAAAGGGCAAGCCAAAATCACTGTACGCAATTATTATTGAATAGTTTTTATAAACAGCTGTCCAAGAACCTAAACTGAATTACTTTCATTAACTGGGTTTTAAATGTCTATGCTTTCAGGAACATGAAATACACTTAATCTGCATCATCACTGTTAAGCCTTAATCTATCCTAAGAGATAAGCAATAAGTACTAACATTTCTTAGATACACCAGAACATTTTCAGGATGATGGGGTTGTGGTAGACAGAAAAGCCACCCCCTTTAAGTATAAAATTAAGGTCCTGAATTACTATTGTATCCAAGGTCATGATGACTTCTTTATGCTAAACAGATGATATGTCAGAATACAATCATAGGTTGGCTTTAGTTTTGAATCTTAAATTAAATGAGATCAAACCCTTTAAATTAATGGAGATATCCTATCTCCTAGAACTAGAAGGGACCTTGAAAGGTCATCGAGTCCAGCCCCCTCCCTTCACTAGCAGGACCAAGTACTGATTTTGCCCCAGATCCCTAAGTGGCCCCCTCAAGGATTGAACTCACAACCCTAGGTTTAACAGACCAATGCTCAAACCACTGAGCTATCCCTCCCCCCACTACTTTAAAGTGTAGTATCTTATAATTTTAATTTGTGACCCTTTAATTCATATCACAGCCTTAGGAAATCTTATTTTACATTGTGGATAATACCTGCTATCTGATCTGCCTTTTAATGAGCTTTTTACCTGTTCCTGATGAAGTAGCACAATCTCTTCTTGATTTAGTTAGGCAACAATTGTAAATTACTTTTCATTTTGGTTTTGTATTTAATTGCTTGTAAAAGACACCCAGAAGATCACATTTGCTACTTCTGAAGTTTGAATGTAATCAAATGCAAGTCTTAAAGACATTTTAAAATAATATTTTATTGCTGGAATTCAGACAGTTATTTCTGTATTGTAATCACGTGTAGAAAAACAAGTTTTGAGCAAAGCTTTAACAAAATAACACCCAAAAATGAAAAGAATATAGCTGCTGTGATATACAATTTGTTATATCAAGACAATTATGTAGATATTAGTGATGTTCTTATTTATTTCTAGTTAGCTGGAATATTGTAACAGCATAGTGAATTAGATTAGTATATGCATTTCCATATATCAGGAAAGTGTATTATAGTATGTTATATTAGCATATTTATTATATTAATTTAGCATATTAGAATGGCAAAATTTATCATGTGCATATTTATTGGTACAGCAAAATGCACTAGGCTACTTATTACAATGCTGTCATTTGTGCCACAGTAGTTAAGGTTCTCATCAGCGTTTCCATTATAATGCTCTGTTTTCAGGGGTTTATAACTCACACTAAAACTTTGCTCCAGGCTGAAACCTGGCATGAAAACTCTGTGCCCAGGAGCATATTTTTTGCTACAAAATTTTAAAGGGACACTATAAGGTCAAAACATATTATTGCATGATTATGATTATTATATTTATTGCTATTACTATTCATAAAAATTGAGAATACTGAAAATTATATTAAGGGAAAACATATAGGGCCTGATTCTTCAGTCAGTTACATCAATTTCACACCATAGTGACTTGGAGTCACACTGACATAAAACTGGTATAACAGAGTGGAATATGCAACTCATAGTTTCTTCCCTTTTTCCATGGTTTGTATATACTCACTTTCACATCTTGATTTTCACATAAGAGAAAGATACCAGCAAGGCAAGTAAATTGTGAAGGTTAGGGATGGGATGGATTCACAATTGTTGAATTTGTCTGGATATCAAAGAATGATAGTCAGTACAGTCAGATATCAGGTCAGGATTCCCACTGCCAGGGAAGGCAGAGGTGGGAAATGTGAGATCAGACATGGAATGTCTGGTGTCAGGGTAGAGTTGGGAAGCTTTGGGGGCTGTTCTGCCCAGGGAAACTAAGCAGTTGGAGTGAGCAGGTCTGGGGCATGATTCTCTGGAGCCATGGTACATGCTACAGTGGGTAAGCTGTCATGGAGACTAGGTATTTGTAATCCCTGGGTAGTATCATAAGTATCTCTCAGACACTTGCATGGGACTAGAAGGATCATAGCCAGGTCTCTAGTCTGAACATATATAATGTTTATGCTTCTCGTTCAGTAGAGTTTGTGTGTCGTATTTATATTTTGAGATTGCTGGTGAAAGAACCATGTTTAAGAAAGATGAATACAAACTGGAACAGGTGCAGAAAAAGGCTACTAAGATGATGTACACTGATTTAACTGGATTTGTTGTTTTAACTATTATACAAATATTTCAGCCTAGTAACCAAGATGAAGGGGTCTAAAAGGGTAAATCTTCATCAATGTGGACAGGGAGGTAAATGCAAAAATCTATTATTGGAGACATGGCCAGCCTAAAAGCCATATATTGTAAACAAGTATTTCTTTACCTATTTATGACTCTCTTACAGTCTGCGCATCTCATATCTTGGACAATGGAAATCAATTAAGATGATTCCAAGTTCTCAGTGCTGTAATGTTTGGGTTGTGAACACTTGATGGAAATTTGTCCACATTGGTGTTTCACACTGAGTTAAACTGTTCCAGTACAAGTCATGGTTAACTGGGCATGGACTGTCTACACTAGGGGCTTGCACAAATGCAGCTATGTTGGTGTAAAATAACCCAGTGCAGACAAGGCCTACAAGTCAGACAGTCTAGCACCTACAGCAATGCACCCCTAAGAACCACCAGTACTCTCCCCGCCAACAGCAGTGAGCTCCAGAGGAGCCCCCCCCCACCCCTCCTCCCTCATCATGACACTCACCCAATCCCCAGGTGGGTCAGTTGTAAGGCTCCCAAAAGAGAAGATGAATGCACACCATTCTCTGCAATGCCTTATCAGTCTGTCCCTTCCTTCTACCCTAACTTTTTCTCCCAAACCCATAGTAGTTACTCCAGCACAAGAGCAGAGTAAGGATTGCAGCCCCGTGGAAAACCTTCAGAAGAAAGAGGGATGTAGAAGGGAGAGTCCCTGTTGTTTCAGGAAGAAATCATATGAAGCTCAGCACTTTGTTATGGTTTTGGTTCAACGTCAGACCAGACAGAGTTACTCAGTTTTTTGGTGGTGGGGGTTCCCTTTGAATTTATTGCTTCATTTGAATGCAAGTCCCATGGGATGTGGTAATGGTAATTAGGCAAAAGCCAAGAAGTTAAAGATTTGAGTGATGACCACAGAGCATCAGTGACAGGTATGGAAAGCATGGCCCTAATACAGATCCTGCCATAGCTATGGAGTAGAATGTGAAGAACCATCATCTAGGCAGTGCTGAAGTTGAATTAGGAGAAATGAATAATCTGGATGGCTACCATATGGAGCAGCTTGCTATGGATGGTACAGATAGGAGTGCATCCTCACAGCTATAATATGGCTCACTCACTGTTTTCTAACTAATCATTACTACCTTCTATCATCTTCTGCAGACACAGATAACAATAGTGAATTGACACATATCTCACAGAACAGGAGCACTGAAAGCAAGCTCATATACTATTAGTATGTAGCTGATTGCATACACTACTTGTACACTAACAACAGATGTGACAATTGATCCCCACATTCACAGAACCACAATCTTCATGCAAACAGCTTGCGAAAATGGTGTTCATTACTGAAGTTTGTGGCATGGTTTTAGATTCAGCATAGTAACAATAAAGAGCTAAATGGATACTTAGAAAGCATGCTGCATACAGTATGCAAATCAAAACATTTACCTTGACTTTCTCCACTGGAATGGCTATATAAATTCATTTCTGTGCATTTATTTTTTTTTAAGAGAAAATAAAACACAGACGTGAAATTATGTGAGCTATTAGCAAGGAAACAAACAAAACCTCAACATCAAAGAGATGATTGTGTTCAGAATTTTACACCAGCATTAGAACAGGGAACAGCTGAAGAATTTGCCCCAAGTTCAGGGGACCATATCTTCTTGTATCTTTCTGATGATGACACTATTATATCGATCTTTCTTCTGGGATTCAAGACTTCAGTACCTATAGCCACTCATTTTGTGCATATGTATTTTGTATACATCTGTTGATACTCTTTACAACCTTGTATTTCTTATATATAGTAACTTTGGGAGGCTGGTGATACAATTCATTAGTTATAACAGGAAACTACTAAAGCCAATATACCAGTTTCCTAGTAAAACCATTTACATAGTCTAACACAGTGGTGGGCAACGCAGGTTAATCTGCGAGCTGCAAGACATTTTGCTGACGTTGACCATCTGCAGGCATGGCCCTCTGCAGCTCCCAGTGGCCATGGTTTGCCGTTCCCGGCCAATGGGAGCTGTGGGAAGCAGCGGCCAGCATGTCCCTATGGCCCGCTGCTTCCCACAGCTTCCATTGGCCGGGAACAGCAAACTGCGGCTACTGGGAACTGCGGGGATCTGTGCCTACGGACGGTCAACATCAGCAAAATGTCTCGCGGCCCGCAATCAGATTACCCTGATGGGCTGCATGTGGGCCGCAAGTTGCCCACCACTGGTCTAACCAGTAAAAAAGAGGGCCTCTTGTTATCTCGATGATTAGTATGCTACAAGAGGGGTCTCTAAGACTGGAACTGATGGTTCTGGTTAGGGTCAATGTGTACTTTTTGGGCTCTCCATAAACTATAAATGAAGGGCTTTATAGCATGGGTATAAGTGTAGCCATTTACCTGTACAGAGCATCCCCAACTCTTTAAACAATGCAATCAAGTCTTTATGATTGCCCTGTTTTGTTCATTCCCTTTGAAGTATCTGACATTAGGCACTGTTAGAAGACAGGACACTGGGCTACACTGGACCATTGTTCTGATCCAGTATACAGTTCTTATATTTTGATGATAGAAGAAGGTGTATTCCACTCTCCTATTTAAGAGTAATTTTGGAGTATTTTTTTACATACTCACCTGTTTTTGGATAAATATAGAGTGATGTGACCCACTGCCTATACCTGTGTGGTTTTATTTGTTTTCACAGCAATGTTTTTTCCCCACAATAAAGATTTGCAGCTGTGTGTGTGTTTGTGTGTGCTGCATGTAGGTATGTTTTTATGGGTACATTTAGTTGTTGCATTAACTTTTCTGCTCTGAGTCAAAGAGTAAATTCATTTCCCCCGCTCTTTCCATTTGAGACATTCAAAGGCTAGTTGATATTATTTAAAACAGATGTTCTTTATATTTCCAACATGAAGAACAACATCAATTTTGGGAACCATAAAAAAGAGAAAACAAGTGTACACTCTCCAGCTGATATTGGTTGTCTACTTTAGCAGAATAAATCTTTAGTTGCACTGATATTTCAGATAAAGTGGACAACCAATGCTGATGTAAAATAAAACAATGGCATTTATCCAAGTTTCTCAGGTTCCTTTTCTTTCTTTCTTTCTTTCTTTCTTTCTTTCTTTCTTTCTTTCTTTCTTTCTTTCTTTCTTTCTTTCTTTCTACATATTTCAAGGACATACTAAGTGTAGAGTAGACCTTCAGTGTATGGATTTTGTGTGTGTGTGTGGTGGGAGGAGAGGGTAGAGAAAAGGGCAGAGAAACTGTTAATTAAATAAATCACTGGGAAGGGTTTCCTGCAGCATTACCTCAAAACTGCCATATCAAAACAGAACAACAGTCTGCCTAGACTGATAGCTTCTCTCTGACTATGGTTGTTTCTAAGGAATACAATTAAAGACTCCATAATACTTCTAATTGTGTTATAGTAAAGCAGTAGGCAGTCTGCATCTGTTTCTATAGCAACAACTAAAATTGCAGAAATAAGTTATTCAGAGTACACTGTATGTCATAGTAATATGGTGAATTCTTATCAGCAGAATATTAAAATAAACATAACTTTCTAAGTTTTAAAATACATTATTTATAGTTGTAGTTCTGAAACCATGAGACTACTCCAGGGAGAAACTAACAGTTCAAAATAAGGAAGACATCTAGATGAAAGCTGTATAGATCTAATCATGAGACACATTGCAATTTTTCTGTCAATACCTTCTATTAGATAAACTGTATAATTTTGCAGACAGACTTTCGACATTTAGTATTCCTTCAGATTTTGATTACACATTATCTGGAAATGTCTAATAAATTAGAAATAAAAGACAATTACTAATCAGAACCAATCTGGATTTCTTTAAATCAACAATTTCACTTGTGCTATAGTTAGAAACTGTTGTATCAGCTGGTATTCAGCTGAGAATGCCTTGGGCTGAATCGTTATTGATTATTTGCTTTTAAATTTCTGAGGATCTTGTAACACACGTCCTTAAGATGATAATCACTCATCTCATTATATTCTTTACATAAATTGAGTTTCTGCTGAAAAATGCAGTTCTTTCAACATAAATAACCAGTTTCACATAGTTTGCAATGACTACTTTCAACTTCATTATAATAGAAATGACTAGGAATAGCATTGTACTCATAAAAATGGACTAGAATTAAAAGGAAGAGGAAAATGTAAGGGCCTATTTCCCTCTTATGTGGATTATTCATATTTAAAGGAAAACTGCAGTGATTAGTTGAACTATCATTTATGGTTTCATAAAAATGTACCAAATTAGAAAAAAACAACAACAGTGAAGGCTGCACAATGATTTGGGGGTATAATCCTGCAATTTTCACACCCTCATAATTGTGTTTAAAATACTCCCTTTTCGTGGAAACTTTCTATATTAGTCTTTGTCCAAATATTTTCTTTTAGTCAGTTGTTTCTTAGTTGAGAGGACAGAACAATACCCTTTTCTCATTTCTAGAAATACTAACTACTTTAAAGAAAACAAAAGACCTCTTCAAAAACTGCTAGTTTAAAAGTAGGAACTTATTCTGAAATTCCACATAATTCTGAATAGGGTGATTATAAGGGTAATAGGGTAACAGTGAATATATCTTATGGCCATTCAGATATTGAATATTGATCAACATTTTGTTAAGATCAGCACAATTATAGTGCTAAAAGTTAAAAATAGATTTAACTGTTTCCTCCCATCCCTTATTATCACACAAAGCAGTGTTTTTTTCAATATATGATCATTCCTTCAATTCAAATGTCCTGAGCTAATGCACTAGAATACATAGATTCTCCAGATCACTGGCTGGTAACACTGGTTTTGGGGAAATGAACATGTGGAAGAGGAAAGTAGTTGCATTGGTAGAAACAGTGGAGGAGGATCGTACTTTGTATTCTGGAAGGAGAAGGTGTAGTAAGAGAGGTTGGGCTGCCTGATTAGAGATGAACTTTGATGGGAACTCTATTAGGTTTATAATCCTCAATAAGGGCCAGTATGCCTGAAGAAGCAAAGCAGTGCAAACACTCAAGAATACAACTCAATGGTGGTTTTCTATCTTTACTTTCTTTTCAAAACTGCACACAACAATAAGTGAAGTTTCCTGGCTAAGATCTTGCATACTAGGAGTGTGGAGTGAATTTTTGTGTTTATGATTAAAATACTGATACAACCCTATAATAAAAGGTCAATGTCCAGAGTAAGCAGACAGCTGATTGATGAAAAACTGCAGTTTTAGAACCCAATCTTGCTCCCACTGAAGTCAGTATTGAAACTGCCACTTGATTTAACAATTAGCAGGATTTGGCCCATATGTACATGGGTTGTGTTTGCTGTCTGAATTAGTACAGTAGAACCATTATTATAATTGCTCTGGGGTGATGGTGTATGCACAGTCTGGTCATCAGTAGGACCTGTGAAAGGCCCAAGCCTGTTCAGTGAGGATGGAATCTTTGGAGATTCTAGCTGCTAAAGTCAAAATCTCAAATGAGCACATGTGAAGAACAATTTTCCAAAGGCTTATCACTTGGCCAAATTTTGGTGGACTTTCACAGGGGTGTCAAAAGGCACATCTCTGACACAAAGACTATACATCTCAGCTCTAATTTCAAGTCCCTGCTCCAAAGCATGGGTCACTTGAACTGTTCAAATAAAAGGTCTCAATAATTGTTTTAATGTGGGCAGAACAATGTATTTTCCCATCATTCTTGGAAATGACTGAACCATGTCGACTGAATATTTAAAAAAAAAGCCTGAGGCAGACACGTGGTATGTAAAAATTCAGCCTAAATGGTTAAAGCTTGGCAAAGATATAAGCAACTGAAAATAGGAGCTTCTAATAGCAAGTGTCAGGCAACTGTAATAATAGCCAGCACTATCAGCCCTGGCTATAATTAGACAAATAACAAAACTAATAAAGATAAAGGCCACAGAAGTAGGGAAGGAAGATAGACAACAGCAAACAATGGGAAGAGGAGTCTGCTCATCTTTTATAAGGAAAGCAAGCTGTATACGCTGGTTTCTTTCATTTCTTTTATATTTTTTTTTTAAAAAAAAATGCCCAAGTGCAAGAGTGAGAGTAGATAGAGTCAAGGGAAATTAATGATGGAAGAAGGCTGAAAGAAGCACATTCTTTACCACCTAAGGCCAGCATTTGTACAATATAGGTGGGTCTGATAAAACATGCTGTTACAAGGTGCACTTTTATTCTGGTTTTGAAAGAGGCCAGCTATCTCAGCACTTCACTGCATTCTGTTCAGGAAAGTTTAGATGAGATTTAGGACAAATTTATAGCTTCGTTGCTCCAGCAATAGCAGCCAATAATACAAGGAAAGGACAGGAGAAGAGCTCAACTTTCATTCCCCACACAGGATATTATGTATGACATTTGCATTTTATATGTTGCATGCAGTTTTCTGAAAGTTTACTTTCTGACATTTATACTGTATGAGATAGCTGAGCATTTGTTTACTTACATTATTGCTATTATCTAGATTGCAGTAGGCCCTTTGCAGACATGCAAGAAGATATAGTCCTTGCCATGGTGTGAGAGCAATCTTTAAAAAAAAGTCTAGGGTTTTTAACATGGGTGTAACAGATTTGGCTTCTATTTCCCTACTCCACCACTCACTTGCTGTGTAACATTGGACAAATCACGTTACCTCTCTATAGCTCAGTTTCCCATCATTGTTACTTAACTACTTTTGTAAAGTGCTTTGAAATCTTGGCTAAAAAAAATGTATATAATGAGAGGGATCAAGGGAGAGGAAAATATTGTGACGTTTCAGTCACAGTCTCCTCCAAAGACTTCTTTTGGGGGATGGGATTCCCCCTCTCACAAGAAAAAGCAGAAGGTTCATCCCACTGATCCACTGATTTAGGGGATTTGATAGAGGTCAGGGCCATCCAGCCGTGTGACCTGTCTCTGTGCACCAGCTCCCAAGACCCCATTTGTTCTTCCCAGCTCCATGGTCCTATGGAGTGTATTCCAGGATCTGCCGTAAAACATATCAGGAAAGGGGGTACCATGGTGTGCAAGGGCATTGTAGACAAGGGAATACAGCGTTGGATTATAATACCTTTTCTGTGACAAGCCTGCTGGTTACTACAAGGGTAGGGAAGGGACAATATATTCACCCAAAGCACTCCCACATCCTGCTTGCTGTCCAACACAGAGCCCCCCAGTTGGAAAGGATGCTTGGCAGGTCCTGAGACAAGGGAGGATGGGACCACTGTCCTCCTTCCACAGGGTAGCGAGAGCAATGCATGGAGGAGAGACCCTCGTATGTGTTGATTTAGGGGGAATGATCTCCCCACTCTCCTTAGGAACAAAAGGATGTTGATGAGATTGGCATTATACCAGGAGATTAATAGATTTAATGAGTTTTAATGAGTTTCTATACGTGGATTATTCCATTGCTAAAAAAATTACAGCTTCGCATTTGTTCTGACTGCATTATCAAAAGGGAATTGACAGCTACATGCTTTGTTGATACATTGGTTCTGGGGAATCCCCTCTGTGTCTGGGCCGATTTGTACAGTGGCAAAGAGAAAATCATCCTATTAAATTCCAAAGCAAGTGCTTAACTTCACTGTTCACACGGTTTCTGATGAAGCACCCTCATATTCCAAAGGGAGGGAGAAACATGTTTATCAGTCTTGTGTTGGAGAGCTAAACCCTTTGTCCAACTGTTAAAAGACAAAACAAACAAACCAAAAAACTAGCTGAGGATTTGCTCTCAGGCTCTTTTAAAATAAAAGTACATATTTTAAAAGTTCTGTCATCATTAATATATTGTCATTTGTACTTTGCAAAACTAACAAAACCTATGTGCACTGTACCTTTTTGAGACAAATTATTACAGTATTGCCAACTTCAAGGATTTAAAAATCATGCGAGGTCCCCTCAAATCTTAAGATTGGCTTAAAAACTCTTGAGATTTTAAAAAGTAATAAATTTGGGATTCTTTTAATTTGCCTATGGGTTTCTGTGTGTTTAGAGTCAGTTTGGGTTACAAATTCAAACTTGAGGGTTATAAACTTATTTTTTACTTTCAGTGGAAGTGAGATTTTCATGTAATAATCTGACTCCAGGAGCTGGGTATTTAAGGAAAACACCAAAAATTGTAAGAATTACGATCAAATCACAAGAGTTGGCAACACTGCAGTTAATGGGGGGAAGGCATAATTCAGCCTGTGCTGATAATGTTTTAAGTTAATAACAATGGGCTAGATTGTAGCTTTGAGCACATACCCATACAGTCGGGAAAGAACCTCCTTGATGCCCCTGATTAGACTAATTGGGACATAGGTCAGGTGTGCAGGGAGAGGCCGGGAATGGGCAGAGCATTGGCTGCATCTTCTCCTATCTGAGTCAGTGGGGCTGGCATCAGTTTGCTATTGGTATAGCCCAGCAGCAAATTATTAGGAATAACCTGTGTAATCCAGAAGCCATTTGCAAGGCATGGCAACAATAATTTTATTGGTACAACAATCTTACGACCTATGTTATATATTCTTATGTGTCAGTAGCTGGTAATGTTTATATTAAGTTTCTGTATATTCATAGCTGTGCGTAAGTGTGAGTGTGTGTGTTTTATATAAAACTCCCATAATATTTACCATCTTGGAGCAAGCAAGAAGGAAATCGTGACTTAGAGGCACATGACCTGAGGCGATGTAGTTTTTACGCTACCCCTTGCTACAGGCACAATTTATCCCAATATGTACTTTTACATCATGTGTGCAAATACATTTGTCCAGCTCACTGAGGGTATTTCTGTTTCTGATGCATCCATAAGGTGCTTATAATTTAGGCTTATTATTTCAGGGATCCACCGCTGACATGGAAGAGTTTGGCACTGCAGAGACTCAGAACGGATGTGGAGTTAGCAGTGGCATTTATAATAACGGAAACACAGGCTGGAGCTACAACTGGAAGTATAGGCAGTTTAAAAACATGGCTGATGAAAGTGAGTGAAACCTGGAGAGCTGACACTGAGATGTGACATAGGGAGCCAAAAGCTGTCAGAGTAACTGAAAAATGCAGTTAAGAAGAAGCTAAAAGACACACAAGAGACGTTAACAAGTTCTCAGAAGGAGCAGTTAGGGAATTTAGCAGATATTTAAAGGCAAAAAAGACAAGCAGAGAGAACTGAGCCCAGCAGGAAGAAATATATATTTTTATAGAGACTATTTTGGGAATTAAAGTCTTGAATTTATAGTTGTAAAACAATTAAATGTAAATTAAGGGTCTATAACCTTTGATTCTTAACCTGAGATTATTCGGAATTCATTTGTCAGTTACTGGGAGATTATCTTTTTGTTCCTATTTTAAACATACAAATTAAAAATGTACACATGAATTGAGGCTGATATTGTAGTCCTCACTCAAGCTAACTTCAGTGAAATTAGTGGGAGTTATGCCTGTAAGGATTTCAGGAGAGGTCTATTGAGATTTCATGGTAAGTGAAATGCACATTCATTACTTGATGTTATATCTGATGAGGTCAGTGGTGCTGGAACATTTTTAGTAGTTGGGGTGCTAAAAGCCAGCCTCCTTACCCTGTCCGCGCCCCCATCCCCAGAGCTGGGGCCGGGAACAGGGGCTATGTCTCCAGGAAAGGGGGACCTGGACACGGGTAAGGGGGTTGAGGCTGTGGCCACAGCTGGGGGTGGGCATGGGGCAAGGAGTGGAGCCCTGGCCCTGGGGATGGGCGCGGGGCCCCAGGAGCAGAGCCCTGGGAGCGGGGGGCCAGGCACAGGGCCAGCGGCCGGGGAGTAGGTAGTGTTGCCAACTTTCTAATTCAAGAAAACCGAACACCCTTGCCCTGCCCATTGCCCCTTCCCTTCCCTGAGACCCCGCCCCTGCCCCACCCCTCGCTCACTCCATCCCCCCTCTCTCTGCCGCTTGCTCTCCCCCATCCTCTCTCACAGGCTCATTTTCACCGCAAGGCCCAAACAGGCATATTTATTGTTTTGACAGATATATGATGCTAAGTTCAGGTTTTATTTGTTACAGGATGCTAGAGCTGGCAGCAAAATAGTCTTTTTTATTTCACACAGGTTTTCATGATTCTTTCCTTCCTCTATTCCCATTTTTTGTAACCAGCTCCATGTTTTTTCTTCACTAAAGTTATTGTAATTTTATGTGTGAAATTAGGACTACACATTATCACAGCTGCAATGGGTCCATTAAAGGCCCACTCCTGAAGCCCAAATACATAAGAACATAAGAATGGCCGTACTGGGTCAGACCAAAGGTCCATCTAGCCCAGTATCCTGTCTACTGACAGT
The DNA here is from genome assembly GCF_028017835.1 of Emys orbicularis. Classification (NCBI taxonomy): domain Eukaryota; kingdom Metazoa; phylum Chordata; order Testudines; family Emydidae; genus Emys; species Emys orbicularis. The sequence continues at coordinate 47,901,553 of NC_088683.1, forward strand.
GGCCAATGCCAGGTACCCCAGAGGGAGTGAACCCAACAGGCAATGATCAAGTGATCTCTCTCCTGCCATCCATCTCCACCCTCTGACAAACTGAGGCTAGGAACACCCTTACCCATCCTGGCTAATATCCACTAATGGACTTAACCTCCATGAATTTATCCAGTTCTCTTTTAAACGCTGTTATAGTCCTAGCCTTCACAACCTCCTCAGGCAAGGAGTTCCACAAGTTGACTGTGCGCTGTGTGAAGAGAACTTCCTTTTATTTGTTTTAAACCTGCTGCCCATTAATTTCATTTGGTGGCACCTAGTTCTTGTATTATGGGAACAAGTAAATAACTTTTCCTTATTTACTTTTTCTACATCACTCATGATTTTATATACCTCTATCATATCCCCCCTTAGTCTCCTCTTTTCCAAGCTGAAAAGTCCTAGCCTCTTTAATCTCTCCTCATATGGGACCCATTCCAAACCCCTAATCATTTTAGTTCTTCTCTGAACCTTTTCTAATACCAGTATATCTTTTTTGAGATGAGGAGACCACATCTGTACGCAGTATTCAAGATGTGGGCGTACCATGGATTTATATAAGGGCAATAAGATACTCTCCGTCTTATTTTCTATCCCCTTTTTAATGATTCCTAACATCCTGTTTGCTTTTTTGACTGCCACTGCACACTACATGGACTTCTTCAGAGAACTATCCACGATGACTCCAAGATCTTTTTCCTGATTCGTTGTAGCTAAATTAGCCCCTCTCATCTTGTATGTTTAGTTGGGGTTATTTCTTCCAATGTGTATTACTTTACATTTATCCACATTAAATTTCATTTGCCATTTTGTTGCCCAATCACTTAGTTTTGTGAGATCTTTTTGAAGTTCTTCACAGTCTGCTTTGGACTTAACTATCCTGAGCAGTTTAGTATCATCTGCAAACTTTGCCACCTCACTTTTTACCCCTTTCTCCAGATCATTTATGAATAAGTTGAATAGGATTGGTCCTAGGACTGACCCTTGGGGAACACCACTTGTTACCCCTCTCCATTCTGAGAATTTACCATTTATTCCGATCCTTTGTTCCCTGTCTTTTAACCAGTTCTCAATCCATGAAAGGACCTTCCCTCTTATCCCATGACAACTTAATTTACGTAAGAGCCTTTGGTGAGGGACCTTGTCAAAGGCTTTCTGAAAATCTAAGTACACTATGTCCACTGCATCCTCCTTGTCCACATGTTTGTTGTCCCCTTTAAAGAACTATAATAGATCAGTAAGACACAATTTCCCTTTACAGAAACCATGTTGACTTTTGCCCAACAATTTATGTTCTTCTATGTGTCTGACAATTTTATTCTTTACTATTGTTTCAACTAATTTGCCCGGTACTGACATTAGACTTACCGGTCACCTCTAGAGCCCTTTCTAAATATTGGCGTTACATTAGCTATCTTCCAGTCATTGGGTACAGAAACTGATTTAAAGGACAGGTTACAAACCATAGTTAATAGTTCCGCAACTTCACATTTGAGTTCTTTCATGCCATCTGGTCCCAGAGACTTGTTATTGTTAAATTTATCAATTAATTCCAAAATCTCTTCTAGTGACACCTCAATCTGTGACAATTCCTCAGATTTGTCACCTACAAAAGACAGCTCAGGTTTGGGAATCTCCCTAACATCCTCAGCCGTGAAGACTGAAGCAAAGAATCCATTTAGTTTCTCCGCAATGACTTTATCATCTTTAAGCTTTCCTTTTGTATCTTGATCGTCCAGGGTCCCCACTGGTTGTTTAGCAGGCTTCCTGCTTCTGATGTACTTAAAAACCATTTTGTTATTACCTTTTGAGTTTTTGGCTAGCCTTTCTTCAAACTCCTCTTTGGCTTTTCTTATTACATTTTTACACTTAATTAGGCAGTGTTTATGTTCCTTTCTATTTACCTCACTAGGATTTGACTTCCACTTTTTAAAAGGTGCCTTTTTATCTCTCACTGCTTCTTTTACATGGTTGTTAAGGCTCTTTTTTAGTTCTTTTACTGTGTTTTTTAATTTGGGGTATACATTTAAGTTGGGCCTCTATTATGGTGTCTTTGAAAAGCGCCCATGCAGCTTGCAGGGATTTCACTTTAGTCACTGTACCTTTTAATTTTTGTTTAACTAACCCCCTCATTTTTGCATAGTTCCCCTTTCTGAAATTAAATGCCACAGTGCTGGGCTGTTGAGGTGTTCTTCCCACCACAGGGATGTTAAATGTTATTATATTATGGTCACTATTTCCAAGCGGTCCTGTTATAGTTACCTCTTGGACCAGATCCTGCGCTCCACTCAGGACTAAATGAAGAGTTGCCTCTCCCCTTGTGGGTTCCCGTACCAGCTGCTCCAAGAAGCAGTCATTTAAAGTATCGAGAAATTTTGTTTCTGCATTTCGTCCTGAGATGACATGTTCCCAGTCAATATGGGGCTAATTGAAATCCCCCACTATTGTTGAGTTCTTAATTTTGATAGCCTCTCTAATTTCCCTTAGCATTTCATCGTCACTATCGCTGTCCTGGTCAGGTGATCGATAATAGATCCCTAATGTTATATTCTTATTAGAGCATGAAATTACTATCCATAGAGATTCTTTGGAACATGTAGATTCACTTAAGATTTTTACTTCATACTTCTACATTTTCTTTCACATATATTGGCACTCCTCCCCCCCCCCCCGCACAACCTGTTCTGTCCTTCCAATATATTTTGTACCCCAGAATGATTGTGTTCCATTGATTGTCCTCAGTCCACCAGGTTTCTGTGATGCCTATTATATCAATATCCTCCTTTATCATGAGGCACTCTAGTTCACCCATCTTATTATTTAGACTTCTAGCATTTATATACAAGCACTTAAAAAAATTGTCACTGTTTATTTGTCTGCCCTTTTCTGATGTGTCCGATTCTTTTTTATGTGAATGCTTCTCGTCTGATCTGGCCCCTAGATTATCCTCTTCCATCCTCTCCTCCTGACTAAAACCTAGAGAATCTCTATCAATAGACTCTCCTCTAAGAGAAGTCTCTGTCCAATCCACGTGCACCGCTGCAGCAGTCGGCTTTCCCCATCTTAGTTACAAATCCATACAGCAAAACCACAGAAATGCACACCTGACCAGATACCTATATAAATAAATCTGTAGAAACTGACTCCCACACCTACATGCAGATTCACACATGTATTCATGTGTACACACCTAGCATGCACTAACACATATACTTCCACATTATTTAATATTACAATTGTTGTTTAGTGCCTAGAGACCCCAACTAAGATCAGGGCTCCAGGGTGGTAGGTGCTGGATATACACATAAAAAGAGAGAGAGTCTGCAACAAAGAGTTTATAATGTAGCTAGACAAAGGTAGGGAGACATGTCTGATCCATTGGCTCTTCTGCAATTACTAGTCAACAACATTCACTTTTTGAGAAATAATACTTTTCTTTTAGAGTGCCTTTCTCTTTTAAAAACTTGTTATGAAATGAACACACACATTTTATGTCAATTTTTTTTGTGCGCAAGCCAGCAAAAGTAATAAAAGTCAAAGAGTTAAGCTGCAAATTTTATTCACACAGGTATACACACATGCGACAATACACACACCTCCCTACACGAAGACACACAGTCTCTTACACACATACAATGCATGCATGCACACACTTGCCTACACAGAGACACTTTTTCAGGGACTGCCTAAATCACCCAGCCAGGAAGGGAGGAAGGTAGGCTGGAGGGGAAAAGATGGGTAGGGAAAGAGGCCAAGGACGAGAGCAGACTGGGGGTGAGAGGGGACAGAGAAGGAGAGAGGAGGTGGTGTGGGAGGGTATGTGGGGTGGATGGGGATGCAGGGGAAGTCAGAAGGCTAAAGGTGCATGAGGATGTGGGGGGCACAGGGGTGTATAGGGCCATAATGGGAGTGTAGCTTTGTATGGAGATGAATGGGGTGCAGGGCTGTGGGGGATGAGGGACATGGGGGTGGCAGCTCAGGGAGGTGGAGAGGATGGGTGGGAAAGCGCTGTAAGGGGTACAGGGCTGGGATTGGTAGGTGTGGGGGGCAGGACAAGATGGGATGGAGGAGGGATTCAGTGAGGGGAATGGGAGTGCGGGGGTGGGATGGAGAGGGATGCAGTGAGGGGGATGAGGGGGTGGGGGTGGGACGGGGAGGGATGCAGTGAGGGGGATAGGGATGTGGGGGGTTGGGACGGGGAGGGATGCAGTGAGGGGGATGGGGGTGTGGCTGGGTTGGGATGGGGAGGGATGCAGTGAGGGGGATAGGGGTGCAGCCCCATTCCCAGCACTCGGAGTCGGGAATATACATACCTCCAACTCCTGGGTGCCGGCGATGGGGCGACAGACCGTGGTTCGCCGCAGGGCACGCATCGCAGTTCGAGCTCAGCCACACAAGGAGCACGAGGAGAAGAGGGCCGGGCAGCAGTGGGAGAGGCGCACACCATGCAACCCCTCAACAGCTGCTTGCTGAGCGCGAGTCATGCTAGTTCCTCCCCTGTCCTGACCCAGCCAATGGGAGCTGCGCCTGTGGGCAGGGAGTGGGGCAGCACGTGGACCCCCCTACCCTGGCTGCCCCTAAGGCTGAGAGCTGGATATGCCGGCTGCTTTCTGACCCGGGAGCCGTGCATGCCGCCAGGATCCCTTTTTGACCGGGTGTTCCAGTCCAAAACCGGACATCTGGTCACCCTAGGAGTGGGGCTGGCAGCCGGGACCCGAGCCCCAGGTGCGGGGTTGGGGAATGGGCCCAGTGGCTGGGAAGAGGGGCCGGTGGCCAGGCCGGGGCGCAGGGCCAGGGTGTGGAGTCCCGGGCAGAGGGCTGGGAGCAGGGCCCAGGGTGCGGAGCTGGCGGCTGGGGAGCGGGGTGCAGGGCCTGCCCCCAGGACCGAAGCTGGGGAGAGGAGCCCCGGGCGTGGGGCTGGCGGCCCCGCATAAAAGCTGGGGGTGCTGCAGCACCCCCTGCATCCCTACTTCCCACACCTATGGATGAGGTTATACCTACAATACAATTATTTAAAATGAAAAACTAGATTAGTCATTTTTTTTGTAACTTCACTTGTTGGTCTTATCATAAAGGCATATTGTTAACTTGCCCAAATTCATTCTTCTCAATTGGTCATCAATCATCTTTTCTCTCTTGTTTGCTTTGTATAAGCATTTAATATAAAGGCATCACAGACAGAGATATAAAAAGTCATTTTTACTGCTGTACAGTTACATGGCAAAAATAACCTGTATAAAATAATAAGTGTAGAGATCAAAGTGCTACTACTGATTAATAATGTATGTCAACATCGTCTCTGTTAGAATATTTGTAACAGGCAATGATGGTTTCTCAGTAAGGTACATCTGCATGTAGAGAAACAGATCACCCTTTTGCATTACGTGACATCATAGTTTGTTGGGTAGCTCTGTTAATACAGTAATCCGATTGATATAATCAATGCACCGTTTTTGGGTGAAGTTAAACAATAAAAACGGTAAAATAAATCATTATAATGATATAAACACATCTTTTATTAATTCAGACAGTTGTACTGTATGTCTCCTCTTTTGATTCTTACTACTATTATTAGATATGTATATTGTGGCAGCACTCAAAGGCACTAAACATATAAAAAAAGAGACCATCCCTTCCCTGAAGGGCTTATACATTTAGGGCTTGTCTACATGGTCATTAGTCTGCTCTAGAGGGATGCCATTTCAAACAGTACTAGGGACCTTCCAGGGTGCACCAGCAGGATCCACATGGGCCAGTTAGTGTGCAACACACTAGTGTGCACTAGAATTTACACGTGTCTAGTGTGGACTAAAGCAGCGCATAGTCGAGCCCTTAGGCAAAGCCCTGTATTAGGGGTGATGTGACAACACTTCTCCCCAACAGGAAGAACAGTGGGACATTCTACCTCATAGATATAGAGCATCTTGCAAAGCTTCCAGACATGCAGGGGGGAATATGACCATTATTATATGCCATACTCTGATCACTGAGCTGGTCCTGCTCCGTATAAAAATAATAGAATGGAGGGATGTCAAATTTCTTTTCATGTATCAGCCCTTACTCCATATATTGTCATGGTATTGTATTGTAATTTGAAATGTAACAATGACTATCTTGTATCTGGTCATAGTCTGCAAAGTGTAGAAAGACAGCAGTCTCAACTTTCTCAGTAGCATGTCACAAAGGCCTGTCACTTACAGACTTTTACCAAGAGGGTTCAGCTACATGCAGGGGAGGTGAGGATTAAGGAGCATTCGCAATTTTATTTAGCACCTTCAGAATTTATGTGTAATTCTTTCATTATTTTACATACTGCATATATAGTGTTGTCCAGAAATTTTATGGTTTGGGAGGAAATTATTGAAGAGATTCCTCTTATGACAAAATGCCAGATTCCTAGATATCTCCTGACCTGCTTACTTAATGCTGCAGTAAAGGATTTACATTTTAAACAGAGCAACAAATTAATTTCTTTTTATTGTTAGCCATAAGACTTTTTATTGCACATTACTGGAAAAATGTGACTTCTTGTCCTAGGGAATTGTGGTATAGTAAAAACATGAACTTTTCTTGTAATGGAAAAGCTTTCACACCAAGTATGTACACAAGAGAAGTGTCAAAAAGTGGATAGGCATTTAGAAATTTAATCACCTATTTAATGTACTCAGAGGAGGGGCAACGGCGCCATCGACAGAGCCCTGGGTTGGGACCTGGTGGGTCTGGGTCTCCTACCCTGGCCACCACCCACCCTATTGACTCTGGCCACAAGACCGCACAGCCTCAGCAGAAAAGGCAGCTCTGTTGACTCTGGCTGTGTGGCCGCACAGCCCTGACAGAAGGGGCTGCTCTATTGACTCTGGTTGCTAGGCCGCACAGGCCCAAAAGAAAGGGCCTATGCTCTATCTGTGTTCTAGTGGCTCTATCCTATTGACTCTTGTTGTTAGCCCACCCAGCCCTGAGAGAAAGGACAACCCTACTGACACTGGCTATTAAGCCACACTGCCCCGAGGCCAGGGGTGCACACCCAAATTCAGCTGCAGGGCCATAACACCCCCTCCCCCACAAAGGGGATAGGATGGACCAGGCCCACGACACTCCCTTACCTCACAGCTCCTGTTGCTCACCATTTATTCCCTCCCTCCCACCCCTCCTCACTCATTTGCTTTTAGGACAGGCTGTTTCCTCTTTCTTCTCCAGGATGCCTGAGCATCAGCAGGAGGAACACAAGAGACACACCCTCTCTACTTTCAGTTCCGGTGTCTGGCTTCACAACATCCCAGAACAGCTGATAGAAGCAATTACAGGGAAGGTCCATCTTCACCCCTGTTGCCCTGGGCTGGAGCATGCTCAGTCACTCTGTGGGAATGGCCCATGCACAATCAGGTCAGTACTAGGGTGGTGAGGGCCTAAGGCATACACAGAGCATACAAAATCTTTGGAGATGTTAGCTGCTAAACTTTAAGAAATCTCTACAGAGCATGTGCAATCCGAGACTTTTCAAAGTCTTATAACTTGGCCAAATTCACCTCGTTACTCTAAAATAAAGATGAAGACTTGCCTTTTTTATTGTAATCTTCCTCTCTCATTGCTCTGACGGGATTTTCTCCATCCAGCCAGTCTGTGCATTTATATAGTAGAGACAAGATGGGTGAGGTAATATCTTTTATTGGACCAACTTCTGTTGCAGAGAGAGACAAGCTTGTTCAGGTCAGAAGAGCTCTCTGTAAGCTCGAAAGCTTATCTCTCTCCCCAGCAGAAGTTGGTCCAATAAAAGATATTACCTCACCCACCCTGTCTCTCAAATATCCTGGGACCAACATGGGTGCAACAACACTGCAACCATTTGTACAATATTTGTCATAGTGGTATCTGAGTATCTTCCAAATATTATCATATCTATAAAATATAGATCTGAACATGATTCCTTTGAATCCTTTCACTTATTTCTTCTCACCTTGGTCACCAAATCCAAGCTTCTTGTCTTAATTTTTAAGGCCTTGAACAGCTCTGCCCAATCCCACATCTCTACTGCCATTTCCTTCTTTCTGCACTGTCACTTGCAACCCTTGCAAATTTAGGCCAGATTATACTTACATGAGGGCCAGGAACACACACCATGTAATTACCACACTCAATGATGTCCTCCTCTCTGGGGAGGACATCATCCGAAAAGGGATATACAAGAGGTGGGGTCATGACATTGGCCCTCTTCTGAACCAAAACCATACAGTAGACTAGGTACACTGGACAGGGCAGGCTTCCCTCATCAGCCTCCGAGTTGATGTGGCTCTGCACTGCCCCTAGTGCAGAGGCGGAGTTAAGAGATGCAGAGTGAAATTTTCAGAAGTGCCTGAGATGCTGCTGTCTCACCTTAGAGAGATGGCAGAGGTCCAGAATAATGTGCTAAAATGATTTAAGCCCTTCCTGGAAGGACACACACAATGGGTAGCAATGGGAAACTGCACCTCCGCCACTAGACCCCTCACTTGTGACGTCCCAGAAGGATCAATTCTCTCTTCAGTCCTTTTTAACAAGTACATGCAGCCACTAGGTGAACTGCTCAGCTAATATGGTGCCAAGTGCCAGCAAACTGAAGAAGACACACAGCTCTAATTTTCCTTCACCACATACAACCATGCCATTAACACTGAGAAGGCCCAGTGCTTGGACGAAATCAGCTCCTGGATGAAGAGCAGCTGGTTGAAGTTGAACCCAAGCAAGAAAGAGGGGATGCTGGTGGGCAAAATAATTTGCAGCCACTGGTTGGTCTCCTTTGCTGAAGGTACATACCCACAACTAGTTAATTCAAATTTTAGATTAGAAGTGCTCTTAGATTCCTTGTGGACACCTGTCTCACGTAGCAGTACCCATATCTCACAGCTGGACTGCAATGCAATATAACTGGACATGAAGTCTTCAGCAGTTGGGGAACTCCAGTTCATACAGAACCCTACAGAACATCTCATCAGCGACACTGACTACTGTGAACACACCAGATCAGTATTCAGCTCTCTACCCTGGCTTCCTATAGAACACTGAATCAAGGTCAAGGTCTTAGTCCTTATCTACAAGGTGCTTCATGGTATGGGCCCAGTGTATCTAAAGGATAGACAACTTCACTCCTGAATCACAATGGAACTCTACAATAAGGGTAAAGCTTGTCTGCATGGGAGACAGAACTTCCATAGGGACCAGCCCAAGACTATGGAATGAACTCCCCAGGAACTAAGGACTAGCACAATCCTCACAATCTTCCACTCCAGGTGCAAGGCACATTTTCTTGACCTGCCTTGCTAAATACATAGCAACATGAATATTCAAAAACAACAATCACCTACCATAACAAGACACTCCACTGCACACACTGCTCTAGGAGAGAGGTAGTTTGTTCCCTCATCAAGTGACAGATTTGTAGTCATGTCACTTAATGAACTACTGCAAGGTGTTGAGCTACTATGATGATGAGCATGGTATAAGAACCTTTATAGAAGAGAAAAAGACAGAATTTAAGCACCTATGAGTTTAAATCCCATTGACTTTAAATTAGACTTAGGGTAAAATTGTCAAAATTGCCTGAGTGTCTTAGGCAGCTAAGTAATTGAAAGCCAGTAGGACCTTTGAATACTTTACTCACAATCTAGACCTTGGTATTACTCATTAAAGTACTGTTTACCCTCTCACACAGTTCATTGATGAGGATGATAAGTAAGACAGGAACTAAGCACAGATGCACAATAGAATGAGCTCTTGAATATGATTATGACCTCCAATGGCAGTGAAGTGGATACTAACCATTTAAGACACTATAATGATATACAGATTCAGAGAATAAAATAATGCTGAAGATGCTTTTATTCTCTCTTTTTGCATTATTATTAATATTTTAAGGAGGTCTAGCTAAAACAAAGACAATTGTTCACAGAAAATCAAAGACCTTTGCATTGGTGCACATTTTTGAAATACTTTTCTTCATGGACTGTAAGACGATAGAATTTGTAAGATGATAGAAACAGTTATTACTACTTGAAAAGTGTTGAGAACCAGGGCTGCTGCTGAAGAGGTGAGATAATAGAGTCTCCCTTATTTAACATTGAAATATTGTGACTGAAAATCATAGGATGAAATTTTGAATCACTAGCAAAAATGCAAGATGAAGCGTCTGCAGAGGTACTGATGGAATGAGAGTAAATGGGGAAACAAAGAACAAAGATTTTAAAGAAATCTTTACAGGAACTGGAATATCTAATTTACATTCTATACAAATATTCTTTGTTTTCAGAAAATGAATGCCAAATGCAGTTAATCTGCCACTGACATTTTACTAGGAACTAACACCACTAAGATTTGGGAACCTGATTGACTGATCATTTTGCCCTTTTGCTCATAGACCATGAAGACAGTAAACTCTCAGAGGAACAAAAAGTCTAGCTAATCAATATATCATATTGGAAAGGTCAATGCAGTATGGCGCTTTAGCTCTATCACAGAATACATAAGATGTCAACTTTGGGGGCTAAAATTTTCAGAAGAAGCACCAGGGATAAAATTGTTAAAAAAGCCTAAATGATTTAGGAGCCTATGTCTCATTGATCTTCATTTACGCTTTTAGAGTGATGCCTTAGTCTAATCATTCACACTGCAATAAAAACACAAACAGGCCCATGACAGAATAGTTATGTTAGGACAGCAAATATCACAACAGAATTCTATTTTTAGGATGCTGGCTGATAGAAAAGAAGGAAAATTAATTGCATTCTTTTAACCTAATATTATGGATCTTCTCTGAAGTGGAAGTGTCTGCATCATGGCTTCTACTGTACAAAATCTCAACATGCAAATTGACATTTATTGTTGTTATACTGTCAAGTCACAACCACACTGTTCTAAACTGGCTGATAAATAAAAAGGAAAAAAACCCAGCATCCTAGTAAATCATACTAATAATAGTTTTTAAGGTCCTCTGTAAGGCTGATATTAGGAAAATGGAAAGGCCTTGAATATTTGGAAAAGCTATTCTGAAAAGCAAAGTCTGCAATACATATTTTTACATTTATTAAAGTAGGTGTTAAAATCCATCCTTAATCCTGTTAACTAGCTTAATTTAATGTCCATCATTACAAAGTACAGAAAATAAAATATTCGCTATTATGAACAATTATGTGGATTGTATTATGTGTATTGTCATCAGAACATAAGAATGGCCATATTGGGTCACACCAATGGTCCATCTAGCCCAGTATCCTGTCTTCTGACACTGGCCAATACCTGGTGCTTCAGAAGGAATGAACAGAACAGGTAATCATAAAGTGATCCATCCCCTCTTGCCCATTACCAGCTTCTGGCAAACAGAGGCTAGGGACATTTCAGAGCATGGTTTTGTACCCCTGCCCATCCTGGCTAAAAGCCATTGACGGACCTAACCTCCATGAATTTATCTAGTTCTTTTTGAACCCTGTTATAGTCTTGGCCTTCACAACATCCTCTGGCAAATTGTTCCACAGGTTGACTGTGCGTTGTGTGAAGAAATACTTTCTTTTGTCTGTTTTAAACCTGCTCCCTATTAATTTTATTTGGTGACCCCTAGTTCTTGTGTTATGAGAAGAAGTAAATAACATTTCTTTATTTACTTTCTCCACGCCTGTCATGATTTTAAAGATTTTCTTATACCCCCCTTTATCATTGCTTTTCCAAGCTGCAAAGTCCCAGTCTTATTAATCTCTCCTCATATGGAAGCTGTTCCATACATCTAAGCATTTGTGCTACCCTTCTCTGAACCTTTTCCAGTTCTAATATATCTTTTTTGAGATGGGGTGAGCAGATCTGCATGCAGTATTCAAGATGTGGGCATACCATAGATTTATATAGAGGCAATATGATATTTTCTGTCCTATTATCTATCCCTTTCCTAATGAGTCCCAACATTCTGTTAGCTTTTTTGACTGCCACCGCACAGTGAGTGGATTTTTTCAGAGAATTGTCCACAATGACTCCAAGATCTCTTTCTTGTCCACCATTTGCAGCTGCAATCTTTAAAATTATTTTTTATCCCAACCATGGGCAAATAATGTGAGTCCTTTAATCAGAAATTGAATTAATTTTATTTACTTTTAGTGTAAAATGTTCAACGGTACCTAGGGAACTTGGATACTTAATTCCTATTAAAATTTATTAAAATTAATTTTAATGGGAATCTGGCATTCGAAATACCCTGTGAGGCTTTGAAAATCTCACCCTTGATCTCTCTTGCTTTGTAGATACAAGCTCTGTTTTGATCAAGTCTCTTACAGTTACGCTATAGTTTGACTATCATTTGAAGGATAAAAAGTATGCATCTGTTGCTAAACCTCCAGGTGCACTGACACTAGAAAGGTACATTTATACAAAATTTAATACTATGCTGCCAGGAATTGGTGGCAACAAGAAAACTCTGATTGTACAATTGCTTAATGGAGTCATAAAAACATATATTCATAAGCAAAAGAGGCCAGATTTTCAAAGGTTTTTAGGGGCCTTAGGATGTAGATTGAGGCCTAACTGTTTAGGTGTTTTGAAAAATCCCAACAGTTGCCTATCTACATCTTTAGGCACCTAAATATCTTCAAAAATCTGGCCTGTTATGCTTATGACTCTGTGTTTTATTACTCCAGTAAGCAATTGTACAAGATTCCCCAATCCATTACCAAAGCAATCCCAAAAACAAAACACCCAGCACAGCAAGAGAAAGGCCCATCTGAACAGACTGGCTGTGCACTGTGGTTAACAAATTCGATTATATCATACCAATGGGATAAAAATTTTTTGGTGCCTTTCAAAGTCTCCCATCTTAATTCCTATTCCAAGACTATGAACCAGATAAGTTTTACAATGCCTATATTAGCTCTATATTGCATAAGGGAGGCAGTGTGACCTACTTGAAATGGCTGTGGACATAGACTCAGGAGACCTGGGTTCTACTTCTGGCTCTGCCACTGCCTTCTAGGAGACCTTGGGCAAGTTGTATCATTGCTCTGTACCTCAGCTTTCCCATCTGTAAAATAGGGATAATGATGTTGACCTCCTTTGTAAAGTGCTTTGAGATCCACAGATGAAAAGTGCTATCTAAGGGGTAGGTATTATTATCTAAAATAACCCCTTATTTTGATGATCCAATATACACAGAAAACCAGTTCAACAATACAAGAAGTGCTGACTTAGTCCACAGGATTGATATGAAACCTGAGATGGAATTATCAAAGTCACCGCCACTCAACTCCAGGGGCTGGTATTCCAGAGATGAACAAGGAGGGTCTCTGTAATCCCAATGGAAGATCATCAAATTTAGGTGGATCCAGGGCATTTCCCAAAATGGAAGGAGATGTGGCCTGTTTGAGAGTGTTCCAGAAAGGAGAACTTCCCAATGGCTGCTTAGCATGAATACATTTCTGATAAGCATAAACAATTTTAATTAAATTAAGCTTATTACATCTCATATTCATCACAGTGTCTATTTCTTTTTGTTGTGGATATTAACCTGCTATTACTAACCAACATTTCTACTGCCGATTATTGCATGGGTAGTGTTTGTAAATGTAATCCTTCCAACAACGGCACCACAGTAAACAACTCAAACTTGCACAGAGGCAAGTCAGATCTGTAAAATATTCAGATTACCAATAGGTGTCCAAATCCTCCTATGTTCAGTAACACAAACTCAAGACTACTAAGTAGAGACCAAAGGAAGGACTTTAAGCAGTAAAGCAAATATATTCCACTAGCTTGAAATCAGGATGTTTTAAGCAGGATCTCTGGAACGCAAAAGACCTTGAAGACTATTTCAGTACAGGCTCAGGGCAAACAGAGACACTTTGATGTTCGTGCAGACTTATTGTGGAGATAAAAAGAAATAACTGAGGTATTATTTAAAGCCCCGTATATTTTCAACAGCACAATAAAATGCCATAAATGAAATACCAGCACATTGTCTTACCATAAATACATTAAAGCTGTGTATCTTCAGATGAAACGGTTAAAACAGATTTTCATTATAATAAACCAACAGAGGAGTGACATACTTTACAGGTTTTTGAAATGCAACATGTACTATAGAAACATATTAATCTATATGATATTAAAGCCTGATCTTGAAAATGATACTCATAATAATAGTCCCATTGACAGTAAGGGTATGGCGGACTGGGCCAATAACCCTTATAAGCCTTTTCTTTCCACACATGCCTAATGAAGAATTCTCAGATTTTCTTTTGTGTCTACAACCTCTTTTTCACCTTTATTTAATTTTATTTCTTTAAATTAATAAAAGTCTTTAAAGGCTCCTGTGCTCTGGGTGCCATTTCATCAATTGGAATGCAATGTAGAAGGTTACAGACACATAATTAAAGACCCACTGACCTCTCACACCCTCAGACTACCCCTTTCCAAGAGTTGGAAAAAAGATGGTTTTGCAAGGCCCTTACAGTTCATAGTCTAATCTCTCAGTCACCACAGATGTTCACATTTATAGCATATGTTCTCACAAGCTCAGTGTACTGTACAGAAGTTGCATACTAGTATATTTACCCACAAGCTTTAAGGAGATGACTTAAGTGCATGTAAGACCACTGGAGCCTAGTGTCCTACAGTCCTATGACCCTTGTATGCTAGCTCCAGTTTGCAGTAATACACTTTGCTTAAAGTTGTATGAGGCCCTTTCTTTAATGAGTTTGTTAAATTTAACGTAGTCAGCACAGTAGGACCAGAAAAAATAAGTTGTCATATAACCTACTTAGCTTTTTAGAATCTAAGTTTCTGTATATATGCAGTGTTGCTGTAGCTGTGCTGGCCCCAGGATAGAAGTTGGTCCAGTAAAAGATATTATCTCACCCACCCTGTCTCTAGTTACTGTGTGAAGCAGTTTGTTTTGGAATGTAAATAAATAAAGTTTTAGGCTAATATTTTGGGCCAAATTTTCAACTGTGGCCTCTGAAATTGCACCTGCAAAATGTGCACTTGTGGGCATGAAAACTGGAGATTTAGAGATGAAATTCATTGCTTTGCATTCACATGACAAGGCTTGCTTTGCATATGCCAATGGATATATGCAAAATTTACCAAGGAAATATCTCAGGGCTCATTTGAAAATTTGGTGGTATCTTGCAACCCTTATTCTTGTGAGCAGCCCCACCTACTTCACTGCAAACATTTTAAATATAACTCATTGTAAACATACAGCACTTGGCCCTGTGTTCAAATTATGGAAAATGAAAGAAGAGAGCTTGAACTGGGCATGCTGGCTCAGGACTGGATTGTGACATTTAGCTACTATAGCACTCACTAGGAGAGGTCATGCCTACCACTTATGACTGATAACCTACATATAATAAATAATAGGCATCTAAGAAGGCTAATCCTGATTAGACTTCTGTATCTGTTACTTCTTTTGATCATACTCCTAATGTGCAAGCTAAGGGCCAGTTGCGAACCTTGGATGTACACTTAGGTCTCTCAGAGAAGTCAATGAAAACTGCCCACTAATGAGAAAAACTTCAGGGCAAGATCGTGGATTGGCCTATGCATCTGCTTTACTCACCTATATGGACTACCTGCAGCACAGGTCATAGCATGGCCATGAGAGCAGCCTCAATGGGGTCACTATGCTTGCCTCTTGTTTGACATAATATCAAGGGAATAAAAGAAAATCAAAGCCAAACGGTAGCCCAGAACTTGGTCTGATCTTCTAAAGATGGCTGGAAACATTTTGGTCATACTTCACGACTGACATAGAAACTGGTCTGGGACAGATAAACTCAAGTTTGCATAAATGGGGTAATGAGAACATCTAAATAAACATTTTTAGACTAAGAGCTTTTAAATCCTTTAGACAATTTTCAGAGATGTCTTTTACTCTGAATGCTCGAGGGAATTCATGCTTAAACAGTTAGATGATTAACAATTTGGCTAAACAGCCTTGATTTTTGTTATACTTAGCTTTTGATTAGCTTTACTGCTTAGTTTTACTTTATGCCTCTATTCATCCTTTAAGCCTCTCCTAAAACACACTTCAACAAAACTGAGCTGGTCAAATATTGGCAAAAAAAGAAGAAGTTTGCAAACATTTCTTTGAATTCAAAATGGCTGTTTACTTCATACCACCTCTTTTTTGCTACTGATGAATATTCTCACAAAGGGTTTTCAATACACCTGGGAAATAGCTATTTTTCATGCAAATGAAAACTATTCCTATTTGCTAGTCCCTATTTACCATTTACAATTTGTTATCCTCCTGTTTTAAATTTTTTTTCATCTGATTAAAGAGCGGAAACAATACAACATGATTTATGTGACCAATTAGACAAATCAAATAATAAATGCTCAAGGTGATGCGCTCATAAGTAGCCCATGAACTGAAACATATTTGTCCAAGCTATACATAAGCTACATAGTGGCTATTTATGAAAAAAAATATGCAGAATGCAAGATAAGATTGTGAACAAATAAGCGCTAAATTTCAGACAATTTGTTTCCAATTAAAATTCAGGCAGCTTTACTTCAAACGTAGTGTGCCCTTCTTTGAAATAAAACAAACAAAACAAAGAAAGTAGCTTCAATGACCAAAGCAACTGCATGATTATGTTGTTACTTTCATCCTTCCTTCTCCCAGCTTCATTTTTTTACCTCACCTCATTGTGTCAAGCCTAGATTTAGGTTATGTCTACACTGTAATTAGTAGGTATGATTGCTGCACATGTAGACATATCTGAGCTATGAAAGCTAGCTCAGGTGTGTCTACATGTGTTGCACTGCTGGTGGCATGTAGCGTACCTTTAACTACATGCCACGGTGAAAAGCAGGCTGCATCCACGCTGCGATCTGTAGCTACATGTGTCAGTGAAAGGCTTTGGGAGAGAGGACGCAGAAGGGAAAGGCTTCAGCAGCTCCCCATAGCCAGAGCCTTTCACCGTGGTGAGGAAAGGCTCTGACAGCTTAAAGGTAGCGGGGTTTCCCTGCTGCCTCCCCTCTGTCAGAGCCTTTCCTCACTGGGGCGGGGGAGTCTTTTCCTGTGGAGAAAGGCTCCAGCAGAGGAGAGGCAGAAGGATACAACACTGCTAAAAATAGCAGTGTAGATTGGAGCCACAGCTTGGGCAAATAGAGAGCGGTATAGGGTATATACACTCATACCTGCCCACATCCTTCAGGCATGTCTGTACTATACTTGCCTAAGGTGTGCCTCCCCATCTACACTGCTATTCATACCCGTGGTATATGTGTACTTCACACCTCACTGAAGCGTGCAGTGTAGACATATGCTTTTTGGAGAAGAGATACTAGTGCAGGTTGGATCCTTCATTTCCACAGTGATGGGTACAGGGTTCTAGCAGATCTTGCACCCAGAAGACTAAAAGAAAGACACTCACATAGCATCCTACCCTCACTTCTCTTGACTCATCAGAAGCCCCATCAAAGTTGACTCTTTGTATGGAGAGGAGACAAGCTGCAGAAGTAGTCCCTGCATCCTCATGGAATTTTAATGGGTTGGTCGGTGCTAATAAGGTTCATGCATCCAGCATTAACTTTCTCCTCTCCTATGAAGTAAGAGGGGCTCCAGGAGCAGTGGCTGGTGAGGTAGCCCCTATTAGTCATGTTAACAGGGAGCCAGTGGGAGCCAAGGACTAATGCAAAGTCATAGGTTCTCTACACAGATGACTCTGTGCCTCTGAAGATCCAACAAGGAACTGGTGCATTTGGGGGCCCAATTCTCCATTTCTTATATGAAGTGAGACCCAAAGAATGTATAGGCAATTCCATGTTGAGAGCTTCACAGGACTTCCTGACCCCCTACATTGCAGTAGCTTCTCTGTACAGATGTTAGCAGTCATTGCCTTTTACTGACAACATCCTGCTCCAAGGTGGGCATGGAAAGAGCATCTGTTCCCCCATAGCTACTGCAGAGGTTAAACAAGTGCGGTTACTTTACCTGTGATCATCCTTCTTACCCTGTCAATTAACCCAACAAAGGCTGTACAACCTACTGACCTTGCCTAGAAGGGACTCTTGGGAGTTCAGAAACAACCCAGTGAGTTTGACCTAAGAAGTCTGGGTAGCTTATTAGATAGCTAGGAGGGCAATTTCTCTGATTTAAACTCTTTCTAGTGGTTTTTAAAGAAAGATGCTATTTAAGGACTGGAAAATTAGTACCTAGACTGGTAACCTAGGTGGGCAGGTCTGTGGTGTGTCTTTTGTTTTGTTAAAGGTTTAAAAAATACATTACTCCTAGAAGTGGGGAAGACTTTGTTTTTAATCAGAACGTCCAGGGAAATTTGGGCTCTGTTACTCTTTTTATCAACACACAGTACAGATCCAGAATCATGAGTTAAAATACAAAAGCATTCTATAGAGTCCATTGCTGAGACCTGTTACTAGGTCATTAAATCATTGCTTGTTTACCTTTTTCAAAGATGATTTTTAATTTCCACAGGCCTCTGCCCTTTCCAGGTTACATGTACTCCTTCAGCTCCCATTTATTTCTAAGTTACTGACAGCATAAAACTCTGCTGGCAGGGAGCTGACCCTCGAACAAGTTAATTATGCACATTATACTCCAGTTACACTGTGATCCTATCTGCTTTCCCTCCTTGTCAAAAATAATTTAAAATTTCACCTATACTTGGACTGATTTCCTTGTGAAATGTTGATTTATGCATTTCTGTTCATTCTCTGAAATGGGTAGCTACCCATTTGTTTAATTCTCCTTTGATGTGGATTAGCTCTCATGCCCTGAATTTCAGACTTCAGTGCAAAAACAAAGTGTATCAAAGCATTGATTTCTTCCTATCACAGTCAGGAAATGTTACTTCTTCAAGGCTCATTTAAATTAGCTTTAGCTACTCATTCTGTGTGTACTTTGCAAGAGATGTTTTGTGAAATGCAATATTATCTATTTTATTTTCTACAGCATCTGATATGGGAAATTATAGCAGCCACTACGCAGAGAACAGATTGTATACTGTGTGCTATTGGAACACATTTTCTTTATACTCTACACCAGGGGTCGGCAACCTTTCAGAAGTGGTGTGCCGAGTCTTCATTTATTCACCCTAATTTAAGGTTTCGCGTGCCAGTAATACATTTTAACGTTTTTAGAAGGTCTCTTTCTATATGTCTATAATATATAACCAAACTATTGTTGTATGTAAAGTAAACAAGGTTTTTAAAATGTTTAAGAAGCATTTAAAATTAAATTTAAAATTAAATTAAAATGCAGAGCCCCCCGGACCGGTGGCCAGGACCCAGGCAGTGTGAGTGCCACTGAAAATCAGCTTGCGTGCCGCCTTCGGCACGCGTGCCATAGGTTGCCTACCCCTGCTCTACACAAACTATATGATTAAGACAGAAAAAAACACAAAGCTTTTAAAAGTTTATAGAGGAACAAGTGTGAATTGAGAGAACCAAAAATATTATGCTAAATTAAACTTAGGTTGTGACACCTCTACTAGTCATCATGACATGAGCCAGAGTACTGTGTGTCTGACCCCATGGTCCTTACTCAGGCAAACTTTCCATGGGAAGTCAGTCATGGGACAGGACTGAATTCAGGGCCTGAGTGTGCAAATATCTACTACTGGGAATAATGCTTACTACAGTAGGTAGTCCTATTGAGGTTAATGGGATAACTCCTGGAAGTAATTTATATGCCCAGCACTAAGTATTTCAAGAACCAGGCTCTTCTATGCGGAATTGTGGTTTCATCCTCAATAGCAGAGGGTTTCATCCTCTATAGCAGAGTCTGACACTACAAGATACTAAGCATCTCAGTTGATGTCAGTGGGATTTAGGGGCACCTGGCACCTGTTGGGTAATAGGGACAGTTTGATATTACTTGTCTGTTGTCCTTGCTCCCATGCTCTTTTCTCCACCTCTCCCTTAGGTCAGCACCATTATATTTTCTTTCATGCCGTTAAGAAGAGGAAAGTAGATAGTATCTCAATTTTTCTTTCCTTCAGAGAGGGGAAGGCACAGTAATTTATTTTCTGCCTTTCCCATGTAGACAAGAAGAGAGGGAGGTCCTGGAGCATATCAGAGCTCAGATTTTCAGAACTGTGACTATGTAACCATTTGCACATAATTTGCGCGGCCAGAATTGCATGCCTCTAGCTGGGCATCCATGCACGTTATTACTCTGATGTATGTAATCACAGGGACAGAATGCAGAAATCTGAATGCAGATTTCTGAAATGCCGGAAGATTTTTAAACAAGAAAGTTGGTCTTCTGGCTAAGGCACGGAGCTAGGAATCAAGTAACCTGGGATCCATTCCTGGCACTGGCACAGACTTCTTCTGTGACTTTTGGTAAGTCATCTAATCTCTCCATGTCTTAGTTTACCAACATGCAAAATAGGGCTAATAATATCCACATTCTTGTATATTTAAATTGTAAGATCTCACAACAAAGACTGTCTCTGACTATGTGTTTGCAGTGCCTACCACAATGGGCCCTGATCATGCCTGGGGGGCCTCTAGGTGCTACTATATTACTAAGAAATTGTAAATCCCTAGATAGGTATGCCTTTGACAATAAATTGGTGCTCTCTTTACTTTGCCTGGTCACTAAATCCAGCAGAACATACATCAGTGTTCCAAGTACCCTTCTTTCTTTTACTCAATAACATGATTATAATTTTTAATTCTGGGCAGGGATAACATTCAGTATTCCATGTGCTTGTCTATTTGAATAGAAAATTGGTATTACTGGACATAACTGAGCAAAAGCAATGCACAGAATTTTGTGACCTATTGATGCAGATTTCAGAAAAGTAATTATCCATGATATATATATAGGCGCAGCAGCACCACTTTAGTTAAGGTGGAGTCACAACATCTGTTTAAATGTCAAGCTTTCTAAGTCCTCTAAAATTGACATTTTGATTACTTGGAAATGAGGTGTGTCTCAAGAGGGTACAGAGTAGTGTTAGTGACCCAAATTTGGAGTCATTTGAGCCAGGGGATCCCAGAGATATCACCCAGTTAAAAGTAGCCGTTAATAAAAAAGGGTTTGGGGGGTATTTTTGTGTTCAGAACTAGAGGTCAAACTATTAATGTGATACAGGTCAAAATGGTCTCAATCTGTCAAATTTTATCCAAGGCAGTGCATGGCTCCCACTAAATCTTTGGGGGACTGTAATGAGGTAGAACTCCCCTCTCACAAGCACCCCCTTGTCCGAGAGCATGTGTCTACACTTTCTCTCTCGCTTGCAGTGGAGTCTTCAGTCACTCAGCCCTCTGTCCAAGTAACACACAGTCTGTATGTGACATAAAATCAAATCCCTTCCTGGGTATAAGTCCAACAAAGGGCCTATCTCAGTGCCCTCTGTAAGGTCCCTTTATCTGCAGCCCTATCCTTAGGCTTGATCCTCAATCTGCGCAGCAAGGCCTATCTCAGTACCCTGGTTTGGACGGTCTCTCAGCCCCCTCTGGCCTGTCCCTGCTCTTCAAGCAGTCTCAGCCCTGGTGTGTGGCCACATCCCCCAGAGCTCCCTCCCCAGAGACTCTTTGCCTCTCTGGGCTTTTCTGGCCCCACCTCTCCAGCTGAGCTGCTAAACAGTGCAGTTCCCCTCCAGGGATATACAGTCCAACAGGGCCTATCTCAGTACTCCTTGGTTCTCAACAGTCCCGGCCCTGGTGTGGGGCCTTGCCCTCAGGGCTCCCTCCCTGGACACTCTTCACCTCTCTGGGCCTTTCTGGCCCCCAGGTCTCCAACTGGGCTTCTAACCAGTTAAGTTTCCCTTCTGAGGGTGCATCAAAGTCTAGGCCACTTTGTCAGTGGCTGGTGAAGGGAGACCAACTCACTGGGTTGTTTCTGGTCTCCCTGGTCTCCCTTCACCTGGTCTCCCTTCAAGTTCCAGCCCAGGGACCCTATAGAGAGTAGCCATCTGCCACATCCCTTTATTTAAACTGCATTGCTGCTACGATTCCCTGGGCCATTTCCCTGCGGCCCCAACACATTCTTCACTCTTACCTCAGGGCCTTGTTCTGGTTGAATCCCAGCAGCCAGCCCGGAGGTCCTTTTCACTCCTCCGGGTCTCTGCCAGCACTGCTCTGTCCAAGGTCCTCTCGCTCTCTCAGCCAGCCAGCCAGCCAGCCAGGCACACCATCCACACTCCTCCAGCTCCAGCAAGGAGCTGATCTCATTCTGGCCCTGCAGCTGTTCTCTTACTAGCCTGCTGGGCCTTGATTGGCTGCTCTCTGCAGCCCTTTCTGATTGGCTGTGTCCCACTCTAGGCAGCTTGGAGAGCTCTCTCCACTGCCCTTTTCTGGGGTGGTATGTGGCTGGGCTGCAAGGCCTCCAGCAGGGCCTGGTCCACCCCAACTCAGGGACCCACATTGTGAATGGTATTTAAGAACATATTCGCTTCTTCGCTTGCATAGATGTGCAGTCTGGGACGATTACAGCAGGGGTGCTGGAACAATTTTTATAGTGGGGGTGCTGATGATGGAAACCATGGAGATCATGTATTTGTTTTTTGTTATGACTAGTTCAAGCCACAGGGTGTGGCAGCACCCCCAACACCCCTAGTTCCAGCACCACTGGATTACAGTACATATGTGCAAATAAATAAATAAATAGACAAACATGAGAGGATCTCTATGCACTCACTTCATGCTGGCCTGGGTAGTTTGAGGGAATGTGATGACACCATTGCCTCGGTGAACACACTATGCATGTGCCAGTACAGAAAAATGGCTAGACTGTTTCCATTCCTACCATTTTGTACGCTTGAAAGCCTGACACCTGTAAGTATTTTAAAATCTGAACAGTTAATCTGATGGCTTTGAAATTTGGTGTGGCTCATGGGGGCATAGATTAGCATTAGTGATCCAAATCTGGAGTCATTTGACCAGGGCTTCCTGAGTTACAGTGCTCCCTGAGTTACAGACCCCCTCCCAAAAAAGGGTTTTCTCCTGCCTTGTACTGTTAAATTGAGAGATACTAATGACTGGATGAATCACAGATCTAGTTGAGCTTGATGGCTGTGAACTCACCCTTGAATTAACATAACTAAGAATAAATTAATCACAAACTCCCACCTAAGACCAGAGTGCTCCCCAATCCCCTGTATTGTCAGTGCACCCTAACCCTCCTGTACCTCAACCCCGGTGCATTTCACAACTCTGCCAGTACATCCAAACCATCCTGCACCCCCCCATCTCTGCCCATGCACCCCAACCAGACTGCACCCCAATCATCATGCAGCTCCAGCCCTGCCAGTACACCCCAACCTCCCTGCATCCCCCCAAAGTGAGGCATTGGGGATTATGGGGAGGGGGATAAATGGGGATGGGTGGTAGGGAATGGGAGAGAGGTTGAGGCTTCATGTGAGGGAGGCTTGGAGGGTAGGCGGAGTGGAGGGGTGGAATGAGACAGAGGGAAGCGAGATATGGTGGTGACTGGCAGGTGGACTGGGGGAGATAAGGTGTCACCTGACAGTCCCACATTCTTCCCTCCCGTTCGCGTGCCCAGATCAGGGTTGGGGGGGACTCTTTCGCCTCTAGGTGTCTGAGTCCCTTTCACTTCCACTTGTGTGTGCATCATGCACATTCCCTGGCCTTCTCATATATGCCAGGTTCTGGGGGAGTTTGCCCTTTTGGGAGGGTCTGAGGCCCGCTCCCTGCCCCCCATGTAAGACAGATTCTGGTGAAGTACTGCCCATTCAGGTGGGGAACTGAGGCTATGTCTACACTACTGACCTTACAGCGGCACAGCAGCACTGCTGTAGCTGCACCACGTAAGGTCTCCCTGTAGCCGCTCTATGCCGACAGAACAGAGCTCTCCCATTGGCATAATTAAACCATCCCCAATGAATGGAGGTAGCTACAGCAGCAGAAGAGCTTCTTCTGCCGGCACAGTGCTGTCCACACTGGCGCTTTTGTTGGTGAAACTTATATTGATTGAGGGGTGTTCTTTTCACACTCCTGACTGACAAAAGTTTTACCAACAAAAGTGCTAGTGTAGACATAGCCTGAGAATGGGTATATGTCATGTATCACACCAGCTCTAAGGCACTTAGGAAGGGGATGTGAATACCCACTGAGATGAATGGACTAGTTCACATGTCTCAGAGCTATTGCTTCAGCTTGTATTCATCTCCCTGGGATGTTTTCATTCAGCTGAGAAGATCATACTGAGATGAATGGGGCAATTCAAACTTTTCAGAGACTCCTGTGCTGCAGATGGATGTGGAGAGAAGCCCTTTCACCTCCATCATCCCTCTATCCTTCCTGTTTAAAGGATGATGCTTCTAAAATCCACATGCTTGCACGAAAATTTCTTGAAATTAGCATTGCTTTGTGGGAGTGCAGCATAGGGTTAGTGGTCCACATTTGGAATCATTTGAGCCAATAGTTCCAGAGATATAAGCCCCGAGAAAAGAGCAGTTTTTCAAAAAGTTTCCAGGTAGGTTTTACACACAGCCAGAGATCAAACTATTGATATGATGCGGCTCAGAATGGTCTCAACTGGTCAGTTTTTACCCAAGGTTGTGTATGGCACCCACTAGGTTTTTGGGGTATTTAAGAAAGTGTCCATGTCTTCACTTGCATGGATGTGCAGTCTGGAAGGATTACAGTGTGCATGCACCAATAAAGAAAAAAAATCTGAGAGGTTTTCTGTGCAGCCACTTTATGCTTGCCTGAGTAGTTTGAGGGAATGTGCCAATGTGCCCCAGTGAACACACCA
The DNA here is from genome assembly GCF_028017835.1 of Emys orbicularis. Taxonomy (NCBI): domain Eukaryota; kingdom Metazoa; phylum Chordata; order Testudines; family Emydidae; genus Emys; species Emys orbicularis. The sequence goes on from NC_088683.1 coordinate 47,926,286, forward strand.
CCACTGATGTTTCTAGCCCAAACCTTTGCACACCTGTGCAAAAAAGATTTAATAACTCATGTTGCTTGCTACAAGTTGCCTGTTATAATATAAAGTGTTCCTATTTTATGGGGAGGCTTACTGTGAACACAGCAGAATAGTCAATAGCTGATCTATGAAAAACTGTTGTTATTTTGGGTAGGGAGGAGCTGGAGACAGAGGACATGGGGGAGTGGGGAGGGATAGGGACAAGGAGAGGGGTTGCAGTTGCAGAAGGGGTGTGCAATGAGGATAGGTGGTAGGCAAGCCTTGGATTGGTTGTTTGAGAAAATCTGTATTTTTCTAACCTCTGGGGAGGCGAGAGCAAGTGGTTCTTTCCTGATCTGGGAGCAGATTAAAGAGGTGTTTCCAAAGAAACATAGTGCAGAGGTACAGAATTGACAGCACAGGGTCCTTGAGGGAAAAGAAATATGTGCTGTGCCGGGGTTGGCAACCTATGGATTCTGGGCACTTCCAGGATCACAAGATTGCATAAATTTGTGGCAGACCAAGGAATACACCATGAAATGGAGATTGCTGACACAAGCTAATTTGGCTCAGCATGCAAATTGCAGAACATATGTACAATTTCTGAAATGACTATCTCCTAACAACAATGAATCTTTCCCTGTTCAAAAAACTAGGTAATTTCATGGCAAAAAAACTGCATTAACACTGAGTTAAGGTTAGTTGGTGCTATGTCGTTCCTTTGCAGAACGCTGAATTGAACAAAACTCAAACTTCTAAAAATGAGGAAATGCACAGTAATGGTTGCCCAACTCCGCTCTCTTTTTTCCCCTTTTTATCCTTTAATAGTATGAGATGAATCCTGTGTCTGAGAGTCAATGGGTTTTAAAAGGAGGTGAACAGCTTGCACATTTCAGCAACTGGGGCATTGGAAGAGTAAAGATATGTGTGTTAACGGGACATATTGGGGCATTGTTTAAAGAGGGCAGAAGAATGCATGGGCTACCTTAACTGTGCATTTTCAGAAGTTTAAGTTTTGCTCAACCTATTTCTGCAAGGGGACGACATACCACCAAGCAACTTTAACTCTGTGTTAATGTAGTTTTCTTACCACTGAAATTGTTGTATATAACATTATATAACTTCTGAATAAAAATTGAAATGTTGATATTTACAGCAAAGCTGATAGAAAGTGCATGTTAAAAAAAGAAAGAGGATATGAGGGATTTATGAATAATACGCCAAAGAGCCTTACAGCTAGGGATCCTGAGCTGCAAAGTTAGGATCCAAATTTCCCCATAATTCAAGCTTATATCTACTTTCTTTGCTAGTGAAATTGAACTGCCTAATAGTTTTCCTTGAATACTCGTGAAGAATGAGCATGCACCAGGAATGAAATATTCATTTAATCTTTATAAAGAAAATTTCAGATTTTATTCAGACATATAATTTCATCATGATATGCAAGCAATTTGATACACAGTTGACATAATCAACAGAGGGAGTTCATTTAGATTTATAAACCACACATAATAAAAGCATACATATAGGAGTCCTTTACAAAATCTAACATTCACAGTAATCACAAAAATCAAATTAAACCACTTAAATCCACTGTCACTATTCATACAGTCTTCATCATACCCCGCTTCAAAACCTAATTTCCCCATGCTTCAGGAAAAAAATTGACTGTGAAATCCTTAACAAAAATTACATCCACCACAATCTCTCCAATACAGAAAAAAAGATAGCTATATTGTCCCTGAAATCCAACACCAGACTGTGATCAAATCAGCAGACAAAGGGGGCGCTATCATAGTCTTCAACCATGATCACTATGTCAACAAGGCCAACTGACAATTCTTCGACACCACATACTTTAAGTACTCAGAGAAGACCCCACACCACACTTCACACAGGAATTTAAGGATGTCATCAAATTGTTCCCCAAACAACTCCAAGAGAAACTCAATAACCTCATCTGACACAAATCCACCTCAGGACCTTCTACATGCTTCCCAAGATGCACAACAAAGGAACCCAGGCTGACCCATCATATTGGCCATGGCATCCTTATTGAAGGAATATCAGGACTCATAGAAACCATCCTCAGACCACGCACCAGACAAAGGGCCAGTTTCCTCCAGGACACAACATACTTCCTTCTGCTGCCTGTCTCAAATATCTACAAGACAGTGGACAATGCTCAGATATCCACCCTACACACATTGCTGAACTCATCCATTTCATCCCCATCCATTACAACTTTACATTTAACAACAAAAACTTTGTCCAAACCATGCAACGGGCATGTGTACTGGGATGGCTCCCCAATATGCCAACCTCTTCATGGGCCACCTCGAGGAAGAATTTCTGGAAAAAATGCATCACAAAACATATGATATACCTGAGATACATTGATGATATTTTCATCCTCTGACAGATTACTTAAACTCACTCATAGATTTCCACCACAACTTCAACCACCAGCCATGCATCAAACTCTCTCTAGAACACTCCCAGGGAAGATGACAGATGCCAGTGAAAGCCACGAGCTGTTGATGCTGGTGTCTCATCTGAGTTTTATTCTTGATATCTAAAATTATCCCTAGAAATGTTTGGAATCAACAAAGAGGTGATAGGTGCATGTTCTCTAGATTATTTCAGATTTCATGATTAATTGCAGCTAGTTAAAAAGATGAAATAAGATAGTTTTCCAATTTATGTAATGAATGAGAAACCCAGGATGTTCACCTCACTAACACTACAAAGACAAATGCATTCACTGGAGATACCTTTCTGTGAGCTGACTGAGCAATAGCTTCAACATTGTGAACAGAATTGCAGTGATATTTACTGGTCATGGTTATATGAAGGCGAAATATGTATGTATTTTAACTAGTTTTAACATATAATTCTATGTTATGATTTTTCTAGAATGACCAGATTAGACATTGGTGAGGATAGACTGCCAATATGCTTTTTGATGGAATCTTTGCTTCATTTAAGTCAATGAGAATTTTGCCATTAACTTTAATGGGACCAGAATTTCACTCTCTCTGTTTAGAGAAAGTCCCCTTATATAATATCAGAAATAAGGAAAAGCTTCTCTTACTGGGCAAATAGTCCTCTTAAAACCAATGAGAGTACTTGTGAAATAAAGTACTATTCAACTTGAGTATGGAGTGTGGGTGCAAATTCTGTCCTTTTGTGACCTTAAGTGCCTGATTTTCCAAGGGGGAGGTCCACTTCTGTCCATGTAACTCAGTGTTTATTCACAGATCAATGTGCATTTTTTTTTACAATTTCACATGCATGGGAGGTGGATTTTGCACATGAAAATTCTATTTATCCAAATATGTTTTGCCTTTTAATCCTATCATCTGCAAGCACAAGTGCCAGAATTTATTTATTTATTATGTATGCATTTGTTTAAAAACATTTCTATAATACTTACCATACACAGGTTTATGCACCTTACAACTATTAACAAATTTTGCTTAACATACCCCTGAGAAATAGGGAAATATCCCCATTTTGCAGATGGGAAATTGAGGTACAGAGAGGTTAAAAGACTTGGATAAAATCACAGTGGAACCCTGTGGCAAAGCCAGGACTAGAACTCAAATTTCCTGAGTCCCAGTTGGGTACATTAATTACCAGCCAACCTCTCTTTCCATATGTGCATAGATGATCATGAATATAAAGCACGTGTCCACCTATGTAGATGCACAAGCAAAGGACAGATTGAAGCCTTATTAAATATCAGGCTGTAACTAAGAAACATCCATAGACAAATTGCCAAACACAATCTGGGACCCTAATGTTGTTTCCCATATATATAAATGCCATTTTAACTAGAAAATTCAGATCAAAAATTGGCAATTGCACGCATGACTACCATTTTGGATATGCATTCATATATTTTGAGGATGCAAATTAGGCACCTATATTTGAATAGCTGATCCATAAAGTCACTTTATGTTGTGAATGTTTGCTTACTAGTAGATAAAATACACTACTCTACCAATTCTGCTTGAAGCAACACATAGAATTCAACTGTTAGAAATGGAGAGGGACTGAGCACTTCAGTGAAGTATTGAACTGGCCAGAAACCATAATGCCTGTGGAATTCCCATCTGAAGATCAGAAGAAAGAACCATTTATGGTTATTAGACTGATAGAGACTGAAGAGGTTTTTCACAGCTATCAATCAATCGTCACTCACTAAATCTTCCTGGAAATATTTAAAAGAACTGAGGTTGCTGCACTCTATGACAGAGGCTATATGGAAAAGTGGTGGATTGAGATAAAACTTTGAAATGGGGTTGTGAAGAATCTTACAACTACAGGATCCAAGAATGGCAATTGATTGCACCAACTGGTAAAGCCTTTGAATCGGGTTTTTCAGCTGTACAATAATGCATATTCTTTCTAACCCCAAAAGCAATGTATAGATTAGCCTGGATCAAATCAGAGAGGAAGTACATGTATAACTATCCCAGTATGTAGCTCCAACAGAGTTTGAGACAAAGTGGTTTGAATAAAATAAGATCTTCCTGAACCTTTAGCCATTTTCAGAACGAAAACCTTTTTTGTGTTGTTCTGAAATGTTCGAATAACTTTATTTTTAACTTGCAGTTTCAGTTTCTGGTTGGGACTGAAGTAATAAATGGTGGACTAACACTAGAAATGTTGTAGTTGAAGTATTTCTGGACACAGTTGGAAGCCTAAATTCTGGAAACTTCATGAGAAAGCCTTTTCTCAGGAGATTTCTATGCCAGTATTTCAGAATCAAAAAGGGTATGGAAAGCCAGAAGATAAGCAGTTGAACCTTTGGAGAACCTCAAAGTTACGAACTAACCAGTCAACCACACATCTCATTCTGGAACTGGAAGTACACAATCAGGCAGCAGCAGAGGGGGAAAAAAAGCAAATACAGTCCAGTCCTGCGTTAAACATAAACTACTAAAAAAATAAAGGGAAATATTAAAAAAAAAAAAAAAAGATTTGACAAAGTAAGGAAACTGTTTCTGTGCTCATTTCATTTAAATTAAGACGGTTAAACGCAGAATTGTTCTTCTGCATAGTATAGTTTCAAAGCTGTATTAAGTCAATGTTCAGTTGTAAACATTGGAAAGAACAACCATAATGTTTTGATCAGAGTTACGAACATTTCAGAGTTACGAACAACTTCCATTCCCGAGGTGCTCGTAACTTTGAGGTTCTACTGAGTATGCAAACCACACCTTTAAGAGTAATTAAATAGCAGAAAGGAAAAAAGAAGTCCAAGAATGGAAGGGAGAGAAGTTTGTTACTATCTGATTGTTTTCTCTAGCTTGTCCCTTTGTGGTTTTAAACTTTCTTTTCAACATTTTCTTTTCCTTAACCATATTTATTTATAGATACGTTCAATCAATCTCACTGTAGCTTTCATTCCCAATTAAAATCCATGCTCTTACTTCTACACTGCCAGAACTTGCCTTGCCTCTACAGCTTTTTGTCTTTTCTCTCTCTTCTTTATTTTTTGAAAGGTATTTTAAATGCCATATGCAATAAACATCATCCCTTATTTTAACACTCTCTCTTCTCCTTATTCTGAAGAATTTATTTGTGGTGAACTTGTTCTGTGAATGAAGCAAAGTCCCTTTCAGGCTTTTCCACAAAGCACATGTATAAAATTTCAGGGTGCCTCATGAAAAGTCAGCAATTACTTTACAGCAATTACTAAATCATCACCTTATTAAAAACTGGGTCATTTCTACCTGGAAATCTAACACCTTATTTTCATACAGTATTTTCCTTGGTATATGTTAAGGGCCATGATTCAGTATAATCATTAATTCATTAAACTCAATTCATGGGAAGGGAGTATCTGAAGAGGTTTGTATCTATTGGCAATTTTTGGATTTCCTCCACTTGTAATGATGCTGGCATTGGTGACTGCAGACAGAGCAGGGTGCTGTTGTAGCACAGTAAAACCTAAATGCTCAGCTTGATTCTCCTTTGCATTTTCTCTCTGATCCTGAAAATTAAAGTGCTTCCATTTAATCTGCAATTTTCAGCCTATCATATATGCTTTGGCAACTTTATTCTTAGCAAAACACTTTTACCCCCACCTACTAAATTCAGCCATTTCTACATATGCTTCCGCTCTCACATTTGCAAAAGCTTTCAGTTAATGTAAAAGGAACATATGTTCCTGACAGGAGGAATGTTTCCTAGTCTATTTTTTTTTAATTTCAGTTTGTGGTACTGAATCAAAATATTAGATTATGGAAAAATGGCATGTGCTACATTTTAGCTGCTGCTTCTGACTGTCATTGACCTCAAAGTCTGTTCTTGCTAATAGATAGCAGCAAATTTCACATATGTGGCATCCTTCACAATAAAATAAGAAGGTGCTGAACAAGCCAGTACAATGGGGCATATGCTCATCTATCTGTGCACAGACCAAATACAATGGATCTGAGCCTACAGCCTTTATTTCCAGCATGGAGTAATTCCATTGGGCTTGATCCTGCACCATGAAGCTAATGGGAAATTGTTCATTGACTTGAATGGGAGCAGGATCAAGCCCATTAACTCTCATGGGTCCTTAATTATAAACAAGTAAATTAAATAAATAAATTGCACCAATATAAGAAAAAGGGGTAGACTGTTTGGCTTTATGTTTGTATGTCATGCCCCTTTAGATCACAGCAAGATATGTGCAGCTAGTTTGACACTTAGGGAAGTGATTCTCAAGCAGGGGTAAATGTACCCCTAGGGGCATGCAGGGGTCTTCCAGGGGGTACATCAACTCATCTAGATATTTGCCTAGTTTTACAACAGACTACATAAAAAGCACTAGCGAAGTCAGTACAAACTAAAATTCCGTACAGACAATTACTTGTTTATACTGCTCTATATACTACACACTAAAATGTAAGTATAGTATTTATAGTCCAATTATGTTTTTTTATAATTATATGGTAAAAATAAGAAAGTAAGCATAAGCATTTTTTTCAGTAATAGTGTGCTATGACACTTGTATTTTTATGTCTGATTTTGTAAGCAAGCAGTTTTAAGTGAGGTGAAACTTGGGAGTACACAAGACAAATCAGACTCCTGAAAGGGGTACAGTAGTCTGGAAAGGTTGAGAGCCACTGACTTAGGGAACTGTTTTGCTATGTGGCCTTAGTTGATGGGGACATGGAAACAATGAATCACAGACATCATAATATGGTTAAATGAAGAGGTTGCAACTTTATTTAAAACTATTACCTAAGTGTGGTAACCATCCCAAACTACCCAGCCAAGTTGTTCCAATGCAGATGGCAATGGGCACCAATGACACTTTTGGACTACAGTAACTCCTCGCTTAACGTTGCAGTTATGTTCCTGAAAAATGCAACTTTAAGCGAAACGATGTTAAGCGAATCCAATTTCCCCATAAGAATTAATGTAAATGGGGGGGGTTAGGTTCCAGGGAAATTTTTTTCACCAGACAAAAAACTATATATTATATAGATATACACACAGTATACGTTTTAAACAAACAATTTAATACTGTTCACAGCTATGATGATTGTGAAGCTTGGTTGAGGTGGTGAAGTCAGAGGGTAGAAGAGGGAGGGATATTTCCCAGGGAATGCCTTGCTACTAAATGATGAACTAGCACTCGGCTGAGCCCTCAGGGTTTAACACGTTGTTGTTAATGTAGCCTCTCACACAAGGCAGCACGAACACGAGGGAGGGGAGACAGCATAGCAGACAGAGACAGACACACACCTTGTGTGTGGGAGAGAGAGAGAGATGCACACTGCCCCTTTAAGTAAACTTGACCCACTCTTAAGTGCATTGTCTTTTTAAGTGGACCAGGAAGTTGAGACAGCAGCTGCTGCCCCAGGCTCTCTCTGTCTCTCTCCATCCGTGTCCCCTCCTTGCTCTATATGGAGAAGGGGTAAGCGGGGTGCAGGAGCAGGGGGAAGGGGGACACACTGACATTAGCCTCCCCCTTTCCTCCCTGCACAGCAAGCAGGAGTCTCTGGGAGCAGCTCCAAGGCAGAGGGCAGGAGCAGCACATGGCAGTGGGGGGAGGGACAGCTGAACTGCCCGGCAATTGATAGCCTGCTGGGCGGCTGCAGCACAGGGAATTTAGGGGAGCGGGGAGCTGATAGGAGGAGCTGATGGGGGGGCTGCCAGTCCACCCTGGTTACAAGCCCCCACCAGCTAGCTGCAACGGGCTGCTTTTCCTGCAAGCAGTGGACAAAGCAGGCGGCTGCCAAACGACCTTAGAAGGGAGCATTGCACAACTTTAAACGAAGATGTTCCCTAATTGATCAGCAACGTAACAACGAAACGTTAACCAGGATGACTTTAAATGAGGAGTTACTGTATAATCCTGAAGGATATGCCATTTCTGCACCCTCTGGCCTGCCGAGGGACCCTGACTAGAAGCTGGAGGTTGAAAAGCTTAGATGAGGGCAGCCACAAGCTGCCTGACACAGAGGCCAACCCTACAATATTGTGCTCAGGATCAATGCCTGAGCAGCCCACTGGGTTACACAGACCTGAACTGGACCATTTCGAAACCATAAACCACACTTGAGCCTGCCAAAGTTGTGACAATTGTAATTTAAATCTCCCAAACCAGACCGCCTAGATGCCTGGAGGAAGGTGAAAAACCCACCCAGCAGTTTGGCAATTTTGCCATGTGGGAAATTTCTCTTCCAGACCCCAGAACCTGTGAGTAGCCTAACCTCCAACATCACCAGAGATCCAGCAACTAGATTAAGGGTGGGAAGGGTGAGTTTGACACAGAGAACCCAGAATGGCCAACCCACCTAGATAGTAAACTGTATCAACCTCCTCCTCCCGATGCTGTACAGACACAAGACAATCACTCAGCCCTAGCATGACCCCTACCTCCCAATGGCGGCGGCAGCAGTGGGTGGGAGAGACCCCCGAGTCCTGACCCCAGGTGCAGCATGTGACCTCCCGACACATCCTGAGCACAAGGAAAGAAGATGGGGACAGGGAGGGGAAGGGAGAAGAAGCGTGCTGCAACAAAGGAACTGGTGAAAGAGAGAGAAAATAAAGGAGAGGGAGCACATAGAGCACTGCCTTAGACACTTCTCAGTTGCGTTCTCTCCCCCCACACAGCTCCTCAAAGTGTCTCCACTGCTCCCAGCCCCAGCAAAGCCACACGCCACCTAGCAAGGTGAGCATTTTACAAAGGTTAACAAATTAACTCCAATACTTCTTGTCTTGCTTTATTCATCTCATTCAATTTTCTACCAGACTACCCGGAAAACGCTTAGCAAGATCATTTGCCAATCTTTTTTTTATTACTATGGAAAGAATTTGGGCAAAACTGAGTTCTGATGGAAATGGATGCAACTCCATTGATCTCAATGGAGATGTGCTTGTAAGCACAAGGGCTGAGTTTGGCCTATTATCTTCAGTTAGTGGAAAAGATAGAGTGGTTATTGGTCTATAGTATTTGTTGTCTGAGGTAATTTTCTCTTCAGTTTTGGCCTTTAATGGCTGACTGGAGAAATACCTGCACCCAGAAGATACAGGGCGGCCATATGTGGAAGTACTCAATTTTGCCATATTACTAGCTCAACTCTAATAGATGCCATATCACAACTAACGTAATAGCAATGATACCTCTCTAGAGCATTCCTGAACAGTATACTCAAAGTTCACTGAAACTATTAATGCAATCATTTTGACTTTAAATGTGTCTTTACATGTAAATCATTGGGCCATTAACCTTAACAACACCAACATGCTGTCATTTATCATGCTCATCTAAATTATTTGGTACAGTAATAATAAAACACTTCACAATGAGAAGTGTATGAATGCAATGCTGAATCCTAATAAATACAGCAACTTTTAATGCACTGGGAGTGATTTCTAAAGGACAAATACATGCTAGGAAGAGTGAATGGAGGCAGTGGGGACGTAAGGAAAAGCATACAGGTAAACATAAGACAGGTAAAGAGTGATGATAGCAAACATATATGCCTGTATTATAACCAGACACTCTGCAGCAAATAAAGTTTTTTTTTTTTTTTTTTTTAAATTACCGTGCATCCTAGCAGGCAAAAATCAGCCAGATCAGTTTACTGAGGTAGGCAGATAATATCTATCACCATCTTCAGTGATTGACTCAAAAATACATGAAAAGTGAATATGATTCAGTAACTAGAGTGTGTCACATTGCAAACGTTATAAATCTTGGTACACTGTAGGAAAAGTACCTGGGAGATAGTGAAGAGCAACTGTATGGATCTATTCAACAACATTTTGATAATGTAGTAGATCAAAAGTCCAATCTGGAAACTGGTTATCTTATAGCAAAGGGACTTCTTAGTTAGAGACAATAGAAAACATTATAATCTAATCATACCAAGCCCATCACTTTACTCTCTACTTCCCCCTGTGTAACCCTATTCTCTACTCGCTTAAGCTTAAATTACAATATAGATGTTTGCTTTACAACTATTTTCTTAATGAGAAACTAACACAATATGTGGCATTGGCCAACAATTACTGAATTGCATATTCAAGACAGAAGAGAATAGTGATTATTTCCCTCCTTTTTTCTCCAAATAAGCAACTAAGTAGTAAAAAGGAAGAAACAGAAACACATAAGGCTGCATAACCAGAAGTCAGGGCAGCATGAGCAATGAAGATGAGTAAGAGAAAACAGAACCTTCTGAAAAGTTCAGGGAGTGTTTGACAGAGGGTCAGGACAGATTTCTGAACTCCTCGCACAGCTTCAGGAAAAAGTGTTCAAAGGGGGCAAACAAATATCGATTATGCAATGATAGCTACCCATCAGGCACAACAATAAGGCAAAAGTGAAGATTATTGTACTTCAGGCTGTTTGGAGGATTGAAAGTAGCAGTCAGTCACAGAATGAAAAGAAACAATACCTTCTCCCTTCCCTAACCAACTGTTGGCATTACTACATTCTATGTTTTCAGAGCCAGAGCTATATAGTGTTACACTTTAGACTGGATGAAAATCTAATTGAACAACAAACTCTAGAAGCCCTAGTACTACGTAAAGGCACTGGGCCAGGTTGGTGTAGTTCCACTTAAATCAATTGTGCTACACTGATTTACACCAGCAGAGGATCTGACACAGTATTTCCATAGAGAAATTGTCATATTTCCATGAAAATCAACCTGGCAATTTCTCCTGGTTTATGAGAAATCCCTCAATTTAGCCATTCTCAATATTTAATTTTTTTAAAACCTTATAAGACATGGAATCAAGTCAAAATAACTTATGTCTGTAGCGATGTATAAATGCCAGCTGGCAAGCAAACTTACCTCTACTGAAAACAGTAGAACTGACGTTTCATACTAAATGACTAGTTGGGAATGGGTTAAGCATTTTCTAACTAGCATTAACTAACAGATCTACACAGTGAAGATGGGGAATAAAACTATATCTTATTTCATGCAACCCACTACCAAATTAATGATACGTGTCTCACAGCAGGAATAAGCAGCATCTTTATATAAGACCATGCATTGCACAATATCCAATGCTCTACACAAACAATAATCATTCAAGATTGTCTGTCATGCAAGGCAATCTACTTTATTTTCTTTCAGTTTTTAAGTGTCTAAGGTCAACTGTTGATGGAAAAACATAATAGAATGTTCAGTCACTGCAGGATGCCAATAGATTTCCACATAAGCAATTGTGAAAAAGAAAATTTTCCTACAGCTGTATTGATTGACAGCAGGGCTTTGGAGCTGTGCTCCGGCTCCGCTCCAGGCAAAAACCTGCAGCTCCACTGCTCCGGAGCTGCTCTGCGCTCCAGCTCCGGGCTCCACTCCAAAGCCCTGATTGACAGAGTAGCAAATATTCTTAGCAATACATAGCTATTGTAAAAAGAACAGTAGACCACTTTAAGCCAGGATTTCAGTAATGGTATTAGGTATGGTCTCCTTTCCTTGCTTGTATTTCCTCCTTTGATTGGACTCAATAGATCATCCACTCTGGTCAAGTTGTGCTTGGACAACTGAAGGAGGCAGGGAAAGAGAGGACACCTTTATGAGCGTTCAATTCCAGGACTAACCAGGGATGAGGTTGGTCCCTAACAGAAGCTAGACCAGCCCTGAGACTGCTCTAACTTACATCCAGCAACACATAACCCTAAGGAGAGGTTCTCATAACCCACAGCAGTGGTAACTGAACTATTTCACTCAAGGCCATGTCAGGAATAAATCTATGGGAATACAGTAATTCCGTTTGATGAAAGATTAATGCAAGTAAGCATGTGCTATCTAAAACTGCACTTTATTAGATTTAAGCACACACAAACATAAGCAATAGATTTAGATATTTACCTAAATCTGATATTTACCTAAAATCTCGTATTGAATAATTAACAGTGGATATGCAGTGGACAGTTGCTTACCTGCCAGGGAGAAAAGGTGTCAGGAAAAACGTCTCTCAAGATGGCTTCAGAGGACTGGTCCAAAATACACTGTATTAGCTAGTCTTTTATAACTAACTTAAACAAAACACACAGGTCATAATGACCTCTAGTAAATCATCCTTTTCCTAACTTTCAATAAACTACTTATCAACAAACATTCCTAGCAATCTTAATTATAATAACACTTCTAAATCAAAGGTGCCCAAATTCAAGGTTCTCGTCCACCAAGGTTTTCAGTGTTAATTGTTGACTTGTCTTTCCCCTCCTCCCATTCTGATTAGCAGATACTGCCAGCTAGTTTTGAGCTTGCCTCTAAAAGCCTGCTTTCAAATTATAATATGTGATGTTCTATTTTATTAATTCATGGTGGCTGAATGCACATAATATGGTTGCAATTAGCTTACTTGCATTCTGGGGTACACACACCCCTCATATCCACAATAACATTTCTGGCATCCAGGGTTGATTGGGACAAAAGGGTTCCCTGACCTCACCCCTTTTCTACTGGACTTGGCTGCTGTGGGCTTTGAAGGGGGGGGGCATAGAGTCACAGAGGGGGAGTCCTTAAAGGGTGAGATCTATTGGCTTTCTGGTTGCTTTGAGCAGGCTGTACACTAACTAGGGACCCTTTTGCAACTCATCTTTGTCAGGGATGATTTAGCGGTATCTAGAGAAGGAACAAACGGTCTCATGATCTGGCTTCACTGCAAAAAGAGGTGTGTCCTTCACTCAGACTAGCTAATTCAGGTTAAAATAGCAGTGAAAACACAGCAATTCAGCTTTCAGCTTGGGTTAACGGCTCCAGTTAAAGCTTACAGGGAGATGGGGTTGAACTAGAGCTGCTGAGTTAAAAGCCAAGTTGCAGTGTCTTCTCTGCTATTTTAACCTGCGTTAGCTAACCCAAGACAAAAAACACACTTCTTTTTAAATTAATTAATTAATTACTTTAGTGCAGTGAAGACATACCCTCAGACACCTGCGACTCACGCCAATTTCTCTTCTCTGTGGTACAATTTTATCAAGTGATTTCTGTGAGCTCCCCTCTGGAATAGATCTTCAAAATGTTCAGAGTTCAAGCTCAGGTTAGCTATTTGTCCAGAGATTTTCTTAACAGTGCAAGCCTCCACAGTCTGCAAAATTGGGCTGGAAATCTTAAAAGAGCAAGCTATTTCAGAAGCTTTTTGGTGCTATCTACTTCCAGACAGGTAAAGTATTTCAAGAATTCTGTTTCTAAACCAGGCAAAAACCCAGAAGGGTAGTGACATTAAATATATGAAAGTAGTACCAAACAAAAGTTGATCATAATTTTTTGACTCTCCAGAAAGGTTGTTTGGATTTAGTTCAAATTTGGGGCACTGGTACAAAGAGAGGTCTTATTTTATCCAAATTTATTTGCTCATCCTTTCATATGATTCTCTTGATAACTCCCATTTCATTTCCCCTGAAAAGTTGCTGTTCTTTTCTCTATTATATATGTAAAACTAAAACCTGACAAATAAGAGTACAATAGTGTACAAGAGAAAAAGGACAGAGCAGTCAATAGAAAACAAATTGCAAAATTCAAATTATAAAAATATTAAACTGACATGTCAAACCAAAAGGTTAGAAAATGAATAATCTGGGTTTGTGAAACAAATTACAAAAACTTACCCTAGAATTAATACTGCGTTTATTACTATTTCTGATGTTACCAAATGTCAATTTTAACCTATTTAATAATGTTTCCAAGGGGTACAATCTCAAAGTACAGTGTGTGGGCGTTATATATGAAAAATCCATTAACAACAACTGTGTGTCCCCCTCCTCCTGTTCACAGCTTGGAAAATGTACTCCTAAGCATTTACTTAGTGTCATCTGGCATTACTTTCTATTTTTCCTCACACTTATATAGGTCTGCATAGTACTCGATTAGTGTGCACAACAGCTATTGTTGTTTAAGGGTACGTCTAAACTGCAAAAAAAATAAAAAATAAATACTGAGGTAGCAAGTGCCAGAGCCTGGGTCAATTGACTCAGGCTCATGCTACAGGTCTAAAAATAGCAGTGTAGACATTCCTGCTGTGGTTGGAGCCCAGGCTCTGAGATCTGTCACGGGGGATAAGCCTCAGAGTATGAGCTTCTGCCCAAGCAAGAACATTTACACTGTTATTGTTAGCTCTGTTATGTGAATAATTCCACTTTCTCCTTAAAAGTCCCACCTACTTACGATTCAGATCCACTTGCTGAAATGAGGGCCAGAATTAAAGAGGACCAAAGAGTGCATTCAGCCATATGTTAGAAAAACATTGCACCTGATTGTTCTCAGTTAAACTAGCATAAATCTGAAATAAATCCAGGGCCGCCCAGAGGACTCAGGGGGCCTGGGGCAAAGCAATTTCAGGGGCCCCTTCCATAAAAAAAAGTTGCAATACTATAGTAACATGTATTTGGAAATGTAAAAAATAACTAGTGAAATACATTCAAAAATTAATTTGTAATAATTTGAAAATACACTAAATACATTATTTAAAAACATTAAATGCTTTAATGGTATGTATACATTTGCAATTACATAATGGGCTGTTGTTGGGTGATGGTGATGGTTGGTGCCAATGGGCTGTCGCTGCCTGGGGGTGGTGCTGCTGTTGCCCAGGGCTGGGTGGGGAGCTGGGCTCTGGGTTGGGGGGTGCCCGGCTCACAGGGGCTGGGCTCAGGGCTGTGGGGAAATGGGGTCAGGGGGGTGTCCGGCTCAGAGGGGCTGGGCTCGGAGTTGCGGTCAGGGCTGTGGGGGGAATGGGGCCGGGGGGGTGCCCGGCTCAGAGGGGCTGGGCTCGGAACTGGGGTCAGGGCTGTGGGGGGAATGGGGCCGGGGGGGGTGCCCAACTCAGAGGGGCTGAGCACGGAGCTGGGGGTCAGGGCTGTGGGAGATGGGGTCGGGGGGATGCCCAGCTCCGGCCCCTTACCATGCCGCTTACCCCCTCTCCCGGAGCCTCAGTGCGCCGCGTCCAGGAGCGGCCCCGGACAGCGCTGCAGTGGCGTGGTGTCTCCAGCGGGGCCTGAGTTCCCGCCACTCGGCTGCAGCTCGCAGCCCTGCCCCCTTACCAGCGAGACGCCGGGGGATGGGGGAAGATGGAGGCAGGGGGAGCCTCCGACATACTCGTGGGAGCCCCTGTGGTGCCCGGAGCCTGGGGCAAATTGCCCCACTTTCCCCCCGCCCTGGGCTGCCCTGAATAAATCTACTGAAGTCAGTAGAGTTACTCTGGTATAAAACTAGTATAAGTGAGTTTTGAATGGGCCCGTATCCTCTATTTACATTTATATGGATCATTTATATGATATATTATCATATATGCAGTGCTTCACACAATCACTTGTGTGTGCAAATAGACATTACACATGCAAATCTTCTTTGCATACACAAATTGAGCAAAGACAGACTTTGCATTAGTAAATTCTATCATTTGCGCACACAAGTGGCAGTATATAAAAAAATGTGGGGAAGACTTTCAAAATCACAAAGACCAGTTAGGGGCCCAACTCCCTCTCAAAGTGATTTGAAAGTATCCCCGTGTGCAAGTCATTGGGGCCAAATTCTATCCCCTTTCGCTTGCTGAGAAATATGTGACTCCATGTGTAATTCCACTGACTCCCCACATTGCACTGCAATTCACTCCCAGTCTGTCTCATGTCTTCTCTATTAACCTAACTCACTTTTGGCCTTCCCCTGAATGCCATATTGCCCTGTAGCTCAAGTGAATCTCAATATTAAAACAAACTATTCAGTGCAGTTGGATTTTTAATAGAGTTAGGAATATTCTTTTTTCCACATTAAAACAGCACTTTTTTATTAAAGATTACCTCATTGATTCAATAATAGATTCATAGATTCTAGGACTGGAAGGGACCTCGAGAGGTCATCGAGTCCAGTCCCCTGCCCTCATGGCAGGACCAAATACTGTCTAGACCATCCCTGATAGACATTTATCTAACCTACTCTTAAATATCTCCAGAGATGGAGATTCCACAACCTCCCTAGGCAGTTTATTCCAGTGTTTAACCACCCTGACAGTTAGGAACTTTTCCCTAATGTCCAACCTAAACCTCCCTTGCTGCAGTTTAAGCCCATTGCTTCTTGTTCTATCCTTAGAGGCTAAGGTGAACAAGTTTTCTCCCTCCTCCTTATGACACCCTTTTAGATACCTGAAAACTGCTATCATGTCCCCTCTCAGTCTTCTCTTTTCCAAACTAAACAAACCCAATTCTTTCAGCCTTCCTTCATAGGTCATGTTTAATCATTCTTGTTGCTCTTCTCTGGCCCTCTCCAATTTCTCCACATCTTTCTTGAAATGCGGTGCCCAGAACTGGACACAATACTCCAGTTGAGGCCTAACCAGCGCAGAGTAGAGTGGAAGAATGACTTCTCGTGTCTTGCTCACAACACACCTGTTAATACATCCCAGAATCATGTTTGCTTTTTTTGCAACAGCATCACACTGTTGACTCATATTTAGCTTGTGGTCTACTATAACCCCTAGATCCCTTTCTGCCGTACTCCTTCCTAGACAGTCTCTTCCCATTCTGTATGTGTGAAACTGATTGTTCCTTCCTAAGTGGAGCACTTTGCATTTGTCTTTGTTAAACTTCATCCTGTTTACCTCAGACCATTTCTCCAATTTGTCCAGATCATTTTGAATTATGACCCTGTCCTCCAAAGCAGTTGCAATCCCTCCCAGTTTAGTATCATCTGCAAACTTAATAAGTGTACTTTCTATGCCAATATCTAAGTCGTTAATGAAGATATTGAACAGAGCCGGTCCCAAAACAGACCCCTGTGGAACCCCACTTGTTATGCCTTTCCAGCAGGATTGGGAACCATTAATAACAACTCTCTGAGTACGGTTATCCAGCCAGTTATGCACCCACCTTATAGTAGCCCCATCTAAATTGTATTTGCCTAGTTTATCGATAAGAATATCATGCGAGACCATATCAAATGCCTTACTAAAGTCTAGGTGTACCACATCCACAGCTTCTCCCTTATCCACAAGGCTCGTTATCCTATCAAAGTAAGCTATCAGATTGGTTTGACATGATTTGTTCTTTACAAATAGATGCTGGCTATTCCCTATCACCTTACCACCTTCCAAGTGTTTGCAGATGATTTCCTTAATTACTTGCTCCATTATCTTCCCAGGCACAGAAGTTAAACTAACTGGTCTGTAGTTTCCTGGGTTGTTTTTATTTCCCTTTTTATAGCTGGGGACTATATTTGCCCTTTTCCAGTCTTCTGGAATCTCTCCCGTCTCCCATGATTTTCCAAAGATAATAGCTAGAGGCTCAGATACCTCCTCTATTAGCTCCTTGAGTATTCTAAGATGCATTTCATCAGGCCCTGGTGACTTGCAGGCATCTAACTTTTCTAAGTGATTTTTAACTTGTTCTTTTTTTTATTTTATCTGCTAAACCTTCCTCCTTCCCATTAGCATTCACTAGGTTAGGCATTCCTTCAGACTTCTTGGTGAAGACTGAAACAAAGAAGTCATTAAGCATCTCTGCCATTTCCAAGTTTCCTGTTACTGTTTCTCCCTCTTCACTGAGCAATGGGCCTAGCCTGTCTTTGGTCTTCCTCTTGCTTCTAATGTATTGATAAAAAATCTTCTTGTTTCCCTTTATTCCCGTAGCTAGTTTGAGCTCATTTTGTGCCTTTGCCTTTCTAATCTTGCCCCTGCATTCCTGTGTTGTTTGCCTGTATTCATCCTTTGTAATCTGTCCTAGTTTCCGTTTTTTATATGACTCCTTTTTATTTTTTAGATCATGCAAGATCTCGTGGTTAAGCCAAGGTGGTCTTTTGCCACATTTTCTATCTTTCCTAACCAGCAGAATAGCTTGCTTTTGGGCCCTTAATAGTGTCCCTTTGAAAAACTGCCAACTCTCCTCAGTTGTTTTTCCCCTCAGTCTTGATTCCCATGGGACCTTACCTATCAGCTCTCTGAGCTTACCAAAATCCGACTTCCTGAAATCCACTGTCTCTATTTTGCTGTACTCCCTTCTACCCTTCCTTAGAATTTCAAACTCTATGATTTCATGATCACTTTCACCCAAGCTGCCTTCTACTTTCAAATTCTCAACGAGTTCCTCCCTATTTGTTAAAATCAAGTCTAGAACAGCTTCCCCCCCAGTAGCTTTTTCAACCTTCTGAAATAAAAAGTTGTCTGCAATGCAGTCCAAGAACTTGTTGGATAGTCTGTGCCCCGCTGTGTTATTTTCCCAACATATATTTGGATAGTTGAAGTCCCCCATCACCACCAAATCTTGGGCTTTGGATGGTTTTGTTAGTTGTTTAAAAAAAGCCTCATCCACCTCTTCCACCTGGTTAGGTGGCCTGTAGTAGACTCCTAGCATGACATCTCCCTTGTTTTTTACCCCTTTTAGCCTAACCCAGAGACTCTCAACACTTCCGTCTCCTATGTCCATCTCCACCTCAGTCCAAGTGTGTACATTTTTAATATATAAGGCAACACCTCCTCCCTTTTCCCCCTGTCTATCCTTCCTGAGCAAGCTGTGCCCATCCACACCAACATTCCAATCATGTGTATTATCCCACCAAGTTTCAGTGATGCCAACAATGTCATAGTTGTATTTATTTATTAGCACTTCCAGTTCTTCCTGCTTATTGCCCATACTTCTCGCATTTGTATATAGGCATCTAAGATACTGGTTCGATCTTGCCTCCCAGTTTTGCCCTGACCCTTCTTTCTCTCTGCCATTATAGCCCACACTCCCTCTTGTTTCCGACCCATCTCCCAGGTCTCCATGTTCCCAACTTACCTGTGGGCTTTCCTCACCTGTCCCCATTGAACCTAGTTTAAAGCCCTCCTCACTAGGTTAGCCAGTCTGTGTCCAAATAGGGTCTTTCCCCTCCTCGAAAGGTGAACGCCATCTCTGCCTAGCAGTCCTTCCTCGAATAGCATCCCGTGGTCAAGGAAGCCAAAGCCCTCCTGGCGACACCATCTTCGCAGCCAGGCATTCACCTCCATGATGCATCTGTCTCTGCCCGGGCCCCTACCTTTGACAGGAAGAATCGAAGAGAATACCACCTGCGCTCCAAACTCCTTCACCCGTACTCCCAGAGCCCTGTAGTCACTCTTGATCCGCTCAGTGTCACACCTCGCAGTATCATTTGTGTCCACATGGATGAGTAGCATGGGGTAGTAGTCAGAGGGCTGGATAATCCTTGACAATGCCTCCGTAACATTTCGGATACGGGCCCCCGGCAGGCAGCATACCTCCCGATATGAAATGTCAGGGCGACAGATGGGCGCCTCCGTCCCCCTCAGCAGAGAGTCTCTGACCACCACTACCCTACGTTTCCTATTCGCAGTGGTGGAAGCAGACCTCCCAGCCTTAGGGGTACGAGGCTTCTCTTCCTTTACTGTAGGGGGTGATTCCTTCTCTCCTGTATCAAGAAGAGCATAACGGTTACCTATTACCATGGCGGGAGGGTTCAGAGCAGGGGTGGAGCACTGCCTGCTGCCAGAAGTAACCAGCTGCCAGTGTCCACCCTGAGCCATCTCCTCCTCCACCAGTGGTGTATCAGCACTCCTGTGTACTGGGACAGCTACCTTAGCTGTCTCCACATGGACACTGTCCAGGAATTGCTTGTGGATTCGGATGCTCCTCAACCTAGCCACCTCCTCCTGTAGCTCTCCCACCTGCTGCTTGAGAGATTCCACCAGCAGGCACCTTTCACATTGGATGGTCCCCCCAGCCTGGATATCAGTAAGTGGAAATTGCAAGTTACAGTCTCTGCAAAACCACACCAGGATCTGGGTAGAAGCATCCATGCTCAGGCGCTCTGTCTGGCTACAGGCGCAGGTGGAGGAGACAGAAGCAGTGCTGGCACAGGTGTTGTGGGTCTTCCTAACCATCGTAAGCCTCCCTCTGTCAAACTCCCTCTCAAACTCCCCTGTCTGCAGCCCCCTGTCCGCTGAAAGGGTTGTTTAAGCAAGAAGTTTTGAATGTAGTTGGTTTATAGGTTTTAAGGGGAATAAAGGGAAAACAGATAGAACCGGCAAGGGACCCTCGCTCCCTTCCCAACTCCCTTGCGAAACTCCCTGTTAGCAGTCCCTGGTCGCAAAAGCTCCCTGGTCGCTTGTGCGCTGCTTTATAAAGCCCTGGCCTGGCCTGTATGAATGCCCCACCCACTGATTAAGGCTCAGCCAATTACCAGAGGCTTCTAGCTTTCAGACCTTCCTTTGAAGCTCACAGCTTCCAACTGCCAGCCACAGCACACGGTCCTTCAAACAACCAACCAAACAAACAGACTGACAAACACAAGCTCAGCACACAGCAAGTAACTCCCAAACACTAACAAACACACACTACAGACAGTCACTTACCCCAAGGGTGCTGTATTGCTCCTCCTTCACCTGGAGAACTCCCTTGCAAAACTCCCTGTTAGCAGCCCTTGTTCTACTTGATACTCTGACAAGCAGAAATATACCAAACCACACAGAGATAGTATAAGTAGTGACAGTGAGCATTCTCTTCAGTGCCAAAAGCCACTGTGGATATTAATTCATTTTCTGGGGTAAAAAATGATAATTTACAAAATATGTTAAATCAATCTTTAATATGTAATTTTTTTGCTATCTGCTTAGAAAATGAAGTGGGCTTAAAACTTTAGTGGAATAACAATACAGAGGGAGCTTTATGTCTTGTAGGAGGATTAACTAATTAATCTTTACAATACCCCTATGAAGAAGGTATAGATATTTCCCCTCAACTGAAGAGGCAGAAACTGAGATTTAGGGATGAGGGCCAAAATTTTCAAAAGTTCCTACTATAATTTTGTGGTTTGTTTTTTTTCTTAAACTTCAGTTAGAGTATTTGATGCTCAGCACCTCTAGAATCAGGCCCTAGATATATCATATTGGGCACACAAAATTAGTGGAGACTTTTTTGTGATTTTTTTAATTGATTTGCTTAAACAAACACTGAAAGGGACAAAGAGGTAGATGACTTACAGCTTACATACATATTTTCTGAATGCCACACACTTTGTGAGATCTCCAGCAGAACTATGCAATTTTACAACTCAAAGCTGAAAGACCAGACAATACTACAGAGAGATAACATGCTAGGTTGGGGGTTACAGTAATAAAATAAAAGAAGATGTACATGAATAAGGAGAGGAGGCGTTATGTAGAATGGAAATCTGGCATTATTTGAGCAGTCTTAATGTTTTTTTTTATCCACATGTATCTAAAACTGGGGATTTATCATTTTCTTTCTCCCATAACATTTCATTGTTATCCCCTAATCCCACAACACTGTATTGTTTTCCCCCTTCTTGCTTCCTTCCCTTCACCATCTTCTACTTCCTGAAATTCTAAATAGCTGAGACTTAGTAGAGCACAGAGGAGGCCTCCAAAAGAGAAGGTGAAGGCTGAAGTGCACCCCAAACTTCAGGAGATGCAATAGTGGCGTCAGTGTTCCACACAGAACACAAGATATGTACTGTGAACTCCTACCTGCTTACAAAAAGGACAGGTGGCAGAGATGAAGGGCTGTAGACTCTCACCAACGCTCAGAAGTTAGAACTTCATCTAACCCATATCCCCCAGGGGCTCTTTGAATGAGGGTAAAGCGATAGCACTAAAATCCTTCAGCTGGTAGAGAGCAAGATCATTAACCTCAGTAAGTCTCTGTTCCCTTTCCCCCAAATAACACAGTTAAAATTCTTAAGGACTGAAGACTATAGATATCTTTACAGTATTTTATCTACCTGAAGGATGTTTCTAAAACATTCTTGTAGAGTAAGGTTATTTGGAAAAATTTCTTGTAGAAAAATGTAAGAGAAATTTTTAGCTGACCTTTTGCCATTAATACCCACCTGATTTTTATATAGTGTTTTTCATGCATAGAGCTCAAAGTACTCTGCAAAGGCAGCAACTATCATTATAGACATTTTACCAATGGAGAAACAGAGGTGAAGTGACTTGCCCAAGGTTACCCAGCAGGCCAGTAGCAGAGCTGAGAATGGAACCCACATTGCTGCCCTTGGCCACACGGCCTCTAAGAAAAGGGCCATGAAGAGCTATAAAATAGCAATAGCTCAGTTAGGCATCACCAGGTGGTAAAGTATACTTGATCTGTGGGCAGGTCTACACTACCCGCCTGAATCAGCGGGTAGAAATCGATCTCTCGGGGATCGAATTATCGTGTCTCGTCGGGACGCGACAATCGATCCCCAAATTGATGCTTCTACTCCACCAGCGGAGGTAGGAGTAAGCGCCGTCGATGGAGGAGCCGCGGAGGTCGATTTGCCGCCGTCCTCACAGCGGGGTAAGTCGGCTCCGATACGTTGAATTCAGCTACGCTATTCGCGTAGCTGAATTTGCGTATCTTAAATCGACCCCCCCCCTGTAGTGAGGACGTAGCCTGTGACTGATAAGTCTATGAAGCGTTGACATGTATAGTATATTGCCACCTTCTCCTTTTTCAGTGCTTTTATAGCCACTGGAATAATTTTAATATGGCATCCCTCCCTCCCTAATTATCTGAACTGCATCCTGCATTGACAGATTTGATTCAGAATCAGACAGATTGAGCCAATTTTTGTGCAATGCTCAGATCTTTTTGTACTGTTCAGGTGGTGCAAAGTGGCTAATTTCTCACTGTAACATTTCAACAGAAAAGTAGAGCCCTGCACAGATACAAAATTTATATCCACAGAGCTGCAGGGATCTACTGGAGTGTGTGCAAGTGGCTCACATGCTCTTGGACAGGAGATGCAGACTGCTGCATGGAAGGAACTCCTGTCTGGGAGCGTGTGAGCTGCTTGCACACACTAGTGCGACCAGGGACAGCTGCTGGTGAACCGAGTGCCCGCCCCAGTGAGTGGAGGTGGTACAGCCACGCTGGAGGAGCTGCTCATGCTGGGCACTGGTTCCTTCAAGTGGCAGCCCAACATGTTGCTGCTGTGGTTTCCAGTACAGCCCTGCAGCTCCGCAGATATCCACATCCGCAGATATACAGAGAATTTCCCTGGTGGAAGGGACTCCACGCTGTCATAAAGCCAGCTCCACTGACTCCCAGGGGCAGGGAATGGAATGTCAGGGATTGGTTGAGGCACAGCACCTCACACCAATCCACCTCAACTGGTATAAAATCTCTTAGGGGCCATTTACAAGTGGTGTAAGTTGGAGCAGCCCCCGGGCTGTGCTGATTCATTCCATTGCCAGGCTGGTGCACAATTAGAGAGCTGTGATCAGCTAATGGCACCTACTGTAAAGGACCAGGATGTAGGCAGCTTGGCCTAACATTCATGGCCAGGGCCGGCTCTAGGATTTTTGCCGCCCCAAGCAAAAACAATTTTGGCCGCCCCCCCCCCCGTTTTTTTCGTACCCCACCCCTGGCCCCGCCTCAACTCCGCCCCTTCCCCAAATCCCCAGCCCTGCCTCCTCCCCCCAGGCACTCAAGCCTAGGAGGGAGGGAGGGGGAGAAGCGGTGCGCGCGCCGCGGCCACTCGGAGTCTCCCCCTCCCTCCCAGGCTCTCAAGCCTGGGAGGGAGGGGGAGCAGCGGCACGCAAATCAGCTGTTTCACGCGCCGCGGCCGCTCAGGATCTCCCCCTCCCTTCCAGGTTTGAGAGCCTGGGAGGGACGGGGAGCAGCGGCACGCGAATCAGCTGTTTCGCGCGCCGCGGCCGCTCGGGATCTCCCCCTCCCTCCCAGGTTTGAGAGCCTGGGAGGGAGGGCGAGCAGCGGCGGGCGAATCAGCTGTTTCGCGCGCCGTGGTGCGCGAGCGGCAGCAGCGGAGGTGAGCTAGGGCGGCCAGGGCACATTTTTAGGGGCGGCAGGGGCGGCATTCTGGCGCCGGCCATGCCGCCCCTAAAAATGTGCCGCCCCAAGCACCAGCTTGTTTTGCTGGTGCCTAGAGCCGGCCATGTTCACGGCTGGGTTGAGGTCTGCACATCAGAGACAGTAGTCACTAAGCAGCAGGTTGGAGGAATTGTAAGAGTCAGATTCAGAGACCAGAGAACTGAGGCAGTACCAGGCTAGAATCAGGAAGCAAGGTCAGAGTCAGCCTGGGATCAGAGACCAGAAGATCAACCAACATCTGGCATTGCTGCAAGTTAAAATCTGTGCAGATTTTACTACCCAGACAACTTCCTGGGGCAATCCGTAGGGTTAAATAGGGTGCTTGGCCAATCAGAGGGCCTCAGGGTACCATCACACTGGGTCCCTTGGGCAGTACTTCCTGCAGTGCCTACTCTCTACAGTGCTGCCTGGGAGGACCTCTGTATAGCTTCCTGGTAGCACTGTAGGAATATCAGCTGTCCCAGGCTCTACTGACCTGGGTTCTAATCCTCCAATTCTTAAACCTCACTTCTGCACTGAGAGGAGTTTTGACACAGGGGAAAATAGACCCCAAAAGGGGTAGCTTCTAAGTGGTTCTTCCAAGCTAAACCAGCATAGTTTAATTTACAGTTCATGTGTGGGGAAGTCTGTTGACTTTGATTTTTCAGTGACTGTAGGGGTCAAATTTTCAAAAGCACCTAATTGACTTAGGAGCTCAAGTCTCCAGTTAAACTCACTTAAGTGAAATTTTGTTGCTTTTGAAAATGTTGTCCTAGATCTTATTTCTTTCCCTATACCAATGATGTTAAATAAACTTTTGAAAATACATCAAAAACCTAAATTAAATTATGTCATGAACAACTTAAAAGTGCCTCATACTTCTGAGGAGCTACCATGAGCAGCTTTCCTACCTTTTTCCCGTCAGGAGTGATTGAAGTTTTGTTGATGTACAGTATAATGTCAGCATACTCTTTTGATGATGTGCAATAAAATAATCTATAAACTATCAAAATAATTAAACACCAATGACAGCTTCAAAATAGACTTTAAATAAACAGCTGTCAATTGCAAATTTATACCAGTCTGCTCATGTCATATCCTAGATTGCGTGCAACACACATGGTAATGTATATTTATTTACTAATTTCTATAGCACCTGTTGCAAAGCAGTCATCTAATTCAATTGCAGTGATTAAACCAACAACCAAATGGTTAATCACAAATGGAACAAAATAAATGAGCTCTGCATTGTGCTCTCAATATGGTTACATTTGGGCTCTTATAGATGACCAAGGGGAGTTGATTCCAGAAATAGGAGGCTTGCACTGAGAAAACCCTGTATTTGTGAAGGCTCTGGGAGTGCAGTGGTTTATACTGGGTCAACATTTGGCCCAAAACGATCACTAAGTAACTGTCAGCAAATACTTCTCAGCTGTTCTCACCTGCCCTGAGTCTCAGAGTATTCATAGGTGGATAAATCACCACCAGCACCTAAAACTCCAATCTGAAATGATCAAGAAGCCAGCTCATAGATTTAGGCATATATATTCATGGTAACTCACCCCATTGAGATGATGGACAGCTGTGTTCTGCATTAGCTACAGTTCCTGGGTGAACATCAAGAGTAGGTCTAAGTGAGATCTATTATGGTAGTCAAGTCTGAAGTTAAAAAGGTATGGATGATCATTGGAAGGCTTACATTTGAGAGGGTTGGCCCCAATTTCCTGGCTAGCTGCCCGTGGTATTATTCTCTAAGACATTAAATGCTATAGGGATGGCACTGTATAAAGGGTTGAGATGGAGAGATGGATGGATGGGAAATGTACAGTAGCTCACTATTGCTGCTTGTGAATCTAAGAGCAATAATGGATCCAGTATGATTCTGAGGCTGCAAACCCTTTTGGAAATTGTAGGATAGCCACCATTAATACATGGTCCAGACAAAATCTCTGCCTATAAAGTCTTCAGAAATGTTCAGAGTTTCCTCAGGATTTTATACTTCCTTTTCTTCAACCAGTCAACCAAGGTCTATCTATGTAGCATTTACAGAACAGCAGTGATTTCCTGCCGACACAGTAATGAGGGGATCCCACAACAATGCTCCTGCTTACTTTGTGATAAACCCTGTATACTATTTGTGTATGTAGACAGGACAGATGAGAGGGAGGAGGAGCTATTTGTTTTTCCTATGTACATAAAAATGTTTTTCATAACCTTAAGTAAGGAGATAGGAAAACAAACTCAGATTAAGTGCTCTTACTAGAAATGTTTATACTTTGATCTGGAAAAATATACTTTGTCTATAGATACTATAGCAGAGGGTTCAGTGTAAGCAGTTTAAATGGGTGGATGGCGATGGTGGTGATGGTGAATACCTGGTAGGGAACTTGAAGTATCCTCATCCAGCAAATATTTAGACAATTCCTTAGGCTGAGTGTAATTTTGGTACATTTTAAAGACAAAGTATCAACTCTTTTATGAGTCTCAGGGGTAAAAGTCATCTTTGGCAATCCTGTTAAGACTTGGCAGTGATGGATGATTAATTAATGTTAGTTAAATAGACAGTGCTCTCATTTTTCCCTTTGCTACCTCATGTCAGTCAGTGGGGAATGCACAAATGTAACAGACCAATATTTGGAACCCGATACGCAGTGGGGAGTGAATTCCATCAGAAGCCAAAAACACCTCAACCTACCTTGTGCTGTTGAAATTCTGGTGGTATCTTAAAATGGAAGGTTGTCTCTTTACAAGTTTCACTGTTACTATAAAGCATATTGTGTTACATGCTTCCCAATATTTCAGTTTTAGTTCTCTCCCCCATGTGGAATTTTATCAACATTTGAAAGAGAAAAACATACTTTCAGTTTTGTAGCAGTCAAGCATCATGGTCCATGCAGCAAAACTGGAATCATGCTGGAAGAGATTAAATGTCCCTAATAGTGTATTTTATTCACATAGTTCAAGGTTGGTGCTATCTCTAATTCATAAAAAAAAAACCTTTCTAAACAATTGCTTTGATTTCTTAATAATTTGTTGTCTTCATGTCTGAACTATGAATGAAAACACTGTTTTCCATAGTACCATATCAGAATTTCAGCACATTCATATCAGAACTATCTTCACAGAAAGCTTCCAATTGCGGCCTTATGAAAGCAATACCTGTTAGCCATGCTTCATCTCTCGGATGTGCATGCATATAATCATATTAGCTGTCTTCTTTATGTATGGGACATAAAACGTTGAACTGGAAAATTCATTAACAAGGAGTTCTAATCCTTCAAAGATGTTTTTTGCTGTGTGGAAGAATGATTTCTCTGATGGGACAAGCTTTCAGTGATTCACACACTGCTACAACTCTACCGGGTTTCATTTGTTCTGCTGAAAAAATCATTGATGGGAAGAA
Organism: Emys orbicularis; assembly: GCF_028017835.1. NCBI lineage: Eukaryota > Metazoa > Chordata > Testudines > Emydidae > Emys > Emys orbicularis. The sequence goes on from NC_088683.1 coordinate 47,953,972, forward strand.
TTAAATGATTCTATCCATTTTAGTTTCATTTTGATACAGCGGAACAAATCTGATGCTTCTAAATAATAAAATAGAATACATGCTGGAAGGACGAAGGCGGTTGTGAGGAAGCGGTATCTTACTGCAAATGGCTGGGATTTGATGATTTCTTCATTAATGAGATAGGTAATTAATTGCAGCAGTAGTCACAAGATTTCCACATTTTCTACAGAACATGAAGAGGTGGCTCATTAGAGAAGTTGTTCTCTGAGGCAAGGAGAATTCCTCAGGAGATCTTGACTGAGAAGTGATTATATAGTATTCCTGGGCTGAATGCTTGGTTTTGTTCTGTTCAGTTGAGTCCTAACTGATTCAGTATATTGTCACTGTAAGCTGGAGTTCCAAGCCTCATTAGATTAACCATTAATTTATAAAAGGACATTTAAGGACACATACCTCTAGTTAGTAGCTGTTCTTTTCAATAAAAATAGTTGATTTTATCCCATCAGGAAGATTCCTCTCCTGATCTGCAAACCTGTATTGGCAGCCAACCCTGTAGTATCCTATTGTCTCTATTCTCTGTACATGTTTCTGTTTTTAATTTTTAATATTTTTTTGTAATTTTTATCAATTATTAATAGTAGTACTACTATTATAGTAGTACCAACTGAGATCAGGACCTCATTTTACTAGCTGCTGGGAATACAGACAGCAAGAGACAGTGACTACCCCAAAGCGCTTACAATCTACATGGGCAAGGCAGACTTTTGTGGGTGAGAAAAAATAAGTATTATTAGTCCCATGTTACTAGGGCACAGACAGGTTAGGTGACTTTCACAAGGTCACACAGGAAGACTGTGGCAGAGAACATAACTGCCTTGTTCCTGTTGCTTATAATTATGTTGATATTTTGGATTAGCTCTTCCTAAGGATGGCAGAGATGTGTGTCCAGACAATTTCATCTTGGGAGAGCATGAGATGCTTGAGACTTTCCACCAGAACCAGTTCTTTAATGATCAAGTTAGAAATTCAGTTTCTGAAAAGTTGGATGAGGGAAGACATGTTGTTTGCGTGGCCATTGCATGGCTCCCACCCAGAGCAAGCCAGTCAAATTTTTGTGAGCGATCTAAGTGGTGGTGAGGAGGAAAGAGAATGAAAGCATTAATAATGTAGAAAGCATCAGGAGATTGAGTGGTTTCACAGTGGGGTTGCACAGAGGAAGAAGAGGTCTGTATGCTTAAAGGGCAGGAAGAAAGGGACCCAGTGTAGAAAGAGACCCTTGATGAGATATCAGCATCTGTAACACTGGATGAGGTGCTGAAATCAGGGACTGAAAGACAGTGTGTGCTGCAGAAATTTAAGGTTGGGATAACAGTATGAAAGGAGACAAAATAAAGAGATAGGGTTCTAGAATCACAGATAAAAGACATTTAGTAGAACCTCAGAGTTATGAACACCAGAGTTACCAACTGACCAGTCATCCACACACCCTGTTTGGAACTGGAAGTACGCAATCAAGCAGAAGCAGAGACCAAAAAAAAAAAAAAAAAAGGCTAATACAGTACAGTACTGTGTTAAACGTAAACTACTAAAAAAATAAGGGGAAAGTTTAAAAAAAAGATTTGACCAGGTAAGGAAACTGTTTCTGTGCTTGTTTAATTTAAATTAAGATGGTTAAAAGCCACATTTTTCTTCTGCATAGTAAATTTCAAAGCTGCATTAAGTAAATGTTCAGTTGTAAACTTTTGAAAGAACAATCATATTGTTTTGTTCAGAGTTACGAACATTTAAGAGTTACAGCCTCCATTCCCGAGGTGTTCATAACTCTGAGGCTCTGCTGTAATAGACACAGGGCACTGTGGAGGACATTCAGGAGGACAGGACTGTAATAAAAAATAAACCAATAAACGTCACTACATGCACTATCTATGTGTGACTTGGTGAGCCGAGAGATCTCAAATAGTGGTTAATATTTCATACCATCATATGAATTCATCTATTTAGAAAAACACATACATTCTCTTCTAAATAATTCCTTTCTAACAAATGATGTGTGAATCTAATGCTTGTAAAAAGACTAATAGCACTGAGTAAAACTTACCGAATTTTGGAAAGCAATCTGTGATCCTTTGATGCAAGGTGCTATATAAGAGCAAAGAAATATTTATTATTATGGATAGTTGCAATAGTGCACAAAGGCGCTATTTACACTTCCCCAGCAAAGCTCAGCCAACACTTCCAACTCTGCTTTGCAACTCCTTTGCTAGACTTCTGAGGAGATGATGTTAAATTATGTCAAATTGCATGGGGGTTTTCTGATGTGGACAACTTAGCAAAGGACCAGGTTGGGACCGCCAGCCTTATTTTAATTTGTTATCAAAGTCCAGTTTTGAACTCATTTTTTTCCAGAGGCCATAAAAAAGTTCCAAGTGGTTAGAGAGACATTTGCAATTTTTTGTGGAGCTGTGTGGATTTTGCGAGTCCCCAAACTTGCAAAGCTATAACCTTTGAGTTTGGCAAATCAGTCATTGTAAAGCACATTTCAAAGGCTAATTTCACAACCTGACAGTTCTTCACTAGCAGTTCTGTATAAAATCTTGAGACATGGAGGGGAAAAAACCTTTCAGAGGATGGAGTTGCAGCTATTGCTTCTATTATTTATTCCATTATTTTAAAGGAAAAAAAGGAGTGAGTTGTTACCTCATTGCAGTATAAAGTTTCTGTACACCAAAAAGCCATCACTTCCCCCCCCTGCTTCGTCCAACAGTATTTCCTCTCTTGTATGTAGGATGCTAGAGACAATTTTGCCCTCTGCTCAGTGTTTGGGGAAATATAAGAGAGCTGTATTATTTTTAACTCTTTCCACATTGAATTTGTTCCACAGAGTTATATTGACTGAATGCCCATGCAGGGAAGTGTAGCCACCTCTGTTTCTCTGCACTGGTACATGGATCATGGGGTATTTCTACACTGGAGCTGGAAGGTGTAATTTCCAGTTCGAGTAAATATACATGCACTAGCTCTGATTGAGCTAGAGTGCTAAAAATAGAAGTGTATCCATGGCTGTGTGAGTGGTGGGACAGGCTAGTTGCCCAAGTCTGATCCCATCTGAGACCCTAGGTATGTACTTGAGTGGCTTAGCCCCTCCCACTGCTCACACTGGCATGGCTACACTTCTATTTTTAGCATGTTAGCTCCATCAGAGCTAGCACAAGTCTGTTTACTCCAGCTGGAACTTATACCTTCCAGTGTAGACACACCCTTAACTCTTCTTTCCCCTGACCCTAAATAGGTAGATGGGGTGTGGGTGAGGAGGAATGGAGAATAGGCGGAGCTGTTGGCTCCACCCCTCCAACATTCCAGCAGGCGCAGTACATTCAGCAGTATATTATTATGGCCCAAACCATCAGAACTAGCTGAGGCCTTGAGCTACAATGCTCCCCTGCACTGCTCTTGGGACAGCATAGTAAGGTGCCTAAAATTACAAAGAGCTATGGTCTAATACAGGGACACAAACTAGCCCTAAATACACTATCACACGGGTAACTATCACCCGTCTCAAATTTACAACCAAAGGGAGTTTCTAGCTCTCTTGGTTGTGGGCAAAAGTTTGAAAATGTGATTCTCCTAAAGGCTCAAAAACCAAAAGACAAATCAAAAGCACCCCAAATTTATTATTTTTAAAAAACCTTGTGTTACTTTGGGGCCTGACACGTGATTTTTGACTACTTGGGGTTGCAGTATTGTAAATATTTTTAAAATATTTTCTTTTAGGAGCTGATGTTGCTCCTGTTGACCTCAATAGGAGCAGGACTGGGCTCACATAATGAGTTATTTGTCATGTAGTAAATAAATGTCTGATCATTCAGAACTGTGATTTGTTTACAGGGTTGTGGAAGGCAGAAAAATGTCTCCTCTTTCAAACTATCTGTGCCATGGCTATAAACAGACAATAACTTCTCAGCCCCAGGGAATGTGTTTTCTTCTCCACTCTACATTCTTCCATAGTTTGTATTATCATTTGCTACATGACAACATGCTATTTACCATAGTCTGTAGCTTTGGAACTGTTTTGTGATTTTCTCCCCTCCATGTACTTTACATCTAAATCACTGACTCAGAATTACGGTTTGTAGATGAGAATGAGTTTAAAGAAAGAGCCTACTACTTTATATCAGTGTGTTCCAAAAAAGATGTTAAACCTTTACATTAACCTGGAATTCAGTTTTTTGCTACTTCCTCTAGAGCATCTGTCAGAAACATTAGTGCATGTACATAAGGACAGTGCTAAACTAGTGCCAACTGTGAAGTTGTAAAGTCATGAACTTTGGGTGCAAATGGAGTGCTGTTTTGCTGATAACACTGCTCTACAGCCAAAATGCTTCTGAAATAAATGCAGTCAAACTTTACTAATTCTGGGTCACTGAGAACGAAAATGATGCTTAAAATTGTTGATTGGCTCTAGTTTTCAAGATATGCTATTGGGTCAGTATATACGACCCTTGACTTGGGAATGGCGGAGGATAAGTGAGTTATAAAGGGAAGGGATCTCAATTTAAACCAGAAATGACTAAAATACATCTTTGACTGGATCTATGAATAAATCTATGACTGGGTTTGGACAGTACTTGCTTTTTAGGCAAAACCACGAATGATGCAATCTGAAGCTGGTATTGCGTCATACATGATATGAATTGCATCATGTTATTCCTAGAAGTCATGGATGATGCAATCATAACGAAGCTTACATCACTCTGCTGAACAAATTGCCCTATATCAGCTCTAGAAATCATACAGTGTTGTGCTCTCTTATTTGTCAGTGTTTGATTTTGCAAAGGGACACATTTCTGTTTAGCCAAAGTGAGCAGAGATGCCTCGTACTTGTGTGAACAGTGCAGATAACTTCTGCTATGTTTGTGGTGAAGTGACTTTTGCATCACAAAAGCGCAGTATAACCACTATGGTTAAGAAAGCCTATCACCTTTATTTTGGCTGCAAAATTGGAGATCAGGACAAGAGGTGGGCCCACACATATGCTGCAACACTTGTGCAACAAATCTTCGCCAGTGGTTGAACAGGAAAAGGAAATCTATGCCTTTTGCAGTGCCAATGATTTGGAGAGAGCCAACAGATCATAACAGCAATTGTTACTTCTGCATGGTGCCTCCAGTTGGGAAAGGTGTGTCAAAGAAGAAAAAGTGGACTGTGCATTATCCAAACACTCCATCAGCTATACGCCCAGTACCCCACAGAGAAGGACTGCCGGTTCCTGATGCACCAGAATCATTCTCACTTTAGTCAGACGAGGAAGAGGAAGAGGATGAAACTTCTGGTCCTGAACCATCAATGTCACAGGACCCACATTTTCTCCCATCCTCCTCCTCTGAACCACACCTCATAACACAAGGTGAACTGAATGACCTTGTCTGGGATTTGGAACTACCCAAGAGTAAGGCAGAGCTGTTGGGCTCCAGACTACAGCAGTGGAATCTCCTGGCAGGTGATGTTAGGGTTTCCATGTTCCGTGACCGTCAAAAGGATCTTGTCCCATTCTTCTTCATGGAAGGTGATCTTGTAGCCTGCAACAACATGGATGGTGTGATGGCAGCCCTCAACATCGTTCACGATCCAGATGAGTGGAGACTGTTCATTGATTCATCAAAGACGAGTCTTAAAGCTGTTTTACTGCATAATGGCAATGTTTTGCCATCAATTCCAGTTGGTCATGCAGTCCATATGAAGGAAACCTATGACAACATGAAACAAGTTTTGAGGTGCATAAACTATGACCAACATCAGTGGCAGCTTTGTGGTGATTTGAAGGTTGTTGCTCTCTTGCTTGGTCTGCAGACTGGATACACAAAGTACTGCTGTTTTCTCTGCGAATGGGATAGTCGTGCAAGAGATTCCCACTACATCAAGAAAGATTGGCCACTCCGACAGTCATTGGAGCCTGGGAGGAAAAGTGTTCAGCATCCACCACTTGTTGAATCAAGGAAGATTTTGTTACCTCCCTTACACATCAAGCTGGGTCTGATGAAGAACTTTGTCAAGGACATTGACAAAACACAAGCAGCTTTCAAGTACCTCTGTGGAAAATTTCCAAGGTTAAGTGAAGCTAAGATAAAGGAAGGTGTCTTTGTTGGTCCTCAGATTCGTGAACTTCTTCGAGATGATGCATTTGACCATGCACTGCGTGGCAAGGAAAAGACGGCATGGAAAGCCTTCCAGTTAGTGGCAATAAATTTTCTCGGAAACAACAAGGCAGACAACTACAGGTTGTTGGTGGAAAACCTCCTCAAGGCATACAAAAGCCTTGGTTGCAACATGTCACTAAAGATACATTTTTTGCACTCTCATCTAGATTTTTTTCCACCGAACTGCGGAGCAGTGAGCGACGAGCATGGCGAGCGATTTCACCAGGACATTGCAACAATGGAGAAACGCTATCAGGGCAAATGGAGCCCATCAATGCTTGCAGACTATTGCTGGACAGTGACAAGAGATGCTCCATTTAATGAATACAAGAGACAAGCCAAGAAGCGCCGAGTAGACACTGAATAGGACTAAACTATGTACATAATAGTTTTTTGCCTTTTGTTTCATAATAAATTTTATTTATATAACCCTTTTGCTGATTTTTAAAGTGTTACATAAACAGGACAGGTGAAATATTATCATGTAAAGCAACCATAAACACATGAAAAGACCTAGGTTTACAATTTATGATTAAAACTCTACTATCTACACAATATACATAGACATAAAATGTAAAAACTTAAATATCTTAGAAACAGTAGCCAATCAGTTGTTTTAATTGTCATATTTGAATTCAGCACATCAAAATACATAATAAATAGCACATTTTATCCCTGAAGCAGACGACTTCTCAAAAATTGTAAACCAGTGTAATACTCCCTTCTAGCACCTATCGATGACTTCCCCACTTTGTGCCTAGTCATAAATACAATGCCTTTTCACCTTTGCTGGGAGAACTTGGCTACTCAAGTCTTCCTGCCCTTTTGAATCCCCCCAGTGAAAGGTGCACCAATCCCATTTAGATGACCAAACTCTCCAGAGGGCTCTAACAACACTACTGGTCTTCAACACTCCAGCACTCTGTCCTCCACCTTGAAAGCCCTCCCCCCACCAAACAGACCAACCCTACACATAGAAGTCAACCTGTGACCCCCCAACATAGCTTACTTCACACAGAGCAATGCAAATCCCAGGCTAGCTCTTATACGCTAACCAAAGACTCTGCAGCCTTATTACATACCTCACTAAGGCTTTGTCTTCACTACCCGCCGATCCGGCGGGTAGCAATCGGTTTATCGGGGATCGGCTTACCGCGTCTAGTGAAGACGCGGTAAAATCGATCCCTGATCGCTCTGCCGTCGACTCCGGAAATCCACCTCGGCAGGAGGCGGCAGCGGAGTCGGCGGCAGCGCGGCAGCGGTCGACTTTCCCGCGTCCTCACCGCTAGGTAAGCCGACCTAAAATACGCAACTTCAGCTACGGTATTCACGTAGCTGAAGTTGCGTATCTTAGGTCGGACCCCCGCTGTAGTGTAGACCTAGCCTAAGCTGGACAATATTCTGCCAATTCAAAGAGTGTTGGGCCATGGGAAATAATTCAAGGCACATTATTAATATCTCTGTTTTAGCTCTATAAGTTGTGTATTTTCAAAAAGTGTGTCTTTTATGCATTTTTGTGTTTACGTGTGATATACTGAGTCTATTTTTAATTGTTGTAGTCTAAGCACTAAACAAATCTATTGTTTTCTCTTTTCTGGATTGGACTTGAATGTTATTGTGAACCAAGATATAAACTATAGTGAATGTGCATTACTCAGCACACAAAAGAAAATAGATTTTTTATTTGGGGTCTTGCTGTTTCAATATTTCCTACAGAAATGCTGCTTTTTTTTTCCTTCTTATTTTTCAGCCAGCTTTAATCTTTGGTAAATTAGCACTTGCATGGCAGGCAATCCCAGGAAATGATCAAAGTAAATACTTATGAAGAGACCCGTAGGATCAAATTTTGATAGCTAAAATTCCTGGTGTTTATTTTTAACCTTTATTCAGCGGCAATGCATTCATTATGTTTTTGTAGAGTGGCAAAAGATAGCAGAATGCTGGTAAGTGTACCTGGGAAAACAAGTTACTGGCAATGATTCTACTGGCGCGTTGTATCCACACAAAGAGCTAGGAAAGGAAGGAACAACTTAGAGTAAGTTTCTTTTTTTATTTTTAAAAGAGTAACAAGCTTAAGGTTTATCTTATCTTGCTAAAGTATGCACATTCCCACTGGTACACCCTTTCAAAGAGGAATTGGGTGTATGTTAAAGCAAGGTCTAAACTATTATTCACCCATTTGCCAATCTCTTGCAAGAAGAATCTTCTTTTGCTACCCTATTCACATATATTTTACTAACAGTATTTACTCCTTTTATTCTATTCACAAATAATTTGCCCAGTTACCAGAAGAGATTGGTGGAATTGATTTAAGGACCAAAGGATTGATTCCCCTGTAGGGTCTATCACCTATTAGCCGCAGGTCAAATGAAACATAGTCATTTTAAAATGTGAGAACAGGCAGGAGGGTTTATTAAGAGATAAGTAACACAAGATAGGGAAAAGGGCAAGAAAGCATTAAACAGAGTAAAACAGAATAAAACAGCTTGGTGGTTTTACAAGTACAGTGGGCTTGAAGCCCAGACCCAACCCCTAACTTATATGGGCACAACATAAATAAAATGTCAATGTTATTCAGTCTCTAGGAGTGAAAAGAGCTCAGGTGCAGATGGCTCACAATGCTCTCATCTGTCTTGCTTCTCAGGTAATTCAGATCGGGACCTTGAGGACAGTTACCGGAATCAGGAACTCGAGATGGAACAGGAGAACCTCCTCGATGATGGACAACGAGGTAAGCACAGGTGTTTGATGATGTTCCTCTTCCTCCATTGCATGACCGAGCACAGAGACGGGTTGGACCGAACACGGGCTGCCTCCTGAGCAGACAGCACCTGACAGACTGTGCAACCCCTTTATATAATCTTTCTCTCACTAGACAGAATAACCGAGCGTCAGATGACCCTTTCCTGGCTTTACTGTTGGTAGGTAGATTAGGTTTAAATTTTAACCAATCGGAAAAATAGGCTCCTAAAAAGGGCACCAACCTTGGTAACAAGAAGATGGACTAAGATGGAGGGTGAAAGATAAAACAACAACCAAAAAAAAAGGGCTAAAAGCCCCAAAAGCCCTACCTATGGCACAAGAACATAAGAAGGGCCATACAGGGTCAGATCAATGGGCCATCTAGCCCAGAATACTGTCATCTGACAGTGGCCAGTGCCAGATGCTTTGAAGGGAATAAACAGAACAGGACAGTTTCGAGTCTTCCATCCCCTTGTGTAGCTTCTGGCAGTTGGAGGGTTAGGGGCACCTGGAGCATGGGGTTGTGTCCCTGACCATCATGGCTAATAGTCATTGATGGACCTATCCTCCATGAATCTCTCTAATCCTTTTTTGAATCCAGTTATACTTTTGGCCTTCACAACATCCCCTGGCAACGAATTCCACAGGTTGACTGTGCATTGTGTGAAATACTTCCTTACGTTTGTGGCTGCCTATTAATTTCAATGAGTGACCCCTGGTTTTTAAGTTATGTGAAGTGGTAAATAACACATCTATGCTCCCCTTATCAATATCCCACTAGCTTTTCATCTTTTCTCTCTAATTCACATACATATTTGAGGTATAAAATATTTTTATTTGAAAAGTTATTAAAATAAAACATTGAAACCACTCTCATTTCTACCTCTAAGGGTATATTTACACTATCCGCCGGATCGGCGGGTAGCGATCTATCTATCGGGGATCGATTTATCGCGTGTAGTGTAGACGCGATAAATCGATCCCCAATCGCTCTCCCGTCGACTGCTGAACTCCAGCTTGGCGAGAGGCGGAAGCAAAGTTGACGGGGGAGCCGCGGCCATCGATCCCATGCCGCAAGAACACAAAGTAAGTAATTCTAAGTCGATCTAAGATACGTCGACTTCAGCTACACTATTCTCGTAGCTGAAGTTGCATATCTTAGATCAATTCCCCCCCTCAGTGTAGACCAGGCCTAAGTGTACAACTACTGAGTCTGAACACTGATTCCTGCTGATTATATCAGTACTATACCTAGGATGATTCGCAATTACACATCACCTAATGTGTTAGGGTGTGTTATATGGAAACCGCTAAAGTATTTTTCTAAAAGAAACAGACTGATGCAGCTGGAATGTGGAGAATCACCTCTATTCTGCTAACCCATAGTGCATTCTTACAGGAAGATTCATGACTCACAGGAAAGAGAAACTGTAATGTAAAGAGAAAATGTAACCACTTCATCTGATGTTCCATCCTAAATCAGTTCAATGGAGAGGTGCTCCTCTTGACACCAAAAGGAATTTCATGAATGTTCATGTTTTCCTATTTCCCATCCACCAGGTTCACACACATCTTTTCAACGCCGCCCACAGCCAGGGCTTTGCAAAGATCTATTACAGCCAGGGCCGAAATTGAGGGTATACACAAATTCTTTGAAGTGTCACAGTGCAATGTTTCAAACTGCAATATGGTTGTTTGAGCAAGTAGTTCTGAATGAACTTATTTTTACACTATCTTATTAATCAACATAATTGTGTGCATATTTTATACTTTAATGAATTGTATGCATTCCACTGCCTTCAATGAGGGCCGGAAAAGGATGCAATTAATAACCCTGTTAGGGAGGAGGGAAGGGGTGAATCAAGGAAGGTGGAGGGCTGTGGTAAGGGAGAGATTTAGTTGGGGCACTCTGAATGGGTGGGGAAATTAGGGGATAGACAGGAGTCTGTGCCAATGGGAAACCCAATGTCTCTGCGCTGAGGTATCAGCACATCAAAATCTCCAGCAAGGTTCACCCCGAATGCACTAATGCCTTGGCACAGAGACACTGTTTTCTCGCCACTACATCCAAGGCAACAGCATTTGAAGGGCTCCCCATAATGGAGTTGGCTTAGTAAAAAGACACTGGGCTCACCCAACCCAGGACCAATGCAGCCTCCAAATAGAGGAAGTACAAGCCACCTCCACTAAGTCCCTGTGCCAGTGTTAAGACTGGCACAGGGATAAATCCCTGTCCCCACATGCATGCAGAGTATTTAACTGTGAATGATCTATGTCCAAGATGTTATCAGAATGTGTATATGCATGTGCAATTTGGCATTGGTGGGAACTATGGATGTTTAGCTGAAAGAATCCAAAGAAATGTGAAAGACACAGGGCAGGATCGCTAAACGGAACATTTAAAAAAATGTCATTTGCAAAAGTTAGTAAATATTTTACGGAAAAAAACCACACCTGTCAAGGTTCCTTCCCCACTCTGAACTTTAGGGTACAGATGTGGGGACCTGCATGAAAACCTCTAAGCTTAACTACCAGCTTAGATTTGCTTTTGCTGCCACCACCCAAATAGTTTGAGTCATTTGGGAAACTCTGTCTCCCCCCCCCAAAACCTTTCCCTCCCTGGGTAGCCTTGAGAGACTCCTCCACCAATTCCCTGGTGAACACTGATCCAAACCCCTTGGATCTTAAAACAAGGAGGAATTAATCATTCCCTCCCTCCCCTTTCCCCCCACCAATTCCTGATGCGTCCAGATCCAATCCCCTTGGATCTTAAAACAAGGAAAAATCAATCAGGTTCTTAAAAAGAAGGCTTTTAATTAAAGAAAGAAAGGTAAAAATCATCTCTGTAAAATCAGGATGGAAAATAACTTTACAGGGTAATCAGATTCAAAGAGCCCAGAGGAACCCCCTCTAGCCTTAGGTTCAAAGTTAAAGCAAACAGAGGTAAACACTCTAGCAAAAGGAACATTTACAAGTTGAGAAAACAAAGATAAATCTAACACGCTTTGCCTGGCTGTTACTTACAAGTTTGAAATATGAGAGACTTGTTCAGAAAGATTTGGAGAGTATGGATTGATGTCTGGTCCCTCTTAGTTCCAAGAGTGAACAACCCCCAAAACAAAGAGCACAAACAAAAGCCTTCCCCCCACCAAGATTTGAAAGTATCTTGTCCCCTTATTGGTCCTTTGGGTCAGGTGTCAGACAGGTTACCTGAGCTTCTTAACCCTTTACAAGTGAAAGGATTTTGGTGTCTCTGGCCAGGAGGGATTTTATAGTATTGTACACCGGAGGGTTGTTACCCTTCCATTTATAGTTATGACAATACCGAAAAGTAAATTGTCCTCTGAGATATTACACCAAATTCAAGCATCAGTGTAAAACAGAGGGATTGTAGTCCTACTTTAAGTGCAAATCTCAATTCTGCCTAAAACCATGGAGTTGCTACCATTTCTTTATAATATAAAAAAACATTTCATATGAGACAGTAAGTGAGTAACAATTTAATTACTTGTAAGCAGAAAAAGCCTTAACAAAAGTACAAATATTATGCTGCAATTAAGCAATGAGTAATATTAGTGTCTGGAAAAAAAAGCTCATGTCACTGTTCTTGGTGGTTAGGTGCCTGAAGTGGCAGCCTTTTTATGTATTTTTGGAATGGTTGTGCATGATGCATTCCTGAAGGTCACAGGTCAGCAGCTTGTTATAGAATAAAAGAACAGAAATATAAAAGGGATTGGAAACACTCTGTAGTGGGAGATAAGATGGCCTTGTGGTTTAAAGAACTGGGACTCAGGAAAGCTATTTTCACTCACTCAACAAAAAGAAGAAAAAAAGTCATCCCTACTATAAATCAAATGACTACAATGGAGTCACAATAGCTGTGCGTTTAGCCCATAATCTCTTTTTGCCTCAGTTTCCTCATCTGTGAAATGTAGAGAATAGCAAAAATGCAAAGGTATTGTCACTATAAAGATCAGTTGTTTAAATAAAAAATTTACATTTTGATACTACTTTGATGTCTGTCACTTGAGATTGCTTCTCCAAACATTCCTTAGCTTTACTATTCCACACTAGTTTCTCAGGTAGCTAGAAAATACTGTAACCTTTTAATGTTGCCAATAAATATGCAGTGTTTGACCTGGAATGCTGTTCTTAGTTCTAACTAACTATTATAAGGAAAGTTTGGAAGGCAAATGTGGTAAATTCTCACTCAACACTAGGAAGGCAGCTTTCTCTATTACCATATCATTTTTACAGCCAGCCAACTGTGAGGAGAAGATGAAGAAGAATATCAAAACAACAAATATTTAATAAATTATAAAGTATCGAGACAATTGAAATGCTTGGAAAACAGCAGCACAATGATATTAAACTACAGTCATAAAAATTCACTAGAGTGGTGTGTGAGTAAGGCATTTTTAAGACTGTTTGAATTTAGAACTCCTAGTAAAACCATAAGTAATTTCCCCTCCCTATTCCCCCTACACACTTCTCAATAGTTCATAAAATTCCATAAAGATAGTGGTAGAGATGGATAAGGCCAAATGTTGCAATTTTATCGTAAAAATGTTACCTGCTGAGTTCCTGTTGTTTAATTGCAGAGTTACTGCTGGAACTGACCTGTACCGCTAACATATGTCAAAAGTAGAGCAAGGTGAATAATGGATTTTTCAATTCGTTGCCAATTTCAACAAGTAAACAAACAAAACACAACATTTTGGATCAGACTGAAAATGAAAATTTTTGGCAAATCAAAAAGTCAACAAAATAATTCAGGGTAAAACAAAAGAGTTTGTTTTCACATTATTGATTAAAATTGACTGTTTTAAAACGTTTTGACTTTTTAAAAAAAAGAAAATTCAAGTAAACTTTGAAACTAAAAGTTGTTTCAAACAAAAAATATATCAAAGTGTTTCATTTAGAAAATATCCGAATGAAATGTTTTGAGTCTTTCTGGCTCTCTAGCCTCCCAGGAAAGTTAATCTGCTACATCCCGGCTAGGGTTAGACAAATGATTTTTGCGAAATGAAGGTTTCCGAATCTTTGGTCAGCAACGATGATACTTAAAAAATAAAAAAAAAATAAAAAACCAAAAATAAAACAAAACTATGTCTGTATTTTTCCCTTGCCAAAATTTGCAATCAAATAGCATTTTGGGGGAAATTTCACCCAAGTTTGATTTTGAAAATCATAATTGTGCAAATCTTGCTGCTATTGATTAGCCATTGGCTAAAATTTTATCACATTTGACAATCATTTTGAAAATGTTGCAGTTATTGTACTTTTTACAAAAGTTTCTGTTCTATCTGTTGGAAGGTGCCCTTGTTGGAAGTTTTCCCATATTTTAAGAGTGGTCATTTTTAACATTTACTAATTATTTATTCAGGCTTCTCCCCAAAGTCCAAATTCATCATTTTAGCATTTGGTATAATTCTTGTTGCACCATTTCTTTTCTCCATGTATAAATAGGTAAAATGTTTTTAGCAGCTCTCTAAGTGCCTTCAACACTGCATACCCATCGTCTAATTAAGGCTTAAAAGGGTATCTTTTAGCTTAATTAGTCTTTTATCACATTTACTGTAAATGTATTTCCTGCCATCATTGAATATCAGTGAAGCTCATGAACTTTCATTAGATCATCATGTTATTAGAGGTTAGGTTAAATTTTAGGCTATTTTTAAATTTGAGTTATTTTCTGACTGTACCTAATTTCAGATGCCAGATGCTTTTTTGACAAATTCTTTTAAATAGAGATTCTACAAATGTTTGATTTGATTTGGAGCCTGAAAGTTAAATTCTAAAAATATTTTGATTAGTTCCTTAGCATTATTAAATATTGCTTGTGTGTATTTGTATATAAGTCTCATGTGGACTCAGACTGCCTCTCCGGCAGAAATTCTGCAGCATGGGACTATGGGAGAAAAGCTCTCCTTAGCTGTTCAGCTCATTTTGAGCTTCTGCAATCATTTTTATTAATTAAATATACTAGAGTAACATGTAGATCCCCCAAGTAGGAGTAGTGCCTCATTGTGCTAGGTGTTGTACAAAGAGACTAAAAGAACAGTGGGGCAATGGAACAAAGTGCCTAGGGGGGTTGTGGTAACACCTGGAGGTTTCCAAAAGAAGGCTGGATAGCCATATGTCTTGGAGGGTTTAGCCACAACAAATCCTGCATTGTGGCAAGGGTTAGACTAGATGACCCTTGCGGCCCCTTCTAATCCTGTGATTCAATGGGTATGTCTTCACTACCGGCCGGATCGGTGGGCAGCGATTGATCCAGCAGGGATCGATTTATCGCGTCTAGTCTAGACGCGATAAATCGACCCCCGAGCGCTCTCCCGTCGACTCCTGTACTCCAGCTCGGCGAGAAGCACAGGCAGAGTCGACGGGGGAGTGGCAGCAGTCGACTCACTGCGGTGAAGACACCACAGTAAGTCGATCTAAGTACGTCGACTTCAGCTACGTTACTCACGTAGCTGAAGTTGCGTAACTTAGATCGATTCCTCTCCCCCCCCCCCCCCAGTGTAGACCAGGGCTATGATTCTAAGACAGCCACCATCTAGAAGAGCTCATAATCTAATCAAGGCAACTCAACAAGTAGATATAATTAAACAATTGGAAAGAATAGGGGAGGGGAAAATATTGTTGGTCCTTTATGTAATGTTTAGAAAGCCCTCATGAATCTGGTTGTTTGGAGAGGAAGTGTGACAGCTACTGTTCTGGTTGACACAGCAACGGTTGAAGTGAGGACTTGCAGAGTTTAAAAAAAAATTTAAAAAGAGAAAGCTCATTGATGTCCTTCCTGGGGCTGGACCAGCAGACACAAGCACTCTTGGTAATATCTTTTGAACAGCCCCAAAATGTAGCTAAGTTTATCAGAATCATTTGTGAGGATATTATAAACACAGAGACACACAAATTGTGGTGGGTTGAAAACATCTGCTTTATGTGCAGTGGCTGTAAAAAAAAGTGAACAGCATGTTAGGAACCACTAGGCAAGGGATAGATAAGACAGAAAATGTCATGATGTCTCTATATAAATCCATGGTACGCCCACATCTGGCATGCTGCTTGCAGATCTGGTCACCACATCTCAGAAAAGATATATTGGAATTGGAAGGACAAAGGACAATAAAAATGATTAGGGTATGGAACAGCCTCCGTATGAGGAGAGATTAAAAAGACTGGGACTTTTCAGCTTGAAAAAGAGAGGACTAAGGGGGATATGCGGTTCTCAAACTTTAGCAACCTGAGGACCTCCATTTTTATTTAACATTTTTTCATGGATCTCCAAGCCCTCTGCTCAGACCCAGGTCCTACCCCCATCCACCTCTTCCCCCAAGGCCGTACCCCACCTCTTCCTGCCCCCACTCCACCCCGGCCCCTCCTCTTCCCCACCTCTTTCTGCCCCCTCCCCTGAGCGTGCCCCGTCCCCACTCCTCCCAGCACCTCCTGCATGCCGGGAAACAGCTGTTTCCCGGCATGCAGGAGGTACTGGGAGGGAGGGGAAGGAGTTGAGGGAGGTAGGGGGAGATGTTGATCAGAGGACCGGACATGATTCCATCCCCTCCCCTGACCGTGCCCCATTCCCACTCCTTGCCCTCCCTGCCAGTGCCTCCTGCACACCGGGGAACAGTAGGAGGCACTGGGAAGGAGGGGAAGGAGTTGAGGGAAGGAGGGGGAGGAGTTGATCAGCAGGGCCTGCGGACCCCCTGGAGTACCTTCGGTCCACAGACTCCAGTTTGAAAAATGCTGTGATAGAGGTCTATAAAATGTTGACTGTTATGGAGAAAGGAAATGTTATTTACTCCTTCACATAACACAAGAACTAGGGGTCACCCAATGAAATTAATAGGCAGCAGGTTTAAAACAGACAAAAGGAGGTACTTCACACAATGCACAGTCAACCTGTAAACTCATTGCCATGGGATGTTGTGAAGGCCAAAACTATAACAGGGTTAAAAAAAGAACTAGATAAATTCCTGGACGACAAGTCCATCAATGGCCATTAGCCAGGAGGGGCAGGGATGCAACCCCATGCTCTGGGTGACCCAAGCCTCTCTAATCTCATTTTACCAACACATCCTACAGAGCTCTGTATCTCCCAAGGCTGGAACTTTTCAAGCCACACTCTATTTCTCCCCTTACCACATGTATGCTGGAGAGAAGGGGTGATGAAGTGGCTCAGTATCCACTGAGTGCAGTGGTTACTGTTACATTGAGCTGGTGGGTTTGGAGAGAAGAGGGGACTGCAGGGTGAGTAGGGTGGGAGGAGGCTGGAAGAACAGCAGTGTGGTCAGGAAGAGGCTGCTTCCTTAATTGTCTCTCACAGAAATCAACAGCTTGGGAACTCTCAGTCCTTTGTTTACATTAGTAGCAGAGGGTGGCCCTCATGGCATTTGCCAGCTATGCTGTCCATCAGATTTAGCATGGGGTGTGCTATACCTCTTCATTTGAAGTATACGATGTCACTGCTAAGAGAAGCAGCACACGGGGAAGAGGCAGAATGCTTCCTTGAAACCCTCGTTGATGAAGGAGAGTAAATCTTTGACGATGGTTTTCTTGTTAAGCACCAAGCTGCCTGAGTTTAAGTTCAGAAATATTAGTCTGATGCTCTTTCATGTGCCAAAATACATTTTTACAGGATGCTTGGCCTTCTTTTTCATTCCCCCAGTTTTCCAACAAAGATTGAGCATCACAGGAATGGAGAAGGGCAGGCCTTCTCACTGGAAGATGAGTGGAGTGCTGGGAAATCACTCTCTTTACATGTATGATTCAATATCTCTGATTCAGAGTATAGTGCTCATGGTGTTAAGAACAGTAACATTGACAATGCAATACGGAAAAGAGAGAAATGCCCCATGTCTTTATTAATATGATTTGTTTGTCACTGTAAACAATGTGAATATTCATGAAAAACCCACCATCCTCAAATTGACAAAATTATACTGAAAATAGCCAAAAGTAATGGGTTATATTATAAAAAAAAAACCCTTTATTTTTTCTATAGAAAGTGCTTTATATTTCATATACCACATGCAGAGTAGTATCAGGAAAAGATTGTATGTTTCTAAAACTAAACTGGCTTTTATAAAAAAGAAATATTTACAGAGGTGCTGCAACTGCAACCAGTATTCCAGCCATGTGCACACAGACTGACTTCCTGATGCAAACTCCAGACTCTTCCCTTCTGCAATCTGTGCTCCTCCCTCCAAGTTCCATGCAGGTTGCTACACTTTATACCATTATCCCAGTGCTGCCAGCTCTGTCAGGCAGCGATACAGAAAGTCAGATATGAGAGAACTGATCTATATTCTTCTCCACTGAGCATGGCCCAAACTACTCTTCAACCAGCTATGTTTCCTCCTAAAACATAGCAAAATCATGGAACTTGTGACACCTGCTCATTGCTTTGACCACAATCAACTCACTATTCCTACGCTTCAATCCTGCAATTCAATGTGTGAAGGATTATGAAGCCAATGGGGCTTCCTAGGTGTTCAGAAATCCACCTACTCATTGACCCAGGGTTGAGACCCCATTTTGAGAGTTCCTGTTCTCACCTGCCTATACAACCAAGGTTTTATCTTGAAAGATCTAAAGTGAATTTGGTTAAACTGTGTACTGTCAGATTCACTTACCCACATGCAAAAATCCCAAGATAGCAGCAGAGCTGGTTGGAAAATTCTGAAAAGTTTACGATTTCAATGCAAAATAGGGAGGGGAGAGGGAAATTTCACAGTTTTTTGGGTGGAAATTCTTTCAGATTTATCTCACATTCTGTAGCTAAAAAGCATTTGATTTTTTTCTAAAGGATAAAGATAATAGAATCTTTGCCTCTCGTGACAAAAATTATTACATTACATTATTTTACTGTATGTAGTATCTTTGACACCAAAGCACTGGAAAATGCATTAAGGGAGAACAACACATTACCATTTTTTGTTATTTACCAGTTACTTTAATGTACACAGTTTTTCACTTAGTGTTTTTCATGCTAACTAACAGAAAAAGCTTTTACTGAGAATCAAGCATCTGGGGAATCTTAAAATGAGACGTACAAAGAAGAAGTGAATGAGAGTGACCTCTAGCTCAGTAAATGGACCAGCGAGGGATTACCACCACCCTCAGATTTTGAGAGTCATGCGACGGCACAATGAATAGTTCTAGATGAGAGGAGCTGAGGGAGTGAGCAGGTGAGAGCAGGGATGATCTGAGATGAGAGAGGAGTGAATCCAGGGAATTTTTAAAACAGCAGATGAACTGTCTTATTTACTCAAAACAGAGTACAAGAGCTTTTACATTGAGCAAATACCTCTAAAGGAATCATCATCCCCCCACATGTATCTCAGGCCCTTAAAATAGCCCCAGCTGGCTCATAATCAGTTACTGCAGTGTAGTAGGTATGGCAGATGTTATGCATGGACATGGAATTTGGCAATCAGAAAATTCCTCATTCCCCACCCTTCCATAGTGTGCTTAGCGTTGCAGAATGTCTCTGCATGGTATGTCCATTAGTGCCTGGCCAACTAATGCAGCAGAAACACGTCTTTCTGCTACGTCTAGCTCTTACGTGGGCGCAGATGCACCTTCTGCATTTGGCTCATTATTATTTTTGTTTTATTTGGAGATCTATAATGGTGTCTTTCTATTATATGTCAAATTAAAACATGTTTGGTTGCTGCTGCTTCTTCCCGATTCACCAAGCATAACAAACGCCATTTTCTCTCACTTGCTGAATCTAATTCCAAAAAGCTAAGTGCTAGACTAAACCATGCTCAACAATCAGTAAATTGGAAAGCAACTATCAAAGAATATGATATCTATACTTAGTTTCCCTGATGCTTTTCAGGTGCATAGATACAGTTATTATGTATAGTGGGGATCTAATTGAACCAGTGAATAGTGGCAGAAAATTACAACCTTGGTAGTGAAATAAGAGCCAAAATGGTTTTGCAGCATTACAAGCACTATTAAAATATCTCATAATACAAATGTTAAATGGTACTAGGAAGGCAGCTGCCAAGATGGATGGAAGATGCTCGAATACATTTTGAAGCCACTTTAACTTAGCAGGTTTGATATCTACTTTTGAAATGGAACTTTTACGATTGAAGCTCCCTGAAATTGTTATTAATGCCACTGCTCAGAGATACAGATTCATTTCTCAGAAGTCATTGAAAATCATCACAGTTGGTCACCAAGCACTCAGAACATTTAGATAAAATTATTTAAACTTCTGGAACTTTCCACATTGGACTGTAAGTCCCATGAAGAAAAGGCTTGCTCTCTTGTGGCACTTTTGCTTCAGGTCCCCGGTGGAAAACACAGTACCATGAGAACAGCTATTACTCGTGGTATTTGTTCTGACAGTTCTGGTTCTATTCAGAAACCTTAAGTGAAAAAAAACCCAACAAATATTTCCATCAGTTTGAATTAATTCCTAGAAATGGCTGTAGACTCTGCAGGGCCTCCTTATTTTCCCCCAATCTGGTCCACAGAGACCTAGTCTTGGGTGAATGACATTGACAAAAGAGTATGTATACAGGTCAAGATTTTCATAATAGGAATTTCTTGGCTAAGACCTAGGCTTTTAGCACCATACAACAAATGACACACAGCTCAGCCTTCTGATTCTATCCAACAGACTGCCAGGGTGTCTCCTAAATCAGATTTTTTCAAAATTTCAACAAAATATTTTTTTTAAACGAGCTCTAGTGAACAAACATACTATGAACTGGTCTGTTAGAATATAAACGAAGTGGTGTGCGCTCTCTGTAGCTGGAACGTTTTACAGCGCAGGCTGGTTTTAGAAGATTTTTTGAAGGATGAGAGAAAAGGAACTTGGTGTAAATTAATTAGGAGTCTATCAGGCACAAAGGCATAAAGGCACAAGGTTGGATGTATATGAAGCAGACAAAGAGCCGTTAAAGCAGCATAGGTGTTTGGGCAGCACATAGGCAGTAGGATGGGATTTAGAGGGAGATGAAGACATAGGCAGAATTATGCAGTTCTTTGAAATCAAGGAGGGGAAGTGTGAACACTATGTGGAAGAGGAGTGGAAGCCAATACAAAGATTAGGAAGGGCAGAATAGATGCAGTATTACTGTATACTGTTCTTATTGGCCAAAATCCTGCCTACTGCATAGAGTGAGGAGACTACATTGGGGAATTCCTCAGGGACCATGGAATAGCAGCAGATCCACTCTGTATTCTCCTTCAGAGCTGGAGTATCATCTTTGGCATCTGCATCTTTCCTTCGATGGAGTAGAATAGTTGGTGGATTTGTGGAACAGTGGATTCTCCAGCCCTAACCCTTCCCCAATCTGCCCTGCCTACATACCCATGTTACATGGAAGCATTTTGTGAGCCCCCCATGGAGCTGAGCTCCAACGTGTGTACCCCTATACAGCGCCTTGTATCCTGTCACCATCCTGCACAATGGAGCCCATTAGCATTGCTGCAGGTAGAGCACTCTGCAATTGTGGACAAGGGAATAGGAAGAACATTTCATTCTTTTCAACAGGACTTTGCCGTGTGATAACAGCTTAGTCTTGTATTCATTGCAATGAAGGTTTAGAGGCAGATTGTGAGACACCCCTGTGTATTGTAGAGAGGCATACAAGAAACACTATTTCTCTCCCCCCTGGAGTTGTGCAAGGCCCATTCAAATGAGCAGTCCCTGTGTTGTGGGAAGCACATGAAATGCTTGTTGCAGGTACCCCAGTCAAGGGTGCCGAATGTCATAAAGGACATTGGGGAAAAAAGGAGATGGTAGGAACATGACTTGCCCACCCTGCATCAGACTGTGGAGAGGGCTGGTACATTGTGGAAAGTACTGTCCTATGGACCTATGTGGAGTAGACTGTGCTCCCCCTTTTCATGTTCCCCCTCTGTAAGTACCTACATGGGGAACAAATATTTAATAATGGGCTCTTCAATCTGCTAGAGAAAGGTATGACACGACCAATGGCTGGGAAGTTGAAACAGGATAAATTTAGACTGGAAACAAGGCATACATTTTTAACAGACAGGGTATTTAACCACTGGAACAATTTACCAAGGGTCGTGGTGGATTCTCCATCACTGACAATTTTTAAAAAACGATTGGATGATTTTCTAAAAGATATGCTTTAGGAATTATTTTGGGGAAGTTGTATGTCCCGTCCTATACCAGTCAGATTAGATCAGTGGTTCTCAAACTTATTTGATAGCACCCCCTCTTCTTTGTGTCTACAGTAGTTTACGACCCCATACCCCCACCGCACAAGTACATAGACCATCACATACAGCAGTGGTGCTTCACTTGAATCAGTTTCAGGGTCTTTGTTATTCACTTGACTTGGGGTTTTTTTCTGTTGCAGGAATGAGCCAATGATCCATTGTAATAAGAGCAAAAGCAGAACTGCAATTGTGGTCAATGCTGACAATTAAATGCCCACACCCCATCATCGCAAACGGATTAATGTACAGGGGGCAATGACTTTGTATAATGCTATGCAAAATTAACAGAAATCCATCAGAATGCACAGTACCATCTAGATTTAAATGCACAGCGCCACGTGAAGACCTGATATGTCTGGAGGAATTAGTTTTGCTAGTTATTCATTGCCGTGGGTAAAATGTGTGCAGTACATTTTTTTTGCCTAAAGCTTCTCATGCCCCCCGAATACGTTTGGGGACCACCACACAGTTTGAGAACTTATAGACTAGATGATTGCAGTGGTCTCTTCTGGCCTTAGAATTTATGAAACTATGCACAAGGAAAAACCCTGGGAGAGACTGTGGCTTCCTGAGGCAAAAATCTCTTTGGTGCTTCTTCTAGAGTAGACTAGTTCCATGTGGGCCTGTTGCACAATGGCCATATTCCAGCCTTTTATGTGTGGTTGCTAATTTAAAAACATGTCATCATCTAGATCTTGTCTTATGTAATCAAGCCATTAATTTTTAGAACAATGCAGTTAGGAACAACCAAGAAATGAAACCAGAAGAAATGAGAATAAATACTCTGCCTATCAAGGTTTCAACGTAGCAATGGTGCATGGAAAAGTGTTATGCAAAGTAGCTTCACTGGATGTTTGGAGATATCATATAAACTTCTTAACTATCTGAACAATTTTAAAAAAATAACAAAAGACTCTATTAAATTTTAGCTTTCAAAACTGAGATGCTTTTGGTCTAGACATTGCCAAATAAGTGCCTGAAATCCCAAGAATTTAGTGTTTTGCCAGTTCCTAAATCAAAAGTGACATACAGCTAAATATAGGTATTTAAGGCTTCTCAGCTGACAGACTACATTCCAGCCTGATGAAGTCTGAAGCTGCAGAAACACTAAAATCTTTAAAATACAGGTTTAATAATGGTTATGTTGACAGTCTTTGAACTAGAATGTTGCTACCAGTTGCTGCTGTCTTATACCATATTTAAAAGCTTTCTATAACATAACCAAATTTCACTCAGTTCTGCAAGCATAATAATTTCACTTAACTTAGTTTCTCTTATACCTTATATTTATAAATCTAGTTTAGCAAGTCTGTTCCACACTTGAACCCTTCCTGCAGGTGTATCTTACATCTCTATTATTTATTTAAAGGTGTCTAGATCAGTTTTCTCCACCTACCTCTGCTGGATAAAGTACAAGCCTGTTAATCATTTATGTAGCATATTCAGACCTCATGTAGGCAGGTGAAGCTCTGTTGACTTTGAATGGATTTGAACCTGCTCTCACTAATCCTGCATTTAGCCCAATATTAATTGTTTCATCTCTTGTGGATGGAGAGGTATACTTATAAGGAATGGAGGGGAGAAAGATGGGTCCTGCAAGATCTTTCGTGATCATTGCATCAGATGTGAAATATGTGCTCCCTGGAAACACAGGTTAAATTAATGGTGGGGTCATCCTTCCAAAGTGAATACATCCAGTTCCATGCAATTTACTGTGTGTGGGTCTTAAACTTAAAACCTAATATCTTGTCTACGTGGCATGGAAAACAAACATTGCATGAGATTTCTCTTAAAAGGTAGGATGTTTTTCCAGTGTGTAGCCCAGTGGGCTAGCTTCCCTTTATTATATGTACTGGTTTGCATTATATTCTGCTTTGCATTATATTCAGCACTAATGCAAGAAACCTACAGGTCTCTACCCTATAAAACACTAGTTTCAGCAAGTTAGCATAAAGCTTGAGGCCTATGAACTTTGAACAGATAAATGGCCCAATGGAAAACCCCAAGTATTTGGGGAGCTGAAAATAGAGTTAAACAGGAAATTCTGACCATAGGTACATAATTCAACCACAGAAGTGTCCTGGCAACAAACTGATGTACACAACAGGTGCATGAGATACCTCTAAGGCTAGCCTGCTTGCTTGCTGATATACTTTTTCTTATAAGTTTCTTATTTTCTTATGGGTTTGATTATTTGTTTTATTATAATAGGTTTATAGGTCTTTATTAGAGTATATTTTGGCTGCAACAAAAGGGACCTGCAGGCCCCATCCTGTATGGTGAGCTAAGGCAAAGTTAGCATACATATGTGTGTGACCTTTCACCTAGATAGACAGTGATTAGCTAAAGCATAAGGTCCATATATGGCTGTGACCTTTAACATAGAAGATGCGTTAAAGCAGGTTGGCATAGGGGGCGTTCCTAAGTTCATACCCTTTTAAACTTAACAGGTACACCACAACTTGGAACTTGGAAAGAAACGAAATAATGAGTTAGGACAGCAATAACAAATGTGATACTTAACCACAAAAGGGCCATGGTAACGAATGGACATATATGATAATAAGTTGAGATCATTGATATACTAACCTATAGGAAAAAGACACTCCAACATTAGTAAGGTGACAAACTACAAATAAGGAAAAGGGGGAAAATCCTCTACTGAATACGCATGAAACACAGCGGCATCAATGTAACTTATTATAAAAGTGGCATCCCAGCCTACAGTTGGTAGGAGAGAAAGATGTAGTCCTTGGGAGGTGCCATAATGATGGCCACTGATGATGATGTGGAAGGTGATGGTGATGAGGAATATGATGGTTAACATTTCAGGTTGTTCTACAGGAGACGGTTACATGGATTTGCAGATGTACATTCTGTAGTATCTCTATCTTACTATGTTGGGGTATTTGTAACTGTGCTGAATGTATTAATATACTATATTTGTAAATATGAAAGAGTTCCTATAGTGTGAGTGTTGAAACTGTGCACATCAGGGTTCCCAACTATACAATAATTTGAATAATACTGGGCCTGATCTTGGGGCAAAAACCTGGCAACCCTCAAAGTGATAACTGGGGATTCTTAAGAAATCAATATAATTAATACATAATCTAAAGATCAGGCAACAAGTGTCCCTGGCTAAAATGTCGCCTTCTTTACATTGTTGGGCAGTGTGTAGAGAACCCACTTGTACCATAAGTAATTCATAGAGTAATGTATGGAATAATTCTGGATCAATTTAGTATGCAAGTTATCATTTCCCCTTTTTCCTACCCTCTTAGAGGTCTGAGTTTGGACTGATACAATTTTTTCTCCATCTTCTCTTCTGAAGCATATCACTCCCACTCTTGAGTTCACCATATAGGATGGCAGAGATCCACAAGGTGTTTAGTCCCCTCAAAGACTAAGTACACTGTTTCTGTAGTGCAAGATTAAAAATTAGTCTATTTCTGTCTCAATATTTTTCTCCATATGAACTTATTTCATTGTTATTACTAAAATACTTTCTAGTGAATGGCAATATAGAGCAATGTAGAGCAAAACCATAAACTTATGGGGCAAATTCACTCTTTGCTTGTGCACTTATATTATTTTTCTTGTATATTGTTATCTGGGCCTGCAACTTTGTCTACAGTACAGTAGGTGCATCTGACCTTTATATAACCAATTTCTGCTATGTGTTCAACTCCTGAGGTAGTAAGAGAAAAGACATTGTAATTTGTAACTTAGGGTGTTTCATATTAATTCCCTCTTCTCCCACACAACTGAAGAAGCCAGGAGTTCAGATTCAAGAACCTGCAGTTCTTGAGGAATCTGCAGGAGAAAAGGAACATCCCACAGTGCGAGAACATCACTTCCTCTCTGCTCCTAGAGATGGAGGATGGGCCTCATCTTTTACATTGTCCTTGCAGTATTTTGAAGTTGAGCAGACCGGTTTCAAGATACATTTTCTTTATTATGAACAGGAACTAGGTACAGAAATGAGGTAATAGAACTTTCTACTATTCTGTGTAGCTGCTGCCTGAAACTGCTTGGTCCTGGGCTTCCTTGTTTGTGGTCCAGCAGAGGAAGCATGTTCTAGGAAACCAAAGACTATCTATAGAGCAGCAGTTCTCAAACTGTGGGTCGGGATCCCAAAGTGGGTCGAGACCCCATATTAATGGGGTCACCAAAGCCGAAGCCCAAACCCAACTGCACAGGGCTCAGGTTACGGGCCCCCTGCCTGGGACTGAAGCCCTTGGGCTTGAGCTTTGGCCCTCCCATACTCAGGGCAGTGGGGTTTGGGCTTTGCCCCACCCCCACTTGGGGCAGTGGAGCTCGGGCAGGCTGAGGCTTTGGTCCCCCATCCTGGGATCATGTAGTAATTTTTGTTGTCAGAAGGGAGTTGCGGTGCAATGAAGTTTGAGAACCCCTGGTACAGGAAGTGTGGCATATCTGCACTTCCTGGAGGACTTATTCTATAGCATATCTTCTCTTTTTTAGATCCCATTTTAAAATATCCTAACTTAACTAAAACACTATTAACTTAAACTACAAACTATGACAAATATAAAAACTTAACTCTTCAGGTTGCTTAAACTCAACACTAACCTGTCTCAATCAGTCTCTTACAGCAGCGTTTCTCAACGGGGGGTCCACAAGCCCTTTCAAGGGGGCCAGAGGGCCCTGTGGCTGAAGCCCCAATCCCCAGCACCCCCACGGGGCTGAAGCTGGGAGACGCAGGGCTGAATCCCGGAGCCCTGAGCCCTGGTGTTCCCTGTGGGGCAGAAGCCCTGCGACCATGGGCAGAGTTGGGGACATGGAGGGCATTGCCCCCCACCCAAACTGCAGCGCAAGATCATGGCAGTCCAGGGGGCAGCTCCACACCTTCCCCCGCATCTCCTCCTGGCAAGGTCGGAGGCGATGCCGTGGAGAGGACAGCAGCAGCATGTCCTCCTCTCCTGCTGGTGCTCCAGGTTGAAGCTGCTCCTCAGATCCCAGCCCCCTTTGCTCCCACAGAGGCAGCCGGTAAGAGCCCCCTGGGTGGGGAGACCCAGCTCTGTGGCTGGCAGACCCCTCCGGGAACAGGGACAGCAGGGGAGTCCTCCCAGCACAGCCCCTAATATCCCTCTCCCTACACCCTGAGCTATGCCCACCCTGAGCTTCCCCCCCTGCCAGCACACAGCCCTTAGTACCCCTCTCCCTGCACCCTGAGCTACCCCGCTGCCTGCACACAGCTCCTAGCTACCCCTCCCTGCAGCCTGAGCTACCCCCTGCCCACACACATCTCCTAGCCACCCCCTCCTCGCACCCTGAGCTATCCCCTGCCCACACACAGCCCCTAGAACCGCTATCCCTGCACCCTGAGCTACCCCCCTGCCCGCACACAGCCCCAGATAACCCCTGCACCCTGCGCTAGCCCCCTGCCTGCACACAGCCCCAGATAACCCCCTCCCTGCACCCTGAGCTACCCCCCTGTCTTCACACAGCCCCTAGCTACCCTTCCCCACCCTCGCTCACTTTAACCGGGCTGGGGCAGGAGGTTGGGGTGTGGGAGGAGGTGTGGGCTCTGGGCTGGGGCCGAGGGGTTCACAGTGTGGGAGGGAGCTCTGGGCTGAGCCTGGGGCAGGGGGTTGGGGTGCAGAAGGGTGTGCGGGGTGCAAGCTCTGGGAGGGAGTTTGGGTGTGGGAGGGATCTCAGGGCTCGGGCAGGGAGTTGGGGTGCGGGATGAGTACTCTGGGAGGGGGCTCAGGGCTGGGGCACGGGATTGGGGTGTGGGATGCGGGCTCTGGGAGGGGGATCAGGGCTGGGGGAGGAAGTTGGGGTGCAGAAGGTCATGCAGGGTGCAAGCTCTGGGAGGGAGTTTGGGTGTGGAAGGGAGCTCAGGGCTGGGGCAGGGGGTTGAGTGCAGGAGGGGATGAGGGGTGCAGGCTCTGGCCAGGCGGCGCTTACCTTGGGTGGCTCCTGGTCCGTGACACAGCAGGGCTAAGGCAGGCTCCATGCCTGCCCTGGCCCCGTGCTGCTCCCAGAAGTGGGTGGCACGTCCCTGTGGCCCCTGTGGGGGGGTCAGGAGGCTCTGCGTGCTGCCCCTGCCTGCAGGCACCACCCCCACAGCTCCCATTGCAGTTCCCAGCCAATTGGAGCTGCAAAGTCAGCGCTTGGGGTGGGGGCAGCGTGCGGAGACCCCCTAGCCTCCACCCAGGGGCTGCAGGGACATGCCACCCACTTCTCGGAGCAGCACAGGGCCAGGGCAGGCAGAGAGCCTGCCTTAGCCCCGCTGCGCCACCGACTTTTAGTGGCCTAAAATCTCCCGGTTTGACTTCAGTAACCTCCAGGAGATAGAGCCCGATTCCGGGAGACTCCCGGCGAAATCGAGGGGAGGGGGTTGGCAACCCTAGCGACTTCTGGTTACCATGAAAAATGTTTTCATTTCAGTTATGCTGATCCTTTACTTTCCCACTATCATCTGTTTTCTCCTGTTGCAACTTGACCTAAACCAAGAAGATACATTTTTTTCAGGCAGGCACTCTCTTTCTTTTTTACATCTGTAAGGTGCCTACCACAATGAAGCACTGATTCCTAAATTAGGTCTCTAGGTGCTATTATAAATCATCATAATTTTAATTGGCTCTATGATTGCTTTTACTTGTGTCTCTAATGGGAATATTTGAGCTATTTTCTGAAATCTGCTGTTTTCAGTTTTTTCTACAGTTTAATTCATATTGTTTTTCTGTATCTTCTTTGCTTGTTACAACCTCCTTCTAATCTTCCATCCTCCCACTTTACTTCTATTATTTAAATGCCTTCTCTGTGTGGTATTAAGATTTTGTGACACTTTCCTCTTTTGTTTTGCTTGTGATTACTGACTAATTTTGTTGGTAGCCCCCAAAGTGCTTCCCACTTTTCAGTTTTGATTTCACATATATAATTGAAAACCTGCTGGTTTCCTTTAACTTTCATATTCTTTGAAAGCCTGATTTTCCAAAGTCCATATCTTTATGTTCTTGCCCTTTATGCAGATGCCCATTAGCATTTCAAATGTGATATTAAAATCACTAAATCCTCAGAAATGCTATAGAATTTTACCAAAGTGATAGGCTATTTAGACATACATTAGATACTGTAGATAAAACGGGAAGAGGAGGAGGAGTTGGTGGTGGTGGTGGTGTCAGTGATGCCCACAGTATAACTTTTAACCCAGAGGTTAGAGATTTCATCTGGGATATGGGTCATCCAGGTTCAATTTCCCCCCTCTCTGCCAGAGGGGGGGCGAAAGGATTTGAACATGATCTCCCATGTCTCAGGAGAGTGCTCTACCCACTGGGATATGGGATAGTCTGATATGGGGTAGAAGTTAGAGCACCCTCCTGAGAGGTGGGCGAACCCCTGTTTAAATCCTTTCTCCCCTACTGGCAGAGAGGAGGGAATTGAACTTTAGCATATGTATTGGATTGGGCCCCACATAGAGCGTAGGCAGCCAAACTCCTATCTTCCCCAGTTTGTGAGGCTTAGGCTGGAGTAGGGTTTCTATTTTTACTTTTAACCAACAAATACCAATAGAAAACCCCAATAAAGACAAGTGAAATAGGTATTTATCCAATAAACACCAGAAAAACACTGTATCTAAGGCAGGGATTGGCAACCTTTGGCATGCGGCTCGCAAGGGTAAGCCCCCTGGCGGGCCGGGCCGGTTTGTTTACCTGCCGCGTCTGCAGGTTCGGCCAACCGCGGCTCCCACTGGCTGCGGTTCGCCGTCCCAGACAATTGGGGCTGCAGGAAGCAGCGTGGGCCTGGAGCGGTGAACCGCAGCCAGTGGGAGCCGTGGTTGGCCGAACCTGTGGACGTGGCAGGTAAACAAACCGGCCCAGCCCGCCAGGGGGCTTACCCTGGCGAGCCGCATGCCAAAGGTTGCCGATCCCTGATCTAAGGGCTTGGCTACAAGGCACAGTAATGCAGGCTATGGGGGCGTGATTTGTAAAGCACAGTAACATACTGCACATTAAGCGGTCTGTGTCGACCCTGCCGGTGTGCATGAAAGGTTCCCTAGTGTACTTTAACGAAGTGCTGCTTGAAACAATATATACTGCTCTAATGAATAATGTAATATACAAAGAGAAAGCCCCAACTCCTTACCTCTCTGATTTTTGACATCTACATAAAATTCAAAAATTGCTAAAAATAACCTTCCCCAATGAAATAACTATCTCCCCGCCCCTCTACAACAAACAAACAAACAAACAAACAAACAAACAAACAAACAAACAAAACCCAAACCCAGACGCCCTAGGCAGGAGCAGGAGTTAGGAGTCCAGATCCCTAGAGGAAGGCAGCAGTGTGCATACCTAGAGACTGAAACATAGGTGCTTAGGGAACTTTTACTTTGAAAACTTAGGCACAAAGTGCGTTTAGGCACCTACTGGGTAAGGCAAGATTTTTGAGGATTTCAGTGGAGCCAACACTGGGACTCAGGTGCCTAAACTCGAGACTTAGACACTTAAATAACTTTGTGGATCTGGGTCTTAGTCCTTTAAAGGTCCACCAGCCATTAAGCCTGTACTCTCTCAAATTAATATCCCATCTGATTACATTATTATGGGACCTCAATTTCCTATCATTTACACCTATTTTACAAGGATATAACTCCACTGACTTCAGTTAGGTAACTCTTGATTTATTCAGCATAAATGAGAGGAGGATCAGTTCCATGTGTTTACTTGTTCAATTGTTCAATAATTGACACAAGGTGTACACTAATTACAGGGCAGGTGTACCTCAGGGCAGGTGAATAGTGGGATTTTTTATTACATGTAGCTTTCACAAAGAACTCGGCTTTACTCATACTTGCTTTATGCCAAATAAAAAAACCTAGTGTTTTTCAGGTAATGATTCAAGCGATATATTTTTTTATAAAATGTTTGCTAAATCAGGCAACAGTGGATCAGGAAATGTGATAACCATTTACATAACATATGGTAAGGAAAGCACTTCTGACTTCAGTCTAGGAACCTGATAACTCATTGCCGAGTCCTAGAACATGGCACATAACTTGATACCTGTCTAGTGGGAAGACCTCAGAACTGATGCAAAAATTATTAATAAAATTAGCATAATTTATCCTTTTTATGTTATTATAAACTTGCTTTTGCTTTTATTGATTTTTTGGAAAGATACTTACAGTTCATACATATGATGCTTGGAGAATGTGATAGTTCAAATGCTTATGTTAATTGCTTATTTAATTATATGAAATGTCAAGCTAGTGAAGGAAATTCCTGGAGGCCTGTTCTTTCCGTCAGCCTCCCTAAATGTTAAAGAAGTTAATACTATGTTTATTATCCCCAGTGGTATTTACAAAGGCTCTGAAATGCTGGTTTATAACTTCTATTTTGCTTTAACATTATATACTATTTTCTTTTGTACTATGTTTTGAAAGATATATGTAAACGTTAGTTACTGTGATTATGTTTGTATAGCATACTTGGTAGAAGTCTTTAATTGCAGGTTGTAAATGCAATTTGTAAGTGGTAGATTATGTAAAAGAATAAGGAGAAGTAATGTTTAGGATATATTAACCGAAGCAATAAACTAAGTCATAAAACTGGGCTTTTTTGCTCCCTCCTTTTTGCAAAGAAAACTGCAGTTCAAACCCACACAAAGAACTGTAGGGATATTCTTATTGAAAATGATATTTTTTTTAGGCACTCAAAAAGCCTTCATTCATTTAACTTTAAGAAATGCGTGTACAGTTGGGAAGTGTTTTGGTTACGTCTAACCCAATGTTTTCACTTAATGGTGAAAAAGCTTAAGCTGGTATATGTTTCTTTTGAGATGGATATTTGCAAATATTTTGTGTCTAAATGCAAGTCTCATATAATAACTGCTTGATACCTCTGTTATGTGACAAGTAAGATGTGTTATTTGATGGATGACTGTGACTGGTTATTAACGTAAGAATCTATTTGATTATAAAATTATTTATATTAATTGGGAAATTAATTAGTTATCTAGCAATGCTTAAGCAACTCCTTACCTCTCCAAGGATTGGTAAGAAGTAAGGACAATAACTTCTTTAATGTTGGTTCTGGTTTAAAGCCTTTCTATAAGAATTATTACAGTTTAAAAAGACTATTTTGTGAGCTAAAAGACCTTTATATGGGAAATAACAGTGTTTGGACACATCTGAAACAGAATTTCATCTCCTATTAAACCATGATGGAACTAAAGGGATCTCTCAGAAAATGGACTGAATAGAAGAAAGTTAAAAGTCTAAGGATGTGCTGGAAAGTTTCCCACCACAAGCACAAAGGCAATTAGAACCCCGCTGCATATGAATTAGCAGATTGTATATTCATGAGATGAAAATGCTAACAAGACAATCTCACAAAGGTGTTGAGAACCAATGCAAGGGTGACAGCAGCTGATATTTGAATCTTTTGGAGCCCAAAGAAGAGGTGTGCCTTCCTCCTTCAGGGAGATTATGGAAAGAGAAAAGTATAAATCTTTTTGAGTTGAGAAAGCAAACAGCAACCCTCTGTGTCCACCTCTCAACTTCAGCAGCACTCACAGCACCCTCCTCTAAGCTCAGCTGACTTCTACAAGAAAACAGCATCAGCAACCTGACAGCAACAGCAACCTGGCAGCTAAGAAGCAGCTTTCCAGACCAGCACTGTTTCTGCAACATGATGACATCACCGAGACTTCAGTATGACAGGAAAGACAAAATTTGCAAAAAGCATGGCCATGAAATTAAATTTATTTTTTTCTTGTAATGGTTATAACAGGATATTGAAATGCTATTGGAGTTTAAGGTATTAACTATGTCTCTTGCTAAACACCAGATTGTTCAGACTATGTGCTCCTGGACCTTGAGGAGACATCAGCTGAGCCTTGAACACACTCTCAATATTTAACAAGTAAGTTAATAATAGTGCTGGCAGGGGCAGCTCCAGGCACCAGGGCAGCAAGCGCGTGCTTGGGGCGGCAAGCCGCAGGGGGCGGCCTGCCGGTCGCTGTGGGGGTGGCAGGCAGGCCGCTTTCGGCGGCATGCCTGTGGGAGGTCCGCCGGTCCCACGGCTTCGGTGGCGGGGACGCCGATGGCGCGGCACCGGTGGACCTCCTGCAGGCATGCCACCGAATCCGCAGGACCAGCGGACTGCCCGCAGGCATGCCGCCGACAGCTGCCTGCCTGCCGTGCTTGGGGCGGCAAAAAACATAGAGCTGCCCCTGAGTGCTGGTAATGTCTAAAATTGCTTAAGGAAACCCTGTTCTTCTTCAAGAGGAGTTGGGACATTTTCCTTTCCCCTACTGAAAAAACGTATCAAAAATGCCCTATGGTTTTAACTCTTAGCACAAGATGATCAATATAGTGATTGTATTAAATAGGACTCATCTGGTGCAATGATCCAAGAGTCTGACAGGGACACACAAACCGGCCAGATCACAATCATCTTCAAGGAAAGAAAGAAAGATGGAGAAAGTCAAGGAAAAGGAAAAAAACAGACAAAAAGTGAAGACTTAAAGAAGACTAAGAAGAAAGCTGGGGACAGTAAAATAAAGATGGATTGTCAAAGATGCTTTCTCCCCATCTCCAGGGGATTTACAGCATCTGCATGCTCCCTTACCATGAGCTGAACCTAGTGGTTTTGTCTAGCACCAAGGGAGTTGCAGTGGCTATGTTCCCTCCGTATTCTCCTCGGGAGGGTCCTTTGTGTTTGAGCACAATGGGGCCTCAATCTTGATGAGAACCTCTGGGTATTATTAAATAGTAATTATAAAGCTCAAATGCCTCCATCTATTCCTGCTGGAGCCTTGTGCCTCCATACCCTTCCCATTATGCCCAATGACTGAGGAGCTACACTCTGGGCCTTGGGTGGAAGTGTATTTACTGATCCCTCAATGCTGACTCTGAGGGAATATTTGGACCATTCACATTTGCAGTTTGCCATCTGAGTATTAAAATATATTCTGACTTTTCAGGATTATATTCCTATACAATTGTCTTTCCCTGATTCAGTAAAATCTGTTCTTTCCTACACATTATATGCATGGACCTAATTTATTTTTTGGCTCTTCTGAGCAGGTCCGAGGATCCCATTGTCTAGCAGTTTATTCTTCCTAAATAAAACCTAATTATCTCATTTTTCAAATCAGTATCCAGTGTTGTGTTTGACCAAAGATATTTAGTGATATCCACCTTTTGTGTTCTGCGTTTAGCTCTCCTACTTCAAAACACATTTTGTTAACTGTTATTTTGGCTATTATCTCTAAATTCCTAGTTGATAGGTACAATTACAAATGTTTGAGAGTGGTCTTTCTACATATTTCTTCACATATTAAGACAATCTGGAAAGCTATTTGAAAGAAACTGTATAGTTCTTCTGTATAGTCGACAGTATTATATGTACTGTCTAGTTTCACTAAAAGTATCAAGTACTGTCTCTACAGTCAACTTATTTTTCTGTCACAGTTGGGGAGAGTAGGGTTATATTATGTTATCACCAATGTCCCATAACAGACAATCAGATTTAAGACCACTTTTATATTTCAGTGTTAGGGAAGGAGGATCAAACAGAGCTGCTACCTTATTACAAACTACACTAACCAAGCCTTTTCAAACCCAATGGCACTGGGACTGACACAGGAATGCCTTTGTGCTCCCTGTAGAAGGGGGTAATTCTGAGTCCTGTGCAGCACTCAGTGTAAGGTGGAATAGGAATACTCTAACTTCTGTTCCAGCTGCCATGGCTTCCAGGAATAAAAAAATAACCATAGTTCAATGCACTCCAGCCATCTATCCTCTCAATGCGTGATCCACCCCCAATATGCTCTCTGCTCCCATTGCTGGGGATAGGAGATATCTGCACAGGAGATATTCTCCGGGGTGCTGTTTCTACCTCTTCATGCTGCCAAAGTGTAACTGAAAATTGGGCTCAGTGGTTCAAAATCATCATTGGAAGGGTGAAGAGATACATTTGGCTATTTACACTTTTCACAGTCTTTGCGATATATTACTTCTATTTCTGAGTCTGAATATAAATTGTATTTTGCTATCTGTTTCCTACCAAAATGCTTCACATTTACATATAAAGCCACTTTGGGAGGGTGTTTTGTTTTTTGGGTTTTTTGTTGTTGTTTACAGATGGACAACTGGTTAGCTTACATTTCTTGCCATACTGAGATCATTAGAAATGCCATAACAGAGAGTGTAAATTGTATTTATTTCAATGGCTATTTCATATGGCATTTATAACAGTCTGAGGTAAACTCAAGTTTTTCAGAGATTTGATATGGCCCCTGAGAGTATTTCAGTATGTAAATTTTTGACAGTTTCCTCAAAATAGTTCACTGGAGTCTCAATGAAATAAAGGCAAATAAATGTCTTTGACAGTGATGGAATTTAGAGCTGCAAAGGGCTACAAGGATTTACTAGGTTTGTTGTATGTCTGTTTATGATCTGATTAAGCTTTCAGCTAACCTAATATTGACTTTAAGCAGATTTGAAAGA
Organism: Emys orbicularis; assembly: GCF_028017835.1. NCBI lineage: Eukaryota > Metazoa > Chordata > Testudines > Emydidae > Emys > Emys orbicularis. Next base: position 47,989,600 of record NC_088683.1, read on the forward strand.
ATCTTTTTGGAAGCTATGTCTAAGAACACAGATGCTGTACACAGGATCACGTACACTGGTAACTTAATGGCGTAAAATAATGTAAATTGCACCAACTTGACTGTTAGTGAGTGTGCAAAACAAGTGTAATGCAAAGAAGTTTAGTATTCTCTGGGCAGTAAATTCAGTTTTGTATACACATGTGAAACTTCAGTTGCAGCCAACGGAAACTGCACATGCTTATGAACAGAATCAATTTCAGGCAGTGTCGATGTAAGTTAAACTATCTATGTTAGATTTTGCTCTTGCATTCCCTTGTGTAAATGGGAAATCTGTCCCTTTTTTGAGTGGGAGACAGGGGGAGAGCAACTTTTCCTTGATGTTGATTGTTAAATAATAATCGAAGTAAAATTGATTATGAGCAAAAATTAAACAGAAAAGTAAGGACAAATATACAGAGTTTAAGAGCATTTTGCTAAATGCTCAAGCCAAAATTATTCGCTTGCAAAGAAGGCTGCTCTGGTTAAAAAAAAAACCCTAGGTAAAATAGGATGTGAAAGCAGCAATAAAAATAAAAATATCACTATGTAGCAAGTGGAAAATTAGGATGTTGATGCCAACAGATATAAATTAGGTGTTAAGAAATGCAGGCAATTGATAATGGAAATTAAAGTAATCAGTGAAAACATCTATGGTCAGTAGAGTTAAGGATATAAGAACCAATGTTTTAAACCAAAGTAATACTAACAATTTTAGTCCATTACTAGATGGAAATGGCAAAATTGTCAGTGATGCAGAAAACTGACTTGTCCAATAAATATTTCTTTTCTGCATTTGGAACAATGCCAGAGGATACATTCATATTATACAATGATGTATCACTGTAGCATCTGCTGAACTGAAACTTTAAAACACACACACACACACACGCAGACACAAAACCCCACAGGTCTGGATAACTTACACACACGAGTTATGAAATATTTGACCACGAAGCTCTCTGGAGCATCAGAATTAACTTTGAATAAGTCTTGAACTGAGGAAGTTCTAGAGGACTGGAAGAAAGACTTTTTTTGCCTTATTTTAAAAGGGTAAATAGGATGACCTAGTTAATTACAGGATGGTTAGCAAAATAATGAAATTGCTGATGTGGGATGCTGTAAATAAAGAATTAAAGGATGAAATAAAATGAATTCCAGTCAATGTGGTTTAATGCAAAATAGATCAAACAAACCCGATGTTGCATTCTGAGATGAGATCACAAATTTGGCTGATAGTAGTATGTTGACATAGTACTGCATGCCATTCTGATTTAAAAAAATAGCACTATAAAAATCAATATAGCAAATATTAAATAGATTAAAATCTGGCCAAGTGATATAACTCAACTCAATTTTTAATGAATAATTATCCTTTACCACATTTTTAGGTGAGTCATTAGTCCCCTTTTTATTTTTCTAATAAAAATTAACATACCAGGCTTGATCTGGATCTTACATCCAACATAACTGTTAACTTTGGCTGAGTTATTCCTGAGTTATTCCCCCAAGAGTAGAATTACTCCCACAATTTGCTTTTATTCATGTTTCTTGATCTTTATACATTTAGTGCTTGATCCAAAGCCCATTGAAGCCAATGGAAGTTTTTCCAGTATCTTCAATTGACTTTGGAACAGGCTTTTGGTTTTGATATGTTTCAAATGAATAGAGGTAGTCCCACTTTTCTCTTGCAGTCTGCCAGTGTCTCTCTAGGGAGTCTTATTGGAAACCTAGGAAAGGAAAAGGGACTTTGTTCAATGAATGTGCTGTTTGAATCCCTACAGGACAAATTAGTTTCCCTATTGGAATCTTACCAAGACTAGAAACTTAGGTGAAAGCTCATAACCAACTGTGATATGTACATTGGCTGCTTCAGAGCCCAGCTCAGTGCTCATCAAGATACTAGACCAGTTGAAAATAAACACAAACTATATAGCACCTGTGCATACAATTTACATATTAACCTCTGCTGATACTTGTCTTACTCCAACTTTCCAACCCTATCAATATTCTTCAGTAGGAAAAAAAAATCATTATCTTCAATGCAGTATGACTGGAAGCTGTAGGAATTCTGTCCTGATTCAAACTCTGTCTTAAATGCTAGCAAGACAACTGGCTCATTACATCCCCTTGGGTCTGATAGAAGTTCATGCTGCCAGCAATGTATTGGAGCTGGTTAGTCTTCCTGAACACGGTGGTATTTCATTTTTATTTATTTCTGAGAAACCAAAATGATGATTTAGAAAAACAGTGTAGCACATACTCTACTTAACTATAGGCAAGGCCAACACTTTCTTTATACATAAGGGAAGGAGGAGAAGTCTACAGCTTAGCTTACTGCTGTGCACTTCAGGACTTCCACTGCACTGTAGCAGTGTCCACACAGCAAGTTAGTGTACATCCAGCTGGTGCACTATAAAGTCATACCTTGGCTTGCCACACATCAACTTGCCATGTAGACAAGCCCTACATTTCTATGGTTTTCAATGTTATTGTTTGCTAGGTGGTGCAGCATCTAGCTTCTCTTTTTTCTTAGTTCTTATACTTTTCATCCAGTGTCCAGACTGAAAAAAAAATCACCAAAATTGGTTGAGGCCTAGAATTTTCTTGCATGGAGACTCTGAGTCCTAGGGTCTGAACCAAAGTCCTTTGAAATCAGTGGAAAGTCCCTCATTCATTTAAATGAGCTTTGGATCAAGACCACAAGCAATGATCATCTCAGAAAAGAGATAAGGCACACTGATGAGAAAATGTGTATACATCTTAGGTGGACACTGCTCATTATGCTATACCTATTGGGCATGAACAAAGAGAATTCTGTTCCCATTGCTGTTAATTTGGCACCTTTTAGGACCATTAAATCCATAAAAGGGACTTTAAGTTTAGTATTGCAATGCCTGATATTTAAGTGCCCTGCTGTCTAGTTGAATCCATAGTCCCAAATTAGGCATTTAGGTGTCCTATACAGTGCATGTGGAGTTGGGTGCCTGACAATGGGATTTGCAAGGTCCAGGGTGCTAAGTGAGAAGCTCCCTTAACAGGCTGATAGGAAAGTCAAAGGAGAAGGGTGTGGCCCAACCTCAGTCCCTCAAAGGGAGTTAGATATCTGTTTTTGGACTAGATGGGGGCACCTCCCTCCACTCAGGATTCACCACTGCATATCTTCTACTGGAGTTACGTGCCTCCTCCTAGTCATCCCTTTCACAAACAAACAAACAAACAAACACTGAGGAGGAAGTGTCCCCCTTATATCCAATATCCCAGTAGTTAGAACACTCACCAGGATGTGGAAGACCCAGCTTCAAATCCCCATCTGCACGATGTGGAGCAGGGTCTCCCATTTGCATTCCTCCCAACATTTCAAGTGCCTAAAGCAGGATGCAGAGCTGCTCAGATTTGACCAATCCATCCCTCCATCAATGGAGATGGAGGAGCAGATGGGTAAGATTGGATTATGTTGCCATCTAGCACACAGTATCACAATACCATTCAGATTTGGCCTAGCCACAGAGGCAGGGGGCAGATGGGCCAGACCTGAGTGGCACTGCAACCCCGTGTGCCAGATTGCAACACCATTTGGGTTGGGGGATCTCTAACATTCTCTGGGGGCAAACTGCTCTTCATCTGGTACAGGGGGACTTTGGGGTCATATCAGGACAGTCCTGCGAAACCTGGAACAGTTGGTATGGCTATAGGGCATTCTGGGTAGGGTATCTCTCAGTCTTTCTGTTGAAAGTATTCCACTTTGTATGAAATACTTAAATATTTAGTGTGTGTGTGTGTGTGTGTGAGTGAGTGAGAGAGAGAGAGAGAGAATGACTCTATAGCCAAATAATTAGTGCACTCAGTTGGGAGACTCAGGCTCCATAGAATCATAGAATCATAGAAGATTAGGGTTGGAAGAGACCTCAGGACGTCATCTAGTCCAACTCCCTGCTCAAAGCATGACCAACACAAATTAAATCATCCCAGCCAGAGCTTTGTCAAGATGGGCCTTAAAAACCTCTAAGGTCAAGTATCAAAGGGGTAGCCGTGTTAGTCTGGATCTGGATCTTTGCTGCTTTCTAAGGATGGAGATTCCACTGCCTCCCTAGGTAACTCATTCCAGCACTTCACCACCCTCCTAGTGAAATAGTTTTCCTAATATCCAACCTAGACCTCCCCCACTGCAACTTGAGACCATTGTTCCTTGTTCTGTCATCTGGCACCACTGAGAACAGCCGAGCTCCATCATCTTTGGAACCCCCTTCAGGTATTTGAAGGCTGCTATCAAATCCCCCCTCACTCTTCTCTTCTTCAGACTAAATAAGCCCAATTCCCTCAGCCTCTCCTCATAAGTCATGTGCCCCAGCCCCCTAATCATTTTCATTGCCCTCTGCTGGACTCTCTCCAATTTGTCTAAATCCTTTCTGTAGTGGGGGGCCCAAAACTGGACGCAATACTCCAGATGTGGCCTCACTAGTGCCGAATAGAGGGGAATAATCACTTCCCTCGATCTGCCGGCCAAGCTCTTACTAATGCAGCCCAATATGCCGTTAGTCTTCTTGGCAACAAAGGCACACTGTTGACTCATATCCAGCTTCTCATCCACTGAAATCTCCAGGTCCTTTTCTGCAGAATTGCTGCTTAGCCAGTCGGTCCCCAGTCTGTAGCAGTGCATGGGAGTCTTCTGTCCTAAGGGTAAGACTCTGTCCTTGTTGAACCACATCAGATTTCTTTTGGCCCAATCCTCCAAATTGTCTAGGTTACTCTGGACCCTATCCCTACCTTCCAGCATATCTACCTCTCCCCCAGTTTAGTGTAATCTGCAAACTTGCTGAGGGTGCAATCCATCCCATTATCCAGATCATTAATGAAGATGTTGAACAAAACTGGCCCCAGGCCTGATCCCTGGGGCACTGCGCTTGATACCGGCTGCCAACAAGACATCGAGCCATTGATCAGTACCCGTTGAACCCGATGATCTAGCCAGCTTTCTCTCCACCTTATAGTTTTTTAACGTGCTGGGAAGAATACTTGTGGGAGAACGTATCAAAAGCTTTGCTAAAGTCAAGGTATATTATGTCCAACGCTTTCCACATATCCACAGAGCCAGTTATCTCATCATAGAAGGCAATCAGGTTGGTCAGGCATGACTTGCCCTTGGTGAATCCACGTTGACTGTTCCTGATCACCTTCCTCTCCTCCATATGCTTCAAAATAGATTCCTTGAGGACCCGCTCCATGATTTTTCTGGGGACAGAGGTAAGGCTGACCAGTCTGTAGTTCCCCAGATTCTCCTTCTTCCCTTTTTTAAAGATGGGCACTATATTTGCCTTTTTACAATCATCCAGGACCTCCCCCTATCGCCATGAGTTTTCAAAGATAATGGCCAATGGCTCTGCAATCACATCAGCCAACTCCTTCAGCACTCTCAGATGACTTGCAACACCCATGGAGTTGTGCATGTCCAGCTTTTTAAAATAGTCCTTAATCTGTTCTTTCACCTCTGAGGGCTGCTCACTTCCTCCCCATACTGTGCTGCCCAGTGCAGCAGTCAGGGAGCTGACCTTGTCTGTGGAGACCGAGGCAAAAATAGCACTGAGTAATTCAGCTTTTTCCACATCATCTGTCACTAGGTTGCCTCCCCCATTCAATAAAGATCCCACACTTTCCCTGACCTTCTTCTTGTTGCTAATATACCTGTAGAAACACTTCCTTTTACCCTTCACATCCCTTGCTAGCTGCAACTCCAATTGTGCTTTGGCCTTCCTGATTATATCCCTGCATGCTCAAGCAATATTTTTATACTCCTCCCTAGTCATCTGTCCAAGTTTCCACTTCTTGTAAGCTTCCTTTTTGTGTTTAAGCTCACTGAAGATTCCACTGTTAAACCAAGCTGGTCGCCTGCCATATTTGCTATTTTTTCTGCACATCGGGATGGTTTGTTCCTGTGCCCTCAATAAGGCTTCTTTAAAATACAGCCAGCTCTCCTGGACTCCTTTCCCCCTCATATTAGCCTCCCAGGAGATCCTGCCCATCAGTTCCCTGAGGGAGTCAAAGTCTGCTTTTCTGAAGTCCAGGGTCCATATTCTACTGCTTTCCTTTCTTCCTTTTGTCAGGATCCTGAAGTCGACCATCTCATGGTCACTGCTGCCCAGGTTGCCACCCACTTCTACTTCCCCTACCAATTCTTCCCTGTTTGTGAGCAGCAGGTCAAGAGAAGCATGGCACCAAATTGTTTCCTCCAGCAATTGCACCAGGAAGTTGTCCCCAATGCTCTCCAAACACTTCCTGGTTTGTCTGTGCACTGCTGTATTGATCTCCCAGCAGTCTCTGTTCTAATGAATATTTATAACAATTTCAACTGGAGAGACTGTGGGACGTACACTGTAACCCAGTGGTTAAGGCACTCATCTGGGAGATAGGAGACCTGGGGTCAAGTGCCGACTACAAATCAGGTAGTGTGGGGACTTCAACCCGTGTCTCCAAAATCCCAGGGGAGTGCTCAAACCACTAGGCTTTTAGATATAAGGGGACCTCCTTGTCAGTTGTTTTGGGTGGGGCCCAATCCAATAGGCAGTCTCTGAGAATGGCTACTGGATACGGGTAAGGTATGAGGAGAAACAAAAAGTTTGAGGGTCCCGCTGGAGCTTAGGCATGAAATTGTTCGATCAGGACTTAGGCAGCATTGCACATGCCCCCGGTGGAAATTTAGCCATCTGTGGGGTTAGACAGAAGCTGAGTGGGAGGTTTGATGAGGTAAAGTTTGGATTTAAGTGCCTAAAGTGGCAGTTAGGTGTCTAAATCCTTTTATCTAGCCAAAGGAAAGAGAAAAATAAAGAAATAAATCTTAAAGAGTCTATCATGCCATTTTGTTGGAGACCTTCATTTTCAAATGGTATTTATACCTCTGTGGTGACACTCACCACTTCAGTTTTATTACTCTCCAGTCTCCTGCAATTTCCTCACATAAGTGTCTTGGTCTTGTATCCAATTCAGAAGAATGTGTGCTGGATCTTTTCCTAAATCCAAAACAGAGTTTAATTTCTTCCGAATTAAGAGTCAGATGTAAGCAGTAGGCAGGATGATTAACCAGCCCAGCCAGTGCCTGCGCAGGGTGTACTTATCTTATACCCAGAGGGAAATTATGATCCAATAATTTATAATAAAAGCTGTTAAAGAATACACATAGCCAGCTGTCCTGTTATTTTAAAGAAATGCTGTTTTTGTTTAACATTTGCCATTGAAGCCACTAGCTGGTGAGTAAAAACATGACACACTGAAATCAGGTTATATACAAAGCTGCAACCATAAATCAATGACTGCAGTTGTTTTAAAGGGTACATCTTATGGAAGCCACCTGTGCCAATAAAAACTGGAATGATGGAGATCAAAACATTGGGTAAAGTTTGTTTCACCCAAATTCAGTTTTATGACCACCATACTATAGAATATATTAATAGAGGTTTAAATTCACACTCTGCTGGAAAGGTCAACAGCAATGCCAGTACTTACATGCATGGATGCTCTCTGGGATGCAGGTTGGAAGAGAGTATGAAATTAATGGAATATTGGGAAGGGAAAAATATGATCTTGATTTTGGGGAAAGAGGGAAGCATGTGGGTTTTTTGGGGTATTTTGGGGGAGGGAGCACTGTCACACAGACTCTGAAAAGGAATTCTAAACCAATCACACATTACTCATAGACAAAGCCAAGCACAAGAGACATACAGATCTATGGAAAAATAAACACTTGAGCACAAAACCCTACTTCAGTTTTCTCACCACTCTAAAGAGCCCTTTGGATTTTATTCAGTCTTTTAAGGTTCCTAGAGGCACAGTAAGATTTATTGGGCTACTGGGCACAAAGAACATTTGCCCCCCCTCCCCCCCCGGGGCACCAGAACTGGGGGGGGGGGGCATGTCCACCCACTTTTTAACATGGGTGTAGTAGCCTTGGGCAGGTGTGGAGTGGTGGTGGCAGGGGCTGCACTTTGTGGTGAGGAAGCTGACAAGGGGATCAGTTCCCCTGCTGTGAAGTGCAGCTCCTGCTAGCAGCACGAGCCTCTTCCAATGGGGGGGGCTGAGGTGGGCCTTAGCCCCCTTGCCAATGGGCCCTGCCCCCTGCTCCTCCTCTTCCCCTGAGGCCCTGCCCCCGGCCAGCCCAGAAGCTAGATCCGTGCCATTGTAAAAGCCACCCAATGAGCCTGAGCCGGTGTGGGGAGCCTTGAACCCTCCACCTGCCCTGGGTGGTGCACCCTGGGAGACAGTGACATGGGCTAGGGGCTGATCTCGGGCCCCCTGGCCCCCTGCCCAGGGCAGATGGAGGGTCTGGGGCTCCCCACAGCAGCCTGAGCTCCCTGCGTGGCTCTTACCATGGCCCAGCTCCGGCTTCCGGCCTGGGCAGGGGGCGGGGCCCCAGGGGGAAGAGGAGGAGCAGGGGTTGGGGCCACCATTCCAGCAACAGTGCTCCCCCCCACTTCTACACAGGGTCTGTGACTCCTGTGTGGCCCCTAAATTGGCTGGGGCTCCTGGGCATGGGCCCCAGATGCCCATGCACTAATCCACCACTGCCTAGGATCCTCCTTCTCCCACACAGCTTTGTCCTCCTGGTTTCGGTCTCCTCTCTAAAATAGGCAGTAAAAGAACTTCCCTTCCTCAGTGGCTTCAAGTCTCTCATCACATGGGCTGTTGCTTGGTTACAAGCCCATAGATGGAGAATTGTTTCATCTAGGCAGCAACTAGCTCATTTTCCTGAATGGGAGACTAAGTTAACAGCCCTTGATTGCTCTGCATTGTTAGTCCTCTGCTAACACTCCTTGGAATTCCAGTCCAAGATGGAAGAAAAAAGGCAACAGTGAAGACACAAAGCAGTATACACACAAAATGGCATTCACAAAAGAAAATAGAGTTTGTAGTTTGATATGGATATGTACAGCCATCCACTGATCCATCACATACGCACAACATTAAGCAGCTACATCTAAAAATCGTACACTCTGGGGGCTCTCAACCTTTCCAAGAGTCTGATTTGTCTTGCATACCCCAAGTTACATCTCACTTTAAAACTACTTGCTCACAAAATCAGACATAAAAATACAAAAGTGTCACAGCACACTATTACTGCAAAATTACTTACTTTCTGATTTTTACCATATAATTATAAAATACATCAATTGGAATATAAATATTGTAGTTACATTTCAGTGTATAGTATATAGAGCAGTATAAACAAGTCATTGTCTGTATGAAATCTTAGTTTGTACTGACTTCACTAGTGTTTTTTATGTAGCCTGTTGTGAAACTAGGCAAATATCTAGATGAGGTGATGTACTCCCTGGAAAACCTCTGCGTCCCCCCATGGATATGCATACCCCTGGTTGAGAACCACTGGTACACTCAAATGATTAGTAGAGGCATTAAATGACCATAACAAATTCTTTCATTTATAAGGCTCCTAAACCAGGAAGATATCTACCCCTTTCAGACCTTCTGCAATTGTTGTTTTAAGAAATCAAAAAGAAAGGCTAGGGAGAGCCAACGAGCCTTTGTGAAAAATCTGTATCACATTGTTTTATACAAAAGAATAGAGTCTGGCTTCACCTTCCATACTCAAGTTATTCCCAAACCCTTTACAAAGTTGTGAATTAAAATTTAATAGTGCAGTGACTTTGTAAATGCACAAATCAGTTATAATCTATTCCCTCATGCACACACAGCCTTGAACATTAGGGATTGTTTTATGGAGAGAGGGTACAATAGAACTGATTGAAATGTCTTAGATGGTGAAAATGGTGAAAATGTCTTAGATTTTTTACGTGAAAACATCTGTTGAAATTAAAAATTTCCTAAAAATTTCAACAAACCCATAGGTTAGTTAGCAGAAATCAGTACCTCATGGTTATCCTCTTCACTGCAGTGCTGATCAGGTGCAAGTTAAAGATGGAACAAGAAGTGAAGGAAAATCCAGTGATTCATTCAAAGGGGAAGTTGATGTCAGATTACTCTACCCGTACAGTATATTTTTTGCACTACTATGTAAAAGTCAGTGGACATATCAAATACATTTCCTGTACTTTGGCACCTTCTAGATAAATTCCATAGGAAATGACCAGATGTCTAAGTGATCTATAGCTGCTTGATTTTGAACTGGCTGTTCTGGTTTCCTCATGGCTTTTATTAGAATGTACACATCTCCTGTTTTTAAAATTCACAGCAATTTCATCATCATTTTCAATTTACTTTCTTCCAAATGCAGTGCTGATGTTAGAAGCCAAGAAATCTCCTCAAGTTAGTGCCATCATCTGAATCTATACATCTTACTTTGTGCAATACTGCAACAAGCTACTTTAATAAATGTTGCAGCACGTTAGCCAAAGTTGATTTCTAAATCATATTTCAGGGGATATTGAAGACAATTTTGAAAGTAAAACTTTAAGGGCCATATTCTGCTTTCAGTTGCTGTAGTGTAAATGAGAGAAGAATTTGGCCCTACAGTCATAAATTATAATAGCTGAAAATGGAAACTATTCTCAACAGCAAGCATATATTTGGTTTCCACACCTATATTTCTAAGCAACTCATTAACTTTGACCTGTATTTCAATTTTGTAGCTTTCCAAAACAGGGGATTTTAGAAGTGCAGTTGAATGAATTAGACAAAAATTAGCATGCTTTGTATAATATACCCCACATGAAGTTCTTTTAGACCATTCTCTCAGAGGCATGTTCATTATTACCATACTGCGTTGAGGACAGGATAGGAAAAAAGATGATGGTATGCTTTTTTTTCTTTTCAGTATTTGAAGGAAAGAATGTTTGGCCTCTCTTGTGGATGCATGTTTGTCATTTCCTTTCATCTGTTTCCAGGAAATACTGTATAGACTTGTAATCTTTAAGCTTAAGAATTATGAGGATTTAAAGGATTGTTCTACATTTAAAGTCAAGAGATAACATAGACTTATTTTTTCTCCTAGTGAAAAGGAAGCAAAGACGTAGAAAATGAAGGGAAGATTTTATCTCAAGAGTTTGTTAATCTTCATTTCCTAACAAAAGAAAATACCTTAAATTCTTCTTTTTTAAAATTTTTACTTCAAGAATAATCCATTTTAAAACTAAAGGTGGTAGTATTCTCCCTCTGAGATATTTATTATATCTTATTTAATAAACATTAAAACATAATTTATACAGTACATTCTGATTGCAGTCTCTATTCTTAAATGAAGAGCATGTTAAAATAATTAGTCTTCTTTTTGCATCTAGAAAGCCGACATTGCATTTTTCTGCATTTACATAGTGAAATAAAAAAGTAGATATGGGGTTGAGATACTTGGGCTGGATCATTGCCCATGAATATCATGCCAATGCCCTTATCTATTGATATGCTAAACCTCAGGCCATTCCCGTCACCCTCCTGGTTGTGAGCTTTGCCCATATAGGGGCCAAGACATTCCTAAATTGTGACTTGCAGCTGTCTGATATCTGGAGGTGGAAAAGGGAATGTGGAATGCGAAGGAGGTTTGGCTCCCCAAACTAGATAATCTCCCAAGATCCAGAGACCTTGTGTCCCTCTTCTTGTCACCCCAATGACCCTCCTTCTGCGGCAGCTGACTTCTCTGTTGGGAGGAAGGGTGTGATGTGGATGTCATTGCCTGAAGAAGAACTGCATCCAATCAGATGTCCCAGCAGTAGATCATGTCTGAAGAGCAGATGCACTTCCATTCTTCACTCTTGACCCCCAGCTCCAAAACCTGTGGAAGTGCATTTCATACATTGTAGATTAGGAAGAAATCAAGGACTGGGTGGGAACATGCCATGGATTTCACCAGGGCCGGCTCTAGGTTTTTTGCCGCCCCAAGCAAAAAATTTTTTGTCTGCCCCCCACCCCAGCCCTGGGCTCCCCCCGCACCCTTCTGCCGCCCCAGCCCTGGGCTCTCCCCCCCCCCACCCACACCCCCTGCCGCCCCAGAGCTGGGCTCTCCCCCCCACCTGCACCCCCTGCTGCCCCAGCGCTGGGCTATCCCCCCCCACCCCACCTGCACTCCCTGCTGCCCCAGCCCTGGGCTTCCCTAATCAGTGCTGACTCTGCCTGCTCCCCTCTCGCCTCCAGCCGGTCCAGCGCTGGCAGGGTCAGGGTAAGCAGCGGGACTCCCGGGCTGTGCCTCAGCTCAGGGTCCCTCCAGCCGGGGCTCCCGCCTCCAGGACCGGCCGGGACCTGGGAGGGCAAAGCCGGGGGACCGCCCGGCAGAGGGCTGAGGAGCCAGGGCAGGGCAGCCCCATTGATTTTGAGCAGAGCCCTGGAAAGTGGGACATGGGCCCCGCACGGCAGCACCCCGGGCACCGGTCCCCACTATGGCCCCGCTGCTGCTGCTGCTCCTGGCCACCCTGCCACAGTCCCTGGGTGGCTCGGGCCGCTTCGCCCAGCCCTGGCTGCGGCGCTGGGGGGCGGCCACCCTGCGGCACCTGCAGGCGGCTCCGTGCACCCCGCAGGGCGGCCCCCACCCCGAGTGTCCCGCGCTCAGAGCCCGCCTGGCCATAAGGTGTGGGCGCTGCTCCCCGACGCAAACCGCAGCAGCCCCAGGGCGCCCCCAGTGCAGGATGTGCTGTTGCTGCCAGGGCCGGCTCTGGGCTTTTGCCACCCCAAGCAACAACAACAACAAAAAAGGCTAGCTGGAATGCCGCCCCTGAAAATGTGCCTCCCTAAGCACCTGCTTGGTTTGCTGGTGCCTGCAGCCGGCCCTGAATTTCACACTCCCCATTCTTTTTGTTGCTTCTGTTGCTGGGAGCCATTTGATTTGGCTGTCCCTCCCCATGTGAAAACAGAGAACACTGTTCATAGGTGTTTCATTAGCAAAGGGAGATACTGAATTCAGGTTAAGTTGAACATTTGGACTGCTGTCCATGTGGCTGAGTTACTTCAAGCCTAACACTCTGGGTACCCTGTTAGCCTGGTGTCCTCGAAGCAACATGGGACCCAATCAGGTGGTGGTCCCTTTGATCCCGTTGACACCTGGCTGAGGCGTTGTGGCGTTGTCTCTGGGGAACTTGTTTGAGACTGCCCTGCAGAACATGTTGTAACATGTCCTGGGTAATATCATACAGTGGAATCTTATGTCTTTATATACAACGTTGCCACACATATTTTACCAGGACAATAATGGTCAGCAAATCATGAGTTTTTGAATGATACCTTACACAGTATGCTTTGTACAAAATTTAACATAGTCTTATAAAAGGGGTGAACATAGGGGTATATACTGTTACACCGGGTACTACTGCACCCCTCATAATGCCTTTAGTCCATTCCTGTTGACTCTTTAATGCCTAGATACTCACGGGAATGCCTGTCTCCAGAGCTGCTAAGTTCTTGGCTGACCTGTCATATTCTTTGACCTGCTTTCCTTGATTGTTGGCCATCTCCTCTTGGCAGTGTCTCCATCCTTCTGGCTGCCTCAAGTCTCCCCTCATTGGTAACAACATTTTGGTCCTTTGTCCCATCTGTGCCTGCACTGGATTGTCTCGGCATCCCACTGATGGGATATTCCTGTGTGCCAAAAATGATAACAAGGTCTGAACCAGAAAAAACAGCCTTGTGTAACAGTTTCTTAGCTGTTTCCACAGCTGATTCCACCTCACTAGTACTCTGTGGCATGCTGGGGAGGAGATGTGGTGGTCAAACTCCCATTTGTATGCAAATTCCTTGAATTCTTCCAAGGCAAATGAGGTTCCATTGTTGGCAAATACAGTGTCCGGAATGCCATATCTTACAAAGTGGACCTTCAGTTTGTCAATCACTGACTTGCTTCTTATATCAGTCAAGACATTGACCTCCCAAAAGTTTTAACAGCAGTCCACTGCAATCAGAAAGTATTGCTTTTTCTTGAAGATAGCTAAGTCCACTACTGCCTTTTCCCATGGTCCAGTGGGAAGCTCTGGGTAACAGTTTGTTGGCAGTTATCATATGACTGGCATGTGTCACACCCTTCTATCAAGTAGGGGAGTTGTGTATTCATTCCCAGCCAGTAAACACAGCCAGGTGTGGACAGACCTGGCTCAGAAAATGGATCATTCCTATGACAGGAGTGTTTCACATCCACTGGAGCTAGTTTGTCTGACTGCCTTGACCTTGTTGGGATCCATTTTCAGTTCCTCTCTGTTGTGAACAGATGTCCAATGTATGTCATCTCAGACTGTTTGAGTCACATTTTTTTCTGAGTTGAATTTTATGTTCTTGTCCCTTTACCACTGTAGAAAAGCTTGTAGTTTTCCGTCATGGTCTCATTCAGATTCTGTATCACTGCGCTCTTCAGCTACAATGAAGATATCTGCAATTATTTTCACCCCAAGCAGCACTTGGATGAGTCCTTGCTATGTGATGTGGCATACAATTTTGTATCCCTGACACATGGAAAATAAAAGCAAATGGTATCACAGAGAAATCTGAAAAGTAAAATCCTCCACATAATTATGTGGCAGGCTCAGAATAAATGGAAATGTGGCATTCCTTTTAGTGGGAACTAGGTTACTTCATGAACCTCCTCTACAAAGTCATTAAAGATTTCAAAGAGACTGTGAAACATGCAAGTAAATTACTTTTAAAAAAGTCTATCTTTAATCTTTCTTAACAAATGCCCCCTTCCCCCCCAACACTAATGGCCAGGTGAGCCCATTGACCATTATTTTACACGTGTTCATAAAGCTAAATCATATGAATCTGAAGAGTTAATAAATGAACTAATCAGAGTTAATAAGTGGACTAGCCTGACTCACTCTTGCTTGCATATTTATACCTGCCTCTGGAAATTTCCACTACATGCATCCGAAGAAGTGGGTATTCACCCACGAAAGCTCATGCTCCTATATGTCTGTTAGTCTATAAGGTGCCACAGGACTCTTTGCTGCTAATCAGAGAGTGACTCAATGCTGGAATAACTGAGAAAGCTAAAAGCTAGGTTAGTGTAAGAAATGAAGTTGACTTTTGAAAGAACAGTGAATATCTGTATGTCTACTAAAAACTGTGCTTTGAAATGAAAGTATTAACAAACAGTGAAAAAACAAAAGCATGTTTAATTAAAAATACATTCCAAGCTATAAATGCACAATACAAGAGTACACAAATGATTAAAAACCAGGCAACAACATCAAATATTACCTTGTATTTAAATTCATCTATAAATGTGGAGGCAATTTCAACACAATGGAAAAGTGTCCTGCAAAAAGAGGAGTGTCATGAATACAATCAAATTAACTTTTTTGCAAACAGGTGTTGTGCTCAGCACAGAGTGCAAAGAAGTAAAAAAGACAAAATTGATTTAGTTATAGGCAGAGGAAAAAGATATGATGGAGATAAAATTCTTGTTGGTTTTTTCATAAATTTACAAAGCAAGTTTCCCCAACAGATGAGCTTTGCAAAATAAATGAACTAAAAGTGACTTTGAAAATAGATACTGGAGCTTAACGTAACCTACTCAGTGCTATCCTATACAGCAATATTAGTGACCATCCAATATTAAAATAAAAAAATAAGCAGATTTCACACATATACTGGGCATAAAATGAGCCGTTTTGGCACAGCTACACTGAAATATCTGTGTGAAGACAGATAGCCCTTTGCAGAGTTTGAAATAGAGGAACGGGAACTCTCTGTACTTGTACTGAACAGGAATCTGCAAATGCAGATGATCAAAGTGTAAAGTGTCTAAGATTGAAAAGATATTCTAAAGAATACGGTGTTTAATGGACTGAGATGCACTAAGGATCTAATTCATCACATTGATATAGGTACATGTGCATCCTTAAAGTTCCATTAGCTCAGAGAGATAAAAGGTATAGATAACTTGAACAGAAAGTAAAATTAGGTTTCATTACATAAATACACACACCAATTGCTTGTTTTAGTAAAAGTTTCACTGTAATAAAACTTAATCAACTAAGGATTTGTATACATCCAAATGATTTGAACAAGACCTCTGTGACAGTGTACCCCATAAGGCTTTATGGGGGGGTGCTTATAAATGTATGTATGATATAACTGAAATAGGGTTTTGCTACATATGCCATGTAACCTATCTATGTAAAGGTTATGATCTACTGGTTATGTTCATCCTAGTTGTATGTAGGCACCATTTGTGTGTTCAAAGTTATGTATACTTGCTTGATTTCTAAGTAAGCTTTGTGAGGCATTTGGTCAGCTTCTTTAGGAAGGAATTCGCAAGGTTAAGTACCCGATCAGGAAGCATTTGGGAAACAATGCCTGCTGGAATGCTTCAATCCACATAAGAAGTCTTCCTGGACAGGGCTGGCTCTAAGTTTTTTGCTGCCCCAAGCAGCAAAAAAAAGCGCCGCCCCGCCGAGCCCTCCCTGCCGAGCGCCGCGCCGCCGGAGCCCGCCCCCCCGACTAGCGCCACGCTGCTGGAGGCCCCCCCCGAGCGCCGCGCCCTGCGCCACCCCCCCGCCGAGCGCCGCGCCTCCAGAGCGCCCCCCGCCGAGTGCCGCGCCGCCGGAGCGCCCCCCCCCGTGGAATGCCGCGCCGCGCTGCCCCCTGCCACCCCAAGATTGGCTGCCCCTTACCAGGTGCCGCCCCAAGCATGTGCTTGGTTGCCTGGTGCTTGGAGCCGGCCCTGTTCCTGGAGACATACAAGATACCATGTGGACAATGGCTTCTGCCTGTAAAAACTGAGTCATGCATGGACGTGTGACTTGCCCAGGTGACTCCAGAACTCCATCTTGGAGCTGGACTTCGCATAGAAGTGAGGAGGGGGGTCTCTACCCACAAGAGAGTCTATTTAAACCCGTGGGAGACCCCTCCATTTGGTCTTCAGCTGGCTAAAGAAGGAGCCTCTCCACCCCCCAGAATACTGGAAGGAAACTGGAACAAAGGACAGTAACTACAGGGGGTGTGAGTGATTGCTGGACCCAGGCTAAAAGGAGATTAGCCTGTAAAAGGGAGCATTCTGGAACTGGTGAGGATCTTATCTGTATTTAGTTTGATTAGACATAGATTTGCGCATTTTATTTTATTTTGCTTGGTAACTTACTTTGTTCTGTCTGTTACTACTTGGAACCACTTAAATCCTACTTTCTGTATTTAATAAAATCACTTTCTACTTAGTAATTAACTCAGAGTATGTATTAATACCTGGGGGAGCAAACAACTGTGCATATCTCTCTATCAGTGTTATAGAGGGCGAACAATCTATGAGTTTACCCTGTATAAGCTTTATACAGGGTAAAACGGATTTATTTGGGTTTAGACCCCCATTGGGAGTTGGGCATCAAACTTCTGTGAGCTGTTTTCAGGTAAACCTGCAGCTTTGGGGCAAGTAATTCAGACCCTGGGTCTGTGTTGGAGCAGACGGAAGTATCTGGCTCAGCAAGACAGGGTGTTGGAGTCCTGAGCTGGCAGGGAAAACAGGAATAGAAGTAGTCTTGGTACATTAGGTGGCAGCTCCCAAGGGGGTTGCTGTAATCCAACCCATCACAACCCCCACAGAGGTGGACTATCCCTTGAGAACAATTAGAGCTTATATCTAAAGTGCAAGAATATTTTCAGTTACAGATGGAAACAAAGAGTTCTGGCAGGTTCATTTTGACACAGGAAATACAAACTGACCCTGTATCTTCAACTCCTCTGTGTAGTAAAGGATAGGACCTGGTGGTAATGGAAATGGAGGACTTTAACCACCCAGACATCTGTTGGAAAAAACAATATGGCAGGACATGGGCTGTCCAACAAGTTCATGGAATGTGTTGGGGACTTAGTATTTCAGAAGCTGAAATCTGACATCTGCTGGGAAAGCAGTACAGCAGTGCACAGACAATCCAGGAAGTGTTTGGAGAGTGTTGGGGACAACTTCCTGGTGCAAGTACTGGGGGAACCAACTAGGGGTCATGCTCCTCTTGACCTGCTGCTCACAAACAGGGAAGAATTGGTAGGGGAAGTAGAAGTGGGTGGCAACCTGAGCAGCAGTGACCATGAGATGGTTGAGTTCAGGATCCTGACAAAAGGAAGAAAGGAGATCAGCAGAATACGGACCCTGGACTTCAGAAAAGCAGACTTTGACTCCCTCAGGGAACTGATAGGCAGGATCCCCTGGGAGGCTAATTTGAGGGGGAAAGGAGTCCAGGAGAGCTGGCCGTATTTTAAAGAAGCCTTATTGAGGGCACAGGAACAAATCATCTTGATGTGCAGAAAGAATAGCAAATATGGCAGGTGACCAGCTTGGCTTAACAGAGAAATCTTTGGCAAGCTTAAACACAAAAAGGAAGCTTACAAGAAGTGGACATTTGGACAGATGACTAGGGAGGAGTAAAAAATATTTGTACTCAAGCATGCACAGATGTAATCAGGAATGCCAAAGCACAATTGGAGTTGCAGCTAGCAAGGGATGTGAAGGGTAACAAGAAATGTTTCTACAGGTATATTAGCAACAAGAAGAAGGTCAGGGAAAGTGTGGGACCCTTACTGAATGGGAGAGGCAATCTAGTGACAGATGATGTGGAAAAAGCTGAAGTACTCAATGCTTTTTTCCCTCGGTCTTCATGACAAGGTCAGCTCCCAGACTGTTGCAGCCTGCAGCCCAGGGCTGTTCCCTTCCACCCAGCTTTTCTTCCAAACCTTCTCCTAGTCTTGCCTTTCTCTCAGGGTCTGCTGTCTAGGGATCTTCCTATCCCTTACAGCCCAACTTTCCTTGACCTTTTCAGGAGCTGCTTGGGAGATGTTCTCAATGCTTACTTTCCTTCTGGGCCTCCAACTCCTGTCCAGCCTGAAGCCCTACCCTTATAGTAGCCACCCAGCCCTCCCAGATGGGTCTCATCACAAATTTGTCCTGGCCCCTCCTCCAGATTTAATTGGATGCACTTTATGAACACTCCAGCTCTTTTTAACTGCTTCAATGATTGTGTGTGTGTGTGGGTGGGGCGGGGGGAGCGGGGGACGAGAGGAGAGAGAGGGAAGGGGAAGGTTACACTCATGATCCTAAGGAAAGGAAGGAATTAAAGCAGCAGAATAAAGACAATGCACTTAAAAAACAGATTTCAGCAAACTCAGAGAATTGGAGGGTATGGTCCTATGGGAAAGGTAGTTAAGGCGAAAAAGTAATTCAGGAGATCTGGCAATTTCTAAAACAGACAATATTAGAGGTTCAACAGCAAGATATCCTGAAGTGGAGGAAAGTCTTCACTAAAAAGGTTAATTGTGACCAGATGCTTAACAAAATTATTATTAAAAAGGGGGAAGGATCTAAGGTCAGAATAGGGAAAGAACAGCTTAATGAATATTTAGATAAGTTGGATGTTTTTATATTCACTCTAAAGTACTTAAGGAAGTAGCCAGAACAATCTCTGAACCATTAGCAATCATGTTTAAGAACTCATGGAAGATGGGTAAGGTCCCAAGGAACCAGTGAAGGGCATACATAGCACCTGTCTTCAAAAAGGAGAACCTGGGGAGTTATAGACCAATCAGCCTAAGCTTTGATACTCAGAAAGATACTCAAAACAAATTATTAAACAGGCAATTTAAACAAGAACTAATTATGCCAAATCAATCTAATGTTCATCTTTGACAGGGTAATTGGCCTAGTGGATAGGGGAGAAGTAGTAGACATGACATACCTGGACTTTGTAAGGCTTTTGACAAAGTCACACATGACACTTTCATAAGCAAACTAGAGAAATATGGTCTAAGTGAAATTACTATAAGGTGGGTATACAACTGGCTGAAAGACCATACTCAAAGAGTAGTTATCAATGGTTCACGGTCTAACTTGGAGGAATAGAACTCAAAATGATTGATACATTGGAAGATTTGTCTGGAATCAGTAAAATTAAATTTAATAAACACTAGTGCAAAGTACTACACTTACAAAGGAAAAAATCAAATGCACAATACAAAATGGGGAATAATTGGCTAGGGAGTAGTACTGCCGAAAAGGATCTGCAGGTTATAGGGGATGCTCTATGTATACTTGGTAATGCCTCAGTGCAGGGGGATGGATTAGATGACTTATTGAGGGCCCATTGAGCCCTACATTTTTATGATTCTATATATTGTACTTTCTGCATTAAAGCTAACAGTCTCTCTCTCTCTCTACCTTGACTTCATTTCTTTTTGGAACTTTGTTTATGAGCAAAAAGGATCAGAGAGCAGTAGAGAATTACAGAAAAATATGCATTCTGCATACAGAATTATTGTAATCATGTTATGGTGGCATTAGTGTATTTTATTCTGTCCTATGTTTCCTTGTATAATTTTAAAATTCATTATTGCAATCTAATTTCACATGCTAAGCATTAGCAAACAACATTATTTCTTTGTACATTAACAAGTGTCACTACCTTGGAATTTTAGTATCTGGAGAGAAAAATCAACTTGCATAAGGTTTTTTTGAATCAAGAGAATAAGGCACACTTATGTTTAGAAGTGTTGAAAGGGTTAATTGGGATTTTCCCAGTTAATAATACAGTCTAACTGTACTGGGGAGATTAAATGACTTACTTAAATGCAACTCCAGTTTAGAAACTTAAGAGAAAATATATATGATAAACCTAGTTTTGTATTTCCTACTAAGGCAAATATCCCACTGAAGTCAATGGGACTTCTGTCTGAGCAAGGATTGAAAAATTAGGTCAGCAGCACTGAACTATAAATTCTAGCTTCTACATAAATTGAGCCTAGAGCCTTAGTCTGTAATAGTCTACCTAACAAAGAATTCATATCTAGTGTTTGTACTACCTGAGCTGGTAGGATTTCAACCTACACATATGCAGAATTTGTGTCACTTTTATAGCACAGCTGGATGTGGTCCATCCATCATTGATATCTAGTACACAGTTTCTTGTCTTATAGTGGTTCTGATAATCCCTACATCTAAATTAAATAAAAGAAAATACACAGCAAGACAGAGGTATTGAAGAGATTAAATAGGAGAGACATGATTTGTAAATATACAATCATATAACTTTCCTACTGGGGTTTTTGACAGTAAAATGAGCTGGATTTAGGTGACACAATGATATCACTTGGTCAGATTTTATGGGTACTTTCAAAATAATTAAAATTTGAATCAAGAACACTCCTGTCTACTACTGCTCTCCAGTTACGCTGTTAGCTCCCCTCCATCTGTGAAGGTAAAAAAAACCACTCAGTAAAGTAACATGGGAAAACTCTATAAATATATTAAAATACAGTAAATCTAATCCAGGGTTTAGGTAAAGGGTAACACCATACTTCAGCTATAGTTCCTTGAATGGATGCACTGACGTCAATGATCTGACAGATGTGTAATTGTAACTTGTCGCTATTGTTGATTAAAACATGCAATTCCCATAGTTTTTTGGTAGGTTGACTAATAATGGTTTAATGGAAGTGAGACCCTAATTGTCTCCAGTTAAATAAATGTTAAAATTAGAAGTTCCAAATTGGCACCGTCAAAGCTGATGCAATGCAATACATTCACAATGAGTTTTTGTGCATCAAAATTTTGCTCTGAAAGATTTTTCTTAAAAAAATATTTTTTTAAATCTCAATTTTTAATGTTTTGAAAGAGGCAGTTACTGAAAACCAACTCTTTATGTATTATTCACTGAACAGGAATGGCACAACATGAGGAAGTGTAGGCTAACTACACTGAGCCATCAGCCTCAAGCTGTAACCTATAGAGAGAAGTTTAGTCTCCAAACCAATTTGATTCTTGGATTCTCTGCCAAGAAGGTAGATAGTAGCACTAATTGTAATTATGTTTTTTCTGATTTGATCATGTACGGATCAGCCAGTGTATTTACAAATTTCATTTGCTAACTGTACCCCAGGCTGCTAGATCTGTTTAGCAGTCACCACAGTGAGGAGTGGTGGTTGGAAGGCTTCCTGCCTGTGTCTTGAAGATGACTGCTGATGAGATGGCCTTGATGAAGTTAATGAAAATAA
This sequence comes from Emys orbicularis, assembly GCF_028017835.1. NCBI lineage: Eukaryota > Metazoa > Chordata > Testudines > Emydidae > Emys > Emys orbicularis. Next base: position 48,011,523 of record NC_088683.1, read on the forward strand.
CAAAGTAGGAACTTTTAAGGGTCATGAGAGACCTGGTGGACAAGTCGCCGGGAGGAAAGTAGTGGGAGCTTGCCTGGAAAGATTATGGGAGGTCTTAAAAGATATGGGTAAGTTTTTTGTGAGAACCTGGGGTGAAGTTAATGGGAGTTTTGCCATTACCTGAGTGGGGCCAGGATTTCACCCCTAAACTTTTGTATGCTTATCCATACTAAGCCTTCACTCTTCAAAAATTTCCACTAAAAACCACAGGCTTCTTTCCAGTTATATAAAGAAACAGCTCTGCTAGTTCAGCAAGGATATATATATATATATAAGAGAGAGACTGGCTGACTCTATAAGCATATGAGAAAATTTGACATGGATAATAGCAGAACACATACAAAGGAACTGTTATGTTACTGTGCAATTACTGAGCTACCAGTATATTGAGAGAAAGTTAAAGAGAAACAGGCAGTGGGAGAGACTGGAACAGAAATAACAAAAGGGGGAAGGAAGGATTAAGTTCCCAAAAGACACATTTTGAGAGTTATAAATAATGAACTAAAAAGTGAAAAGAAGATGGAGAGCCTGGAATATGAGTTATGTTCTATAGGATTATTTAATTCTATTGAGAAACAGAAGAAAAATGAAAAATTCAATTTGCTCTATTTTGAAAAGCAGCTCACAGAGAGTGGAAAAGAGGCAAACCTGCCTACATCATTTTCTGTTCACTGTATTTTAAAAAGGGAAAGCTAATGCCCATAAAATTGGTATGTGTATATATAATGAAAAGACCAACTTTGATTTAATATACAGCACAGCTGTGTTGCTAAAATGGGAAGAGAGAATGTGAATCATGGGTGAAATCCTGGACCTATTGGAGTCAATGGCAAAACTCCTAATGACTTCAGTGGAGCCAGTATTTCACCCCATGAGCAAATAAAAATGCGAGTAGGGTTGAAAGGACTCAACAGAAGCAGAACATTCAAAACAAAGATAATAGAGAATGAACTAGTATGTACAGAATAAGCATCCAATCCGGCACCGTTGATCAATCATTGTTTTTTTTCTCCTCGACTTTAATAGGAGTGGGAGCACAGCCTTGCTGAGCTTCTTTTAAACACAGTTATCAGACAAGCACATTTGCATACACTGAAGCTAGGAACAATTACTGGAGCTAGGGAGAGAAAGAGAGAAACACCTGTTTTTGTACCTGTTTATTTTTACCACTGCTGTTAAAATGATCTTTTAATCAGAACTAATTTTGTCATTGATAATGTTAAATGTCACCGGGTACAGAATCTTTGCCATGGCTTCACATTATCCCGTCACATACTCTGAGGATGATCATGGAACTGCACGTAGAAAAGGGATAAGGCGAGCAAATATGAAATTTGTACATAAAACCCTCTAATTTGGCTAGAATAGCATATTTCCTCCTTGTTAATGAAAGATGGATGGCTATCACATACAATGATTGGCATAAAACAGAATTCTACACAGCTCTTTTAATATGTCATAACTACATGGTGAACCCTTCCTGATCAACCCTCTGTTTATAATTTAAAACATTTCACCAATATCTCAGTGTAGAATTGGCAGAATGAGCCCAGGGATTTATTTTATCCATTTGCAGAGAGTTAATCTACCCAATATGTCTTAATCTTCCCAATCTACCGCAATTCTTTATTTAGAGAAATCTCCTTTTAACAGAGTAAATTTCTTTCTTATATGCCTTGTCCTGACATTTGCCTGAGTTGAGAAAATGTGGCAGTATATGAGGCAGACCCATCTGACAAAAATACATGCAAACTGTTAACATGTAATTATTCCTGCAGTGAAAATGACCCTGAAGCAATCTGGACAGTAGTATACTTGAGTTGTGTTATCAGCCATTCTTGGTCAGTTTTATTTTATTTTTTCCTGTTTCTCCTGCTCTGGGGCCCAATCCTGCTCCTTCCAATGGCAAAACTACAGTTCCCTTCAATGGGAGCAGGAATGGGGTCTTAGTTTGTTACTTTCATAGTGCACTGAGTTCAGAACCAAGTAACTGATGAACAGAAGAGGCCAGAGCCAGCAGTGCAGAGAGGATAGAGAGCTGGCCTAACAGGGCAACTAGGGTTCCCCTGATGTAGGTGGAATCCATGAGTAGTGTAAAGTGAATATATCTGACTCTACTCCATCTGCTCAACCCTTGTGTGCATTGGGGGTGTGGTCAGGCATTGGAGAGAACAGAACCAGAGTGCAATATATTCCAGTGATCCCAGGCTGGCAGAATGAGCCCTAGTTGCCAGAGGCCAGTTCAGCTCCCCATTGGGCTAAAGATCAGGTGATGGAATGGTGGCCTAGACCTTTCTTCTCCCCCTCTACTTTACTCACTGTGGGTCCTGTGCTAATACAGCTCATCTGTAGCTGAACATTTTGCCCAGATCATTGTTCTGATGTACCTGTTCATTCATGTCATTCCTTTCAAAGGAAAACCACTTCATTTAACTTTATGGACCCATTTTTACCCCATTTCTTCCAACGGAATTGACAACAACTTCATCCAGTTAATGAACCTGGCACAATCTAATCATCCGGAGGAAAATGTAGGAAAACATAGGACTCATTCCTCTGAGCTTCTGAACATGCTGAATTCTCAATCACATCAATGGGAGATGAAGGTACTTAGGATGTCAAGAGATGTTCAGCGCATAGGAGGAGCAGACCCTTAATAAGCAAAAGTGGGAAGAAAATAATTATAATCCTGAGCAAGAATGGGCTGAAGAATTCAAAAAGGAAAATTTTCTGTGTGTGCCCACTTATAGTTAAAAAGCATTTAGTGGTGATTATGGGGCTGTGAAACAATTCTTTTCATATTATGTTCTCCTTCCCTCTGCCAGTATCTCACATGTGGCAGGAATGGGAACAAAATGAGTCCAAAGTATCAGTTTAAGAGTTTATGGTTAACATACTGTGTGACAAGGGAAATTTAAGAAATGCAAAACCTCTCAAACCATAGAAAAGAAAGTCTGGCCCTGTGAAGCTCATTTGATCTTTAATTTTGCTGTGCCTTGCATCCGGAGCAAATGCTATCTCTTCTCTCCTTGCTCTGAAGGATTTTTCCATAGCATAAGGCAGTTTTTACTGCTACTAGATACCCACCTTTTTTTTAAAGAGAGCAATTCTAAAAAGAGCAAAGGATCTATTCTCTCTTGCTCCAGATAACTTAATTTCACTGACAGCAGGAAAGTTCAAGACCAGCTGTAGTGTTAGCAAAAGCTAAAGAATTGCCTGGCTTGGGGAACAGAGCTACTATTAACTATTTTGACACTTGGAGACATAAGAAAGAGCCAGGAAGCACCACAGTGTGCTGATGCCCAATCCCTACAATTTCCAGAAATTGGTCCTGTAGGATGGTGTGCAACTGACGTCAACAGATAACCCCTTATCAGTGCTTCAGAGTAGAGCAAAACAATACCAAAATGTCACTGCTGATATGTGTTGGAGGAAGATTCCTTTCTGATCCCAAACTTGGCAACAAGTTTAACTCTGTGAATGTGAGCAAGGGACAGTTCAGTTATGCATGGGGTGCATAACTTAATCTTAACACTTAGATCTTCATTTTAATATATGATTTCCAGTTTCATTCAAATGTCAGTTAATTTCTTAGCTTGGGAAATTTCTTCTATTGCTATGGAGGACAAGCTTCTCTTTATCCAAGATGACTCTGCAGAGAATAGAAAAATAATTCGATCTGGCAGAGTTTGATCAGAGATTCTTGCCATGTTTTTGGCAGGCTGGAGGAATAGTGTGACATATCAGTTGTAATTCATAAGCCATATTATACAAGGCTATATTATACACACATACTTCAACAGCAACAGTAAATGTACAATTGCCAAGGGAAGTGGTGGAAGTCCCAGTGGCTCAGCCTTCTAAAATTAGACTGGCCGGACTCTAGCAAATGCACTGCAGGGAACAATCCAGCATTGGCAGGGAGATGGGCTGAATGATTTAATGTTTTTATCCCTATCTGTGATGGAGTGTGTACCCCACACAGATCCTGAAGGGACTAATATGGGCCTGAGGGGGCAATTAGGGTACCTGGCTGTAACTGGAGGTAGAGCCAGGCTTAATTGAACAAAAGGCTCAGATGGGCAAGGGTAGGTTGGATTATAAAGCAACAGAATTAGGCTGCAGGGAAAGAGTCTGCAGAGAGGAGGGGAGATGAAAACCCAGGAGGGAGAATAAGCCCTGGAGTTCAAGCCTTAGAGGAAGGGTCAACCCCAGAGGAGTTTTGGGGAAAGGAAATCTGAGATGGCTAGGTAGGAAGAAGCCCAGGGAAACAGCAGCAAGGGTTAGGACTGTGCAGACCTGGGGTGTGGTTATAGGGTCTCTGGGCTGGACTCAGTGTAGAAGGCGGTCCTGGGTTCCCCAACCAGTCACTGTGAAGTGGCAAAGGAGCAGCGGAGATGACAACTGGATGGCTAGTCCAGAGACACTGTTACCCTGGAAAGGGAGGCTTATAGTGACCTGGCCAGAGGGCTGAGTCAGGAAGAAGGAGCACCCCAAGTCCTGAAGAGAGAGGGGCCACGGTGCCAGGAAGAGGCTGGCAGACATGAGTGGAGCTAATCCCCAGACATGCCACAAGGAGGTGCCCATCGCGGTGAGTGAACCCTGTCACACCATCTCTAACTTCAATGAGTCTTAAATAATTTTGGGACTATTCATGAATAATATGAACACAAGGAAGTGGCAAGATGGTAAAGGACTTTCAGATGCAAGGAATTTAACATCATGTATGCTGCCATCATGGGTGAAGGAGCTCTGTCATAAATGAAATGAGTTAGAGGTCTTGATTTAGCAAAACACTTGAATAACTATAAGCACGTGCTGAAGTCCATGCCGCATGTGCTCAAATAGTGTTTACTTCACGTGGCTTCCCTGGTACTTAAAGACACACACTTGTGTGCTTTGCTGAACCAAGGCCACAGAGAGGTAGGAGAAATGGGGACAAGAGCTATCCAAAAATGAACAAGTGCACATAACACTGACCAAATGCATGAACATCTAATGCCTGATCCAAAACCTGTTGAAGTCAATAAAAAAACTCCTATTCACTTCAGTGGGCTTTGGAACAGACCTTTAGGAATCAGAAACTAAAACATAAACTTGATACTTTATGCAGTGTGTGTCTTGCTGAGGTCCCTACTCAGTTTTTACTCATGCAAATATTTCAGTGAAATCAAAGGGCGTTTGCCTGAGAAAAGGACATCAGGATTTAGCTCCTCGAGTTTTCCATGTGCAAAATAAGTTTATTAAAAGAAATTTTCTCTTTCTTTAATTTTCCTGGTATTATGATACTGGTATTGATTCAAAATAAAATGAACTGGATCACTGGGATTCCATGGCTTTAATTAATAAAATGCACCTTTAATAACCCCAGAACTGGAAAAAAATAGTCTGTATAATAAAAATAAGATGAACAGTAGTGGCTCAGTATTGTGAGAAGAAAAATATGCTATCCTGGTAATTAAAAACAACCACATTAGGCCATCCTGGGTGTTTACAATAAATATGCAGTGCAATTACTGTAATGTAGAGTCCTCATTGTTTACCACTAAAGACTGTAGATCTTCTTTATAACTAAGAATGTAAATTCAAGTCTTTGAATCAGCAACACTAGAATGTATCTGTTCTTTTAATTTGTTGTGACTAATTTAGACAGTACCTGCTGGTATCTCAGGTTAGTTTTTTTATCTATATTGTTAGACTTTTGATATCTTGATAAAGTTACGGAAATTAATTAATTGAATATCTTTAAAAACCCCAAATGGAAAAATTTCAAAATGGCTCTTTAGTAGCAAGGGATGAGCATTTAGCTTGTTTATGTGGCTTCAAAGAATCACTGATTTTTTTTATTAAGCAGTTGAAAGTTTTTAAAGTCATTAATTTTTAGAATGATCTAATCTTTTATAGTAAGCATTTCAGGTATTAGATTAAGTATGCATCAATGGGCTTTCTGTATCTATCCATATAAGACATCAAAAGTGGAACTGTAAAATGACACATGCTTTAGCCAGCACACGGGAACTAAGCCTGCTGAGACAGAACAGTTTGACTACTGGCATCACTACTTGGCTTAGCAATAATTCTCAGTATCATTCTAGTGGGCTTTGGAAGTGAGACCTGCAGAAGTTGCAGGGAGCATGACCTTGCCATGGATTGCAACATTCATTGTAGGAGCTTCCTGTTATATTCATAAAAGCACTGGATGACACAATACACTTTAGTTTTATAACTGTTGGTGCATGCAACTGTGTCACGACACACAAGTTAAAATATTGGAAGCAATAGAAGGCGCATCTGTGGAAGTGGGGACAGGAGATGAGGAATGTGTAGGACCAGTGAGCAGCAGTGTGTGGGTCTGGTCTATGTTTTACTCGTTGTAGCAAGTGTAGAAGGGAGTTTTAAACTGTATTTTAAAATGATCTAGGGAACTGATAAAGTGGAAGCAAAGAATATTCAGGATAGTTGCTGTGGTTTCAGCAGAAGCTCAGCCTCCACTTCCTCCTCATCTGTGAGGGACTGAGAGAAGGCCCAAACTAGTCGAGTGAAAAGACCAAATGAGTACAGGAAAAGATGAGTTCGGAAAGGTGTATGGAGACATAGCCTTGAAGATGAGGAGAGTGATTCTGTAGTAGATACAGTAGTGCTGTACATATACTGTATATTGAATGTATATGTACGGCTGTAGTTTGGATATGAAAGGCTGAGGAAGTTGCAATTAGCAAGACATGGAGTGTTAGCGTGGAGGGTTGCAGAATATAAGAATATGAAGTACAAATATTTTAAGTGTCCTTACCTAAGTTTCTATCAATATAGATTCTTAAAACAGCAAATTTACAACTAACTAAAACCCACTTTACTTTTCACCTTTAATTTGGGGGGAGAGTGAATTTACCTCATCTTGGACAGTACAACTGGAGAGATTAATTTCAGTATTTCACAGCCTCATTTTTGGATTGTCATGCATTAGCCCAATCCTTTGGAGTGTGGAGTCATAGCACAGCAAGCTGATTATTTAGATCCATTAAAATGTTTTCTTTTTTATTCATGTTAGAGTTTGTAAATTTTCTTTTAATTAAGGAAACTTACATTTTTGGGACAATAGTAAGTTGACAGTATTTTTATGAAGAGAAAAATGTTAGATTTCTAAAAAACATTTTAACATATAATTAGCCTTGATTTTTTTTACATATTTATAATGTAATCCCCACCCTGTAGTAGTCCCACACCATTATCAATCTTTTGCTTTCCTTTCCCCCCAGAATATCCTTCCTTCTACCCCATGTCCAGCATCAGCATTCCTTCTCTAACGCAACGGCATCTTTCACTCTTTCTCCCTGCACCTAGAACCACCCTTATCAATTGCAAGAGTGGCTGGAGCATGGAGTGCAAAGGATTCTGGGATATGGACATAGCCTTCTGAGATATAAGGTCATGAGAGGAAAAGTTTGTGGCTTTGTGTTTGTATATGGTTCTTTTTTCTATTTATCTATGGTCTTTGATTTAATCAACTATCAATTACTACTTCAAAAACTCAGATGATACTTAGAAATGACATGGAGAACAGTTTGGGGGTTGCTTGAGAAACTTTATAAAGGAGGTTTCCCTATCCCTAGACAGAAATATAACGAGTCAGGAATTACAAAAAAGGGCGCTGAAAGATTTAACTTGGGCATCTTTTGTTAATAGCCCAGCAAAATATGTTGTTTCCTCTGTTCATATGTATACCACTGATAAGTTATATTACAGCATGTCATTCTTGCACCTGGTTATCATCAGAACACTGTCTGATTAAGCTGGAAGCCTAGTTCATTTCCAGTGAGTGATTTTAAACAAAATTAAACCTAAAACCATGATTTTTGGTTTCACTCCCATGTTATAGAAACTGACTGAATCAATAGTGATTAAAACATCAGCTGGTCGTATGTTGGATCAATGATAATATCTTTGAATCTGACTAGATGATCCTTTTGCACATACTGTATGTGGATTGTATTGTTTTCAAACTGGGCTCTAGATTTGATATTTGTGTGAATCAAGAAAAGTATTATGAGATTGGAAAGCAGCAAATTGTTCATCAGAATCTATTCTGCACCCTCGACTACTGAAGTTATATATTTAATGCCTCTGCAAAGATGATGCAGAGGACAGAATTGTAAGAGATGGTTCTGAAGCAGATTGGATCTGAACACCCCTGATGTTTGGAGAGTTTTTAGTGCATATGCAAATTCCATGCCTTGAGTCCATCTCTAGTGTTCTATAATAATCAACTCAGGTTTGCAAAATACTGTTTGTGAAATCGGGATCTACTATTATGACGTTTGCAGTTTATTAAGTTGGCAAACCGTCTCCCATCAAAAACAATGACATTGGTTTATTGTTTAAATGCATTCATATTTTGGCATCAACATTTTCATCTTCATTTTTTTTCCAAAGATGACAGCAAGTATTATCTTCACCTGACCCAGTCTAATCATTTTAAAGTGAACAGAACATAAACTGACTATGAGAGACAATCTTTTGATGTTCCAACCTAAATAGCTGGTGTAAGCTACCTGATCCATGAAAAGAGGCAACAACAATCAAAATGAGCTTGCTTCCTCGAATGCAAAGCTTATTTTAACAAGGTCTTCAAAATACAATCTCTAAATTTATACAGGAATATAAAAAATCTAAATAATGTATAAAGGATGAAAGTTGCAAATATGTTTAAGAGATTGGAGCTTGGCAAATCTTCTAAGCAGCTTTTCTTTTTCTTTTGTTTTTTAATATAAATGTTGCTGTGTAGTTATGGTACAGAAGTCAACCAGCCTACCAAAATGAGACACTCCACTGTGCACATCTCTCCCTCTGGGGAGTGGATGAAAGAACAAAACACGTGACAAATGTGTAGTTATGTTGCTTAATGTACTGCTGGAAGGCACGTGAATACTACGGTGGTAAATGCTCTATAAAAACCTATATAGACTAGAATAGTTTTGAAAATCTCAAGCTAAAACTCTTTACAGGCCAGCTGAATTACGTGCTCTTGATTTGCTTAGTATTTGTTTATATTACCAAGACTATCATATAAGGTCACTTATTGATTGGACATAGAATAATCATGAGGAGCATTGAGTGGTCATATTTTCAGTTTTAAAGATAAAGAAAGGACTGAAAGGTAGGCCAGTATCCTTATATCATCACCCTACTATTAAGGTCAGTATAAAAATGTAGGATTTCACCTTAAAAAAACAAAATCTATTTCCATGCAAATCTTTTGCCAATATATAAAAACGAGGCTTTCAATCATAGGTTTGTGAAAGGGAAATTGAAGTCTGAAGGGAAAAAAAAGCAGACATTTGTAACTTTCTATGATATATTCAGAATGGAATTTGGATTGGGGAACAGATTAAGAAAAAAATACAGTTTCCAAGATTTGCAATATTCATAGTATTTTACAATGTAAGAAAGTCGGCCAAAGCAAAAACAACTAGGCTGTAAATGGAGATCTTTCCATAAAGAAAAACAACAACAACATTGCTGCAGATACTGTTCCTTTTATGCTTCTATGTGGGTTTATATAAACGCTTTGAAAAGATTTAATACAGAAGAACAGCCTTTCAGGATGATATAGGAAAGAGATGCAGAGGTAAAATATGATGAAGAGGAATGGAAACAGCTATGAAGAGCATGAGCCTCATTTTCAGTAGGAGTTGTAAATTAGGTATTATAAATTACTATATGGTGCCAAAGAGCAGTCAGGCTAAAAAAGATCTATGGCAAAGAAAGAGATGATTCGTAAAGAAAATGTGGGATTTCATAATGTTGTCCTAACATGGAAGCATATATGCAAAATGTTAAAGACACAATTAATTTAAATTTACTGAGGGACCTGTTCTTCTCATTGGTTCTGATGAAAATGCAACAATAGTTGAAGTACCTCAGTTGCAGGTAGATGTTCTGTTGTAAACCTTTGGAACAAAAATGATCTTCCAGTAATAATATATTGATTTGACCAACTCTAGGAAATATACCAATTATGGGAAAACCCACTGTACCCAAAAATTTCCAGATATCGAAAAGTCAAAGTATCAAAACTGTCCAGATTCATTGGTGTATTAACCGGTACAAGCTGGTATAAACAGCTGAATGGTAGCAAAGAGTCTGCTGGGAAAAGAGACTGTGATGGCACAAAGTGATTCTAAATTGAGTTGTGATGAGAGGCAATATGAAGCCAATGCAATGCAGAAAGTGGCAACAGTTGCCAGGGCTCCATTATTGTGTTTACTTTTAGAATACACTCTGCGAACATAGTATGAGACAGTCCCTGTCACAAACAGTTTGCAATCAAAATTGATAAGATAAACAAATGAAGTAGTATCCTCATTTTACTGATGGGGAACTGAGGTACAGAGAAATTAACTTGCTTAAATTCTCACAGGAAGTCAGTGGTGGAGTTTGGAACTGAACTTGGATCTCTTGAGTTCTAATCTGAGGGTTTAATCACTCATTGCTCTAAATTAAAACTTCTGCCTTCTCTTGGAGGAAAACCTGATTGAGTGTCCTGCTTTATAATAGTCATATGGTATTGAATATAGTCATGGGACTGCTTTTCCTATGGGAAGCTCACAAAAATGATATATACTTTTCATGAACCTACCACTGGGATTAAATCATTGTCACCATTCAACATGTGAATTATCAATCTGACTACAGTGTATTCAAATTGCTTCCTTGGAATCATTATCACTATTAAGACTGGTGATTAAATTTGCCTATCCAAAGGTTATAATGGAAATGTCTCAAGGATGGGTGTTATTTTTTCTCCCTCACATTAGAAGCCACCACTCTAAAACTGATGTTTGGAAAGCTTATTTTTACAGGTGTTTGCAGTTTCACCTTATGTGAACTTTATATTATTAACCAAATCTTGAAATAAGTTCCATACTTCTTGGAATATGCTCAGGGAATTTGAGTTTCAATTTGCCTAGGTTGATATAAACCCTTGATAATAGAATTTTCATCTGCTATAATTAATCATTCAAGAATATCATCATTATTACTCACATATATTTATACTGAATACATAGAGCCAAATTTTGGCCTCAATTACATCTGTGCAATCAGGTTTCATGGGTTCAGTAGGGAGAATTAGGCCCGTATTCTTGAACAGCCATACAGTTTAATATGGGGATTATAATTATAACCATAGTTTCTACAGAGGTTACTTACCTGCTGATGCAAACATGTATTACTGCTATTCTTTTCAAATGATCCTGGGGTAAACTCCAGGTAGTGCAGGGAAAGTATCACAAATTCTCTCCCCTCTACACATATAGAACAAAAAGGATATGCAAATACACGAACAGGCACATATATACGATTATCTTGTTTGGGACCAATCCAAAGTCCATGGAAAAAATCCTGTTCACCTCAGGGGGCTGCGACCATGCTCTACGTGAACAGCTCAAAGAAAACTCCTTTCATGCAAGCTGTTCTTTCCAGCAGTAGGAATATATTGCACAGAGGGCCATGCATAAGGGTCTAGGCAACCATTTGACTTAACACATGAAACATGTTCCTGACCCCCTTGAGCATGACTTGTTTTGCATTTCTGGGACTCTGGTCATAGACTCATAGAATATCAGGGTTGGAAGGGACCTCAGGAGGTCATCTAGTCCCACCCCCTGCTCAAAGCAGGACCAATTCCCAACTAAATCATCCCAGCCAGGGCTTTGTCAAGCCTGACCTTAAAAACCTCTAAGGAAGGAGATTCCTCCCTAGATAACCCATTCCAGTGCTTCACCACCCTCCTAGTGAAAAAGTTTTTCCTAATATCCAACCTAAACCTCCCCCACTGCAACTTGAGACCATTGCTCCTTGTTCTGTCATCTGGTACCACTGAGAACAGTCTAGATCCATCCTCTTTGGAACCCCCTTTCAGGTAGTTGAAAGCAGCTATCAGATCCCCCCTCATTCTTCTCTTCTCAGACTAAACAATCCCAGTTCCCTCAGCCTCTCTCATAAGTCATGGCAACCCTGTGAGGGAGCTCTCTGATTTCAGAGGAACTAGGACTGCAACATACCATCTGCCATGATGCACAATTGCATGCTTTTCCTGTGGGTTTTCTGGTGTGTGCTTATGCTCAAAGTGAGATTTTGAACTATGTCCAGTTCTTTCCTCTTACGAAAAAACCTGTTTAAATTCAATCTCAATTCTGATGATTTCTTTCCAGGATGCACTGGAAAAAATCAAGGAAAATGTTTTTCTGAGTTCTTTATCAGGCACTGAGAACAGGTGCATAGCTTAAGACATTGCTTGCTGCACAAGAGATGGGATTTTATCATTTTTCTGCTAGTAGAACCACTTGCTCTTTGCTCATAGACACAGAAGCCCAAAATCAAAAGGTACTTAGATACCCAAGTCTAGTTGTAAACTCTGCTTGGATTAACAAACTCCCGTTAAACACTACAGGCACCTAAACTCACTTGGCAACTAAATTTTCAGGGTAAAAGTTCCCTAGGTGCCTAAATTTCTGCCTCTGAGCATGTGATCTGCTGCCTCACCCTAGGCATCCAGATGCCTATCTCCCAGCTAAGCCCGAGAGCACTTCACAAACCAGGGGAAGATAGGTCTTTGGCCAGCATGGCCCAATACAGTAGGTTGCCTGCCCGATCAGGTCCCACTCAAAATCTGTCTAGAGGAGGAATTAGTGGGCGTGCCCACTTTATAGCATTTCTCCCAGTGGTTAGAACACTCACATGGGATCATGCAAAAAGAACAGGAGTACTTGTGACACATTAGAGACTAACAAATTTATTTGAGCATAAGCTTTCGTGGGCTACAGCCCACTTCCTCGGATGCATAGAATGGAACACACAGAAAGAAGATATTTATACATACAGAGAACATGAAAAGGTGGAAGTAGCCATACCAACTGTAAGAGGCCAATCAATTGAGATGAGCGATCATCAGCAGGAGAAAAAAAACCTTTGAAGTGATAATCGAGATGACCTATAGAAGGTGTGAGGATACTTAACATGGAGAAATAGATTCAACCTGGGTTCAATTTCACCCTCTGCCAGGCAGGGAGAAAAGAGACACCTGTTCAGATCCTACCTCTTGATAGAAAAAAGGGAGAGCTCTAATCACTGACCAATGGGATATTCTAATATTTGCCTCTTAATCGCTTCTGTTGAAGCTATTCCAGCCTGGCTAAGTAATTAAAGAGCAATTGGAACAGGGGACCAAACCCTCCGTCTCCCACTTCCTGCATGGGTGCCCCTAAACACAAAGCTACACATCCTCTCTCTCACTGATCCCATGACTCTTTAAGTATTTATGCACAGTGGCATAGCTTCAGATACTTAGATTCATGGGATCAGAGAGAGAGTGCTAAAGTATGAAAATGACTTTGTAGCCTGCTGGTTAGTGCACTCACCTGGGAGATAGCAGGTCCAGTCCCCCTGCTCTAGTTACTTTTTAATTATTTATGCAAACTAGAACAGCTTCAACAGGAGGGAGCCCCACATCTGAATATCCTGTAGCTTAGTGGTTAGAGCACTGAGATGGGAGACCCCTGTTCAAATCCTCTCTCTGCTGTGGCTCCCAGGTGAGTGCTCTTACCACTGGCCTAAAAGTTATAAGGTGGGTGGTATTATCTCCTCCTCCTGTGACCATTTTGCGTGGAATGAGGCAGGTGCTTAACTCATTCTCACAAGCAGCAGCTTAGGCACCTTAGCTGCCTGACTCCAAGAGAGTGGTTCCCATTTGGGTATCGCGTGCAGAGATAAGCACCTAAATCCAAGCTGCAGGTAGATTCCTATCTCTGTATGAGAGGCAAGGTTTAGAACACACTCCTCTGGTCAGCATCGCCCACTGGCTAGCTTACATGGCTTCTTGCTTAGCATGCTGCCTTTTGTGAATCACAGTCTAAGACCCCTATCTCTCCCCACATATTGCATAGGGAGCCTGGGCGCCTGACTCAGGCTTTGTGGATCACAGTGATCCTGTGATTTTCTAGGCACCTAAAAGTCAGGCATTGCAACACTCAGCGTCAAATGCTTAAGAACCTCTGTGAATCTGAGCTGGTGTTTCTATTACCGGCAATGCATCTAAATTGATTCATGGTGCAAAAGGAGTAATAATCAGCTATTGAAATTATTGATTTGATTTCTGAAACTAGTAGATGTTGGCATTATTCATTCTTTTTTAAAAACAGCACTTTTTTTATTTACAAAGTCCTGTTTGTGTGTATTTTGAGACAACAGTGAATTGTTAATTTTGGTTCATGTTTGGTGGTTACCTGTATAAATGAAGACTGGCGTAAGTGACGGATTGATGACATGCTAAGATGAGTATGACTGCTAGTGGGAGGCATGGAAAGCTTGCAGAGTGATATTGCTGAGGCTGCCATGTGGAGTGGGAAAAGGGGTTGATGGGATGATGAATGAGGAAGCAGGAATGTGGGGTTGGACAGTGAAAGAAAATGCAGCAGGGATTAGATGTGGAGATCCCTGGTCTTAGAAGAGGATTTTAAGATGTGCATAACAGTCAAGAAACCACTTACTTGTGCAAGTGTCATCCATCCATCCAACTTCCCAATTCCCACCTATTGTTTGCAACTCTGAATTTGTTGCTGTAGTTAGGTCTCAGCTCAGTATTCCCACTCTTACGCAAGTCAGCAGGCTAACACACTGGCCAGTGCCTCAATGAAACTCCCACAGTGTTGGTATTTCAGTCCTTTTTCCAAGGGATTCAAATGAAAAAGCAGTTCAACAACAATAAAAAAAAGGTAAACCACCTGGCCCCTTCTAAGGCTTCTGCCTCAATGCTGCTGCTGCCTACAAAGCTGTCTTTCATCTACTTGGTATGGCAAGCTACCCTTCCTGGTCTTGTCCCAGACCCAGGGTCTCCTCCCAGACCCAGGGTCTCCTGCAGGAACCTCACTGTAGCTTTCCACAATAACTAAGCTGCTTGTTGGCCTTTTATCTCAGCAGGAGAGAAGCAGTTGATTAGTCATAGGTAGGGGCTAAGCTCAAGTCTCTGAGGGTATGTCTACACTGCGACACAGCCACTGCCACGAGTGGCCCAGGTCAGCTGACTGGGGCTCACAGGGCTTGGGCTGTGGGGCTATAAAATGGCAGTGTAAACGTTTGGGAACTGGCTGGAGCATGGGCTCTGAGACTCCGCGAGTGGGGAGGGTCCCAGATCCCAGGCTCCAGCCCAAGCCTGAATATCTACACTACCATTTTATAGCCCCACAGCCTGAGCACCATAAGGCCAAGTCATCTCACCTGGGTCAGTTGTGGGTCTTATCATAGTGTAGACATACCCTTAGAGGGCGATCCCACTCTGTGACACCATTAGATTTTAACATCTTCAGGGCAGTCTGTCTCTATGAAGTATAATCTGCCAGTTCAATGCTGACACTGTAAATAATAAATACTACTTACACTGTAATTTGATTTCAGAATGTGTTGTCCCTATTCAAATGGGCCAAAATATAATTGAAAATGATCACTTTGGACAAATGTTTTTTCCTAACTGCTGCTCCTGAATGCCGAATAGTTTTACTATGAAACTGTTCATTGGGAGATGACGCAGCTCTGTCTGAGTTCAGGAGCAATCAAGAGTATTTAATCACACAGAATGGGAAACAAAGATGAACTGGAGCAAATGAAGTGGAGTATTAACTACAGTAATCAAGGACTGTGATTCAAGTCTGCCTTTATGATGACAGCTTAATGTTTTAAAAGTAAGGTTTTAATCTCAGGTGAAGCAAGTAAACCTGCATGTTGATTTGTCCTAAGGCACATGGGACCACTCTATTCATGAAGCATATGTCAAGATTTCATTTTCAAAATGCTGATGTTTAACAAATCATACACAATGATAACCCTCCACAATTACATTTAAGAGCTCTGTATTTTTGTCCTTGCACACGAAATTAAACTGATATGCCTGTCTTAGATTTACATACAACTGAAGTTTCCATTAATCCCAAATGGTGAAAATGTTTTCTAAATTAACTTGAAAGAAAGCAACATTTGGGGCGTTTCAGAGTAATCTCTACCTTAGTGCCTAAAGGTTGCTTTTTAAGGAAAGATCTTGGGGGATGTCAGCCTCAGGGGGGAGTAAGCATTTCAGGCTGTTCTTGGGATTCTAGGTCATTAATTATATGGCCTGGGAGTCTCAGTGGGAGAGGATAACAATTATAGCCCAAACAGCAGATTAATGGTGATAGCTGCAAAAGAGGTTGTGCACCTCACTTTCCCAGGGAAAGGGGTGAATTTTGTGATGACAGCAAAAGGTAGAGTCTGATCTACACTAAAGACTTACCGTATATCCTCGTTCATAGACCGAATATTTTTGGTAAAAAAGTGACTCATCAAAGAGCGGGGGTCAGCTTATATACGGGACTACACCAAAATTTGATGATTTTAAACTCTATGGAATCATTGAATTGAATATCTAATACATTGTCGTTTTGTTTACTTGGAGCATCTGCAGGCATGGAGCCCCTCAGCTCCCTGTGGCCACGGTTGGCTGGGAACGGCGAACCGTGGCCACAGGGAGCTGAGGGGCTCCATGCCCGCAGACGCTCCAGGTAAATAAAACGTCCCGACCCATCAGTGGCTTACCCTGACAGGCCGGGAGCCAAAGTTTTCCAACCCCTGAAATATAGGGTCGGCTTATATAAGGGTCATACAGTTTTTGCTATTTTTACCTATCCATTTTGGGGGGTCGGCTTATAAATGAATGGGCTAATGAACAAGTATATATGGTACATCAGTATAACTATGTCATTCAGGGGTGTGAAAAATCCACACCTTGAGTGACGTAGTTATACTCCAGTGTAGACAGCACTATGTTGGTGGTAGAGCTTCTCCCTTTGACATAGCTACCGCCTCTCGGGGAGGTGGATTAACTACACTGATGGGAGAGCTCTCTCACGTTGGCTTTAGCAGTGTTTTTCAATGACCGGTCCGTGGACCAGCGCCAGTCCCTGAAATCTCCCTGACAGAGTTTAGGAAGGCACCAAGCCGGTCCCTGGTATCAAAAAGGTTGAGAAATACTGGCTTAGAGCATCTTCATTAAAGTGTTGCAGTGGTGCAGCTGTATTGGTGCCGCTGCACCAATGCAGCGTTTTAAGTATAGACCTGCCCTGAATATGAGAAACATATTGCACAGAAATGGAAAGGTCCTAAAATAATGGAGTGGGCTTTGCACCATAACTTTTTTAAAGTAATTATTAAAATTATAATGAAAGAACATTTTAATTCTTCTGGTTTCTGGTAGTCTGACACATCCCTAGTGTCCAGTTCACATGCCATGGGATATTGCAGTGCACCCTGCACATAAGTTTAAACACATTTTTTCCAGCAGCCCAGTAGAGATTTGAGAGACATGATCAGAAGACACCACCCCCTCCCCACAAGTTTGCCTCAAACCATTGAGCAACATCATTTATTATCAGCTTGAGCCAACAGTCACTGAAGTCAATAGCAAGACTCCCATCAGCTCAAGTTCTCAATGCTGGGATCAAACAGGTTTCAGGGGATTAGAACCACCCTCACTTTCTTTAAGCTTGATGAGGTCTGTGTAGTCTGTTGGGCCTGTCCACCCGCTTGAGGACAAAACAGTTAAGCACACTCAACTCTGTTTTAGCCTTCAGGCCAGGCTCTTTTATTCTTCTCATACACCAAACATATGGAACAGTAACAAGTGATGGTCCTGACCTGATACTGCAGGGTCCTCTATCGCCCCACTAGCTCAAGGCTCTCAGCCCACCCTTAGCCTCAGGGGGACCAAAGGGCTTACCTGCCGTGTGGCAGCCTGCTGCTGCTCAGGGAAGTGTTTATCACCCCTAGCCTTTCTTCTCTTACAGAGCTGGGTCCTCACTTATAACTTCTGACAGGGGATGAGAGCCAATCATTAGCTGCTGCTTAGCTGGATCTGCTGATTCCCAACACCTTCTTTCTGGGCTTCTCCTTAGGCCAGGGCTTGCTGCTCCCTGGCTCCACATGCCCTTAAAGGGGCACACGGCCCTGCTACAGTCCCCAAATAAGTTTCTGTTGTAACATGAGGTCTCCGTATGGAAAAGGTAAATCTAAGCAAGCCAGGACCCAAACCTTTCCCATAAAACATGGCTGGGGTGCCCTCCAGAAGGATGAGTTACCAGTAGCTTCAGTCCATGGTGTGGTCCACATTAATCTGAGGCTGAAAAACTAACACAATTCTACTATCATAAAGTTAAAATAAAATAAAAAACTTCAGTTTGAACATAACGAAGATTATTATTATTATTATGCTTAAACAGTAGATCTGATCGTATGATGCCACCATAAAACCAACAGAAGAAACTATATAAACCAAAAAGTCAGGGGCATTACAGAATTGTAGACAGCCTACAGCACTTCACAATTCCCAGTAGCATATAAGTAAAACAAAATAATAAATAAATAAATCCTGTTAATCCCTTAGCTGCATAATGTGTCATTTATGGTGGCAACCCTAGTGTGCTTGCTAGCTGTTTTCCAGATTGGTGTAAGGACATATTCTTCCACTCTACTCTGCACTGATTAGGCCTCAACTGGAGTATTGTGTCTAGTTCTGGGTGCCACATTTCAGGAAAGATGTGGACAAATTGGAGAAAGTCCAGGGAAGAGCATCAAAAATGATTTAAGGTCTAGAAAACATGACCTATGAGGATAGAATGAAAAAATTAGGTTTGTTTAGTCTGGAGAAGAGAAGACTGAGAGGGTTTATATAACAGTTTTCAAGTACATAAAAGGTTATTACAAGCAGGAGGGAGAAAAAAATGTTCTTCTTAACCTCTGAGGATAGGATAAGAAGCAATGGGCTTAAATTGCAGCAAGGGGGGTTTAGGTTGGACATTTGGAAAAGCTTCCTAACTATCAGGGTGGTTAAGCACTGGAATAAATTGCCTAAGAGATTGTGAAATCTCTGTCATTGGAGATTTTTAAGAACAGGTTAGACAAAAACCTGCCAGAGATGGTCTAGATAATACTTAGTTCTGCTGTGAGTGCAGGGGACTGGAGTAGATGACCTCTCAAGGTCCCTTCCAGTCCTATGATTCTATGAGTCTATGATATCAGATAATCATACAAATATCATATCTGTCAAGGAGCTCACAGTGTACCAGACAGACATACAAAGAGACAGGTTGGAATAAGGAGCAAATCATAAATGTGGATTGGTTGAGATGGTGCTTAGCTTGGCACAGTATGGTTGTTAATGTTTTATATATATATATATATGTGTGTGTGTGTGTGTGTGTGTGTATGCATATGTATGTGTGTATCTATCTATGTATCTACATCTACACTACACACTACTTTCGCAAGCGTGTCGTGTATGGGTAGCTACACACTGTAGTGAAAATAAACTGTATCCACATTGCGATGTGTAACTACATATGTGAGTGAGAGGCTCTGTCAGGGGAGGCAGGGGGAAAGGCTTCAGCAACCTCTCCCTGCCAGAGCCTTTCCCCACTGCTGGAGTCTTTACCTGCAGCTAAGAAGGGCTCCAGCAATGGGAAGCTGTCAGAGTCTTTAGAGTCATAGGCTTTAAGGTCACAAGGGACCATCATGATCATCTTGTCTGAACTTCTGCACACTGCAGGCCACAGAACCTCACCCACACACTCCTGTAATAATCCCTAACCTCTGGCTGAGTTACTGTAGTCCTCAAATCATGATTTAAAGGCTTCAAGTTACAGAGAATCCACCATTTAGACTACTTTAAACCTGCAAGTGACTCGTGCCCCATGCTGCAGAGGAAGGGAAAGAAACCCAGGTCTCTGCCAATCTGACCCAGGGGAAAATTCCTTCCTGACCCCAAATATGATGATCACTTAGACCATGGACATGTGGGCAAGATCCACCAGACAGGCAGCTGGGAAAGAATTCTCTTTCCCTCAGAGCCCTCCCATCTAGTGTCCCATCACCAGCTGTTGGAGATATTTGCTGCTAGCGGTCACAGATTGGCTACATGACATCGTAGGCAGTCTCATCATACCATCCCCTCCATAAACGTAGCAAGCTCAGTCTTGAAGCCGGTTAGGTTTTTTGCCCCCACTGCTCCCCTTGGGAGGCTGCTCCAGAACTTCACTACTCTGATGGATACAGTCTTTCCCTCTGGTGGAGAAGGGCTGTAGCAGGAGGGAGCTGGCAGAGCCTTTCTCTGCCTCTGTGCTGCCAGAGTCCTTCCCTGCAGTGGGGCAAGGCTCCAGCAGTGGAGAGCTGCACAATCCTTCCCTGTAGTGGGGAAGGGCTCCAGCAGCAGAATGGTGCCAGAGTCTTTCTCCACTGCTGGAGCCTTTCCCGCTTGCCTCCCCTGCCAAAGTCTTTTCCTGCATTTGGGAAAGGCTCCAGCAGCTGGGAGGCAGTGGGACACTACATGGCTAAAAGTAGCAGTGTAGATGGGAAGACACGGTGTGGGCGAGTAAAGAGCCTCATAGGGTATGTACGCACCTACCCTTCCGGTGTGTCAGTAATCTACTTGCCTAAGGTGTGCCTCACCATCTACACTGCTACTTAAACCTGTGCTGGATGGGGAGGGGAGCAGCTACCCAAGTACATTCTCCACACACTGCTGAAAGAAGTGTGCAGTATAAATGTAGCCATAGATACAAAGAGATATTCAGTGTAAGTGAATTAGACTCCCCATAGGCAGCACAGCAGAGGTGGGTTTTCAGGGTGGACTTAAAGGTGGAATGGGTAGGTGCATTGTGCACAAAGTCGGCGGGGAGGGGAGGTGTTCCATATTGATAGACAGATCCTGAGTACATTTCATCCCTTTTTTTTTCAGACTCAGGAAGTTGATTATTTTGTTTTCAATAAAAGAAAATATTCAATCTGGAATCAAAACAATGACAACCCCAACCCCGCATTATTGCCAGATAAAGTAATTAAAGTTTGATCCCAATGTCTTCTTCGGCTATCCCTCAATGTGAGGATGATGTCTGCCAAGGAGGTTCATTGGTGGGGTTTTCTGTGGCTGAGGAGCCCAATTCGTGCCCTGCAGATTTTCCCACAGAAGTGACAGGTGTAATCTTGAGCAGACATACTTGTTGGCTGGACTGTTGTGCCCCTTCTCTTCTCCTTTGTCATGTCTCTGTCTCATGAGCACATCTGTTCTCCTCAAAGTGAGCTGTGGCTTGGTGTATGGTGTGGTGCCACTGTGTTCTGTTCCACGCCAAGTCCTCCCAGTTTGTTGGGTTGTTGCCTCCCTTTTAGAGGTGTACTTTCAGTATGTCTTTGAAGCCCTTCCGCTGCTGTCCACAAGCCCTTCTTCCCAGACTTAACTGGGAGAAGAGTACTTGCTTCAGGATGCTAGTGTCAGGCATATATAGACAGTGGCCAGCCCAGCGGAGTTGATGTTTCATGACCTGTGCCTCTATACTGCTGATGTTGGCTGCAGAGAGAATGCTGATGTTAGTGTGTCAGTCTTCCCAGCTGATCCAAAGAATCCTCCTGAGGCAGCATTGCTGGAACCACTCCAGCCGCTTGAGATGTCAGTTTAGGTTACCAGGTCTCACACCCATAGAAAAGGGTGGGGATGACAACTGCTTTGTAAACCAAGATCTTGGTGCCTGTTTGCAGATCCCTGTCATTGAAGACTCATTTGAGTAGTCTTCCAAAGGATGTGCTGGCAAGTGGTGCCAAAAGAAGGCCTCTGAGAGCCAGGGTTTCATAGACCAGGATGACCTGAGAAGCTTCTTTCAAGCATAAAAAAAGATATATATGGGCCAAGCTCCAAAAGCCCAACCCCCTTTTTTTTTTTAAATTAATGGAGATATCCTATCTCCTAGAACTGGAAGGAACCTTGCAAGGTCATTGAGTCCAGCCCCCTGCCTTCACTAGCAGGACCAAGTACTGATTTTGACCCAAATCCCTAAGTGGCCCCCTCAAGGATTGAACTTACAACTGTGGGTTTAGCAGGCCAATGCTCAAACCACTGAGCTATCCCTCCCCCTTTACATTCCCAGAATGGCTCCACCCTCCTCAAGGACAATTCAGCCATTAAACAACACTGGACGAAGCACTAAACTGAACTGTGAATCCATGGTCTCTGAAGACACCATTGAGTCTATTCCATAGCGTTTGGCAATGGAACACCTTGCTGATCCCTCATATTCTGAGTAAGTCTGGCATGCCATCACCTGGAGAAAAAATCACAAGGCACCAGGCCCAGATGCAGGGCCGGCTCCAGGCACCAGCTCAGCAAGCAGGTGCTTGGGGCGGCCAACGGAGAGGGGCCTGCCGCCGAAGAATTTTTTTTTTTTGCTGCTTGGGGCGGCAAAAACCCTGGAGCCGGCCCTGCCCAGATGGCATCCCAGCTGAGGTTTTTAAAGCTGGTGGAACTACGCTCCAGCACAAACTTTGCCAACTCCTTGACAAAATCTGGACCTGTTAAGGAGTTCCACCTGACTTTAAGAACACCAACATTGTTACAATATTCAAGAAAGGGGACAAATCTTTTTGTGTGAACTACAGAGGTATTGCCCTCCTCTCCATCGCAGGGAAGATCCTTGCCCAAATTCTAGTAAACTGCCTTCTCCCCTTTGCCGAGGAACTCCTCCCCAAATCACAGTGTGGCTTCAGGCCATCCCAAGGCACAACTGACATGATTTTCATGGCACGACAGTTTCAGGAGAAGTGCAGAGAGCAACACTAGGAACTGTTCATGGCATTCATCGATCTAACCAAGGCCTTTGACTCTATTAATTGTGATGCCCTATGGAAGGTTGTGTAGGTTTAGCAGTCCACAGAAATTCATTTCCATCATCAGACTATTCCATGCTGGGATGACTGCCACCATTTTGTGCAATGGCTCGAAGACCGAATCATTCATCATTCGCACTGGTGTCAAGAAGCGCTGTGTCATTGCTCCAACACTCTTCTCCATTTACCTTGCTGTGATCCTGATTCTCATCCCTGACCACCTTCCTGATGGAATCGGGATAGAATACCATATGGATGGCAAACTCTGCAATCTCCGACGTCTCCAAACAAAATCTAAGATCATGAGAATTGGCATTTCTGACCTTCGGCATGCAGAGGACTGTCATTCTTGCACACACAGAGGCTGACCTGCAAAGTACCCTCAATCTTTTTGCAGATGCCTATCGCAGCCTGGGTCTCTCCTTCAACATCGGGAAAACCAAGGTGCTCTACCAGTCCTCCCCTGCTCAAACTACTCTTTGTACTCTACAAATCACCATCACCAGAGAACCCCTGGAAAATGTGGACCATTTTCCATACCTTGGCAATCACCTCTCCCAGCAGCCAGAATTGACACAGAAATTGATCCCCATGTGCTGTAGTTGCTGTTGACATACATACATTTCTCATGGTGCCTAAAGAGTCCTGAAGTATAGTCAGGAAATATTTCTACTTTATGTCGTTGGTCTCTTAAGGCCTGGTTTTCAATGAGAGATTGTTCTCAATGGGAGATACTGGGTGTGGAACTCTTTTTGCAAATTTGTTCACTTTTTGGGGCTGCCTATATGGGAACTGAGCACTTCTGCCAATATGTCTCTTACATTTTCTGTAGCTTTTCCCTGTTATAAACTTAGATTTCTCATGTGAGGAATTTAAAAAAATAACCCAAAGTGAAAGCAATGTAGTTGTTGCCATTAAAAAGTCCAAGATTTGTCCACACCGGGGTACCTAAGAGACTGTCTGCACTCAAAATGCTACAGCAGCCCTGCTGTAGCACTTCAGTGTAAAACTATCTATGCCAGTGGCTCTCAAACTTTTCTACTGGTGACCCCTTTCACATAGCAAGCCTCTGAGTGTGACCTCCCCTTATAAATTAAAAACACTTTTTTATATATTTAACACCATTATAAATGCTGGAGGCAAAGCGGGGTTTGGGGTGGAGGTTAACAGCTCGCGACCCCCCCATGTAATCACCTCGCGACCCCCTGAGGGGTCCCGACTCCCAGTTTGAGAACCCCTGATCTATGCCATCAGGAGGCATTCTCCGATCCGCAGAGGTAATCCACTTCCCTAAGAGGTGATAGCTAGGTTGATGAAATAGTTCTTCCGTTAACCTAGGTTGTCTTAACTGCATCTCTCATGGGTGTGGATTTTTCACAACCTTCAGCAATGTAGCTATGCCGATGTAAGTTCCCAATGTAGATCAGGCCTAAGATGCTGCAGTTTTTCCCTTTATTTAGCAGAGAAGTCTGTAGATTTTATCCCTTAAAAGAGTTTTTATGGACTTTATGAAAGCCTTTCCTGTAGCTGAACTCATACAGAAAAATATCATGCTCATCTTTATTTGCTCATTTAATTAGTCTGAATATTTGAAAGGTAGTGATTTCTTTCACATAACAAATATTTAAAATATGGATTCACTTAAACAAAAACTCTTGTTCTAAACATCCCCAAACTATATGGGCTGCTAGAAATCCAGCAAGATCAGGATCTGAATTTTGCACGTGGATCAAATTCCCTTTAAGAAGCAAACAAGGTCTGAAGAATCCCAGACCTTGGAGGGTTTCAAATCTGCAGCCAGATCCACATTTTATTACTTCAACTCACCTCTAGTTTTAGGAAACAACAAAACAAAACAGAGTATCATAATTTTAATTTTAAAATTCCTTTTTGGAACCTGAGCCATTAAAGGGAGGGTCCACTAAAGTCAATGGAAAGCCGCCCATTAGCTTTGGAACAAGTCTTTAGAAAATACTTTGGCAACTTATGATATGCTGCCTTCATACCTGGTGTAATAAGGAGCTTCATTTTTTTACAACTTGCAATAAATAAATGCTATTGTTTCCACTTGATATACTGACATCAGGAAAGGTAAATCGCTGAGCTGATACTTGAAAATGTGTGATGTTATCTCAGGATAAAGTGGCAGCTAACAAGTGGCATCAATGCACATGTGAAATCAAGTAGTGTACAAAGATTTTCACTATAAGATAGTAATATGTTAACTCTTTAGACAAAGAGGTAGTGATTAAAGAAAGATGGCTTTCTTTAATGGAAGGAATTGTGCAAGATTAATCAATTAAAATGTTTTTTAAAGTACCCTGACCTCTTTTCTTTTCCTTTTTAATTGGAAAGATAATCCTCTGATGCAGGGATATAATTGGATTGTGGCATGGATTTGAGTCTAGGCTTACAAAGGCTTTAAACCCCTTGTACAAAGACAGCAATACCTTGGAATTTGATTTTTATATTCAGCTCAGCTCCTGGTAGGTGCTGATTTATAATTACAATTGAGTCTATGTGTGGTTGTGTTGCATTATTCCAAAGTTTTAAAAATCTTTACACAGTCTTCATATGTACCAAAATATTTAATCATGGACCGATTTTGTGTAATCATGTATTTGTGCTTCTGAAAAAGCCTCCCTTAGAAACTCTCTATGTATTTTGCCGCCCCAAGCACGGCAGTGAGGCAGGCTTTGGCGGCATGCCTGCAGGAGGTCTGCTGGTAATGCGGATTCGGCGGCATACCTGCGGGAGGTCTGCCGGTCCCGCGCCTTCGGCGTACCCGCCGCCAAATTGCTGCCGAAGCCGTGGGACCAGCGGACCTTCCGCACACATGCCACCAAAGGCAGCCTGACTGCTGCCCTCACGGCAACCGGCAGGCCGCCGCCCACGGCTTGCCGCCCCAGGCACGCGCTTGGTGCGCTGGTGCCTGGAGCCGCCCCTGCTTAGAAACAGTGTAACACAAGAATGTTCATAAAATATATTTAGCAGACAGTGTAGGGAAATGTCTTATTTAGCATTAGCCTCACGTAAAACATTTCTGAATCTGATTGCACTACAAATTAGACATTATATATGACAACAAATGTCTTATATTAAAAATGTGTATTTGTGAAATGTAATTTTTGGATTAATGTATTTCTATCGAATGATATGATTATTGTCCTTCTGAAGCTGCTCTCTGCTTTTCCATTTTGTAAAGCCCTTTAAAAATATTATGTCACCACAAATCAACAGGGATTAATACAAATGTTTACAGCTGCATGAAAGATGCTGCTGCATGCATAAGAGAATCGCAGGCTGCCTTTGTATCCTCTGTGTATGCTGGGAATGAAATGGATTCCTCTAAAAGTGATCTATCTTAAAATAATCAAGATAAAGTAAAATACTTTAGGCTAGTTTCTGATACTTTATGTTGAATAGCACCTTAATCTTAAAGCAGTCCCATTGAAGTAAGTAGGGATACTCATAGATTAAGGTGCTGTTCACTTGTGTACACACAAAAGTTGTACTATCTATACTAATATAGTTTAAGCAGTACTACCTCTCTTAGGGTATGTCTACACTACGAAATTAGGTCGATTTTATAGAAGTCGATTTTTAGAAATCGATTTTATACAGTCGATTGCTTATGTCCACACTAAGCGCATTAATTCGGCAGAGTGCGTCCTCACTACTGTGGGTAGCATCGACTTACGGAGCGGTTCACTGTGGGTAGCTATCCAACAGTTCCCGCAGTCTCCGCCATCCATTGAAATGCTGGATTAAGCTCCCAATTCCTGATGGGGCAAAAACATTGTTGCGGGTGGTTTTGGGTACATGTCGTCAGTCGCCCCTCCCTCTGTGAAAGCAATGGCAGACAATCGTTTTGCGCCAGACACCAGGGCGATTAGAAGAGCCCAGCAAGGCGTGCTGCGCATCAGAGGCTTTGAAAACCAGTTTCATGACTGGCCAGGCTTCGGTGTGACAAGTGTGTGTGTTTCTCCTTAATGCAAACCTGCCTCCTTTGGTGATTTTAATTCCCTATAAGCCAACCACCCTCCCCCGTTCAAAATAAAGTAACTATTGTTTTGAAACCATGCATTCTTTCTTTATTAATTAAAAAAAAATGAGATAATGGACAAGGTAGCCCGGGTGGGGTGGGGGAGGAGGGAGGGACAAGGCCACATTGCTTATTGTAGCCACACTAAAAATCAAACTGTTTGAATGACAGCCTTCTGTTGCTTGGACCATCCTCTGGAGTGGAGTGGCTGGGTGCCCAGAGCCTCAAAAGTTCCCGGGGCTTTTCCTGTGTTCCTGGCTAGTGCAAAGTGCTGTCCAGAGCAGTCACAATTGAGCACTCTGGGATAGCTCCCGGAGGCCAACACCATAGATTTGCGTTGCAGTACCCCAAATTCGACCCAGCAAAGTCGATTTTAGCGCTACTCCCCTCGCTGGGGAGGAATACAGAAGTTGATTTTAAGAGCCCTTTAGGTCAACGGAACAGGGTTGGTTGTGTGGACGCATTCATTTCTAAATCGACCTAAAGCAGCTAAATTTGACCTAACCCCATGGTGTAGACCAGGCCTCAGGGTACGTCTTCACTACCGGCTGGATCGACGGGCAGCAATCGATCCAGCGGGGATCGATTTATCGTGTCTAGTCTAGATGCGATAAATCGATCCCCGTGCGCTCTCCCGTCGACTCCTGTACGCCAGGTCGGCAAGAGGCGCAGGCAGAGTCGATGGGGGAGCGGCAGCAGTCGACTTACCACAGTGAAGACAACACGGTAAGTCAATCTAAGTACGTCGACTTCAGCTACATTATTCACATAGCTGAAGTTGCATAACTTAGATTGATCCTGCCCCCCCCTCCCCCTCCCAGTGTAGACCAGGCCTTAGTATGGATGCAGTTATAGCAGTATAAAGGTGCTCATACCCAATATTCCTGTACACGAAGAGGAAAGAACTATATATAAGGCACTTTTCTACTGGTGCAACAGTATCCACACTCAGGATTATACCAATATAAACTAAATTGGTAAATGTAGTGTATGCAAAACTGTATTAAAATTGCAGAGCTATCACTTTAAATGCTATGGGATTTCCTGGTCCTGCTTGCAGGCTAGTGGAAACTGTAGGGAAACCTGTGAGCAGCAGCCAGTTTTTTTGCAGCCTACTTTGTATCTTTCTGTTTTCTCATTCTGAATTTTAAGTGATCAAGTAGTGACACAGTGCAATCTTCGAGCAAGAGTATTTTATGTTTTTATTTAACGTCTCTGTTTGTATGCAGTGAACACACACATACACACACACACAAAAAACAAACAAACAAAACCCCACACCCCCTACTGATATAGTTATACCAGCTTAAACCAGGCTTTAAGCTCTCAAAATGTGGTCCTTTTTCATTTTTTTATTATTTATATCTTATAAGAATATATATTTAAAATGCACCCAGTGAAGGATCAGGGGGCCATTCAATTATTGATAAGTATAAACAGCAACAACCCCATAAAACAATAAGCATCTCACAAGGTATCAGTTTAGAAAATACAGTATGAGAACATAGAACCATATAGTCCTGCCTCCAATGGTGGCCAATAGGAAATATTTCAGAGGAAGTTATAGCCACCCCTAAAAAAAATGGAGTATGTGCCAAAAGTTACTACTACAGCTAAACAACATTTCTGAAAATGTCAATAATAGTTGTCATGAATAGAATTTTTAAACTTGCTCTTGTTACTAAAGAGTCAGTTGTGCCTTTGGCATAAGCCCTGAGTAAGGAGAAGTACATAAATGCCCTGCCCAAGGAATGGACTAGGGACCAGACTGCGAATCTGAAAGTCCAAATCTTGTTCCCTGTTTCCATCTTGGTCCAAGAAGAAAATATGCTGTGCCAGCTGAATACCAGATGCAAATTAACATGCTCGGCAGGCTGGCTCAGCTGTACTGGCTTGTGCATTGGGAGGGGCCACTCAAGGCTCTGCCCACATCCAAAGGAGGGGAATAGTGACCATGCTTTTCTATTGTGCTTTATGCATGTGATAACAGGTAGCCTACACTAGGTAGTAAAGGTGTGCCTTATCTCAGCTTACCCATTCCTGCAGATACATAAAAAAGGCTCCAGAGGTGATCCCGGCAATTAGAGGCCAGTAAGCCTAACTTCAGTACTGGGGAAACCGGTTGAAATTATAATAAAGAACAGAATTATTGGACACATTGATGAACATAATTTGTTGGGGGAAGAGTCAATATGGTTTTTCGTAAAGGGAAATCATGCCTCACCAATCTACTAGAATTCTTTGAGGGGATCAAGCATCTGGACAAGGGGGATCCAGTGGATATAGTGTACTTAGATTTTCAGCAACCCTCTGACAAGGTCTTTTACCAAAGGCTTTTAAGCAAAGTAAGCTGTCATGGGATAAGAAGGAAGGTCCTCTCATGGATTGATAACTGGTTAAAAGACTGGAAACAAAGGGTAGGAATAAATGGTCAGCTTTTAGAATGGAGAGAGCTAAATAGTGGTGTCCCCCAGTGTTCTGTACTGGGCCCAGTCCTATAAACATATTCACAAATGATCTGGAAAAAAGGGTAAACAGTGAGGTGGCAAAATTTGCAGATGATACAAAACTACTAAAGATAGTTAAGTCCCAGGCAGACTGTGAAGAGCTACAAATGGATCTCTCAGAACTGGGTGACTGGGCAACAAAATGGCAGCTGAAATTCAATGTTTATAAATGCAAAGTAATGCCATTGTAAAACATAATCACAACTATACATATAAAATGATGGGTACAAATTAGCCGTTACCCTCAAGAAAGAGATCTCAGAATCATTGTAGATAGTTCTCTGAAAACATCCACTCAATGTGCAACAGCAGTCAAAAAAGCGAACAGAATGTTGGGAATCATTAAGAAAGGGATCGATAATAAGACAGAAAATATCATATTGCTTCTATATAAATCCATGGTACACCCACATCTTGAATATTGCATGCAGATGTGGTTGCTCCATCTCAAAAAAAGATATATTGGAACTGGAAAAGGTTCAGAAAAGGGCAACAAAAATGATTAGGGGTATGGAACAGCTTTCATATGAAGAGATTAATAAGACTGGGACTTATCAGCCTGAAAAAGACATGACTAAGGGGGGATATGATAGAAATCTATAAAATCATGATGGGTGTGGATAAAGTAAATAAGGAAGTGTTAGTTACTCCTTCTCATAACACAAGAACTAAGGGTCACCAAATGAAATTAATAGCAGCAAGTTTAAAACAAACATAAGGAACAGAGGGTCCTGTGGCACCTTTAAGACTAACAGAAGTATTGGGAGCATAAGCTTTCGTGGGTAAGAACCTCACTTCTTCAGATGCAAGTAATGGAAATCTCCAGAGGCAGGTATTAATCAGTATGGAGATAACGAGGTTAGTTCAATCAGGGAGGGTGAGGTGCTCTGCTAGCAGTTGAGGTGTGAACACCAAGGGAGGAGAAACTGGAGATTTCCATTACTTGCATCTGAAGAAGTGAGGTTCTTACCCACGAAAGCTTATGCTCCCAATACTTCTGTTAGTCTTAAAGGTGCCACAGGACCCTCTGTTGCTTTTTACAGATTCAGACTAACACGGCTACCCCTCTGATACTTGAAACATAAGGAAGTATTCCTTCACACAATGCACAGTCAACCTGTGGAACTCTTTGCCAGAGGATGTTGTGAAAGCCAACACTATAACAGGGTTCAAAAAAGAACTAGATATGTTCATGGATGATAGGTCCATGTCCATCAATGGCTATTAGCCAAGATGGGCAGGGATAGTGTCCCTAGCCTCTGTTTGCCAGAAGCTGGGAATTGGCAACAGGCAATGGATCACTTGATGATTACCTGTTCTGTTTATTCTCTCTGAAGCACCTGGCATTGGCCACTGTCAGAACACAGGATACTGGGCAAGATGGACCTTCGGTTTTTATTTTCTTATATTTTTATGTTCATAAGGCAGCTCACAATTGAACCTGAAGTTATGTGCCTTCCTAATGTACCGTAGCAATGAGTTTCATGGGATAATTATACAATTTGTGTGTGTGTGTATGTATATATACATATAAAATCCCTCCAGAATCAGCATGGTTGGCAAATTACTGAACTCTATTTCACATAGAAGTTAAGTCCCTACCCTGTGCATTTAATTAAAAAATCTGGTTTATTATTAAAATCTTAGATTGTGATGAAAAGTGAAGGAGTGGAGGGGAAATTAAACCTGTAAATTCATTATAAAAAGAACATTAAAAACAGATTACATTAAAGTAACCTAAAACATAATAGAATAAGCTTTCAGCATCAAACATTGCCTTTCAAGAAGAATACTAAATTGTTTTATGGTCCACATAAACTGCATAAAACATTTTCTAATCAATACCTATAAAAATGTGCACTGCTGCTGAATGAGGTGGCAGCCCTACATTTGCCACTAATCTACAAATATGTTAGTATTATATATAAAATTACTGCATATTTGTATTATATTACAAAGATTAAAACTCAAAGCCACCAAGACTTTAAATTGAGTAAAAGTTTCTCTTTGCTATTTAAAAATACCACAGTCAATGTATATTTTTCCACCTACTTAGCTGTTCTGCCCAGCTGAGCTTTTTCCAAACTGTCTGTGTGTGGGGGTGGGGGTGGGGGTGCGGGTGCGGGTGCGGGTGGGGGTGCAGGTGGTCTGGGGAGGAGTTACACTGTTTAAAACAATTATAAAAGCAATTTATTTTAAATATTTGCACGTTAAGAAATGCAAAGTAGTAGAGAGATGTTAAACTATGCACAATGGTGACCAGTTATAAATATCTAACCTATTTGGAACTATAACATGCCACTGACTGAGATAATTAAAAAAATTAGAAGTTTGGGGTTCTAACTAAATAAAATAAAATTACCTTAAAATGTGTTTAGATATTAGACTTTCCAAAACATTTTTTCATCAGTCTTCAGCACAACTGCCAGGAAGAACACGTACAGAGATATTGACTATACTTCTTGATTTCTTTCTCTCTTTTTCTCTGTCTTCTATGTCCATCCCCTCTCCCCCCCAAGGTTGTGGGTGGAGAGTGGGGAAAAAGAGCCTAGACATTGGCAGAGCTAAATATGCCAGCCAGCGTATTTGTGCCAGCGTACTAGGGCATTATGCTATGTCAGTTATAAAGCGGGCTCAGGGTTCATCTTCCCCCTGCCCCCCACCCCCGGACCTCTCTTCGCTCAAAGAAAAGGACATGTTATTACATTTACATTTGTAACTGTATTACAGTCACCTGTGTTAAAAAGTCATCATTAACCAAGAGTCACTACATAATAATATCAGAGGTACTACAGTCATTTCCTGTGGTGGGTATAAAAATAACTTCATTTTCCAATCTTTGCTTAACTGGAACTCTGGGTTAACCCAATGTCAGACATTTCCAACAGGATTACATTAACTGATGTTCTGATTCCTCCACAGCTCTCCAAATCCCCAATTTTATAAAGATATTGGGGATCCCTGAGGTCTCAGTAAAATCTGGGTTTGACCACACTGGTGTATTGGTACATGCTGGCTTTTTTAATAGTGTCACTGTATGCAACTCTGCACATTCTGGCTTCAAGATGAAATACTCTTACTGGAGCACAGGGGCTTACACCAGTCCTTTCTGGCTAATGGAACATGCCCGTCAGTAAAAGGGCCAGCTCTCATTCTCACCTCTCACAATATGACAAAAGCATCTACTTGCTTGTGGAGAATACAACTAGGGAAGGAGAAAGGTGACTTGAATTATTAGAGACCATGTGGAATGTTTTGTGATAAGTGTAAGGAAATAATATATTTGCACAATGCACATTTATTGAAAAACACTATGGGGCCAGGTTCTCAGCTGGTGTAAATCAGCATAGCTCTATTTACTTCAATGGTTAATTTAACTCAGCTGAAAACCAGGTCCACCATTTTTGTACACTGCATATAGCAACCCTACAATGGCAGTGCATGTTACCTTCCTAACTTGATGGACGTTGTGATTTTTCACATCATGCAGCACTGGACAGCAGTAACCTGATGTCGTAGTTTGTGGGGTTGACTCACCTCCCATTAAAGATGATGAATAGACTCCCATTGACTTTAGCGGGTGCTGGATTTGCCCTATATCACAAGCAGAAAGATAAATGCATTCTAATAATCTGTATGAATTTATGTATCAGAGGGGTAGCCGTGTTAGTCTGAATCTGTAAAAAGCAACAGAGGGTCCTGTGGCACCTTTAAGACTAACAGAAGTATTGGGAGCATAAGCTTTCGTGGGTAAGAACCTCACTTCTTCACTTCTTGCATCTGAAGAAGTGAGGTTCTTACCCACGAAAGCTTATGCTCCCAATACTTCTGTTAGTCTTAAAGGTGCCACAGGACCCTCTGTTGCTTTGTATGAATTTATGTTATCTAATGATAATGATAATGTATCAGTTAACATAGGAAACAACTGGCAAAGATTTTAAAAGGACCTGCCTTTGGGGTGATTTTAACATCATGCTCAGAGAAAAGAGCAGAAGAAAAGAACAAGTCATTTTTATTTTTCTTCATCACTTTGTGCTAAGGATAGATGGAAAAAAATGGTTTCTATACCAGACTAAGGTCTAGGCTGGAAAAGCCGTACTCATATTAGTGATTACTTAGAGGAGTCCCATTATCTTTAATGAGACTCCTTCTGTGAGTATGTGCTCATCGATGTGAGGAAAGGCTGCACAACCTTAAATGGGCCATCTTAGATTATTCATAACACAAAAGAATGAATGTTATACTTTCCAATCATAGCTTTGCTAGAAACTCTGAGTTTGGGTAGCAAATAGCTGCATTCTCCAGGCAGCATACCAGGAATCAGGATATGAATCAGAGATACACTCTGTTTCCCAGTTCCCTTCTGCCCTGGAGTAATGGTGGTGAGGGAGGAATGTACCCTGCACAATGCTTATACCTGTGCTTTCCCAGTATGCTAGCAAAAACGCTGGCTGGCATGTTTAACTCTGCCCATTTCCCAGATATTTTTGACCACTCTCTACCCTGGTGCTTGGGAGGGGACATCGTGGCTCTACGAAGGGTGTTCTTTCCCTCCATGCTGTTACACAGGGCATGAGTAGTGGACACAGGGGAACAAGGGAGCACCTTAAAACCTCTTGCTCCCTCGTTCAGGTGGGCAGGATGGGCCACAATCTGGTCCTGAGCCAGAAGGGAGCACAGGAATGTGAAGCAGCAGCTGAAGCCATGGGAAGAGACAAATTTATTAGTGCAACTGAACTATTGTATTATCAAAGAGAATAAAAGCTAGTACTCGGTAATATTAACAGCAGAAAGATTAATTGCAAAGAGATCAAGCTGAACCAGAAGAAAAATAGCAGAATGCTAGATATATAGAAAAAATAAAGAATCTCTTTCAGGTAATCAGGGACATTTTGAAGCAGAAGTAGAGAAATATGTAACAACAAGATTGTAAAATCAATTCTGTGAAACAGGCAGCCAATTCAAGTCTTTAATAATGGGAGTAATTATGGTGCCATGTTCACATAGCTATAGTTAAGATGGTGTCAGCACTTCCATTATAATCCTGTAGTTTCCCCAGGGTTATAATTCAACTGTAAAATGTTGCTATGGACTGAAACTTGGCTTTCATAGGGAATTTTTTGAAACAAAATATTTAAAAAAGTTAAATAGTCAGGTTTAAAGATGAGCTACAGTACAGCCCGTAAAAACAACGAGGAGCCCTTGTGGCACCTTAGGGTATGTCTACACTACGAGGGTAGTTCGATTTCTCTTAAATCGAAAATGTAGAATCGATATTGCAAAGTCGAACGTGTGTGTCCACACTAAGGACAGTAATTCGACTTTGTGAGTCCACACTAACGGGGAAAGCGTCGACATTGGAAGCGGTGCACTGTGGGCAGCTATCCCACAGTTCCCGCAGTCCCCGCTGCCCATTGGAATTCTGGGTCGAGCCCCAAATGCCTTCTGGGTAAAAAAATGTGTCGAGGGTGCTTTTGGGTACCTGTCGTCATCCGTCCGTCACTCCCGCCCTCCCTCCCTCCCTGAAAGCGCCGGCGGGAAATCAGTTCGCGCACTTTTCTGATCAGTGACAGCGCGGACGCCACAGCAGTGCGAGCATGGATCCCGCTGCGACCATCGCTGCAGTTGTGGCCGTTCTCAACGCCTCGCAGCTTATCATCCACCTTTACCAGAGGCAGATGCAGAGAAATCAGGAGAGGAGGCTACGGCACCACCGTGAGGGCCTGAAGTCGGAGAGTAGCACAGAGCTGTCAGAAACCACGAGACCCTGCGCCCAGGACATCACGGTGGCAATGGGTCTTGTGGATATTGTGGAACGGCGATTCTGGGCCCTGGAAACAAGCACGGACTGGTGGGACCGCATAGTGCTTCAGGTCTGGGATGAATCCCAGTGGCTGCGAAACTTTCGCATGCGGAAGGGGACTTTCCTCGAACTTTGTGAGTTGCTGTCCCCTGCCCTGAAGCGCAAGGACACCCGGATGCGAGCAGCCCTGACTGTCCAGAAGCGAGTGGCCATAGCCCTCTGGAAGCTTGCAACGCCGGACAGCTACCGGTCAGTCGCGAACCACTTTGGTGTGGGCAAGTCTACCGTGGGGGTTGTTGTCATGCAAGTAGCCAAGGCAATCGTCAAGGTACTGCTCTCAAAGGTAGTGACCCTGGGAAACGTGGAGGTCATCATAGATGGCTTCGCCGCGATGGGATTCCCAAACTGCGGTGGGGCTATAGATGGGACTCACATCCCTATCCTGGGACCGGACCACCAGGCCAGCCAGTACATTAACAGAAAGGGCTACTTTTCAATGGTGCTGCAAGCACTGGTGGACCACAGGGGACGTTTTACAAACATCAACGTCGGGTGGCCGGGCAAGGTTCATGACGCTCGCGTGTTCAGGAACTCTGGTCTGTTTAGACGGCTGCAGGAAGGTATTTACTTCCCGGACCACAAAATAAGTCTTGGGGATGTGGAGATGCCTACAGTGATCCTCGGGGACCCTGCATACCCGCTAATGCCCTGGCTCATGAAGCCCTATACTGGCACCCTGGACTCAGAAAAAGAACTGTTCAACTACCGTTTGAGCAAGTGCAGAATGGTGGTGGAGTGTGCTTTTGGCCATCTCAAGGGGAGATGGAGAAGCTTACTGACTCGCTGTGATCTCAGCGAAACCAATATCCCCATTGTGATAGCAGCTTGCTGTGTGCTCCACAATCTGTGTGAGAGCAAGGGGGAGACCTATATGGCGGGGTGGGAGGTTGAGGCAAATAGCCTGGCTGCTGATTACGCCCAGCCAGACAGCCGGGCGATTAGAAGATCCCAGCGGGACGCGCTGTGCATCCGGGAGGCTTTGAAAGCTAGGTTCCAGACTGAGCAGGGTAACCAGTGACTGTTAAGTTTGTGGACACAGAAGCTGAACCTGCCCCCGTTTCTTTACCCAGTTACTGTTGACTATCCTTCCAAGTTACATACCCCCTTCACCACCTTCCCAAAAAATAAAATCTGTTCCGTTTTGTTAATGAACACCGTTGTCTTTATTACTGTTTTTGCGGGAATGTTTTAAACCGGGGACGCAGACTGTGGCGGGGGGCGGGTTTAGTGTTCTGATGCAAATGATGCTTCTAAACTCCGGGAATGACAGGCTCAGCAGTGGTGGGCTGGTTGTTTCAACGGAGCCTGCCAGCACTCCTGGGCGGGACTGCGTGTATGTGTCGGCCAAGTGACTTTCTGGCAGGGGGAGGAGGGTTACAGATCCCCTGCTGTGTGGCTCTGTGATCCAGGATAAGGACCGCGGCATAAGATCTCTAACTGCCCTCCCCCGCCACAAAGTCACAGATCAACACCCCCCCCCCCCAGAACATGAAAACCACCTCCCAGACTGACCAGGGTAACTGGTGACTGCACTGTGTATGTGTCCTGATGCTGGACCTGCCCCCGACTCTGTACCCTGCTAAAGGTGACTGTCCTGTCCAATTACCAACCCCCTTCCCCCCCTTCAGACAGAGTCTCCTCTAAAAGAAAATCATGGAAACAGTAATTAACAGAAACGAATATTTTATTATGAACCACACATGAAACGGGGGGGGGGGGGTGAAACTTGGACGGGGGCTTGTGTGAGGTGGGTAGGAAAGGACTTTTCAAACTTTGGGGAACGAGAGCCTTCTAGTGCTAGAGCAGTCTGCAGGGGTTGACTGAAAGTTTTAACGGCCCTTGCCGCCCCTCCTTCTTTGGACTTTGGGTGAGGGGGGTGTGGGACTTTGTGGCGGGGGAGGGCAGTTAGAGATAGACTGCAGCGGGGCTCTGTCCTCCTGCCTCCGGTCTTGCAGAACATCCACAAGGCGCCGGAGCGTGTCCGTTTGCTCCCTCATTAGTCCAAGCAGCGTTTGAGTCGCCTGCTGGTCTTCCTGACGCCACCTCTCCTCCCGTTCCATGATTGCTCGGTGCATTTGGGACATGTTCTCCCTCCACTGTGTCTGCTGGGCTGCCTGGGCTCTGGAGCAGTCCATTAGTTCTGAGAACATGTCCTCACGCGTCTTCTTCTTCCTCCGCCTAATCTGCGCTAGCCTCTGGGAGTGTGATGCCAGGCTGGGTTGGGAGACAGTCGCAGATGTGTCTGTGGGAATGGGAAAAAGGGAGTGAATTCCTGAGACAGATAAATGAAGTTGTGAACAAAGAACATAGTCTTTCTCTGTGAACAAGACCATGCACTGCACCTCTCACATGCGCACTCAGGACAAGGTCGAATTTTCGGCCCTCGCCTTCAGTGCCTGGGGTCTTGCAGTTGCGATCTGAGAAGCGGGGCAGGACACCTGAACTTTTGTAGCAGGCAAACATGGTAAGCCGTAGACTTGTGGCTGCTTAAAACCTTAATAGTAGCACTGGGCTCCTTTCGCATTGAAAGCAATGCCAGTCTCTGCTGGCAGCAACCAGGGAAGCATGAGCTCTGCCCCTGTCCCCCCACCTCGTGGCTGTCCCAGGGAAAGATCCCTGTATGCTGCCCCTCTGCCGCCTCCACCGCGTGGCTGTAAAGCAGTCCCAATACTAACATTCCCCTCCCTAATTCAAAGCAGGGCGTCATGAGCGACATCACGCTGATGAGGATCTCGGAGAGCGACAGGGAGCGGATGCTTCGGGAGAGCATGCAGAAACCAGGGCCGTATGCCGCCATGCTCTGCCGTGCTATGATCCCAGAGTACTTGATAGAGTCATGGCGTGGAAACGTGTCGTACCATGGTGGACCTAATAAGATCGCCTTGCCAAGGAACCTGATGCACAGGCTTGAGCATTACCTCCAGGAGAGCTATGCTGAGATCTCCCATGAGGATTTCGTGTCAATTCCCGGACATATAGACCGTATTTTGGTCTAGCTGTACTGGCAGGGACTACAGAGTGGAGCGTCTTGGGCTGCCTAATCATGAAAATCCGGACATTATTAGATTTTTTTTAAATAGTTGGGACTAAGTAGTTAAGCGCCTAAGGCAAAGAAATCATGAACAACCAATTGTTGATATTATAAATATTCCTGTTGTGTTAAAAATAAAAGTTTATATGTTTAAATGATTTAATGAAAAACCCATTGTTAATATTATAAATATTCCAGTTATGTTAAAAATAAATGTTTAGATGTTTAAAGCACTTACTGCTTGATCCTTCCCCTGATTTGGTGTCCGGGGTAACGGATGGGGACGGTTGGTAGGGGATCTCGGTAAGGGTGATGAAGAGCTCCTGGCTGTCGGGGAAATCAGCGGTGCAAGCGCTGTCGACTGCCTCGTCCTCCTCATCTCCTTCCTCATCTTCCCCGTCCGCTAACATTTCCGACGAGGAACCGGCCGCGGACAATATCCCATCCTCAGAGTCCACGGTCAGTGGTGGGGTAGTGGTGGCGGCCGCACCTAGGATGGAATGCAGTGCCTCGTAGAAACGGGATGTGTGGGGCTGGGATCCGGAGCGTCCGTTTGCCTCTTTGTTTTTTTGGTAGCCTTGTCTCAGCTCCTTGATTTTCACGCGGCACTGCGTTGCATCCTGGCTGTATCCTCTCTCTGCCATGGCTTTAGAGATCTTCTCGTAGATCTTTGCATTCCTTCTTTTGGAGCGCAGCTCGGAAAGCACGGACTCATCGCCCCACACAGCGATGAGATCCAAGACTTCCCGATCAGTCCATGCTGGGGTCCTCTTTCTATTCTGGGATTGCACGGCCATCTCTGCTGGAGAGCTCTGCATCGTTGCCAGTGCTGCTGAGCTCGCCACGCTGTCCAAACAGGAAATGAGATTCAAACTGCCCAGACAGGAAAAGGAATTCAAATTTTCCCGGGGCTTTTCCTGTGTGGCTGGTCAGAGCATCCGAGCTCGGACTGCTGTCCAGAGCGTCAACAGAGTGGTGCACTGTGGGATAGCTCCCGGAGCTATTAGCGTCGATTTCCATCCACACCTAGCCTAATTCGATATGGCCATTTCGAATTTAGCGCTACTCCTCTCGTTGGGGAGGAGTACAGAAGTCGAATTTAAGAGAGCTCTATGTCGAACTAAATAGCTTCGTGGTGTGGACGGGTGCAGGGTTAATTCGATGTAACGGCGCTAAATTCGACATAAAAGCCTAGTGTAGACCAGGCCTTAGAGACTAACAAATTTATTTGGGCATAAGCTTTCGAGGGATATAACCCACTTCAGCAGATGCATGGAATGGAAAATACAGTAAGCAGGTATAAATATACAGCACATGAAAAGATGGGAGTTACCCTACCAAGGGGTGGGGGGGCGGTGCTAACAAAACCAATTCAATTAGGGTGGAAGTGGCCCATTCCCAACAGTTGACAAGAAGGGGTGAATATCAACACAGGGAAAATTTCCAACCAAACTGTAGGAAGGGCACAGTTCTGCAGGTTTGTGATGATTTGGGGAATCTGTCTATGCACAATTTAAGAATTCTCTCTGAGATTATGAACTTTCTGTATTTATTTTTATAAAGCTGCAAACTTCATTTTGAATCTGCATCTTGTTTCCCTTCTCTGTTGTCTTTTATACCTCCATGTTGAGCTACAATCCAAGGGATAATGACACAGGACTCACAATAGAGATCTGTTAAATCTTTAAGGTCCTCTATTCAAAGAGACGCATCCTTGGACTAAGTTGGATACTGCCCAGAAGAACCAGTCTGCCCAGGTGGGCTTCAACCTAAGCAACAGACCACCTGATAGGGGACTTTGATCACCTGATGAGGCTGGTCAGGTAGTCATCTGACAAAAGGGGTGAAGGCTTATAAAAGAGGGTCTCGGCAGCTATTTGAGAGAAAGAAGAGATTTCATGCTTTTGATGAGAAGTCATGAGGAGGAGGAAAGATTCTGGATGCCTTAGAGGACTCTGGCATATGCCAAAGGAACTCTCCAGAATAGTGAGGAAACTGAGGTGGAGAAATGTGTGCAGGTGTGTTTATTATTTTGTCTAGATCTGTGCATTTTTCATGCTGCTAACTAAGGAGTGATGCTGTTTTAGAATCCTGTGCGGTCTGTCTGTGTCCATTTGCTATCACTGTTGTATGTCTCTGAACAGTTAAACTGTATACCCAGAGTACCAACGTGGCTAGATCTCTGGGGTAGGATTTACTTAGTCTCTGGAGAGACTGAAAGGTCAGCAGTACTCCCAGGAGCTAGGCAGCTGCACCCTAGGTATCTCAGCTTTCCAATGATAGTGCAAGACAGAGGATCAGCACCTTGAGAGTATGCCTAGAGACCCCAAACTAGTGGTAGTCCATGGATTCTGCTCATGTTCAGGAAGTTTAATGGGCACACAAGGCCCAGCGAGGTGTGTGGGTGCCAAAAACAACAGCCTGGGGAGTGTCCAACCAGCGGGGGGAACTCTACCAGGGCTGTCTGTGTATGACAGAAAGAACAGGAGTACTTGTGGAACCTTAGAGGCTAACAAATTTATTAGAGCATAAGCTTTCGTGGGCTACAGCCCACTTCTTCGGATGCATATAGAGTGAAACATATATTGAGGAGATATATATACACACATACAGAGAGCATGAACAGGTGGGAGTTGTCTTACCAACTCTGAGAGGCCAATTAAGTAAGAGAAAAAAAACTTTTGAAGTGATAATCAAGATAGCTCAGTACAGACAGTTTGATAAGAAGCAAGTGTGAGAATACTTACAAGGGGAGATAGATTCAATGTTTGTAATGGCTCAGCCATTCCCAGTCCTTATTCAATCCTGAGTTGATTGTGTCTAGTTTGCATATCAATTCCAGCTCAGCAGTCTCTCGCTGGAGTCTGTTTTTGAAGTTTTTCTGTTGTAAGATAGCCACCCGCAGGTCTGTCATTGAATGGCCAGACAGTGACAGCGCGGACGCCACAGCAGTGCGAGCATGGATCCCGCTGCGACCATCGCAGTTTTTTTTTTCTTACTTAATTGGCCTCTCAGAGTTGGTAAGACAACTCCCACCTGTTCATGCTCTCTGTATGTGTGTATATATATCTCCTCAATATATGTTTCACTCTATATGCATCCGAAGAAGTGGGCTGTAGCCCACGAAAGCTTATGCTCTAATAAATTTGTTAGTCTCTAAGGTGCCACAAGTACTCCTGTTCTTTTTGCGGATACAGACTAACACGGCTGCTACTCTGAAACCTGTGTATGACAGGTATACTAGGTTCCCATTAAAGTCAATAGTAGTTGATACTTTGCAGAATCAGACCTCTAAGATTATTTAGAGCCTGACTCAGCGAAGCTATTAAGCATATGCTTAAATGCATCCACATGCATCAGGGCAATTAAGCATGGGCAGCTTAACTGTAAACATGTGGTAAAATTGTATTGAAATTTGGGTAAGCAAGTGCTGAAGCACTTTGCTGAATCAGGCCTTGGGTCCCGTATACATATATGGATGGCAACCACAGAACCAAGCATTTGTCAGATGTTGTCAGTTCAATCAATAATGCACAATTAAAACATGAAACTATGTGGCATAGTGGGTCAATTATATGTACACATTTAAGATATGCATACTAACTAACTGATCCAAAATACATTTTTAAATGACTACCTATGACATTTTATTAAGAGAAGGTGTATTTCTATTCCTAAATGAATGCTTACATTATAGGCCATTTTTGGAAGGTCTTTCAGTATATATAGCATAGTATTTATGTGAGCCAGAATCAGGACAAGCCACTCTAATTTATTTTTATAAAGCTCCCTTTGTCCTGAAGGATCTCAAAGTGGTTTACAAATTTTAATACTGCTTGTTTCGGTGCTTTCTTATTATAGAACAAAAAAGCCTAACCACCTATTTACATTACATTATTTTTGCACTGTAAGACATCCGCTGCTGGTGAGCATTACTGCTTTCCTGTTACTAAAAATAATCAGTGTAATTTAACTTTCACTGATATTTCAAAGGGGTAAATATAGGAAACAATAGCTGATAGCAAATATTTCCAGTTCTATTGTAGATCTACATATATGCATATCAGATGGGTATGTCTGTGTATCAAGCATGTAAATAACCAATTAATATATCCACTTTCATTATAAAACATGTAAAATATTAGTACGACTTCAGTGGCATTTAACCTTGTGTTTAAATGCTATGGTGAGTAGGAATGGGATTACTTTTCTGTTTAAATTTAAGGAAATGCTCAAGAGCTATGCTGAATTAGTGTTTAAGGCTGATGCTGATCCTTTTGAATTAGTGGTGTTGCAACTGAGTTCAGTGGAAATAGGATTAGCCCTCTGCTTAGTACCCATATTATCAGAGTGTTTTCAGAGTTGTTTTCCATGTCACTGTTGGTTCCCCATACTCTTCACACCCAAGCTTGTGCTGTGCTCCCACGGGGATCTCATTTTAACTATGTTGTATCGCCAAGGGTGCTCTAGCAGTGTTCTGTACCTGTTTTAAATGGCTTGGTCTGTTAACTATTCCCTGTGCTTTGCCTGTCTGTCTTGTGTCCCTGTGGATTAGTTCAAATGCATCATATATCCCAGGAACGTGTCATTTTGTTCTGTGGAGTTGCATCCCTGTTCTTATGTTCTGCCAAGATTCACTGCTGTAGAGATGAACTGCAGTATGCAGCTGTATTCACAGGGCCAGAGTACCAGTGTCTTGCTTTCAGATGATGGGTGCTTAATAAATCCATCAATCAGTAAAATGAATGTATATATTACACACAATAGGGGAAAGTTAAGTTTCATGTGGTAACTGGGGAGAGTTATCAACCCACGGGCAAATGGGTACAGTTGAGGCTGATGCTGAGTTTCCAAAATCTGAAAGATTTTGTTTGTCTGTTTTAGCTATAAAATCCTGTGCACATTGTTTTAAAGGATTATGTATTTTAGCAAAGGTTTAGTTTGGTGTGAATCATCTTGCAGTGAATGGCACCAGATCCCTTGTTGTTTTTATCAGATATCTGTCTAATTGGTCAGGTTAATTTGTTCCATGTAAATGATGCAATGTTTTGGGCTGCTGGCTGGGATCTGATGAAGCTTGTCTGGCCCTGTTTCTGTTTGGGTATTGTAACAGGCTGGCTCGCCTCTTAAAGACTGG
This sequence comes from Emys orbicularis, assembly GCF_028017835.1. Taxonomy (NCBI): domain Eukaryota; kingdom Metazoa; phylum Chordata; order Testudines; family Emydidae; genus Emys; species Emys orbicularis. The sequence goes on from NC_088683.1 coordinate 48,054,873, forward strand.
AGGGCCTGAAGCTAGTGAACCCTGATTACTAAAGAGGCACACGTGGGTTGGATATGGGGCTTCCTTATAAAGAGCAGCAGGCAGCTATAAGGTGTGGCTGACAGAAAAGGAAGCTGGCGGCTTGGGTGGACCGGGGAAGAGGCAGGAGATGGAGGGTTGAGCATGAGATGGAGGGTTGAGCATGAGCTTTTGAGTTATGGAGTGTATTTTGGGGATCCTGAGGACTGTTATAACTGTTTCTGTTATTAAGCCAGCCCCAAGTGGTAGCCACATGAAAGACTGTGTGGTGCTCTTAAAGTGCCTGCAAGAGGGGGCTGATAGAGGCAGGCTGCCTGCAGAATGTCCTCTGGCCATGATGAGATGTTCAGTAAATGGCAACCTGGCTACAGGCATTTCCTTCCTCCCCTCTCCTGGAAAGAAGTGTTTCTCCATCCAGGAATTTGCCATTAAAATCCAGAAAACACACTATGTCTGCCTCAGTGTGTTGAAGGATTCTTTTATAAACATCTTATTTTTCTGTTAAACATTTCTTTTCCAGTCTTGTGCCATCCTTAGTCTTCACATGATACATATTGATTTACTTATTGATATTATTTGTCTGCTGGTGTAATTCAAGAACACATTTGTTTCATTTCTTTTATTTCATTAAATGAGCCAAAAAAACCCCAAAACATGGTGGAAAATGTTTAAATAATGCCAAGATAGAATACAAACTAAAAGCTAACAAATCCAGCCTTAAGGCTCAGACTTCATGACAAAACTGCTCCTAATAATAGCTTTTATATTTTACTGCAGGTCTTTGGTAGAAAAGTAAGAAGGTATTATTTCAGCTTAGCCAAGGTAGCTGATTAATTGATATGAATTGGATAATGAGTTGGTACCTCAGGGGTTTAATGGCTCCAATTACAGAAAATATGGGCTTGTTGTCAGCCCAACAGCATTAGCTTTCTCTGAATTGTGAGTAAAGGTCATAAAGCAACACTTACTTTGATGTATTTTATTAATCAAAACCATAGTTATCTTATAAAGGTCTTAGTATCTCATATTTGATCTCTTCAATCAGATATGAATCCATTAGACACTTAAAAGCTGGAGCACCACGAGGAGCTCTTCTCAGACCATTCTCTCCTGATGTGACCATGTGACCTAAATTTAACCTTGGAATTTGCAGGTGGAAACAGAAAAACTACACCTGAAAGAGATTAAAACTATAGTTGACCATTGACTTCAACAGGACTTTGTGAAGGCACATAGGTCCGTTCACATGTTATAAATGGCAGGATTGGTAGGGTTACCACATTAAAACATTTAAAAAAGAGGACACTCCACGGGGCCCCAGCCCCGCCCCTTCCCCGCTCCAACTCAGCCCCTTCCCCAGCCCCGCCCCAACTCCGCCCCCATTCCAACCCCTTCCCCAAAGTCCCCGCCCCAACTCCGCCCCCTCCCCTGAGCGCCCCACATTCCCCCTCCTTCTCCCTCCCAGCCACGCGAAACAGCTGCCCGAGCGCTACCGGCTTCACGGTTTGCCGGGCAGCCCCCAGACCTCCAGACCCTGCGCCCCCGGCCGGGCACTTTCCCAGCGCAGCCGGAGCCCGGGAGGGGAAGCGCCCGGCCGGGGGCGCAGGGTCTGGAGGTCTGGGGGCTGCCCGGCAAACCGTGAAGCCGGTAGCGCTCGGGCAGCTCGGCTCTTCAGCTACACAGAGCTGAGGTGTCTGGGGGGAGCAGCAGCAGCCGCCGCCGCCGGAGCCGCTCTAAGGTAAGCAGGGGACAGGGATGCCGGCAAAGCATTTTCCCGGACATGTTTGGCTTTTTGGCAATTCCCCCCGGACGGGGATTTGAGGACCAAAAAGCCGGACATGTCCGGGAAAATCCGGACGTATGGTAACCCTAAGGATTGGGGCCAAAAAATTTCACCAGTCTAGTTAAATGAGCAAATTACATCACTTGTAATTGTCCCATGGATGCCATTAAAAGTCTCAATTAACTTTAAGGAAACTTTTTAAAAAAAATAAAAGGCATTTTTACTGATATGCAAAAAAGTTTCATACTTTCCCTAAAGTCGCACTGCAATTTATTTAAAAAAAATTGCAAGTAATTAAAAAAAAACTTTTGTTCCATGACTTAACTCCAAAGATAATTGAGTAATAAGCCTATATTTAGATAATACTGCTGAATCACACAGCTCTTTTTTTTGAACAGTGGAACAATAGCTGCAGTTTTGAATTCAATAGGCAAACAGTCTTGGGAAAAGAAATTTACATTAAATAATAAGATTGTAAAAATCTTAGAGAAAGGGAAGAATAATTGCTTCTAGTATGCATCAAAGAGATCTTCAATAAGAAAATTAAGGATTTTAAAGATAATTTTGCCTTTTATTATAAGGATATTTGGTACAGATATCTGTAGTTTTTTCCTTAGGTCTGAACTGAAAATGTTCATTTCACCATTTGATCAGGGGCAGATTTTAAAAGCAACAAGACCAATGAAAAATGTGGCACCTTTTTTGCATCATCATCTGCATGGAGTCCCACGGATTTCAGTGGAAGTCTGTACAAGTGCACTGGTCTCCATATGTGGATGCAATTGTAGTTTGGGGGCTTGCATTAGGGAAAAGAACAATAACTTCCAACTGGCTGTATCCAAGGGGTTAAAGAAGACGCTTGATATTCTTCAATGATTATAGTAAGGAAATAGCATTATTCCCATTATAAAACATGGAATACTTTTGTTTAGCTAGAAAATTCTACTTGGGGCTAGTAAGAGTCATAAAGCAGTAGATCATCCAGGAAATGTTGCCTAACTTACGGTTTCTATTCAAAAAGGGTATGCTTGTCATGACTGATTTATTTTAAATGTCACTTATAAAAGGGTGGGTGGGGTAAAGCCATCTCATGACTTTTCCAACAAGTAAGTGGTGTTCCTGGTATTTAGCACTTATTTCTTGGGGGGAGGAGGGAAGGAAACAGGAGGGAAGGGAACCATGAAATTATTTGGAAAAAACACATTCAATGCTAATATGAATGGTATAAGATGCATTTTTAAAGTAAAATTGTAATAAATGGCTGATTAACACATTATTTGCGATAGAGTGGATATGTAAAATAAGTGGGACTTTAAGAGGCAAAAGGGGAAGAGCAGCTTCTCTTCAAAAATTTAAACTTGCAATATATTTTGTTTCCAAATAGAGTAAGTGCCTCTTTCATGAAGGAAGTGCCTGTGTTAAAGAAACAGGTATATTTCTAAGGGGAAAGTTGTTACTTTGCAGGGGGCAGGGTATTTTCTATAAGAAAGCAAGCTTATTGATCCTGTTGAATTTGTGTGTGTGATTTATCTTTCTATTTGTCAGACACCCAATAGTGTAGATGCCGAGCAACCTATAAAGATTGTGGTGTTGTCTAGCGTTTTAGATTACAGCTTTTCATAAATATATAGCGGGGGAAATAATGAATTCAGAGAAAATCAAAAAATGAATAGGGAGATGAAGGATTGACTATGTGAAGTTTAAAAGTGCCAGCTTCATTCCTGGTGTAAATCTGCTGCTGCCTGTGGGATGGTTTTGTTCTATACCATATATTTAGCTTGCCCAAGCTGTGACTAATATGGGATAGAGTGACAGTCAATATGTATTTAGATAGAAATGTACAAATACCAAGGGGGAGAGTAATAGCAGACCAAAAGTGGGCAAAATTAACCAACTGTAGCACCATTCATTTCTTCTCTCTTAAAAGAAAAATAAAATCCAAAGAAATTTAAAGCAAAGTAACTACAAGAAAATCCTGAAACTCTTACTCAGGCCTTATTCATGCCTCTACATATTGCTGTTTAATTTAATTGGAACTTCAATGGGAATTTTGTCTGAGTAAATTCTGAGAAAGAACTAAAAGATTTGACTGCCAGTATAGTGCAACCTTATGGTTGCAATTTAAAAATTTAAAATTATATAAATTATTCAAACCAACTTGTGTACCAACTATACACCTGGCAATCCCATTATAGTCAGTGGGAACATGCAGTGCGTACATCAGCCCAAAATTTGCTCTCATTTATGGTCCCACAGTGACCATAAATCAGTCACAATGAGCATACATATTTCAGCATAAATTTGACTGTGTCTTGTACTATATAAATAGTAATATGAAGTCATAACTAGTAAAACAAGATGTGTACTCGCTAAATTACCAAACAGTAGGAATGATAACTTCCAATTTTCTGACTCTGCATATCAGTTCCAACCATAATATTGTACTAATGTAGCTCTTAAACACTGAATGCCTCTACAGTGTACCTAAGGCTTATTTTTGATCTTTAAGGAATACATGCTATAAACACTTACACATTATTTTACCACTGTTATTGACGTGTTACAAATGCTTCACCCATTCTGTGGCATAGACCACTCTTAAAACTGAACACTGTCTGATGATTCCCAAGTGCAGGGGTTCCCAAACTTTTTTCCCCCTGAGGCCCAACAGTGCAGCGGCAATAGGCACTGCAGCCTATCCTCCCCCCAACCCCTGCTGCCTTCCCCCCCCCCCATGACCTCACACCCCAGACCCACTGCGGTCCTTGATCACAGTGGCTGGAGAGTGGCAGCTGCTGGCCAGGTGCCTAGCTCTGAAGGATGTGCTGCCACCAGCAGCAGTGCAGAAGTAAGGGTGGCAATACGTGCAACATTGTGACTGATTCTTTATTAAACCACACTAAAGTCCAGAATTTCTGACTAGATGGGTGTAGGCAATCAAAGAACATGAACAATTGTACTAACTTATATAGTGAAATTACTCATGGTGTTAATATACTTGTGCTAGTCCACTAGGCCTCAAGTCCCATTATTATCTGTTGTTCTATCCTGAATCTTCCTGTGTTTGATTGAAATTAGAACCTGCCATGTCAATTGTTGTGCTCATTTACTCCTGCATAGCTATGCCTCAAGCCAGCACTCAGTGCAGTTCTCTGTGGCAACAATTCAAGGCACAGATGGATAGGGGAGTCCTGCAGGGGAAGAAAAAATATTGAGCTAGTAATTTTTACCTCTTCATAAATACCCCATATTTTCTTGGGTCACAGTTTATTCATAGAGTCCAAGGCCAGAAGGGACAATTGTGATCATCTAGTCTGATTTCTGTACAGCACAGGCCATAGAATTTCTGCAAAATAATTTCTAGAGCATATCTTTCAGGAAAAACATCCAATATTGATTTTTAAAATGGTCAGTGGCGGAGAATCCACTATGACCCTTGGTAAACTGTTCCAGTGATTTTCACCATTAAAAATTTATGCCTTACTTCCAGTCTGAATTTGTCTAGCTTCAACTTCTAGCCATTGGATCATGTTACACCTTTTTGGCTAGATTGAAGAGCCCATTACATATATATGGGCTGTCAATTAATTGCAGTTGACTCACGTGATTAACTCAGAAAAATTTATCGTGATTAATCACACTGTTAAATAGAATACCAATTGAAATGTATTAAATATTTTGGATGTTATTCTACATTTTCAAATATATTGATTACAATTACAACACAGAATACAAAGTGTACACTACTCACTTTATATTATTTGTGTTTACAAATATTTGCACTGTAAAATGATAAACAAAAGAAATGGTATTTTTCAATTCACCTAATACAAGTACTGTAGTGCAATCTCTTTATCATGAAAGTGCAACTTACAATTGTAGTTTTTTTTGTTACACAACTGCACTCAAAAACAAAACAGTGTAAAACTTTAGAGCCTACAAGTCCACTCAGTCCTACTGCTTGTTCAACCAGTTGCTAAGACAAATAAGATTGTTTACATTTACAGGAGATAATGCTGCCTGCTTCTTAATTACAATGTCACCTGAAAGTGAGAACAGGTGTTTGCATGGCACTGTTGTAGCTGGTGTTGCAAGATATTTACGTGTCAGATGCGCTAAAGTTTCATACACCTCTTCATGCTTTGGCCACTGTTCCAGAGGACATGCTTCCATGTTGATGACGCTCGTTGAAAAGATAATGCATTAATTAAATTTGTGACTGAACTTCTTGGAGGAGAATTGTATGTCTCCTGCTCTATTTTACCCTCATTCTGCCATATATTTCATGTTATAGCAGTCTCAGATGGTGACCCAGCACATGTTGTTCGTTTTAAGAACACTTTCAATGCAAATTTGACAAAATGCAAAGAAGATACCAATGTGAAATTTCTAAAGATAGTTACAGCACTTGACCTAAGAATTAAGAATCTGAAGTGCCTTCCAAAATCTGAGAGGGATGAGGTGTGGAACATGCTTTCTGAAGTCTTAAAAAAGCGACACTCTGATGCAGAAACTACAGAACCCAAACCACCAAAAAAGAAAATCAACCTTCTGCTGGTGGCATCTAATTCAGATGATGAAAATGGACACGCATCGGTCCGCACTGCTTTGAACAGTGCTTCTGATCGTTATCGAGCAGAACCTGTCATCAGCATGGATGCATGTTCTCTGGAATGGTGGTTGAAGCATCAAGGGACATATGAATCTTTAGTGCATCTGGCATGTAAATATCTTCTGACGCCAGCTACAACTGTGCCATGCAAATACCAGTTCTCACTTTCAGGTGACATTGTAAACAAGAAGCAGGCAGCATTATCTTCTTCAAATGTATACAAACTTGTTTATCTGAGCAACTGGCTGAACTAGAAATAGAACTGATTGGACTTGTAGGCTCTAAAGTTTTACACTGTTTTATATTTGAATGCAGGTTTTTTTGTACATAATTCTACATTTGTAAATTCAACTTTCATGATAAAGAGATTGCACTACAGTACTTGTATTAGGTGAATTGAAAAATATTATTTCTTTTGTTTTTTACAGTGCAAATATTTGTAATAAAAATAATACAAGGTGAGCACTGTGCACTTTGTATTCTATGTTGTAATTGAAATCAATATTGCAAATATAGAAAAAATCCAAAAATATTTAATAAATGTCAATTGATATTCTATTGTTATAAGTGCAATTAATCATGATTAATTTTTTAGTTAATCAGGTGAGTTAACTGCGATTAATTAACAGCCCTAAAAAATACTAATATTCACTGTTGTAGGAAGAGGGCCTGATATATAAGCCCATGTAGCCTGAGGCGTGGGCTAAAGTAGTCAAAGCCTTGCTGACATAAAGCGAAGTGCAAAGGTGCTTGGTCAGGTTTATTTACCTATTAGGGTGTCACCCATTGCCTTGTACCTGTAGGTTTGATCAAAACTTCTATATTCATCATGCTGTCATCCTGACTTTAGCCTTAAGATGGGTCAGTATGTGCCTATTATCTTTGGGGAATGTGTTTACTGGGGTGTTCTGGTACCACCCTTCTGGAATGTGCTTGCATGAGTGTTTTGTGCCTAGAACCTCTTAGAAATATGTGTTTTCACAATATCAACCCTATGCTTGCCAAATTCTGTGAGCAGGGCCTGCCTCTTGCTCACAACTTAACTTTGCTTTATGTCAGCAAGGTTTTGACTACTTTAGCCCAGGCCTCATACCAGGCCTCTGATACATAGGCTTATATTTCAGGCCCTTTTCCCACTACATTCCCCCACTTTTTGTCTTTTTATGGGGAGCATGTTTACCTGTTGTCCCGGAAAAGCATAATGCATGGACTGAAAATGACCCAGTGGGCTAAACACTGTTATGTGGTTACTTTACGTTACCATCCATACATTTATGCCCCGCCTGTCCCTTGGTCTGCACATTCCCTCATACGATCGATGGACAGATTTTATTTTCCCATTGATTGTAGTCCCTTATGGTGGGCCTGGGAATGTTAAGCCCAGGACCATGACTGAGGAATGTAGTTTTATGATTGAGCCTTGGGGGCACTACCAGATAATTAATACAGGTGAATAATATGGATATGCTGTATATATTTGTAGTGTATGTGGGTGTGTAATTTGGTATTGTGATTTGACCCTTGTGGTACCGCAGATAGCAACACACTCTTATTAGGGCAATTACAGTTATAATTTGTATCAGTAGTAGTAGTAGGCTGAGTGTTTTGAAATACTGGGCTTGGCATTATTACCATGTGTCCCATAGCGCTATGTATATGAAAAGTAATTAGTTACTATCCAGTACTGTCCATTCATGTTATAGGTTACCCTTACTGTTGGTTGTCACCTTCTGGTAAGCTTTACTGGGCAGGAAACAGGAACGGCTAGCTTCTCTGTTCTATTGGTTGCACTGCTCAGTGATATACGAGTAGTGGACATAGATCCAGTTGTTTCTTATGAATGCTGTCTTCCAGATAACCTACTTAATGGACAGTAACCAATTTATCACATATTGCTGTGTCAGGATTTAGTGTTGGTCTCCAGACACTGAACAAGATTGTTTTGAATAACTTGTGCCTTACTTAGCATGCAGTGTCACTGACCCCAAAGTGTGGCTAATACTAACAGGGAATTTGTTTACCCAAATTGTAATTACTGTGTAACTTTTTTTTTTTTTACCAATTTCTTTTTTCCTTGCCTTTACGTTGTTAGCTGCCATTCATTTGTTGATTTTTACCTGTGTGTTGGTTAAACAGTTTAACAATTTTATGCATATTGTACATCTTGTCCAGCAATAATACAGTTGCTTTTACATAATAGCCGTTTAAATTAACTGTCTGTGGGATGCAACCTTAAACAGCTTAAGTTAGTTAACATAATGCTTTTTTGTTTGTTTGTTTTACATTTCTCTGTACCTTAATGTTGAGGTTTCCCCTTACATTTTTATTGAATTAAAAAAATAATTTAAAACATGGAAAACAAAAAGAATAACAAAAAATGATAATAAAAACAAAACTTTGATTACTAAAAGAGAATTATTTTTGTTTGCAATTGCATTATTTGTTGAAGCCGAAATATATGTACATATATTTATAGCTAAAACCTTTTTTAACTTTGAAAAAAAATGTATTAATAATATTATGATGGTTATAACCCAACTATAATTTTAAAATAGTATGGTACCACGTATATCTTTTTTTTTTTTTTAAAAGGGTATAAAATTGACTTTTGTTGCAACAACAACAACAAAAAGGTAGTTACGTGACACACACACACAACACAGGACAACATAACGTGACATGCAGGAAAAACAAATGGTGCCAGAATTCTATTTATAACTATACAAAATTCCAGTGGTTGCATTCCTGAAAGGTTAAAATAATTAATTTACTGAATTTATTTAAAGTAAAGTTTTTACCTTGTTTTCTCTTTGTTATTTTGTTCTGTTTTCAATTGCTTTATCTTTTGGAGATTTCTGTAAAAACTATAGCTTTTAACTTTTTAAAACGGAGAGAGCAGAAGTGAGGAGAGGCGGGGGTAGGGGGGTGAAGAGCAACCTAGGAATGTAGGGAGACCTGAACCAAGAGAGATTAACTCTATCAAGCTATCTTGAAGTACAGGCAGCAGCAGCAAGTTTAGCAAACTAAGGATATAAAAGAAAACGTAACGAGTATGTAAAAATATTTGAGAAAGAAGGTTATATTTTTAGCTATGAGCGCAGAGTGTGGTTCGTCCTGTGGGCCAAAGCAGTTGGGAACCTACACAATTGGGAAGCCGCACGCTTGGTTTTTATCCTGGCTTTGAAAGGAGAGTGGAGGTTGTTACCTGCTCTTGTAAAACCTGAATTTGTTCCCCCAGTGTATGTTGCCCTGTATGTAATTCATGAGTGGCTGGGAGTGTAATTCGGCTGGGAGTGATTTTGCAGGCTAAAGGCTGTGTGTGAGCAGGACCAGGAATGGTTGCTCTCACAGCAAATGGCATAAAAGACACCCTAGGTTGGAGATTTGAGGAGATACAGCTGTTCAGCAGTCCAAATTGTACCCTGGGGAATGTCACACCTGCCTAATATTAATATTACTTTTAAACTAACATAAAATCAGGCAAGTTGTCTCACGAATGAAAAACAAAAGCAGACGATCCTAGTGAGCAAAGTACAGCCCAAGCTGCTATACTCCAAAATTGGTGGAACCTCAGAAAAGCAGGCTTATTAACTATGGTGCTTGCATTTTCCCCTATGCTTCTGCAGAATGCCAGCTTATGCTTCAATTCACAAACAAGCACAAAGGAAACTGTAACATCGCCCTTTCTGCTTGCTTCCAGTGTGGGCTGAATACTAATGTTATAATACAATCAAACAAGGTGAAATAGCTGTCCTGAAAATTCTCAGAGGCATGTACCGCTGTTAGCTTGACGGTGCTACAGATCAGTCTCACTAGTCATTTGCACATACCTTTCCTTACATTGAATCTATCTTCTCCAAAAAGGGAAAAAGTAAAAAGGACACTGGAAAAAATGTTTCCTTTCATTTGTGTGGAAGTTTTGAAGAAGAAGAAAAATTGCTTTCTCTTCCAGCAATGAAGCATTTTCTGGAAGTTCAAATATCAATTTGCACTTTTTGTATGCAAGAGGGTTCTTTTCTTGATTAAAAATATTATAATACCTTCTGTTCTCAGCCAGACTCATGCAGTAGCTGTGTAAACCAGAGGCAAGGTTCGGAAATGTACTTGGGCACAATGACTAGCTCGCTCCTGAAAATGTTTGCTGTCTAATCTGAATTGATGTATGCATGAGACAACTTTGGTATCAGACAATGGCTTTGCCACAAAGGGCAAGGTGTGCCATAAGGAAGGACAAAGAGGTATAATGTGCCCTTTGTTGTACCAGGGGGTTCACCCTTGGGGGAAGGACAGAGATAGTGTTTTCACTTTTGCCCCTGAGGGATTTTGTGGAGAAAGAAAGAAAAGCTCCATCGGATTGCCCCTGGTTGAGATTCACCAAAATGGTATCCACTGGATGCCCAAGTCATCCCTGTGCCCTTCAAGGTCAACACCAATATTTTGGTAGTGCTCACTGCTGGTCGGTGTCTTGGTGGTAGTGAAACTGTAGCTGCCTTTCACCTCCATAACCTCTCCCAGAAGTCCCTCTAAAATGAGTAAAAGTCCACCCCCCAACCCCCCACTAGAGTTGGCCAGGAATTTTCTGCTGCATTTTCTGATTGAAAAAATGCCAATTTATCAAAACCAAAAATCTTTGTGGGAAAGGATAGATTTTGATAAATCTCCAATTCAAATCTCCTGTGAAAAAATAGTTTTGAACTTGTGAAAACATCCCGTCTTGATATTTTTTGAAACACAATGCTTTGGTTTTGGTTCAAAATGACCTTTCATTTCACTGTGATAGTTAAAAAGTAAATTTTTAAAAGGTCAAAACTGAAATGAAGCACTTCAGAGTTATTAAAAGGAAATGCTGTAATGTAATCTGAAATTTTTTTGGATGATCAGTTCATGAAAATTTGACGTTTTGACCTTTTGTCCCACTTAGAATGGGATTTTTTTTTTAAAAAATTGAAATCTCAAATTCTTGTAGGATGGGAAAACTATTTTATGCCCAGCTCTACCCTCAACAGTTTTTGCCGTGCCTCAGATTCTGGACACCTGGCACATAGACTCGCTTCCACTGCACTTCCTATGTGTGTAGGGATGAGAGAAGCATTTAGCCTCTGTGGACTTATGGACTTACCATCTCAGCAAGGACTGTAATGGGCATGCCTTACAAAGTGCACCTGGATCAGAGGAGAGCTGTTCAGCCTTGCCTCATCCCCAGCATGCATTGCACACTGCATGTACTCTTACATGCATGCACAATAAATCCTTCCTTCAGCACCCACAATGAGACTCCTTCTGGAGTGAAGTACTAATCAACACAAATAAGGGAGGCAAAATAGGGTCCGTAATTAACATAGTTTAACAAAAACACATTCAAAATCTATTGTACATCCAATTGTCAGCCATTGTTCCAGTTTTCACCTGGAACGCTCCAAGACAACTTGTCAGTGAGGGCTCTTACTCTAACAAACTTCTACCTCTGCTGGAGAGCTATTAAAAGAAAAATATTGAGAATTTTTTTATGATGGAATTTTTTATTTAAATAATTTTTACAACTGAACTGGTTTTATTCAAATGTTTAGGTGTGGGGAGGAGAAATCACGTAAGCACAGACCAAGCTTAGAAAATGACATCACTTTCTGAAACTACTGCTTATTGGGATGAGTGAGTAAATGGAAATGCTCATGTAAATTAACTGTAGTCACTGCTGCTTCCACTGTAATAAACCTGGGCTTGCAAATTGCTTAAGTCACTAACTAATTTTGTCAGTCTCTCTGAAGCTCATCTGTACACTCAGACCATAACAATTACATTAAGAAAAATCATTATTAAACAGCAATATAAAGAAAAGATTATGAACTGACTCGAATTCCCCATCAAATCTAATTCTGGTTATAACAATTAGAAGATTATAAGTATGTGAAATAGGACTATAATGCCAAACTCCTCATAAAAACTAAGACCTTACAGCAAATAAGAATTCCTACTGTACAGCACCATATCAAGTCAATGTAGGAGTAACATGAATATATCACCATTCAAAGTTCTATAAATATCACTATCTACTCTGAGAAGTGAAGACATATCCGAAAAAAAACCAAGCACTTCCCTAAAATGGAAATCTGTATACACTATCCTCTGAAAAGGATGCACACCAAGATGAAGGCAATTTAAGAAAAAAAGTTATCCCAAGAGAAGTAGGTTGAAAATTATTGGAAATTTTCTGCAGCTTCGAAGAGGAAGAGAACCCCCAGCCGCAAATGAAATTATTAGAAATTTATCAGTGAAAAGTGATGTTGCCAGAAGAATAACCAAGGAAACAATTTTAGGAAATTAAGGTTCCAGGTTGTCAGCTCTAAGGCTTCCGTTCAAATGACTGAATAGCAAGGGGCTCTTCATGCAAACACAATGAACAAGCTTTAGTTGTTTATCAGTTATGAACAAGAAATTAAAAACAAACATTCTGACTGTGAAACATAATGTACTTGTTGAGGTGGTTGTGATCGGCAGCAAATACAGTGAAATATAAATTCTGTGTTGATTAGCTGCTAAACGAATAGCTTTGTATCACCTTTAGTTTGTTTTGTAGTAGGGCTGCTATCTTAGGGGATGTCTATGCTGCTTCTGAAATGTAATTTCCAGTTTGGGAAGATGTACATACACTAGCTTTCATCAAAGCTAGTGCATTAAAAATAGCAGTGTAGCCCTGGCATACCAGTGTAGTCCCACAAGTACAATCCTATCCAAAACCCTAACTATGTACTTGATTAAAGCTAGTGCATGTACATCTACCTCCTAGCTCCAGTACAGATGTACCCCGAGAGCTGTACTCTGATACCCTCAGTCATGTTGAATGGTACCTTACACCATGAGTTGTCCCACTGAACTCAGTAAATCTATTTCTGGAGGAAGCCAGCAAGTAAACTCATCACAATCTAGCCTTCACAGTCAATCTTGCTGTCACTGGATTCAAAGTTAAAATTCCCTTTGACTTTAATGGTGTGAATTTGGATTCATTGATCCCAGGCCTTCAGCCTTATACTTTTTAAATCAGTGGGAATGTAAGTTACTGGGAGCTTTGTATGAATAAAGGATGCAGGATACAGACCATAAAAATCTTCTTTGGGTAAAGTGGTGATGGAGTTGTGTAAGGAGAAGTAGTGTGACAGTTGTTTTTTGTAATTTTACTACTACAAACTTCCTTGGTAGCACTTCTCAGGCTCATCAGTTTACTTTTTGCATTGACTTTGGCAGCAGTACACTATAGTAGCTGGAAGATTATATTAATGTGACTTTATATTCATGTGACTACTATTAACACTTCTATAAAAGTGGAGAACTTTTTATATTCTCACTGTAGAAATGGAGAAACAGAAATAGAGAGAGAAAGGCCAACAGCTTCAAACTTGGAGACCAAAAGTTAGCCTTGTCATTCATAATTAATAGGCACCTAATTTTGTGGCCTGATTTTTTTCAGTGCTGCTCAGAACCTATGATCTCCTTTTGGCTTCAATGGAAGTTGTGGGTGCTCAGCACCTGTGAAAGTCAGGCAATTGAGGAATACAGTGCTTAGTTCAGAACTCCACCTGGTGAAAAGTGTGGAAAGCAAGACTGCCATTTCCATATCTTTAAATAAGAAACAGAAAAAATGCCCCCAGGACCTTTTTTGCCTGGAATATTACAAGCACATTTTTTACCAAATAACTATTTTGTTCAGTTTCTTTTCTCGCACTTCAGCATGACCTCTTCCTGATTAGTCCAATAATTCCACTCGCTACTTTGTTACTCTCCTTATACTCTGTCACTGTCCCACCTTCTTTGTGCTAGATTTAGTCCACATTAGGAGCAGGAGAAGGAGGGCAGACAGATTTGCTGTTAATATGAAGTGATAGAAAGGCTGTCAAAATATTTTAAGTGTCCTATTAAGTCTAGAAATTTTTCAAATCTTCCCAAGATCCTATGACACTGACTGAATTTATTTTTGTCCTCTGTTAAACCTGAAATGTGTGGAAATTGGGATCGTACCCAGTTTATTGGTTTCACATGGTACAAAGAACCAGTACAACCCTGAAGATAACTTGGAATTTATAGACCACTTTGCAGCATATTTAAATCAGAGATTGTGCATTTATTCCAGGATGGAACTTGTAAAAGGCACTCAAGCTACAATTAGCATATAAGACATGGCTCCATATGAGGTAGGCCTGTTGCATACTTTCTGAGAATTTATCCTTGACTAATAAGTATTACACACACTTACAGGTAGGTGTTGGAGCCACTTATACTCTTTAGGCATTCAGAACCTTGGAACAAACTTAGTGTGGGTAGTTGACAATTTTTGATGCACCCATAGTTTGTTTCCTGAAAGGCACTGGATTTAACCCTTTAGATGCTAGGCATGCATACACTTAACTAAGCATCTGGCAGTGAAGAAAATGTCAGCATTCTGATAGTAAACTCACATCTTGAAAGCTCTTTAATGGACACTGAATTTTATGCCAAATGTATGACAATTGTAGGCTATAAATGTGGGGTTAGCTGGTGAGGGACACCTTTGAATTCCCAGGAGTGAATCTCAGCCTTCTCAGAGATCCACAGAACTCTCTTCAGCGGGGAACACTTTAAACATGGTAAGACTTTTATTTTTGTCCGCAATACCGGCCTGGTGCAGCATTTGCCTCAGGTGATGGGCAGTCTCATGAAGACAGGCAGCCCTGTTACAATAAGATTAATTGCTAATCTTCAGAGTTAATTTTAGTTTTTTTACAAGTTTAATTAAACATATTTCCCCATTAAACTGCATTATTCAAAGTATTTTTTAAAAAAAACTCTCTACATTTTCCTTGCCTCACTTCAAATATAGTTTATTAAGTAGAAAATCCTCTTTGGAAATTAGACACATTCTTGAAATAAATCTTTCCACATTACCTATATAATTAACTCACTATTAAATTAATAATGGAGATATATTAGGACTTTAAATTGAAGCTTTGAAATATGGAATTACAAATAGAAAATCTAAATAAAAATACTGGATGGAATAAAAGGGAGATAAATGTCTATCAGAAGAGACGAAATCATAAAATCAAACCAATGCAATGTTTATACATATCCAAAGCAGTTTTAAGCTACCATTATTTTCCAAAACAGACAATGCATAACATCACACTTTGTGATATGATCACAAAGTGTAGTATACTGTCCCAATAAACCGGAACACTTCTTTTCTTTTAACTTACTATGTGTTGGGGGAAGTGGGAAGTGCTCTGACACGGTACCAGTGGTCTAGACTGAGCAGACCATTGTGGGTCTTGTTCCTGTGTAAAGGCTGAGGCCTTATTGGACTCTGTTTCAGAGCCACCTGAAAATTTGGCTAAAGCTAATTACCCCTGTGTAATTTTGTGCCATGTATGTATGTGTGGTTGCATGGTACAGTGAAAAGCACACTGTGTCCATTCTGCGGTGTGTGACTATGCAGGTCAGTGAAAGGCTCTGGCAGTAGGGAGCCTTTTCCCACAGCCAGAGAAGGGCTTCAGCAGCTGGGAGTTGGTACAGCCTTTCCTTTCTGCCACCTCACTGCTGGAGTCTCTTCCTAGGACTAAATAGCAGTGTGGATTGGGAGTCATAGCTTGGGTGAATAGTGAACCATTTAGGGGATGTACACAAGTACATGCCCACAGCCTTCAGGCATATCTGTGTTCCGCTCGCCTAAGCGGTGTCTCACCATCCATGCTATTTTTACCCATGGTAGGACTGCATATGTATGTGCACTACACCTCTGAAAGAAGGGTGCAGTAAACTCTGTTCCAGAACTTCAGTATGTGGTGAATCTGCAAATCAGCTCCTTTTTTTTTAGTGATTGTTATTTTGGGCTATCACAAAGGACCTAGCTATTGCCTCTCAGGAAATGGATTACCTAGTCATCACAAATGGACTCTGGTGGCCGCTCATCTGTGGTTTTTTTAATAAGTGTTGACTGTCACAAAATAAAAACATTGTCTTTATTTACTTCCCTCCCCCCACCCCACCATTGTTGCCAAAAGCATCTGCTCAAGAGCAACAGAAGGCACTCCTGACCCAGCAGCTCAGAGCATACCATTTTGATATGGCCTCACCTATTCACAGTGGTGACCATAGAGACTTTCAGAACTGTGTGTTTGTACAGACATAGCTGTAAGTGGTGGTGCTGTCATTGTTGTAAAGCCTTTAGGCTGTATGTGGGCTTTTGAAACCCATGAACTGTCTCTTCCCTCCAGTCACAGAATCACATCTGAAATCAAATATGTTTTCATTGAAATAAATGCAATGTAAGCACATGCTCAGAGTTAAATGCATGCACAAGTCACTTGCTGAATCAGGGCCTTGGATTCTAACATCTGATTCTCAATCTCCCCTTTGATTCAAAAAAGGAAGGTCTAGTCTACACTAGGATTTTAAATTGGTATAGCTACTTCTCTCCGGGTGTGAAAAATCCACTCCCTGTGAGATGTAGCTATACCAACCTCACCCCCAGTGTAGATAGCCCTAGGTCAATAGAAGAATTCTTCTGTCGACCTAGCCACTGCCTCTTGGGGAGGTGGATTACCTGCACCTACAGCAGAACATGTTGCTGTAGCGTTCTGTAGGCAAACCCAAAGGTTCCTTTATCTCTTTTCCCCTCATTTTTCAGTTCTGATTCCTATTCCTTTTTTCATTCCAAGTATTAAGGTCAATAAAATCTAGCCATAACCTAATGCCCTAATCAATATAAGGTCTAATAATCCTCTGTATTTTCGCACAGATTCAGAGTGGTTTAGTTTGACTAAATCTGTCTTGCTCAGCTTAACTGGGTACTTAATGAGGAATTCGAACATGCATTATTCAGAGCTTTAGATTGTTGTCTTGTATGCAATTTCTTTTCTGTACTATACATAATCAGTTCAGTGAAGAACATATCCATGTACATTGTGTTTTATTTCTACAGAGAAAAAGGAAAACTACAGTAAACATATTTTAAAAACTGATACTTTTAATCATGTTGAATTGTAGCTTATTCTCCAAATTGTCTGAGTGATTTCAATGGGACTACTTGTAGAATAAGAGACTATTCAGCCTGAATAAGGATCAGAATCAAGCACATATTATTTTGTTTTTCATAGTGGCCCTTTCTTCTATTGAAGCAGATTACAAATATTTTTGCTTGGCATGACTCTCTGCAATATGCACAATACTGGCATCAATACCCATACAATGACAGTACATTGTAAAAGCTAATTCTTGCAACAAAACATCTCTTAACCTTTGTTTGCCAATACTGCAGTACTTGTGGTGCTGAGACGCCGTCTAGGTTTCAAACAATCATGTTCAATTTTGTATTCTTCTGTATGTCAATAAAAGCTGGAATAATTTTCAGATCTTGTCTAAGCAGAATGCAAATTCAAACTTTAAAAGGGACTGTGTTACAGAAAAGAGACCTGCACTAGAGAGAATTAATTCATACACTAGAGAGAATTGATTCATTTTTCAAAAATATTTATGTATGTATTCGTTTATAATAAGTCTATACTATTACTAACTGAAAAGCCAAAAAAAAAAAAAGGAAGTTCTTAGAAACAATTCTTCCATCTGCAAAGATGCCATTGTGAATGTAAATGACATGCACAGTGGCAGACCTTTTCACATATACAGTTCCCTTTTAATTCATTCCAGAATGTCATTTTTTTTTCTTTCTTGGCAGATGATTTGGGTCATATAAACTTTACTTTTAAAAAGGGGGGAAATATAATTTGAATGAAACTGGGGATTTAAGTACAGTAAGAGAGATGCTTTTGAAAACAGTCTCAGAGGCATATTTGAAAGGCTTTACACAATGAGGTTTGTTAAAATGTGCCGTGTTGGTATGAAAACCATCTGATTAGGATTTAATGGTTTAAAGACTTGTAGTTGTCACTGAGGAATAACTGCTTGATTTACAGTTGTTCACTACTCTATCAAAACACAAAGAGTTCAAAAGGACTAATTACAGAGGGCCAGATTCTGATAACCTTAATCATGTTTACTCCACTTGACTTCAGTGGGACTACTCATGGAGTGAGGCATTATGCAACATGAGCAAAGGTATCAGAATTTGGCCAAGGATAATGTAAGTGGAAGAAGTTTGGAAAAAAATTTTGTATGAGGATCATAAAAAGATGTAACAAAGAAAGCAAAATTATAATTATTTTAGGATGGAATTTTCAAAAAATGCACGTGTTATTTAGAACCATAAGTCCAATTGACTTTAAATATAAGTTGTCCACCTAAGTCACTGTGGCACTCTGAAAATCCCAGCTTTTAAAAAAAATAATGCAGTAGTGCCCAGATGCCGCCTCATGATCTGGGACATGTTCTGCTAGATACTGTATTGTTACAGTGGTAAAAATAGTTTGTGTCAAAGAATTTAACCTAAGATGACAAGCAATATACAAAAAACAAAGGAAAGAATTGAATACAGACAATTTTTATAGACATATGCACTTGAAACTTGTTTTTTCTTACATAAATTTGTAAATAAACATCAACTTTCTCCATCAATATGTCTAGTCATCATATACTGGCTGATTTCTAGGATGCATCACAGCACAAGGGAGTCTAAAGAGCATAGTAGCCCTACTGCTCAGTTCTCATTTCTAAGCAAAAGTCACGTCATGGGATAAAGCCCCCAAAGTTCATGGGAGAGATGGACAAAGGGCAATTGAGGCTGACACCATTGGCAGACTGGTGGTGTGAAGGGTGATGCATCAAGAGACAAAAGTGGATAATTAGGGAGGGGCAGAGCTGTGATTGGCTACTGACGTTAAGAATAGATGGATTTAAACAGAGAGAGAGTAATGTGGTTAGAATAGGTAGGAAAATGATCTTATTATATTCTCTATTTGCACTCCAAAAACATGTTAAAAATAAAAGTGCCTTAGCTAATAATAAAATGCTTGCACTGTTTAATTTACAAATATCTCATTATTAGTATTCACATTTTCAGTGAAGTCATTATCACATTGGTCTGGTATTGCTGAACAGGCATTAGGCAGCCACAATTTTCTCATTAGGTTTGCGCACTCTAGTACTAAAGTTTTTGGGTGGGGTGTTTTTTGTTGAAACCTGTTGTTGACCGCATTGTTTTTCTTTAACAGCATTACCTCAAATATTCTTTTTCACAACACACTGTGGACTACAGGAGAAGTAAGCTTCAGAAGAATCTAGGACACATGGTATACAGATTCAAATGATGAAGATGCTATATGCTTTGTATTAGAGACAAAGTGGGTGAGGTAACATCTTTTATTGGAGCAGCTTCTGTTGGTGAGAGAGCCAAGGTTTCAAGCTTACACAGAGCTCTTCTTACCTGACAGCTTGTCTCTCTCACCATGTAACAGGGCTCCACTCACCATGCTAGCACCTCCTGCTGTTCGTCTTGGGGATTAGCTCTGCCAGTCAGTATGCCCGCTCCCGGTGGTGTCTTGCCTGCCATCACTTCTCCTCCCAGACCCATGTCACTCCAAGGAACACAGCATTCTCTTGATGACACAGCCCTCCAGCCATGTCAAGGTCTGTGCTTTTCCATTCTGGGGGCAAGTGTTGCAGTCCAACTGTCCGCCACTTCCCCAGTGGCTGCAGCAAATCGTCCAGCCACTTTCCTGTGGCCCGGGGCCTCACCCTCCAAGTCCCAGCAGCTAGCCAGGAGCTCTTCTTTTGCTCTCCTGGTCCCTGTTAGCAGTACTACTCTGTCCAGGCACTCAGACCTCCCTCCTTGAACTCCAGGGAGTAACTGACTCTGCTCTGACCTGCAGCTCTTCTTATATGGGCCCTGATTGGCTGTTCCTCGCAGCCTCTCTCCTATTGACTGCATCTTGTGCAGCCTCCAGAGGGTCCTATTAACCCCTTACATGCCAGTGTGGGGTAGATGCCCTATCACACACCAACAGAAGTTGGTCCAATAAAAGATATTACCTCACTCACCTTGTCTCGCCAATATCCTGGGCCTGACACAGCTACAACAATGCTGCATACAACATATGTTATGTATGACAGGACCACATAGTGAGTTAGATATAATTAATGTGATGCCATTTATGGTTAGAGGTACAGAAACAGAATATCCTCTGGGAAAAATCAAGAAAGCTGTGAAGCGTGTAAATTTTAGTCACTAAGGCTGTACTGGATTTTGTGTCTTTATTCTGGAGATCTAAAGCGTTTATTGTGAAATTGTGTACTTTGCATTCACATTGTGAGTGACTGATGACTGCTGGAAGGGAAAAGTTCATAAATACATAATTTAAACATATAATCTATAATCAAAATGAATGAGAAGAAAAGTCAATCAAGGAAAACTTTAACACCTGAGACTTTAATATTGACACATTTTATTTCAGTAAGGCTGATGATAGCCTTCTGCACCCCAGCAGTTCTGTCTGCCAGCTTATATTTTAAAAGGGTCAACAGCGTAAAGAAAAATTTCAGATTACATACAGACCAACCATATGGCCAGGCCTGCTTGGAATCCTGGCTGTTTACTTGGGTGGCTCGCCCATGCTGAAGCTTGTGCTACCACAGCTTCACTGCTACCAGTACCTGAACTAGCTAGATTAAGGGTAGTTTGGGTATGGCTGCACAATCTGCATGACTGCAGTGCAGATATACACTTTGTGCTCTCAATCACGAGTGACTATCTCATATTTTAAAAAATGCATTACAGAGCATGTTACACATGCATAACAAAAATTTACATCAAATGACATTACACTACACAGTTCTATGGCACTGAATTGAACTTTAAAACTTTATGAAAAAATGAGACACAAGGAAGCCTCATCTAAAACAAAATCTCTGTACTTAATCTAAGTGTGAACGAAGAGAGAATGGACAAACATGGCGTGCACAAGCAGCACTTATTTATGGAAGACAGCATAGTTCCATGCTAGTTACAGTTCTTAAGATGAGGTGATATGTGTCTGTATGGCATACCGGCACTTCTTACTTTTCTGCTAAAATCTGCAAATCAGTTCCCTGCTCTTGTGCTAGGTGATAGCTACTATGAGTGGGGTGGTTCAGGGATGTACTGAAAGCCCATGTTCTGGACTGCAATAAATAGCCAAAGGGCCTTGAGCAGGGGAGAGCCACATTCTTTCAGGAAAATCAAAGGAGTCTGACATCAGCACAGCAGGCTGGGAGGCATCAGTCATTGGGTTCTAATGAGAAACTGTGACACACACCCACAAAAATTCCCAAACAAGAAACTCAGGTTTCTTCCCATTTTAGTCCCAACTATAGGGTGATCAGTCATCCCTCTGCCCTTCCAAGAAAGGGAGGACAAACATTTTCACACTGCAAACTCCTACTTGGCCTACTGTAAGTAGAAAATCTGGGTGAGATTCTGTGCTGTCTTCACTACACGGAGATTGACACTGCTGCAGTCGAATCGGTTTAGCGGGTCTAGTAAAGACCCGCCAAATCGATGGCAGAGCGCTCTCCGGTCAACTCCGGTACTCCAGTTCCCCGAGAAGAGTAAGGGAAGTCGATCGGAGAGCATCTCCCATCGATGCAGTGCAGTGAAGACACCGGGGTAAGTCGACCTAAGCTATGTCAACTCCAGTTACATTATTCACGTAGCTGGAGTAGCGTAACTTAGGTCAACTTACCCCGGTAGTGTAGACAAGCTCTGTGATGCAACACAGAACTCGTAGCCCAAGGGGTGGGGACTGAGGTACATTTTAAGACATCTTTGTGTCCTCCCAATTCTGGGCTGCTCTGGGGGCTGGAGAGGCTGCTGGTGGAATTTAGACATCCATGGAGGTTTGTCTATATGCTCCTCCTGGCTCCAGCCTTGCCCCAGGACAACCCCTGCACCAGCTTTGTGAGGGGTCTGTGGAAGGAAGCTTTATGGCTGTCTACCACAGTCACTCAGCTGGCTGAGTCTTATTCTGGGAGTGCTGATTTATTGCCACAGGACAGAGTGAGACCAGACTGTAGATTTTTCTGGGTGGGAGAGTCAAAACACAGGAAGAGTGCTTCAGTCCCAGTCTAACTTCAGTTCCAGCTTTCACCCACATGAGTACCTGTGGTCTGGTCTCTTCAAAACCATTATCAGCTGTTCAGCTTTTACTCCTTTATGAACACAAGAATTGCTCTCCTGGAACAGAACTGTGATCCATCCACCCAGTGTTCTGTCTCCTGTAGTGGCCAGTAGCAGATGCTATGGAGTAAGGTGCAAAATACCCATGATTCACCTATTTGTGCAACCTATTCAATAACATGGGAAGAAATTCCATCCCCAGTCTACCGCCAAGTAATTTCTAGTATGGCAGGGAGGGAAGCTATTTTTAAATACTTGGATGGAAGAATGTTGATTTCAGGATGAGTCATGGCACTGGCTGCCATACAATATGATCAGTAAGAGTCATTATTAGACAGATCAGCTCTATGCATCTTAACTGAAATCCATAGTGCTTTATGCAATTGAAAATGTAAGGAGTGAAGCATATGGGCAGATTAAAATGTTGTAGGAATGTTTCTCCATTCCTCCTCTGAGAAATAAGTGCCAGTGTTTATTTCTCAAATTATTTGTAGTCCCAATACAGGGATATGCAGACAGAGATGTATATTTCCTCTTGGAAAAATCAGAAGATTTTACTCCTTGAGAACATTAGTGCCTCAACTTCTGTGAGAGTAGGCATATTACTTAATTTAGTTTGCATGCTCTTCTGAATTCATTTTAGCATAAATAAATCATTAAATTAAGACTCTTTACTGTACTGATATGTAAGCAAAAACTGAAATACAGAAAAAATGCTCATACTTGTTTAAACTGTAATAATTATGTATGCAGAATGTACTTCCAGGTTTAAAGGAAGATGATCTGGTCTAGTGGACAAAGCAACATTGTAGGAGCCTGAAGGATTCTCAATCACAATTGCAGATGAGTGATTTATTGTGTAACAATAGAGAAATAATTTGACTTCTTGCGCCTTACTAACCCATGTGAGAAAATGAATAAAAAGTAGGAACCTTTATTGAAAACTAGAGGCAGCAGCTAAGCCATGTTTTCCTTATGACATATTTTTTTCTGTCCTTTTTAGCTCATCAGTAATGGCCTTCAGGAAGCCAAGAGGCAACCATTTAATATGCTTTGAGTGAAAATTCTATTTGTAGATTTTTTTTTAAGTTAAACAAAGCCACTGGTTAATTACAACGAGTAAATATAAAGGAGTACGTTCATCCTGAGTGTAACTCCATACTAGAAGTTATTTGGGTTATCCAGAGATAAATTTGACACAAGAACTGAAATATTATTGAGGGTTATGATATTAGAGTCTGTCAAGCATTATGTTAGAGAGTGAAATGCAATGTTAAATATCAATAAGGAAGGCATGTTTTAACTGAAATATTCTGTTGTGGGAGACTTCAACTTTCAAAAAAAAAAAAAAAAAAAAGAATCAGAAAGGACAGATGTTAAGAACATAAGAAGGGCCAAACTGGATCAGACCAAAGGTCCATCCAGCCCAGTATCCTGTCTAACAACAGTGACCAATGCCAGGTGTCCTAGAGGGAGTGAACCTAACAGGTAATGATCAAGTGATCTTTCTCCTGCCATCCATCTCCACCCTCTGACAAACAGAGGCTAGGGACACCATTCCTTACCCATCTTGGCTAATAGCCATTAATAGACTTAACCTCCATGAATTTATCTAGTTCTCTTTTAAACCCTGTTATATTCCTAGCCTTCAGAACCTCCTCAGGCAAGGAGTTCCACAGGTTGACTGTGCGCTGTGTGAAGAAGAACTTCCTTTTATTTGTTTTAAACCTGCTGCCTATTAATTTCATTTGGTGCCCCTAGTTCTTATATTATGGGAACAAGTAAATAACTTTTCCTTATTCACTTTCTCCACACCACTCATGATTTTATATACCTCTATCATATCCCTCCTTAGTCTCCTCTTTTCCAAGCTGAAAAGTCCTAGCCTCTTTAATCTCTCCTCATATGGGACCTGTTCCAAACTCCTAATCATTTTGTTGCCCTTCTCTGAACCTTTTCTAATGCCAGTATATCTTTTTTGAGATGAGGAGACCACATCTGTAAGCAGTATTCAAGATGTGGGCATACCATGGATTTATATAAGGGCAATAAGATATTCTCCATCTTATTCTCTATCCCCTTTTTTAATGATTCCTAACATCCTGTTTGCTTTTTTGACTGCCTCTGCACACTGTGTGGACGTCTTCAGAGAACTATCCATGATGACTCCAAGATCTCTTTCCTGATTAGTTGTAGCTAAATTAGCCCCCATCATATTGTATGTATGGTTGGGGTTATTTTTTCCAATGTGCATTACTTTACATTTATCCACATTAAATTTCATTTGCCATTTTGTTGCCCAATCACTTAGTTTTGTGAGATCTTTTTGAAGTTCTTCACAGTCTGCTTTGGTCTTTACTATCTTGAGCAGTTCAGTATCATCTGCAAACTTTGCCACCTCACTATTTACCTCTTTCTTCAGATCATTTATGAATAAGTTGAATAGGATTGGTCCTAGGACCGACCCTTGGGGAACACCACTAGTTACCCTCTCCATTCTGAAAATTTACCATTTATTCCTACCCTTTGTTCCCTGTCTTTTAACCAGTTCTCAGTCCATGAAAGGATTTTCCCTCTTATCCCATGACAACTTAATTTACCTAAGAGCCTTTGGTGAGGGACCTTGTCAAAGGCTTTCTGGAAATCTAAGAACACTATGTCCACTGGATCCCCCTTGTCCACATGTTTGTTGACCCCTTCAAAGAACTCTAATAGATTAGTAAGACATGATTTCCCTTTACAGAAACCATATTGACTTTTGCCCAATAATTTATGTTCTTCTATGTGTCTGACAATTTTATTCTTTACTATTATTTCAACTACTTTGCCCGGTACTGACGTTAGACTTACCGGTCTGTAATTGCCAGGATCACCTTTAGAGCCCTTTTTAAATATTGGCGTTATATTAGCTATCTTCCAGTCATTGGGTACAGAAGCTGATTTAAAGGACAGGTTACAAACCATAGTTAATAGTTCCACAATTTCACATTTGAGTTCTTTCAGAACTCTTGGGTGAATGCCATCTGGGCCCAATGACTTGTTACTGTTAAGTTTATCGATTAATTCCAAAACCTCCTCTAGTGATACTTCAATCTGTGACAATTCCTCTGATTTGTCACCTACAAAGGGCGGCTCAGGTTTGGGAATCTCCCTAACATCCTCAGCCGTGAAGACTGAAGCAAAGAATTCATTTAGTTTCTCCGCAATGACTTTATTGTCTTTAAGCTCTCCTTTTGTATCTCGATCGTCCAGGGGCCCCACTGGTTGTTTAGCAGGCTTCCTGCTGCTGATGTACTTAAAAAACATTTTGTTGTTACCTTTTGAGTTTTTGGCTAGCTGTTCTTCAAACTCCTTTTTGGCTTTTCTTATTACATTTTTACACTTAATTTGGCAGTGATTATGCACCTTTCTATTTACCTCACTAGGATTTGACTTCCACTTTTTAAAAGATGCCTTTTTATCTCTCACTGCTTCTTTTACATGATTGTTAAGCCATGGTGGCTCTTTTTTAGTTCTTTTACTGTGTTTTTTAATTTGGGGTATACATTTAAGTCGGGCCTCTATTATGGTGTCTTTGAAATTGAAAAGTGTCCATGCAGCTTGCAGGGATTTCACTCTAGTCACTGTACCTTTTAATTTCTGTTTAACCTCCTCGTTTTTGCATAGTTCCCCTTTCTGAAATTAAATGCCACAGCGTTGGGCTGTTGAGGTGTTCTTCCCACCACACAAATGTTAAATGTTATTATATTATGGTCACTATTTCCAAGCGGTCCTGTTATAGTTACCTCTTGGACCAGATCCTGCACTCCACTCAGGACTAAATCAAGAATTGCCTATCCCATTGTGGGTTCCTGTACCAGCTGATCCAAGAAGCAGTCATTTAAAGTATCGAGATATTTTGTCTCTGCATTTCGTCCTGAGGTGACATGTACCCAGTCAATATGGGAATAATTGAAATCCCCCACTATTATTGAGTTTTTTATTTTGATAGCCTCTCTAATCTCCCTTAGCATTTCATCGTCACCATCCCTATCCTGGTCAGGTGATCGATAATTATAATAGATCCCTAATGTTATATTCTTATTAGAGCATGGAATTACTATCCATGGAGATTCTATGGAACATGTGGATTCATTTAAGATTTTTACTTCATTTGATTCTACATTTTCTTTCACATATAGTGTCACTCCTCCCCAGCCCTTCCCCTGCACGACCTGTTCTGTCCTTCCAATATATTTTGTACCCCGGAATGATTGTGTCCCATTGATTGTCCCCACTCCACCAGGTTTCTGTGATGCCTATTATATCAATATCCTCCTTTAACACGAGGCACTCTAGTTCACCCATCTTATTATTTAGACTTCTAGCATTTGTGTACAAGCACTTTAGAAACTTGTCACTGTTTATTTGTCTGCCCTTTTCTGATGTGTCAAATTCTTTTTTATGTGAATGTTTCTCATCTGATCTGGCCCATACTTTATCCTCTTCCATCCTCTCCTCCTGACTAAAACCTAGAGAATCTCTATCAATAGACTCTCCTCTAAGAGAAGTCTTTGTCCGATCCTCGTGCTCCTCTGCAGCAATCGGTTTCCCCCCATCTTTTAGTTTAAAAACTGCTCTGCAACCTTTTTAATGTTGAGTGCCAGCAGCCTGGATCCACTTTGGTTTAGGTGGAGCCCATCCTTCCTGTATAGGCTCCCCCTATCCCAAAAGTTTCCCCAGTTCCTAATAAATCTAAACACCTCCTCTCTACACCATCGTCTCATCCACGCATTGAGACTCTGAAGCTCTGCCTGCCTACCTGGCCCTGTGTGTGGAACTGGAAGCATTTCTGAGAATGCTACCATAGACGTCCTGGATTTCAGTCTCTTTCCTAGCAGCCTAAATTTGGCCTCCAGGATGTCTCTCCTACCCTTCCCTATGTCATTGGTACCTACATGTACCATGACCACCGGCTCCTCCCCAGTACTCCAAATAAGTCTATCTAGATGCCTTGAGAGATCCGTAACCTTCACACCAGGCAGGCAAGTTACCATACGGTTCTCCTGGACATCACAAACCCAGCTATCTATGTTTCTAATGATCAAATCTCCCATTACTAACATCTGCCTTTTCCTAATGACTGGAGTTCCCTCCCCCGGAGAGGTAACCTTAGTGTGTGAGGATACCCCATCAACATCTGAAAGGAGGGTCCCAACTATGGTAAGGTTTCCCTCTGCTCCCATTAACTACTCTCCTTCCCTGAGCCTTTCATCCTTCTTAGCAGCGCAGGGACTGTCTGACAAATCTACAGTGTTCCGGAAAGCCTCATCAACATACCTCTCTGCTTCCCTTAGCTCCTCCAGTTCCACCACCCTGGCCTCCAAAGCCCGTACGCGGTCTCTGAGGGCCAGGAGCTCCTTGCACTGAATGCACACATATGCCACCCGCCCACAGGGCATGTAATCATACATTATATTTATGCTACACTGAGTGCAATAAACAGGATAGCCCCCACTGTGCTGCTGGGCTTCTGCCTGCATTCTCTCCTACTGCTACCTAGGTTAATGATAGGGTTTTTGTTTAAAATAAATAGTTTAAGGTTTAAAAGAATGGCAAGTGTACCTCACCCCCTTCCCACTCCCCTTCCAAACTCCATCTCAAAACTCCCTGTTAGTGGCCCCTATTCACAAAGCTCCCTGGTCCCTTGCTCACTGCTTTATAAAGCCCTGGTCTTCCTGGTAGCCCCGCCCCCTGACTAAGGTTCAGCCAATGAAGAGAGGCTTCTAGATTTCAAACCTTGTTTAGAAGCTCATAGTTTCCAACTGCCGGCCACAGCACACGGTCCTTCAAACAAACAAACAAACAAACAAACAAACAAACAAACAAACAAACAAACAAATACAAACAAACACAAGCTCAGCACACAGCAAGTAACCCCCAAACACAAACACACACTACAGACAGCCACTTACCCCAAGGGTCCGTATTTGCTCCTCCTTCACCTGGAGAACTCCCTCTCGAAACTCCCTGTTATCAGCCCCTGTTCGCAAAGCTCCCTGGTCCCTAATGTTCTAATTTCTTATTGAACCATTAATTTAGGGACAGCTAGATTTCTAAAGCCTGATCCAATGCCTATTGCAATGAAAAGGAATTTCTCCATTGATTACAAGTCACATTATATTTGGTCCCTAAGGAAGAATTCTACCCTTAATTATACGGGTACAACTGCTATTGACTTCACTGAGAGCTCTGTGTATGGATGTAAGGGGAGAATCACTAGTGATTTTCTGCAACATAATTAAAACTTATATAATCAAAACCCTGTAGCTATAAACAATTTAGGACTTTAAAGCTAGTGTTGAAACACTGGAAGGAACATAGACATATAAACTGGATGCAAAAACCAGCTTCTCAAGGGAAAAAACTTAAAAGGGAATGGAGATTATGCAGATATATGCCAAAATGCAATTGTAATTTGAATAAACCATTTGTCAAATAGTGAAACAGATCAATCAGAAAAGGAGGAAAAATGGTAAAATTATTTGAAACTTACAAGCAAGCCTGAAGTAAAACAGCATTTAGGGCACTATAAAGAAATTTGTGTACTAACAAAGAGGATGAATGCAGTGAGACACTTTAAAATACCTGTAGCTGGTATTGTGAAAAACAAATCTAATTGTTTTTCAATAGTATAAAAACAAAGGGTTAAAGAAGGACAACAGCAAAATCTTAGGATGGGGATTAGGAAATGAATGTACAGAAGATGTAAAAATTACTAAACAGAGTATCACACCAATATATAGCATGGAAACTATAATTATACAACATATTATCTGTTAAACATCAAGAAATAATGTTTGCTGTTAGATATAGGCTGCCTAAGTTTGCAGCTAAGTTAGTTTCATACTGTAGTTCAGTGGTTCTCAACCAGGGGTACGCATACCCTGGCGGTAGGCTGAGGTCTTCCAGGGGGTACATCAACTCATCTAGATAGTTTCCTAGTTTTACAACAGGCTGTAGAGTCCTGCATTGGGACCGGGATCCCATTGATCTCTGAGGACATGATGCCATAATAGCAGGAGCAGGATAAAAATTCACCAAACAATGCAGGAGTGGATGGAAGTGGTTATTGCAGGGTGGGACGGGAGCGGGATTAAAAAAAAATTGTCCTCCCGCACCGCAAACAATATGAACATCATGGCCAGCAGCCACCACTCTCCAGCCACCAAATGACAAAGCTCACAAGTTAAAAAAAGGTTCGAGTATCACACTGAAATATAAGTAAAATATTTATATTCCAATTGGTTTTATTTTATAATTATATGGTAAAAGTCAGAATGTAAGCAATTTTTCAGTAATAGTGCGCATTAACACTTTTGTATTTTTATGTCTAATTTTTGTAAGCAAGTACTTTTTAAGTGAGGTGAAACTTAGGGTAAAAAGACAAATCGGCTTCTGGAAAGGTGTACAGTTGTCTGGAAAGGTTGAGAACCACTGCGGTAGTTAACTGTCTGAAACAATAATTTGTACCTAGGAAAGTCTGCACCCTGTATTGTTCTGCAGCTGTTAGCTTTGTAATTGACTGCCTCATTCCATGAATTGCACCAGAGAAAGGCTATGCTTTTGGTTGAAAAGGTATATTACATGGTGGCTGACTAAAATGTTAATTCACCAGTATTGCCTGCTCTCATGATTGTATTGCAAATCTCATGGCATCTGTTGGTTTCCTTGAAGTCATGTTGTTTTGTGAGAATCTAAGCTTTCATTGTTTGGGTTTTTTTAAAAGTTTTTAACCCTCATGGTAGTGGAGAACAGCTTGAAAATGTGACCCATGTATAATGCACAGGTTCAGAACCCAGAAGTCTCAGAAAAAGAACCCATTTTTTTTTCTGAAGTCTCATGATTTGCGCCTGACTTCAGGTTTTTGAATTCTTGGAGTTTCAAGCATACCAAGAAGAAAAATACATACCATGAAGAGAACTTGTATAGAATGTTGCCTTTCAACCAATAATGGCAAAATGGCTCATTATGGCAATGAAATTAATGTAAGGCAGAAGGCTTGTGCCCGCAAGGGGGGCCGTGATACCGGCAAAAGAATGACACTCAGTGCCTGAGAGTAAAAAGCAAGGCTTTCCTGAAGGAAGAACTTACACTCCAAGCTGTGCGGGGAGTCCCTGAGGCGCGTGGAGGGGCTGCGGGGGATTCTGACCGTGCGGGACAGCTGGCCAGGCAGGACTCCATTGAAGGGAGTCCGCTGCAATGCTGTATCCCCCCGCGCTTATCTCAAGGTTACATGGGGTCAACAGCTGGCTACATTCATTGCATTCATAAATCATACATATTATATAAGCTGACTTGTTTACAGACAAAAACATGCTGAACTACACTAAACTACATTTTGGCAGGATCTGCCAGACAAGTTCATTGCATGGCCTTCAGCCTGCATCTCCCGCTCGCATTCAGTCACATACTCGGTCCGCCACCTAGTTCCTCGCCAAGCTTCCGCAACCTTTCCCCTACAAGGCTGAAAAAGAAAACTCTTAGAAATGCTGTACGTAAATGTATGTAGAATGTTATAAAGGGGTGTAGCTGGTTCAGTAAGGACAGGCAGGGAAAAGAGAGAAGTTGTGGGACCATACATCAAAAATATACATTTGGTTCTGAGGTACGGTAGGAGGCAGACCCATTGAGAGTCTCTGGGGGATAAAAGGGGAAAAAATAGGATGATGCCATGCTAGGGGTCTACTATAGATCACCAAATCAAGAAGAGGAAGTGGATAAGCTATTTCTAGAACAAATAATAGGAACATTCAAAACACAAGACCTGGTAGAAATGGGTGACTTTAATTACCCAGACATCTGTTGGAAAAGTAATATGGCAAAACACAAGGTCCAAGAAGTTCTTGGAGTGTATTGGGGACAACTTCTTGTTTCAGAAAGTGGAGAGAGGAGCCAGGGGAACAGCCATTTTAGACTTGATTCTGACCAACAGGGAGGAATTAGTTGTGAATCTGAAGGTGAAAGACAATTTGGGTGAAAGTGATCATGAAATGCTAGATTTCATTATTCTAAGGAAAGAAAAGAGTGAGACCAGCAGAATAAGGACAATGGACTTCAAAAAAGCAAACATTACTAGTTCTCTGAGTTTGTTAGATAAGGTTCCATGGGAAGAAAATCTAAGAGATAAAGGAATTCAGGAGAGCTAGCAGTTTCTCAAGGAGACAATATTAAAGGCACAACTGCAAACTATCCCAATGTGAAGGAAAGATAGGAAGACTAGCAAGAGGCCTTTTTAATGATCTGACAATCAAAAAGGAATCCTACAAAGTTAGATGAATTGCTGAGGAGGAGTACCAAAGAATAGCACAAGCATGTAGGGAAAAATCAGAAAGGCTAAGGAAGGAAATGAGTTACCCCTAGCAAGAGATATAAAAAGCAATGAGACAGGATTCTTTAAATACATTAGGAGCAAGAAAAAGATGAAGGAAGGGGCTCTACTTAGGGAGGAAGGAGAGTTAATAACTGATGACATCAAGAGCACTGAGGTGTTTAGTACCTGTTTTGCTTCAGTCTTCCTTAAAAAGCTTAATCGTGACCAGATCCTCAACACAATTCATATTAACAAGGGGGAAGAAACACAAGCCAAAATAGGGAAAGAAAGAATATTTAGAAAAGTTAGATGTATACAAGTTGGCAGGACCTCATGAAATTCATCCTAGTGTATAAGGAACTAGCTGACACAATCTTGGAACTGCTAGTAATTATCTTCAGGATGGAGAAGGGCAAGCGTAGCACCTATCTTTAAAAAGGGGAACAAAGAATACCCAGGGAATTATAGACCACTCAGCCTAACTTTGGTACCTGGAAAGATATATTGGAAAAAAAATATTAAACATTCAATTTTTAAAACATTTAAACATTCAACAAACAATTCAAACATTTGTAAGCAACTAGAGGATAATATGGTTATAAGGAATATCCAGGATGCATTTGTCAGGAACAAATCATGCCAAGCCAACCTGTTCTTTTTCTTTGACAGAGTTGCTGACTTAGGCAGTAATATGCTAGATCTTGATTTTTAGTAAGTTATCAAGCTGTGCTACAGCGGCTCAAGAGCGTGAACACCAACCTTAGGGTAGACTGTTAAGACTCAGGGCACAAACCCCAAATTGGCTGTGAGTTCTATAATTAGATTTCACCACCTGGTTGTCAAGTGTAAATTTCTCAAGCAGTATAACAGCCTTAACATAGAGTCACAGACAGTCCTGTTGGGTACTCTGATCTCTTATGTCCCCCAGGTAAGTTTACCTTTGTGATAGATGGTCCCTTACACCAAAGATCACAGGTTTCTCCCAGTCCCAAAGGGCCAGTCACTTACCCTGGGCCAACTGCACCTTAAATCTCACACCAAAGACGATACTTGTAGTTTATTATAGGATTGGATATCTAAAGATTTATTAACTAGGGAAAGAAATTAACTCTTATTTTCACTGTTAAAGTAGGTAAACATATATAAACACACATGAGTTCCAATCTCAAATTGTAAAAATAATAGAAGCTTCTATAATAAGCAAGCTCTTTGTGTCCTTTAGGGCTAGCTCAGGCCAAGCACTGGGGATCTTTTGCTTATGCTTAGTAATTCTTGCCCCACAGAGTCCAAGCATCATAAAAGATACAGTTCCTCCTTGTTAGAGCTTTTTATTCCTACACCCTTCTGCTTTGAATTGCAAATTCAGCTGTTGGGAGGAATTCATTTGCATGTCTCCTCTTCACTGTGGAGACAGAGGGGGGAAAGCAATCAGCAAAGACTTGTGCTCTGATGTTCCACAATACTTTGTCTGGTGTTGATGAGCCTCCTTTGTCAGGCAGCAGATAACACCTCCTGTTGGAGACTAGTAGTTCACACTCATTAATGCTTCTCTCCTGTTTGGTGATTTACAGTTACAGAGCAAACTCTTAATTACCTTATAACATAGATATTATAAGTGAGATTAATGCATGCAGCTATTTGCAAGTATTTCATAAAGTCCACAAACTAAACACATCTTTAATTCTAATACCTAGTACTAAAAAGGCCAACAAGTAGGTGAGCCAGACTAGTTCCAGCTATGTGTTTGTCAGTGTTGAGTTGAGACCTAGGCACCTTGGCACGATAGGGCACCTAGTCTGCCAATATTACATAAGGTTTTTGACACAGTCCCATATGACATTCTCAAAGAAACTAGGGTTATGTGGTTTAGGTGTAATTACTATAAGGTGTGTGCACAACTGGTTGAATGACTGTACTCAAAGAGTAGTTATCAATGGTTCACTGTCAAACTGGGAGGGTGTATCTAGTGGGCCCCATAGGGGACAGTCCTGGATCCAGTACTAGTCAATATTTTCATTTATGACCCAGATAATGGAGGGGAGAACATACTTGCAAGATGGCACCAAGCTGGGAGGACTTGCAAGCACTTTGGAGAACAGGATTAGAGTTCATAATGATCTTGACAAATTGGAGAAGTGGCCTGAAATCAACAAGACAGGGTGCAAGAAAGCAGACGAAGACAATGAATTAGTCCAAACAAAAAGGCCTACTGGTATGGCTCAAGGACTGTTAAGGTTAAACTTACTTCATCCTTACTGTTTATTTATTTACCCATGCCAAGTTTGGCTTTACAGAAAGGGATTTGATAAATAAAATAATGAGGGGATGAGTTATGCTGTCCATGCCTCTTTCCCTTCTCCATCCTTTTTGGGGTCCCTTAAAAGGAGACTTTGAAGAATCATCATGGCATCTCAGCTTGACTTGTCTTGTCCCAGCTCATCTCCTTTTCTCTGACCCCCAGGACAGAAGAACCTCCTCTATTGACACCTCAATCTCGGACAGCTTCTCAGATTTGTCACCTAAAAAGAATGGCTCAGGTTTGGGATTTTCCCTCACATCCTCAGCCGTGAAGCCTGAGGCAAAGAATTCATTTAGTTTCTCCGCAGTGGCCTTATTGTCCTTGAGTGTCCTTTAGCATCTTGATCGTCTAGTGGCCCCACATATTGTTTAGCAGGTTTCCTGCTTCCAATGTACTTAAAAAAATGTTGCTATTACTTTTTGAGTCTTTGCCTAATTGTTCTTCAAATTCTTTTTTGGCCTTCCTAATTATATTTTTACACTTCATTTACCAGAATATGCTACTTTCTATTTTCCTCACTAGGAAATTTCCTCACTAGATTTAACTTCCACTTTTTAAAGGATGCCTTTTTGTCTCTCACTGCTTCTTCTACTTTGTTGTTCAGCCATGGTGGCACTGTTTTGATTCTCTTACTATGTTTTTTAATTTGGGGTATACATTTAAATTGAGCCTCTATTATGGTGTCTTTACAATGTTTCTGTACAGCTTGAAGAGATTTCACTGTGTGTGCTTTTTGACTTTTAATTTCAGTTTAACTAACTTCCTCATTTTTGTGTAGTCCCCCTTTCTGAAATTAAATGCTACAGTGTTGGGCTGCTGTAGTGTTTTCCCCGCCACAGGAATGTTAAATGTAATTATATTATGGTCACTATTACCAAGCAGTCCAGCTATATTCACCTCTTGGACCAGATCCTGTGCTGCAAGATGGGAGAGATCTCTCCCATCAATTTAATTACTCCAGCCCTCACGAGTGGTGGTAGCTATGTCGGCAGGAGAAGCTCTCCTACCGCCATAGTGCTGTCCAAACCAGTGCTTAGGCCGGTGTAACTTGGGGAGGGGGGAGCTTATTCAAACCCCTGAATAACATAACTTACACTGACTTAAGCTGTAGTGTTTACAGTGCTAAAGTGAAGTGGCCTGTTAACACTCCTGCAATCATAAGACAAAAAAGTGGGTGAGTGGGTTACAGATTGTTGCAATAAGCCATAAATCCAGTGGCTTTATTAAGAACATGATTTTTACTATCTAGCAAAGTTATGAATTTAAGTTCTTAAGTTTGTCTTTTGAAGGTTTCCTTTGAGAATAAGGACAGAGGTCAGATATGGAGGAATTGTTTTGTGAAAAGTGTTCACTCACAGGTGATATGGTATTTTTGTCTATCATATTTCTGTATGAACTCATTTGGGACCATACTGCTTGTCTGGTTTCACACGCATAGTGGTTGGGGCATTTAGTGCACTGGATGAGGTACACCACACATTGTGATAGGCATGGATCTTGAAATAAATAACAACAAAGACAATGGATTTATAGCTTATTACAACAATCTGTAACCCACTACCCCCTGTCTCCTTTTGAGTGCAGGTAGGCAGATATATGCAGGTAGGCAGATATTGATGTTTTTCTCTTACATTTTCAAAGAGTAGTATTAGATACACAAGTAGGTGAGGTAATATATTTTTCACCTTGAATGGTCTCTTAGAATGTAACTACCTATTCAAAACATTCTGTTCTACTTTGTGTTTAGCTGTGATACTCTGAGTACCTTACTTAGATGTGAAGAAGAGTTCTGTATAACTCCAAAGCCTGTCTCTTTGACCAACAGAAGTTGGTCCAATAAAAGATATTACTTCATCCACCTTGTTTCTCTAGTATCCTGGGCCCAACACAGCTATAACAACACTGCAAACAGAGTAGTATAGAGTTGAGCGATGGTTCTAAACTTTAATTTCCTATAGCGCCTGGTAATACATCCTATCACCTGAGTTATAGATTAGTTATATTAATGCTCTACTTAGAGTAAACATGCAGTGGAAAGAGCTGAGTGAATGTTATTCATAACCAATAAGTGACTTGATGCATTTTGATTACAGAACTTTCCTTCTATTCAAAAATTATCCATCAATAGGTCACTATTTTATTAAATGTATTACTTATATTCAAAAATATTCCCCAAGACATTTGTGCAAATAATTCTTGATCTGATCAGTTTGATAGAAGTATTTGAAACACCAGAGGCTTAGACTGGATACAGAAAAGCCAGGGTACGTTTCTGTTCCCTGCTTGGATGAACATCTCTCTCACTACCAAGTCTAAGGCATTAACAGTCATGATTACAAATTTTAAACTTGCTCGCTGTGAATAACTTCCAATAATAGCTTTTAAAATTCACTGTTTCAGCAAATATTCTTGACATCAAACTCATTTGCTAGAAGACATACAGAAAATGAACACAAAAGGACTACAAAAAACAAAGTGAATTTGTTTAAAAATGCAAACTGCTATTCATAGACATATTGTGCATTATTCACCCAGCACTTGTGGTGAGCATGTGGGTGACTACATGCTGATAACAGTGGATGGGTGAGGTAATATCTTTTATTGGACCAACTTCTGTCGGTCAAAGAGAAAAGCTTTCAAGCTATATAGAGCTCTTTTTCAGGTCTAGAAAAGGCGAGAGAGACAAGCTTTCAAACTTACATGGAGTCTTCTCTCTCACCAAAAGTAGCTGGTCCAATAAAAGATATTATCTCACCCATCTTGTCTCTCTAATATCCTGGGACTGATGTGACTACAACAAATCTGAAGATAACAATGGGTGTCTTTTTAGTATCTGACAATGAAAATCATAGTTTGAAATCTTGGCCCATTGAAGTCTCATAGGAATTTTTCTATTGATGTCCAATGCAAAAAGATATCACCATTTGTAGGCAATCAGTACACACACAAGATTGTATTCACACAAAATTCAGCTTTTGGTAGCCACTGAGATGCACAAAATGTGTTTATAAATCTATTTCTTGCTTAACAGCTTTAGTATTCCTGATTCCCTTTTGAAAGTGATTTCATATATGATTTATATTTATGTAATGAGAGACATCTGCCATGTAGTGGTCTAAACATGTACCTCTATACCTGTTTTCTAAGTTTTTATTCTGCTGCATTATGAGTCTGACAAGAAGTCCTCTGAAGTCAATGGAACTGCCTTCAGAAAGCATTTGGTATTTCTGCAGCCCCAAACAAGATGTGGGCTAGTAATATAAATTTTAACTTAAAATAAAGTTGTTGGGAGCCACTTGTGTCAGTCCCTGTCAACATAAGGCTCAATTTAACTACCTGAATTTTTTATCAAAACCAGTCAAGTAATTGCTTTAACTGTGCTTGTATTTTTGTTTGTTTTTTCACATCACCAGTGCATTTTTTTAAATTAGCATATACTCTAGTTGGTATTGCTCTGCCGTTGCATGTAAGACTGTGCTTTGTTAATAAGTTCAAAGCCAGATCTTTGTGCATCTTTGACCTTTTACTACATTGCGTGTTGTACTATGCAGCAGTGAGTATATCTTACAGTAACTTCTTTGCTGCCAAGAAATAACTATAAAATATAGTGGATAAACAGCAAAAAAAACCCAGTCTCAATGGTCAGGTTGAACTAACTATTTGTAAATTCAGGTATTTTTTTGATCTACTATAGTTCTGTTCAGGGCCTGCTCCAGGCACCAGCATAGGAAGCAGGTGGTTGGGGCGGCCAATTCAAAGCGGCAGCACTCCATCCGGTATCGGGGCGGCACATCCGGGTCCTCAGCGGTAATTCGACGGCGGGTCCCTCATTCCCTCTCTTCCTCTTTGAGCTGCTGCTGAATTGCTGCCGAAGAGGAAGAGAGGGAGGACCCACCGCCGAACTGCCGCAGAAGAAGCGGCGCGATTGAGCTGCTGCCGAAGTGCCACCGCTCTTGTTTGTTTGTTTGTTTTTGCTTGGGGCGGCAGAAAAGCTGGAGCCGGCCCTGGTTCTGTTAATGCCTCTAACAAGTATCAGAGTTGGAATTTAAGGCCAGAAGGGACCACTCGATCATCTAGTCTGACATCCTGTATATGGCCACTAACACCACCCAGCACGTACACACTAAACCCAACAACCAAATGAGATCAAAGTATTACAACACACAGGAGACTAGATTATGATGTGCCAGAGCCAGAGAACAGAAGAAACCAAGGTGCACATGTGCCCAAGGTCTCTGCGATGGCAGGGAAATAATTAAGTGAGTTAGAACCAGATAATCCTGGCAAGTGACCCATCAAGAGAAAGAGTCCCCTTGACTTCAGTGTACTTTGGAGCAGCCTGTAATAGAGCATAGAGAATGCTCAGATAGCCCTGCCTCCTTCAGAGCTCTGCCTTCACATATCTGCTGTATGGTAATCATGGCTTTTTTTTTTAATGATGACTGTTTGTTTGTATTCGTTCCAGAAAGGTTTGGTAGAAATCTTCCCAATACCCAGTAGGGTGCAGAGTCTTCTGCTTTCTATGGGATTTAATGATTTTTGTTGAGGTGATTGTTCCTTTGTTTCCAGTGATTCTGTGAGGGCTGCTGGCACTCAGTAAGATTAAATCAGGAAATTGTGTTCTGGTGATGAGATCAGGGCAGGGCTGGCTCCAGGCACCAGCTTAACAAGCAGGTACTTGGGGCGGCCAAGGGAGAGGGGCGGCACCTGCGGCAATTCGGGGGCGGCAGGTCCCTCACTCCCTCTAGGAGCGAAGGACCTGCCGCTGAACTGCCGCCGCCGATCGCGGCTTTTGTTTTTTTGCTTGGAGCGGCAGAAATGCTGGAGCCGGCCCTGGATCAGTTACCAAAGGCCTCTATACTGCAGAGGAAGGTGACCCCCCCCCCCAACCCCCAAGGTCACTGCCAATCTCACCCAGGGCAAAATTCCTGCTTGACACCACATAGGGCAGTCAGTTAGCTACTGGGCATGTGAGCATGAATGAGCCAGCTAAGCTCCTGAGAGAGAGAGAGAGAGACAGGGACAGAGAGAGCGAGAGAATGCTTGGTGCCACTTCAGAACCCTCACTAATGCTGCCCAATGTTTTGTCTCAAGCCATGACCAGCCCCGATATTTCAGAGGAAGGAGATGCGGGGATCCTCCCAGAATATATTTGGGGGTAGCTATGGGGGAATCTCTTCCTGACCCCTTCTGGTGTCCAGCTGAAACCCTCAAGCATGAGCTCTAGGAACTGTAGCAGAGCATGTTCTGCTCCTGCCTTTTTGCACCACAGAAATGGTTCAACTGGTTCCGTATCCATGCTGGGCAGTTTAAGTTCCTTCCTCTAATACCTTCTCAGTTCTCTATGGAAGCATTATTTACAGTGTTACTTGTATTGGTAGTCCTCTGCCCAGAGCCCGAATGGAGAAAAAGTCACCCTTCTCTGAGATTTTTCTGAATAAGGGCTTAGCTAGCTCTGCTCCTCCCTCCTCGCACTGTCTTCCTGTGCCTTTTTATCAGTCCTCTGCTGATGGGCTAATAAATCCTCTAGCACCTGCCAGCCTGATTAGACAATTACATCCCAGTCCTCCATCAGACCACTCTGATGGTGGACCTAATTAGTGCCAGAGTGATTAGAGTTCCGGCTCACCTGCTAGCTGCCGGTACTCTGTGACAGGAACATATGACATTAGCTGGAAGTGAATCCCAGGGCTGTCGAGCCCTGGCCACTACCATCATAAACAAACCCATCATACAATTGCATTCATAAATTCGTCTCTCTCTCTCTTAAAACTAAGTTGTTTGCCCCCACAACTACTACTAGGAGGCTGTTCCAGAACCTCACCTTCCTGATGGTTAGAAACCTTCTCATTTCCAGCCTAACTTTGTTTGTGACCAGTTTATTTCTATTTATACTTGTGCCAACATTCTCCTCTAACTTGAATAGCTCTTCGCCCTCCCTGATATTTACCACCCCCAATGTATTTATAGAGAGCAATTATATCCCCTCTCAGCCTTCTTTTTGACTAAACAAGCCAAGTTCTTCCAGTCTCCTCTCATGAGAGAGCCCCTCCATTATCAGATGTCACTATACCTCTACTAAGCTGGCTAAAATGAAAAGTCTATTTGAGAGATGCAGAAGACCAAGCAGATGGGCATGTGAATAATGACCGATGACTGTCATTAAGAGCTAGTGGAGTGAGTTTGGAGCTGATACTGCACCTTTTTATACCTTTCCAGTGATAGAGCTCATTGAAAATATTCTTGGACACTTTTTCCATCCTATTTCTCCAGTTAACAGAACATAGATGACTGCAGCTGTTAAATTTTGATACCTTTCAGTTGCATAATTGTTTGTCGTAAATAAGAAAACTCATTAAACTTTCTTCTTTCATATGCAGGTTTGCTTACTTATGTATGTTACAAGTCCTAAATGTTTTGCTCACTTTACTTTTCTTGTTTGGTATTTAGGGCCTATCCTTAAACACTTGTGTGGTTAAATTTCAGACAATAATGTCTGTGGGACCGTTCATGTGTTTTAGAATTAAGAATGTGCATGGAGTGCATGGAGCAGGATTGAGGTCTTATATACAAAGGAGAGAGAGAAAATAGTAAAATATAGACAGGGTACTTTTAAAAGTAATCATGTCTGAGATAATGCTGTCTTCCAAAACGATTTGTTAGAGAATGTAGGAAAATGGACTGAAGCACATCACATGTAGATACCACAGTCCACTGCCACCCCATTAATAAGACAAAATGTCTTATTCTCCTCAGTTTCAAGGACTGTATTAGAAGATGAATATACTCAGATGGAACCAGAACAACCCATGGTATCAAAGAGGAGACAAACTTCAGATGAGGAGAAACCCTTTCATCTGTAGGAAGTTTCCAAACTAAATAGCTGTAGGAGTGGCTCTGCTGTTATCTCCATAGAAAATACAAGTCAGTTGCTGGATTGAGTGCGATGGAAAATAAAATGCACAGCATGCAGGGTTCAACCCTGTAAAAGAAGGAAAATGGTTTTGTTTAATTGTAAATTTATAGAATGACAAAGGGAGGGAATCCT
Organism: Emys orbicularis; assembly: GCF_028017835.1. Taxonomy (NCBI): domain Eukaryota; kingdom Metazoa; phylum Chordata; order Testudines; family Emydidae; genus Emys; species Emys orbicularis. The sequence continues at coordinate 48,096,057 of NC_088683.1, forward strand.
TAGTCCCAATATATGCTTTGAAGCATGGTAACTGTTGTAATAGTTGGGCCCAAAAATGTGATCTGAACTGTAAAAAGTAAGTGAAAGTTTATAAAATGTGACAATTACCTACAACAATAAATATCTATGGGAAAAGGTGCAAAATGGAGACAGACTGAATTTGTCTAAACAAGATGGCCTAATGCTGTAACAAGGACTGTGGTAAACAACAGAAATACGGGACCTGAAATCAATGAATTAAAATTGGTGCGTCAGAAATTAGGTCTAATTGGTAGACAAAAGAATGAGGGGTTGGGCTACTCATCCACCATTCTCCTTCTCAGGTCCTCTTAAAGATTTTGGAGAGAAAATTTATGGACATAAAAGCAGATGCTGGCTGACTGAAAGATTGGAGAATAGGAAGGAGTGAGCTTCACCCTCATGGCTGCCATCCCCACTGTCTCCTGGGACCCTGGGATCCAATGTGACACCACTTGCCCTTTGTCTTCCTGATCCTGAGAGAGAGGTCCTGATTAGACAGGCCAAGAGAGGGACCCTGATGACATCACTGGCTCCAGCTGAATCTCAAACACGAGCTAGGATAGGAGACTTTGTCATGCCCCCTGCTTCCCCCTTGTGTGTCCTTTGCCTTCTTTGCCTTTTTCTTCCATTTCCTATCCCTCTTCCTTTTAATTCTGTTCAATAAGTGTCTGGGTTAGCCAGACAAGACAATACATTTTGCAATCCTGCTCAAAGCCTGTGAACAGAAAGAGGCTGTTAAAAGCAATGCCCTAAACAGCCCCATGCTGGTACAAGTTTGTCAGGTCTTGGAATGGCTAATAACACAGGCCATGCTTGTGTTTCTTCAGCAGTGAGGTTGCAAGTGAAAGTCAATACCAGTGACAGAAATTGCATTTTCTGTCTTTGCTTTTCTTGTCTAACCCCACAGGTGTATCTGTTGTGCTTTGTCTTTTAAGAAATGGGATCAGACTTCAACAACAGCTCCAGCCCATCTCAACTAAATTCTCTTTTCCCCAAAAAGGACAGTTATTACCCCTATCTACAACAAACACCGAACCTTGTTTAACACTGTTTAATTCTGGACGTTGACAGAGTCATGTTAACACCTTCGACTCTTTGGGCCTGTATATTCCATCAAAATCAATTAGGGTTACCATCCGTCCGGGTTTCCCCGGACATGTCCGGGTTTTTCAGTGTTAAATGGCCGTCCGGGGGGAGATTTCTAATCAAGAAGAAATGTCCGGGATTTCCCCCTTCCCCTCCTGCGGAGTGCGGCGCGGCTGATTGGACGCCTGGCCTGATTGAAAGCCGCTCGCAGCCACTAGGGCCTCTAGCAGCCAGAGTCCCTCCCCCTCCCCCGCTCCCTCCTCCCCCACAGAGCAGCTGGCAGTGTTTGAGTCCACATGGAGCCCGCAGCTCTCCCTCTGCCTGGTGAGCGGGGGGAGCAGGGCAGGCGGCGGGGGATGTGTGTAGAGACTGCAGGGGCAGGGCAGGCAGGGGGCGCAGAGGCTGCAGGGCGAGTGGGGAGCAGGGGGCACAGAGGCTGCAGGGGCGGGGGGGCGCAGAGGCTGCAGGGGCAGGGCAGGCAGCGGGCGCAGAGGCTGCAGGGCGAGTGGGGAGCAGGGGGTGCAGAGGCTGCAGGGGCGGGGGGGCGCAGAGGCTGCAGGGGCAGGGCAGGCAGGGGGCGCAGAGGCTGCAGGGCGAGTGGGGAGCAGGGGGCACAGAGGCTGCAGGGGCGGGGGGGTGCAGAGGCTGCAGGGGCAGGGCAGGCAGGGGGCGCAGAGGCTGCAGGGCGAGTGGGGAGCAGGGGGCGCAGAGGCTGCAGGGGTGGGGGGGCAAGTGGGGAGCAGGGAAACACTTAGCAACCCCCAACCAAGATCAGAGCGGGAGGGAGGAGGGGGAATGCGGGGTGCTCAGAGGAGGGGGCAGAGTTGGGGCAGGGACTTTGGGGAAGGGGTTGGAATGGGGGCGGAGAAGGGGTGGGGCTGGGGCGGGGGCGGGGGCGGGGAAGGGGCGGAGTTGGGGCAGGGCCGGGGGCGGGACCGGGGCCCCGTGGAGTGTCCTCTTTTTTAAATGTTTGAATATGGTAACCCTAAAATCAATGAAACATAACCCTAGCAAGCCAGCCTGCTGCTAGTGACTACAGCTTCTGAGGGGAAGTAGCAGAGAATCTGCTACTCTCTAAAACAGGATTTGGGACATGAGGGTTTGTAGGCTCATTGTCCATGTATGCTGTTTGTGGCAGACTCGCTTATTTTTCACCAAGATGCCCACCACCATTAAACCCAGAATGACCAGGGGTGTCGAAACCCTTGTGTGAATTCTGCACTGCATAACAGAACCACACCATTTTTATTACATTAGGACAGTACGGAGGCATGCAAGGATGTTCCCAATTTGATCTATAATTAAGAAAATATCTCTTCTTTTTCAAAAAAGTATCTCAGGTCCCAAAATTTGCCTGTTGGTCTAATTCAAGCTCTAATTATCTGCATCACAAAACAACTGAAGAGTTTGGCAAGCAAAACAGCCACTGTTCAAATTAGTCACAGGGAAGAATAGGAGGGTTGATGCAAGTCAATATTTGAGACACCATGGAAGAGCAGTGTTGTGAAAGTTTGCTTCTCTGTGCTATGCCTGATTCTGGCCAAGACTGTTTGTATGAGCACTAAATTCTCTCAAATTTCAGGACAAAAAAAAATGAAAAAATCAATATATTCTGTACTGATCACTAGAACCAGGTGAACAATGCAAATGACTTACCACAAAATACCTTTTAGGATTTTCAGTGCACTTGCTGATGTGTCATGCATCACACTCATGCACCATGCACATTTCATATTTGCTTTCTGTGACCATTCAAGAAATCGCTCAAATGAATGTTTGTGGAAATTAACATCAAAGGGACATGTTTGAGTGTTCTCAGAAACTGAATCCAAACTCATATCCTCAAGTATTTATTCCAGAAGTGGTTGTGCACTTTTCCAGTAAAAGAACAGAACCAAAACCATGTGACTTGTAAAACCACTCACTACACAACACTATTCAGAAAAAAGACAATGGTGTGAGGAAGAGATAGGCGTCTCTCTGATTCTGAGGAGAGAGAGTGGGGCTCTAGGATACTGACTGAGGAAGTATTTGAACAAAGCCCTTTCACCTTGACTCCTCAGGTGTCAAGTATAGCAAGGACTTCATTTATTAAAAAGGGTATTCATTCTCTGGAGGAGTACAGAAACCACAGAGGTTAGAACTGGTAGAGTACTGTGACCTTTTGGTTCAGCCATACGGTTAGCCCGGATTGCTGTGGTGCATTGTGCTCTGGCCATACCTCTAGCAAACTCCCTTTCCACTCTGAAATTCACCCGATACTGGGTGGGTGTCGTCATGGCTTAGGGAAATCCTCAACTGCTCCATCAAATCTGAACTCTGCTTTTCAACAACACTTTAGAGAGCTGGTGTTTCCAGGTCAGAGCCATGGCTCCAGGTCAGCAGCTTTATGTTTTCTTTGCATGCCTTACCAGGAGCCATGGCTCTAAACCTCTAAACTCCAACTCTTCAACAGTTGTTGCAAAGCAGAGACACTCAGACCCCCAGCTTGCTAAAAGAAAGCCTGATAGAAAACACCTTACAAATAGTACTTTTTTTTCTTTCTGCCATCCTAAATGAAGAGGGCCTTTCCCTGAGCATTATGGGACACTTTTTTGGTGCAGTAAGTGGTAGATGGTGGTAGATACTGTTGCTGATATAGCTCTTGTATCTAATTTGACAGCTGATGAATAACAATAATTATAATAGTATTAGGCAAATTAGGACATTGTAGCCATTTCCTGTGCTTTCTGATATGGCTGTGCGCTTATAAGTGAGAACCAAAAATAAAAAATAGATTTCTCATGTTTTATTATTAATAAAAACAGTCCATCCATTTATTATACATTAAAACTCTTCTGGAATGTCTTGTTAGGACACAGCCTGATGCCTGAACACGGCTGGTGGAAGTTTAATTAACTGAGGGGGCTTGTTTCTGAGAGATTCTGAGTACCTGCAATGCCCACTGAAGTCACTAAGAGACATGGGTGCTTTATCTGTAAGGATCAGGCCCTGAGTTTGTAAGGAAGCTTCTCTGAATTATACTGATTAATGTAAGGAAACAAATGTAATTTTAAAATAAATTAAATGAATGGAAAAGCACTTAGAACTACAGAGCCAGATTCTGATGTCATCAGCATTGCTTTTACACCAGAGTAGTTCCATTGACTTCTGGATCTGACTAAGGGTATATCTACACAGCAAATAGACACCTGTGGCTGGCCCTTGATAGCTGACTTGGGCTCACAGAGCTCAGGCTATGGGCTGTTTCATTGCTGTGTAGACTTCAAGGCTTGGGCTAGAGCCCAGACTCTAGGACCCTGCGAGGTGGGAGGATCCAAGAGCTTGGGCTCCAGCCCAAACCTCGAAGTCTACACAGTGATGAAGAAGCCCCACAGCCTAAGCCCAACGACCCCGAGTTGACTGGCACAGGCTACTCACAGGCTTTTCATTGCTGTGTAGGCATACCCTCAGATATTAAACCCTTCTCATCTTTGTTTAAATGTACAGAACTCAGTTCTATCTTTGACAAGTCAGAACCATGCTGAGGTGTGGTAGAGTAGAACGCAAATGTCAAAGGTTGAGACATTCAGTCTTTGAAAAGCACAGGCCCATAGATGCCTTTAGGGATACTGGGGGGAAATGCGCTCTTCTTTACAGAGGCTCAGCATTCACTCCCTTCTGTACTGACAGTAGTAGCTAGTTGTGCCCACATGCTTAGCATGTGATATCTCGCTGGCCATTACACTGAGTTACTATAAGCACTGACATCCATGTTGGTGCACAAAGGATGGAGATGAGGAAAGGATCCCTACATTCTCTTTTCTTCCTTTGTACAAGGACAGCCAGAATCTAGCCCATGATATTTGTCTGAATGAATATAAATATAGCTATGTAGTATCACAAACCCAATGTATTTTAAAATACCTTGAAATGAAATAAAGGTGATGGGCCAAATTCAGCTCTAGAGTAACTCCAGTGAAATCAATATGAGTTACATAGCAATGATCTTGGCCCATTAGCTAGCAAACAGTTGGGCTTAATCTTGAGCCATATTCAACACTGACATCTAGGAGCATGGAGGAAAGTTACATGTCAAATGTAAATTGGTTAGAAAACATGTGTAAGTGGCAAAGTAATTTATGGTGGTAGCAATTAAAAAGCCAGGCTTAGCCCGCAGTTCACATATTCTGTGGCACAATGGGGCCAAATTCCGCAGCAACAATCCCTGGAATTCTATGGCAACACTGATTTATTATCAGGAAATGCCTTTCATTTCCATCCCCCTTCATAAAACACACACAGCGACTAATTTGTGAGATGGGTTTTTTGCTATGCTCTTCAGGCAGCCTGGCTCCACTCCCTGGTCCTTGGCTCCCGTGTTGCTGTCTAGCCCAGCTCAGAACTTCCTTCCCTCCAAAGTGTGCCAGAGGACAAGGGCAGCTGGAGTAATTCATCTTCCCTGCTCCTGACTGCTGCACTGTTTTCTAGTCAGTGCAGCTTGCTAACCTGCACTTCTGGCTTCCCTTGTTCCCTGGTTGTAAGCAGCCTGTTCCCTAGAACAGCTCAGGGAGTATACACTGTAATCTAATTAACGCCCCCTTTAGGGCAGTGGCTCTCAAACTTATTTGATCGGGCCCCCCCTTCTTTGTGTCTGTAGTTGTTTATGCCCCCCTCCCCCAAGTATATATCCTGCCACCCAGCTCTGAAGGCAGAGCACAGAGCAGCGGCTGCTGGCCAGATGCTCAGCTCTGAAGGCAGCGCCACACCATCAGCAGCACAGAAGTAAGGGAGGCAATGTGAAAAGTGATATTTGTCAATATCACTTTTCACAGCAGACTTAGTGTTCCATTGCCATCCTTCTGCACTGCTGCTGCCACCCTGGGGCTGACAGCTGGAGTCCCACTGCCTCTAGGTGAGGGATTGTGGGGACTGCATGGAAGGAGAACCAGAGCCTGGTGGTGGGGCTCCAGCTGTCACGCTGGGGCAATGCAGCTCAGGCTGTCCCCTTATTCCTGCCTCCCGGGTGTGCACAGCCCTTCTGCACAAGCCCCAGCCACCAGGGGTTGACAGCCAGAGCTCTTTAAAAAAGCACACCGCTCGTGCCTCCCTTGACACATTCCTGTGCCTCCATTGGGAGGCCCGCCCCATAGTTTGAAAACCATTGTTTTGGGGAAATGGGAGAACAAGAAACAGCTGCAGGGAAGTCCCAGCAGGGCAATGAGACAGAAAATGAAACATCAGGTGCCTGGCTACAGATAAATAGTGAATTCTGCAGCAATGATGATGATTTCTTGGCATTTTGGAAAAATGACTAATTTCACAGCCATAGTATCATGGAGCACATTGAATCTTAAAGCAAGCAGTTCATTTCTCCCCAAGAGATTGTTTCAGGTTGTCTGCAGATTCAGGCAGGCAACACTGCTTTGGTTTACCCTTGGGTCACATTTTCAAGGTTTTCTTCACATCTGTAAGAGCTAGAAACTCGACTTAAAGAAAGGAAAAGAAAAGAAAACTCAGATTCTGGACCCCAGTCCTGTGGCAAGAGAATTCTGAATTTGGTGTGAATTCTGCAGCTGTGATAGATCATGGATGGCATGGGGCCTGCCTTGGCCTTTGCTAACAGTGGTATATAAGATACTCCACATTTTCTCTGACAACGTTGCAGATAGTGTGTCCACAATTTAATTTCTTTAACTTACACCTCCCTGTTAACTAGTTTTCCTGCTCTCCAACACCCCCAACTTTCCACCCCACAAGTGCATGAGTTACTCTCGTACACCTGCTGCCTAACAAGTTGATTCAAGCTACATTTATACCCATTGTGTCGCTGCTGAATTTGGCCCAGATACTTCCATAGTAGGAGCAACAGCTTACTCCGGGCTGCGTTTTCTGCTCCCTAGCTTACTGATCATTCAGAAGAGAGACCGTTGTTGTCACATCTTCTCCATTGCTTCATGCCCCTTTTCTATGAACTCTCAACTATCTTTAGAGGATCCTTTGCCCATTACACTGTTACATTATTATTCATTTGCTGCCAGCAGCAGAGGAAATCACTGTGGTAGAGAAAATTAGCAGAATGCAATGTTTAGCTCTGTATTGTTGCCAGCGGTGGACTCCAATACTTTCAATTTGAAATGTAATGAATAATAGGTAAAATATCAACTAAATTAACAAAAACTGTCCAACATTCAGGAGAGTTTGTATGTTACAAGTAGAGATGGCGTGTGGATGACTTTAAAAGTCTCAATATTTTTCTCCCTCTTTTTGCTCTGAACGTTGATAAATGTTTTATACCATCTGACACCCAAAACAATATTGAAACACCTGACTGTCAGGGTGGAATCTTAACGGATGGCATTGCTAACCCTGGAGGGATGCTTTCTACTACTGTCAGATTATGTATATAAAATATTATTTTACCTCTCACAGCTCTAGAAAGGATCGATCCTTGGGATGATTTTTATTGTGGGACAGTGGTGAATGACTCATTTTTACTGCACTTCTTTTCTTGGTATTAGAGTAAAAGAAATTAATGATTTCAGTTTAAGTATGATTCTTTTCAGGATTTATTCATATTACATCAATATGACGTATTTTGGCCTGAAGTGGAATGGTCTTCTCCTTTGATGTTATATTTCAGTAACAATTCAGTGTATATATTCACTTAACAAAAATGAGATTATCCTGGTTGTTGGCAGCATTCACTGCAGCAAGTGCCACATCACAGACCCAATCTTGCAAGGTTATAGACGAGGGGATCCCATTATCTTCAGTGATAGTTCTGCACATGAATGATTGCACCCAAGCAGGAAATCCTTGAGCCCCCAGAAACTCTGCCTCCCCCCACCCCTATCCCATCCCCTGACATGACTTGAACATAAATGAGGGCCCTGACTTTGCATGTAGGTCTTTGGATCACCCCACAGGCCCTCTGTTGGCCCAGCTGATTTCTGCTGTGTACTTAATTCAGCATGAATTGAGGTAGATCAGGTGGTTTTGCTGTGCTGGTTACATCTGACCTACAATAAAGGAAATCTCCCACTCCAAAGATGAATGTAACTAAATGTGAGAGAATCCCAGGATGGAGTTAAAACTGGAGGATGAATGTTGGTATGTGAGATTACACCAATGCACCTCAGAGTTCCTCATTAAAATGACTCAGTGCTGGTGGAGATGAGATAATTTGTTCCAGGTGATTTCAAATTCCACGCAGATGATGACTCTTCAAAGTTAGAACAAGATCTCATGGCTATCACAATAACCAGGGAATATCCCATGTGATATTTCATGTAGCACAACAAGCTGGCCACTCTCTAGACCTGTTTTTTTTTCAGATTGAGATTGTAAATAGGGTGTGTAGAAATTAAAGCTCATCATGGACTGTTCGTTTCCTCCATACTGAAGTGAGAATGAGCATTTTCTGTTGGGAGGAATTTGTTTGATTGTCCTTCTAATGAATGGGTCTCACGAAAAATGCTGTTCGGTTGACAGACCACTCTATCAATAGCTTAGTAGGATGGGATAGTAATCTTCTGTCCTGGGCTTCTCAGCCGAGTGGTCCCCTTCCTTGGCTTCATTCTCATCAGTTAGTATTTATATAGAGAGGACTTGTGACAGTTGGAGCCTGAAGTAGGAAGTTAGATAGGACATTGGTGGTGGAATCACGGATTGAGCCTGTGATATGAAGAATTTTGAAGTTTTGTGCAGCGCGTGCACAAGGTATAAAGACCACACCCTATACAGCACCATAAACATGCATAACATTGTAAAGACATGGAAAAGGCCCGATCTTTAAAATTTTGTCATGTAAATTGATTTTTGCAGCCAGAGCATGTGCATCTAGAACAGTGGTTCTCAACCCGTGACCCCTATGCGGCCCAATTAGCACACAGCTGCTGCCCAGCTCAGCTGTGTCCTAAGGGCCGACTCGCATGCCTGGGTCTGCTGGGTTCCCAGCTGCCTGGCATGGAGGGGGGTCCAAGCTGCCCCACTGCTCGGCGCACAGGGGTCCAGCCAGGCTGCCCCGCCACCCAGTACGGTGGGGTCGGGGCTGCTGGTGGCCCTGTGGGGTCAGGGTTCCAGGGCTGCCAGCCAGCCCCGTGAGCTCCAGGTCCAGGACAGCCACCTAGATCCACGAGCTCCAGGGTCTGGGGCAGTTGGCTCTGTGTGGTGGGATCCGGGGCAGCCGGCTGGCCTGCGTGGCAGGGTCTGGGGCAGCCGCGTGGCAAGGGTCCGGGGTGGGCAGCTGCCTAGCCCCACGGGATCCAGGGTCGGGGCAGTTGGCTGGCCCGCATGGTGGGCTCCGGGGCTGCCGGCAGGCCCCACGGGGTCTGCGGCCTGCGGCGGGCAGCCAGCCGCCCTGCGTGGCAAGGGTCGGGGCTGCCGCTGCCCTTCTACCCAGCCCCTGCAGCCCAGGTAACACATTGTGGGTTGCATATGTAACCCTTCTGCCCATCTAAGTTGGCAGCAACAAGGGCCGGGTTCTGTATCTAGGGGTTCCGTTTCAATAACGCAATGCAAAACCGGCTCGAGCCCCCACCCAGTGACCTGGGACAATTACATACCACCCCCTGGGTACCTCTAAGAGGCAATACTTCCCCTCTCGCAAGCACAGAGTCTGAGTGTAGCAGAAAATGTTTAATAACATGAGGTAAACGACATCAGCATAAAATTGGAAAAACACCACAAACAGGATTCATAACACAAACCATGAGCAAAACCCACTCCAGCAAATTGGGCTGTGTCCTTTCCCTTTGGTTCTTGAATCCAGCAACCCAAAATTCACCCAAAGTCCCACACCCCCAAAGTCTCTGTCCCTGGTCAGTGCAGCCCCAGAGTAAAAGGGGGGGGGCACGCAGGGTGTTAAGGGGCACCTTACGTGATCCGAGGCTGGCCAGCCGTCTGTTTCCCTGTGTGGGTTCCGCCACAGCCTTCACCACGAGCCAGTCCACTTTCCTGCCATCCCACGAACTGCTCCGCTCTACAAGCTGCTCCGCTCCGCTCCACTCCGCTCCGCTCACCGACCTGTGAGCCGTTCCAGCCGTCCCCGCAAACAGCTCCGCTCGCCGTTCCTTGGGCCACTCCAACCGGCCCCACAAGGCTCCGCGCCGCTCGCTGCTCCTCCAGTCGTCCCCATAAATTGCTCCGCCAGCTCCTGAGCAATATAGCTTCAGGCTCCCCCACTAGTTAACACAGCACTCAGTGATCTCAGCTCTTAATAACTTTAGCTCTTTTGCGATTTCAGCTCTTAGCGATTTCAGCTCATAGTATAGTAGGGGAGCCCCAGTGCTGGTGCACCATTGGCCCAAAGTGAATTCAGCTCAGCAGCCTGTAACTAGATTCCTAATGGAATCAAAGTTAGCTCTGACATTCAACAGTGGAGAGAAGAGGTGGTGCAATTGGTGTTTCAAACCCTCAGAGGGGCCCATGCCATCAGGTACAAATACCTGTTTCCATCCTCTCTCCATTCACTGGGTTTTGTAACCCATGCCCCTTGTCAAGCAAGTGCTACTTAGGTAATGGTGAAGGACTCACTCAGTCCTTCTGTCATACAACAGTTCCACTGGCCTTGATTCACAGAATCAGGGTAACAAAACTTTATTCTTCCTGCCCCAATAACAGAGAAACTGGGGATCCCACACCAGCCAAAGTAACCACTTTCAGTTGCTGTTGTTTCATGCCAGGCGAGTGGGTGTGCCTATGCAAACAAGATTAGCCCCTGGAGTTCTTTTCCACACTCGCCATAATTCACCACCAGATGTCAGGGTAGAGCTCATCCTGACTCTGCTTACACATATATGGCAACAATGTGTAATCAATTGAGAACCACTGATCTAGAATCAGATTGTTCACTGTATGACCTGTATTTGAAAATAAAGACAGAACGTATTCTAAAAATTTTCAGACTAGTTAGTATACAGAAATCTAAGGATTTCCCCTCTGTCACATCTCTGAAAAAATAAAACAAATATGAAACTATACCATTAATAGTAGCACGTGGTGATTGTCTTCTCCTTGGCTAGAATATATTTACTGGTCAAGTCATATTGAAAACCAATGAAATTAAATTTGATTTTTAAAATCCTCATTTACAGTACATGCACAGGAAATTTTAACACCAGATGCTGCTTCTCAGCTTGATTTAGTTCAAATAGGATGACCCAGTGCATGAAGCAAATACTTGACAATATGAGCTACAGCAGGAGAGTACCCATAGAAATGCCATAGAACAGCAGGATGGAGCCACCCCACTGCTCTAAGGAAGATGACTTTTAGATAGCAGCCAAGGAGAGGAAACTGCTTGGCATCTATGCTGTAAGTTTTAGCCATCCACTTGGCACACACTGCCTGTGAGTGTAGTTGGCTGTCTTCCTGATCTTACTGTAGAGATTTGGATCTTGCCCAGTAACAGTGCTTCTGATGAAGAATAACACAGACGTATGGTATGCTTTTCTTTCAGATCAGGTGCTCTGAGCTTTCATAGCTGAGTTAATATTACATACCTGTCAACAAACTTTGGAAAAGCCAGATCTAAAAGGTGTAGGCCCTGGGAATTACTCAAGTGGTTCATTGATCCAGTAGGATACAAAACAGAAAGCACTGCTGAAGCAGTAATTCTTTCCTTGGTTGTTTATTCTGGTTCAGGTGAGAGCAATATCATATGCCTTAGTGACTTGTGAAAAGGTGAGGAGAGTTGGAAGCACAACTGAGAAAATAAGCAGGTTTATTTTGCTGACCACAAAGCTGACTGGAACAACAAAGATGTAAATCACATACACTTTTTGACGCTTTCAGTGCTGGTCCAAGATGATGTAAAGTGTGTGTCATGCTGTCTGCAGTGGCTTGTGACCATGAGTGCCTACCTGAGGGAAGACTGTCAAAATCAGGGCAGACTGGTGGTATGTTCTATAATTAGATTTCACCAACGTAACTAATGTGAACTTCTGGATCACCATAACAGTTTTCAAGTATCGGGGGTAGCCGTGTTAGTCTGTATCTACAAAAACAACAAGGAGTCTGGTGGCACCTTAAAGACTAACAGATTTATTTGGGCATAAGCTTTTGTGGGTAAAAACCTCACTTCTTCGGATGCATAGGTTTTTACCCACGAAAGCTTATGCCCAAATAAATCTGTTAGTCTTTAAGGTGCCACCAGACTCCTTGTTGTTTTCATAACAGTTTTGCAGTCCCCTTATACTCTCTAGTCTATCTTGCCACCCAGGGAAGCTGGACTTAGTGATCAATGGCCTCTTACATCAAAAATCACAAAATATTCAGGTTGTTTCTGGTCCCAATAGACCAGTTGCTTACCCCAGATCAATTGGTACCCTAGATCTGACACCAAAGACAACTCCTGTAGTTCATTGCAGGATCGACTATTTAAAGGTTTATTAACTGGGAAAAAGCAATGAGAGTTATTTACAGGTTAAAGCAAGCAAACTCACACACACAAATGTGTTGCAATCTAAATCCTAAGAGTGACAGAGTTGTAGTGAACTGTCAATTCCAATTTTAGAGTGGCCCCAGGGGGAACCCCTGGGGATCTCTGCCTTAGTTTCGTATCTCTTACCCTATGACAGTTCAAACAGCAAAGAGATGAAAAATTTTCTTGTGACACTGTTTTATTTTTTACATTTAGCCTTCCGGTCCATGAGATGAGCTCCCTTGCACGTAGTATTTCCAAGATGGGATAGGGCCACTCAACAATCCTTTGTATTGTGATGTTTCTTAATGGTCTGTTTAATCTTGATAGACCTCCTTAATGAGGATGAGGGTGGACAATTTTGTTTCTGGGTTCACAAGTTCAGAGCAAACATTTTTAAAATTAGAAAACAAAACTTACATATTTCCTTATACTCTGGAATACAGGCATTACAAGTGAGATTAATGCATGCAGCAATTTACAAAAATTTCATAGCGTCTCAACACTAACTACATTCTTATAAGACTGATACCTGTTTTGAACAAAACTAACATACAGGTGAGCTGGTTTGGTTTCCAGTTATGAGTTTGTCAGTTCTTAGCTAATTCCTACAGCCTTGGCCAGAGCTGGCACTTGGTTTACAGAGCCTCACAGTGTGCTGTCCAAAAAATTAAATTAACACTGAAAAAACACTTCAAGTCTTACAACTCCTACAGTAGCAGCTCAAAAGTACTTGCCTGGTAAGATTCTGGCTCCGTGTTTGTTGTTGTTAATATATGAATGGGAGGGATTTCCGGTTTACGACCAAATGAACTTACTACAGGCCACAGATAGCAGCCTGTGTTTGCAAATGGCAGATTGCACACTTGCACCTTGGTGTCTGCCACTATTCCCTAACCCCCTCCCTCCCCCGATGTGGAATTCAAAATGGGTACCAGGAAGTACAAGCAACAGTTAAACACGCAGTTATAATGAACATTTTACTAGATACTCAGACGTTGTTACAAAGTTGTGCTGGGGTGTTAAAAGTAAGAGCCATATATTGCCTTCCCTTTGGGCCACATTGAAGGGGCCACGCCACAGTGTAACAAGCCACCTGTAAACTGTACTGGATGGTGGGGAAATTTAGTGCATGGGTGACTAATTAGCTGTCCGAAATATGACAGGGAGTTGTATGCAGTAGAAATGTGCCAGGAAAGCGGGGCTGTTCTTTGTTACCAAAGTATGCTTAGGATGTGTATGTAATTTTGGGAATGCATTCACTATTCTAGTGTTTGGCAATCTCAGTGGTATGTATATAGTCCATGTATACAGTATTAAGAGTCTGTATTGTTGGGTATGTTTGCATATAGGTGTTGTTCGAGCAGGTGGTATTGTAAGCTGTAGCTGCACTGGAGTAACTGCACGAATGCAGAGAGCTTTCAGCAACTTTAAGGTAGGCAGTAATCCACATGGAAGCTAGCACAACATCCTGTTGATTCCTTCATGAATTTTAAGAACATAAGAATGGCTGTACTGGGTCAGACCAAAGGTCCATCCAGCCCCGTATCCTGTCTACCGACAGTGGCCAATGCCAGGTGCCCCAGAGGGAGTGAACCTAACAGGTAACGATCAAGTGATCTCTCTCCTGCCGTCCTCTGACAAACAGAGGCTAAGGACACCATTCCTTACCCATCCTGGCTAATAGCCATTAATGGACTTAACCTCCATGAATTTATCTGTTCTCTTTTAAACCCTGTTATAGTCCTAGCCTTCACAAGCTCCTCAGGCAAGGAGTTTCACAAGTTGACTGTGCGCTGTGTGAAGATTTTGATCCAATTTTGATCCAATCCCAGGTGCTGATTGCTGCAAACTTTTCCTGTAGTAGGAATTCCAGATGGGTGGCCATATTTCAGGGAATGGTGTACTTTCTGGGCCCTCCTCTGTAGGTCACAGCCCTCTCCACTCATAGAGGTGTGGCTCAGTCACCATAAATATGAAAACCTTTTCAGACTGGCTTGCCCCCAGTAGCTTGGATAGAATATTCCTTTGCCATTCAGGAATCTTCAAGAACTGTTAAGTCCTCAAGAACTTTGAATGTTTGCAAGGATTGTGAAACTATCGGTAGTGTATCACATTAGTTGTAGCCACATGCTCCCCCAACCCCCATAAGGAAGAAATGGTCTGCATTTATTATATCATTTTAAAATGTCACCTTACCATTGTGCATGAAGTCTTTAACCTCTGCTTAACTCTCAGTTGCATCCAAGGAGCAGCTTGGGAACTTTACTGTTGCTCTCAGAATACACTGAAGTAGAGTTTTACAAAGGATCATTTTTTTGGCCTTGAGATTCCAAAGGCTCTTCTGCTGATGAAGAAATACTTTGCAGAAATACTGAGACAATTACGTCCTGTTTCATTCTGTGTTCAGGCTCTTCCATCTCTTCAGGCCAGCCATAGTCCAGCAGGAGCCTGGGGTGTCACACTGTCATGATTCAGTCAAAGAGGAAGTGCTTCTGCGATGACCCCATTGTGGACAGCCTACACAAAGCCAGCCAGCAGCTACAGCACCAAAGGGAAAAGGATGCATGGCAAGGTGAAAGGCACAGGGATGCTGCGGAGTGGGAGGAGAGACTTACAGCGCAGTTTCTGGAGTAGAAGCATCTCTTGAGGGAGGAAGATGGAGCACAGCAGAAAGACCTGTTTGAGAGGCTGCTTGCACTAATGCATATGAGAGGATAGGCTCTGGCTCCACCCATACTTCCTGTACCAGTACCCTGTCCTGAGTACCTGCTACTGCACCATGAAAGCCAGGAAACCATTGGACAATTCTGTGGTTGGGTGGCCAGTGCAACCGGGGTTGAATGCTACTTGGACTGGGCAAATGTACCTCATGCAGTCCTCCACCCCCGGGCAACATCACCAAGTGTATGTAACATGCATTAGAAGGGGAAAGGAGAACAGGGGGCAGGGGAGACCTAGAAGTAGGGAAATTTCAAGTTTTTACTTTTCTATTTTTGCACTTGTTTAACTGTTTTGCACTGCTTAATGTTTGTGTTATGCACTTTATTTTTTCCGCTTTGGTCTTTTCATGGCAGCTGGTCTGCCTGTCAGTTCTTTAATATTGTCATTTTTATATTACAGTCATTTTAATGAATAAAGGCTTTGAATTCATTAACAAAGTATATCATTGTCAATGCACCACATCACATTACAAGTTCTTTTCAAACAATAAAGACAAAGAAATGCTAAGGAATAACTAGGAAGTCTTATCCAGACAAAATGTCTCCCTTCATCTTTCCAAATCCATAATTAACATCGACCATTCATGTCATCCATAAGTAAAAAAGGCATGCCAAGCACTATCCTCCCCCACCCACTGTATAAGCAGTCATCTCCATCACTGCCCCCCCCAGCCCTCCCCCCCACACACACTTGTAGCATGCAGTGGAGTACTTCATTTACTGTTGGAACTATTCTTCTTTTTCCATGGTCCATGCAAGTCCATAATGGTTGCATGCAAAGCAGCTCTGATTTCTGTGCCACAACTGCAGCCTGCTCCAGTTGTGACAGGCTCATTTTCTGTTTGAGTGTATTGGTTCAGCCATCCATTAGTCTCATGGGTCCACTCCAGAGGAAATGGCTCACCTTTCACTTCAAAAAGATTGTGCAGAATACAACAAGCCACAGTAACATGGACAGGATTGATAACACTGGAATACAAATGCTTCTGTGAACAGTCCCAGGAGGATTTCAATCTGCCAAAGGCACATTCAACAACCATTCTACACCTACTAAGAGTGTAATTAAACCTCTGTTTCCAGGGCCTCATAGACCAGGGTATGGCTTCAAACCCAAGGAAACAGGGGTACGTGGGTGTCCCCTAGAATAACTGTGGGGACAGTTCTTTCATTTCTGATGTCATTTGATGGGGAATAGTGTCCCAGCCTGTCCATGAAGCTAAACATCACTCTCTTCATGCAAAAGTTCAGGGCCCACTGCTGGTCATCCCAGGTCTCCATGATGATGTGAAGTTGCCAGTCTGTGCTTGCGGCTCTGCTCCAGAAGCACTGATTTACATAGAGGGCATCAGTGTCTATTCTGGGAGTTGTAAACAGCATCAGCCAGTTGCAGTCTGCCATGTCTGTATCTTCTTCCTGCTCCTTCTATAGGAAAGAAAACACTGCCGAAATGACCACCAGCATCTCATGGATGCTCTGCCCATTCCCTGGCACAGGATTGAAAGTGCAAACAGGTGAAGTTCTTCAAATAGTGCCTCATCCATGTTTCTGGCTCCATTTGACAGGCATGTGCAGACCCAAAACATGGCTTGGCTGGATGTGTTGATGGTCTGAGACAACATCTGATAAAGTGCAGCGGGATGGAGAGTCAGGTTTACCCCAAGTGCACCATGAACAAAGGGCTAGAGTGCCTACAGCTGGGGAGGGTGCTAGGAAGCCTGGGATATGCTGGTTTGACTCAGGTCTGTGTAGTGCAGTGTAGGACACATTAGTGCAAGTGTAAAACCCGGTCCAGAAATTGTAAACCCAGAGTGACTAATCAGTATGGATGCTCAAGCTCGAGCTTAGAAACTCCAAGCATGCATGCTCAAGTCCCATGGACCAGGTCTATATTCTAGTGCATACATATCCTTAAACTACAAGCATGGCACTTAACTCTTTAGGGTAAGGGATGGCTCAGAAAAGGTATATTCCTGGATAATTCTTGTTTGGATAAAACTGGCAACATTTTTGAATGAATCCACAGATAGTGATGAACCCTATGAGGGAAAGTAAACATCTATTCACCAAATTCCAGTCAGTCACCCAGACTATAATTTTAAAATTTTAGCTACCCCTCCCAAGCTTTATGAACATAGGCAATAACGATAATGTAGACAGAAAGAATGTCAAACAGTCTATGTGGTAACAGGTTTCTTTTTTAAACTCACTTGGGTTGATTAAAAATATCTATATAAGGTTTTTGCATAATGCTATCACCATGGTATCTAAGTGCTTCCAAGGTACAAATGGTGACCAGATAATCAATACAATTAATACTAACAAGGGGGAATGAACACAAACCAGAATAGGGAAAGAAAAAGTTAAAGAATGTTTAGATAAGTTAGATGTATTCTACTTGGCAGGGCCTGATGAAATTCATCCTACGGTACTTTAGGAACTAGCTGAGGGAATCTTGGAACCATTAACAATTATTCTTGAGAATTCATGGAGGATGGGTCAGGTCCCAGAGGACTGGAGAAGGGCAAACTTAGTACCTATATTTAAATAGGGAAACAAAGAAGACCCAGGGAATTATAGACCACTCAGCCTAACTTTGATACCTGGAAAGATACTGGACCAAAGTATTAAACAATCAATTTGTAAGCACCTAGAAACTAATATGGTTATAAGGGATAGCCATCTTGTATTTGCCAAAAACAAATTGTGCCAAACCAGCCTAATTTCCTTCTTTGACAGTGTTACTGGCCTAGTGAATGGGGGGGAAGCAGTAGATGTGATATATCTTGGCTTTAGTAAGGCTTTTGGCACAGTCCCACATTATATTCTCATAAGCAAACTAGGGAAATGTGGTCTAGATTAAATTAAAGTGGGTGCAAAACTAGTTGAAAGACTATTCTCAAAAAGTAGTTATCAATGGTTTGCTGTTGTAGCCTATAGGATTAACCTGCTTGCATATCTATCTATCTATCGACCGATAGATATAGATATATAATCTTTTCTTATCGTTTAAGTATTTGATGTTTTGTAATAGGTTTATAGATTTATATTAAAAATAAGTTTGGCTATAATGCAAGAGACCTACAGGCCAAAAACCTGTATGTTAAGCTAAGGCAAAGTTAGCATATCTGTATTAAGACCTTTTACCCAGAATAGGTTACCTAAATAGATAAGTATCCATGCATATGTCCAAGACCTTTTATCTAGACCAATAGACAATGGAAGAATGGCATAGGGGGGTTTTCAATTTGTACCCACAGACTTAACAGGTACACAAGGAAACTTATGTGCGTATATATATGTCATCAATACACACATACATACTAGCCTATGGAGTAAGCATACCCTAACATTTTGTGGGTGAGGAATGAAATTTGGGCATAGGAGGAAAGATTTCCAGCACTTGTGCCTTATAAAAGAAGTGACCCACCTTGCTAGAATATTCTCACTTACCTCTTCCACTCTATCTTACTCACTCTCACTCACTCTTTCTATTCTATTCTATTCTATTCTATTCTATTCTACTACAACTACTACTATTAGTAGGCTATACTTGTTCTTCTTAACTTTCTAAGTTCCAAGGGAACTAGGCTAAGCTTGGTTTCCCTAAGTTTTTATTCTTAGTTTGTTTATTAGGTTTTGATTTTAAGTTTAAGTTAGTCAAGTAAACCCTAAGTTAGTTTTGATAGCTCTTAGTATTAGTTTCTTTTAAGCACTGCATCCCTCACTTAAGAATTGAGAAACCTGAACGGCAAGGCTGGTCCTGTGTCTCTTACCACCAGATTATCAAGGAAGGGTGTGAGTATATTAACCAAAGCTTTGTAGCATATAATACTATATTGCAATATGTATCTTTTGAATAGCAGTAATGCAATTGTAACTTTGTAACTCTGATTATTTTACCATTTACTTACTATTTCATTGATTTTAATAAAAAGTCTTTACGACTATATCTGTCTCCGTGTGAGCTTCCTGTCATACCCCCGAGGGTCCTTCGTAAATTCTGGGACAAGAACTTTTATCTTATGATCAAACAGATTGGCGAGCCTAAGACCCATACTAATTAATATTACTTTTAATCATTATTAATATTTTAATTAATTTAATTAAATTAAAATTAAATTGACAAATTAAATTAATGTTATTAGTACACCCTAAATCAGGCTACACTGTCAAACTGGGAAGATGTATCTAGTGAGTCCTCCAGGGGTCAGTCCTGGGTCTGATACTATTCAATATTTTCCTTAATGACTTGGATAATGGAGTGGAGAGTAAGCTTATAAAATTTGCAGATGACACCAAGTAAGGAGGGCCTGGAAGCACTTTGGAGGACAGGATAAGAATTCATATTGACCTTGACAAATTTGAGAATTGAAATTCTCAAGATGAAATTCAATAAAGCAAGTGCGAAGTACTGCACTTAGGAATGATAAATCAAATACACAATTACAAAATAGGAAATAACTGTGTAGGTGATAGTACTACTGAAAAAGATCTGAGGACTATAGTGGATCATAAAGTGACTAGGAGTCAATAATCTGATGCAGTTGTGAAAAAGGCTAATTTCATTCTGGGGTGTATTAACAGCAGTGTTGTATGTAAGACATGGAAGGTAATTGTCCCACTCTGCTCAGCACTGGTGAGGCCTCAGCTGGAGTATTATGTCCAGGAAAGATGTGGACAAATTGGAGAGAGTCCAGAGGAAAGCAACAACAACAACAAAAAGGATAAAAGGTTTAGAACACTTGACCTGTAAAAAAATGGGCATGTTTAGACTTGAGTAAAGAAGACTGAGGGGGGACTTGATAACATATTAAAGGTGGTTATATAGAGGATGGAGATCAATTGTTCTCTATGTCCACTGAAAGGAGGACAAGAAAATAATGGGCTTATTCTGAAGCAAGGTAGATTCAGGTTAGATATTAGGAAAATGTTCTAACTATAAGGGTAGTTAAGTGCTGGAATAGGCTTCCAGAGAATATATATATATTATATATATATATATAATTCTTGTCAACAACATACAAAGGATAAATATCTTACTTCCTTTCTACAAAAGTTGGCAACTAAAGAAGGTAGGAAACCTTGGCAGTCTATTGCGGAATCCCCATCATTGGACGTTTTTAATAACACGTCGGATTAACTCCTGTCAGGGATGGTCTAGGTTTACTTGGTCCTGCCTCAGCGTCTCTTCCAGCCCTCCATTTCTATGATTCTATATTAAAGCTGAATTAAGTCCCTTAGACTTTTTCTGCTTTTCTCATTTTCCTGATTGTAGGAAGCTGTGATTGGGTTGGGTTTTAAAAATTATTATTAATTATTATTATTTATTATTTATTTTATTGTTTTGTTTTATTTTTTTGTTTTTGTTAAATAACAAAGTTGGAGTGAATACGTTTTACTATTTTGCATATTTTTGTGTTTAATCACCTTCCATTTATTTCTTAAATGTAGATTAGTATAGTTTATATTCATTAAAGAAGATGGATTTGTAAGAGAGTGATCATCACATTTGCTTGTGTCCATTTCAAAATGTTAAAATGATTGATCAGAAACTTTTTTGTGAACAATGTACAAGAGATCTATCTTCCTTTCTACAAAAGTTTGCAACTAAGGAAGGTAGGAAACCATTCCAATATCCGGTTTGAAATTACAAATCAAAAGATACAGTGGGCATCTTGACATCAATGTCCATAATAATTGTAATTTGGACTCTAACCTATTCACTTGTATGATAAGTCCTCAAAGATTCCTCAGGTACTAAGGAACTTTTCTATACATTATGGAATGAGTCAGAAATCTAAGGCCTTGGCTACACTTGCGAGTTACAGCACAATAAAGCCTCGTACAGCGCAGTATCTCACTCCCCATCCACAATGGCAAGGCACGTACAGCGCTGTATCTCCGCGGCTACAGCACTGCTGGTACTCCACCTCCCCGAGAGGAATAAAGAGTATTGCGCTGACGCTGCTGCGCTGTGGCGTGGCCGCCCAATGCGCTCTAATTGGCCTCCAGAAGTATTTGGCAGTATCCCACAATGCCTGTTCTAGCCACTCTGGTCATCAGTTCGAACTCTACTGTCCTGGCCTCAGGTGACCAACCGTCAGATCCGCCCTTTGTATTCCCCGGGAATTTTAAAAATCCCCTTCCTGTTTGCTCAGCCAGGCGTGGAGTGCTATCAGCGAATCTTTCCAGGTGACCATGCCTCCACGCGCCATGCGAGCCCCAGTATGGAGCAATGGCGAGTTGCTGGACCTCATCAGTGTTTGGGGGGAAGAAGCTGCCCAGTCCCAGCTGCGCTCCAGCCGTAGGAATTATGATACCTTCGGGCAGATATCGAGGGCCATGATGGAAAGGGGCCATGACCGGCACGCACTGCCCCCGCGACCTGCCGATTCGACAAAGAGCTGGACGCGATACTTGGGGTGACCTCACCTCCACTCCGAGCCCCACCATGGACACTTCAGAGCGGGGGGAGGAGGAGGAGGAAAGCGGGAGTGAGGGTGCTGGGGTGGGGGGAGAGACCCCAAAATCCCTGGAGGCATGCAGCCAGGAGCTCTTCTCGAGCCAGGAGGAAGGTAGCCAGTCGCAGCGGCCAGTACTTGGTGGAGGACAAACAGAAGAGCAGGTTCCCGGTAAGTGGCTTTTTTTTTTTCAGGAAGGAATTTTTTCAGTGCGGACTCTTTGGGAGAGGAGGGTTAGGGCTGCATGCATGCCTAGATGCGGAATAGCACATTGATGTGGACTATCGCATCGCGGTAATCTCTTCGAAAGTTTCATCCAGAACGTGGGCAATGCGCTTGCGCAGATTTATTGGGAGAGCCACTGTGGTCCTTGTCTCAGTCAGGCTAACATGTCCATGCCACTGTACCGTGAGGGGCGTGGGGACCATTGCTGCACACAGGCAAGCTGCATATGGGCCAGGGCAGAAGCCGCATTGCAGTAGAAGACCCTCCCTTGCTTCCCAGGTCACTCTCAGCAGCGAGATATCTTCCAGGATGAACTCCTGTGGAAAATCTTGGGACAGTGTTCAGTGTAGGTTCCCCCTGCAGCTGTTGGCTCTCCCCAAGGCACAGAAACCCAGAGGACAGTACAGCCCTGAAACAATCAGTCCCCCTTGCTCACCATTTTGGGGCTCCCATGGGTTATGTGCGCTCTCTTTGGGACGGGAAAATTATGCTATTGTGTAGACTGTGTGTGTCCTCCTTAAGTGCAGGGGAATCATTACTCTGTCTGGTATAAACAATGCTGCCTCTGTTAAGTGTTGCATTTTGCCTTTACAGATGCAACCTTGAGATCTCAGCCGTCCGTGTTATCACCGGCTGAGAGACTGCAAAGACTCAGGAAGAGGCTGTGAAAAAGCAAAGAAGACATGCTGCAAGAAGTGATGCATCAATCTCTTAAAGAGAATCAAAAAGCGCAGGAGTGGAGGGAGAGCGAAAGCAGGATCTGCCAGGAAAACACACCGGTGGCGAAGCACAGAGCACCGGCAGCAAAGCACGGATCGGTTGATAAGCATCATGGAGCGCCAAGCGGATTCTATCCAGGTGCTCATAGCCATGCAGGCGGCGCACTACCGCGCCCGCACCCCCCTGCAGCCCTTGTCCCAAAACTCTTTCCCTTGTGCCCCCATGTCACCTCCAACCCACTTTCCCCAACATCTGGGTTCTTACCACCACCAGCTGCCTCCAACACCTGTATCTTCACCACCCAGCCCTGAAAACTACGACCGTTACCCTCTGCACTCAACCGCCATCACCATGCAGTATAGCCATCCTGAAGTGCAGCACTCATTGCACAGCACTCCAGACAGGACATACGCAAATCTGTGATTGTACCATTCCCCACCCCACCCCCTTACCCTTTCTGATTCCCAAGCAGTTCTGTTTCTTTTCAATAAATGCATTTTCTTTTCAATAAATGGATTTTTTGGCTTTGAAAACAGTCTTTATTATTGCATAAAGTAAAAGATACCTTAGCCCAGGAAAGAAACAGGCACTGCAAATCAGCTTAGCAAACACAGATTCCTACTAACATTGGAACCACTGCACTTCACTCCCGTGCAGGGCACCAGACATTACTGCTGGTTTTCAGCCTCAAATTGATCCCTCAAGGCATCCCTAATCCTTGCAGCCCCGTGCTGGGCCCCTCTAATAGCCCTGCTCTTTGGCTGTGCAAATTCAGCCTCCAAGTGTTGAACCTCGGCGGTCCATGCCTGACTGAATCTTTCACCCTTCCCTTCACAAATATTATGGAGGGTACAGCACATGGATATAACCGCGGGGATGCTGTTTTCGGCCAAGTCCAGCTTCCCATAGAGAGATCGCCAGTGGCCCTTTAAACAGCCAAAAGCACACTCCACAGTCATTCGGCACCGGCTCAGCCTGTAATTGAACCATTCCTTGCTGCTGTCAAGGCTCCCTGTGTAGGGTTTCATGAGCCATGGCATTAACGGGTAAGTGGGGTCTCCAAGGATCACAATGGGCATTTCGACTTCCCCTACTGTGATCCTCCACTCTGGGGAAAAAGTCCCGGCCTGCTGCTTCCTGAACAGGCCAGTGTTTCGAAAGATGCGTGCGTCATGCACCTTTCCAGGCCAGCCTGCGTTAATGTCAATGAAATGCCCACGGTGATCCACAAGTGCCTGGAGAACCATAGACAAATACCCCTTCCGATTAACATACTCGGATGCTAGGTGGGGTGGTGCCAGAATAGGAATGTGCATCCCATCTATCGCCCCTCCACAGTTAGGGAAACCCATTTGTGCAAAGCCATCCACAATGTCCTGCATGTTACCCGGAGTCATGGTTCTTCTGAGCAGGATGCGATTAATGGCCCTGCAAACTTGCATCAACATGATTCCAACGGTCGACTTTCCCACTCCAAACTGGTTAGCGACCGATCGGTAGCTGTCTGGAGTTGCCAGCTTCCAGATTGCAATAGCCACCCGCTTCTCCACTGGCAGGGCAGCTCTCAATCTCGTGTCCTTGCGCCGCAGGGTGGGGGTGAGCTCCTCACACAGTCCCATGAAAGTGGCTTTTCTCATCCGAAAGTTCTGCAGCCACTGCTCGTCATCCCAGACTTGCATGACGATGTGATCCCACCACTCAGTGCTTGTTTCCCGAGCCCAAAAGCAGCGTTCCATGGTGCTGAGCATGTCTATGAATGCCACAAGCAATTTCGTGTCGTACGCATTACGCGACTCGATATCGTCAGACTCCTCGATATCATCGTCAGACTCTTCACTGTCACTTTGGATCTTAAGGAATAGCTCGACTGCCAAACGTGACATGCTGGTGAGACTTGTCAGCATTCTCCTCAGCATTTTGGGCTCCATTTCCTGCAGACTGAAACGGAACACAGACCGCGCTGCACAGAAACCGTTGAAAGATGGCATTGAAAGATGGCGCCAAATGGCGCCAAATGTGGACGGAAACACAGGGATTGCTGGGATGTGAAGCGATGCATCACGAGGTGTTGGGCCAGGACTCAGAATACCCCGGACCCCCCGCCCCATTCCCACAACCCACGGCGCCAGAATGGGAAGAGGTGCTCTGTGGGATAGCTGTGGGATAGCTGCCCATAATGCACCACTCCCAATGCCGCTGCAAGTGCCGCAAATGTGGCCACAACAGTGCGCTGGCGGCTGGCAGTGTGGACAGACTGCAGCGCTTTCCCTACTCAGCTGTACGAAGACAGGTTTAACTCACAGCACTGTACAGCTGCAAGTGTAGCCATACCCTTAGAGGTTAAGACATCTGGTAGGGAATTTATGGAGCAAGGAGTAGTAGCCAGTTTAACAGATGTTAGCATTTCTACATTGGTGCATGCAATCCCTAATAAGGAGAGAGCAAATATGAGCAGTCAGATGGACAATAATCTTGTGATTTACTTTGGAGATGTCTAGTGGATCTGTGCTCAAATTATACACATCTTCAAAAGAGGTTACTGGAAAGAAAACTTTATACAGTACAGTGGCCCTCCAATGGACACCAGGCTTTCTAAAGTCAATTTCAATGTGTTTATGTCATTTCTTAATTTATCTGTAAACTACCAACACAAAAAGATCTTTCCTTTTCCTAAAACAAATGCAATGATTCATAAAAATCCAAAATCCAATACAATGTGTAACAATTAGTGCTTGAGGAAAGATTTCCTTGTTAAATACAACCTCAAAAAGATTCAAATAGAAGTGTCTATTCTGTCCCTGTCCCTGTGATGGGGTATATAAATCCTGCACCAGTGATGAAGGGGTTAAAGAGCTGCTTTGGGAAGGCTGGCCAGGCCCCTCCAGTCCTGTCAATCGTGTTGAGGGTAGAATTAGGGCTTAAAAATAGGAATTCCCAGCAGGTTACTGGGCAGCTCTGGGGGAGAGCAAACAGCGGCTCTACCGCTCCCAAAGCAGATTTCTGAAAGCCTTCAGGGGAACTGCCCTTAGGAAGGCCATCTACCAGCTCCCCTGTTCCTACAAGGAGACAACGACCCTGGTACACTGGCCAGGTAATGTAGGTTCGACGAGCCCCAAGGTGAGCTGATTAGGCGGTTGGTGCCACAGCCCTCTACCCATTTTGGAGTTAGGGAATCTGAGTACATAGAAAAGGGACTAGGGAGTGGGACCCAAAAGCCCCATCCCCATCAACTGAAATGGACTATTTAACTCAATTTGTATCATAGTGGCCCCCCTGCTTAGGCAGACTGGGGCACTTTAAAGATTTTTCAGCATCCATATGGTTGGAGGCACTCATCGGCAGTCCAAGAATTGTGACGAATGGTGGAGAATGTGGGCAAGAGATTGCCCATGACATAAAGGGTACTGGGGGGGGGGCATACAAAATTACTTACAATTGCGGGCTGCCTAAGCAAGCTAGACTTGGACAGGCTGCTGAAAAGGCTGACAAAGCTAAGAGCAACAAGCAGCGCAACAGCAGCAACAGCACCTGCTACAACAATTAGCTACGCAGCAGCAGCAGCAGCTGGGGCAGCAACAGCAGCTGCTAACAGAAATAACAACACAACACAAAAACCAATGGAAGCAGTAGGTCCAACAAATATTGTATTTCTTCAAGCTGACTGGGGCAGCCATAGGGGCACCAACAAATGTGACAACCAAAGCCCCGCCCACATTGGTTAGCGAAAAAGGTCCCAGAAGATGACCCCAAGCCCTTCCTCATAACATTTGAACGGGTGGCTCAGGCAGCCTGCTGGCCACAGGAATATTAGCCCTCCCTGCTGGCCCCTTTCCTCATCAGAATGCACAGGAGTATGTGAAAATCAAAACGGCTCAACCATTCAGATATTACAAAGGAAATCCACTGCTGGTGCTTTCAAGAAGAGATTTACTCCCCAGGAGCAGGACCAAGACTCGTGGTCCAGCATTCGAGGGGTCACTCTTGGCACTGGCTAAAACCAGAAGCCGAGACGGGGTGCAAGTAGCTGAACTTGTTGGAACAGTTCATGCACATCCAACCTGCTGAGGGAAGGGCCTGCATGTTAAAACATTGGCCAGAGACACTGGCCGAGTTGGTCTGCCTCATGGAAAATTCTATGGCTTCTGATAGCCCACCGGCAGTGCCAGGGAGCAATGTACAGGGAACAAGAAGACCAGATTAAGCAGAACCTGGGACCAACTGAGGGGACAGACCACTTCAGAGTGGGCTCCTGGAAACATACTCAGCAATATCAAGGAATGTGAGCAAGGAAAGGGGGCATGTCCCAGTGTCCCCGGAAATCAACGGTCACCTAGAGAGGGATTTTCTCATGTGAAATCATCAGATGCATTGGGAAGACCAAATAGGGGCTCCCAAGAGACTTCTGCAGTGAAAACTAACCCCCCCCAAAACAGAACTTCTCATGTGTGCAGCCAGGACACTTCTGCAAAACGGCCACTACACAGAATGTAATTATGTGTAAGTATGGTCCGCCAAGACTGAAGCTCAGAAGAAAGGGTCAGCCAAGCTAGTGGTGTCCATACAAATCAATGGGAAAAGGTCAATGGCTAGTAGACTCCAGCTGTGGGACAGACCCTGGTATGGGAACCATTAGTTGGACAGGAAGACAAGGGTGGGAAGTATACTGCAGTTGCATACATAGAGATGTGGAGCCCCACCCAGCACAGAACATACAACTGATGGTGGGGTGCTGTACAGCCAGCCTTCTTGTTGGATTAGTTCCTGCCTTAGCTTATCCAGTCATACTATGAAGGGATTAGCAGTAGTTCCAAGAAACCTTAGCAGAGTGTGAGAGACAGCCCTGCAAAAAGATCAACCCCTTTTGGCAGCTGGAGACAAGGATGGGCAAACAGTATGACCCAGTGAAAGGGCCAACAGTGTGCAGGAACCCACCTCCCCTGGATCTTGGTGACCTTCTAAAGACTGATGACCCTGGCACTGGCATTCTTGCCTGAAACACTGACTGTGTGGGAACAGCAAGCTGACTCCATGCTTAGCCGAGCCTTCTATTATCTTGCTGTGGTAAATGGTGAACCGCTAGAACCCCAACTACTGAGTCAATGACCTTGTTTTCAACTCTGGGGTGAGTGGACATACCACATCAACTGAGATAAACACACGAACAAAGTCTAGCCACAACTTCTGGTTCTTACTATATATAGGAAGGAGGTGATGGAGCTAGTCCAAGGCCATTCCATTATAATTGGCATAGTCATAACACAACCACTATAGCAACCAAGATCATGAAACTTTTATCACGCAGGACTCTCTAAAGAAATCCTGATAGATCAAGGCTCTAATTTCACCTCCCAATTGATGAAGGAACTATGCAACCTACTGAAAGTTAAGAGGCTGAAAACATCAGTCTATCATCCACATTGACCTCTGCCTTCTCGAACCTGAACTAGGACCCCTGACCCTCCCTGATTGAAAAAAGCCTGTGAGTCTGTAAAGATGGAGGAGACCTTACAACCCAAACATAGGACACAAGTTCAACACTCACTGGACCTGTTCCTCATGATTTTTGCATCCATCCCAGGAAAGACACATTTAATCTCTCATTGTACTGAAACAGTATTAGGAGAAAAAGTGAGAGAAAAACCTCACCTCCACCCTGGAAAACATTGGACATAGGTATCCGATCAGGAGCTTCAAGAAGTGTTAGAATTTGGAGTGGTAGAGGTGTCCTGTAGTGAGTGGAGGAGCCCCATTGTCCTGGTCCCTAAACTGGATGAGACAGTATGCTTCCATATAGATTTCCACAAAGTTAATGTGATATCTAAAGTTGACACCTACTCCATGCCAATGGTCGATGAGTTACTGGCACAGTTATGAGCCGATGAGTATATATTGTGACAAAGCTCCAAGCCTGTATTGGTGGGTCCCGCACTTCCTGGCAGATATAGTGGTCTCAGAAGCTCACTGAGGCCCTCAATATGACCTCCCTTTCCCAGTAAGGCGGCAAAGGTTACAGATTATTGAGCTACTTTTATCACAGGCCTGTATGGGAGGTGGGAAGGTGGAATACCCACAGTCTCTGTTGCTCCTTAGAGCTCCTTAGGCACAGTTTGGTCTCCTGCCTGGATCCAAGTCTGTTTCCCCTTTCAAAGGGATCTCTGTAGATCATGGGGGGGGGGGGGGGAAACCCAGGCCCGCCCTCTACTCTGGGTTCCAACCCAGGGACCCTAATGATAGCAGCTGTTAGCGGCTTCCCTCCTCCACTGATGCTGCTTTGATTCCCTGGGCCACTTCCCTGTACTCCCCTTTTCCAAGCTTCACCCTTATCTCAGGGTACAGTAATACTTCCTCACCTCCAGCTCCTTTCACCTGGGCTCCTCTCAAGCGAACTGGAAAGGAGAGCTTTTAAAGCAGTATAAGTGGGACCTTAATTGATTCCAGCTGTCTCCATTAGCCTAACAGTCTTAGCTGACCCTCTGTCAGTTAATTGAGGTCAGGTGCCGGCATTAGCCTAACGACCTTACCTGGCTAAATTGGTGTCAGGTGTCTTGATTGGCCTGGAGTAGCCCTTGTTTGGCTATCCAGGGAACAGGGACCTGCTCATTCTGAGGCTGAGATACCTGCCTTCCACTACCCTCTTATATCCTTCTGGCCTGAGTCCGTCACAATATCTACTACTGACCTTACCAAAGGGTATTGGCAGATCCCCCTTACGCCCTACTCCAAGGAAAAGTCAGCTTTCTCCACACCCCTTGGATTGTACCAGTTCTATACCATGTAGTTTGAAGTTCATGGTGCAACTGCAACCTTCCATAGGTTGATGGATAAAATCTTGCAATCCCCTGGACAATATGCCACCACCTCTATGAACAACATTGTTGTCTATAGCCAGAATTGCGGGGACTACCCGAAACAGGTAGTGGCAGTACTTCAATCCCTCACAGATGCAAGGTTGACAGCCAATCTGTCAAAATGCAAGATTGGGACCCACAAATATATGTACCTAGGGTACACAATAGGAGGTGGCCAGCTATGACCCTTAGTGGACAACATCCACTCTTTGATAAGTTGTATTCTCCCTTCAACAACAAAAAAACAACACGTTTGACAAATCCTGGTGTAGGAGCTGGATTTTATAATGTACTATGAGAATTAATGTATGATTTGATTTCATCCTGTTAGCCACCCTTTTTGAATAGCAGAAAGAAATGACCCTCTGGGACTTTGAGATTCTGTTTTCCCATATGCATTACAAATTGGGCCCTCTTTAACTCTTTGTTTTAAGATTTAGTTAGTAAGAGACAGGATTCTCTATTGTGTCTATGTTAAGTAGATTAGAGGAACATTGAAGGCCTGGGTCTCAATGTAAATTGTCTTGGTTATTGACTGTAAAACTTAGCAAGGTTTAATTTGCAATGCCTTTTTGCTCGATATAAAATACTACTGTTTGTATTCTCAATCTGTTTGTGTGAACGGGAATGTATGCATCAGGAAAAGGTAAGGTGTGAAGGCCATTGTTATAGCCAGAGTCAAGGAAGAAGGAGTGAAGAGACTTAAAGGACATCAAAGAATCATCAACGTGCAGCCATAATGAAGGGCAGATTGACGACCCTGAGATGAAGGCTGGCACCCCTAAGGACAATTGATTAAATCGGAACAAAGGACAGGATGACCCTCTCGGAGGTGTATTGGAATGTTTACACCAATTAAGAAGTAACTGGTCACCAAGTGACACAGCAAAATCCATAGACTTCAACAGAGAAAAAACCTATAAGAACAGGGTGCTTGGCCATGGGACTTTGGGTTTGTCTTGCCACGCTCCACGAGCATCGGATCGTGACTGATAGAACCCCGCTCCCCTCTGCGACCAATCTGGCTGGCCACTAGATTGATCCAGACTCTGGACTGGTAACTATAAACATCACTGCAGGATTGTGTGTGTGTGTGTGTGTGTGTGTGTGTGTGTGTGTGTGTGTGTGTGTGTGTGTGTGTGTGTGTCTAAAAAGCATATGCTAACTATTGTGGTAATTTCTCTCTCTCTCTCACTGTATTTACAATAAATGTGGCGTTTTGCCTTGCCCACCTTATAAGATCCTGTTGGTATTATTTTATTAGTGTAACACTGGGATTAGTCAGGTACTTCCAATGTTTTGTCACAAAGTTCTCCACCATTGCAGCACCCTTACCAGACCTCATAAAAGAGGGCCACCACAGGAAAATCTGGTGAATGAAAAACTGCGACAAGGCCTTTAAGACACCCAAGGAATGTCTATGTAGAGAACCCGTCCTTTTCAACCTAGACTTTTCAAAAGAGTTCCATCTGAGGACTGATGCCTCAGATGTGAGGCTGAGAATGGTGCTTTCACAAAAAATCAAGGGAAAGAACATCCAGTACTGTATATCTGTAGAAAGCTATTCACCAGAGAGAAAGCATATTGAATCATGGACAAGGCCCTAGCATTGAAATGGGCTGTGGACTCCTTATGTTGCAACCTATTAAGGAACCCCTTTTCACTAATGACAGACCACAAACTGGCTCCAATGGTTTAATGCAATGAAGGAAACCAACCATTGAATAATGTGTTGGTATTTGTCACTACAACCCAATAATTTCCAAGTCCATCACCAAGCTGGAAAAGCTCACCAGAATGCAGACTTTTTTCTTGTGATGGGGGAGCCCCTGCAACTGACTCTAACACTCTTACTCAAATCCTGAGGGGGAGGGTGTGTGATGGGATGTATAAACCCCACACCAATGATGAAGGGTTAAAAATCTGCTTATGGGCATGACTGAACCCTCCACTCTGGCCCTGTCAATTACGTCAAGGAAAGAATAAAGGCTTAAAAGTAGGAAGCTCCCAGCATTTGCTAGGGAGTTCTGGGAGAGAGCAGATAGCAGCTCTACAGCTCCCAAAAGGAATTTATAGAAGCCTTAAGGGGAACTGCCCTCAGGAAGGCCATTTACCAGCACCCCTGTTCCTACAAGGAGACAACGACCCTAGCATACATGACTCAGCAAGCCCCAAGGCAGGCTGATTGGTGCTGCTACCCTATACCCTTTTCAGAGTTAGGGAATCTGAATACATACAAAAGGACTAGGGGAGTGGGAGCCAAGAGCCCTGACTCCATCAACTCAAAAGGACTTTTTAAGTTTATTTGTATTATAGAGAACCTGACTTAGGCAGATAGGGGCGCCCTAAGGATTTTTCAGGATCAGAGCAGCAGTCATGAATAACAGACCATCCATGGAGGTGAAATTCACTTTTCCTTTCTTAACCTTCTGGGATGTTGGGGGTGCTGAGTTGGATAGAATATACTTGGATTCAGGGTTACTACTTTTGTTATTGTTGTTACTCAATGAACATGTTTATTATTGATTAGTGGCATTTCTATAAGATGTCTTTCAGTCTCTCCCATTGAAGCTATTCTATTTTGTATAAAATACTTGCATCATCATTGGGTGAGAGCGACTGACTCTATGGGTGAGGGGCGGGGGGGCACCCAGGTTCTAGTCTTACTCAATGATTATTTCATTATTTCTACAAAAATGGAACAGGTTCATCAGGACAGACTGAGAGAGCTTAACCTCCAAATACCTTACAGCCTGGTGGTTAGGGCACTGACCAGGATGAGAGGGAGAACTGTATGCAAGTTCTGAGCAGGGATTCAAACCTATACCTCCCATGTGAGGGCCCTAGCCCACTTCCTTCTTTGGTGGTTTTGTGAATCTAGCCCTGAAAAAGAAATTGGCCAAAACTATTCAGCAAATGCATGGACAAATTGACAAATAGTTTCGGGTTGACCAAAACTGCATTTTTTGGAGAATAAATTATTCGTCTAAAAAAATGTGCCTAGCTCTACTCAGGAACTGACCTGATGGCTCTTGTGTGGATAAATGGTTTATACAGCTAAGTGCTGTACATTGGTACTTCTGTACCTGATCAATGTACTACAATCACATTTAATTTCCTGTCTTTCTCAGTAGCATGCTAACTGATTATAATAAGACATTTTCAAATAGGCCTAAATGGGCTATTTTGGAGGAGAGACTTCAGCCTTTCAATGCTACAGCTTTGATTTATTACATAAGCAAGTTAAAATGAACAGCTCACTACCAGAACAGCTACATCCGTAAACCAAAACTTGCAAAACTCTAAACTTTAGCTTCAGACCTTGATCTCTCATTTAGAACTGCTTTGTTGTGCTTATTAGTAAGCAGAAATATGGTGTCAATAAATACCACTTTCAAATGGAAAAATGTATGGATTTCACTGGTTTAACTTGGATTGAATGTATGCGTCCTCATTACTTTCAAGGTTATAAACCAAGTGGACTGTGATTTGTTTGTGCTGAATTTTTATTTTCCTGGAAGGAATCTTTCCCTTTCTTTCTCACTTTTCCCAGTGACAACTTCTTGGGTTTTTTTTTTTTTTTCATTTTTCTTTTTTAACATGGTATAACTTTTTTCAAAGTATAAATATATTTTATTAAAGTTAGATGCAGAGGGAAAAAGGAAACTTAGTATTATCATTGCATAGACTACACGTGTTATCACTGCATAGACTACATGCCGGAACTGTTGGTTAGAAGAGTTTTATATAAAAATGAAATCTGTCACTTTAACAAGGAAGGCTTTAGCTACTGGCAGAAACCTGAAGTAACTTGAGGTTAGATCACAATAATACCCTTTGAGTTATTATCACTGTCATTCACACAGATAGATTTTCCATTGACTGCTATCATTTTGAGCCCCTATTTCTCATCTTAATTTGAGTAGTTGCCTGATGGAAGTCATGCGCAGACTGAAAAATTAGCTGTTTCCATCACAATATGTTTGGGTGAAAGAAGGATTGCTGCGGTTTAGTCTCACATTTCTACAGTCTAGACAGGACAAGTACATTGTAACAATACTAATATTAAAAATGCATTACCCTGGGAGGATTGCCTGGGTGCTTTATCATAAAATAACCTTTTGAACCTGGGCAAACGTGATAAGTAAAGAAAGGCAGCCTGAAGAAAGCATTGCTATGCCTCATATGCACAATGGTCTTTGGGTATTTCTATAATACTAAGCATATCACCAGCTGGGGGCTGCTATATTCAGATGCAATTTTTACAGTACAACCACTGTAAAGTATTCAACTAGGGATGACATCACAGAGACAGCCAACTGACATTCTGAGACTGCAGCATCATTCCCAAATGTGCTGATATTGAGGATGGAGAGACCAAATTTGCTGAAAGAATGACGGCACAAATGCAGTGCAGGTACCAAAGTTAATTAAATTTCAGCCCCATTTGTTATGGTTGTCCAAATGGAAATTAAGAAGAGTAGGTGAAAACCCTAATGCCCTGGCCAGCACTTCCTTTCTCAGTAAAACACATTAATGACCAAAGCAGAGGATAACCTATTGATGAGTGCATAATGACTGCTGTGTGCTTGTCTTCCAGATCAGTTACTGTTTGATTTCATTGGCCTACTTTGTGTTGTGGTTTGTATCTGGGGCTATTTCAGGCAGCAGAAGAGGCGTGTTTCTTTCTTTCAACACTTTACTTTATCTGAAGTTGAAATAACTTAATTGTTCACAGCAGATCTGGCAAAGCCTCAGGAGCTCCCTTTTTACACTGGGCAGCTATTATATAAACCCCAAGGAGTGTAAATATTCTAAAAACCTGCTTTTCAAATTACACTGTTCCACTGATGGATCACTGGAATATATGTCCTAATCATGAAACAAAGGTGAATCAGCTGAAGTACTAGCCAGAAGACTGTCAGAATCTAAAGAGTGATGCTTGCTCTGGTTATCATTAGTGAATTTAAAATGTTCAGCTATCTGATTAGTATACTTTACCTCTCAACTCTCTCAATATTGCCTACATTTGAGTTCTCTGGGGCCCATTCAATAATCTTTACTG
Organism: Emys orbicularis; assembly: GCF_028017835.1. Classification (NCBI taxonomy): domain Eukaryota; kingdom Metazoa; phylum Chordata; order Testudines; family Emydidae; genus Emys; species Emys orbicularis. The sequence goes on from NC_088683.1 coordinate 48,130,610, forward strand.
CCTCACTTTCTTGTTGAAGACCCTTCAGTGATTCTGGGAGTGCATCAGAGGCTTCTAACTGAGAGCCATATGCTGATAAAGTGGATAATTTCAAAATGCCTTTTCTGTCTTTGAAGTCTAGAGGCAATGTTAACACATTTCCTGGCAGCAGACTCCTATGCCTTTTCTTGGCTGGCTCATAAGTTTGGGATTCAATATACATGTATCTGCAGCTCAACCCTGGCTACAGAGCTGATTCCAGTTGATTGGTAGCCCTTACCTTTCCAGGCTCAGCTTGGTACTTAAAAGGACTCTACCTTCCAGTTCATTTTTGTATGTACTTGAACTGGTAATTATACAGTTTAGCCTGTTTCTCCTGATCCTGTGCCACCTTCTTCTTAGTGTATGCACAACATGCCTCAGGTGGCACATGACTAGGATTCATCACCAAATTTGGTCAGCTGGTTGGATCATTAGCTTGCCGGCCTGAGCCGGGTACTGACAGGCAGTGTGACATGAATGCTGACCAACGCAATCCTTCCATAGGTCTCATTTTAAAGATTCCCCATAGTCAGCTGCTGGAACAATTGTATTGTTGGATCATCATTATTCCTCAGAGTTGATCTAAACATCGAATCCACTGGTAGGGATGGGAAGGAATATGATTAATAGATTCATAGATTCCAAGGTCAGAAGAGACCACTGATGATCATGTAGTCTCACCTCCTGCATAACACAGGCCATAGAACATCCACAAAATAATTCCTATAGCATAGCTTCTAGAAAAAATCCCCTCTTGGTTTAAAAATTGTCAGTGATGGAGAATCTACAACAACCATTGGTAAATTGTTCCAATGGTTAATTACTCTTAGAGTTAAAAATGTATGCCTTATTTCCAGTCTGAATTTGTCTAGCTTCAACTGCCAGCCATTGGATTGTGTTATACCTTTCTCTGCTAGATTGATTTAATCTGCAGCTAGATAAAATATTTGTTTGCCATGCAGATACTGATAGACTGTAATCAAGTCACCCCTTAACCTTCTCTTTCTTAAACTCAAGAAGCTCAATCTATTTAGCTTATCACTATAAGGCATGTCTTCTAATCCTGTAATTATTCTCGTGGCTTTTCTCTGAGCCCTCTCCAATTTATCAACCTCCTTCTTGAACTGTGGACACCAGAACTGGACATTGTGTTCCAGAAGGCGTTATATCAATGCCAAATACAGAAGTAAAATAGTCTTGCTATTCCTACTTGAGATTCCCTCATTAATGTATTTCAGAATCACATTAGCTGCTTTAGCCAGAGTGTCAAACTGGGAGCTTATGTTCAGCTGATTATTCACCACAATCCCAAATCTTTTTTTCAGAGCCACTGCTTCCAACGATAGAGTCCCCCATCATGTACATCTTGCCAATGTTCTTTGATCCTAGATGAATACATTTACATTTAGCTATACTGAAAATATTTGTTTGCACTCAGTTTACCAAGCAATCCAGATAGCTCTGAATCAGTGACCGGTCCTCTTCATTATTTACCACTCCTCCAATTTTGTGTCATTTGCAAACTGTAACAGTGATTATTTTATGTTTTCTTTGAGGTCATAAACAAAAATGCTAAATAGGGTAGGTCCAAGAACTAGTGGGACCCACTAGATATACAGTGAAATATTCCCCATTCACAGTTATATTTTTGAGACCTATCTGTTAGATTTTTAATCTATTTAATGTGCACCATGTTAATTTTATATCATTTTAGTTTTTTAATCAAAATATTGTGTGGTACCAAGTCAAATGCCTAACAGAAGTCTAAGTATATTATGTCAACGCTATAACCTTTATCACCAAATCTCATAAAAAATATCAAGTTAGTTTGACAGGCTCAACTTTACAATAATCCATGTTGATTTGCTTTAATTATATTAAGCTCCTTTAATTCTTAATTAATCGAGTCCAGTATCAGCAACTTGGACCATATCACATATATGTCATTGTGTGCCAGCAATGCCCCTCTGCCATGTACATTGGCCAAACCAGACAGTCTCTACGTAAAAGAATAAATGGACACAAATCAGATGTCAAGAATTATAACATTCAAAAACCAGTTGGAGAGCACTTCAATCTCCCTGGTCACTCGATTACAGACCTAAAAGTCGCAATATTACAACAACAAAACTTCAAAAACAGACTCCAACAAGAGAATTCTGAATTGGAATTAATTTGCAAATTGGACACCATTAAATTAGGCTTGAATAAAGACTGGGAGTGGATGGGTCATTACACAAAGTAAAACTATTTCCCCATGTTTATTTTTCCTCCCTACTGCTCCTCACACCTTCTTGTCAACTGCTGGAAATGGGCCATTTTGATTACCACTACAAAAAGTCTTTTTTCTCTCCTGCTGGTAATAGCTCACCTTAACAGATCACTCTCGTTATAGTGTGTATGGTAACACCCATTGTTTCATGTTCTCTGTGTATATATATATCTTCCTACTGTATTTTCCACTGCATGCATCCGATGAAGTGGGTTTTAGCCCACGAAAGCTTATGCTCAAATAAATTGGTTAGTCTCTAAGGTGCCACAAGTACTCCTGTTCTTTTTGCTGATACAGACTAACATGGCTGCTACTCTGAAACCTTTCACCACTGTAGTAAATCCACCTCTCTGACAGGCAGTAGCTAGTGTTAGAAGAAGGAGCAGGTTGACCCAGAGGTGAATTTGAGTATGGGCTTCTTTATTGCGATACTTGTTTCCCTTGACCTAATTGTCGAGTAAGCAGCGGATTAGTTACAGCACTAATTAGTTACTTTTTATTTAAGTTAGTATGTGTCATGGAGTGTGTGGGGACACACGGCCCTGCACCCCCGGCTTCCTGAGATTCACCATGACTCTCAGCCAGCCAGTAAAGCAGAAGGTTTATTTAGACGACAGGAACACAGTCCAAGACAGGTCTTGCAGGTACCGACAACAGGACCCCCTCAGTTAGGTCCATCTTGGGGTCCCAGGGTACCACAGCCCCCTTGGGGGGGTCAGAGCCCCGTCTGCCTCCGAGCCATTCCACCAGCCAGCTCCTGAAACTCCAACTCCCCCAGCCTCTCCTCCCCCAGCCTTTGTTCAGTTTTCCGGGCAAAGGTGTCACCTGGCCTCTAACCCCTTCCTGGGTTCTCACGTTACATGCTCAGGTATCCTCCCTCAAGGCCAGTCTCCCATCCCCCCATGCAGACCATCCTAGCCACACTCCCCTGCCTTCCCAGCCAACACTCCCCACTCAGCATTCAAAGATCACATTAAGAACAGTCCCAGTTCGTCACATCTCTCCCCCCTTCGAGACCGAACTGAGTGGGGTCACTTCAGCCCGTGACCTGGGGAAGTTCGAACCTACCCACGTTCCCATGGATGCCCCCGCATCCCTCCCATTCCTTGGTGAGAATTACACTAGGCCCTTCCAGTTTCACGCCCCCCCCCTTAGGTCGGGGGTGCTCGATGACACTCGTAGTTTGCATGTGGGAAGGTTTATGCAGCCCATGCCCTTTTCCCACCCCAATACCCCTGGGGTTCAAACTGGGCTGGGGTCTTCTCCCAGCGTTCCAGTCTGGAGGTCGGTGATTCGGGCTCTCTTGGTTCAGAGCCCCCCTTTTGACCTTGGCCACCCTCTGGAAAGGCTCCTCTATGATGGGCAAGGGTCCTAAAGCCGTTTTCCCCTTGTCCCGGGCCTTCCTCACCCTCTGACAGGGGTCACAGGATCGGCAGTACTGTCGGACAGTAATAAAGACCCCAGGCCAGTAAAAGTTCTGTAGCAGCCTTTGCTGGGTCCGCCAGGTTCCCTGGTGCCCTGAGAGGGGGGTGTCATGGGCCCGGTAGAGCAGCTGGCGGCGATACTTCTGGGGTACCACCAGCTGCCTCCTGATCCCCCCTGACTCCATTTTCCCTGGGGGAGCCCATTCTCGGTACAGGAACCCCTTCTCCCACAGGAACCTTTTCCGGCCACCTCTCCCCATGGTCTGTACCGCACTGAGGTCGGCCAGGTCCCTTATTTTCCACAAGGAGGGATCTTTCTGTAACTTGTCCTGGAACTCAGTAGCTGGGACAGGGATGGCCACCTGTTCACTCTCGCCGGCTGGGTCTGAAGCCGCAGCCTTCCTGAGCCGTGTCCCTGGGCGTTCCCTCCTCACCAGGTTAGGGTCCTGCACCTCGGGCAAGGTACCCTCCCCAAGGTCAGGGCGCAGTGCCCCTCACCGGCTCTGGCTACGGGTCATGAGCAGGGAACCCTGGGGGTTGCTTGGCCAGTCCTCCAGGTCCCCCCCCATCAACACGTCAGTGGGCAAATACGGGTGTACCCCCACATCCTTGGGGCCCTCCTTGGCCCCCCACTTCAGGTGTACCCTCGCCACGGGCATCTTGATTGGAGTCCCACCCACCCCCGTCAGGGTCAGGTAGGTGTTGGGCACCAACCGATCTGGGGCCACCACATCGGGCCGGGCCAGCGTCACCCCTGCGCCCATGTCCCAGTATCCATTGACCTTCCTCCTGTCCACCTCCAGGGGAACAAGGTACTCTCTCCAGAGGGACAGCCCCGCGCCCACCCTGTAAACCAAAAACCCTGAGTCTGGAGCATCCAGCTCCCCAGAGGAGCTGGCCTGGAGCTCTCCTCCCTCCTTAGCAGGTGGTACGCTGCCAGCCCCCCTTGCCTGGGAGTGCTGCCCCTCGTTTGGCTGGGTCTCTACCCAGTCAACCCTCTGTGGGTTGGGTCCGCTCAGTCTGTCCCTGAGCCTGAGGCACTGGGCCCTTATGTGGCCTCTTTGGCCACAGTGATAGCAGCCCATGTCCCATGGGTCCCCTCGAGCGGGTCGCATGGACCTGACGCTGGATGTTCCCCTTTGGTGGGGGTTCTCCATATTTCCCCGCTGGGAGGTCCCATGGTGACTCTCTCTCTGTGTTGTGGCGCGCCTGTCCCTTTGGGATTCCTCCCTGTCATCCCTGCCCGACTGTTCACAAACTCGTCGGCCAGCTGGCCTGCGTGTTGCAAGTTCTCTGGTTTTTGGTCCATCAACCATCGCCTCAGGTCGGATGGGCACTGCTCATACACGTGCTCCAGTACGAATAGGTCAAGCAGGTCTTCTTTAGTTTGGGCCCCCTGTGTCCGGTTGGCTAGTTGTAAGTATGTGACCTCACGGGTTTTACGCTGACTCCGGAACCTTTTCTGGTACATCACAGGAGTCAGCCCAAACTTGCGGAGCAGGGCCTTTTTGAACAGTTTGTAGTCCCCTGTCTCCGCCCCTTTCAGTCGGCTGTACACCTCCATGGCTGTGGAGTCCAGTGAGGGAATGAGAAACTGGAGCCTGTCTGCAGGGTCAACCTGGTGCAGCTCGCAGATATTCTCAAAGGCTGTCAGGAAGGTATCCATGTCCTCCCCCTCCTTACGCTGGGCCAGGAAGCACTTATCAAAGCTCTTTGCAGTCTTGGGTCCCCCCTCACTCACTGCAGCTGGGGCCCCACTGCTCCTCAGCCTGGCCAGTTCCAGCTCATGCTGATGCTGGTTCTCCTCATGCTGACGTTGTTTCTCCTTCTCTTCCTGCTCCTGCTTCAGTTCTTGCTTCCTTAACTCAAGCTCTTCCCGTCTCATCTCCCACTCATATTCCAGCCGCATCCATTCCAGGGACGGGGAGCTCCGCCAGGACGATCCCCTGCTGGCCACTGGGGTCAGGGTGCCCTTGGTATTCGCTGGGTTTCCCCCAAACCCTCCCCTAGGCATAGATAGGCAGGGTCTCGGGATGTCTTCGGCAGCAGTCTGACCCCTCCCAGCCAGGTCAGGCCCCGGGGCCCATGCTGCATCCGCCGGGTGGCTTCCCTCAGGGACAGAGCTTGGTTCATCCAAGCGATCCTTCTCCTCCAACTGGGCAATTAGCTGTTCCTTGCTGGACCTCCCAATGCGCAGCCCCCTCTGCTTGCATAGCTCCACCAGGTCTCTCTTAAGGCGTTTAGCATACATCCTCCTGATGGCCACTCGCCGGCCTGTGCTCTCCGCTTTCCACCGTTCCAGAGAGACCCCTAGTGTGCCAGCCCTTCTTCAGGTCACCACCTCTCTGCCAGGGTTGAGCTGCAGACTCCTCCACCCCGGGACCGCTTTCCGCGATCCCCCGAGGGACCCTGTTACTGCAGAAGTCCTTCTCGCTGGTCCACACTCCCAGGGGTTAATCGCCCCCTGAACCGTCTCTCTTTGACTCTTCAGCCCACCGGGTCCCCGTCAATCCCCCTTCGTTTTACTGCTCCCCAGTCACTTACTGCAGGAAGCGCCGTCCATGGGGTGCAGTACATCCCACCACTGCCACCAGTTGTCACGGAGTGTGGGGGGACACACGGCCCTGCACCCCCGGCTTCCTGAGATTCACCATGACTCTCAGCCAGCCAGTAAAGCGGAAGGTTTATTTAGACGACAGGAACACAGTCCAAGACAGGTCTTGCAGGCACCGACAACAGGACCCCCTCAGTTAGGTCCATCTTGGGGTCCCAGGGCACCACAGCCCCCTTGGGGGGTCAGAGCCCCATCTGCCTCCCAGCCATTCCACCAGCCAGCTCTTGAAACTCCAACTCCCCCAGCGTCTCCTCCCCCAGTCTTTGTTCAGTTTTCCGGGCAAAGATGTCACCTGGCCTCTAACCCCTTCCTGGGTTCTCACGTTACATGCTCAGGTATCCTCCCTCAAAGCCAGTCTCCCATCCCCCCATGCAGACCGTCCTAGTCACACTCCCCTGCCTTCCCAGCCAACACTCCCCACTCAGCATTCAAAGATCACATTAAGAACAGTCCCAGTTCGTCACAGTATGTAAACGCCTACATCCATTACAACACCCCAAAAACCCTTATTAAGTAATAGAAACACCCACACTATGATTATACCCATCCCTACTGACTGATTACAACATTATGCATATTATACACACATCTTTACCTTGAAAATACATTACTTTGCAGTGATTGTTGCTACAAGTTCCCTTAATCAGCACTTCTCAGGGGAGGGAGGAAGGGGCCATGAGCAGTTCTCGTTTATGTAGTTGGGAAAGGAAGGGAGGAGGAGATAACAGTTATTTACAAAAAGGTATCCTTTAGACAGCTATATTTCTTATGCAGCTGCAACACTTATCTATCCCCAACAAGCTGAAGAGGAGGGCGAGGGATGACACTTAGGCCTGGTCTACACTAACCCCCAACTTCGAACTAAGGTACGCAACTTCAGCTACGTGAATAACGTAGCTGAAGTCGACATACCTTAGTTCGAACTTACCGCGGTTCAGACGTGGTCCACACGCGGCAGGCAGGCTCCCCGTCGACTCCGCAGTACTCCTCTCGCCGAGCTGGAGTACCGCAGTCGACGGCGAGCGCTTCCGGGATCGATTTATCGCGTCCAGACCAGACGCGATAAATCGAACCCGGAACTTCGATTCCCAGCCGCCGAACTAGCGGCTGGGTGTAGACAAGGCCTTATCTATTGAGCGAAGAAACAGTGCCTGCCTGTGACTCTACTCCCTAATACCATACCAGCAAAGCAGCGGTTTCCCAGGTCTCTACTTAACCCTTACATATCCCAACACTCCCCCACTGTTTACAAAGAAGGGACCAGGTGCCCTTCCTTTTTGCACACTGAACAGCGGGGCATTCAGGTTGGAGGCCCTGGCTCCAGTTAGCCCGATACCTTGATCCACTGGTCATGCTACGAGGAAAGAGAGAAGGCAGGTCACAAAAGGGGTAAACCGCTGAATGTACAGGTATGGCTTCTGGGTAGAGGCTAGGGCAGCACATAATTTTAAATACCCCATGAATATGATTAATAATACAAATAATATGAATAACATCCCTACAACATGAGTAATACAACCAAGAAGCGAATGAGTGTCCATTAGGCCTGTCCGAAGGCACAGGTTACATTAGTCCAAGTACAATTAGCAGGCAATTTAGTACAATTAGCAGGCAATTTAGTAGCTAGTTGGAAGGCATTTATTCCTTGAAGGGACTGGGCTTCCAAGACCTGCGTTCGGCGTTGCTTGGCCTGGAGCTGCTCCTACAGTGTTCATGTGCTCTTGTCCATATTATGAGTACATTGAATATTTACAGACAAACGGGGTATTGTCCAAACCAGCTCGACCACTTGGTATGGGATTGTGTAATGCACTGGTTCGACTGTTCACAGCAATGAGTTCCACAGATCCATTTATGCAGCAAAGTTCCAATGGCAGCATGTAGATGTGTGTAATTGTGCCAGATGCTGGTGCACTTGTACTCCCAAGTGTTATATTACAGAATTGTGCACTCTCCCAGTAGAACACTTATACCTCCTATTCATTACACCCAATTGTACATTTCTGGCACAGGCCACTGGACCTGCTTTTTTATGGCCATTGAGGAGGGGCATATTTAAATATTTTTTGGACAAATAATTGCTAACTGAATTATTGTCTATTTTACACCATTTCATTCTCCCTATTTATTCTCCAGTGGTTCCCAGTGAGCTCCTCCCTTTTTTATTATTCCCATAGAGCTCATGGTGACCACCTTAGTTGCCGTTTTATTCCAAGGTACCACTGCAGCTATTACCCAGGTGCTAGCCCCCTAGTTGAGCATTTTGTATTTCCATACACCCCTTTCCCCCAATGTTAGCCTTTTGTAGCCATCCCCCACCCATGTCACAAGGTTCCCTGTTCATTGAGTTAACCGCAGGTTCACCTTTGCCGCCCTTTTTTATCCCATTGCAATTTCAGATAGTTGCTGTGCCAGTAGTTCATTAATTTGTTGTTGAAGTTTTACATTTTGGCTTATTAATTATTTAGTTACCCAACGGTCCCCCAGATTTCATACACTCAACCCTGTGGTTCCTGCTGCCCATAGATCCCTTCTATGTATGTGCTGCAGTTGGGGTGTACCCAGTCCACCCACCATTCTTTGGTGTGTACCACCCATTCATGCAATGGACTGAAAGGACACATTGACGAGCTCCGGTTGCACCTGCTCCCACAGTGGCTTCCACACGTTCACCCATAAGGAAGTATTTCCAGCTCCGCACTGCGGCCAGCTTAAATCAGGATTCTTCCAGCGTGGCATTCATATTATCTGTAGGGTTACATTCTGCAAAGTGGTTAAATTGTCATATTCCCAGCGTCCCAGGGGAGACTTCATGACCAGTCTGGTATGTACATAACTGCAAGCTTAAGGATTGTCCTTTATAGAGGTATTATTATGATTACACATGGTAACACCACACCTCAGTTGTGGAAGCCCATAACCCAAACACCCCAGGAGGCGAGAGTTATATTTTTGGGGCCCTTCATGATAAACCACATGTCTGGATGACTGTTTTCCACTGTCATTCGTTATGGCATATTTTAAGGAATACCGTGCAATATTTCCTGATAAATTTGATATTTTTTTACTGGGTTAGGATTCTCCCCTTCAATTCATACACCACATGCTGACATTACCAAATTCCCAAGGGGCGTTAGTAGTACAGTTTTGTATGGGTATATTCTTAAGGTTCTTATTTGCCTTACACCACTTGGGGGTGTAACAGTTCACATGTTTCCTCCCTTTGTTACTTCACATCGCTGGATTTGGGTAGGGCTTATAATAGCAAGGTAGCAGCAATGATTGTTCTATTCCAGGCCAGGGCATCCTTGTTTTCTCTTTGTGGATTTATTTGTAAGATGCATGCAACGGAATTTATTTATACCCATTTTCAACTCCCCACTCTGTGCCTTTTATTTGCATGCAATAAACCCATTTTTATACTCCATTTTTTTGTTTTTAATAGCAGCAGGCTGGGCCCCAACTGGTCAAAGACTAGGTAAGGAACCTTTCATTTAGGAAGTGGGAATGGATGGTGTTCTCCTGGAATGCAGTACATCACTTGATTCCCCCCACTGGGTGGACCGTGATCTCCAGGCAGGTTATACCATGCACTGACCTTGCTGCTATATGTGTTAACCCTCCTTGTACAATATATACCAAAATAACAGTAATAACAAGACAACACAAAACACATAACATAATCTTTGTTGTGACAGTAGACCCATGGTGTTCTGGGTTGTTCTATCACTGGTGCCAGCTTGCCCATAATGTCTGAAAAACAAAATAAACATTTCCCAGCCCCTTGGTGGGGGCAGATTATTGCTTAAAAATACCCCTTCCTTTTACAATGTTTTTTTCCTGACTGCAGGAAAAAACAGAAGAATTAATTCCATACTTTTTTTGTTTTATTTTATAGGCAGGCTAGGTTTTTACCCTTAAAGGGAAAGGGTGAATTATTCCACTGTTTATTTATGAAATGTATGAGGCTGCATACCTCAGTTTTCCTTTTTGTACAACAGAGCAGATTTATAATGGCTTTTATGCTGTGCCAAACTTGAAGTTTATTCACAGGTAATAGCTGAGAGGCAGTATTACCATGAGACCTTTGACATGAAATTTGATTTCAATGACCGTTTTTAGCATGCTTAAAATTTTTGCAAAAAATTATACAAATTATACATTGTTATGGGTTACTTACTAGCATTTATAAAAAAATTTAACATTGTGACAGATTACTTAGAGCCACTTTGGCTGCTTGCTGCCTGCAGCTAGGTTGATGGAAGAATTCTTCTCTTGACCTAGTCGTGTCTACACCGGGGCTTAGATCAGCTTAGTTACATCACACAGGGCATGATTTACTTACTTGATGCCCTCAAAATGACTTTTCATTTCAAAATTTAAGCTAAATAGACTGAAACAGGTATAAGAAGGTGAAAATCAAAATGAATCATATTGATTAACTTGAAATAAAAAACCAAAAGTTTTTAGGGTCACAAAAAATTTTGAGATTTCAACTTTTCATCCTGATTTGAGACTGCAAAATTTTTCAAACTCCTGAAAATATTTGCAGGAAAGGAAACTATTTCCCACTTAGCTCTATTCAATACCTCTGTTTGCCATTGGATGGCATATGGCAGTTGAGGATTTATTCACTTTATCTGCTTACCATTTTAAACAAGGAAAAGCATGGCACAGTCAAAATATTGATGGTCATGCTTAAGATGATCAACAGTACAAAAATCAATGCAGTGTATCCCAAATGGTGCAAAAGTTCTTCTACTCTCCAAATTAACATTGGCTTCACGTTCAAGCATCTTGCTAACATCAGTGACAGACATATATATCTGTGCATCATCCTCAGTAAGAATCCAGAAGAATCTCTTTGGGTATGTCTACACATTTACATTTGTGCAGCACAGGGAGAACCTCCCAACCCAGGTCAACAGACTCATTCTAGCTTGGCTCAATTTAGTGCTCTAAAAATAATAGTGTGACTGTTGCAGGCTATCTACCTGAGCTTATACCCAGGGGGTCAGATGGGCTTGAGCGCCCAAGCTACCACCTAAGCCATAACGGCCATGTTGCTATTTTTAGTGCACTAGCTTAAGCCACCCTAGTGTGGGTCTGTCTACCCAGGTTGCGAGGCTTGCACCCTGTTGCAATGTGGATATACTCCTTTGGGGCCAGCTAAAAAGGATTCATTTTCTTTGGTAGCCTGGTTTATCATGCATAGCAGCGAGTACTTCTGTTTCAAGGTGCTAGTTTCTGTGCACTGTAACCAATTTTCTTTCTAGAGGCTGGGAGACAGAATTTCCAAGGTATTTAGGCTCTGAAAGATGCTGCTAGGTGCCTAGTGAGGATTTTCAAAAGCACTTAAACAGAATTAGACACCTAACTTGCTTAAGAGCTTTGGAAATCCCACAAGGTGCCTAGCAGTATTTTAGGTATCTACCGTATATACTCGTTCATTAGCCCGTTCATTTATAAGATGACCCCCCAAGATGGTTAGGTAAAAATAGCAAAAACTGTATGACCCTTTCATAAGCCGACCCTATGTTTCAGGGGTTGGCAAACTTTGGCTCCTGGCCCATTAGGGTAAGCCGCTAGCAGGCCTGGACATTTTGTTTACCTGGACCGTTCACAGGCACAGAGCCCCTCAGCTCCCAGTGTCTGTGGTTTGCCGTTCCCAGCCAATGGGGGCTGCGGGAAGTGGCACGCCACTTCCCGCAGCGCCCATTGGCTGGGAACGGCAAACCGCGGCCATGGGGAGCTGAGGGGCTCCGTGCCCGCAGACGCTCCAGGTAAACAAAACAACAATGTATTAGATATTCAATTAAATGATTCCATAGATTTTAAAATCATCAAATTTTGGTGTAGAACCATTTATAAGCCGACCCCCGCTCTTTGATGCATCACTTTTTTACCAAAAATATTCAGCTTATGAACGAGTATATACGGCAAGTACTTTTGAAAATTTGGCCCTAGATTTTTTTGACACTCTATACAGAATCCCATCACTCAGTGACTATTTTCTTTACAGTTTAAGGTGTTAAAGTACCATCCCTATCACAGCATCTTTAATGTCTTTAAGGTGACATTAACTTGATTTTCCACACAATTACACTATTTATCACAAAAGTATTGAGAGGAATACCTTGGAAGAATGTCTTTCTGAAATATAGATAACTGCAGAATATTTTTTGTCTATTTCTCTGTCTGGTTTATTAACACTTTTTGAGACTGTTTTAATTATCTAACTTGTACACATCTTTACATGCAGTCCCAAAATAGCAGAGACAATCTTCTTTGTAAATGAACTTTGTGTAGAATTCCTAGTGTTGAGACAGACCTATGAAAAATAATCCTGATCCATTCTCATAAAGTTCCACAGAATCCAGAATGCTTCCTCCACCTATTCCTCTTTCATTCTAAGAAGTAATTAGTGAGAATTAGCAATGTTCTATGGTCACACATAGCCAAATGGAATTATTAGACTTTAGCTACACCAATTTAGAAAACAGAGAAAATGGTCCACAATGTTTTATGTGGATGCAGCTTCCTCCCGAGTGTAACTGTTCCTAGTGTTTCTTCCCGTAGGACCTCTTTGTCCTTGCTCCCAGTTTCATTTTGCCTCAAAAAGACTCAAGTTTTTATTTTTCATGATTGGCACTCATAAGACTGATTTAGTTTGGCTGCCAGTGTGAGTCAGAAGAAGAGCTCTGCCTTTATATTTAGGGTTCTTCAATAACTTGATATCCCATCACATTGCATTTTTGGCCTTTTGTGTTTGAAAAGCAGATTCTGTGTTCACCATTGAAAATCTTGGTTACATTCCAGAACAATGGTACAGAATTCAGAAGAAGCCCTAGATTATAGCTTATCATGCAAGATGGGAATGTTCTTCAGATTTCAGATAAAAGAAGACCAATTACATGGTTGAGAAGTAAAAATAAAGTATTTTAATGTGTTTATACAAAGTGAGTTTGTTTATACTTCCCTTGGACCATCACATCTTAAAAAAAAGTCTTGTTTTACTAACTTTAATGTTACAAATTCCCAAAGAAAGAAAATAACTTTGAAAGTTGAGTATGGAAAAACAACCTTTATTTTTTGCCCTTTTCTGACTTTTGAGGTACTCAAATATTTGCAAAGCATATTTTGAAAGTCAAATGAAAAACAATGAACTCATATCAACTAGGCCACCAAGTAGTTAGGTTTCCAGGGGATGGGGAGAGAGAAATACATTTTTTATCTAACAGATAAAGAGCCTAGATTTTCATGAAAGTTGCTGAAAGTTAGATGAGCAATTAACTGAGTGGGATTTTTCAACTGCAAAGTTGATTCTTGGTAGGCTATGCCAAGTGACTTTTTGAAAAAGATGTTTATTTTTAACTTTGGGGGCTTTACTGTTACTAGAAACTAATATTAAAAATTCTAATTTGTAATTCAAAAAGCGTGCAAACAAGTTACAGATTCCAATTACAAATGTGTATTTTTCATCCATGTTTTATGTCTAGCTGGAGGCCACTAAGAACACAGGGTTTTGTAGTTTGATCCCTATAGAAAGATTCCATATTTATTTATTAATTTGGATTTCATTCTAAAAGAAACATCCCACAGCCATACACACCACTGACAAACTGCCCAGTTGTTTGTCTATGTTATATCATGTCTTTAGACTGTAAACATCCGGGGACTATCATTTACTATGTATCAATTTAGTTCCTAGCACAATGGGGCCCCAACTTGGTTGACACCTCTGGCAATATAAATCTTTAATATTATATTTTTAAAACACAGTGCCATAGGAATTGTAATACATAACTCCATCCAGAGTAGCAGCATTTCTCCAGCCCCCATGCTACACGCACTGAAGCTGTAACTTTAAACATAGCAGGACTACTCACAGGGTTGAAGTTATGCAAGTGCTTCAGTGCTGTATTAGTTCCATTGTCTAATCATCAGTTAGTAGATGCAATGGCATTTGAAGTGCTTTTTAACCATAAACTGACAGATTAGTGTTGTCCTGCACTCTAGGACACATAGTACATGGTTGCAAGTAGTCCTGCTTAACGGACCACTCTGGGTACCCTTGGTGCACAACTTCCCTCTAAAGGTGCTGGGCTGCCGACTTGGTCATGTTCCCCTTACACCTTTCTCCACATTGGTTGCAAATATGGTAGCATGTCCTATAGGGATTGTGTACCATGCACACTCCCTACCCCTGCTCTCTGGAGTTCTTGGGAGACAATGTGCCTATTCAATTGAAAATGAGGCATATGGGTGTCATGTGTTGGCCCAAGGATATGTCTATGTAAGAGCTAGCTCTTCTAGATGTTCCTCTGAGTTGCCTTGCAAGGGAGAAGAATTTGTGTGTTGCAGGAAGTCTGAGGAAAAGCTGGGAATAGAACATGGATCTGCTCACTCCCAGGCATGTGACTCACACATAAGACCTTCCTTCTTAGTAGCATGTATGATTTATATTATAAGAGAAAAAGATTTACAACCCAATAATAAAATATCCCCTCTGCCCTTGTATTGTATGATTGTATTCATTACTGATCATTAAGAAATATCTTTTTAATAATCAAGAGTTAACAGGTACAGTTAGAACTAGGACAGATCCAAACAGTGAGGATCCAGTACCATGCCCTTTATTCCTCGGTAGGTTAAACAAAAGCCCTGTATCCAAACACCCCTGTACTTTCAGGAAATTGAAATCCAGCTCCAGATACAAATGTTGCAGCTCATGTTCAATCCCTGTAGCACATGTTGGGTATTCCCTTAAAAAAATACAACTAGGCCTAGTGCTGTCTGTACAGAAAAAGTAAAATGCATAATCACAACCAGGTAGGTGCTGCTTTATGTCTGACACTGCTGAGTCATCTGAAGTACCTCCCTCCCTTTCTTGGGTTACCAGGAATATTGAGTTACTTATTTATCTTCAGTCATTTTGCTGGGCCCTGGCAGGCTAGGTTTTTTATTGCAGTAGGTCTTTGTTTAGACATGGTATGAGCTGCTGTGATTTCTTTTAACTGCACCTATTCCATTACTCTTTTTGTGGAAGTGTGGAACTGAAGACTATTTTACAAACAGGGCTCTTCATCACAGTTAAGAAAATTAAGCAAAATTGAGGTCAGCTTTGAACTTGCATCAGATTAAATACAATCATTGTAACCAGAACCTTGGAACCTTGACACTTAACCATGAAAAGTAATAAATAGCTGTAGTAAGAAAAAGGAGCCATTACATTGTCTAATTGTTTATAAAGGAACGCTGTTAATTCATGCAATTAGCAATGAGGAAAACAATCAGCTAAAGTGAACTGATAGACATAAGTCAGTAGGTAAATGCTGACCTTTAATTAATCACCAAATAGTCTATAACATAAATTGTCATGACTCTTGGCTTTGATTATTCCTAGTAAGTCTTTCAATGATATCATGAATGAAAGGATGAATGAGAAACTGACATGAAAAGTAAGTATAATGGGCTATTCCAAAGGGGGAGGGGGGAACCCTTCATGGCTACCATCTCTTTATACCCTTAATTTTTTTTTAAATTCTTATTTTGTTGACCAGTAAGTGCCATTTTCTAACCCACCTTTTCATTGTGGTGCAGGTGGTCTACATGCTTGTGATCTTGCTCCTCAATTTCAATTTGAAACTGATCTACTGTACACTGCTTTTTCAACACATTTCAATCAGCCCAAAAGAATGCAGCACAACTCATTTTACTTCTCTTTGCTGATTCATGTCTCCTTTCTTTTTCACTTCATTTGCTTTCTATCTAGCCACTCAATTGCTTAAAATATTCCCTCTTACTTTGAACATCATCACTCCAAACTACCCTTAGCAACGTGTTATTCTTTCCTTTTCCCTGCCTTCACTTACCTTCTTGTTAGAGAAGGAGCAGGAGAACCCAGAGGCAGATTGAGTAGACGGGCTTCTTTATTGCGGTACTTGTTCCCCTCGACCCAATTGTTGAGTAAGCACTGAATTAGTTACCGCACACTCCTTTTATCTAAGTTAATATGTAGATATCTACATTTACTACAACGCCCGCAAAACCCTTATTGAGTAATATAAACACCCATACAATTAATATTAATAGCTATATACTGAATATAATTATTCCTGCCCCGATTACTGTTTACAGCATTAGCATATTCTACAGATAACTTTTACTTTGAAGATACATTTCTTTACAATAATTGCAGCTACAAATGTCCTTAATCAGCAGTTTGCAGGGGAGGGAGGAAGGGGCCATGACCCCGAGTTTGTTTGTGTAGCTGGGAAAGGAAGGGAGGGGGAGATAACACTGCTTTACCCAAAAGGTATTCTTTTAGATCCCCACATTCCTTATGCAGCTGCAAGCTTATCAATTCTTAACAAGCAGAAGGGAACTTTATTGCAGGATGACACTTTATCTATCAAGCGAAGGAATAGTGCATGCCTGTGCCCACTCCCCAATACCGTGCCAGCACACCAGCGGCTTCCCAGGTCTCTACTTAACCCTTACATATCCCAACACTTCTCATATTCTTTTTACTATGGTTCATTTTGCTGTTGCTGTCTCTTAGAGGGAAAGGGGGATTGGTATCCAGGGAGAGAGGACTGTGAATGGTCCTTGTCTCATAATCACACTTCCCTCTTAGTCCAACACAGCCTGAATTTGGCACCATGAAGCCTATTTTTTTATCAGATTTTTGGTGAGGATGGGTGTTGAAGGATAGTTAATGGCATGAAGTTTAGTGTCCGGTAGGATGACTGGTTTATACTTTGTAGGCTGGGACTGATCTGTATGGGTTGGCCATTATTCTGAACATGTCAATAAAGTAGTTGGTGAAAGAAAACTGGTTGACAATATTTGGACTTATTTAGACTTCTAAAAGGCCTTTGACAAAGTCCAACACAAGAAGCTACTAAAGAAACTAAGAAGTCATGGGATGAAAGGTAAAGTATTGTCATGAATCAAAAACTGGATAGGACACAGAAAACAAAGAGTAACATTAAATAGTCAGGTTTCATCATACTAGATCACATGTTGTTTGATTTATTTATTTAATATCTGGAAAAGGGGAAGAGCAGGGAAGTAGCAAAATTTGCAGATAACACAAAATGATTTAGGGTAGGATCAGAGAGGACTGTGAAGAACTTCAGAAGGACCTAACCAAGGTGAATAGGCAACACAATGACAGATGAAATTCAATGCTGATAAATGCAAAGTAATGCACATTGGAAGGGGAAAAAATCAACTACTTATACACCTTACAGGATTCTAAATACTTTATAGGAACACAGGAATGGGACTTGGGCATCATTGTAGACAGCTCAGCATAAACTTCTGCTCAATGAATGTGTAGCTGCTGTTCAAAATATAAAGATGTTAGGATGCATAAGAATGGGATGAAGAATAATACAGAGAATATTACAATGCCTTTATATAAATCAATAGTCTGGCCTCATCTGGAAAACTGTGTACAGTACTGGACACTTCATCTCAAAATGGATATTGAACAATTAGAGCGGTTTCAGAGATGGGTGACAAGAATGATCAAAAGCTTGGAAAAACTCTTATATGAAGGGAGTTTGGAAAGATTGGGATTCTTCTTTGAGTGCTGGCCTCTATGTGTATTCCACACATGGGTACACATGTGTGCCATGCACCCATTCTTCCAAGCAGTGTCCATTGACCTTCATGTACGCAGTACCTTCCCATGTACTTCCACCTGAGGGTATAAAGGGCAGTGTGGGTCGACACCTCTTCAGTTCCTTCTTACCGCTGCATGGCGTGAGACAGAATTGTGTCCTCCTTCACTATTGCACAGTCTGTAAAAATTATTGTAAAATCATTGTAAATTGTTATAGTTATGTGGATATCACAAATATTCAGAGTTATCAAAATTAATTATCAATATTTTGGAAAGGTTAACAACCTGCATGATTAAGGATACAATTCTGTCACAGAGGTCACAGTTTCCATGACTTTCCGGGATCTCCGGGACTTCTTCTGTGGCAGGGCTGGAGCAGCTGTCAGCCCTGGGGCCATCAGAACAGAGGGCCAGTGGCCAGCCCCGGGGCAGCCAGAGCAGCAGCCCCCAGAACAGACAGCCCGTGGCCAGACCTCGGACCACCAGAGCAGCAGCCAGCCCCAAAGCAGCAGCCCCTGGAAAGCTAAATGACCAGCCCCCAGGCTACCTGAACATTGACCATCGGACCGGCGCCCAGCCCCAGGCCCACCAGAGAAGCAGTCCCCAGTTCCCCAGAGCAGCAGCTGGGGTTGGGTCAGCTCCCCTGATGCTGGAGCAGCAGTGGTCCACCCCTTCTGAGGAGCAGCTGCAAGCCCCAGCAGTGCTCTGTTTGTCCCCACTCCCTGGGTATTTTTAGTAAAAATCAGGGACAGGTCGCAGGTTTCTGTGAATTTTTGTTTATTGCCCACAATTCAGGGTTTAAGCCAATCTCTAAATATTTCAGATCAGGATGAGACCCAATTGCGGGGGAAGGCAGGAGGTGGGGAGATTACCCCACATCCGTCTACTACAAGGTTCTTACACCTTCCTCTGAAACATCTGGTGATTACTTAATTACTTAATTACTTAATTGGCCTCTCAGAGTTGGTAAGACAACTCCCACCTTTTCATGCTCTCTGTATGTGTATATATATCTCCTCAATATATGTTCCATTCTATGCATCCGAAGAAGTGGGCTGTAGCCCACGAAAGCTTATGCTCAAATAAATTTGTTAGTCTCTAAGGTGCCACAAGTACTCCTGTTCTTTTTGCGGATACAGACTAACACGGCTGCTACTCTGAAACCTGTCAATAGCTTTCATAATCTCAGATAAATCAATGTTCTACTCCCCATCTTTCTAATTTAAATTTTTTGGAACACATTTTCCCTTCTCTTCATTTTTTAGAATCTCTCTCATTTTAATCCAGTTTCAAAATCTCTCTCTTTTCCTCTTCATGCTACTTCTCCTAATGAAATAATGTCTCTAGTTGTAACCACAAATTTTGTTCTCACGCAGGCCTTTCGGTTGTTGATGTGTTTATTAATTATCATTAAAAACAACGAGGAGTCCTTGTGGCACCTTAGAGACTAACAAATGTATTTGGGCATAAGCTTCCATGGGCTAAAACCCACTTCATCAGATGCATGGAGTGGAAAATACAGTGGGTAGGTATAAATACACAGCACATGAAAAGATGGGAGTTGCCTTACCAAATGGGGGGTCAGTACTAACGAGCCAATTCAATTAAGGTGGAAGTGGGCTATTCTCAACAGTTGACAAGAAAGGGTGTATACCAAGGGAGGAAAAATCACTTTTGTAGTGCTAATGAGGCCAATGTAATCAAAGTGGCCCATTTCAAACAGTTGACAAGAAGGTGTGAGTATCAGCAGGGGGAAATTAGTTTTTGTAGTGACCCATCCACTCCCAGTCTTTATTCAGGCTTAATTTGATGGTGTCCAGTTTGCAAATTAATTCCAGTTCTGCAGTTTCTCATTGGAATCTGTTTTTGAAGTTTTGTTGTTGAAGAATTGCCACCTTTAAGTCTGCTATTGAGTGTCCAGGGAGATTGAAGTGTTCTCCTACTGGTTTTTGAATGTTATAATTCTTGATATCTGATTTGTGTCCATTTATTCTTCTGCGTAGAGACTGTCCAGTTTGGCCAATGTACGTGGCAGAGGGGCATTGCTGGCACATGATGGCATATATCACATTGGTAGATGTGCAGGCGAAGGAGCCCCTGATGGTGTGGCTGATGTGGTTAGGTCCTATGATGGTGTCCCTTGAATAGATATGCAGACAGAGTTGGCAACGGGGTTTGTTGCAGGGATTGGTTTCTGGGTTAGTATTTTTGTTGTGTGGTGTGTAGTTACTGGTGAGTATTTGCTTCAAATTGGGGGGCTGTCCGTAAGCGAGGATTGGCCTGTCTCCCAAGGTCTGTGAGAGTGAGGGATCATCCTTCAGGATAATTTGTAGATCCTTGATGATGCACTGGAGAGGTTTTAGTTGGGGGCTGTAGGTGATGGCTAGTGGCATTCTGTTACTTTCTTTGTTTGGCCTGTCCTGTAGTAGGTGACTTCTGGGTACCCTTCTGGCTCTGTCAATCTGTTTCTTCACTTCAGCAGGTGGTATTGTAGTTTTAAGGATGCTTGATAGAGATCCTGTAGGTGTTTGTCTCTGTCTGAGGGATTGGAGCAAATGTGGTTGTATCTTAGAGCTTGGCTGTAGACAAGCTCTATGTTATCATTGTTTACTTCCTTTCTGTGTCCTTCTCTTATCCTTCCCCAAAACCTTGGATCACAGCTGCTATATAAATAAAAAAAAATGTAATTTGTATAAAAACACATTACTTGCACTATATGATATTTAGAAAGAAGGGGCTGTATAAGGGAGATAGAGAAAAGAAATGACATTGAGGCAAAGAGAAAAGAGACACAAATGCAGGTTAAGTTATAATCAGACACGATTACATACAGCCCTATAAAGCTAGAAAGAAGCAGACAAGTAGACAGCAAAAAGATAACTGGCTCTTCAGTATTAATTATTTTGAGGTTATAATGTGTACACTGTAGTGTCAGCAGTTAGCATTTTCTATTAGGAACCATGTGAAGATATTACATACTGCCTCTGTAAAACTCAGAGGAATTTGGGACGTGTGGGAAGCTGGCACAGTACTTGTGGTGTGACTGGAATACAATTGCTGTTCCTATGTGTACAAATTCTGTACAGTGTGTCTTTGTCCATTCATAACACTAAGATGCTCACCACAGTGGATTTCACATCATTGCCACCAACACAACCAATTTATGGTAATTCCTGGGACCCTTCCTATATAAGTGTTATTTGGCTACAAGAGCAGCACTGGGACACTCAGACAGTCAAAAGCCACTATTTTACATCTCTGCCTCAGTCTGGTCATTTCTGCAACACTCAGCACAGCAATAGCATGAGGAACGTAACATATTAAGGAGCTACTTCTTGAGTTCCCCCTCCCCTGCTTTGACTAAAATGCTCAAGTCAGGCAGTTACTAATAGTCAGTCAAAATATCTGCACATTTTGGGCCAGATTCCCTCTCCCAAACTGGCTCCTTTTTTGTATCTTGTGTCTTGGATGGGTACATACGTGGGGTGGCTAGTCCCTCCTGCTGCTTTCATGGGCTATACTCTATTTTTAGCACACTAGTTTGACTAGAGCTAGCATGGGTATTTCTCCTTAAGCTAGAATGTATACCTCCAGCTCCAAGTGTAGACATACCCCAAGTTGGTGCAACTTATATGGTGAAGAGGCAGAAATAGGTGTACAAATCTGTAAGTGCAAGTATGGGATGGCATGGGAGTTACACTAACTTACACTCCCTTACATTCACCAATTTCAGGACCATGAATCAGTCTATTCCCTAGAAATGAACTCTTCCCCCCCCCCCCCCCCCATGTTGTAGATCACACTTGATCAGATTTTCAAATTTAGGCACAGGCAATTGTATGCATACATTTTCATGAGCCTACTTTATAAACACAAAGACCCAATATGCATGCACAAATCAGGTATTTCCATACACACATGGCAAGTTAAATGCCTAATTTCCATATATGCATACAAATAATGTTGTTTGCATACACATCATATACTTACAATTATAAATTATGTATATGCAAATCTATGTATGCAATTGCATGTGCCTAAACTTGAAAAATCTGTCTCAAAATGAAATACTACAATGGAAAAGTTTATTTCTGAGAAAAAGAATCTGTACTAATTTGTGGTTCTGTTTCACTTTTTAAAGTTACACAGAGAACAAGGAGATACAGGCAATATGACTGGCTAATGTACAGGATGTTTCTAACTATCAGAGGGGTGAAGTTCTGGAACAACCACCCAATCGGAGTTGTGGAGGCTAACAACCAAATTAGTTTTAAGACAGAGCTTGATAAATTTCTGTGTGTGATTGTACAACGGGGTTACCTGTGGTGATGTGGGGGACCGGGGTTGGTGGCCTAGGAGGTCCCTTCCATTCCTAAATCTCATGCTTTAGGTCTTCAGATGGTTGCCTGAAAAGACCAGGAAGGAATTTTTTCCTTCCTGATGTACTTCTGAGATTTCCCCCCATCCTTTCTCTGAAGCATAAGAAATGGCCATGGCTGGAGATAGGACACTCGATGGGATGGGGTGGTGCTCTAAGGTGGTACAGAGACTCCTTTTTCTCAGGTGCTTTAACTGGTGGGTCTTATCACATATTCAGGCTCTAACTGATCTCCATATGTGATGTCAGGATCGATTTTTCCCCCAGGTCAGATTGGCAGGGAACTTGGGAGTTATTTATTGCCCTCAACTGCAATGTGGAGCACAGATCGTTTGCTGGGATCACACAGACATATCTCACGAAATCAATTCCCTGCCATCGGAGGGGCCTCAGACATTAGTGCCCCTCAGTCTCTCCTATTCTAATAGCACACAATAGTTTAGTTTCATGAGGTCTGTAATACTTCAGTCAAATCCTGATTAGGCTCAATATAGGGTAGCTGGGTGGGGTTGAGTGGCCTGGGGTGTGTAGGTTTGGTGAGATGATTTGGTGGTTCCTTCTGACTTTGAAGTCTGGCTCTATGTTAATGCTATAGAAGTGTGCTCGAAAGTACATATCAGCAGAAACTGCTTCATCTACAAAAACACAATCCACACACCTCTGTTTCTTTCATTTTTCAGCTTGCAATAGCACTACTGGCCTTGGTACAGAACTTTTTTTCTGGGGATTAATGAGATTTTGTATCCACTGGTCCCCAAGAAGTGCCCTGCATCTGATCCTTATTGATTAGGCAGAAATAGTATCAAGTTACTGCACATGTTTCCTAGAGGTCATTATGCCTCACAACAGCATTTGTATTTTCTTCCCATTTATTCCACAGCAGCAGCAAGTAAATGAAAAGAATGTGTCCTGGCAGGATTTCTTAATGCTGTCCTTCTGAACAATGCTGTAGCATGTTGTACAAAAGAGATGTACAGGAAAAGGAAGCCACACTACAGCATGATTATGTTAACAACACTGCCAGAAAGATTATCACAAGGTAATTGGATACATGTCTCTCTCAGCTAGCTAATCATGGCATTTACATCAAATGCTTGATTCTGAGTAGGTATGTCAATATTTGATCTCTTACCTTGCTCTTTCCCTTGACCTTTCCGGCATGAAGCTGATTCTTTTCTGGTAGGTGACAGCAGAGATCATGCTACCTCCTGTTCAACAAGACCCTTTTCACCTTCTTCTCCCTACCATGAGAACAGGCAAGAATGCAGTATGCTGCAATGGCAAAACTGCTGAAGAGCGTATCTGTAAAACTGAGAGTAATCAGTGCCATAAGTCTAAATCACTATTTCTCTAGAAAAGAGAGCATAACTATTTGAAAATGACAATTTAACTCCTTGGTAGTTGTTGCAGAGTGCATACTGTATTCTGTAGGCCAAATTCTGCTCTCAGTTACACGAGCAGAAATCTAAGATAACTCCACTGACTTCAGTGGAATTTCTCCATATATAGACCCAGTGTAACTGACAGCAGAACTGAATGATACTGTTATCTATCTATCTATCTATCCTGTATTGATCTTATCAGTCTAATCTCCCCATCCATCCTTTCATAGTTGATGAAGAGAAATATATTCTCTAGAAACTTTAAAGTGCCAGAGCTTTTAAGAATGCCCCATAAGAGAAATCTGTCTATTGAGAAAGCTGCTTTACATGTCAAAGATATTACAGTGTTTCACTTTTGTGTGCTATAGAGAATATCTAAAGGCTTCCAGTGGGATACAATATTCATTCCACTTAAAATGAAAAGCACCTTTGATATTGGAACATATTTATGAAACAGTGAATGTAGAGCTGTGCTTTCAGTTTCACAGTAATCCACGAAAGGATTATACGGAGGTACAAGATAAGTACAAGTACATGAAATAATTTGTGCGTGTACAATAAGAAGAACAGCTAAAGGAAAATTAACTATATTGATTAGTAGCTAACTTTTTTCTTTTTTCAATTTTGACTCAAACGCACAGTTTAGATAGCAAACACTCTCACCTGAATTGTGGTAAATAACGCTTTGATCAAGTAACTAAAGAAAAAACTTCAGCATCATTTCTTTTGTACCTATAGGCACTAGAAGCAAGTGGCTATATTTATTCTCTGACCCACAGATACAAAATAATGAACATTAAAAACAGGGTTAGCAGTGAAGAAAGCACGAGTGGAATCATACATTCTTTTTTTCTTTTGCTGAATAATCCCCTCTCCAAAATCTTAAAAACCACAGCTTTATCTTTTTTCTGTTTGTGAATTATCTATAAACAGACTTATTTTTAAACAAATATATTCATTATCCAAAGTTATTTTACAAATGTTTTATGCACACAAATTTTAGCCTATGGATTGCTCACTGGCTATTAGCCATGACAATTACTTGCTTTGAGTACTAGCTGTTCATAATTCCTTATTTGCATTCTACAGCTGATCTTCTAAGTCACAGGGTATTGGTTCTGCTTCCTGAATTACATGTTTGAAAAATGTATAAATTAAAGAGGGTTTGAAAAAGAAACAACTGGCAGGAACATTTGATCAAATTCCAACAACAATTTAAAACATCCCCATGAGTATTTACAAGAGGTTAGCTCTCCACAAATATTCTAGCAAACAAAAAAAAAATCCTTATTTTAATATTAATGGGGTACAATGGATTAAATGCTGTTTCACAGAAGATCCTTTCACATACAAAAGCAGTGATCCCAGGGGCAACTGTAGAAGTTCTAGAGCAGTCAATCTCAAACTGTGGAACATGAGTTCTGGTTGGTCAGGTGGTACTAGCTTCTCCTCATTTCCAGCTGCCAAATTACATTGAAAGAAACTAAAATATCTTAAAGACTTTGCTAATTTCCTTTTCAATGTTATGCCATCACAAATGGGAGGGGAGCTAACCAAGGAAGATCACTAAGTGGAGGGACATGATGCTGCATAACAGTTTCTCTACTAGGATGTGGTCTACACTAAGAAAGGGCTTAAAAGCTCATGGTCTAGAAACACTTACAGAAATATTTTATATGGATGGAGTGGTGTCTAGAGTCTGTTTAGGGCCCAGTGGGGCATTGTGGCGAAGTTTTGGCAGGCAGCTATCGGTGGGGATTTGCACTGCAGCAGACTAAAATGAATCAGCAGCTGGTGGAGGGGAGCAGGTGAATGAGTCAATTTTCTGAAGGCTGTGATGATTAATCAAAGCGTGTGGAGCAGGTGGAATCATGATTTGCTCTGAGTAGTTATATTTTAAAACGATGTCATTTGGAAGCATATTAGTGGTGGACAAAATGTGCCCTCCCTTACTTTCATTCTCTTTTTTTACTTTTATTTTAAGATATAGTTTTCCATTTTCCTAACTTAGATCAGGTGGCTTGTGCCTATAAATTCCTACACTTCCCAGTGACTCAGTTATCCTTTCAGGAGGCAGCACAGCCTGCCTGTCCCTGTAATGAAACTTTAGTTTGAATAGGCCTGACTTTTTCCTTACTATTTATCTCTTTTTTTCTCCTCTCCCTCTTTTCTCCTTCTCTCTCCCCATGTCTCTTCACTTTCACCAGTTCTCTGCTCTATTCTTTTCCTTAGTTGATTTACCCACCATACATTTTTAATGCCCCTCCCTGTCTTTTTTTCCTGGGCTCATTCCTGTGAGGTGCTGATCTTCTTTTCCAACATGTGGAATCTCTCTATGTCCAATGACTTCAGCAGGAGTTGAGGACTTAAAACACATTGCAGAATTTGGCCCAACTTTTATCTCCTCTTTCCTGTTCCCTGACTCGCACCATATACTTCACCAGAGAGCCCAGTGGGATATAGAGATATATTTGGGATGCAAGGAGTAGGGAAGAAGAGAGGTAGTAATAAGGAGTGAGTGGCTGGATTTGCCTTTCGAGACAGAAGTAGAAGAGAAGTTCTCTGGCCTTGAGCTGTGCTGTGGTGCAGGTACATTGCTCCAGATCATTTCAGAAGCACTAAATCACTTTATAAAAGTTTATGTTTCCAAAAATTAAATGGTACAGATATAAACTGGTAAATAAAGTAGTTCTGTAATAACTCCATATGAAAGAAGATCTTATTATAATGCCGTATATTGTCATTTGTTCCCTTTCAATTTGATAGCAACTGAATGTTATTGCTTTTTAATTTCTATTGATTGTTCCACTAATCTAAGAACATAAGAACATAAGAAAGGCCGTACTGGGTCAGACCAAAGGTCCATCTAGCCCAGTATCTGTCTACCGACAGTGGCCAATGCCAGGTGCCCCAGAGGGAGTGAACCTAACAGGCAATGATCAAGTGATCTCTCTCCTGCCATCCATCTCCATGCTCTAACGAACAGAGGCTAGGGACACCATTCTTACCCATCCTGGCTAATAGCCATTTATGGACTTAGCCACCATGAATTTATCCAGTCCCCTTTTAAACATTGTTATAGTCCTAGCTTTCACAACCTCCTCAGGTAAGGAGTTCCACAAGTTGACTGTGCTAAAATCTGGCCTTTTACAAGTCCACAGTTCATGTGCTACCAGGCTAGCTTGGAGATTCTGCAAGGGTGTGTGTTTGTTTGTTTGTTTAAGTGCAGCATGGTACATGCATACAGTTTAGTTAATGTCTAAAGGTCTGGCTTTGCGCTTTTCGGTAAACGTAGCTAACAATTAACATTTTCTTCTCTAGAACAAAAATGCTAATACAGGAACCAAATACTGAGGGAAACTGAGTGTCGCAGTGTAGGGTACATAGCGCCCTGCAGGTGCCGCCTGAGATAATCTAAGGCCAAATTGTGGCCTGGCTTGTGTAGCCATATAGAGGAATGGGGTGTAAGGTGCCTGTTGCTGCCCTTCATGGGCAACCCATACTGTTGGTAGCAACACAAGGGAGATGCTACATCCCCCTGTGTGTCTGAGCAGGCAGGAGAGAGGAATGGACGAAGTGTTGAGATCCACTGCCCAGCATGCTGGGGAAGTATACAGTAATAGACTTGGCACGGGGTACTTTCCCCCAGCACAAGAGGGAAATTGAGAGGCAGAGAGTGTCATTGAGAGAACAATGCTCAGGGCTTGTAGCAAAGCCAAGATTCAGTCCTCAGAGTGTTCTAAATTTTGTTAGCTTAACTGGGGGGTACTTCCTTTCACGGCTCAGAAAATCCTCACATAGATTTCCATGGACACTATAACCAAACTAATGTAGAATGGATAAGAATAACTAAATAACTTCCTGTTCAGCAATCTGCTACAGGCATACTGGACTTCTGTTTTAATTGAACACAAATCACTTAAGAAGCAGAAACATTCCCTTAAACATTCGCTATTCAAGCGAGAACAAACGTCTCTTTTTGGCTCAGTGGTGTTTTTAAATATCTATTTTCTAGTTCAATTCTGAGCACACAGAACATAAATACGGGCCAAATTCTCTGCTGGTGTAAATGGATGCTGCTCCATTGACTTTAATGCAGTTTTGTCATTTATACTAGCAGAGAACTTAGCCTAGACTAGTGTTATGCTTATAAGAAGCACACGGGCTCTTTTTCAGGGAAAAAGGCAACATGCCGCGTTTATTGAAGATACAACAATTAGCATATGCATTCAATTACACCACACACACACACACACACACACACACACACACAGTCTTGTCAGTCGATGTTATAGTTACCAGTCCAGAGTCCAAATCAATCTAGTGGCCAGCTAGGTTGATCACAGGTAGGGAGGAGCCGGGTTCTGTCGGTCGCGACATGATGCGCTGGGGAAGTCTTGGCAGGACGAACCCAAAGTTTCATGGTAAGGCACCCTGTTTATATAGTGATTTTTCTTTATTGGGACCAATGAGTTTTGCACCATTATGCTGTAATTAATTGTTGTTTGTTTGACGAGTGCTTTTTTTAAAAAAAAATTATTTTGTATTTTGTTTTTTTATTAAGTTTTTTAGGGAGTTATTGCATGCTGGTTTTGATTACTGCTATTTTGTTTTTATTGATAGGTGCCTGTTTTATTTTTAGAGTCATTAATTTACCCTTTTTTGACATTTCACTAGGGGCATGTTGCAGTCTCCTGGTGCCCTTGCATCTGTTTCTGGTTCCTTCCTTGTACAGCTGGCTCAGTGATGGCCTTTACACTTATTTTTTTATACATACATTCCTTATTCACACACAAAACAAAATTAATTTACACAGAACATTTTGAACAGGAACATTAAATTGCAATGCAAAAGAAAAACAATCATTGCATTTTTTTACTTATTTTAAAATGCTAAACCTACAACAAATTGGTGACCTTTAGAGGTCTGTCACTGCCTTGAAATCAGCACAGATATAGATTCTGGCTGATGTATTTTTACCAATGGCCCAATAGGCCATTCCTTTTTGCTATTCAAAAAGGGTGGCTGGCAGGATATGATCAAATCATACACCAATTCATTTAATACATGCTACATTATTATTTTTATGTTTGTATTTTATATAATTTAAAACTAGTGCAGACACTAGATGGAAGAGTCTTCTACAGGGCGCCTATTAAAATTTCGCTATTCAAGTGTGAGCAAACGCTATTCACATTCGCTATTCAAATGAGACCAAATGTCTCGTTTTGGCTCAATGGTGTTTTTAAATATCTATTTTCTAGTTCAATTCTGAGCACACAGAACATAAATATGGGCCAAATTATCTGCTGGTGTAAATGGATGCTGCTTCATTGACTTTAATGCAGTTTTGTCATTTATACTAGCAGAGAACTTATCTAGACTAGTGCAGTCACTAGATGGAAGAGTCTTCTACAGGGTGCCTGTTAAAATTTTTGCAGTGTTACCTTCAGCCTAGTTAGCATTACCAGGATATTCATGGTATTCTTACCATATATATCACAGGATATCTTTAGCATAGTAGAATACTGCAGTCATGTTAATTACTTGGATGGCAATTGAAAGATTGGAATGGTAGCCACTGTACTTGCATAAGGCTATTGTAACATGTGGACAACAGTTAATAGTCACAATGGGCCAAGTTCATCACTACTTAATGCCACTGAAGGAAGGAAAGTTAGAGGCAGTGAAACTCATTCCTCCTACTGCTGCCAATGTCCCATCCCTGCTGTGTTCTGTCCCAACCCCAAATCAACCCCACTGCTATTTCCTACACCAAGCTCAGCTCCAGGGGAAGCACCACGTCAAGATGCAGGAGAGCCAGCAGCCACAGTGTCCTGAAGTGTCTCTTCAGCTGAGTGCTGTCTGGAAGGGTGTGGAAAGAGGTAGGAGAACTGGGAAGTGAGAAAAGAACCTACCCAGCAACTTCCACTCAACACTGACACGTAGAACCTTCAGAATCCCACAAACTAGAGGTATCACTCCAAGCACCATATCAGTCCCCCCGCTAAACCCCCAGAACACCTAGAAACCCCCAGTCATAGCCTGCTATGGGTTCTTGCTGAGATCCAGTTCAACAAAGCTTTGCAGCCACAAAACACTGTGGCATTTGGGTGAGGCCTGGCAAGAAACCATGGGTGCATAAAGTACATTAGCCAGTTCTCTGTGTAGATTATATTGGGATTGGGATAATCAAACTAGTATTAATAATGAAACTAGCTTAAACCTTCACCAAAACCAGAACCCTCTGATTCCCAACATGGTCTGGCACACTTTCTCTCCATCCTCATAATCTTCCAGTTGGCCTCATAGCTTCCTCCTTCCACTAAGACCCTCCAAAACATCCATTTTGAAAGGGCATCCTTTTCACACTGGCTTAAAGTAAGGGGGGGAGGGATAGCTCAGTGGTTTGAGCATTGGCCTGCTAAACCCAGGGTTGTGAGTTCAATCCTTGAGGGGGCCATTTAGGGATTTGGGGCAAAAATCTGTCTGGGGATTGGTCCTCCTTTGAGCAGGGGGTTGGACTAGATGACCTCCTGAGGTCCCTTCCAACCTTGATATTCTATGAATACATTCATTGATAAATATATCACTGCATTAAAAGGTAATAAAATCCAATGAATTAGAAGATATTAATTCAATAGAACTTTTTGCATAAGTACTTTGTATTTGGAAAAATGCAGCACACATTTCAATAGTTGTCAATATTTAGAGAGTGAATGAGATCACCATATATGATGTGCAAATAAAATTTGAGCTTTGGAATGGGAATAAGTATTATACATGCAGTGAAGAAACAGTTCTCTGGAACATGAGGAAGCAGCAGTCAGAAAAGCAAGAAGTTATATTGTCCTAAAAGAAAGTGTCTAGCCTATGAGCAAAACATACAACAGCTATGAAGAACAAAAGAAGATAAACACAAGTTTTAAAAAATGAACACAATTAAAGATGCCAAAATGCTTTGGAAAACTATTGATTGGAAAAGTTGAAGAAAACAACTTGAATTAAAATGAAGTAAATACAGCAGATATTGAAATAACACTGGTCTACAATTTTTGAGAAGTCGTCTGCTTCAGATATAAAATGTGCTATTTATTATGTATTTTGATGTTCTGAATTCAAATATGACAATTAAAACAACTGATTGGCTACTGTTTCTAAGATATTTAAGTTTTTACCTTTTATGTCTATGTATATTGTGTAGATAGTAGAGTTTTAATCATAAATTGTAAACCTAGGTCTTTTCATGTGTTTATGGTTGCTTTACATGATAATATTTCACCTGTCCTGTTTATGTAACACTTTAAAAATCAGCAAAAGGGTTATATAAATAAAATTTATTATGAAACAAAAGGAAAAAACTATTATGTACATAGTTTAGTCCTATTTAGTGTCTACTCGGCGCTTCTTGGCTTGTCTCTTGTATTCATTAAATGGAGCATCTCTTGTCACTGTCCAGCAATAGTCTGCAAGCATTGATGGGCTCCATTTGCCCTGATAGCGTTTCTCCATTGTTGCAATGTCCTGGTGAAATCGCTCGCCGTGCTCGTCGCTCACTGCTCCGCAGTTCGGTGGAAAAAAATCTAGATGAGAGTGCAAAAAATGTATCTTTAGTGACATGTTGCAACCAAGGCTTTTGTATGCCTTGAGGAGGTTTTCCACCAACAACCTGTAGTTGGCTACCTTGTTGTTTCCGAGAAAATTTATTGCCACTAACTGGAAGGCTTTCCATGCCGTCTTTTCCTTGCCACGCAGTGCATGGTCAAATGCATCATCTCGAAGAAGTTTACGAATCTGAGGACCAACAAAGACACCTTCCTTTATCTTAGCTTCACTTAACCTTGGAAATTTTCCACGGAGGTACTTGAAAGCTGCTTGTGTTTTGTCAATGGCCTTGACAAAGTTCTTCATCAGACCCAGCTTGATGTGTAAGGGTGGTAACAAAATCTTCCTTGATTCAACAAGTGGTGGATGCTGAACACTTTTCCTCCCAGGCTCCAATGACTGTCGGAGTGGCCAATCTTTCTTGATGTAGTGGGAATCTCTTGCAAGACTATCCCATTCGCAGAGAAAACAGCAGTACTTTGTGTATCCAGTCTGCAGACCAAGCAAGAGAGCAACAACCTTCAAATCGCCACAAAGCTGCCACTGATGTTGGTCATAGTTTATGCACCTCAAAACTTGTTTCATGTTGTCATAGGTTTCCTTCATATGGACTGCATGACCAACTGGAATTGATGGCAAAACATTGCCATTATGCAGTAAAACAGCTTTAAGACTCGTCTTCGATGAATCAATGAACAGTCTCCACTCATCTGGATCGTGAACGATGTTGAGGGCTGCCATCACACCATCCATGTTGTTGCAGGCTACAAGATCCCCTTCCATGAAGAAGAATGGGACAAGATCCTTTTGACGGTCACGGAACATGGAAACCCTAACATCACCTGCCAGGAGATTCCACTGCTGTAGTCTGGACCCCAACAGCTCTGCCTTACTCTTGGGTAGTTCCAAATCCCAGACAAGGTCATTCAGTTCACCTTGTGTTATGAGGTGTGGTTCAGAGGAGGAGGATGGGAGAAAATGTGGGTCCTGTGACATTGATGGTTCAGGACCAGAAGTTTCATCCTCTTCCTCATCTGACTCAAGTGAGAATGATTCTGGTGCATCAGGAACCGGCAGTCCTTCTCCGTGGGGTACTGGGCGTATAGCTGATGGAATGTTTGGATAATGCACAGTCCACTTTTTCTTCTTTGACACACCTTTCCCAACTGGAGGCACCATGCAGAAGTAAGAATTGCTGGTATGATCTGTTGGCTCTCTCCAAATCATTGGCACTGCAAAAGGCATAGATTTCCTTTTCCTGTTCAACCACTGGCGAAGATTTGTTGCACAAGTGTTGCAGCATATGTGTGGGGCCCACCTCTTGTCCTGATCTCCAATTTTGCAGCCAAAATAAAGGTGATAGGCTTTCTTAACAATAGTGGTTATACTGCGCTTTTGTGATGCAAAAGTCACTTCACCACAAACATAGCAGAAGTTATCTGCACTGTTCACACAAGTACGAGGCATCTCTGCTCACTTTGGCTAAACAGAAATGTGTCTCTTTGCAAAATCAAACACTGACAAATAAGAGAGCACGACACTGTATGATTTCTAGAGCTGATATAGGGCAATTTGTTCAGCAGAGTGATGTAAGCTTCGTTATGATTGCATCATCCATGACTTCTAGGAATAACATGATGCAATTCATATAATGTATGACGCAATACCAGCTTCAGATTGCATCATTCATTGTTTTGCCTAAAAAGCAAGTACTGTCCAAACCCAGTCAGATTTATTCATAGATCCAGTCAAAGATGTATTTTAGTCATTTCTGGTTTAAATTGAGCTCCCTTCCCTTTATAACTCACTTATCCTCCGCCATTCCCAAGTCAAGGGTCGTATATACTGACCCAATAGCATATCTTGAAAACTAGAGCCAATCAACAATTTTAAGCATCATTTTCATTCTCAGTGACCCAGAATTAGTAAAGTTTGACTACATTTATTTCAGAAGCATTTTGGCTGTAGAGCAGTGTAATTTATTCATACTGGTCCTGACAATGCAGAGGTTAGTATCATTCCAACAGTTGTTTCCACTGAGTAGATGATGAAATTAACTGAGATTCTTCACTAAAATAGTAGAAAAAATGAGAATAAAGCTCTGTCAAGATTTAGCTTCTCCCACAAGGACAAAAATCATACACTTGACTAGCTGATAGAGAAGATATATTAAAAATGTTAGAAGGAATGAGGGCATGTAAAATGCAGTGTCATGGCCTCAGTGTGCCATGGGAAATGAAGTCTGGCAGGGGAGCCCATTCATAGAAAAGAATGAGAGCATGAGGCACCCGAATAAACCTCCCATGAGGCTCTATGGCAGCATTTCAGAACTTAATTATTTTGATTTTCACACATTCTGTTTTTTGATGAAAAATTTTCTTCAGCAAGCACACACTTTATGAAACATTTCATTTAGCTGAAGGAACTATTTCCCATCAAACAACAGTTTTGATGAAATTTTTTTGACCAGGACTAATTAACACTCACAACCTGACAAACTGGTATTAAAACACATGCATATTTTCCTCTGAAATTCATTTTCAGTACAACATATCAGTAACACACTATAAGAGACCTTCAGAGTTCACAAGAATTTGATTTAGCTTTGCCTTCAAGTGCCAGAGACTAAGGCAATTTCTGATGACTGTGCCAGGCTGCTTCCACTCTGAGCTATAGTTATGACTCTTATCTCCAGCTGAGACACGCAAAGTGCGATTCACCTGTGCCACTCTACTGACTTTGGGGGAATTACATCAGCATAAAACCGGAGTAATGCAGTGGTGAATCAGGCCCACAGTCTCCTCACTCTTTTTAAGACAACATTTATTTTGTTGAAGAGACACAGACACATCTACAAGTTAATATTTATTTTAAATTTAAAAAATACACTTTTCTAAAATGAATTACAGTCAAGACTCCTGTGGGCGAACTCAACTGGTATAAATTTGTGTGGCTCCACTGACTGTGGAGCTATGCAGATTTACACCAGCTGAGGATTTAGTCTATACATTTAAAACTCACTGTATGATTTTCCAGAAAAAAAATCTATTCTGGGATGAGCTGTGAAGTTCCAGAGGGAATGATTTACTTGGATGGAAATTGGGAGAAATTGGAAATTGGGCTTATAATGCAAAGTTGTTTCATGCTAAAATATGAAGGAACACATTCATAATACTTTACCAAAATCTAACCAGAATTCAATGTCAGAGAGGAGAAATAAAATTAAGGAACCTAGGAAAGTGCCTACTGCTTCAGAAGCAGTAGAAAGAAAAAGATGGATTAAATCTTGATTGTTTCTTTGCAAAGTTCAACACTATGGGGAATATTCTGCTCTCGGATATGGAAGGTAGAGCTTGTTGCATTCTTCACTTTGTATGAACAGCACTCCCTTTAATATTTTATACTATTTCATATCCTTCTATTTTGAAATAAAGCCTTTAAATGAAGATAGTTCAGTAACAGAAAAAAGTATAGTGTTGCAGAAATGACTATAAAAGGAGCAGTATCTGGTTTATAGAACTCACAGAGAGCAGGTACCTCATCTTCAATATATTCTTTCACAAAACAAAACTACAGCAAGTTACTGTGGGCCAGATTCTGACACAGGTTGAGTAACATTTTACTCCATGAGTGTTCACTGAAGTCAATGAGATCATTCATGGAGTAAGATACTATGCAAAGTGAGTAAGAGAATCTGGCTTTATATTAGGACTGCCTAACCCCAATCAGATTGAAAATGATTTATGACAAAGGTATAAATATATGCTTGGCAGTATTTGATTCTGACGAATAATATCAATGTTTATTTTTAAGTATTTTAATTTTTTTATTGATTTAAATTTTTAAAACTGTGCACATTATAGGTTTTAAGCACTTTTTCTATTATTATCTATTCAAATTTTCACTGTTTTGAACTCAAGCATCCTTTTTCTTACTTTGTCTCTCTTTAAATTTCTATTATCATAATTGAAAATTTGTGTACAGTGCAATTGACATTTACTGAGACATTTAGCAATACAAATCTAATCGTTTCAAACCTAGGTATAAAATAAAGGGGCTGGTGCAATTTATTTCTTCTGTGGAGCAAGTGGTGGACCCAGGACAGAATTGTGACTTCTTTTGGTCCTTTTTTAGGTGTCTTAAATTGAAACTGAGCTTTTTTGAGACCTGGCCCTTATTCAGGTGCCTAAATAGGGCTCAAGAGTCTCAAGTATGTCTACACTACATTACAATTACAATTGTAGTGTAGTGTAGACACAGTGCAGGTGTAATTGTAGTGCAGGGCAAGCATACCTGAGGTAGCTTTAATCTCATTAGTATGGGTAACAATAGAAGAAATGGTGGCAGACTTGAGTGCCGGCTAGCAACCTGACTCCAAGCCCATTGAGGACCGTGGGTTACAGATTTGGATTGCTAGCCCATGTTGAAGTCTCTCTTCACTCCACTAACAAGTTTCAAGCTAGCTCAGATACACCTACCCATGCTACAATCACACCTACATTTGTGGAGAGGAGTAGACATACCCAGAGTTCACTTTCCCTGGTCTGTTCCTGCAGCAGCATAGCTATACACCACCACGTACTCGGGGCAGATTGTAACATTCTAAGAGAAACTATCCTAGAGACGTGCCTTGAGTTGTGGGACAGACCTTGAAGAAAGAGTTTGAAAGACTTTGGAACCTAACAGTGTCTCCACGTGGAAGATAGTAACACCTGATAGGAAAGGCATGCGGATAAGCTATTTACGGTTTACAAGATATGTTTTCACAGTGAATTGCAGGAGGAATTGCAGCATAAATCCCCAGTCTGGAGGGAGATGAACACAGTTTCTCAGGAGAAAGGTGAGGGCTAGAGGCCTGAGAACTGTGTGGGGTGCCCTCAGGGATGCCATGAGGGGGCTAGAGGTGAAGTTATCTCAGGAACAGTGGCACCTGGCTCAGCGATGTACTGAGTCAGTGGGAGGTGATGGCTCAACACCTCACAGGACTGGACCCTGAATTAGCACTCAGCTCAAGCCACATACCATAGTAGCAGCATTCCAGTAGGAAAAGAAGCAGCCAAAGCAGGGACAGCTACACTGGTGTGAGACTAGGATAAAACAGCACCCAGCTAGGGCTACTCCTCTCCCCAGCACCCCCTGAACCAAGCATAATGCAGGGGAGATACCCCCTGGGGGCAACAGGACCCTGGCAGTGCCTCCCTTTCTGTCCATCCTACCCCCTCCCAACCAGAGAGGATCCAGCTAGAGACTCAGCCAGTAGGAACAGGAGCAACCAAAGCAGGGACCTCTGGACATTCCAGTGAAAATGGTAGAATGGTTGGACTTTCTGTGCCCTGTGCTGATTGGCTGTTTGTGTCAACCCTCCCAGTCTCTTCACCTCAGCTTCACTCCACACCTGCCCTGACCCCTCACCCCGTTCTGTTCCATTTAGCTGATCCCCTCCTAACTAAACCCATCCAATAAATAAAATAAAGGATGTTACATGATATTTGCCGCTATCACATTGTTCACTCTGCTACTGTGTTCTACACCCTTTCCCCCACCGGTGTCTGGCCCTCATCACTTGTACTCGTACTCAGTTCAAGTTGCCCTGCCAACATGAGGAGGGAAAAGGGCTTTGAACAGGGCTCTACCACCTCTCAGGGGAGTGCATTACCATTGGGTTATAGGATATTCTGAGATGGAGACTCCCTCAGTCTTTCCTGTTGAAGCTGTTCCACTTTGGATTAATAATTTAAAAATGTCACTGGAGACTGGATCTCTTACCTCCCAGAGGAGTGCCCTGATCCCCAGGCTAAGGCATCGTTTTTATGTGTGTTCACGTGCTCTCTCTGGCCCAATGTTAAAGCTGTTGCACTGTGGCTAAATAATAATTAAAGACTCAGTGGGCCAGAGGGCAAACATGGCTAGGGCACTCACCTGGGAGGTGGCAGACCCCTGTTCAGATCTCTTCTCCTCCTCTGGTGAAGGGGGAATCTGAACTGGGGGGGGGTCCAGGTGAGCACCCTCACCACTGGACTAAAAGTTATAGGGAAGATCATCCTTCTCCTCCCCCTGCTTTTGACAAAGGTGCGTAGCACCAAGAGGGTTTGCTGGTGAGAAACCCAAGCACAGGGAGGTGCTTTCCTGCAGCTCGGATTTAAGTGCCCATCCCCAAGAGATGGGAGAGATTTAGCACACACCTCTCAGCTTGGAACCTCCCATTGGCTAGATTAGGCAGGAAGCCACCCAGCATGGTGGCTTTTGCAAATCCTATTCGAAGGCACCGGTCTCTCCCCATTCATTGTATAAGGAGCCTAAGTGCCCAACTCAGACTTTGTGAATTTCAGTGATTTTCTAAGCACCTAAAAGTTAGGCATGGTGACACTCAGCATCACCATGCTTTTGTGTGTTTTTTAAGTGAATATGTTACAGAATCAATCACTGGTCAAACTATCAAAAATAAATACATTAATTAAATACGTTTTTACCCTCAGAACCGAACAATTTAGACTCATAACTAGCTGTGTTGGAATGTGGACCCCAACTTTAGTACACACATACCATTCCTAGTTTACTTTTAATAGTCATCAGGTTTAAAACAAACAAAAGGAAGTACTTCCAGTCAACCTGTGGAATTCATTCCCAGGGGATGTTGTGAAGGCCAAAACTGTACCGGGGCTCAAAAAAGAACTAGATAAGTTCATGGAGGATAGGTCCATCAATGGCTATTAACCAGAAGGGTCAGGGATGGAACCCCAGGCTCTGAGTGTCCCTAGCCTCTGTTTGCTAGAAGCTGGGAAAGGGCGACAGGATGATTTCCTGTTCTGTTCATTCCCTCTGGGGCACCTGGCATTGGCCACTGATTGAAGACAGGATTCTAGGCTAGATGAGCTTTGGTTTGACCCAGTATGGCTATTCTTCTGTTCTTACTTAAAAAAACATACACATTTATAGTTAATATATTTTCAGCAAATCCAACTAGACTCAGGGCTGTTTTATGGCAAATTGGGGCCCAAGGTGCACCCTATATGGGATCATAGGGGACTATGATCCCACACCAAC
The DNA here is from genome assembly GCF_028017835.1 of Emys orbicularis. Lineage (NCBI taxonomy): Eukaryota > Metazoa > Chordata > Testudines > Emydidae > Emys > Emys orbicularis. The sequence continues at coordinate 48,168,985 of NC_088683.1, forward strand.
ACCATTGCCCTGCCCAATGTTGTTCCCCCAATTCCTTGGAGTGGCAGAAGATTTCAGAGTTATTAAAGATGAATGGGGCAGTTCACAACTTTTGGCGCTCTTGCTTCAGACTGTCTGCAGACTCAGAAAACATCAGTTACACTCAGGTCATGTTTTCAAGCTTTTCTTCGCGTAGAATAGAATAGAATTTTCCTGATGTGACTTCAAAAGGCGGGACCCAGTGCATAAATCTATATAGCCTAATGGTTTAATCCAGTCTTAGACAAGGCTATTCATTATCTTTTGTTTTTCTCAGATGGTTTGTTCACTCTGTGTCGCCGCCCAGTTCCTTTTTGTATGACTATCTGAGTCCCATTTACAATTTTGTATTTTTAAATGTCTTTGATCTATGCAGCTTTCCCATCTTCATTCTCCCTTATCTAACTAATCTGCTGGTGTCATGTTGTCTCTTGCTGTTCAGAAGCCAGCTCATTGAAAGGAAAATTGCTCCTCTGATAAACCGATAAGGGCATCTTTTATTTTCTTCTCTTTTTTAATGTCTTTTATTTTTCCAGTTCCATTAATCCAGGAATTAAGTTTTAATTGAAATGATAACATTTTTTAAAAATTGAAAAAAGAACATGCTGAAACATCTCAAAAAGCAAAAAGAACAGGAGTACTTGTGGCACCTTAGAGAGACACAAATTTATTTGAGCATAAGCTTTTTGGGCTACAGCTAGGTTAGAAAGCACAAACACAATACTGAACTCAGGTTTTTTTATCTTTTAAAACAAATCTGTTTCTTAAACCCAGTTCTGCTCTCAGGATTTCCTTTCTGACTATTGCTTATTAACCAAGACACAGTACTGGACTCTAAAGGAAAGCTTCCTATTTTTTAAATCCTCCTGCCTAATTAAGTCAGTGATGGCATTTCAACAGCAGTGAATTGTGATGTCACAGTCACTGGATTGTGACCAGAATCAGTGAGCAAAAGGGGCTTGATTAAAAGAAAGAGAATTTTGACTCACCCTCAGATATTTTAGAAATCAGCAATGGCTGGAAAAAAAAACTATACAGCATGTGATGGGTATTTTTTGTTAAAGTAGGAATTTTAAAAACCAAATCCTAGGGTCTCCAGCCCTTTTTAGCCTCACCTCATCTCTCACAGGTGCTTCATGGTGGTGACCCTTCCTCCAATAAAGAAAAATGGATGTCTGAAACATCTCCTCTGGGGGCTCTCAGTATCTTTTTCAGATATCGACCAGTGGAGGGAACTAAAGCTCTCCCTGGTTCCAAAGTACTTACTTGTTTTGACCGCAGTTCACCCAGGTGATGCAGGAGTTTTGGAGACAAACTCAGGTCTCACATGTGGCAATGCACTAAGTACTGTTTCAGGTTTCTGAAGGGTTGGGTAAAGTGATTTTGTCTTATCTATGTGCTTCTGCTGAGCACAGACAGAGCTGCCAATGCTATGGGTTTTCACCATAAACTGCAGGGCTTTCAGATCCTCCTGTGTCACTGGGGGAAAAGTTATCATTCTACCGGGCAATCCTCATTATCCTACCTCTTGGGGAAGGGCAGCTACCAATCTGTGCAGATAGGGCTGTCCTTAGGGGAAAATGGCACCCTGGGTGAACTTGTATTTTGGCACCCTTTCTTTGACTCCGGATGCATGGGGGTTGGGCGGAAGGAGGGGGGGGGGCAAACAGCCCCTCATATAGTGACCCCTCCCTCTCAGCTTGGCAGTGATGGGGGCAGGAAGGGAGGGTGGAGCTTCCTGCAGCCAGGGGAGGTTCCCAGTGGGTCTGACCTAGCCCTGGGAGCAGCCCATACAAGGGAAGAGGAAGTCCCATCCACCTCCAGCCCAGCTGGGACTAGCATCTAGAGCCCAGAACATGGTAGGAACCCCCAGCCAGGGTCCCCCATCCCTGCTCCTCTCTGGCTCTGGGCCAAGGGCTCGGGAGTTAAAGGAGCCATAGACTGGCTGTGAGTGTGTGGGGGGCGGGTGGGATTGACTACAGCGCTCCCCTGGCAATGGCACCCCAGGCGGTTGTCCACATTGTCCACCCATAAGGCCAGCCCTGTGTGCAGCTGTACATGCTGCTTCCTCTTTCAGCATGTGAAGCAAGCTTTGCCATCCCTCTCCTCTTTGTACACAAAGGGCCAGACCTGTTATTGAAGCACTCAGAACTGTGTTCTCTGAGCTGCCCAGGGGGCTGCTCTTCCCTGCTGGATTTAGTGTTCTTCCCTCTCTGTCTCCTCATGCCCCCTAGCACAGGCCTGAGGAGGTGAAGAACCTCTAGATCTACCCTCTATAGCACCATGGAGCTGCTGCATTTTTCTCAGTAGGGAAGGAAAGCAAGGAGCGGGGCAGGCCCAGGACGCAGAGTGGGGTGCTACAAAGAGATATGTTAGGGAACAAAGGTTCGGGGTGGGGGTGGGGGGCAGGAATCATAATGAATTGATGGAGGGACAGAATTAATTAACTGACATTTGCATTTTGTAACCCTCTCCCACAACACGGAGCAGGAAGAAAATCCCTCACTAAATCAGGCAACTTTATATAAGTGTAAGCAAATGTAAATAGTTACCTTTTTGTCACAAAATGTTATCAGGAACGTGAATACCAGCTTAAAAAAACAGTACCCAGAAGTGCTGAGATACTGTGAGATTCTTACAAATTATCATGAACACTCAACTATGTAAGCAGAAAAATTCTACTTACTTGTCCTTTTATCATGGTGATGTTGATGATAATGAACGAACTATTGATATTTTATATGAATATATATTTTATTTGCCAGAGGTAGCTGGGCAAGTAGAATTTTACAAATCTTTGTGAGATTTGTTCTTTTAGTACAATATTTCCAAACAGGCCGGGAAACAGAACTGCTGCAAAACCTTGTGAAAAAGCCTTTTCTTTTGAGATGTCTGTCCTTGTTTTGTATCCATAAAGATTTGATTAGTCTGGATTGAAGCTCTGGATGGTTAGCTGAACCCAGCTGACCGCTAAAGCTTTTGATGTTTGTCTGTCACTACTTTCAAAGTTCTTAAATCATATATCTCATACAGTACTAAAAAATTCTTAATAGGTCGTGCTACACTATTGCTACCACTATTTCCTCCAGTATGACAGCTAAAAGTTCAATGTAAAATATTATTTAATCATTTATGCAAATTCTGGATGTCAGTAACTGAATAAGGAGTATTGTAATTTGTTCTAGATATTACACGTTTCGTGTAATGTTTTGGGAAACGATTTCTGGGTTTGACTTTTTTGTACAGAGTGGTGAGTTCTCCTAAACTTACTGTCAAAGCTCTGCAGATTGGAGAAACTTCACTAATATTTAAAAACACTGCCCCTTCTACTCCACTGTAACAGAACAAAAAGACAGGAATATTTGCAATGTAAATACAAAAAACAAGTTTCCCCTTTTCTTTCCCTCTCAGCTACATAAAACCACCATCAACACCCTGGGAAAATCATTTCAATGGAGATGAAACTTGTGATTTTTTTTATCCTTTACAACTGGCACCAAAATCTCTTCTCCCCATCATCAACACTGTCTTGTTCAGTGTCTTTCCAAACTATACGAACGCTCTTTCCTGCCATTTTGACCATAACAAAGTGCTTCAGGGTAGGGACAGCAGGAACAGATCAAAGGTGGAAAATACCTACAGTAGCTTCTGGTGAGCAGAAACTTAGGGAGATATTTTGGCTGGATGGAGTTGTTTAAACTCTGACAAACTGTTGGATGAAGTTCAGGAATCAACTTGGCCCATATACACGTTATACTGAAGCATGATTCTAATCTGAATAGTGACTATAAAAATGGCACTGGGGGTTTGTAGCGGGGTGGTTACCCCACTCCTGCCCGAGGGGTTTAAAATAGCCCTGGCAGAGGGCTGGGGCAAAGGGAAAAGCTACTGGGCTGATTGGGGAAGTAGCCACAGCTGGGCCACGCCCCAATCAGGCCCCAGCTTGCCCTGTATAAAGAGGCTGGGAGCCAGGAGCTCAAGAGTCTTTTTCTGCACTCAGAGAGAGAAGGGCCTGGCCCCAGGGAGCTGAGATAGAGTACCTGGGTGGAGCAGGGCTGGGGAGCTCTAGCCTGGAAAGCCCCAGGCTGTGGCCTAGCATTGGCCTAAAAGGTACTGGGGGTTGCAGAGGGCAGCCCAGACGTAGGCCAAGGCAGCAGGTCCAAACCCAACCTTGCCTGTGATGAGTGGCCTATACTGCAGTCTGCCCCAGGGAGCGGGGGCTAGTTGGTGACTGGCAGTGGCCTTATCCTGAGGCAAGGTGGGGATAGTGGGTGGGGGTTCCCCAGGGAGGGGAGACCCAGCATGTGTGGGTATTGCCAGGGGGCAGCACCCAGAGCAAGGGGCACCGGGGTCCTGGGAGGGACATGGGGGCCAATGCAGAGGACAGGCTCTCCAGAGGCTGGAGAGCTAATTCCCTGGATGACCAGCAGGAGGCACCACAGAGGTGAGTCTGCTCCCTTACAGGGTTCAATGTGTCAAAATTAAAAGTGCTCAATTTCCAAGAAAAGGGAGATGAGTAATTCCCAGCCCTGCAAACTTACTCTGTCCTGTAAAGGTCAAGCTGAGTTCTTTACCTCACTTGTAATAAAGATTCTGAAGAGTAAAGGAGGAGCTCAGTGACACCTGTGCAACATCACTACCTACAGATTATGCACGACCCTGTTAGCCTTCAGTACGTAGCTATGAAAGAGAACAGAGTTGGGCCTGCAGAACCTTTTGCTGGGATGATGGATGGCTAGAAAAGAACTCTACTTGACTTTTCAAATGCTAGTTGAAGATTACAGGGGTGGTAGTGAGAAAAAAAAAATCAATTTACTTGTAAACAGAGAAAACTTGATGTGGAAATCATTGACATACTATAAATACAGAACTCTGGTATTCCATTTTGATAGTCACTTTTCATAAATTAACACAGGGCAAGGGTGCAAGCCACCTATCACCCATACTCTTGTATAACAGGCATTTAATTGGTTCCCAGTGCAGGGGTTACAGGGTTCCTTATTGTATAACCCATTAACTGGCACCAGGGTTACAAGGATCCTTACCATATAACCCAAAAATGGGTTAGGCTCTCCTCAACCTACAATTCATCTCTCTGACTCCTAACATCCTCCCTCCAACGAGGGGGCAGAGGGGGCAGCAAGGTGGGGACTGCAGCCTGTGAGGGCCACAAGGTCTGACCCTACCACATGATCCCAAAGCCCAGGCCTTTTACCTCTGGGAACCATCCATTTTATTCTCTGAACCACACTGGAAACTGGCCTCAAGTTGTGGCGAACAGCTCTGCCCCCAGAACCTCAGTTAGGCACTAAAAGCATTGCTACTTAACCCACTGTGGCTTGAAGGTGCTGCAAGGAAAGCAGAAAACTCCCTGGGCCTCTGCCAATTGGTCCATGGGTGGAAAAAATTCCTTCCTGACCCTCTAAATAGGCAATCAGCTAGACCAACAGCATTTGCCAGGCTGGGTTCCCATTCCTAGTTAAGGTGGGTAGGGTGGGCTCCTGGAATGGAGCTGAAAGAGGCTCCATATGGCTCCTGTGGTGGGCTAAATTCTTGGAGCTGGGGAATGCTGTCCAATCAGCACCCGTCTCCCCAAGCTGGCCAATGGGTACCAATGACTCCCAGGGGGAGAAGCTACTTATTGTCCCTTGGTGAGTGTCTCCCTCCCTTGCTACTGGGACCATCCCCATTTTACTGTTGGTCCCATCAACTTCTTCCACCTGTTGGTGCGGGTAGGTGGCATTTGCAACTTACTGATGTTTCTATGATGGTCAAGTCAAAACTTCTATCTCATCATCCCGCAAAATGAAGGTGTTTGAAATTTAAACCAAAAGATGGGCTTGGATCCATCTCTAAATGTCAGTACCAGAGGCACTGTTTTGGAAAGTAGGCAGAACATGATAACAGATGTGACAGGAGATGAAGAAATGAGTCCTAAATAAAACAAATACAGAATATAGGATGGGAATATTCAGGAAAAATATAATTCAGCAATGTTCTTAATAACCATAGCAAAAATGATGAAAAAATATCAATATGCTGTGAAGTTGCACTCATGTCTTTTGGAAGGTCAGTGTTTGCAAGTGACAACTGACTTTCAAGTGAAGCACTTCACTTCTTGTCTCAGTTTTGTTTCCTGAATCAGTAAAGCTAGAATGAGTTGCAAGACAGGAACTAAATCCAGTGTAATAAATTTGATATTAATTATTGTTCACCAGCTCTATTATTTGTTATAATCACCTCCAACTATTACCAAATTATCTATGAACTGATCCTGATTTTCCTATGTAATCAATATTTGTAAATGTTCCCTGAATAGTTTGGATGAAAAATGTTTGACTATGGACTGGTTGTATGTGGTATTATTTCTTCTGTTTATTGGATAACTGAAACATTTTAAACAGGAGAATAACAGATAATGAATAATGCCTTTTATTGGTATGAATTTTCAGATGAACGTTTATTTGGGCTCAAATTTGGTACATGTTCCTGATTTGTGAATGATGTCAGTAACACACATGTCACTTGCCTAAATATTCATGAACGACAACTAGGATAACCCTACAGTTAGTGAAATGAACTCTGTACTTTTACTAGCAGAAATATTCTTGATTGGTTTTACTATTTCATCAGTTCTTGTCAATTAATACCATATTGTAGCTTTAATATTAGCTTCCTAACAAAACACCAGAAAGAGACAAGTTTGAGGTCCACACAATAGAAGTAGTGCCATTCTACTGCAGAGCTGGAGGGACAGGACTTTAGGAGTCCATGCAAGGGGTCCAACTTCTGGAATAGTACCTTTCAGTTCACCTCCACTGCAAGTTGGGAGGCACCATCAATACAGTGGAGGATCAGAATATTAGACCTAGAGGACTGGAATAATAGAAATAGGATGAGTGAAACAGTACAAAGTGCAAGTCATCCACTTATGGATTAATAACAAAAATTTCTGCTATAAGCTGGGGATTCATTAATTGGAAATGACAGGGAAAGAGAGAGACCTGGGTGCATTAGTTGATCACAGGATAACTGTGAGCTACCAATGTAATGTGGCTGTGAAAAAAGTAAATGCAATGTATGTAGGATGTATCAGACAAAGTATTTCCAGTAGAGATAGGGAAGTATTAATGCCATTGTACAAGGCACTGGTAAGACTTCATCTGGAATACTGTGTACAGTTCTGGTCACCTATGGTCAAGAAAGGTGAATTCAAACTGGAATAGGTGCAGAGAAGGGCTATTGGTTGATTAGGGGAATGGAGAACCTATCTTATGAGAGGAGACTAAAGTTGCTTGGCTTGTTTAGCCTAACAAAATGAAGGCTGAGAAGGGATACGAGTGATATCTATAAATATATCAGTGGGGTAAACACCAGGGAAGGGGAAATGGTATTTAAGTTAAATAAAAATGTTGGCACAAGAACAAATGGGTATAAAATGGTCATGAATAAATTTAGGCTGGAAATTAGAAGAAGGTTTCTAACAATCACACAACTGAGCTTCCAGAATATCCTTCCAATAGGAATAGTAGAGGCAAACATCCTAACTAGTTTTAAGATGGATCTTAATATGTTTATGAATGCGATTATATGACAGGCTTGCCTGTGATAGCACAGAACTGAACTCAATGACCAAGGAGTCCCTTGCATTCCTATGTAGCATAGCCTTCTTTGGCTATTAAAAATCCTAATGTGTGCCAACAGGTTAGGGACTTACCCTGGATGGGATAGTGAGTGTAAGATATTATTTATTTGTATTGTAATACTGCCCCAAAGCCCGAATATGGGATCTTGGGCCCACTGTGCTAGACACTGTGGCCTTGACCCAAAGCCTATTGAAGTCAATGGGAATCTTTCTGTTGACTTCAATGGGGTTTGGATCAGGCCCCTGCATATACATATGATGAAAAGATGGTCCCTGCCCCAGAAAATTTACAATCTAAATATATGATGAAAGACAACAGGTGGATGAAAAAAAAAAGACTGGGGGAGCATAACATAACATTAAAATGATTATAGTTAACATAAGCACTGGCTAAAGCACACCAGCTTTCAGCCTTTGTCAAGTGTTTTGAAGGCATCATGGCAGAAGAGAGTTTTAGGGACAAATTAAAGAAGGACAATTTAGTGGTTTTTCAGATGCTTATGGGGGAAGCATGGGAGAAAGCACAAAGGTGTTTGAGGAAAAACTGGACTAAGGGACACACAAGGCTCAGGGCCTGATCTGACATTGTTGGCAGAGTGGAAATGGAAGTCAATGGCTTGATAGCATGCAAGAGAAGATAAGAGTAGAGTGTGGTTAACTATGATAGGTATTAATCTGGTGAACTGGTGTTTTGTCCCAAAAAGGTCTGGGATGACTAATATAGCTCAACATGTTAGTGAGCTAAGGATGCTGCACCATCTGAAGATACAAGGAATATTCAAGTTTAAAAGGAGGGGAAATAATCCATTATTCAAAACAAAGATATTTCTACCTTGTCTGCATATAGGATCACAGAGTTAACATCTTTAAAAGTCTGTACAATAACTCTAGTAAAGACAGAAAGCAAAGGAGAACTCTAGAGACACTTAAACTTGGCCTGCTCCAGTGCACATTCCCTCCATCCCCAAGTGTTAAAGTGTGGAGATGTGAGTCAATGAACTAAGTTCGTTATAGTAGAATTACCTGTACTTTAAGAATGTTCCTACTTTGCCCCAATTTCAATTATATATGTCTTAAAGGTAGTGATAATTACTTAGAACTGGTAAGGTTGATAACATATTGTCCTGAGTTATAAACAAGAAATATGATAAATGAAAAGATGCCCCCAAACACATTATTTTAGGCAGTGTGGCCTGGACCAAATAAATATGCAACACTATTTTCATAAATGATGCTCATTTTAATAAAGGTGATAGCATAACTCAAATCAATCCAATTGTGTTATTTTTTTTCCTTATGGACATTGGGAAGTAGTTTTATGCTAATCCTCATTTCATATGTTATGCATTTATAAATAGTACTGATGCTTGGGGAACACAGAATTAGCTTGTGAATGTGCTAATATATTGGATAAAATAAAACTTCTTTACAATAACATTAAAATTTTGATTGAAACAGACTTTGAAAAGCAAGAACTTTAATATTTTGCAATGCCACTGTTTCCTTAAGTGATCCCATTTGCCTAGCGATTTCCGAGGTCTCCATTTAGGTCATCTTTATGCATAAAACATAACATAGGTTGCATTAACTATGCCCAATGATTGATTATGATTTCCTTGAATATGTAAGTTTATATTGAGTATAACATTATGGTTATGCAGTCTGTTGTAAACTATTTCATTTTTAGATGAATGCTATAATATTAAAACAACAAACACAAAAAGATAAATAAGCTTGTGTTTATCATCACCATGTCCTTTTACAGACAACTAAGAGATATGGGGATTAATCTTGGCTCTATTGATCTCAATGGGAGATTTCACTTGTGGTATCTTCTCCTATGAGCTGACAATTTTAAAATGGGATTTTACTCTAAGAAGTGACATAAAAATGGCATCATGGGATTCCAAGTATATTGTCAGTGATTTCCATACTAAATATCCCCAGTTGACAAAGAGACAATCTGGATTCTTCCCTTCTCATGCATCATCACCAGTAATTAAGGTTCTGGACTGATGGCAAAGTATGCCCTCAATGATACCTGTGCATATCTATTGTCTTCCATGAGTTTGAGTATCTGTAACTGACTGGAAGTTATTAAACAATTATGTTGATGATGAAAAGGAATAGAATCCAGTTCATTCTATATTAGCTGTATTTGCTCCGCAAGCAGATGTGACTCTGACTACAGACAAGAAACACTTGTTGGGAAAAGGGAAAAAAAATCCAAGGCCCACTTATTGATAGTACTGCTGAGTACTAGGGACACATTATTTTCGACAACACTACATAATAGGCTTAAGGTATTTTCCTTAGGTATCAAGCACAACACTTTTAAAGCATTAGACTTTTTAGGTGACCAGTAGATATTTTTTGTTGAATTTACAGAACCCCAGCTTGCGGTTATTACAGTCATACCCATTAATAATTCCTGGGGACTCTGATGTTGAAATTAAATTATCCTTTCCCTTTGCCATGCTGTACCTGGAAGAAAACCCATGTTAAATACACAAGTTCAAAATGAGGGGAACGGTAGCTGAATAGCATTCTTTCTTGCCCCTCAAAGTAACCAAATGCAACTGGGGTTCTGCAGAAAATGAGAATGTGGCCATTCCAGAGGGTGAAGATGTAAAGGATAACAACTGCTCTAGTTGGCATGTCCCCTGACCAAACTGGTGCATTTTGAGTGGAATTCCTATTTGTGAAAGATTATCCTGCTCCTTGGAGCATTAACTGCTCATCTGGGTTCAAGTCACCACTACCTTGGAAAGGGTAGGAATGTAAAGTGGTAGACCGAAGGGTCAATGGCAAAATTGTATATTTTCTCCCCTTTTGTGTGGGCAAGGGTTGATATAGCCCTTGGGAGGAGGGGAAGAAGGGTATCTACTTGGAGGGTATGGCAACTCTAGGTCAAATGGTTATGCTGCCTTTTAAATAACTGAGTCCTAAAACATTAGTGTAGGAAACTGCTTGCTGATTTTTTTAAATTAAATATTTTGTAAAAACCTCTTGTTTTTCTATTAAGTTTTTATTCCAGTACAACCATCCAAACCATCTCTACTGTACATTCCCCCAAACATCAGGACTAAATGGCTTTAAACAATCCATTTGCAATGGAAAGCTTATGGCCAGTCATTCTTTGCCCAGAGGAAAGGTGCTTTGACAAGTGACCCTGAATTTCTTCCAGTGACAAATGTAGAAAAAAGAACTGGCCCTTGCCCAGCTGTCAGGCTTTGATTCAGGGATGAGGACTTTTCAAGGCAGGAGTTATCTATCAAAAAGGCAGCCATACGCTCAGGGAAATATATCTGATCTAAACCTGATAGTGTGTGAAATCAAAGGTTGTGAATGGCTACTCAAGGGAGTCCAAATACATTTCTATGGTGTTGCAGTACAAACGGTCTTGGTAATGGGTTGTGGCAGGACAAAGGGCAAAAGAATTAAATACCAAGATCTAACACATGTTAGCAATCTCTGATCGAAGAAGTTTAAGATGGCACATTTGACATCATGCAAATGATCACTATAACATTTTCTGCGTTAAGCTACTGACTATCATTTTACTTTTGTCTGCATCTGTCAATGTATTTGATGGAAAGAATTCATCCAAGAAATACCAGGAGGATATTAAGACTGTCAGTATTATTCTGGCTTAAATTGCTTCTTTTCTCACCTACTTTAATATTTTGGGGGGCTGGTTCACATGTAATAGATGCAGTCAGCCAGGAAGCAAGTTAAATTATTACAAGTATTTGGCTTCTGATTTTGCTTTGTGAACTGAAGAGATTTAAATAGAATATCATCTATCCAGTAATGTCTTCACAAAGATGAATGAAACATAACACAGTTAATGGGTATTCTGTGTATGTTTACTTCATCAGTCTTCTTGATATGAACTTAAGCAAACACCAGCTTAAACCTCAAAACATTGTTAGATTGGGTTTGAAATAGGTTTCATATGCTAAATATTTTATTAATTGCTAGTGGTACCTTTTGAGCATAATATTTTTTGTGAGTTTTGAGATCCCCGTTCACTTAATTCTGTACCAGAAATGACAATTTTGCAAGCATTTAGTCCTTATCAAGGGCTAATCCATTTTTGCATATGATAAAAAAGGTTTTATAAAATGTCCAAAGTATCAGTTGATTATGTGTGAAGTAAATGCTTTTCATATCATTTTTTATTTCCTGTTGGCTTCCATGATAAGCATAGAGTGGCCAGCCTTAAAAATATATCAGTTTTGCATAAGGTGAATAGATCAAAATACCTCAGTAATAGCAATATTGCCTATACATTCCTATGCTTACTATAGGAAAAACGTCAGGAATACTGCAAATACGGAGGTAACAACTTAGTATTAATATTAATTGAATGGGTAATATTTAATAATACTTAATATTAACATTGAGCTTATTTTTTAGGAACTTGCACGAATAACCTCTATTTGTTGACCTTCCTGGCATGCTGCAAAAGGCATATTTGATATGGTTATTGGAGAGGGCTGAGGGAATCTGTCCCAGAATGATGAAGGAATGGAGGTTTTGTAGATAGCTGGCTGAGTTCCTGTTTTAAATGGTTACTATCATACTGTTGAAATTATATTTATTGGGTTGTTGCAACATCCAATGATGATAGAGTACGTACAGCCTTGGATAAGTGTCTTTTTATTATTTTAAATGTAATGAAATAAATAAATAGTAACCTATGGCAATTGGAAGTTTAAGGATGACCACAGTAATATGGATGCTATTTTTAAAAATCTCTTTATTTTCACTAGAGTATTGAATATGAGGATTTCCATCAAAATAGTTCCAATATTAATATACTGAATGTGAGGGACTTAAGGTAATGGAGTACAGAATTAATTTGTAATGTTTTTTCCTATGTAATATCTTAGAAAAGCTTAGCATATTAATGGATGGATGGAATTTTACAGGGAGTAATTCAAGCGGTGGAATATTGCTAATATGCAAAATCACAGCCAGAAAATGTCCTCTGCCACAGTTAAGAAAAAGCTGATACAAAACAAGACTATTGTTCAATTTTTTTCTTTTTACATTATCATTTGAAATCAATTGATAATAGTGAGATTCCTGGCTTAGGGTCTGATCCTGCTCCCATTGATGTACATGGTAAAAACACTGTGGTGGACTCACCCTTGCTACCCTAAGTAAGTACAATTGCACACTTTCTGCTGCTGGTGATTTATGCCCTGATTTGTTGTGTAGGGGGATATTAATTCTGGCAAGTTGGGTCAAGTTCATCAGTGATATAAAAGGAAATACAACCTAGATGGAGCGACTATGAGGTGGGTGCATAACTGGTTGGAAAATCATTCCCAGAAAGTAGTTATCAGTGGTTCACAGTCAAACTGGAAGGGCATGACGAGTGGGGTCCCACAGGGATCAGTTCTGGGTCTGGTCCTGTTCAATGTCTTCATCAGTGATTTAGATAATGGCATAGAGAGTTCACTTATAAAGTTTGCAGATGATATCACATCTGGGAGAGGTTGCAAGTCCTTTGGAGGACAGGATTAAAATTCAAAATGATCTGGACAACTAGAGAAATGGTCTGAAGTAAATAGGATGAAATTCAATAAGGACAAATGCAAAGTACTCCACTTAGGAAGGAACAACCAGTTGCACACATACAAAATGGGAAATGACCGCTTAGGATAGAATACTGCAGAAAGGGATCTGCGGGACATAGTGAATCACAAGCTAAATATGAGTCAACAGTGTAACACTTGCAAAAAAAGCAAACATAATTCTGGGATGTATTAGCAGGAGTATTGTAAGCAAGACATGAGAAGTTATTCTTCTGCTCTACTCTGCACTGATTAGGTCTCAACTGGAGTATTGTGTCCAGTTCTGGGTGCCACATTTCAGGAAAGAAGTAGACAAATTGGAGAAAGTCTGGAGAAGCTCAACAAAAGATCAAAGGTCTAGAAAACATGACCTATGAGGGAAGATTGGAAAAAAAAAAAAAAGGGGGTCTCTTAAGTCTGGAGAAGAGGAGAGTGAGAGGGGACAAGATAACAGTTTTCAAGTACATAAAAGGTTGTTAAAAGGAGAAGGGAGAAAAATTGTTCTCCTTGACCTCTGAGGATGGGACAAGAAGCAAGGGGCTTAAACTGCAGCAAGGGAGTTTTAGGTTGGACATTAGGAAAAACTTCCTAATTGTCAGGGTAGTTAAGCACTAGAATAAATTGCTAGGGGGGCTGTGGAATCTTCATCATTGGAGATTTTCAAGAGCGGGTTAGACAAACACCTGTCAGGGATGGTCCTGCCTTGAGTGTAGGGGACAGGACTAGGTGACCTCTTGGGGTCCCTTCCAGTCCTACGATTCTCTGATTTTCTGTGCCTCTGCTTTCCCTCACACCTTTTTTCTGTCTTGTAATTAGATTGTAAGCTCTAAGTGTTTTGTACAGTGCCTGGCACAATTTGACCATGATCACAGTTGGGGCTGCTAGCTGCTGTTGCAGAACTAGTAATAATAATGTGAGTGAATCACTGTAAGCCAGTGTGAATGTTAGCCGCTTTTCCTGCTACAACCCTGCCATTCTGCTGCCCCCTTGGCAAATTATTTTCTTAGGTACAGTTTGTGTAATTTAGACAAAGCCCTGAGTAAGGGTGATGTGCAGATAACTCTCCTTCAGGAACACACAATCCTCTTGGAGCTCCTAATTGCACAGTGGTGGGTGCATGATGTACATTAGAATCATAGAAATGTAGGACTGGATGGGACATCAAGAGATCATCTGCACTGAGGCAGAGCCAAGTATATCTGCACCATCCCTGACAGGTGTTTGTTCAACAACTTCTTTGAAACCTCCCATGAAGGGGATTCCACAACTCTCTTGGAAGCCTATTCCAGTATTTAATTAGCCTGATAGCTAAAAAAAATTCCTAATATCTAACCTAAATCTCCCTTGCTGTAGTTTAAGCCAATAACTTCTTGCCATATCTTCAGTGGACATTGAGAACAACTGGTCTCCATCCTCTTTATACCAGCCCTTAATATAGTTGAAGAGAGTTATCAGGTCCCCCTCAATCTTTTCTTCTTGAGATTAAACACACTCAGTTTTTTTAACCTTTGCTCATAGATCAGGTTTTCTAAACCTTTGATCATTTTTGTTGCTCTTCTCTAGACTCATTCCAATTTGTCCACATCTGTCTTGAAGTGTGGTGCCCAGAAATTGATACGGTGCTGCAGCTGAGGCCTCAACAAGACTGAATAGATTGGGACAGTTACCTTCCATGCCTTACATACAACACTCCTGTTAATACACCCCAGAATGGTATTAGCCTTTTTTGCAACTGCATCACATTGTTGACTCATAATCAATTTGAGATCCACTGTAACCCTGAGATCCTTTTCAGCAGTATATAACAGCCTAGTCAGTTATTCCCCGTTTTGTATTTGTATATTTCATTTTTCCTTCCTAAGGGCTGGTCCACACTAACCCCCCAGTTCGAACTAAGATACGCAACTTCAGCTACGTGAATAACATAGCTGAAGTCGAAGTACCTTAGTTCGAACTACAAGGTACTTACCGCGGGTCCACACGTGGCAGGCAGGCTCCCCCGTCGACTCCGCGTACTCCTCTCGCGGAGCAGGAGTACCGGCGTCGACGGCGAGCACTTCCGGGATCGATTTATCGCGTTTAGACAAGACGCGATAAATCGATCCCAGAAGATCGATTGCTTACCTCCGAACCCAGAGGTAAGTATAGACGTACCCCCAGTGTAGTACTTTGCTCGACTTTAATGAATTTCATCTTACTGATTTTAGACCAATTTTGCAATTTGTCAGCATAATTTTGAATTCTAATCCTGCCCTCCAAAGTGCTTGCAACCTCTCCCAGCTTTTATATCTACATATTTTACATGCTAACTCTCCATGCCATTATCCAAGGCATTAGGATAATAATGCAGTGTGATTGCCTCTTTGTGCCCAGCTAGTTCAGATGGTTGATGAAAGAGCCATGACCTCACCTTTCCCCATTGCCCTTGGGATCATTGGCATCCCCTGGTGTACTAGGAAGGAACAATCAATCCATGTGCTCTATTTAGGATAGGGAACACAATTTTATCTGCCCTTTTCTTGGTGCCCACCTAGCACTCCCCACTTCCTTCAGCTCATCCACGCAAGCACAAGAAACAATCTAACTTATAATGTTTCCAAATATTTTCCTGCAATATGTTCGCTCCTCAGTTTTCAAAAGCATTCTGATTTTGCTAAAATGCATTTTGAAGGTGTCTGACTGCTGAATAATCCTGGTCACATGTTTGTAGGGCCTATGGAATGGTCCATTACAAAAGTTCTGCATGATTGTTGCCTAAGAAAATGCACATAAGCAAAACAATAACAAAAATACAGTGACTACTAACTTAAAATAAATCAAAGGCTGTAGAACTGTTGTATAAGATTCTTGGGAATGTGTCTTAAGAGCGTGTTAGAGAATTGTGTATGGTGGCACAAATACCAGTGTCATCTTGATGATGATGATGATGATTCACATAGATCATATGTACATATATCATAGAAATTAACCTGAAGGAGATTTCATTTAACTTAAACAATGAACGCTAAGTCTTTTGTCATGCCGTAATGATGACTTCTGTCCTAAAGATCCTGAACGTGTTACCATAGTAGCCTACCGCTCTATGCTATTAATATAGTGGAAATAAGGAGCTTGTAGTAAGACTCGTAAAATAGAAAACATGCTGTACCTAAATATCAGCATAATTGTATTATTAATATAAAATGTTTTTAGTTACTAAACCATTTTCAGACTTCTAATTTAAGCTGTACACTGAACCTAACACAATTCCTTTTTCTGCAAATACCATTCTTGCTCAAGACTAGTACAGTACAAAACATTCACAGATCAATTTGAAAACAAAATGCAAGGTTTCTGCTTTTTATTTGTTTTAATTATCTGAGATGCTCAGGTTTCTTATTCTAGAAAAGGCCAATTTGAAGGTTCATTTTCATGCATGATTGATGGGTTTTGAGTGAGAAATAAACCCTACTTTTGAAATTTCAATATTTTCTTATAGCAAGACATTTTTGCATTAAAACATGCATAATACCAAATTGTTATATGATCTGATATGTTAAAACCACCAGCTCATGAACATTTCAATAAAACACATTGTTGAGATCATATAATGGCTCACAATATGATTGCAAATAATTTTGTCACAAATTTCCTGAAAAAAATTAATATTTTTTTGCACCTGTAATTCTGTCTGTATGCCTAGATTTTAATACTTTGCTCATCACTATAGTATGTCATAAAATGAGTGAGATTAGTGGTACCCAAAATATGGGTTATAGGGTCATAGAGTTGTTATCTAAGTGTAAGGGTTAATATTTAATTTTACTGCTTACTGCATCACCTGCTGTATGATGCCATATCTCTTTTTCTGTACTGTATTATCATTCATGGACATATAGCTCTGGAAGGAGATACCGTACTATCAGAAATATGATTTCAGCAATCAAGTCATTGATTTGCTTTGCCTTGAAACATGTTTCCAGGAATTCCCACCTTTCAGACAGAGTGTTTCTGGGAATTAAATTACAAAGCATTTAGTCAAACAGGCATATGTGACAAAGGGTGGAGTAAGTACCCAAGAGCAATGGATATTTTTCCCCATGATTATACTCAATGTTCTAGTGTGGAGAAGATGTTGTAACTCTGTTTGCAAATAAGCACAACTGGCGCATCTTCAAGCTCACTTCTAAAGTATATATAAACCAGTTTATTAATCTATTGTGAATTATACAACAAGAACAGAAAATACAGCACTTAGAACAGACTTATTTTAAATGAAGATACCAGAGTCTCAAGAGTCTATGACCAGAGACCAGAAGAATGCACACATTGCCTGATTCCATTCACTAATATGTCTGACTGTTTGCACAGGGATGTTTTTCTCTGACTATTACCGAGAGTGAATCATATGTGGCATCCAGACTCTCAGAAACCATGGAGTTTAGCAGCTGGCAACACTGAATGTATCCACTTAATATTTTGGATGGTGAAGGAAAACATTAAGATTATTTTTCCTGTGGTCAGGTTTACTTCTTATCCTTTCTGTATTCACTTCAGTCTTGTTTTTTCCTTAATATTTTCCCTTCCAAATGTCTAACAAATGTATTTCATTCTGCTGCTCTTGTATGTAATTATTTCTAACACTGGTATTTTGCATAAAAATCTTCTTATATTTTTTCTTTGCATTGTATTCTGCTTTTTAAAATCACAATTCTTTCTTGGTTGCTATGTGATCATACTGTGCTGTTCCTAATTTATGTCTCTTGCATTACTTCTGTATTCTTTTAAATTTAATACCCTGCCACTGTGCTTCTGAAACACTTTATCCTGAAATAACATTACAAAAATGCTAGAGAGAACATCTTTCATTCTCTTGGAGATGCTGTTTGGTACTTTACCTTAAAACGTGCATCAGTTTCTTAATATAGCCCGTATAGTTAGCAGCTTAGCTCATCACTATAGTATGCTGCAAAAAGCTGCATTAATACAACATTATGGTTATGAATGTAAAGGGACAAAAGTTAGGAAATATAAAAAGATAAGCTCCCCCACAGTAAAATAATAGAATCATAGAACAATGGGAATGTAGGGCCTGCAAGAGAGGTCATCAAGTCTAGCCACTTGCACTCAGGCAGGACCAAGTAAACGTAGACCATCCCTGACAGGTGTTTGTCTAGCCTGTTCTTAAAAACCTCTAATGGTGGGGATTCCACAACCTCCCTGGGAGGCCAATTCCAGAACTTAACTACCCTTATAGTTAGAAAGTGTTTCCTAATATCTAACCTTAACCTCCTGTGCTTCAGAATATGATAATTATTTCTTGTCCTACCTTCAATGGAGATGTAGAACAATTAATAGTCCTCTTTATAACAGCCCTTAATATATTTGAAGACTGATATCAGGTCCCCACTCAGTCTTCTTTTCTATGTGTCGGCATCCCCTATTAGAGGAACCTCTAAACTTAATTGGAAGTGTTCCAGTTGGGAAGACCATGAGTGTTGCTTCCAGCCTTGGAGACTGTAATGGCATGCTAAACTGTATTATACTATTCAGACACTAGTGGTTCTGTGTATAACATATTTTATTTTAACGAACCTTCGCCAGACCTACCAGAGGATTAAAAGATTTTATGATGAACACTTTATAGCCAATCCATATGTAGTATAGGAACATGACATGGTTTTGATAGTGGGATTAGTGATAGAGGGGAACAGAAACAGAAGGAAAACAGCAACAAAGATTACAAATAAAAGGAACAATGAAACGTTGCAGGATCTCATCAACATGCCACTCTTCAATGCCCCAGGGAACTTCAGTTTTGACAAAGTTTCACCATGGACAGACTAGAAGAAGTATTTTGCAAGATTTTTAATTGCAAACAAGCTCCACAAAAAACTAGATAACTTCTTTAATTTAATATACTATGGGGAAGCAAGCAGAATATATCTTTACATCCTTTGACTTTACTGAAGCCAGCCACAAAGATGAGTATGAAAGGGTTCTAACTATATTTGATGCATACTTCATACCTCAGAGGAATGTGGTTATGAAAGACATGTTTACTTCAGAGAATTCAAGAACCAGGGGGAAACGTTGAATGTTATGCAAGAGCTCTGCATACATTGGCTGAAAACTGTGATTTTAGGATTACAAAACATGAAAATATCAGAGGCAGGCTGGTTATTAGGTTAACAGATACAAATTTTTCGCAGCAGCTACAACTGAAAACATACTTAACCCTAGACTCAGCTATTCAAATAGCAAAGCAGTCTGAGTTGGTGAGACAGCAGAACCAAGAGCAACTTATCAAATTTGAAAAAGAAGAACCTAGCTTGGAAGCAGTAAATAGACTCAGCATGACTGTTAAAAGTCATTATCATAAGACACCTGAGGCTAAAAGGGACAAATTCCAGCTTACATGTCCAAGGTGTGGAAAAAGCCATATCTCAAAAGAAGATGCATGTCCAGCCAGAGGAAAAAAGGTGTAATAAATGCACAAAATATGGCCATTGTGGAGCTGTTTGCTGCCCCAAAAGAATCAGGGAGTTGCCTTATATTGCAGACAATCAAAAACCATTGTTTCTGGGATCTATCACTTGTCATGACACAGAACCTGTTTGGAGACTGAAATTGAATATTCATGGCAAGACTTTTGATTTTAAAATTGACTCAGGAGCTGATGTCACTGATCTCAGAAGTGACTTAAACTTACCTTCAACCCTGAAGACACCTGACGCAGCTTTGACTAGCCTTGGACAATTCTGAACTGCATGGACGAGTTCACCACATAAACCACTTACAAAGACAAAAGCTATGCATTCAGAGTGCATCTGATCAAAGGATCGAAGACCAACAACCTTCTCAGTTACAGTGTGGCAGCCATGATGGGCCTAGTGAGAAAGGTGGAAGAACTTGATGGAGGATTTGATGATACTGGGCTTTTGAAGCATGATCCAGTACAAATCAGTTAAAAGACAACGCTGAACCACACATTGTATAAACATCTCTCCCATACAGACCTTGGAAGAGACTAGCTGCTGATTTATGTGAATTCAGAGGACATGATTACCTGGTCATAGTGGACTATTTTTCCTAGTATGTAGAAATCATATACTTGAAAGACATAACATGTTGCAGTGTTATCGAGAAACTGAAGTGCACTTTTGATCATTTCAGTATTCCAGAACAACTTGTGATGGGCAATGCACCACAATTCACTGCAGCAGAATTTAAGTCATTCCAAACAAAATACGATTTTGATCATATTATTAGCAGCCCACATTAACCACAAGTGAGTGGAGAGGCTGAGAGAACTGTACAGACAGCCAAGAAAACCCTACAGCAGGAAGATCCATTCCTTACTCTTCTGAGTTACAAATCATCACCAACGCAGCTACTGGATATAGTCCAGCACAACTGGAGAGATAACTCAGAACTACTACTCCAATTTTGGAAAAAAATCTATCTCCAAAATAGCCAGATATAAAGTGAGCAGCCAAATTGGATAAAAAGGCTTAAACAGCTTATGAACACTTTAACAACAGACATCACTCAGAGAACTGCCAGGTCTAGAACCTGGTGACCACGTTCATGTCAAATTGGATGGAGAAAAAGGATGGCCAACTCCAGCTGTCATAAAGAAAAGAATTCAGTGCCCACATCATATGTGATTGAGACCAACAGAGGAGAGTTCAGTAGAAACTGTTGACATCTACAGTTTGTTCCTCAGAAATAACAATCAACAGAACAAACTCCACAGATGGTGGCTATAGAACAACAAGAAGACTCAAAGATTCCAAAGCAACCAAAGACAGTTGTTGCAACTAATGGACAGCCAGATGGCCAAGTTGTTATGAATTTAGGTTATGTAATTAGAACACCAATATGATTCAGAGACACTTAACAGACTGATACATACTGAACTTCAAAGACAGTGTGATTAATGTAAATATTGTAAACTTAAACGGGAAGATGTAATGTAATGTTAAACTGTATTATACTATTCAGCCATTAGGTGGCACTATATGTAAAATGCCTTATTTAAGCTAACCTCAGTCAGGGATGTCAGAGCATTAAATGATCTTATGATGAACACACCTGATGTGTTCATCTTGCTTAGAAGTAAGCTCTGTAGCCAGTCCATAGCTGGCACAAGAGCATGACAAACACTACAACTCCCCTGATACCTTGGAGAAGGGAATCTGCCACTTCCAGGAATTAGAAGAGACTAGTTCTGGCAGCAGAGGCACTATGTGGTGGATTCCATTTTGTGGGGACTTAAAAAAAAAAAAAAAAAAAAAGGGTAGCTGCTGAGTAGCTGGGAGTTGTGTCTGAGCTCTGTCCAAGCAGGACACCAGTCTGCTGCTTTGGTGCCCTGTTCTGACTTGGGAACTGAGACTGTGTTACCAACTAGGGAGATTGCTTTGTGGAGCTCAGTCTGAGCCAGGACCTACTGGTATGTTGCTGCTAGAAAGCCAGGAGCTACCGTTGAGAACCTGCTGGGGCTTCAGTCAATCAGGGAGCTGAGGCAGCTATTGCTGGACTTCATCAGAGCCAGGTCAAAGACTCTGCTGTGACCAGAACTGACTGACTGTTGGCATGCTGTGAAGGCAGTATGAGAAACCATCACCTTTTTGTTTGGTAAAATGCTTTCAAGGGAAGGGGGATAGTGAAGAGACTTGACATGGTTTTCTTGAGTCGGAAGAGAAAAAATGGTCTCATTGTTTAACCAGGATCCAGGGTTACTGACCTGTGGTTATAACAACTCCCATCTTCAGGGGGGTTGTGCAGCTTGGATTGATCCCAAGTTAGAATCACTCTGCCCCTTGTTGACTTGTCTGGGCAGCTTTCTAGGACCAACAGAGTGCTGGCCCCAGCTTCAAGTTCTTCAGGTGCCCCAACACAAGTTTCTAGAACTTTGAAATGAAGAGGAGTGCACGCTCAGGGGTGGGGGAAATGGTGCCAGTGTAAATATAAAGTGCATTTATTAATTTGATTTATTGAAGTGCCCCCTACTGACTTAAAGTGGTTGTGACATTTTAATTAATCTCAGTCTGTTATATTTGTGTGTGTTAAGTAAAGATGGGTTAACTCTAATCTGAGTGTGTTGTTTGTATAGAGGTTATACTTTGGAGTTAGACCCATTGCATAGATTAACTCAGGTTTATTCCTGGTGGCCCCCCAGGCATGCTAGTGTGTGTGTGTACAGGGCCCAGCCAGGTGGAGGTACCACCAAGATTAATTTCCTTGTTAGTAAACAGACTGTAGCAGAGGGATGGATAGAGGATTCCCACCTATCCAACATCACCACTGGGATACTCAGGATCTCCTTTACTGTTGACAACATCGGGCATCCTGGCATACAGGTGAATGTTGCCTGGTGCCGAGTTACCCAGGGAGGGAAGGGGGGGGAGGGTTACATCAAGATTCAACATGCTCATTTTTTGTTAACCTTTCCTCATAGGTCAGGTTTTCTAAACTTTTTATCATTATTGTTTCTCTTTCCAATTTGTCCTCATCTGTCTTGAAGTGTGGTGCCCAGAAATTGATACAGTGCTGCACCTGAGGCCTCAACAAGACTGAGTAGATCAGGACAGTTACCTTCCATGCCTTACGTACAACACTCCCATTAATACACCCCAGAATGGCATTAGCCTTTTTTGCAACTGAATCACGTTGTTGACTCATAGTCAATTTGAGATCCACTGTAACCCCCAGATCCTTAGCAGCAGTACTACCGCCTAACCAGTTATTACCCATTTTGTAGCTGTGCATTTGATTTTTTTTTTTCTTCCTTTAGGTTTGGCATGATTTGTTATTGAGAGATTAATTAATTCATTCACTTTGCACATATATAATATTTGTGATTTAACAGTCTAATAAACAATTCTGTGCGCTTTTATAGCCCCTTCTGGGGAGGATCTCAAAGCCTTTTATGGCACAACCATGAATGAGTTAGAAGCAAAGCCTGTTGCCACTGAAGACAATGGAAGTTTTGACATTGACTTCAGTGGAGCAGATTTGGGCCCATAAGCCTCACAACATACCTGTGAAGCAGGATGTATTATTATCTTCATTGTAAACACTGGGGCTAAGGCATAGTGAGGTTATATGAATGTGACTTGCCCAAAGTAACAAAGGAAATTCGTGGCAGATGCAGAAATAAAGCAGAAAAAGCTATATTTACTAACTGAAAGCTAAGATTTTGCAGTATATTATGCAATGCAGCAAATACTGAAAAGAGGCATTAACACTGTGGGATCCTCAGTTATTTAATGCCTGTGGTTTTTTTCTCCTAGATCTCATATTTAAGCAGACTTTTTGAAGGATTTAGCTGTGTGTTTCAAATACAAAGTCAGATGTCTCACAGCATCCCAAGATTAGCAGCCTCCCTCATCAGGCTAGACAGGGAGAATGTGCATGTCTCCTGGATTGCTTAGTAAACCCACAAAAAGGCAGGTCTGCATTTGGCTGTGTTAGAATGTTAGCAGATACCACTGAGTGCACTTTGGAGGTGGTTGGCCAATGGATTTTATCTTCTGAATTGTATTTTTTCCCCAAATGATGGGCTCATGCTGATCTACATGAGATATTCCTGCAGGAGGGACTGCATGGCTCCCATGAATGCCACCAGTAGTTCTGCTTCCCAAAACAAGGACTCCCACTTACCCCCCAATGCACATGGATCTTGTAGGATATAGTATAGGCAAAGGGAAATGCGTTCACACTGACTCTACCCTTTGCTTTCACATTGCTACTCTGGCACACCACTATCCAGACCCGGCTGACATCACAAGTCCAGGGGCTCCCAGACTGCAAACTGACCTCTGTGATCCTTTAGATGAGGTAAATGTCACAGAAGGGAATCCAGGGCAGCTACTGCTTCTACGGATTTACTTTGCAGGAGGTTTGGAAGACAGAATCCTGCAGAGCATGACCACACCCATACCCTCACTCTTGTCCTCTCTGTATCTCCACTCCACACTGATGCCCATCAAGCCTCTGGGAGGAGGTTTAGACATTATTAAAGGGAAAGAAGGATGCCACAGAGCCAGTTGTGTCATCTTTTGCACTCCCTTGGCCAAATCCATGATTGTTGGCTCCCCTGTGCACACAGAAGGAAGTGGTGTGTGTGGGGGGGGGGGGGGGGGAAGCATAGGACTCTTAGCTAGGGGACTATGCCTCATTGAGGACTAGTCACATTTCTTGTCATTTCTGAGTTATCACTGAGGAAAAATATTTTTTTCTTTTCTATTTCCCCCTACACTCCCATAACTAGAAAACAGCTGTGGGGATTTTGCAAAAGTTACCTTTGAACTGCAAGCAAATATGGAAAATGTGAGCCCTGTAACTGAATTTTTAAGAAAGTTATGGCCATGTGAAAACAGAGGTTTAGACAGAAATTTAGAAAATAACTTTAGTATCCACAAAATCTATAACAATCACAGGCCATTTGACATGACTTACTATGTAAAAAGCAACGCTATAATAACAGTTGATGGCCAGCAATTGAGCAAAGGTTTCAATTATATAGTATTGTATGCTTTTCTATTATCACTCATGCATGCATGAGTGCAATAGTCGGTGATTTGTGTTAATATGGATTTAGATTTGTACATATAATAAATGCATAATTACTTGAAGACATACATTTGTTCATTGTTGTGGAAATGCAATAATTTAACTGTAACTGTATTGTGTAGACCCTAAACAGTTTATTTTTAAAGTCGATACACATAACTGTAGTTAGTTCCTTTGGGGATGACGGGTGAGGGTCCCACCGGGTCTCAGTGAGTACAGTGGGGCTTGTAAAGATGTAGGTCACTCTTCCTTCCATTGACTTCAGTTAGAGTTTTGGGTGTTCCATGCTTTGGAAAATCAGGCCCTAAATGATTCAGGTTTCAAGTCAAGGGTGAGTTCTAATGTGAAGTACATGGTGAAGTACACTTCTCAGGACATGTCTACACTGTTATCAGGGGGTGTAGAGATACCTGAGGAAGGTTTAATCTAGCTAGCTCGATTACAAATAACAGTGAAGCTGCAGCAGCACCGACTTCAGTGTGGGCCAAGTAATTACCCAGGGTCCTAGGCAGGCTTGAACAGTCCGCGCTGAAGTTTGTGGTTCCATGGCTTCACTACTATTGATACCCAAGTTAGCTAAATTAAATCACAACACCTGATTGCAGTGTAGACATATTGTCAGATTACAATTTGGACTTGAACCACTAAATTCATCTCCCTCAAGTGACACAGCTCCTGCTTTCCTTATTGTATTCATGTGTGCAACCAACAAGATTATGGCTCATTTAGAGGGCAAATTATTATACCTCTTGCATTTTTCTCATTCAATATTATAGTTCTATGCAGTTTATGTTTCTCCTTTATGCCATGACTATATATCCTCACTCTTTGGATATTAAGAGATTTACTGCTCTGCTGTTCATAATCAGGGTTTATTTTTCTACATTTCCATATAACATGTGCTTTCCCCAAGTGGAAACTTTAATAAGGTTCCTGGGAAAAAATAGCTACTATTTCAAAACAAGTCAGCTTTTAAAATCAGGAATCCCAGAAAAGGGACTCCAAGATCTGGGTTCAGATACTTTATTATGTTACAGAATGCTTTTATTTTTTTGTTGTACAACTGAACAACACTGTGCCCCTATTTTGGGGACTTAAATGGTGAGTAATAGGCTTTGTGCAGGCCCTCTGCCAAAAGGTGGATTTCACCCTTTGTGAAAGTGTGCTTTATAAATAAAATGAATAAACTATAAAGTCTAGTGTGGTGGGGTTAGTAGTGTGTGTTTAAACTCCGTCATTCATTAAATAACATAAAAAGCACACCACATACAAGTAGGATACAGACTTCTACCTCTACTATGAGCACTTTCATAGAGTTTTCATCCATGGATCTTAAAAGCATCTTGCAAAGTTCTCTGAGCATTTTATTCAAATTGCTCGTGTAATCATCATTGTCCCCACAGATAAGAAAAATTGAGGCCTAGAGGAGCCAAGTGGATTATCCAAGGTCACACCCCAGTAAGTGGAAAAGCCAGTAAGAGTCTTTTTACTCTTACTTACGTGACCTATTCCCTGCACCATGTCTCCTTAGTGTATAAATTACCCTTAATTCATGGGAATAATTATATTGATAAGTTAGGGAACAAGAAAAGACACACAATGTAAATACTTGATTTATCTCTACATGCTATTTGAACCCTTTCTCTCATGGTACTTATATACAGAAGCAGAAATGAAATTTACTCTTAAAGAGAGAAACTCACCAGCACAATTCAGGATGATTAGCCATTATGTCTAACAACTTCACGGTGCTTTTAGGACAACTCTATATTAGTCTCAGATTTTGCTGCTCTCTTTATTCAGCTCGACACACTTTTTTCTCTTTTCCTTATCATTTATCTTCTATTTAAATGTATTATAAATAGGAGTAAAAGTGTGTGTGGAGGGCAATATATGGGCAATTCATTCCTTTGTGTTCTACATCTTACTGCTGTTAACAGAGTGCGGCAAGCAATGTTTAATTTGTATATGATTCCCTGTAGATTCTAAGAGACAGACTGAGCCATGGCTGAGTTGTGGAGTTGAAGGAGGAGCTGTGCTGCAGAAGAAACTGTGGCTAACTCAGCCAGAATTCCTCCTTGATTTCCAGGGCAGTGCACTGTGAGCTGGCAGCTTTGCCATCCTTTAAACAGGCCCAGTATGATCATCCTCTCTATGCCAAACCAAATCCACTGGCTGGCAGGGAGCAGAGCCTGATGCTCACTTGCCCCTTTTTGAGGCTAACATCTCTAGCAGGGCTACTGAAAGCCATGTAAACACCCACACACTGTGTGTGCTGTGCACAAAGGTGTAGGGTGGAAGTTCCTTGTAACCTCTCACCTCTCCCCCACCATGTGTCTATCTATGCAGGGCTAGGCCTAATTTAGCCCTGTCTTTTGACAGCGCGAATCCTTCCATGTGCAACAGAGTGCTTGCTCCTTCATCTCCATGGTTTCTCACACATAAGTGTATGGTCATTTAAACCCTTGCCATATAATGGGAAAACACCCCTCCCCTTCTCCGTTAATACTGGGATTGTTCCCCTGAGTGATATGTTGATTGTGCCTTCTCCTTAGTCACACAGTAAAGGTGTCAATACACATAGCTTTAGTTGGTTCATGTGGGGATGATGAGTGAGGGTCCCACAGGGTCTCAGGTCAGTACAGGGGGGCTGGTAAAAATGTAAGTCACTCTTTCTTCCTTTCATTGACTTTAGTTAGAGTTTGGGGTGTTCCGTGCTTTGGAAAATCAGGCCCTAAATGATTCCAACTTCAAGTCAGAGATGAGTTCTAATGTGAAGAGCTCTGTTCATAGACAGAGGCAAAATTAATTTTAGATTTTAGCTGCTTGAAATTGATTACAGTGTTCTGCAATGGGCAAAGACTACACTAATATCTTAAATGTCATGCTGGTAATGAACTGTCAAAATATTGCTACAGACCACTGTAGCTTGTAGTGAATCAACAGAAACCCTATTTTTCTGAAAAATAATTCTGTTTTCTGTTTCTTTAGGCAACAATTTAATTGATTTTTAAAAAGTCCAGAGTATAAACAGAAAATTCTCATTGTTTTTAAATAATCATAGCTTGTTTGATAGAAATACACTCTGAAGTAAGGAAATAGCACTTATTTATGCCACTTGCACAGAACTCATTAGTCATGCTTCAGTAGAATCTAGCTGTTTGATACTAATTAATTCCCTTGTAATACACCCAGTTCACTTTGGGTTCTTAATGATATTTTCCTGGGTTCTGACTGTCTGAGATTTGATTTTCGTCTAAAGTATGAAGAATTTCATAGTGTGAAAACACTGGCTTTGCAAAGCATTAAAATTAGTTTTTAAATTTTAAACAAGTCCCTTATTGGGAATACTCATGTAAGTGCTACTCTTAATGAGTAAAGATTACAAAATCTAGCCATATGTCTTATATCAAAATAAGAGCGAGTTTTCGACACCTTGGTCTATTTTCAGAGGTCTTATTTCAATGGGGCTAATTGCATGTTTGCTACTCACTTGGAGTAAAGATATCAGAAACTGGCCCTAAATAAAAATGGATAAAAGTGGTTCTTGTTAACATTGGTGATGGCAATTGAAATTCTTTGTATATTCTGAAAAAAAAAATAATAAATGGCTTTGCATGCCTGCCAATCTAGATGGGACTATAACACTTGTCGTTTTGTGACATGGCATAAAAAAATTGTTCTGTTTATACTGAGTTGTCATGTAGTATAGCTGAGCAATAGAGGACTTGAAAAGACTTTGTTGTATAAAATAAATAAATAAGTAAACAAACTCATCGGGGG
Source organism: Emys orbicularis (assembly GCF_028017835.1). Taxonomy (NCBI): domain Eukaryota; kingdom Metazoa; phylum Chordata; order Testudines; family Emydidae; genus Emys; species Emys orbicularis. The sequence goes on from NC_088683.1 coordinate 48,197,578, forward strand.
GAAAAAAGTCTTTTACTGGAAATGTGTCAGAATTGCTACTGAAGATTTAACTGGCTGTTGAATAAGCCTGCCACTTGGTTTGCGACTTGACGAGAAACAGTGCTGACGGGTTGTCTGCTTCTATCTCTTCCTGCATGCATTGTATCCCAGCCACTAGAGCTGGGTGACTATATCTCAAAATAATTTCTTCAAGTATTCACTTGAACTTAAAAATGAATTAGTTACAGTTGTGCTCGTGCCCCCTTTTGTGTGTGTTTCCCACAAGTGCTGAAGCAGTTGAGTTTCTCTCAGATGGATATTTGCAAAAAGCAGGTTTTAAGTTTCCATGGATATATTTTACCTGGCACAATAAACCCCTTCAAATAGCAGAGGGCAGGATTCCCCAAACTCCTCCCTAGACCTCTGTCATAAAGGGAATTACATGAATCACAAAAGATTGTATGTACACACGCAATCCTATCACTTTGCATGAATGTGATGAGAGAAAATTATATATAAACTCTTCATCCACTCAAAAAATCTAACCTAATTATTGCAGACATGATGCCTGAGGCAAGGTCCACGTGGCTGAGAAAGGAAAAAGTTGGAAATCTTCTAAAAATTCCCTCTACCTTTCTAACCTATCACTTCCCATACAGAGTCAAAGCCTTGCTAGTTTCCTGTAGGCTCCCCCACTGATTCCAAGAATCATGCTTCTCAGGGATCAGTCAGAGTATATTAGGACTTTGGTGACCAATCACAACTAAACAACACATCTCAATTTTCTTATACTACCTATAGAATTTTCAAAGTGAACTGTATTTGATAATTCCATAGAATAAACAACAACCCTAAAGCTTCCAGAAAAGTCACAGAACAAATTCAAATCCTTCATACTCAGTCTCCACTCTTCTGTTTAGTCTTGTGTTTTCAAATGTCTCTCAGACATCTACTATTGGATGTCCCACCATGATTTCAGATGTAAATGGTCCTAAATGCAACCTATTCCCTTCTAATCTCTCTCATATACCTTCCTAAGCCTTCTCCACTTTCTTCTGTTGTCCATCCCTTCTGTTATTTTCAACACATTTCTGCCTTCATATCCAGTCTCTTGCTAAATTTTGTTGTTGTCTTTTCATCTACACTATCATTAAAAGCTAGCCTTTTCTCTCCATCCCAACAGCTAACACTCTTGTCCATTCTGTGGTCATCTCTTGCCTTTATCATTGCGTCCTTCTCCTTTCTGGATGCCATGCTTCTGACTTCTTCCTTCCTTAGTTGCTCCTTTAAGCCACTACTAAAGTCACCGTGCCTGGATTCCACAGCAATTGGTGATAGTACAGATACAATAATGTATGTATAGATAGCTCTACTTGTCTCACCAGTCTGACCATGTATCATCTTCTGTTAATCCCTTCATTTGCATCTTGTCTTTTGTGGCATTATATTCAAGCTCCTCATCCTCACCTATAAGTCCCAATACAATACTGCCCCCACTATAACTCTGATCTAATCTTATCTCATTGAAGTCAATGGGCATCTTTCTAAATATGTCAGTAGGCTTTGGATCAGGCCCATTAAAACTGGATTAAATCCTGTTCCTGCTTGGCCACACATATGGAGTTGGGGATCAAGAGGCAGCTCCCTTCTATCACCCTGGTGTTCAAACCACTCAAAAGAGGCCAGGAGAAGTGAGGAAGAGACAGTCATGATCCTTCCTCCCTTTGCATGGAGAGATGGGGCATGCTGCACCTTCAGGTGGATGGCATAGCATGCTCACTCCCCATATAAACTAGGGAATTTTGATTGTGATAATCCTTGCTGGAGTTCTATGGGGCTTTGCACCATCCCTAGTAGAGAACAGTATGGAGGATACACCATCTGAACCTTTGTTTGAACCCCACTCCACTTTTATTACAAAAGAAGGAAAAATACCTATGAGACGGAGGTGTTTTGCCCTTACATATTTGCACGGTCCGTTAATGATGCCTTCTCTGTTTCAAAACCTACCTTCATTTATCTTTATAAAAATAAATAAATGCTTATTGCTCAGTCTATGACTCAAAGGTACATGATAAAAACCTAGGGGATTTCTGCTTCTAATGTATATTACACAATAAGATGATGGATTTGAGTTTTTTGTTTTCCAATTGGTCCAAAAAGAAAGTGATAACCTCCTCAAGGAAAGAGCTGGATTTGTATTGAAAAGTTACAGAACAAAAGTTAAGTTATTTTAAATGTTAGGGACTTTTTAAAAAATAGGTTTCTGGCAGTTAAAATTGCCATCTGAATCATATCTAGTCTACTACCTTAGCCTAATATTCTTATAGCCATTTGCTAGCACTTTATCCACCCTGAAATCTAATTCTGAATCCTGAAATGAACTCCTGATCAGTGAACTACCTACTCTTACATTTCTTATTAATGCCTGATTTACATATTGCCACATACTGGATATTCATACTGCAGAGTGCATTAAATAAAGAAAAATTGTATCATTCTTCAAAGAATTCTGAGCTTATCATTCCTCTAGGCTGCTACATAATTATTTTTTTGAAACTGAAGATAAACAGAAAACAGTGTTTTCACATAATCATAGCTTATTGGATAGAAGAAATATACTTTGCTATAGTTCTGTAGTCCGACAAGCTTCTAGCAAGATAAGATTTAAAGGGGATAGGTGCCACTCAGAGTTTGATTTCCCACCTGCCACAGCAGACTTCTGAACCACATTTTATTTGTGGACACTTTTGAAAAACGAACAGTATTTATTGCTTTAAAACATATAACTTTGGATCAAATTTAGTCCTGACATTGGTGGGTGCAATAGTCATTTTATCCAATGGGGGCAGAACCTGCTGATGCTGAGGATGAATTTGGCATTTTATGTCAGCAGTACTTCATCACGTATGAAAATATATAATGTCTAAGTACATTCCAGTTATGACTACCACTGTGGCCTGAAAGACTCCAGTACACTCAGTCTATATTGTTCCTGCTTGGGACCTAATCTTTTGCCCAAGATCTATAGAAGTATTGCCAACTCATCATTCAAATGATCTAATACCATGTATCAAAGCACCAAAATATCATAGGTTGACTTAAAAAGCCTGATATATGTATGTAAAAATAAGGTTTTCATTATTTTTTATTTGTTTTCTGGTTTTTTTGAGCCATCTCATGTTCAAATGCCCAATCTTTTCTGTGCAACCATGGGAGCCAGAAATGTATTTTTGTTAAATAAAACCTGATATTCTCATATTTTCACATGACTCCAGCAGCTGGGGCTCGAGAGTTGGCAACACACTCAGAGGGTGTTCATCCTTACAGGGCTAAGGATATAATAATTTGAATAAGCTTCAGACTCTCCCCCCATTGTTGCTTATTACTATTATGGGTTGAAAAGTGCAAAGCAGCAATTTTTTTTCTGAGCTGTGTTCCAGCTAGGATTATAATTTTGCTGATGTGTCCCTTAGATAACAGATTAGACAGAACCATAGTATCGGATCCCTGTGGCATTGGATGCATAAAGCTGCTTGTGGAATTTCTAGAGACAGAGTTCAAGGTGAGTACATAGATTATTGGTTGTGTACAGTTCTAGCGAGATAATGTGCTTTGAAACTGAAGGGAAAATCACTGTGCTCTCCCCACAGTCCCTCTCAAAGAGAGTTCAAAGCTCTCATATTCTGTAATGGGTTTGCTCCCACAAAGGAAGCAAGATCATCATTGTTGAATGTTTGGTGTCATGTAACAATAGTAAAGAAACTAAGCACAGAAAGCCTTGCTGTCTTTTAAAACCGAACAAAGAAATGTATTAGAATAAGGAAAATGGTATTATCTGTAAACCTACTTTCTCTCTTTTTCGCTGTCTTTGGTTTACTGCAGAGTAGGGTGACCAGATGTCCCATTTTTAAAGGGACAGTCCCGTTTTTTCGGACTTTTTCTTATATAGGCGCCTATTACCCCCCACCCTCTGTCCCGTTTTTTTCACAGTTGCTATCTGGTAACCCTACTGCAGAGTATCTCTCTAGAAACATTTCTAGATCCTGGCAGGCTTCCTACTTCAGTTTTAAGCAGGAATGTACATGAATATGTAGGTATCCTCTACTAGAGGGGCCTCTAAACTTAATTAGAAGCATTCCAGTCAGGAAGATCCTGAGCGCTGCAATTGAGCCTGGAGATTACATCTCCCATGATGCCTTGAGAAAGAGAGAGACTTCTGTTTCCAGAGGATACAGGGAGAGTATATGGTGGGATCCATGTTGGTAGGGTGCTGAGGTTACTTTGTTGAGCTCTGTCCAAGCCAGGAGCTACTGGTGAGAAACTACTGGGGCTTTGGGGGGAGGGATAGCGCAGTGGTTTGAGCATTGGCCTGCTAAACGCAGGGTTGTGAGCTCAATCCTTGAGGGGGCTCCTTAGGGGTCTGGGGCAAAATCAGTACTTGGTCCTGACAGTGAAGGCAGGGGGCTGGACTCGATGCCCTTTCAAGATCCCTTCCAGTTCTAGGAGATAGGATATCTCTATTAATTAATTAATTAATTTATTTATTTGACCAAGCCGGGAGCCACAGAGACTATTGCTGGGTTTCACTGGAGCCAGGACACAGACTGTTGCTGTGCCCAGAGCTGACTGAGTTGGGCCTGCAGTGAAGGCAATGTGAGTAACCACCACTTTTTTTGTTTGGGAAAGTGCTTGCCAGGGAAGGGGGACAGCAAAAAGACTGCAAGCGGTCTGAGAAGAGATGGCATAGTCTTATTGTCTGTCCAGGATCCAGAGTTAAGTGACCTCTGATTAAAACAGCTCCCATCTTCACAGGGGTTGTGCAGCTAGGAATAATCCCAAATTAGAATTGCTCTGCCCCTTTTCCCTGGGCTGGACTGTTCTACTGGACCAACAGAGTGCGGGCTCCAGCTTCAAGATCTTGATGCGCGCCCATGCAAGTGTTTAGAACTCTGAAATTCAGAGGTGTGTATAAGCAGGGGTGGGGTAAATGGTGCCAGTGTAAATGTAAGTGGGTTAAGTTTCATTTACTACTGTAAACTGCATTTATTAATTTATTTATTAATGTGCCCTCTGCTTATTTATATTGGTTGGGACATCTGAATTACTCTGTTATATCAGGTTTTTCTAAATTGGTAAGTGAAAGTGTGTTAACTCGAATCTAAGTATATAGTGGTTGTATATCGTTGATAGTTGGTACTTTTGAGTTAGACCCATTGCGTAGATTATCTCAGGTTTACTCCTGGAGGTCCCTCAGGACTTCCAGTGAGCGTGTACAGGGTCCAGCCAGGTGGAGGCACTACCAAGATTAATTTCCTTTATATGTGAGGTGTAGAAAGAGAATTCCCAGCTACCCAACACATCACCACTGGGATACTCAGGATCTCCTTTACTGTTGACATCATCAGGCACCCAGGCACTGCCTGCTCCCAAGTAACCCAGGAAGGAAGGGTTGGGGGTCACACACACACACACACACACACACAGATATGTGTGTGTGTGTGTGTATATATAATACACACATAGAGAGAGCCTCTCACATTTAGTGATGAATTCTGTTATCAGTTTGGGCTAATGAAAGGCCTACGCAGAGTTTGCAGTGCCTACATAAATAACTAGACATCTGTTCAAATAAGGCTACTTGCACCTACAGCTGACATTATATTATTATTATTAATGATTTGTACTGTGGAAGTACCCAAAAGTCTCAGGGAAGATGGGGAGGTGGTCTCATTGTGTTCATCAGTGTAGAAATACTGCGGAAGTCACGGTCCCTGCTGCAGAAAATGTACAGCCTATAATTAAGCGAGAGAAAGGACTACAGAGAAAGTGATTAGTGAGGCAAATGCCCACCTTACTAGTGGAGGTATGGCTTTGATATCACCAGGAGCAGTGCAGATACTGCCTTGGGCTGGACAGGGGGGTAGATTTCTACAGGGAGCAGTTGAGACAGTGGTCCATGTGCCCTCTCCTTTCTCTTCTTCCCCCCTTTGCTTTCAGTGGGAGGAGGCTTTTTCTTTCTTCTCTTCCCCCAACCCTTCCTTCCACACGCTCAGGTTGTGGGGAGGGGTGGGGGAGATCATATCCTGCATCTGGACCTCTGGGATCTTTCTTACCCACCAGAGCTTCCAGTGGGCATTGGGTGAATTGCTCCTGTTTGGTAGGGGAGGAGTATGAAGGAGGTTGGTACAGTTTGCTTGTCATGTTTTGGAGTTCAACCTGGACCAGTGAGAGGTTGTGTCACCACCTGCCCTGCCCTGAGTGACTTAAATGTTCAGCTGTTGTGACTCACAGCCTGGACACCAACAGCCAGCAGACAAGCATGCAGTTCCCTGAGTGCAACACTCAGTCTGTCTGCAACACAACAGCCCCACCCTGGTTTCCACCAGCCTTGGTTACTACTTTCAGGGTAACCCAAACTCACTTGCCATCCAAAATTTCCCTAAAGCTATCTGCCCTGCAGCCTCCAACCCTCTCCTGGTACACTCAGAGAAGTAATAAGGTTCTTTGCTCCTTTAAAGAGACACAAGCACAGTTTATGACTGTAACTGGAGTTAGCAATCACTTCAATTCAAACACAGCGCGTGGTTGGTTTAGATCACGGGTCTCAAAGTCCCAGCCTGCGGGCCATTTTTGGCCCGAGAACCTCCCCACTGCAGCTCGGGGAGGAGAGACACATGCAGCCATGCTGCCGGCTCTGCTGCAGGCGCTGCCCCCCGCAGCTTCCATTGGCTGGGGGAGAGGGACAGCAATACCATCACTAGTCTCCGGACAGAGTCAGCCATGGAGGTAGCATCATTAGTTGCCTGGCAGAGTCAGCTATAGAGGCAGAGTCACTTTTTCCCACAATTAATATAAACAAGTCATAATACCGAACACAACTATCTGATGCACACCTTGCTGCAATCCTGAAGGTTTCAACTGCTCAGTCACTGAGGCCAAACATCAACAAACTGACAGAACTGAAGCTTTGCCAGGTGTCTGGCAAACATTAAAAACTCTCTGGCCGGGCCGGTGAAGAATTTTATAAAGTTGTATGACAGTTTTATTATTTCTAAGAAATTCAAAATAAAAAATACAATATAAACGTTTTCTTTTCTGAACACCATTTTCAGTACATTATTGGGAGGATTTGAGGACTGGCACTGGCCCTAAGGTAAATTGAGTTTGAGACCCCTGGTTTAGATTAAAAGTAAAACCATTTCATTAACAAAAGAGCAGGCATTAAGTGATACCAGGTACAAGAGCTAAAGGCAGAGATGGTTATAAGCAAATAAAATTGAAAACACATTTTAAAGTCTAAGATACTGTCTTTGTTCAAGATGGTTTCTTTTACACACAGTCTCCTTTTCAGCTTTTTACTGGCCAGCCTGGCCAGGACCCATCACAGAGATCAAATTGCTTGGTTTCTTTATCTCCTAAGTTGAAGGAGGAAGAGCAAATCTATCTTTGTTTCTTATATCTCCAAAAGGGGTGCCTTTGTCTTACAAGTCAGGAAGGCCTCCTGGGGATTCAGTCTCTTGTATCTCTCTGGGATGTAGGAGCCATGTTAATTCTCTGTCTCTTGAGTTTAGGCTGGTTTAGCCTGATTGCTTTCTTTACTGCTAATAGGTAAATTGAGGTAAAACCACATTCCTTTGTCTAAGACAGACCTGTTAATCACCTTTATCTAGGCTGTCTTGTTTTCAACATGCTATGGTAACATCATACAGAGGTAATTCATAACTTCACATATAAGCTTAGCACATGGATTTTACAATGATAGTAATAGCCAGCATTTTATTAGCTTTCATATGAAACTGCACAAGACATACTTTGTACAAATTCATTGTAGTTTTGTGTAGTTGGGAATACAGAGTAACGGTGAGCCTCTGGCACAGCTAGGAAAGCTGTGGGCCAGAACATCACTGAAATCAGGGAAACTGAGGCACGTCTGGAAAGTTCTGTGATCCAAAAACTGCTGAGTGCTGAGAGACACAGCTAAGGGTAGCTCTGGGCCAGAACTCTGCTGGGAGCAAGGAAGACTCATCATGGTAAAAGATCTGGTTTCCTGCTTTTGTGGGTGACAGAACCCTTTACTGGCCTGGGTAATACAGGTAGGTGTGAAGCAACCACTGGGAGAGTATGGATTTCAGGAAAGGGAAAAGTGCCCCTTAGTCTGTGGGCTTGGCGGGACTTTGAATTGATGCCTGCAGAGTAGCCAGTGGCTAATCCTACTGTATCAATGTCAGGGGGAGGTGTGGCACAGAGGCCGATTGGTGGTTTACAACTCTGTGTCAGCAACTCCTGTCAGGCCTGACATGCTCACTACACCTCACACACTGGTGTCATGATATGTACCCAAAAGGTGCCATTTAAGATACCATTGGAAAACTAATAACTCACTGATTATTCAAATGCTTGTGTGATGAATGTACAGTGTGTGTACAAACAATTATCGATATGTGCCAGAAATATGTTCTTAAAATGTGTTTGGCAAGCAATGCGTAAGCACAGTCTGCCCTAGACAAAGGAATGTGTATTTTTTGTCTGGCCAGCCTAGTTGTCAGGCAGAGACAAAGAAGGTACATTTACCTAAAAGGTAGACAAAGCTATCAAGCTCGCAAGTGGGGGAGATAGATTCTTGCAGGGTCTGCACCTCAAATTGTATATAATATTACTGAATTATAAAAGTGTATCTAGTAAGGTCTTTTTATGAAAGCTAAGGAGACACTGGTGACTAATATCATTGTGATATGTATGTACTAACACTATGTGAGGAATTATAGATACTCAGTGATATTATGCTTTAAAGTCTGTGACCAAACCCAGAGAGAAATAGGTTTCCCCCCAGACAAGAGGAAAGGTAGCACTGTGGAATCAAAACAATGGAAACCTATTTACAAACAAATCAGAAAAGGGATGGGAAGTCTTCAGAAAGAGAACAGCATGAGGTCGCCCTGCCTCTTGATACAGGGTCAATGAACTATGAGAGAACTAATGGGAAATAGAGAGCCATTTTGGCATCTTTCACCTAGGAAGATAAGGGAAACCAGCACCTGGCACTTCTGTGGAAAGTCCTGATGGAGAGAAAGTCAGCCCAGGCAGGAAAGAAGAAAGATTGGTAAGAAATCTACCTTGAACAAAGGCTGTAGTTTGTTACTTTAGGTCTTAGCCATTAGAAAGAATATAATTACTTAGTTTGTAGCCATTTTTGCTTTTATCCCTTGTACTTGAGCTCACTTAAAAAATATTTTTCTTAATAAACTTGTTTTACTTTCATTATAAATCATCAGTGCTGTGTAAGTTCAGTAAAGGTGTTCTTCTAGGGAGCTAACAGATTGGAGTGTTTTACTGTCTCTGTAAAGGCTGCGAACCTAATAGTTTCTCTGTGAAGGTCCAGTGAAAGGGACTCGTCCCTGCAGTAGGATGATTTTGAGGCAACCTCGGGGCTGGAAGGTTACTAAGGTCAGCCCACAGGGAGTAACCAGGTTGACCAAAGCCAGGGCAAGGCTTGTGGGCTGCTGGCAGGCTGTTGGGATCAGGGCTGGCTCCAGGCACCAGCTGAGCAAGCTGGTGCTTGGGGCGGCAGATTGTTGGAGGCGGCATTCTGCCCAATCCTAGGGCGGCATGGCCGCTTTTTGTTGTTGGTGGTTGTTGTTGTTCTTGTTCCTCTCCAGCCGCCCTGTAGGGGGTGGCGGCGCAGAGAACCAGAGCGCCCTGCAGGGCAGTCCTCTTCCTTCCTTCCCCGCCGACCGGAGCGGAGCCCTCGCGGCAGGAGGCGGCGCAGCGGGAGGGGCCGCGTGGCAGTGCCCCTGCTGTAGCCCTGGCCGCCCCCTTCTCTCTCTCTCCCACCCGCTCTCTCTCCCTCCCCCCCGCCCAGCCGGTCCCCCTGCACCCACACTCCGGCCGCGCCGCAGGGTTTTTTTGTTGTTTTTTTTGCTTGGGGCGGCCAAAAAGCCAGAGCCGGCCCTGGTTGGGATCAGAGCTCTGGACCAAAGTTGCACAGCCACAAGACACCAGTGTTACAAGGCAGACAGTGACCGAACCCCTTATTGGCCTGGGTGAACCCCAAAACATCACAATGCTGTCCAAGAGGGGTAGCCATTCTAGGATCCCTGTTTCATTCCTGTGTCATTATCAGTGGAACTGGAGTCAGAGGACCAATGTTCCCTGGAGATACTGTTATTGATGGGACGTCAGGGAAACTGGGAATGCAGAAAGTTAAGCTGGAAGAGCAGTGTGCAGGTTTAATAAAGTTTCACTTGTTCGACTTAGCCTGCATTCAGCTTCACTGTTTGCGAATGAACCATGGTGGCAGTGTCTGAGCTGTGAGTTCTCTGAAATGCAGCAGCTGGCAGTGTGAGTCATGGAACTTGGTCAGAAGCCCCCTAGAGCCCTAGATTTTTGCAAACACAAACCTAGCCCAGGGATGGAGTCAGTGGAAGGAGGAGTTCAAGCTGTACATAGACCTGACCATGCAGGAGGGTGACAACAGAAGGAAAGGAAAGCTATTATTTTACCTTATTGAAGAACAGGACAGAGGTTGCCTCACATCATTCTTAGGAGCCCCGGAGAACTATTCCTCCCCAAAGCAAAACAAAACTGTGCAGCAAAACAGGTTTTTCACTAGAGACCAATCCAAAGGGGAGGAGATAGACTCCTATATTACAGCATTATGCACACCGGGTGCTACATGCAATTTTGGAGACTTGACAGACTTCCTGATTTGGAACAGGATAGTCTGCAGCACTTGGGATCACCACCTGCAGGAGCAGCTGCTCTGGGAAGGCGATCTCACATTAGACAGGCACTTAGACTTGGGGCATGCAGCTATGATGACCAGACATCCCGATATTATTGGGACCATCCTGATATTCAGGACTTTGCCTTATATAGGACCCTATTTACCCCCATCTCCATCCCCGTTCTGGTTTTTCACACTTGCTATCTTGTCACTGTACATGCAGCAGAAGACTTAAGAGAAAGGAAGAAAAGCCGTAGGAGGCACAACATCACCAGATGCACGTACAGTGAGACAACAGCATAGAGAGCAGGTGGCCAGGGTTCCATACCCTTAGAGATATGCATTTACTGTGGGAGATGGCATGAGTGGGTAAAGGAGAAGTGCACTATACTAGGACAGCATTGTAAGAAATGTGGCAAGTTGAACCATATTAGAAGTGTGTGCAAGAGCAGTGGAAGATCCCAGCTTCAGTCAGACTTCTACGAGAGGGAAATGGCACTCCAGACAGCAGTGATGACATCATGACTCTCTCCATGAGTCAGGTTCAAGAAAACTAAAAGGATAGGAAAGCAACAAGGGGCAATAAAAATCTCCATGCATATAACAGTGTTAATAGGGAAATGTCTGTGTGTTTTCAGTTGGATAGCAGAGCCTCTTGCAGTGTGATTCCTCAGGGTGAAATGAACTTGAACATATCCATTACACAGAGTAGACTCAATTTAATATCGTACAATGACAGCGTAATGCAGCCCATTGGAAAATTTGACTTCATAATGACTAATTCAAAAAATTACAGACAGTACTAACTGAAGTTTGTGGTGGTGGATATCACAAGTCAATATGTAGATTGTTCAGACATCTAACCGCTGCATCACTCACGGTAGTTTTCACCACATGTTTGACCATCTGTATCGCTGCTACACAATCACACTGTGAAGATTACACTAAGCCGAATGTCTGCATTGTTGCAGCTACTCTAGCATTCTAGTCAGCAATCTGTTAACCTAGTCCAGGATCTGTGTCCCAGATTGCTAACAGGTGGATATAAGTTAGGGCTTCTAAAGTCCTGTCACCAAACCTGTCTCTCTTGCTGTCCCCCTATGAGGACATAGCTGTCAGCCCTGATATGCCGTTGTTCATCTGAGATTGGCACTGGACTGGAAGCATTGGACATGAATGCCTGCCACAAACGGATGTCACAAACTCAATTGTGGCAAGTCAGTGGGAACTACAGGTGAAGGTATTTTCTTCTGGAAATAGGCAGATCTTGTGGGAAGTGTGCATTGCTTACTTGCACCTATTGGAAACATTTCCAACCTTTTGTGTATCAGGTTGATTTCATCTGTTTTAGCCATCCATGCAGGTTTAAGGGTAATGGCATCTTGTTGAAGTTTCGGGGGAGCTATAAGCCTACACATATAAATTAGATCAGCAGTTCTAAAACTGTGGGCCAGGACTCCAAAGTGGGTCGCAACCCCATTTAAATGGGGTCGCCAGGGCTGGCTTAGACTTGCTGGGGCCAGGGGCCGAAGCCAAAGCCCAAGCCCCACTGTCTGGAGCTAAAGCCTTTTTATTGAGTGGGGCTCAGATTACAGGGCCCTGCCTGAGGCTGAAGCCCTTGGGCTTCGGTTCGGCCCCTCCCTCCCCAGGGCAGTGGGGCTTTGGCTTTGACCCTCCCCCACAGTGGGGCGGCAAAGCTTGGGTGGGTTCAGGCTTCGGTCCCCACTCCTGGGGTCGTATAGCAATTTTTGTTGTCAGAAGGGGGTTGCAGTGCAATGAAGTTTGAGAACCCCTGAATTAGATGAAAATATGTGACTAATACAACCAATAATAATATATGTGTCTGTATTCAGCTCTGAATCAATGAGATGCATATGCTGACTTCTCTCCAAACTTCTGCACAATATTCAGCTGCAGCAAATACCAGTGCCAGGACTGAGGTTTGTAAAACATTTGCCTCTTCTCCCCAGGATGCTAGCTTTTGGATCAAGGCAGTGTGAGATGATCTTTTTCTTTAAGTGCTCTAAATGGGACCGGCAGTCATATAAAAACGTGTCAATTATGTCAAATTACGAATCACAACACAAGCATGTAGAGACAAAATTAGAAAGGTCGAGGCAAAAAGTGAGATAAAACTAGATAGAGACATAAAGTGCAACAAGTAAACATTTCACAAATACAAGAGAAGCAAGAGGAAGACCAAGGACAGGTAAGCCCATTATTCAATGAGGAGGAAAAGACAATGACAGAAAACACAGCAGTGGTTGAAGTGTTAAATGCCTTTTTTGTTTCAGATTTCACCAAAAAGTTAGCAGTGATTGGACAACTAATATAGTGAACATCAGTGTAAATGGGGTAGGATCTGAGGCTAAAATAGGAAAAGAACAAGTTAAGAATTACTTAAGCAAGTTAGATGACTTCAAGTTGTCTGGCCTGATGAAATATATTCTAGAATAGTTAAGGAACTGGCTGAAGAGATCTCTGAGCCAGTAGCGATTATCTTTCAGAACTCACGGAGGACCGGAGACCGGGCAAATATAAAGTTCCTATCTATAAAAAGAGGAATCAGGACAAATCACGGAATTATAGACCAGTCATTTTAGCATTACTACCTAGAAAGAAAATGAAGCAAATCAAACAACTAATTTGTAAGCACCTAGAAGATATGGTGATAAGTAACAGTGAACACGAAAGAACAAATCATGTCGAACCAATGTAATATCGTTATTTGACAGGGGATATTGTGGATGGGGAGAAGTAGTAGATGTGATATATGTCAAATTTAGAAAGGTTTCTGATACTGTCTCACATAACTTTCTCATAAACAAACTAGGGAAAAATAAATTAGATGAACCTATTGTGAGTTGGGTGCAGAGCTGATTGGAAAATTGTACTCAGAAAGTAGTTATCTATGGTTCACAACTGAACTGGAAGGGCATATTGAGTGGGATCCCACAGGGATCTGTTGTGGGTCTGGTTCTATTCAATATCTTCATACATGATTTGGATAATGGCACAGACAGTACACTTATAAAGCTACCAGATGATACCAAGCTGGGAGGTGTTGCAGGTGCTTTGGAGGATAGGATTAGAATTCAAAATGATTTTGACAAACTGGAGAAATGGTCTGAAACAAACAGAATGAAATTCAGTAAGGACACATGCAAAGTATTACACAAATACAAAATGGGAAATGACTGTCTAGAAGGAGTGCTGCAGAAAAGAATCTTGAGGTTATAATGGATCACAAACTGAATGAGTCAACAATGTAATACTGTTACCAAAAAAAGCGAACATCAATCTGGGATATATTAGCAGGAGTGTTGTAAGCAAGACATGAGAAGTAAATCTTCATCTCTACTCGATACTGATAAGGCCTCAGTTGGAATATTGTGTCCAGTTCTGGGCATTGCACTTTAGGAAAGATGTGGACAAATTGGAGAAAGTCCAGAGGAGAGCAGCAAAAATTATTTAAGTTCTAGAAAACATGACCTACAAGGAAAGATGTGAAAAAATTGATTTGTTTAGTCTTGAGAGGAGAAGACTGAGGGGGGACAGGATAATAGCCATCAAGTACGTAAAAAATTGTTTTAAAGAGGAGGATGAGAAATTGTTCTTCTTAACCATTGAGGCTAGGACAAGAAGTAATGGGCTTAAATTGCAGTAAGGGAGACTTAGTTTAGGTTAAGGGAGACTTAAGACATTAGGAAAAAGTTTCTAACTCAGGGGTTCTCAAACTGGGGGTCGGGAACCCTCAGGGGATTGCGAGGTTATTACATGGGGGGTCACGAACTGTCAGCCTCCACCCCAAATCCCGTTTTGCCTCCAGCATTTATAATGGTGTTAAATATATAAAAAAGTGTTTTTAATTTATAAGGCGGGGTCGCACTCACAGGCTTGCTATGTGAAAGGGGTCACCAGTACTAAAGCTTGAGAACCACTATTCTAACTCTAAGGATAGTTAAGCACTGGAACAAATTCCCTAGGGAGGTTATGGAATCTCCATCACTGGAAGATTAGATAAACATCTGTCAGGAATGGTTTAAATAATACTTAGTCCTGCCTCAGTGCCGGGGCCTGGACTAAATGACCTATCGAGGTCCCTTCAGTCCTACATTTCTATGATTATATGTCAGATTGTGGTCCAATTTGATTCCTAAATAAGTGACAATTGGCTGGAAAGGGAGGAGTTGCTCTTCAAAACAGACTGTAAGGGGTTGATTGGCCAAATGATTGTTCAGATGAAAGGTTGTGGCCACCTTGTTATACTCACTTAATATAAGTCTTTACTTATGAAGGTAAGTGGCCAAAACATTCATGTCCTGGCTGAGTGACCCTTCAATATCACATAGTTTATTACCCACATCCATGAGACAGATATATGTATTTATCAGCCCTAGTTGTTGGTAAGTCATAAGAATATATGTTGAAAAGTAAAGAAGCTAACAGACTACCACAAAGGTCCATTTTATGGAGACATTTAAGCCTACTGACTTTGTCTCTAGCTTGCCAGGTGAACTCCAATTTGTTATCCTTTCCATTATAAACTGCATTGTGGACTTATAGGGAATAATGGTGGATGGTGAGCATTGCAGACCCCTCTTGAGGAATACAGCCATACAAGCCCTGAATCTGATCAGTGTGCAGTATCAGAATTTTATATCTGCCATAGAGGAAGCCAAACGGGGTCATCCAAGCACTAGAAGGACTTCCTGGGATGAAAATATTTGCAGATGATCTCTCATTGTAGATGAAGGGAGCAATGATACAGAAGCTGAATGAGACCATAGTAGGAAACTACAAGTTTTTCTACAGTGATGCAAGACAAAAACATAAAACTAATTCCAGAAAAATATGACTCTCACACCATGAGATGAAATACATTGGACATTTCCTCACAGCAGAGGGACTGAAAGTAGATCTCCAAAAGATCAAGGCAGTCAGATATGTGGATTTTTTAATAGGTTACTATTCCCTCCATCCACAGTTTAAGGGTATATTCTCCCTTGGAGCAGCTTCAGTCGCATCAGTGTTAATGGGAGCACCACATATGTGCATGCACTACCACACATATCACAGGGAGGAGCAGCCCAGTCATTGCCTATTTTGCATGTAATTTCAGTTTTCTGTCAATAGTATAAAAAGCCTCATTCACAGATAGAATCATAGGACTGGGAGGGACCTCAAGAGGTCATCTAGTCCAGTCCCCTGCACTCATGGCAGGACTAAGTATTATCCAGACCAACCCTGACAGGTGTTTGTCTAACCTGCTCTTGAAAATCTCCAATGATGAAGATTCCACAGCCTCCCTAGGCAATTTATTCCAGTGCTTAACCACCCTGACAGTTAGAAAGTTTTCCCTAATATCCAACCTATACAAGACTTAGAATAGGCTATGCCTCTTGCTGGTAGGAAGCTCACCCAAATGCAGACTTGAGAGTGGAGAAATAAACATGATTTATCCTCAACCCTTCAAAATATGTTTCTCTTCCTTGGTCTTTATTCTTTTCAAAATTTTTGATTGACTGCCTCCCATGTGCCCACAGCATCTTGTTGAATAGGACCTTCTCATCTGTTCCTTTGATAGGGTGACCAGACGTCCCGATATAATCCGGACCATCCCGATTTGTCAGTTTTTGTCCCGATATTTCGCTCCACCGGCAGCACTCGGCTTTTTTTTTTTTTTTTTTTTTTGTGCTCCGCTGGCAGCACTCGATGTCCCGATATTTTGTTCCTCTCATCTGGTCACCCTATCCTTTGACCAAAAAAGTCTAAGATGGGCCTTTGCTCAGATTCCCTTACAACCACCCCTCAGAGGTTGAAGGATCATGGTGCAAATATTTCAGAACTGTCACTTATTGAAATTTAGCTTATATAAAGCTGTTTATTCAACTTGGAAAACAGACAGAAAAACAATGTAAATTATATTGAATTGCAAAGCTTCATATTGTTGTCTAAGGTTACCTCAAACCTCTGGGTAGACAGAAGGCTTGTCCCAGCTGAAGGTTTAGCTGTCTCCCTGCCTCTCCTCATGGCTACCATGCATTTTGTTTTAGCCAGCTTCAATACTCCATTTGAAATGATCCTTTGCTATCCCTCCAGGTATTCCCCTCTTTCTTAATGTCAGATTCTCAATCTCAGTCTGAAATTAATCCTTGGATAGTGCAGCATTACGTCCCCCTTCCGAATTCAGTTGGTGGATTATTCATATTTATCTCCTAGCCACCCCTCCTAAAAAATCTTTGGACCACAAGCCATCTCTCCCTCTCCCCTTCCCTTTCTCTTCCTTCAATCAGGCACAGTCAGCATTATATTAACAACTTTTCGTTGGCATATGGGGCTAGTTTTGTTTGAAACAGAAGACCACTACAACTATTTTGCTCACACTGTTAGGTGTTTAAACACACAGAAAAACAGTGCTCATCACTTAGCTCTGTCAAATGATTCTCTGCAGATGGTAACTCATGCTGTCATGGAGAAAAATAGGCAAAATCATCAGCGTTGTGAGGTCTTGAAAGATCTTCCCCTTCCTAGAAATCCATTAATTATGCTTGAGGGTTATAATGTCTGGTGTATAACAAGACTGTCACCACTCCAAACTGGAGCCAGTTTTGTTCTTTTGCTTTTTAACATTACTGTAGGTTCTTCAGAATCAATTTTACTTTACTATATATAGGGGTTAAAACTGCAGTACTCCAGCCATACTGTTAGAGTGTATGACGCCAGACCTACATGCTCCAGATATGGAATTTCTGGGTGAAGTGATGGGAGAATTTGAAAGCACCTGTGCAAATAAACCCTTTCAGTATTTCTTTTTGGGGCAGAGATACAGTGAGAGTAGCCTTTATCACAAGCTTGTTACACTTCTGTTGTTCGTTATGAACCAAGCAATCCAGTAAAGAAAGGCATGAGATGAAGTTATGTATACATTTTGAACCTCAGAATGTGCTCAGATCAGGCTCCCTTAAAGTTATGGGTGAAGACTTGTGTTATTTAATGTTTGGGTTGAATATTATTTTACGTTCACCCATAACACCACTTCTAGAAATGGTGTCCTAAAATTACTAGACATAGGCCACAATCCTGAAGTCATATGTGTGGCCATAAGGATGTACCCATATAGTTCCAATTGCAGGATTTGGGCCTATTACTGTAATATCAGTTAAAGAAGCACTGCTTTAAGAAGAGGAACTTGTGCAAATGTGCCCATCCCCACACTCCCTCCTACATTTTTCAGCGGGGCCATAAAGTAGCAAAATGCAAACCTCATTGGGCAGGACTCCAGTTTTACAGTCTGATCATTTAGTTTAATGGAAAGATTAATATGAAGAAAGATTACTCACAAATAAGAGTTTGCAGCTTACATGGCATTGGGATTGTTCTCAAAGCTTTAAGACAACTCTCTATATCAACAAAATGTACTTTTAAGGGAGCTTTTAAAATTTTTATTTTATCACATTTTAGTTTTAGGACTCTCAATAGATAGTTATCTGATAGAGACTAAATTCCGGAAGTGGTATATTTACCTACTAGATAGATTTGTGAATGCATACAACTATGCTGTAAGGAGCTAATGGGTGCTAGAGGGTTGTCTTCAATCCAAAGACAATCTCAGATGTCTTTGGAGGTGCCAAGCACCCTCCTTCAGTATCACAGAAGGATTAAACAATCCACTTTTGAAGTAAAAACACAGTTGCAAACAATGATGCTACTGCCCAAGAATTAGTTGCCATCGTAGATCAGAGTTCAACTCTGTAGACTGAGGGGATTTCCTGGTTGCCAACACAGGGACTTGGTTTGCAGGCTGTGTGTGTGTGCTGAGGGCAGAAAACCCTGGAGAATCAGTTGTGAGGGTGACTCTGAGAAAAGGCAAAGAGACAGAGCTTTTTGGGCACAGAGCTTTCTGGAGTGGCAGACCTGGGGCTTTCTGAGCAGGGAAACTGACTGATGTTGTTTGTTTCTATCATACTAAAGGAAAATAGGACTTTGTAGATAAGATTTCACTAAGAATAAATCTAACTCATAAAACCAATTTCTCATTCTAATGGAAAAAATGGAAAATGTTGGCTAATTGCTCAGGCCAAATGGGGCAACACAACCTATCAGTACTAAAACCAAGCATCATTTGTATTTTTATGTATTTAGTTATTTATTTTAGAATAACCTCATTTGTATGATGGTAATAGCAAAATGTTTTATTTTAAATGTTTCCTTGCCTTAATTTAAACTGTTTTAAAAATCCTTCTTCATAAACAACATTTTAATTAAACGCATTCAAGATGAAAATTACTGGAAAAAATAGAATTTTAATCAGTTTGTGTACAAAAATAATTAATCCGCTCCTTACAAAAAGTTCAGTGGTTCTTTAGTTATCCTTGAACTATGAAAATTAATGTAGCTTCTAATTTCAAGTGTTCTCATGTGAGAATATGCAGTTTGGTGTAAATACCTATAAGTAATTTTGTGTTTTATGATACGGTAATAGATAAGCAATGAGTCTAATTTTCCAAGAAGCATATTTGTGATATTTAAACAGCACTTGAATAACACCTACTGAGAATAATCATATTTCTTAAGCAATTAGACATGAAAAGCTGTGCATTTTTGGCTGATTACAGCACACCTTGGGTGGTAGAATAAAACATTAGCCCAAGTGATTTTAACCTCCTATGAAGTACAATAGCAGACCCAAAATACAGTGCCTGGAGCACTTTATTGTCATTATAAACTGAATTAATACATAAAAAGAATGAAGTCTCACTAGGTTCCCTTGATATGGGTTTGACAGAAACCCCCAGCTAAGTCCAGCGATCTAGAGCAATTTTGCAATAAAGTGTAAGAGCTTCATTTGATGTCAAATCACTCATTGTCCTTCTCTTGAAACCAGCCTAGCAGTACATTCAGTCAAATGGAACAGTTTTTGTTCTGTGTGGTACCATGGCAGCATGCTGACAATCCAGACAGAGTCTGAAGTTTTGTATTGTTCTTTATGGATGAACGACTCACAGGAATTTCTCTGGGCACTAATTATTTGTTCCAAAATAGCATTTTAATCAATACAGATATAATTGGCAAACTATTCAGGGCTGATGACTTCTAGAATATGGAACAGTTTCCTGTGTGATATTTTTACTGACATTGGCCTATACGTTAACCCTCACGGTGTGAACTCCATGGAGAAAGCTCTGGTAGAATCCTATAGTGGGAGAAGGCGTTAAACGGGATGCTTCCCCACACCCAAGCCTGCAGACAAACCACAGGAAAAACAGCAAGGTAGTTAATACTGTCCAAAAAGTTCCCTTTGTGGGTCATCAACCGCATCAGGGAGCCTGCAGCCAATGGCTACTAGTCCTACTATGCTTCCACAACTGGATTCCAAGGTTTTCACATACAGCATTAATGAGCACAGTTTCAATACCTACATTACAAAGACAAGGGGAACCTCATGAGGCACATGGCTAATGAGTCTGAGTAGCTAGGTCTGATCTGTGGAGTTGGGGCTTGGTCTTTTGGACCTTTTTAGATCCAGCCTCCCACCCATTTGTCCCATGGACTAAGTGAAGTAGGGAATGTAATGCTTGGATTCTGTGTCTCCATTGGAGCTGCAGAGTTTTGTATTTTTCCTTCCACATAACTTAACTTTTTACTAGCAGTGGAAACAACAATGCTATAATTATGAAGAACAAAGTATCCATGAGTTTGCAAGCATTGGCCTCCTGGAAGAAAACTCTCTCTGACAATGGAATATAAGGCAAGCATTTCCAGGATCCTCAGGAACCGTTCACAGAGAGCTTGTAGGTGCAATAAGATTAAGGCTGTGAGACCACAGATGAAAAAAACAAGTTTTCTCCTGTGCTTTGCAAAAATAACACATTGGGGTTTTATGTTCCCTACTCAGGGAAATGAAAGGTATCTTTTAGCAACAAACAGGTGGCATTTTGCTACCTGATGATTTTTTTTTTTTAAAGGGGAAATTGTTAAATTTTCACTTGGGATACAAACATTGAAAATTAGACTTTGTGCAAGGAAGAAATACTTTTATTGACATTTGACAATTTTTCAGCACAAACACCATTTTTACTGACAGAGCAAAGCTTAAGTTTTTATAATATATACATTCGGTTTCTCCCATTTCTAAACTGCCTTATCATCTAGTGAATCATTTGGGCAACTGAGAGAATGCTATATAAATTTTGATTTTTTAAAAAATGTTGAGAATGCTCCTTAGTAATCATTTGTGTTTCAAAGATAGAAATACAATTACATTTGCAGAGGAAAGCTAATGTATCAGAAAAAGAGACCTATCTAAGTCACAGAAAGATGTATGAAGATGATGGTGACAGAGTTGATAAGTATTCTATTGAACTTTTTCAAGAGCTACTTAAAGATCATAGAATTGTAGGACTGGAAGGGACCTTGAGAGGTCTTCTAGTCCAATCCGCTGAACTCAAGGCGGGACTGAGTATTATATAGACCAGTGGTTCTCAACCTGATTATCATTGTTGGCCACATATGCAGCCCACAGTGTGTTACGTGGGCCGCAGGTTGAGGGTTGAGAACCACAACCCCCCCGCCCCCCCACACACACACATGCCAAACTGCCCACAGTCCCTTATGCTTAGTGCCCCTGCTCAGAGCGGGGCCAGGAGCAGAGACCTGGGCACGGGCCGGGCAGCTGGGACCCGGACCCACCATGTGGGGCCAGGCGGCTGGACCGCAGGACTGGGCGGCAGCCGGATCACAGGACCCCACCAGGCAGAGCGGAGGCCAGACCGTGGGACCCTGCCAGGCAGGGATGGTTAGTGTCCAGCAGCCGCATCCGGATCCCTAGTGCCACCACGCAAGGATGGGCAGCTGGGCCCCGAATGCTGCAGCATGTGGATGGGCAGCCGGGTCCCCCTGCACCTGGCCTGGAGCAGAGTGTCCGGTGCAGGCTGGCAGCCAGGACTTGAGAAGGGGGGACAGGAATGGAACCCCACCTAAAACCTGGGGGTGCTACAGCACCCCAGCAAACCCCCAGTTCCCAGTGCCCCCTTACCCTTCACTGCCCAGAGCCTCCCCTCCCCCAAACCTACCCACAGATCCACTCTCCCTGCCCCCTGCAGCACTCACCTGCCCTCTGCTGGCAGGCACGCTGGCGCAGGCAACAAGACGCTGTCTCCCCCTCAACCAGCCCTGCTCCCTGCCAGACCAGAGAGGCAAATTTTGTTTGTTTGTTTTTTTTAGCACACAGCTGGACTGCAGCTGTGTGCTAATTAGGCCATGGGTGGAGAACCACTGATCTAGGCTATCTCTGACAGGTGTTTGTCTAACCTGCTCTTAAAAATCTCCAGTGATGGGGATTCCACAACCTCCCTAGGCAATGTATTTCAGTGCTTAACTACCCTGACAGATATATCAGAAGGGGAAAATGAATATAAATGACCATTCTATTTACCAGTATAAACATACTATGGCATATCTCCAAATTGTTATACTGCAGTGAGAATATTACTGACAATTCTTGTCACTGTAGCATCTGCAGACCATAGATTTTTACCACCTAGACTTGATGAAAACATACCTCCATTCATCCATGTCAAATGAACATCTATCAACATTAGTACTGCTTTGGATTGAAAATGATATTGCAACTTCTTTGGACTGTCCTCAGTTTACTCATGACAGAATTTCCAGAAAGGTGGGTTATGAGCACATGTCCATCTTAACCTTGCATGAGAATGTTCCGATACTGTGCAGCGTTTCAGCCGCGTCATGTTTGTGGAACTGAAGAATATTGTTTTCGTTCAACAAAAGATGTGAATTTGTTTAATCTGATGGAGCTTCTGCATGTCACTATGTGGGCTGTGAAAACACTGGATATGCATTTAAATTTGTATCAAGGCGATTCTTGCAATTTTCTTTCCTTATTTCAGATCCTTCCAAATCCTGGAGCCAGCCTTGAAGACGTGTAGCTTTGGTGATGGAAATGATTTTGCAGTCTAGGACAATGCATTTATGCTTTGGAAATCATGAGGGAGGAACAAAAAGCACCAGAAATATCCAAAGAGAAAGAACTATGATCGGTTAACACTAAGAGTTTTCAGGATTAGGGCCATGGTCCTGAGTAATGGCAATATTCAGCATGTCCCATTTTGGAATAATTTCACAGCCAAACTGTCATGAACCAGAATTTTGAGTTTGCAGTTACTATTGTTGGTGATGACTGGCAATGGTTTATGAAGCAGAAAGGCACAGCCTGATGTTCACATAGCAAGGTGGGCTTCTAGTGCCAGCAGTTGAAAATATT
Source organism: Emys orbicularis (assembly GCF_028017835.1). Classification (NCBI taxonomy): domain Eukaryota; kingdom Metazoa; phylum Chordata; order Testudines; family Emydidae; genus Emys; species Emys orbicularis. The sequence continues at coordinate 48,220,572 of NC_088683.1, forward strand.
GTGTTTTTGAAATTTAAAATGAACAAATTTTGATGTGAAAATCATTGCTGGAGAATAAATGTGTATGGCAAGCTGTTAATTTTACAGTCACCTTTCTTGCCATACTTTAATACAAATCAGGTGAATAATCCAAGGTGTAAAAAATAAATAAAAAGGGATAAACTGAAATAGTACAGATGAATAGTACAAATGAAGCTTGTACACAGGTGAATGTTCAAATCCAGCATACAGAATCAGTTGAATCTTTAGAAGAGTTCAAACACACAACTGCACAAAAAGCCACTTACTGTTTCATTTAGCTAGAATGAATTTAAAAGCTAGCAAATGTGCCTTACTATTAAGGAATGAATTAATTATCAAAGGTTTAATTTACCCATTAGAAGAAGGGTCAAATTTTGCTCTCAGTTGTTCCCCTAATGCGGTCTGTCCGGAAATGCCTTACTTTGCTATGGGACTGCAGTGTCCTCAATTTCCCATAGAATTATAGAAATGTAGGGCTGGAAGGGACCTCAAGAAGTCATCAAGTCCAGCCCCCTGTGCGGAGGCAGGACCAAATAAACCTAGACCACCCCTCCACCCCTGCCAGGTGTTTATCCAATCTGTTCTTAAAAATCGCCAATGATGGGGATTCCACAACCTCTCTTGGAAGCCTATTCCAGAGCTCCTCTTCCCTTATAGATATTTCCCCCCCCCCCCAATATCTAACCTAAATCTCTCTTGCTGCATATTAAGTCCATCACTTCTTGTCCTACCTTCAGTGTACATGGAGAACTATTGATCATAGTCCTCTTTATAACAGCCCTTAACATATTTGAAGATTGTTATCAAGTCCCCCCTCAATTTTCTTTTCTCAAGACTAAACATACCCCATTTTTTAATCTTTCCGCATAGGTCAGGTTTTCTTAACCGTTGATCATTTTTGTTGCTCTCTCCTGGACTCCGTCTAATTTGTCCACATCTTTCTGGTGTGGCACCCAGAACTGGACACAATATTCCAAATGAGGCCTCGCCAGTGCTGAGTAGAGTGGGTCAATTACCTCCTGTATCTTACATACAACACCTATTAAAACATGCCAGAATTATATTTGCTTTTTTCACCTCTGTGGGCCACTTGGTGAGCTGTCGCAGGAGACACTCTTGAAATTGGTGATTCTTCTGTCGGTCCACCAGTAGCACCTCCTGCTGGTGTTCACTTGTTATGCCTCCCATTGTCACACCTATGATGCTACTTGCATCTTCTGCTGTGAATCCTGTACTGTTAGCTGTGTCTCCTTCTGGCATTATTGAATCTACACTGTTCTGTGGGAATGTTGTTGTTCTTGCTGTCACTGCTGCTGGTACTGGCACCTGTCAAAAACAGACTTTCCAGAAGATTTATTCAAATGTGGTTGCTCCAGGAAACACTCCTGTTTTCATCTCTTTCCACCTGAGGGATCCGTAACATAGTCCACATAAACTTCCCCACCCCTAGGGTTCTTTTTACTGGGCATTCCAGCCTTGCCCATAAACAAAATAGTTAGGCCTCAGATCGGACCCCAAACTCTGTGTTTCTTTTCCCCCTAGGTTACCTCCTTTTCGCTGCCTCAGTCCTTTAGATTCTCTTTCAGGAGCAGGCGAAGTCTGGTTGTCTAGTTTTTGGAGTACTTACTCTTTAATTGGGCAAATTTGATATTAGTTTACACCTGTTGACTTCAGTGTGTTTTCAGAAGGCATTTAAATCAGCACAGGACTTCACATACTGTAATTTTTTAAAATGTTAAAAAGAAACAAAAGTAAACACTAAAACACTTTTGTCATGCGTAATAAAGTATATTTCCACTGCTTGGGTTAATTGTGCCACTCAGCCTTTCGGTCTTGAGCCCAACCACACAACCAAAGTGTAATGATGTTAATATGCATCACTAAATATAGACTATTACATTTTAGTGCTTAAAGCTGTGATAAGTACAGATACTTTGTGTGACTGGTTCTGTGCCAGTTACCATTATCTTTTCCATGGGGAAAAGCCTCATCAGTTTCTATGTAACATAATCATGCAGTATGGACAGATCATATTCCTATGTAAACCTAAGTATATTGATTTAAATTATCATAAAGGACACTGTAATTGTGATTATAAATTAAAAGAATGGTTTCTGAATTAGAGATATTTTGACGAATTCTTCTTGGGCATCACTGAAGTCAACAAAGAAGCACCAGGGAAGGATTTGATTCATGAAGGTATGTGATTGGTACATTTCCACCTGATATATCCTGTCTACTGAGAGAAGATCATGGAGCAGATCCTCAAGGAATCAATTCTAATGCACTTAGAGGAGAGGAAAATGATCAGGAACAGTCAGCATGGATTCACCAAAGGCAAGTCATGCCTGACTAACCTAATTGCCTTCTATGATGAGATAACTGGCTCTGTGGATGAGGGGATAGCAGTGGACATGTTATTCCTTGACTTTAGCAAAGCTTTTGATATGGTCTCCCACAGTATTCTTGCCGGCAAGTTAAAGAAGTATGGGCTGGATAAATGGACTGTAAGGTGTATAGAAAGCTGGCTAGATTGTCGGGCTCAACGGGTAGTAATCAACGGCTCCATGTCTGGTTGGCAGCCGGTATCAAGCGGAGTGCCCCAAGGGTCAGTCCTGGGGCCGATTTTGTTCAGTATCTTCATTAATGATCTGGAGGTTGGTGTGGACTGCACCCTCAGCAAGTTTGCAGATGACACTAAACTGGGAGGAGTGGTAGATACGCTGAAGGGTAGGGATAAGATACAGAGGGACCTAGACAAATTAGAGGATTGGGCCAAAAGAAATCTGATGAAGTTCAACAAGGACAAGTGCAGAGACCTGTACTTAGGACGGAAGAATCCCATGCACTGCTACAGACTAGGGACCGAGTGGCTAGGCAGCAGTTCTGCAGAAAAGGACCTACGGGTTACAGCGGACAAGAAGCTGGATATGAGTCAACGTGTGCCCTTGTTGCCAAGAAGGCTAATGACATTTTGGGCTGTATAAGTAGGGGCATTGCCAGGAGATCGAGGGATGTGATCATTCCCCTCTATTCGGCACTGGTGAGGCCTCATTTGGAGTACTGTGTCCGGTTTTGGGCCCCACACTACAAGAAGGATGTGGAAAAATTGGAAAGAGTCCAGCAGAGGGCAACAAAAATGATTAGGGGGCTGGAGCATATGACTTATGAGGAGAGGCTGAGGGAACTGGGATTGTTTAGTCTGTAGAAGAGAAGAATGAGGGGGGATTTGATAGCTGCTTTCAACTACCTGAAAGGGGGTTCCAAAGAGGATGGATCTAGACTGTTCTCTGAGATACCCCCTGATTGTTTTTCAGGCTTCCTGCTTCTGATGTACTTAAAAAAAACTTGTTAGTTTTTGAGTCTTTGACTAGTTGCTCTTCAAATTCTCTCTGGCCTGCCTAATTATACTCTTACACTTGCCTTGCCAGAGTTTATGCTCCATTCTATTTTTCTCAGTAGGGTCTAACTTCCAATTTTTTAAGGATGCCTTTTTGCTGCTAACCACTTCTTTTACTTTGTTGTTTAGCCAAGGTGGTAATGTTTTGGTCCTCTTACTATGTTTTTTGATTTGGGGTACACATTTAATTTGAGCCTTTATTATGGTGTTTTTAAAAAGTTTGCATGAAGCTTGCAGGCATTTCATTTCTGTAACAGTAACTCTTAATCTCCATTTAACTAGCTTCCTCATTTTCGGGTAGTTCCCCCTTCTGAAGTTAAATGTTACTGCAGTGGGCTTCTTTGGTGTTTCCCTCCCTACGAGGATGTTAAATTTGATTATGTTATGGTCACTATTACAAAGCATTTCAGCTGTATTCACCTCTTGGACCAGATCCTGTGCTTCACTTAGGACTAAATCAAGAATTGCCTGTCCGTTTGTGGGTTCTAGGACTAGCTGCTCCAAGAAAAAGTTATTTATGGTGTCTAGATAACTTCATCTCTGCATCTCATTCTGCGGTGACATGTACCCAGTCAACATGGGAATAGTAGAAATCCTCCATTACTACTGAGTTTTCAATTTTTATCACCTCTCTAATCTTCCTGAGCATTTCACAATCACCATCACAATCCTGGTCAGGTGTTCGATAATATATTCCTACTGCTATATTCTTATTATTTAACCATGGCATTTCTGTCCATAGACATTCCATTGTACAGTTTGATTTATTTAAGATTTTTGCTCTATTTGACTCCATGCATATAGTGTCACTCCGCCACCAGCACAACCTACATTGTCATTCCTATATATTTTGTACTGTGGTATTATCATTCCACCAAGTTTCTATGATGCCTATTATATCAATATCCTCATTTAATGCCAGACACTCAAGTTTATCCATCTTAGTATTTAGACTTCTAGCATTTGTATAAAAACACTTATAAAATTTGTTACTTTTTAGCTTTCTGCTATTATGTGATGTAATTGAATCGGACTCCTTTTCATTTGACTCTCTCTCCTTTCTGTACTTTATCAACTTCCATTGTCTCCTCCTTATTAGAATATAGAGAATCCCCATTAATAGTTCCTCCCCTTAGGGATGTCTCTGTCCAAACCGTGTGCTCTTTTGCACCTGTCATCTTTCTCCCAGCCCTTAGTTTAAAAACTCCTCTACAATTTTTTAAATTTTACATGCCAGCAATCTGGGTCCATTTTGGTTTAGGTGGAGCCCATCCTTCCTGTATGGGCTTCCCCTTTCCTGAAAGGTTTCCCAGTTCATAATAAACCTAAAACCCTCCTCCCTATACCATTGTCTCCATCCAGGCATTGAGACCTTGCAGTTCTGCCTGCCTAGCTGGCTCTGCATGTGGAACTGGAAGCATTTCAGAAAATGGCGGTCCTGGACTTCAATCTATCAGCCTCAATTTGGCCTCTATGACCTCTTTCCTATCTTTCCTTATGTCATTGGTACCCATATGTACCAAGACTACCAGCTCCTTCACAGCACTGCACATAAGCCTTTCTGGATGTCTCGAGAGATCTGCAGCCTTCACACCCGGGAGGCAATTCACCATGTGGTTCTTCCAGTCATGACAAACCCAGATCTCTATATTTCTAATGATTGAATCCCTCATTAATATTACCTGTTTCTTCCTAATAACTGGGATTCCCTCCACAGGAGAGGTATCTTCAGTGCGAGAGGATACCATGACATCATTTAGAAGGAGGGTCCCAGCTATGGGATCATTTTGCTCTGTTTAAGTGTGATGTTCTCTTTCCCCAAGACTTTCATCATCCTCAGCAGCACAGCTCCTCCAGTTCAGCCTCTCTGGTCTCCAGAGCGCATACACAGTCTCTGAGGGCCATTATCTCCTTGCGCCAAATGCCCATATATGCCACCTGCCCACAAGGTGGATAATCATACATGCAGCATTCAGTGCAATAAATTCCCCCACTCTGCTGCTGGACTTCAGACTGCATTCTTTTTACTCCTGCAGCTTTTTTAAACTTTGCTTTTTTGTTTTTTGGTGGTGGTGTTTTTTTGGTATTCCCCTAAGTTTAGAGAATGTTAATCAGGTGTAGCTGGCTTTCAGGCTCCCTCACAAAACTCCCTGGTTAGCTGCTCCGGTTGCTAGCTCCTCTGGTCACTTTTAGGAGCTGGTTTATTAAACCCTGGTTCTCCTTGAGTAGCCCGCCCCCTGGTTAAGGGTAAATGTTTTAGGGATCAAAGCCTTGTTAAGAAGCTCTCAACCTTGGGCTCAGCACACGCATCGTCTTCCCTCCTTCTTCCCCCCCAGCAAACAGATCACACTATATACTACAGGCAAGCAGCAAGCACACAAACAAACAGTGAACAAACTCACCCCAAGGATTCATAGATTCATAGATTCTAGGACTGGAAGGGACCTCGAGAGGTCATCGAGTCCAGTCCCCTGCCCGCATGGCAGGACCAAATACTGTCTAGACCATCCCTGATAGACATTTATCTAACCTACTCACAAATAGCTCCAGAGATGGAGATTCCACAACCTCCCTAGGCAATTTATTCCAGTGTTTAACCACCCTGACAGTTAGGAACTTTTTCCTAATGTCCAACCTAGACCTCCCTTGCTGCAGTTTAAGCCCATTGCTTCTTGTTCTATCCTCAGAGGCTAAGGTGAACAAGTTTTCTCCCTCCTCCTTATGACACCCTTTTAGATACCTGAAAACTGCTATCATGTCCCCTCTCAGTCTTCCCTTTTCCAAACTAAACAAACCCAATTCTTTCAGCCTTCCTTCATAGGTCATGTTCTCAAGACCTTTAATCATTCTTGTTGCTCTTCTCTGGACCCTTTCCAATTTCTCCACATCTTTCTTGAAATGCGGTGCCCAGAACTGGACACAACACTCCAGCTGAGGCCTAACCAGAGCAGAGTGGAAGAATGACTTCTCGTGTCTTGCTCACAACACACCTGTTAATACATCCCAGAATCATGTTTGCTTTTTTTGCAACAGCATCACACTGTTGACTCATATTTAGCTTGTGGTCCACTATAACCCCTAGATCCCTTTCTGCCGTACTCCTTCCTAGACAGTCTCTTCCCGTTCTGTATGTGTGAAACTGATTTTTTCTTCCTAAGTGGAGCACTTTGCATTTGTCTTTGTTAAACTTCATCCTGTTTAACTCAGACCATTTCTCCAATTTGTCCGAATCATTTTGAATTATGACCCTGTCCTCCAAAGCAGTTGCAATCCCTCCCAGTTTGGTATCATCCGCAAACTTAATAAGCGTACTTTCTATGCCAATATCTAAGTCGTTAATGAAGATATTGAACAGAGCCGGTCCCAAAACAGACCCCTGCGGAACTCCACTCGTTATGCCTTTCCAGCAGGATTGGGAACCATTAATAACAACTCTCTGAGTACGGTTATCCAGCCAGTTATGCACCCACCTTATAGTAGCCCCATCTAAATTGTATTTGCCTAGTTTGTCGATAAGAATATCATGCGAGACCGTATCAAATGCCTTACTAAAGTCTAGGTATACCACATCCACAGCTTCTCCCTTATCCACAAGACTCGTTATCCTATCAAAGAAAGCTATCAGATTGGTTTGACATAATTTGTTCTTTACAAATCCATGCTGGCTGTTCCCTATCACCTTACCACCTTCCAAGTGTTTGCAGATGATTTCCTTAATTACTTGCTCCATTATCTTCCCTGGCACAGAAGTTAAACTAACTGGTCTGTAGTTTCCTGGTTTGTTTTTATTTCCCTTTTTATAGATGGGCACTATATTTGCCCTTTTCCAGTCTTCTGGAATCTCTCCCGTCTCCCATGATTTTCCAAAGATAATAGCTAGAGGCTCAGATACCTCCTCTATTAGCTCCTTGAGTATTCTAGGATGCATTTCATCAGGCCCTGGTGACTTGCAGGCATCTAACTTGTTCTTTTTTTATTTTATCTGCTAAACCTACCCCCTTCCCATTAGCATTCACTATGTTAGGCATTCCTTCAGACTTCTCGGTGAAGACCGAAACAAAGAAGTCATTAAGCATCTCTGCCATTTCCAAGTTTCCTGTTACTGTTTCTCCCTCTTCACTAAGCAGTGGGCCTACCCTGTCTTTGGTCTTCCTCTTGCTTCTAATGTATTGATAAAAAGTCGTCATGTTCCCCTTTATTCCCGTAGCTAGTTTGAGCTCATTTTGTGCCTTTGCCTTTCTAATCTTGCCCCTGCATTCCTGTGTTGTTTGCCTATATTCATCCTTTGTAATCTGTCCTAGTTTCCATTTTTTGTATGACTCCTTTTTATTTTTTAGATCATGCAAGATCTCGTGGTTAAGCCAAGGTGGTCTTTTGCCACATTTTCTATCTTTCCTAACCAGCGGAATAGCTTGCTTTTGGGCCCTTAATAGTGTCCCTTTGGAAAACTGCCAACTCTCCTCAGTTGTTTTTCCCCTCAGTCTTGATTCCCATGGGACCTTACCTATCAGCTCTCTGAGCTTACCAAAATCCGCCTTCCTGAAATCCATTCTCTATTTTGCTGTTCTCCCTTCTACCCTTCCTTAGAATTGCAAACTCTATGATTTCATGATCACATTTACCCAAGCTGCCTTCTACTTTCAAATTCTCAACGAGTTCCTCCCTATTTGTTAAAATCAAGTCTAGAACAGCTTCCCCCCTAGTAGCTTTTTCAACCTTCTGAAATAAAAAGTTGTCTGCAATGCAGTCCAAGAATTTGTTGGATAGTCTGTGCCCCGCTGTGTTATTTTCCCAACATATATCCGGATAGTTGAAGTCCCCCATCACCACCAAATCTTGGGCTTTGGATGATTTTGTTAGTTGTTTAAAAAAAGCCTCATCCACCTCTTCCACCTGGTTAGGTGGCCTGTAGTAGACTCCTAGCATGACATCCCCCTTGTTTTTTACCCCTTTTAGCCTAACCCAGAGACTCTCAACACTTCCATCTCCTATGTCCATCTCTACCTCAGTCCAAGTGTGTACATTTTTAATATATAAGGCAACACCTCCTCCCTTTTTCCCCTGTCTATCCTTCCTGAGCAAGCTGTATCCATCCACACCAACATTCCAATCATGTGTATTATCCCACCAAGTTTCAGTGATGCCAACAATGTCATAGTTGTATTTATTTATTAGCACTTCCAGTTCTTCCTGCTTATTACCCATACTTCTCGCATTTGTATATAGGCATCTAAGATACTGGTTTGATCTTTCCTCCCAGTTTTGTCCTGACCCTCCTTTCTCTCTGCCAATATAGCCCACACTCCCTCTCGTTTCCGACCCATCTCCCAGGTCTCCATGTTCCCCACTTACCTGCGGGCTTTGCTCACCTGTCCCCGTCGAACCTAGTTTAAAGCCCTCCTCACTAGGTTAGCCAGTCTGTGTCCAAATAGGGTCTTTCCCCTCCTCGAAAGGTGAACGCCATCTCTGCCTAGCAGTCCTTCCTCAAATAGCATCCCGTGGTCTAGGAAGCCAAAGCCCTCCTGGCGACACCATCTTCGCAGCAGATGATCTTCGCAGGATCATGTAGTCACTTGTCCTTCACCTGGAGAACTCCCTCACAAAACTCCCCTGTTAGCTGCTCCTGTTCATTAGCTCCTCGGTTTGCTGAGGAGCTGGTTTTTGAAACTCCTGTTCTCCCTGAAAAGTGCCACAAACAGCTTGTTCTTCAGAAGAAAGGAACCCCAAAGTGGCACTTTTAAACCTGCCAAAAGCTTCCCATTTGTTCGAAAAAGACTATTTGAGCCTTGCCTAAGGAGGGAATCCAACAACGTGATCATGAATAGCGGGTGATTTGTAGGCCTAAGCTATGCAGGATTTGTAGGCCCCATGGAGTACACATGTGAAGTGACAGCATTATGCTGTATGGATATAACATAACTTTCATTATTTAAGAAATTCATTTTTTTTTAAATATAAAGGCTCCTCCTGAGGCATTTACTCAGGCAATATTCTTGTTGAGTTCAATAAAGGGTTACCTGAGTAACAACTGAATAAGGATTTGGCCCATCTGAGTCACTAGACATTTTGCCTGACTGCATAAAACCTGAATGAGAATTTCAAGATTCGGTCTCCAAAAATTAGGGCAAAAAGCTGCACAGATGAAGGAGGTAGAAACCTGACAGATCTAAGAGAACACAGAAAACAAAAACAGGGAAGCTCTGGGGCATAATTTCCCCCATCCGCAGATCCAGAGATAGCATCTCTGTAGGAAAGGCTATTTATTCTGTTGGAGGGAGGTATTTGGGGGATGAGAGGTACTTGTTGGGTCCCCACAAATCCACTGGAATTCTTTCCTAATGCTGACAGAATCATAGGTGTTTTCACAATCCATGCTTTGGACACCCCCATCAGGGGTATTCTAGGGGCAACAGATAGCAGGAGAGACTTTGCAGCCCTGCCCTGTAAAATCAGAATTTGGAAAAAAGGAATAGGGTCATGTCAAGACACCAAGAAACCTTACAAGAACTGTTGAGCCTGGGAGCTGAACTTCCTGTTTATTCTGCGTCCCTAGGTGGGACTTTAATCATAACGTCGGCTATTATCTTTGGAACTATATGATACAACTCAAAAAGATAAATGTGAATATATGTGACATTTATTCATCTATATTTTGAAAGAAAAAGCATCTACCTATTATCCTTCAATGAATCAGGCATAATGGCCCATTACCACATACAAGCTAATGTATTACTGTAACTGAGAGCACATTTTAAATTGAATTGTTTCCTTATTAGACATATTGTTATGCTTTTTAATCACTGTTTACTGAGTTGCAAGCTTTTGGCACTTTGTGGAACAAACCTCATGGTTACAGTGTTCTGGGTGCTAGTAACTGACATTCCCTTTATCTTATTAAGCATCCAAATTAGAGTAAACAAGGGAATTGTTAGATGAGATCCTGTGTATTTCAACAACCATATCGTATCAACATTTAAATTAATTAAGGCTTGGAATCTTTTATTTCATTCTGGTAAAATGAGACAATACTACAAAACATCTTCTACCAGCTCTCACAACCGCAGTTCACTTGGGTTTAATTTTGAAATGTTGAAGACCTATTAATTCATTTTGGTTTTCTTAGAAAAATGTCTCTCAGTGGTTGTCTTCCCATTATTCCTATTTCATTTCCAAAGGGATTACTTAATTGTCTACAGAGTAATTTATATCTTAGCTCTATAACCTCAGTAATCATACCAGCATGTTAACTTTCTGAAGAAAACTACATGCACAGTGGATCTGCTTATGATAGAAGCCTTTTACCATATTTTTCCTGTTTTCCCCAAGGTATTAATTATACTGAAATTAAAATTACCCAGCTGTCAGATTTGATGCTCATTTGTGGTATGCTTGCAGTCATCTCACTGAAAAGGAACCATACTGTTCTCCGTTCTGTATTATTTTTCCCCCCCTTTCTGTTGATACACTGACTTATGATACACTAATTTGTAGTCCAGCTATAGGAAACACAGAGATGAGATAGCATCACAAAGGTCCTGGTCAGTTTCAAACTCACTCAAGGTTTAGGGGTGTTTGGATCAAGGTTTTTTCCCTGGGATCTTTTCTAATAGGAAGCCAGTGTTACTAGTTGACCTATGTAGTCTATGAGGTTCAGGCATCCTGCAAGGTCCTTTCTGAATTATTTTGGCTAAGTTTTTACTAACAATATTGCCTGAGGTAGCTGCATGGCTTGTAATAAAACGTATGCTTCACATGTAGGATAAGTGTGCTAGTGGACCTGGGTTTTTAACTGCCAGGACCTAGGCCCTGATCCACAAATGTATTTAGGTGCCTAAACCCCAGACTTTAGATTCCTAAATCTGAGACTTGAGTTAAGTCCCAGTTTTAGGCTCCACTGTGATCCACAAAACCCCGATTGAGCCCTGTAGGTGCCTAAACTCACTCGGTGCCTAAGTTTTGGTAAATGTTCCCTTGGCATCTAAGTTTCTGCTTCTGGGGATGCCCACTGCTGCTTCACTCCAGGCATCCAGACACCTATCTCTCACCTAAGCTCCTGGATGATTCATGATTCATGAATCATCCAGGGGAAGATAGACATTCATCCACTTCAGGGGCATGTTCAGAGGCTGCCTACTGGATCGGATCTCATTCAAAATCTGGCCAGAGATGGAAGAATTGATGGTGTTAGTGCCCATCTTATACGTTTTAGCCCAGGAGTTAGAGCACTCATCTGGGATGTGGGAGACCCAGGTTCAATTCCCCCCTCTTTGCCAGAGTGGGAGAAAATATTTGAACAGGTGTGAGTCTCCCACTAGTCAGGTGAATGCTCTAATCACTGAACTATGGGTTAGTCTGATGTGAGGCTTCCTCACTCTCTCATTGAAACTGTTCCACTGTGAATAAACAAAGGAAGAGTGATTGGGACAGGGGGACTGGGTTTCCCAAGTGTGTGATCTAACCGCTGGACTATGGAGTCTCTCTCTCTCTCTCTCTCTCTCTCTCAACGACTAGTTAAGAATTTATCCACAGTGGAGCAGTCATTGGGCCAGAGAGAGAGAATGATTCTGCAGTTCAGTGGCACCTAGGTGCCTAACTCAGGCTTTGTGGATCACAGTGTTGTTCCTGTGATTTTCTAGGCACTTTAAAGGTGGGCACCATGATGCTGAGTGTTGCAACACTTACATCCCTTTGTGGATCTGGGCCCTAGTGTTTAAAATGTCCAGATTCAATCTAGGTTTATGTTGGCACCTAGGTCTCTGGGCACCTAAGCCAGAAGTCCCTGGAATAAAAATGTTATGGCAGAAAGCAGTCAAAAACCTCCCCTCCACCAGAAAGCTCTGATTAGGCACAGTAAAGCCCAAGAAGTGCATGACTCTGATTGGGAAGTGAACACCAACCATCGTGACTAGGGTGGCTTTTATTTAGCTCATTACCTAAACAATGTCCATCAGCAGGACGCCTTTGGCACCCCAGCAGGAAACTAAGGCTGCTCTCCCGGTGCAAAAGCCAAGCAACAAAGCTGGTGGTAACACCCTCTGTTCTCTTGCAGGGAAAATACTCTCTAGCAGGCAGGAGCCCTATCTGGAACAGGGAAGTGTTTATACTTCCTTATTCCAATACTAGTGAATCTGGCTCTTGGATCTTATTAAAATGTTTATACCCCTTTTTCTTTCAGAAAAATTGGGAGTTTGCATCCTAGCTTTGTACAAACTGCAGAGTGGTTAAAATATGTAATAACAAGGAGCAGAAAGAGGTGTGCATCATTTCCTACGTTTCCACTTATAGGCTAATATTTCAGTGTACCTTAAAGTCATTAATAAGGAAAATTCATTAGTGTTAAAAAAAAACTGTCTTCTTGCTATAAATTTAGTAAGAGAATTACTGCATGATCAAGTGAGTGCTCATACCGATAAACCTAATCTGAATTTAAGGAGAAATAAATGAGCAGTTGTTCCATCTCTATACCTGATAGAATAGAAAATAATGTTTTGGGAAAGCACACACCAAATGAAAATGAACTATGCATTCTATAACAAAATTTGGTCTGCTTTTGTCTGCCTGCTTGCTGTTTTTCAACTTAGGTTATGCCTTTTTGTTAGCCTATAAACATCAAAGTCAAGGTCAAGCTTCACCTAGTTATTAAAAAGATGTGATCAAGTGTGACTGAACAGCTGTATATGACATTGCTCTTCTTTTCCCCCTAAGCAGTGTGGAGTTCTGGGAGCACAGCCTATCAAAGTGCACAAAAGTAGATAGCGGCTAGCTTAGAGGTTCATTACTGGATTTGGATTGGCATGCTGCACTGTATTTAAATGCCTCTGCTCAGACTGTCATTCACTCACTGCCCAACAGTACTGCCTCAGTAAGTTGGTTAGTCTGAGAATACACCTTGTGTAACTAATACAGATTTTTTTGGGGACAAAAATATAATTTTTACATTACTTCTGCTTTAAAAATAAATCTCCTGTGGGGGAGGATATGAGTCATCTACATTCTTAATGAGACCCTGGACTTTCCTCCTTTTTACTTACTTAACCTCTGGTAATCCCCATGATGTGTTGCATCAATACCATTTCTTAATTGACTGAATGAGTCATTGTTGGGCAACATTCATCACTCCCTTCAACAAGGAATGAACACTCATGCTCTGCAACTTGTCAGGATCAGAAGGAAATGCCTAGGAATTTAAGAGTCTTCCAATTGAATGTGCAGCTTGAACTATGGGCCTCTGAGCTGGCTACCAAAACAAATTATGCTAAACAAGAGTATTTTGCAATTACTCTGTGCTATGGTAAAGGAGTCCAAGATTTAGGACCCATCTTAATTTCTCATTTCCAGAAAACCTGTGGTGCTGAATGAAGAAGACTTCCAAAGGGAAGGGTCATCACTATGTGACTGAATCAGTGCGCAACCCTGTCCTGTTAGACAATTCATGAAGCATAAGTGATTTGTATAGATAGTAATATGTGGAAGGCTGCTAACTGTTTTCTGTTGATGAAAGTCCAGGTGGTGGATACTAAGGATGGGAAAACAGGGTCAAATAAGAAAAGCTGGGGAAAATTCTGCGAGAATAAACCTCATTGTGATGTCTTCCTTGTGGTACTCTATCCTGGGGCTGTCTGTGGGAAGAGGGAATTTGACCCCTCTATTATTATTATTAATGACTAGAGCTGGTTGAAAATTTTTCAACTGAAGATTTTTCTGTTGGGAAATGCTGATTCAATGGAATCAAAATGGGAAATGGGAAATTTTTGATGGAAACCAGGCAAGCTGACTGCCTCCTCAGACTGTCAGGCTGCTCATCTGGCTTCCTGACTGCCTGGAACTTTTCAAAAAAAATTCCATTTGGATTCTCCTAAAATGATTTTTTTCAAAAATTCCATTTCATGGAGAATTTCAAAATTTTTCCCAAGCTCTGTTTCTGACTATTTATTTACTGGCATAGCACCAACAATGTGGTAGGTGCTTTGGGAAGTGGTCCTGCTTCCTGGCCCTCAGAATACTCCATAGTGGAATAGTGTATGCCCAGTCACCTTCCAAATAGCACAGTGTACATTGGAGGGGATGTCAGAATGAATGCCCAAGAACAGGAATCACAAGGTAGCGAGGAGTTGGAGACTGGTGGAAGAAAATGTGTGCAAATGGGAAAGGAGGGGTGTGTGGCTTAGTTCGGACTCCAAAATGGTCAGATGAGGGTTACCTAGCTGAATAGAGAGAACAATTTGAGATTTATGAGTCTCCTATGGCTACCCATTTTAAGGTAATCACAATCTTTCAGGTGATATATAGAGGAAGTAAACTGAATGCTTCTATTTACTCTCTCATACAAATGAATATTTAGGGAAACTCAGAGACTGCACATTTAAAATTGATAAAGTGTGGGGGGGGGATGGTTACATATGAAACCAAGCATGGAACTCATCACTAGATATCACTGAGTCCAAGAGTTTAGTAGGATTCAATAAGGAGTAGCTATTTATATTTCTAATGACTGTGAACATCAACAGTTATATTAGATAGGATTAATTTTAATTATATATATATTTCAGAGCATAAGCCAACCACTTTCGGATGGGAGTCAGGATAAAACTTCTCCTATGTGCTGCTTATTCTGTACTTGTTTGCTGTGGGGTTTCTTGCATTTTTTGGAGACATCTAATAGTGGCCAGTGTCAAACAGGATGCTGGAGAAGGACAAATGGGGAGGATGGCAATTTCTGTGTTCTTATGTGTGACCGTGGCCACTAGAGGGGCCACACTGAGAGTGCTCAATTAGGGCAAACAGCAAAGAATGTGGCAGACGATCCCCCAAATGGGTGGTTTATTCTTATAATTAGATTCACCAAGCCACTAACAAAACAGCTTCTGCAGTGCCTTACTGGTTACTCAGAAGAAAAACATACAATTCCTCTTAAGCAATCCAGCCTTTGGCTCCCACCCAGACAGCCCATTCAAATATAGTGAGGATTACTTAAAATCTTATTCACCATATATAAAGTTCTACTGATCCCAAGAGATTACCCACTAGGTCAATGAATGTTTCAGATTTTACCCAAATACACGCTTACAACCATTTCTTATTCACTAATCTAAAATTTATTAAAAAAAGAAAAGAGTTACTGTGGTTTAAAGATCATGATACATACAGGTACGAATAAAGTTCTTAGGTCAGTTTCATTCGAGAGATTGCAAGGCTGCTGATTTTTAATTGATTCCAGAAGGACATTTACAAAAGTTATAGTCCAATAGGCAGTCCATGTGTAGAGTTTGTTCAAATTCTTCCATGAGAAGTTTCAGGGATATTCCAGCATAGGCCTGGAGACCTCAGTCTTGCTGTTTAAACTTGCCCTGACAAAGTTTAAGCAGAGCTGAGATTAAAAAAGAGCAGGCTCTAGAGTTCTTTATTTATTAGATAAAATTTATAAATTTCTAACAGATCTAGATAAACACAGACAAATACAATATGTATCTACTAATTCTCTGATAATGCAGGTTTACATTTCAAATAATTTAGTCTAAATAACATGGCTTCGATAATGAACTACAAGAAATGGCCCCATTTACCATTTCAGTACTTCTCTACTATGTTCTTAAAGGTCACTTAGCCTGCTGGTTCCTTAACCCTCACTGGCTCAGTGTCACACTATGACATCCTGGTGTTTCAGCCATGTTACTAGTATGTCATTTTGACAAATTACATTAAATCATGTGATAATAGCTAGCAACAGAATACAGTATAAGCAATGCAATCTGTAATGACTCCTCCAATTGAAAGCAATCTGTTATTTTGTATCAGCTGTCTCTTACCAATTTAGATACTGGGGGAATAAAAATCTTGTTAACCTGGCTCCAAATCCAGTCCCAGAAGTACAATAGATTATATACTGTGACAGATAGATAGATAGATATGTGTGTGTGTGTGTGAATGAGAAAGAGAGATGAGCCAAGAACCATGTTTTAAAGACAGGAATATAAAACACATAACAGTCTTTACTGAGCAGCTGCATGATATGAATTCACTGGTTACTCCAGATTATCCTGAGGAAGTTCACCAATTTCAGACTTTTGCAATGGGCAATCTCCAAATTGGTTATGCTGGGGAATTTTCAGGTTGCTGAGATCAATATATTTCAGAGAATGAAAAAATCCAGCCAAAGAATTACTGGCATTTTAATTACAAAGGTGCCATACTTTTTTTTAAATAAAGTACAACTGACCTTTATTTAGCACAGTACTTTCCCCCACATGGGTTCTGTTAGGGGGACATTCTAGATGGTTGGATTCAGATTCCTTTAATCTGTTTTCCTAGTTCTGCACTGTGATCCAGCTGATTGTAACTGTGGCTGATTACAATTTAAAGTTCAGGTTCAGATTTGGAACTTCACAACAGTTTTGGGGAACAGGAGCTGTTTAGATTTCTAGAACCACAGTTCCAGTCCAGGCCCATTTCCAATGCAACCATTTTAGAGAAGAGTGACTGAATAGAAGCCTCTTCCAAACAGGAAAAAAAACAGAAGAAATGAAACGTGGAGTCTATTTAGATTGTAACTCCTTCTCCTGTTCAGATTTTTTAACGACTTGCAAACTGAACACACATCAAAGGTATTTATAGTTGATTCCTTTCTGCTCCAAAGCATTTTTTTCAATCAGAAACAGGAAAACTCCACTCCTATTTATTCTTATATTATAAATCAGTGATATTATCTGATTGAAGCTTATCTGATTTATCTGATAGAAGGTTAAGATGGAAATCAAACAGAATAGATTCTATTGCTAAACATTCAGCAGCTCATCTACTTCATATAGTTGGTTTCCTTCATTTTCTTCCCTTGTCAGCAACTGGCTTAACCATCTTCATCCTCTGACTTGTCTACAGAGAGGAATGCTGGAGCTCAGAGAACAGAAGGAAGCTGAATCAGATAAATTGCAAGGGTATTAAATGTACCATCTATGCCAAAAACTTGAGCTTAATCACATCCAGATTTTTCTCTCAAAAACCAATACATAAGAAACTAAGTTACAGGAAGTTGGAAAAACAAAATTTAGGTCAGCTCTGCCATAATCCACTGATTATCTTGATATTTTGTGCATATAACAATTTAATTCTGAATCTAGGTTTCAGCATGGCACCTTTCTTGGGGCTTGTGATGAGATCTACTAGCCCCACACTGACCCAGGATTAGGAGTAGAGCAAAACTGGGCTAGGGAGGCCCTTCTCAACTGGGGCAAGGCACGTTCCCAGTGGAGAAACGTTTTAAAACGATACTGGTAAACCAAGGAAAGGGGGAATGAGTTGTATGTGGCACTAGTTTGTGAGGTCTGCTTTAGCAGCAGGGACTTGGATTCCTGCTCCTCCCTCCCCCTTCTTTTGGAGTTGAAAGCCATGAGAAAGATTGACTGAACAGGACACGATGAGATTGAGGCGAGGCTGCTAAGCCAGTGACTGCGCCCCAAACTGAATAACTCCAGGCTAGTAGGAAGTGACCCAGGGGAAAACAAAATGGGGAGTAGCTCAGTAACTGGTCTGAATGCTTTGATAAACTCCTATGTCCCTGGGTCAGGACCTGGTGAAGTGGGTGGGCTTGAGTCCCTCCCACCCCTGCTCCTCTGTAGAGACAGACCCTCTGGGGGAGTAATGTGAGCATGTGGAGGTGATTGAGGCTGCAGCTGGGGCATAAGGCCATGACCTGACCATTAGGGCAGCTGGTCATCAGACCTTCCTGCTGCAGGGCTCTACAACAGTTTTAGGTAAAAATCAATCCACTATTTTATCAGTGTTGCTAATCTGTCTAGGATTTTAAAATATGTAGTATGCACTTTAATAGCATCATTTTTGAGACAATGATTAAAGCAGCTCTTGTATATCTGAAGTAATTCCACTGATTTGAAAGGATGTATTCCAGATTTATACCAAAGTAATTCAGGGGAGAACCTTCCTCAGTGCTTTTAACTATCCAAAATAAATGTCCAAAAATATATTTAGGGCAAAGACTTCTCTGAAATGGGAAAGCTAAATTCTTTACTTATAGAGGCCTTCAATTAAATTTAAATTGAAGGGCCATATCCCACAGTCATTATTCAAACAAAATTTCTATTGATGGCAATAATTTTTCCATGAGCCCAAACTTCAAGATTTGAATATAAATTAAAATAAGATGATAAAATTCTATCTTTTACAATGTATTGAAATTTAAAAAATATTTTTGCTCTTTCTATTATGACTTTGAACAACATACGGGTCAATCTTTTCAAATTAAGACTCAGTAAAAGCGAATGTACAAAGCATGTACATTTCCATTGTACAATGGTTTATATACTTCATTGTCTTTCAGAAAAATTTGTAAACAATGGAAAAACACAATATTACTTTCCTTTCAAAGGCAGGAACATGATCCTTTGTAAGTCTAGAGTAAAGTCCTTCCTTACTGAAGTCAGTGGAGCCAAGATTTCACCTGTGATGTGTATTACAGTGTGCCTATGTGAACTGGCTGTAGAGCAGCCAAGAAGCACTAAAAACAAGAAAGGTCTTGGCAGATGATTGAAAAAGAACTGAGTGCAGAAACTGATGCTGGTAGTGCAGTGCAGGGTGATCAATTTAAAGACAGTAGGAGTTGGAAAGCATGGTGGTTTGGGGGAAAACTCTGGAAACTTTTAAGGTTTGGACTTCATGAAACGTTGTGATTTACAAATTACATATAATTAGTTAGTTGCTAACATTTTGGATACCCATATCTTAGCTTTATTAAATAGGTCTGTAACACAATGGTTTATAATTTCACCTTGCAACTGGTTTCAGGTAGAGCTGGTTTTATCTAGTAAACAAACAAAAAACAATTTCTGAAATTTCTATAAAATATTAATTGAAAATCATGAAAAATTTAACATTTTGATAACATCACAAAAATGGCTAGTATTTAGTTTTGAACAAAGGAAATTTTTTCAATACTCTGAGGGGAAATTCAACCAGCTCTAGTTTCTTATAAAGAAAATGTGCCTTTTGTACATTACATTATTGTGTGGATCAAAATATCTTTGACACTTATAATTGCTCTGTGTAACAGTTTGCAGTCCATTTCATGCTCCTATTGGAATGCACTGTGGGGTTTTACTCAGATTTCTTTTCAGTGTCACGTGCTTCCTGGAAAACTTGGAAATAATTCAACCACCCCTTCCAGTTCTCCACAGATGCCCTACCTGAGAGAGGGCTTCATTTGCTCTATCTTGCCAAAGATTTCTGTTTGCTGCTGACATCATGTAATACAAGTATAACACAGGCGTGCTCAGAAGAGAACACATCATCTTCTAGCCCCAATCACATAACATGAACCAGTTTTACAAAATGTTATATTCCTGTCACATGGCAGAGGTCAATACACACTGATGCTAATGGCTACTCATACAAAAGAGTATTTTAAAATGCTGACAGTGACTACACATCAACAGTATCACATTTTGCCAGAACCACGTAGAATTCAAACTGCTAAACTTTTATGATCTGTTCTAAATCTGCAAACTCTCTGGTTATTCTGGTGGATTTTGTATTGAGCAAAACAAATGATCCTGTCCTTAGTAGGAAGAGAACCAACAAAAAAGGCCTTAAAGACTTTAATACTAATTTATTTGAACACTGCACTGTTATGTTGCATTTATGGCATCACACATCAGAAGAACATTCATTTACTTCATTTTACAGTATTAGAGCTGCATGTAACACTCCATGTATGAAGGGCATTGAGTGTTTGCACATATGGTTTATAATCTGGTATGTGTGCAGAAGCAATGAATTAATCCCTTTTTCATACTAATACATTGCCATTATTGTGTATTAAAGAAAATGGCATTATCATAAACAGTATAGAACCAATGGAATAAAATGGAAATAAAGTAGGGCTGTCAATTAATCGCAGTTAACTCACACGATTAACTCAGAAAAATTAACTGTGATTAAAAAAATAATCGTGATTAATCGCACTGTTAAACAATAGAATACCAATTGAAATGTATTAAATATTTTGGATGTTTTCCTACATTTTCAAATATATTGATTTCTATTACAACACAGAATATGTGTACAGTGCTCACTTTATATTATTTTTTTATTACAAATATTACACATTTATTACATTTATTTATTACACATATTTGCACTGTAAAAATGATAAACAAAAGCAATAGTATTTTTCAATACACCTCATACAAGTACTATAGTGCAATCTCTTTATCGTGAAAGTGTAACTTACAAATGTTGATTTTTTTTGTTACATAACTGCACTCAAAAACAAAACAATGTAAAACTTTAGAGCCTACAAGTCCACTCAGTCCTACTTCTTGTTCAGCCAACTGCTAAGACAAACAAGTTTGTTTACATTTATGGGAGATACTGCTGACTGCTTCTTATTTACAATGTCACCTGAAAGTGAGAACAGGTGTTCGGATGGCACTTTTGTAGCTGGCGTTGCAAGGTATTTACGTGCCAGATATGCTAAACATTCATATACCCCTGTATGCTTCGGCCACCATTCCAGAGGACATGCTTCCATTCTGATGATGCTCGTTAAAAAAATAATGTGTTAATTAAATTTGTGACTGAACTCCTTGGGGGAGAATTGTATGTCTCCTGTTCTGTTTTACCTGCATTCTGCCATATATTTCATGTTATAGCAGTCTCGGAAGATGAACCAGTACATGTTCATTTTAAGAATACTTTCACAGCAGATTTGACAAAACACAAAGAAGGTACCAATGTGAGATTTCTAAGGATAGCTACAGCACTCGACCCAAGGTTTAAGAATCTGAAGTGCCTTCCAAAATCTGAGCAGGACGAGATGTGGAGAATGTTTTCAGATGTCTTAAAAGAGCAACACACCAATGTGGAAACTACAGAACCCGAACCACCAAAAAAGAAAATCAACCTTCTGCTGGTGGCATCTGACTCAGATGATGAAAATGAACATGCATCAGTCCGCAGAGCTTTGGATCATTATCAAGCAGAACCCGTCATCAGCATGGATGCATATCTTCTGGAATAGTGGTTAAAGCATGAAGGGACATATGAATCTTTAGCGCATCTGGCACCTAAATATCTTGCAATGCCAGCTACAACAGTGCCATGCGAACGCCTGTTCTCACTTTCAGATGACATTGTAAACAAGACGTGGGAAGCATTATCTCCTGCAAATTGTAACCAAACTTGTTTCTCTGAGAGATTGGCTGAAGTAGGACGGAGTGGACTTGTAGGTTCTAAAGTTTACATTGTATTATTTTTGAATGTAGTTATTTTTTGTACGTATTTCTACATTTGTAAGTTCAACTTTCATGATAAAGAGATTGCATTACAGTATTTGTATTAGGTGAATTTAAATATACTATTTATTTTGTTTTTTACAGTGTAAATATTTGTAATAAAAATAAATATAAAGTGAGCACTGTATACTTTGTATTCTGTGTTGTAACTGAAATCAATATATTTGAAAATGTAGAAAATATCCAAAAATATTTAAATAAATAGTATTCTATTATTAACAGTGGGATTAATCATAATTAATTTATTTAATTGCATGATTAATCACGTGATTAATCGTGATAAATTTTTTTAATTGCTTGACAGCCCTAAAATAAACTGAAACAATGTGATGTAATTTGTAAGAAGACCAATACATCTCTATTACTGATGTATGCTGGCACACAGTCCATAAATAGACATGCTTATAGTGGCTTAAATTTTGGAGCAGTTTAAACATTGAAAATGTGGCCTTTAAAAAAAAAAGGGGGAAATCACAGTTGAATTCAAACTAAAGGAAGGAGTTAGTAGAGAGAAACTGTAACATCACCCATGAGTATCAAAGAAAAAAAGATTATTCTGATGCTACAGGGCTTAGCATATGGCATTGGGAGGTAGGACATTTTTAGCATGGAGACATTTTGTCAATGAGCAAGGTTCCAGGATTCCATTACCTTGGGAATGTGATTCTGCACAGAGCTAGTAATTAGTGCTTATTCCTTAGATTTTTAACCCTGTTTATCCATGTTCTCTACTTTCCAATATGTTGTAGCAAAGTGTTTAAAATATACATCGACTGTTTCTAGTCAAAGATAGAGGAAGTGCTGAAAATCAGGTGAGAAACCGTTTTCTTAGCAGACCTTCACTGCCAAAATGTTTGGGTAAGTATGAACTAGGATCCAGACTTATGAATGCTTCTTCAAATCAAATTGATTATCTGAAATGTTTGAGTTTCACCCATCACTTACATGGCTGTAACTGGCTGTCACTTGGTGCTGAGGTTTAAAGGTGCTCGGTACCATAAATACTCAGAGTACAAAACCATAATAGGGTAAATACATTCTGTAACCATCCCAACCCCAAAATTCCTTAGAGGTATCCATGAGGTTCCAGAGAGGATGAGACAATGCTATCAAGGTGACATGTCACTTCCACCTGTTCCTGGGGAGCCCCATCTGTGTTAGGTCCCCTTAAGTAAGCAGAGGGGTGATCTAAGTAATGGAAACTTGTTATTCCAACTGAATTATCCTCTGGTAACTGTGAGATGAATTATCCCTCTGAAATCTGCATCCAGCTATAATGACCTTCCCCCCATACAGAAGGATCTGCCCCTGTTCATGTATACATATAAGCGAAATCCAAATGCTACTTTCCATGACATTATGCAGAGTAAGTTTTATGAGGTCACACATTCATCGTTTGGAAGAGGGAGCATCAGGGATGAGGGCCAGTTATTCTAAATGCCTTGTCAACCTAGAGACAAGCAGAGTTTCTGCAGAAAAGTTAGTACAATGTGTGGAGACCTCTCTGTGCTGTGCTGCCATCTTTGAAGGAGTATGTTTCAAGGGCAGCAGCAGCTGGAGTAATCCACATTCGCATGGCTCACCACAGGTAACTCTGAACCTGCAGCACATTGTCACATGATATGCATTTGGGAGATATGGAAAAAACTTAATTTTGGAGGCCAAATCTTCTGCTTGCTCCAGGGAGAAGAACCAGCCCCATAAATGACCAATCTGGAAAGACGCAGAGTTTTTTTTTCCTATGGCCCAACCTGTGGGTTCTTCCAGGGGTGGGGACAATCCAGCCACATGAGATTTATTTATTTTACATTCCCAGTGTTTGTGAAATTTTGTTGTTATTAGCAAGAGAAATACTAATAATCCAGCACATAGAATCTCTCCTTTTTAATGGAGGATGGTGTGAAACAGTGAAAGCTACATCCAGCAAACTGATTTCAGCTACAGTTAAAAGGAGACACTGTCAATTTAGGCAGGAGTATGTTAATAGTATCACGAATTGCTTGGAAATATCCTTTGGATTATACGGACAGTGGAAACTTTTACTGAAATTAATTTATCTCACTTTTATATTACAGTGAGTACCACTGAAAACTCAACATTTGTCACACTGAAGTGATTGCAGTTCCTTGGTAGCTTCTATTTTAAGTATAAAAGGACACCAAAGCCCTATCCCTACAGGTGCAGATGATCCCCAGGGAAGGTAACTAGAGAACTTCCACTGAGCAAGAGGGAGCTGGATTAGGGGGTTAATGCATGTAATATGCACTCCCAGGACAATGAGAAGTTCAGATGTGAGAGGGTGTGGAAAGGCCAAGGGAGAGGCAGGGTGTGGTTCTTCTACTCTATCCCTCTGAAAAGGGAATAAAAGCCAAGGATATTACGATATACACTAGGCTGCAGTAGACTCTACAAAGCAGTTCTGCTGTCACTCCATTGCCTGAGGTGAGAATTCATCACTCTACTTGTTTCTCCTTGGCTAGTGTTAGTTCCCATAACCTGCAAGGGGGGGGAGTTACCTGGATTGATGAATGTTCATTTTTAATACTATCACCGCAAACATGAACCTGATCAAACCCAGCCCCGACTACTGAACTAAACTGACTGCCTTAGTTCCTAAGGATCTACTTTATAGTCCCTTGGCTCCAACATGTTAGCATGGAAAGGGGGAGACTGATTGGCCAAAAGCTGTTTTCCCACTCAGCCCTCTCTCTTACCTTTTTCCTAGGGCTGCACTACTAGTGCTTCTCTTGCCATGTCTGGTAATTCCTTTTTCCTTCTCTCTGTTTCTCTGATCTTTCTTCTGACATACAAACCTTTACAAAATAACAGACAACAAAACCTCTCTGCCACATGTGCCTTGCATGTGCCTCTGTTTTGGGTGGCAATATGTTCCTGTGTCTGGAGCAGAGGCCACTATTGTTTTAGATGCCAGGGTTCCTAAAGGATCTTAATGGCTGCAGTTGGTTTTTCCTTTTAGCTTTATATTGGGGCTTTGATATTAGTTTCAGTGAAGTAGAATATCTTTTCCATTAACCCTTGAATAGTTCCCCTTTTTGTTCTCTCATACTCAGTGACATATGGCTCTGGCTTAGGAAACTAATGGCTAATACATTAGCCAAGGTTTACATATTTATCTCTTTAAACATTCCATGAAAGTCAGACCCATCAGCTCCTTTTTCGTAAAGTCAATTTTACGAAATGTGATTTCCTGTCACTGACAGGGACTTTCCCTAATGTTCAGCAAATTTTAAATGAAGATGCCTGCATCTGGGGTGGAGGCCACTATGAAAAAGCATTTTGAGCATGTAAGTATGAGTATTCACATTGGAAACCTGAGGTATGGTCATCCAATCAGTTAACAGAAATATGACATTAGTTCAACCAAAATAGCCTGAATTTTGAATGTCAGATACTTAAAACAAAATTGTCATGAATTAGCAACAGACCAAGAATAAGTCATAGATTATTTCTATAACAAAAGGGAAAATACATTTGAGAAAATTGTGATCTGCTCATGGACAATGTCCAGACAGAAAAAAGGTGAAAGCCATCAAAGAAGTTTATTCCAAGCAGTTTAGAGTGTTATAACAACTCTCCCCAATTATGGGCATCTC
The DNA here is from genome assembly GCF_028017835.1 of Emys orbicularis. Lineage (NCBI taxonomy): Eukaryota > Metazoa > Chordata > Testudines > Emydidae > Emys > Emys orbicularis. Next base: position 48,245,909 of record NC_088683.1, read on the forward strand.
TTTAATCTTTTTTGCAGAAGTCACTCCCTCCAGACTCTGACAATATGTGTACCATTTAAAACTCTAGCCAGAAGCCAAATGGAAGGGTGCCTGGGAAGGGTCTAGGGTAGATGCTACAGTGAATCACAGAGAGAGACAGAGTAGCTTTCGGCTGTTACTGTTTTACTTGTTCATTGTTAAGAGAATGCAACACTTTCTGTGCTGTTTTGTTTTTAACCACTACCATCTGACTGGGTCCCTTAATCATTTTTGATGTTCTCTGGACTCTAGAAATACAAGAAATCTAGGTACTGCACACTCAAAAATTATCTGTAAAATCATTAACATTAAAAAAGTTGCTTGAAGGCCTGAGCATCCCAACAAAACCCCAGAGTAATTAGGAAGAGGAAAGAAAAAAAGTTTGCTGAGCTAACCCAAAGTACTTTAGCCAGGATTTTAGCCATGTAGAGATTGTGCATAATGAAATAAAGGGATTACAGGGGATATATTCTATCATCCTCAATTGTGGGGGGAAATATTCATATTAAATTTTGTGTGAATTGTCACAGTGAATATGTAGTTCATTTAATAAAATGTGAATGTGATTCAATTTATATTGGGGATACTTCTAGGATGTGAAAAATATAGGATCATAAAATGCTTGAGAAATAATTATCTACAATCCCCAATATCATGTCATTTTAATAGTTTGACACACTTGGTGTCCCAATTGCAGTTCCAGTTGCAATAGATCATGTACCATAATTAAAAGAGCATGTAATAGGTAATAAATATCAGCGCAGCAATAGGCTTTTTGGATTTATAATTTGAAATCAATGTCTCAATTTCAAATGAATGAAAAGACTTAATTATATGCATATTTGGAGTATAGATGAAAGGCCTACACCTTGATGTTAGCTAGGAAAATAGTGCTAGCACATAGTGGAGCTACCAGTAGTCTAATAACAGATTTGTGAATACACTTACAAATAAATAGGCTGCCTGCCTGATGACTTGTGACCACCAGGTCTCTGTGGAAATGTTCATGAATTCTGAAAGTTCCATGAGTTTTAAAACAAATTACTTTTTTTGTAAAGTTTGTCTCTTTGAAATCGTATTCTCTATTTGCTATTCAGCATACAATTTCAATCTTATATCTTAAAAGCTACACTCATTCAATCAGGGAGCAGCAAAAAAGGCCATGTGACTTAGGTCACATTACTCCTCACCAATAACAAATACTGAGTAGCAAAGAGTCCAAGTGAACAATTAATGAATATTTGGAATATTGTTCAGACAAACTATTTGATAAATAGAATCAAATACGATCTCAGAAATAAGAATTTCTTTGTGAATATTACACAGGCAGAAAAAAGGGCAAGCTTTGCAATTAACATTATTTGCAGCGAATAATTTGTCCACCTCTAGGCATCAATATGGAAAGTCAGGATAGATGTTCCATTGTCACTGTTGAGTGCCTGTGTCACTGTTGAGTGCCCTACAGCGATGCTCCTGTTACTGTGCCTGAGAGAGTCACAGCTGGGGGTGCCAAATTCAGGACAAACTGTTGAGAAATACGGCAGACTCACCTCCAAACTGGTGGTTATTTTTTCATAAGATATACCAAGTCAGAAACAAAGGTAAATGTCTGTCTCACCACACTGACAAGAAGTCAAAACTGCAGACTCGTTAGACATTCCAGTCCTTGTTTCACCACTCAGACACTAGACTTTATGATGAGTGGTTATTGAAAATCAATTAATCAAATAAAGATCAACCACGTACCCAGGTCCATATATTACTCATATCTTACTCATATCTTACGCTGTTGCCAATCCTTTAGTATCTAATATCCAAAGGTTTATTTATAAGAGAAAAGAATAAGGAGAGTGTTAAAATGGTTAAGGCAATCACATACATACACTAAAAGGAGCATTGAACCAATGGAATGAGGCTCTTCCAATTTTTTGGAAGATACCAGAGACTTTACAAGCTAGCAGTTTATTCCATCACTGCTTCAAACCTGATAGAAGAATTTTGCAATGAGTGTAAGTCCATAGTCCAGAGATCACAGCAGGAAAGAGGCCAAATGGAGATGCATTCAGGGCCTTTTATATTTTCTCCCATGTGGAGGGAATGCTCTTAGTCTTAGTTTGTGGAAAATTACAGGCACAAGATGGAGTCCAGGGTCACATGAGCAAGTCCTTGCATGCTTTGATTAGTCATAGGAGCAGCCATTACCCATATTCTGGCTAAAACGTCCACAGGAAGGCTCACCGGGCAGGGATAAGTTTCTTCTATAGCCCATTGTGTTCATTAATGAGCCATCAACTTGAATGGTTCACAATTCACAATGTGCTGGTGAGACTGGATGTAAACTACCTGGTGGGTGTTACTGCAGGAGCAAACACATTTGAAATACTGGCACATAGTCAATATTCATAACTTTAGATACAAAATGATACATGCATACAAATATAACTTTTCCATTGACACCTTACATGATATACTTTGTACAAGATTTGTTGCAATTGACTAACAGTGGCAATATTAATGATATAACTGTTTCAATCATACAGCATCACAGCGCCTCAGAATCATCTTCAGCAACATGAAGGAGCAACTGGATAGCAAATCAGGGAGCTTTCTCTCATTTTTGTGTAAATTATTTCTAGGAATTATATGCCATATTCACATAACACAATAATGGGGCCACCAAGAAAGATAGAATTGTAAGCCAAGTTGTGACAATGCATGGATCTATTAAATTGAGCTGCTTTTTCCACAATATGTTGTCTTTACCTCTTACAGCCTTGTAATACTTTTCAAGGTTTCCTTGGTGAGCCTGGCTTATTATCATACCATGGTGTTCCTAGGGCACTGTCGTTGCATTTATTCAAGATTCTGTTCATTGCTGTGGCTAGACAATTTCCGTTCCTATTTTCCTGTTTCACTTTTGCATTTTATCACCCCAAATAAGTATCTTCCTCCAAAGCTTTTTGTGCTCTCCTGAACAGCCATGCTTAGTCAAGGTACTGTAATTATTTTGGTTGGAGGGCTCACCCTGAAACTTGCTTAGTCGGCTTTTAAAGATGCAGGGCTTACAAAATTGTATAATTCATTTGTAACATGAATTCTGCTTTATATCAAATGTGACATGCACAGACCAGCTATCATCAGCTGCTGTGGCCTATTATTTTTATGGAGAAGTAAGGAAATTTGGTCCATTTTGCCATATGTAGAGAATTTTTTAAAGATTTTTACAATAAAATGCTTATAAATGGTCACTCTGGCAATCAAAAACTTCCTCTAAACTGCATTAAGTTGAGTTAATTACAGTCTGAAAATATATTTTGACTATTAGTGTGGCATGTGTTTTCTGCACTGTGTAGCTATTTATGGTACCACCTACCTCCCACTCAATAAAACAGCCATCAGCTTTGATGTAATTTTGCATTTCTGCCATTTTCTATGTTTGAAATGTATAATGGGCTAATTGATGGCTGTTTAGTAATTTTAAGGTTTACTTAGTGACATATTGTAGAATGATGTTATTAAGAGAATCAGGAGGTTAAAAAAACTAAACAGCTGTCAAATACCAGAAGCCCTGGCCTGAAGAAGCAGCCAGCTAGCTAAGAAATGTCGATTTGTTGTGTCTTTTGATTATGAAACAGATGTTTTAAAAATAGATGAGCTGAGGTCCTTTTGAGAAAGTGAGTGCAGCGAAACTTCTTGTTCTGTTCTTCTCTGAACTCCCTCCAGTTTGTCTACATCGTTCTGATATGGATATGTCCAGACCTGGAGGATGTATTACAGGTGAAGGCTCACTGAAGCTGTAGAGAAGAACATAACCTGCCTGGTCTATGATGTGATAACTTTAATTAAGGAGCTCAGAACCTTATTGGCTTCTTTTACTGTCATATCACACTGCAAACAAATGTGTCTACTATTACCATGGTTTCAGCATTACTCCTTTCCAGGTGATTCCACATGGTTAAATATATGTGCTGTGGATTATTTTTCCTCACGTGGTTTGTATGATTTCAGTTTGAATCTCATTCCATTACATCCTGTTCAACCTTTCTAAGATTCCTCTGTCCTCCCTGCTCTTTGCAAGCTGTTCCTTTCGGCAGTAAGGGAAGGAAATGAAAGAAGGTCTTTAGGGTTAGATTTACAAAGAGGACTTACACTCAGCATTGCAATGCCTGACATGTAGGCACCCCGCCACCTAGTGGAATCCATAGCCCTGCCTTTAGTCCCCAGTCTCCCTCTACAGTGCCTGGGGAGAGTTGGGTGCCTAAGAATGGGATTCACAAAAGCCAGCAAGCTGAGCAGGGAGCCACCTAAACTAGCCAGGAGGAAATGCTGAGGAGAGGAGTGTGGCCTGAGCCCCACCCACCAAAGCGAGTTAGACACCTAAGTGTGGGCCAGAGGGAGTCACCTTGCAGCTGTGAACCCTCTCCTGGAATTAGGTGACTAGGCACTTTCTCACAAGGAAAGTGAAACAGCAGTCCCCTTGTAACTTTAGTTCAGTGGCTAGAGCACTCACGCAGGATGTGGGAGATCAAGATTTAAATCCTCCCCCTGAGACAGAGCTGGCGTTGGAACCTGGTTCTCCAACCTTTCAGGTGAGTGCCCTAGGCTACAGGGGCAGTTTCATGTAGACTTTTCTGCCTAATGACTAGGCTGTGGTGGCATTCTCAAGCTCTCCTATTCAAGTTCAACTTTCTATAAAATACTAAATAGTCATTGGGCCAAGCACAGTCAGAATAACTCGATATCCCCATGGTTTGGGCACTCACGTGAGAGGCCCAAGTTCAAGTCCATGTTCTAGAGACTTCGGGTGGCAGCTGCACAGGGGGTTTTGAGGATCTAAACTTTGGATTTAGTCATCTAAAGTGGCTGTTAGACATCTAAATTCCTTTGTGGAGCTAGCCCTTAGAGTCCAATCAAAGCATTTCCATCTCATTGGGATGAAATTACCATCAAGTTCCCACATCTATACTTGTTACTTAAAAGCCATATTGATGGCATCTAGGATTCTATTCTTGAAAACCCCTAAACATTAACCCATATTTTAGAATTGGACATGAAGCAGTCAAAACATTATTGTCCAACTTGCCTGTGGTCAGGATAGTTTAAATAATTTAATATCTCCACATTTAAACATAGACAATTTAGCATCAAGCTGGCTTTTCAGTTTAATATAACTGTAGGGTTACTGATCTCTATGTATTTGCATCATGCGCTAATCAAACCCTACATGACTATACACTGTCTATTAAGAACTATTTTATATAGTATTAGCTAGTTTTAGAAAATATCCACCAAATACTTCAGCTTGTCCTTATCTGTCAAAGAGGAATTTTAAAATTCATGTGTAAGAATTAGGACTCAAAATCAAAGTTAAAGCTATAAGAGATGCTGGAGGCAGAATGATTCTTGTCCTAGAAACCTATTTAACATTAACATGAGTGCAGCACCCTTTGCAAGTTCACGGTGGTATTTTAACAGCTGCATTCTAAGAATAATCAACAATGTTTGCCTTTCCTTACTAAACAAGAATGTTCTACTTGTAATATCCAGAGAGCTCTGGCAAGCTCCAACTTTCTTTTCCCGTGTCAATACATTTTAGAAAATAGCAAGAGTTTTTCTTCTGTCTGCAATTCAGAAAACTGCCTGCCAATAATTTGGATTGCACCAAATATAGGCTACAGTGGTGACACATTGAAAGAATAAGTTTGCTGTCAACCTTAAATGGATGGCAAAGCTCACTTTGACTTCATGAGGAACAGCAGCATATCTATTGAAACTATATGAGTTTGAACTACATAGTCTGATGTGAAATAGGCTGTACAACAGACTGAGTACAACACAGACAGTTCATTGTGTTAGCAGTGTAAAGAGCTTGGTGGAAATTTTGATGAGTAAATGAAAGAAACAGAGCTCTTATATTATAAATGCTCCACTGCTAATATATAGTTGATGTAAGTACAAGTAGCAACTTACACTAGTATTTTACTAAACTGCTGTCTCAATATCACAAACTAGAGACCTACAGTAGGCAACCTACACTTTGGCCAACACAACACAACAACACTTTTCAGTATTAATTTTTTTCATCAGAAGGGATAAGAGAAAAAAAATAAGAATTAATCAAATGCTCTCTCTGCACTCTATCAAAATCTAAAATCCAATCCTTTTTTGAGATAATTTCCCCCTCTCCCACACTGTCACGTATCCAGCACTTGGCAGTTTCAACTAGGTGTGCCACAATACTGCGGGAAAGGCTATTCTCCAGTTGGGGTTTTCTCTGTTGTCAGAGTCAAGTAATATTGGAAAGCATCTGAGAGACCCTCATCTTGAAATATGTCCTCCCTTAATTTCCAGGTCAGAGAGGGTCGTTAAGCACCAGAATCGTTGCATGCTTAGTTGAACCAAACCAAAGCACACTTAGGCCAGATCAGCCTGGCCCTAGTCTGACCGTGCAGAGAAGAGAAGGGGGATGTACAGTCATGTGAGATTTTCCTGTCCTTGGGTGAAGGCACATAGGCTACATGCAAATTATACACCCTGACATCCAAGCATGGAGAGATCTGCCCCAATATCCGATGTGCCAACCGGCAAAATTGAATTGGTGCAGGCTGTGTCAGAATTAGCTGTTGATATAGGCCAGCAGCAAATTCCAATCCCCATGAATAAAGGGGAAACCACAGTTCCTTCTCTGCACTACTCCTGGAATGGTACAGCTTCCAGGAACCTCTTAGACGGTCACAGACAAGCCCTATATCAAAGGCTGTGTCGAGTATAACATAAACTAGTCTCCAAACAGGTGGCCTGATCCTGCAAACCTTTATCCACTTGGACCCTTATTCTACGACCCTATATATGCTGAGTGGCTTCTTATAGCCCCCCTAAAGTCAACAAGGGAAGCATTTTTAGGATTGAACCTGGGCTATTCAGGACAGTTTGATTTGACTCACTAGACACAGAAAGGATGCTCAAGAAACTAGTAATTCTGGGTACATATGGTAGAGAGGCTAGGGAGTAAATTTTGTGGGGGGGAGGGGAATGTAATTGATTGTATAAAAATAACTAATTGGGAACACTGATTAGAGCTATTGCCAGGGGGCACAACCAGAATTTTCCTAAAGAGGGGCTCAGGGATTTTGATTGGTGAAGGTCTCCCTGGGGCCAAGCATGTGATGGGAGGCACCCATTGCACAGAGGTATGGACCATCATCTCCTCAAGCCCCAACAACCTCAGTTTCCTCCTACCTCTACCAGTCCTCAGGCCCCACCTCAAAGCTGGGGGTAGCCATGCTGGATCTGTAGCCTGTATCACTCCAGCCACGGAAGAAGCTCAGCTGCCTGGCCTTGCTCTGTGGCTCCATCCTCAGCTGGAGCAGACGAAGCTGCCCAGCTGTGCCACAAAGGGAACAAAGTTTTTCTCTGCTGGCCCCTGCACAGTGTGTCTCTGGGGGGTTCAACAACACTTGGGCAGCTGCAGACAGGGCAAGCCATACCCAACACACTGTCTGCCCTGAATGCCTGATAGGCATCTATAGGCAAAGGTCGGGGCCTGAGCCACCTGTGCCTACTCCCACCCCTGCACTGCATCCCTGCCTATTGCTTAATTAAGAATTAAAGTATGAAACCCCAAAGAGAAGATACTAACTTTTTTGTATCCTGTTTACAGCCATAAGACTAACCATTGCCTCACTGGTTTAATTTGAATATATGTACAATAATGAAATGGATAAACAAATTATAAGAAGAATTTGTTGTGAAAAAAATTACTCATGGAAAAAAGACAGAATAAATATTTAAGGAACTGGAAAGCTTTGACTGACTTTAAAGAAACTCAGTTGACATCATATGAAAATTTTCCTTTTATTCATTGGCATATATTGAATTCTTCTAGTGTGTTCTTTATTATTTTCCTGCAGTAAAAATAGCTGTGATATATTCACTGAGGAAATTCCCAGGTCTGTAATATCATGAAATAGGAAGTTGGTTTTACTTCTATATGTTAAGCAAGCTTCTCACAAAAAAGCTGTTTTAACTCAGGCTACACAGCACCTCAAATTTTGGCCTGTCTGTTATGACTGCTACTTATGATGGAGATTTGTGTGTCCATTAGAAACTAGACTGAGACCCTTCAAGCATTTCACATAGAGCAGCAGATCTTTTCTGTAATTTTTAAAGTCACTTTTGATTATTTGTTTTTTTTTTTCCTCGCCACTCTGACAGTCCCATTGCTTTTCTGCACAGTTTATCAGTAAACTAAAGGGGATGAGTGTCACTCATAGGGTAATGATTGTAGAGCCATGGGCCCCTTAGCACAACTGAAATAACAAAAAAAAGTAACCAAACAATGACAGTGGTGTAACATGAGAAGAGCGCCTATGCTAGTATAACCTTCTAGTCCTACAGCGTGCTATCCAACATTGTTGACAGCATCAAGGATATATTGAGGTAACAAACAAGATGCCTTCCATTCTTGTGTAGCTGCAGGACAAATGCCTCCATGTTCTGAAATATCTGAAGGTTTTATTTTCAACAGTTCAGCCCATCTTCAGAGTTTAATTTGCTCATCATCAGGCGCACAAATGCTGGGTTTTCCCTTTTACTGGAGATGTGCATTAAACCTGTTATTTTATTTTGTCATTGCCATTATTTAAAGACTAATTGTAGCTCTGCTTGCTAGCACTGTTCTATTATAATCCTTGCTTTTCAGGAATTTGTCTCAGTGGTTTTAATTGTCATTGGAATGGAACTTGGTTTACAAGATGTTACTCTGGATGTAATTTGTTTTCTAAAAGGTGGATTTAAATTGACTAAATCATATTTTGACATAATCCAAATAATAGTTCTTTTCACAGTCTTTGGATGTTTGCTTGACCCATACCAGATAAACAGCTTAAGTAAAAAAGAAACAGAACACACCCTATAATTCTGTAAGCAATTAGCCATAGTCCTTTAAGTATGAACTTTGTCTTCTGCTATATTTAAATACTTTAAATAGAAAATTTATTCATCTTCATAGAGATCCTACCACAGTTGCTATTTTTAACAATGTTTTAAGTACACTGCAGTTGTGTCTACCAGCTGGTACTTAGACACTAGAAGAAATTTAATTAGAGGTGTTTCAATGTTCATAGGGGGAACCAAAAACTAAGTGAAATTCACCTGATTATGGAACTTTGTCACAGATGTAAAACTCAGGCCAGGTTCAGTGAGGTTCCTAATTCCTTCAGAAATCTTGTCCTGATTTTGCTAACATGTCCAGGCTGAGTTTCATATGAACTTTTTTCCAGTTTTGGATGAATTCAGCTGGATTTGATCTGAATTTTTTCTAGTGTTTGGGGGTTACTTTGAACTTAAAGGCAAATCTTGAGCATGTGAAACTACATTAAGTGAAATTAAAAAAAAAAAAGTTTTCACCAACCTCTGTGAACTGAAATGCAGCTGCAAATGTAACCAAGTAGCAAAGTCCTCCTTTCAGTGCCTGGATTTCCTAGGCCATTTTCTGCTCTCAGTGAGCAGAATTGGCTCACTATCTATGGGTACGTCTATACTTACCCGCTGGTTCGGCGGCAAGCAATCGATCTTCTGGGATCGATTTATCGCGTCTTGTCTAGACGCGATAAATCGATCCCGGAAGTGCTTACCGTCAACGCCGGTAATCCTGCTCTGCGAGAGGAGTAGGCGGAGTCGACGGGGGAGCCTGTCTGCTGCGTGTGGACCCGCGGTAAGTACCTTTAAGTTCGAACTAAGATACTTCGACTTCAGCTATGTTATTCACATAGCTGAAGTTGCGTATCTTAGTTCGAACTGGGGGCTTAGTGTGGACCAGCCCTATGTGTTCTCCAACATAATCTCTCTGCTCTTCTCTCACAGCTTCTATTTCAGTGTCTTTAAACCCTTCTGTCTGGATAGGTGACTCTTCCTCTCCAGATAAATGCACAATGAACTTGTCATTTAAAGCAAGTAGATTTGTATCAGATAATTCTTGTAGTCATTGTGTAAGAAGTGGGTCTTGAGGAGGAATTTAAATTGTGTACTAGCTTTGCAGACTAACTCAGGAAAGGTGCTCCATTTGGATGGGATGCGATGGAAGAAGGAGTGGAGATGGTTGTGGGCTAAATGAAGAAGTAGTTTATCAAACCCTGCATCTTTGGCTGGGCAGAATTAACATAAGAGATATGGCCAGTTTATTTGGGAGGAACAAAATTCAATAAGGCCTTGATGATGCTCACACAAATTTTGAACTTCATGCAGTGGGGTGAGGGGTGTCAATAGAGGGGTTTGGCACTGTGTTTTGCTTTGGGTTAGCTAGTGTGGAAGTTGAAAACACCAGTGAGAATGAGGGTAAAGTGATTAAGAAAGGAGCTGTTGAAGGGCTGGATAAGAGGTGGATAGAGGGAAAGGGGTAAACATTGTAAAGGAAACATCAGCAAGATTTGGATATGGCCTGGATGGCTAAGGGAAAGACGGTAGTCAAAGCTAACCCACAGGTTACAGGCTAGAATGACAGGGAGTTGATGATGAGTTCAGTCAGAATAGAGAGTATTTCTTTCTTATCTTATACCACTGGCTCATAGTGGTGTAAGTGCCACTGTGCTGAAACCCCAGCATTACCTAGTTGCAATATAGCAAGTTACAGATGGACTGACAAAAACAAGATGGAACCACAGTCTTACCTCCTGAATTCTGTTCTGTCACTTAACGTTAGACCTTTCCCTTTAGTTTTGGAAAGTTTTAAATTAGGACCATCATATTACATAAATGATATTTCATGTCTCTAAGAATTTGTCCAGTTAGTGTGTGCAAAACACTGGGAAGCCAAGGCATTTTCATTGTTACAACACAGCCATAGAATTTCAGCATTATATCTATCTGGACACAGAAATTATAATCTTAATACCATTTTAGTGAAATACTATATTGCTTATGCTAGACTAGCTCTACTGGAGTCTTCTTGAATTAACTTTTTAAAAAGGGAGATGAGCAGGTTATTGTCAAACTAATCTGCAGAACTACTGACATCATAAGGATTGTTTTTCTAGAGTCCTGGATCCTCTTAGTCTACTGTGTGACAGTTTCTTAACAGCAATGAAATCAATATCTGACAACGGCCTACACTGGAGAATTTCAAATATTTATGCATCCATGCCTATTAAATTCAGTTAAGGCAGCAGATGACTGAAATCCAGACAACCACAGATCTAAAAATAAAGCAATCGTTTTTAAAAGAATTATTTCCAGCTCAGAGATATCATAGGTCAACTATTACAGTGTGCAGTGAAGAGACATGGGTTAAGTTAGTAACTAAAATACACAATGTAACTGTCACAAGAAGTGTAGCAACTTCTTGTAAAGGCAAACTTATGACAGGACACAAAAGTAGAATAATAATGCAATGATTTCATAGCCTTCTTACTATTTTGCAAGCTAAATGGAAATCCATTAACTTTGTGTTTTTAAGGAATGTTACAGGGATTCACAAATAAAATGCTCTTCTTTAAGTACTAATGTGACTATTACTACAAGCCACAGTACTAAAGAAAATTAGTGGGAGACATTAAAAACTGAAATCTTGTCTGTTGTAAGTAGACCTGTGTCCCATGGCACTTATTGGAACAAACTCCTAATCTTATGTTCATGGACAAATCTTTCTCTTTCAAATCTTGAATCAAGAAAGTATCCCTCTTTACGAAAGTGCTGAAGCATGTGTATAACGTCATGCATGGCTTGAGGTCAATGGGAATTAAGTGCATTCCTAGAGGTACACACATGTTTAAGTGGTTTTGTGAAATGGGACTTAACTGCTGCCTTCCAACTCACAGGTGACTGAATGTTAATGATGCTATGGCCATGAAATTATACAGCATTTTGGGATCCTTCAGGATGGAGGGTATAAAATATATTGGGGGGCCTTTTTCTGGCTATAACAAACAGACTGGACCTTAATAGTTGAAGGCAAGACTTATTTAAAAGGCTAGAGGATTTTAATCTATGTATGTATTAGTCTATGTATATATTAATATGGATTAATTAATATGGATTTAATATGTATTAATCTATGCATGTATTAATATGGATTTTCTTCACATGCTTCCCAGCCTTGAACATTTAAAAAAAACTTGAGTTCCAGTAAAGAAAATTTTGAGTTGAGTACATATGTCTGTTCGTTGTGGTGATGATGTCATTGGCTATGTGAATACAAAACTCAGATAATATTTTAAGCTTTATAAAGCACCTAAAAAGTTTTTCTCTGAAATATTTGTTACAACTATTGACCTCTTTGTTTTGTATATATGTTGCATAAGCAAGAATCAAAGTACTACCCGTGTTGACTGGTTATATAGCTAGATCCCACATCATCCTATTATTGCTTTTGATTTTTTCCCAATCAACTACATTTTTGAAGAAAGAATTGCTTCTAAAATTCTCTAGTCCCTGTCCTTTCTTAACTCTTGTGCTATATTAGATACATGTAACTGTGTTCCTTGTAGAATTTTGTATGTCAGTGAGATATCTTCTTAATCAGTGCTCTTCTAAAGATTGCAGACCTGGCCTTACTAGATATTTTGAATAAAAAGGTTTCTTGAGTCAGTATGCTTAATCTATTATACTTTCACCAATGCTTATTACATTTGCAGTTCTCATTACATTGTCAAGTGAGGCAGTACAGTACAACCATGATTTAAATCTCCTGTTAAAGAAAGTTCATTAGTGTCTTTCAGGAATGTACCATGCTATTTAATGCTCTCTGGACTCCCAATCCCAAAAGAGTGAAGTGAATACTGCATGGCTTCACTACCTGTCATTTTAAAGGTACCTGTCTGTGTTTAAAATTACTAGACAGAAGGCTGGCCCTTTATGAGCTATCCAGAGTTCTATACCCTATAAGTTTGATGAGAGCCAAGCTGAAGATTGTTCAAAGCCTGCTGACTCTTCATGATTTTATGCTGCCCTGATTTTTGGAAGGTTTAAAGTGTCCATCATCATTTTCAGCAAATTAGTGTTGCCATTTCAACACTAGTTTTAAAATAATTTCTTCATATTGATTTCTATGGTACACTCTATCAGTAGTGGTTGAGGTTATCCAACAGGAGGATTTAACTTTTGTAACCCCGACCCATATTAGAGACTGGAACAATGAAATAAAGTCTAGTCTCTGTCCTCGGCCCTCTTGAGTGTTAGACCCCTATGACTTATATCGGTTACTTATCCCTGAGCTGAGTTTGTTGCTAAGTTCTGCTCAAAAGATCTTAGCAACCAAAGTACTGTAAAAACTATAGCACTAATTACATATTTTAAAGTGCAGTACAAAAAGTTAATTAATGGGTTATTCATTTAGCAAATTTTTTTCTGCTTTTTCTTATTAATGTTGTTATTCAGTGATAGAGAAGACTGGGTTGACTTTTGGTTAATTCTGTCTGAATCGCTATCAACATAATGAATGTTTCTAAATAATTCAGCATCGAATTCTGGGTGGCAAAGCATCCATAAAAATACTGCAGCTAATTCTGTACTGTGATTACAATTAAAGAGGGACCAGAACTTCCAGTAAGACCCTGTTGCATTTTGGGAGAGGATGGATACAAAGCCCTAAATTAGAGCTTACTCCTCCAAGCTGGGTATGACTGAAGTCTCATGAGAACAGTGCTCTAAAATTTTTCTAAAATAGTTTGTAGAATATGTGAGATGTAAGTCATATATGCTGTTGTACAGTGGTTTATTGTCACTCAGATGAATGACAACTTGCATATGTGACAACTGGCTTTGCTGTATGTCAGTAATGCTGCCATCCTAACTTCAAAACCTTTATATTTTGCTATATTATGTATTGCCTATACATAATATGAAGTAAGTAATTAGGCACCATTCATTGCCTTGCTCCCACAATTTGGGCCAGATAGTCTAGAGAGATCAAATCCTGTTATGCTACTCAGAAGGTTCAATGGGGCTTGAAATCATCATCCAGTGTTGCCATCTCTTGTGATTTTATTGCAAGTCTCATGATATTTGGGGCTATATCCACAAAGGGATTTAGGCATCTTGCCCTCGCAGTTGGGTGTCCAAGAATGGGATGCTGAGTAGGGAGCTGCCTTAGCTAGCCTGTAGGAAATGCCAAGGATACAGATGTGGCCTAAGTTTACCCTTCAAAGGAATTTAGGCACCTATCTCCTTTTGGGTTTTACAGCCCTGAGCCCTATCCTGGAGTGAGGTGCCTAAAACATTTCTTGCAAAAACCACCAGAGGAGGAGGAAGCTTTACCCCTTATTACTTTTAGCTCTGTGGTTAGAGCACTCACACCAGACGTGGGGGAGACAGGGTCAGTTCCCCCTTCTTCAGAGTAGAGATATGAACTTGGCTCTCCCACCCCCAGGAGAGTGCCCTAACCAGTGGGCTAGGGGTTATCCTAAGGCAGATATTTTTCTATCATTTCTGTTGAAGCTGTGCCACTATTTAACTATATATTAGGCCAATGAGAATACACAAATTGCTCTATAGCCCAGTGGCTGGAGCATGTACCTAGGAAAATGGGAGACCCAAGTTCCATTTCCCTTGCTCCAATACATCTCTAATACAGCAGAAACATAGGCACCTGGAAACTTTAATGGTGGAAATGTAGATGCCTGGGGACTCTAAGTGACTTCAGAGATAGGTAGCAGCTAAGCAGCGGTTTTGAGGAACTCATCGGGGACTGAATGTTAGACTTAAGCACCTAACTGCTGCTTTAGGTGTCTAAGTCCTTTTGTAGATCTAGCCCTTGGTGGGTTTTTTTAAAGCCTCAGCTCCAGGATCTTGTGAATATACCAGAATCTCAGCTGTCAGTATAAAAAGGCAAGTTTCTAGCCCTCATAGCTGCTGAAAATGCTGTAAAACATTGACTCCAAATGAACAAAAAATGGAAAACAAATAAAAAGAACCACAAAAGTATTAGTTTGTAAAAAATCTCATGACTTTTTTTGGTGCTTGAGTCAGCTTTAAACCACCCAAGGGCTTGATGTGAACCTTAAAATATGCTGCTCACCCCATGCTGAGCAGAGTTCTGTTGCAGAATAGACCCTGACCCTATTTCTTATATGGAGATTAATGATCTTTTCTACTGTAGCATCTATATTTACTCTATTTGATTCCTATCCTAATATGTAACATATGCTTTCTATCTGCTTTTTTTCCATCACAATTGAAACTTACCATCAATGAGAAAATTTACAGTTATGATGTTCTGAAAGAAAGCATTCATATCTCTGTCAGGAGTCTCAAAGTATTAAGCAATTAAAATTTGAGACCCTTAGCTGACCAACAAAATGGAACTGCGTAGTAGCTTACTAAAGCAGTATTGACACTGCAAGGAGTAAGACACAGCGGCAGACTCAGCAGTGAGTAAAGGCTATAATTTCACATATTTATACATCTAGAGGAAAAAACACAAAAGAGTCTGCCATGTTAGTGTCTGCTATCTGTATTCTAGAGCACTGCCAATAAACCCTTAAGAAAAGTAAATCAGTTATAATGTAACAATTTCTATGCTTGTGTAACATGGACTGTTTCTTGATGATAACATTTTTATTTAATTATGTCTATGAGTATCGTAACTTATATTGATGAACATGGATTGGCATAGTTGTTTAAGCCTATAATGAGCTAAATGTTACACAGAATACAATTTTCCTCTTCATTTACTTAAATTTATTCTAGTTGTAAATGCCATTGCCTTCCATGATTATAGAATAAATCTCACTGTAGGATCAATTACTACAGTTTAAGAATTAGAGTTAAGAATTGTTTTGTAATTATGAATGTTTTTGTGCCATTATATCTCAGCATTACTCTTTCTAAAATATTTTGAGGCCTTATAACACACAACATTAAAGTGAACACCCTGGGGCACTTAACTATTAAACTTTTGTCAGCATTTGACTGTTTATTTCACACACATTTAGTTAATTTTGCTATTTTCATAATTATAAAGTGAAAGTGATATTCAAGGAAGTCACTTTTCCCACTATCTGCGCTAAATAATTAATAAAAGCATAGATGAGTGTCTACATTTTTATACTAACTTAATATTATTAAACGTTGTCATATTAACCTTTCGCAAAAAAAAATAGGGCTAAATCTGTTGAAAATCGCTTGCTATAAGTGATAATTTTGAGTTATTACTGTACAAATTGACATGTATAACATTTCAATAGAAACAAACAATTCATTAAAAATATATTGTAGGCCACTTTGGATTCATTAATTTGTTGACAAGTGAATGCTGTTAATTCGGCCTAAAGAATTTACCAACATACTACATTTGTTCTAATTAGCAGTGCAATCAGAGAGACTGTGCTATCTCTTACTTTTTAAAAGATAAAGGTATAAGAGCTCATGTTTTCTAACTAGGAAATATAATCCCTGCCAAATGAAATTGTGACAAGCTATCATAGTTACATGCATGCAGTGATGGATTAGCCCTTCTGGGCCAAGACTAAAAATGGTGCAGTCCTTTCCCCACACTGACTTCCCCATTTTTGTTCTAAGAAAAAGAAGAAAAAAATCTCTCTCTCCGTGTTGGTACCAAATTTCAGCAAACAAGCAACACTTCAAGTGCAAAATGAAAAATAATGCATTAGATACACACAGAGATGAATTTAAGGGACTCTGAAAGTTGGCATAATACTCATGTATTTCCGTTTCATCTTATGTGTGGGTTATACCAATGTAGACTCTAGATTAATTCAGACCTTTGGGCTTGTCTACATGGAGACTTAGCGTACATCTTCACAGCAGCTAGGAGACGTAATTCCTAATTTGGGTCAACATACACATGCCAGCACTGATTGATTTAGTGCCCCAAAACAGTAGTGTGGCCATAGTAGTATGGGTGGCAGCTCAGGTTAGCCACTTGAGTACAGTTTCAACCAACTCCCAGGTACATATTCAGGTATCTGGCCTGAGCCACCACCACAGCCATACTAATTTTTGGTACTAGCTTGAGTAGAGCTAGCATACGTACATCCACCTGAGCTATAAATTACACTTCCCGGCTGCTATGTAAATATACCATTAGTGCACAGCAAGCCAGGGTGTAAATGTCCAGAGTAAGTCGCCATGAGGACTATATTAGAATCATATAGTAATAGAATATCAGGGTTGGAAGAGACCTCAGGAGGTCATCTAGTCCAACCCCCTGCTCAAAGCAGGACCAACACAAACTAAATCATCCCAGCCAGGGCTTTGTCAAGCTGGGCCTTAAAAACCTCTAAGGATGGAGATTGCACCACCTCCCTAGGTAACCCATTCCAATGCTTCACCACTCTCCTAGTGAAATAGTTTTCCTAATATCCAACCTAGACCTCCTCCACTGCAACTTGAGACCATTCTGTAGCAAGCTTTGATGTACTGATGTTTGAAACACAAAGCACACTACAGAGCTTTTAGTGTGCAGTATCAGGATCCACACTACAATATAGTGCACAGCAAATTAGTGCACTGTAGATTCAGACCCCAGCTTACCACACAGTCTCCATGTAGACAAGCCCTCCTTGTCTTATTTAGATCCCCTTAGACTTACAAGTCAAAGCCAAATGTGCAAGTTAGGTTCCTGTATTAGTACTATCAGCAAATATGTTCATGTCTAAAGAAGTCTCAGATGGTGTAATTGACATGATGAGAAGGTGAAAGAAGGCATCAGTCACAGTAACTCCCCTCCTGCCTTCACTTGAATATGTTTGCATCTCCTTATGGCTCGTTTACATATGTAACCCCCATGGAGCTTACCTAGGTTCCTGGAGCTCTGTGTGTGTGTGTGTAACACAGGGAGAGGCACCGTCCATGGGAGGAAGAGGGGCCAAGGGCAGACTCAGAGTCTGCTAGACAACCAAGACAGAGAGGAGAGACTACTTAGAGGAGTGGATCTCTACCTTTCCAGACTACTGTACCCCTGAAGCCTGAGCCCTGCAATGCAGGCCTGAAGCATATAACAGCTTTGTGTGACCCCCTGTGGCATGGGGCCCCAGGCAATTGCCCTGCTTGCCATCCCCTAATGCCAGCCCTGCACTTGTGACCCCCCTGAACTCATCTGCAACCCCCAACCCCAAGGTTGGGGAACTCTGATCTACATGAGTTGATATACCCACTGAAACTACGTGTACCCCTGGTTGAGAACCACTGACTTAGAGCAACAGGGGCCCCTGTTGGCTCTGGGAAGATCAGGAGGGTGCCTGGATGGCCCCAGCCCCTACTTAGAGGAAGGGCAGTGCCTGACAGAAAGGAGGGGGGCAGAGTCAAATTACTGACAAGTAAAGGCCCAGAAAGAAGAGTTAACCTGACCAATAAGAAGTGTGATGTCTGCCTCTAGGAGCATTGGAGAGGGAAGAAGCCATTTTGTGGGGGTCTGAAGCCAATCACTGAAAGGGCAGGACTTGCTGTGGGTGGGCTGGTGAGTCCACGTCTGCGTGCAGGGTTTCCCCTGAGAACTGGCTCTGGGTACCTGGGAGCAATAGCCCTCAACTTGGTTCTTTCCCTCCTCAAAGTAACTCCCAGTTTATAGAGTTTTGCTGGGAAAACTCCCCACCCAACCAGGCTGAGTTGTCCCTCCAGCTCCCACGGTAAACTCAGCCAGCACATAATACCACTGCTCTGGCTGCTAGTCCAGGGCTGCCTGTCTGCTGTGAGTGTGTCTGAGCACTACTGTAGGAGACTAAAATTAGGATTTTAGTAGAGTTATTGTAATCTGCACCTTAACCCTGCATCCCTTTGTGGTGAGGGGAAATCCTGGGAACAGAAGCAGCCTGACTCCTGCATGAAGAGGATCCCTGCCAACTGTGATCATCAGCCCATCTGCAGCTGCTGAGGAGTTCAGATCCATCTCTGAACCTGAGGATCTGTGGCAGAGTTAGGAGTGCACCATCTTTTAGTTAGGAAAATTGTTTAGGAGACCCCATATGCCCTGAATTGTGTCCTCAAGCCAGGGGTATGGGTTTGGGGGTTTTGTTACCTGCTGTCTATTAAACTTGTGGAGAGATTTACCATCTTATCCTACTTGTAAGTCTTTTTGGCTGACTTGGTTCAGTACAGCCCAATTGCTAATTGCTGCTACAGAAGATCTAATTACTGTGTTGAATAATTTGTGTTATTTCTTGGGTGTCTCCAACTATCTGACACACAAGTGGGAGTTACCCTGTGACTAGAATTTTCTTTCCAAGCTGCCCTGGTGAGCCCGCCAAGAAGGAGCAAGGGGAGTGGCTGCACTGCCAAATAAATTCATATGGGAATTAAATAAAGAATTACCCCCTGCTGAGCTGGAGGTGGTCTCCCAAAGAACTGAGGCTTGTCCATCAAAACCGGTAAGGAGATTTGCGCTAAAAGAGGTAACCAGGTGGAGAGGGGTAACAAGGGTGCTACACATATAAGTTACATCACAGGCAGTGTGTCTGTGAACAGTTATAAGGAAGTGTAACTCATAGAGTTCATAGATTCATAGACTTTAAGGTCAGAAGGGACCATTATGGTCATCTAGTCTGACCTCCCGCATGATGCAGGCCACAAAAGCTGACCCACCCACTTTCCCTTAACTCAGCTGTTGAAGTCTCCAGATCGTGATTTAAAGACTTCAAGTCGCAGAGAATCCTCCAGCTTGCGACCCCTGCCCTATGCTGCGGAGGAAGGCGAAAAACCTCCAGGGCCTCTGCCAATCTACCCTGGAGGAAAATTCCTTCCCGACCCCAAATATAGCGATCAGTAGAACCCCGAGCATACAGGCAAGAATCTCCAGCCGGACCCTCATTTTACCAGCGATGGCACGTTATTGCCTAATTGACTAAAATCACGTTATCCCATCAAACCATTCCCTCCATGAACTTATCTAGCCTAATCTTGAAGCCAGGGAGGTCTTTTGCCCCCACCGTTTCCCTCGGAAGGCTGTTCCAAAATTTCACCCCTCTGACGGTTAGAAACCTTCGTCTAATTTCAAGCCTAAACTTCCCCACGGCCAGTTTATATCCATTTGTTCTCGTGTCCACATTAGTACTGAGCAGAAATAATTCCTCTCCCTCCCTGGTATTTATCCCTCTGATATATTTAAAGAGAGCAATCATATCCCCCCTCAGCCTTCTTTTGGTTAGGCTAAACAAACCGAGCTCCTCGAGTCTCCTTTCATAGGAAAGGTTTTCCATTCCTCGGATCATCCTAGTGGCCCTTCTCTGTACCCGTTCCAGTTTGAGTTCATCCTTTTTAAACATAGGAGACCAGAACTGCACACAGTACTCCAAATGAGGTCTCACCAGCACCTTGTATAACGGAAGCAGCACCTCCTTGTCCCTACTAGAAATACCTCGCCTAATGCATCCCAAGAGCGCATTAGCTTTTTTCACAGCCACGTCACATTGCCGACTCATAGTCATCCTGCGATCAACCAGGACTCCGAGGTCCTTCTCCTCCTCCGTCACTTCCAACCTATGCGTCCCCAGCTTATAACTAAAATTCTTGTTAGTCATCCCTAAATGCATCACCTTACACTTCTCACTATTAAATCTCATCCTATTATTATTACTCCAATTTACAAGGTCATCCAAGTCTCCCTGCAGAATATCCCGATCCTTCTCCGAATTAGCAATACCTCCCAACTTTGTGTTATCCGCAAACTTTATCAGCCCAGTCCTACATTCGGTTCCGAGGTCAGTAATAAATAGATTAAATAAAATCGGACCCAAAACCGAACCTTGAGGAACCCCACTGGTGACCTCCTTCCAACCTGACAGTTCACCTTTCAGTACTACCCGCTGCAGTCTCCCCTTTAACCAGTTCTTTATCCACCTCTGGATTTTCATATCGATCCCCATTTTTTCCAATTTAACCAATAATTCCTCAAGCGGTACAGTATCAAACGCTTTACTAAAATCGAGGTATATAAGATCCACCGCATTTCCTTTATCTAGAAGGTCTGTTACTTTCTCAAAGAAGGAGATCAGGTTGGTTTGGCACGATCTGCCTTTTGTAAAGCCATGTTGTAATTTGTCCCAATTGCCATTCACCTCAAGGTCCTTAACTACTTTCTCCTTCAAAATTTTTTCCAAGACCTTGCATACTACAGATGTTAAACTAACAGGCCTGTAGTTACCCGGGTCACTTTTTTTCCCCTTCTTGAAAATAGGAACCACATTAGCTATTTTCCAGTCCAACGGTACCACCCCCGAGTTTACAGATTCATTAAATATTATCGTTAAGGGGCTTGCAATTTCTTGTGCCAGTTCCTTCAATATTCTAGGATGAAGATCATCCGGTCCGCCCGATTTAGTCCCGTTTAGCTGGTCAAGTTTGGCTTCCACCTCTGATGCTGTAATGTCAATCCCCCCTCCTTTATTCCCCTCTGTCCTGCTCACTCTATTTCTAAGCCCTTCATTAGCCTTATTAAAGACCGATGCAAAATATTCATTTAGATATTGTGCCATGCCTAGATTATCCTTAATCTCCACTCCATCTACATTCTTCAGCGGTCCCACTTCCTCTTTCTTTGTTTTCTTCCTATTTATATGGCTATAAAACCTCTTACTATTGGATTTAATTCCCCTCGCAAGGTCCAACTCTACACGGCTTTTGGCCTTTCTCACTGCATCCCTACATGCTCTGACCTCAATAAGGTAGGTTTCCGTGCTGATCCCTCCCCTCTTCCATTCTTTGTACGCTTTCTGTTTTTTCTTAATCGCCCCTTTGAGACGCCCGCTCATCCAGCTAGGTCTAAATCTCCTGCCTACTAACCGTTTTCCCTTTCTCGGGATACAGGCCTCGGACAGCTCGTGCAACTTCAATTTGAAATAATCCCAGGCGTCATCTACCTTTAGATCCCTAAGTATGTTAGCCCAATGCACTTCCCTAAGTAGTTGCCTTAATTTATTAAAGTTGGCCTTTTTGAAATCGTGAACCTTAGTCACAGTTTTATTTCTGTTAATCCTTCCATTTAGTTTAAACTGAATTAGCTCATGGTCACTCGAGCCAAGGTTGTCCCCTACAACCATTTCCTCAACGAGGTCCTCACTTCTCACCAGCACCAAATCTAAAATTGCATCCCCCCTCGTCGGTTCAGCTACTACTTGATGAAGGAATTCATCTGCTAGCACGTCTAGGAACATCTGAGCCCTATTATTGTTACTAGCATTTGTTCCCCAATCTATATCTGGGAAGTTAAAGTCCCCCATGATTACACAGTTCTTATTAGTTTTTACTTCCCTAAAAACATTAAATAGTTCTCTGTCCGCATCCAGGCTAGATCCTGGCGGTCTATAGCACACCCCAAGCACTATCTCAGGGGAGGCTCTAGTAGTTCTTTTACCCAATGTAATTATTGCCCAGACAGACTCCGTCTTATCCATTCCATCACTTATTATTTCTTTACATTTTACCTCATTATTGACATACAATGCCACTCCCCCACCTTTATCTTTTTTCCGGTCATTCCTAAACAGCACATACCCTTCCATACCTGTACTCCAGTCATGACTACCGTTCCACCACGTTTCGGTTATTCCTACGATATCAGGTTTCATTTTTTGGACCAGGAGCTCCAATTCCTCCATTTTGTTACCTAGGCTTCTTGCATTGGTGTATAAACATCTTACTGTATGCTGTCTATCCTTTCTCCCATTAGTTATGCAATTTGGTATGGACCCCATACTGTCCATCCGCCCCCTCCTTCTCATGTCCAATCCCCTAGCCCTACCTATATCTGTGCTTATCTCTTCACCCTCCTTTTCAGTGTTGGAATCTGGCGTGGAGATTAACTGGACATCTCCCAACCGTCTCCCCCTAATTCCTAGTTTAAAGCCCTTTTGATGAGATGAGCCAGCCTCCCTCCCAGAAGTCTATTTCCTTCCCTACTCAGGTGAAGTCCATCCCGTGAGAACAGCTGTCTGTCCCCGAAAGCCTCCCAGTGGCCATACATCCCAAAGCCCTCCTTATAGCACCACTCCCTTAGCCAGCTATTTATCCTCACAATTCTGTCAGCCCTTTGCTGTCCTTCTCTAAGAACAGGCAGAATCCCACTGAAGATAATCTGAGCCTCGACTTCCTTAAGCGTCTTCCCCAGTCTGGCATAATCTCCCTTGATTCTCTCTAGCGAGAACCTAGCCGTGTCATTCGTTCCTACGTGAAGGATGATTAAGGGGTTCTTACCTGCTCCTTTTAGGATCCTTTTCAACCGCAGGTCCACATCCCGTATCTTAGCGCCCGGCAGACAGCACACCCTTCTGTTTTCTGGGTCTGCCCTGGTCACAGGCCTGTCTAACCTCCTCAGTAAGGAGTCTCCAATCACATAAACTTGCCTTTGCCTGGTGACAGTGCGATCTACTAATGTATCCCCTGTTCCCTGTAGTCGTAACTTCTGTCTGTTTCTATTTTCCCTTATAGTCCCCCTAGTGCCATCCTGTATCCTCCCGGGGCCGAGTACTGATGCTGTCTCCATCAACTCCTCCCCTCTCTCTATTGGACTAGCTGCTCTTCTTTTCTTCCTTTGCCTCCCACCATCAGTTACCACCTGCTGTGTCCCCTCCTCGTTATCCAAACACCCAAACCTGTTCCTGAGTTCTATTTCCCCCTCACTAACCCTCCTTTTCCTAGGCCTGCTTCTCACGGTCACATGCTTCCACTGCTCTTGTTCTCCCCATGACATTCCCCCCTCACAGACCATAGCCCCCGCTTCCACCTGCACCCCTGAGCACTCCCCTTCCGACACTCCCTGCCTTTGCTCCAGTAGCTGCTCGAACCCCCTTCTAAACTCTACCAGGGTCTCTACCTGCATCTCCAACCCTTGGACCTTTTCCTCTAACAGGTCAATTAGGCGGCATTTCATACAGACATACCTCTGTTCAGGTACCCCTGCTAGGACCATATACATACCACAGCTGCCACATGCAATCATCTGCATTGTGTCCCCAGCTGCTAGGCTCATGGCTACCATTGGTAACCTACCAATAGAGCTCTGAGTTGAGTTCAGTGCCTGGGTGAGCAGAGAGCATCGGGTGAAACGTGAGAGTCAAAGCAAAAACAAAAATAAATAAATAAGTTTTAAAAAAGCATCAGTGAGAAATTGCCTTTCATCTCCTGGCAGCCAGTTATTACACCGTGTGTATTGTTGCCTCATGACTTGGTCCATCCAGCCCATGGGTTAATTTATCACTCCGTGCAGGGTAGCTGACAGATTTTTCAGTGATTTTAGCAATTCCAGCACAGGGCTAATGGAGTATCTGTCTCAAAAGGTGATCATGATTACTGACGAGTTCACATGAGCTCTTGACAGCCGAAGCATCCACTGGGTTCCATGAAGATATTTATAATGGAAGTTTCTTGCCCTTTTCCTGGAGGAGACTGTCTTGAAATGTAGGGCCAGATTTTTTTCCTGCACCAGAGCTCTGCTCTGTGCAAGAGAGGCGTCAGGGAGCTGGTTACAACTCCCTGATTCTCAGGAAAGGTCCAGTTTCAGTCCCAGTGTGATTTAGAGAAATTGCTATGCTTTACACAATTGCGCCATTAACATAGACTCCTTTGTGGAGGAGTGATGTTGCAGAGTTTGGTTGAATCATGCCACCTAAACTGGGGGAGAGGCACATGTACAGGATCTGCCTGTAGCATACTTGTGATAGCATGGAGTATCCCACCAAATGAGGAGTTCTCTGCTGGGCATTTACAGCCAGATTATGGCCCCTGTACCCTACCTGAAAGCAGCCATAATGCATAAGAGAATCTGTCCATAAACAGACTTAACCATTTGCTAAGTTTAAAGGGACTGCAGCCAGATCCACATGTAAAGCAGGGGGTTGGAAAGGAAACCCAGAGAATCCCCACCCCCACCACACACACACACACACACTCTTACAGTAAAATGGGCTTGTTAAGTTTGAGAGATATCCCTCTGCTATGATGTGATTATATTGGACAGGAATCAGCTACCTTTGGGAGGGGTGAAGCTCACCCAAAAAGTCTAAGCCTGGTTCTACTGACCCTTGAATGGTACCCCCAGATGCTACTGTAATCTCAATAATAATGCATAATTAATAAAATAATAACCACCCAGTCCACCACAAAGGGTACTGGTTCCTCACTTGACTAACCAGTGCACAGCCATGGGCTATAGGACACACCATTACCACCTCCACTGCTGTTGTAAGGAAAGCTGCCAGGTAAGAGAGCCACCTACAAGAATCTCCAGGAAGGGCTGAGGATAAGGAAACATGGTGGATCGATAAGTGGAAGGTTTAATGGATTTGTGGAGGTAGGGAAAGAATATAGTCTCTGAAGGATTTTGGTCAACTGTTTTACCCATGGAATATCCCATGTATCCACAGACCCTGAATGAGGCAGAACATTATTGAAGGTATGTTGTAGTCAGATTTTGACAACATATCACTGTCTGTGACCTATTTCCTCTGCCCTGTGTCCCTTTAGTACCGAGAGGAGAAGACAGAGATTTCACTCATATTGCAGCAAGCCTAGGTTACCGTGTTGCTGATAATGGGTGAAAACCTTCACTAGAGCAAGATAAAAGTTTGTAAGATTATTTCCTTAAGCACTGAGAAAGCAATTACCAAGATCTGGTTAGTGTTATTTCAATGGGAGATATGTAGGGACACTTCCTTAACTTGATTCATGCAAATTATATCTCCCAAAACACTCTTCTCTTTTGATCAGGAGAACTAAAGCTAATCAATTTGGGATGGGGGCAGGTGGGTATAGCCTGGGAATGCCCTTTGTCTCTCATTAAATTCAGCTATAAAACAAGTACAGAAATGAGAAGACTTCTTGCCATCAATCAGCATCTCTCCATTGGTTCTCATAACTGTCACCTGGCAATGAATGTTGTAGTCATTTCCTTCTAATCCAGATAAACCTGTCCTTTAGCTCAGCAAAACACTTCTGATGGGATCTTCAAAAGCAACTGTCAATGGAACTTGTGCTCCTAAGTCTTGAAAGCATTTTTGAAATTCCCACACTTCATGTCTAGGGGGCCAACTCTGGATTTAAAATTAATATAAATAAACCTGCAGCCTTCAGTTTGCCAGGTCCAGAGAAGAAATAATTTATCACATTTCTATTAATTAAATTAAAAGTATGTGCCCCCTCATGCTTTCAGAAAAGTGATTTAAATACATTGGAATCCCGCTGATTTATAAAAGAGAATCTTTAGCTAATGGCAATTTCATCCCTCTTTTCAAATAGATCGTATCTGACCTTAAGGACTGGTCAAAGTTGTTTATTAGCTGGGTGAAAAGCTGTAGTTGAAGTGGCAAGAATAGGAAGCCAATGCTACAACTGGAATCCTTACATGACATAACATCTGAAAGGGTTAACAGACAAGTTAACAGAGGAGATTCATGGATTGTAAAGCCAGAAGAAACTGTTGTGATTGTCTAGTCTAATGTCCTGTCTAACATAGGCCATAGGATGTTCTTGAATTAATAAGTTAATAGCTAAAGATCTCAGCCTGTCAATTTTGTAGTAAGGATCCTCATTGACTTCACTAGTAAGTCTAGCTTCAGAATGATGGCACAATTGGCCCTGCAGGCTTACACATATTTAGGCAACAACAGTGGGCCAGATTCACTGGTAGGATCCAGGGCCCCAATTCAGCAAACATCTCTACTCAGGACAGCAATTGAGCTCATGCTTAATAGGATGTAAGCACATACTTAATGTTAAGCACACACTTAAGTGCTGTCCTAACAGGGATAAATGTAAGAAGAAGCTTAAGTGCTATCTTAAATTGGGGTCCAAGTGTTTTGCACCACTTCAGTGATGAAAAGCAGCAGTAAACGCAGCTTAAACTGGAGCAAGTCGGCCAGAGTTCATTGGAGAATCAATATCTTCTCACTACCTTACACAATATCAAGACCTGTGCAAACTTGGCAAAATATTTTCTATGAATATGCAGTTGATTTCTACAGCTAAAGCAACTAGGAACTACAGTCATGTTCTAATTAGTGATAGACTACAGAAAGAACGTCCTGCATTTGTCCACTCATTTGTCTCCTGAGAAGAAAACAGCCACACTTCTGAAGTCCAAATCTTTCCTGGTTTTTCAGAAGATAGAGGAATATGTGGATTACATTGTCCTAAATTAGGTTAGAATCATAATCTCGTGAATGAGGCACAGATCTAGAACTCAGGATATTAGGTTGCCATTCCCATCACTTCCTGTATGAGCCTTTGTGAGCCACATAACCACTTTGTGCATCAGTTTCAGTCACTAGAAAACAGAGATAATACCTACTATCTTCACAAAGGAACGTTATCCATCCTTGGTGCCTGGCATGTGAAGATTTACTGAAGAGTAAACATCTGTGATATATGGGTGAAAAAAATTCTTGAAAGCACTGGTGAGCTCACATGTTAATTTTTCAACACATTTCATGATTACTTTTTTGACAGAAGAGGTTATGCTGAACTCTATAGGGGAGACAACATCACTTACTATTAGCAAGTCAATTTTGTTGTCAAATTGATACATCAACATTCTCATGAAGTAGTACTCTATAGGCTAGAGATTTATGCTACTATTTTGGCACAGAAACTTCAGAAATGTTTGCTCCTTCAGCCGTGTGCTTTTTATTCTTATTTTATGGATTTCCTAAAACCTCTGCTCTTTTGGCTTTCCATATATTTTTTGCTGATTAAGGGATATAATTTGGTTTTTATTTTGGGAAGTCTGACAAAAGCCTGCCACGTGTCCCAGAGTTGGGACACAGTGTTACTGAAGTAAATATGCACTGCACTGATGGTCCAAAGCTGCTGAGTTAAGAGTGCTGTAGCTTTAATTTAAGTTAGTGACTTTAATTTGTGAGTCAGTCTCCTCAATATTATATTGTAATATTTTATATTGCATGTCCTTGCAGTTGGCTTAGTCAGTGTGCACTATGTATGTAGCTTTTAGTCATTGTTTATATCCTTTTTGTTTCAATTTGAACATTTTCAACACATACAGATGTCAGTTGTGTTTATTAAGAGCCAAATGTGAACACGTGATATCAAATTAAAATAGCATTGAACTCTCTTAACTGGCACATGCACCTGGGAACAGAAGTATGCCTGCTATGGTGCCATTTTGATCATCACATGCTAATGAGAACACCTTGTGCTTGGAGAGATTCACATTCATTTCATGAATCACCTTATGCAGGAGTATGGGACAAAGCACAAAATCTCTTTTAAAAAACTATATTTAATCTAACATCTCTTGCACATTCAGTTGCCTTAACAGAAAAGGGAAGCAGCCCCATGGAGAACAAAAGGACCTCCCTGTGAGAAGGCTGTGATAAATGCCAATTTATACATTAGCTCATGTGTGACACCCACTAACTACTGCATATGATGCTAAGATAATTGCCTGCACCGCTACACAGCAGATCTGTGGAGTTTATGTGGTGAGAGATGCTTTGCCAGGTTAACAACTCAGACTTAAATTTTCTCTATTGCAGAGAGACTGCACAAAGCTTAAAGAGAGTCAGTTAATATGTGGTAACCATGTTTGTAGAGTATCTGTCTTTATTATTATTTTTATTTCAACAGCAGACAATGAAGGAAGAGTTTATCTAGCTCATTTTTCTCATGAATTAAAGCCTGTGGAAGGTCTAGTAAGGAGATGGGAACAGGTGAGCAAAGAAACCAGATGCGGACAAAATCCACAGGAAGGCAGATTGCATGATGAGACTACTATAAGGGTATTAGGGCCTGATCCAAAGCCAACTGGAGTCAGAGTCTTTATGTGGGCATTGTATCAGGTCCTTAGACTGCTGCTTGTTAACACTAGCATAAAGTTATTTTTAAGGCTGTCTGGAAAACAAAAATTCCATTTTACGAAAAAAATGGGAGGTTTAAAAATTTATTTTTGTTCCACATTGGGACATTGTTGTCTCTCCCTCCCCCTGCCATCTTCCCCTCCCATCCAAAAATTCATACTGGCACACTAAATTTTCAGCAAAACCAACATGTTTCAGTTAAAAGTTTCGCTTTCAACGAATCAGGAATTTCTGAAGAAATAAGCATTGTGTCGAAAAATAACTGACGAACTAAGTTTTTTCTTTGTTTAGAGACCCTGTAGGAAATGGAGTAACTCTCCAGAAAAGATAGCTGGTATGGCACCAGCAGGACAATGCCTGGAACTGATCTGAGTTTATTCCCTGGTGAAGGGGAATGTCCAAGTGTTGGAGCACTTGGGATATCTCAAGTTGTTATCAGAGGTTGGCTACAGAGATGGCAGTCTGTGAAGGCAGCTCAGAAGAATGATACCCAAGAAAGTGTCAATGAATGCACATCTATAGATGTGTATGTATGCATGGATTCTCAGTATCTGGATAATGACTGCTCGAATGTCCCCTGTCGCTAGATAGGAAGGTGCTGGAGTTGCTGTGATATGGGAAAGGGGATTATGCTCTGGGGAAAAAATGAGAATGCCTGTCTATATGTATTAGCTTTGGCTGTAATACATCTCTTTATATATCATTATTGTGTATTTTCATTTTCTGTTAGTAAACAGTCTATTGTTAAAAGCACATTACTCTTTCTGGAAATTCTGCAATAACTAATGGTAAAATCTTCCTTTACATTGGTACTTGAAAAAAGTGATAGATAAAAAAGGTAGAAATGTGTTTGAAAAAGAAATGCTTCTTATCTAGCAGAAAATATGAGTAAAACATTTTTGCATTTCCAATGTGAGTGAAAAAGCAATAGATTATTCATTCAATACCAGTGACAACCAGTTCTTGAGTTAGTATGCAGTACATACATGTGCCCCTCACCAGGCAATATAGGAACAGAAATGCACAGTAGCTATTTCAGAGTAATGTGGCCATTACATAGGAAAGTGAAAAATTCAGGGGGAGGAGGAAAACGACCTTAGAATCAGATCTGATACATGCACTTCCTAACATCTTCAAGAAATTGAGTACTCTGTATTGTCATGTTTATCACTATAACGGTGTCGGCATCTGCCTCTCACGAGTGCCCCCTTTCTGGTTGGACATGAGCCTGCTCTTCTTTCAGTTCTTAAAATGGGGCAGCACCTGCCTCTCAAGATTGCGCCCTGCTGCCCCCCCGGCTGATGATTCTTTTGGCAGGTCTTCAGTGACACAGCCCTCCGGCCAAGTCACATACACTGTCCTATACAGTCCCTAGTTCTGTCTCATGGCCCTGGTATGGGGCCATAGCACCAAGGCTCCCCCCCCCCCCAGAGGCACTGCCTTCTTTAACAGCCCAACAGGGGCCCATCTTGGTACCCTCAGTTGGTGTCCTTTCGGCAGCCCTTCCTGGGCTCAGTCTTCAATCAGACCAGCAGTACCCTCCGCTGGCCTGGCTAGGTTCTGGGCTCAGTCCCCTGGGCTCAGCCTGCTCACACTGACCTTTTCCATGGTCTTGCTGCTCTTCCAGCCAGCCAGGCACCCAGTCTTCAGCAGCCGTCCATGGGCTCAGTCCTGCCTGCAGTGAGCTGTACATGGTCCTGCTGCTCTTCCAGGCACCCAATCCTCCTTCTTCAGGCTCTAGGCAGCAATTGACTGCTCTGCCTCTGCTGCTTCCTTTTTATGGCTCTTCTGGCCCTTGACCATCCTGATGTGCAGAAAGAATAGCAAATATGACAGGTGACCAGAGGGAACAGAGCATAAATCAATAGTTAGATGGCTTGATTTTTCCTAGGTACAGAGCATGCACAGCTTTCATTGACTCCATATCTGTTTTAGCCCTAGTTAGTACAAGTACTACAAAGACATTGCCAAGAATCTGTTTCATGGGCTCAAGGACTCTAGATTTAGAGTAGCAATTGGAAGTTACAATGTTTAAGTTCTGTTTCGTTCTGGATGACTTTATGTTGTGCATTTTCTTACAATTTTCTCTGGTAGTCCTAGAGCAGGGCAAGAATAACTTTCACAGAAGTATGGCTGTTATTTGCACAGTTCTGGCTTCTGTGTAGATAGAAATATATGTTTCATGGTTTTATTTCACTAAATATTGGGCAAAAACAGTTCAAAATTAAAGGGTTGTGGTTTTTTGTTTGTTTGTTTTTGTGAAACTTGAGAAAAGTTTCCTATCGGATAGCAGACACTTTAAAGACAAAAATACAGAAAGTTCTTCTGCCCTGAAGGGATAACAATGTAAGTACTTAATGTGCCATCAAAACTGGGTGCAGCACTAGGCAGCCCCAGGTTGATCTCCGGGGGGGATTCTATCTCATGGACCACAGTTTGTCTCTCAGCTTCCTGGTGTGCAGGTGTCTGTGCAAGGTGCCCAGCCTGGGGATGGCAAGCTTTGACCCCACTGTTACACTGTCTGGAGTGGCTCGCAACTCTGAGTGCCTACCTCAGAGCAGACTGTCAGAAACAGGGCAGATAGCCCAAGCTGGTGGTGTGTTCTATAATTAGATTTCACCAAGCTAGTAACAAATGTAAACTCCTGGATCACTATACCAGTCTCACCATGGAGTCATAGACAGTCCCTTAGACACTCCAGTCTATCTTGCCACCCTGACAAACTGGACTTTGTATTAATGGTCACTTAAACCAAAAATCACACCACA
Source organism: Emys orbicularis (assembly GCF_028017835.1). Lineage (NCBI taxonomy): Eukaryota > Metazoa > Chordata > Testudines > Emydidae > Emys > Emys orbicularis. Next base: position 48,277,449 of record NC_088683.1, read on the forward strand.
TCAGGTTGCTCCCAGTTCCAAGAGACCAGTCACCTACCCCATGTCAATTGGTACTCTGGATCTTACACCAAAGACAATGCTGGCAGCCAATTCTATAGTAAACTAATTAAAGGTTTATTAGCTAAGAAAAAAGAATGAGCATTATTGAGAGGTTAAAGCAGGTAAAATATGTGTACAGGTGAATCACAGTTCATAATACCAAATGGTGTCAGTGATGTAATAAACTGCCAGTTTCCCAAAAGTCTTTCAAGGTACCCAGATTGTCTCAGGGGAATCTCTGCTTTGCATCTGGTACACTTCCCTGTAAGAGTCCAAACAGTCCAGAGATCCAGGATCTTTCTTTGAATCCATTCTTATATCTTCTCACAGAAGACAAGCTGACAGTGTCTCTGTCCATGTGGGCTTTTCCTCTGATGACAGTGAGTAAGGAATGCACTTTGAATCTCTGACCTCTGGTCATCATACACACAATGGCCATTTGCTTTGAAATTAGCACTTTTTCTGATAAAGTCCTTCACTAGCATTCCACAAGGCTTCTTTGATGTCTGAGGAATTATTTAGATACAGGGGTATTTACAGTGTAAATGTTTGCTATAACATTATGACAGGACACAGATAAGTAAAAACAATGCATGTAACATCCCATTAGTTTTATGAAGTTCAAACACCCAAAACATTTATACATTTAACAATTGCTTTGATCTATACTAATACACAAGTCAGTTGACCTGAATACACTATGACATGACCTGGTCTGCCAGCGTCAAACCCACATCTTCCCTGCCCCATTTGAGGTGATTTGCATCCTGGGAGCACATCTCAGTCTCTGCACTTAGCTGTGATTTGGAGTGGAGTTCAGGGTCACTGTAGGTTTGGACGTTGGACCACTCTATATATTGTAAAGAGTATTGATCCAGGATGAAATAACGGGGGTCAAACTCTGCAAGGGGAACTTGCCAGAGTGGTTGATCCTCCAGTTTTGAATCTTGACTGATGGCCAGAAGGAACTTCCCAGTATATTTAGACACATCTATGCAAAGCACGAGTTACAGAAACAAATCCAGTTTTTCCCCAGTTTAGGAGTAATGTTATGTTTTGGATATGGAAGTCTACACTGGTGCAGCCCCTGCATTTTAACAGGATTGTGCCTGCCTACAGTAACCGAGGGCAGAATTTGGTACCAATACCTTTATTTTTCAGTTTTAGAAGCAATAGGAAAAGATGGTTAGGAAGACCCCTGAGATAAATCAGTCTTCACCTGATGTGCCTCCTCTCATAAGATGAACAAGAGGACAAGCCATCCGATATTGAGCTTTTTTTCCCTGGAATGTGAGTGGCTGACAAAACTAGTAGTTTTGACAAAAGAGAAGAATTTTCCAAGCTGTATCTGAAAGGAATGGCCTTTCCTTTCTTAGTGATATATACTGCCATTATTCTGTTATCAGGGAGAACCTGCATATGCTTGCCCACCAAAGGCCAAAGACTAGAGCTAATTTATTGAAAAGACCTTGAGACAGTTAACAGTTCCAACATGTTTATGATCAAGCTGGTTACTGTCACGGACAAAGTTCAAAAATAGGCGTGGCATGGAAAAGTGGGTCCCCATCTGCCTGAGGAAACTTTCTCTCCAAAACTTGAGGTGGGAGAGAGGGAGCCAGAGAATAATACAAGTTTTTTTTCTGACTCTATTTTAGGACATCCTTTCAGGATGCAAGTGTCAGGTATCAATCTCCATGGATGAAGAGCCAGGGATCAGACATCCAGACCCTGTCAGGTGTCTCTCAGGCATACAGTGGCCAGCCTATGCAATACTCAACAGTCAAGTAATGGCCATTAGATGTCAGGAATAACAGAAACTGAGCAATCTCATTTCCAGTAGATAAGCCCCATATTGTGGAAAGATGTGGGTAAAATACATGCCTGGAATATGCGGATAATAAAACTTAAGTTCTACCTCACAGGGGCATTGTGAGACTGTAACTTATTAATGATTCTAGATTTCTTTGGACTCCTCATAATGGGAGCAATATATAGGAGTCTTCCCAAACTTTACTCTCTGTATACACACATGAGTTACAAAGGACAAAATCAACAGAGAGTCCTGTGGCACCTTTAAGACTAACAGATGTATTGGAGCATAAGCTTTCGTTGGTGAATGCCCACTTCGTCGGATGCATGTGTCTGCAGTGCTCTTTAGGCCATGGTAAGGGGTATATCTATTTTGTTCCATTGTGATATCAATGGAATCATAGGCACCGACTTCCTGATTTCCCGGGTGGGGGTGCTTGACCCCTGTTCCATCCGAGGCCCTTCCCCCACTCCACCCTGCCCCACCTCTTCCCACCCCTGCTATGCCCCCGCTCCACCACTTCCCACCCGATTGTGCCCCCTTCCCTGAAGATGCCCCATAGACAACTGGTGCCTCCCCATACTGGGCGGGGAGCATGATCTAAAGGGGAGGTCATGTGCCCCCCTGGCCAACCCTTCCACAGTGCCCAGCCCAGGGCCACCGCACTGTCCCCACTGCACGTTACCTGCAGGGGGGGCGCTCTGTCCTACCGCTGCCCCCTGACCCTCCCCAGCACATTCCACTGCTCTTCCTGGGGGGAGGGAGCCTGGACAGGGAGAGGGAGGAAGCTGCTTCTAATGCCGGCCCCTCCTGGCCTCTGCTCTTCAGCTCAGCAGCTGCCTGAGAGAGCCTGGTTGGGGAGGCGGCTTCCGCTCCCTGCCCGGGCTTGACTGCCAGGGACCACAGCTGAGCAAGCTGGAAATGTGCTGGGGGGAGGGGACCTCCTGCTTGCTCACCTCCGGTCCCTGGCACCTGAGCATGGGCAGGGAACGGGAGCCATCTCCCCAGCCAGGCTCTCTCAGGCAGCCACCAGCCCATCATGCTGCAGAGCAGCATCCCAGCAGCCGGAAGGGGCTGGTCTTATTCTTTCCACTCCCTGGCATCTGGGGAAGTCACCCAGCTCTGCCCCTGCCCTGCCTCTTCCTGCCCCATTCCGTCCCTTCCCCCACCTCTTTCTGCCCCCACTCTCTCCCTCCCTGCCAGCACCTCCTGCACACTGCTGAACAGTTGATCCTGGGCAGATGGGAGGCCCTGTGGCGGGGGGTGGAGGAGCTGATCAGCGGGGCCCACCCGTCGGCGGGAGGCGCTGTGGGGGAAAGGGAGGAGGGGACTACCAGTGGGTGCTGAGCATCCACTATTTTTTTTCCATGGGTGCTCCAGCTCTGGAGCACCCACAGAGTTGGCGCCTATGAATGAAATGTTAAAAGAACTCTGATGCAGCAGAACAACCAATCTGGAGGAGTAGTAGCATATCTGTTAAATAAATATTCCCTCTAACTTTTGCAGTCTATTAGGAATCCTAGCAACTCCATGGAATTTAAAGGCATAATGAATTCATAGTTCACTTGCCTGAAATCTGAAGGTCTTTTAGATTTAGGAGGACTTTTGATTTCTCTTGAGAAAATGAGCTATTGAAATATCAAGTAGGATATTAACATTTTGATCACAGACTTTGAATACCAGATTTTGTCACCTTCAATCAATGTAAAATCCACTCCCCACTGAACATGCAATTGACATAGTTTGCTTTGAAAAGCATTGATCAGCCCTATATTTGCCAATAAAGGAATCTGTAAATTATTACTTTTAACAATTTTAATGAGGCTTAGAATCATGTTTAAAGATTTTAGATTTAATACAGTCCAAAAACCACTTTGAAAATTTGGGATGGCAAATAAACCACTTGACTAGGCTTCTTCATTGCTCTGGGGAAAATATAAAGTGTGTTTCTGACCCTTAGCATAAGAGTTTTCGTAGCCTTTTGACCCAGGATCAATCCTCTAGGCCTTCTTTTTTAAGCACTATTTATTATTATGGAGCAGCTGCCACTGTTCAGGTTGAAGCTATTATAAGCCTGCTTTTCAATTCCCCATCCTCACTTTCCTCTGAAAAATCCATCCCCTGTACAGTTTTTTTGTTTGTTTGAGAATCAAATAGCAGACCCTATATAATTCATTTCACTTAAAAATCTAGTGGGCTTAACAGTCCTTATGATTTCTCATGGTGTTGTATCCTTCTTGGATTTTTAAATGATTTAAAGAGGAGGAAAACTCACTCTTTCAATAACTGAACACAGACAGGAGGATTAAACACATCTAACTTAGTCCTTTTGTAAGAAATGCTGGTTAATATTCACCTTCAGGACTCTAGTAGCAAAGCTTATTCCTCTGAAAGAAAACGGATTGGTGTACAGTCCTTACTTACAATTTGGAGGGAGACCTCTTATGAAGATAAACTTCCTGTGATTCAGTATAAATAACCAGTACCCAGAAGTATGCTGGTTTACCTCCTTTCTTTAAACTCATCCTTATATGCAGAACAACAATCTCTCCTCCTTGAAGACTTTGCTGCATATGCAACTGCTGTTAAAAAAAAAAGGCTAATAATTCACAGTCAATAATTTATCAGATTTATTTAGACTCATGCAGCCAAAACCAGGAGTCATGCATTAGGTAGTGTGAGTTGTGCCCCCATATAATAACTTATGTCTAGAGCTACTAAGACCTGCTCTAACCATGTCTGAGGCAGCCTGTGTTGCTATAACACAAACCAAGGAGTTGGCAGATAGCGTATGAAAGTGTATATTAAAGTGGTCCATTTGGATCTGAATACTATTGGGCCAGCCCATTTCTAGTATTGGCTTGTTAACTTTCAGACAATTTGCAGGTGACAAATCATCCTTGACCTCTGGTGTCTCCAACGGGCTGTAGTAGCCATCTGAGAATATCTTTTTCACTCATTTTACCATTCCTCTGGGACAGTCTGATGGCCGAGGTGAGCACTTTGAAACTGGTCAAGAGCTCTTGTTTCTGCCTTCTGTCTGAGAGCTTTTGGAGTCTATAGTATGATTGCTGACTGTCCAGATCTAAGTACAAAGTGCAATATTTGTAAGTTATTTGAAACAATAATTACCCATAACAATGGGGAAAGGTCAAATGTTATAGAGAGACTTGAAAAATGTCCTTGTGCCTTTTGTAGTAATAGGACCAAATCCTCAGCTGGTGTAAACTGGTGTTGCTCCATTTAATTCAATAGAGCAACACAGACCCACACCAGGTGAGAATCTGATCCACAACATCAGGTGAGAAAAAAGGTACATGGAGAAGGATGTATTTGAAAAACAGAACTTGCTGAATGTTCAAATCCATCTATTAGATTAGTGTGTGACATCAGCTTTCATTATGAGACAAATCCATGTGCAAACGAATGGTGAATCATTTCTCTTTAACTGGAAAGAGAAAATAAGATGTCTTTCTAAATACTGTACCATCAAGTGGTACTTGATTATTACCATATAAGAACATAAGAATGGCCCTATTGGGTCAGACCAAAGGTCCATCTAACCTAGTATCCTGTCTACCAACAGTGGCCAGTGCCAGGTGCCCCAGAGGGAATGAACAGAACAGGCAATCACCAAGTGATCCATCCCCTGTCGCTCATTCCCAGCTTCTGGCAAACAGAGGCTAGGGACACCATTCCTGCCCATCCTGGCTAAACCATCAGGTCTAAAGCACATAATGGAAATTTAAACCTCTGATAATATGAATGAAAATGGCATATTATCAAATCATATCTAGGGTAACCTTTGAAACTCAAACTATGTATCAACAGATCATGGCACTAGGCATATCTGTCTATTGAAATGCAGGTTTTGAACAAACATTTATTTTCTGTACTTTTTATATTGTTAGCAATTTGGAAGCAAAAAATTTAGTTCATGTATATCTATATAGCACTGTAGCAAGGCAGGGTGGTTCCCCACCATCCTGGAGAGGGACGAGCCTCTCCAGAACCAACGTGGGTGGAGCCAGCGAACCCTGCATCTGCCCCCAGAGGTCAAATCGCAGGACAGGAAGTATAAAAGCCCAACCTCAGAGCTCACTAGAAGAACAGCTGCTGGAGAGGCCAGGCATCTGTGGCCTAGCTCCTGGTTGGGAGACCCCGGCAATCGGCAGTGGACCCAGAGACTGGCCTGACCTGCCGACGCCTGACACTGACCAGAGCCCGGAGGAGCTGTCAAGCTTGCCCCTCGCAAGTTACCCTGAGGAGCCCATGGTGCCCCCCTGGAGGACACCGTCTTGACCCAGGTACCTGTAGAGGGGGAGTTAGGAAGTAGACCGGGGGCAGCCGACCCTAGTCTGGCTGCAACACTGCCACAGCCCATGTCAGTGTGTTGCAGCCAGGATCCCCATTGACTCAGCAGCTGGTCTTCTGCCTCTGATAGGGCCCTGGGCTGGGATGGAGTGGGTGGACCTGCGTCTCCCCTGCCACCCAACTTGTGGGTGGCAGTCTCCCCCTCTCCTAAGCCCTTCAGAGACAAGAGTCTGGACTTGCTGTTTACCTGCCTTTGCTCAGCCCCTGCCTGAGGGCCTGAGCTATTGACTCTCTGTTGCCCCACCCCAGGGCCGGCGCCTGCTCATTATATAACAGTTGCCCAGCTCCTGTCTGAGGACCTGAGCCTGTGACTCACTACTGCCCGCTGACCGGGCGTGAATAACTGTTTGTGTTTTGCCTCTACTGCTGTTGCAGCGAGAGACTCCCGTGGCCAGGCTAATTCCCTGTCACAACTGAAAGGAAGTAGCGAGGCGGTGTGGTTCCCCGCCGCCTCGGAGAGGGACGAGCCCCGGCCAAACCCCTCTACATGTGGTGAAGAATGCAGGCAGCGGTCTCCTGATCCCTGTGAGAAGGGATTTGAGGAGGAACGTGCCCAGTACAACCATGGATATGGACAAGCTCATATAGTTTCTGGCCAAGAGCCAGGAGCAGCAGCAGGTAGCCCAGCTTCAACAGCAGCAGCAGCAGCAAATGACAACCCAGCTCCAACAGCAGCAGCAGCTGGTCCAGCAGTTAGGGGCACAGCAGCAACAGCTGATTTTAGAGCTGAGATGCCAGAACTGGGACCACCAGCAACAATGTCTGCAGCAGTTGGCAACTCTTCTCCCCCCCGTCCTGCGGAACCAGAGCTGGGAAATGCCACTGGGCCGTTCAGCGTAGCCTTGCCGATCTGGCTGACCAACATGGACCCCAACGATGACACCGAGGCCTTCCTCGAGCCCTTTGAAAGAGTGGCATTAGTCACGGGGTGGGCCTGAGACCAATGGACCACCCTCCTGGCCCCGTATCTAACCGGGTCTGCCCAAACTGTGTACTGGGGGCTATCTATGGAGGAGGCATGGGACTACACCCAGGTAAAGGAGGCAATCCTAGATGCCTTGGACATCAGCCCGGAAACCTTCCAGCAGCGGTTTCGGAGTCTGACCTATCCTATGGGCACCCGACCCCGGTTGGTGGCCTAGGAGCTGAGGGAGGCATGCAAGCAGTGGCTACAGTCCGAGAGGCGAACCCCAGATGAGCTCATTGAGCAAGTTATCCTGGAACAATTTGTCCACATCCTCCCGCCGCGAGGAAGGGCCTGGGTCTTCCACCATTGGTCTGTGACACTAGCCATCGCCGTCACTCTGATGGAGGATTTCCTCGTGGCTGACGCCCCGGTGGGATTGGCTATTAGAGCCCACCCACCAGGGCCCAAATGCTCTAATCTAGAGAAGAAGGGGGTGCCCGGACCAAACTGCAAAACTCTTTGCAGGGCCAGGAGCCCCGGTATAGACATCCTGAGGTGCCGGTTCAACAAGGCCCAATGCCCCCTGAGCCAGCATCAGGGGGATCAATCAAAGCCCCCCAACGGGCCGAGTGGGAGTGTCCACCTGGCGTGGGCACCCAAAGCTCGGTCCCTGTTTCTCCTGCAGGAAATACGGACACTTGCAACGTGACTGCACCAAGATGGATTGCAGCTTCGGTCACGTTTGCATGGGAGAAACCCGTGCACGACGGCCGCAGGCCACCAAGGTTACGGTGCCAGTAGTTGTCAGGGATTGCCCGACCCGGAGCCTGATTGATTCAGGCTGTGGCCAGACACTAATCCATCAAATCTTAGGCCTCCCGCACTTGGGGACGATCCAGCTGCAGTGCATCCACAGTGATGTACAGCCCTATCCCAGTGCCCAGTGCCCGAGGATGGGGTCACATGGCTGATGGTGGTCGGCCTGGCTCCTTGACTAGCCTACCTGGTGATCCTGGGACGTGATTGGCCAGAGTTCCCAGGAGTCCTTTGTTTGAATGCCGAGTAAGGGCCTGAGGTCACCCAAGCGCTGGAAGGGGGCTGCCCCAAGACCCACTCAGAGGAGGGGGAGGAACTGGACTCTAACAGACAGGGAGGAGATCCCGAGGACCCCCCACCGGGGCCTGCCATCAAACCCGTGCTTAGCACCAACTTTTGCTGGGACCAAAGAGAGGGCCCCACCTCAGTTGAGCGTATGAGCAGCTAGCGGCTGTCGATGGGACCCTGATCGATCCATGCCAGGCAAAGTTATGGCCCCATTTCGAGTTGTGCCGCAACCATCTCTATTGGGTGGAACAAGACCCCTGCACCGGAGAGCTCCAGACCCAACTGCTCGTGCCTCGATATCGCTGACGAGCTGTAATGAAACTCACGCACGACATCCTGGCTACAGGGCACTTGGGCCATGAAAAGACCCTTGCTCGAATTCTGACGCGGTTCTTCTGGCCCTGTGTACACCAGGAGGTGAGGAACTATTGTAGTTTCTGTCCAGAATGTCAGCTAGCTGCTCCCCCATGGACGCCCAAGGCCACGTTGATTCCCATGCTGTCCTAATTAGCTAATGCTCTCATTTAGAATGGTAGCTGCACCTTTAACATAGTGAACCTGATTCTCAGCTAGTGTAAATGGAAACCAGATAACAACAATTTACATCAGCTGAGCATCTAGCCTGCAGTTATTCAGAGAAATCACTTTTCTTTAATAGCCATCCTTCTGATGAAATCCATTTGATTTCAGCCAAGGGGGAATAATTACATGCACAGTAATAGAAAGCCTGGTTTCTGAATGAAGATGCTTGTCTGCAGTATTTGCTTGTTGTGCCATTCCATATCAAGCTGAAAGTTGAAATACTGTAATGTTTCAGGCTGGAGGCAGGTATTTTTAATTTTAAACAGTCAGTTATTACATGGGAAGGAAAAGTGGGTGGGATTATTCATTTTCCTGTAGTTCACAAACTGATTACTTTAAAACTAAACTTGCAAGCAGTGATTCTTTATTATTCTTTATACTCCACCATATGTGTACATGACTGAAAAAAAGGTGGGCCCATGTCCCAAGGAACCTCCTGCTGACTTCAGTGCATTATGCCATGGTTAGTACCATCAGTATTATGCCATTGTGGGACAGAGTCTGCCTGACTATTACTTGAGTGCACAGTTATTGGACAGGGTGCAAGGAGTCATTCCCACACATACACACCTGTCACTGCTCACAAAAAACCCAGAAGCTGTTGTGCTCACTTGAGCACCAAAAAGGAGCTGGGAGAACTATGGGGACCAAAGTAAAAGATCATGTCAAGGGCTTAATGTTGTTTGTGCATCTTGTTGGCTCCTTTTATTGACTAAAAATTACTTTGAGCCTAGAGATTTACATTAAAGGCACAGGATGATTAAACAAAGCCACAATCCCAAAAAGCATCAGTTAATGACTCAATGACTTAAATATGGATGTGGTAGATTGCATGAGTAAAATATTGAAGGATAGGGAATAAGATTTAATTTTTTAGAGGTTTAGCGCTTGATCCTTCTCCTACATAAGACAATGGTGAAATACCAACTGGCTTCAGTGGTGCATAAGACCTTTATTTTCTTCCATTTGCAGACTTTCCTTTAAGTAAGGCCACAAATTTTGGACCTATTTCCTTATCTAAAATACTCAAAAGTTCATAGATATTATGTCCAGGGTTGTGGCAGTCATAGGGCCAGCCACCAAAGTTTGGAGATATTCAAAGCTGCAGGTTTGGATTATGCAAATCTCTATTTTTTTTTCTTGTAATATTTGCTAGTGTCCGAGCATACTTTATCTCCACATACCTTTTAGGTAGCAGCACAAACATCTTCCTTTAGCATCTCTGTCTTCACTATATGCAAAATGTGCTAAAAGGAAGATATCACTTTTATCAGATTTCTTAAGGAGTCTTGGGACCACTTTTGAACCTTGCTTTTAATTATTCCTGCACTACTAATAGTAGTAACAACAATTAATAATATACTAATTTGTATTATGGTAGCATGTAGAGTAGAGGTCCCCATCTTGGATCACTGCACCACTGTGCTAGGCCCTGTGCAAACACATAATAAAGAGATGCTTACTTTTGAGCGGGAAGGAAGGTCAGGGGAAAGTGCATTGAAATTTGCTTTTTCCGACTATTTGGGAAATCCCACTAAGGACTGAAGGGAGAGATGGGTGAGCTGCTGTCTAGTAGGTCTCCAGCTCAGGCCAAGGCAGCAGACTAATTCACTCGCATGCTAATAGAAATCAAAGGAGGGTAAAAAGACATTGTAATGTGATCAGGCCAATTCACTTATGTGTTGGCATAATTCAAAGGAAATGTGATGGTATTATCTTCATTTATCTGTAACCTGTTGAATGTTGTTATATTAAAATTTATATATATATATATATATATATATATAAAATCAGCCCTAGATCAAAGGATGTATTAGTGTTTAGATGAGAATTTACTCAATGTATAGAACTCCATGAAAACTAAAGAAGGATTATTTCTGGCTATCACATTGTTCATGAAAACTAATGAAAGATTGACTGGATGGCTATAACTAAATGCATTTTATCTCTCTGTCATTAAATTGCTCATTAACCAGGATTGAAGCCTTAGAACTGTAAATAAGAAGCATGCTAACTTAAAAGCATGGGCCATTGTGTTCAACAATGGGAAATCTACAGATCCATGCTGTGATGGGAACACGTGCCAGACTGCTTTCCAGGGGAGACAGCTTAAAGAATGAACCCTGGGAGCAATCCTGTATCTCTGGACTGAAGGATTCTGATGGGGCAATACTGAGCAATAGGACAGAGACCCCCAAAGCCATTTTGGGTAACCCTGAGAGGCTTATGAAAAAACAGCCGACTACTATACCTCTGCTACCATTTGGATTTACAAACTCTAATTCACCTGTAATTTGTTTTACCTGCTTTAACCTTTAAATAAATCTAATTTTATATTTGTAACTAATAATTTTTAAATTAGTTTACTAGAATAATTGGCTACAGCAGTGTCTTTGGTGTGAGATCAAGAGTATCCAATGACTTGGGGGTAAGTGACTGTCCCTTTGGCAGTCACTAATGACCTAATGTGTGGGGATTTTTCGTTTTAATAAACTTTCATCATTTACTCAAGTTTGTCTGGGTGGAAAGCTGTGCTGGAGAGCCTAAGGGGGACTGTTTGTGACTCCAAGGTAAAACTAATATAATAATCCAGGAATGCATAGTTGTTACTGGCTTGGCAAAGTCTAATTATAGAATATACCACCAGTTTGGGGTGTCCACCCTATTTTCTGACAATCTGCCCTAAGATTTGCACTCACAGTTGTGAGCTACTACAGGCAGCATGACAATGGGCATGAATTTCACTGTTAAATGAACAATCACTCATTTGGAAACACCTTGCCTCTGCTTTCCATGAAGTCAAATACTCTGCAGTGTCTTTTATAAAGTGTATCTGCACTGCTTGATTAGTCTATTTGACTTATACAAAGCACATCCTTTGCCTGTTGAGATTCTCCTCAGCAAACACTTGAGTTTCCTTATGTGGCATTAGTAACCAGCAATTTTTAAAAATTGAAATTGAAATACCTAATCCCATAAGACCTCCCCATAGAGAGAGTGAGTACTGCAGTAAATTCACAGTCTTGTTAAAGAGCTACACATTAGGACAATGTGTTTATCCTGATAGACATAGCCAAGAAGGCAGGCTTCTTTCAGACAGTCTTTTATCCTAAACCGTGTACATCTTATGCTTGGTGAACTATATAGGAATATACTGAGCTATATACTAAAATATGCAAATCCATACTGGTTTGCCACGCTGCAAATCACAGACCAGCAAGGGGTTATAATAATTTGTGTGTAAAAAAGATTATTCACATGCCTGGTAGGTTTTATTTTTAAATAGTGATGAAGTGCAGATGATAAATCATTAACTTTGTCTGCAGTAAGTGTGATTTGAGGAGTCAAAGTATAAAATATTAGAAGTTTTGAGATGAATTTTTTGTGAGGCATTTGTATATTTGTATACTTCTGATGTATTCACAAGTGCTCTCAGTGTCAAATGGGCCACTGCATTAATCAAACTAGAAGTGTATTTAAAACTAAATTGATATACATTCTTATATGATTATCCTATTGCTTTTCCTGCATCCAGCAATGGGTGAAATGAACCTGAGATTCCACTCTCCTACAGTAATGCCCTACTTTATATTGTGAAGGATTTTGTTTTGAGCAACAATATGTGGCACTGAATGAAATCAATAGTCAAAGAGATATGGTGCTGTTAACATGGTCCCTGGCATATAGTCTCTCTGCGATCATGTTTACAAAACCGGATACATGAGTTAGCTTACGTTAGTAGGTGTGGCAGTCCTTCCAGGTGTATTTCTCATGACTAGGTATGACAAATCCTGTGGGAGGACTATTAATATGCATATCACTTCTGACTATGCTAAAGTTCTCAGAAACTACCCGTAAGAGTTTACTCCAAATACCCTCTGGGGGGAGTAGCCTTCTCCTCATTTGTGTCCATTGATTCTACAGTGATAAAAGTTTGGAACTTGGAACTGATTGTGAGGATTGTCCATGATTATAAATGCAACTTATTCTTTTAGGGCATGTATACAGTGTGTCTTCTCTGGAATTTGTCCTTGACCAAATGAAAGGCCAAATCCTGCCTGCCTATTGAGTATGCATGGTCCTATTGAATACAGGGGGATTGGTCACATGAGTAAGGCGAATATGATTGAGTTCTAATACTGTATCAGCAATAGAGCCAGAAACCCCCTTTTTCTCACATATCTACCCAATTTCCTTTTTCTGTTTGGAAGAAAGTAGAAAATATACCCATCCAGTTAAAATTTTGACATATGTATCTTCCACTTGGTTAATATGGAGGAGATCTATGATGTTACTAACAGAATCTCTTTCTTGAAGCAAGTAGATGGATTACAAGTCATAATTTTTTCTCTAGATCTATCACAAATACCTTTTTCAATGTGTTTTTTTCTTTCTCTCACTCATTGTCAGTATCAGCACATGATACTGTCAGGTATATGCAATAATGTCAACATTATCTCAGATGGAGTTAATAGATTTCAGACAGGTGATACATTTCTAATTTTGCCTAAATTAGTGAGATCCTGCCAGACTTGATGGATTTTGTCCAGAACCACATTGACAAGTATGGATTAAATTGTTATGATGTTGAGCTGATGAAGCAGATATCTTTTCCTGCAAAGTATTGCTACTTTATTTTTGGCTACTGTTATCTACCCTTAAAAGGAAGTCTGCCCATTGTAGTCTTCAAACAATCTGAAAAGGCTTCAGAGTTTAGATAAATTCTTTCTCAAATAAATTTAGTTCAAAATTATCTTTGCGGACTGCATAAACCAACATTCATTCAGGATATACCTGCAGAGCAACTTGTTTGTGGTTTTTCACATTCTATCCACTTGTATAATGTGACAGGAAAAAGGGGGGAAAAGGTCTTATATGAACAGCAAATTTCCTCAAATTTCTTCTGCTTGGATTTTCAAAAATTGTATTGCTTTGGGTCATGCTTTTCTAGTATTTTCATCATGCTTCATTATCAAACTGTTCAGAGTAATGTTCATAACAAATAAGAAATGAAGAGCTGAGGTATTTCAAACATTTTGGTCATTTCTCTTCAACAGCTGTGGTACTCAGCATTTCACCATATATATATTTTTTTAATTTACAAACAGAAAAAAATATGATTAAAGCTTTTAGATTGTAAGCTTGGGATCTTTTGGCTAGCATCCTTTCATTTTCAACAAGACTTTCATTTAAAGTTTAGGTCAGTCAGATTTTTCTGACCATTTTTGCATTTAACATTAGATAATTACAGTATTAAGTAGTTCAGCTATTGTTCATCTTTGGAGATGTTAGACTGAGTTTTACATCATACGAAGTGGGCCAAATCCTGTATCTTTTGATTTCCTTAGCAGTATGGGCTGAATAAGTACTATAGCATTTGTTCCAGAGTGTATCCAGTCTCATTCAGATTAAATTAGTGCCTTGGTATATTTCTGAACGTGATAAATGTGCAAAGTTTCCTGGCTCTCCGATTAAATATGCTTTATTTAATGCTCATTCTGTTCAGGTCACATCATTGTTTATTATCTCTTCCCTTTCTTTTAGTCCTTTGAATCACTGAGAAGTAATATTAAGTTGGCCTTACTGAATGTTAATGGATTTAGCAGCTCAGTGATATGCAGAAAGATTTGGAATTACTGGAAAAGCCTCTATTGAGATGCAACCTACATATGCTAAAAAACATCTCAGCTGATTAGCATAAAACATTAAGGAGTCAATTCTGGCCCCAGTACGCAGTCCAGCTAGACAGGCTATAATGGAGGAGATATGCATGGACAGAGTAAAGAATCTTACTCTTGAGCGAAGAGGTGCCTGCAGAACAGCTCTGTGCCTACTCCTGCATCCTCAGGGTTGCAGAAGCCAGTGCTCCAGCTGGAAACCCGTCTCCTCCGGAAATCTCTGGTGGATCAATCTAGTTGAGCACCGTTCCCAAAGCTGTCCCCAGACTGTGCTACATGTAGAGCTGGTTGAAAAAGAATTCAAATTCCAACATTTTTTCAAGAAAGAGGGGACAAAAATCACACCAAAAAAAAAAAAAAAATCTGAAAAAAATCATCCGAGCTCTAAATTCAGGCAATTTAAGGATGAGCTAGAAATTATGAGTATTCACTTTGAGATGTGGGAAACATCGCAGGTTCAGGTTTACATGGATTTCAGTAAAGCTGTTTTTGTATTAGTTTGTGTGACTTCTTTCTCTGAGTTTTGCATGTGTTTTAGATCTGAATCCTTTCTGATTAGGAGAAATGATGTCTAGGGTGTGGCTGATAAGCAATTCCTCAGGGGAAGGGAGATATATGGAGACAAAAGAGGCTCACAGAGATTTCACAGCTGAGAAAACATCTTCAGCCCATGTTCATGTACTCTAGTTAATGGTTTTAATTCAGAGCAACAAAAATGGAGTTGTTAGATTTACATTGGTGTAACATAGCAGAATGTGGCACACTCGGGGTGTGTGTGTTATAAGTGAGGTGGGTAGCAATCATCTATTATTAAAATTGCCTGACACTTATAAGACCCTCTTTTCATCTGCATATAACTTTGCCAAACTTCAGCCATTCAAGATGAATTTTGCCATGCTGGAGGTCTGCTTCAGACCTTCAGACTATTTGTTCGTTTCAGCCAAAATGGTTCAGCCATTTCTGAGAATGAGACTAGGAAAAAAAAATACATTGTTTTGCCCATGTTCAAAATTCTAAGTCTTTTCTATGGGATGCTCTAGCATGCTTTGGATGGATTTGAAATTTGGCAGAGTGTTGAATTGGATGTCAGAGATGTATCTTTTGCCATCCCCATGAAAATCTGCCCAAATTTGGCTATGTTATAAACTATTGAAAAATCCCAGTTTGCACATGTCAGTAAAGACGTCTATTTTTTAAGCAGCTAAACTCCCCAAAGATTGCATTCACAACAAGCATGCTCCAGGCTGGGGCTGAGCAGGTTTTTATCGGCAATTATGGCTCTACCCTGCTGTGGGCTGTGCCTGTGCTAGGCACTAGAAGTAAAAGTAGGGCGGTTGTTTTATCTGTGTTCTCAGTGACCCCACTGCTGGGCCCAGGCAGTGAGAAGGAGGAAGCTGCCGATGGGACAAGAGCTGGACCTGGGTGGGGAGCACATGGGAGAAGTAGATTTGAACAAGGAGCCTGGGAGATGGTGACACAGACTAATTGGGTCTGGAGGCTGGTGGGGAGAAGGAGAGGGAGAGACGAAAACAGGAACTTGGAGTTGGTATGTGGGGGAAACTGAGACTGGCTAGGCAAGTAGACTACAACTGAGAGCCAAGGGGGAAGTGGGGCTGGGAGCCAGTAGGGACTGTGGATGAATGGAGGTGTGGGAGACTGACCTTGGGAGGGAAGAGAGACAGATCAGACAAGAAGTTGGAAGGGGGAAAACTAGAGTGGGAGACAGAGTGAAGGGACATGTGGGGGGAATAGGGCAGAAGGGGTCAAGCTTGGCAGGGAAGTGGGCAGACGAGTCTGTGTCCCTTAGAGCACAGTCCACTCCAGAGCTGAAATGGGAACCCAAGATTCCTGAGTCTCACCATTCCGTTCCTGTCAGCAAATATGTGTGAAACTCACTGGCAAAGTGTCCACCTAGAGGATGACAACCTACTTCTGCTATCATTTACTCTGTGAGCTCGAAGTGGGGGAGGTCTGTGTAGAGGAGCTAAAGGTTCCAACACTGCCGACGACCAATGTGCATGTCCGTATGATGCCACCTGATGAAATTTCTGTTTTTTCAGTTTGCTTTTCTGACAACTCATTCACTATTCACCACACAACTTCTGGAACAACCAAGGCAGGGTCCTTCAGACAACACGTTCCTTTACTAACTGCCCTGATTCATCCCCACAGCATCATCCATCCTGGGCACTGAATGAGGCAGGGGTCCTATGAAAAAAATAGTATGTGATCATCATAATGCATACACACAAGGGGGCTGAATTAAGGTCGCACAGGCAACTGTTCTGACCATTTTGGCATTTCCTAACATTTGAGTGTTTGACTTTGCAACTTCATAATGTTTTTGTGTATGTAGCATATAAATTTAACATACTGAGAGTATAGACCGTTTCATTGCCTTTTTGAATTAATGGTATAGTTTCCTTAGGAAGAAAGGTGCATCATTTTTGTTAAAAAATGTTCTGGTTAGTTACTGCCAGTCTAAAATCATAAGAAGATATTTTGAGGTGTATCTAACTATAAAACCATATTCCTGTTGTCTTTGAAGGCAATCAGCTTTATTTTTCCCCTGAAGCACCCACTGAGATAAGTGGTATCTCATAGTAACACAGGCTTTATTTTGTGTCTTATTGCTGAAATAAGCACTATATTTTGTAAAGAGAACAAAAAACATGTTTTCCATTTGGCTTCTACCTTTGGAATATAAAGTAACTAAAACAGTCGGGGGGATTTTTTTGTTGACAGGAACAAAAGTCTCTCCAGCCAAAGACCCTCAATTGTTACCACACTGAATCATACTAATGAACTTAAGGAGTATCTTGTAACTTCACAATCACTACACCCTGATGTACTGTTGGAGACTATGTAGTTTGGGCAAACATACTTTGGTATCTGTGCTCCGTCACTAAACTTCGAGCTGCTTCAATCACAGTTCAACATTCCATATCCTGACTCCACAGTTGAATCCGTTTTGCCCATCAGAATTCATCTGTATCAAACTTGATTCTATTTATTGTATGTTATTCTTAATAGCAATGAGTTAGCCAAGATGTTTTGAGTACAAACCTTCTATTAAAACCTCTTCTTTGATACTTGACTATGGACCAGTCACAATTACCTCACAGTTGCAGAGATACTTGTGATTGCTCAGTCAGGGCAAACTGCAAAGAATGGGGCAGATGATCCCCAAAACTAGTGATTATTTCTAATAGTTAGATTCATCAAGACAGCAAAAAAACCCAGCTTTTACAATACCTTACTAGTTCCCCAGAGGCGAAAAACACAGTTCCCTTAAAGCAACCCAGTTTTGGGCTCCCACCCAAACAGCCAAGTCAAATATGATGAGGATTACAGAAAATCTTGTTCATCATATAAAAAGTTCTACCAATCCCAAAGGATCAGACACATTACCCTCCAGGTTAATTAATATTTGAGATCTTACCCAAATACACACTTAAAGCCAATTCTTAACAACTAAACTAAGATTTATTAAAAAGAAAAGAGAGAAAGAGTATTGGTTAAAAGATCATTATACATACAGATATGAATAAAGTTCTTAGGTCAGTTTCATAGTAGAGATGGTGAGCTTTAGAGTTGCAAAGAGTTCTTTCTAGAATTAGTTCATCAGGCCATAGTCCAATGTCCAATATCAGGCGATCCAGAATGGAACTGGAGACCTCAGTTTTGCGACTCAACCTTTCCCTGATGATGCTTAAGCAGATCTGAAATAACAGGATCAGGGCCCAAGAGTTCTTTTTATATTCCTCTAGCAGCCTCTTGACAGCATGCAGCATTGTGGCTTTGAAGTAACCTCCTATTTCCTAAGCATCACTGGTAATTAGCTACATGGATTAGCATAAAGCAACTGCCCATCTCCTGCCATTTACAGATAGTTTACTACATACTTTGAAGAGAATGAAGACAATGATATTACTACATTCACAGGTTTCAGAGTAGCAGCCCTGTTAGTCTGTATCCGCAAAAAGAACAGGAGTACTTGTGGCACCTTAAAGACTAACAAATTTATTAGAGCATAAGCTTTCGTGGGCTACAACCCACTTCTTCGGATGCATATAGAGTGAAACATATATTGAGGAGATATATATACACACATACAGAGAGCATGAACAGGTGGGAGTTGTCTTACCAACTCTGAGAGGCCAATTAAGTAAGAGAAAAAAAACTTTTGAAGTGATAATCAAGATAGCTCAGTACAGACAGTTCATCTAAATGTTAACATCTCCTTTTGATCTCTGAATTAACAGAATACAGCAACATACAGGAACCATTTGGTTACATTGTCAACCTCTATGTAAGCACACAAAAACACAACTATTATCTACTAATAGACAAGACAAAAAAAATCTAGATTTGGAGTACATTTTATAACAATGCTAATATTTATTTTGGTTCTCAAAATTGTGATGGCCTGACATGGTTTACCACATCCTAACCCCCACCCCCCACCCCCCAAAAAAACAACAACCGCAAACACAGTAAATATGCATAAGTTTCCAGTACTGTTTCTACATATCTTATTTAATTACCTATGCTTCAGTTACTTAAAAACAAAATTCCAGGAAGGGTGACTAATTCAAATAAAATACTTCTAATTTGCCTGAAATTGTATGCCAGTATGAGTTTTTCATATTCTACATATATTTTCATTTGTCCTGATTCTCTTCCACTTACACCTGTTTAAATCAGTGGATTTATACCCATTTAAAACTAGCAGAACTGAGATGAGAATAAGGCCAACTGAATGTTAGGGATTGAAGTGACTTCTTGCCCTAAGTGTAACCCTTCTGCCAGGTGGAGCTGGCCAGGTTCAATATCTAGGGGTTCCTTTTAAAAAATACAAGACAGAACCAGCTCGAGCCCCCACCCAGTAACCTGGAAAAATTACACTATAAGAGGGAATACTTCTCCTCTCTCAAGCAGTGAGTGGGTATGTAGAAAAGAAACTTTTAATAAGAAGGGAAAGTAACCAGGCATTAATTTGGGAAAACACCAAAAGCATGATTCAAAACCATATGACCATGAGCAAACCACTCATCCCAGAGTATGCTGGGCAGTGTCCTTTGCCTCAGGTTCTCACTTTGCAGTGAGAAAGTCCAACAAACAAAAGTTCCTTCAATGTGTCACTCCCCTCTCCCTCCACCACACTCCACTCCGTTGTTGTCCTTGGTCAGCGAAGACCCAGAGTTCAGAGGTACATTCCTATGACTTCACCTCCTGCTCGAGGTGGGGAGAGGCACCTCAGCTCATGCCCCCATCAGTCACTATGCCTCCACTTGTTCACTCTGCTGCTCCCCTCATTCGCTCTGCCACTGCCTTCGCTACTGTGACTGCTGGAGTGTCTTGAGCTCTCACCAATTAACATAGCTCTCAGTGATTTCAGTCCTCAGTGATTTTAGCTATTAATGGGGGAGCCTCACTGCTAGTGCAGGCTGGGCAATCTCTTTCACCAGAGATACTGTCCTATCACAGGTCTAATACTTAAACCTGGTTATCAGTGATTTCAGCTCTAGTGATCTACAACAAATGACTCTCAATTGAGTCTTAATCAGCTCTGTCATTACACAGTGGAGAGTGGGGGGATCAAATGGTGTCTAAGACCCTTAGTTAGGGCTCACACTCCGAGGTAAAAACATCTGTCCCTATCCTATCATCTCCACTCAGCTTTGGCACCCTACCCCCTGCTTAGCGGGCACAGTTCAGTTGAGGGTGAACCCCTTAATCATGGCATGCCAAGCACAGTTCTGCTGCCCTTGATTCACACAAAGACAACAATACTTTGTTTCCCCTGCACCCAATAACAAAGTGACTTGCAACCCAACATCACTGAAAAGTGATCATTTGGGCAAAACAGCTCCATGATACTGTGCACCTAGGCAGAGGGGGCATGTCTATGCAAACAAGGTCAGTTCATGAAGTCTTCTCACCCAGCTCATCACTAGATGTCAGAGGAGAGCTCATGCAGACCCTGATTATATCAGAATTATTTTCCAGGTAGCTTTGGAAGTCCTGTACTAGAATATTAGCTGAGATGGGTCCAAGCTGTAAAGTTGGATACAGAGCTAAACATCCCCAAAGTTAAAGCATGTTTTGATCCAAGGCTTTTGTCTGAGCCTCTATCCACTTTTAGGTAACTGTCTCAATGAGGTTAAGGGTTTTAATTCATAATGTTATAACCTGGAGTTCAAACCCAGGCACAAACTTTCAGTTGTCTTATGAGATTTATTCCATTTTTCAAAAAGCCTTATGTCAAAAATACTTTTGGGGGCTGATTCTGATCTGACTGGGCCAGTGAAGTCACTGTATTTACACCAGAATAAGAACTATAAATAAATTAATGGAGATATCCTATCTCCTAGAACGGGCATCAAGTCTAGCCCCCTGCCTTCACTAGCAGGACCAATTACTGATTTTGCCCCAGATCCCTCAGTGGCCCCCTCAAGGATTGAACTCATAACTCTGGGGTTAGCAGACCAATGCTCAAACCACTGAGCTATCCCTCCCCCTAACTGTGTTATGTGAGATCAGAACTGATCCAAGTCCATTTCTTTCCATCAATATTTTTAGTTCCTGCAATCCTATTTCAAAAAGTCATGTTAGATTGTAATAAAATCAGGCAGAGGTTCTACATCGCACTTCCATGGGATTACTCCATATACGACTCTAACATAGTTGGAAATTTCAAACTTTTCCTCTGGCATTATTTGTACATTAATGCATTTTTCAATGTTGTGAAAATCCTACATGGTTCTATATATCCTTCCTGACAGCCCTTTATATTTCATAAACATAAACACATTATGTTGCTGTATCAACGCTGGTTGCTTCCTTTTAAATCATTAATACATTTTTACAGGTGGTAGGAAAGCTTTGAAATCAGGAATACAGCTATAAAGGGAATACATATAGGTCAAAAATATAGAGAAATCTATTTTGTGCTAAGAAATTGCTTCTCTGGAATAGTCATGCATAATGTGCCAGACACGCTCCTCCTCCATCTATTTTCTTTTCCCACAGCACTAATCATTCAGGGCACAAAATGCTATGTATTATTAGAGAAAAGGGAATAGGAGATTTATTACATCCTAGATCTTTTAAAAATCATATTGTGTAGTCATAAGCACTGCAGAGTAAGCAATGATCGTTTGCCCATTGGACTTCACTGAGGGTGGGACACTTCCAGGCCAACATTTTTAGCATGGTGTCCTAGGTGTTCCATTTTAGGCAATTCAGGGGCCTGATTTTCAGAAGTGTTGAACACCCACAACTCTAATAAAGCCAATGGGAGCTGAGGATGCTTAGCATCTCTGAACATCAGGACTATATTTTCTCAAGCTGAGCACCCAAATGTTTAGGCACCCAAAAATCAGAGGTTTCTTATGACAATTTTTGGCCTTAGTGTTATCTTTTACTGTTGTGATTCAAAACCTTTCCCTGTAGTGCTGGTATCCTATTGATCTTGTACCAGCTACCCAGTAATATTGACATAAGCTAGGAACTCCAACTCCTCCACTTTGAAAGCACATTTGCAATAGATTTCTCATCAGTTGAAACCAGTTAAAGGCCCAGAGGACTCTGGAGAGGACTATTCACCTTTGAGATGAAAATAATTTGTGGGACGTGTGAGGAGTATTTAAAATATAGAGGGAAGCTGGCTCAGGTGGATTGTACTTCTTATTCAAATAATACACAACTTGTTGTTTTCTAAATGACCTGTACTCTCTTGTGCTTTATCTTCAGTAAAGAATAATTTGCTAAACCTGTGTCTATTGGCTCCTGCTATCTTTCACCCCTGCAGAGGTAGACGAAAAGCCAGGGATGGTGCCTAAATTCTAGCCAGCCCCAGGAAGTTCAGGAGACGTGGGATTCAGAGTTTTGATCCCCTCATAGCAGCCTGGCAAGTATGCTGCAGGGAGACCTTTTACTCCAGGATGAAGAATCAATCAGTAGTTGCTGGTGGGTGGGTAAGAACTTTTCATCATACAAATTCTAAATATTGCTAGATCTCCACTACCTAATTTTTAAAAATATGCTTGTCAAAAGCTTAGGTGTATGGAATAATTTTAAAAAAATACAGAATGGTAATTAAGTCAATGGATTCAAGAAAAGTCCACCCATTCCATCTCCCTGCCAATGCAGGATTGTTCCTTTTTTATACATTTCCCACTGCTTTGTCCAATCTAGTTTAAACCTCTTTGTCCTTCTTCAGCTCTTATCAGTACCTTCCTCCACTCCTTCTGGCCCTGAAGGTACTTCAGCACATACTTATCTTAACCATGTCAGTAGTTCTGATTTCAGTGACTATTCATGCACTTAAAGTTAAGCACATGCTTAAGTACCTTGCTGAATCGTGCCGCATTCCAGGAACTCTTTTCCTGACCCAAATCCACCAATACTCTAATCTTGTACCTGTTTGCAAACACTCTTTATGAATTAAATTTATTTCCAGACATTTTTTGCACATAATTGTAAGTAACAAACATTATAAAAAAAATTGAAATCTATCCAAAGGCTATTCACAAACAAAAGAGGTCATGAAATCTTCCATACACTATGTATGTAAAATATTTGTCCGACTCTCTCAATAGCTTACAAAGCACAGTTACTGTACCTGTCCATAAGATTCAGAAAGATTATTTCAGATAGAGCAGAGGCCCTTTCCATTAGCAATGGGGGGGAGGGATAGCTCAGTGGTTTGAGCATTGGCCTGCTAAACCCAGGGTTGTAAGTTCAATCCTTGAGGGGGCCACTTAGGGATCTGGGGCAAAATCAGTACTTGGTCCTGCTAGTGAAGGCAGGGGGCTGGACTCGATGACCTTTCAAGGTCCCTTCCAGTTCTAGGAGATAGGATATCTCCATTAATTATTATTAATTTTAAAAGCTATAAGAGGACCATTATAATGTATCTACCAACTTATGAGTACTATAAAAAGCAATTAGCAAATTGTTTCTACTAATTAATACTTTTGTAACAAGACTAGTATATAAAGCAGCTAATCTTCTAAATTTGGGGGCACTTTTTCTCATATTTTTATTTCTTTAAACTTTCAAATAATTCCTGGACAACCTGCACAGAAGCGTCTTTGCTTTTATAGATGAGTCATTTCTTGATTTTGTTTTTCCTTGCTTTGTTTCGGGTTAATTTTTGGATTGAACCACTGAGATGCCAGTCAAGATTCTATGCAGACTATGCTTCTGATTTTCTACTGCCTTGCGCCTTAGCCATTTAGACCTATGAAAGTGCCTCTTTCCTTGGCTCTGAGGAAAAGCACACAATGAGATGGGGAGGACAGGTTGCAAAAGTGGCTGCTCCATCTGTGCACTGGACCTTCTCCCAGCATAAATTAGCACAGCCTAAACAGCTGCCGGGGTCAGCATGGCATAGGGAAGCCCTAAAAATATACATTTTCCTCTAAGCCACTGGCGACAGAGAGTGGGTAGCAGAGGAACCACTATTCTTGGATGACCCTCTGATGTATTGCTAAGCCAGCTTTAAGGCAACTTTAAAGGCCATTCCAGTGGCCAGGGGTCACTGAAGAGCAGTTTGTATATCAGCCACGTCCCATTTTCTCTGGCCAAGCCCCATGCGGTGGCTTAGTGCCACTCAATGATTATTTCACTCCAGGTAGCCGGTTAAACTGGCTTAAAGGCTGCTTTGCCCTGGGAAAGCAGTACAATGCCTTAGCAATTCTGATGTGGGAACATTTATACTAGAGTCGAGGGACATATTTTAACATTTTGATGAATAAATGAGAAGAAAAAAGTTATGAATATTTTCCTAAACGCCACATGTTTCAATCAGCTGTAATTTATATTCCTTTTACACAGGTACAAATTACTGCACAGCATGAAAGGCAGTGGAAAACATAAGAGCTGCCATATTGGGTGAGACCATGGTCCATCTTGCCCAGTATCCTGTCTCCAACAGTGGCCCATACCAGAGCGTTGGGGGGAGTGTACAGAACAGGGTAATTATGGAGTGATCCACCCATGTCTTCCACTCCTGACTGCAGGGAGTCAGAGACTTAGGGTCACCCCGAGCATGGGTTTGTCTCTCTGACCATCTTGGCTAACAGCCAGCGACGGAGCTATCCTACATGAACTTATCCATTTTTTTAACCCGGTTATACTTTTGGCCATTCACCTTTTCCACACCAGTCATGATTGTATAGATCTCTATCATATATCCCCTTAGTCGCCTCTTTTCTCAGCTGAACAGCCCTAATCTCTCCTCATATGGAAGTTGGTCCATACCCTGGATCATCTTTGTTGCCCTTTTCTGAACCTTTTCCAGTTCTACTATATCCTTTTGGAGATGGGGAGACAAAAATTTGATTCAGTATTGTAGTTGTGGGCACACCAGGCATTTATATAGTGCCATTATGATATTTTGTGTCTTGTTTTTTATCCCTTTCCTATTAGTTCCTAACATACTGTGAGTCTTTTTGATCATTGCAGGATTGGACCTAAAAAGACAGTACAGCACAAATCTTCAGGGCAGAATTTGCCTCAGGGAATAAGGCTGGAAAAATAAGCCAATGTGGAAATTACATCTTTATACTATCAGTGTTTCCAAGTGTTCAACTCAGTCCTACTTCTTGTTCAGTCAATCGCCAAGACAAACAAGTTTGTTTACATTTAGAGTTGATAGTGCTGCCCTTTTATTATTTACAATGTCACCAGAAAGTGAGAACAGGCATTTGCATAGCACTTTTGTAGCCGGCATTGCAAGGTATTTACATGCAAGATATGCTAAACATTCATATGCACCTTCATGCTTCAGTCACCATTCCAGAGGACATGCTTCCATGCTGATGACGCTCTTTAAAAAAAGAATGTGTTAATTAAATTTGTGACTGAACTCCTTGGGGGAGAATTGTATGTCCCCTGCTCTGTTTTATCCACATTCTGCCATATATTTCATGTTACAGCAGTCTCGGATGATGACTCAGCACACATTATTCATTTTAAGAACACTTTCACTGCAGATTTGACAAAACACAAAGAAGGTACCAATGTGAGATTTCTAAAGACAGCTACAGCACTCGACCCAAGGTTTAAGAATCTGAAATGCCTTCCAAAATCTGAGAGACATGAGGCATGGAACATGCTTTCAGAAGTCTTAAAAGAGCAACACTCCGATGCGGAAACTACCAAAACCGAACCACCAAAAAAAGAAAACCAACCTTCTGCTGGTGGCATCTGACTCAGATAATGAAAATGAACATGCGTCAGTCCGCACTGCTTTGCATTGTTATTGAGCAGAACCCGTCATCAGCATGGACACGTGTCTCCTGGAATGGTGGTTGAAGCATGAAGGGACATATGAATCTTTAGAGAATCTGGTACGTAAATATTTTGAGACACCGGCTACCACAGTGCCATGCAAATGCCTGTTCTCACTTTCAGGTGACATTGTAAACAAGAAGCAGGCAGCATTATCTCCTGCAAATGTAAACCCCAAACTTGTTTGTCTGAGCGATTGGCTGAACAAGATGTGGGACTGAGTAGACTTGCAGGCTCTAAAATTTTACAATGTTTTATTTTTGAGTGCAATGTTTTTTGTACATAATTCTACATTTGTAAGTTCAACTTTCATGATATAGAGATTGCACTATGGTACTTGTATTAGGTGAATTGAAAAATATTATTTCTTTTGGTTTTTTTTATAGTGCAAATACTAAAAATAAATATAAAGTGAGCACTGTACACTTTGTAGTCTGTGTTGTAATTGAAATCAGTATATTTTAAAATGTAGAAAACATCCAAAAATATTTATATCAATGATATTCTATTATAGTTTAACAGTGTGATTGATTGCACATTTTTTTAATCGTGCAATTAATCTCAATTATTTTTTTTATTGCTTGACAGCCCTACTCCAAATGTTTCCAAGATATCCTAGGTCTAGAATTGTGTCATCTCTATTCTGGCTTCCTTCTGGATGCTTTTAATATTTGGAGATTAATTTTAAACTAATATAAAACTTTTTCACATGTAGCAGAGTTAAATGATCAGTTAGGGTAGCAAGAGTGGAAGTTTAATATAAGATTGCAGTTTGAAAAGAATCAAACCGATTGTCATTAAAATTTAGAAATGAAAGTTGGAGAGAAAAGATTAGATAAAACTGTGTTTCCCCGAAGGTACTCTGATTTTTTTTTAAATGCAGCAACATAAGGGAAATCCATTTAGTAGATAATAAATGAGGGATCAAAGAGTGAAAACCATCCTCTAGACATAGTGTGATTAAAGGAAGAACATCAAGGATGTTATGCTGTCCTTATCCGGGGGGGGGGGGGGGGGGGAGAGGGGAGGAGGGAAAGCAATATTCACATAAGACCTGAACCTGAGGTGAGCACCTTCTAAAAGTGCTGAGGGGCTTCAACTCTTACTGAAGGCATTCGGAGCTGAGGGCATTCAACACCAGGTAGGAAGCGCTCAGACTCTGGTGGGATCGGGCCCATACCAGGGGAACATTTAGGGCTCTAGTTTCGAAAACAGAAAAGCAGTGGGGTTTTAGCCTGAGAAACCATGATACCTGTGCTCCTCTCATATCTACTCAAGATTTGCTGGCAGCCCATTGTGCTCAGGTGTTAAGCACTAAGTGGAAGGAGTAAATGCTGTACACACAACAAAATTAACTGCTTTAAAAGGGTAATTACACTTTCTTCCTCCATTTAGCAAAATAAGCATTCAATCAGAAAGGGCAGAAAGCTTTTGGGGGAGACAAAGCATTTGTAATGGTGTTTGGTACCAAAGAACAGGAAGAACGGTTGGCCCAAATAAGCATTAAATTGGGGATTTGATAGAACTGGGAGGAGGGGAAGGAAAACCCCCAAATGAATTGCCACTGAACTCTCAACTACTAGTAGTGCAGCCCATATGTAGCTGGAGTTCCCAGTTGCAGCCGGGGATCCTGCCTATCATCACCAACATACTGGTCCCCAATTGTCATGAAGAGAGCACTGCAGAGCAGAGTTCTACAGTCTATCAGGGTTGGAGGAGTTTCCTGGCTGGTCTCTTCACAGTGGAACCAGAGCAGTTCTGCTGCATTTAGGGCCTTCCACACTCACATATTTCTTTTGCCCTTTTAAATTGTTTGGCATGAATTCCTTTTGCAGTATTTTATAGACATATCATCTCTCTTTTTGGCAACCTTTCCATTTGTAGTACTCTGAAAACCTACCTGATTAAAAGACAGGTGTCACTTCATTCCACCTTCAAAGCCAGCTGGTCTGAATGCAAGCACACAATGGAAAAGAAGGTCTTTATTATTTGCTGATTGTTTTCTGTCATATCAGTGATGGCAAAGTCTATTGCCGAAGACCTTAAACCCTAAGCCAGACATGTATAATGCACAGGCCGAGACTGTTGTGTGTACAATATGCATATATGTTTGATAAGTGATCCATGCATAACAATTATCATGCATCCGACGAAGTGGGCATTCACCCACGAAAGCTTATGCTCCAATACATGCATAACAATATTTTCTACATCATGGCGAGAAATTGTAAGAAGATAACTAGGATAATAAATATTGATAGGACTTACAGGAGAACTGAGGCTTTCCAACCAGGCTGTTGGTTACATGACAGACTTCTAGCCTTGGCTACGTCTGAAGCATAATAGTCAGATAGCCATAGCAGATACACACAGGATCAGATTCAACCTGGGTCAATTTCACTGACTTCAACAGAGTTCATTCATTCCAAAGATAAATTAGGCCCAATATCTGGCCACACATGAATTATACAGTCTGCCCTCAAACACATACAGCCAAGAATTCTGTATACTTACTCCTCTAAAACTGACAAATCAACCTTTTTTTCTGATCTTGGCCCATCTCTAATTTTGTTCTCTGTTAAAGGGGATCACATACAAACTCTTTGGGCTTTGTGTTTTTAATCATTGTTTTCTGGACTGACACGTTTACAGTTATGCCTATGTCTAACGCTAAATGGCAGTTCTACAAAACACTATTATGCAAGTATATGAAAGAGTCAGGTCATTTAATATTAATTCTGCTGAAATCAGTGAGCCCAATTCTGATCACATTTACATGGGTTATTTCACCTGTGTAACTCAATGAACTGCTTTTTATTTACATGTGGGCAAGTGAAAAGAGAATCAGGCCCATTATGTTCTAGTTCACAGCCTAGACCCTGGCCAAACTGCACTTGTCAAGAGACCAGAGAAGCCAAAGATGGCTTTAAACCACTGTTAAGTTCCCTTTGCTCCTGGAGCAAGCCATATACTGTCCTGACCCACAGCACAAGTTAGAGCAGCTGCCTGACCACACAAGGTAGCTAGGGCTCATCTCCAGTCATGCATCTGTTCCTTTGGTAACATTCTCTGCAACAGAAGCTGCAAGTGGGGCATGACATAGGAGCTACTATGGTGGCTCTACACTACTCAAAGATTCCCTTAGGCAGGGGGAATCTTCAGGGGATTGAATCTGATGACTTTATGAGACAAAAACAGCACAAACCATCCAGAGTGGTGTCCAGGATCTAGCCCCCAAGTCTCTTACATTGAAACTTAAACAGAGAAAGTAATCTGATTTAAGCTGTGCAAAGTTCTGCAATAATAATATATTCTTATTGATTATTATATTATTTAATGTATTAAAACTGTATCTTATTGTATGATGTGGGACACATTCTAGGGTAATGAGATGCAAGCAGAACAATTCTGATTATCTAGTTTAGTTTTATATATCTTAGTCTTATCATAGTCTATAGTTTTGTAAAGTTTATTATTCTTCCTATATGAACCCTTCTGCCATGTGTTGTCAGCAGCAAAAAGGACCAATTTTCTAGGGCTTTCCAGGTCAAGCCCCCACCCAGAAACTTGTGAAACTATACGCATCGCCCTAGGTGCCTCTGATGGCAAATTCTTTCCTACTTGCAAGCACTGAGTCCAAGGGTTACAACAAAGAGAACTTTACGGGGGGAACAACAACCGAATGAATTTGGGAAAAATCAGCAATTAACTCATTACCATTCTATGATGTAAGATTCTCACTGCCCCCTGCCCCCTGCCAGGGAGTTTTACCAGTAGTCCCAACCGCAGGCCTGCTTTGGCCGTTAGGAGTGGCTCATGCATTCTGGCCACTTCCCACCTCCCCACTCAGTTTGCTGTCCTCAGAGGGAGAAGTCATAGAATCATAGAAGTTTAGGGTTGGAAGAGACCTCAGGAGGTCATCTAGTCCAACCCCAGGGTTTCGAGCAGGCCACTGCTGCCGAGACTGCTTTGGGGACTTGTCATGTTGTATGATTGAAAAATGATCATTCATATCATTGATATTGCCACTGTTAAACAATCGCCATGAATCTTGTACAAAGCATGTCATGTAAGGTGTCAATGGAAAAGTTATGATCTGCTAAGTAGGATTATCATGTTTATATGCATATATCATTTTTGTATCTGAAGTTATGAATATTGGCTATATCTCTGTATCTCAAATGTGTTTGTTCCTGGAGTAATACCCAAAAAATAGTTTACACCCAGTCTAGCCAGCACATTGTGAATGGACTTTCAAGTTTGATGGCCCAATAAGGACACTTCACTCTAACAATGGACCATAGAAGAAACTCATTACACCCAGATAGCACTTCCTGTGGACAGCTTAACATGGATATGGGTAATGGCTCCTCTGTGAGTTATCAAAGCAGGTAATATGTGATATGCTCACTTGAGCCTGGGCACCATCTTAAACCAGTAACTTTCCACAAACAGAGGCTGTGAGCTGTGTTTGAACCAGTAAATTTCCAGGCACATGGCAAAGGGTATAAAGGACCCTTGAGATGACACCATTTGTCTCTTTCCTGCCCTGATTCTCTGGACTGTGCATTTACAACTAAAAGAAGCATAATGAGATATGGACTAAGGACCTTCCAATCTTTTGGAAATTACCAGAGAGACTGTACAGCCAGCAGTCTATAACATCACTGCGACAAATCTGATATAAGGACATTGCAATTATTATATTTATATGATGTATTAGCCATTTAACTCTCTTCTTCTTTTCTTTTATAAATAAACCTTTATATTTCCTTGACTAAAGGATTGGCAGCAGCGTGATTATTGGGTAAGATCTGAGTTATATATTGACCTGGCTAAGTGGCTGATCACTCGGGACCCTAAATGTGATTAAACTTGTTTTCAGTAACCACTCATCATAGAATCCAATGTCTGGGTGGTGAGATAAGGGCTGGAATGCCTAAGGATATTGCATTTTTGACTTCTTGTTAACCAATGTGGTGAGACAGAAGTTTACATTTGTTACTGGCTTGGTACATTTAATGATAGAATAACCATCAGTTTGGGGTGAGTCTGTCCTATTTCTCAGCAGTTTGTCCCGAATCTGGCCCATTGAGACACAGTGATATTTGGTGTAGTCAGGTTAGGATCCACAGTGTCAGCTCAATTAAACTTTGGACCAGAACCCCGTGCTATTCAAATTTTATACTGGGAGTTGTAAGGGTTAAAGGATCAATGACCATAACTCAGACTTGAGAACAAAAGGCAACTACAGAGTCATTCCACCTGCAAGGTCAGGCAGATGAAAAGAAGCTTGAAAATGAAGCAAAACTGGCTGATATCTGCTTAAAGGAGAAATAAGCAAGTGATTAAATTCAGGGGCTTTACTATCTGATCAAGCTGGGGTGATTTCAACTTTAATGGAGCACCAGAGTCCCTTTCATAGATTGCTGCTTTCTCTGTGTCTTCAGCCCAAGATGCCTAGCTCTGCATCTTTCGTCCCTTCAAAGGTGCCGCCACCACCTCTCTGAGCCTCAGAGAAGCTATTGCTACTACCACTCTGTGACATCCATCACCTTGGCTCCGGCTCTGGCCATCCATTGCCACCAAACTGTTGCCTCTGCCTTGAAGTTGCCACAGGTCTGCACTGTCCATTGTTCAGCAGTCTCAGCTCTTAGGAAGTGATCAGTGGTGCCTGACAGAGTTCTCACCACCAGAGAGGCATTCCCAGCAGCAGTTAGGAGTCTTCCCCCCCCCCTCTCCCTTAGCTCTGTCCAGGCTCCCTTAGCCAACTGATCCCGACATCAGTCTCAGTCAGGGCGATGCCAGGCACATTCAATGTCAGTGTTTTGTCCTTGCATTTCCCAACAAGTACAATTGCAATTTTGTTGCCCCCAAACTCAAAACTGACCTGAATTTTAATCAAAATGAACCCGTCACAGGGTGCTTTACTCACTGCTGGAGTGCCTCCTGCTGCCCATGTCTGTGAATTAGCTCTGCCAGTCTGACACCACTTCCTGTGGGTGCTCACTCCATCTCACTGTCTCGGGACTGGGCTGCTCCCAATTTATGGATTGGCCCTCCAGACAGGTCACTGTAGTCAGGGCCGGCTCTGGGCACCAGCAAAACAAGCAGGTGCTTGGGGCAGCACATTTCTAGGGGCGGCATTCTGGCGCCGGCCATCATAGGCGCCGACTACGTGGCATGGGGAAAAAATGCCCCCGCCGCCCCAGTTCCCTTCTGCCTGCTCCCCTGAGTGCGCCGCCGCCGCTCTGCTTCTCCGTTTTGCGCAGCAAGGCTGGGAGGGAGGAGAAGCCGAGGGGCGGGGTGCTCGGGGGAGGCGGCGGTGGTGGAGCGGAGGTGAGCTGGAGCGGGGAGCGGTTCCTGTACCCCTCGTTACTTCCTGCGCCCCCTCGGTTACTTCCTGCACCCCCCTACCCTAGCTCCCCTCCGCTCCGCCTGCTCCCCTGAACCTGCCGCCGCTCCGCTTCTCCCCCCTCCCTCCCAGGCTTGCCGCGCGCGAAACAATTTGGGCAATTTCTTCAACAGTTGACAGGCCACAGTGCTTAAACATACAACAGAGGAGAAATTTATTATAGATAAGCTGAGCGACTGAAGTGAAAATATGTTGGAACCAATATTGTGTCAAGGTAAAGGGATAGTGTGACAGGAGGTGGTCTTTCTATCCTAGGTATTTATATCACTCCCTTTACATTAGCAACTGAGTGCCTCAAAATCTGTTAGGAAATGTGAGGTAGGGAACTATTGTTATTACCAATATACAGATGAGGAACTGAGGAACAGAGAGTCAGTCTAGATTCACAAAGGTTTTTTAGGTGTCTAACTCCCACTGAAATCAATCCTCTGACCTCGTGAAAAGTGCAGCTTGGCCAGACTAAAAAATAATGGGAGTTAGGCGCCAAAGATCCTTTGTGAATCTGGGCCTGAGTGATTTGACCAGGATTACATCGGAAGTTGTGGAAGAATAAGAATTAAACTTGGGTCTCCTGAGTCCCAGGCTAATAACCAAATCACTGGACCATTCGTCCTCTTCAAGGAAGGTACAGAACCTCTCATTTTCAGGTCATTGGTTCAGATCCAGACTTTGCAGGTAGCAACCTAAATCTACCCTTCGGATGACTTTTTGATGTCCTGTCTGAAATGACTTAGAAGTTGTGATCCCCTGCAGAGGTGTCCAGATCCCTAAAAACTACCATCACCATTTATAACTTCTT
The DNA here is from genome assembly GCF_028017835.1 of Emys orbicularis. Classification (NCBI taxonomy): domain Eukaryota; kingdom Metazoa; phylum Chordata; order Testudines; family Emydidae; genus Emys; species Emys orbicularis. The sequence continues at coordinate 48,310,461 of NC_088683.1, forward strand.
GGCCTCTTCCCTAGAGAAGCTAAGGGACTGAATGGGCATGCAAACAGCTACACTCCTCCCCCTTGACATACCCCATCCAAATTGATAGTGAGGTATGTCACTTGAGCAGTGTGGAGAAGTTTATAAAGCTGCTGCCTCTGTTATCCCTATTCTTTAGATTAAGGGAGATTTTGAGTCTTCCATGTCAATATGGCTGCAAGATCAAGAGCACTAAATTCATTGAAAAAGAGAAACAAAATCTGTCAGCAATATTATTCAGTACATTCAGTTCCTTGAAAATGATGGATGAGTGTGCAAGAAACCACTTGAAAAATGGTAATAGTTCTGCTTGTATATATGTCAGAAAAAAACAATAAATGATTATGTACAGAGATAATGTAGCTCATACTTATTTCTATAAAACAAACAATAGGTAGGAATTGGCCAAGATAAAACTCTCATTTTCTTTGAAATTTACAAACCTTTTCAGTGACAGTTGTCCTACAGGTAGTGTTTTAAATATAAAACAAGTTCTGCTGTTTAACTTTATCATGGTTTTCACCAGAGTACGCAGTATAAACCTCAGTAATCTGAGCCATAAGACTGCCTCACATACATATGATTTATAACGTCCCTAAAAGAAGAGTCCTTTTAGCAAATTATTGAGCAAATCTTCAAAGACTGCTTTCATAATTTATATGCATTCCCATGTGGATGATTTTCTAATTTTGGCCATCATCCATTCCTGAACAACATTTAGGTCACCACTGATGAAAAACAGGCTTAATGCAAGTTCTCCATGGATTTTTTTTAATCTAAAAAGGGCAGCATACCAAATAAGTTTATGGCTTAGCTGCAAACAAAAGAACTGGCTAATTTGACCTTTCGGGTCCCTTTCTGACCCTTGTGGTCCCTTCTAAACCTATAATTCTATGCAATTTCACATTAAGAACAACCCAGAAAACTGTAGGGTAGCAAATGTAGTACCAATATTTAAAAAAAAAAAGTTGCAAGAGGTGAGCTGGGGAATTGCATACAAGGAAGGTTTATTTGAATATAAGGTAAATTGTTTTAAACTACTAGTAAAAATAGAATTATCAAACACTTGTCCTGTCATATTATATTCATCAAAGACAGCAGGACTTGTGTAAATGAAAGTCATGCCTCTAAAATCTATTTTGAGCACATCAGCAAAATAGTGGATATAGGAAAACAGATTGATATAATTTATTTGGACTGAAAACCCTGTCTAAATCCCTCACAAGAGGTTACAAAGAAAACTAATTAGCCATGAGGTTAGATGTCTTAGTATTATCATGTATTAGAAACAGGCTAAGAAACAGATAAAGGAGTGGAATAAATTGCCAATATTCAACTTGGCGAAAGGTTAACAATGGAGTGCCCTGAGTTTCTGTATCTGGAGTGATCTGGAAAAGGCAATGAACAGTTAGGCAGTAAAATTTGCATATGACATACATTATTTAGCTTAGTCAAGACTAGAGGAGACTATGAGGAACTTCAGAGAGACCTATGAAAGCTATGTGAATGGGCAGCTTAAAGCAGCTGAAATTCAGTGCTGACACACACAACGTAGTGGACATTGAAAGATATAACTTGAACTGTTCACATACATTGCTGTCATAATTCAGGAAAAATACCTGGTCAACATGGCCAGCTATGTACAATGCCTGTCACGCTAACTTAAAAGTGCTATAACGGAAACAGAGGTGCTTCAAGATGGGACTCAAAAGTGATATGAAGCATGAAAACTTCTATATGAAGAAAGGCTTAAAATATTGAGACTTCTAAAGTGAGAAAGTGTTATGTTCAGGGCATACACACAAAAATTAGATAAAAACATAAATATTCTTGCTGGAAGTTTGCAACATAACACCGCTTTACTTCTTAGAATTCAGAATGATAACACATAAGAGCTCAAAAACATAGAGAGAGAAAACAGGCTTCTCCCCGAGGCTTTAAGACACAATTCACCCCCATCTTGCTTTAAGCTGGCTTTTTCCAGGCTGACTCCATTCCAATTCCGCACTTTGCTACCGTACCAGCTAGTCTGCAAGCAGGACCATGTAACATCCCATCCCCCAACACATACTCTTAAAGTGAGAGCTTACAATCCAACACAGTCCTCAATACTGCACAGAGAGCAGACAAACAGGAAAAGACACAGTACAGATATACAAAATAACTAAGGGCATAGAGACGGTAAATCATACACTGTTAGGTGTGACTGTATCCAGATATATGTGTGTTGTTGCACCATAACACCCTATTGTCCACATCTGAAGCCCTGGAACGCATTCCTGGAGGACAGTATAGTGTGCAAAAGCTAGCACACATAATGGGTATGTATCCACCTGTGCTATGGCATGGCCCTGATCACATCCTGCAGTGCAGTGTGGATTTGCATAAGAGACGTGTACTAGTTTGGGATTATTGATAGTCCTCCAGGGCCATTCCAGCAATGGATTGATCCCTTTGCTGCATGATCCTCATTCCACCCCATTGCCAGTAGTAGTAGAGACCTGCACTGAGCCCTTAATATCAGTTATTTCATGAATTCTGTTGATCAGCACCAGTGATCATTGAGCATGTTGAAAGAGGTGCTGCCTGGTCTCTGGAGTACGCCAGGGTGCTGATCAATTTGTGGTCAGAGTGCACTGTCCTCCATGAGTTCATCGATACCGGCAGGACCATACACCTGTACTGGGAGATTTCACAGTGGCTGGAGGAGGTGGGCATCCACCAAACTCTGTCCCAGTGCCAGGAACGCATAAAGGATCTCAGGTTCCTGTACTAGATGGTGAAGGACTCCAACAGATGCTCCAGGCGGGGACTTAGCACATGTCCATGCTACAATGAGTTGGACCAGGTGCTCTCCAGGGCTGCGAATACAAATTCTGAGGAGACTCACAACCCCCTGCTCAGCCCTGCCAGGATCATTGTATGCCAGGTCACCAATGAAAGAAAAGACAAGGAGGCAGCAGGGATATTGGAGGAATTCCTGGAGGAAGCCCAGGAGGAAGAGAAGCATGTTATTCTGCACCTTTACTCAGTGAACCAGATTGAGGAAGCCCCCTCTGACGACCCAGAGCTACTGCAGGAACCGGAAACTGATGCTGGTAAGTTTTACAATGGACCCATACCCTCTCTGACAATACCCCCTCTGGCTACATTCCTCAGCCCAACCCCCCTACCACACCATGCCCCCACTCCACCTCGACATGGTCTTGGAGCAACATGTGACTGTAAATCAATGATTTTATTGAAATCCCATGAACCACTGTAAAGCATTTAGCAGAAGCTGTAACAGATTATTAATGAGCAGTCACTGTGCCTCTGTCTGTGTATTTCTCAGCCAGCACTGACAGAGTGTTGCCTGATCTATTGGTTAGGTATTATCTAGAGCTCCCAATTTAGCATGATGTGTTTTGGCAGGGCTCAGTAGCCTCTAGATCAGCCACAGTATTGCAGTTAGTTTGAAGGTGAGGACTCTGGTGTGTGCAGGAGAGATGCTCATACTTAGGGAAGACCCTCTGAATGTGTAATGGTTTTATTAGCACAATCAGTAGTATCACAAACGCTATAACACAGAAAGTAGTCAGAGGTAATATAGAGTGTCCAGCACTTGCATATTCACATAATCCTTTGTGGAAAGCCCTGTAGTAGGCGAGGTGACCCACAAATGGTCTATGGCCTGGCAGGTTCCAAGAAATCTCACGGAGGTACATTGGCCAAGCATCAGTTTTATATAATGGGTTTTATAATGCCCCTTTTGCCCCATGCATATATAATAGGGATTTCAGCCCCTTTTCCTTATCTATACTTCCTCACCCTACTAATGTTGGGGTGCTCTTCTCCCATAGGTTACTAGGCCATTTACCACAATTTTATTAGCATATACATCAATTAGTTACCACAGCATTACTCTGACTGAACATCAGATGCTGATGCTCCTAACTTAAAATATCCAAAGCTAGTACAAACTGGCATTCTGCAGTTACCTAGCAGTTTGGCATCAGTTACTTCCTGCAGCACTCTACCTTGTGACATCTTGTGTTATAGTTTCACTTACTTATTAGTTGCTTATGTCAAATCTTTAGACCTTACGCCTCAGTTAGTTTGGCTCACCCATTGTCTTAAAGGCTTGAGGCCTGTCGATTTTTTGCATTACTGCCTTATTCCATAGCTATACTTTACCTAGTATATGTCTCTATATTTGTAGCAAAATAGCCGGATACAAGCAATAGTCCCTGGACCATGTGAAATGGAGGGAAGGAGGGAGAGAGGGAGGGAGGGGCAGGTTTTAAAAAAGGACCAATAGTTTCATGACACTTACGGTTGTGCTAAGACCCAGCCCCAATATGCTCTCATCCCCATCTTTCCTTCCCCTTATTAACGGGAGCCACAGGGAAGTTAGTGGAGAGATGGGAGGGAAGACGCAGGATGGTGGCTTGTGTGTGGGCCCATTTACACGGGGGTTGTCCAAGAAAAGTCAGTGCAGTCCATTCTCCTATTGACCATTTCAAATATTTTGTACCATTCCCAGTTGCTGGCATCTGTCTTCTCCTCATGCCAAGCCACTCTACAGAAGCTGAGAGAAGTGGGTGAAGCATCTGCTCTGGCAGTTGCACAAACACAGTGCCATGTCCACTAGCAGTAGAGATGTGACTGACTTGCTGTGTCAGTCCAAAAGTTCTGGGAAGTAAATACACTTCTGGAGTCATTCTCTATTTCCATGTCCCTTTTAATGCTCTTTGCTAAACACAGGGCCTGGACTTTCTGGTGATGCAGAAGGAGTTAGGAGGTAGATGGACATTTTCTGTGGTTCTTGGTTCCTCTTCCATGGGAACTCCATCTGCTAGTTTGGAATACAGTCAATTTCCTCTGAATTGCTCCCCAGTCCTGTAAGCATAATTCAGCGAATTTTTGGTGTAGCAGACATTCAAGCTTGTTCTTCAAGTTTAATGGCAGGGCAAATGTGTTTGTCCACCTTCATAGCTCACAAAACACAACCACTCAGCAAGCTGTAGAGGGGTCAACTTTAGCAGAAACATCTCTCTGGCAGAGGTGGCTTGTATCCTCCATAGTCCTGGAAAGCCACTACTCTTTTCCATCTGGTACCTTCAGAACTGCTACGTTCTCCAAGTGATGGCCAGCCTTTAAAGAAGAAAAAGATTACTGGTGACATTACCTCTGAAGGAACCAAACCGTACTCCAACCAGTCCCTTCATGCACTGTAAACATGACAACATTTTAATAAAATCAATACAGCTATCTTACCATTTTTACCTTCAGCTCCTCTCCTTGTGGGCTGAAAAATAGTCTGGAGAAAGGAGGCTGTAACAGTTGCATTCCTGGGATTCAATATTGTGGCCTTTGGCAGCACAGTTATATTATGTGAGAGATTTAGGTATATAGCATGGAAAAATTAAATATAAAATTACCCTGGTCTTTGACTTGGCAGGACATCCCAATGCCAACAGGAAACCATTCCACTGGTAGGGCAGGAGCAGCACCACAGAGATAGCAGAGGAAGATGCAGAAAGACCTTGGAAGACCTTCTTCTTGGCACAGATAGAAGGAGTCAAGAGCAGTTTGACTTTCTTAGGGTAAGGGAGGAACGGGCTCCGAGGCAGAATGAGGCATTCCTGCAAATGGAGAGAGAGCACAGGCAATGGGAGTGTGCCCACAGGAGTGGGAGCATGCACAAAGCGAACAGGATCATGCATTCATGCAAGTCCCTAGTCCAACTGATGGAGGAATGCTTTTGAGGTCTGCCTGCCACCATGGCCTCTGCTCAACTATGAGAACACCTCCTCCTCCAGCTGCTTCCCAGGCTGCTGCTGAGGTAGTAAACCCCACCACTACCCTGATGGGAAGGAACATGCTGAATGCCCAGCACAACATCCTCTGCAGATACCTGAATCCCCTCACTGGAAAACCCCCAGAGCCTTCAATCCTGTAGCCTCCTAGCAGTTAGGATGTGATAGCTATCTAAGAATTCATAGGCCTGTGTCTCAAACCTGTGCGTTCCTAGACAGCTGCTGCATACTACCTGCTAGAAGGCACAGGAAGTTGTCTGAGCAACTGTGATTCCCAGTTGCTGCTACATTGGACCCTGCTTGTGCCTGCTTCCTGCATTTCTCATCCTACATGGTTCCTGATTCTCCTGACCTGCTCCTGGCTCCTGCTTCATCCCTGCCTTCACTCCTAGTTACCACCATTCTATGCTCCAAGCCTGATGCTTGCCTGTCCTCCAGTTCTTGCCCTTATGCGTCGCTTCTGACCATCAGTTACCCGTCCTGGCTCTGAGCCCCGGCTCTGACTTCTTACTCCAACTCTGGCTTGATCCTTGGCTCTGGCATTTGGTGTCTGACCCAGGCTCCAACCCTCAGCTTTGATTCCCGGCTCTGACTCTGGCTCGACCCCTGGCTCTGGTAATTGGCAGATCACTCTAGTGCTGACTCTCAACTCTGTTCCCTGATTTGTATGCCTGCTCTGCCCACTAGACCTTACACCTACTCTGACCATGAGGTCAGACTATCTATAACCGATCCCTAACATGGGGTAGCAGGATTCACAGCACATGACTGTGATTTCTTTAAAAGTCTGGGCCATGAAAATGAAAACAATTATATCACTTCTACAACCCCTTCCCCATTAATTTGATTTCTTTTTTTCTTTTTTTTTTAAAAGGTTCCTTAGAATGAAGTAAGCTGTGAAATAACTGTTGCTGTCCAAAGCACCAGAATGGAAAACAGAAGACAAGCTAACTGAAACACTGTTATGGCTTTGTGAATGATTTAAGCTATAATGTAGTCAAGGGAAACAAAACTAAATTAACACTGAAGCTATCTGATACTCAGCGGTGCTTTTATGACTCCTCCCCAAACCCCACTAAATAGTGACCACTGGCAGCCACAGGAGTACTCATGCCATTGGAGTAATTATGCCTAGCAGCTGATAAGTGTCAGAAAACATTGTGAGGAAGGCGTGTGTGAAGTCCCTCCCCAAACCTTATAGTACTTTTTAGAAATTACTTTTACAAAGCAACCCAAAACAAAGCAGTTAACATATAACAAAAACATTGCTCAATGATGCCCTTAGAGTGCATTAGCACAAAACCATGGCCAAAGGTGTTACCCTTGAGGGCCCTCCCCCACTTTCAATTAGTATATTAACATTGGTGGCAGGGGATCAAAACCCACCCAGGTATGTCACAACAGATGTATGTGGCAATAGTGTGTTGAGCTTTTCCAGCAGCACCACAAAGTGACAATAGTGGCCCTTGACACAGTCCCAAGTCACCTTGTGGTTCCCCATTGTTCCATGATTTACAAGCACACAGCATCATGAATTTCCCTGGCCCACCGGGAGCCATGAACTGTGTGCATAGGGGTGGGATCTCGCTGCCCGTACAACTTTGAAAAAAAGATCTGTCGTGTGCCTACTCACTGTGGAAGCATTATGCTTTAGCCTCACATATGCATAGGTGTAGATTGACTGCTATATTTGGGGGGCAAAGCGCAGACGCGCACACACAAACACACACACTCGCCTCCCCCGAATCATGCAAGTGTAGACATAGCCTTACTAACCATTGCTCATAGTACAAGAGCAAATGCCAACACCTCCTGGTGTTACATCACCCTGGCAGAAAAGCAGTGTTTCACGCTTATGATTTTATTGTGAGTCATGAAGTTTTTCTTACAGCAAGAATCCTGGAACCATATAACATGGGAGAATTTCTGCTTTCATTTCAAAATAGTAATGTTCTAGTCCTCACGATTGCAGAGGAAAGCTGGAAAATGTGAACCCTAAAGGCTTAGAAACCAGGAGGCAAGTTTATTGTTTTAAAATCTTTTATGATTTTTAAGTCAATCTCATTATTTCTGGGGTTTCACTCAAACTTTTTGAATGCTTGGGGTTCGCAGTACTGCCCAAGTCAGCTGGCGAAAATGTGAACATTCCTAAAATACTTACTAATACAAGTAGTCCTTACTCACATGAATAGTTCAAGTTTTTATAAGCAATATGAGGGAAATTCTAAAATTTAAAAAATAATCAGCCTGACTCAGGATGAATAGTTGAAATTTCCAACAAAACAAAATTCTGAAAAAAAAAAATTGATTTAGAAACACTGAAACATTGTGCTTCAATAATGCCAACTCATTTGATTTTGACAATGCTGCCAAGTTTCATTTTGATTAGGTAAAAATGTTTTATTCAATAATGTCAAAACATGATATAATATAAAATATTAAATATATATTAAAATTAAGAATATAGAAGCTATAAAAATTGAAGAAAATGAAATGATAATGAAGAATCAAAATGTTTTGCCATTATTGAAAAGAAATGAGAAAGTCAAAATGAATTGCTTCAAAATCAACACAGTCCTATGAAAAGTTTTGATTTCAACATGGAAAATTGTTCCATCTAAATGTTTTTGACCAGTTGTAATATACACAAAGAGTATATAGTAGAATACACACACACACACACACACAGTGTATGTATGTGAAACGCTTTATGATTGCTAATGAAAAGAGAAAGTATGTGTTGCCTCCAGCAATATGGTTTGCTACATCATCTTGCCATAAGAATAAAAGTGTACATTATTTTTGTGAGACTCTATAGAAAATGTTAGATTTTATAGATATTTTCCTGTTAGTCCAACCAGCTTTCACTGTGTGATTTATAAAAGCAAACAAAAAATATTTTAAAATACAGATATTCTATTTCCTGCTGTTATAAATAATGCAGCTTTTACTGCTGTGAAATTGTCAGGGAAATTTCATAAACCTGGCTCTGAATTTAGTTAACATTGCTGTAGAAATTAGCCCTGAGGTGCTGTGTATACGTGCATCCCTGAATGTAAATGTAATACAAGCTTTTCTTCCCCCAGCTGTTTCCTTTAACCACCTGATATGATGTCAGTAATGAGAATGAGATTTCAAATGAGAACTACCATTATTTGCCACAGAAGAATAGGCAAAAGCATGATGAAAAATCTCAGTGCTAACAGGCCAGAAAATGTTTAATTTTACAGACTTGTTTTATATTCAGTCAATTAATATGCTTCTGTTTCAACCTTATCTGTTCAAACATTGCAAGTGTGATGACTAGCAAAATTTCTAAAGGACGCTTGTATTCTATGGTTCTTACTTTTACTAACATAGTAATTGTCCTACTGGAGCAGAACAATGGTCCATCAAGTCCAGTATCCCATCTCTGGCAATGGAAAATGCCAAATGCTTCACAGGAAGGTGCAAGGAAGCCTATAGGGGATGATTCCAGAATAATCTGCCCATGAGGAGATGGTTGGACAGAAGTGGCCAAGCACAATTTAAAGAAACTGTTCTAAGGGATTTATTGGCCCACCAGCTGAGCCCAGGATTGGGGAACCATAAGGTAGCATGAAGCCATCTTGTCTCCCTCATGTCCTGTGCCCAGTGTAGACTGACTGGAATAGAGGTTTAGTCCCTTCTGTACTTGTGATGCACTAGGAATTTCTGAAGGAGAACAGATATTGCTGTGAAGTGGATTTTAGTCCACGAAAGCTTATTCCCAAATAAATTTGTTAGTCTCTAAGGCCTGGTCCACACTACCCCCCCACTTCGGACTAAGGTACGCAAATTCAGCTACGTTAATAACGTAGCTGAATTCGAAGTACCTTAGTCCGAACTTACCGCGGGTCCAGACGCGGCAGGCAGGCTCCCCCGTCGATGCCGCGTACGCCTCTCGCTGAGCTGGAGTACTGGCGTCGACGGCAAGCACTTCCGGGGTCGATCCGGGATCGATTTATCGCGTCTAGACAAGACGCGATAAATCGATCCCAGAACATTGATTGCCTGCCGTCGGACCCGGAGGTAAGTGTAGACGTACCCAAAGGTGCCACAAGGTCTCCTTGTTGTTTATTTTTAAAAATTAAATGTCCATTGCCTTTTATCTGTGCTATTATTTTCTCCCATTAAAATATAGGTTTACCTCTCAGTTCTGCAAGATGCTGAGAACTGTGGCCCCACTCCAGGAAAGCACTTCAGCACATGTGTAACTTTACTCATGTGACTAGTTCCCCTGAAGTCAATGGGTCTATTAGCAATTTGCAGCCATAGAGAACTGGAACCCTTGAATTATTATGGTATGTGGACTATATTGCAAACACAGACTGCTTGCAAACAGAGCAATCAAAGGTTAGGTTTCCATAAAATTCTTATAGAAGGTGTTCCCTATTAATTAACATATAATTATTGACACTAAGCACATACCAAGTAGCTAATAAGAAAAATGAATATATTTTATTTAACAAATTGTATCGTCATTTGAATTGCATGCCAGCATTAATTTAAAACAAAAAAGATTTTGAAAGTTTTCTGCTCTTGAGTCTTTAGAATCATAGAATATCAGGGTTGGAAGGGACCTCAAGAGGTCATCTAGTCCAACCCCCTGCTCAAAGCAGGACCAATTCCCAACTAAATCATCCCAGCCAGGGCTTTGTCAAGCCGGGCCTTAAAAACCTCCAAGGAAGGAGACTCCACCACCTCCCTAGGTAACGCATTCCAGTGCTTCACCACCCTCCTAGTGAAATAGTGTTTCCTAATATCCAACCTGGACCTCCCCCACTGCAACTTGAGACCATTGCTCCTTGTTCTGTCATCTGCCACCACTGAGAACAGCCGAGCTCCATCCTCTTTGGAACCCCCCTTCAGGTAGTTGAAGGCTGCTATCAAATCCCCCCTCATTCTTCTCTTCTGGAGACTAAACAATCCCAGTTCCCTCAGCCTCTCCTCATAAGTCATGTGCTCCAGACCCCTAATCATTTTTGTTGCCCTCCGCTGGACTCTTTCCAATTTTTCCACATCCTTCTTGTAGTGTGGGGCCCAAAATTGGACACAGTATTCCAGATGAGGCCTCACCAATGTCGAATAAAGGGGAACGATCACGTTCCTCGATCTGCTGGCAATGCCCCTACTTATACAGCCCAAAATGCCGTTAGCCTTCTTGGCAACAAGAGCACACTGTTGACTCATATCCAGCTTCTCGTCCACTGTGACCCCTAGGTCCTTTTCTGCAGAACTGCTACCTAGCCATTCGGTCCCTAGTCTGTAGCAGTGCATGGGATTCTTCCGTCCTAAGTGCAGGACTCTGCACTTATCCTTGTTGAACCTCATCAGGTTTTTTTTGGCCCAATCCTCTAATTTGTCTAGGTCCCTCTGTATCCGATCCCTACCCTCTAGTGTATCTACCACGCCTCCTAGTTTAGTGTCATCTGCAAACTTGCTGAGAGTGCAGTCCACACCATCCTCCAGATCATTAATAAAGATATTAAACAAAACTGGCCCCAGGACCGACCCTTGGGGCACTCCGCTTGAAACCGGCTGCCAACTAGACATGGAGCCATTGATCACTACCCGTTGAGCCCTACGATCTAGCCAGCTTTCTATCCACCTTACAGTCCATTCATCCAGCCCATATTTCTTTAACTTGGCGGCAAGAATACTGTGGGAGACTGTATCAAAAGCTTTGCTAAAGTCAAGGAATAACACATCCACTGCTTTCCCCTCATCCACAGAGCCAGTTATCTCATCATAGAAGGCAATTAGGTTAGTCAGGCACGACTTCGGTTAGTCAGGCACGACTTCGGTTAGTCAGGCACGACTTTGCAAATGTCAAAGTTTCTGCAGGGGTTTTTATAAATAAAAATCTGTGCTCTTCTAAATATTCAGAATCATGGACTATAAAGTGATATATCTGATTACTGAGTAGTTTCCCTACTGGATTGAACACTGTTCTTGTCCATGGGAAAAGGGGATAAAAATCCTGAAAAATAATCCATTTTAACCCATTTGAGTAAAAAAAGATCTCCCCTTTTCTTCACAGCCTGTAAAGTATGCTGCCTATCTTCAAAGTGGAGTAGCTGGATAGATACAAGTTGGGATGAAAGTCATTCTTGTACCTGTGCTTGGTGCCTGATAAGCCTTATATATTTTAAATTATTTTCCTTTTTACGTGTATATCCAGTCATTTGAGTTTTACTCCTCGGGGAATTCTGCACATGTGTATGCACAGAATTTATGTCCCACACAGATTTCTTTGCTTCCCCACAGAAAAATGGGGAAGCAAAGGAAAGCCACAAGAGCAGTCATGCAACCCTCCCCAGCAGTATGTTTCGGGTGTCCAGGGCACCCGGCAGAGAGGTAAATTACTGTGGGGCAGGAGGCGGGACTGGGGAAGACCTGGCTGGTGGCTCCTACCCTGCGCCAGGCTCAGCTGCTAGTCCCATCTGGGCTGGGGAGGACGGGATTTCCTCTTCCTCTGCACAGCATCTGGGGCCGGGTCAGACCCACCCCAAGATTTCTCCCCTGGCTGCAGGAAGTACTGCAAACTTTCCCGCCCCCCTTCCTGCACCCATCACTCCTCAGCTTCAGGGGGAGGGATGGCTGTACAGGGAGCAGCTCCCGCATCTACACAACCCCCATGCATCCAGACCCGCTCATACCCAGACCCTCCTGCCAAGCCTCACCCCTCTGCACTCAGAATCCCCCTGATAAGCCCCACTCCCCCTGCCCCTGGACCACCCCGACAAGCCACCTGCACCTGGATCCCCACCCCACTGAGCCCCACTCTCACCAGCATCTGGACTCCCCACTGAGCCTCTCACACCCAGACCCCCAGCCGAGCTATATCCCCTCACACCCAGACACCCCCCCGTGCTGAACCCCAACCACCTTCACCTGGACCCTCTGCAGAGTCCCATTACCATTGCACCCAGAACCCCCCAACAAACCCTGGTGCATCCAGATCCCCCCTGCACCCGGATCCCCCACTGAGCCACCTGCACCGAAATTATCCCACACAGAACCCTCTCAAACCACACCTGGATCCCTCCACACTTGGATCCTGCTTTGTTGAGCCTGCCTGCCCAGATAGAGGGGCAGGGCCCTGGGGTGTTTCTGGGGCAGGCCCGGTCCTTGCGCTGTGTCAGGGTTGGGTGAGGCCTCACTGCTAAGTCTGTGTCCCAGGGAGGAGCTGCACAGTGATCTCCCACCTCTGTGCAGCCAGTGGCCTGAGCTCCCCAATGCCATGCTGGAGCCTTCACATTTATTTGACAAATAAAATGTGCAGAATTTTGAAATATTGTGGGCATAATTTTTAATTTTTTGCCACAGAATTTTCAATTTTTTCGTGCAGAATGTCCTCAGGAGTAGAGGATCTACTCAGGGAAAAAGGCTCGTATCAGGCTTTTACACTCGTTTAGGGAGACCCAGGCATTATATATTGAGGTAGCAACTTTATTTTCAGTATTTTAATATTCATTCCTCAGATGGGTGGCTTTGTTTCCGGGGACCTGCAGATGGGTGTCTGTCATTTTTTGTGCTGATTCAGATGCTGCTCCTCTTTGCTCCACTGCAGTTTTGAAATATGTCTACTTTTTCAGTCAGTCAGTCAGTCCTAGAAGGATTGCAAGGGCTTTTTGAATTCTGAAAACTTACTGTCCATAACTGTGGTCAAGTTTTAAGGTCATTTCTTCTTGGTGGCTGGATCACTGAATTTTGCAGACTCTGCATCTTAGCAGTCTTCGTGGTCTGCTTCCATTCTTTGAGAAATGTGAATTTTTATATCAGATTTAGCAAGTCTGCCTTAGTGCTCCAGAAAAAGATTCCATAGAGATTTAGTAAGCTATTTCTGTAGTTTGATCAATTAGGGGGGGAAAATTATCACAAAATGAGGACCTTAAAAAGATTCAGCCAGGAGCTCATAGAGGCAGTGCTTAGCTACAGTGCTATATCATATAACCTCTCAACTAAAGTTATTCTTGCACTGACTACTGTGTGTTACTTAGGAATAAATCAAGAATAGCTTCTTGTGTGCTGTAGACTGGCTGTGCCTAAAAGAAACATTTAAAGTGTTGAGAAACTGCCTCTCTAAACTTTGTCCCCTGTTTTGTTTCATTAGTGTATATGCAGGTAGTTGAAGTCACTTTGGTCCTTCCTATTCTCTGCCTATGCCATTAATAGTCTAGTCTCCTGTGAGCTGTTATACTCTGGTCTAATTTCGGTTGTTGGGTTTAGTGTGTGGGTGCTGGGTGGTGATGGTGACCTGTGATATATAAGAGGTCAGACTACATGATCTTGTGGTGCCTTCTGGCCTTAAAGCTATCACTGCTGTTTTATTAGATTTAGTTCCCTTCTTAAACCTTCCTCAACACTGAGCACTCAATGTCCTTTTCCAGGCCTAGAGGCTAGAGCACTAATTCAACTAGTATATGTGTAGACTTGTGATTTGTGTACAAACAGATTTTACTGTATGGTCCTCTCCACTTAGATGTTTTATCTCATAACATTCTATCGGATCTTTTTGGTATAATGCTATATTCACACTTCTATGACCTAAATCTATCTGTTTGGCTTATAGACAGTTACACCCAACCTCATTAATTTTCGTCATTCTACCATGTTTCAGTAATGCCTATTATGTTAGGTCCTCCTTCCATTACATGTTCTAGTTCAGCTATATTTGTTGTTTGGACTGAATTACTAGGAAAGTTTAGGGAAATTTCAGAGCCGAGTCTAAAATAGTGTAACATAGACCTTCTTCTGGCCCCCTGAGCATGTAAGCTACAGTATTTTGTACTCCCTTACACATCACTTGTGAGTTTATCCCACTGAGTCTGAGATAGTCAAAAATGGTCTAACATATGTGTTGTTGTAAAGCTCTCTGTTCTCTATAAGGGGCTTCAGAGGACAGAAAGTCTCTAACCTAGACCCAGAATGGGGGAGGGAGACCCTGAAGACAGGGCTTTACTGCATATGGCCTGGGTCTCTGGCAGACACCCAAAGAGATCTTTACAAATCTCTGGGAACCTGCAGGTTCAGAGATGGCATGCAGTGTTGGGTTGCTGCTGCATATTCATCCTATCCCCTCCAGAGAACTTATGGGAGGTGGTGATCATGCCTTTTGAGTTCCACACTCACCTTTTTTCTAAGAATATGCTGATTTTTTCTTAAAATTGACTCATTTTCATTGTTAAAGAGGCCAGTTTTCAGTGAAATGTGGATTTTTTAAAAAAAACAAAACAGTCCTATCTTTGCTTTTATAGTGAAATGAAAACACCTTGAAATGTAATTACAAGTATTTCAGTCATCATTAGTACACATAAATATATGTATTGTGTGCAGAAAAAGTATTCATATTCTTTTCCACATTTCCTACATTATTATAATAATAACAATTTTGCTTTCATTAAGATCCTTTTATTTGGTGATCTCAAAGAAGTTTGCAGCTATTGCTTAATTCTATTACTTCTTAATATATTACTTTAACACTTTAAAAACATAATTACTACAAAAGAAATACAACCATGATGAACTTTCTTTACTGGGATGGGCAAGGTAGTTTATAATAAAAGTGATTAAACTGTGTAATGTTGGCTATAATAATTCTAGATAGAGTTAGATATAATGCATGTATTGCAAGTTTCCTTCAAACTGTAGCTATGCCAGTACACCTTAATCTTCAGCTGGGAACTATGTTGAGCCTTTCACATTAATTCCATCTGTGACCTACCTAAACCAGGTTTTAATCTTGGTGAATAAATACAGTAACATGCTAAGTCACTATAAGATGGTAGACAAACAGTGCATTCTAGGGCTATTCAGAGTATTGTATATGCTATTTTAATACCAAATATACATGTATGGAAAATATTAATTCAGATTTTAAATCATTAATGAATTCTCATATTTGAATATATTAATTAAATCTAATAAGCTATAAATTTTTAAGAGGCTTAAATAGTCCTGTCAGTTTTATAGATTTTACAATTACTGAAACAGTTGCTACTAGCAACAGATCTCATTTAAAGCCATAACAAGCTTCTCAGAAGCATTTAGAAACTAAACTCAACTGCAATCCTATCAAACCCTCTTGGATCACTAATACAGCTTCCCAGTATGGTACTTACTAAATCTCTTTTCAGCACACATAAGCTATTTATAATTTGAATTTGAAAAACAGTTATGTTTACATAACAAATGGTATAGGAATTCAATTTTTGGCCTTACAATGGGAATGCACTGATCTGAAGATGATGGGACTGCTTACACTATATTCAGCAACACTAGGTGCCCCTGCATAGGAGTCTTCAGGAAAAAGTTGAATTCATAAAGGATTCAATCAATTTCACCATTCAAAAAACCTAGGCTCATGCTATATCACACCCTCAAGTACACCTCTACCCTGATATAACGTGACCCGATATAACACGAATTCGGATATAATGCGGAAAAGCAGTGCTCCAGGGGGGTAGGGCTGTGCACTCCAGCGGATCAAAGCAAGTTCAATATAACACGGTTTCACCTATAATGCGGTAAGATTTTTTTGGCTCCCGAGGACAGCGTTATATCGGGGTAGAGGTGTACGTAGAAAAGTAAGAGCTGCCAGAAGATCATACTTTAGGTCCACCTGCTTCAGTATCCTACCTACCCACCGGTTCTTCAATAATCTATATTTGCTATGTCCAAGGAATGCAGGAGGCACAGCTCAGGGTAGGGAGAGGGAAAGCTTACTTTATGCAGCTCTGAGATTTGGGGCTGGTCTAGGGGAGCCTTGCAGGGCTTCCTCTGATATATAATAGCTGAGTAAGAACCCAGGGTTGCAGGCAGGTATATACAGCCCATGCTGCCGTGGCTTCATTGCTATTGGTACCCAAGCTAGCTTGGATATGCCGCCATGTGCTACAATCAAACAGCCTGAGTGCAGTCTAGACATACCCTTAGAATACCCAGACAGTACATCCTTCCAATCCCTTCCACTTTCAGGCCTGCCCTTAATATGCTCTTGTGACAGAAGATGCACGGGGAAGTGCTGAAGAGTCACCTACACTGCTTTATCTCTCTGGTAATGGCCAGTTAAACTGGCTATGAATACACCATATAGAAGCACAGTGAAGCTGGATTTGAGCCCCTATTCTTTGCAGTGTCTCATTTTATGCAAATCCTGCCATATCATTTTTCTGTTTTCATTAGTGTCCTCTGGAATTTCATTCTCTACTGTTATTTTTTCTTGACATGGAGCTGCCAAACTGGGACTGAGTACACCAGCCTAGCTCACTATAAGAACCTGGGACCATGGGGGTTCTGGGCCACTGACATTTCTTCATCACTATTGGAAGTTTAGTCTGGGGTTCTGCTGGAGGACCCTGTGAAGTTAGACACTGCAGGACATACCGCCCCATAGGATGTACCCACTCATGGGCTCCTACTGGTATGTAAACTAGGAAGCCCTCATGGGGAGTTGTCTGAGCAATGACACAGATGCCTGCTTGCCTTGCTGTTGACCGTAGACTCTGCTTCTGACCCTAGTACTTCCCCGTCTCTACTACTTGCTTCCTGCCTGCAACTTGGTGCCTAACCTTGACTTCCTGGTATCCAACTCTGCTACTCATCTCCTGACCTAGGTAACTGACAGGTGCACACAGGCCACCAACAGCCTGACAGTCACACAACTGTTTTATATAACAGGATTTTATTTGTTGTTCTTTCAAACCCTTTAATACAACCTAGGAGCCTGTTTGCTTTATTAACTGCTACTACACACTGGGCAATATGGTCTATGAACTATGGTCACTCCGTTTTTTCCTACGGGGAACCTGCAAGATCAGAGCTTGATGAGGCGCTGAGTGACTACCATGAGTGCCCTTAACTCTGCATGAGGCATTTAGGGTGCTTTACTCTTTCAGAAGCACTCAGTATCTCACAGAATAAGTCCCTCAGAGTCTCGAGCACAGATAAAAAAATTAGACTATTTTTGCAAATATGCATTAGCTTAACAATAACTGAATTCATCTGCCATCATGAAGCACCTACATGAAACACTTCTGAAAAATTAATGTTCAGTCCTCTCTCCTGCATATCCTTTCAAAATGGTAAAAAAAATCTGACATGAGAAAGTGAAGGTGATAAGACAATGCAATGGCACAGAGACTTCATTTGTGAGAAGTCTAGCATTATAAAATAAATAGGTTGGTTTGGTACCACTTTCAAACACTGCTTTTATCATACAAACGATAGAGGTAGCTGGATCAGACCAGTGGTCCACCTAGACCATCATCCTGTCTGTGACTGTGGAGAGTAGCAGCAGCTGCTTCTCAAGTATAGGGGAAGTTAAGATCTTCATAATCTAGTTCTGGAATTACCAGCTCCCAGGAAAAGCATCCTCCCTTCTCCCCCCCAGTATTAGAGGCTGATTTATGCTCTGACATGGGTGGGTTCTATTCCTTCCAAAACTCTTTTTTGTTCTTGTTATGTTTTATTGTTAATATTTACGATTATAATTCTTTATATGCTTGTTATCTATATAAATGTAAAATCCTTTCTTGAATCCTGCTAAGATCTTGGAACCAGATTTACAAAGGTATTTAGGTACCTAAAGATGCAAATAGGCACCTAGTGAGATTCACAAAAGCACTTTAGCAGGTTAAGTGCCTAACTCCTAGTGAAGTGAAGGGATTTAGGTGCCTAACCTGCTTTAGGTGCCTAATCTGCCTAACCCACGAACCATGTAACTGCATTTTCAACATCTTTGTAAATCTTACCCTGGATCTCAGTGATATTTTGGAGTAATGACTATCACAGATTAATTACGACGTGTGTGAAAATCAGTTTTAAATTTCCTATCATTCAGTTTCATTGTATATTTTTTAGTCTTGTAGTAAGAGAAGAGGTGGATAGAAGTTCCTGATGTGCCTTTTCTATACCATACCATACACTGTTTTCCATACTATTATCATCCATTATTATAGGGTTATTCATGACATTTCCAGATATGTCAACAGTTTCTGCTAGATTGTGCCTGAAAACCTAGCATTTGTACACACAAACAATTGTACATACGAATTTGGGGACTGTGCGACTAACTTGTATGTAGTTTTCATTTACAGATACTAATTTTTCATGCCTTTGTGTCTGCTTTTATGTACAAATGCAGTATTTTGCCGGTGAAATGGGAAGCAGCATATTTTTGAAAATGCATGCCCTTCTTTTCAAAAGCTGGCCTTTAGTTACAAAATCATGCTCCTTTGTTTTTCTTGGAGAGAGCCTCCCCTCCTTTCATTTTCCTCTGCCTTTGTTTCATTTTCCTGCTTTAGAGAAGTAAGAAAAATATTAATGCTGGAGAATACTGAATTTTGCACAACTTAGGCTGGAGAGTCACGTTCTACAACTTTCCCATTTAAATTATGAATTGAAATGAATAAATTATGAGAAAACTGGCCTTATGTGATATGGCATGCAAATCTCATAAGAATAGGAGGGCCCTAAGAGTTTTTAATTATTTTTAATCACATAAACCAAAAATATGTAATATTACATAAATATGGGCTAGACTCTCAAGGCCAGTTACACTCCTGAATGCCCAGCTGATTATTCTTCTAGATGATGGATTTGCTGCTGGTTCATCTATGCTGCAGGCAGGCTCCTCTGCACCCTTCCTCCTCAGCACAGTAAGATGGAGGGGATGGGGAGTGGTCGCAGTGGAGTGGAGCTCTGCCACTTCACATCTATCCTCTACTGGTGTGGATTCCGTTATGGATCTTTCAACAGTGGTGCATCTTAGAGCTGCCTGGTAACAGTTCTAAGTTTGCTGGGGCCATAAGGGCAACCATTTCAATGACATCTCTCCTTCTTGCACCAAGTAGAGCTCTGTTCAGAAGAGAAATTGGCCAACATAATGGGGTAGAACCTCAGCTGGTGTAAACTGATGTGGTTCCATTGAAGTCATACCATTCTTACCAGCTAAGGATCTGGTATCCATAATTTTGGGGCCTGATTCTCCTCAGCGTTTTTACTATAATTATGGTAGCATTTTACATCGACTATGTGGTAGTTATTGTTAATTCCTTCTTTCTTGATACAGCTAGCAGACTGTGTAAAAACTTAGTTTCCTTATGCATATCATGTGATTGTAGGGACTCCTGAGGAATCAAGATTGTGCCTTCTCTTACTATTGTAGGTATTAGTGTCTATTTTTAAAATAAATTTGTGATTTGTATGGGTAAAGCTACACCAATCTGGGACAAAGAGAGTTACATAGAAATCCTTGAATTCTGTATATTACCAAGCAGACCTGAACACATAAGATAAAAATCTGGGATATTAAAAGTATAATGAAAATGAGAATTGTATCAGAAGCCCAATTTTCAAAAGCTTAACTGTGCAAATAAATAGAATTTGGTTTGTTAGAATATCCTCTCACCTAAATACAAAAGTTCCTGATCTGAAGTTTACAAATTACAGTACAAATAAAAAATGTAATCCAAAGGATACAGATGTTTGTTTCAGAAAATATATTTTCTTGTGGGAACAAATTCATGCTCTGACCTACTGAATTGCAAATATCTAATTGATAGAAATTATATATTTTAAATATCTCACAGCAAAATATTTCATTGCAGGATGGAGATACTTTGAAAAGGGCCTTCAGAGTAATGAAAATGAAGTTCTCTCAATGCACATGATTTAGTAGCAGGTGTGTTGAAAAGAAATATTCAATAATGAATTAGATAGTGCTTTCATGCACATACCTGTAAATTGGGGCTGATACAACTATTCTCCTCATATACTCCATGATTTTGTCATAGTTTTGATTCAGAAAATTATTCTCCCATTTGTCTGGCCAGTTTTTGTTTGTTTGTTTGTTTGTTTGTTTTGCTTTCCATGAACGTATCTTAATCCCCCAAGGAGCATTACTGAATCATTACTATTGAAAAGTCCAAGGGATATTTCAGCAATGTACTTAATGAATTTTGCATGAAATGGAATTCCATTTCAAAAATCTTTATATAGTCATCTAGTGCTATTAGCTTTCCAAAATGTCCTTAAAATGGCTACAGTTCATGATATTCATAGCTACCTGACAGATTTAGATAAGTGATTTTGTAACATTCAGGCTTTTCAGAACAAAAAGCTTCATGAAAATGCTTGGGGGAGAGGGGACGTTGTTGGGGAGGTGGAAGATTATTTTGAACACTATTTCTGCAACATGACACAAGAGCAGTTTAATGCACTAGTGGCAAGGCTGGTCCTTTAAGGGAGTTGCTTCCCATGTGACAAGAATGAGAGCCCAGGGTGTCAGATGACATGACTAGAAGGTATGAGGGGAAGCCTAGAGATTAGGCATTAGTGAGTTATGGGGCATCTGTTGGTTGAGTAAAGAAGTCTGTTGGGAGATATAAAGGTAGTTTGTGTTCAGTTAGGAAGAGACTCCAGAGATAGCATGGTGGAGGGGATTCTTCATGGTTCCCAGGAGGAAGACCTATGGAAAGAAATCTGAAGGGAGTAGAAGTAGAATTAGGAGCCTGCTGGGGCAGAGAGCCTCAGCTGGGAGAGCTGCAGAGAGCAGATCACCAGAGGGAATTAAGCCTCATTTGGGAAGGGCTATAAGGGGGGAAACCCTGGACGGAGGGCTGCATGGCTGTTGAAGCTCATTATGAACTGAATAGATTAATAGAGCTCAGGGTAGAGAGCTGGAAGACTTGCCTTTGCCTATTATTTTTATAAGACTACACTAGCGGTAGGAAGGCGAGAGTTAATTTGAAAGCACCAGGGTTAGTGTTTTGATTGTTAGAGAAGATAAATGAAGGCAGTACCACAGCCTGATGGCATTTTGGGTGAATCTCTGTTGCAATTCCCCTTTAAATAATAAATTAGGATTTGGTCTTGAAAGAGGATTAATGCCTCCTGCTAAATACTGTTGGCCTTCAGCTCCCATTGACTTCCCTGCAATGGTGTTGATGTGCCATGCTTCTATGGGACCATTCCCTCACATGGTCAAACTGTGTCTATATGTTATTCCTTTTGAATGCCTATGGCTGTAGGCTTATGCTTGGTCAGTTATTACTGATCTGCTTATTACTCTTTTTAAAAAGCCTGGTTTTGTCAAGTGGGAAATTAAAGCTACCAAATACATTCTACTGTCACAAGAGACTCAGAAATTGTAAGTCTTGAGATCAGTAACCATATCTACCTCAGAAATTGCAGATAAGGATGATTCTTTGTTATATTAACAATCATTTCCTCGCATCATTATAGAAAAGCCACAGCATAATCTGCAAATAATGTTCAGAATTGGGTTACACAATTTAAATATATATATTCACTAGTTCTCTGTGGGAATCCAGGCTTAGATTTCAGAATTTGTGAAACTAGTAACCACAGGCATAGATCTCATTTCAAAAGCATAATTTAACTCCAAGCTAGATGTTGTCCAGTCCTGATAAATTATCACAAACAAGTTGGTGAATAATATGTAAATGCAAATAGCTACTGGAAAGCTATTAAAATTAGTATCTTCAGGCTCTGTGATACAAGAGAATGGTACCATTGCAGGTAAATCAGAGTTAATAAGATACATTTAAAATGCAAAGTGTGAATAAGGTCTCCTAATTGACTTTTGGGTAAAATAGGGTTACAGAGTAATTCTGTACCATTTCTAACCATTAATAAATTGCCCCTCTCCTTGCATATGGAGAGCTCTCTGGCTGCAGAGGGGAGTCCAGACTGGGCTTTCTGTAAGAGTGATACAACAACTGTGTTCCCATTGTGGCAGTCAAATTCATGTTCATGCTCAACATATTTTCCTCTTCTGGCTTTTTCATGTCTTCTCTGTATCATTTTTAAAGCCCCAATTCATGGAAGCACTTAAGTATGTGCTCAAAGCCTAAGATTATAGACTCTTCAAGGCAGGGACTGTCTTTAGTGTTTTGTTCAATACAGAGTACATTGTTAATATATAACAAGAACAATGCAGAGCTGTAACACCATTTACACCACCGTTTCGTTCTAAATACTGATTGTGAAATCTCCGAATTAGCTTTAAAAAACACAAAACATATTGACAAGAGTGCAGATAAAAAGTATATTATTAATTATTTTAAAAGTAACTTAAACATAATCATATGTTGTCAAGGCTGTATCCCCACTTTGAACTTTAGGGTACAAATGTAGGGGCCTGCATGAGGACTTCTAAGCTTAACTACCAGCTTAGTTCTGGTCCGCTGCCACCATTCCCTACCCTGGGAAGCTTTTAGAAACCTCTCACCAATTCCCTGGTGAATACAGATCCAAACTCCTTGGATCTTAAAACAAGGAGAAATTGACCCTTCCCCCCTCCTTCCTTTCACCAACTCCTGGTGAATACAGATCCAAACCCCCTTGGATCTTAAAACAAGGAGAAATCAATCAGGTTCTTAAAAAGAAGGCTTTTAATTAAAGAAAAAGGTAAAAATCATCTCTGTAAAATCAGTATGGAAAATAACTTTACAGGGTAATCAAACTTAAAGAGCTCAGAGGACCCCCCTCTGTCTTAGGTTCAAAGTACAGCAAACAAAGATAAACACTCTAGTAAAAGGTACATTTACAAGTTGAGAAAACAAAGTAAAACTAAGACGCCTTGCCTGGCTTTTTTACTTACAAGTTTGAAATATGAGAGACTTGTTTAGAAAGATGGGGAGAACCTGGGTTGATGTCTGGTCCCTCTCAGTCCCAAGAGCGAACAACCCCTTAAAACAAAGAGCACACACCCAAGCCTTTCCCCCCCCCCCCAAGATTTGAAAGTATCTTGTCCCCTTATTGGTCCTTTGGGTCAGGTGTCAGCCAGGTTACCCGAGCTTCTTAACCCTTTACAGGTAAAAGGATTTTGGAGTCTCTGGCCAGGAGGGATTTTAGTACCGTACACAGGAGAGCTGTTACCCTTCCCTTTATAGTTATGACATATGTGGAAAAGGAAATTCTAAAACAGAGCTATGCTTGTGCTGGAATAGTGTTGCTTGAATATATAATTTAAATATGTGGGTTTTTTGCTGTGTTGAGCCATTTCTATCTATTGTAAGTGCAGCAGGGTGGTGTTACTGCAGGGCCTGCAGAGCCAGGGAGCAGCAAGACCTGACATAAGAAGAAGCCCAACAGGCAGGTGTTGGGAACCAGGTAAGCAGCAGTAATGATTGGCTCTGATTCCAACCTGGAAGATATAAGTGGTGACCCTGTGATGTCCTGTCCCTTTAAATGTTGGAGCACTGTACCCCCCTCTCCCCCCCAGCAGATAGATGTGCATAAATGATCTTCTCTGTGTATATCACCTTCCCTGCTGGGGGTCCAAATATAACATTTGGCAATGAAGGATTTCTATCCCACAAGGGTCCAGTGCTGCCTCTGCCTGAACAAGAAGGAAAAAGTAAGCCAATAATACTATAAATGGGAGGATAGTTCACCTAGAGGCACAAGGTGATAAACTGCTGCTGGGACAGCATGAACCAGCTATCTAGAGAGGGGGAATTGGCCATTAAAACAGAACAAAGGAATCAGCTGCTATCTGGAGCTACTGCAGACAAATTAGTGAGCAGGAGTTTCTGCCATTGCTGTGTAGCTGCTACAGAGACAAAGCAATGAGGGGAAAGTAAGCAGCCATCTTGACTGACCACATGCAAGCAGGAAGGCAAAATGCTTAGCCTGCACTGAGAGTCTATTGCCAAGAGAGGGAGGTCAAATACAGCCAAAGGAAGAATTGTGCGGTCTGCAGTGTTGGCATACAGCCAGAAGAGGTAGATTGAGTGCAGATAGTGCAGTAACAAAAACATTGCCCTGTAGCAGAGAAGATGACCAGAAGGCATGAAGCCCAATAGGAAAGCAAAGAAAATGGCGACATTTGTGAGCAATGCTGGTGAATTCAATGACATCTATGATTAAGTGTGGTGTACTTCGAATGTCTTGAGCATTTATAACCTGCAACACCATTCCAGATGGACAACCAGTTTCAACCTTGCTGACAGTGATGGGTCTGAAGGAATATGGACTACTGTGTGACCTGTTGTTTCCAACTCTGCCTGGAACTTCCATGTATGCTGCAATTACTGCAGCAAAGCAGGAACATTTTTCTCCTATCCCACTGATGACAGAGGAATGATATCAGTTCCATCAGCGACATCAGGGAAGTGAAGAATCAGTTGCACAGTTTGTTGCTGCTCTAAGGAAGTTGTCAATGTTTGTCCAAACTGACAATGTCTAAGTGATGGCCTGCATAACCAGTTAGTTTCTGAATTGTGCCATGACCAGGTCTGGGAGAAGTTACTAGTTGTATCAGCACTTATATTCAAGAAGCTTGTTGAAGTAGCAGTTGCAATGTAAACCACAGAGATGGATTCTCTAGAATTTAGTGTGAACTGAGAAGTTCATCTTGTGAATTGGCAAGAAATAGAAAGTATGTGAATGTAAGGAATTTCCATGTGGCCATTGTGCACAAACTACACATGCTGAGAAGGATTGCTGGGCATGCCAGGTCATTGCAGAAAGTGCCATGAGAAAGGACACATTGCTGTTATCTGCTGCACAGTTCAACAACCAGCAACACAGAGTAACTGTCCATCCAAGAAGACATCTGTGAAGACTGGACCTAAGAAAGGGTGGAAATTAGGAATTCGTAATGTGGAAAAAGACAAGAGCTCTAGTGACACCAATCAAGACCTAGCACTGCACATGTTATTGCAAACTGGAGTCAGAGATAGCATGTGGGTCACACCCTCAATTGAAAAAGTTCCTACAAGAATAGCACTTGCTCTAGGAGTTGCTGTTTCACTGATTTCTGCATCTACCTATCATCAAACATTGTCACAAATTCCTTTGAAAGAAACCTCTGTGGTTTTGAAGACTTATACCAGGGAAAAGTTGGTCCCAAAAGGGATATTCCAGGTGAAAGTTCAAATAGATGAACAGTCAGTCATTTTACCCTTGTATGTGATTGAAGGAAAGTATCCACCATTGTTTGGCAGATCTTGGCTTAAGAAGCTCAAGATGAATTGGACCGAGATCAAGCAATCACAAGAGCACCTTGAAGTCTTCAAGAAATACTGTTTTTGAAAAAGCTTGGACAGATGAGCCATGTGTCAGTGAAACTGAGTGTTAAGTCTGACAGCCAACCAAAATAGTTCAAGCACAGAGTTGCATCTTTTGCTCTGAAGCCTCTAGGGGAAGCTGATTTGGACCATGTAGTGAACATCAGAGTCTTGTCACTGGTTTCTCACAATGAGTGGGCTACACCCATCATACTCATCATCAACAAGGATTGCTCAGTCCATATTTCTAGAGATTTCCAAGTGATGCTGAATCCAATTTTATGTGCAGACCAGTATCCACTACCTCGTATTAAAGATTTATTTGCTACTTTTAGTGGAGGACAGTGTTTCAGCAAACTGGATTTGCTCAATGTAGACCTACAAATGGAGCTTGATCTGGTATCTTGCAAATATCTCACAATCAACACCCAGAAAAGGCTTATTTTGATACAACAAGTTGCCTTTCAATATCCTATCAGCATCTGCCCTGTTCCAGAAAGCTATGGATGAGACCCTGAAGGGACTGAATGGAGTTCAATGCTATTTGGACGATATCCTTATTACAGGAAAGGATCATCTTCAAAATGTGGATGCTGTCTTGCAACGTCTGAGACCAACATGAGTTTTTCAAACCTTTAGCTGAATACATTGGGCATGTAATTGATGTCACTGGGTTAAGGAAATCACCAGAGAAAGAGAAGGCAGTTCTTGAAGTGCCACTACCAGAGAACATGTCACAGTTACATTCATACTTAGGACTGCTAAAGTACTATGGTAAATTTCTGCCTAATCTGGCACCTTTACATGAACTGTTACGAGCAAATTAAAAATTGAAATGAACTAGAGATTGTGAATGTGCATTTAAGGAAGCAGAGAAACTCTTGACACCAGCTGAAGTTCTTATGCACTTTGATGCTTCACTACCATTGTAATTGGCTTATGATGCTTTACCATATGGAGTGGTGCAGTTCAACAAATTTTTCCTAATGGCATGGAGAAATCAATTGCCTTTACTTCACAAACAGTCACCACGCCTGAGAAGAATTATGCACAAATAGAGCGAGAAGCTCCCAGCATTATCTTCGGAATGCAGAAGTTCCATACCTATCTGTATGGTAGATTGATGGATTAGCTCCTGTTAATTTCAATTTTTGGACTGAAACATGGAATTCCATCATTAGCTACTTTCAGCTCATTCCTATACTATTCAATTTTGAAAAGGGACTCAGGATGCCAATGCTGATAGAAGTTTCTTTGGCATGGCAGGCATGACAGCCTATCTCAGTTTGATGGGTAGGTTACCCATCACTAGCACAGACTTAATATGAACTGCTAAGGATGATGTGCTTTCTCTTGTGAAAGGAATGGTAATACAGGGTACAGTGTTAGGTCAGAAGAATCTCCAGTTTACACAATTCATGTCACATTGACATGACACATCTATGAATCACAGTTGCATCTTATGGGGAACACAAACATTCATTTCAAAATCACTTCAGTCTCAGGTTTTGGAAGCTCTTCACAAAGGTCATTTTGGCATTGTACTAATGAAGGTGATAGCCCGAGTCTTGTCTGGTGAACGGGAATCAACACAGACATTGAGATGAAGGTAAAGTGCTGTAGTACATGTTAGCAAATTCAGCATGATCCTGGCCCAGCTCATCTACACCATTGGTCATGACCTCAGACTTCTTGGACATGTATTCATGTAGACTTTGCCAGACTTTAAGAAGATTATGTCTTTGCTCATAGTTGACAACCTTTGAAATGGGCAGAAGTTTTCAGAATGGCTTCTTCTACAGCTACCAAGATCACTGGGACATCTTTGTACCTTGTTTAGCTAGTTTGCTTTACCATTACAGTTGATGAGTGACAATGGACATCAATTCTGTTGTGAAGAATTTCAGAGGTTCCTAGCTTCAAATGGAATTCAGCACAAATGCTTTGCTCCACGCCATTCGGCTACAAACAGACTAGCTGAATACTTTGTACAAACACTTAAGCATGCCTTAAAAGCTAACAAGTCTATTTTTTAGTC
The DNA here is from genome assembly GCF_028017835.1 of Emys orbicularis. Classification (NCBI taxonomy): domain Eukaryota; kingdom Metazoa; phylum Chordata; order Testudines; family Emydidae; genus Emys; species Emys orbicularis. Next base: position 48,338,381 of record NC_088683.1, read on the forward strand.
ATCAGCAAGAAATTGGACAATTTCTTGCTTGTCTACAGTAACACACCATGTGCTACTACCCAAGAGTCAATTAGATTTTTTTTTTTTTTTTTTTGCATCCTGTTGGGACGTGCTACATCCTGATATTGCTTCACAAGTAGCCAAATCCCAACCTATGCAAATTGATAGATGTGAGACTTGTCATCTTTCTTTTTAAAGTCTGAGACTTAATGTGGACTCACAACTATGGGTACCCGGTGAATTTGTAAAATGCAGGGGATCTGTTTTGTTTGTGGTAAAACTATCCAATGGTATTTTATGGAAATGACATATGGAGCAGTTGCAACCTTGACAAGTATTGGAGACTGGTGAAGTTCCAGTAGGACTTTCCCCCCACTGAACCTTCTTCCATTACAACTCCTAATTTCAACAACTTGTTGGGAGAAACTTTGGTATCAAATCAAATTCATGCCTTACCACCAACTGTTCCTATTCTTCAGGACACTGCTGCACCCCCATTGCTATGTTATCCTAAAAGAGTGCAAAAACCAGTTTTGTGCCTGAATTTATAAATTGTTTAGTTAGTGCTATTCCAGGGCAGAATAATCCCTTGCAATTTGAGAGTCTGTAGTAGTCAACCCGCAACTTTGTTAGGTTATGTAGTGTTTTTTGTTAGTCATGTAAACAATATTGTGTATATATATTTGGAAAGTTTTTTAAAGTAGGGTGGAAGTATGTGATGTCCTGTCCCTTTAAATGTTTTCAGCACTCTCCCTCTCCCCATTGGAAAGCCTCAATTTCGTGTCAATAAGTTTCCATGGCAGCTAGCTGTGCTTAAAGGAGCTCCTCTGTGTCTGTGTCTATCATCATTTTTGCTGTGTCCAGATATAACAGACCTAGCTCTGTGGTGAGGTTGCTAGGAGACAGACATTTTCCTCAGAAGCAGCAGAAGGCTGCAGCAGAGCAGGTAGACCCTGTAGTTCCCTAAGGCAAAGGGAGGAACATAGCCCTTGAGCTACTGGGGGCGAGAGGACCCTGCTGTATTAGTACATGTCAGGTCTATCACTTTTGTTACTCTTCCATATTTTTTTGAGTTTGTGTGGAAGAAAAGTTAAAGAGCCTGCTTCGAAGACTAAAACAGAGCTAGGCTTGGCTGACTTTTCTTTTCCCCGTCAAGCTTGGGGACAGGCCCACCAAAGCACAGAGTAAAACAATATCTCTTCAACTTGAAATCTTAACCTACTGAACTACACTGCTCCATACCAAAATATATCTCCGTGAGACTCAGAGTTGCCTCCCACTGGAGCAGACAGAACAGTACTGTGGGTACATTTACTAACACAACAGTGGTAGCTACTTACTCTAGCAGAAGAGGAAGTATCTGTCATTTCCATATTGTACCTAAATTAAACTACAGTGTTCAGCAGAAATTTATTAAACCAAACAAACAAAAGTGGAGACCTTTAACTTGAGCAGACACTGAGCAGAAACTGAGCAGAACTCTCATATACTGTTGTAAAGGGGGACTTATATGTACATTAGAGAGAGAGAGAATGCTCTTTCCAGTACTGAAAAGAATCAGCAGATCTTGAGAGATTAAATGATTACATGCTAAATGCTAAATAGCTGTCTGACCTTCAGTGCTATAGGGACAGGAAAGGTAACCCAGGATGTTGTAACATGTAAACACAGCAGCCAGCCAGAAAGCCCACCTGTTCTATCTCTGTCCCTGCTTATAATTTAGCAAATCTACTTTCTACTGTGGAAAATCAATTTTTCCCCTAACTACTTTTCTAACTCATCTTTAAAACTATTTATACTGGTTGCTTTTCCTGCTGCCCTTGGTGATTTATACCACATGTCAACATTTCTCAGTAAAGAAATTCTGCCTAATTCCATTAATACACAGCATTCCCTTAGCTTAAGATTGTTCTTATATAACATTAGCTCAAATAGCCACATATCAGACATGCTTTATTCTTTTCAAGATTCCTCTCATAACCAGCACTTACCTAACAATGAAGGTTAAAGCTCTGTTGCTTCTTTTAAAATAATTCTTTGAGTCTTCCTAGTATTTTAGGTATTAGTAATTAATACTAATGCCCTATAAATCTGAACCCCTCCAGAATACTACAGGATCTAGATTTAAACATGCTCTGAAGATTCTGTTCCCATGCTGTTACTTATTTAATAGCCATGTTTTTTATAGTCATGCCTGAGGACCAACCAAGAAGGGGCCCCGTTGTGCTAGGCACTATACAGATACAGAGCAGTTGACATTCCCTGACCTAAAGATCTTATGATCCATGTTAGCTTCAAACCAGAAGAGACCTATTTCCATTTCCTGATCTCGTATACAGTGTAGCAAAACCAAAGTTCTGACAATAGTTACTCTCTCCACAACTGCAGGGCTCAGCTCTCCTTGAGTTCCTCCACAACATTGCCCATGTCCTCCCTACACTTAGCTCTCTCGTGGGAGATTGGCTTAGTGTCTTTCATCCTTCTCCCTGTGAAAGTAGAATGAATTATATTGTAAAAATAGAATGGATTAAAGAAATGCTGTATGTACCTTTAAGCAGAAATAAGGAATGCTGAAATACAGATGTCAGGAAAAGGAACATTTAAGGCATAAACAATGAGTCCACTTAAGCTAATGGTGAAACATCAGCCGAAGATCTGTAAAAGTTAGTATGTAAATTGAATATGTATGTCTAGCCTCGGGTAAACTTATCAGTTCTGCTTTCTTTGTCCTCTTGTTAAGTTCACGCCCTTTTTATCTGTATAAAATAAGGCAGTGTGGGTCATGGAGGGGGGCTCACCTTATCTGAATGTATTAGCAGAGCGCTGTGCTAATAAAACAGAGTGGTCTGACAAACTGTGAGTCCTGAGTCTAACTTTGACATCCCCCATAATACAAAAATGCTGTATGGGAACAGTTTACTATGTGGTTTCATAAGGCTCCATCCTGCAAGGTGCTGAGTGCCCTCAACTTCCTGTAAAAATTGTCAGGTACTCAGGAGGTGAGGACCATAAAGAGAGCCTATAAAACTTTACACTCTCCTCTTAAGTGTCAAGCCATCCGAGAACACTGACTGGCGGTGAAAGGATAACAGACTTAATGGGTTATTGGTCTCTTCTTTTATGGCAATTCTTTTGTTCTTGTTTAATTAGCATGAAGACTGAACTAGGTGCTCCCTCTAATTCAGTTTCACCTTAGCATAGCGTGGCAGAAGCTTGCAATACTGTGGATGGTCTAGTGTACCTGTTCTGTAGGTAAACTGAAGGCTTCCATTTCCATGCTATAAAATAGTCAGATCAGATGATGTCATAAAATAAGATGAATAGATCAATAAATTAATAATACAATACATTACTTTTATATAATGCCTTTAAGCCAGAAGGATCCCAAAGTGTTTTGCAGGCTAAATTGGGACCATTCACCACCTCTGAAATACGACCACTTCAGAGGTGGAATGTGACAGACATCCTACACCAGTGACACCACACAACAATTTTTATGAGAAATGAAGATGACTTATCTAGCTGAAATTATAGGTAATTAAATTCTAACTCTGAGAATTGAACTCTACTTAACATCCCTACTCTTGCAAGAAGTTCATGGGATCTATTAATGACCACAAGTGATCAGGACCTTGGTTCTCCTTGTCATCTGAAAGACAAGTTAATGCAGAGCTCCCTAAGAAAGCATTGCAGCATTAGTTCAAAATTGCATCAGCAGGAAGAGTGGCAGAATCAGGAACTAGGAAATGTAACATCTGTACCTAGTGATGTAGCACTTTTGACTTTGTTAAATGCTTGTGAACCAAAGTTCAGCTTCTACATAATGATTGCTTATGTTACTTCTTTCTGGTAAAACTACCAAAACACAAAAGTTATACACGAATACATTTCTCCATAGTTTGCAAAATGCTGGTGACTGCAGACTGTTCTGGTCCATTACATCTGTGATGTGAATGTGCTCAAAAACTGGACAGAGTTGTCAAGTGAAATTACAAGTTTTTGACAACAGTGAAGTAATATAATTTTTTTGAAAAATGATACAAATATAAATTGAATGAAACTGAACTGGAACTAGAAAACAGTAAGAGGGAATTACTTGTAGATCTAAATGTGGAACTTTCACTGAGTATCTGGATTATGCGGAGAGGTGTTGTTTTCCCTCCCCCTGCCCCCTCAACTTAAGGTAAGGGTTTGTACATAACTAACACTCTAAAACAAAGGGGATGGTAAAACAATTAACTTAAGACATATGGTATTAATACAAAGACAAGATATTGTAAAAGCCCTGCTTATTTTTAGCTTGGATAATAATAATCAACAGTACAGTATTAAATTAATCTAATACAGCTAAAGTAGGACAAAGAGGTTAAAGAGCAAATAAAGAAAAATAAGATTTAAACAGATGTCGAGAAATGCTTTTCACATAGAGAATTATAAAAGTGTGGAGCAGCCTCCCAGGCAAGCCAGTTGAGGCAAAACTCTAAGGTCCCCATAGTAACAATTAGATACCTTCATGTGGAAATAGCATATTGAAGAACATTAACCTTAAGTGGCAAAAGATCCATGCCTCAAGAACTGTCTGTTTTAAACAGGGTTGAACGCCAATATGACCCGATTAGTGATACTATTGAATAACCATTCCATCAAGGACTGAGTTGTTCCTTCTGTATCCTCTCACAGATAGATTGCACCTGTGTGGAAGAAAAAGCAACATTCAACAGTAAAACTTTTCCTACATTGACAAAACAGATATTTAATGTGCAAGGATTTCCCTTATATTCATATGATAATAAGGTGAGTAAGGCCTTGTCTATACTGCACAGTTTTGTGAGCAAAAGGCAAAACAGCAGAGTTTTGCTGCCAACAAAGGAAAACTACCTTGACGATAGGCATAGAGCTTTTTGCGGCAAAGTTAAAGCAACAAAGTGACAGTGTAGACATTTCAGTTTATTTTATCGCCAGAACTGGCCTCCCCCAGTATCCCACAAGGCCCACAGTGACTGCTCTGCTCACTGTTTTGAACTCAGCTGCCCTGCAGGCATGCACCCCTCCCCTTTCAAAGCTCTGGGAAGTTCTGACAGCTACTCCGGGCAGGGGTGCAACTGATGTGCTGTGCAGAGCCAGGGAGAGAGGCAGGGGCTGATGAACTCAGCTGCCCTGCATCTAGCTACATAAGCATGCACCCCTGCCCTTTCAAAGCTCCCCAAAGCTTTGACATTCCTGAGCTTGGAGAGCTCACAAAGTTGCTGAGGATGCCGCTCCTGGCAGCTGAGGAGGCTGTGGAAGAACTCAGAGGGAATCACAGAACCATAGGCAGGCAGGCGGAGTGGGCTGCTACGGAGAGAGGGGGGCGGGGGAGGGAGCGACAGAGAGAGACTGCTGTGATGTGCTGACCCGGGGGCTGATGTGCTCCCCTTGTCTCAGGATTGGTTAGTCAGGCTGCTGTCTGAATTTACAGAGACAGCATACTGACACATTCACTCTCCCCCAGTACACACACTTCCCCAGCTCACCCACTGTCCTTCCCCCCCACACAAACACATACACACACTCCCTATCAGACACTCTCACATCCCTCTCCCAATGCACACTTCAGTTGAAAAGCGGCTGGCAATCTAGTAGGAATGATAGGATTGAGAAATCTGTATCATGTGATGCTGTACCTGCCCCATGAAGCATTGCAAACCCTTCCCGAAGCATCTTGTGGCTAGTTGCACAGTGGGAAAGCTACCCACAGTGCACTGCTCTCTGTGTCGATGCAAGAGCTGCTAGTGTGGATGTGCTCTGCCAACCCAAGCAGCATAGTGTGGACATGCAGCAGTGGTTTAATTAAAATATTTTAGTTAAAGCAATATAACTTCTGTTGACAAAATTCTGTAGTGTAGACAAGGCCTAAGTCATGGTAAGCCTTTAAGTCATTATGGCAGAACTACACTCAGTTACACCTCATTAACAGTGCATCTGCTACAATAGGCTGACTTGAAAAACCCAACCATGATCCTCCGCCATTTAATTAACTTTATAAAGTCTAGAGCTAGGCAATTTCCATGCAATAAGGAATTTAAATTTTACCACCTTATCTCTTTGTGAATTATCTGAACGAATTCAACTTTTAGATTTGTCCCCTAGTCAAAATTGTTTGAGAAACATTTTGTGCAAATTTTGTAGTATTCAAAAGTAACACTGCACATCATTATCATCATCATCATCACTCCCATTAACTGCATTAGTCGTTGGGGCACCCTCACTGATGAGCAATCAACCAACTGTCTCCACCCCTGACAATTGTATGTCAGTGCTTGAGTCTCTGCGAAGTCCATTCCTGTCCCCTCTTTTATGTTGTCAGTCCATCTCTTCTCTTGTTTACCGCTTCTTCTCTTCCCCTATACTGTCCCTTGGACGATGATCTTGGATAGGACAGATGATCTTGTTACATGGCCATACCACTTCAGCTTGCGCTTCTTCATGGTCATGAGGAGGTCTTCATATGACCCAATGCATTGGGTGATGATGTTGTGGATCTCTTCATTAGTGACATAGTTGAAGTAGGAGATGCCCAGGATTTTACGGAAGTATCTCATTTCTACTACCTGTATTTTCTGTTCAAGTTCTGCTGTAAGGATCCATGTCTCGCATGCATACAGAAAAAATGAGATGACCAATGTGTGCAGCAGTTTCAGTTTAGATTCCAGGGAGATGTTCTTATTCCTCCAAATTGGCTTTAGCTTTGCCACTGCTGCTATTTGCACAGTTCTTGCCAGAATTTCTGCCTTTGATCCTTCATCAGTGATGATTGCCCGCAAATACTTGAACTGTTTCACTTCCTCCAGCTCTTGTCCACTGACAGTGATATGTGAGTTGACCCTGTCACGTTTGTTTGTCATCAGCTTCATTTTCTCTGCACTGATTTCCATGCCTTATTTTGCAGAGGTTTCATCCAATCATTTCACAAGGTTCATCTTCACTGCCTGACAGGCCATCAATGTCATCAGTGAACTGAAGATTTGAGATTGTTTGCCCCCCAATGCTGACTGTGCATATGTGATCGTCTAGGGCATCAGTCATTATGCGCTCCAAGTATATGTTGAACAGTGTGGGCGAAGGAGGGCAGCCTTGCCAGACTCCAACAGTGGTGCGAAACCACTCTCCTGTTGTGCCATTGATGAAAGCTGCACTGCTGGCCTTGGCATACAGTTGTTTAATGGTAAGAATAAGCTTATGACCAACATTGTACTTCTTCATGGTTGCCCAGAGAGCTTCGTGCCATTCTCTGTCAAATGCCTTCTTGAAGCCAACAAAGACATGGTAGATGTCCTGCTGGTGTTGTAAGTACTTCTCACATAGAACACAAAGGTTGAAAATCTGTTCTGTGGTACTTCTTCCAGCACAAAATCCAGCCTGTTCTTCAGCGATGATATTCTCTGCTTCTGGCTTCAATCTGTTCAATATAACTTTCAACATTACTTTGCTGGGCTGGCTAATTAAGCTTATGGTCTGCTAATTTTGACACAATTGCAGATTGCCTTTCTTTGGCAGAGTGATGATTAGTGACTGTGTCCACATGGAGGGCCACTCACCAGTTTGCCAGATCTTGTTGCAGATCTTGTTGAGTACATCTATTACTGTTTCTCCTCTGAATTTCATCAGTTTGGCTGGGATGTTGTCAATACCTGTAGCCTTTCTGTTCTTGAGTGATTTCACAGCTGTCTCCACTTTTTCATGCGGTACCGGAAAGTCATCCTCCTCTGTTGAATCAGGGCTGTCTAGGACACTAGGATCTCCATTTGTCTAGTGGTTGTATAGATCAGAGCAGTAGTTTGTCCACCTATTGATGATGTCTCTTTCTTCTGTAAGACTGTTCCCTTCTTTGTCTTGAATTGTGTTAGCTTTGGTCTATCGTTCCTTCATCAGATCTTTTACAACCTGGAAGGCTCGTTTTCTATTTTTATTATTGATACACTCTTCAGTTTTAGAGCATTGTTTTTCAATCCATATCTCCTTAGCCACCCTCATTCCTTTCTTGATCTTTCTGCCCATCACTCTGTATTTATCAGCTCCCTCAGTGCTGTTCTTGTCTCTCTTGAGTTCTCGTCTAATGTCAGACATTTGTAGTATTTCATTTGTGACCTGTGGTTTTGTCTTTTTATGGTGTTTCCCAAGGATGTCCATTGCTGCCTCATTCATTACAGCATTGAAATTGTTGTCATTGTTTCTACATCTTCCTTTAGAGCAAGCAGCGGGGCAAATTCTCTGTCAATCATTGCTTGGAATGTTTCAGTCTCTGAGTCTTTCTAAGTCAAACTTGGTTCTGGTGAACTTTGGCCTGACGATTTTCCTTAGCCACAGCCAAAAGTTTAGCATCACAAGGTTGTGATCACTTCCAATATCAGCACTGGGGAAGCTCATTGTTTTAGCTCTGTTAATCCCAGAACAAAATCAGTTTTGCACCATTATGCACATGTTTAAATATATCATTTTTAAAAAACAATATATCTTTAATACAGAACATGTTGGAATGTCAGACCTATATTACCACAGATTGTCTTGTGTTAGCTTTGGTCTATCGTTCCTTCATCAGATCTTTTACAACCTGGAAGGCTCGTTTTCTATTTTTATTATTGATACACTCTTCAGTTTTAGAGCATTGTTTTTCAATCCATATCTCCTTAGCCACCCTCATTCCTTTCTTGATCTTTCTGCCCATCACTCTGTATTTATCAGCTCCCTCAGTGCTGTTCTTGTCTCTCTTGAGTTCTCGTCTAATGTCAGACATTTGTAGTATTTCATTTGTGACCTGTGGTTTTGTCTTTTTATGGTGTTTCCCAAGGATGTCCATTGCTGCCTCATTCATTACAGCATTGAAATTGTTGTCATTGTTTCTACATCTTCCTTTAGAGCAAGCAGCGGGGCAAATTCTCTGTCAATCATTGCTTGGAATGTTTCAGTCTCTGAGTCTTTCTAAGTCAAACTTGGTTCTGGTGAACTTTGGCCTGACGATTTTCCTTAGCCACAGCCAAAAGTTTAGCATCACAAGGTTGTGATCACTTCCAATATCAGCACTGGGGAAGCTCATTGTTTTAGCTCTGTTAATCCCAGAACAAAATCAGTTTTGCACCATTATGCACATGTTTAAATATATCATTTTTAAAAAACAATATATCTTTAATACAGAACATGTTGGAATGTCAGACCTATATTACCACAGATTGTCTTTGTAAAGTTCAAAATTCTGCTGAATGGTCAGTAGTACACAGCTATTGTAAGCAGGGTGTGGTGACAGAAGGGTTTTGAGCTTCTGTCAGTTGAAACCAAACCCTTCAGCTGTAGGCTGTTTTGTTGGCAGCATTGCCAACTCTCATATCTGTTGTTCTTAAAGCCCCAGCTCCTGAAGTCATGTTACTTCAGAGAATCTCAACTTTCATTAAACCACAAAAGTTTTGAGCCCTCATGGCTCAGAGAAAGGCTTGAAAATGTGATCTGAGGGTGACCTAAAGGTCCAAAAACCATAAGGAAAATAGAAAGAATTGAAAATGTATTGCTTTTTTAAAATTCCCATGGTTCTTAAGATAATCTCATGCTTTTTTGTAGCCTGACTCATGATTTTCAAACATTTTGGGTTGGCAATACTGCTGGATTCTTTAAAAAGTTGCAATAAAGTATTCCTGTCTTAAACATCACCTTGATCTGAGAGTGTAACAATGGCTCACAAACCGTTTGATACAAATATTACTCAGTAATCAGTATTTGTGAATTGACAGTTGAGCTGTGTGATCAAGCATGTAGGCAACAACATTGTGTGTCCAGTCCCTTCCTGGATGACCTAACCTCTATTAACGACTCCTCATTTTGTGTAATAACAAAAAGAACTTTGTTTATTGATTAAACAAATCTCATGTATGAGCCCCAGATTTGCTTTCCTTGCACATGCATGAAAGCAAAGCTTTGCTGGAACATTTTTTTGTGTGTGAAAAAATAAGAAGAGCAAGCATGGTAAAAGCAAAATTCTGGTGAATCATGTTTCACATTGTAAATCTAATAAAGACCAAGACTTAGACCGGATGTTGCACTAATAAGAAAATTAAACTTCTAAGCAAAGGATTTTAATGAATCTCTCAAGGTCGACACACCATGTGAATTTAGAGAACTTTTTTCCTTTTTCTAAAATTATTGCTTTACCCAAGGTTGCCCAGCTGAATTTGTTTAGCAGTTTTGCCCAAAATATGAATTCATCTTTCTATGGAGACAGCTCTGTTGCAGCTCATTAGCCAAAGCAAACAGCAAAACATGAATGGCCTATAAAGTAGTAGTAAAATTACTTGCATAAAAAGCAGTCATAATAAAATCATAGAAATGGAGGGCTGGAAGGGACCTTGAGAGGTTATCTAGTCCAGCCCCCTGCACTGAAGCAGGACCAAGTAAATCTAGACCATCTGTTACCATCTGCTGAGAACTGAGTTACTGTGGTACCCCTCTCAGTCTCAGCAGTTGAAAGTTTTGCTGCTGCTAAACTATGTAGCAGCTCCTTGATACACCAGCTTGTGTGCCCTGCCAGCAAACTCTTCAGAATTCTGCTCATCCAAACCTTGCCTAGTAGGTAACAATCAGCGAATCCCAAATCCTGAGAGCCTCACAGATGTCTCTCTGCAGTACCCAATTCCCTCATGGAAGACTCACAGAGGTTAAGTTTGCTGCTTCCTTAAATAGATAGTACCCAGCAGCTTATTACCTTACCAGGGGTTAACAAAGACTCTGTTTCATTAAAAGAAATGAACTGGTTTATTAAGCAAAAAGTCATAAGTTGAAGTGACACCAAGAGAACAAAGATAGAAAAGGTTATAAGCAACAAAAGTAAAAATATTCTTATAAGACTAAAACCTGATTTAACAAACTTTGCATCTCTTGTTCAAAGAACTGTTTCTCCCCAAGTCTCTTTTCCAAAATGGCTGACCTGAATCTCTGGAAGGACCCTTGACACATCTCAGAGTGTTCAGTCCCTTTGTCCCCTCAGGTGAAGGATGTCAAGATGCCTTTTTCTCTCTGCTTATATCTTCTCAAAGTTCATTGACCCTTGGTCAAGAGGCAGGAAGGCTTCCTGGGGGTGTAATTTCCATCCCCTATCAAGATTGTTCTCCAGATGGCTTTGTTTACCTTGCATTTAAATGTGCTTTTATTTATGACTGGCTACACTTGCAGAACCACATTCCTTTGTCTGGGAAAGGTGTGGCTTATGCACATATTGCAAAATACATTTTAAGAACATATTTCCAGCACATATCTTTTATGAGTTTACCATACTTATATCAAGCAAGAATATTAATGATCAGTGAGTAATTAGTTTCCCAATGATATATTACATGCCACTTTTTGGATATATATCATAACAACAGTGTGCCAACTGGAATTGGGATGCTTTTAGGGTCACACCATCCCTGACATGTGTTTGTTCAACCTGTTTTTAAAAACCTCCAATGACAGGAATTCCACAACTTCCCTTGATAACATATTCCAGTATTAACTACCCATATAATTAGAACATTTTCCTAATATCTAACCTTAATCTCCCTTGCTACAGAGTAAGCTGATTAATTACATTTTGTCCTACCTGCAGTGGACATGGGGAACAATTGATCACAGTCCTCCTTATGACAGCCCGTAAAATATTTAAAGACTTGAAGAGCTGTCAGGTCCCCAGTCTTCTTTTCTCAAGGCTAAACATGCCCATTTTTTTAAACCTTTACTTATAGGTCAGGTTTTCTAAACCTTTTATCCAGGGGTGAAAGTAAGATAAAATACTTACTGGTATGGGGGCCCAGCTCCGGGCCCCAGAAGGGGTGTGCCCTTGGGTGGAAGGGGCGGGGCTGTGGGTCAGCCTCCCACAGCCAGCCCTTCCACGCTGCCCGGCCTGCGCCGCCTGGGGCTCCGGTGGCGATTTAAAGGGCCTGGGGATCTGGCTGCTGCTGCGTTAGCGGCAGCAGCGTCCGGAGCCCCAGGCCCTTTTAAATTGCTGTGGCATGAGGCAGCTGCCCTTTTTGCTCCCCCCCCTCTTGTCGGCAGCCCTTGTTAGGCGGCCCTATAGAGCTTTAACATGGGCTGTGTACGGGCCGGTACCGGCAGCCACTTCTTATCAGTAACGCTATACCGGCCCATACCAGCCCACTTTCATCTCTGCTTTTATCATTTTTGTTGCCCCCTTCTGGACTCTCTGCAATTTGTCCACATCTTTCCTAAAGTGTGGCACTCGAAACTGGACACAGTACTCCAGCTGAAGCCTCACCAGTGCTGAGTAAAGTGGGACAATTATCTCCTGTGTCTTACATATGACACTCCTGTTAATACATCCCAGAATGATATCTGCCTTTTTTGTAACTGTATTACATTGCTGCCTCATATTCAATTTGTGATCCATTATACAGTTCCTTTTCAGTGATGCTATTGCCTAGCCAGTTATTCCCCCTTTTGTATTTGTACATTTTAATTTTCCTTCCTAAGTGTAGTTCTTTGCAATTGGATATTGATTTTTTATCTTGATTTTAGACCAATTCTCCAATTTATCAAGGTCACTTTGAATTCTAATCCTGTCCTCCAAAGTGTTTGCAGCTTCCGCCAGCTTGGTGTCATCTGCAGATTTTATAAGAATACTCTCCACTCCATTATCCAAGTAATTAATGAAAGTCTTGAATAGTAGTGGACTAGACCCAGGACAGTCTTCTGCGGGACCCCACTAGATATCTCCTTCCAGTTTAACAGTGAATTGTTGATAACTACTCTTTAAGCACAGTTTTTCAATCAGTTGTGCACCCACCTTATAGTTATTTCATGTGTTCTAGACCACATTTCCATACTATGCTCAATAGTAATAATGTAATACTAATTCACAGTGTTGGTATTTTATGTCTTATTCAGGCTTTTCATCTTTACTTACTATTTAAATAAATACAATATAAATATGCAGATTTTAATAGCCTTTTTATTTCTTCCTTTTTAAATATGTATCCTTATTTGCATGCTTAAGAGTGGCTAAGAAAGGAGGTGTAATCATGCTATGTGATGAATTAGAGAGATGCTAAAATCTACATTCACTTAATCATGTTCTAATTATAAGTATGTTGGTTTAGAATCAACTGATTGGATTCAGCAGAACAAGTGGACTTTTTTTGATTTTAGAATTTTAGTGAATAAGTGGCATTCCTATTAATTAAAATTCCAAAGTAGGTAAACAAAAACACATTCTAGTGGTAGTTAATTATTTAAATTTCTGTATTTATATAAACCCATCACCTTCATCAATATTAAATTGTATGGTTATTTACATATGTGCTGTTTCTCTGTAAATATAGAAACTTGGTAATTATATCTAGGGTCTGTTTGATTGCAAGGCATTTGACAACTCATGTGTGTCAGGAGTTAGTCGTGGTATTTTGAAGGTTGGATTCACAGTTTTCTTAGCAGAAGAGAAAACAGAGAGGTTTGACAAGTTATCCCGTTTTTACATCTAATTAGATAAAAGTGGAATCTCACCTCCCTGGGGATAAGCTTCAAATCCCTAAGAGGTTACTGGCACAAGTATTGCAAGCCCTTGTTAATTAGCCATCTAAACTAAACTCCTTAAAGCTATATACTTTCAATAGAGTAACAAAGCACAAGATTTACAATAATTATGGTGGAATAGGGATGGAAAAGTGTTACTGGGCCAGGATCTTGGCCCTGCCAAGTCCTCTTTCAGCTGCTCTGATGGCACAAAAGGGGACTTAAAGATGTCCTAAAGTAGTCAACAGAGGGTTCCCATTTGTGGAGGAAACCCTAAAAGGCATAAAGCTCGCATTGCCAACTCTCACCAACCCCCTCAAAATCCAACCTTTGCATAAAGGATGAAATAGGAGTGGTGATTCCCCAACTGCATAACTGCCCGTCAGTTGTAATGTAACTAGGGGTGCTGAAGTGCTGCCATGCCCCCTCGTTTGAAGTAGTAATAGCAAACACCAGATACATGGTTTCATTGGTTTCCATCATCAGCACCTCCACTATAAAAATTGTCCCAGATCACCTGCAGCCCTCAGGGGTTTGTTACAAGCTGGTACCACTTAGAACAGCTTTGAGTATCATCTAGTCTAACCCCTAATATGGTCTGTACTGAAGATCATCTACTCTAACTCCCTGATAATAAAGGATTGTTCAGATCTTGACTTTTCTTAGAACACTCAAATAGTGACCACAATTATATAAGAAAAAGGGGAGACATTCTAAAAGGTGATCTTTCACCTTTTTCTCATAACTGTGGTGTTTTAAATGTCAGATACAGATCCATAAATGTTGGCATATTGTCTTTTGGGTTATTTCAAGAAGTGATCTGATTCAAAGCTAATAATAAAGTTACTGATTTATTTATTTTAGTATTTCAAAATATGATGCTTATTATGACCCTTAAGACAAGTTATGTATCCGTAATTACACTGCTATCTTTCTGTCCAGTGCCTTGTTTCACATTATTTCCACAAAAGTTAAGGGAAAATTAAAAAAGAAATAGGTAGAATTGTTCAAATTCCCTCTTATCAGTGGGATGGTTAATTAATTAATGTGGGAATCAATAGACCTAGCACTGAGCAAATTTATGAAACTTTATCTTTTTTTTTTTTGGCCCTGGGATTTAGGTGAGGCCTTGTCTGTCCTCCTAGAATGAACATGCAATTCTAGTTTTACTATATTTATTATTTTTATACCATATCAATGGTTAGTCCAATTTATCACTGTATCATAGCTGGCAAGAGTAACATTCTTCTCCATCCTAAGGGGTTACTAAGACCTTTACCTGAACTCTCTTCAGAGATTTGGCAGATTTGTTGAGGCACCAGGAATAATGGTATAACTAGGGAAAACCCATAAATCATCAAATGTTCAGAGTCCTTCTCAAGGCTCTAGATGATGTACGAGAGGCTCCTTTTCTTTTTGTTTATGGGTATCCTTAAATGTAACTACTGCAAAGTATCTAGAAACAGCAAAGTCTTTGAGTATTATACACAATAGGAATGTAAACATTCCTAAATACTCCTGACAAACATGGCATCCTGCAAGGTTAGGAGACAGATCATGAAGGCTAAGAAAGAAAAAAATTATTTGTGTGAGTTTCACTTGGGTGGTGGAGGTGGTGTAATAGGGGTTGATAGATGGTGTAATAGGGGTTGATGTAGTCAATATTATTATAACCTAGAGCTAACAGCACCCAGGTGCTGATATTACCTACTTATATCTTTAACCCTGAGTTACTAATATTGTAATATTTTATTAGTGAATGGAAAATGTGACTTGGAAAAGTAAGCAGTTACTAAACAATGAACATTGGCTGGTCTCCACAGAGGCTTTTATTGTGTAGCAACAAAACGCCCAGTTACAATTGTGTTTATGCATGAAATTGATATGATTTGTTGTTTTTTGTTGTTGAACAATGCAGTTTGCAACCGGCAATGTTCATATTAACCCTATGGAATATTGAGGACTCATACTGCAAGGCCATCAGGCAGTTTATTGGAGTACTTTAGTAAAGTAGGAATGCAAGGCCAAACAATATTTATACGAAGAGTCTAACAGCCTGTTTGCTGGATCAAATGACTAGAATGTTTTTAAAGTGCTACTTATTGCCTTCAGTTTCTGATCTTCAAAACATGTTTGCATGTCACAGAGGATGACCAGCAGTGTGCAAAATGCTGCATTACCTTAAGCATCAACTTTTTTGAATTGTCCTTTCTAGCTATTCTAGATATATGTGTAGAGAGAGTAAGAGCCATGCTTGCAACAGAATGTATCATTGTGTCACCTCTTTTTAATGCAAACTTATTTCTTTTCTGCGTTAGTTTAACATACTGATAACTTCTGTAATTCCATTGTCTCCGGACTCCTTTGTGCATAAGACATGTACTCTATCTCAAAGTGTTTTATTTTTAATTCTAGTTTAAATAGAGTTTATTGAAATGCTGAATTAGTCATTAGAGTAACTGTGTAGTTTAATGGATATTTTTTTTTTCCTTTTAACCTCTTGGACCCTAGATCTAGTCTGACCTGAGTGATAGTGAAATGAGTTTTTCTAGCTGGCTGAATCTTCTGTTCCCATATTATAAAAATTACATAGGCATGCAGTAAAGTAGGCAGTGTCTCTTCAGCAGTCTTGGAAAAGGAATAATCTTCTACAGCCTAACAGGAGTGAAACTATAATTTCAAGCTGTTGAATATAATGCGGGGTCTCCTTCAGAAAACATACTCCTTTCTAGGCCTTGCTTTGCAGGTTGATCACCTGACCACAGGTTAAGAGCAAGGCATAATGGCAGTCTCTTTCCTTGGTGGGCGACTGTATTATATTCCTCCATCCACACCCATGACACTGACCACCCTAAGGAGGGTTTGGTGGGAGGGCCTTGGGACTGTGCAATGTGCAGCCTCCTTGTGTTGTAAGGAGCTGAGAGAGGGATTGTACCTCCTGGAGCTTCTTTTGGAATAGTGGAGTGCCATATTACTTCCAGCACAGGACTGTTTCATTTATAAGATATCTGCCCTAGCTAGATTTAATGGCTGCTTCCTTGTACCTAGGGGACAGTGATTAGAAGCTCCTGTCCCTGCCCATTGGAAACTGTATGACAGCACATACTCACGAAATGCAGAAGTCACACCAGATAGCTAGGGGCTCCGGTGCTCACACATGAATCATAGTGGAGTGATGATAACTTACGTTTATACTTTATAGTATTTTTCATCCTAAAGAATCCAAAGAACTTTGCGAAACTAATGTTATGTTCTATGTAAATGTATCTTTCATCTGCTACTCTTGGATGGAAATGCATGCATAAATTTTGTGTTTCCTACCATAGATTAGGCCAAGGAATTAAGGCAACCATATCTAAGGCTACGTCCTCACTACGGGGGGGGGGGGTGTCGATTTAAGATACGCAAATTCAGCTACGCTATTCGCGTAGCTGAATTCGACGTATCCGAGCCGACTTACCCCGCTGTGAGGACGGCGGCAAATCGACCTCCGCGGCTCCCCAGTCGACGGCGCTTACTCCTACCTGCGCTGGTGGAGTACAAGCGTCGATTCGGGGATCGATTGTCGCGTCCCGACGAGACGCGATAATTCGATCCCCGAGAGATCGATTTCTACTCGCCGATTCAGGCGGGTAGTGAAAATGTAGCCTAACTGAAAATGCAGGATGAAATTAGATAGGCAGAAAGTAATTAGTAAAGTTTGAATATGGCAAGATGCTAGGGATACCATCTCTTCCCTTGTGAAAAGTCCTGTAGGAGTTTTAATGACTAGAGCTGTCAACTACAGTTTTACATATCCTCCAAAAGATGACACTTCTGGTAGCACAGTGCCCTGTATCACCATGCTGCAAATTGTCTTAATAGAAACTCTTTGGAAAGAGTGCCACCTACTAAATCTGAAACACTTCTTCCTGCAGCCCATAGCTGTAGTTTGGAGGTTTACAGTTCGAGTAATGAACCAGTGCAGCTTTACTCAGTTTGTGAAAACTAAGAATTACACCACAAGGTAGTTCTGTATTCTGCAAGAGTGAAATTAAACAGGATGTAGTGAGGCGGCCTGGGTCTCCGCCGCCTCAGGGAGAGAGGAGCCCCTCCGGACACCAGAATGGGCAGAGCCAGGAAGCCCTGAGCCTGAGCCTGCCCCCCTGGAGGGTCAGGTGTGGCACAGGAAATATAAAGGCCCAACCCCAGAGCTCACTGGGAGGGCAGCCACCGGGGAGGCCAGATGTCTCCGGCCTACCTCCCAGTTGGGAAACCCCAGTGACCTGCGGTGGACCTAAGGGCTGGCCGGGCCTTCCCCAGGCCAGCTACCCGGAGGAGTTGCCGAGCTTGCCCTGCACCAGCTATCCCAAGGAACCCATGGTACTGGACCCCCCTAAGGATGCCACCCTGACCCAGGTACCTCAAGAGGGGGAGTCCGGAAGTAGCCCAGGGGCAGCTGACCCGAGTCTGCCGCTGCTAGCACCCTGGGCTGGAACGCAGTGGAGTGGGAGGGCCTGCGTCCCCCCTGCCACCCAACTCGGTGGTGGCAGTCTCCCCCTCTCCAGGTCTTCGGACCCAGGGCCTGGGCTCACTGTGTATATACTGTGATTACTCAGCCCCTGCCTGAGGACGTGAGCACCTGACTCACCATTGCCCTGTCCTGACCTAGGGCCTGGGCTAACGACCAACTGTGTTTATTTCTTCCCTCACAAAGGTCGCGGAGGAAGACTCCTGCAGCAGGACTAATTCCCTGCTAGGCCTCCTCCTGAACCTAGTCAGGCGGTGGGGGTCCCCACCGCCCCAGAGAGGTACAAGCCCCGGCTAACCTCTCTACACAGGACTTACTATATCACAGTCCAACAAAAAACTTGATTATCCAAGTGAATGGTAACTATTCGAACTACATGGTAGAGTAAGGAAGAAAGGACTGCTAAATTATGATCTAGCCTACCCACATCCACACAGAGACAGATCGAAGAGGTGGCCAGGCATAAAAAGATTTTGTTTGAAAATCAAAGTTGAATTAGGTGAGTTAAGCCCTCATCATCTCATGGCTTGACTACTGCAGACTTCTCTCTGGGCTTGACAAATGCCATCTTGCTCCAGTTAAATTCACTCAATCCATCCACTGCTGAGAAGGTCATTGTCCTAGATTATCCCTCTAAATACATCAGCCCCCTCTTTGCATTGCCCCTCTGAAACCCCTCTTCACTGCACCAAACACAAACTATTTGTATTCACTTTTAAAGCCCTCCATCTTCTATTCCTGCCCTCAATTATCATTTCATAACAATACCAGCCCTTATCGTCCATTTGGCAGATTTGCAAACAAACACCTTCACGCATTGTCCCATGCTGCCTCTTATGCATGGAAAGAACTCCCTATACAAATCCACAGAGTCACCACTTTGTCTGACTTCAAATCCCTCCTCGAGCTCACCTGTGCTGTGATATCTACAAAATAGTCAACAATGGTTAGGCAGCTGGTGTGCTGTTATCGCTGCTTACATCACCTTGATCACAATTTTTTCATTGTTATCTTGAGCTGCTCCCATCTGTTTGTTGTATCCACTTCTCTCATCTTATACCAAAAACTGTCAGCTCTTCTGGGCAAAGAATTTTTTGTTATATGTTTGTACAATGTCTAGGACAATGGGGCTTGGGCCACTAGGCCCTACTGTAATACAAATAAAATAAATAATAAATAATAATAATAAATAATAAAGGATGGGAAACTGAACCAGGAAGCTTCACTAATAGCTGCACCTATATCTTTTTTGTCTATGTTGAGACAGAAGAATTCAGTTTCTAGGACTGACAGTCTTGTCTTTGACAGAAACAGTCACCCTAAAATACTGTTTGAAAGTTTGAAAGACTCATTAAATGACACCTCCCATCAAGAAAGAATGCTGTGCCAAACCTGTGCTTTCTCTAGCATAGTGTATGTGCCAGTCTGTCTAATCAGTCTACAATCTGTGTATAGCATATTATAACTTTAGTGTACATAAAAATGTACATGATGCTAATTTTCTTATTATGTAAAGGCAGTACCTCCACACCAAACATTTGTTAAAGTTACAACCAGGATCCCATTATAAGGCAGATATTGAACCTATTTGTAAATCAAAACAAAAATTTCCTTATAGTTTTACATTTTTAGAGTTTTCTTGCTAGAAGTGAATATGTTCTAAAAATAATGAGAAAAAAATGAGTGGGTATTTTTTTTAGATTAAAAGCCTTAAAATGGTAAAAAAAAGGTTTCCAAATTGTCTAATGTTTCTTTGGCTCCCTTTATCTGCCCCATCATCTCCGCAAACTCATGCATCTTGTGATCCCTCTGTACCATCTTCCAGCAACTTCCATGTCCCATGAACAATACCCCTCTGCTGTCTTCATCACCCCAGCTCCTCAACCCAAGTCCACTCTTCCCTCTCATGTCTCTTGTTTCCCTACCAGCCCTGTGTAACTTTGCTGCCACCTACCTTCCTGCTCAGTACTCCCCATATCTCCTACCTACGCCTCTGTTGCCCTCTGACATCTACAAGTCCCTTTTCCCCCCATACCATTGCCCCCACCTTGGTCTCCTCTTGCCTTCTTCCAACCTTATACCCAGCACCTTATATATTTCTCTGAATACAGCACCCTCATGCCCCTACCATCTCCTTCTTCCATCCTTATCACCCCCACCTTTCCCTATCCAACCAGCTCCTGTTCTCCTGAAACATCAAGGTTGCACTCTCATGCAGAACCTCTCTCTCCAATTACAGAATCATTTAGGAGGTAATAAGATTACAGATTTTTCAAATTAAAACTTGTCTAACTTTGTTTAGTGACAGTTAACATTCCATTAGGAGGACACAGCTCAACAACTCAAAACCTGAAAAGCATAGAAATAAAAGAGGAAAGTCTTCTGCTCTAAAGATTCATATGTCCCTTCATGTTTCAACCACCATGCCAGAGGACATGCGTCCATACTGATGACGGGTTTTGCTCGATAACAATCCAAAGCAGTGCAGACCGATGCATGTTCATTTTCATTATCTGAGTCAGGTGCCACCAGCAGAAGATTGATTTCCTTTTTTGGTGGTTTGGGTTCTGTAGTTTCCGCATTGGAGTGTTGTTCTTTTAAGACTTCTCAGAGGGATGAGATGTAGAACATACTTTCAGGTTTTGGAAGGCACTTCAGATTCTTAAACTTTGTTTCAAGTGCTGTAGCTATCTTTAGAAATCTCACATTGGTACCTTCTTTGCGTTTTGTCAAATCTGCAGTGAAAATGTTCTTAAAATGAATAATGTGTGCTGAGTCATCATCCGAGACGGCTGTAACATGAAATATATGGCAGAATGTGGATAAAACAGAGCAGGGGACATACAATTCTCCCCCAAGGAATTCAGTCACAAATGTAATTAACGCATTCATTTTTTAATGAGCATCATCAGCATGGAAGCATGTCCTCTGGGATGATGGCCAAAACATGAATGGGCCTACAACTGTTTAGTATATCTGGCATGTAAATACCTTGCAATGCTGGCTAAAAAAGTGCCATGCAAATGCCTGTTCTCACTTTCTGGTGACATTATAAATAAGAAGAGGGCAGCATTATCTCCTCTAAATGTAAACAAACTTGTTTGTCTTAGCGATTGGCTGAGCAAGAAGTAGGACTGAGAGGACTTGTAGGCTCTGAAGTTTTACATCATTTTATTTTTGAGTGCAGTTATGTAACAAAAAAATCTACATTTGTAAGTTTCACTTTCATGACAAAGAGATTGCACTACAATACTTGTATGAGGTGAATTGAAAAATACTATTTTGTTTGTTTATCATTTTTACAGTCAAATATTTGTAATAAAAAACAATATACATTTTATTTCAGTTAGAACACAGAATACAATATATATGAAAATGTAGAAAAACATCCAAAATATTTAATACATTTCAATCGGTATTCTATTGTTTAACAGTGCGATTAAAACTGTGATTAATCGCGATTAATTTTTTTGAGTTAATTGCGATTAATTGACAGCCTAATATATAGATTTCTAATATATGTAAGAGTCAAATTATATATAAGTAAAGGAGGTGCAAACATTTTTGACTTCTAATAAGGGGCCATCCACCTGAAAAGACTTAGAACACCAACACAGAGACTGAGGTGTGTGCTTTGTAAGGGATGGAGGTTGGAAGTGAAAAGGAGTTTGTTGTCGAAGTGAGATGAGTGGCTTTTGATATTATGTGTCAGTGTTAAGGTGCATCTGGGTGTTAATGTTGCTTCAGCTGGGGATTTTCTTAATTTTTAGTGATTACATTGATAGGAAATTCTCTTGAGCAATCTTAACTCTAGTTAGCAGAGTTGTCAAAGGTTTGCACTTCTCCAGTTCAGATATGGCAATTTTGTTTCTGAACTAAAATATAAATCTACTTGTTCCAATGATTTTTAAATTTTTGTGCATTATTTTACAAGTACACCTAGTCTGAAAGTGTAATTTCTGACTTCAGAAATTTACAAATAATTTTACAGAATGGAAATTCTGAAAAAATTTGATTTGCAAACGTCAGAACATTTCATTGATAAGATCAAATGTTGTGTTTCAATAATGTCAAATATTATAATATTTTAATATATAAAGTACTAGTATAATATAATATTTTGATATAATCAAAATGAGAAAGTTGAAAAGATTCATTTCTACACTCTCCCATCTAACATTTTGTTGAAACTGACATGTTCCAGTGAAATGTTTTGACTTGACGAAGCTGCATTTTCTGATGGAAAACTGTTCCAGTGAAAACTTTCAATCAACTTTTGATTTGATTTTCCAGTAGCTCCCGAGAGTAATAAATTCCTGTTTTTAAAAATAAACCAATTTTATAAGCACAGTGGCCAGTGATTTTACATTAAAGAATACATTTTAACCACATTTTTAATAAAAAAATTACACATACAAATTTGATTCATTAGTGTGTTTAAAAATCCTAGGCACCTGTTTCAGCACAATAAATCAGTCTTATCAGATGACCCTCAACTATTTTCACAGTTTCTGCACTTTTAAATTTTGATATGTTGTGACATGCAGATAATGATGCCCCAGAGCAGGTTTGTAAAGCAAGTGGGGTTTTTTTGTTTGTTATTTTGGGTTTTTTTCTAATTCTTCTCATCATTTCAAATGATGACAAATTTACTATTGCATTAATTTTGTATTTCAATATCATGAAAAGAGGCTATGTGAAAAGGTTTCAGCAACAATGTCTCTAAGATTAATTTGGAAAGATGCACAGTTCTTGTGCATCTAAAAATAGTGTTGCCAAGCAACTAGCTAAAATATAAGTATATCACTAGAAGAAACCAAAATACTTATACAGTCTAAAAACATATGCAGATTAATTTTGTCCTGTAAACTTGGGAGTCATTTCTGATGTTACATTTTTAGCATGTAATTTTCAACTAGTATTCATGATACAGGCCCTTCAAAGCTCGTAGTTTCTGCAATACTTGTCTTTCTGCTGTGAATATGATTTGAAGACATTAGGAAACTGTTTGAAACAATGCCAATTGTGTTTAATTATTCATTACACCACTGAGTCAGTATTAGTATTCTGCAAGACTCTGGAGTAATACTGAGCAGTGGTTGTGGTGATGTTTCCAGATCTAGTTTGTTCTTTGAAGCTTATGCCTTTGTACACCGACCATTTCCTGAGGGACAGGGTGATATTGGCAAGCCAGCAGAAATGGTAATTGTGTCGAAGCAGCACAGCAAATGATGAGGTACTCTAGTGGGAAACTAAAAGAAAGTTCAGGGTTTAATTACAGTCTGCAAATCCACAAACTGTGGAGGGGGAGAAGCCTAGACTATGTATTTGGCATTGATTTGTAAGTCATTATTAACTTTCCAGAAGACCTTCAATGTTACAAAAGATAAAGCTTTACATAACAAGCGCTGTGCCTTTCAGTTTTACAATATTACATACTCTAACTGCTATTAAAAAAAATCACCTAGCAAGTCAGAGGCCGCTATGCAAAATAGAAATATCTATTTTCACACCTGTTAAAGCAGCTCACGTAGGAGGAAAACAGACTTCTATTAAAACAGCCTTTAGCAGGGTTCCAATTGTTTTCGACTCTCTCTCTCCCTCCCGTTCCCCCCCCCCCCCCACACACACACACACAGTTATGGGAGTGTAATCCAACAACAGTTTGCAGTAATTAACAGAACAAAATTTCAAATAGTAAAATTCAATTTAAACTTCAATTCCAATCAAGCTGTATTCAGCCGGGTGGATGATTGACAGCCAGTATAACAAAATCCTTTCAGAGTATAAGGAAGGAAAACAATTATTACATGAAGTAGAAATAAAAATGAAATAACATAAGCATTTTTCAAGGGAATAAATGTAACTGATATGTAGTTGAACTCTCCATTAGCACCTAATAGTTTACAGTTACCTAACAGTTTACAGTTACTGTAGGGGGGTAATGTTTGAGTTTGGCCCCACTTGTTGACTTACAGAGTAACATTTGATCATGTTTGATTGCTACATTAAAAAAAACTTTTTTTAGCAAACAAACACAAAAGTGACTCCCGGTGGTCCTAGCAGGTTCTCAATATTGGCATCAAATCTGCTACCTGTTTGAAGTCCCAGACTGTGGGGCAGTCAAGGAAGAGGCATAGGGTTGCCCCAATGGAATTTCTGCCTCTTTCTCAGCAGCTCTAAAGGCCTCTGTGATTGACCATAAAACTGAATTAAGGAGTGCTGTCTAAAATATGACATGTGGCTGTTTCCTATGGACTGATATGTAGAGCCCCAATGATCACTGAGTTGCTCTTGAATCCTTTAGGGTTTGGAGGGCTTTCTGCCCTACTGCTGAAGAGTTTGTTACCCTCAAATGGGAGATCCTAAATTGCTGCCTGAACCTCCCTAGGGATTCCAGAGAACAGAAGCAATGGGTACCTCCTCATGGCTATGACAGTGGGTACTGTTCACGTCATGGTGTCAGATGATTCAGCACAGTCTGCGGAGAGGTCTGGAGGTATGGGCAGGCAGTTGACATTAAGCTATTAAGGACCTCACACCTCCTGGTGCTATTGGAGAGTTTATTAATGAATTGAGACCACTTATCACAATTAAAAAAAAACTGTATTTAGAGAGAAGGGCCTGATAATTTGCCACAGGAGGCTTGCAAAAAAATCATCATCTACCCTAAAAGGTCTGATTTTCGCTTGCTTTGTTTGCTCCTGTACTGTTGCCACTACAAGAAAGCCTGGTATAGTATCATTATGTTCTGGTGTGTAATACACGCCGGTGAAGAGTTATGTCACCTCTTACTCTGTAACCCTTAAGTGTCTTAAAGCTTTGCTTCTGTAGCTCTCTGCCAGGGATGCCCACAGTCAGCAACAAGTGTGCACTTATGTCTATTTACTGGGCAGCCCGGTCCAATGCTTTGGATCCAGAAGCCTGCCTGCAATATCATGGACTTCCACTGGTCTCCACCAGCCTTTGTTTAACAACTGGTAACACTCTCGCTAGCCCTTAATTTCCCCAAATAATGTGTTGTGAAATGTTAAGCCCTGTCCTGGAACAATCAGAGGAATGTGAAGGTTTGTTGCTCCTTTAAAGATTCAAAATCCAAGAATTTGTTAATCTAACTGGAATTACCAAACAGTTCAGTTCAAGCACAGCGCTGGATTGGTTTGAATTAAAAATAACACATTTACTTAATTCCAAAAAGAGAGAGGTTTTAAGTGAGTATAAGTATAAGGATTAAAGTCAGAATGGTTACAAGAGAAATAAAGATAAAATGCTTTTTAGTAACTAATACTTAACAAGCTGGACTTGGTTCAAAGTAAAACCCTCACCACATGTTTCTGTCAAGATGGGTGACCAAACTCCTGGCTCAGGATCTGTCTCCCAAAGTCAAAAGGCTTGTACCTTTGTCTTCTTAAGTGAAAGATGGATAGCTTGGTATTCTGTACCCCTTTCTTTTATAGTCCATTGAATCTTTGAAATTGATTCTTCTGGATACCTCCAGATAAAAGTCTATTTCCAGCTGTAAGGTATGCAGCATGGAGTCAGTCTTGGAGGAAGTGTCCTGCTGCTTCTTCTTATCCCATTCGGGCCATCTGCTAAAATGCAAAATCATTTCGTTCCTGTCCCCTCTGGTGCAGTTGATTGAACATTAAACATGTGATTGACAATCTCCTCCCCCACTGTGACAGTGGGAGGTTTGCCTCCCCAAACCTTGTTAGCTTGATGGGTCTGTTTAGGTGATATGTAAATACATTCACATTGTCTTTCAAAGCACTTTGGAAGTAACTCTCACGTGGGGAAACAACATTTGTTTGTTTTGTGCTGTTCTTAACATCACAAGGATGAGAACAATAGGGAGCTGATACCTCCAGTCTGCTCTTTTCGATGTATCTGAGATAGAAGTAGGTGTGAGCCAGATGGATCTAAAAGTGTCCAGTAGACAGGCATTAACTGGCATGGCTAGTCTCCCTGGTAAGGATTAGTTTAAAATATCCTAGATCTTGTGCTGTTTTTCCTGGACAACTTTTAGTGGAAGTCTAAGATTTCCCAACATAAGTTTTATCAAGTCTTGGAAAACCTTAAATTCATCCACTGAGGATGAATCTGGAGGATGGAGTGGACTGCACGCTCAGCAAGTTTGCAGATGACACTAAACTGGGAGGAGTGGTAGATACGCTGGAGGGTAGGGATAGGATACAGAGGGACCTAGACAAATTAGAGGATTGGGCCAAAAGAAATCTGATGTGTTTCAACAAGGACAAGTACAGAGTCCTGCACTTAGGACGGAAGAATCCCATGCACTGCTACAGACTAGGGACCGAATGGCTAGGCAGCAATTCTGCAGAAAAGGACCTAGGGGTTACAGTGGATGAGAAGCTGCATGTGAGTCGACATTGTGCCCTTGTTGCCAAGAAGGCTAAAGGCATTTTGGGCTGTATAAGTAGGGGCATTGCCAGTAGATCGAGGGACGTGATGATTGCCCTCTATTCGACATTGGTGAGGCCTCATCTGGAGTACAGTGTCCAGTTTTGGGCCCCACACTACAAGAAGGATGTAGAAAAATTGGAACGAGTCCAGCAGAGAGCAACAAAAATGATTAGGGGGCTGGAGCATATGACTATGAGGAGAGGCTGAGGGAACTGGAATTGTTTAGTCTGCAGAAGAGAAGAATGAGGGGGGATTTGATAGCTGCTTTCAACTACCTGAAAGGGAGTTCCAAAGAGGATGGATCTAGACTGTTCTCAGTGGTAGCAGATGATAGAACAGGGAGTAATGGTCTCAAGTTGCAGTGGGGGAGGTTTAGGCTGGATATTAGGAAAAACTTTTTCACTAGGAGGATGGTGAAGCACTGGAATGGGTTACCTAGGGAGGTCGTGGAATCTCCTTCCGTAGAGGTTTTTAAGGTCAGGCTTGACAAAGCCCTGGCTGGGATGATTTAGTTGGGGATTGGTCCTGCTTTGAGCAGGGGGTTGGACTAGATGACCTCCTGAGGTCCCTTCCAACCCTGATATTCTATGATTCTGTGTAAGTAGATTCACCACTTTTTCATGCGAGCATGAGGATAGTGCATCAGGGATTGGATGCGTTTCCTCTTGACACTGATGTTATTCTTCATTCTATCCGTGTTATCGCTCAAGTAGTTTGGGCTGGACCAGGTGTGACATTTGAGGTGGCTTGATCTGTCTTTTTGGACAGGACACCCTAACTTGGAGTAAGGTTATACACCCCTGGGAGTCCTGTAAGGCCAAGGCTTATGCGGGGGGGAGAGAATGTGAATGGGTACCAGGTCGGGTGGTCCCTTTGAGGTTTAGATCCCTTTCCATTACCCTTCATTGTCTCGTCTGTAAAATCCCTCCCTGATTCCCATTGAGCAACCCAGGAATGTTAGACGTGCAAGAGATTATTCTCTGCTGTGTTCAGCAGAAAAGGAAGAAACAAAGTATAACTTCTCTAAGAAATCGCCTCTCTAAGTCTTCCCAAGAGAGGAGACTCTGGTACCAGGCTCACTGATAAATCAATTGGAACTGTATAGTTTTACATACTGAGGTAGTAAATACCAAGGTAGCAGGTAATTCAGAGGTTGTTGTGGTGGGAGGAACTGCTACAATAATAGATGCACTTGGTGTGGACACCCCGGGTACCATGGCATTAGTGCAGAGGTTGTTGCTGAGGGCCACGCTGTCTGTGGATTTTGAAGGTGTCATATATGCTGCCTTATACGTTGATACCAGTGTACTCAGATGTGTTTTATCAGTCTTTTTAATCTTTGAGGTGTGAACGTAAGATAAGTCATGTTGACTTTTCTGTTTCTTGCTAGGTGTCAGGGATGGTGACCTGTTCCTAGGCTCATCTTTAGAATTGTGCTCCTTTCTTTCCCCTCTCATGTTAATGTTGATGTAGTCATGGATAAATGGGTTCTCTGAGATGAAGTGTCCTGGAAGCTCAGAGTGGTAGCATGGCTCCATGGGTCCAAGAAATATAGACTGACCTGACTGAGGCTTTGCTGAAGTTCTCTCTGAGTTTGAGGAGGCCTACATCAATTTCTCCAACAGGAAAAGTTTCAGTCTCACCTCCTGCTGCCTCTGGGTGCACTTTGAGAAAGAACAACATGCAGAACATCGTTTTGGGATGTGTTCCTTTCCAAGGTAGATCAGGTACTGAGGGACATGAGGGAAAGCTCTTAAACTTGGTGACTTAGTTTCTGCCATGATCCTAGTACCCTCTCCTGTCCCAAGGTATCAACAGAATATCTAGAAGGTAGTTCCTTGAATCAAAATGGGTTTTTCTTATCCTCTGAGAGTGTTTTTTGTTTGTTTGGTTTTTTGCTTGAAAGATCTTAGCGGTTCAATTTTTATTACTAATCAGTGAGACATAAGATAACCATGCTCAATCAGTTTTTAACTATATAGACAAATCAGCACAGACTGAGTGGCTGAGTGGGTTAATACTTTACCCAATCTGGGGATCAGGATTGCAGTTTATATCTTTGCAACTCTAAGGGTATGATCTCATTTGACCTCTATTTATACCCTATCAGTTTACATCAAATAGAAAAGACACCCATTATTACAGACCTTTCTTATCTTCTGTTATCTAGTTTGTGCCTCCTGTTTTTCAGATGCCCCAATTATTTATAGCAGGGGTTCCCAAACTGTGGGCCGTCCCAGGTGGTCCGCCATGGGCAGAGTTGGGTGAGCATAGAGGGCTAAATCATATATGTTGGTGGAGTAGCAGCTGGTGATGACCCCTGCCCAGGGCCAAAGAAGCACAGCGTCCCCATAGGGCAGCAGATGGCTAGTGGGAGAGGCCCATAGGGAGATGCTAACTCCCGGGCTGGTTGTATGTCCCAGGCCTGTGCCAGCTGCTCTGCCACCATGACAGGGAGCACAACACCGTCCCCCACCAGGTACCCCCTCCAGCTACAAATACCTTCTCCCAGTACAGTAACTCCTCACTTAGAGTCGTCCTGGTTAATGTTGTTTTGTTGTTACATTGCTAATCAATTAGGAAACATGCTCGTTTAAAGTTGTGCAATGCTCCCTTATAACATCGTTTGGCAGCCGCCTGCTTTGTCGACTGCTTGCAGGAAGAGCAGCTCATTGGAGCTAGCTGGTGGGGGCTTGGAACCATGGTGGACCGGCAGCCCCCCATCAGCTCCCCGCTCCCCTAAGTTCCCTGTGCAGCAGCTGCCCAGAAGGCTCAGTTGCTGGCAGTTCAGCTGTCCCTCCCCCCACTGCCATGTGCTGCTCCTGCCCTCTGCCTTGGAGCTGCTCCCAGGAGCCTCCTGCTTGCTGTGCGGGCGGGGAGAGAGGGGGGCTAATGTCAGCGTGTCCCCCTCCCCCCGCTCCTGCACCCCACTTACCCCAATCCATGTGGGGGACGATGACAGGACAGGGCTCAGGATGGAGGGAGCTTCCTGGGAGCAGCTGCTGTCTCAACTTGCTGATCTACTTAACAAGGCAGTTTACTTAGAGTGGGGTCAGAGTACTTAAAGGGGTAATGCACATCTCTCTCTCTCTCACACAGGGTGTGTGTCTCTGTTTCTATCTGCCATGCTGTCTCCCCTCCCTCCATTAGTGCTGCTTTGTAGAGTGTGAGGCTACATTAAGAACAATGGGTTGACCCTTGAGGGCTCAGCCAAAAGCTAGTTCATAATTTAGCAGCAAGGCATTCCCTGGGAAATATCCCACCCTCTTCCATCCTCTGACTTCACCACCTCAACCAAGCTTCACAATCATCATCACTGTGTACAGTAGTAAATTGCTTGTTTAAAATTTATACTTATAATATATATAATAGTATTTTGTCTGGTGAAAAAAAATTCCCTGGAACCTAATCCCCCCTATTTACATTAATTCTTATGGGGAAATTGGATTTGCTTAACATTGTTTCGCTTAAAGTTGTATTTTTCAGGAACTTAACTACAACGTTAAGTGAGGAGTTGCTATACACACACCCCTCCAACACCGCCAAATACCAATTCTGTGGGGCCCCTCTCCCTGATGGATATGTGTTAATAGAGGGCCAAAGTGCCTATTGCAGCTGCACAGGTGGGTCCCAGGGAAACAAGTTTGGAAACCCCTGCTTTTATAGCACCTTATCTAGTTAAAGACCTGTACCAACTATCCCAGTTATCCTAGCACACTGTTTATATTTGGCATCACTTCTGGAAGGTTCTGCATATGTAAACAGGGATTCCATAGAGTTCACCTGCTAATAAGTTTACACACTGAGGTTTCGAATATGTGAAAAGTACGCTGGGAGTCTAGTTCATAATTTGCATAAATGCAAAGAATACGAAGTCACCTAAGGTATATAATAGCTAAAAAGAGAAATTCGGCATGTTAGGCTATTAGATAGGCATTTAATTTAAATAATTACAGTGATAGTGGAGATGGACTTACACTCTTCTGCTGATTTTGGATAACTGCACATGGAAGTACTCACCATGCAGTTGAAAAATCATGGACAAAGAGAAGCATATTTTTAAATGTGGCCTCAAGGTTTAGCTGGTTGATCCCTCAGCACTGGAGTGCCATTTCCTCTGGCATCAATTCCATTGTCACACAGAGTATTTCTAGACTGGCATAATAGAAAGTGGCTGACACAGACATACAACATATCTTCTGCTAAATTGCACAATTGTAGATTGCCCAGCTGGCCAAGGCTATCTGAAGTTTTCCTGGAAAGTTCAGTGTTCCACAATGTAACTGTTTACAAGAGCCAGCTAACCCGGGAACTTCTCACTGCCTTCAATGGCTCATGGTTCAGGCCCGTATACTCCAAATTTTCCTATGAACCCGAACTTTTTTTGGGGCAAAACTGCTTTCAAGTAGGAAATTGATGATATATCATATCACAGGGGGAATCTGAAGCGCAAAGGGTAGTTTTTTGTGATGTATTCTAGAGCTGTGTATTATCCATATGGGTCTTTCTAGTGGTCTCTGGTATTGTAAGTGCTTAAACACTGAATCCTTAATATGAAATACATGCTGGTAGCACTGAATGTCCTTGCCTCCTTGATGCGGGCCAGAAGGCTGTGGGTCAAGTTGGTTATGCTAGGCAAGGCCTTTTTTAAAGGCACCAGTTGAGGATAAAACATTTCTAACAAAATCAAAAAGCTTAGCTAAAGAAAATATTTCCTGTCTGCTGAAAATTAGCCAGTGAGTAACAGAACTGCAAAGGGGCACTCTTTAAAAGGGTGAGAAAAACATTCAGGTCCCATTGAAGCCTACTGGAGTCTTGCCATTGACTTCAATGGGATCTGGATTTCACCCATAGAGTTTTCTCCACCATCTCCCTCCGTAGGAAGCTGGAGTCTGGACTCAGAAAGTTAGTCCTGTTTTCCTTATTATTTTTACTCCTTATTACTTTTCTTATTGAAAACTGAATGGAACGGAGAATGCTGAATGAACCCTCACATTAGGAGAAGATGCTGACTCGACTCCAACATCTGACATATAAGCAGCAAAATGAGATGATACTAAAGAGAATGTTCCTCCCAGGACATTCCCTAGACTGGGGAAGAGTTTTATAAATCTAATATGTGATTGTCATCAGTCTCACAATGGCTAACGAAGAGACAGTCAGACAGAGGATTGTTGTGATAACAATGTTCTGTACCTGAGTTTACAGGATATTATTGGATATGCTTTGTTGCTGATTGCTTAAACAATGTGACCTGTTCTTGTTTTCTTTGCAAAACAAATTGTTTATGAAAGTATTCCTATTTCCTACACCATTGAAGACATTTTCATTGATTCAGCCCCACTCCTGTAACTGACTTCACATAGGCA
Organism: Emys orbicularis; assembly: GCF_028017835.1. NCBI lineage: Eukaryota > Metazoa > Chordata > Testudines > Emydidae > Emys > Emys orbicularis. Next base: position 48,370,211 of record NC_088683.1, read on the forward strand.
CAACCCTGTGTTGGCATGGCATCTCGCTGAAGCCAAAATTTTCAAAGGTGGCCATTGATTTTGGATAACTTCAGCTGGAGATATGAGTGTTTGGTGTTTCTAAAATCACACTTGAGGTAAACATACCTGTAGTGTGGTGGGGTCATCCCTCCCCCTTTGGGTCAGAGGGAAGCCACACTGCCTCACTGTGTCACCGGAGTCACTGCCTAATATCAGGAGAATTAGCAAATCAGGTGCTAGCACCCAAACCCTCTTGGTGGGGCGGAGCACCAAACAGTCGGTGGGTTCAGGCCCTCAGGAAGGGCAGAGCAAATAAGCAGGCTATGGACTCTGTCCCCCAGGCAGGGCAGGGCTATCGAGCAGTCTATGAGCTTTGGCCCTCAGGCAGGGTAGGGCTAATGATCAGTCTATGGCCTCTGACTGTCAGGCAGGGCAGAGCTTGTAAGCAGTCTATAAGCTCAGGCCTCAGACAGGGCAGAGCGCCACACAGCCTGTCATCCTGTTAGCCTATGGTGGGGAGGCTGCCACCCCAGGGGTGGGGTTGGCAGCAGGGGGTAGGAGGACTGGGCCCACCCTACTCCACCAGGTCTCATCCCAGGGCCCTAACAGTGTCAGAGTGTTCCACCATTGGGTCAGTGGGGATCCACCCAAAACACAGCTGACCTGGATTCAGTCAACTACATAACCAGACTATAGTCTAGTGTCCCTGGGCCACTGCTTACTACTCCTTCATTTGGTACCTCGGCCCCAGGGGCGTCCTCTGTCTCCCCGGGGTTGACAGCCAGTGACAATTCCAGCTGCTCCTTTGTGGACTTGGTCTCCTCTGGGGCCAGGGTGTCACCTGGTTCAGCCTGCAGTGAGCAACATACGTCTGTCTCCTTCCCTGGCTCGGCTCCAACTGAGTTGAAGGCTCTGCCTTTTGTCTTTCCTGTCCTGCCTCTCAACTTCTGGTGTGGGGGCAAGCCCAACCTGACTCCACCCACCCAGGCACAGAGAGTGGTTCCTCCCCCTCTGGCTTGGAGGGAGGCCACACTGACTCACTACAACCCCAAAATGAAGACTTCCCAAAGCAAAGGCCACTTTTCAAAGGGTTGGCCTTTGTGGTTTTATTAAATTGTTGCTCTTGAAAATGGAGGTGTTTCTGGCCTGGCCTTGTTAGTCACAGGTGTAACAGACATTAATTTTTAAAGTGAAATTATTACTAGTTCTCCATCTATTGAAGATGATTTTAGCTGAGTTGCCTGGGTTTAAATGAGAACAGAATTTGCTCAGAATCTTTATTTTCTAAACCTTTAGCGGAGTTAACTAAAGAGTAGCATGAATTTATCGAACTGTAAACAAATAATCATTTATGAAAATGGAATCCAGGTATCTCTGTGATCCTATAGAATGATTCTTTGCTCTCTTAGGATATTTCCCTGGTCAGTTCATTCTAATTCCCAAAAAATCCTGAGACGAATGCATAATACCAGCATCAGGGTTTTGTGCAACCTATACTAGCTTCCCATTTACTCATCAATCTACTATAAATGTTGATACTGATCTACAAAGCCCTTAATAGAAAAGGCCTACATGAACCCAAAGACTATCTTTCCCTCTGGAACCCACCACCGCTGCGATGATCATCAAAAACACTACATTTAACAGAGTTGAGGTACAACTGCAAGGGAATCAGAAGTAGCGCTATCTCAACAGTGCTCTTGTGGAAGACTGGGAAGAGTCTAAACCTTGCCGTTTTCAGGTTGTGCTGTAAGATTCACCTCTTTGGCAAAGTATTCTCCCAAGTACTCAAAACACAATTAAAACCTGGCAGCCTGCCCATTCTGTGTTTTGTAGGATTAATTCTGGATTAAACCACAAAGGCATTTGGCTTTTGGAGAGAGCCAAATTCATTCTACAAAATGTGCATTGGCTGATCAATAGAAGCATCTGCTGGATCTGGGTTTGTTGCATATAACAAAAGGAGGAAAACACAAAGTGATCAGCACTGCACTCATTATTAAACATCTCTGCAGTCTATAGGAATAAAATTAGAGTGCTTCAAAGGAGAAGAAGACTAATAAAACAAAAATCCCCACAAATATTTCTCCTTAAAGTCTGATTATTTGCAGTTAAGAACCAGGTATTTCAACACTCAGTTTTCTAATTAAACAATAAGCCTCTTCAACAGGGGCTTTGATGTTGGCTAAGCACCATTTTCCATTATGAATGCTGGCCTGGGTAAACACTGATCCATTGCTTCCTCTCCAAAGCAATTCCAACAAAGATGTGCATTATTAATCCTGGTACATCTTTGTTTTGGTTACACATGGTCAAGTGGAATTAGAAGGGACAAGATGTCAAAACACAACAAGTATGCATTTCCCTCAGAAGATCATGTTTATAAATTTGATTGAAAAGCCATCATATAATTACATTTCAGAAACCCAAACTCCTTCCAGCTGCTAAGAAAAGCTTCCAATACTACCTCACGTTTCACACAATCTTCACAGTTAGCATGCCAGCAGTCTTGAGTTTACTTTTGGCCATTAAAATTAAACTAGGGGAGGAGCTGCTACTTTGGAGAAGAACATATCTGTGTATTTTGAGAGAGTGCCAGCGCTGGAAGGCCTTGGATGCTGGATGCATGTTGGGCTGATGTATCCCACATGACACGGTGCCAAAACTGAAAAAATAATTAGGTCCATAACTTGGATTGTACAGATCATTGACAGGGGGGTGGCTGATATTTAAATGGGTTTGCTGACTGCCATACAATGTAGCTCCATATGATAGGCATTTCCAGTTCCCATACTGGGGATGCACAGTTTACAGAAATGACTGTGTGCTAGGTTGTTACTTACCAATCTGCTCTGAATAAGTGGCAGGATGAACCAGGTATAGACCTGGGAGGGAACTGTGGCTTGTAACTGGCAATGGGAACATTTTCAAATTCAAGAATTTCATTCTGAGTTCATACAACTGCAAAGTTCAAAGCAGAGCTTAAGCCTTGGCTACACTTGCAGATGTACAGCGCTGTGAGTTAAACCTGACTTCGTACAGCTGAGTAGGGAAAGCACTGCAGTCTGTCCACACTGACAGCTGCCCAGCGCACTGCCGTGGCCACATTTGCAGCATTTGCTGCGCTATTGGGAGCAGTGCATTATGGGCAGCTATCCCACAGAGCACCTCTTCCCATTCTGGTGCCGTGGGTTGTGGGAAAGGGACATGGGTGTGGGGCATTCTGAGTCCTGTCCCAACGCCCCGTGATGCATCGCTTAGCATCCCAGAAATCCCTTTGTTTCCGTCCACCTTTGGCGCCATCTTTCAATGGTTTCTGTGCAGCGCGATCTTTGTGCGGGAAATGGAGCCCGAACTGCTGAGAAGTATGCTGACGAGTCTCGCCAGCACGTCACATTTGGCTGTCGAACTATTCCTTAAGATCCAAAGTGACAATGAGAGTGAGGAGTCCGACGATGCTATCAAGCCGCATAACGCGTACAACACGAAATTGCTTGTGGCATTCACGGACATGCTCAGCACCATGGAACGCCGCTTTTGGGCTCGGGAAACAAGCACCGAGTGGTGGGATCACATCGTCATGGAAGTCTGGGATGACGAGCAGTGGCTGCAGAACTTTCGGATGAGAAAAGCCACTTTCATGGGACTGTGTGAGGAGCTCGCCCCCACTGCGGCGCAGGTGGATGGCTTTGCACAAATGGGGTTCCCTAACTGTGGAGGGGCGATAGATGGGACGCACATTCCTATTCTGGCACCACCCCACCTAGGAGCCGAGTACGTTAATCGGAAGGGGTATTTCTCTATGGTTCTCCAGGCGCTTGTGGATCACCGTGGGCGTTTCATTGACATTAACACAGGCTGGCCCGGAAAGGTGCATGACGCATGCATCTTTCAGAACACTTGGCTGTTCAGGAAGATCAGGCTGGGACTTTTTTCCCAGAGCGGAAGATCACGGTAGGGGAAGTTGAAATGCCCATTGTGATCCTTGGAGATCCCGCTTACCCGTTAATGCCATGGCTTATGAAACCCTACAGAGGGAGCCTTGACAGCAGCAAGGAACGGTTCAACTACAGGCTGAGCCGGTGCCAAATGACCGTGGAGTGTGCCTTTGGCCGTTTAAAGGCCTGCTGGCAATCTCTGTATGGGAAGCTGGACTTGGCCGAAAACAGCATCCCCGCGGTTATATCCGCGTGCTGTGCCCTCCATAATGTTTGTGAAGGGAAGCGTGAAAGCTTCACTCAGGCATGGACCTCAGAGGTTCAACACCTGGAGGCTGAATTTGCACAGCCAGAAAGCAGGGCTATTACAGGGGCCCAGCCTGGGGCTGCAAGGATTAGGGATGCCTTGAGGGAGCAATTTGAGGCTGAAAACCAGCAGTGATATCTGGTGCCCTGCACGGGAGTGAAGTGCAGTAGTTCCAATCTTTAGGAATCAGTGTTTGCTAAGCACACAAGCAGACTTGCAGTGCCTGTTTATTTCCTGGGCTAAGGAGTCTTTTACTTTATGCAATAATAAAGAATGTTTTCAAAGCCAAAAAATCCATTTATTGAAAAGGAAAAAAAATTATTTATTGAAAAGAAACAAGGGGGTGGAGTGGGGAACGGTACAATCACAGATTCGCATATGTCCTGTCTGGTGTGCTGTGCAGTGAGTGCTGCACTTCAGGATAGCTATACTGCATGGTGATGGGGGTTGAGTGCAGAGGGTAAGGGTTGTGGTTTTCAGGGCTGGGTGGTGAAGATACTGGTGTTGGAGGCAGCTGGTGGCGTGAAGAACACGGAAGTTGGGGAAAGTGGGTTGGAGGTGACCGTGGGGCACAACGGAAAGAGTTTTGGGACAAGGGCTGTAGGGGGTGGTGGTGTTTGCGTTTGCGGTACTGCTCCTTCTGCATGGCTACGAGCTCCTGAATAGCATCTGTTTGGCGCTCCAGGATGCTTATGAGCTGATCCGTGCTTTGCTGCCGGTGCTCGGTGCTTTGCCGCCGGTGCGCTGCATTTTCCTGGCGAATCCTGCTTTCTCTCTCCCTCCAGTTCTGTGCCTTCTCATTCTCTTTAATAGATTGCTGCATTACTTCTTGCAGCATGTCTTCTTTGCTTTTTCACGGTCTCTTCCTGAGTCTTTGCAGTCTCTGAGCAGGCAATAAGAGGGACGGCTGAGGTCTCAAGGTTGATGCAGCTGTATAGGCAAAATGCAACATTTAACAGAGGCAGCATTGTTTATACCAGACAGAGTAATGATTTCCCCCGCACTTAAGGAGTAGAAAACACACAGGGTCCACACAATAGCATAATTTTCCCATCCGAAACAGAGCACACATATCCCACGGGAGCCTCAAAATGGTGAGTAAGGGGGACTGATTGTTTCAGGGCTGCACTGTCCTCTGGGTTTCTGTGCCTTGGGGAGAGCCAACAGCTTCAGTGGGCACCTACACTGAACACTGTCCCAACATTTTCCACAGGAGTTCATCCTGGACGATATCTCGCTGCTGAGGGTGACCTGGGAAGCAAGGGAGGGTCTTCTACTGCAATGCAGCTTCCGCCCTGGCCCATATGCAGCTTGCCTGTGTGCAGCAATGGTCCCCCCGCCCCTCGCGGCACAGTGGCGCGGACACGTTAGCCTGGCTGGGACAAGGACTATGGTGGCTCTCCCGATAAACCTGCGCAAGCGCATTGCACACGTTCTGGAGAGACATTCGAGGAGATTACCGAGGCCGATTACCACGATGTGATAAACCACATCAATGCACTATTCCGCATCTAGGCATGCATGCCTAACCCTCCTCTCCCAAAGAGCCTGAACCGAAAAAATTCCTTCCCAAAAAAAACCCTGCACTTCTGTTTGTCCTCCACCAAGTACCGGCCGCTGCAACTGGCCACCTTCCTCCTGGCTCGAGAAGAGCTCCTGGCTGCATGGCTCCAGGGATTCCGGGGTGTCTCCATCCGGCCCACCACCCTCACTCCCGTTTTCCTACTCCTCCCCCCCCACACCGGCTCTGAAGTGTCCATGGTGGTGCTCGGAGTGGAGGTGGGGTTAACCCCAAGTATCGCATCCAGCTCTTTGTAGAATCGTCAGGTCGCAGGGGGAGCACCCGAGCGGCCGTTTGCGTCGTGGGCTTTGCGGTAGGCACTCCGCAGCTCCTTCACTTTAATCCTGCACTGCAGGGCATTCCGGTCATGGTCCCTTTCGATCATGTCCTTTGATACCTTCCCGAAGGTATCATAATTCCTACGGCTGGAGCACAGCTGGGACTGGACAGCTTCCTCCCCCCAAACACTGATGAGGTCCAGCAACTCGCCATTGCTCCATGCTGGGGCTCGCTTGGCGCGTGGAGGCATGGTCACCTGGAAAGATTCTCTGATAGCACTCCACACCATGCCGGGCTGAGCAAACAGGAAGGGGATTTTTAAAATTCCCGGGGAATGTAAAGGGTGGGTCACATGGTTGATTACCTGAGGCCAGGGCAGTAGAGTTTGAACTGATGACCAGAGTGGCTAGAACAGGCATTGTGGGATACTGCCGAATACTTCTGTAGGCCAGTCACAGCGCATTGGGCGGCCACACTGGCGCCGCAGCGCTGCAGCGGCAGCGCAATACTCGCTATTCCTCTCGGGGACGTGGAGTACATGCAGCGCTGCAACCATGGAGATACAGCGCTGCAAATGCCTTGCCAGTGTGGACGGGGAGTGAGTTACAGCTCTGGGGGCGGCTTTACAGCGCTGTAACTCACAAGTGTAGCCAAGGCCTTAGGGAGGGGCAAACCATGCTCACACTGGGGAAAAAATGTACTAGAATTGAGTACTTCTGTGCTGAAAGTAAATAGAAGTTGCCCAAATCTGACAGTCCACTTTCCTAATTTAAAATAGGTAATTTATAATGAATGAAGTTTGGGATGTGTTCCTAGCTGATATTTTGTATGCATTTGCATAACTTTCACATAATTGACGGTGATGCTGTGCCCCGAGTTATTTTTATTCATTCATAGTTCATTTAATCTAGATTAATGTTCTAGTCTTAACCTAGTCGATGTGCCCCAAGTTATTTTATTCATTTATAAACTTCTCAAGAAGACAGCAGCATAATAGGTGATGATAGCCGTTTCCTGTATTTTTCTGCACTGCTCAGATGACTTTGGATGGTTATAATTTACACAAACCAGTCGACTCCCTGCTTTTTTTTTTAAAGATTCTGTCTTTCATCCTGTCATCTTCCTGCTCCTCTCTTTTGGCCCTGTATGGGTCAATAAGCCCTCAAAATAGCCAAGACAGCTAGGATGGAATTGTGGGGGGAAACAAGAAAGAGCATTAAGCCTTTTACAAAGAAATTAGTGCAGAGCCATTGTCCCTTGCCAACTTTTATCATCATCCAATGTCACTTCAGTCATTCTCTGTATCTCTCTTTTCCTTTCCTTGCTGTCATCTTCTATGTGTTGTAACTGTGACTTCTTAGGAAGCTTTTACATGAATAATGAATCAACCAATAGTGTTTTTTATATGCAGAACATATAATGCTCTCATACCCAGGCTTGTTACAGCTCCTATATTTTTTATTGTACATTGCACCCAGTCCACCAAATTTTTTATATAGTTTTCGGTGAGTAAACTAATAAAAATTAATTCCCCCATAAGAATTTGATCTTACAAACACACAGTACACAGAACTTCAAGTAACTTAATGAGAGCTCCTTGAACCAAGAGCTAGCAGAATTGGGCCCATTTGTTGTCAAGTGGATTTCTAGAAACTGTTATTTCATTCTGACCAGTTTAAACCCACTCAAAGTATAATCTTCCACAGACAAATTGCAAGAAGTCCATAGACACATACATATTTTTTTAAAAATAAGTCAAAAACTTCCCTATAGTGTAACTTCTAAGGCACATTAGGAAACATTTAGCGATCATTAAGGGAATCATTATTATTATTCTCCTGTTGCCTTTTCCTATTAGTTGCTTTGGCCTTAATTATCTGATTGGCTTTTTCATCTTTTGGTATATTGTATTTTTCCTCCAAAGTGCGCTAAGGTGACTCAATCTTCAAAACATCACAATCCACTCAATTCTTCAAAATCCTTATATTCACTCAAACCTTTCAGTTAACAAAAATATCTTGAGGTGAAAGAAATGTAGTGCTTCTTGTAAAACTCTTCCACTGAACTCCATTCAGCTCATTTTCTTCTCTTGTTACCTTTAGAAGCTGCCTTACAGTATATCTAAGGTCTAGCTGGAACAGTAGTCAATATGGTTCACAGAAAAAAATATTCCCTTTTCTCCTTCAAAGAGCATAAGAAGTTCCCTGTTGAAAAACTCTATTCCACAAATACTGGAGATGAAGTGATTGAACAGATAAAGTTCACCTAAAAACACACAGGGCACAATTTAAGCAAGGGAGAAACCCTAAGTTTCTTTATGGTCTATGTCTACACTACAAGCACTACAATAGCACAACTGCAGCACTGCAGCTATGCCGCTGTAGCAGAGACACTTACTACTGCGATGGAAGGCTTTTTTCAGCGCTGTAGTAGATCCATCCCCTTGAGAGGCAGTAGTTAGATCGATGGAAGAAGAATTATGTCTACAGTGGGATTAGGTTGACCTAACTATGGTACAAAGGGCATGAAATTTTTCACAGCCCAGAGTAATGTAGCTAGGTCGACCTAAGTTTTAGGTCTTTACCAGATCTTAATCTCCTAGTATTATTTCTACAAAGCTAGAATAGCCCTATTCTCACACCAAAGGCTTGATTCTCCAGTGCTTTGTACCTTATGTAGCATGCGAACAGATGCCAATGACTACGCAAAGTGAAAGGTGAGCCAATTCAGACCTTCTAATTCCAAATAGTCTGTTAACTCTCTGAGCTGAGAGCACCTTTAATTATTCTGGAAAACTATTCTCCACCGAGCTTCACATTCTGACCTCCAGTTATGCCTTCTCTTCAATAATTACATAAATCCTGCACTTTTAAGTACTGTACCTTTCATTTTAATTTTTTAAGCAGCAGTTACAATGTTATTCTTAGGACACCTTAGCATTTTTATCACTCTCAGGACAACACATCTGCCATACAGCAGCAGAGACCATGGAGACGGATGGACTGGCAACTTATTATATTTTTAATTTAGGCTTAATGTTGGGAGAACTGTATTGCCTGCCTCCAATTCTCTTATTACTTACTGCATCATTGAGAGAACACATATAAACAAAAATAAAACTATAATAGCCTTTAGCTTATATATATTAGGAGGAGTTGCCGTTCTGTTTCCATTCTGGATGACTAACTATTCTGTTCCTGTCCAGCCTCAGCTCCAATGGAATCCACCTTGAAACTAAAATTTTGGAGGGCATCCAATTACTAAATATTTGACCATCTTTTAACCACCATTAGCCTGTCCTGCTTGAGACTTAGCTCTATTAATGGATAGCTTTGTCACATTACCCCTGGAGAAAATAGTTAGTACTTAATAAAGCCAACTGACACTCTGCTTTGATCAGGATTACTTATGTGTGCTGAACTCACTCTAGATTCAAATCCTTGACAGCTTGGATCACATAGTGAGTATTAGATCAAATCAGAGACTACTGATGAAAACAAATTCTGTAAATGATCTGGTAAAGTTCCAAAATCAATTTGCTCTCACTAGGATGAAGCTTATGTCATAGTAAGCTGCTTGTAGCCCAAGACAATGATTAAGTGGTGTTAAAATTACTTAACCTGTTTGTTGTTGCATTTCCTAATGTTTAATGATTCATACATTAACACAAGATGCTAATTCTATACCATAATCCTGCATCTTTAATTGTCTGCTTCCTTGTCTGTGAAAGTTGATCTGTCATTCACTTCTGTCTGAACAAAAGATAGCTGAAGCCGAAACCTGAGCAGTTTAGCTTCGCAGGGCCCCCTGTGACGTGGGGCCCCAGGTAGTTGGCCTTCTTGCTACCTACCCTCTGATGTCGGCCCTGGCTTTTATACGGGGCGCTGGAACAATTTGTATAGTGGGGGTGCTGAGAGCCAAACTGTAAACCCTGTATATGATAGAAACCATTTCATGCCAGGGGGTGAGGCAGCACCCCAAGTTCCAGTACCTATGCTTTTATATGAAGAAAAACAGCTGTTGTAGCACAGGTGGGCCATAGAGTTTTTATAGCATGTTGGGGGGAACCTCTGAAAGAAAAAGGTTGAGAACCCCTGTTCTATACATCAAAACTTATCCCCCTTCTGGGGAATTAAAGAGGGTGAAAACGTATCTCCATCTTCCTCTTACTCTTGCTCTAGCCACATGGCACGGATCCTTAAAAGTACGTAGGCACCTAAATCCATCATATAGGAACCAATGACTTTTCAAAGATGCCGTTTAGCTGCTGTCCAAGCCCATAGGACCCTAAGTCCCCTAGGCACCTATATTTCCTCTGGTTGGCATTTGTAAATCCACCTAAGTGCTGATGCCATCCCACAGCTGACCAGCCATTCAGAGCACTAGCACAAGTTGAAGTCCCAGAAACCCTGAAGCAGAATTCTCAAACTAGGCAGGGGAACACCTGTCTCACAAGATGGACCTGATCCTGTAGGCATTCTCAGAGCACACCTAACACCTGTTACCTGCCAGACTCACATCAGGAGGGTTACCTGCCGGCTACTGTATCTGGTGGCAGGCCACTGGTAGGTGGAGGGGCAGCAGAATGCCTCCACAAAAGACAGCTGGGGCACCGGGAAATGTAGAACAAGTTTGAGAGAGATGTCAAGTGTGAGCAGAGGATGGTGCGGGAGAAAGAGAGAGAGAGAGCGCATCTGTTTCAGCTGCTGCAGCATGGGCTACCTAAGCAATTGACCTGGCTTAAATTCCTAACTCCAGAAGAGGGTTTGCAACTATGGATTTCGAGTGGAGGGAGGCACCTATCTTTGGCCCATCAGCTTAAGTCCCTATATCCCTCCCTCTGCTGGAACCGCTCCTCAGCATTTCATTCTTGGCTAGCTTAGGTGGCTCCCCACTCAGCTTCTTCTCTTCTTCAACGCTTAGCCGAACAGTCGGACGTAGTGATAATTCGCCATTTGGTCCGTTCCTGTGTGGCCGCAAGGGTTTGATGGCCTGAGAGTCCAACATCAAAACAGACTTGAAGAATCCATGTAATAGGGGGTCTGCCTCTGGACCACCTCCACACCTCGGGTTCATGGAGTTTTATCCCAGATGTTACAAGCCACCCAGAAAACGACATTCGCTGGAATGTTTTGTGGCATTCTTGCAACAGATGAAGTCATTCCACTTTATGCCCAATATATGACATTGGCATTTTATGTGGAAAGCCTCCAATTTTGCCCAGTCTGAGTGGTGTAGTGTCCATGTTTCACAGCCATACAATAGTACCTGGAGGATACAGCTCGGTTCTTGTGCTGAGATGCTGTTGATTCCATATTCATTGTGAATAACCCCTGGCAGATGCTGCAATGCCAATCTGATGGAGAACCTCCGTGTGAGAGTTGGAGGAACTGGTGAGTATAGAACCCAAATAGCAAAAGCTGCAGTCTGCTTCAACAGTTTCATTATTCAAAGCGATTGGAGTCACGGGTGAACCTGGTCCTAGATTTTGCAGCTTTGTCTTTGACCATGAAACGTGGTGGTCAATCTTATTGAACTCCTCCTCCATTTGCTGGAGTGCCTCGCGAAAACTGTTGGGGCTATGTACTAGAAGAACAACATCATTAGCGTAGCCAAGGTCTGAGCGAGAGATCACCAATCTTAATGCCTATGGACCTGACAGAAGGTTGTATTATGAAATCCATTGCCCAACAAAAGAGTGCAGGGGCTGTAGCCTGACCCAAAGTTGGGTATATATAATTGTAACTTTAGGAGTAACTGGTTCTTGTCCCAAGATCAGGCCCAGTAAGATTATTGTAAAATTATCATATAATTTGGGAACCCGGATGTGCACAGGTGCAACACTCATACCATAGGAACTCTTTATATATATATATATATATATATATATATATATATATATATATATATATATATATATATATATATGATTTATTAATAATTTAACAAAGTTATACACACACTTAAACTCAACAAGGCAGATTGGATGTCCAAATGTACTTTCTGTATTATCTCTAACTTACACCCTTATCTTTCTTAACCTACTCAACCATCATCTTTTTCATCACATTCACTGTTACCATACTCATCTTCCCTGGTGGCCATCATTCTGGCCCCTCCCAAGGTCTACATTTCTCCACCCTTCTACTGCCCCTGAGATGTTACTTTTATAGTAGGTTACGCTGACGTTGCCATGTCCAATGCATAGTCAACAGAAGTCCTTATTTGTATTTCCTCGCCTTAAGGTGTCCGTTTTCTATAAGTTAGTGTATATATGATGTTACCCTATTAGCATACACGTCAATTTGATGTCATGGCACCTTTGTGGTCGGACATTCTGTCCGGAACCTTCTGGATGCTGGTGTCAGCTATGTTCTGTGGGTGGCTGATGTCGGTATTCTGGACAAAATTCCCCCTCTTGCATGCTACTTTCAGTTCTCTGTAACTTATGAGTTACTTAAATTTATCTATACCAAAGGTTATAAGCATTAAGCCTCACACTATCTACTAAAGCCAAATATTACAGGATAAAAGCCCCTAGGTTCCTTGCATTACTACTAAATATAATAAAGCAAAACAACAAAGCAATAAATATAATACAGGTAAGCTGGCCCACTGAGCTACAGGGCCAAGACGCAGCCCTGTCTGACACCAAATACTGATTTAAAAGGTGCTGACATCCAATTCCCCAGACATACATGGGCAGTAGTTCCACTCAGCTGACCTTTTTATTTTATTGTTTTTAAAAATCCCTCCCTTGTGCACCTGTAGCTCCCCATAAATTGTGGAGGGAGCCTGGGTGCCTAGATCAGGACTGAAAATTCCACTGGGCAGCAGGCCACCTCAGGGTGAGGCATTGCAATGCTAAGCAGAGCAATGTATAAGTACCTTTCAGGATCTGGGCCAATGGTCATAAAAGACATGTAGGCCCATGTCCCTCAATGGACTCTGTAGGGGCCTAATTGAAGACAGTGAGTCTCTGTGTATGCTGAGCTCTTTCTAGTACATTCAGTCCTGTCTAATGACCATTCTTCTACTGGGCCTATTCTCAAAAAATCTGTGGCAGTATTCTCTGGGATTTCTTGCTTTGATTTTTCTTGGCTTGAAAATCTGATTAAATAAAATTTGAAGTTAGTCTTTGGCAGTGTGTGTGTCTTCCAGCGTGTATGCTGTCCCAATTCTGCGCAGATAGCTGACACAGCAGACCTCAGTTGAACTGCCCACAAGGACCACAAGACTTGATTTGTAGCAAAGGCACCTGGCCAGGTTTATTGTCCATAAAGTATGGTCTTATCTCCCCGGATCAATGTCTACAGTTACACTAGCACATGTATGCCCATAACCATGGACTCAGCTCAGCGAATGGCAGGACTTTCCATTCTCCCCTCAGCTGGCCAAAGAGACTCCCTCTGAGACCCCTCTTTATACACTGATACAAACAAGTTATGTATTGTCCCTCTGATGTAGTTAGTTATCGCCCTTTACCTTGTACATGTTGATTCGATCAAAACACCTCTATCCATCATACTGTCATCCTGACCTTATCTTTAGAAGGGGTCAACATGTTCCTGTTATCTTTAGGGAGTGTGTTTGTACCATACTTGGTATTGGGGTGTTTTGGTACTATCCTTCGGAAATGTGTTTGCGTGAGTGTCCTGTGCTTAGTACTTCTCAGGAATGTGAGAGTTTTTGTAATGCCAGCCCTGTTCTTGCCAGGTTCTGTGAACTTGCACACAGGCAGAGCCTGACTTCTGCTCACAGCCTGACTTTTGCTAACTGCTTTATATTAGCAGGGCCTGACTACTACTTTAGTTCAGGCCTTTTATACCAGGCCTCATGTTTCAGGTTCTCTCTTTTTACTACATTTGGTGTATTTAAAACTAGACTGGACAAAATTCTAGAAAATACACTATAATGAACAACCCTCCATTGGCAGAGAGTTGGTCTGGATGATCTAAACTCTAATTTCTAATTCTGAGATTTGTTTATTTTTTTGGCTTCTAGTAGGGGTTGATGCTTACACCTTGGACTTTTTAAAACTTCTTTGCAACATGTGTGTTTTAAACACTCTTATGTTTCCTAAGTTGTTTGCAATGTTGTTGTAGCTGTGTTGGTCCCAATATGAAAGCAACAAGATAGGTGAGATAGAAGGGACAAGCTTTTGAGCTTCTCAGAGCTCTTCCTCAGGTTTGGAGAAGGTAATCAGCATGCCCAAGCGAAATACAAGGGTAGGACAGATAGTTAAGCATAAGGGGTTCACACTTGCTGTAGGAGACCACTTAATCTGAAGTGGGCAATTAAGGGTTCGCAGGCAGTAGGGTACATTACAAATTGTTGTACTGAGCCATAACACCAGTGTCTGGGTTAAATACATGCTTCTTAGTGTCCAGCAGATGTTATGAATTTAAGTCCCCATGCTAGTTTTTGAAGTAGTCCAGGTTTCTTCTGAGGATGAGGACTGAGAGGTCAGATAGCATGTGATTGCTTTGTGAAGAGTGTTCACCCACAGGCGATAGAGTATTTTTGTCTGTTATTTTTCTTGTGTGATTTTCATTACTAATTGAACTGTCCCATTTTTGCTGCCACATTACTGACATAACCAGGGATGAATTTGGCTCAAAAACTTTGGTCTGAGTTGCACTAACATTTAAATCACACCAATGATGAACTTGGCCCTCCAAGGGATGTAGGTAACAAAATCTTCAATGTGAGGGGAAAAGGATGGTGTCATATGAGGGAGAATATCTGGTAACCTGGGAGTGATATTCTCGCAGTAGGAGGAATTAAAATAATTATCATAACAAAGAGGCATACTATATTGCTGCATTGAACATTATAGAGTTGTAATAATTCCCCCTTTATGTTTCAAATATCCAAATAATGACACATCTTTATTCCAACTACTGCAAAATGTTGTATAACAATATCAACTTAAATTCCAAGCAGGACTTTGCAAAACCTCCTCCCTTGAAAGATTAAATAATTAGAACTGTATTATTCACAAAAATAGAACCATTGACAGTTGTAAGTATAATTTATTATCTCATCCAAAACATTTCACATACAGCATGAGATAGCTAACTTAGAAAAAGACCTGTAAAAACTGCCATGTTAGGGAAGCATTAACTACTTTATGGTCTAGGTAAATAAGGACTCTTAGGACTAATTTTGTTCTCTTCCTCCCTTCAGGAGTTCCCAAATGTGAATTTTTGAATGCTAAGAAGGGGACAAAGTCGATTGCTTCACCTGACTATTTAAACAACTAATTCTTTTTCAAAATGGCTGTTGCTTTTACAGTGCAGAGCTCAGGCTTGTTTGAAACAGCCCTGGCTCAATGCTCGTTTAGCAAACCTTTTGGCCCACGGGATTTAAATGTTGGGTTTGTAACTCGAAGCAAGTTTTGCACAGCTCTAATTACAACATAGTCAAATTTTAACTGAAATTATTATTTGTATTACTGTAGCATCTAGGAGCCCTAGTCATGGTCCAATTCAGATGTGAAAGTGAGAGGTGTACAAGAGATCATTAGGGAGGTATACTGGTTTGTTTTATGGATCTTTTTAAAATTTTGTTTTCGACATCTGAGCAGATGTGTTAGTACCGCAATGGCTGGGCAAAAATAAAAAAATATTTCATTTAATTCCTGGTTTGGCCTATAAAAATGCTAGGTCCTTGTGAGCAGCAATGATGTACAGAAAAACCCAAGCTTCACTGGAGATACACATAATGGTTTCATGCAGGGCTTCCTGGGGGGGGGGGGGGGCAAGTGGGGCAATTTGCCCCAGGCCCCGCAGGGGCCCCCACGAGAATGTCGGAGATTCCCCCCCGCCTCCGCCTTCCCCCATCCCCCGGCGCCTCAGCGCGCTGCGTCCAGGAGCGGCCCTGGACAGCGCTGCAGCCACAAGGCCTGAGCTCCTCCCGCTCAGAGCCGCGTGGTAAGGGGGCAGGGCTCCGAGCTCCGGGCCAAGCGGCGGGAGCTCAGGTCCCGCTGGAGCCACGCCACTGCAGCGCTGTCCAGGGCCGCTCCTGGACGTGGCACACTGAGGCTCCGGGGGAGGGGGGAGTAAGCAGCATGGTAAGCCCCTCTGAGCCGGACACCCCCCTGACCCCACTCTCCCCACAGCCCTGACCCCTAGCTCCGAGCCCATCCCCTCTGAGCCGGGCACCCTCGAGCCCATTCCCCACAGCCCTGACCCCCAGCCCCTCTGACCCTATCCCCCCACAGCACTGACCCCCAGCTCTGAGCCCAGCCCCTGTGAGCTGGGCACCCCCCAACCCAGAGCCCAGCTCCCCACCCAGCCCTGGGCAACAGCAGCGCCACCCCCAGGCAGCGACAGCCCATTGGCACCAACCATCACCCAGCGACAGCCCATTATGTAATTGCATTTAATGTTTTTAAATAATGTATTTTGTGTATTTTCAAATTACTAGAAATTATTTTTTGAATGTATTTCACTGGTTATTTTTTACATTTCCAAATACATGTTACTATAGTATTGCAACTTTTTTTATGGAAGGGGCCCCCGAAATTGCTTTGCCCCAGGCCCCCTGAATCCTCTGGGCGGCCCTTGTTTCATGATGGTGCATATTGTTTGTCAAGGGTTCAAAACTGCACATGAGAATTCCTTAAATCAAGATATCGGTCATGGAAGAAAGTTAAATCCTATATTAGGAAATGTGTTTATGTACAGACAAATGTATGTTTTGCTGTACCTTCTGAGAGAGAAGAAACTGATATATAGCAAACACAATATTTTTGTCTCTCTAAATGTGGCTGAGTGATAGGAAAGTGCTAGAGAGAGAGAGAGAGAGAGAGAGAGAGTTTGTTTCATGAAGTGTTCTGACCTGCACTGTATACAGTTATGGCCACTGAATTCGAGTCCACGATCCAGAAAATGTTAACATCTATTATTGGACAAAATCGGGAATACTGAATAGTAGAATCTAAATGCATCACAGAGAGTGCCTCTTTCTATTTTGTGCTGTGTTACTGTGAGTTTTATCTCTCAACTTGCTCATGTCTAATTAGAACACCTTGATTCTTATGTATGAAAGAATTTAAACAACTCCCTATTGAAAGCAATTGGAGCTTCTGCATTGACTTCCATGAAAGAGGGGGGTGAGCTGGGGGAAGAGAGAGAGCCTGTTTCAGCTGCTGCAGCATGGGCTACTAAGCAACTGACTTGGCTTAAGTGCCTAACTCCAGGAGAGGGTTTGCAACTATGGATTTCGAGTGGAGGGAGGCACCTATCTCTGGCCCATCAGCATAAGTCCCTAAACCTCTCCTCTGCTGGACTCTCTTTTCAGCATTTCATTCCTGGCTAGTTTAGTTGGCTCCCCACTCAGCTGGCCTATTTTTTTTTAGCATCCAAGTTTTCAGCTAGATTCCAAACTGTCATGGACCATTCCATGAACTTATGGTGGACATTCTGGACAGGGTCAATAAGCAGGTGCAATAGGAGAGGGAGAAGAATTCATGACAAGTGCAAAAGGCACAGGCAGGCTGTAAAGTGTGAGGATAGAATTGCAGCACACAAGGAGAGACTTGCAGGGCAGTTTCTGGAGCAGGAATGTCAGTTGAGGGAGGAAGAGAGAGAGCGGCAGAAACACCTGTTTGATATGCTGCTTTCACTTATGGCTGCAAGAATACAGGCTCCTGCTGCAACTGAACCACATCCTGAGTGCCGTTCAGAGTACCATGTGCTGCAGACCACATGATAAGGGACAACTGGGAAATTGTATCCAAACAAAATTTCACAATACATCTGACTGCATCAATCCATAATAAAAATCAACAGTTCTTACCACACAGCGCACCATCCCCACCCATTTCATAAGCGGTCACCTGATCCATAATTAAAATGCATGACAATCAATTCCCACCCCATTTCATTGCAGTACCTCATTTACAGCTAACATTATGAATGTGTTTAAAAAGCAAACTCACTATTCTCCCTTTCCATTGGCCCATACATGTCCATAATGTGGGAATACAGAGAAACCCTGATGGCTGTTGCCTGGGTGCATCCTGCTCTAGCTGTGACAGGAACACTTTCTGGTTGAGTGTACCACTTCAGTAATCCATTACTGTCATAGGTCCATTTAGGGGGAAATGGCTCACCTTTGGCTTCAAGAAGATTGTGAAGAGAACAGCACCAATGATACTGGAATCCAAACAGGTCTGTAGACAGCACCAGCCAAATGCACATTCAGCTACCATTCTACATATACTGAGAGTGTAATTAAACCTTCTTTTGCCAGGCCCTCTGAAAGCAGGATATGGTTTCATAAGTCAAGACAAAAGGGGGCATATGGGGTCCCTTAAATTGAATTGTTGTTCCCACTATAATTCTATGGCAATGTCATTTGTTGGGAATTGTGTCCTTGCCTGTCCATGAAGATAGACTCCCACTCAGGGGAAAACCCTGAACTTTTCCAGTTCAGCCCATGTTGGCATCCATAGATTGTCCTCCGTGATCCACAAGACCCTGCATAACAATGGAGTAGTGCCCTTTGTGGTTTATGTAATTATGTGCTCTTTGAGTTGGGCAAACTATGGGCATGTGAGTCCCATCAGTGGCCCCTGACACAGTTTGGAAACCTCATTCTCTCAAAACGAGCAATTACTTCGGGTTCTTATGTCCACCACCTTTGGGTAAACCACATGCCTGATTGCATCAAAGACCTCCACCACCACTTTACCCACACTTGACTTTCCAACACCAAACTAGTTAGCAATTGACTTGTAGCAGTCTGGGGTAACTTCCAGATGGTTATAGAAATCAGCTTCTGTAGCAGTATGGCCACCCTCATGAGTGTGTTGTGATGCTGGAGGATCTGGTCAAGCTGTTCACAAAGTTCTCTTCATGTGAAAGTTCTGGACACAATGCTTCTTCCATGTTGCTGGCTCCGGTTGCTGGAAACGTGCAGATCCAAAAGATGTTTGGCAGGATATGTTGGGTGGACTGCTACAATTTCCTGTAACTTGTGGGGAAGACAGTCAAGTTTTCCCACAATGCACCACGAACAAATGACTAGAGTGTCTACTGCTGGGAAAGGCATAGGAAACCTGGGATATGAAGTTTTGACTCAGGTCTGCAAAATGTAGTGTAGATGCTGGAGTGCAGGTGTAAGACCCAGGTTTGGAAATTCTAAACCAAGGGTCAATATACAGTGTGGATACCCAAGCCCGGGCTTGCAAACAAAGGGTCTGTGGACTCAAGTTCCACTAACCCTGGACTTACATTGCAGTGTACAAATACCCAATAAGACCAGAATTTCATCTAAGAATTCAGAGGTCTGTTTTAAAGGCCTAACCAATTTGATGATCCCTCTTATTCCAAGTCCTCTCCCCCAAGTATTCAATTATCTTTGGTTGACAGCAAGCTAGTTATATCTATAGTTGCTGTTAATGCTCTCGATAGGTTAACAATACAGATACTTATTTCAATAAATGCATTAATTTCATAATCTCAGGTAACAACATATAGAAAAATTTATTCATTAATGACAGATAAAGGGATAAACATAGCAAAGTAATAATCATTCCAGTTTACTTATATTTCATATAAAAGCAACTTACTATACCTCATGGAATATACACAACATTAGATATGACTCCATAAGAACAGCCATACTGGGTCGACCAATGGTCCATCTAGCTCAGTATCCTGTCTTCCACCAATGGCCAATGCCAGGTGCTTCAGAGAGAATGAACAGAACAGGCAATCATTGAGTGATTCATCCCCTGTTGTCCACTCTTAGCTTCTGGCAAACAGAGGTGATGGACACTCAGAGCATGGTATTCCATCCCTATCCATCCTAGCTAATGGCCATTGATGGACCTAGCCTCCATGAATTTATCTAGTTCTTTTTTTAACCTTGTTATAGTTTTGGCCTTTACAACATCCCCTGGCAATGAGTTCCACAAGTTGACTCTGTTTTGTGTGAAGCAGTACTTCCTTTTGTTTGTTTTAAACCTGCTGCCTATTAATTTCATTGAGTGATGCCTAGTTCTTGTATTATGTGTAGGGCCCTACCAAATTCACGGTCCATTTTGGTCAATTTCATGGCCATAGGACTTTTAAAATAGTAAATTTCATGATTTCAGATATTTTAAATCTGAAATGTTACAGTAATTGTAACTGTAGGGGTAACTGACCCAAAAAGGAATTTTGGGGGATGGCAAGGTTATTGTATGGAGGCACATACTGCAACCCTTACTTCTGTGCTTCTGCTGGCATCGGCACTGCTGTCAGAGCTGGGAGCTGCTGGCCGGGAGCCCAGGTCTGAAGGCAGAGCCGCCACCAGCAGCAGTGCAGAAGTAAGGATGGCTTGGCATGGTATTGCTTCCCTTACTTCTGTGCTGCTGCCTGCAGAGCTGGGCCCCTGGTCAGCAGCCACCACTCTCTGGCTGCCCACCTCTGAAAGCAGCAGTGCAGAAGTAAGGGTGGCATGATATTGCCACCCTTACTTCTGCGCTGTTGGTGGCATGGCACTGCCTTCAGAGCTGGGCACCTGGCCAACAGCCACTGCTCTCTGGCTGCCCAGCTCTGAAGGCAGTGCAGAAGTAAGGGTGGCAATACTGTGACTCCCCTCCCCCATAAAATAACCCCGCAACTCCCTTTTGGGTCAGGATTTGAGAAACACTGGTCTCCCCCCTGAAATCTGTATAGCATAGGTTAAAAACACACAAAAGACCAGATTTCAGGGGGGGAAGACCAGATTTCACGGTCCATGACGCGTTTTTCATGTCCGTGAATTTGGTAGGGCCCTAGTTATACGAAGGAATAAATAACATTTCCTTATTCACTTTCTCCACCCCAGTCAAAAGTTTATAGACCTTTATCATATCCCCTCTTACTTGTCTCTTTTCCAAGCTGAAAAGTCCCAGTCTTTTTAATCTCTCTTCGTATGGAAGCTGTTCCATACCCCTAATCATTTTTGTTGCCTTTTCCTGTACCTTTTCCAATTCTAATATACCTCTTTTGAGATGGGGCAACCAGATCTGCATGCAGTATTCAAGATATGGGTGTACCATGGATTTATATAGAGGCATGATGATATTTTCTGTCTTATTATTTATCCCTTTCCTAATGGTTCCTAACATTCTTTTAGTTTTTTTGACTGCCACTGTACATTGAGTGGATGTTTTCAGAGAACTATCCACAGTGACTCCAAGATCTCTTTCTTGAGTGGTAACAGCTAATTTAGACCCCATCATTTTGTATGTTTAGTTGGGATTATGTTTTCCAATGTGCATTACTATCCACGGTCATAACAACTGTTTAAAATATTTCAAATATTTGTTATCAGAATATATTATATTCTAAAAAGAAACTATCACAATTGAGTAAATATCCAAAAGGGGTTCAGGGACCACCAAGTTTTGTCTTTTTTTAAACTTTAACATATGACTTATGAATTTTTTAAATCATTTTACTTAATTAAGGCTTACTTAAAGCTAAAAGACATTTTTTCTGTCCCATCAAGTCTTCATTATTGGTGCATCTGAACCTATTTTGTTTGGTCTGAGGCAAGACTGGTAAGTTTAAAGTATGTGATAAGGTTATCGCTTATCATGAAATCCAGGATTTTGTATTTTCATCTTTATGCAAAGAACTTCCCTTAAGACATTTTACTAGCTTTTCATTTGAGTCAACAGTCGTCTTGCTTGTATCCTCGGAGACCAGAAATCATCTTATTTTTCTTATTGTAAAACAATAAATGGTGTAATCAACAGCATTTGGCATGTATTAATATTAAACACCATATATGCATAGTCTTTCTGAAATAGCTTGAGAATAAAACATAGATGATGCATATTAATTAAAAAGGATTTTATAGTTCTGTTAAAATAAATGAAATGCTAATACAAAGTGATAGAGGTAAAAATAAAGAATCCCAAGAAAAACCCTTTAAAATGAATTAAACCAACATATTGTGGAAAACTGGTAAAGAGACCAATGTAGCAAACTCATTGCAATACTGTTGTACATATTTGAGATTCCCCCAATCTATGCCTGTGAAAAGTTGCTGCAGGCTTCAGTGTCCTAATGGATTAGGCTAATACCACATGGCCCCATTCTATAAGGTGCTGAGCACCGCTTGGAAGGTAGTAAGTGCTTTCAATTCTCAGTGAAGTCTGACACCAACACCTTGTAGGGTCAGGCCCACAGTGCTTAAGACTCTTGAGTAGGGAACTTTGACCATTGTTACCACATTACTTACCTGCAGGAGTCCACTTTCGTAATTGCTCAGAAGATACAACACTTTTTGTGAGCTATTGAATAGCTCAGACACTCATTTCAGGAGGCGATATTACCACCTTCAGTACAGCCTTATTCTCACACTGAGTAGGACTTACTCATTCTTGTGGCTCTTCTCTGAACCCTCTCCAATTTAATCAACATTTCTTCTTGAATTGTGGGACCAGAAGTAGCAAATTAAAGTTGTTGGTCATATCTTCAAATATTGAACAAGTTGCAGTTGACTGTGAAAATGAAAATAAATATTGACAAAATTGTTCTTGCAGTTTTGACACATTTACCCTAGTTCTACATCCCATGCTCATGTAGACTAGGATCGTCTGACTTCTTCTTGAAGTCAATGGAATTGTTGCGTGAGTAACTACTAGAGAATCATTTATCATACTATTTTCAGAAATATAAACTTTGCTATGACTTGAAGAATTTGTTACTACTTGCTTCTCCATTGCTTAAGTAGACACTGTAAGCCCTTTATGGAAAATTAAATAGTTACTACTTTCATCTAGTTTGCTTGAAAAGACTCTAAAGGAAATAAATCAGCTTAAAAGAGCAAACTTCTATTAGCACAATTTTGTTTTTCCTGAAGGACAATGCAGTTACTGTGGACAGTGGTAACCGGAGTGCAGTTTTGCTACCATCTATTTACCGCCTTCTCCTCTTGCTGGTGTTCTTGAGCAATCTCCTTTTGTCCTTCCCCCTTATATGTGTTTGCACTGAAGCCAGTCAGAAGGTGTACTTGGCAGATGCAGGATTATATGTTGAGGCCTGAAATGCCTTTTGTTGAGCAATGGTCTGTGTCTAGCTACTTGGAATACCTAATTTCCATCACTTATCCAACATTTTGTTTGGTTAGAAGGGAAGCTAAATTACTTACGTGCAATGTGGGGTATGCCTGCTAATTATTGCCATTGCTATTGGGAAACCCATTTTCCACTGACATCTTTTAGTTTGTTTGTTTATGAGGATATTTGTTTCTTTGTCTATTTTGCACATAAAAGACTGTCACCGGTTCCTAATGGGATCCATATGTAAGTCCATCAAACAGTTGGGTCCCCATGGCTATATATGATAAAAACACACAGTGGCCAAAGAGCCATTCAGAGAGCATTAATCAAAAACCAGGATAATTTAGAGCTTCTTTGTCACATAAAGACAGTGAATTTTTATTGGCTGCCATTCAGCTAATAACACGATTATATTACTCTTGATAGAAATTGCCCATCCATCTGGCCCTATGCATCTTTGCTCCCTCATAAGTACTCTGATTAGAATTTTGCTTTGCTCACAATAACAGGGAAGAAAGTCTGCGGTATTCTCTCTTCGTTTAAATTTAGCTTGATATCATTAAAATATTTTAACAAAGTACAGTAATTGTTTGAAATTTGGTTGCCATTGGCCCTAACTTCCAGTAAGCAGGCATTAGAGACTAGCAAAGTCAACTTTTCATTTTATCATTTGTATATTTTGCTAGCAAGATTCATTCCTTCTGTACCCCAAGGTCACTATTAACCACCACAGATTGGCTTACAGTAACAATTTAGTAAGAGTAAGTCTTGTGCTCCCAAAACAAAACTGATCACATCTGCCAGACTACACTGAACCACATAGTGTGTTCTATAGCTCTGAATTAAGGGCTCTCAAGTGGTAACACCAAAGGAAATATTTTTAGGTTGTCTGTTTGTGTGTTCTCTCTTTTAATCACCATATGCAAGCACAAGAATAGAAGGAGAGTGACATTTTCTTAAGGCCAGATACAGTTTTCATTAATCTTCAGTGGCAAAACTTCCATTAACATCAAAAGGACTAGGTTCAAGCCCCTAGATAGCCAGCTGTGGATTACAAAATGATTTAAATGACCCTTCTGATGTGATTAATAAGATAGCACAGGCTTCAGCTGCAAAATGGAATCCTACAAAACAAGCAATATTCTAAAATTTCTTCTATTTAACGTCCTGTATATATTCAGGTAAGCAGGAACTAATTTGATTGTTTTTAGAAACATAGTAGAAATGGTAAAAGTCTTTTTCACCAATGAAATCAGCATTGCTTCAGATCAACTACACTGGCACAGCAATGTGCCATGTCAGGTTATTTTGCATTTCCATTCCTTTGCTGGCCAAATCTTTTTGCAGTTATTGAGTGGGCTGATATGTGCAGCCCAGCTACATCTGGTATGCCTCATGGCCTGGCAGTTTGCCTCAGCTTTCAAAATGCCCTCTGTTGCCTATTTTCATCTATCTCATTTGGCACAAATGTATGCCACCTCGGTGTGGTGTGTACAGCTCTAGAGAAAGGGGACCTTGAGTTGAATGAATTACCCCAAATAAGATTATTTTATGTTAAGGAAACTTTAGGAGCTGTTCTTAGCCCTCTTCAAAAATTAATGCAAAGCACCATTGAGTTAGTGATACAGGATAAAACTTTAAACATATAAAGAAACCCTGATGAATAATACAGGTAAAATGAAACACAGTATGTCAGTATTGTAACATTTAAGGCCCTGATTCAGTCCCTATTCCGATACCATTTGTCCGGATATCCTATTCCAGATATCTATTCCGGATACCATTTGTCATGTTTATGAGGCTAGCTATGTTCCCTTTCTGGTCTCTGAGTATATTGCCTCAGGTGATAGGCCTCTTGTCCTTAATAATGTGGAGTGGCATCTTGCACATGTCTACACTTACCCCCAGAGCGATCAATCCAGCGGCGGTCGATTTATCGCGTCTACGCGATAAATCGACCACCGAGTGTTCTCCCATCAACTCCAGTACTCCACTGGAGCAAGAAGTATAGGCGGAATCGACGGGGGAGCTATTTTTGTAGCTGAAGTTGCGTAATTTAGACCGATTTAGCTTGCCCCCCCCCAGTGTAGACCAGGCCTTAGATTAGGATTTGGATGCAACACCCTATTATGCCAACCAGGGGTTCAGGCACTTGCTTGATCTTCCCTTTGGGCACCTGTGACAAGTGATATAGTGACCAACAGTCTAGTTAAATCCAAGTATGTTTATTAGCAAATGGGACAAAACATTAGTGAAAATGAATTCAAACAACAAATAGCCTACATGTGTATTTAGTCTCATCTAATCTTGTGCTTCACAATAAGCTAAATTAAACAGGCTTCCCTCTTGAGTTACAGGAGTAGAATGGATCTAGCTTACATTCCAGGAAGCCACAAAGCTCCAGATACCCAGCTTCATCCCAATTTGTCTTCCAGTTATTTATTTTCCAGTCTGTTTTTTTTTCCCTTTCAAAGAAACTAGCTTTTCTCAAAAAACAAAAACCTACCACCATGCCTCCGTCCCCCAAATTCCATAGTGATCAGTGGTTTGTGTTACAGGGCCCACGTGTGATGTCTTCCTTTTGCCTCAGATTGGTCGAGTGGGAAAAAACAACCAGGTCATCTAAGAGAATGCCCCCTTGGTGGTAGCTCCATTATTTCAGTTAGACCCATTCAACCTTAATGGTTTGTAATCATTGGTCCAGCAACTGTGGAGGAGTATATTGAAGCTATCTGCTCCCCCAACATTCCAACACACACCACGTCAGAAATCCTATCTATAAACCACATTTTTGGGATACAGATCAACTTTACCACCAAACATCCTCACATTTGTCACAGCATTTAAGCATGTGCTTAAGTCCCATTGAAATCAAGCAGACTTAAGGACATGCTTTAAAGTTCTGTCCTTAATAATGGTGAATTTAAACATGTGCGTACAGGTATTCCTGAACCAGAGCATAGGAAATCCTCTGTCAGTCTTTAATAGGGATAATGTTCTATAGCTTGTTTCTGGAACAGTTTTAAACTAGCTTTTGATTGACAACTGATCAGGCAAACAAATATCCAAAATATATTCTGGAATAAAGTAAAGACATACAATACAGATGAATTACTTTCAAATTATAAAAATAATAGAGAGCAACATCATGGCAAATTTACAGTGAAATATAGTACAAGGCAGCTATCCTCCAAACGCTTAGGCACATACTTCACCATAAACACATGCAAAGCTACAGTAATTTCAGTGGGCCTACTCATGTGCTGAAATGTATGTATAAAGTGTTTGTAGTACTGGGGCCTAGGTCAGTAAGGCCCTTATTCAATAAAAAACGTACCCAATTGCTTAACTCCCATTGAAGTTATGGCAATGCCAGGTGCTGTGACATTACCCAGATGTACCCTTAAGTTATTATTAATTAGAAATATTTAATTAATTAATATTTATACTTTTACTTCCAGTGGGAATTTATTAGTTTGTTTCAGCTAATTTGCTTTGTACTTGTTCTTTTTTTAATCCTTCAGAATAAATGTAGGTCCTTATGTTCCTATTAATAATCAAGCATGCTACTGATCCATTATTAACATCAGTTGCAACATGCTTAACTTAGGCATAGCTGTGTACCCAGACCTCAGTTCTTTTTCAAAATAACTGTTTACTCTTTTTAAGAAATGTGTACTACTTAAAATTCTTACATTTTAAAAAAAGGAAAGAACGGGAAATAAAAAAGATGTTTCACAGAGAAACTAAAAATACACATTTTGATTTTCTGTAATACTTAATTACATATTGAGAGTGGGCCAAACTTATCTCTGGTGTAACATCACTGGTATGAATTTAGTTATGGCAGGAATGACTTTGGCCTAATCGTTGCAACAGATGGAGTAAATGAAAGTCAAGCAGGCTTTATTTAGATCTTCCTGATATGTAAATGCAGATGTATAGGTGGCAATCTGAACTGTGGGTGACAATAATGAGAAATAGACTTACACACATCATTCAGCTTGAATTCTTTCTTCAAATTCCAATTACCCAGGCGGGACCAAACCTGGGACCTCTGAAGCTTAGTGCATGAGTCTCCACTCTGTGAGCTAAAAGCCAACTGGCTGTTAGAGATTAATGAGTCTTCTGCAGCCTTAGCTAAGTTGTCTCAGTGCCACCATATGGGAAAGAGCACCACACACAGGAGGTGTGTAGGTTACATAATTTCCATAGCTGAGGAAGCGCGTCCCAAGCTTCAGAGACTTCCCAGTTGATATCCCGGATGAGCCCCCACTTGTAACACTGACAAACCCTGATCATCAGCAGGCAGGACTGAGCCTGGGACCTCTGAAGTTTAGTGCATGAGCCTCTACTGCATGAGCTAAAAGCCATGTGATTGTTAGCTAAGGCTGTAGCAGACTCATTAATCTCAAATTGGTCTCAGTGCCACTACATAGGACAGAACACCACACCCAGGAGATGTGTGGGTTACATAAGCAGCATAGTGAACCGATATGCCTTGAATGATTAATAATTATTAATTTCTCCAGGCTCTCAAAATATAAAAAGCTATTTATCACATAAGAGGATCCACCTAGGAAGTAAAGCCAATAAGACAAATATTCATATAATGTGAGACACTTTGCTGAAGGACACACAGATCAGCCAAGGTTGGGAGTTCCACTCCCCAAGACTGGAAACTAAAATGGCTAAATCAGATGACTGTTCAGTCACTTAGACAAAAACTCTCATAATTTGCATATTAATAAAACCTATTTCTCCCTCCCAAAATAGCTAAAAAGAAATCCAAAACATTACCAGGCAAGGGTAACACCCTGATTTCCTATACAAAATGGTCTATTGCACATTGTAAGGGTATGTCTACACTATGAGAGTAGTTCGATTTTACTTAAATCGAATATGTGGAATCGATATTACAAAATCGAACGTGTGTGTCCACACTAAGGACAGTAATTCGACTTTGTGAGTCCACACTAACGGGGAAAGCGTCAACATTGGAAGCGGTGCACTGTGGGCAGCTATCCCACAGTTCCCGCAGTCCCCGCTGCCCATTGGAATTCTGGGTCGAGCCGCCAATGCCTTCTAGGTAAAAAAATGTGTCGAGGGTGCTTTTGGGTAACTGTCGTCATCTGTCCGTCACTACCGCCCTCCCTCCCTGAAAGCGCCGGCGGGAAATCAGTTCGCGCACTTTTCTGGTCAGTGACAGCGCGGACGCCACAGCACTGCGAGCATGGAGCCCGCTGCGACCATCGCTGCAGTTATGGCCGTTGTCAACACCTCGCAGCTTATCATCCACCTTTCCCAGAGGCAGATGCAGAGAAATCAGGCGAGGAGGCTACAGCAGCGCGGTGAGGGCCTGAAGTCTGAGAGTGGCACAGACCTGTCAGAAAGCACGGGATCCCGCGCCGAGGACATCACGGTGGCAATGGGTCATGTTGATGTTGTGGAACGGCGATTCTGGGCCCGGGAAACAAGCACGGACTGGTGGGACCGCATAGTGCTGCAGGTCTGGGATGAATCACAGTGGCTGCAAAACTTTCGCATGCGGAAGGGGACTTTCATGGAACTTTGTGAGTTGCCGTCCCCTGCCCTGAAGCGCAATGACACCCGGATGCGAGCAGCCCTGACTGTCCAGAAGTGAGTAGCCATAGCCCTCTGGAAGCTTGCAATGCCAGACAGCTACCGGTCAGTCGCGAACCACTTTGGCGTGGGCAAATCTACCGTGGGGGTTGTTGTCATGCAAGTAGCCAACGCAATCGTTGAGGTACTGCTCTCAAAGGTAGTGACCCTGGGAAACGCGCAGGTCATCATAGATGGCTTCGCCGCGATGGGATTCCCAAACTGCGGTGGGGCTATAGATGGAACTCACATCCCTATCCTGGGACCGGACCACCAGGCCAGCCAGTACATCAACCGAAAGGGCTACTTTTCAATGGTGCTGCAAGCACTGGTGGACCATAGGGGACGTTTTACAAACATCAACGTCGGATGGCCGGGCAAGGTTCATGACGCTCGTGTTTTCAGGAACTCAGGTCTGTTTAGACGGCTGCAGGAAGGTATTTACATCCCGGACCACAAAGTAACTCTTGGGGATGTGGAGATGCCTATAGTCATCCTCGGGGACCCAGCCTACCCGCTAATGCCCTGGCTCATGAAGCCCTATACTGGCGCCCTGGACACTGAAAAAGAACTCTTCAACTACCGGCTGAGCAAGTGCAGAATGGTGGTGGAGTGTGCTTTTGGCCGTCTCAAGGGGAGATGGAGAAGCTTACTGACTCGCTGTGATCTCAGCGAAACCAATATCCCCATTGTTATTGCAGCTTGCTGTGTGCTCCACAATCTCTGTGAGAGCAAGGGGGAGACCTTTATGGCGGGGTGGGAGGTTGAGGCAAATAGCCTGGCTGCTGATTACGCCCAGCCAGACAGCCGGGCGATTAGAAGAGCCCAGCGGGACGCGCTGTGCATCCGGGAGGCTTTGAAAGCTAGGTTCCTGAGTGAGCAGGGTAACCTGTGACTTTTAAGTTTGTGTACAGAGAAGCTGAACCTGCCCCCGTTTCTTTACCTACTAAATGTTCAGTATCCTCTCCAGTTACATACCCCATTCCCCCCCTTCCAACACACGTTTAAAAATAAAATCACTTGAATTTTGTTAATGAACACCGTTTTCTTTATTACTGTTTTCGCGGGAAAGTGTTGAACCTGGGACGCAGACTGTGGTGGGGAGCGGGTGTAGTGTAGTGATACAAATGACGCTTCTAAACTCCAGGAATGACAGGCTCCGCAGTGGTGGACTGGTTGTTTCAACGGAGCCTGCCACGCCTCCTGTTCGGGACTCTGTGTGTGGGGGGGCTATGTGACTTTGTGGCGGGGGAGGACGGTTACAGATCCCCTGCTGCGTGGCTCTGTGATCCAGGATAAGGACCGCTGCATAAGATCTCTAACTGCCCTCCCCCGCCACAAAGTCACAAAGCAACCCCCACCCCCCCACCACAGAACATGAAAACCACCTCCCAGACTGACCAGGGTAACTAGTGACTGCACTGTGTGTGTGCCCTGCTGCTGAACCTGCCCCCGCCTCTGTATCCTGGTAAAGGTGACTGTCCTGTCCAATTACCAACCCCCTTCCCCCCCTTCAGACAGACTCTCCTCTAAAAGAACATGATGGAAACAGTAATTAACAGAAACATATTTTTTATTAGCAACTACACATGAAACTGGGGGGTGAAACTTGGACGGGGGCTTGGGTGAGGCGGGAAGGAAAGGACTTGTCAAATTTTGGGGAATGAGAGCCTTCTAGTACTAGAGCAGTCTGCAGGGGTGGAGTGAGAGTTTTCACGGACTCTGCCGCCCCTCCTTCTTTGGACTTTGGGTGAGGGGGGTATGGGACTTGGTGGCGGGGGAGGGCGGTTACAGATAGACTGCAGCGGGGCTCTGTCCTCCTGCCTCCGGTCCTGCAGAACATCCACAAGGCGCCGGAGCGTGTCCGTTTGCTCCCTCATTAGTCCAAGCAGCGTTTGAGTCGCCTGCTGGTCTTCCTGCCGCCACCTCTCCTCCCGTTCCATGTGTGATCGGTGCATTTGGGACAAGTTATCCCTCCACTGGGTCTGCTGGGCTGCCTGGGCTCGGGAGCAGCCCATAAGTTCCGTGAACATGTCCTCCCATGTCCTCTTCTTCCTACGCCTAATCTGCGCTAGCCTCTGGGAGTGTGATGCCAGGCTAGGTCGGGAGACAGTCGCAGCTGTGGGAATGGGAAAAAGGGAGTGAATTCCTCAGAAAGATAAATTTAGTTGTGAACAAAGAACATAGTCTTTCTCTGTGAACAAGACCATGCACAGCACCTATCACATGCGCACTCAGGACAAGGTTGAATTTTCGGCCTTCGCATTCAGTGCCTGGGGTCTTGCAGTGCAGATCAGAGAAGCGGGGCAGGACACCGGAATTTGTGTAGCAGGCCGACATGGTAAGCCGTAGACTTGTGGCTGCTTAAAACTTTAATAGTAGCACTGGCCTCCTTTCACATTGAAAGCAATGCCAGTCCCTGCTGCCAGCAATCCGGCAAGCATGAACTCTGCCCCTGTCCCACCCCCTCGCGGCTGTCCCAGGGAAAGATCCCTGTATGCTGCCCCTCTCCCGCCTCCACCGCATGGCTGTAAACCGCCGGTTACAGTTCTGTAAAGGAACAGGCAAGCAGTCCCAATACTAACATTCCCCTACCTAATTCAAAGCAGGTCACCATGAGCGACATCACTCTGATGAGGATTTCAGAGACGGAAAAAGAAAGGATGCTTCAGGAAAGCCTGCAAAGACCAGGGCCGTATGCCGCCATGCTCTGCAGGGCAATGATCCCGGAGTACTTGCTTGTCTCCTGGCGCGGAAATGTTTGCTACTACGGAGGACCCAATAAGGCCGCTCTCCCAGGAACCTGATGCAAAGGCTTTCCAATTACCTCCAGGAGAGCTTCGTGGAGATGTCCATGGAGGATTTCTGCTCTATCCCCGGACATATAGACCGGATTTTACTGTAGCTGCACTGCCAGGGACTGAACCGTTAAGCGCCTAGGGCAAAGTAATCATGCAAAACCCATTGTTAATATTGTTAATATTCCTGTTCTGTAAAAAATAAATGTTTAGATGTTTTAAACACTTACTGAGTGATCCTTCCCCTGATTCTGTGTCCGGGTTAACGGCTGGGGATGGTTGGTAGGGGATCTCTGTAAGGGTGATGAAGAGATCCTGGCTGTCGGGGAAATCAGCGTTGTAAGCGCTGTCGACTGCCTCGTCCTCCTCATCTTCTTCCTCATCTTCCCCGTCCGCTAACATGTCCGAGGAAGCGGCCGTCGACAATATCCCATCCTCAGAGTCCACGGTCAGTGGTGGGGTAGTGGTGGCAGCCGCACCTAGGATGGAATGCAGTGCCTCGTAGAAATGAGATGTCTGGGGCTGGGATCCGGAGCGTCCATTTGCCTCTTTGGTCTTCTGGTAGCCTTGTCTCAGCTCCTTGATTTTCACGCGGCACTGCGTTGCATCCCAGCTGTATCCTCTCTCTGCCATGGCTTTAGAGATCTTCTCATAGATCTTTGCATTCCGTCTTTTGGAGCGCAGCTCGGAAAGCACGGACTCATCGCCCCACACAGCGATCAGATCCAAGACTTCCCGATCAGTCCATGCTGGGGCCCTCTTTCTATTCTGAGATTGCACGGCCATCTCTGCTGGAGAGCTCTGCATCGTTGCCAGTGCTGCTGAGCTCGCCACGATGTCCAAACAGGAAATGAGATTCAAACTGCCCAGACAGGAAAAGGAATTCAAATTTTCCCGGGGCTTTTCCTGTGTGGCTGGTCAGAGCATCCGAGCTCGGACTGCTGTCCAGAGCGTCAACAGAGTGGTGCACTGTGGGATAGCTCCCGGAGCTATTAGCGTCGATTTCCATCCACACCTAGCCTAATTCGACATGGCCATGTCGAATTTAGCGCTACTCCCCTCGTTGGGGAGGAGTACAGAAGTCGAATTTAAGAGACCTCTATGTCGAACTAAATAGCTTCGTGGTGTGGATGGGTGCAGAGTTAATTCGATGTAACGACGCTAAATTCGACATAAACTCCTAGTGTAGACCAGGCCTAAGTGTATCAAGAGATGAGTGGGGAATGTGTGAGTTAACAAAACTAGAAATAACTTGCTATAAGATTGAAGGTCAAATAGAGCAAGTTTACCCCAAGAAATCCAAACCACATGTTTTCACACCAAATTATAAACTATACATCTGTTTGCCTTGTAAAGCAAATATACCATGGATAATCTGTTTTGCCCCATCAATATGTCTTTCACCTCAAATGATAAACTATACATTTATTTGCCTTGTTAGTAAGATCTCTCTATATGTGGATAGTGTCTCTTGTTCTGTTGCAAGCCCTAAATAACATGAAATGCTTACATACAATCAAAGAATGTTTGAAGTGTGTTCAAAGTTGGAAAACTAAGAGGTTTTGTTGGTTTTCATTGTAAATAATTACTGTACTCTAGAAATAATAGGAATTTCATGGCACAAGGAAGAAAGAATGTTGAAAGATATAAACCAGGGTATAACTTAGAATTATTAAAAGAAATTGTTTAAAAGGGAGGAAATTCCAATTAACAATGTGGGCTAATATTGAAATACAATCCTTGAAATGAATCAAAGATTAAAAAGCCTTCAATAAGGAAAGGATTGAAGAAAGTTGTTATACACCACACCATATATTGGACACAGAGAAACAGACAGGTGAAAGCTGAATACTCAGTTGGCACATGTCCAATAAAAATCAGAGGGTGGATCTCTCGAATGACCCCTGAAATCAGGGTATATAAAATTGAGGTCACCATGTGGGACCCCAGAGATGATTGAATCCAACAAGAAGCTTCAGAATCCTAAGTGAGACTGATGCCCATACCAGCCTCATGGAAAGGACTCTCCCCCATCCCAGGGTTAAGAGGATATGAAAAAGTGATGAGATTCTATTTCAAATACTGAATTTCCCCTTCTGGTCTTTAATATAAGTTACTGTAGGTTATTTTGTTAAGGCTACACTCTAGTGAGACCTCCTGTAATCATATTTTAGATTTTAACTCCTTTATAAATCCAAGCAAATTGACCTAAGAAAGATTTGAACCATAGCTTTAAGCAATTGCTTTTGATATTCCAAAATTTGTCCATTTTGGACCAATCATTGAAATAGCAGGGACCCAAACACATAAAGGTTATGTACATTCTTCCTCTTTGGAGAAATACCCCGCCATTCCAGAGCTTAGCAAAGAGGCAGAGAGGCTTCCCTATTCCATTGCTGTGCAGGGCTTTGGCACACATAGGGCTCCTGGCCAGCACCCGGGCTGGAGGGTCTTGGGCTTTCCTGTCTCACTGGCACAGCCAGAGAGAGTGGGGGAAGGAAGGAGCCTGCTGGCCAGGCTGTTGGTGAGCTAAGCGCTCTGATAAGGGGCTGGTTCTCCACACAGTGCTGGGAGGGGGACGTGTCCTGCCAGTGGGATATGGAGGAGCAGTCAGACTGCGGGGGGAGAGAGGGAAGGGGCAAATCAGGGAGAGGACAGCGAGAGGGGGAACACGTAAAGAGCTGACGGGTGGGCAGCAGAGGCGACACGTAACCGGCCGCTGTCTGTCACCTGCCCTCACTCATTGGCCGCCACAGTTTGCAGCCCATGCTGGCCAGAAACCGGACGGGGGCAAGGCCCTGCTGGCCGAGAACCAGCACACAGTGGGAGTTGTGCTGATGGACCAGCAGGGGTAGCAGCTGGCCCTGCACACTGCAGCTGTGCTCTGCCACCAGCCTTGCACACCCATCCCCGTCATCGGCCACTGGTCCCCACCACTCACCACTGGTGGGTGGGCAGCTGGCGAGCAGAGATCCAGCCAGCAGCAGGACCCACCAGTACTGATGTGGGGGAGACAGAAAATACAGGACAATTTGCCCATTTTTAAGAAAAAGTCTGGACACTTGCAGGAGGGTGTAAATACGGGATTGTCCCTTTAAAACGGGATTTCAGGTCACCCTATCTATCCTTAAATCCATTTCCCAGCTCAGATCAGCAGGCAGGTATTGAGAACAAAGCAAACACACACACACACACGTGCATATGTGTGTTTAATTGACGGTAATATTGAACTTTGGTTATATACCACTTGCCTTCTGTAAGGAAATTCTTGGAAACCAAGATGTGAAGTCATAGCAAGTTAATTTGCATTAAATAGCTTTAACAACAGTGTAACAAGGTGCTGGCCAGGAGAGCCTGGCCAGGAGAGCCTGGCCAGGTCCCTGTTAATTGGAGAGGGGCTAAGGGGATTAGTTGGGGCTGGCAGCGGAGACCACACCCTGATTACTTGAGCATCGGCATTTATATGGCCTAATCAGCCAGCCGGCCATATAAAGCTGGCAGGGGGGAAATTAAGGGGGGGGCACAGGAAGGGGAGGAGCGTGTGGCTCTAGATCCCCGCTAGCTGGGGAAGCTAGCAGTCCCCGAGGGTGTTGGCCTGAAGACAGTGTATAAAGTGTATATAGCAGGTGGTGGGAACTGGCACAAGAATAAAAGAGCACTGGTGCATACACTTTGAGTGGTCTCCGACTGAGTTTTGTGGAGGAACCAGGAGGGCTCTGTTACACATGGGGGCTTGTCCGGGATTTGAAGCCAGCGAATGTGGTTGGCGAACCCGGACATGGAGGAGACCCTACAATGGCTGGTAAAGCAGCAGGAACAAATGCAGCAGGCTCTGCAAAACATCCAGCTGTCCCATCAAGCGGAGAAACAGGCCGTCTTGAACTGGCAGGCGGAACAGCAGTGGAGCCTACAGGAATACATCAAGGAACAGACTAATGTACAAGCCCTGCTCCTGCAATGTGCAGTGAGTCCTGCGATGGGTGAGGGCACCCGACCGCTGGGCTGGGGACTGTGCAAAATGAGCCCGGCAGATGACCCGGATGCCTTCCTGGGGACATTCAAGTGGGTAGCCACGGGCACCGTGTGGGAGCGGACAACGTGGGCCCTCCGGCTGGTGCCGTATTTAACGGGGGAGGCTCAAGTGGCCTATATGGCACTGAACGAGGAACAAGCCCAGGATTATGAGGTCGTGCGAGCCACTATTCTGGACCGGGTGGGCCTGTCGGCCCAACAGTATCGGCAAAAGTTCCAGGCTGCATGGTGGATGGCAGCCGTGCAGACCCGAGCATTTACCCAGCGGCTGATGGACTGGGCCACCCATTGATTGAGGCCAGGGGCCCGCACCACAGCGGAAATGATGGACAGCTTAGTCCTCGAGCTATTACTCCAAAGTCTCCCCGAGGCCATATGTGTCTGGGTGAGGCGGCATCAGCCCAGTACTGTAGAGGCGGCCGTCAAATTAACTGAAAAATACATTGAAGCCGAGGGACCCTGGAGGGAGGAAAGGCCCCGGAAGGATAGGGAGCGAGGGAAGAGACAGCCCGAACCGTTTTCCGGGGCGGCCAAAGGGAAGAAGGGGGAGCCCCGAGGAACACCCGAAAGACCCGCCAGGCTAACATGCTGGCAATGTGGGAAACCGGGACACACAAAACGGGACTGCCAGATATGGAGTGCGGGTGGGCCGAGTTTTGTGGGTGAACACAAGTAGAGGGGCGGATAGGAACCTGACCATGTGAGGGTGGGGAGAAAACGACAAACTGGCCTGCTAGATATGGCGTCCGGCTGCACGCTTATACAGCAGGTGCTGGTAGAGCCCCATTGGCTGGTCAAGGGGGCAAGGATGGCCCTGGGGTGCATCCACGGGGACAAAAAGTTTTGCCAGGTGGCCCAGATACCCCTGGAAGTGAGGGGCCACTTCCGATGGAAATGGGTGGGGGTGCTGGAGGGGCTACCATACCCAGTCATGTTAGGCAGGGACTGGGGGCTGCTCCTGAGAAGGAAGCAAGAGGGTACCCCAAAAAGGGGGGCAGATATCCCAAACCCGAGGTCCCCAGCAGTGAGGACGGGCAAAGTTCCGTATATAGTTAAACTCCTAGACAACTGAGCTCAGGGCAGGTGGACCCGCAGGAGGGCTACATGGGGGAACTCGCCGGGCTGAGCCCGTCCAAGGAAGGATCGCGCCCCGCAAAAGGCCCCATGATAGTGGTATCCGCAAGTGTAACCGCAAACGCACTGGAGACTGCGGGAGAAACTGAGGCGGGGAAAGCCTCACCGGAGGAGGAAGCAAATTCTGACCCCGTACCTGAGGGACAGGAGGAGCAGGAGGTAGGGCACCAGCAGCCATGTGACTGGTGCGATGACCTGCGAGCAGAGGCAGAATTATGGGGGCAGCCGCTACCTGTGCAGTGTACCTTCCGCAGGAGGGGGATGAAGCGAATGCCTACAGAGGTGGCTGGGGTCTGCCTGGCCCCAGGCGGGGAACCGCTCCCGGAAGGGCCCCCTGCAGGTAGAAGGTGAAAGAGCCAAGCGACGAGGCAGCCGAGGGCGGCCGGGCCTTGCAGCTCTTAAGGGGAGAGGGATGTAACAGGGTGCTGGCCAGGAGAGCCTGGCCAGGTCCCTGTTAGCCCCTCTCCAATTAAGGGGATTAGTTGGGGCTGGCAGCGGAGACCACGCCCTGATTACTTGAGCATCGGCACCTGTGGACCTAATCAGCCAGCCGGCCATATAAAGCTGGCAGGGAGGAAACTAAAGGGGAGGGCAGGAAGGGGAGGAGCATGTGGCTCTAGATCCCTGCTAGCTGGGGAAGCTAGCAGTCCCCCAGGATGTTGGCCTGAAGACAGTGTATAAAGTGTATATAGCAGGTCGTGGGAACTGGCACAAGAATAAAAGAGCACTGGTGCATACACTTTGAATTGTCTCCAACTGAGTTTTATGGAGGAGCCAGGAGGGCTCCATTACAAACAGTCATGGAAACGAGAAGACAGTCTATACACTTCTTACACTATACACATTTCTGACAGGAGTTAACTCCATATCTGTCATGAGATTTGGTAACTGAACATCAAGATAATTGGAAATAATGGCTTGTGGCTGCAGTAATTCTCCTCAATGAAGATTTACACATTGTAAGATCTCATGGCAGATATGAAATTGAATCATGCCACTATTGTACCAGAAGCAGACTAGTGTTGTAGCTGTTTCTTGGGCTAATAGCACACCAGACTCCATTTCTAAAAATATTATTTTGATTTATAAATCAGTTTTTTATAGAACATAATTTATGGCCAAGATTGGTGGCCTTTTGGCTTGTGATCTATACTGGCCTGGCTTAACCACGGGCTGATTCTTAGGTTTGGTCATTCATTCAGTGGATAATTGAGGTCACAGATTTCATGATCTCCGTGACAAACTCGCAGCCTTAATATGGGTAAATGTACCTTTATTACTGCATCCTTCCCAGCATTAATGGGGCAATGGTGCTTTGCAAACACGGCCATTTCATAGGTGGTGGTGTAGAGATTCTCAGAAAGGTTGAGTGCCTCTTGGAACTCCTGAGAACGCAGAGGCAACTCACCTGCTGCTAAACCCTTTAAGGTGTACAGCTTACTGTCTCTCTCTCCCTGTAGCTGGACAGCTCCATAGTAGGAGGCTGAGCTAGGGTAATACATTTTTGCCATTCCCTTCATGGCACTATACTCACCTCGATTCCGGTGAGAGGCTCCTTGCACCCTCTCCTACACCCTGCACACCCATGTCAGGGTCAGTCAGAGTTTGGTCCTAAGCCACCTGATAATTCTACAATTAGCACCAAATTTACCAACTTAACTTTGAAATCACTGGCCAAATTAATCTCTGACCTCAGTGAACTTCACTGGAGTTAGGCCACAGCTGCTTTTATCCAATTACATTGATTCATAAATCAGAAAAGAGATTGACAAAACTTAAAGCATATTTACAGTTCTTGCCAGTAAATCCTAACTGTAACATTTTGATTTAGTAGTTCTTACTTTGCCCTTGGGCTGAAAGTAATTGAATGACATTACAAGTATGTGAAGGATGCAGTGAGGCCTAGTGGACAAAGCACTTGGGAGATCTGGGTTCTATTCTGAGCTCTTCACTGGCCTGCTAGGGGACCTTGGAAAAGGCACAGCTATGAGCCTCAGTTTCCCCATCTGTAAAAGGGGATAATAGTCCTTACCTCCTTTGTAAAGTGCATTGAGGTCTACTGATGAAAAGTGCTATATAAGAGCTAGATATCATCGTTATGAATTCATTTCTGCATCAGGTTGGTGAACCTCTGAAATTAGAATCAGGTTCCATAAAAGCATTTTAACCTACAGGTTAGCTAAGAGTTTGGATTTATAAATTGTGATCAAACCTTCTACGGAGACTGTGCAGATCCTGGTGAGTTTGTGACCTGAATCCTGTAGCTTGGTTTGCAAAGGTCAGCAGTAACCAGCCTCTGAAGATTTGTCTGGCAATTCCAAATTCAATACATTCCAAACTCCACTCTTCTCCCTGTTCCAATAAATTATCACAGAAGGCCCCTTCCAATAAGCCCTGGGTCACCCCTCACTAATCACTTTCTGAGAAGAACTATTTGTTCCATTTACTACCCTTTCTGCCTCCCAAGCTGCTTTAATCAATCCAGCTTGATCTAAATCCATCCAAGAGCCTATGAACACATAATAGGTTCCCTTAAACCATCACAGATTAAATCTGTCACCTGTTTCTCCTCGATTTCAGCCAGATAGCATACTAACAATGATCTAGTACAATAAGCCATAAAAGATTCCCTTTCCTCCTGACGCATCAACAAAACTGACCTTCTTAATTCGGGGGGGAAGGGTCAGAAAATTTCTAGTTATTTTCTGTATAGCACCTTTTCTGTCATCTTTGCTTAATTCTGCCTCAATTTCTGCCAACAATGCAGTTCCTTCCATAGGGCCAGCACACATTATTATCAATTCTCTTAAATCTCCAAGATCTAGATGTTTTCAAACCATGTATCCCAACAGTCAAGACAAACACGTTTTTTTAGTCAAAGAACCCAATGGTGTAGCCTGTTTTTAATTCCAGTCAGAGAATGAATTACTTCCTATTGTATTTGCCATGGAGACTGAGCATCTGCACTACCACTACTGGCTAGGCTGCCCCAGAGGCTCTGGAAGGGGTTCCTCTTCTTCTGCCACCTGTGTATTTATTCTCTCCTCTAAGTCCTGACATGTCTGGGTTAAAGCTGTTGTCTGCTGAGCATTAGTTACATTCTGTGCTTCAGCAGTTACAAGTCACATTTTAGGTTTTCATTTTGCAATTTTAGTTTTTCCAATTCCTGTTCCCAGGCATCAAGCTCTTTTACAAGCTTATTTACAGCATGATACGTAGCCCAAACAGCAGCATTCATCATTTGCTCCTTCTTAGAAGTGTAACCCTTTTGATACCCTGACAACAGATCCTCCAAACCTTTCTTATACGGTGTGGGGACGGCATCATCCAGCCATGGGTCTGATCCCAAGCTTTTAAACACATCAGAACATAAGAATGGCCATACTGGGTCAGACCAAAAGTCCATCTAGCCCAGTATCCTGTTTTCCAACAGTGGCCAATTCCAAGTGCCCAGAGGGAATGAACAGAACGGGTAATCACCAAGTGATCCATCCAACATCTGTCTTAATAGGGACTTATTAGCAAGACCCGAAGGCTTTGGGGCATCCCCCTCGTCCTCCGAGGTAGACCCACCTTGCTTGCACTTGCAGAACATCACAGACTTGAAGATAGCACTAATACAACCCCGCATACCTGTGTGTTTCCCTCTTTCTCAATATTCTGGATCCAAGCTATATTCAATTCCACAGTTCCCCGGTACAGTACAATGTCTCAAAACAATATTTCAGCTTGACTGACCAATTCAGAAACAGCCAACTCGTTCACTAGCACAGTAACCATCCTCTGCTACCAATGCTGAAACAGATCTTTAATGGCCCACAGCTGGGCAGACTGTTACCGGTACCAGTGAAAATTCAGATTCAATTTGCTCAATGAACTGCTGTTTATTTGAGAAAGAATCACAAAAGCAGTGAAAGATTATATACGTCTCCCTAGTAAGCCTCAATTCCCCAAGCATAAACCCTCAGTAACTGTGTTGGCCTTACACAGTATCCTAATTGGCAAACAAAGCAGGTAAAGATACCAGTCCTAGATGGAGACTTCTTCTCTTCTCTTCCCCTCTCAAATACTTGGTCTGTCAAAGGTCTCCCGATGCAGGGTCTTGGTTACCCCGAGGCCCTCTGATTCAAAAGTCCTACAAAAGTTCCTTGTATCAGGGTCTTGGCTATCCTGAGACCCTCTGTCTTATAGTGTCACAGACCTTTTCAGATATTAACTGGGGAACCAACTAACTCACTCTGCTTAGCATTTATACCTTTTGTTCTCAAAGGATTCACATGTCCTAGAAATATGCCCTGTGGGCATTTTATTACTGGCTTTTTCTAATTAATATTTTAGAAGGGGGCTGTAAACAGACAGAGACCAAAGATCAGTTGCCATTTGCCCTCTCATCAATCATTCACCTGAACTCTTAGTGTGGTGTCATCCAAAAGAGTCATTTTGACCCGGGTCAGCCTGTGCCAAGCTCACTGATGGCGTGTTTTTGCATTTTCTTCACTTGGTGAGCTGGTCATTGGCTGATATGTTCTAAAGTTTCATATTGAAACACACACAGATAGTCTCAATTAACTATTCAAGTGCAATCTCAGCACTCTCAGGGTATGTCTACACTACGAAATTAGATCAAATTAATAGAAGCCGGTTTTATAGAAATCGGTTGTATACAGCCAATTTTGTGTGTCCCCACATAAAATGCTCTAAGTGCTCTAGTCAGCGGACCGCGTCCACAGTACCGAGGCTAGCGTCGACTTCCGGAGCATTGCACTATGGGTAGCTATCCCACAGTTCCCGCAGTCTCTGCCGCCCATTGGAATTCTGGGTTGAGATCCCAATGCCCGAATGATGCAAAACAGTGTCACGGGGGGTTCTGGGTACATGTCATCAGGCCCCTCCCCCTCCGTCAGAGCAACGGCAGACAATAGATTTGTGCCTTTTTACCTGGGTTACCTGTGCAGACAACATACCACGGCAAGCATGGAGCCCGCTCAGCTCAGCTCACTGTCACCATATGTCATCTGGGTGCCGGCAGACGTGGGACTGCATTGCTACACAGCAGCAGCAGCTAACTGCCTTTTGGTGGTAGACGGTGCAACATGACTGGTAGCCTTCATTAGCGATCTGGGTGCCGGCAGCCGTGGGGCTGCATTGCACCAGCCCCTTGCCTTTTGCCTTTTGGCAGTAGATGGTTTATTACGACTGGTAACCGTCCTCGTCGTACAGCAGTGGCTGTCGATCATGGGCACCTGGGCAGACATGCTCAGTCCTATGGAACTGTCTTGATGATGATGGTTATCAGTCGTAATATGCCATTTTCTGCCAAGCGCCCTGTTGGCTCATCGCACGTTAGCAGAGTCTTCCCTGAGCAGCAGATCATGCAATAGGCCTGAAGGCTAACTGCCAAGCGCCCAGTATTTGCTGCCAAGCACCCAGAAAATGCCGAGGGCTATCAGTCATGCTGCACCATCGTCTTAAGATGTAAAAAATAGATTTGTTCTGTATTCATTTCCTTCCCCCCTCCCTCTGTCAAATCAACGGCCTGCTAAACCCAGGCTTTTGAGTTAAATCTCTGGGGGGGGCCATT
Organism: Emys orbicularis; assembly: GCF_028017835.1. Lineage (NCBI taxonomy): Eukaryota > Metazoa > Chordata > Testudines > Emydidae > Emys > Emys orbicularis. The sequence continues at coordinate 48,412,516 of NC_088683.1, forward strand.
CTGTGTGACAGTTGTTTGTGTTTCTCCCTGATGCACAGCCACCTTTCTTGATTTTAATTCCCTGTACCTGTACGCCATGTCGTCACTCGCCCCTCCCTCCCTCCTTCCCCTGGTCCGTCAGATACTAGTTTCGCGCCTTTTTTCAGACCAGACGCCATAGCTAGCACTGGGATCATGGAGCCCGCTCAGATCACCGCGGCAATTATGAGCACTATGAACACCACGCGCATTGTCCTGGAGTATATGCAGAGCCAGGACATGCCAAAGCAAAACCAGGACCAGCCGAGGAGGAGGCGATTGCAGTGCGGCGACGAGAGTGATGAGGAAATGGACATGGACCTAGACCTCTCACAAGGCACAGGCCCCAGCAATGTGGAAATCATGGTGTTCCTGGGGCAGGTTGATGCCGTGGAACGCCAATTCTGGGCCTGGGAAACAAGCACAGACTGTTGGGACGGCATCGTGCTGCAGGTGTGGGACGATTCCCAGTGGCTGCGAAACTTTCGCATGCGTAAGGGCACTTTCATGGAACTTTGTGACTTGCTTTCCCCTGCCCTGAAGCGCCAGAATACCAGGATGAGAGCAGCCCTCACAGTTGAGAAGCGAGTGGCGATAGCCCCGTGGAAGCTTGCAACGCCAGACAGCTACCGGTCAGTCGGGAATCAATTTGGAGTGGGCAAATCTACTGTGGGGGCTGCTGTGATCCAAGTTGCCAGGGCAATGAGAGACCTGGTGATATCAAGGGTAGTGACTCTGGGAAACGTGCAGACCATAGTGGATGGCTTTGCTGCAATGGGATTCCCAAACTGTGGTGGGGCGATAGACGGAACCCATATCCCACATCAACGTGGGCTGGCCGGGAAGGGTACATGATGCTCGCGTCTTCAGGCACTCTGTTCTGTTTCGAAAGCTGGAGGAAGGGACTTTCTTCCCAGACCAGAAAATAACCGTTGGGGATGTTGAAATGCCTATCGTGATCCTTGGGGACCCAGCCTACCCCTTAATGCCATGGCTCATGAAGCCGTACCCAGGCAGCCTGGACAGGAGTCAGGACCTGTTCAACTACAGGCTGAGCAAGTGCCGAATGGTGGTAGAATGTGCATTTGGACGTTTAAAAGCGCGCTGGCGCAGCTTACTGACTCGCTCAGACCTTAGCGAAAAGAATATCCCCATTGTTATTGCTGCTTGCTGTGCGCTCCACAATATCTGTGAGAGTAAGGGGGAGACATTTATGGTGGGATGGGAGGTTGAGGCAAATCGCCTGGCCGCTGATTACGCGCAGCCAGACACCAGGGCGGTTAGAGGAGCACAGCATGGCGTGGTGCGCATCAGAGAAGCTTTGAAAACGAGTTTTTTGACTGGCCAGGCTACGGTGTGAAACTTCTGTTTGTTTCTCCTTGATGAAATCTCCGCCCACCTACCCACCCGGTTAACTCTACTTCCCTGTAAACCAACCACCCCACCCGCCCCTACCCTCCCCCCTTCAAGCACCACTTGCAGAGGCAATAAAGTCATTGTTACTTCACATTCATGCATTCTTTATTAATTCATCACACAACTAGGGGGATAATTGCAAAGGTAGCCCGGGATGGGTGGGGGAGGAGGGAAGGAAAAGGACACACTGCAGTTTAAAACTTTAAAACTTTAACACTTATTGCTCGGGAAATCATCTGGGGTGGAGTGACTGGGTGGCCGGAGGCCCCCGCACCGTGTTCTTGGGCGTCTGGGTGAGGAGGCAATGGGACTTGGGGAGGAGGGCTGTTGGTTACACAGGGGCTGTAGCGGCGGTCTCTGCTCCTGCTGCCTTTCCTGCAGCTCAACCATACGCTGGAGCATATCAGTTTGATGCTCCAGCAGCCGGAGCATCGACTCTTGCCTTCTGTGTGCAAGCTGACTCCACCTCTCATCTTCAGCCCGCGATTCAGCATGCCACCTCTCCTCTCGCTCATATTGGGCTTTTCTATAATCAGTCATTGACTGCCTCCACGCATTCTGCTGTGCTCTGTCAGCGTGGGAGGCAGTCTGTAGTTCTGTAAACATTTCATCACGCGTCCTTCGCTTTCGCTTTCGAATATTCACTAGCCTCTGAGAAGGAGAAAGATTTGCAGCTGGTGGAGGAGAAGGGAGAGGTGGTTTAAAAAGACACATTTTAGAGAACAATGGGTACACTCTTTCACGTTAAATTTTGCTGTTCACATTACACAGCACGTGTGCTTTCGTTACAAGGTCTCATTTTTCCTCTTATATTGAGGGCCTGCCGGTTTGGTGTGAGAGATAACTCACGCACTGCCAGGCCACAGATTTCAGCTTGCAGGCAGCCATGGTAAGACACAGTCTTTTGGCTTTTTTAACCTTCTTAACATGTGGGGATGGTTTCAAACAGTACTGCTCTCATTAACCATACCAAGCACCTGTTGGGTTGGCCATTTAAAATGGGTTTGCAATGTAAAAGGAGGGGCTGCGGTTTCAGGGTTAACATGCAGCACAAACCCAACTAATTCCCCTCCCCCACACACCCAATTCTCTGGGATGATCACTTCACCCCTCCCCCCCACCGCGTGGCTAACAGCGGGGAATATTTCTGTTCAGCAGAGCAGGAAGGGGCACCTCTGAATGTCCCCTTAATAAAATTGCCCCATTTCAACCAGGTGACCGTGAATGATATCACTCTCCTGAGGATAACAAAGAGCGATAAGGAATGGATGTTGTCTGCATGCCAGCAAACACCGGGACCATACGCTGCCATGCTTTGTTATGCAATGATTCCAGACTACGTGCTACTGGCCTGGCGTGGTAAAGTGTCCTACCATGGTGGACGGGATAAGGCAGCCCTCCCCAGAAACCTTTTGCAAAGGCTTTGGGAGTACATGAAGGAGAGCTTTCTGGAGATGTCCCTGGAGGATTTCCGCTCCATCCCCATACACGTTAACAGACTTTTTCAGTAGCTGTACTGGCCGCGATTGCCAGGGCAAATTAATCATTAATCATTAAACACGCTTGCTTTTAAACCATGTGTAATATTTACAAAGGTACACTCATCAGAGGTCCCCTGTGTGCCCCCAGGGTCTTGGGTGAGTTCGGGGGTTACTGGTTCCAGGTCCAGGGTGATAAACATATCCTGGCTGTTGGGGAAACCGGTTTCTCCGCTTCCTTGCTGCTGTGAGCTATTTACATTATCTTCATCCTCATCTTCCTCGTACCCCGAACCCGCTTCCCTGTGTGTTTCTCCAGTGAGGGACTCATCACACACTGTTGGGGTAGTGGTGGCTGCACCCCCTAGAATGGTATGCAGCTCCGCGTAGAAGCGGCATGTTTGCGGCTCAGCCCCGGACCTTCCGTTTGCTTCTCTGGCTTTGTGGTAGGCTTGCCTTAGCTCCTTAATTTTCACGCGGCACTGCTGTGCGTCCCTGTTATGGCCTCTGTCCTTCATGGCCTTGGAGATCTTTTCTAATATTTTGCCATTTCGTTTACTGCTTCGGAGTTCAGCCAGCACTGATTCATCTCCCCATATGGCGAGCAGATCCCGTACCTCCCGTTCTGTCCATGCTGGAGCTCTTTTGCGATCCTGGGACTCCATCACGGTTACCTGTGCTGATGAGCTCTGCTGGTCACCTGTGCTCTCCACGCTCAGCAAACAGGAAATGAAATTCAAACATTCGCGGGGCTTTTCCTGTCTACCTGGCCAGTGCATTTGAGTTGAGAGTGCTGTCCAGAGCAGTCACAATGAAGCACTGTGGGATAGCTCCCGGAGGCCAATAACGTCGAATTCCGTCCACACTAACCCAATTCCGACCCACTAAGGCTGATTTTATCGCTAATCCCCTCGTCGGAGGTGGAGTAAAGAAACCGGTTTAAAGGGCCCTTTAAGTCGAAAGAAAGGGCTTCGTCGTGTGAACGTGTCCAGGCTTAATTCGATTTAACGCGGCTAAAGTCGACCTAAACTCGTAGTATAGACCAGGCCTCAGTAAATTTCCATATCATCTACCTGATATGAAGAGAATCCTGCTACCAGAATCCTATAGTATATTCAGATGTACCAAGCCATATCAAACTCATGTTCACCACTTTCATTCATGTCAATCTTAACAATTCATAATAATTTCGGCACCATCCCAATAATATGGTCTCCTAATAAATGGAAAGAAGTATCTAAAGAACAGAGTTGCAGCCACCCACCTTCCACCTTGCCCCAAGAAAGAAAAGTGCTGATTCTTATACCCTTATGAAGTAGCACCTTACTTCATGAGTAGTCCCATGCATTCTGGTCTTTGACCCTATTTCATATTACCGTTTGATGGCTGTTTGGTGGCCTTTGTGAAATTAATCAGTCAATTCTACACAAGTGTTCATGTTAAAAAAATAAATAACCTTCGAAATTAGCTTCCTTATTGCCAGCCTCAGCAAAGAGGGCCAGGACTGAATAGGGTTGGAGTCTGCATTACTATCTTGCCCGCCACCCCCTCAAAAAATACATCCAGATACTCCTTTGGTCAAGAATGAGACACATTGCTGGGGAAGCCAATTTTGATATTGTTCTTTAAACAGAGGACTTCAGTCTCCAGTGCTGTAATCTGTCCCTTTTAATAAATACTAAATTCACTCCCCTCCCCCCCCAAAAAAAGACAAGAAAAGAAAAGGCACCTGATGCTGAGTCACACTGTTATTGTGACAGACCTTCATATCTTTAATAAACAGTCATCCATAAATCCATACTGAACAATAAGCCAAATTTAACTCCATCTGAAAGTCTCTTTAGTCTGAGGATTCATTAATGACATTGACAGCTTAGTATGAGACAATGCACTACCCATATCAAAGGCTTTTGCAGGAAGCCTGCCTTGATCAAAAACTCTGTTTACTTGAGGAAAGGGTAATTTAATTATCTATTTTCCTGAGGAAAGGTATTCTTGTTGACTCAGGATTTAGATATTCGCATATAAGGAATGCATTGTTTCGCTTAATCTAACAGCCCAACATCAAAGAGACTTTGCCCTACAAATGAGCAGTCAGAAGTAAAATAAATAAATTAATAAAGATTAAAACCCACAACAAACAAGCAAAGGGTGAAAGAATGAAGCAGGCAAGTCTAGTTTTTGCTAGAAAACAGCCTTAAATACTTCACTTCAGTAAAGAGGATGATCTATGTGGTATCTTGTTTCAGTTCTGTATAAACATTCTAGGAAATTTGGGTTTAAATCAGAGAGATAGAGAAGGATGTTGTTGTGTGAATTATTAATCTTATTAGTATCACTAAGAATGTATTATATAACACCATAAGTGTCCACGGTGTTTTACAAATTTAGAGTTAAATTTTCAAAAGTCTCCAAGGGACCACAAACGGGAGTTTGAGAGGGGTAGAAGGAGAGCCTCCTGCTGAACGAACAAGGTGCAAGTACTAATCTTGGGGTGAGAGAGTTTGCTTGGCTGTTTGTGTTTTTGTTTCTCTTTCAGGTTATTTCAGTTACAGGGTCAATTAGGATTGTGTGTCTGGGCACTGTTTGAGCCTTTGTTCCCTGGATCATCCTTGATCAGCCTCAATCAGCATTGTGATCACCCTCCCCCTGTGTGATTAATGAAGGGGTAGGACTGACCTAGGAGAAAAGGCCTTAAAAGTGAAAAGGGGAGTTTGAGAGGGAGTTTTTGTGGGAGGGAGACATAATATAGTTGCTATGGTTAGGAAGGGCTGCCATAGCCAGTGCCAATGCTGCTCCTGTCTCCTCTACCTGCGCTTGTATCCAGACAGACAACCTAACCATGGATGCCTCTACCCAGATCCTGGTATGGACTTGCAGAGACTGTGGCCTGCATTTCCCACTCACAGAAAGCGAGGCTGGGAGGATCATCCAGTGTGAGAGGTGCCTGCTGGTGGAATCTCTCACGCAGCAGGTGGGAGAGCTACAGGAGGAGGTGGCTAGGCTGAGGAGCATCCGTGCACAGAGGAATTCCTTGAGAGTATTCATATGGAAACATCCAAGGCTGAGGACGCTATCCAGCTAGAGAGGACTGCTGTCACACCACCAGGGGAGTAGGATATGTCTGTCGCAAGGAGGAGACTAGCTGCTGGTTACTTCTGGCAGCAGGAGCTGCTCCACCCCTACTCCCAACCCACCCACGATGGTGATGGAAAACCATTATGCTGCCCTGCCAACGAGCGATGAGGAATCGCCCTCAAAAGTGGAGAAGGAGAATCCATGTACCCCCAAGGCTTGGAGGATCGCAGCCACCACTCCTAGGAGGAAACGTTGGGTAACGGTGGTTGGTGACTCTCTTCTGAGGGGGACAGAGGCACCCATTTGTTGCCCTGACATGGCATCCCAAGAGGTATGCTGCCTGCCAGGGGCCCGTATCCGAGATGTTATGGAGGGATTGTCGAGGATCATCCGGCCCTCTGACTACTACCCCATGCTACTGGTCCATATGGGCACTAATGATACTGCTGGCACTAATGATACTAATGACCTCAGAAGATCAGAAGTAACTACAGGGCTCTGGGAGTAAGGGTGAAGGAGTTGGGAGCAAAGGTGGTGTTTTCTTCGATCCTTCCAGTCAAGGGTAGGGGGCCCAGGCAGAGACGGATGCATCCTGGAGGTGAACACCTGGCTGCAAGGATGGTGTCACCAGGAGAGCTTCAGCTTCTTTGACCATGAGATGCTGTTCCAGGAAGAAGGATGCTAAGCAGAGATGGGATCCACGTATTGAGGAAAGGGAAGACCATATTTGGATACAGATTGGCTAACCTAGTGAGGAGGGCTTTAAAACTAGGTTTGAAGGGGGCAGGTGACCAAAGCCCACAGGTAAGTCAAAAACATGGAGACCTGAGAGAAGGGTTGGAATTTGGGGGAAGCATGGGCTGTTATAGCAAGGATAAGGGAGAGACAAGACAGAACTGGGGGAGGAGCGGGTCAAATCAGTATCTTAGATGTCTGTATACTAATGCGAGAAGTATGGGGAATAAGCAGGAAGAACTCCAGATGATAGTAAATAAACACAACTATGACATAGTTGGCATCACAGAGACTTGGTGGGATAATATGCATGGCTGGAATATTGGTATAGAAGGGTACAGCTTGCTCAGGAAAGAGACAGGGGAAAGGATGTTGCCTTATATATTAAAAATGTATACACTTGGATTGAGGTTGAGATGGAAATAGGAGACAGACTTGATGAAAGTCTCTGGGTAAGGATAAAAGAGGTAAAAAACAAAGGTGATGTCAAGGTAGGGATCTACTACAGACCACCTAACCAGGAAGAAGAGGTGGATGAGGCTTTTTTTTTAAACTAACAAAATCATCCAAAGCAGAGGACCTGGTGGTGATGGGGGAATTCAGTTACTCAGACATCTGTTGGGAAAATAAAATAGCAGGGCACAGATAATCCAACACGTTCTTGGAATGTATTGGAGACTTTTTTTTATTTCAGAAGGTGGAGAAAGCTACTAGGGGAGAGGCTGTTCTAGATTTGATTTTGACAAATAGGGAGGCACTGGTTGAGAATTTGAAAGTGGAAGGCAGCTTGGGTGAAAGTGATCATGAAACGGTAGAGTTCATGATTCTAAGGAATGGTAGGAGGGAAAACAGCAAAATAAAGACAATGGATTTCAAGAAGGCAGATTTTAGCAAACTCAGGGAGTTGGTAGGTAAGATCCCATGGGAAGCAAGTCTAAGGGGAAAAACAATTGAAGACAGTTGGTAGTTTTTCAAAGAGACATTATTAAGGGCACAAGAGCAAACTATCCTACTGTGTAGGAAAGACAGGAAGTATGGCAAGAGACCACCCTGGCTTAACCAGGAGATCTTCAATGATCTAAAAATTAAAAAAATAGTCCTACAAAAAGTGAAAACTAGGTCAAATTACAAAGGATGAATATAAACAAATAACACAACTATGTAGGGAGAAAATTAGAAAGGCCAAGGCACAAAACTAGATCAAACTAGCTAGAGACATAAAGGGTAACAAGAAAACATTCTACAAATACTTTAGAAGCAAGACGAAGACCAAGGACATGGTAGGCCCATTAATGGGGCAGGGGGAACAACAGAAAATGTGGAAATGGCAGAGGAGCTTAATGACTTCTTTTTTAGGTTTTCGAGCTAGTGAACAGGAGCTAGTGAACAGAAGCGGCTAACGGGAGTTTGGGGAGGAAGTTCTCCAGGTGAAGGAGGAGCTATTACGTGACCCTTGGGGTAAGTTTGTTGCCTGTAGTGTGTGTGTTTGTGGTGTGCTTGCTGCTTGACTGAAATATACCATGTGGTCTGTTTCTTTGGGGGACCATGTGCTGACCATGTGTGTGCTGAGCCTAGCAGCCTGGGGAGTTTTGAGGGGGAGTATGAAGAGGGGGTCTAGATACACTTAACATTCTTTAAACTTAAAGCCAGAATAAAACCCTGATAAAAACAAAACCACGACAAAGGAACGAGATTCAGGAGTAAAAAGATAATGCAGGCAGAAGGCCAGAAACAGAGTGGGGGCTATCCAGTTTATAGTACCCAATGCACCATGTATGATTACCTGTCCTATGGGCAGGTGGCGTACGTGTGCATTCGGTGCAAGGAACTCCTGGCCCTCAGAGACCATGTATGGGCTTTGGGGACCAGAGTGGCTGAACTGGAGGAGCTAAGGGAGACAGAAAGTCTCATCTATGTACCTCTCTGAGACACTGTATAACAGTCCCACCCCCAGTCAGACAGCCTTTGTGCTGTTGAGGAGGATAAGAGTCTCAGGGAAGAAGAACATCCAATGGGAGCAGAGGAAAATGATGTTGTGGTATCCTCTCACACTGACGATACCTTTCCGGTGGAGGGAACTCCAGTTATTAGGAAGAGACAGGTATTAGTTATGGGAGATTCAATCATTAGAAACATAGATAGCTGGGTTTGCGATGACTGGGAGAACCACATGGTGACTTTCCTGCCTGGTGCGAAGGTTGCGGATCTCTCGAGACATCTAGATAGACTTATGTGTAGTGCTGGGGAGGAGCCAGTGGTTGTGATACACATAAGTACCAATGACAAAGGGAAGGATAGGAGACGTCCTGGAGGCCAAATTTAGGCTGCTAGATAAGAGATTGAAGTCCAGGACCTCTATGATAGCATTCTCTGAAATGCTTCCAGTTCCACATGCAGTGACAGTTAGACAGACAGAACTGCAGGGTCTCAATGCGTGGGTGAGACAATGATATAGGGAGGAGAGGTTTAGATTTATTAAGAACTGAGGAAATGGGGAGCTTATACAGGAAGGATGGGCTCCACCTAAACCAAAATGGAACCAAATTGATGGCACTTAAAATTAAAAAGGTCACAGAGCAGTTTTTAAACTAAGGGCTGGGGGAAAGCCAACAGGTGCAGAAGAGCATGTGGTTCAGACAGGGACATCCCTATGGGGAGGATCTCTTAATGGAGATTCAGAGGTTCTCAAACTGTGGTCTGCGGACCACCAGTGTTCCACAAGCTCCATTCAGGTGGTCTGCGGATAGTTCCCCCTAAGGTATGCGCCTGGGCGGCTGCACATGAGAGAATGAAGGGCCACCCACCTAATTAGTGGAGCCATGCAGGCATGGCTCCACTAATTAGGTGCCTGAACCCTGGAGAAGACACATATGTAAGGTGAGGTGGTGGCCTTGGGGGGGAATAGGGGATAGGTGGGAGGGGGCAGTGGGGTGAGAATAGGGGATGGGGGGGAATTTGGAATGTGCAGGGCTGCGGTGGCCAGAGAAAGAGGCAACTTTCCCCAGCTCCAGGGCTGCGGCTGCCGGTGGAGAGATGGCCCTCCTTCCCAGCCTCAGCTCTGTGGCTGCTGTGGTGGGGGAGAGACCCCACTCCTTCCCAGCCCCAGCTCGAGGGCTGTCGTGGCGGGGAAGAGAGGGCACATCCATCACATTAGAAAGGGAAGACTACTGATATTAAAATATGAGTTGTGTGCATTTATTTGTAGAACAAAAAATGTTAATTATTATTGGTTTTTTTATATAGCGCTTTTATCCAAAGCGCTTTACAATAGTTAGCTAATGGTACAAACAACATTTGAAAAGATCATTAAGTGGTCCTCCGAGACCCTCAGCAATTTTCAAGTGGTCTGCGGAAAAAAAAATTTGAGAACCACTGCTATGTCCTAGTAAGTAGGAGAGGATGGAAAATGATAAAATACAGGTAGGATCTGATCAGAAACAGTCAAATGAAAAAGAGTTTTTAAAGTGCTTATATACTAATGCTAGAAGTCTAAATAATAAGATGGGTGAACTAGCGTGCCTCGTATTAAATGAGGATATTGATATAACAGGCATCACAGAATTGGTGGAATGAGGATAATCAATGGGACACAGTAATAGCAGCGTACAAAATATATCATGCTGGTGGGAGTGGCATTATAGGTGAAAGAAAGCGTAGAATCAAATGAAGTAAAAATCTTAAATGAACCAAATTGTACCATAGAATCTCTATAGATTATAATTACATGCTCTAAGAATATAGCACTAGGGATATATTACCGACCACTTGACCAGAAGGGTAATAGTGACTGTGAAATGCTCAGGAAAACTAGAGAGGCTATTTTAAATTTAAAAAACCCTCAATAATAATAGGAATTTCAATGATCCCCATATTGACTGGGTACATTTCACCTCAGGACTGGATGCGGAGATAAAGTTTCTTGACACCTTAAATGGCTGCTTCTTGGAGCAACTGGTCCTGGAACCCACAAGAGGAAAGGCAATTCTTGATTTAGTACTAAGTGGAGCACAGGATCTGGTCCAAGAGGTGAATATAGCTTGACCGATTGGTAATAGTGACCATAATATAATTAAATTTAACATCCCTGTGGCAGGAAAAACACCACAGCAGCCCAACACTGTAGCATTTAATTTCAGAAAGGGGGACTACACAAAAATGAGGAGGTTAGTTAAACAGAAACTAAAAGGTACAATGCCAAAATGAAATCTCTGCAAGCTGCATGGAAAAATTTTAAAGACACCATAATAGAGGCTCAACTTAAATGTATACCCCCAAATTAAAAAACATAAGAGAACCAAAAAAGTGCTGCCAGGGCTAAACAACAAAGTAAAAGAAGCAGTGAGAGGCAAAAAGGCATCCTTTAAAAAGTGGAAGTTAAATCCTAGTGAGGAAAATAGAAAGGAGCATAAATTCTAGCAAGTGAAGTGTAAAAATATAATTAGGAAGGCCAAAAAAGATTGTGAAGAACAGCTTGCCAAAGACTCAAAAAGTAATAGCAATTTTTTTTTAAAATACATCAGAAGCAGGAAGCCTGCTAAACAACCAGTGGGGCCACTGAATGATCAAGATGCTAAAGGAGCACTCAAGGACGATAAGGCCCTTGCGGAGAAACTAAATGAATTCTTTGCATCGGTCTTGTGATGTGAGGGAGATTCCCAAACCTGAGCCACTCTTTTTAGGTGACAAATCTGAGGAACTGTCGCAGATTAAGGTGTCAGAGGAAGTTTTGGAACAAATTGGTAAACTAAACAGTAATTAGTCACCAGGACCAGATAGTATTCACCCAAGAGTTATGAAGGAACTCAAATGTGAAATTACAGAACTACTTACTATAGTCTGTAACCTATCATTTAAATCAGCTTCTGTATCAAATGACTGGAAGATAGATAATGTGACACCAATTTTTAAAAAGGGCTCCAGAGGTGATCCCGGCAATTACAGGCCGGTAACCCTGACTTCAGTACTGGGCAAACTAGTTGAAACTATAGTAAAGAACAAAATTGTCAGACATATAGATAATGTGTTGGGGAAGAGTCAACATGGTTTTTGTAAAGGGAAATCATGCCTCACCAATCTACTAGAATTCTTTGAGAGGGTCAACAAGCATGTGGACGAGGGGGATCCAGTGGATATAGCGTACTTAGATTTTCAGAAAGTCTTTGACAAAGTCCCTCACCAAAGATTCTTAAGTAAGCTGTCATGGGATAAGAGGGAAGGTCCTCTCATGGATTGGTAACTGGTTAAAAGATAGGAAACAAAAGGTAGGTATAAATGGTCAGTTTTCAGAATGGAGAGAGGTAAATAATGGTGTCCCCCAAGGGTCTGTACTGGGACCAGTCCTATGTAACATTCATAAATGATCTGGAAAATGGGGTAAACAGTGAGGTGGCAAAATTTGCAGATGATACAAAACTACTCAAGATAGTTAAGTCTCAGGAAGACTGCAAAGTGCTACAAAAGGATCTCTCAAAACTGGGTGACTGGGCAACAAAATGGCAGATTAAATTCAATGTTGATAAATGCAAAGTTATGCACATTGGAAAACATAATCCCAGCTATACACATAAAATGATGTTGTCTAAATTAGCTGTCACCACTCAAGAAAGAGATCTTGGAGTCATTGTGGATAGTTCTCTGAAAACATCCACTCAATGTGCAGCGGCAGTCAAAAAAGCTAACAGAATGTTGGGAATCATTAAGAAAGGGATAGATAATAAGACAGAAAATATCATATTGCCTCTAAATAAATCCCTGGTACGCCCACATCTTGAATACTGGGTGCAAATGTGGTCGCACCATCTCAAAAAAGATATATTGGAATTGGAAAGGGTTCAGAAAAGGGCAACAAAAATGATTATGGATATGGAACAGCTTCCGTATGAGGAGCGATTAATAAGACAGGGACTTTTCAGCTTGGAAAAGAGATGACTAAGAGGTGATATGATTGAGGTCTATAAAATCATGACTGGTGTGGAGAAAGTAAATAAGGAAGTGTTACTTACTCCTTCTCATAATACGAAAACTAGGGATCACCACATGAAATTAATAGGCAGCAGGTTTAAAACAAACAAAAGGAAGTATTTCTTCTCACAACACAGTCAACCTGTGGAATTCTTTGCCAGAGGATGTTGTGAAAGCCAAGACTATAACAGGGTTAAAAAAAAGAACTAGATAAGTTCATGGAGAGTAGGTCCATCAATGGCTATTAGCCAGGATGGGCAGTGATGGTGTTCCTAGCCTCTGTTTGCCAGAAGCTGGGAATGGGCAACAGGGGATGGATCACTTGATGATTACCAGTTCTGTTCATTCCTTCTGGGGCACCTGCCATGGGCCACAGTTGGAAGACAGAATACTGGGCTAGATGGACCTTTGGTCTGACCCAGTATGGTCGTTCTTATGTTCACCAAGAAGGTTGGTGGTGATTGGACATCTAACATAGTGAATGCCAGTGAAAATAAGGTAGGATCAGAGGCTAAAATAGGGAAAGAACAAGTTAAAATTACTTAGATAAGTTAGATGTCTTCAAGTCACCAGGGCCTGATGGAATGCATCCTAGAATACTCAAGGAGCTGACTGAGGATATATCTGAGCCATTGGCAATTATCTTTGAAAAGTCATGGAAGATGGGAGAGATTCCAGAAGACTGGAAAAGGGCAAATATAGTGCCAATCTAGAAAAAAGGAAATAAGGACAACCCGGGGAATTACAGATCAGTCAGCTTAACTTCTGTACCCGGAAAGATAATGGAGTAAATAATTAAGCAATCAATTTTCAAACAGCTAGAAGATAATAAGGTGATAAGTAACAGTCATCATGGATTTGTCAATAACAAATCATGTCAAACCAACCTGATAGCTTTCTTTCATAGGGTAACAAGCCTTGTGGATAGAGGGGAAGAAGTAGACATGGTATATCTTGATTTTAGTAAAGCTTTTGATACTGTCTCGCATGACCTTCTCATAAACAAACTAGGGAAATGCAACCTAGATGGGTACCTATCTTATAGTAGCTCCAACTGTTTGGAAAACTGTCTGAGAGAATAGTTATCAGTGGTTCCTAGTCATGCTGGAAGGGTATAATGAGTGGGGTCCTGCAGGGATCAGTTCTAGGTCTGGTTCTGTTCAATATCTTCATCAATGATTTAGATAATGGCATAGAGAGTACATTTATAAAGTTTGTGGACGATACCAAGCTGGGAGGGGTTGCAAGTGCTTTGGAGGATAGGATTAAAATTCAAAGTGATCTGGACAAACTGGAGAAATGGTCTGAAGTAAATAATATGAAATTCAATAAGGACAAATGCAAATTGCTCCAGTTAGGAAGGAACAATCAGTTGCACACATACAAAATGGGAAATGACTGCCTAGAAAGGAGTACTGCGGAAAGGGATCTGGGGGTTATAGTGGATCACAAGCTAAGTATTAGTCAACAGTGTAACACTGTTGCAAAAAAAGTGAACATCATTCTCGGATGTATTATCCAGAGTGTTGTAAGCAGGACACAAGTAGTAATTCTTGCATTCTACTCCACACTGATTAGGCTACAACTGGAGTATAGTGTCCACTTCTGGGTGCCACGTTTCAGGAAAGATGTGGACAAATTGGAGAAAGTCCAGAGAGGAGCAACAAAAATGGTTAAAGGTCTAGAAAACATAATGGAAAAGAGGAAAGATTGAAAAAAATGGTTTGTTTAGTCTGGAAAAGAGAAGACTGAGAGGGGCCATGATAACAGTACATAAAAGGTTGTTACAAGGAGGAGGGAGAAAAATTGTTCTTCTTAACCTCTGAGGATAGAACAAGAAGCAATGGGCTTAAATTTCAGCAAGGGAGGTTTAGGTTGGACATTAGGAAAAACTTCCTAACTCTCAGGGTGGTTACGCACTCAAATTGCCTAGGAAGGTTTTGGAATCTCCATCATTGGAGATTTTTAAGAGCAGGTTAGACAAACACCTCTCAGGAATGGTCTAGATAATACTTAGTCCTGCCATGAGTGCAGGGGACAGGACTAGATTACCTCTCAAGGTCCCTTCCCATCATATGATTCTATGACTTAGGAGTCTGAGTCTCTGGAAATCAATTGGTTTTAGGTTCCTAAATCAGATAGGCACATTTGAAAACTTTACCCATGATCTGATGTCCTGCATAGTTTATAATCTACCACAGACTAGATTAAAAATGAAATAGAAGTTCAAATGGATGGGTGTGCAGAGATCATTGATGAGGAAACCAGTAAAGGAAGGTTTAGAAAATGATAAGGAAATTCCCTGGTGGAAGACAAGTGGGAACAATTCTAATTACATGAAATAGTCTGCATGAGAGAAGGTGCATAGTTAAAAAATGAAGGCAGTGAAGGGTAGAAGGAGAGAGGATAAAGGTTCCTGCTAGAGAGTATTAAGCTTGTTTTCAGAAAAAAAATTAACAAGATTCTGAGCAAAAAGGGTGAGGGCTGGGGCTGAAAGAAGATTTCATGAGAGATTCTAAATCTGTGGTGGGCAACCTGCCGTCCATCCGGGTAATCTGCTGCCCACAGCTCCCAGTGGTCACGGTTCGCCGTTCCCGACCAATGGGAGCTGCGGGAAGCGGCACGGACTGGCCACTACTTCCCATTGGCTGGGAATGGCAAACTGCGGCCACTGGGAGCTGCAGGAGGCCGTGCTTGCAGACGGTCAATGTAAACAAACTGTCTCGCGGCCCGCTGGTAGATTATCCTGACGGGCTGCATGTGGGCCGCAGGTTGCCCACCACTGTTCTTAAACAAAGAAGTGTTGGCAGGGCTTGGAGGCATCGTGGTTATGCAGAAGTGAAGTTGTTTAGAAAGAAATTGATTGCTGAGGGAAGATGGCAAATACAGAGAAGAAGAATGTGATATTCCTTCTGGGGACTATCTGCGGAAGGTCATTTGTCTCTTTATCCCCTTTAATTTAATGTTCCACGACATAGAACATTGCGGTGCTTTCTCTGCTGCCTGATTTCACTCATTGTCTGGTTTTCTCATCCCTTGCCATTACTGCTCCTATTCCAGAAGCCCTTGCTCTGGAGCAAGTCCTCTTGCTTTGAAGTTGAATGGGACTCTTTTTTAAGTAAGGACTTAAGGCCTACGGAAAGCAGCAGCAAAATGTGCAGTAGCCAATTGCCATCATGTAAGTGTGTCCTACAGTATGCTAATCAGAGCCTGAACAGGTCAGTGAAAAAGGGGTCCTGAACCTGTTCTGTAGTTGGAACCCATGGATCTGCTTAGAGGTGAGGGAAGCTGACATAAATCACAGAGGTTCCTAACCATAAACCAGGACCTGACAGGAGCTGTAGTAGGTAGGATTTGTCAGACAAGTGGTAAGAATTGTTCGGTACATTCTGCTGACACTGGCAGGAAAAACTTCCTGTTTAGACTCTCAGCATAAATATGAAAATATGAATATTGAGCAGATATTTATGCTGTTCAAATTATTAATATTCTGAGTCGAAGACCGTGAAATAAGAACAAACAATAAAATGGGAGTCTTAATTCAAACAAATGCCTGATGGCTTTTAAAAAAACATAACCCCATCACTCATTAAAATATATTATTAGGCTTTATCAGTTGTAGATTTATCCGCTAAAATGCGGCTAAATACAGTTGCCATATTAAGAGCACCACCTATATGGGATGGAAAATGTGACACAAACCCATACACAGATTTTTATTTTAATCTGGGAGGTTTTACTGCAAAATTTGTCAATATTATATTTTTGTTTGGTCAGCATGTGGAGGAGAGCACTTTACCCATTTAATTTTCCCAGAAAGTAACACAGCCACCAGCAATTATTTGATGTTTCAAAGATCTTATTTCATTTCAGACTTCATAATCAAAAGCTTAAGTGAGTGATCCAGAAAACGTAAATAACTTAAATTATTTTGTGCAAATGTTGTATTTATGCTTAATACATGATATAAATACATACTTATGGCAGAAGCATTTTAACACGTTCTATGAATTTTAGACTTGATTTAACCATTTCATCTCTGACATGGGGACCCAGATAGGATTTTGTTTTGGGAGATGGGGACTTCAGGATGACTTGCTGTATTTATCAGAGGGGTAGCCCTGTTAGTCTATAAGGTGCCACAGGACTCTGTCGCTTTTTACAGATCCAGACTAACAGACGTATTGGAGCATAAGCTTTCATGGGTGAATACCCACTTTGTCAGACGCATGTGGTGGAAATTTCCAGAGGCAGGTATAAATATGCAGGCAAGAATCAGTCTAGAGATAACGAGATTAGTTCAATCACAGAGGATGAGGCCCTCTTCTAGCAGTTGAGGTGTGAACACCAAGGGAGGAGAAACTGCTTTTGTAGTTGGCTAGCCAGTCACAGTCTTTGTTTAATCCTGAGCTGATGGTGTCAAATTTGCAAATGAACTGAAGTTATATATGTGTTATATATGTTATAATATGTGCAAACTCTGCCCACATATTTACACCAGTGACACCATCACAAGACCTAACCAGATCAGCTACAACATCACCGGTTCATTCACCTGCAAGTCCACCAATGTAATATACGCCATCATGTGCCAGCAATGCCCCTCTGCTATGTACATCGGCCAAACTGGACACTCCCTACGTAAAAGGATAAACGGACACAAGTCAGATATTAGGAATGACAATATACAAAAACCTGTAGGAGAATACTTCAACCTCCCTGGACACACAATAGCAGATTTAAAGGTAGCCATCCTGCAGCAAAAAAACTTCAGGACCAGACTCCAAAGAGAAACTGCTGAACTTCAGTTCATTTGCTTTGTAACATTAGAAATATATGTATATATTATAGTTTTAATTGTACATACATATTTAGTATCAGCTTCAGTTTCAGTTGGTGTGGACAATTTCCACATAAAGTCTCAAGTCCTTATCTAAATAATAATTAAGTAAACACAATTCAGTTTCATGTGTTGCAAGAGTTTCAAAAGATCAAAGCAATTCATATTGCTTTTCCTCAGAAATGATGAAGCTCAACAGCCTACAACTGCCACATGTTGATGAGGCTACTTCCTTGCAGTTGAATATCCTTTCACAAATGTGGTAATTCCCTTTACCCCTATGAAGTAAGTATTAGTTATTTAACCTTCCAGAACCTTAGGTCTGTTCACAGCAAAGTAATATTTTTCTCCAAATGTGCCATCTGGGATCCTCCCAGGACAGCCCATCTATCTGTTCACGTTCTCATTGCCCATACAATTCAGTTAGCACATATTTAATGTGTGCAGAGCTTCTAGCTGTTATTAAGTAGCTCCCATTTCATAATGAAGGGCACATCTACACTGCAGATAAACTTGAGTGGACAAATACATGCTAGTTCTGCTCAAGCTAGCATGATAAAAACAGCAGCATAGTCAGGGATAGCCTGGGCGGCAGCTGGGCTCAGGCTAGCTGCCCAAGTTTGTACCTAGGGGGGTCTGAGCAGGTTTGTACTGAGGCATCTAGCCCAAGCTGTTGCCCATGCTACCCCCAGCTACATTGCTATTTTTAGCACAGTAGGGTGAGCAAAGTCATGTCTGTCTGCGTGAGTTGGGATGCACGCGTCCAGCTGCAGTGTAGACATTCCTAGAGGAGCTGGTTAGATAAAAGACAAATTCTGACATCAGACTCTGTGATGGGGTGTTTCCAGCCCTTTGAAGCCCTCTGCCTGAGGCCTCCTGATCATACCATCCCCCACCACAGGAAAGGAGCAGTGAAGGTGGGCCCTCCAGACCTGACTAGAAAGGCTGCAGGGAAGCAGCCAATCAGAGATCAGCAGGCTCAGATAAAAGGAGCTACAGGGCCTGAGCAGATCATTTGCTGTTGTGACTGGGTGCCTGGGATGGGCCACACTGAGAATGCCACGCTCAGGGCAGACTTCAAGAAACGGGGCAGACAATCCCCCAAAACTGATGATTTATCTTGTAATTAGATTCACAAAACCAATAGCAAAAGAGCTTCTGTAGCACCACACTGATTAACAAGAAACTGAACACAGTCCCCTTTAGGCATTCCAGCCCTTGGTTCCCATCCAGACAAACTCATGTAATATAGTGAGAGGTTACTGAAAACCCAGTTCACCATATCTGAGTTTCTACCAATCCCAAAGGATCAGACACTTACCCGGGTCAATATATATCTCAGATCTTACCCAAATATCACACTGTCAGCCAATCTGTGGTAAAACCAACTAAAGATTTATTAATAAAAGAAAAGAAGAGAGTTATTTAATGGCTAAAGAATCACACACATACAAGTGATTTTCAGTGTTCATAGATCAGGACCATAGCAGTGATGAAATAGACTGCTGGCTTGCAAAAGCCTCTGGTAACTTCCAAAAGTTTGGAGGGTCCTCAGACCACAGTTCAAAATACTCCTTTTAGTTGTCAATCCACAGTCCAGAGAATTGAAGCAGGAATGAGGCAAAAAGGAGAGGTCTCGGGTGTCTTTTATATCCTCTGCCATGTGCCTGGAAAGTTACTGACCCAAACAATTCCCGTAGCCCCTGTGTACGGAAAAGTTACTGACAAAGATGGAGTCTGATTTCACACATCCACATCACATGCCCTTACATGTTTTGTTGATTCACAGGGGTGGCCTTTGGCTTCTTGCTGTCTGAGGCATCCTCAGGAAAAGCTATCTGAAGAGTTGATTGTTCTTAATGGCCCATCAAGCTTGAAGAGTCCATTCACAGTGGGCGGGAGAGACTGGATGTAAACTATTTTGTGGGTGTCATCCCAAGAACAAACACATTTGAGATACAAATACATAGCAATATTCATAACTTTAGATACAAAGATGATACATGGATTTAACCAGGATAATCATACTTGACAGACTGTACCTTTTCCATTGACACCCTACTTGATACACTTTGTATACTTTTGCAACAAATCTTATAACAGTGGTAACAGCAATGATACAAATGGTCATCTTCAATCATACAGCATCACAGATGGCTGGGACCAGAATGGTGAGGAAGGGCTAGTAGACTGAGAAACTCTCCAGGCAAGGAGGCTTGGGAGAGACCTACTCAAGCAGGGATAAGACAGAGAGAACCCAAGAAATGTAACCCTAAGGTAATGGGTGAAGGTGATGGGACTGAATGGGAAGCAGCCCAGGGAATGCAGCAGCAACTATTAAGGGAAGCAGTACATAGCTGCTGCCAAACAAGTCAAATGAGCAAGATCTAGAATCAATCAACAACCTCCTTCCCTCCCCGCATCCTCACGAACACCTTTCATGGTGGTCTTGCCTATTGTGGGGCCTCTCATAAATATTCATTCAAATGCCCAACCTCCTTCATCCATATCTAACTTCCTCACTCTAATCATGTTGGGGTATCCTTATCCTATAGGTTAGTATATTAACAATTTCAACAAAATCATCATATATGTCAATTCTTTGTCAAGGCAAGTTCACAGTTAAGCATTTGCCAACATTTTATCCTAAAATATCCAAGCCTAGTATCAGTTCAATGTTATTGCAGTTATCTAGTATTGTTATGCACAAACACTCCTCCTTAAGCACACTATTCCTAGTTCCCCAAAACTCAGGGTAACTGTCAGGCTATTTTTCTATTGCAAAGGTTGTAGGCCTCAAAGCCTTATACTAATTTATGTCATATGCCAACTACTTAAGGCCTTAGGTTCCTTGCATTACCGCTGAGTAAAATAAAATGCTAAAGCTAGCTTTATGGGCTACAAATCCCCGCTCTGATGGGGTGATTTCTAATCAACCCCAGCACAACATTACAATATAGTTGGTTGATTACTGAA
Organism: Emys orbicularis; assembly: GCF_028017835.1. Lineage (NCBI taxonomy): Eukaryota > Metazoa > Chordata > Testudines > Emydidae > Emys > Emys orbicularis. Next base: position 48,433,018 of record NC_088683.1, read on the forward strand.
AGGAAGGTTCCAGAGCCAATCTCAGGCTCCTGGTGGATTGATTCTGGTTGTGTAGTTATAACTGCATCATAGGGATGCTCCAGTAGCTGATCTCTCTGCTGTAGGCCTCATGATTACATATTGGCCAAATTCATCATCTGCCATCTCCCTACGTTGTTGTTGTTGCGTCACTTGACCTTTCCTACTTAATCTCCTGATTTTACACTGCATGCACCCCAACACAATGAAAATAATCCCTACTGCAATTCCTTGGATAACAATCTATCCCTTTAACCCAATTTCTATTCATAAGAATGCTGCTAGGACCTCATCACCTCCATCCATCAAATGAGCATTAGCTTACTCTGCCTCATTGATGTTACTGGTAATTTGTATAATGTGTTTGTCTTTTGATCCATTAATTGTTTTAATGGTAAATTTAGTGGGGGAAATATAAATAAGAATTGTTGGTGTGCTTTGGACAGTTCGGTCCTGATAGGTTGGGTTAGATATAATAATAATTGCGTTTTCAAAAATAGGGACAGGAGAAATCATTATGTGCCCTATTCAGGTATGGTTTTTTGGGGTAAAACAGAAATTTGGACCTGTGATCTGACACTCCAATTGACCATACAGATATTTTTGATGGTTGGTTACCACACAATACTGGCCGTTTCCACCATAGGTCACCCTCTTCATTGGTGTCTTCGATTTGGTCAGCCTGACCAGGCATGAAGATGATTGGTTGTGTAGTTGATCCTGTCCCTGCACTCCACACAACGTAGTATTCACCTCAAACACATTACATCTACAAGTGTACTGATGCCCCTTTTCAGAGCAATAGGTCCTCTGTGGGATTTTCCAGGTTTGGATTTCTCTGTGATAAACCACCAACGGAGGCATGCTGATGCATTCCTTGTAGAAATTGTCTTTGAGGTGCCCTATGGAATGGACAGCAGCCAGCTAGCTATACATATCCTTATTTGGGTCGAGCACAGACAAGGAGACTGTGAATGAGACAAACAAGGACTTTGCTAGCATACAATTTTTAGTTAAATAGCAAGTATCTTGGTTAGGATAAGGAGTCACAGATCCCATATGCTGCATTGCTCATAGTGATAATTGTGGACATGAATGCAAACAAATGGATCCCTCATTTCCCTGGTTCTGAAAAAATAGTGGACAATACCAATTTAACAATTGTTCATCTTTGATTAAATCTGGGACTTTTCCTAATTCTAAAAATTGCAATGCATTAGTGATGGTATTTATGACATATTCTCTGTACACAGAACAAATTATTTCCTTTCCCATGTATTAGTCCCTTCACTGACCATTGTTTAGGTTGACCAGTTGGTTGATTTTAAACTGAGGCTTATTGAATTAATGGGTTATGTTATGCATGTTGTAGACTGTAAACCTTTCTTCCTGTGACAATCCCCTTATCCAATTAATTACTTGGTTCACATCCTCCTACAACACAACTGATGTGTCTATGAATTTTCTCAATGTTCACCTGATTACAAATTAATATTCCTGTACCAAACAGTCCTGTTAGTGACCTCAAACATGGCTTGGATTCCAAAAGGATCCAAGCCACATTTCTTTCTAGGGGTATACAATTTGTGGTTTGGGTGGACCCTTAAGTTGGCAATATCCTGTACTTGTTGCTGATAAGCTTCACTCTTATCCACAAGGAGCACTGAAAAGAAGGAAGTCAAAGGTCATTGGCCTTAATTCTCTAACCAAAGTTTTATAATATGGTCTTTAACATCAGATTAATATGTTCATTTTAAATAACTGTTGTTTTGTTCTGAAAAGAGGCCGTGTAAAAATAGCCCCACTCCACCAATTTGCTCTTTGGGTATATCTAGATTTATAGCTGCTCATTGCTTTTCTACTTCTAAATCCTGACAGAGCTGCAGAAACAACATAACTGTGTAGAAGTGAGATGGATTCTGATCAGTTCATCATCAGCAATAGGGTCACACAGCAACGGATGGCAGAACATACTTTGTAGACTCTATTTCTGGGTTGTGAACAAGACAAAGGACTCAGCTTGACGTCCAGATCCTAGGTTGAGTGTGTAGAGCTGGCATTTAAGAAAAAAAAAATCTGTTTTACTTGTAAAAGGCCAGATTACGATACCATTATAAACATTGAATAGGTCCTTACTGTACAATTAATTCCTACTGAAATCAATTGTGCTGCCCATGCAGAAGGTACTGCTCAATCTGATCCAAAATGAACAAACTTGCTGTAGAAGCCATTGAGACACAACAATAATGGAACTCCTCAGTGCCATTTTTACAGAGTCACTTTCCAGAATTTAATAGCTCTTTCAATCAAATCCCTTCCATTTGCTTAGACCAGCAACCCTGAGGTACAGACAGTCTGAAGCACTCCGCAAGTGAACACATCGCAAAATGTATACAATTTGGAATTACAACTGGTAATTCTGAGCTCATTGCTGCATCCTTTTTGCTTATACATTTGGGGAAATGATCATCTGAGAAGTGCTCAAATTAGAATATAGGTGTGAGTGGTTATAGGGTATACCCATTTCTCATCACTGCTGGTTGGGAAAAAGAATTTCATAAGCTAGGGGGGAAATTACAAAATCTGAGTGTGAGAGGGAAGCTATCAACCCTCTCCCCCCCTCCCCCCCGCCCCAGTTCAAGCATAGAGTAAGACAACACAAAAGATGGAGAGTATTTTACTACAAATACACTCTAGAGAAATTCTGTGTCAAAATACAGATTATGTTCATGCAAATGTGGCTTGATTTTCTTATCATCCTAGCTTCATTTTGCCATCAAGCTAACACTGCACTCTGCAGATGTATTTTGTAGGGAAACTAGCTTTGTGTGTCAGGGTAACTAAGTGGAAAGCATTAAAAGCACATATATCCTTCCAGCAGTAGAAATACTCTGTCTTATATTCACAAGGGCACAAACACACCATACTGTGTTACTGTGACTTCCTGAGCAGAATTCAAAGTGTGCTGCTTGCCAGACTGCTAATTCCTGTCAGGCTTTGTTTGCCATTTAACTATTTTTTATGAACAATTTCCTCCTAGTTACTAGTTACTGCAGCAAAATAAAGCTAGTAATAAATACTGCACTTGTGTGAGTTAGTCTGCAAAAATTACATTAACTTTACTCTTTCTAAAGTTAAATGATTAGTCAACTTTATCTCCAGGAGAGCTGCCTTTCAATGTTATACGACAATTTCTTCAGTTTTCAGAGGATATGAGAGGGGAAAAAAACCTTCAACTGCAAGATTCTTTTTAAGCACATTAAAATGTAGAATTCACGTCCTTTTTGTTGTTGTTGAAATCAGCATTCTTGTTTATTTTAGTAGGTTCTTATCTTTCTATTTTGGCATTTCTACAGTTATTCATTCCCAACGCCCAGTTCAGTGATTTTTTTTTTCTGATTTATTCTGGCCGCCGGGGGGAGAGCGGAGCCCCGGCCGGGGCTCGCCGCCCTGCCCCCGGCGCTCTGGCCGCCGGGGGGACAGCGGAGCCCCCACCGGGGCTCGCTGCCCTCCTCCCAGGGCTCCGCCCGCCCTCCCCTCCGGCCGCCCGCCCTCCCCCCCCCCCCCGCGGGGGGGGGGGGGGGGGGGGGGGCAGCCGGAGGCTTTTTTGCCTGGGGCGGCAAAAAAGCCAGAGCCGGCCCTGCCACCACCTGTGGCTCTGATCCATGCCCTTCTTCACCAGCAATAAAGAGTAAAGAATATCTGAATTCTGATATTGTCACTACCTCCCCTGTGAAGGAATATCTACTACCTTGTGCCCCATACCACTCTGTAATCTGGTCACTACTTAAGAAATCATAACTCAGTGAAACAGACATTGGCAACTACTACTGATCAGTATTTAACCATGCTGCTGAAAGGAGGCAGCAGTGAACAGGTTCAAACAAACAAGACATTTATTATGAAAAAGTGAAATGAAAAAATATCCAGTGTCTCAAACAAATATTTACAGCCCCCTGAAGCCTCAAGATACATATTTTGATTTAGACATCGAGGTTATACCAGAATCTCTGTCAGTCCTGCCTTTTTGGGGCTCCCACAGGGATAACCCTCCAATACTCAGGCCTTTTGTAGGACAATGTTCTGGGAACTGTGAATTATTCACCTCGGTCTTTCAGTTAATTCCTTCTGTGTCTGTTTCTTCCCAATGACAATGGTTTACACAGATGTTGCTTTTTCCTTTGTAATCTGATTTTCTCTGAATGTATTTTTTATAAGAACTCACCAAGAGTCAGATTGTACCACTCTTACGCATGTTTAGCACCTCAATTCATGAAAAGAACCATTGATTTTAATCATGGAGTGAAGTTCTACTCGTCATGAATAAAAGCATCAGAATTTTGCTACAAGTACTTTGTACACATGACTTTGAGACTCTAGATTGTATGCAAGCTTTTCACTTTTGGCCAAATTCTAAAAACCTCACTCATAGTGAGGTAGGCTAACTGAAATCAAAGGGTCTGCTCGAGGAATTAAATGCCTACTCAACATGAGTAAGGTTGCAGAATATTGTTCTTTGAATTTTTATTATTGGTGATAATTCAGTAGTCACCTGGTAGTGCTCCTGCTCTGGGAGTGGATGACTGAAAAATTTTAAAGATGAGAGAAATTAATTCTCTTTTACACATTGAAAGTATTTGAGGAATGGCTGTTCTGGAAACAAACATTCACAGTGATGGGTTTTCATTTAAACCAATGTTTGGGAAATGGCTGTTCCTCACAGAACTATGAAAATAAAGAATCAAATATGTTAACAAGGAATCTGTGTGTAAACAAGAACATTCACTACTTGTTATTCATTATTTGTCATCTGTTATTGATTTTATTGCATTTTAAAAGTCTCAGTCAGGCAGCAGAAAGAACAGGATTTTATGCAGAATCTGGCCCTGACAAGAACTCTCATTACGTTGGACCTCAAATATTATGCTTATATGGAGAGAAATCATTTGTGGGAAAAGCATCCAAATGAAAAGAAAAATAACTGTAAATTACAAAAATAAACCCAAACAAAACTTAGTCAACTAGCAAAATCCCAAATGGCAACACACTATTTTTCCAAGTTAAAAAAATGAAATCCCTATGAAAAATTTTACAGAAGTGAACACACATCTGTCAAACTGGAAGATTTGACAAGATGAAATTTATAACCTGTTTGTACAAGCAGAGTCATTATCACTGTTCACTCTGTCAGCTATAAACCTGTACCACACTAAACCTGAAAGCCTGGCTTTTCAAGCATCACACCAGCAAATTTCAAAAGCTGATCATTTTGGATATAGAAAGTAGCATTTCATAGTGAGCAGACACAAAAATGTTGTCAGGCTGTGAAAATGTAACTGCATCAGCTAATGTGATTAAATTTGATGATGATCTTGATAACATCAGATTGAGAAACTCTTTCAGGATGTGTTATTTCTTCCTTTTGACTGTCAGCCATGTCTCTAGCCCTAAAGTCAGACTCCCTGCTACAGCACTAACCAAAAATAGCCAGTCTGGTTTTCCTGTTCTTAACAACTTCTATGATTTTTTTTTTTTTAAAGTCATACACTTTAAGTCCAGAAGGGACCATCATAATCATCTAGTCTGACCTCCTGCACATTGCATGTCACAGAACCTCATCCACCCCTCCTGTAGTAGACCCATAACCTCAGGCTAAGTTACTGAAGTCCTCAAATCTTAATTTAAAGACTTCAAGTTACAAAGAATCTACCATTTACTCTAGTTCAAACCAGCAGGTGACCTGTGCCCCATGCTGCAGAGGAAGGAAAAAATCCCTAAGATCTCTGTCAGTCTGACCAGGAGGAAAATTCCTTCCTGACCCCAAATATGCTGATCAGTTAGACCCTGAGCATGTGGGCAAGACCCACCAGTCAGACATCTGGGAAAGAATTTGCTGTAGTAACTCAGAGCTATCCCACTATAGATTTCCACCTCTGTCCATGGATATATTTGCTAATAGCAGTTGTGGATGGGGCATATACCATTGGAGGCACTCTCATCACACCATCCCCTCCATAAACTTATCAAGCTCAGTTGTAAAACAAGTTAATTTTTTTGCCCCCACTATTCCCCTTGGAAGGCTGTTCCAGAACTTCACTCCTCTGATAGTTAGAAACCTTCATCTAATTTCAATCCTAAATGTGTTTATGGCTAGTTTATATCCATGTGTTCTTGTGCCAGCATTTGCCCTTAACTTAAATAATTCCTCTCCCTCCCCGGTGTTTATCCCTCTGATGTATTTATAGAGAGCAATCATATCTGCCTTCATCCTCCATTTGGTTAGGCTAAGTAAACTAAGTTCCTTAAATCTCCTCTAGTAAAGCAGGTTTTCCATTCCTCTGAGCATCCTGGTAGCCCTTCTCTGCACCTGTTCCAGTTTGAATTTATCTTTCTTAAACATAGGAGGCCAGAATTGCACACAGTATTCCAGATGATGTTTCACCAGTGCCTTGCATAATGGTAATAACACTTCAATCTCTCTACAGGAAATACATCACCTGATGCTGCCTATGATTGTAGTGGCCTTTTTCATGGCTGCATTACATTGGTGATTCACAGTCATCCTGTAATCAACCAATACACTCATGACTTACTCCTCCTCTGCCACTTCCAACAGATATGTCCCTAGTTTATAACAAAAATTCTTGTTGTTAGTCCCTAAGTGCATGACTTTGCACTATTAAATTTCATTCCATTTCTATTATTTCAGTTTTTAAGGTCATCCAGATCTTCTTCTATGAAATTCTGGTCCTTCTCTGTATTGGCAATACCTCCCACCTTTGTCATCTGCAAATTTTATTAATAAATTCCCGCTTTTTGTGCCAAAGTCATGGATGAAAATGTTAAATAAATTTTAGTCCCAAGACTGATCCTTGAACTCCACTAGTAACTCTCCTCCAGCCTGACAGTTCACCCTTCAGCATGACCCACTGTAGTCTCCCCTTAACCAGTTCTTTACCCAGTTTTCCATTGTCATATTAATCCCCATCTTCTCCAATTTAACTAATAATTTCCCATATGGAACTGCATCAAATGCTTTACTGCAATCCAGGTAGATTAATTCTACTGTATTTATAAAATCATAAGGGCCAGTTTCTGCAAATCTTACTCAGACTGACAAATCTGAAAAAGTAGTAGTCAGCATTGTGTTCCTAGGGCAGTTCTATTGGGACTAGGCTTGGTGCTATTAAACATTTTCCTCATTGATCTGGATGTTGTATAAAATCACTGCTGATAAAATTTGCAGGTGACTCAAAAATAAATAATGAGGAGGAGAGGACAGTCATACAGAGTGATCTGGATCACTTGGTAAGCTGGGCCCATTCAAAGAAAATGCATTTGAATACAGCCAAATGCAAAATCATACATCTAGGAACAAGGAATGCAGGCCATAACTACAGAATGGGGGAGTGTATCGTGGAAAGCAAAGTCTCTGAAAAGGATCTAGAGGTCATGCTGGATATGCACCTGAATATGAGCTCCCAGTTTGACGCTGTGGCAAAAAGAGCAAATGTGACCCTTAGTTGTATAAACAGGGGAATAGTATGTAACAGTAGAGAAGTGATTTTGCCTTTGTATATGGCATTAATAAGACAGATTCTAGAATACTGCATATAGTTCTGCAGACATTTTTTAAAGGATGTTGAATAATTAGAGCGGGTGCAGGGAAAAGCCAAAAAATATTTTGAAGGCTGGAGAAAATGCTTTGCGGTGAGAGAAGTAAATCTGCAATATGTAGATCAATCTGTTCAGTTTATTTAAAAGAAAAAAAGATTGAGAGGTGACTTCATAGAGGGAAAATACTGAACACTAATACTACAGGCTCTCTAATCTAGTGGATAAAGACATATCATAGAATCATAGAATATCAGGGTTGGAAGGGACCTCAGGAGGTCATCTAGTCCAACCAGCCAGGGCTTTGTCAAGCCTGACCTTAAAAACCTCTAAGGAAGGAGATTCAACCACCTCCCTAGGTAACCCATTCCAGTGCTTCACCACCCTCCTAGTGAAAAAGTTTTTCCTAATATCCAACCTAAACCTCCCCCACTGCAACTTGAGACCATTACTCCTTGTTCTGTCATCTGCTACCACTGAGAACAGTCTAGATCCATCCTTTCTGTAGTAGATGGAGTAGTGGGTGGGCCCAGGTCCATCCTTTTTGGAACCCCCTTTCAGGTAGTTGAAAGCAGCTATCAAATCCCCCCATCATTCTTCTCTTCTGCAGACTAAACTCATAAATCACGTGCTCCAGCCCCCTAATCATTTTTGTTGCCCTCCGCTGGACTCTTTCCAATTTTTCCACATCCTTCTTGTAGTGTGGGGCCCAAAACTGGACACAGTACTCCAGATGAGGCCTCACCAATGCCGAATAGAGGGGAATGACCACGTCCCTCGATCTGCTGGCAATGCTCCTACTTATACAGCCCCAAATGCCGTTAGCCTTCTTGGCAACAAGGGCACACTGTTGACTCATATCCAGCTTCTCATCCACTGTAACCCCTAGGTCCTTTTCTGCAGAACTGCTGCCTAGCCACTTGATCCCTAGTCTGTAGCAGTGCATGGGATTCTTCTGTCCTAAGTGCAGGACTCTGCACTTGTCCTTGTTGAACCTTATCAGATTTCTTTTGGTTCAATCCTCTAATTTGTCTAGTTCCCTCTGTATCCTAAGCCTACCCTCCAGTGTATCTACCACTCCTCCCAGTTTAGTGTCATCTGCAAACTTGCTGAGGGTGCAATCCACGCCATCCTCCAGATCATTAATGAAGGACCCAGGCTGGAAGCTGAATCCAGACAAACTCAAATTGGAAATAAAGCCCAAAAATCTATTTGTGAGGGAGATTAACCATTGGAACAAACCACCACAGGAAGTGCTTCATTCCTTGGTGTTTTCATTTCATTGAATGCCTTTCTGGAAGTTATGGCCTAGCCAAACAAGTCATCCTTTAGTCAAACACTGGTATTGGGCCAAATCAGAGTAAATTAGATGAAAATTAAGGGCCATGATCTAATGGTTCCCTCTGGCCTTAAACTCTTTGAATTACATAGCATTTAGTCATAGGCATATAGGCCCATTTACATCAGTGTCATAGAAATGAAAGCTGATAATTAAAATTAGCCTGTAGCTGCTACACAATTACAAACTGCATAAAAGTTCACAGGACATGGTAGGCCTACTTATTTATCAGCAGGGATGGTGGAACAATGTGTATAGTGGGGGTGCTGAGAGCCATTGAACCAAACTGTAAACCCTGTATATGATGGAATCCACGTCAAGCCAGGGGATACAGGACCCCTAGTTCCAGCACCTATGTTTATCAGGGGTGCTACATCAGCACCATGGCTTCTATAAAATGTGAGGGGAAGGACTGATTACCTACAGCCATCATTTTGTAGTCCCATAGGAGAAGAAGTATGCACGAGGAAAGACAGAGGCTCACAAAATGCCAGGAGTAAGCCTGAATGTCAGTGAGGTGGTTCAGCAGGACTACAACATGAGGCGGAAGCGTAAATTTTGCAGAATGAACATACAGAGAACTTAAAAGACCAAACAAGTCTGATGTAGACATACAAAAAAAGAGAGCCTGAGACCTCTTTGGCTAAGAGATCCAGACCATAGGAAAGATATTGGAAAGCACCAGCTATTGTTGCTGAATGTTGCTGCACCTTGTGATCCTGTATGGCTGAAACTGATCAAGGTACTTAGTGCAGAAGAACAAATCCCCACTCATCTAGAGGACATCTAATAAACCATGTGAATCAATACCTTCCTCAAGGCTAGAAGATAACCTGATATAGGCAAATAACATCCTAGATCAATAATTTGTTGTTAAATATTAATACTTGTTAAAATAGATTGTGCGGAAAAAAAAGAGTGGGGAAAATGTATAGATATATGTACTCTTTCTTTAAAACTGCAGCAGGAACCCAGGAAGGAGTGGCTGGGAAAGTTTCCAAGAAGAAAAGATAAAACTGCCTTCCTGTTTGTGATGGGGTATACCAGACCCTCTGAGGTCCCCTGCTAGAGGCCTCATGGCCCTGCCACACCCTGCCCCAAAAAAGGGCAGTGGAGAGGTTCTTTCAAACTCCTAGAGTGGCTGTGTGGGATACAGCCAATCAGGGCCCAGCAGCCTAGTATAAGAAGAGCTGCAGGGTCATAGGGAGTTAAGTTCCTTGCTAGAGCTGAAGGAGTGTGGATGGTGTGTGGCTGACTGACAGAGCTACAGGATCTTGGATAAGGTAGTGCTGCCAGAAGTCAGGAAGATCGAGAAGGAGCCCTGAGCTGGTTAAGGGTGAAGACAGCACAGGGTGGTGTGGAAGTGGCCCAGTGAATTAGAGCAGCAGCGTGACTTAGATAAAGGGACAGCAGATAGTTGCTATCTACAGTAGTAGATGGAGTAGTGGGTGGGCCCAGGTCCCCAACCCCCATTAGCCACTGGGGAAGTGGTCTGGACAGCGAGGCACCCCAGAGGGGGGAACTGAACTATAGTGACCCAGCTGGAGAGCTGTAGTCCGGAAGCCCCAAGAGGGTGAAGACATTGTCTCCAAAGGAGGGCCAATCAGAGAGAGAGAGAGAGAGAAAGTGTGAGTGTGAGTGTGTGCAGGTGCACACTCGGACAAGGTGGTGCTCACAAGAAGTGAGTGCACCCCGTTATACTGGTATCAGAAGTGGGGATTCGGGACCGACCCCTGAAACAAGGGGACAATAGAGGAGTTGGTAAGGTTGCTGCCCCAGCAGCAGCACAGCACTGCTGAAACCCAGAGGGCCCTAGTTGAAGAACAACAACATGAGACGCAGCAGGCTGCTCAACAGCTGGCTGTACTCCTGGAGGTGCTTCAGCTCCAGCAGCACTGGCTACAGCAATTCCAGGAGGCATTGTTACAGCAACTAAGTAGCTCAGCCTCCTAAAACTAGTTGAACTCTGGGCTGGGGATACCACTGGGTAAGCTTGGGCCACATGATGATCCAGAGGCCTACTTTATCTCAAGCAGCAGTTGTGGCTACCCGCTCAAAGGTGACTAAGACAACTGGGTCACTCGCCTGGCCCCGTTCCTGTTCGGGGAAACGGCTTACCGGGCCCTGGATGATGAAGCGGCGAGAGATTATCTGACAGTGAAGGTTGCCATACTTGACTGTCTGGGAGTATCCCCGGAAGCCTACCGATGCAGGTTCCCCGCTCAGAGGTTTTTGTCTCAGGGGCTCACCCCCGGGCCTTAGCCCAATATCTTAAAGACTGGGCCACCCAATGGCTCCGCCCTGAGGTCCACACAAAGGTGGAGATCATAGACTCGATAGTCCTAGAGCAGTACCTAAGTACATATCGCCAATGCCAATTCAAACATGGGCTTGAAAGCATAGCTCCGACTCGCTTGCCGCTGCAGTCCAGATTACAGAGGACTATTTGCTCGCTGCCTCGCCTGGCAAATATACCCCACCGAGGCCTGACACCTGGCAGGCCCAGGGCCCAGAGAACTCTGCCTGGTTGCCAAAGGTGGCACCCAAGAGACCCAAACCGATCAGAAGGGAAGTCCCACTGGATCCAGCCTCAGAGCACTGGTCTCGATGGGTGCCTGCTCTCCCTCCCTTCCCAGAGTTGCACCCCAGAAGCCCTGAAGAGAAGGGGTCAGCCAGACCCTATTAGTATCCCGCTGGTATGCTTTTGCTTTGGGAGGCCAGGACACTTCAGCCAATCTTGTCCCGTCATGGAATGTGACCTCTTAGACTGTGGGGTCACCAAAACATGTAACAGCTCTGAGCCCAGGCTCAACCAGCAGCATAAGGCCTATGTGACCCAAGTCACCATGGGAGGATGCACTATGCCCGGGCTGGTGGACTCAGGGTGCTCACAAGCCCTAGTTTGAGTCTCTCCGCTTGACCTTAGCACTCTCCAATATGGCCACCCCTTGAGGGTGATGTGTGTGCATGGGGATGCCCATTCCTACCCCATGGCTTGGGTACAACTGAAGGTGGGCAATCAGAAGCAAAAATTCGGGTCGACATAACTTTCCAAGGGAGGCATTTTGTTATAATTGGGAGATACTGGCAACAGTTCCCCTCTTTGCTCCTCTCTGATCCAGACCTCCTACTCCAGCTGAACTGATACCCCAAAAACTGGAGGAGATCTATCCAATACTGAAATCTAACCTTTTGGAGGGGTCTACCCAAACCCAGAGGGCTGGGAAGTCCCGAAGGCAATGCTGAGAAGAAGGGAGGGCCTGGTTACAGACCCATCTAGCCGGGGAGACAGAAACAGGGGAACCATCTCAGCAGATGAACAATGCCCAGTCTGAAGGGGGAGAAGCACCTTCTGAGACAGGAGAACCTCTCCAGGAGGTTTGTCCTCTCAACAGACTTAGCCCATTTATCCCAGACATATGACTTCATACGTGGGCAAAAGGAAGATGACACTTAGAGAGTCGTAAGCCCGGAGAGTGGTGATTGATGGGACGGTTACCCAGTAGGCCTAAGCTGCCCAATTTCCTCATTTTGAACTAAAGAATGATATGCTCTATCAAGTCAACCTTGACCCCAAAACAAGGGAGGTCTGCTACCAACTCCTGGTTCCCCAGGAGGCCAAGAGGGAGGTATTGCAGCTGGCTCATTCAATACCGTCAGCCAGACATCTTGGCTGGGGAAAAAACATTAGCCTGCTTATTGGCTCGGTTCTTCTGGCAAGGGATATATAAGGAGGCCGCTAATGTCTGTGCATCCTGTCCAGGCTGTCAGCAGGTTGCACCAAAGGGTTCAGGACGGGCTCCTCTAATACACCTACCACTAATAGGGATGCCCTTTGAGAGGATAGGGGTCGATATAGTGAGCCCCCACCCCTGGCCGTGAGGATGCCAAGGACCCCACACAAAAGAGTGAGGTCCTGGGGAAGCTGTTGAACATCTCGGGTAAGATGGGCATTGACGAGGAGATGCAGCTAGAGCGCAAGCAGGCAGTAAAGCAGCACATAGAGGAGATTTTAAATAAAACAATTACAGACGAAAAGTGCCAGGGCCCACCAGCACAATACTGGTCATTGTGGACTACGCCACATAATATCCAGAAGTGGTCCCCATGTGCTCAATAACCGCACAAACTGTAGCAAGAGAGCTAGTTCAACTCTTTTCTCGGGTGGGCTTACCTACCAAAATCCTGACTGACCAAGGGACAAATTTCATGATCCCAGTTGTTAAAAGAGGTGTGGACACTTCTCAAGGTTAAGCCTCTCAGGACCTCTGTGTACCACCCCCAAACGGATGGTCTGGTGGAGAGGTTCAATCCAACCTTGAAAAACATGTTGAAAAAATTTGTAAACATCGACCCTCGCAATTGGGATCAACTCCTGCCCTATTTTATGTTTGCAGTACAAGAGGTGCTGCAGGCCTCAATGGGATTTTCCCCCTTTGAGCTGCTTTATGGCCAGCGACCCTGAGGAATACTCGACCTTCTCAAGGAAACGTTGGGAGAGCAACCTTCTTGAGCCCAAAATGTAATTCAATGTGTTACAAATGCATGAATGACTAGTTTAGGTGGCCAGGTTTGCCCGAGAGAATTTGGAGTGGACCCAACAGACTTTCTCCTGGGCTGCTTTATTATAGTGGCGAGCCTGGGTCTATCAACCCGGTGGCAGGGTCCTGCTATTGTTACCCAGCTCCAAAAGTAAACTCTTGGCCAAATGGCAAGGGCCCTATGAGGTCATAAGACAAATAGGGGACGTGGGCTATGAGATCCATTGCCCAGATAAAAGTAGGGGGGAAATGTTTTTCCATGTCAACTTGTTAAAAGCAGGAAAAGCACAGGAGGGCCTATTTATAGATCCCCGGGACCTGCCAGATGACTTGGAATGAGAGGTGCAATCCCCATCAGGCACTACAGACGTACCCATAGCCGAAGGCCTCCCTCCACGCCTGCAATAGCAGGCCAGGAACCTTCTGGGATACTTTGATGATCTATGCTCTTCTTAGCCATGTTGGACTCATCTAGTGGACCATCAAATCCAGATGAATCCGACTGCCAAACCCAAACCCAAACCCTACCAAGTTTCCAAAAAGCTCAGTAAAGCTCTAAAACAAGAGCTTCGGGCAATGATGGAGCTGGGGGTAATTGAGGAATCCCCAAGCCCTTGGTGCAGCCCAGTGGTCCTAGTGTCCAAACCAGATGGCACCACCTGGTTCTGTGGTGGATTTCAGGGCCCTAAATGCAGCCTCACAGTCCGATGCTTATCCCATGCCCTGAGTAGATGAACTCTTCTATCAGCTTGGAAAGGCAAAGTACCTAACATTGGACTTAATCAAGGGGTTATTGGCAAATACCCCTTATAAAAGACTCCCGGATAAAAACTGCATTTGCCACCCCCCCTAGGGCTGTTCCATTTATTAATTATGCCCTCCGGATTACATGGGGCACCAGCCATCTTCCAATGCCTGATGGATCAGGTACTGCATCACCATGGTCAATTTGCAGCTGCCTATTAAGACGATGTGGTCTTTAGTGAAGATTGGCGGTCACACAATGCACGTAGCATCTGTTCTGCAGTCATTGAGAGAGGCTGGGTTCACAGTGAACCCAAAGAAATGTAAGTTTGGTATGTAAGAGACCAAATACCTTGGGTATCTGGTAAGGAACAGGAAGATACAGCCCCTACAAGATAAGGGGTATGTGATGGGGTATACCAGACCCTCTGAGGCCCCCTCCTTAGGCCTCATGGCCCTGCCACACCCTTCCCCCAAAAAGGGCAGTGGAGAGGGTCTTCCAAGCTGCCTAGAGTGCCTGTGTGGGATACAGCCAATCAGGGCCCAGCAGCCTAGTATAAGAAGAGCTGCAGGGCCATAGGGAGTTCAGTTCCTTGCTGGAGCTGAAAGAGTGTGGCTGCCTGACAGAGCTACAGGGTCTTGGATAAGGTAGTGCTGCCAGAAGCCGGGGAGAGCAAGAAGGAGCCTAGAGCTGGTTGCTGGGGACTCCATCTGGACAAGGTCCTGAGTTAAGGGTGAAGACAGCACAGGGTGGCGGGAAAGTGGCCCAGGGAATTAGAGCAGCAGCGTGACTTAGATAAAGGGACACAGTAGATAGTTGCTATCTACAGTAGTAGATGAGTAGTGGGTGGGCCCAGGTCCCCCCCAACTCCCATTAGCCACTGGGGGAAGTTGTCTGGACAGCGAGGCACCCCAAGGGGGAACTGAACTATAGTGACCCAGCTGGAGAGCTGTAGCCCGGAAGCCCCAAGAGGGTAAAGACATTGGCCCTCCTTTGGAGACAATCAGAGAGAGTGTGAGTGAGAGTGTGTGTGTGAGATTGAGTGTGCAGGTGCACACTCGGACAAGGGGGGCACTCAAAAGGTGAGTGCACTCTGTTACACTGTTCTAAAAGTTATTTTCAGCTTTAGAAGAAAATTATTCTCTCTGATTCTTTACTAATCGCATCTGATAAAGAGTTTTGAGCCAAAAAAGAAGGGCACTTGCCTTGAAAGGTTTGATTACAGTATGAAGTTTGGGCTAGTTCTTGGTTTTCATACTGTTTCATCTATCCCTCATTCACAGCAGCTATTAGGGTGTTATCTTCTGAACCTGGCCCCATGATATTCATGAAGTTTTACCATGCACTTGAAGGGGAACAGGAGCAGAGCCTTATACAGTTGAATAGGTTAGAAATGTAATAGAGGGTTTTTTTAAAGGATGGAGGAGTTTTATTACAGAATACAAATCATGCCAATTTCTATGAGATTATTTGTGATCATTATGTGGCAGTATATTGATAAAAGCTTGTTATTTAATTTAAATGGATATAAAGTGACAGGATTCTAACAAGGCAAAAAAATATATTTCAGTTGATTTTGCTTTTGTTAACATAATAGGTAACCTTGGTAAAAAAAAACCAGCATTGCTTTCACTTTTATTTGCCCATCTTTTTAATTAATTATAAACAAAGTATTAGGTCAGAGTCCTTTCAAATTAAAATGATTAACTATTAAGTCAAGTTTTGACTTTTCCTGTGTCCTCCTTTGTGTCCTGCTTCTGTGGAGGTAATACTGTTCATGCCAGGGCTGTCGATTAATCGCAATTAACTCACATAATTAACTCAAAAAATTAATCACAGTGTTAAACAATAGAATACCATTTGAAATTAAATATTTTGGATGCTTTTCTACATTTTCAAATATTGATTACAGTTACAACACAGAAAGTGTAGTGGTCACTTATTTTTTATTACAAATATTTGCACTATAAAAATAGTATTTTTATTTCCCCCTTTACAAGTACTGTAGTGCAATCTCTTTATCGTGAAAGTGCAATTTACAAATGTAGATTTTTTTGGGACATAACTGCACTCAAAAACAAAACAATGTAAAACTTCAGAGCCTACAAGTCCACTCAGTCCTACTTCTTGTTCAGCCAATCACTCAGACAAACAAGTTTGTTTACATTTACAGGAGATAATGCTGATCTCTTCTTATTTACAGTGTCACCAGAAAGTGAGAAGAGGCATTTGCATGGCACTTTTGTAGCCGGCATTGAAAGGTATTTACATGCCAGATATGCTAAACATTCGTATGCCTCTTCATGCTTCAGCCACCATTCCAGAGGACATGCTTATGACACTCGTTAAAAAAAATGCGTTAAATAAATGTGTGACTGAACATCTTGGGGGAGAATTGTATGTCCTCTGCTCTGTTTTATCCCCATTCTGCCATATATTTCATGTTATAGCAGTCTTGGATGATGACCCAGCACGTCTTTCATTTTAAGAACACTTTCACTGAATAAGATTTGACAAAACGCAAAGAAGGTACCAATGTGAGATTTCTAAAGATAGGTACAGCACTCAACCCAAGATTTAAGAATCTGAAGTGCCATCCAAAATCTGAGAGGGACGAGGTGTGGAGCATGCTTTCAGAAGTCTTAAAAGAGCAACACTTCCCATGTAGAAATTACAGAACCCGAACCACCAAAAAAGAAAATCAATCTTCTGCTGGTGGCATCTGACTGAGATGAAGAAAATGAACATGCTTCGGTCCACACTGCTTTTGGTAGTTATCGAGCAGAACCAGTCATCAGCATGTCTTCTGGAATGGTGGTTGAAGCATGAAGGGACATATGAATCTTTAGCACATTTAGCACATAAATATCTTGCGACACCAGCTACAACAGTGCCATATGAACATCTGTTCTCACTTTCAAGTGACATTGTACACAAGAGGCAGGCAGCACTACCTCTTGCAAATGTAAACAAACTTTGTCTGAGCAAGAAGTAGGACTGAGTGGACTTGTAGGATTTAAAGTTTTACGTTTTGTTTTTGAGTGCAGGTTTTTTTTTACATAATTCTACATTTTGTAAGTGCAATTTTCACGATAAAGAGATTGCACTACAGTACATGTAATGGGGGAAATGAAATACTATTGTTTTTAACAGTGAAAATATTTGTAATAAAAATGAATATAAAGTGAGCACTGTACATTTTGTATTCTGTGTTGTAAATGAAATCCATTTGAAAATTTAGAAAACATCCAAAATATTTAAATGGTATTCTATTATTGTTTAACAGCAGTTAATCATGTGATTAATCATGATTATTTTTTTAATCGCTTGACAGCTCAAGTTAAAAGATGAAAAAGTCTTGTTAGCGCATCTTCCTGCCAGTGCAGGATTGTTTCCTACTGCACTTTACTCACTGGTTGGCCCAGTCTATTTTTTTATCATCTGCCAAATGATGAAGCTTCATTGCTTCTCTTATGAAATGATCTAGGCTAATACATCATTGTCAAGAGGTTCTTCCTGAGAAGCTTAATTTCCCCCCTTTCTAAATTTCATCTCCTCATTCCTACATATCCCCCTTTCATTATGCTAAGTAGCTCCTCTGCCTCCTTGGTGTTTATGCCTTCAAATAGCTGTACACAGTATCATACATCTCCCACATCTGTCACATAACCAAGCTATTATATTTAACAATTTTTATCTTCTCACACCAGTCAGTCCCTCTAGGTCCCTAATCCTTTTTGTTCCTCTTTTCTGAACACCCTTCATCTTGTCAATTCATTAAGTAACAAAGTACTTGACATAGAATGTGATATAATATTCCAAGTTACACTAGAGCAATATAGTATTAATAACTATATCTTCCCTTTCCATTGATGTGACACCTCTATGTATACATTCCAAAATACAATTGGCCCTTTCTGCCACCATATGCATTAGATCATAAGTATCGCTGCCATTAGTGTACATGGGCTACCCTGGGTCTACCAGTAAAGACTCTTTGAAGGAAAGAATGGAGAGAGGAGAATAAAGCTTGTTATCATAGTACAATTGTTTCCTTAAATGGAGGTTGAAACCCTGGCCCTCAAATGGGGAGGTTTGCCATTGATTTCAGCGGAGCCAGGATTTCATCCTACATATTCTGTAATTGGGTGCCAGACTTCGACTCCTTGAGTTCCTCCACATGGTTCTACTGAGCTCGTGTTTCTTGCCTCTGCCCAGAGGCCAATCCCTTGCCCAGAGGCAAGTGTGTGGTGCCTCTAGTAGGAAGATACCTTAATAGTCTCTCTAGCTCCTGCTGTATATTTTCTTTATCCTCAGTAATGTTGGTCTCTGGGAGGAAACAACTGCTTTTTTGCCTACTACAGTGGCTTACCCAGGGTCACCAGTGATTTTTGGCAATTGAGCCTGGTTAATCTTACAAGCTGTACAAACTGGTAAATTTGCCTAGCCCTGGCTGATTAGCTTAAGGATCAGCCATATAGTTCAAAAGTAAGACCTCTGGGCCAGATAACAGGGAAGGATAATACTCAGACTTAGGACTCTTTATATTTCTTATTTCATAATTGCTTCTAGTTAAGGTTAGGGAAAAAACAGTGGGGCAGATTTGAGATAAAGAGGCCTCAGGTGGGATTTATGCTTTTGGTTTGGTTTGTTCTGTTACCAGTCTAAAATCAACACAGCATGCCAGGAAAGGGATAGACATTTTTTGAGGAGCTGAGGAAAGAGTCTGATGTGTTTTACTACTACGGGGGAGTTTGGTGTTGGTTGCATGGTAATGTGCCTGATTTTGTAGGTATTGTATCTCAGTTGAATATATGGTTGTTTGTCTGGCAGGCATCCAGTCACATTGCAATGAATAAACTAAATGCTAATGTTTGCCTTCCTAAGAGTTTTCATAATAGAATGTATTGAAATTCTAGTTTCCACACATAGCAATACCATTCATATTTCTATACAAAACATTATTACCTATATGTTCTTAAGTTGCTTTAGTTCTTGTTTTATATCTGTATAGTAGTAATAGATTTCAGCAGAGAGGGAAAATGTTCTGATTAGTTGAAGTTCAGAGAATAACAGTTATTATTGGAGGGACTGATTTACCAGGAAAGAATATGAGAACAACGTATGTATAGCCAGGCTCAAGAATGATTCTAATGTGGTGGTGACCTTGATAAAGTCTACGCATGTTTGAAGAATGTAGGCACCATTTAGAGGGAGTGGAATTATTTTGGGTAATACAAGGAGATAACTACTGCAGGAATAATGGGATGACATTTTAAAAAGGAAAAGCTAAGCTAAGTATCAGGAAGAGATTTATGACTGTCATCTTTATTAGACAGCTTCTCTCAAGGGTATTCAGATACCACTGATGTGTGTGGTATAAAAACCTGAACAGAAGCACTAAAAAATACATTGTGGAGAATAATTTTGGACTGACATGGGTTGCATCACATGTCCTAATACAGATGTCTCTCTCTCTCCCTCTCCCTCAATCTCTATTTCCTATGATCCAGTCCTCGTATTGTTTGGCCATGTTTCTAGATTAACAAGAGACTGAATAAGTATATATTAGTCAGTGTGGGCCGAATCACATAGATCTTTCTCAGACAGAATTTTCAAAGAAAGTTTTGCTAAGGTAAGGAAACAATGAATTCCTCAACGCCTATACAGCTCTATTTATCCTGTATTATAGGCCAAGAGAACCCTCCTATCAGTGTCCAACTCAGGCTGCCAAATCCCACCTCAAGGAGCTATCATTAATCCTGAATGCATACAACTTGGGCCCAGCACCAAACACTGCAGAGAACTATTATCCTACTTCACTTAAAGGATAGCACATATTTGGGAAGCCTTCTCAAACAGCATGGATCTGTCCCATCTGCACCCTTCTTCTTTGGCTATCCCTTGATGTGAGGATGAAGTCTGTCAAGGGGGTTCATTGGTGGGCTTTTAGGTGGCTGAGGAGCCCACTTTGTGCCCTGCAGATTTTTCCACAGAAGTGACAGGTGTAATCTTGGAGGAGACATAGTTGTTGGCTGGACTGTTGTGCCTTTTCTTTCCTCCTTTGTGGCTTTTCTGTCTCATGAACATAGATTCATAGATTCTAGGACTGGAAGGGACCTCGAGAGGTCATAGAGTCCAGTCCCCTGCCTGCATGGCAGGACCAAATACTGTCTAGACCATCCCTGATAGACATTTATCTAACCTACTCTTAAATATCTCCAGAGATGGAGATTCCACAACCTCCCTAGGCAATTTATTCCAGTGTTTAACCACCCTGACAGTTAGGAACTTTTTCCTAATGTCCAATCTAGACCTCCCTTGCTGTAGTTTAAAAGGGTGTCATAAGGAGGAGGGAGAAAACTTGTTCACCTTAGCCTCTAAGGATAGAGCAAGAAGCAATGGGCTTAGATACCTGAAAACTGCTATCATGTCCCCTCTGTCTTCTCTTTTCCAAACTAAACAAACCCAATTCCTTCAGCCTTCCTTCATAGGTCATGTTCTCAAGACCTTTAATCATTCTTTTTGCTCTTCTCTGGACCCTCTCCAATTTCTCCACATCTTTCTTGAAATGTGGTGCCCAGAACTGGACACAATACTCCAGCTGAGGCCTAACCAGAGCAGAGTAGAGCGGAAGAATGACTTCTTGTGTCTTGCTCACAACACACCTGTTAATACATCCCAGAATCACGTTTGCTTTTTTTGCAACAGCATCACACTGTTGACTCATATTTAGCTTGTGGTCTACTATAACCCCTAGATCCCTTTCTGCCGTACTCCTTCCTAGACAGTCTCTTCCCATTCTGTATGTGTGAAACTGATTTCTTCTTCTTAAGTGGAGCACTTTGCATTTGTCTTTGTTAAACTTCATCCTGTTTACCTCAGACCATTTCTCCAGATCATTTTGAATTATGACCCTGTCCTCCAAAGCAGTTGCAATCCCTCCCAGTTTGGTATCATCCGCAAAGTTAATAAGCGTACTTTCTATGCCAATATATAAGTCATTAATGAAGGTATTGAACAGAGCCGGTCCCAAAACAGACCCCTGCGGAACCCCACTTGTTATGCCTTTCCAGCAGGATTGGGAACCATTAATAACTCTGAGTACGGTTATCCAGCCAGTTATGCACCAACCTTATAGTAGCCCCATCTAAATTGTATTTGTCTAGTTTATCGATAAGAATATCATGCGAGACCGTATCAAATGCCTTACTAAAGTCTAGGTATACCACATCCACAGCTTCTCCCTTATCCACAAGACTCGTTATCCTATCAAAGAAAGTTATCAGATTGGTTTGACACGATTTGTTCTTTACAAATCCATGCTGGCTATTCCCTATCACCTTACCACCTTCCAAGTGTTTGCAGATGATTTCCTTAATTACTTGCTCCATTATCTTCCCTGGCACAGAAGTTAAACTAACTGGTCTGTAGTTTCCTGGGTTGTTTTTATTTCCCTTTTTATAGATGGGTACTATATTTGCCCTTTTCCAGTCTTCTGGAATCTCTCCCGTCTCCCATGATTTTCCAAAGATAATAGCTAGAGGCTCAGATACCTCCTCTATTAGCTCCTTGAGTATTCTAGGATGCATTTCATCAGGCCCTGGTGACTTGCAGGCATCTAACTTTTCTAAGTGATTTTTAACTTGTTCTTTTTTTATTTTATCTGCTAAACCTACCCTCTTCCCATTAGCATTCACTATGTTAGGCATTCCTTCAGACTTCTCGGTGAAGACCGAAACAAAGAAGTCATTAAGCATCTCTGCCATTTCCAAGTTTCTTGTTACTGTTTCTCCCTCTTCACTGAGCAGTGGGCCTACCCGGTCTTTGGTCTTCCTCTTGCTTCTAATGTATTGATAAAAAGTCTTCTTGTTTCCCTTTATTCCCGTAGCTAGTTTGAGCTCATTTTGTGCCTTTGCCTTTCTAATCTTGCCCCTGTATTCCTGTGTTGTTTGCCTATATTCAGCCTTTGTAATCTGTCCTAGTTTCCATTTTTAATATGACTCCTTTTTATTTTTTAGATCATGCAAGATCTCGTGGTTAAGCCAAGGTGGTCTTTTGCCACATTTTCTATCTTTCCTAACCAGCGGAATAGCTTGCTTTTGGGCCCTTAATAGTGTCCCTTTGAAAAACTGCCAACTCTCCTCAGTTGTTTTTCCCCTCAGTCTTGATTCCCATGGGACCTTACCTATCAGCTCTCTGAGCTTACCAAAATCCACCTTCTTGAAATCCATTGTCTCTATTTTGCTGTTCTCCCTTCTACCCTTCCTTAGAATTGCAAACTCTATGATTTCATGATCACTTTCACCCAAGCTGCCTTCTACTTTAAATTCTCAACGAGTTCCTCCCTATTTGTTAAAATCAAGTCTAGAACAGCTTCCCCCCTAGTAGCTTTTTCATCCTTCTGAAATAAAAAGTTGTCTGCAATGCAGTCCAAGAACTTGTTGGATAGTCTGTGCCCCGCTGTGTTATTTTCCCAACATATATTTGGATAGTTGAAGTCCCCCATCACCACCAAATCTTGGGCTTTGGATGATTTTGTTAGTTGTTTAAAAAAAGCCTCATCCACCTCTTCCACCTGGTTAGGTGGCCTGTAGTAGACTCCTAGCATGACATCACCCTTGTTTTTTACCCCTTTTAGCCTAACCCAGAGACTCTCAACACTTCCGTCTCCTATGTCCATCTCCACCTCAGTCCAAGTGTGTACATTTTTAATATATAAGGCAACACCTCCTCCCTTTTTCCCTTGTCTATCCTTCCTGAGCAAGCTGTACCCATCCACACCAACATTCCATTCATGTGTATTATCCCACCAAGTTTCAGTGATGCCAACAATGTCATAGTTGTATTTATTTACTAGCACTTCCAGTTCTTCCTGCTTATTACCCATACTTCTCGCATTTGTATATAGGCATCTAAGATACTGGTTTGATCTTGCCTTCCAGTTTTGTCCTGACCCTCCTTTCTCTCTGCCAATATAGCCCACACTCCCTCTCATTTCCGACCCATCTCCCAGGTCTCCATGTTCCCCACTTACCTGTGGGCTTTGCTCACCTGTCCCCGTCGAACCTAGTTTAAAGCCCTCCTCACTAGGTTAGCCAGTCTGTGTCCAAATAGGGTCTTTCCCCTCCTTGAAAGGTGAATGCCATCTCTGCCTAGCAGTCCTTCCTCGAAAAGCATCCCGTGGTCGAGGAAGCCAAAGCCTTCCTGGCGACACCATCTTCGCAGCCAGGCATTCACCTCCATGATGCATCTGTCTCTGCCTGGGCCCCTACCTTTGACAGGAAGAATCGAAGAGAATACCACCTGCGCTCCAAACTCCTTCACCCGTACTCCCAGAGCCCTGTAGTCACTCTTGATCTGCTCAGTGTCACACCGCGCAGTATCATTTGTGCCCACATGGATGAGTAGCATGGGGTAGTAGTCAGAGGGCTGGATAATCCTTGACAATGCCTCCGTAACATTTCGGATACGGGCTCCCGGCAGGCAGCATACCTCCCGAGATGAAATGTCAGGGCGACAGATGGGCGCCTCCGTCCCCCTCAGCAGAGAGTCTCCGACCACCACTACCCTACGTTTCCTATTCGCAGTGGTGGCAGCAGACCTCCCAGCCTTAGGGGTACGAGGCTTCTCTTCCTTTACTGTAGAGGGTGATTCCTTCTCTCCTGTATCAAGAAGAGCATAACAGTTACCTATTACCACGGCGGGAGGGTTTGGAGCAGGGGTGGAGCTGCCAGAAGTAACCAGCTGCCAGTGTCCACCCTGAGCCATCTCCTCCTCCACCAGTGGTGTATCAGCAGTCCTGTGTACTGGGACAGCTACCTCAGCTGTCTCCACATGGACACTGTCCAGGAATTGCTCGGGGATTCAGATGCTCCTCAACCTAGCCACCTCCTCCTGTAGCTCTCCCACCTGCTGCCTGAGAGATTCCACCAGCAGGCACCTTTCACATTGGATGGTCCCCCCAGCCTGGATATCAGTAAGTGGAAATTGCAAGTTACAGTCTCTGCAAAACCACACCAGGATCTGGGTAGAAGCATCCATACTCAGGCGCTCTGTCTGGCTACAGGCGCAGGTGGAGGAGACAGAAGCAGTGCTGGCACAGGTGTTGTGGGTCTTCCTAACCATCGTAAACCTCCCTCTGTCAAACTCCCGTCTGCAGCCCCCTGTCCGCTGAAAGGGTTGTTTAAGCAAGAAGTTTTGAATGTAGTTGGTTTATAGGTTTTAAGGGGAATAAAGGGAAAACAGATAGAACCGGCAAGGGACCCTCGCCCCCTTCCCGCTCCCCTTCCAAACTCCCTTGCGAAACTCCCTGTTAGCAGCCCCTGGTCGCAAAAGCTCCCTGGTCGCTTGTGCGCTGCTTTATAAAGCCCTGGCCTGTATGAATGCCCCGCACACTGATTAAGGCTCAGCCCTTACCAGAGACTTCTAGCTTTCAAACCTTCCTTTGAAGCTCACAGCTTCCAACTGCCAGCCACAGCACACGGTCCTTCAAACAACCAAACAAACAGACTGACAAAAACAAGCTCAGCACACAGCAAGTAACCCCCAAACACAAACAAACACACACTACAGACAGTCACTTACCCCAAAAGGGTGCTGTATTGCTCCTCCTTCACCTCGAGAACTCCTTGCGAAACTCCCTGTTAGCAGCCCCTGTTCGCAAAACTTGTCTGTTCTCTGCAAAGTGAGCTGTGGTTGGTGTATGGTGCGACACCACTGGGTTCTGCTTTGTGCCAAATCCTCCAATTTTGTTAGGTTGATGCTTCCCTTCTGAAGGTGTACTTTCAGTATGTCTAACCCATAGTACCTGCACACTCACCCATCAAGAAGTTCCAGACACCTAAAAGAGTCCTGACCCAAAACTTGTGACTCTGACCCATGCTGCTCTGGGCTTGTGAGAGAGGGTCATGAACTGGAGCCACTCCTGATGGAAATAGCCAACTCCTCATTCTGAGAAGGAATTTTCCCTTCCTCCTTCAAACATGCAGTAGTCTGACCAACACTGAAGAAACCCAGCCTGGATACTTCAGTCTTATCTATTTTCCAGCATCAAACCTCCCAGTTCTGAGCAAGTTCACAGAGAAACTAGGAAAACACCAACTTCAAGCTCATCTAACTGAAACTAACATTTTAGACCCATCAGAGTTTGGATTCAAGCCAGAACATGGAACTGAAGCTGTTTTAAGTGGCACTGATGTATGCCCTCCTCCTATCAGTTGATAGAGAATAGAAATCTGTTCTCATCCTCCTGGACCTCTGCAACATCTGAAACCATGAGATACTGCTGTCTTGCCTGAGAGAGAGAGACTGCAGGAGTCCAGGGTAATACAGGGAAATGGTTTGAGTCCTTCCTGGAGGGATGCACCCAAAAAGTAATGATGGGAAACAGCATCTCCACCACCAGACTCCTCACCTGAGGATTTGCACAAGGATCAATTCTCTCTCCATTCCTTTTCAATATCTACATACAACCAGTAGGTGAACTGGTCAGACAACATGGATTCAAGTCCCTGAAATATGCAGGTGGTACACAGCTCTATTTATCCTTCACCACATATGACCACACCTCTACCACCAAGATGTTCCAGTCTTTGGACAAGATCAGCTCATGGACGAACAGCTGGCTGAAACTGAATCCAAGCAACACAGAGGTGGTTCTGGTAGGCAGAGGAAAGTATTTTGAGGAGTTTGCAGCCACAGTACCATCTCCTTTGATTGAAGGTTTTCATGCACAATTAGTCAATTGAATCTGTAATATAGGAGTACTCTTGGATTCCTCACCGATGCTGAGCTCTCTCGTCACAATGGCTACAAGTAATGCTGTCAACCATCTAGGAGGCTTGGTCCCATTCTAGCAGACGAAGACCTAGGCTCAGTTAGTTGAGCCTTTGTCATCTCTTGGCTGGGCTACAGCAACGTGATATACTTGGGCATGAAACTTTCAGCACTTAGGACATTCTAACTAGTATAAAACACTGCAGCACATCTCCTTAGAAACACAGGCTACTGTGAGCACTGCATACCTGTCCTCCATTTGCTGTTCTGGCTTCCTATACAATTTCCAATGAAGTTCAAGGTTTTGGTCCTTATCCTCAAAGTGCTCTATGGCTAGGGCCCAGGATATTTAAGACCATTTAAAGCTTCGGGACAGAGACTGTAGTTGATATCTCTGCTTCTGTGGTACAATGGAACTCACAATGAGAGTAAAGCTCATCTGTGTGGAAAGCAGAACCTTCTCGAGAGGGTCGATCTGAGACTGTGGGATGAACTCACCCTGGAACTACTTTCCATTCTAAGTGCAAAGTGCCTTTCTTTGACCTTGCCTTCTCTAATAACCACAAAGCAGGCATAATTAATTAATTAATAAATAATTAACAACAAGATGCTGCTCTCTTTGGGGAAAGGATGAGAGAACAAATGTGACATATGTAGTCACGTTGCTTAATGGAAGGCACTCCGATATTACTGTGATGAGCACTGTATAAAGACCTATATAGAATAAAATAAAGGTTTGAGAGATTTGGCCATATGTAATTTTGTGGCTTGCAATCTCAAAATTCTCTTTACATTCCCAAAATAAAAGATTTGTGAGAAAGACAAATCTAACATCTTGCTACATACGTTTCTTTGCCAGCACAACTTTGAAAATCCCTTCATAGATTTCATGGCCAGAAGGGACCAGTGTGATCATCTAGTCTGACCCCACTGCATAACACAGGCCAAAGAACTTCCCCCAAATAATCCCTAGAGCATATATTTTAGAAAAAACATCCAATCTTCATTAAAAATTGAGAATCTACCACAACCATTGGTAAATTGTTCCAATAGCTAATTACTCTCTCAAAAATTTACACCTTATTTCCCATCTGAGTTTGTCTAGCTTCAACTTCCAGCCATTGGATCATGTTATATGTTTCTCTGATAGATGGAAATACCCATTATTAAATATTTGCTCCCATTTAGATTGTAATCCAGTCATCCATTAACCTTCTGTTTGTTAAACTAAACGGATTGAGCAACTTGAGTCTATTACCATACAACGTGTTTTCTAATAGTTTTTATCATTATTGTGGCTCTTCTCTGAACCCTTTCCAATTTATCAACATCCTTCTTGAATTGTGGACCCCAGAACTGGACACAGTATTCAAGAAATGGTTGCACCAGTGCCACATACAGAGATAACATAACTGTTGCACTCCTACTTGAGATTCCCCTTTTTATGCATCCAAGGATTGCATTAGCCCTTTTGGCCACAGTATCGCTCTGGGAGCTTCTGTTCAGTCTATTATCCACCATGACCCCCAAATCTTTTTCAAGGTCATTGCTTCACAGGACAGAGTGCCCTATCATGTAAGTATGGCCTACATTCTATGTCCGAGAATTAGATTCTTGTGTTAAAATAATCTGAGAAGGATAATTAGACTCATTTAGAGCCAATTCCTGTTGCCATTGGAGGTAGTGGCAAAATTCTACTCACTTAAATGAGAACAGGATCTGGGCCTTACTCTCCAGCCTAACTAAAATGACCATTTTACAGTAAAGCTATTTTCTTGACTGAATTGAGTGTGTGTGTGTTTCTGGATAAGAAATGACTAAAATCTTTGTGCATTAGTAACAACATTGATGTTTTTATTTGTCTAGTTTATTAATAAACTAGTAATTTTTTTCTGGTTTTCAGTATTTGCATTCTCATAACTTGCATTTGCTGCTTCTATTTTAAGGGAGAAGTGGATTTTAATCATAGACTTATAGAAGTGTAGGAATGGAAGGGACCTCAAAAAGTCAGCTAGTCCATCCCCCTGCACTCAAGGCAGGACTAAGTAATAACTAGACCATTCCTGACAAGTGTTTGCCTAACCTGTTCTTAAAAAACTCCAGTGATGGGGATTCCACAACCTCCCTCAGCAATTTGTTCCAGTTCTTTACTACGCTGACAGGATGTTTTTCTGAATGTCCAACCTAAACTTCCTTTGCTGCAATTTAAGCCCATTGCTTCTTGTCCTATCCTCAGAGGTTAAGAAAAACAATTTTTCAGCCTTCTCCTTGTAACAACCTTTTATGTATTTGAAAATTTATGTCCCCCTGCAGTCTTCTCTTCTCCAGACTAAATAAACCCAATTTTTTCAATCTTTCCTCTTTTCCATCATGTATTCTATACCCTTAACCATTTTTGTTGCTCTTCTCTGGACTCTCTTGAATTTGTCCACAGCTTTCCTGAAATTTGGTGCCCAGAATTGGACACAATACTCCAGCTGAGGCCTTATCAGCATACAGTGGAGTACAAGATTACTTTTCATGTCTTGCTTATAACACTCCTGCTAATACATCCCAGAATGATGTTTGCTTTTTTTGCAACAGTATTACATTGTTGACTTATATTTAGCTTGTGATCCACTATGACCCCTAGATCCCTTTCTGCTGTACTGCTTCCTAGGCAGTCATTTCCCATTTTGTATGTGTGCAACTGATTGTTCCTTCCTACGTGCAGTACTTTGCATTTGTCCTTATTGAATTATTGTTATTGTTGCCCCACCACTCCCATTGAGTAATGGGCCTACCCTGTCCTTTGTCTTCCTCTTGATTCTAATGTATTTGTAGAATGTTTTCTTGTTACACTTTGTCTCTGGATAGTTTAATCTTATTTTGTGCTTTGGCCTTTCTAATTTTGTCCCTACATACTTGTGTTGTTTATATTCATCCTTTGTAATTTGACCTAGTTTCTACTTTTTTTTTTTTTTTTTTTTTTTTTGAGTTTCAGATCATTGAAGATCTCCTGGTTGAGCCAGGATGGCCTCGTGTCATACTTCCTATCTTTCTTACACAGTGGGATAGTTTGCTCTTTTGCCCTTAATATTGTCTCTTTGAAAAACTGCCAACTCTCTTGAATTGTTTTTCTCCTTAGACGTACTTTCCATGGGATCTTACCGACTAGCTCCCTGAGTTTGTTGAAGTCTGCCTTCTTGAAATGCATTATGCTAACTCATTGGCTTTTCCATTAAAGATCTTCCCCAGAAATGGTGTGTGTGTTATTTTGGGTTGCAGCTCAGCATATGGGACTTTTGTGGCACTGTTGTGGTTTTTTTTGTTAACAGAGTCTTCTGTCAGTTTGAATGGTTTTATAAAAAATAGGCTTTGATTTTTCTGCAGTGGCTTCCAACAGCTGCTGTATACAGAGGATTCTGGAATTAAATTCTTCATTTTCCCACTGATTCCATTTTCCTTTTGATGATTATTATGAAGCTTATTTTTTAGAAACAAGTTTGCTTTTGTAACATATGCAGACCACGAGTGTATTAGCTTTTTAACTGCAGTTTGTCCTAATAAGAGGCCAATCCTGTAAGATGCGGAGCACTCATCTCCCGCTGACTTCAGTACTTCACTGGGAGTTTAGGGTGAGCAGCCCTTTTCAGAACTCAGCCTCTCCGTATATAAAGCTGATTAAGTCTAGCTGTTTCTCTTTAAAACTTTGAGAGAACTTTGATAAAATATTTGAATAATACAGCTAGTATGTTAGATCCCCTTCTGATGAAATTCCCCTAATTATTCTCATATCTTGAATTCCATACAGGGTTCAATACACTCTAATACCTGGATCTAATATAAAATTGCCATTGTGACTGTAATAATTATGTGATTTGTTAATTAGTTCAGTTACAAGTTAAAGAATGTAAGAAACATTTTCACTGTTTAAGAATCTTCTCAACACTCTGGAGCAATATTAAAAGTTACCCAATCAAAGAAAAATAATAATTAATTTGAAAGCCTGATCCTGAAAAGGGAAGATGAAGTCAATGAGAAGGTGAACAAGGAACACAAGACTGGGCTGTAACTGGTAGTTCGATAACTAATAATAAACTTTCATTAGAACTTGAAATATCATTGACTAATGCATGCATGTCACTTTGAGACATATCAATAATGTAGCATTAAATCTGCTTCTAAAAGCTAATCCCTCCTCATTGGCTAGCTTCCACCTTTTGAGATAAAGGCTCTCAAAGACAATAGGAGGAAGTACAAATGATAATATTCTACTGTGTGTTCTTGCTCCATCATGATAATGGACTTATTAATCATCTTAATGTTGCTGAAAAAATGACTGCGGATTTAGATATTTATCTACAATTTCCAGTGTTACCATAATTAAAAAGGACAGAGTTTTTACTTCCCTTTTGTTTCCAAAAAAGTAAAGTTGCCTACAGCTAGTTTCAATATACTGTCTATCATAACAGCTCAAAAGACACTTCCCTAGCATATTTTTTTTACTCTATATATAACAATTATAAAAATAAAACTGCTGGTACAGATCATACCTGTTTAGTGAAGCAAAGAGCCGGCAATGTGAAGTTAAAACACCAAAATTGAGCATAAAGTACATACTGGGAATGACATGTGTTTTGAATAAAAGCTTGTCTTTGAAAACCAAGTTTATTTTGACCGTTCAAGCTTAGCTGTTCTACATTAAAATAATACACAATATAGTGTACCCCTGTGGGTGCCCATAAAGCATAAATCTTTGAATAGAGACAAACACTGTAGACAATAACTTTCTCAGTGGTCCCTCATCCACAATTATATGCAAAAATAGACTTCCTGGTTAACAGATACTGATTTCAAAAACCCTTATTACAATTTTATTGTCTGTCATTAAAACAAGAAGAGCAGAAGATACAATTAAACATTGAGTATTAAATCTATTTAAGAAAAAATACTGTAGATATTAAACAATCTGTAGAACCTGCCATCTAGGAAAAAATGATACTGTGGCTTGAGTTTTTCAAAAGGAAACAAAGACATGACAGGTTTTTTTAAAAAACAGGGTTGTAAAAAAAAAATTGCTGCATTGATTACGAAGGCTGTAATGAGGAAAACTGTTCTATGGACTTGTGGGGTTCACAAATTTTGCAGGCCATATGAAACACTCTTCCTAAGCACCATGACAACCTCTGGAAATGTCCAAAGATTTGAAGAGACTTTTTTTAAAATCATATTTCTCATTATAATTCTGATTCACCAGAGCAGAAAAACTAACCTTGCATGTCCACACAACCTATTCTGGGATTTTCAAAGTTGTGTCTCTCAGCTGTAGCAATGATGCCTTATTTTGTAATAAAAGGCACACTCTACACTGGCTGCTTTTTCAGAACTGCGGCCCATGCTAATCAAAATTGATGCACATAACTTGGGCACAAATGCAGTCATGCTAGTGGACATCTGTTAGTGTGGCATTCTGCCCACTCACAAGGTGTTATGTCAATTTCAGTGGAGGCATAGATGCCAGCCCATGATGGATTTAGAAGGCAGCAAATGCAGAAGATACTGTACATTAAAAACAGCAAAGAGTACTCTGTCCTTGGGGAATCCTGCAGCCAGGGTTTGCAAGGTCTGCATGATACTGAAGCAAACTCTGTTACAATGCAGGTGTCATCTGGCCTGAGCATGAGAGAATGAAAATGCTGAAGGACCTACAGCAAATGTCGGAAATGTGGTTTCTACCATGCCATCTCGCCTATTAGAAAACATCTGTTTGCAAACAATGCCAAATTAAGGCCAAATATTTGATTACATATGATCACATCTGTTGATGCTTAGAAGTAATATCCAATCAATGAATAGCTTTATCCTATATCGTGTCACAAACTAATCAAATTTGATAAAAGGGGATGAAGAAATGTCCTTTCCTAGAGCCTGTAAACATAAGAGAATGTGTTCTTGAATACCCATGTATTACCTGGCATAAAGAGAGGCCTGAGCTAGCTGTCCTCCTACGAAGGGGCTGTGCTCCATGAAACACTGCAAAGGAAATTAGGACTGGATCCACAAAGGGACTTGAGCGTTGCAATGCCTAACTTCTAGGTGCCTAGAAAATCACAGGAACACTGAGCAACAAAGCCTTAGTTAGGTGCCTAGTCTCCCTATACAATGAATGGAGAGAGAGGTAAGTGCTTAAGAATGTGATCCATAAAAGCCAGCACATTAGGTAACGAACCACCTAAATTAGCCAGTGGGACGTGCCAACAAGAAGGGAGTGTGCTAAGCCCTGCTACTCTCAGGGAGATAGATGCCCAAGTCCAGGTTGTGGGGAGGTGCATATCTCTGCTTGCCATCCACGAATTGGGAACCGTTCTCCTGGAGACAGGCAGCTTAGGTGTCTGTGTGCTTAGAGTAAGGCAGCAGTAAATGAACCTTTCAGAGGCAGTAATGTAGATGTGGGGGGATTTTTTATGGAGGAAATTTGGGTGCTGAGTGAGTTTAGGTGCCTACAGAGTTAAGTGGCAGCTGAACAGGAGTTTGGTGGATTGCAGGGGATTCTAAAACTAGGACTTAGGTAATAAGGGTCTTTGTGGATCTGGGCAATACCGATTAGCTGGATTCCTGTAAGGATCCTCACACCAGTAATCATTCTTCCTCCTAGCAACAATAAAGGCCAAAGAGACTGTCCAGCATCAGAGAGGGCAAAAAATGCATGAAAGGATGGGAGTGGTATCCTTACAGCTATCTAGCAAAGTGGATGCCACATTAGTTTTCCCCCAGATTGTAGTAAGCAAATACAAAGGTCTGTTAGCTCCCTTTTTTTAAAAGGTAGTGAAAAGGTTTTGCAAAAAAACAGTTCAGGTAAGTGAGTTACATGGTCTCTCTAAAGGTATATTACTGTAATTGTACACACATTTCATACGTATAATATTAGGGAGTTAATTAGCAAAAATACACTATGTACTTTTCCATGTCTTCCTCCTGCCATTGCACAGTATGCATTTTCATTTAAGTTTTAACTGAGAAATTAGTTGTTCAACAGCCACAAAGAAAGATTTTATTTTATTTTTTACTTTTTTTTTTTTTATCAAGGAGATGTATTATTGGGAGGTCTAATTGGGGTCATTAGGAAATGGAGCCAACAGCAAATAAGATACAATGAATGCATAAAGAAAATTATATCAGTTAATTAACACAGTACTTCTCAAACTTTTTGATTCTGCAAACCACTCGATAAGAGAATTCCTCCAGTAGATCATTTTCTCTCCTAACACAGTCCCTAAGTTTGATTTTCAAAATGTTTAATTGGGAGGACTATGAAGAAAGGCTTTACATGTCACTGACAATTGACAGGCCCCTGCATGAGAATAAGAGAGTTAACCAGCCATCTGAAATTCAGCTGAAAGGATACAGATACCCCACAGTAATAACAGTCTGTCCATTTCCACTATAGTGAGCTCCTTTAGAGACTTTAGTGACTTAAATAAGTTTTTACTATTTTTTTTTTTACTTCAGTAGTATCCACAGGTTACTCAGAAAAGTTTGTCAATATACTTCTGTCTTCCTGAAAAATCCACAAATGCAGTCTACAGGGTATAATGAATACAATTCAGATTCTGATGTTATGGTTGGAACAATAAAGCGGAACCAATTTCAAACATATCCTTGAGTTACTCCAGGCCCCGCTCTGGGCCCCCATACTGGTAAGAATTTTATATTACTTTCAACCCTGTCAGGAGCCCAGCTTTAGGTT
The DNA here is from genome assembly GCF_028017835.1 of Emys orbicularis. NCBI lineage: Eukaryota > Metazoa > Chordata > Testudines > Emydidae > Emys > Emys orbicularis. The sequence continues at coordinate 48,466,782 of NC_088683.1, forward strand.
CCTCTTTTTGAAAATATTGGCCTAACTGTAAAAACAATATGAGCTTGAAAAAGAACATGTGGAATGACAAGAGTAATTGTAAGAACACTGTAGGGGATGGTAACCACAAGGTACCATAACCGTGTCTGTTCATTTTAAATAGTAAGCAGATTATGAAATAGCAGATGAACTTCAATGCATGAGTATACTTAACAAATAATGAATAAAGGTATTGTATAAGTAATCCCAAACAAAGCATGCCATGTGAAACTGAATGCCCACAGAGGCTTGCGAAAGTGCACAAGTACATATGTGAAATGAATCAAGCACATTAATCAAAGGCTAACTAAGAATAATAAGTACTGATACAGAGGTTAGACTTGTGCAGGGGTGCCCTGCTGGTGTTGACCTATCTGTGTAAGAGCAGAGATGACTCAAAATTACTTTACATAAAGACTAGAAAACTTCAAAATACAGTTCACAAAAAAAAGAGAGAAAGAAAGAAAGAAAGAAAGAGAAAGAAAGAAAGAAAGAAAGAAATTGGTGTATTAAAAGGAACTCAGAGTTGCACAAAGGAAATTATTCCACACTGCATATACAAGTTTTGCAAAGACTGCAGAGCTGTGTATGACAAAACAAGAGTCCCCAAGAAAATGGCCAGAGCAGGTGTTTTTAGCTACTGCTTAAACCATTTAAATGGGTTGGGATGTTCCAAGGCATTCACACATGAGTCTGGGAACAAAACACAATAATGGTGTGCAGTTACAAATACAAAACCACAGAGTCATCATCCTGGTTTCTCATTAGCCTGTGAAAATGGTTATAAATGAAGCTATTGGATCACCTCATCTCTTTGCAGGAAGTGTAATTAATCATAGGACTGGAACGGACCTTGAGAGGTCATCTAGTCCAGTCCCCTGCACTCAGGGCAGGACTAACTATTATCTAGACCACTCCTGACAGGTGTTTGTCTAACCTGCTCTTAAAAATCTCCAATGACGGAGATTCCACAACCTCCCTAGGCAATTTATTCTAGTCCTTAAACACCCTGAGAGTTAGGAAGTTTTTCCTAATGTCCAACCTAAGCCTCCCTTGCTGCAGTTTAAGCCCATTGCTTTTTGTTCTATCCTCAGAGGAGAAAAACAATGTTTCTCCCTTCTCCTTGTAACAACCTTTTACGTATTTGAAAATAGTTATGTGCCATCTCTCTTCTCCGGACTAAACAAACCCAATTTTTTCAATCTTCCCTCATAGGTCATGTTTTCTAGACCTTTAATCATTTTTGTCGCTCTTCTCTGGACTCTCTCAAATTTGTCCACATCTTTCCTGAAATGTGGTGCCCAGAACCGGATAAAATGCTCCAGTTGAGGCCTAATCAGTGCAAAGTAGAGCAGAAGTATTACTTCTTGTGTCTTGCTTACAGCACTCCTGCCAATACATTCCAGAATTATGTTCACTTTTTTCCCCCCACCAGCGTTACACTGTTGACTCATATTTAGCTTGTGGTCCACACTATCACCCCCAGATCCCTTTCCACAGTACTCCTTCCTAGACAGTCATTTCCTATTTTGTATGTGTGCAACTGATTGTTCCTTCTTAAGTGGAGTACTTTGTATTTGTCCTTATTGGATTTCATCCTGTTTACTTCAGACCATTTCTCCTGTTTGTCCAGACCATTTTGAGCACTTGCAACCCCTCTCAGCTTGGTATCATCCACAAACTTTATAAGTGTACTTTCTATGTCGTTATCTAAATCATTGATGAAGATATTGAATAAAACCGGACCCAGAACTGATCCCTGCGGGATCCCACTCGTTATGTCCTTCCAGCATGACCGTGAACCACTGATAACTACTCTCTGGGAACGGTTTTCCAACCAGGTTTACACCCACCTTATAGTAGCTCCATCTAGGTTATATTTCCCTAGTTTGTTTATGAGACGGTCATGCGAGACAGTATCAAAAGCATTACTAAAATCAAGATATACCACATCTACCACTTCCCCCCTATCCACAAGGCTTGTACCAATTGATTCACATTAGCTTTTTGAAAAGGGAACCAGCCAATGGACTGTCCATCAAAACTCAATATGAGAAACCTGAATCTTTAATAAATCACTTCTCACAAGTCAAAAGCATGTGCACAGGATGGGAGATTCAGAACTGGAGTCTTTGCCTGACCACCAAAGACTTATCACATATAAGCACAGTGCAAACTAACTTTCTTTTAAGCTTCTAAGGCAAGAATACAGTGATACTGGAACAAGACTATAGCTTGAGCTTGTCTACCTTGAAATGAACTGAAGCTTCTAACTACATAAAGGGAATTTCCAGTGAAATTAGAAGCAGCTTTGAATAATCATGAACAGAGATGGGGCTAATGTGTGACATTGTGTGTGCATGTATGAAAGAAAAAGGGTTAGCTATAAGTTAGCATTGTCCAGGAAGGCAATTTTGAACTGAATTGTCATTTCAATGTTAAATAATTGTTCTAACTTGAGAATTGCTTTTGGTTGAACTGCACTGACAGTGCCAGAACATGCAATTGGGATAAAAGCTTGATTAGAAAATTGATGAGGACCTGTATTAAGAAGCCATAATTTCACATTATCATCAATATAAATTGTAATGTGATACGACATAAATGCAGTTCTGGGCTGCATACAAGGAGGCATCATGTCATTCGTCTATACATTTCTCCTCTCTTGCTCTCCTATGAGCATAGTTGGAATATTACATTCAGTTCTGGGCTCCTTGTTACCAGAAACAGATACAATAAAGGAAGTTCAAGGAAAAGTAATAAAAAAATTAAAAGAATTATATATGTATGGCATTCTACAGATACTTGGATGGCATAAATATGAACAAAGGAGAGGAATTAGAAGAAGGTATTATTAGAAGTGATTGAATGAAATTAAGAGAAGGTAAATATCGTTTAGATATCAGAAAAAACTTCTTCCTAGCAGTATCTGTTAATCTCCTCCTAAGGAAAATGATGGAAACCTCAGCAGTTGCTACTTTAAAAAGTAGACTCTACAAAACAATAATAAATGGATGATGATAATGATCTCCATCATCATGTTCCATGATCCATTCAACTGTACTACAGAAGAGAATAGAACTTTTCATAAAGTTGTCACACTCAGTCCATTTGTGGAAACTAGAATCTTATCCTTTAAAAAGAGGCTTTACAAGAGGTCTTCACACTCATGGCTGTTACGGAGTCAATTGCTTCAAAATTCAATGTGGTAAACTATTACTATTTATATTAATGTAGGAGCTAGGTACCAAAGTCCTGGACTAAGACACCCCTCCCCCTGCCCCTTGTGCTAGGCACTGTACAAACACAGAACAGAAAGACAGATGTTAGAATCTGACAATTAAAACTTGCAGTTGAGCATACGGTACTATTCAGAGCTTTCAAGATGCAGGCACTCTTTTGCCTGGGGGAAAAAGGAGCAACTTCTTTTGTCTTTTATAAATCTAAATAAATAAAAATATTCCATGTATGACTTGCACTTTCCCCCAACTCATATTCAGAACTCATTCAAATTAAGACCTTACATTAACACTAACAGTTGAACTCCCAACTACAAATTTTCTTGCTCAGTTGTGCTTTTAACACTAAAGCAACCAATAGAAAAGCCTTGAGGGTAGAAAGATAATCCCCTACACCACAGGTCAAAAACACCAAGTAAAAGATCCACATGGCAGACGGGGGGCCTAGAGGTTCAATTTACAGCAGGAGTAAAACATCAGAGTGCTCTTGGAGCTCTTACATAGATCTTGACATAGCTATTTTTTCACTCTGATAACAAATATTGTACTTTTGATTAAATTCCTTGACCCTGAAACCATACCTCATACATACAAAAGACTGTGAAACCTCATAGGTCTTGCTTTATGACATAGCCAGCTCTTGTTGGAGAACCCCTCAACTGGCCTAGTTCTGTATTGCACACAGTAGGTTGCTGCCACAAAGGCTACCATTGTTAAGGAGACTATAGATAGAAAACTAGAGTCTTAATATCCTGCTGCCATTGAGGTGGTTTGCCATTGACTTCACTGAGAGTAAGATCAGCAAAAGATTTGTAGCCCCTCTGGTTTTGCTGCTTATAGTATGTGCATTGCAAACTCCTTCAACCTGTCAACAATAAAAGGGCCGTGTTCACTAAAAGCTATTTCACCTTTTTTATGCTATAGCAAAATACCAGCTCTTACTCCTCTGTGAAACTGATGAGAAACTTCTCTCAGATGAAGGGATGGGAATATGAATATCTGTAGTTCTTTATATAATTGATGCAAATTAGTGCACAGATGAAAGAAAATCTGTTCCTTTGTACAAATAGGCATGAATTCCAAAATTAAGCACCCCAAGGAGGAAAATTATGCATGGCTTTTAAACCTATTGCATACCTTTGTGCTGAATAATATTTTTTGAAGTTATATATCAGATGGAGGAGCATTTTCACCTATTGCATTCATTACTAATATGTTAAAAGTAACATTAAAAACTTTGCTTAAATTGCCAACAGATGGGAAACTCCCTTTTTTAAGTCTGAATCTCTAATACACCCTTACAACTCACTGTTTCTGGTAAACTCTGCATGAAGACAGAATTCAATTTTTATGCAAGCAAATATCAAATTAAAATTTTAAAGGTTTTTGCTCATCTGTAATCCAGTACATATATCAGGACAAAACAAGGTCTCTACCCCAGCCTAAATGAAGAATCAGGTATGCCACTGTAAAGCAAGTAGCAGAGAAAAGTGTCTTATAGGGCCAGAACACACAGACCTCATTGAACATATGGGCTTTAAGAGTCGTGTGATTGAAAAAGTGTTCATGATGTTAATTGTGCCTGTAAAACCTGTATTTGTGTGCACTGATTGCATGATATCACAGATATAAATGGGTTTAAGTAATGGGTGTTTTCATGTCTGTTATTGGTGACAAAAGAATTTTCATAAGCCTTCTTGATCCACTACCAGCTTCAAGCACTCAGCAGCTGACTTCCCAGTGATCTGCCACCATCTATATATCACCTTGCTGATCATCCCCTACCACAATGACCCACTATCCTTCCTTTCATAATAACTTTTTGGGGTTTTTTCCATCTCTATGCCTGATGTGACCAGTCTGACCACAGTACATAGGTTTGCACCTGTTGATTTCTGATAGCAGGATCTGCTTCTGTCCAGTGATATTTCTAACAAACATTTGTCTTTTCCATCAAGATATGGAAGAATCTTTATGAGCACCACATCTCAAAGGCTTCATTTTTCTTCTTGTCAGCAGCATTAACTCCCCATGATTCACATCCATAAGTTGCCATGGAAAAAAAAAAGTTTTTCACCAGTCAAAGCGTGTTACATTTTGAGATGCCTTAGTTTTTGCAAACTTTCATAAGTGAAGCAATGGCTGAGTGAGCCATTCCTAGTCTTCTTCTGATTTATTTGGAACAGCTTCCTTGTTGGATATGTATGATCCCAGATAACTGAATTCACAAGTTGCCTCTATAACTTGACCATTAATCATGATGTCTGCTTGCATCCTGTTACTGTTAATCATGTTAACGTGCATGCATTTCATTTTCAGCACATTCAGCAATAGTCCAGATTCCTCACTAACTGTTTTTACAGAGTCTAACATTTGTTCCATTGCATCGGTGCTTGTGACAAAGCGTCATGCTATCAGCATATCTGAAGGCAGATAAGAGGTGTCTGACAATGGATATCCCAGCTCCTTCCACATTGTCAAAACCTACCAGGGCTTGTCTCATAATAAATTCTGCTTACGTGTTGAAAAGTCTTGGGGAGAGAATACATCTTGGTCTCACACCATGCCCAGCGGAAAACCTCGTGCTGTTGCTTGTTAATATTCACATTGTGGTCTGTTATTTATGCTAGAGACTTGTGATTTGTTCAATGAGATGCTTTGGAATCCCCACGTCTGCCAGTATCCTCCAAAGGGGCTCATGTTGGAGGATGTCAACACTTTCAAGTTGTCAATGAAACATGATGAATGTGTGATTGTACTCCCTGCATTTTTCAATGCTGCGATGAATTTTTGTGATTTGATCACGTGCTTCAACCCTCTTCAGAACTATGTTATTGTAGTAGTAGTTATGCTTCTGTCATTCACTTCATGCAATCCTGGATTATGGAGAGCAGAACTTTGCTCACATGAGATATCAGGGAGATGGCATGATTGTTACTATATTGTGTTATGTTTCCTTTATTTGAAAAGGGCAGAAACCTTCCTTTTGTCCAGTCCTCTGGCCAATTTCTAGTCCTCCATACTAATTTTCCACAAGACTAATACTGTGGTCTCCAATCTCTTAACAATTCTGCTGGCACATTATCTAACCTTGGTGCTTTCCCAGGCTTCATTTTCCTAATAGCACTCACCACTTTCTCTCACAGGATGGATGGCTCTGTAGTCTACTTTCCAGCTTCCAGTATTGTGAGTGGCTCTGCTGAGGCATGCAGATTGGCTTTTGATATAACCACCTTCAGTGCGAACTCTGCCATTGTGATTTTTTACTCTGTTCAAAAAATTGCAGGAGAAACTTTTTGGTAAGTCTGATCACAGTGAACGTACAATTTTTATTTTATTACTCTGATTCTCAAGTTCCATCCACTTTACCCTTATGTATTTGCTCTTGTCTAGTCTGCCTTTGAATCTGTCTGCTCAGTTCCCTGTGCTCACTCCTACATTCTTCAGTCTCCAAGCCATTTTGTCTTTCACTGTCATTTTTCCACCAGATCAAACAAATGGATGTGTGTGCTTGCAAATACCTGTTTGCATGTACAATTATCTCCTTCATATGTGTAAATGCAATCTTTGCACTTGAAACTATTATTTCTTTATACAGCCTAGTTGATCCAATGTGTTGGGGAAAGAGTAATAGGAGGACACAGCAATAAGCCAATAATAATAAACAAGAACAAAAGCTAGTCAACTGGTGGACTAGAGAGGGATCAAAACATTGGACTTGCAAGAAGAGTAAGAGACATGAAAGTATGAGATGTAGCATAAGAAGCCGAGAGAGAGGTTGTGGGATGAAATTGTAGCCTTATTAATGGATTGGTGTATTGATTATTAATTGATCTCTTAGACTGCATTGATTAAAGATTCAGTCCCCTGAGGGCTACAGCATCAGGCATATTATTATTGTTAAGAGGCCCTGGGAGAACATGAGAAACAATTCCAGTTTATTACAAGTTTCTTTAATAAATTCACTAAGCAGATAGACAATCCCATAAGTACTAAAAATGCAACAGCAGATAGAGAGATAAAGCTAAACACTTTGCACTATGACCAGCATCACCCATATCTCCTTCTGGGGGATCCTGGAGTGTCAGTCATTATTCTCCTCATCACCACCACCCATGGTTGTCATCCTGACATTTCCCCATGCGTTTCTTCTCTTCTCCCCCCCCCCCACCCCCGCAGCACAGTCCAGCAACACCTTTTATCCTGAGTTATGCTTATGCCTACTAAGTCTCAGACATATGCAGAAGGGTGTCAACCCCTTCTTCCTAATTTGCACATCCACACCCCATAAACTTTGGGGTGCTCCACTTTTCATAGATGCTAATGAGACTAAGAGGATAACCTATGTAAACAAGTCTCCGTGGTAGCCCGTGGTTACTGCAGAATTTCTTGTGATGTTACAGTCAGGTGTCTAGATGGATACATTGTGACATATTTTCCGGAATATCACCCATTGGCACATTCTTTATAGTAATCTTCTAACTTTACTGGTACAGGGTTATTCCTGGGCACCTACTTACATCAACCCTCCTTAGGCCTAAAGTGTAGTATGGCTAGCTGAAATCTTACAGGCCTCAACCTGTAGGCCTTGCATTACAAACTTACTTTGCTTACATACCTACTACACACTCATCCCTAATAAATGTGTGCCAGCCTTATACTTCTGTGATCCTGTTTTACCTAAACATATCCACCATACATTAATTATATTCAACCACAACAATAAATTCTCTATTAAATGAGATAATTTGCTACAGAACTTAAAATGAGAAGTGGAGAGGTTTCCAAAGAATTGGAGCCCAAAGGGAGGGGAGATAGCAAAATATTCAGAAAGTGAAAAGTAGAAGAATGAATTATGGTAAGAAGATTTTGAGAAGATGAATGACCTTTAAGTAGAGAGTCATAAAATCCATACATACCGAGGCAATGAAGGAAAAGAGTGATCCACAGTGTCAAAAGCAGTTGATAAGTCAAGTGGGATAAGAATAGAAGTGAGACTTTTGGATTTAGCCACAAGTAAGTCATTAATAACCCCAGTGAGGGCTGTCTCAGTAGAATGACCAAACTAAAAATGGATTGAAAAAATCAAAAATAGAATGCTGAGTAAAGTAAGGGAGAATAGGCAGCCTGCTCCAAGATTTCTATACAGGAATGGGAGGAGGGAAATGGAGTGATGATTAGAACAGAGAGCTAGATCAATGGGTGAAGGGAGGTTAAGAATAAGGGAGAGAAGAGAAGTTTTGAAGGAAGGATGGAGACAGATAAGGGAGGAATAGTCTGGGGCAGACTATGACAACAGATGACAGGAAGGACAAAGGAAGAGATATAAGCAGGCAAATAGTTGAAAGAACAAGTGGTATGACATGCCAGGATAATAAGGGAGACCTCGTCAGAACATAGTATAAGGAAAAGAAGAGGAGAAAGGAAACATGAAGACAATGATGGAGAAAAACACAGGAAAGAAAAAAGTTGGGCTCAGTTTTCTGCAAATAGCAAATTTGTTCACAATAAATTGGGCAAAAACCTGAGAAGTCAGATATTAATAGAGACAAAGAAGGAGAGTGGTGAATGGGCTATAGGAGGGAACTGAATATGAAAAGTGTATGTGACTAAAACTACAAGTAGATATAATTAGTGCTGTTCAGGTATCCATGTGCATCCCAGACTGAAAATGTGAAAACATGTCTTCTATATTTATCAAATCTAGGAGGAAAATCACCTCTGTCTGTGTTCTCCCCTCAAACAAGTTTGGGATTGCAATTTCTGCCCAATAGTTCACTCCAGGAAGCAAGGAATTCACACACACACACAAATTCAATGGCACTGACTTGTGGTTTATTCATAAGCTATATATGTTGAGATATCCAGTAGAGGTCAAGGACATCTGTAAAGGGCCCTGACAACTCTTACCTTGCTCCCTTAATTCCCATGGCAGCACATTCTGTACTGATTCCTTACTGCCATGTGCAACCGCACTAGCTCTTGCTCCCCCAAAATCCTCACTCAGAGGAGGTTTCCTTTAGTTGCATGGAAACTGGGGGGACAGTGTCATCATAGTATAGCTTATTGACGTAACTGATGGCCTGATTTTGCCTGGGGTTACATTGGATTCTGCCAGTATAACTCATGGCACTTTCCCAATGGCAGAATATCCATGCAGAGAGGGGTTAAGGCAATACAACCCTTGCTCTAGTGGGAGCACACAGCTGCCCAGCACAACCCACAAAACTGGTGATGTTGGCTGGGGAAGGCCACCTCAGGAACGGTTTGAGTCATACAGATTAAGGCTGGAAGGGACCTCCTGGATCATCTAGTTTGACCTCCTTTATATCACAGGCCAGCAACACCACCCAGTACCCACACACTAAACCCAACAGCCAAAATATTACAGACCACATTATGTGCTACAGATAGAAAATAAAAGGGACCGAGGTGCATGGTAGGGAAATGTTTCACTCAATGAATAACTTACTGAAGGCAGTAATAAGGTAAACACTGAAGGTGGAATTATAAAATGTGTTCAGTTATTTCTTCAGTATTCATTCTTAATATTAACATAACACCAAACAGAAAATATTTCCAATGTGTATACTAGAAAACTAGAAAGCCAGTCTTTCTAAAGAGGTGTTCAGTGTGTGCTCTGCATTGTTACCTGCACTGCAACTTTCCATTCCTAAAAATTTTAACTTATGATTTTCTGTATTGATACTAACCGTGTTTAGGTATATCCTCTTAGCCATTTGATTGTATAGGGAAATCTAAAATAACAAACCCATAAATACAATTGTACCAAAAAAAAGGAAGGAGAGGTCTGAAAATTGTAGGCTAATGCTAAATTATATTGCCATACAGCAGTTTTGTATTTCTAAGCAACATACTGGACTTAGTATGAAATTAATGTAAAATATTCTATCTGAAATCAGAGACCATACATTCTAACAAGTATCCATTCTCTCAACTAATTTAAAAGAAACTCTTGAGGTTTACTAATTCATTTATGTTACTGAACCATATTCCCCAGCATATGTATTACAATACTTCTTGCTAAATTGCAATTTCAGAAATCATCATTTTCATTTATACTTCCTTTCCTCATGTTATGAGGAGTCCAACATATATTGCAACAATTGTTTGCTGAATTAATCTTAATTTCATACAAGGCGCTTTGCTTAGAGTTACAATAGCAAGTTTTAATATGTTGATTTAATTCTCTGCTCCACTTGTTTGTTTTCTAAATATCAAATAGTGTTAATGTGTTATACTTAATAAAAAGGATATTTGACATATGCAAATATGTAACTAGTTAAAGTTACAGTATATAGAGAAAGGCCACTTCTCATGCTACACTGCAAAGAGGAAGGATAAACCTATAGAAAAATGTTCCCCTACTGTGGGGTGTCTAAACACCAGGCCTGATCCAAAGGCCATTGAAGTCACTGGAAGTCTTTCCATTCACTTCATTGAAATAAAGCCCATAATACTCACCATTCTAAGCATCTTCTTGCTGTTCTCTATACAGAGCCAGATTAAATACTATGCTACTTAGTTCCATGCCTAAAGGACCCAGATGGGTGCCTAAATCCAGGCTTGGGATTCTCAGTTGTCAACCTTTTCTTGGTGTTAGGTGCATACCCTGTTTTAGCAGGGGGGAAACCACCTCCCTCACCGGGAATGTGGGAGACACCCAGTTCATATCCCCACTCCACATGAGGGGGAGGAGGGATTTGAACAGGGATCTGCTACATCTCAGGAGAGTGCTCTAACAACTGGGCTATGATATGGGGGCTCCCTCAGTCTCCCTGTTGGGCATGTTGCAGTGTGAATGAATAAATAAATAAAGACTCATTGGGGAACAAAAAGAGCAAGAGAAAGAGCACGCAAGTGTGAGAACGATTCACAGCCTGGTGCTCAGAGCACTCAGGTGAGAAACCCAGGATCCAGGTCCCCTACTCCAATGACTTTTTAAAATAGTTTCTTCTTCTATGTGGCATCTCCATTACTGGAAGTTTGCAACCACGGTAGCCCATTCTGTAGAATCTTCCGCTAATCACTTTGTGGATGAATTATCCTTTTGAACCCCTCAAGATACCATATCATCCATCCCAGGTCTCTTTCTGCCTCATGTTCTTCTGCAACTTTCCCTTCCAGTGCCTGTACATGTGCATTGCTCACTGAACCTCTTAGTTCCTGCAAATGGAATCTTTCTTTTCATAAGATCTGACTAGCATTTGCTAATTTCATATAATCTCCAATGCTTTTTCACTGGATATCTCACTTCGTTCCATTATTGTAATCTCTAGACTTCCCATTCCTCTGCATATAGTGGCTAGCTTCCCAAGTTGAGTCGGTCCCCTTACATTCCATGTAGCAATCCCTGCAGTTGTCAGTTTCACACACCCAGCCAGGCAGGGCACCAGTTTGCACTGGGGGCCAGTCAGATTGCATGGTGGCTGAGGACTATCATGCTATAACTTTTGGGCTGAATACTACACAAGGGCCCCCAAAATCAAGGGCAGTCAGGTTTCTTTTGTTGGGTGGGTTTCTTTTCTTTTCTTTTTCTTTTTTTTTAAATTGGAGCTCATGCCTTTAGCCAAAAAGCTTAACCCACAAGGCTGCAATGATTTTGACCATAGGCTTATTGAATGACAGCCCAATTTGAACAGTATGCTGTAGTTTTATAACAGGTGTTTTTCCCTGCGTAACTCGGAGTGTCAGTTATTGGACATGCACAATCATCCATCTCAGACAGTACCACAGCTACAGTGCTACTGTAACGTTTTTTAGATAATGCAGACATGTGGCTTTAATAAATGTGTGTTCCTTACTTCCCCTGTAGAAGTTTACTCAAAGCACCAATATGGTCTCTCTTTTTAAGGAGGGAGAAGCAAAGAAAGCCCCTAAATACATCACAGATACTGTACACTGTGAGCTAGATTGTGCCTGCTTCTCCCCATGTGCTCTAGAGGGGGCAGGCTGGGGAGAAGGTACAAAGACCTTTTCTCCTTTCCCTTTTGTATATCCCTGCAAGGGACAATCCCAATCTTTAACTCTGAGGCGAGAACACAGCATTGGCCTATCATCTCCACACTGGCAACATAGTTGGTCCAGTGTGGAAGGAACACACCCTGTTGTAAGGCTCAGAGTCATGCTGTCCCAGTGCTCTGTAGGCATTGTACCTGCTTCTGGAAGCCAATGGGCAGCCTCTCCTTATTCATCCTTTTTCAACACTGACAGTGGCTCAAATCCACAATCTTGCCCCTTAAAATGGTATGTTCCTTTATCTTATTCTCTCTCTCTCATTCTACCACCTGTTCTTCAGTTCACACTTAAAAATATTAACTATAAAGTAACATAGCTAAAGATCAATTCTCAAGTGTATATCATTGTGCAGTGTATGATTTGGTTTTAGGATGCTGTATGGGAAGAAGAGGTTAAGGTGTCTATGTGAGAAAGGGGTAGGGGAGAAGGATCAGGATCACAGATATTGTAGAAATAAAAATGATTCATGGAATTAGCTGCCCCAGAAAAATGTATGTGTCAGAGAATTGTAAATGCAATAGACCCTCAATATAAATGCACTTTTATGAAAAAATGGTAGAAAGAGAAAGAGAGATACAAGAAAAGATAACTCAGGAGAAGTAGCAGAAAAAAAAAAACAGATTGAGGGCCTGACAACATCTATTTGTTGTAAAATAGAAGAGAAAAAAATAAGGAAAGTAATGCATGTTCCAGATGACAAAGATTACACCCTATTTTGGTTATTTTCTTCTAGGGTGACCAGGTAGCAAGTGTGAAAAATCAGGACAGGGAGTGGGGGAGGGGGGTGTAATAGGAGCCTATATAAGAAAAAGCCCCAAATATCAGGACTGTCCGTATAAAATCGGGACATCTGGTCACCCTATTTTCTCCCCTTTCTTGCCTTCCCGCAATAAGTCTAAATTGCAAAGAAATAAAACAAAATAATAGAAAACATCCACTGCCACTCCAGTCTTTATTAGGCCTTCCATTTTGGCAAACAAAAATTGCCACGAGAATTTAAAGAATATGCTGCCAATGCTTGTTTTGCTGCTGTTAGTAGGGTACCATATACCTGCTGGCAGTTCTGTATATAGTATCAAGTCATAAAAATATACACATATATGCAGAACAAACTGCTCCAGGGAAAAAAAAATACACGTAATGGCCACTGTATAAAAGCTATGGGCCACTTTATTTTCTACCTTACTAGTATATCAGTGCCAAAAAGCAATTCCAAGACAACAGTGTATAACTGGAAATAAATTGAGTAACGATAGCATTTAAGAAAGGTACATGCCACTAAGCCTTACAAAGACTAAGAAAGGGGCTTGTGGTAAGAGAGAAATTGGATACTTCTCCTGTCAATGAAGTATCTGCACTAAGAGCAATGATTCAGGGAGTGTCAGTCTTGCCTGACAAGCAAAACCATAAGGAAATCCTCCAGTGTGACAATTTCCCCATTAACCTTAAACATAATCTATGAGCAATACATTCATATCTACAGCATGTAGATTGTGCAGTGGAAATGAAGCTAAATAGTGAGTAGGGCGAAGACTAAAGTCTGTTGTAAATAAACCTTTGGAACAGATTCCTAAAATACATCTTTGAGGACAAACATGACAAGAGTGAACAAATGAAAATATAATCAAATAAGGAGAGGGGGCAGTGGCTCTGGAAAAGATATAACAAGAGGGTAACGGGAAGGAATGCTTTCAATAAATTATCCCTTTGCCACTTGAAGTTTTTTTCTTTTCTGTACTGAAATGAAAGCATGGTACCTTCACAGAATAGCAGTGATCAGGAGATAAATCTGAAAGGTGATAGGAAAACAGCAGTTTGATATTGTAACATTCACCGAGAAAAAGTGACATGAAGGTGACTATGCTTTAAGGCCCACGAAGCAATCTTCCATCTTCAGAACCTCAGATTAAAATGAGTGATAAAAAAATGACTTCAATCCAAATGGAGATGGGAAACAAAGATGTATGTTCTCGTTATCTTACAATTACCTGTGTCATGTTATCTTGTGTTCTGCTTAGGCGAAGGCAGAGATGCCACATGCCATGACTGAACACTGCTTGTGTGACATCTCCATCTCAATAGATCCCTGCTTCCCAGCACGGAGAATGATTTTCTGGGGGGACGACACGATTCCTAACACTGAATTCTTTTAGAAATAAAGTCCACATTTTGGGGAGATTTTAAGCTTACTATGTTCCAGAGTAATTTTAAAATGAAAGCTTGGAGATAGAGGTCTTGAAATAAAGTTTTGAAATATCTTCTTCCTTTACAAATTAAAAGGTATTACCAGGAATGTGGAAACTTTAGTTCCTTTCAAATGCTTTAGTGTATCACCATCTTCAGATAAGAAGGAAAATGCATCCATACAGCTGTGAGTGGGAGGTGTTGCTCAGCAGGTCTAAGAAGGACACACAAAGGGAGCAGCGAGAGCCAGAACTCCTGTTACAGAAAGGGAGCTTATATAGACCCCATTACCATAGTACCCAAGTGCCTCTCAGTCTCAAATGTATTTCTCTTCACAACACCTTGTAAGGTAGGGAAATCCTAGTATTCCCATTTTACAGATGGGAAAATGAGGTACAGAGAGACTAAGGCCAGATTTTTAAAAGATACTTAGGTTCCTCAAATTTCCATCTGTAAAACAGCTTGCCCAAGACCACACAGGAAGTCTGTGGAAGACCTAAGCATTGAACCCAAATCTCTGAGACCCAAGATAGCTTCCTAGCTAGTGGACCAGCCTTCCTCATGGTGAGGAATTGGGGAATCTGGCTCACATCCCTGAGTGACATAGCATAGTGTCGTTAAGTTTTAGGTGCAGATGAGGCTTAAGTGATGGGGGAGTCTGAAGGGTCAGCACTGAGAATAGGGGCTAGAGAAGTGAACAGCAGGTTCTAGTTCTTCGGGTGGGGTGAAAAGACAGTGAAAACAATTTTGCTGAATATTAGTCTCATTTTATTTCTAGATGTTAGATGAACCGTCTGTGCCCCAAAAGTGTGCCTAGGGATCTCAAGACTGGGACAGTGGCTTAAAGGACCCAGGGACCCAGCGGCTGGATCTTTTCACAGCAGTCTGGTGGGTGCCCTGCAGGGGGCACCCAAGAAGATCTGTGACACTCTCTATAGGCCATGGGTCTGGGCTAGGTGACCAGGAACTGGAAGAGACCAGGGTGTATTGTGGATGGCTGAAAATCTGGCATAAATGAAAGAGCTGGTGACCCCAGTGATGAGTTTGCCTTGATGGCCTGTTATGCTTAGCAACCAGCGAGACCTACTGAAAAAATATACTAGCTGAAACAGTCAGGCGCTTGGTTGCTTGACCTTGCTAGATAAGAGAATGCTTGCAGATGCTTTTTGAAGTAACTTGTATTTCTTTGTCTAACCATGAAGCTTATCAAAACATAATAGTTGTTCTTTGTTCCTCTCTTGTATGCTGGGAAAATATAGTGATGACGTGACGTAAGTGATGACGTGGCGAAGTGGCTAATAAAGATAGTTTGCATCTGAAGAGGGGAGGGGTCTGGTTCTAGGGAGACGGGTAGTAGTTCTCTATTGTATTGCATGCCTACAATAAAGAGCTTGATAGTTGGATCTTTGCTGGTCGTTGCCTGTCTCTTTGCGGTCAGACAACGAAACCTGAGCCATCCGGGATAAAAGAAATCCCCGACACTAGGAAGTCTAAAGGAATCTTGAGTCTAAGATAGTGTAATTTTCATAGTAAAGGGCTTGTAAGAAGGTTCAAGCTGTACTAGTTCAGACTCTGTTAATGTTCACTTGGACTTACGTCTTAATATGACATTTTATATGTGTGATGGAAGGCCCAATCCTGTTGCTATTGATTTCAGTGGGGGAGGAAAGGGTCCCTAGCCAATAACTCCATAATGATGGGCCAAATCCTGTTTGGTCTTCTTGTGTGTATAAAGCAAGCAAATTTTGGCCCTTGATGTTTTAATGAATCGAGTGAAAAGTTTGTTTTTAAAGACTAAAATTATATACAGCAAATATACTATTGTGCTCCAGTTTGCCAGGTTTCAGGCATTAAGCATTACAGATTTTGTTTACAATGCATTCATAAAAGAGGAACATGAATCTCTCACACACACGCAAATGAGCCATATTCATCCTTGATGAATCTTCATAAACTTCAGTGGGTTTACTCCAGGGATTAATTTGTTCCAGCATATCTATGTAACATTCAAGGCCAAATCTTGCTAATTTTGCTCATGCAAATACTCCCAATGAAACCAAAGACATTATTCATTTGAAAACTTTACAAAACTAAGGCTGTCTCAATTGTGGCATTTCCTAACTTCTGAGTGCTTGTCTTCGCAATATTAACATTATTTTAATGTAGTTTTTGTATGTAATTTCTAAGGTTTTAAAAAAAAAAAAGCAAATTGAAAAAAAATCCTATTTTATGGAACCATACTGATCCCCCCCCCCCCCCACACACACACACACCCCATGCGTCACCAACATGTTCAGAAACTGTAGATCCACAGCATAGACCTCTACCACTTGAGCTAATGGAGAACTGATAGTGGCAGTAGGTTATTATCCTCTGAGGGCTCACCACTAGAGGAAAATGAGGCACACATTTGGCCATTAGGTTTCACAGCAGAGGAATGTTCAGACTTAAGAATCCTGGGTTCTACTCCAATTGCTGAGGGGAGTGTGTTGTAGTGGTTACAGACCTTCTTCCCCTGTCCCTGCCTCAAGACTGGACCTTTCTGCCAGGTCACCTGTCCTTATCCCAGTCCCCAACCCCTTTGGCTTCACATCTCAGTCCCTGCCCATGTCACATCCATTAGTCCCATATCAGTTCCCCTTCTCCTCCTTGGCTCCATCTCCCAGTCCCATCCTTTACCCAGCCCAGGCCAGATCTTCAACTTGTGGATTTGAACCAGGCTGTTTCCATCTTAACCTTCTCACTGACAGCAGGGAGTCACTGAGAGCATAGGACAGTCTCTTTGCTCTCAGTTCCTGTGCCTAGCATCACAGGCCTGGTTCCCAGGAGGAGCAATCACAGGGAAAATGCTGGTCAGTCACTGCAGCATGGGGGATGCTGAGTCACTCTGTAGGGGGATGGATCGTGCACGGTCTGGTCAGTCCATAGAAGCTGTAGCGGGATGGAGCATGCTCAGTGCAGATGGAATCTTTGTAGAATTTAGTTGCCACATTGACAAGTCTCAACTGATCATATGCAAACAGCAATTTTCTGAGGCTCACAACTTGGCCAAATTTGGTTGGATTTTCCTGAAAAAAGAAGGCAGATCTCTAACACCCCTTTCTTCCCCCAGGCCAAATTTCATGTTCCTGCTTGAAACATGAAGAACTTCTTTAACATGGGCAAATCAAGGTATTTTCCCCATACCTCATTCTGAGAAACAGCTGATCCATTTTTATTGAAATTTTCTTTTTAAAAAATCCACCTTAGGCAGAACCAATCATGAAAAATTGCAGTGCAAAGTCATAAGCAACTGAAAACTAAGTCTTGCAAAGGAAAGTGTCAAGCAAACTTAATAAGAGGAGTTGCAACCCCTGCGTACCATCACCTATAGTAAATATTCTGCATATCAAAATAAGTCAGGTAGGTATGGGAAACACTGAGGTGCTTTCCCCTGGAAAGTTTAGCTTGTTTGGAAGCCTATGTAAACTTCCTCTCATCAAATTCCTCCTGTCTGTATCTAATATAGATCCCACTGATCACCTGTTCAAAAGAAGAATACAGTCCACTAGGGTTCTGTTAAAGCATTAATGAAGAAGTGACCTGGTTCTCAATCTGTGCTAATGGTTCTGAATTATGCATAAAGTTGAGCCAGAGATGGGCCATTTATAATGCTGCAGAACTCATTTTATAGAAACCTTTCAAAGGAAGAGTTCACACAATGTTAAATCATACTGTAAGCTCAATGGAATTGTACTAGTAATAGAAAACTGCTTAAAATAAGTAAAAACAAACAAATCAGGATAAAGCTTCCTTTGTCATTAAGAGATTAGTAGCGTCACTAATCACTAAGTCTATTGTTCTTTCTTTACTGGTGGCTGGAAATGTTTAGAAGCAAGAATAATTTTGTATGCATCTGGTTCAGGTTCCCTACTTGCACAGGTAGTTAAAAGGAGACACCACATCTTTCATATTGCATTTCGTCAGCTAATGTGAAAGCGCCATTAACATTTCTTTTTCAAACTGTTCCCAATCCCCGCTTACTAAATGGGGTAGGAACACTGCTCATTTAACATATATTTAGCCTTCAGTACTGCATATTAAAACTAGTGGCTTCAAAGATAGAAAGCATAAAAAGGAGTCACATTGTTAAAGGGTCCTCAGCCTTGCCTCTATTCTTACATTATAGTATTTAGATGTCCCCATTTACAGGGACAATCAAATGCTTAGGCATAAATTTGCATACAAATGACAGTGACATCAGTTGCATCCACAGTTTAACGACTAGATTTTATTGAGGGCACAAAAATCTTAATCTTTAAAAGTGTAAAGCTTTTAAAAATATTTCCCCTATCTGCCTGATTTTTGTGCTTCAATTAAAATGTAATCTACACTTTCAGTGTTAAAGGCTGTTTTGATTCATCTCACCTTTTCTGACAACTGATGCATACTGTAGACATTTATTTTACAGAGATTTGCTGTTTATAAACGGACATTGATAATTTTTGCTTTTATAACCCTATGCTGCTAATATGTTCACTATTCTCAGTTTCTTCTAAACGTACATATATATCTCAAAAGTAATTTGAGAGAAATTTATTACATGTTTATAGCATGTGGGCAAATGTAACTATGCTCTTACTGACAATGTGTTGTCTTGAACTCTCCATCCTGATTCTGTCACTATGACTATCAAAGGAGACAGATCTTCAGCTATGGCAATTCACATCTGGATCTACCCCAGGTCTCTGTCCCTTGCCACACACTAAGCAGCATTTTTGAAGAAGTACTGCTATCGTACAGAGCCAAACCCGGCTTCCATTGAAAATCATTGCAAAACTTAGAGCTAGAAAAATATAGAAATGCCATAGATGTTAATAAAAAATGCATTCTCTGCAATTTATACCATGTCTCCAACCTCCCCTCTATTTTTTTTTTTCTTATTTTAGGAACTTGGTAATTCAGCTGCCAAAACCTGACACTGCCCAATTGTGCATTCTTTTCCACAGTGAAAAAGAATGAAAACAATTTTGCTGAATATCCAGCTCATTTTATTTCTAATGCACATAGAAATTAATAAATGCTTTATGAGAATAACGTGTTGCCTGGATTATGGGCTAGGTCTTGCTAAATTGTACAGCACATCAGTCCATAGACTGATCAAAGGTCAGGCTTGGGGATGTTCTTAATGACCAACTGGTACAAGAGGAAGTCTACGATGAGGAAACTGGGTGCAGCTCCCCCTTGCTGCAAGAGCTACTCTATTTTATATCCAGTAAAACTGCAGTAGATTTCCTATTCAGGTCAATTAGTGTGTCTGCATCTTCGGTAAGAATTAGTCACAGAAATGTATTGATTAATGACAGCATTGATAGGAAATGTACCTGAGCAAATGTAACTAAAGTTTTAACTAAATTTTTATTGGGGTCAGATTAATGTCAAAGACAATCAACAAATGTTGCATCACAGTGAAAGTCTTCCTTTCATATGCTGTAAAAGGTACCAGAGCAAAAACATTTATTTAATGCCAGGCAAATAGAATAAGTTGACACCGGTAGGCATCTGAAGCTGCTGTCTTTTGGAAGCATTTTTCTGATTGCTGAGACCATATGAGAAAGCAACTGAAGAGCTCAGTGTGGAATTTTCAACTTTCAGCCAGCTCATTAATACCCTATTGATGCTGAAATCTAAGACCAAAAATTTGCATCATCCTGCTGGTAGCTCATTTTGGACTTTGGTCTCAAGTTATTGGTCTGAGTGAGGTTCGCAGGATCTAACCCTTTAGCAAACATCTTTTGTATTTGGTCAAAATAGCAACAATATCAGAGCTTCCTGCATTTGACCTAACATATGTTTCTCAGCTATTATTGAGGTGTTGGAGAAAATGAGCCATATTTGTTTCTCAGAGTGCTGTCCATTCACTTTTTATATTAAGCCTAACTGAAATAATATCCTTATCCTTCACAAGTTCACTGCTTGAGGTAAATTCAGTTCTCTCACATTCCATTCATTTTTCTGAATCTATCAGATTTTTCAACTTTTGCCTCCATGGTGCTTTGGGGTGGAATTAAACAGTTGTACAGGTGTACATTATTTATTTTTTCTGGTAACATAACAGCAATATAATGTATGCATTTTTGCATGTATCTCTGCATATACTTTTCCAATTGTTGGTGCTTAATACATATAATGGCCTGGACTCAAGATATCTAAAAGATCACCAAAAACTCTGGGATGAAGACCATGGTCAAAAAAATCCTCTCCTGAGGCACAATGAAACTATCTACCCAAGGGTAAACCTCATCTTTACTGGAGACAAAGCTTTCTTGAGGGCCAGTCTGAGGTCAGACTAAACTCCCACAGGAATCAAGGACTATCACAAACTTCACTTTCTAAGTGCAAGGGACACTTCTTTGAAACTGTCTTCTCTAAAATAAGATCACAGCAGTATATACATAAACAAAAATGTAAAAATAAATAACCCTACACTGAACACACAATTTTTCCCAGGGGAAAGCATAGGGGTAGAATAGGATAAGAATAAGAAAAGGATAAGAATAAACCACGTGATACATTTACTCATGTCACTTAATGCACTTCTGGACGATGTTCAGATACAGTGATGAGAGCAGTATAAGAACCTGAATAGAATGTATATACATAAATGGACAAGATTTCAAAAAGTAAATAGTGACTTAAGTATCTCAATTTGTGGGTGGTCATCTTGAGAGATATTAAAAGGGCCTGATCCTTAGAAGATGGATGTTTGTTCAATACTTTCTGAAAATCAGGTACTTCTGAAGTATATCGGGGAAGCCCCCAGTTAATTTTAGAAAATCTTGACCCATATATTTATAGGCCAAAGTTTTAAAAATTGAGTGCCTAAAGCTAGGCTCCTAAATCTAAAATTTCATTTTTTTTAAATGACAAATGCCTTTTTTAACAAAACGTTTTCTTGAGAAAATTTCAGTTTTCATAGACTTGTTCTGGGTTTTTATTGAAAAACAAAAAAATTCAGCAAAAAATTTCATTTTCAGTTTTTTTTGCAGACAATAAAATACATTTCCTGACCAGCTCGAATACTTAGACACCTAAATAATGTTCTCACCACCCACAGTTCCCAGTTACTTCACTGTGTTCAGTGCTCAGCACCTCAGAAAATCAGGAATGAGATTCTGACTCCCGCTCTGGCCCTTTTATGCCAGGCAAAGGGGCCTGAGTGGTGTAAAGGAGCTCTAAATGGCCTGCGTTTGTCTGGGAGTGATTCCCACAGCACAGGCACTGTGAAGGACGGTCATAAAAGCTGCCATCTGAAGAGCCCCCTCCAAAGACCTTATGTTGGGGACCTGATGTGGGCAGGGCTGGGGGGGGTGAATGGGGCATGTCAGGAAAGCAGCACTATAGAGATTCTGGGCAGTGCTATAACTCTTAGGACTAGTCTACACTACGGGGTTAGGTCGAATTTAGCCGTGTTAGGTCAATTTAAAAAATGACTGCGTCCACACAACCAGTCCGGTTCCGTCGACCTAAAGGGCTCTTAAAATCGACTTCTGTATTCCTCCCCGGCGAGTCAACGGTATTGGCCTCCTGGAGCTATCCCAGAGTACTCCATTGTGACCGTTCTGGACAGCACTTTGAACTCCGATGCACTAGCCAGGAACACAGGAAAAGCCCCGGGAACTTTTGAATTTCATTTCCTGTTTGGTCAGCGTGGCGAGCTCAGCAGTCCCATGCAGTCCCCCCAGAATCGCAAACGACCAAAAGGGAGACACTGGATCGGATTGCTCTATAGCGAGAAGCATCTGTGCAGGCCGAACTCCGATCAAAAAGAAGAAATGCAAATATATTTGCCAAAATCTCACAGGGCATGTTGGACAGAGGCTACAACAGGGACACACAGCAGTGCCGTGTGAAAGTTAAGGAGCTCAGGCAAGCCTACCAAAAGACAAAAGAGGCAAACGGTCACTCCGTGTCAGAGCCCCATACATGCCGCTTCTGTGATCAGCTGCATGGCATTCTAGGGGGGCACCCTACCGCTATTCCACCACTGTCCATGGACACCTGCAAGGGGGGAGTCTCATGCAACAGGAAGGACGATTTTGTGGATGAGGAAGAAGAGGAGGAGGAGAATGCGCAGCAGGCAAGCGGTGAATCCATTCTCCCCGGCAGCCAGGACCTTTTCATCACCTTGGAGCCAATACCCTTCCAAGGCGGGATCCCCGACCCTGAAGCCGGAGACGGCACCTCTGATGAGTGCACATTTGTAACTACAGTACAGGGTTTAAAAGCAATAGTGTTTAATGTTTGATTTGCTCTGAAGAATTGGGATGCAATTGCGGCCAGTACAGCTACTGGAAAAGTCTGTTAACGTGTCTGGGGAGGGAGCGGGAATCCTCCAGGGACATCTCCATGAAGCTCTCCTGGAGGTACTCTGAAAGCCTTTGCAGAAGGTTTCTGGGGAGGGCTGCCTTATTTCATCCTCCACGGTAGGACACTTTACCACGCCAAGCCAGTAGCAAGTATTCTGGAATCATTGCAGCATAAACCACCCTATGTTTGCCTGGTAACTGACCACACCTGCCAGCCTCATGAGCAGGAGCTTTAAGGCTGGAAGGAAGTGAGTGGAAGGGGTGGGGGACAAAGCATGGCAGCGAATGGTCCTGGGTTTTGGTCGCATTCAGTCTTTATCTTTCTCTGTTAGCCTCAGGAGAGTGATATTATTCATGGTCACCTGGTTGAAATATTGGAATTTTTGTAAGGGAACAGTAAAAGGACCCTGTTCATGCTGGGCTGTTTGCGCATGACTAAAAGGGATCATCCCAGAGAATAGCCACGTGGAGGGTGGGGTGTGCTGCACATCCACCCGAAAACCGCAGCCCCTCCTTTTAAATGTGAAACCCAACCCATTGCTTGCTCTGGGAAAGGAGGGCACTGCAGTTTGAAAACATTCCCACACGTTATGAAGGCGTAAGAAGCTAACCCCATGTACCAAAAGGCTTACCATGGCTTCCTGGAAACCGAATTCTGTTGCCCAGCCATGTGTGATGTGTCACCATATAGGCAGGCGCTCAATATAAAAGGCAAAATGCGACCTTGGACCTAAAGCACATGTGCTGTCTGCTGTGAATTGCTTGATTCACTGTGAAAGAGTCTCCCTTTTGTTCTCAGAAATGTATCATCTTAAATTTTACTCTCCCTTTTTATCCCTCCGCAGGTGCAAATGTTTCTACGCTCCCCCTATCATCTCCGTCCCTGAGGTTATTGCAGAGTAGAAGGCGAAAAAAACGCCTCGCAATGACATGTTTTCCGAGCTTATGCAGTCCTCCCGCACTGATAGGGCACAGCTTAATGCATGGAGGCATTCAGTGGCAGAGGCCAGGAAAGAATTAAGTGAGCACGAAGAGTGGAGGCAGGAGGCGATGCTGAGGCTAATGGGGGAGCAAACAGACATGATGTTGGCTTTCCTGCAGCTCCAACAGATGCTTCAAGAGCACAGACCCCCGCTGCATCCACTGTACAACCTCCTGCCCTCCTCCCCATGTTCCATAGCCTCCTCACTCAGATGCCCAAGAACGTGGGGGGAGGCTCCGGGCACCCAGCCACTCCACTCCCGAGGATGGCCCAAGCAACAGAAGGCTGTCATTCAAACAGTTTGATTTTTAGTGTGGCTACAATAAACAATGTGGCCTTGTCTTTCCCTCTTCCCCCACCCCACCCAGGCTACCTTGTCCGTTATCTCTCTTTTTTTTTTTTTAAAGAAGAAAGAAAGCATGGTTTCAAAACAATAGTTACTTTATTTCGAAGGGGGGTAGCCCTAGAGCTACTGGGGAAGACAGGTTGCCAGAGCTGTCTTAGCTTCACTGGGGGCCTCTCCAGTCAGGAGCAGCCAAGGATTGGGAGAGCACAAAAAGGTGTACTTAAATTCACTTTAGCCCCCCCCATCCCTTTGGGCCATGCGTTCTGTACTGTGCTTGTTAAAGGTGCTATAGAGAATCTCACCTCAGGCCTCTTATTTAGATAGCTAATTTTAGGCAGTATGAACTTTTTGAGGATATTTCTCTTCCATCTGTAGGGCATATAAAAATACGTGCACTGACTTTTAAAGTCTGAAAGTAATTCCAATGCAGTGAGTCAAATGGATAGTTAAGAGAAGGGGCTTGGTAATAATGGGACTTTCAGTCCTGTTTCCATTGGCATCAGTGTGATAAGAATCATTCCTTAGGTCAAGTAATAACTCCATAGTCTTCAGCAGCTAGGGCATAATAAAGAATCTTTCTCCCTTTGACTGAGTAAAAACTAAGTTGCATTTGAAAAATACAGCTGGAAGGTTGTAAATAAGTTGATTCTGAATGTTATTGACATGCTCTGGCATATTTTCTTGTTTGTGATTGCAGGGAGCCTCCTCCATCTTCCTAGGGAATCCTAATGCAAAATGAACGAAGTTCAGGGGTAGCACTCCATGTTAATAAGCTCAGTGTTAGCAGTTTGTGAGTGTATGCATTCAGGTTCCCCAATTAAAAAGAAAAGAAAAAAAATCAACAAACCCTATTGCCAATCTGCCTGACTCTTGTTACAATAATAGCTGGGAATTCACTTAAAATTATTACTCAAAAATAATTGAGGACAAAATATTTTGGTGCACACCGCTCACTGTAATCAGTACTGGAGAAAAGGCAAACCATCAACAAATGGAATTATCTTATTAGAGAAAATAAAACCTATTCATTGTCCCCCCCCAGTAATTGACAAATATCTCTAAGTGGATAGATAACAGCCAAATCCAAATTTTTCTGCTATGCAAAATAATTGTCTGTAGATTTCTATGTGTAAAGCCTTTTAACCTATGAATAAGTCTCTGATGCAAAATGTTAATGCAAAATTCATTACTGCTTGTGATGACAGAAGCTCCTGCACCAAAGAGTTATAATGTGGAAGTTACCAGTTTTGGTTGGTGAGGAAAATGACAGACCAATCAATTTGAACCCACTGCTTGATGTTTACTCTGACTGTAAGTATAAAAACACAATATGAAGTATAGCTTTTTTGCAATATCCCCTCCTATTCCAGCTAAATAAAATAAAAACAATGTTCACCCTGTCTTCTTTACCTGGCTGGTCTAACAGTTTGACTAGGAGCAGTAAGAAATCAATAAATTATTTTTAAGTTCCCCCTCTGTTGCTGTTCTCTGTTTCTCAAGCTTATCCCTTCCTAACATAACCTCACCAGTGTACAAATTAGGTTATCCTTTCTATAGGATAATCTTATCCACAGCTCCTCAAAGACTGTCCATCTTGGAGATATTTTAGCTGACCCTATGAATAAATTCACCCCATCTTTAACACTGAGATCCTTTGCCAAAGGGTCCCCAATGCTTTGGAAACAGCTCTCACCTCAGACCTGACAAACTCATTATACCCAAACCCATATTTTGCAGTATATTTATCCATAGAGATATCATGTGAGGTATCTACCAAAAGCTCACAACTTGTCAAGACCCATAATCATTATGAGATGTACGTATGGGTAATATTTAAGGAACAATGTTTTTATATTGAAAGTATGCTTTATGGACTTGGAGTAGAAATTACTTACCAAGAGGAAATGGGCTTCGGGGATGGTGCATCCAAGCAAATGGGAGTTGTCACTCCTCCCTAACCAGCCAGTGAGCTAAAGCAAGGCTCAATTCATTGACCAGCCTTATACCTCCCAAAACTATCAATGGAAAACCACCAGAGGTATCAGCAAACAATTGAAACTTCTTTTGGGTAAAAAAGGAACATTACAACTGTGACGGGGGCCCTGCGTTGAGCTAGGGTGCCCCTGTCGACCCAGTGCTGGGATGGTACACTCTGTCATCCCATTGTCGGGATCCCCCCATTAAGTGGGGGATTTCAGCCAAGTGGGTCCCGGCCCCCTGACAGGGTCACTTAGACAAATAGCCTCTAGCCTCCAGGCAGGCAAAACAAGCAAACAGTCCAGAGCCCTGCAGCCTCCTGGCTGGGGCAGGCAGCAATACTTGGAGAATTAGCCCTCTGGGCAGGGCAAAGCAACCAAACAGTCCCTGGGCCACTTCCTATCTCGCCCCCCCCACCATGATTTTCCCAAGGTCGCTGTCAAGGTTCCCTCACCACTCTGAACTCTGGGGTACGGATGTGGGGACCCGCATGAAAGACCCCATAAGCTTATTTCTACCAGCTTAGATTAAAACTTCCCCAAGGCACAAATCCTTTCCTTGTCCTTGGATGGTATTGCTGCCAACGCCAAGTGATTTAGACAAAAATTCAGGAAATGGACCACTTGGAGTCCCTATTTCCCCAAAATATCCCCCAAACCCTTTCACCCCCTTTCCTGGGGAGGCTTGAGAATAATATACTAACCAATTGGTTACAATGTGAGCACAAACCAAACCCCTTGGTTTTTAGGACACTGAAAATCAGGTTCTTAAAACAAGCATTTTATTTAAAAAAAAAAAAAAAAAAGTAAAAGAATCACACCTGCAAAATCAGAATGGAAGGTAACTTTACAGGGTAAATAAAAAGATTTAAAACAGAGGATTCCTCTCGGACTCTGCTTTCCAGTTACAAAACAGGAATGAAATTACCTCTTAGCATAGGGAAAATTCACAAACTAAAACAAGAGATAATCTAGTGCATTTCCTTGCCTTACTTACAATTTTTGTAATCTTAGATGCTCATTTCAGGTACATTTCCAGGAGATTTTTTTTTCCTGCTTGGACCCTCTCTCCATCCAGAGAAGGAACAAACAAAGAGCACAAACAAACCCTCCCCCCCAGATTTGAAAGTATCTTCTTTCCCCCATTGGTCCTTCTGGTCAGGTGCCAACTAGGTTAATTGAACTGATTAACCCCTTACAGGTAAGCAATTCAGTACAGCTGCCCTGTGTATAATTATGAAAGTCGCCATCTGGGTTAAGGCAGCATGAGGGTTGTTCTGCTCACCACAAGGCTCTTTCTGGTGGCTGCGTGTAGCAAAGTCACTCTCTCTTTTTCTTGGGCAGCAACTACCTCCTCCTGCAGTATGGCCCACCCTCCTGGGCCAGCTCAGTCCTAGGGCTTTCCCCCACTGGGGTAGTCCAAACAAAAAGTAAAGGGGATTAACTAAATCCAAAGTTCATATGAGGGGGAGAGGTGAATGCTTCCCTCTTAGGCTGTCTCTGCAGCAGGCCTTCCTTTCCCTCAGGGAGGTACTTTTGGGCAGCTTAGGGAGACATTCTGCCTTCCCTCTGCTCTCCTCTGCTGCAAATCATAGGTCTACTCTCCTCCCTGGGCCTGTCACCAAATGAGCTGTTCCCCTGCCTTTTATTTCCTCCTCCTCCAGTTGGTGAATGTGGCTGGGCCCAGCGTAGTTCCTTAACCCCTTGTTGCCCAATGTGGGGTTTGTATACCCCATCACAGATGCTGAATCCAGTTTTACGTGCAGATCAGCATCCACTAACTTGTATTAAAGATTTGTTTGCTACTCTTAGTGGAGGACAGTCTTTCAGTAAATTGGATTTGTTCAATGCATACCTACAAATGGAGCTTGAGCTGGCATCTTGCAAATATCTCACAATCAACACACAAAAAGGCTTATTTTGTTACAACAGGTTGCCTTTTATTATCCCATTGGCACCTGCCCTGTTCCAGAAAGCCATGCATGAGACCCTGAAGGAACTGAATGGAGTTCAATGCTATTTGGATGACATCCTTGTTACAAGAAATAGTCAAGAGGATCATGGTCAAAATTTGGACACTGTTTTGCAACCTTTAGAAGACCATGGACTGAGAATACATTAAGCCAAATGTGAGTTTTTTAAACCTACAGTTGAAAACCTTGGACATGTAATTGATGCCAGAGGCTTAAGGAAATCATCAGAAAAAGAGAAGGCAGTTCAAGTGCTCCACCAAGGAACATGTCATAGTTAAGCAGTCCTAAGAATGAATGTAACCCCTACAGTAAATTTCTGCCTAATCTTGTGACAGTATTGGCACCTTTACATGAACTCTTACAAGCAAAGAAAAAAATGGAATTGGACCAGAGTGTGATTGTGCATTTAAGGAAACAAACTGTTGACATCAGCCGAAGTTCTTATGCACACTGATGCTTCGCTACCATTGCAATTGGCATGCGATGCGTCACCATATGGAGTAGGTGAAGTTATTTCCAACATTTTGCCTAATGGCATGGAAAAACAAATTTCCTTTGCATCATGAACATTCACTACTCCTGAGAACTATCGAGTATGAAAAGAAGAACAAAGAGTGAGAAGCTCTCAGCATTATCCTTGGAATTCAGAAGTTCCATACCCATCTGTATGGTAGACATTTTACCTTGCTGACGGATAATTGCCCATTACTTTCAATCTTTGGACTGAAACATGGAATTCCATTATTAGCTGCTGCTTATATGTAACGATCAGCATTGCTTTCAGCTCATTCCTGTACTATTCAATTCCATAGAGGGACTCAGCAAAACAATGCTGATGGGCTCTCACACCTGCCATGTCCAACCTCCCATCAACCCCCAGAAACTTTGGACAAAGTGTTCCATCTCAATTCAGTGGTGAATGTGAGTGATCATTCTGAAAACACTCCAATCTGTGTGTTAGGAATCTCTTCACAGAGATCATTTTGGCATTGTATGGTTGAAGGCCATAGCTCATATCTAGTGGCCAGTGATAGACAAATATATTGAGAGGAAGGCAAAGTGCTGTACCATGTGTAAGCAAATTCAGCATGATCCTGTCCCAAGCTCATCTACACCTTTGGCCTCAGATACGTATTCATGTGGACTTTGACAGACCCTTAGAATGTTGTATGTTTCTGGTCATAGTCAACATCTATTCAAAATGGCCAATCGTTTTCAGAATAACTTCTACTACCACTACCAAAACAATTTGGACATCTTTGTACTTGTTTAGCCAATTTAGTGTGCCAATCACAGTTGGTGAGTGACAGTGGACCTCAATTCTGTTATGAAGAATTTCAGAGGTGCCTAGCTTCAAATGGAATTCAGCACATACCTAAGCATGTTTTAAAAGCTAACTTGTCTACTATGAGTCATCAGCAGAAATGGGACAATTTCTTCCTTGTCTACAGGACCACACCTCATGCTACTACCCAAGAGTCACCCACAACTGTTTTCTTGAAGATGTATTGCCTTGTGTGTAGCCAAATCCCAAGCTATGCAAATTGACTGATGACATGAGACTCATTATTCTTTCCAAATTGGAGATTTAGTATGTACACACAACTATGGTTGAGGAGTGAAATGGGTACCTGGTGAACTAGTAAAATGCATAGAACCTGTTTTGTTCATGGTAAAACTATCTAATGGTATTTTATAGAAATTGCAAATTCGACTAATACAAGAGTCCAGGGTTGTTCCAGTAGGACTTTCTGATCCTCCGATTGAACCTCCTAATTTCAACAGCTTGATGGGAGAAACTTTGGTTCCAGATCGAACTTATTCCTTAGCATTGACTGTTCCTTGTTCATGACACTCCTGCACCACCATCACCACATTATCCCAAGAGACTGTGAAAACCAGTTGTGCACCTGAACTTATAAGTAGTTTAATTAGTGAGTTTCTATTACAAGGCAACTTGAGAGTCTGGTTATCCACCAGTGACTTTTAGTTAGATTATATAGTGCTTTTGTTAATCATGTTGTGACATTATCTGAATAAAATATGACTGTATAGAAGATCATTGTTGCAGCCAGTGATATATTTGCAACAAATCTTGTACAAAGGTTGTCAAGTAAGGTGTCTATGGAAAGGTTATGATTAGCTGAATATGATTATGCTATTTGTATGCATGTATCATTTTTGTATTTGACGCTATGAGTATTGGCTCTATACTTGGATTTCAAATGTTTGCTCTTGGGGTAACACCCACAAGGTAGTTAGCCAGCACATATTGGAGGGACTATTCAAATTAAGTGGCTCAGCAAAAGGACACTTAACTCACAAAGGAAGATGCTCATCTACACTGAATGGACTGTCTTGTGAACATTCTGTCTGGGGTATAGGTAACTCCTTCCTACTATGTTTAAGTGGAATCATGCATGGACATGTGACTCGCCCATGTGACTCCAAACACTATTTTGTCACCTTTGATTTTCCACTAGCTGTGCTGAGGGCTTGTTTGAAAGAATGGGTTTCCCTCCACATGGCAAAAAGCAATAAAAGGCCCTAGAAACACCTCCATTGTGTCTCTTTCCTGCTCAAATCTCTGGACTATGGACTTATATTAATGGGAACATTCTAACCAAGGGACTGAGATCCTTTCAATGATTTGGAGGTAACCAGAGACTTGACTTAAACCAGCAGTTTATTCTGAAGGAACACAAAATGGACACCATGTAGAATCAAGCAGGTGGGTTTATTACACACAGCACTGGCAGAGTGTCATCTTGCTTATTAGGCTCAGACACTGCCAATCAATTGATTACAAAAGGATTATATTGATTTTCCATGGGCGGAGGAAAGTGACAGGGTAGGTAGCCCCAAACCCCTGAATAGGTCTAGCAGCAAGACAAGATAAGCACAGTAGCCAATAATCAAAGATTACATAATGTCTCCACCCATGGTTTTAGGTTAACAAGTAACATACAATTAGTACTTCAAACAATGCATAAAATGTGTATTAGTATCAAATATATATGTTGAATTCTGATTTGGGGTCCATAGGAATGAAGTAGCCCTTTTGATTGTCCAACAGGTACATACCTAGGGGTTAAAACAAAAAGACAAATGAAAAGTACATGGCAATAACTATGGTTTTTCAGTTGCTCTTTTGTGTTTCTAAGGCAGGCACTGGTATCTGTGGGAAGCAGTAGGGAGAATGTCATCTCATACTGACATGCTTGAACCCTTTCCATAAACTCAAGGTTGATGTGTGGGGAGAACATCTCTTTCTACAGAAAGAATGGATACATTCTTTCATTCCTTTGGTTTGTTTTCAACTTCAGATAAATACACCAATTACAGCTCCCCACCTGGCTTTTTGCTGACCCAGCTTATTTTAATAAAAAGTAAAGTTGTCTTTTGTTTGCTCTGCTTCTCTTAGCTAATATTGTTCACTGTTTACTAGGTCTCTGGCCGCTTGACCAAACTCTGGACTTTGGGCTTGTAAAAAGAGCTGACAATCTATATCAGGTTGTTACATACACAGCACATGGATTCTGGCCCTTCAATTCCATCACTGCTACTAGCAGGGCTGGATTAACCTTTTGTGGGCCCCTATGTAGCCATTGTGGGCTCCGAGTGTGGGCCTGGTGTGGCGGTGCCATAGTATACCCGGGTACTGAATTTCAGAGACATTTTTCATTTTGATCACATACCTCTACATGACTATATGCATTGCCATACACAGCTCCCTCAGCCCCCAGTTTTTCTCATTAAGCTGTACACCCATGTGGGTTTACCAGTATCCACAGTGAGCAGAACTTTCATAGTGATCAGGGAAACTCCCCACAGATTTATCTCCTTCCTCATTCAGACCTTCTATAGCCATGTCTCCAGTACCACCCTATGTCACCAGTCACTGCATGTGGTCCTAGTCTTAGCTCAAAGTTCCAAAGCCAGCAGATACCGGATCAATTCTGACAAATTCCTCCCTCAGTACCCATCCTGCCATTTGAGTAAGCCACTTGCAAACACCATTTCCCCAAAGTGAGGACTTTGGCTGGTGTCTTCAGATTCCCAAGGGCTTTCTCCCTCTGCTCGTCTATCTGATCACCACCACCTCTCCCCATGCTTGTTTTCTTTCTACTTTGGACATGCTCCCCAACCAGCTGGGGCTATTCTCCCACTGCAAGCCTGACCTGCTTCCTCTTTCCCTGCTTCCCTTAACATTCCTTTCCTACTGGTGACCTCTGTTCCTTGAGGTTAATTCCAGTTTCTTTATCTGCTCTAGCTTAATAGCCCCCAGTAGTCACAGAGACACCTGCAGCTTCTCTGGCTATAGCCATGGGGCCAATTGCCAGAGGCCAGCCTTAGATAGATGCAGCTACTAGTCAAGGGAGGGGTGGCAACTTCAAGGCTGAGCATGCTTGAACCTTGCAATGGATGCACTAGGGACTCTAAATCCTCAGCACTGGCCCTAGGCAGCTGCAGACTCTGCAGTTAAGCACTTCCCTCCTCTAGGCCAGGGCTTTAAGATGCCCATCACCTGCAGCAGAGGCCACCAATTCCCACACCCCCCTCAGCTAGCACACAGTCATGCAAAAAGTGCAGCCTGAATAATTTTGGAGCTGGGGGTGCCAGGATTCCCATCCCTGTGCAGCAGCTCTACAACATGCTCACATGGCCCTCCTCTGCTGTGGGACCAGGACCCTGTGAAGACAGTGGAGTTACCCTGTGTATAACCAGCTCTGTCCAAAGCCTGTTGAAGTGAGTGGGAGTCTTTTCATTATCTTTAGTGGGCTGTGTATAGAAGCAAAGGATCCCATTCTAGACTCTAGGAGCAAAGTGCATTCTATGCTGCACTGGTTTACTATTGTAACAGGAAAGTCTCGCATTACCTAGTGAATAAGCAACACCTTCTACAGCACCTAACTTTTTCTGAGAGGCTTCCCACCCAATTACTAAATGTAAACCTGCTTCGCTTACAAGGGCTTAAAATATCAGATAGTATGGTCACAAAAGCAAGGCACTTCTGAATTCAGTAGGAATTTTGAATGTGCACAGAACACAGACAGGACTGGTTCTCACATGGTTACAGAACTGCAGTAAAGTGGAACAATTTTCAGCTTGTGTGATTGGAGGATAGCTGGATCCATATTATAAGACTGTCCTACATAAATGAGGAAACGTTGGTGCCTTTGTTATTCTTTTGTTCCACTCTTCATTTCGATGGGGAATTTGCCAATGCAATATTACTGTCTTCCTTTTAAACAAACTACAAAAAATGGTAATGGCTGTTGAAAATAGCAATTCCAGTCCTAGTTAGCACTGGGGAGATGCCAGCATTTGTCGCTCAGTTTTATCCTATTTTTTCTACAGCAAGTTACCGTGGATCAGCATATTTGATTTGGTAGAAATGAAGTAACAGCAGCCTAAATTGAGCTTGAGCACTCCTGAATTTTGAGTGTGTTCAAATCTGGAAGGCAGATGCTAAATTCCCTTTCTGAATATTAGATAAATTTGGAAAGGAAAAGCCAATTTCTGCTTCCATGGCTCAAATGTGGAAATCCTCCTGGTACTGTATCTAAAGCTGCCCAGGTCCTCTAGTAGAGCCTTCCTTCCCTTACTTATTTTAACTTCTGGTGGGATCCACATACCTCCCTTGCTAGGCTTCAGATAGAGAGGTGCACTCTCCATTTAGTCCACCCAATTCCTTCTTTGGGGGCTGCCAGGTGATATCACACCAGCATCCCTAATCCAGTCTGGGGAAGTCTTCTGAGGGGGCTATCTGGGCCAAAGCCTTCTACTCCTTGGGCATACTTGTTCCCCATTCACAGTGCCACCCCCTTCTAGCAGCCAGCTCTCCATTCACAGCAAGCTGCAGCACATGGGGTCTCAGCTTCCCCACTCCCTTTCCTGTTGATAGCTGCCAAAGGAATGCTGGGAAATGTAGTTCCTTCCCTACTCCAGGGCTGGCTCTTTAGGCAGGGAGCTGGCCAAGGAACTACAGCTCCCAGGGCCCCTTGGGTTCTCAGCTCCCAGGCTAGATGCCTGCTGCTCTGAGGCTCGCTCTCAGGGCCTCTGCTTCTGCAGCACTGTGAGAGGGGAGGGAGTGTGTGTTATGGGGCCCCTTCTGAGCTTGGGCCCAGCCCTATGGAGCCATTGATGCCATGGTAAATCTGGTACTGTCTACAAGCCTGAACCAAGAACTTTGCAATTACTGCATGTATTTGGTTCCTTTAACCAATTTTAACTCTCACCTTTTTTTTTTATAAATAAACCTTTAGATTTTTGATACTAAAGGATTGGCAGCAGCATGATTTTTGGGTAAGAGCTAAATTATATATTGACCTGGGTGTGTGGCTAGTCCTTGGGATCAGAAGAACCTATTATTTGATGAGACTGGCTGTAAAGAACCACTCATTTTTAAATCCAGTGTTTTTGGTGGTGATGCAAAGACTGGACTACCTAAGAAAACTGCTTTCCTGACTTCTTGTTAGCCAGTGTGGTGAGACAGAAATTTGCTTTTGTTGCGGGTTTGGTATATCTTATGGAAGAGTAACCACCAATTTTGGGATGTATCTCTCCTATTTCTCAGCAGTTTGTCCTGAATTTGGTATTCCCAGTTGTAACCCACAGATACAGCGCTACACATGTAAACTATATATATATATATATATATATATGGAAAGTTTTTTCCAGTAGGGTGGTGGATTGTGATGTCCTCTCCCTTTAAATGTTTGAGCACTCCCTCCCTAGTGCAAAGCCTCACTTTCTTGTTTTCAGTTTTGTAGCCAGAACAATAAACTGAGCCCAGCAAACAGTTGTGTTTCTATCCCCTTCTCTGCTAGGTCCACATATACCATCCATCATCCTGAAATTCCTCATTGGTAAAACAAAGATCATGATTTTTTTTTAAATGTACCTGTCACAGGGTACACCATTCATTGCCACACTAGTGCCCCCTCCTGGTACTCTGGGGATTAGCTCAAGGCCAACAGCCCCCCCCATCTGCAGTTTGCACAC
The DNA here is from genome assembly GCF_028017835.1 of Emys orbicularis. Classification (NCBI taxonomy): domain Eukaryota; kingdom Metazoa; phylum Chordata; order Testudines; family Emydidae; genus Emys; species Emys orbicularis. The sequence continues at coordinate 48,501,895 of NC_088683.1, forward strand.
TGTTACCGCTGTCTGCCTACAGCCCCTCTCACAGCCTCAAACCACAATGTCCACTTTGTGACTCAGCCCTCCAGCCATGTTACTGTCTGTGCTTCCCCCCGCCCCCATTTCTGGGGGAGTTTAGCTCCTTAATAGTCCTAAGCAGTCCTCTCCCTTACTGCCTCTGTGCCACTCACTCAGTGGCTGGTAAGGGAACCCAGGCCTGCCCTCTTCTCTGGTTTCCAGCCCAGGGACCCTCAGATCAGCAGTCTAGGCCTTCTCTTTCTGGCCTCACTGCTCTATCCCTGGGCTACTTCCTCTTTTCCTCCTGAGCCTACCAGTTCCCGAAACCTCCTCCCACTTTCCAAGGAGTAACTACAGTCTCCACTCACACCTCCCTTTCTCCTGAGAGTATCTGCCTTTTCCCAGCAAACCCTTCTGTTTTCAGCTCCTGCACTTTATAGGTCCCTCCTATTCCTGCCCAGCTGAGCCTCCTTAATCAGCTGCCTAATCGGTTAATTGGCCCATCTGGCCTGCATTAAACCCTGCAGGGTGAGTGTGGAGTAGTCACCCCATCACAGTACCTCAATGGGCACAACAAAATGATGTTTGTAAATTGTTCTATAAATTAAGAGTTATAAAGACCAATCAGTGGCTCTCAGACCTGTGTTCAGTCCACAAGACAAGGCTGTCTCTTAGGAAAACATTCACCCACTGAATCTAAAGCTTTTGCATCAAATTAAAAATGTCAGTTTTAAGTTTCATGAAAATTTAGCAAAAATATTAAATTTGGGGTGGTGTAAAGTCATCTGAAATATATTGATGAAAAAATTGAAAAAGGAAAATAAAATCACCAATTTTTCCATTTCCCCATATTAGGTGACAAAATATGAGACTGTAGAAACTATACACAGAATACTGTGGCAGAGGTGAAAACAGAAATCACCTGAATTCCTGGCTCTCAGACCTGTGTTCAGTGCACTAGACCATAATGTCTCTAGGGAAAACATTCACCCACTGAATCAAAAGCTTTTGCATCAAATTTTAAAAGTCACAATTTTGAGTCTCATGAAAAACTCCCACTGAAATCAACTTGATCCTAAATTATTTTAATTATATGAATAGATGAATTAAACATTAACAAGCATACAATTAGCTTAAAAGAGAGATATGTCCAATACATTTTCATGGGTTGGTTGAGTTTTTCCTCCAAAGCTCAGTAATTCAAATAATGTAAATAGAATATTGACAGAGCAAGTCTTGTGTGACAGGAAGATGTTAGAAGTCAGAGCAAATTAGCATCTGACTTAATATGAACCACCACAGAGACTGATTGCTCTGGTTTACTTGCACTGTTCCACATTTCTGTGTCTTGCTTTGGTTGCACAGGTTGTTTATGAGTTTATCATTACAATTCCAGAACACTTGATCTATCTGCTTCATTTTGTGCAAAGCTGCTACTAAGCAAAACATTATTGTCATATAATCAATGAAGATTTGACAGTAGTCTTATTTCTTGTTCAACTATAACCTGAGCCAGACATAATGCTGCATCCCATGAGTCTGTTCTTGATAGAGCAACATAAAATTATTTCTATTACCCTTCTTGGCTAAAAATAGGTTGAAAATGGAAAGGACTTTAAGATAAATCATCACAGATAATGTGACTAAAGCATCAGTTACTTGAAAATATGTATATGAAGTTATCTGTTAGTTATGAAACAGTTGGCCAGATTCTGCTCTCATTTACACCCAAGGAACCCAACTAACTTTACTGAGGTTACATGAATGTAAGAGAAAGCAAAATTTGTCCTCTGATACTATCAAAATATCAGAATTGGTAAGGAGGCTGGAAAACTCAGAGAACTGGTAATGGGATACAGAATCTTTCACCTCTAAGTCACAGGTCAGTAATGAGAAAAGGCAATTAATTTTTGTATAAGATATAGAGTATCTGTTTGACAGTGTATATGAAATAATCTGGTGCACTCACCCTAGTTGCTAGTGGATAGATGACAAAAGACAGACCCTAAATATATGTGACAAGGGAGAGGAAAGAATTGAAGATGAGCCTCCCTCCCCAGGTTTGGGGCCTGCATGACAAGAAGGATGGTAGTGTTGGTAATGGTGACAAAGAATGTGGGGAGTAGGGAAGGTGTTGGAGGATGTTAACTTTCGGCCTTGTTAAATTTAAGTTGATGACAGGACACAGACAGGATGGTGGTCACAGAGAGAAGCTGATTTGTGGTAATGGATGTAGTTATAGGTTAGAAGTGGAAAGCTAGTTATGTGAGTCATTGGCATAAACATGGAAGCTGAAACAGTGTGAGTGGATGAGATCACCCAAAGAAAGGGAGTAAAAGATGAAGAAGCGGGGGCTCAGGACAGCAGCCTGTGAGAAGTGGGAGAGGGGAAGAGGAGAATACACTAAAAGAGATGCTAATGCTGAAAGAGGAAACAGAAAGATCCTGGTTCATTTCGTCCTGCAGCATAGGGTTGCCAGGCATCTGGTTTTTACCAGAATGCCCGGTCGAAAAGGGACCCTGGCGGCTCCGGTCAGCACTGCTGACTGGGGCGTTAAAAGTCCAGTTGTCCACTCGCCTGTAGTGGGACAGGCAGGGTGCCTACCTGGCTCTGCGCAGCTCCCAGGAGCAGCCGGCATCTCTCTGGCTCCTAGGTATAGGAGGCCACAGGGGCCCCATGGGCTGCCTCCCTCCCTGAGCGCCGGCTCTGCAGCTCCCATTGGCCTGGAACCGTGGCCAATGGGAGTTGCAGGGGCAGTGCCTGCAGGCAGGGGCAGCATACAGAGCCACCTGGCTGCACCTCCAACTAGGAGCCATAGGGAAATTTTGCTGCTTCCGGGAGCCGCCTGAGGTGAGCCTGCACCCCTCTCCCTCTATCCCAGCTCAGAACCCCCTCATACACCCCAAACTCCCCCAGAGCCTGCACCACACACCCCAACCTGCTGCCCCACTTGAAGCCCCCTCCTGGACTCCAAACCCCTCAGCCCCAGCTCGGAGCCCCCTCCTGCACCCCAAACACCAACCCCTGCCACAGCCAGAGCCTTCACCACCACCCCCCGCATCCCAACCCCCTCTCCTAGCCTGGAGCCCCTTCCCACACTCCAAACCCCTTGGCCCCAACCCAGAGTCCCCTCCTGCACTCTGAACCCCTCATTTCTGGTCCCACCCGGGAACCTGTACCCCTAGCCCAAAGCCCATACCCCCTCCCACACCCCCAATCCCCTACCCGAGCCTGGAGCCTCCTCTCACACTCCAAACCCCTCGGCCCCAGCCCAGAGCCCCCTCCTGCACTCCAAACCCCTCATCTACAGCCCCACCTCAGAGCCTCTACCCCCAGCCAGCGCCCTCACCCCCTTGTACCCCAACCTCCTGCTCCAGCCCGGTGAAAATGAAAGAGTGAGCGAGGGTGGGGGAGAGCGAGCGACGGAGGGAGGGGGGATGGAGTGAGTGGGGGAGGGGCCTTGGAGAGGGGGCGGGGCAGGGGTGAGGCCTCAGGTAAGGGGCGATGAAAGAGTGTTCAGTTTTCTGCAAATAGAAAGTCGGCAACCCTACTGCAGAAGCTCTGAGGGAGAAAATATCTGTGAGGAACCCCTCATGAAATTCCCCTGCTATCATTCCATCAGGTCCAGAGGAAGAGGGGCTTGGGGAAAAGGTGTCAGAGGTGACAGACTTCCCCTCTGCATGGGAGTGGGGAGATGCATATGTGAAGGGTTTCCTACATGCAACATCTGGGGGGTGGGGTAGCCCATGGTTACAAACTGGCTTATCCTGCTGTCTTTACTCAAGTAAAAATTACTCATACTAATTATTATGGAAGCACTCACAACATGTTAGGAGCTTCTCCCAAAGAGCTCACAGTCCAAGAAAATGAGCAACATGTGGAGGATAGTGGAGAGGAATAAAACATCCATTTTAAAAAGGTATCAACTATCCCCATTGACCATCAATCTAGCCATTATGAGTTGGCAATTTCCTTTAAGAAATGCATTTTGAAGAGGTATTTGAAGGAGAGTAGTGTCCTATCCAATCAGTTCCATGTGCCAGGGGGACACTATAGAGCACATAAACTTGATAAACTGGTTGTAGAGAGGTGAAGAAATGGGTGGTTAAACTGGAATCACTGGCAGAGCAGAGCAGAGCAGTGGGAACAAACCTCCTCTGAAGTAAGTTGAGTGGCTTTCCCATTACAGATAATATCTAATTTATCTTAAAGTGGTGATGATACCTAAAACTGTATGAGTATCAGATATTAACACATAGGGCTATACCCACAAAGAGGACTAGGGCTCAGTGCTGCAAACCCTAATTTAGGCACCCTGCCACCTAGTGAAATCTACAGCCCTGAGTTAGGTGCCCAGGCTCTGCATACAATGTGTGGGAAGACTTAGCTGCCTAAGAATGGGATCCACAAAAACCAGAATGCTGAGTGGAGACTCACCTAAGATACCCAATAGGAAATGCTCAGGAAAGGGTGTGTGCATCTCAGGGACTTAGGTACCTAACTCCACCCTGGAGGGAGGAACCTCTCTTCACGTGGGGTTTACAAGTCTTCTGGGGTTAGGCACCTAAGCCAGATCAGCTCCTTCTTACAAAAATATAAGATAAAATATAAGGAGGAAGTCTCTAGTTGTTAGCACACTCACCCTGGGTTGATGTGGGAGACCTGGGTTCACATTCTCAGTCTGCCTGATATAAATACTCAGTGGAGCAGATTTTCCTACATCCAACAGGAGTGCCCTAACCACTGGTTTTGCGTGGAGACCCAGCCAGTTGGTGGCCTCTGAACATGCCCACCACATAAGGCCCTGCAAGTGAGATCGGCAGAGCAATACTTAGTTTGAGGATCCTGCTGGGGCTTAGGTATTAGCTCGGAGGCTGTATGCATTCCTACTGGCTGCTTTTTAGGGGATTTTATTGGCAGAAGCTTATGTACCTAGTGAATTTAGGCACCTGCATAGTTGGGTGGCAGCTGAGCATGGGTTTTGAGGACGCTAGTTTGGGATTTAAGTGACTAAAGTGGCAGTCAGGCACCTAAATCCTTTTGTGGCCCAGATTCACAAAGGTATTTAGGCTCCTAGCATCCATTGAAATCAGTAGAAGTTAAAACATTTAGCACATTTTCTGGGTGCAGCAAAAATAACAAAGAAATAAAATAGCAATTAATAAATAATAATTATTAATAATACTACACAGCGTAATAGAGGGGATCAAGGATGGGGCAGGCCGACAATGTGTTTGAGTAATTTGGGAGATTGCAGCGTTTTGAGGCAGTTGGTTGTGAGAGTCATTGGACAGAGTTAGAATAGTTACAAAGCAGCCTGTTGGCCAGTGCTGCCACATTAGCACAAGAGAGCAATGTGGAAAAGTTCCAATGAGATTCTCCTGAGGACTGGCAGAAATACCTAGTTATCTATAGCAGAGGAATGAACTAAGAGAGACATCTCAGGTACTAGACTGAAGAAACCTTAACCGTCTTTGATGTCCCATAAAGGTCAAGCTAGAAACTACTCTGTTAAATATAACTGGTAAACCAATAGAGCGGGGTCGGCAACCTTTCAGAAGTGGTGTGCCGAGTCTTCATTTATTCACTCTAATTAAAGGTTTCGCGTTCCAGTAATACATTTTAACATTTTTAGAAGGTCTCTTTCTATAAGTCTATAATATATAACTAAACTATTGTTGAATGTAAAGTAAATAAGGTTTTTTAAATGTTTAAGAAGCTTCATTTAAAATTAAATTAAAATGCAGAGCCCCCTCGACCGGTGGCCAGGACCCAGGCAGTGTGAGTGCCAGTGAAAATCAGCTTGCGTGCCACCTTTGGCACCCGTGCCATAGGTTGCCTACACCCGCAATAGAGCCTGGGGTATTTGCAACTATTTTGCCAGCCTTAGTAAATTATTATTTTGTTTGAACTGTGCCTCTAAGTGTATATGGAAACCCATAAGGTGCTAGAATCTATAAGGCTTAGCAGGTGAATTGCTTTCAACATTTGCCTTCAAGTCATGGCACATCTGGCTTCTTACTGAGTATCAGGAAAGGTTTGGTGTGCCACAGCACTCAGCAACCCCATTGGGTGGGGATAACGACAATATATTCAGACACCAACTATAAATTGCTTAGACCTGAAGGAAATAAATAGGACCAGATCAACACGGGCATTAGTACATGTAGAGGAATTTTGCTGCTTATGAACTGCAATCACTGCTGGCCATATCCTGCTTTCAATGTATTCAATAAATATCTGCACACAGGTAAATAATAATAAGAGAAGAAAGAAAAATTACAGGCTGTGTTATATAATGAGAATCTGATGTTTCTTCAATGATTCTTTTCATGCTGGCATTGTGGACATCACTATCATCTTTGCAGTTACAAATAAGTTCTTTCTAGCATTCTGGATGTGGCCTCAATTATATTAATTATTATTATTTATTATTATTATTGTTGGGAGAACATAAAATATCATCCACTGTGGTTTCATCAATTTTGATATATGCTGGGATCAACCCTTGCACCTTTATCAGAAAACTATTTTAGGCAACCTTGGGTGGATACCAAAATTTCCTTTTTCTAGTTGTAATGAAGGTTGGATTTTAAATGTGGGCCACTGTTCATTTTCATATTGGACATCCGTTTATAGCTGGTTTTGTTTTGCAAAACACATGAGGTATGAATCCAATTTTTGTGACAGAGAATATAATGAGAACAGAAAAATGTCACAAAGAAATCCATTCTCATGACAATGATGCAATGACAAGTTGCAACCCATGCCATTTTTTGAAAGTGTGGGACTTCAGGTTTTCTCAATTTCCCCACTCTTTACTTCCCTATCCTATACAAAGACCCCATATTAGACCAACCATATCTCCCAGAGGAGGATATCTGGATGCTGCCCCTAATGTCAGCCAGATGTAATTACCAGCAAACGATAGGAGGAACTCCCAGCCAGTATGGGTCCATGATTGATTGAAGAGGGACTTAAAGTCAGATGCTCTGTGTGACAGAATCTTGTGCTTACTCAGACACTGCTGCACTGGCCCTAATCCAAATTTTTAGTATAATATTAATACTGTAATTCTGTGCATCTTCCTTGGAGCCTGTTCCCTGATATGGAGGATATACTATGTCAAACTAATAGATCGGGCTGTGGTACAAGTATAGATGAGACCAGACCTTTGGGGCTTTAGTATATAATTTCTAATACTCAGCTCACCTGTCAATGAAGGAGTGATAGCCAGCCTAATTATTTTGCTTCATGTTCTTTTAAGCCTGAGTTTTCTCCAGAGCCCTTGAGCAATTCTGGATACAGTACATGTTTCTGAGAGAATGTATCTAAGTTACTGTGGTCATCTCTCAATAATAGAGATTGCTAGCTCTGGAGCACAGGGTGGTTATCTGTCCATTATGGAAGCATTTCTGTCTTTACATTATGCAAGACGCCTGTCACACAATCAGTGACAAGAAGTCAATATCCTATTTACTTTATACTTCAAAGCATTTGTATCCTGGAATCATCAGTTTCATCCGTGATAGCAAATTGATAATTGATAGCAATCATTTTTTACCATCACTTTCCCTCTCACATAAAAACTGAAATGTTTTATTCAAGTAAATGTTCCTTTATTTAGAAAAAAAGTTTCTTTGCCTTTTAAATAAGAATAAAAGAGTATGGGTAATTATTATTCACTGAAGAGTTGCATATACAAAACAATTGTACCTGTACATAATCATTTTTAAATTGCTTCTGCACAGTAATTACTTTAATTTCTGAATACATTTCCTTCCATTTATTTTTTCCAATGTTAGTTATAATGTGATAGCTCCATGATTAGAGTTATTTGTTGCTTGATATTATATTGTTAAAAAGAAGCAGTGATAATAATAAAAAATTGAAATCCTGAGAAAGAATGAAGCCAGGATGTATGTGACCAGAAAAAACACCTATGAAGATCAAAAGTTTGGTTTTGCAAAAGCTATCAAGATGTCAAAATCTGGCTTCAACATGAATCAAAGCAAAAATCAAAATTTTCAAAATTATCCACAAAGAAAATTTTAAAAAAATGTTTTAGGTTGATCATTTTTGATTAGTTTGTGTTATATAACAATACAAAATAAAACGTTCTAAACAAGAAATCATTTCAAAACAAACAAAAGCCATTTCCTTCTGAAAATGTAAAAATGGGATGTTTCCACATTGATGAAACACTTTTTCCTCTGGTTTTCTTCTAAAACAAAATTCTGGCAAAATGAACCTGATTTTGTGAAGCGTTTCAGGTTTGAAGGAACCAAACATTCTGATGGAATATGATTTTGTCATCAGCTCAAAATACCTCTTAAAGGAATAGACACACTGAATATACAATATCTTCTGTACCCCAAACATCACATCCCAGAATATGACAATATTATGTGTACTAAGAGTTACAAAAGAATTAAATTAAATGGAAGAAAAATCATGTAAAAGCCCTAAACTTATAGTATGAAATAAAACTTTTAAAACCATGTTTAATATAGTTTCTATGTACAAACCTAAACAGTTTTTAACAATAGAATACTACTAAATGAATACCTATGAAAAGAAAAGAGCTATTCAAAATATTTTTGTGCAACAAGGCCGTAAATTTAATAGGTTTCTAGTATATTGATTTCTGAGAAATCATGATTAATATATTATAAACACAATGGAGGGACTTGTTGAGAGGTTAAAAATGTTGAGAGGTTAGAAACCATTGCAATTGCAATTTCTTTTTAGTATGTTAAATCTTGCCAGAAAGTTGTGTGTGTGAACAATAAGTGAAAGTACAAATTAGACCACTTTGTAGGAATGCTTTTAATGTTAAGAAATTGTTGATTTAACTGTACAGTGCACTGAGGTAAATGTGTTTCATAGAATCATAGAAACATAGCAATAGAAGGGACCTCGAGAGGTCATTTAGTCCAGTCCCCTGCACTCATGGCAGGACTAAGTATTATCTAGACCATCCCTGACAGGTGTTGTCTAACCTGCTCTTAAAGATCTCCAATGATGGAGATTGCACAATCTCCTTGGGCAATTTATTCCCATGCTTAACACCCTGACAGTTAGGAAGTTTTTCCTAATGTCTAACCTAAATAGCCTTTGCTGCAATTTAAGCCCATTCCTTCTTCTCCCTCCTTCTTGTTACAATCTTTTATGTATTTGAAAACTGTTATCATGTCCCCTCTCAGTCTTCTCTTCTCCAAACTAAACAAACCCCATTTTTTCAATCTTCATTCATAGGTCATGTTTAATAGGCCTTTACTAATTTTTGTTGCTCTTCTCTGGACTTTTTCCATTTGTCCACATCTTTCCTGAAATGTGGTGCCCAGAACTGGACACAATATTCTAGTTGAGGCCTAATCAGCGTGGAATAAAGTGGAATAATTATTTCTCGTGTCTTGTTTACAACACTCCTGCTAATACATCCCAGAATTATATTTGCTTTTTTTTTGCAACAGTGTTACACCGTTGACTCATATTTAGCTTGTGATCCACTATGACCCCCAGATCCCTTTCTGCAGTACTCCTTCCTAGGCAGTCATTTCCCATTTTATAATTGATTGTTCCTTTGCATTTGTGCTTATTGAATTTCATCCTATTTACTTCAGACCATTTCTCCAGTTTGTCCAGATCATTTTGAATTTTAATCCTATCCTCCAAAGCACTTGCTACTCCTCCGAGCTTGGTATAGTCTGCAAATTTTATAAATGTATTCTCTGTGCCATTATCTATCTAAATAATTGATGAAGATATTAAACAGAACCGGACCCAGAACTGATCTCTGTGGGACCCAACTGGATATGCCCTTCCAGCTTGACTGTGAACCACTGATAAGTACTCTCTAGGAACGGTTTTCCAACAAGTTATTCACCCACCTTATAGTAGTTCCATCTAGGTTGTTTTATTGTAACATGTTTCTCCATATATTACTGTGAAAAAGCAATATAGAAGCATGTATGATTTATTAATAACATATTATTATTATATTTGTATTGCAATAGTATCTAGGGACCCAAAATAAGGGATTGTGGCCCCATTGTGCCAAACATTGTACGCACATCTAACAACAACAACAAAATACTCCTTCCTCAACAATATTACAACAAGTCCCAATTCTACAAACATTTACAAACATGCTTAATAGAGCTGATCCGAAATCAGGATAAAAAGTCAAAATATCTAATTTTTTTGCAGAACAAGAAGTTCCAAAAAAATGTCAATTCAGAAATATCAACACTTTCAGTCATAAATAAACATTTTGAGATTCCTAACTTGAAACATTTCATTTATATTTGTTGAACCAAATCAAAACATTTTGACTCAGTTCAACAATAAACAATAGCTGCTTATGTCTTCACAGTGCATTTTGAGTATTTCAGTTTTGGTGCCTAATGTCCCAGGTTCACTGGCTGTTCTACACCTCCCATCAGGCACACACACTATATCTATCTACCTATGCATCTATCTTCACAGAATGATATTCACATTATTAATATGTCAAGCTTTCTTTCTGAAAGTCATGATGTACATGACTGAAACTTCAATCCAAATTCTTCTTTGTGAGACAAAGGTTCATACCAAAGTACCAAAGTAGAAGAAAATAGAGTTCCTTTTTAACCTTGTCTTTAAAACTCAAACTGAGATTTTCAAAAGTGATGGGTGATTTTGGGTGTCCAATTTGAAGTACCTTAAAGTGGAATGACTTTCAGAAAGTGCAGAAATCCCATCCCTTGAAAATCAGACCCATAAGGTGTCTCAAGTGGGATATCCAGAAGTTGACACCCCAAATCACTAATCCTTTTTGAAAATGTAGGTTTTAGGTCCTGCTCTGTGTCCTTGTTAACAGATCTGGAGCCTAAAATACATTCAGTCCAAACATGTCCAATTTCTCTGGCTTTTATTGCATTAATAAGTAAGATCAGTGAATTATTTGTATAAATACTGCAGGACTGTGTTCTATGACCATTAAATATGATTCAAGTTGCAGTGCTGTCACAGAGGTCTCAGATTCCATGACTTTTCGCAATCTCCATGACTTCTGCAGCTGCAGAGGCCGGTGTGGCTGACTCCAGGACTGCCCAAACAGCTGGCCCCAGGGCTCCTGCTGGAGCGGCCCTGGGGCCAGCTGCACCAGCTGCTGCTCTGGTGGCCCCAGGCAGCTGGCACTGGGGAGTGCCCAAGCAGCAGCTGGTGCAGCTGGCCCCGGGGAACAAACAAGCAGCGATCCCAGGGGCAACCCTGAGGAGCACCCAAGCAGCAGCAGGCCTGGGGGCAGTGGCCCAGGGGCAGCCCTGGAGGCCATCAGGAGAGCAGTCCCCAGGGGCCTTGGAGCCGGCCCCACCAGGGGCAGTCAGCCCCCACCACTGGATCAGGGACCCCCCAGAGCAGCGGGGTCCCAGGAGCAGAGATTTAGTCATCAGGGGTATATATAGTAAAAGTCATGGACTGGTCATGGCCATCCATTTTTGTTTATTGCCCATGACATGTCCACGACTTTTACTAAAAATACCCATGAATAAATCTTAGCCTTAAATATGATTAAACATGTAAAAGGAAAACAAACCTTCTAGATACTCTGAACCAATGTTATTATGACCTTTGTACAGCAATAACAATATCATAAAATCATTCTGAAAACATAGTGCAATCAATGAAGATGTTATAAAATTTGGGAAATATTTTCTGATTACCACAGTTATGGACCAGCATAGTTGCTTGCTGATGTTTCTGGCTTGCCTGCCTTGGAACATATAAACCATCAAGAATACAAAGGATTACACCAGAGGAACCAAAAGCATCAGTTCTAACCATATTGGAATATCAGCCAACTCAGGGACTGTAGAAAAGGAGCCAAGACCATTGAGATGGCTTCCCCTGCATGTGAGGGCCTGTTGGACAACCACCAAACACTGTTCTTCCTCCTCATTCAGAACATGCAGGAGCCACACCATAAGATGCAGGTAGCAGAGCGCAGGATGCAAGGTGCAGCCTTGGTTCTGAGTGAGTAATTCAGGATGGGAAGGAAGCAATATGGGAGACTAAATAGAACGCGAGACGATCAGAGAACCAGCATTGTCTCAGCCATGCCAGGGCATGAGAATGAGTTGGCCCGATCCACCTTGAGCTTGAAGATGACCTGATGGATGATCAGGATTGGGGAAAGGCATACAGGAGAGCCAACTGCCAGTTGAGGTGGAATGTGTCAAACAGGGAGCCTGAACTGAGGCCCCCTCGAAAGCAAAACAGATGAAATTTCCTATTGTCCCTTGTAGCAAACAGGTTGTAGCAAACAGGTTGCCCCAAGCTGTGAAGATGACCCAGAGGACACTTGTCTTCAGGGACCATTTGTAACTCAGGGAAAAATAACTGCTGAGATGGTCCGTGAAATGATTCTGAACCCTGGGCAAGTGAAAGGCTTTTGAAGTAATGTTCTCCTCAATGTTGAACTGCCACAGCCTGATGGGCTCTAGGCAGAGCAACCTGGAATGTACTCCCCTTTTTTTGTTCACATAATACATTGCGGTGATATTGTTGGTAAGTATGTAAACCACTGAGTTGCTGATACGGTCCCGAAAAGCATGACACACATTGTAGATGGCCTGACGTGCCAGCATTTTTATATGGAGTGAGGCCTCCTGCTCCGACCACAGTCCCTGTACTTTCTGTGACCTGGTTGGCGAGGGCCTAACAAAGGGAAAGTCTTGGCATACATTCTCTGGATGCATGCACCACTGCAAGGAGTCCAGGACCAGTGGAGGAAGATGAACCAGTCTGTCTAGAGGATGATGAGTAGTGTGGTAGACCGTCCTGAGACATATTTGAAGGGGGCAAAGGCACAACCTTGCAAACTGAACCACCTGCATGCAAGTGGACATGTGGCCCAAGAGCCTGAGACATGTCCATACTGTCATGGAAGGCTGACACTCAGGCAAATATGGGGAATTGTCTGAAAAGAGTCAGTTGGCAGTCAAGCTCTTGATATTGTGGAATCTAATAGGGCATCAATTAACTTGATTTTTGGAATGGGAGGCAAGGTTGACTTTCTGATGTTCAGGATGAGACCCAGACAGTTGAGCAACCATAGTGTGGTGCCAATGTCAGCAAAAACTTTCTGTCTACATCTTCCCTGCACTAACCGGTCATCCAGGTACGGGAAGATGTGAATTCTGTTCTTCCTGAGATATGTGGTAACAATGGCCATGCATTTGGTAAAAGCCTCTGGGGCAGAAGAGAGACCAAAAGGAAGCACTGTGTACTGAAAGTGGCATTCCACCACGATGGATCAAAGGAACTTTCTGGGGCTCAGTAAAATCGCCACATGAAAGTAGGCATCCTGAAGGTCCAGAAGAGCAAACCAGACATTCTGAGACAACACATGGAGAATAGTTGATAGAGTCACCACTCAGCCTCATGTACCTGATACATTTGTTGAGGACATGAAGGTTGAGGATGAGTCTGACCCCTCTCTTAGATTTGGGTACCAGGAAGTACCAGGAATAGAAGCCAGGACCCCAGCTCCACTGCTCTCAAAGCCAGCAGAAAATGGACCTGCTCAAGGAGCAGTATCTTGTGAGAGGGTTCCCTGAAGAGGGAGGGGGAGGAGGTGTGGAGAGGAACTGGATGGCATAATCCGATCTCAGTAGTGATCAAGCCCCAAGCATTGTGAAAGCAGGCCAACCTGTCCCCAAAGGGGGGAGTTGAGGGGGGAGGAGCAACAACTGGTTCAGCGCTTTGGACCAACAACTCAAAATGGGCACTTGGAGGGCTCTGGGGGGGGGGGTGTGGAGTGGCCAAAGCCCTGGCCTGACTGCTTTCTCCAGTGCGATCTATCCCTCTTTCTAAGGTAGTCCCATAGTCTCCGAAGATAGAAAGGCTGACCAAACGTGCGCTGTGGATGATACTGCTCCTGCTGTTGAATGCCACCGTGGTGCCTCTGCACTGCTGGCGTGTAACCCTGCCCCCCATGGACTGCAGGGTAGCTCTGGAGTCCTTGAAGGAGTACAGTGTCTTGTCAGTTTTGCCCAAGAACAGCATTTGAACATCAAAGGGCAAATCCTCAATGGCTTGTTGGACATCAAGACCAATGCACAAATTCTGCAACCAGGAAGCCTTTGTCTGTGACATCTAGCACAGACTGCAAGGACATCTTAGCCACCAAGCAGCCCTCAGTGACAAATGCCCAAACTTCCTCTCGCGAGGCCTCAGGTAGCTGGTCTGTGAACTTTAACATGACTGTCCAGTTAACAAAATCATATTTGGACAACAAGGCTTGCTGGTTAGCAGTTCACATCTGTATTGAAGAGGAGGTGTATTCTTCCTGCCCGTGTAGTTCAATCATGTATAGTCCCTGTCCTTGGGGATGGGCGTAAACTTGCCCTGCCAGGCTCTGTCATTCACTGCAGTTACAACTAGGGAATTTGGGGCTGGATGGGAGTAAAACCCCTCAAATCCCTCCAGGGGAACAAAACAGCTTTTCCATGCACTTAGTCATATGCAATACTGAAGCTGGCATGCTCCAGAGGGCCTTAGTTGGTTCAAGGAGCGCATCATTGATAGGGAAGGTGTCTCTCTCATGGGCAGATGGCTGTAGGATGTCCACTAATTTGTGGGTGTTCTCTTGCAAGAACTCCACTTGAATTCCAAGGGAAGCAGCTACATATCACAAAAGGTTCTGGTACGCCTTAAAATCCTCCTATACCAAAAGGGAGGATGAGTGTCAGTCCCGCAGTGAGCAGTGGTACTGAAGATGGTACTAACGTTGAGGGCAGTGAAAGCCACTACAGAAGGATTTGAGGTGCCAACTGCAGCGGTGCCAAGTTGATTCCTGTTACTGAGGTCCCCCAGTATCAGCCCTACTTCCACAACCTGTGGAAGGGGAATGTTGGGGTGCGGTGTTGACAGACCTGAGGGTTCAGCAGCTCGTTCAATTTACAGGGCTATAATTGACGCAACTCTGGCAAAATCCTGGACCAAAGGAGAGGGCGGGACCAAAGGCAGAGGAAGTCTGTAGCTGCCTGGTACACAGCAGATGGAAACAGTCGGTACTGGCATCTCCCTTGTTGCTACTGGACTCAACCGATGCCCAGAGGCCAGAACCTGAGTCAATTGTACAGGGTTTCTAACCTCTTTACTCAGTACTGGGAAAGGGTTAGTGGTACCCACACTATTCCACATGCCAATACCAACTCCATGCCAGTCCACAATCTTCAGGGGGAGGCAGAAGAGATACCCCGAGACCTGGAATGGTCTGGATTGGTCTTATGTGACCTTTTCCTCAGTGCAGTCGACGGGGAATGGCTCTTCTATCTCTTTGGAGAGGCACCTGCTCCAGAATATGAAGTAGCAGTGTTCTCAGAGCTCAAGGCGATCTCCAACCCGATGAAGGCCTCAGTACTGAAGCAGGCCACATGGCCTGTTCAATCAGGTGCTGCTTCAGGCGAAAGTCCAGAGCCACTTAAGTCCATTTCTTAAAGGATCTGCAGCTCACACAATGATCTTTGGCATGGGGTGCGCCAAGACAAAGCAAGCACCACATGTGGGGATCGTTGTTGGGGAATGTTCCCCCTCACAAAGGATAGTATTTAAATGAGGGAATCACTGAGGGAAACAAAGTACTATAACTAACACTATTCTAACTAACTGTAAGGGTACTACTAACTATCTACAACATGGGGAAAAACTAAACTAATAGAGAGGTTGTGAGGTTAAGATCACACACAGAGCTCCAACTCCAGCCACAGGCGGTAAGAAGGAACTGAGGCTGGGTCAGGGTGGCACTATCTCATGTAGCCAGGGGAGGGGCTACAGCCATGAGGCACAAGTGCCATCCCTCTACAGGTACTGCTAGGCAAGGTTGTCTGGCTCCAGTGCACTGGGCACACACCCCCCTATGTGGAATACATGGCTGCATCTACTCGAAGAAGAACTTACATTTCACTAGCATGAGTAAAATTTACTTCACCACTTAACTAAGAAACATGTCTAGATAAATATAAATAAGGAAACACAGTCACTGGGGAAATATAAAGACTTTGAGACAACTTTCCTACATGTGTGACATTAAAGCCCAATGGAATAGCTCTAGACCACAACGTCATGCCAGTGGAAGCTTTAACATCTTACCACAGTTGCCAACTTTCACGCAGTAAATAAGCACCCCGACTTTCACAATAAACCAAAAATCATACTAATCCCATTTCAAACAAGGCCAAAACAAGCCAATCCCTAAGAACCCCAACACTCTGTGTGACTAGATCCCCCTGGCGTGCAGTCTGGGACTGTGGTGGTCCCGCTGTGCACGCCTGACTCTCCCCCACTTGCCCCTGCTTGCCCCTTGCCCCTGCCTGTCCCCCTTGCCCTTGCTTGCCGGGAGCCAATCAAAAAAACCCCAAGCAACAAGCTACAAGCCAAACAAGCAACAAGCTACAAGCCAAAAACTAGCCAACAAGCAACTCACAAGCCAATTAAGCCAAAAACAAGCCCAATTTCTGCATTTTTTTTGCAGGTTTGGCATGTCTGCTTTATACATCTTCTTTTCCTAGCTTATCATAATAACAGAAACAGCTGTTCTAAATAATGTGGCACTGCTCTACTGAATCTACTGTACTGATCTACTGAAACTAAGCATAACATTTAATAGCTCTCAAAACATATGATAAGATTGATGGTCCAGTGGTTGCACCATGGGATATTGTGCAAAGATGTGAGTTACCTCTTCCATATTGCCATTGGATAGACACATACCATCTTTAAATGTGAGGCTAAGCAATAATTAATGGGCTGATTCTGCAAAGTGGTAAACATCCTCAACCCCAACTTAAGTCAAGGGAAGTTAAATGTGCTCATCATCACTTCACATGTGTCCTCAGCATGACTAAGACTGTATTACTTAATAATATCATTTAACAGAGGGGTAAACTGGGAGTAAAGGAAGCAGAAGACCTGCCCACGATCACCCATCAAAACAGTGGCAGAACAACGACTAGGACTTAATAATGTCCTTAGTCTCTAGCCTGTATTCTCACTGCTAGATCCCACTCCTTCCCGCCCTCTTAAACTAATGAGGCCAAGGCCTTGAGCCACGAAAGTACTTTAGGCTCCTAAGTCCTGCTCAGCCACAAAACCCCCACTCAGCTGCTGCCTAGCCCTGTGGGTGTCTGTCATGGGGTGTATGTACCTCACACTTGCTTACAGGCACTGCTGGCCACTGCTGACTGGCAGCCTCAGAGCAGCTGGGAAGATAAAAGAGCTGGAAGCAGAAGGGTGGGGTGGCTATCAGAGGAGACAGCAGGCTGGAGAAAGGTGCTTCTGACAGTAAGTTACTAAAGAGCCACTCAGAGACAACAATCCAGAAGGGGATGAATTAACTGACAGGCTGGAGAGCCTGCAGAGACCCAGGGGAAAGTAGGAAGGAACTCAGGGCACAGTCAGAGTTGAAGAACCCTGATCCTGCTTATCTAGCTTGAGGGCCCTGAGCTGGAACCCAGTGGAGTGGGTGGGCCTGGGTTCTCTTACTAACTCTCTGGTGCACTTGGGAGTGAAGAAAGGGTTTTCAGATTCCTGGGCACCAGGAATAGACTGACAGCCCTGCTAGGCTATGTGAGCGCAAGGGGTTTGCCATGCTTGGCCAGAAGAGCTGCTGTTGCTCTGACACATTGCCTCACAGTGCCATTGTTTCTGCCTCTGGGCATGTGCACTGCTTCCTCACTCTAGGTGTCTGGGTGCCTATCTCAAGGATATGCCACCTCTGAGGTGAGTGCTCTAACCATTGGACTATAGAGTGATTCTCATTTACTGAGGCCCAATTAATATTAAATTATTCAGTTAAAATGGAACTTCAATAGGAGAGAGAGACACATCAGAATATTATATTCCATAGTCTAGTAAATAGAGCACTCATCTTTGACATGGCAGATCTCTGTTCAAATCCCTTCTTCTCATCAGGCAGTGGGGTGGGACTTGAACCAGTAGTCTCCCCAGTGAGTTTTTGTGACCCAGAGACCTCTTGGCGCTAACTTACAGAAGACACAGGCATTCATAAAGTTACAGGGATCCCCAGGTATGGTATCTATATACTAGTTCACCAAAGTGTGTCATGTAAAGTCTCTGATGAAAGCCTGTGTTATACTGGTCCTCATAATCATTGCAATATGCATGTACAGATAATATGTAAGGAGTTAAGTATATATACTGAAAATTATGTTCTTAAGGTCTGTGACTTTGGGTTGCTCATCAGAAAAGATTTCTTTGGGGCAAGAGATTTTATCTATGTCTACAAGTAAATTGAATATTATGTGGCTCACGATGAGCACCCATTTACAGTCTGAGCAAAATGCTAATCAAGTGATCATAAAATCTCCAGGGGAGACCTTAGACAGGAAAACACAAGCAGCAGGGCAAATCCTGGAGACAATGGAGTTTTGGACAATAACTGTAGAGACAGAGACAAATTCTGAATCTTTCCACTGAGGGGGTTGTTCCATGAATGGAAGATCACAGCCAAGCCTGGAGGTAACATGTTGGAAGGATCTGGGGTGAGATTTTGCTCTTATGACATGACAATGTCTTATTAGTTAAGTTTACGCTCTATTATGCATGTTATGATTTTATTTTATAGATAAGTCTTTGATTCCAATATCCCCATGGGTTGTCATTTGAATCTCTGTTTTTTGTCAAATAAACTTATACTTGCCTTCTCTATAAACAAATCTAAGTGCTGCGTGTTAAGCAGAGCTGTGTTCTATGGTGTAACTGGTAAGTGGTTGTGTACTGCACCTTTGGGAACAGAGGATCTGGGAATGTTGTGAGTGTCCAGTTCACCGAGGCTGCGCAATACAGGGAGACATGCAGGGGACTTGGGGTTGAAGTGTGCCTATTGTTAACCTGTAAAGAGAGAATGGGGCCTGCAGAGGCCTGGAAGGCAGAGCTTGTGATGCCAGAGGCTGGTGGTGTTGGCGAAAAGACTCACACCAGGCACAGACAAGGTTTCCTCACTCTAAGGGCAGTAGTAGTGAGGTATTTCACATCCCTGGGTACCCCCAGGAAGCATCACAGTTCCCTAACCTCTGGGCTAACGGTATTAAGGAAGACCCTTCTCCTTTTTCCCCCAGCTATTTTTTGTGTGGAGTTAAGCAATCTCTGAGCACACCTGCAAGTTCTGGCCCTGCACACGAGTTAGGCAGGTGAAAGCTTATCTTCCCCTGGTTTGTGCATCGCTAGCAGAGATAGATCCCACCCAGAGCCTGGACTTAGGTACCTATCTTTGTGATGGGGTGGGCTTCAGAAGAACATAAGAACAGCCATACTTGGTCAGACCAAAGGTCCATCTAGCCCAGTATCTTGTCTTCCAACAATGGCCAATGCCAGGTGCCCCAAAGAGAATTAACAGAACAGGTAATCATCAAGTGATCCATCCCCTGTCGCCCATTCCCAGCTTCTGGCAAACAGAGGCTAGGGATACCATCCCTGCCCAGCTTGGCTAATAGCCATTGATGGACCTATCCTCCATGAACTTATCTAGTTCTTTTTTGAACCCTGTTATAGTCTTGGCCTTCACAACATCCTCAAGGAGTTCCACAGGTTGACTGTGTGTTGTGTGAAAAAGTACTTCCTTTTGTTTGTTTTAAACCTACTGCCTATTAATTTCATTTGGTGCCCCCTAGTTCTGGTGTTATGAGAAGGAGTAAATAACACTTCCTTATTTACTTTCTCTACACCAGTCATGATTTTATAGACCTCAATCATATCCCCCCTTAGTCATCTTCTTTTCCAACCTGAAAAGCCCCAGTCTTATTAATCGCTCCTCATATGGAAGCTGTTCCATACTCCTAATAATTTTTTGGCCTTTTTCTGAACCTTTTCCAATTCCAATATATCTTTTTTGAGATGGGGCGACCACATCTGCACACAAGAATTCTAGTAGATTGGTGAGGCATGATTTGCCTTTACAAAAACCATGTTGACTCTTCCCCAACAAATTAAGTTAATCTACGTGTCCGACAATTTTGTTCTTTACTATAGTTTCAAACAGTTTGCCCGGTACTGAAGTCAGGCTTACCAGCCTTTAATTGCTTGGATCACCTCTGGAGCCCTTTTTAAAAATTGGTGTCACATTAGCTATCATCCAGTCATTTGGTACAGAAGCTGATTTAAGTGATAGGTTACAAACTACAGTTAGTAGTTCTGCAATTTCACATTTTGAGTTCCTTCAGAACTCTTGGGTGAATGCCATCTGATCCTGGTGACTTATTACTGTTTAGTTTATAAATTTGTTCCAAAACCTCCTCTAATAACACCTCAATCTGTGCCAGTTCCTCAGATTTGTCACCTAAAAAGAATGGCTCAGGTTTGGGAATTTCCCTCACATCCTCAGCCATGAAGCCCGATGCAAATAATTAATTTACCTTTTCCACAATTGCCTAATCGTCCTTGAGTGCTCCTTTAGCATCTTGATCATCCGGTAGCCCCACTGGTTGTTTAGCAGGCTTCCTGCTTCTGATGTAATTAAAAAAAAATGTTGTTACTTTCTGAGTCTTTGGCTAGCTGTTCTTCAAATTCTTTTTTGGCCTTCCTAATTATATTTTTACATTTTATTTGCCAGAGTTTATGCTCCTTTCTATTTTCCTCACTAGGATTTAACTTCCGTGTTTTAAAGGATGCCTTTTTGTCTCTCACTGCTTCTTTTGCTTTGTTGTTTAGCCATGGTGACATTTTTTTAATTCTCTTACTATGTTTTTTAACTTGGGGTATACATTTAAGTTGAGCCTCTATCATGGTGTCTTTAAAATGTTTCCATGCAGCTTGCAGGGATTTCAGTTTTGGCACTGTACCTTTTAATTTCTCATT
Source organism: Emys orbicularis (assembly GCF_028017835.1). Classification (NCBI taxonomy): domain Eukaryota; kingdom Metazoa; phylum Chordata; order Testudines; family Emydidae; genus Emys; species Emys orbicularis. The sequence goes on from NC_088683.1 coordinate 48,522,760, forward strand.
AACTATAGCTATGTTGACTAGATCCTGTTCTACAATTAGGACTAAATCAAGAACTTCCCCTTCTCTTGTGGGTTCCAGGACTAGTGCTCCAAGAAGCAGTCATTTAAGGTGTCAAGAAACTTTATTTTGGCATCCCGTCCTGAGGTGACATGTACGCAGTCAATATGGGGCTAGTTGAAATACCCCATTATTATTGAGTTTTTTTCTCTTTATAGCCTCTCTAATCTCCCTGAGCATTTCACAGTCACTATCACCACCCTGGTCAGGTGGTTGGTAATATATCCCTAGTGCTATATTCTTATTATTAGAGCATGGAATTACTATCCATAGAGATACCATGATACAGTTTGGTTCATTTAAGATTTTTACTTCATTTGATTCTACGCTTTCTTTCAGATATAGTGCCATTCCCCCACCAGCACAACCTGTTCTGTTCTTCTGATATATTTTGTACCCTGGTATTACTGTGTCCTATTGATTATCCTCATTCCACCAAGTTTCTCTGATGCCTATTATATCAATATCCCCCTTTAATATGAGGCACTCTAGTTCACCCATCTTATTATTTAGACTTCTAGCATTTGTATTTAAGTACTTTAAAAACTTGTCACTTATTAGCTGTCTGCCATTACATGATGTAATTGAATGGGACTCTTTTTTATTTGACTTTTTCTCATCAGATCCTACACGTATTTTATCATCTTCCAGTCTCTCCTCTTTACTAGGACATAGAGAATCTCCATTAATAGATCCTCCCCTAAGGGATGCCTCTGTCCGAACCACATGCTCCTCTGCACCTGTCAGCTTTCCCCCAGCCCTTAGTTTAAAAACTGCTCTATAACCTTTATAATTTTAAGTGCCAGCAATCTGGTTCCATTTTGGTTTAAGTGGAGCCCATCCTTCCTGTATAGGCTCCCCCTTTCCCAAAAGTTTCCCCGGTTCCTAATAAATCTAAACCCCTCCTTCCTACACCATTGCCTTATCCACTCATTGAGACCCTGCAGTTCTGCCTGTCTAACTGGCCCTGCGCGTGGAACTGGAAGCATTTCAGAGAATGCTACCATGTTTCTAATGATCAAATCCCCCATAACTATTACCTGTCTCTTCCTAATAACTGGAGTTCCCTCCCCCGTAGAGGTATACCATGACATCATGGCTTAGGACACATCCCTTTTGTTGGAGTCTCACATTGGCTAGTTTAGGCAGCACTCCACCTATTATGTTGGCTTTTGTGGATCTCACTCTAAGGTGCCGGTCATTGTACAGGGAGCCTAGATGCCCAGTTCAGGCTTTGTGGATGGCAGTGTTATTCCAGTGATTTTTCTAAAAGTTAGGCATTCCAATGTAGTGAAGTGAATCCAAGTGAAACTCAGAGATGGTGGGAACAAGTGTGAAAACTCTGTTAAAGGGTCCTAGATGCCATTTGACCTTCCCCCTCCACTGATTCAAGATAGAGCTGATTAGACTGAACTGAATGTCCTTGTGTCTTCTCAGTGACCACTAGAGCTGAAATGATTGATAAATTTGTATAGGGGGTTGAGCCTTAGACCTGATGTTGGGATACTGTTCTGGTGAAAGGCAGTGCAAGAGGAGGCAGCAGCAGTGAGGTTCCCTGCTACCCAGTGAAATCACTAGGAACTGGGCTAGATGGTAGAATCTCATCACATGGCATCACAGCTAAAAGCAGCATGTTGAGAGATGTAGCAGCAGCACCAAAGACACCCCAACCCCAGGAAATCCTAGAACTCTGATTACTAACAGCTGGGCTAGATGGTCATGGTGCAATAGGACTGGACTGGACCAAGGATGTAGAAGGCAGCAGAGATGGCACCTACAGCTGCAAGCAGAAGCAACAGAGGCAGTGCCAGGCAGGAGGTGGTGGCATCACTCTCCCACCCCACCAGAGGCTGGAGGTGAACCCGCCTGAATGCATCCCTAGATTCTGGGACTTCATTGACTTCAGGCAACTGACCATGAGTAGGGTACAGTGAAGGGAAAGGGGGAGTGACATGTTAAAGGGATATCTGTCCATTGGATGTTCACACTGCAAGGTGGAAAACTGAGGCAAAGAACACTGCCCAGAATACTGTGGGTGGGTGGGTGTTTTAGTTAGTGTTTGCATACATTTGAGTCATTGTTACTAGGTTTTCCCAAATTAATGCAGTGTTCCCCCTGTGACACTACACCCCGTATACATCATAGTAATATTAGTATGATATGATTACTGCATAATTATGATACAGTTTGTACAACATAGGTCATGTGAGGTGTCATTGGAAAAGTTATGATTTTCTGAATATGATTATCCTATTTGTATGCATGTATCATATATTTTTGTATCTGAAGTTATGAATGTTGACTATATATCTGTATTTCAAATGTGCTTACTCTGGAAAACACCCACAGCTAGCATTTCAGGTACAACAATGAAGAAGCCAGACTGTGCTAATGACTCATCAACAAAGACAATGGGCTATGGAAGAGTTTAGCTTCCTGTAATCTTTCAGCCAGTCTATAAGTAATGGCTGCTATGACTCACCAAGAGTATGTGACCAGACCACATGATACTGGACTCCATTTTGGGTACCTGTATTTTTCCACAAACTGGGTGGGAACTGTTTTTGGAACAAAGGGTTCCTGCCATATGTTAAAGCTATATAAGGTGGGGTGTGACATCATCTAGTTGCCTCACTTCCCACACAAGGACACTCCTGAAAACACCTGAGGAACAAAGACTGAACTGGGGGAAGTGCTGGTCCCAGGCTAAAAGGATTTCTAGCCTGTGTATGGAAAATATGGTGGACTGCTTGTATCATCAGCCAGGGTGAGAGATTGCTAATTAATATCCAATCTTTCTAGCATCTCAGGTTTCGTTTGCAGTTTTGCTTATTTACTGGGTAATCTGCTTTGATCAGTTTGCTATCACTTATAATTAGGGCTGAGATTCTTTCACGGAGGTCATGGAAGTTACAGATTCCGTGACTTTCCGCGACCCCTGTGACTTCTGCAGTGGCTGGTGTGGCTTACTTCAGGGCAAGCTGCACCAGCCGCTGCTGGAGTGACCCAGGCCAGCAGGCTCCAGGGACCGCCCAAGCAGCTGCCAGGACGGCTGGTCTCGTGGACCACCCAAGCAGTGGTCCTGGGGACGGCCCCAGGGAGTGCCAGAGCAGCAGTCCTAGTGGCCACACTGGAGCCAGCTGCACCAGCCACTGCTTGGGCAGCTGCCTCCGGGGATCGCACAAGCAGCGGCTGGGACGGCTAGTCCTGTGTACCGCCTGAGAAGTGGTTCTGGGCGCGGCCCCAGGGAGCATCTGAGCAGCGGTCCCAGGGGGTGCCCCAGGGCTGGCCGCACCAGCTGCTGCTCAGGCAGCCCCAGGCAGCTGGCTCGGGAGACCGCCGGGACAGCGGCCATTGTGGCTGGCTCCAGGGAGCACCAGAGCAATGGTCCTGGGGGTGCCCTGGGGACCGCCCGAGCAGCAGCGGTTCTGGGGCACCTGGAGCAGCGGTCCCAGGGTGCCTAGAGCAGCAGCCGGGGCTCCCGGAGGCCATCCAGAGAATGGTCTCCAGGAGCAGGGGCCAGGGGGAAGTCAACCCCCAGCACTGGAGCAGGTCTGCCCCAATAGGAGCAGCAGCTCCTCAGAAGTAGAGATGTAGTCAGGGATATTTTTGGTAAAAGTCATGGACAGGTCACAGGCCGTGAATTTTTATTTATTGCCTGTGACCTATCCATGACTTTTACCAAAAATACCTGTGACTAAATCTTAGATTTTAAGTGATTATAAGTAAGGCTATCATTTGTAGTTAATAAACTTGTTTTTTGCTTTATCTAAACCAGTGTGCCTTTGAGTGAAGTGTCTGGGGAAAAATCTCAGCTTGGCTAGTACAGGCTTGTTGCATATTCCTCTCCACATTGAGGGAGGGGCGAACTGAGTGAGTAATAAATTCATACTGGTCGGGGTTTGACCAGGGCAGGACAGTACAATTCTGGGGTCTTAGGCTTGGGAGTTGGGGTTTATCTTGGCTGTAGCCTCTCTATTGTTGGTTCATGTAGTGGCTGGTCAGAGACTGCATGTAACTGAAGCTGGGCATGTGTCCCTGCCTGTGTGAATGTTGGTGGTAGTGTAGGACCAGGAGTGGTCTACAGTTTTTCACAGCAGCACAATGTGAGAGGGAGCCCAGGCTGGCGAGTCAGAGGGCTCGGTGGTACCCCAGTTCCAGATAGCATCTGGGGTGACAACCCGTCACACTCTCTTTCCCTAATAAAAGTTTTCTTTTGTTATACACTGACTCAGTGTTTGTGATTGGAGAAGTATTGCCTCTCAAGAGGTGCCTAGGATGGGTATTTAGTATTTCTAGGCTTCTGAGTGGGGGCTCGAGCCTTTTTTGTTTGGTAATTTCAAGAGGAACCCCTAGATATTGAATCTGGTCCTTTTTGCTGCCAACTCCACATGGCAGAAGGGTGATATTTTTGGGGGACTGGTCTGGAATTAAAGGGAGCTACTGAGAAGGAAGCAGCAGCACTGATAGGAAAGCTCTTTATAAAGAGATTTGTTTTGGAGGGGACCATGAGCAAGGTTGAGACCCCAGTGCCCTTGTTCCCTGGGGACTGGAATGGATCAGTAAATGAGAACAAGACCTGAGCCTACAGCCGAAGGCAGCACTCCAGAGAGGTGCAGGCCAGGACCACCTGCTGCCCAGATGTCTGCAGCCAGCACAGTCCAACTTCAGCCTAGTTATTCAGTAGTTCTGAGTCTTGGGCCCCATGCAGTGTGGCCACGCATTGGGAGGAAGCTATCCTAGGCATTGGTGGCTGAGGGTGTGGAGTCCAGTTGAGCTAATGAACAGAGCTCTGGAGGGCATGTGAAAGCCCAGGAAGGCCCAGCCCATGGATGTCTGTCTCTTTTGAAACCTCTAGTGGCTTACACAAGAGGATTCACTCCTCGGCCAATCAGGGTCGTATTTAGGGGCAGGTGACCCAGGCAACCACCTGGGGTGCTGGGCTTGGAGGGGTGCCAGGCTTGAAGTGTTGTTTTTGCTGTTAGTGACAAAAAGGGAAAATGGAATGTTTGAAGTAAAATGTTTCAGGTATTCTGTATTTGGATTCATTTTTTCACTAACCTCCTAGAATGTTCTGGGCCTTTGTAGAATCTTGTGGAACCTTCCAGACTTTATGAGAACTACATTTTCCTTGAACCTTGAATCCTTGGCCCCCCGCGTCACCAGTCAATCAGTGAGATAGAAGAATGAAGTGAAGTGAAGCCCAGCTGCAATATTGTGAACCTTGTTTCATTGTGTAATTGTGAAAGTGTACTTGTGTTTTAATACTTGAAGAGTGTAAGTAGCGACTAATAAAGGACATATTTAATGAGATGGCAGAACCCCTATCTACGCAACAATATAAAAGAAATATTGTTACTACTTTTGACATTCTTTACACGTAATGTTTGATGACTTTCTAAGACTGCAGAACATAGATTTTTGCTCTCCTTAATATACTGTCTGTTTCCCCCCATAGAAAATAAAAAATGCCCCCAAAGAAGCCTTTAGGAGCTCAGTACAAGAAGTGAAAAGTTCAATTGCAATCTTCTTTGCAGCAAGGGGCAAATTTGATGGGAAAATATCTGAAACAGAACAACATAGCTTGGGCTTTAGGCAGCAGCAATTGTCCCAGTGCAGAAGAAATTGAGAAGTGATATGTAAATGATGGAAGTCCTAGTACTAAGGAATTAGCAGATTTACCTGAAGATAAGGAAAAGAAATGTGAGGAAAGTGATGGAGAATCATCCAGTTTTCCTGGTGGCATAAAGGAGAGAGATGATAAAGAAGAATGTGGCTCACATGGAAAGGAGAGTAATGACAAAGAAAAATCTGGTTTACATGAAAAGAAGAGAAACAATAAAGAAGAATCAGCCTTACATGATGATAGAAACAGCAGTGAGAAAAATTGTAGACTACAAATTGACACATCAGATCCTGCTTTATGGCTGGCGATTCTAAATTCTGCCAATATTGATCGCACAATTTTGAACTGGCCAGGCAAAACTGAAGATATGATGTTTCCAGTAAATGAGTAGAAGCAACACTTCTCAAAGTCACATTGCGAAAGAGAATGGTTAGAAACTGAGTTGGCATTGGCTAGTTTACCCAAAATCAACTGACAAAGTGTTCTGTTTTTGTTGCAAAATATTTGACAAGAATGCCAAATCATTGCTTGTGCTTTCCGGGTACAGTTACTGGCATGACTTAGCTGATGCTCTGAAGCAACATGAAAAGTCACCTGGCCATTTTATGGCCTACTCCAAATAGATGGAGGTCGAGTCTAGGCTCAAGCTGAATAAATGCATAGATGCAGAAAATCAGTGAATTATTAATGTAGAAACCCAGAATTGGAGGAACATGCTCAAGCATCTGATCTCAATTACCCTCTTCCTTGCAAAGAATAATTTGCCTTTCCGGTGCTCATTGGGTAAGTTGTTCACTGAACATAATGGTAATTTCCTTGGTTTGGTAGAGTTCCTTGGGAAATACGATGTCATGCATGAGCACAGATGTTGAATGGTTTGTAAAGAAGCAATGGACCATTACTGCAGCAAAACAATTCAAAATGAATTGATTGACCTTATGGCAAGGAAGGTGCTTGATAACATATTGATGCGGCTCGGCAAAGCAAAGTACTACACCGTAATAATGGACTGCACTCCCAAAATTAGTCACAGTGAAAAGATGTCATTTACAGTAAGATTTGTTGATGATAAGGATGGCTGTATCCAAGTAAAGGAACACTATCTGTTTCCGGTCTGTGGACAATTCTACTGGAAAAGAACTGTTTATGAACATTTTGAATGAGAATAAAATAAAGCTTCAGGACTGCCGTGGCCAAGGCAGCAACAATGGCACAAACATGAAGGGAAGAAACAGTGGCGTCCACAATGTGCTGAATCCAAAAGGTTTTTTCATGCCATTCCCTCACCCTGGTTGTGTCAGATGCAGCATCATCTTCTTTAGATTCAGTATCTCTCTTCAGAGTACTGCAAAGGATATATGTCCTGTTTTCAGCATCAGCTATCAGGCGGAAGATCCTCACAGACAATGTTACAAATCTGACCATGAAGCCACTAAGTGACACTTGCTGGGAGAGCCAAATTGACAGCATAAGGCCAGTGAGATGCCAAGTGACTGAGGCTTACAATGCCCTGATGTAACTGGCGCAGTCGAGTAAAGCTGAATCTGGAATCCGACACAAGATGCAAATTTCTGACTTAAAATTTCTGGTCTCAACTGTGGTTTGGGAGAATATCCTATTCCAAGTAAAAGTTGCAAGCAAGGCATTACAAACTCAGTTGATGGACATCACAACTGCTACTACTTTGATGAGAAGCTGCCTTGATTTCGTTGTGGCCTACGGAGATAACAGATTTTAAGATGCCATCACTGCTGCCAAAGAAATGGTGGGAAAACTTAGGAGTTCAGCCTGTCTTCAAGAAAACTCGTATTCATTGGAAGAAGAGACTTGTAACTGCTTGGTTACAAGGGCAGAGATGAGGTTGTGATGTTGTGATGTTGTGCAGTCTATATGGTTTTATAAAAACATAATAAGAAGTGAATATAATGTAACTGGAATATGCTTCATGCAAAAGGTCTCTTGTAAGGTATCATTACAAAGCTTATAATCTACCGAGTGTGATCATCCTATGTGCATAAATGTACCACTCTTGTATCTAAAACTAGAAATATGAAATGTAACTCTGAGGGCCTATTGTAATTATGCAAAGTGTGAGCCATTAATAGTGGTTTGGAATCTTGATGACTCCCATTAACCAGGACCATTGTCTGCAGATGGCTGTGTTTACCTGTTAGTCTTCCTGTATATGTGTGTGCTGGCAAGTGGGTAATGAAGTCTTGCAGTGACATGTGATCATGTCACCTGACCTGGAATCCATCTTTAACCTGGGTGCTTTTCCAGTGGGGGGGTGGGGATGTGGAAACCCAGAGGGACAAAGGGTTCCCGCCTTATGCAAAAGATATATAAAGGGGTGGAACAGAACAGAGGGGGAGAGGAGCCATCATGAAGAATCCCCTAGCTATCACCTGAGCTGGAACAAGAGCTGTACCAGGGGAAAGAATTGTGCCCAGGCCTGGAAGGTGTCCAGTCTGAGAAAAAACTTACTGAAGCATCTTTGAGGGTGCGATTATCTGTGTTCAGTTTGATTAGACATAGATTTGCGCATTTTATTTTATTTTGCTTGGTGACTTACTTTGTTCTGTCTGTTACTACTTGGAACCACTTAAATCCTACTTTCTGTATTTAATAAAATCACTTTCTACTTAGTAATTAACTCAGAGTATGTATTAATACCTGGGGGAGCAAACAGTTGTGCATATCTCTCTATCAGTGTTATAGAGGGCGAACAATTTATGAGTTTACCCTGTATAAGCTTTATACAGGGTAAAACGGATTTATTTGGGTTTAGACCCCATTGGGAGTTGGGCATCTGAGTGCTAGAGACAAGCACACTTCTGTGAGCTTCTTTTCAGGTAAACTTGCAGCTTTGGGGCAAGTTATTCAAACCCTGGATCTGTGTTGGAGCAGACGAGAGTGTCTGGCTCAGCAAGACAGGGTGCTGGAGTCCTGAGCTGGCAGGGAAAACAGGAATAGAAGTAGTCTTGGTACATTAGGTGGCAGCTCCCAAGGGGGTTTCTGTGATCCAACCCGTCACAGTGGTGAAGGGAAGCTTGGAAGAAAAATGCAAGAAGTTTTTTTGCTTGCTCATTGACACTGCTTAAGTGTCCATTGAAAAAAGGTTTGGACAATGAAGCACCATGAAAAGACCTGGGGGCGGGGATTGTATGATGTTAGTAAGCTGCCAGCAGACTGGAAAACATTCTTGAACAATTGTAGAGACCTTCACCAGACACTGAAACATGGGGAATGTTCGGACGTCAATGATAAACCTCTATGTCGAATTGGACAATATCTGTCACATTTTGCAACAGGGGCAGCACTCTCCATTCCACGTTCTCCAGTTCATTTATGATGCAGAGCTGAAGGACACTTCCTAATGCGTGGATAGCTGCTCATGCTGCCAGTCACAGCCAAAAGTGGTGAACGCAGCTTTTCGAAGCTGAGGCTCATTAAAACATATCTTCAATCGACAATGGCTGACGAGAGATTGACATCGCTTGTTATATTATCACTTGAAAATACCATTGGCTGGTCTTTAGATCACTCTGACACTGTGCTTCAGTTTGCAAGGGAAAAGGTGAGAAAAACGACCTTTTGAACTAAAGGACTAGGATTAACATTCTAAGGCTGTCACCTACTGTAATACTATTTAAAACTGGTCCGCCCAATGTTGGTGCACAGTTCAATTTCTTAATGTTAGTACATTTCAGTTATTCTTAAAATTAAAAAGTTCTGTAAGCGTAGAGGGAACAAATTTTTATTTGCTTATATCTGGCATGAATAAATACAGATGTACAGATCCTTGCATGCAAATTTATCGTCTTATATGTCACAGATGAATCATGCATGCAAATCATGCATCAAAGTCATGAAATGGGCTACAAAGGTAATAAAAATAAGGTATTCGAAAGTTTAACTAATGGTGGGGAGGAGTACCAAAGATGCTCTTCACCTGGGGCACCATTTGGTCTAGGGCTGGCTCTGGGGCCAAAGCCAGCCCTTCACTGATCCTGGCCCATGGAGAATCTCAGCCATTTTATCACAGCAACATCTCCCTTCCCATCCTCCTGTTGGAGGGGCTGTTATTGACAGGACACCAGGAACGGGTGGAGTTAGGCTGGAAGTAATTCAGCCACATAGACAGAGAAGTTCACAGGGTTTAATAAGGTTCCACTTGTTCAACTTAACCTGCATTTCGCTTCGTTCTTTGTTGACGAAACATGGTGGCAGCTTCTGAGCTGTGAGTTCTCTGCAGCACAGCAGCTGGCAGCGTCAGTAGGGAACTCAGTCTGCATCCCCACCCCCCAGTCCTAGGTTTTGCAGACACAAACTTAGATCAGTGGTGGACCTGAAGGAGGGAGGAGTTCCAGCTGTACATAGACCTGGCCATGCAGGAGGATGACAACGGCAGGAAAGTAAAACTGTTATTTTTACCTTACTGGGGACCAAGGCAGAGAGGGCTGCAGCACTCTGAAGCTCACCACTACCTCAAGCCTCACAGCAGTCCTAGGCTAGGAGCCCTGGGGAACTATTCCTCCCCAAAACAGACTGAAACGGCGCAGCGACACAGGTTTTTCACTAGTGACCAATCTGAAGGGGAAGGGATAGACCCCCTCGGTTACAGCCTTACGCATACTGGCTACTACATGCAATTTTGGGGACTTGACAGACTCCTTGACTTGGGACAGGATAGTGTGCAGCACTTGGGATCACCACCTGCAGGAGCAGCTGCTCGGGGAAGGTGATCTCACATTAGACAGCTGCTTAGACATGGGCCCTGCAGATATTGTTGCTGCCGATACCACCTGGCAAAAGGGTTACACTTGCACATATGCCCCCATTATGGAACAGAGTCAGTCAGAACCAGCATGCAGCCATTTCCCACTCCAGAAATCTCAGCTCACACATCAACACGTGGCTCCCAGGAAGTTCCTCTGTCCTAAAAACTGTCTCCAAATATAGAGAATAAAGCAGAACATAAATGCTGCTGCCTGCCACAGCTTAATAATAATAATATATGGAGAAATACCTATCTCATAGACTGGAAGGTACCCTGAACGGTCATCAAGTCTAGCCCCCTGCCTTCACTAGCAGGACCAAGTATTGATTTTGTCCCAGATCTCTAAGTGGCCCCCTCAAGGATTGAACTCACAACCCTGGGTTTAACCGGCCAATGCTCAAACCACTAAGCTATCCCTCCCAAAAACTACTGCATAACACAACTAACAATACACCATTTCTGAAGAGGCTAAAAACTTTCTTTCATGCTTGAAAAAAGAAAAAAAAACTTGTAAGACTGTGTGTAGCAATGCCATCTAGTGACTCCTGCCATCACACTCTATTTTAATGACGCTAAAAGATGTGCACCTGAAAACCCGACGCAATCACATGTAACACTTGTCCTCTCTCCCCCTAGTCATACCCTATGTTTTGTCACTCTGATTTTTTGCACCTTGTGCTAAATTTAAACTGCCAACTCTTTGGGACAGGGATTTTCTTTTTTAAAAGGCATCTAGCATCTCTGGAGGACTGAAAATAAATGCATAATAGATAACTGGGGATGACAGTCATCCTGCACACCATGGGGAGAGGGTGCAAAGATTCTTTTCTCTTCTCCTGACCCCGCTCTCTTGGGCAGCCCATGTAAGAGTCAAGCAGAATTCTAGTCCCTGTGTTCAGTGCACAGGGACTGCACCTTGTCTTCAGAAGGCATAAGGCCAGTGCTTAATTTGTGCCAAGGTTTGCCAGGGCTGAGCCATGGCACCTCTGGGCTTGCCACATCAGTTATGAAAGTAAAAAAAATTGCTTGAACCCCAGAACCTCCTTCATTACAAATTAAGCACTTCACAAGGCATTCCTAAGAGAGTAGGGAGAAAGGGGTGGGGAGGAAGGTGGAAGCAGGCCCACGACTCCACTTCCTTCACACAAGTCAGTAGAGCTGATTAGCCACATGGCAGGTTGAAGGGGAGGTGCACCCCAGGAAGAGGTGTAGCTGAGGGAGGGATTCCTCTGGGTTGATGTGTTTCTACATCTCCACAAATGCACAACTGTCCATACAGGTTATACTTTAGTCCTTGGTGGCTGGTGCACTAAAAATACAGAGATAGAATTTGTGAGGCCCCATTTGAAAATGGGCTCCTTAATATTAAGGCCCTAATCCTGCGACTTGATGCAAGCAGGTGCACAAAGTTGTTCTACTTTTACAAGACTAATTATTTACTGGGACAAATGAGAAAATGCCTCAAGCACTGTTACATTAGTCCTGTATTGCTAAGTGAAGGTCAGACGAAGTAATTTCCACCCAAGTGAATCTGTTGTATTGCTCCTACGCTAGCGTTAAATCTTATCTTTTCCTTCCCCCCTCCCCCTTCCTGTTTCCTACCATTGTAGTGAACACCTAAAACATCTGGCTCCTGCATCTTTTCTTATCTCTTCTCTCATCTGAATAGCTTCTGGATAGAATTGGAACAGCAGATACAGTATCTGCAGGAAGCAATAAACAAACTGTTTTACTGTGTGATTGTCATGAAGAGAGCATTCATTCACTGAATGTTTCTGGTCTCCCAGAATTGCAGAACACTGCTTAGGGGCTTTCATTTTCTTTCATAAGGTGCATTTTATATGCTGCTGTTGTTCAGCTTAATAATGCACAATACTTGTGAATAGCTGAATAATTCACCTCCTAGTAATTCAAGAATTGTAATGCCTAGGAGGTTAAATAAAATATAATTTGTTTCCTTTTAAGCGCGACTGGTGGTCATACTGTATGGAAGCTACCCAGAGTGTCAAGCTCGTTGTTGGGCTTTCCATGGGAAGAAATAACATTTCCTCTATTAGCTGTTTTACACTGTTTTTAAGATTTGCAGGAAAGGAAATGACAGCCGCTATCTGAGTCAACCTTTTAGAAATAGACACTTAAGCATTTGGCTGGCTAGTATTTGGATAGGGGGCTCAGCTCCTGAATATTTATGTGGCTATTTATCTTTTTATCCTACCAATACCACCTGTAAAAATATAAATAAAATAAAAAGCACACCCCAAAAAATCTATAAACAGCAGGGATAATTGAAGTTAGAAAAACCACACACCACATTTCTACATCCCCTTAAGTTATAGCAGTTACAATATATTGCGTTTTGCCACATTAACTAGTGCAATGAAACTGAAACAACTTAATAATATGTGATGCAAAAACTGCAAACGGTTCTTTCTCCCTATAATGGTTTGTGAAACATGCTCCTGGGCCCATTTAGGATAGTGATAACTTCTAGCTAAGACAGCCAGTTTATATTCAGGGCAATGGTTATCATTATTTGAGAGAAAAAAATGATACATTCTGAGAACTGGATTGCATGCACTAAATTTGATGCTGAAGTAAATTATCAAGACAATGTCCACAGGGAACAAGATTTTAATAGGAATTACATGTTTAATTCAATGTTCGCTGGTATGATTTCCTGCCTCTAAAATAGTTTAAAATTGGAAATCATGCACAGCCTAACATAAAGAGTTTGACCTTCTTCTCAAATACACCCTGTAAGATACACAGTAGTGCGAACCTACATATTTCAGAGAAGTGAATCTTAAGTGTATAATTTAGGCTTAATTCAGAGAAATGAAGAACTGGTGTCAGAATTTTTTTGTAGTGTTGGGAGCTCATTTAAAGATCTCTCCAGCCTTCATATTGTAGTTGCAAAAATTTCCAACTGGTTCTCTTCTACAGTTCACTTCTTTATAAAGTACTGAGCCAAAGCTTGCATTCTTTACCCTGGTAATGTCCCCGCATCTGTAACACTTCCTGTCCGCTTCCAGGATCCTCGTATCACTGTCTCCAGCCGCCTTTCCCATCTCTCCACTATACACACAGAGCTTCCTTCCCTCAAGGAAATGTTCTATGTGGCATAGAGTCCACTGTGCATTGCAGTTGTGGGATAGATAGCCTCATGCTCATGGGAACAGCACAGCTGTTTAAAAAACTGTTTCACATTTTTCTTTTTTCTCCTGACCACAGCAAAGTGGCAAATGATGGGATATGGGTAAAGGGAGAGGAAGGCTGGAACAGGTGAAGGCGAGCGTTACATTTCCTTATTAACATACATTCCTACAGGATTTCTTTTATAACTGAACATCTACATATTTTTTGCAAGACGATTTTGAGTGGCCCCCAGCCCCACTCAGCTCCCCCGCCCCTGCAGGGGCAGGAGGCAGAAGCTTGGTCCTGTGGCAGCCAAGCTTCCCCCCTCCCCCGCTTCTTCCCCCAGCGTGGTGCTTTCCTGCGCCTCCTCCTCTCCTTCCCTGTGCCGATCATCTGATGGCCCTTGCGAAGGGGAGGGGGACAAGTGGCAACATGCTCGCTGCTCCATAGAGGAGGCAGAGAAGAGGTAGGGACGGGACCTTGGGGAAGGGGGTGGAACAGGGCATATCCCTTCCAGCCCCCTGCCTTGAGCTGCTCAGGGCAGGGGGCTGGGAGCACCCCCACGATCCGAGCACCCCAGCCCTCTGCCCTGACCCCTGAACCCCCCTCCACACCCAGCCTTCTGCCCTGCACCTCCACACACACCCCAGTCCTCTGCCCTGACCCCTGAACTCCCCCCACACACACCCAGCCCTCTGCCCTGACCCCTGAACCACCCCCCCCCCAGGCCTGGGGTCCTGGCTGCCGGCCCCTTGCCAGCCGGCGTCCCGGCCGCAGGCCCTGCTCGGCCCGCTGCCAGCCTAGAACAGAACCCCAGGTGAACAGAACCCCAGGCTGGCAGCGGGCTGAGCAGGCTGGCAGCGTAAGATCAACATTTTAATTTAATTTTAAATGAAGCTTCTTAAACATTTTGAAAACTTTGTTTACTTTACATACAATAGTTTAGTTATATAATATAGACTTATAGAGAGAGACCTTCTAAAAAACATTAAAATGTATTACCGGCACACAAAACCTTAAATTAAAGTGAATAAATGAAGACTCAGCACACCACTTCTGAAAAGTTGCCTACCCCTGCCCTAGAGGCATCAATCAAGATTAAGACTTTTGTGCTAGACAATGTACCAAGATATTCATCCAAGATATTCATGTTTACCATCTGGACTAGTAAGTAAATTCAAAGCAAACAGGCTCAGTGGATGATGAATTATCTTGTTTATGGATATCAGCTATCTACTTTTCAAGCCATGAATGGATAGTTGAACAGGAAATATATAAAATAAGGGGCAATTCCTGTTGCAAAAACTTAAACAATCTAAATAAAGGAAGCATTAGCACTCCCATTTTACAGATGGGAGAGGAGACTGAGGCACACCTCAGGACTTGCCTGAGGCCTTACAGAAACTGTGTGCCAGAGCCAGGAATTGAACTCAGGTCTAATGACTCCAGATAGCGCATCAACAAGAAGACCATTTTTTGTATAGAAAAGAAAGATCAGTATAATATCACTGAAATTCCTCAGGACCATCTATGAACTTCTAGATATAACATTGTTAAAATAATGTCTTTTTGCTGTCCTGATTGTAATATAATGCAAAAAAGGAAGTTTATATCAACTGTATATGAAACACTGATGAGAGTAAACAAAAAAAAACTGGAAGAAAAATGAAGTAATTACTTCAAATAGCAAATAGTTTAATCCAAGAAGACTACTACATAAATCTTTTTCTACAGAAATCCTAATGTTCACAGGAAACCGGGCCTTGTTTCAAGCCAGTACCACACTTGTTACTGCAATACATAACCACAGTGGTGTTTATTTATCATTCTGCAGAGTCTTAATGATCCAGCAGGCGCTGTGTATCAGTGCTTGCAATATTATTACCAAGATTCGCATATATACTGTCATCACAAAAAATATTTCTAAAAGAATAATACTTTCAAAATAATAATAATTAAGGTAAGAATATCAGATTGTTTAGAAAAAAGGATTAACATGAACTAAATAGTCCTTAAAGGGAAACATTAATGATTTTTTTTAAATGCTGTAAATACTAAACAAGGAATTCTAGTTACACCTCCTGGGGCCTTATTTAAGAGACATAGAACACAGTATTATTTCAAGGCTATAAATGAACACAGCAGAAAAAACAGCATCATCCAAGATAGTCGTGTTTACCATTTAGACTAGTAAGGTGACACACAAATTCAACGCAGATGGACTCAGTGGAAGATGAATTATCTTGTTTAGGGATATCAGCTATCCACTCTGCAAGCCATGAATGGACAGGTGAACAGGAAATACTACTGAGTACTTTCTTGGCTGTCTGCCATACTCTGAATAATGGCTAATAATAACATTACACCGACACTGAGCAGATTGTGGTAAAAGTGAAAAAAGAAAGTAATAGCATGAGAATGTGGACATTTTGTGGTCATCTTCATATCTGGACTTAAGCAACCGTATTCAACTGGCAATTACTACTTTATTATCCTACTGACATTCTGAGCTTTCACATAACTCCCCTAACATATTTTTCTGTTTTACTCCACTGGAATTACAAACTTTTTAGAGACCATTGGTAATTGTTATATTTAAGAATATTTTAAAAACATATGTGTCTGCACTTAACATATAATGGTGCTGTGTAACGCCTACATTATGAATTAGGTTTTTCACTTCAATTGCTTCTAATTGGAAAAGAAGAAACTAGAAAAATGTTGATAGCCTAATAAATATTAGATCTTCGTGGCACAGAGCAGCTCTTGACTCCTGCCATTATAAATCTGCCCATCTATAAATGGGGCCATTCAACATTTTCTGGCAGCAAACAATTTTATCCATCAGTAACAGTATTAGGGCAGGTCTGAAATGTATTCTTGCTACTTTTACACTTTAGACATGCAAAAGCTGCTTTTAGTTACTACAGAAAAAAATGCCATTTCTCAGGTTCGCCTGTATAAAGAATTATCTCAGTAAAATGCTCAAATTAATCTGTTCCCTACAAAGAGAAGCACTGCAACATTGTCAATGACTACATTAAAGTCAGTCAGGGCTATCTAGTCATTGTTTGTATCAGACCTGCCATCCAGGCAAACCACCCCAGCTGCAGGAGATGACTTAAGTATGTCTACAAAGCAATTAGACACCTGTGTTTGGCCCAGGCCAGCTGACTCGGGCTCACAGGACTCAGACTAAGGAGCTGTTTAGTTGCAGTGTAGATATGTTCAGGCTCAGGCAGCCTGAGTTCTGGGACTCTCCCACCTCACAGGTTCCTAGAGCCTGAGCTGCAGCCCGAGCCTGAATGTCTACATGACAATTAAACAGCCCCTGAGCTCAAGTCAGCTGGCATGGGCTAGCCGCGGGTTTTTCATTGCACTGTGGACATACCCTCAATGGCCGACAGCTCAGGTTGTAAATCCTGCTATCCCTAGAACCAGAGGCTCACAATCCAGCAGGGAATTAATTATTTTCAGAAAATCAAATGAGGTTTGTAGGGTTTACTGTACCTGAGACCTTAAAGTGTGGCTCTCTTCCGAAAAAATTACTACAAAAATGACTTGATGGGGTTCTGTATTTATTGTCTCACTGAACACCAGATCAAAGAAAGTCAGTTATGTTTACAAGTAAACCAATCTTTGGATTTTTAATTGCCATTTTGGTAAAACCTGCATGGTATGTGAGAATCAAGCTGGGTTCTTTCCTTCTTGAGCATCAGCACCAGTAATTAATGCTCTAAATGCTAAAACATTCCCTTCCATGGGGTTGCAATTTACATGTATAACTTATTATCCCTTTAATTTGAAATTACAAAACAATTTTATTGATGATACACAAGGAATATAATCCATTTCACTCACTTAACTTTATTGGCTATGCAGGAATACAAGGAGTGAAATGAAGTAAAACCTTATTTGTCATTGAAGTAAACAGACGATGGTGTACACACAGGGAGCAGATCTGAGGAGTATGAAGATGCCATTTTCACATTTCAGAGTGGAATTACACGTTAAAACTTGGTTCTGTGCAGACATTAAAGATTTCATGGCACTTTCTTATAACACTAGGTTTTTAGTTTGGTGACAGGCAAAACTGCCTCTCTTCCATGTCCCACTGTTGTCCTGTTTGCTCATACAGTACTATATATAGTTGTAAAGTACTTATGAATCCTTTTGAATGAAAGGTCCTATTCAGATAAACTATTTCTTCTAAAGATGCATATTCTACATACATTTAAAATCTAACTTTCCCATGCATTGCTTTAGTTTGGGTATCTTTAATGTGCTTATCTCCATTGTATCTAGAGATCATAGACACAATTAAAAATATAATTTCTGTGCTCAAATTTGCATAGCTTTATCTTCAGTGGGGTTATTTCCAAAGCCTTATATCATTAAAACTATGTTAGTTCATTGTTAAGAATATATGTTTCCATGAAAAAATGAATAGGGATTAACATTTTGTAAAAATGCCTTTTACCAGTTTGTTTGGTTTTCTTCTGATTTGATGAGTATCTGGAGAAATTAATCTGACTTTTTTAAAATCAGTGAAATAAGAAATGGTTATTTCCACAAGCCATAGCCACACCGCATAACATGAATGCTTTTTCTCAGAAATATTCCAGTTTGGCTAATGCAGCAATGGCTACATCTTCTGCAGACCGAGGGATATTTTTATCATCCTCTGTAGATTGTTTTAATGGTGAAGAGCTACTGATAGAATATTCTGTGCTTTTGTTTGAGTCAATATATGGAATTGTCATCTTTCCCTTTATGCTTTGCATTCACAAAGGACAGGCAAAATGATTCCTAAAAACATAGGAGCAGGCACAAATTTCATCTTAAATCTTAAAACAATTCAAACGTGAATAATTTTTTTAATTTGAAAAACTAAGTATCCCTTTTTAAAAGTAACCCTAGAAGTCCTAGAATGTGCTGGGATTAGTATCCCTATTACATCTTCAGCTTCTGAAAAGGCCTCTTGCTTTAGCAGAAATTCAGTTCAGTAGGTTTGTCAATTGTTTCTGGCTCATGTGCTGTCTTTGAACCATGCAAGTTCTGGGCAGGAGTTGAGAAGGGAATAACAGACACAGCCCAGAAAGAAGCATGGGGTTCTCAAGTATCAGAGGGGTAGCCGTGTTCATTAACACTGCTCTGATCATTAACATTCAGCCCATCCCCCTAGACTCACAACACTTAGATAAGCTATTTCACCCCCTAAACCTTTTCCACACACACAATTTGGAGAGGCAAATAGGACAGTGGGGTGGGCAGGGGAAGAGGTTGCTGTAGCTGCAGACTGATTTCAAATGGGGTGGCGGGGATGAGGATGGGGAGGTGGGACTGGAACTTGGGATGGAGCTGTAAGGGTAGAACGGAGCGAGTTGGGCTGGGAGTAAGGCTGTGGTATGGCTGGAGGGGTAGAATGTGGGTGAGTGCCTTAGTGGAGACAGGCCTGGGAGGAGAGGTTGTGTTGGGAAGGGGGTAGTAGGGTTATACCATTGAAATGCAAAAAAACTGGCATACCCCCGCCCCAAGGCAAGCCCGTTGCAACCCCAACCTCCAACCAAAAGGCAACCCTTCAACAGCCACTTATAGTATCTAGAGAGAGAACACACACAAGATTGATAATATCGCGCATCTCCTCACTCTCGTGTGACTCAAACCCTCTCTCACACATACATGCAGTGTGTTTCCATGTTGATGCTGTATTTTCAACACTTTTGATCTGTTATTTCTTAAACTGTGGAAGTGGGAACACTGCAGTGTCTATAGCTGGACACAGAAACTTTTAACATTAGATATCCCAGTGTATTGTGATAATAATGCAAGTCTTTAGACCCATGTAGAAAAAAAACAGCAGATTAAATTATTTTTCTCACAACTGGCAAATCTTTAAAAAAAACAGGCCAGGCCAAGTCCAATACCAGCCAGGTAGCAACCCTCGGGAGCACCACTGGCTTCATCTGTATTTCCTTCTCCCCTGCTGCCTGGCTCCAGCCTGCTGTGCTGGCTTCTGAGCTTGGCCTGCTCCCTCCATCCCACCAGGTCTGCTGCTGCTTGTCAAGGGCGCAGCTGGAGGGGTCGGGGTAGGGGTTACAGCTGCTGAGGCCACACTTGCATTGGGAGTTTCTCCGTCTGCCAGGGCTGAGGACAGCTGTGAGAGGCAGCCTTGGTGGAATCCCCCTGATCATAGAGGTCATGCCAGCTCCTTAAAGTGCCACAGAAAATACCAGAGAGAGAAACAGTGCCCTGCTGTAGGTACTCTATGTTGCTTCCTGCCTGGGCAGTGACAGGACTCTAGGCCCCTGGCTGAAGCTTTGTTGTGTCTTGTTTTGATTTAGCTGTCACTCTAGCCAGCTGGGCCAGGGACTCTGGGTGGCCAGGGTCTCCTACATCATAGAGTACGGCTCATGGAAACGGGAGAGTTTTGGGTGATTCTGCTCCACACTATGTAGCCTGCTGCACCAGTGATCACTCCCTGAGGAAGGAGCAGGCTCGGTAGCTAGAGCAGGGCAAGGGTCATGGGAGGCCTTAGGTATTGTCCTGACTCAATGTGTGACCTTGGGAAACTCCATTAATGGATTTTAAGATCAGAAGGGACCACTAGGATCATCTAGTCTGATATCTGCACTACGCAGGCCAGAGAAACTCAGCTAGTATCATTCATGTGCATCAAGCCCATAACTTCTGTTTGAGCTAGAGCATCTCTTTTAGAAAAATATTCAATCTTTACCGAAGTCTTCAAGTGGTGGTGAATCCACCCTGTCCCCAATTAGGTTACACCAATAATTAATGATCTTCACTGTTAAAAACATTGCACCCTGTTTCTACACTGAATTTGTCTAGTTTCAGCTTCTGGCCACTAGATCTTATACATTTTTCTGCTAGGTTAAAGAGCCATCTACTGTCAGAAATTTCTTTTCCATATAGATATTTATAGAAAACAGGATGTTAGGAATCATTAAAAAAGGGATAGAGAATAAGACGGAGAATATCTTATTGCCCTTATATAAATCCATGGTACACCCACATCTTGAATACTGCATACAGATGTGGTCTCCTCATCTCAAAAAAGATATACTGGCACTAGAAAAGGTTCAGAGAAGGGCAACTAAAATGATTAGGGGTTTGGAGCGGGTCCCATATAAGGAGAGATTAAAGAGGCTAGGAATTTTCAGCTTGGAAAAGAGAAGACTAAGGGGGGATATGATAGAGGTATATAAAATCATGAGTGGTGTGGAGAAAGTGAATAAGGAAAAGTTATTTACTTGTTCCCATAATATAAGAACTAGGGGCCACCAAATGAAATTAATAGGCAGCAGGTTTAAAACAAATAAAAAGAAGTTCTTCTTCACACAGCGCACAGTCAACCTGTGGAAAGCCTTGCCTGAGGAGGTTGTGAAGGCTAGGACTATAACGGGGTTTAAAAGAGAACTGGCTAAATTCATGGAGGTTAAGTCCATTAATGGCTACTAGCCAGGATGGGTAAGGAATGGTGTCCCTAGCCTCTGTTTGTCAGAGGGTGGAGATGGATGGCAGGAGAGAGATCACTTGATCATTACCTATTAGGTTCACTCCCTCTGGAGCACCTGCCATTGGCCACTGTTGGCAGACAGGATACTGGGCTGGATGGACCTTTGGTCTGACCCAGTATAGACATTCTTATGTTCTTATGTTCTTATACTTGTAGACCATGATCAAGTCACCGCTCAACGTTCTCTTGGATAAATAGGCTGAGTTCAGTTAACCGATCCTTCCTGACTTCAAAAGGGAGCAATGATGCTCATTCACAATTGTAAAGTGATTTGAGAGCGTCTCATGGAAGAAACGTTAAGTGCACAGAATGTTTTTTTTCAAATAATATGGTATTTTGCTGGTGGGCTTCAAGTAGAACTACTTCCATTTACTTTTCTTAATGCACAAGTGACACAGTCACAGCTTGTGATGTTTTCAGAGGAAATAGTAAATTCAGTTGTTTGGCAAGTTTTATTGTTAATATTTTTATAATTAAATAATCTTTCTCATGCTGGAACTGTAAAACTCAAGCAGCCTGATAAGCAATGTGTGAGTGCTCATTCTTTTGGTGCTATATGTGACTACATTCTTCATTTAAATAGCACAGTGTTAGAGTTATCCTTCCACAATGTTATTATGGATAAGTGCATAAGTTCTGGTTCTTTTGTTGTAGAATAAGGATAACTATAACCAGTCTGACACCTTTAAGAGAGTGAGATGGAGGATCTCATTTTATACTAGAATGTGTGGGAAAACAATTTTTTTTCTCAAATAAAATGAAGACATTGCACAAGTCTGAGAAAAGTGTACTCTTTCCCCCAGTACTACTCCCTATCAGAAAAAGGAGAATGCCTCTTCTCAGATTTATTTTTCACAAAATGTGCACAGCTATAACAAGGTACAGTAAGAACTAATTTATACAGAGCCATATTCTACATCTCTTATTCATTCTGGGTGAAATCCAGACCTCAGTGAAGCCAATGGCAAAACTTGCATTGACTACAGTAGGTCCTGGTTTTCACCCTGGAATAGTACCTTACCCCATGAATAGTTCAGCATGAGAGTGATAGAATCTGACCCTTAGTTATTCTTTCTCTCTCCCCCCAAAGTTGAATTTGATGAAAGTTCTTCAATAATTTGTAGTAGTATTCCAAACTGAAGAGCAAAATAGTTTCACTAGTAATAAATAAGGGACAAAGTGTATAAAGAAAGGGAAAAAATGTTATTGTTTTTTTTAGTAGTGTGACAAATGTGAGACTTTGGAAGTATATTGAGATGTGCCAGATGCTGTAGGACCAGGGTTTAATCATACTCCTTTGTATCTATAAATGTTATACATGGGGTGACCAAATAGCAAGTGTGAAAAATCAGAAGAGGGTGTAGGAGCAATAGGCGCTTATATAAGACAAAGCCCTGAATATTGGGACATCTGGTCACCCTAGTGATATGTATTTTTGTGAGCTAGGGATCGTATTCTAGCTCCATGGGTTGGGGGAGGTTCCCAAGGTTCCCACAAGAATGAAAATAAGTTGGGGTAATTAATGCAGACAATTCCAGAGAAATCCCACCCCTGAGGGGAATTATTCATACTGGTTTCAAGAGACACAGGAGAGGAAGAAAAAGCTCGTGATCTAAAGGGCTGGCTAGAACTGACTGAAAGATCCTTTTTTGGAACTGACATGAGATTCAGGGGCGGCTCTAGCTTTTTTGCCGCCCCAAGCACGGCAGGCAGGCTGCCTTCGGCAGCGCTTGCTGCGCTGGTGCCTGGAGCCGCCTCTGTATTCAGGTAAAATGACCCCAGTTCACACAAGTATGGCTGTACTTCACTGATATTCATGGAATATGAATAGAATAAAAGTCTCATTGTAGTTCTCTATAACCCATTTTATCTCTATCTACTATTTGTAATAAGACTCCATTATCTAATGTATAAAACATCTTTCCTCTGTTTACTGCATTATTGAAATATTGCCCTTCATACATTTTTTTAAACTAATTTTCCATTAGGAACAAAGATGTGGGTAAGAAATATGTGCAGTATTTTATGTGGTACCCCAGGTAAATGAGTGTAGGTTCCTTCCCTTATAGGTACTGACTCTAGTCTAGAGATGGTTTCAGTAGATCCTGAATACACATAACATTTTATTTATATATTTATCTATATAAATTTATTAGGTGGCATCATCTCCCACCTGCATTCTAGATGTCCATGAACACGGTACACATACTCTGGGATAGCAATGCTGATAAATGGTCTCCACCAAATTCATTTCTAATGTTGCTTTAAGAATCAGCTGGCAGGAGTGCTCATGTATAATAACCAGTAGTTTTCTGACTCACACGGATTGCAATTACCTAGGGCATGAGAAGTCATTCTGCTAACCTCAGACACGTGTTTCTGCCCCAAATTC
Source organism: Emys orbicularis (assembly GCF_028017835.1). Lineage (NCBI taxonomy): Eukaryota > Metazoa > Chordata > Testudines > Emydidae > Emys > Emys orbicularis. The sequence goes on from NC_088683.1 coordinate 48,546,287, forward strand.
AGCTGCTGCCAATCCAACAGCTGGCCAGTAACTCTCTCTGTATGTTTTTTAATAGAAATTCTTAATGAAAAAAATGTTTCCTAAGAGTATTATTGAGTCATTTGTCTAAATGTCACTGATGTTTCACAGATTGTGTAGTCAGCTCCTTCAGGGAAGAGAAAGAAGATTGCCTTCTTGGATTATAACCTTGTTCTTTCCTCCAAGATGTACACATTAAGATGAATGAAATGACAGAAATTATTGCCCAAGGAAGCCTTATGAACCCCAATAGAAACAAAGCAATTTAAGTGGTTCTCTAACTCATATTCTCTCTTCTTCTATAATATAATCTGAATTAGCATACATATTTGTTTGAACTTGTTCAGTTCTAGTATGCAACAGTAATGGATGCATGAAGGTAGCAGGATCATCATGTCTTGTAAATAATTATACTTGTTTTCAGCTAAGCCAATCATTGGTGTAGGTTTTTAAAAAGGTGAACGAAACAACAATTGGCAGATTAATTTTTATGGGTGACTTCTTGGCCTAAAATCTTCAACTCGCAGCACATGTCTAGACTGCTTCTGTAATAATAATTGTCCCAAAAGTCTCTATCACAGCTGAGCTGATCCTTTTCTCCCACCTTATTGCATACTTTATTTTTTAAATACTCCATAATGTACAGTGCCTATGGAAGTAAATCTGCTAAGCTATCAGCAGGTAAATGACTTTGGAAATTAGTTGGAGGTTAATTCTCTGCCTCATTGGCCCCCCAAAGTAGCCCAACTGTAATTGATTTTGACGGCATTCACAAAGTACCTTGCCTTGTTGAATAATGAAGGAGCACTTACGGAGACAGCCACTGAATATAGCAACAATTATGCAGGGTATCAATGAGACATTAAAAGTTTAATGCTTCCGCACTTAATCAACTTCTCCCTACCTTTAACAGCTTTGTTGCTTTAGGAAACCTGCAAATTTTAAAATGTCAGTGTGTTTTATATGTTTTACACAATATCCACTGATTCAGAGAAATGTTCAGGGATAGCATTCTTAGTACTGACTGTGACCCGAACAGCATCCAAATCCAAGAGGGCCAGGGGCTCACTGGCATCTGGTAGTGAATTTCAGGGTCTCACTGGTATCTGGTAGTGAATTGTACCCCAATTCATTAATGTTAAAATGGTATCTAATATGTATCATGTAAGGTATCATTAGAAAACTAATAACACACTGATCATTAGTATCCTGGTGTGGTGTATTTACAGTAAACGCCCAAGGGACCGTACAAATATGAAGGAAATGTGAAAGTAAACTGTGTTTCTGAGGAATTAGTAAACAGGTTTCTCCCAGACAAAGGGCAAGCCAGTGCCTCCAGCCTGGTGTCATCAATCAGCAATCACATGTCAAACGTCCATTCACTTGCATAGGAAAGAGATGTTTGACAGGGCAACATCCCGCTCCTGTCTTCTACACTGTCTATAGACTGAAAGACCTTCCATTGTTTTACACCATAGTGCAGTTTATTTATATTTGCCCTTCCCACTACCTTACTGATCCATACACCATATTGTTTAAAGTTTCAGTTTCTCCTCAGTTCTCTGCTGAGGGGAGGGATCTCTCTACCCAGAGATCCTTCCTGGTTCTCGCTCTGCTAGCCTGCCTCTCTCTCCTGTACTTCCTTCTTGTGCCTTCTTATACCTCCTGTGTTAATAGGCCAGTTTGCTTGTTAGTCCTCCCCCAGCCCATTCTAATCCACTAATTAGACCCATCAGATCCACTCTGGATTGGTGTTTAAGTAAGTAGAGTGCTGACACAGTTGTCAGTTCCTGGCACTCTGTCACAGGCAGAAACAGATCAATCTGCATTTCAGCAAATACAGAGAAGAGAAGAAACCAGCATGGAATTTTCTTCACGGCCAGACTCCATGTCTCCTTCCACACAGCTTGAATGAACTTTATTTGGGGGGGTAACCTTCAAAAGGATCCATTTCAAAGGTTCACTGGGCTATAAAGGAGAGGGGCAAAGAACCCCAAGTTATCTTGTCACCTAGAAAGACAAAGAATCCAAGCCCTTTGTCTTTGAGGAGAGATCCTGACCAGAGAGGTGGTCAGACATCTTTCTGCAAGAAGTGTGTGGTAAGAATCTTACCTGATACCTAGACAATAGCTTGTTAAGATTTTAGTGTTATTTAAATTCCTATCTCCTTTTGTTAATAAACTTGTTTTACTTTTAATCATACCAACCCAGTGCTGTATTTGAATTGCCATGATTGTTAACTCCAGTTAATGTGGCAAGCTGCTGGGTATTGACTCTCTTTAAAGGAGCAAACAAACCTTATTATTCCTCTGAATGGCCTAGGAAAGAGTTGGACATTGCAGAGTACACAGTTTGGGAAAATTCAGGACTGGGAGTGTGTTGGAGTCCCTTGGTCAGTAGTAATCAAGACTGGTGGATACCAGAATGCGGTTGGGTGTGACAAGCAAGCTGCTGTGATCAGAGTGTTGAGCCAGAGCTGCTTAGTACACAGACTGTCAATGCATGCTTGTCTGCTGCCTGTCAGTGTCCGGTCTGTGAGCCACAGCAGCAAAGCATTTCAGGCACCAGGGCAGACAGTGACACAACCTCTCACTGGTCTGGGTTGCACTCCAGAACATGACACTGGCCTATTTCAATAGTTATTACAGCAGAAAAAATAACAAAATGAGTAGAAAAATGATAGCCAGTTATTGATGTTGGAAAATGTCATATCCTGCAAGTGTATGTGTAGCACAGAGCATTTGTCAGGCACATGCTCATAGTGCCCTAATCATAACATAGAATCATAGAATATTAGGGTTGGAAGAGACCTCAGGAGATCATCTATTCCAATCCCCTGCTCAAAGCAAGACCAACACCAACTAAATCATCCTAGCCAGAGCTTTGTCAAGCCGGGCCTTAAAAACCTCTAAGGATAGAGATTCTACCACCTCCCTAAGTAACCCATTCCAGTGCTTCACCACCCTCCTAGTGAAATGGTGTTTCCTAATATCCAACCTAGACACTCCCCCACTGCAACTTGAGACTATTCCTTCTTGTTCTGTCATCTGCCACCACTGAGAACAGTCTAGCTTCATCCTCTTCGGAACCCCCCTTCAAGTGGTTGAAGGCTGCTATCAAATCCCCCCTCACTCTTCTCTTCTTCAGACTAAATAACCCCACTTCCTCAGCCTCTCCTCATAAGTCATGTGCCCCAGCTACCTAATCATTTTCGTTGCCCTCCGCTGGACTCTCTCCAATTTGTTCACATCCCTTCTGTAGTGGGGGGACCAAAATTGGACGCAATACTCTAGGTGTGGCCTCACCAGTGCCGAATAGAGGGGAATAATCACTTCCCTCGATCTGCTGGCAATGCTCCTACCAATGCAGCCCAATATGCCGTTGGCCTTCTTGGCAACGAGGGCACACTGCTGACTCATATCCAGCTTCTCGTCCACATTAATCCCCAGGTCCTTTTCTAGCCAGTCGGTCCCCAGCCTGTAGCAGTGCATGGGATTCTTCCTTCCTAAGTGCAGGACTCTGCACTTGTCCTGTTGATCCTCATCAGATTTCTTTTGGCTCAATCCTCCAATTTGTCTAGGTCACTCTGGACCCTATCCCTACCCTCTATCATATCTACCTCTCCCCCCAGCTTAGTGTCATCTGCGAACTTGCTGAGGGTGCAATCCATCCCATCATCCAGATCATTAATAAAAATGTTGAACAAAACCGGCCCCAGGACCAACCCCTGGGGCCCTCCACTTGATACTGGCTGCCATCTAGACATCGAGCCATTGACCACTACCCATTGAGCCCAACAATCTAGCTAGCTTTCTATCCACCTTATAGTCCATTCATCCAATCCATACTTTTTTAACTTGCTGTCAAGAATACTGTGGGAGACCATATCAAAAGCTTTGCTAACGTCAAGATATATCACATCCACCGCTTTCCCCATATCCACAGAGCCAGTTATCTCATCATATAAGGCAATCAGGTTGGTCAGGCATGACTTGCCCTTGGTGAATCCATGTTGACTTTTCCTGATCATCTTCCTCTCCTCTAAGTGCTTCAAAATGGATTCCTTGAGGACCTGCTTCATGATTTTGCCAGGGACTGAAGTGAGGCTGACTGGTCTGTAGTTCTTTGGGTTCTGTTTCTTCCCTTTTTTAAATATGGGCACTATATTTGCCTTTTTCCAATCATCCTGGACCTCCACCGATCACCACAAATTTTCAAAGATAATGGCCAATGGATCTGCAATCACATCAGCCAACTCCCCCAGCACCCTTGGATGCATTAGATCTGGACCCATGGACTTGTGCACATCCAGCTTTTCTAAATAGTTCTTAACCTGTTATTTCACCACTGAGGGCAGCTCACCTCCTCCCCATACTGTGTTGCCCAGTGCAGCAGTCAGGGAGTTGACCTTGTCTATGAAGACCGAGGCAAAAAAAGCATTGAGTATTTCAGCTTTTTCCACATCATCTGTCACTATGTTGCCTCCCTCATTCAGTAAGCGTCCCCCACTTTCCCTGACCTTCTTCTTCTTGTTGCTAACATACCTGTAGAAACTCTTCTTGTTACCCTTCACATCTCTTGCAGCTGCAACTCCAATTGTGCCTCCTGATTACACCCCTGCATGCTCTAGCAATATTTTTATACTCCTCCTTAGTTATCTGTTCAAATTTCCACTTCTTGTAAGCTAGCTTTTGGAGTTTAAGCTCACCGAAGATTTCACTGTTAAGCCAAGCCTGCCATATTTGCTATTCTTTCTGCACTTCGGGGTGGTTTGTTCCTGCGCCCTCAATAAGGCTTCTTTAAAATACAATTAGCTCTCCTCAGCTTCTTGCCCCCTCATATTAGCTTCCCAAGGGATCCTGCCCATCAGTTCCCTAAGGGAGTCAAAGTCTGCTTTTCTGAAGTCCAGGGTCCATATTTTGCTACTCTCCTTTCTTCCTTTTCTGAGGATCCTGAACTCCACCATTTCATGGTCACTGCTGCCTAGGTTGCCACCCACGTGTACTTCCCCTACCAATTCTTCCCTGTTTGTAAACAGCAGGTCAAGAGGAGCATGGCCCCTAGTCGGTTCCTCCAGCACTTGCACCAGGAAGTTGTCCCCAACACTCTCCAAAAACTTCCTGGATTGTCTGTGCATGCTGTATCGCTCTCCCAGCAGATGTCAGGGTGATTGAAGTTCCCCACTAGTACCAGGGCCTGTGATCTGGAAACTTCAGTTAGTTGTCCGAAGACAGCCTCGTCTACCTCATCCTTCTGATCCAGTGGTCTAGAGCACATGCCCACCACGACATCACCCTTGTTGCCCTCACCTCTAAACTTAACCTAGATAGGGGAGGGATAGCTCAGTGGTTTGAGCATTGGCCTGCTAAACCTATGGTTGTGAGTTCAATCCTTGAGGGGGCCATTTAGTTAACTGGGGTAAAAATCTGTCTAGGGATTGGTCCTGCTTTGGGCAGGGGGTTAGACTAGATGACCTCCTGAGGTCCCTTCCATCTCTAATATTCTGTGACTCTCATCAGGCTTTTCTCCAGTTTCAAACTGGAACTCTGAGCAAGCATACCACTCTCTTACATACAATGCAACTCCTCCGCCTTTCCTCCTCCTCATCTCTTTCTATTGTTTGATCACTCACAGGCACCATTAAATGGTCAGACTGTTTTTTATTTCTAATGGATTCATCTGATCCAGAATAAGACAATGATTTCTTGAGCAACTGAGCAAACTGTTTTATATCATTTGTTTTTGCATTGACAGTGGTGATTAAATTTGTGGCTGAACTGTAATTTATTGGTGACCCTTTAGAGTGAACAGCTGCAGATGCCTATGTTTAATAACTAGCCAGACAGAGGCCATAAGGAGTTTATGAAGGTAATGAACCTAGACTATTTTGCCAAGATTTGTACACACTTGCTAGTCACCATACTTCGGTGTCTGAAGAAAAGAAGGCCTTATTCATTAAACTTGCCCACATCAGTCTGCTGAGCAGTGATGAATGGCTACAGGAGGCAAAGGTCACTGTGATATCTGAAGATATCACACATCTCAGGATGAGAAGGCTTTTTAAAGGCAGACACATCCCCGTACCCCTGCAGCATTTTGCTACAGCCCATTAAGGATTTGGGGGAGAATCTCATAGTTATCACTGTCTGAACCCTGAAGCATTAGTTTCACAACCTAATTTAGTGACCTGGCAACATTTTTCCAATCACTGCAATAAAAAAACAGAAGTTGTCAGGACACCACTTAACACAAATTGGTGCATGTCTTGTCTCCTATTATTGCCTTGGGACTTTTGATGTAGTGATTTAAACATTGTATCCTGTTACTTCAGACTAATTTTGAATAGGTTACTCTCTCAGTAGTTCAGGGCTGTACCAGACAACTTGTTAAGATCAATGGTGGCCTATGAACTATTTTCAGGGGTGGGAAGTAGTTTTAGCTCTTGTTATTTTATCAGTTATTAATAACATCTGCATTCCCACAACACTTCAGACAAGTAGCCACTGCTTCCTTTGCTCATCCAATTTTCTTTACCTTCGAGTGGTCTGTCAAATAATCATCCATTTCTAGTGTGTTCCTCCTTCCAAAGCTTTTGCAAATCATCATAATGCTCCAGCTCCAGTCTGTATAAACACTGCATCCATTTCTGCAGGCCTTAATCACACAAATAGTTAAGGAGATGTCTCATCTAAATAAGACATGCAAAATCAGGAACCTGATTTGAATGAGAGAGGTTGGTTGAGTTTTCCCTACTACTGCATTGAAAACTCTTAAGGTCTGCATCATACAGCTACAGCACAGTGACCTTTTTCTTGCTTTATCGGTTTAATTTTGTTTAAGCTAGTATTTGTCATGATGTGACAAAAGTTCTTTTTAGATTAAAGGCATCTGATGGGATTTTTTTGGCATAGCTCATGCTAATAAAGAATAATTGCTCTTCTGATGACATTCAGTTTCACCTCACTTTACCAAAGTGTTACTGCTATTTCAGTGCTGCAATGCTCTCTTTGGGGATGACATCAAGAAATTCTCTAAAATTTGGTACTTCTCCTGGATGTCTACTTTCATGCATTTGACGACCATCAGACTGATTATATGTGGGGCAGGTAGTGAGGCCTGTACTTACGGTTGCCTGACACTTTCTATTATAAGTGCCCTGTTTTCAGTTGCACATAACTTTGCTAAATTTAAACTGTTTGGGCTGAAATGTTCCATGCCAGGTGTCTGCCAAGGCCATTATTTATTTATTTATTTATTTATTTTAAGTTGCTGCTAACACTGTTTGGGCATTTTCAAGAATGAGGTTGGGGAAAATAGGCTGTTTTGCACATGTGAACATGTTAAAAAATTCTTACAACCATTTTGTTGAGAAGCTGATGTCTCCGTGCTTTGGAGCAAGGGCTTGAAATTTGGCAGGGTCACCTTAGATGTGTCTTTTACCATCCCTGTGAAAATTCATCCAAGTTATAAGCCTCCAAAAAGCTTACTTTGTTACTGCTCAATTGAGATTTGTTAGACGTTTGTGGCTAAATTATTGAAAGATTCCATCTGCACTGAGCATGCTCCATCCTCTTACAGCTCTCATGTTTGAACTGTGCATGCACCATCCCCACAGAGTAACTGAGCACACACCAACCCAGAGCTGCAGCTGCTGAGTAGGACTGTCTCTGCAATTGCTGCTCCTGGATGCCGGGCACCTCAGTGGTGCTGGGCATCGGAACTAAGACCAGGGAGATTCTTTCCTGTACTTTCAATTCTACCCCCTGTTGGCCTCACGGCAGTGTGTATAGGAAGGAGGAAGCAAGGCAGGAGGAATGCAGAGTCGTGGGGAATAGAGTGTAAGGGGAGAGGGAGGAAGAGATGCAGGGCAGGTGGAGGGGAAGCAGCTGAGAGGAGCATTTGTAGAGAAAGTTCTGCTCAGCTCCTGAAGCCCTGGGAGGGGAGCCTGGGGGATGGGGGGAAGGGAGCTGGGACCAGAGCCAGAATTGGGGATGGGGCAGGAGCTGAGGGAGGCAGAAGATGGGGAGTGGGTGGGAATTAGTATTAAAAATTAGGAAATGCCAGAATTAAGGTTGTCCATGTAACCTTAATTCAGCACCTTTGTGCATATGCATTCTATGATGCATCCTTTAACTACATGATCACATATTATTTCTTTCCACAGGACCCCTGCCTAATTCAGTACCCAGGATGGATGTGCTCTTGGGATGAACCAAGGTTGTATAATGAAAGAGACTGTGGTCTGCATTAGCTCTTACTCACTCGTTGCAGAAGTTGCAAGGTGTGAAGTGAACGAGGCAGAAGACTACAAAAAGAGAAAGGATAGTCTCTTGGAGTATGTCTACACTGCAAAGAAAAACTTGCAGCACCAAGTCTGAGAGTCTGGGTCAATTGCAGGGCTGCCCAGAGGATTCAGGGGGCCTGGGGCAAAGCAATTTTGGGGGCCCCTTCCATAAAAAAAAGTTGCGATACTATAGAATACTATATTCTCGTGGGGGGCCCTGCAGGGCCCAGGGCCTGGGGCAAATTGCCCCACTTGCCCCCCCCCCCCGGGCGGCCCTGGTCAATTGACTCGAGCTTGCATGACTCGGGCTGCCGGCCAAAAATAGCAGTGTAGATGTTCCTGCTCAGGCTGGAGATCAAGTTGTGAGACCCTCCACACTTGGTAGGGTTCATAGCCTGGGCTCCAGCCCTAGCGGGAATGTCTACCCTGCTATTTTTAGCCCTGAAGCCTGAGCTCCATGAGCCCAAGTCAATTGACCTGGGCTCTGAACCTCAATGCCATGGGTTTTCCTTTGCATTGTAGACATACCCTCTGTTAAGGCAACTAAATGCTGCTCTGAAGAATGGGGTTCTAGCCCTGCCACAGAGTGTGTATATGAAGCAAGGCAAATCACTTAAAGTAACATTTTTGCATGTGGCCACTGTGTGTTCCTCATTTTCTGGTGCCCAACTTAAGACCCTCAGGGTCTAATTTGCTGAAGTGCAGCGCACATGGGAGCTCTGCTCTGAACATACACAGTTCTATAAAATGCTAAATATTCTGCAAAATCAGGTCCTCGGCTTCTCAAATTGGGCTCCCAAAATTAGTTGATGCATTTGAGAATTTTGGCTTTTGTTTTTTCTCAGTTCCCCATGTGTAAAATGGGAGTAATGATACCAGCTCCCCTGAGGGGTGTCGTGAAAATCAGTTTACTAATCTCTGTAGAGAACTAAGACACTGTGATGAAGGAACCATAGAAATGGCACAAGGAAATTAATAATTCTGTGTTCAAGCAGAATTTGGATGGTGTGCAGTAAAAATTCATGGGGCTACACCTTACATGATGAAGATAAAAAGAAATATTGAATATCCATTCACTGGACACTGTCACCCTGGGCAATGAATGAAGCAGGGGTTCTGTGGAAAACAAAGCATGTGATCATGTAATGAAAGTCTGCATCCACACAAGAGGGCTGAATTAAAATTGCATTGGCAATCTTAATTGTGGCATTCCCTAACTTTTGTGTACTTGACTTTACAATCAATTCAGTTGTTTTTAGATGTAATTTTATATATGCTGTGAAAAAAACTAGTATGGCTGCAGTATAAACTCAGTCCTGTCCTTCGAACACCATGCAGTACTCAGAGCAGGGAGAAAAGAAGTGCTAAATATATGGTTTGCTTTCCTTCACCTAACCTTCTGTTTCATTCTTTCAGTTACTGAATCATTTTTCTTGTTCAATTGAATCAGTAAGAAACTTTTTTTATTTCAGCAGAAATGCTGGTGCTTAGCTCCTCCTAGAATTCTGTTCCTGTGAGTTAATGTTCATGCTGAACACTGCATATCTGTAATTAGACTGTTGCATGGTGACAGGTTTCAGAGTGGTAGCTGTGTTAGTCTGTATCAGCAAATACAACGAGGAGTCCTTGTGGCACCTTAGAGACTAACAAATTTATTTGGGCATAAGCTTTTGTTGGCTAAAACCCACTTCATCAGATACATGGAGTGAAAAATACAGTAAGCAGTATATATTGTGACAAAATTCCTCCTCTATCTTGGTGGGTCCTGCACTTATTGGTGGATTTTCTTGCCTCGGAGATTCACCATGTGGGTTGGGGAACAGCCCAGAGACCTTCCCCTCTGGAAGAACCCACAGTCCAGGTCAATTGGGAGGTTTGGGGGGGAACCCGGGCCCGCCCTCTACTCTGGGTTCCAGCCCAGAGCCCTGTGGACTGCAGCTGTCTATAGTGCCTCCTGTAACAGCTGCATGACAGCTACAACTCCCTGGGCTACTTCCCCATGGCCTCCTCCAAACACCTTCCTCCTGGTGTCTGATAACGCTTGTGCTCCTCAGTCCTCCAGCAGCACACCCTCTCACTCTCAGCTCCTTGCACCTCTTGCTCCCAGCTCCTCACACTCACACCACAAACTGAAGTGAGCTCCTTTTAAAACCCAGGTGCCCTGATTAGCCTGCCTTAATTGATTCTAGCAGCTTCTTCTTAATTGGTTCCAGGTGTCCTAATTAGCCTGCCTGCCTTAACTGGTTCTAGCAGGTTCCTGATTACTCTAGTGCAGCCCCTGCTCTGGTCACTCAGGGAACAGAAAACTACTCATCCAGTGACCAGTATATTTGCCCTCTACCAGACTCCTGTACCCCACTGGTCTGGGTCTGTCACAATATATTATAGCACATGAAAAGATGGGAGTTGCCTTACCAAGTGGGGGGTCAGTGCTAATGAGGCCAATTCAATTAAAGTGCAAGTGGCCTATTCTCAACAGTTGACAAGAAGGGGTGAACATCAACACAGGGGAAATTACCTTTGTAGTGCTAACAAGACCAATGCAATCAAGGTGGACGTCGCCCATTCCTAACAGTTGACAAGAAGGTGTGAGTATCAGCAGAGGGAAAATTACTTTTTGTAGTGACCCAACCACTCCCAGTCTTTCTTCAGGCTTAATTTGATGGTGTCCAGTTTGTAAATTAATTCCAGTTCTGCAGTTTCTCATTGGAGTCTGTTTTTGAAGTTTTTGTTGTTGAAGAATTGCCACTTTTAAGTCTGTTATTGACTTAAAAGTGGCAATTATCACTTTCAAAATGTTTACCCTAGATCTTATATTTTGTGTACCGTTTCACTTATAACATCCAAGGGTCATCATCAGTTTAGTTCCACTTATTTTAACAATCCTCTCATCTAAATTCAAGCACTGGGATTGAATAATGGAGATGTAATACTAGTCGAAGAATTTTGGGTTCATAATCCTTAGCAGAACTAAGACCCTTTAGTGTTTTGGATTAGTGCCCTCCACCAGCATACATATGAATTGGGCATTTTGACCCTTGGAGAATATGAAACAAATTAGAAAAATGTATCATGGGATTTTACTAGTAGCATTCCATTGTGATGTTGACAAGGGACATTATACTGTATTATAAGCTGATTAATCAGATGCAGCCATTGACATTAAAGGATATCAATTCCACATCACAAACATCCCACCAATTTGAAGGGACATGGAATTTGAAACCGGGGTCCAGAATTTTACAGTCTTTGGGGGCAGACTTTTCTTTGGGGAGGGGGAGAAATCTCATCCCTCAAGGGAGATTTAACCATTTAGGAGAGACTTTTCTCCAATGAGCCCTTGACAATAAAATTCTTCACAAGAGGGACTGATCTGGATTCAGTTTTGAATCATTCTTTACACAAGTCAGCTGAAGTCAGTGGGAGCTTTGCCACTGAGCTGAGAACAGAGCTCAGGAGCTGGCCCAAGACTTTTAGGATGTGTGGCTAATGGTACCTTTGTAATGTTTGATAAGGCACTTACCATGTTCCAACATAGTGAAAACCTGACTGTAATTGTGTGCATGTGTCTTCATGAATTTTAGAACAGTGGCAATTTAGCAATGTCCTTCCTTTAAGGAAGACTATGGTATATGAAGCAAGTTATAGTACATCATTAATATTTGATACAGTGAGATATTGTTTTTGTCTGGCATTACATGTCCTACTTTAAATTTAGTGCAATGGACCATTTATTTCTATTTTTTATAACAGGTCAATTTTATTCTTCCCAAGAGACACATGAATATATAAGAGAGATTTAGTGGAGTGTACGTTTTTTATATATTGTTGTCTTGGTCCCTAAATTCTCTTTTAAAGTTTACTTCTATAATTTCTTGGGTTTTTAAAAAAATGTTTCTAATTAGTGCCCAGTAATAAAATTGTATATTTGGAACCTTGAGTAGATTTTTCATAGATCAAATCAGACGCTATATATTTGTCACAAATAAGTGGAGAGGTTTTTTATTTTAAATCAATAGAACATCTGTGGTCTTTTTTTCTATAACTCATCTGGCATTTCTGGATGCAATAAGAATCATAGGAGCAGACACTGAGCTAAATGTACATTTGCCCTCTTCTGTTACATAAAGCTGCAGTCCAAATTGCATTTAGTTAAAGTAATTATATAGCCACATAGCTTAGACTCTTCTCTTTCCCACATGTTGTGTAACAGTTGTACAAGAGAGGCATACTGGGTTGAGGAGTCTTCAGTTCTAGAAGCTAAGGTAATCTTATCCTAATTAAATAGGGTATACAGGACTGCATGTGTGCTTCTAAACAGGATTTGTAGACATTGGAGAGGGCTTCTGTCCCCCACCCTTTGGGACAGATCCGTTATGGGGAATAATGGGACAGATCCGTTATAGGGAATAAATGGTTTGAAGAGTGTTAGAATTGTATACTTGGGTATTTAATTTCATGAGAAATCTCTTGTATAGAACCTTCTACTGGTATTAAGGGTGGAAAGATAACTTGGCCATGTGCCAACTGAAGCTTTCCTGAAAAATGTTAGTTTGGGGATCTTTCTTTAGGATTTTTACTGCATCAATGGTCATGCTTTCTATACTGAAACAGTGTGAAGAATGACTGTAGTTATAGCCGTGGAGCAAACCAGCACAAGGCCTTCCATAAATCCAGCTTGGTCTGGATGATTAGTGGCCAGTATTTTAACCAATAATTTGGTCTGTATTTTATAGAACTATTGGCCTATATGATTCACATAATTCAGGATGGCAGGCAGGTTTTCATGGAACAGAAATTGGGAACACATTTAGGATATTGGGTAATTTCCCAAGCTCAGAATAATATTTTATCTCTTTACGTCCCTGGTCTGTATATCCATACTTATCTTTGCTCATGTGAGCAGTCCCATTGAATTCCTTGAGACTGCTTACATGAGTAAAGATAATCATTTGTGTGAAAGTTTGCAGAATCCAAGCCAACCTAATAATTCAAGGCATATTTTATAAATGTAGAATGGGAACCATCCAGCTCTGGCTAATTCTTTTCTAATATTGTTTTAATAGATATCACCCTTTTTTATAACTGAAATGTATATTTTTCTAACTTGCCTCTCCTTATGTGCACAGATTTGGCTCAAAGATGGAATTACAAAAATAATGAAAGAAATTAGATTTTATTAAAGCTAAGAATGCATTTCCTCCTTCTGTGTAACCTTAAAACAGAACAGACCAACGGTTTAAATGGAACCATCTAAGAACAGTTTGTTCCACAGTATGACGTACCCATTAGGAAAGTACATCCAGTCCAGTTTTATAGTTGTAAGCTAGCATTTTTAATGTTGCACTTTGAGAAATTAGTATAATATGTCAAAAAGTCATTAATTTAATTACTTTAGCCCCTCTGGCACTGTTTGCAAACATTGTTGTGTTTGTTAAGTTGTTCATAAAACCTTTTGCAATTCGTGCAAAGGTGCTTATGATTGTTTATGTAAATTGCATGAAACTGCTCACAACTCAGCTTCAACGTTTCCAACACTAAATTCATTTTACTGTGCTAAATGTACACAACAATTATCTCAGATCTTTACTTCAGGTATCATTGCCAGCACTATAAATTACTTAAAAGCTTTTAATTAATGGTAATTATGTAAAATAATTATGAAAAAGAGATACAAATATTAGTGTCTCGTTTGATGCATCATTAGAAAATACTACTACATTTTGTGATTATATGATACTTACCATTATAATTCTGCATAGCACTTGATAATCACTCTTCAATAAAGGGTTGTATCTGTTGTTGTTTTTTCAAAAGCATTTGCAACTGCAGATAATAGTCCCTAGTGTGTTTAAGATGAAAGCAGATATAGCTCCAGTGACATCAACAAAATGTTACATAAAATCAGATTATTAAAACCTCAGGTTGCAGTTTATAAATGGTGCTGTGGCCTTTTATGTAAAGGCCACTGAATCGTCTAATAAAGGTTAAGATATATAAGATTAATCTAAATTATATATCTGCACTGCTGTTAGACATACAACATTTGATAGCTATAATATATATGCATTCATATGTGCATTTATAAATACACACACACAAATGTATATTCACAAATACTCTACAACATACATTTTGTTTTGTAGTCACACTCATGAATGTGTAAATAGAGGCATTTCCAAAACAATTATAGAAATAAATGCATTACTTTAGTATTCATTGCCTCCGTTTCATAAATAAACCATCAAATAGGTACAACATGCATCTAAACTTCTATGACTTTGAGCTTGACAATATACTTAGACTTCTGTAAGGTGTTTTACCTAGGCTATGTCTACACTATAACTTATGTCGCTCAGGGGTGAATAAATAGCCCCCCTGAGCGACATAAGTTATACTGACATAACATGGTGTCAAGTATCAGAGGGGTAGCCGTGTTAGTCCGGATCTGTAAAAACCAACAAAGAGTCCTGTGGCACCTTATAGACTAACAGAAGTATTGGAGTATAAGCTTTCGTGGGTGAATACCCACTTCGTCAGATGCATGTGGGTATTCACCCACGAAAGCTTATGCTCCAATACTTCTGTTAGTCTATAAGGTGCCACAGGACTCTCTGTCGCTTTTTACTGACATAACAGCAAGTGTGGACAGTGCTATGTCAGCAGGTGAGCTTCTCCCACCAACATAGTTGCTGCTGCTAAACACTGGCTAATTTATCAATCTCAAAATGTGATCAACAACAAGAGGGACAGTTTCTAGTGGCATTCTACAGAGATCCGCTCTCAATCCAATCCTATTAAACACATTTACGAATGATCTGGAAGAAAATATTAAACCACTACTGATAAAATTTGAGATAACAAAGACTGGCAGAGTGGTAAATAATTATGGGGAGAGGACATTTATGCAGAGCAGTCTGGATCACTTGGTAAATTGAAAACAGTCAAACCACATTACATTTTAATACAGCCAAATGCAAGATCATAAAACTAGGAACTAAAAGTGTAGATCACACTTACAGGATGGGGGAGTGTAGCCTGGAAAGTCATGATTCTGAAAGGACCTAAGGGATCACGGTGTCTAGCCAGGTGAATCTGAGCTCCCAGTTAAGTGTGAAGTATCAGAGGGGTAGCCGTGTTAGTCTGGATCTGTAAAAAACAACAGAGGGTCCTGTGGCACCTTTAAGACTAACAGATGTATTGGAGCATAAGCTTTCGTGGGTGAATACCCACTTCGTCAGACGCATGTAATGGAAATTTCCAATTAAGTGTGGTAGCTTAAAAGATCTAATGTAATCTTTCAATGTATAAACAGAGGAGTATTAATTAGAACAGGAAAGTGATATTACGATTGTATACAGCATTGGTGAGACTGCTATGGCAATACTGTGTCCGGTTCTGATGTCTACACTTTAAATCAGATTTTGAAAACCTGTAGAGAGTTCAGAGAAAAACTGCAAGAATGATTCAAGCTCTGGAAAACAAGATTTATTGACTTAATGAGCTCATTCTATTTACTTTGTCAAAGAAGTTTAATAGGTAACTTGATCACAGCCTGTTAGTACTTACCATGATTACCACAGTGCTGTGTAATCTAGCAGATAAACCCATGGCTGGAAGTTGAAGCTAGACAAATTCAAACTGGAAATCGGAAGCAAAATTTTGTTGGTGATGGCATTTAGCCACTGGATTAGCTTCTGAAGGAATGGTTATAGGCTAGATGATCATGATGGTCCCTTTTGGCCTTAACATCTAAGACTGTAAATGGCATTTTACCTTTTGTGTGGAGTGGTCAGTGGCCATATGCAGGGGCACCCTGGTTCTGCCTGTGATGGGAATTAGATCCACTGAAACACATAGGCCTTCCTTGTGGAGTTTTGGAGTTTTGTCCTTCTGCCTAGCCTCCTCCTCTTTCTCCTTTACACCCCCAGCACCAGGGCTCCTTGACTAATTCTGAGTGCCTTTGTCTTATCCCCTTCCAGTAGGAGAGAAGGTGCAAAGGGAGATACTTCAAGTTTCAATAGTCCCAAAGAGCGTGACTTGCAGAGCAGTTGTTCCACAGCTCCACTACCCATGGCCCTATCCATGTGAAGGCCTGTCCCTGTGGAGATGACACAAAGCCATATCCATGGTGTCAGGAAAATATTAGGGAGTGCTTAGCATGGTGTGGGGATTGTTTTACCAGCTTTTGCTCCCCACAACAGTGCATAGTAGAAAGGAAGATGGGGCCAATTAATGGAACTTTTGTTTCTTTTAGCTGGGCTGGCACATAAGTAAAACAGCGTTGTATATCCTTGCTGAATGCTAAGTCCGAAGGAGCAAATTAAAAGAAAATTCAGGTTCCAGAACGAACCACTGGGAATCTGAGAATTTCAGGGTGGTTGTAAAAATTCCAACATTATAGATGTTTTAGCAACTATATTACAGTTATATGAAGGAAAATGTTATCAGAGACAACAGGTACCCAAAGAGGCCCACATTTTTTCAGCCCTTGTCAGACTCATGAACCTGGTAAGACTGCAATTGTTTAATAGTTTTGATTATTATATTTCAGACTCAGTGTCTAGTGATTTACTCTTCTTTGTAATTAGATGTTTTGCCTGTATTTCATATACATGCAATTTTCCTTTCATTGTCACTCTGTATCTATGCCACCTGGCCATACTGCTCTTGCTGTAGTGAAGAGTTGCTCCTGTATTGCTCAGGCATCTGTAAATATGACTCCAATCTCTCAAGGGTGAAGTACAAGACAAAGCAGAACCACATGATTGTACTGAGCATTTGTGTCAAGATTTCATGGACCTGGCCACTGGGAACTGCGGTGCCCTGCAGGATAGTGAGTAGTAGCTCTTTGGGGAAAGGCAATGGATTCTCCACTGTGCCATTAGTCCCCACAGTTGAGCGCAAAAGAACCATGGAAGCTACTCCAGTCTTGAGGCTGAACAAACAATATACTATGAAGTAGCCAGAAAACAGCAGCTCTGACACTTAGCCCTTAGCTTAGATAAAAAGCTGGCCGAACTTTGGGGAAGCTTCACGTCTCAGGCCATAGGCAGTTGACTACTTAGACTCTCTCTGTCATTCTATTATTGATTCTCTACACAAGTACACATAAGTCACCACTCTTGAGGGTGAGTGAAGGCCACAGAGCATAAGCTGCTGTCACTTATGATGATGATCTAGCCCCATTTTCATCTGTTTCCTTAATGAAATACCCACCAGCTGTTTCTCAATCCATGCAGTGCTTATTCTTGCATTGCTCTTCAGTCTGTCACAGGATGGATGGGGTGCACAGTGTATGTGTGTGTGTTTATAAATATATAGAAGGGAGCAGGGGCAGAAAGGGCATTTTTTCCTCATTGCCACTTGGTCTTTCTTCTCTCCCCATACTCCCCTCCATTTGTGTGACCTTTTTTTCATTTTGCTCTCTTTGCACCGCACAGTGAAAGGACACATGAAAAATGTGTATCAGTTTTTATGCCAAGACACTGTATAACAATGAAATAAATGCAATACTATAATTAAAATATGGTCCCTGATATTTAGTATTACATTAATGAAGATGAAGGAAGCAGCATAGCATAACAGAAGGCAGTTAAAAGCAAGCCAGGATAAAGAGCAAAGTTGTAATACTGGTAAAATGATTCCTCTACTCATAAACCTCTGGGATCTCTTACAGAATCCAGCTTAAGTATAGAAAAAAATCTAATTAGAAGGCTGTTAACACTCCTAAGTGAAAGCTCAGCTCTGTTCTAAACCAAGATAGCTGAAGTGCCTTCACTGCCTTGTCACTAATTGGTCATATGGAGCCCAGGGAGTTGCTAGGAGTGACACAATGAAAATGAAAGGCTATTGTTGAGTCACTGATAATTAAGTAGTGAGGAACTATTGGAAAAGCTGTTTTACTGCAGGTTTGGCAGTTTCAGACTGTTTGCAGTGGCCTTGCAGAAATGCCATGCCTTGTAAGTGATGCTGTTTTTTGGTTTTGGTTTGTTTTTGCACTGAACTTCAGTGCAAGTAGGGGACTGTTAAGAGATGTGTTGCAACTGACCTAAGACATTTTTGGCTGTAAATGTAAATGCAAGGAAGCAATATTTAATCTTTTCCAAGAGCTTCTATTTCATGCCTGACTGAAAGCCAAAAAGTAAAGCCCCCAAACAGATGCCATTTTAGGATTATGTCAGTCAGAGTAGCCTGCATGTGTTAAAACTGTATGTGTCAGAATTGACTATGTGCCACGTAGGTTTAGCTGGTATTCATCAAATTACCTTCCCATCTGCAACTGTGAAATAACAAAACTGAAAAGAAACCATTAGAATGTTTGCATCTGATAATCTGAGAACAAGTCAGTCTTATTAACTATACGAATAAGACCCTTTTCCCTGGGCAATTTCTGTAAACAGTCAAACATGACCAGACATGACAGCCCTTGCTTGGTTCTGAGATACTATCCACATGGTGAACTATGTGCCTGAGGTTCTGCAGATAATGGAGGTGGAACAAACATTACAGTGAATGAACTTGTCTGTCTTATGAGGTGACATCAGCCTTCATCTTCACCCACAACATGCAAAATACAAGTATTATTATGGAAATTGCATCTTGACACTGATATAACAAACATTTCGTGACCATTTGGAGTATGTTTATCTAAAACAGTTTTTCTTGTTTCAGCAAGGTGACTGCACACACTGGTACAGTAATCAGCCAGGACAATAATGGAGGAACTTTTCACCCTAAAACCATTAGGCAAATACATTTACATTATACTAAGCACATAAGGGAAAAACAAAGCACTAGATAAGGGCCCAATCCTGAAAATGTTTTACTGGTGTTTTACTCTCTCATGAGTAGTGCTGCAGAAGTTAATACTACTGCTTATGGTCACAGCTTGTGCTGGGGATGGTGCAGGGTCTCAAGGTTTGCTCCACCTGCTTTCTGCCTCAGGGAGCATTCTTCTTGGAGTTCCCCAGTACACACGGAGTACATCCACTGCTGCTCTCCCTACATGGCCAGCCAGGAATTGGGTGTCAGGGACATGTCCCAATCTCTTCTCCACCCTTCCCACAATCCTTTGGAGTCTTGTATCTCATGAGCACAGATAGGGACAATTCTCTCTGTGCCTTGGGGTATGTAGAGATTGCATTTTTCCTACTACTTTGTGGGGGCGGATGGGTGTGGCTCTCCTAAACCTTTTTCTCCCAGCCCCTGCACACCCACAAAGCAGCAGGGCACAAAGCAGCATTCAAATAAGAGCCTGATCCTTAAAATCATTACTCCTAACTAATAGATATTTTCCTAATCCTTCTTTATAAAGTATTCCTACATTACCAGCTGATTTTCATTCTATTCAACTAGCTTTACTCAGTTATTGTTGCAGTAGCCATTATGATTTACTGAAAGGGCAGATTTAAGGATTTCAATGAGGCAGAAGTTCATACGTTTAAATCAGATAGTTTGGTCGGAAGGGTCTGAAAACCAAAGGAAGACACAATATGAGCCACTGTGATAGAATCATTCACTCAGTGGGATGCAGGAGAATCACCATTTGTAAAAAATTTAAAATAATATAGGAAAGTTTGGTTAAAAATAGACTGAATGCTTTTATTAAAAAAGATGACATGCAGTTTAAGATGCATATTGCTGATTGAGAGGTGGAATTGAATTATTCCTGACTATGTATTTTTTTATGTATGCTCATGTTTTAAAAAATGGAAATCAATAAAAATTCAGTTAAAGAAAAGATTAAACATAAAGGTGCAAAAGGATGAATTATGGAAGTTCTTCAATACTCAGATGAACAGCAGCAGGGAAGCGTCATATCTTGCTATCCCTTGACTTTGTCACACACTGCAGAAAATTGTTGGCATCTGCATCGTATTTATAAAAAAAAATCAAATATTTTATCATAAAGTAGACTTTTTTCTCAGTGATGTGTAATTGCATTTTTATTTGAAGGGTCAGGGGAAGGATGATAGGAACATTAATACAAGGATGTACACTACAGATTAAAAAAAAAAATTCCATGAGTAGGAATACAGATAATCCACAGTATCCAGGAAATTGTCCCTCATTGTGCACTTGGTATGTCCACCCATTAAAATAATTGGAAAGAACCTGAATCTGCTTCCCCTAAAGTCAATGGCAAAGCTCTCTCCTTCAGTGGGAATAGAAGCCAGTCAAAAGACTAAGATAATATCTAGAAGAGCTTTCTAAATTGTGATAAAAAAAATTAGGTCAAACTCACCTGTATGTTTAAATTCTTCTCTTTAAAGTTTCCCACTCATTGGTACGGAATGAATTTTCCTTGAATGCACTTCTCCTCTTTCTACACATTTGCATATTGTACACTGTTTTCAGAGATAATGTATCAGAGGGCACAGAACACTGTGGTTAATATCAGATATTGTTTCGTATAGTACCATACATTTATTATACTCTTTCCTCCTGTTCATTGTTTTTCCCAATCCTACAATGGGCAGAACACCACTTAAGGTATAGGCAGACTCTACTCCCATTGATTTCACCCACATTTGAACACATTGGTCCTGCAGCTGGGTTCCCATTGAATCTGTTGGAATTTGAGGGCCAAAGCCAATTGAAGTCAAAACACAGTGAGGAACTTTTTACTCACGGTAAAATTCTTTCGTAAGTTAGAAAAACTCATATAGGAGTCAGGAAATGTGGTGAATTTTAATTTGCAATGATGCCTCTAATTGATCTAAAGTGATGGGCAAAGAGGACAGGATTTGCCCTCTTCACAAGAGCCAGATAAGGGAATTAGTGCCCTAAATCAGAGTCTGTCCTGAAATCTACCTAGAACATCTTAAAATATCTGCAGAGGTCACGGCCATCCATACAGAGGACAATTACCTCCAAACTGCTTCCCAGCAACTGCAGGCCTACGTGGAAGCAAATCCCCTGAAGGATCCATAGTCCCAAATTGTCCCTGCTGCACTAACCCCAGTAATCCTGAACTAAATTTAATGGATAAACTGGGGTATTTCATGAAAAATGGAAACTATTCTTTATACTATTCTTTATGCTCACAACTAATCACTTCAGCAGATGTAATAAAATTGGTGACCTATTATGGAGCCATTTAGAGATGAAATGCAGAAAAATCCTTTTTCTTTTCACTGAAAAAGCAAAATATAGTAAATTATATTTGTCTTTTAAGAAGTTTTGCATTCTTAATATTAACTAAAGACGAACAGGTTACATTTTTCATCTTTAAGTCCTTCTATTTTTGTGGTATTACCAGAAATCTATGGAAGACCTCTGATGGGCAAAATTAATATTCTAAATTCCCACAAATTTTAAACAGAGATTGTCTGGCAATATGAATGGACGTATCTTGTTTTTCAAAGTAATGAATTCAAATCTTGTTTGGGTTGTGGGATTTTTAATATTTCTATTCACTTTTTCCAACAAGGTGAGTACAGATTGCTTTAGAAGAATAGTAATAATCAAAGCAAAAGAAATCATTCAAAACAGTCCACCTGTAAAAAAAAAAAAGGGGGCAGATTACAAAAAGAACTATGTATATCCTACTTAAATCTCATTGTAATCCTTTCTGACCATTCCTCTAATTTATCCAGATAATGCTGCAGCTTCACCTAATCTTTACCCCTTGTGCCCTAACAATTCCACTGAAGAATGCGTTTAATAAAGAAATATACAAGTTAAAATGTATTTATATGGAGGTTCATAAAGGTGAAAGATTAAAAAAAATGATCAAGGAAAATAAGTTCTGGCATTTCATTGTGTTACCTACTGTCAAAATTTGACATCAACATATTACCTTATTTATATGCAGAAAATTCAAAATATGGCAAAATGGAAGCAAAGAGGCAGCTGACTCAAAGCAAAAACTTTGTTTTCATTTAGACGAATAGATTATTATTTATATTGCCATAGTGCCTAGAAGATCTACTCAGGGACTAGGACCTCATTGTGCTAGGAACTGTACAAACACAGAACAAAACGACACTCCCTGCCACAAAGAGCTTACAAGCTAAGTATAATAAGTTAATAAATAATAATAGTTATAAATAACCCATACCAGGTTTTCCATTATTTTGCCTGGGGTTCATGTCAGACTAACTGGTGTCTAGTTTCCTGGGTCATCCTGTGTACTCTTTTTTAAAATATTGGTACAATATTAGCTTTTTTTTCTAGCTTTCTGGGATTTGCCCAGTGTTCCAAGATTTGCTAAAAATCAGCTTTAATGGTTCAGGCATAGTGTTCTCTTTGGCCAATTCTTTTAACACTCCTGGGTGCAAGTTACCAGATCGTACAAATTTTAAAATGTTTTAAAGTTGCTGTCTAACATCCTCTGTTGTTACTGATGGAATAGGAAGTATTTCATTATCACTGTAAGA
Source organism: Emys orbicularis (assembly GCF_028017835.1). NCBI lineage: Eukaryota > Metazoa > Chordata > Testudines > Emydidae > Emys > Emys orbicularis. The sequence continues at coordinate 48,568,973 of NC_088683.1, forward strand.
TATGGATACATCATCCTGCTTCTTTCCAAATATATAACAGATATATACTGAATACTTCTGCCTTTTCTGCATTATGATTGATAATTTGACCATCCTTATCTAGTATCAGACTTATACCTAGTATATCCCCACATTTTGTTTGTTCCTGATATATTTAAAGAGTTCCTTCTTATTGTCCTTAATGCTAATGGCCATAGAGTTTTTCACTTCCCCTATCAATTGTCTGCATTTCCTAACTGGTGATTTTGTATTCATTGCTTTCAGCTTCTCCATTTTCCAATCATTCATTTATATATATGATTATTTATTATTGTTTCTTTTATCTTCCCTCTTAAGCAGGATGTTGTTTAACAGAAGAATTCTTTTTACATGATTGCCGAATTGTGGTTAGTTGGGCATCTAATAAATAATTCTTAAACAATTCCCAATTAACATTCACATTTTTATGTTTAAAATATTTTCTTCCACTCAATTTTGCTCATGATTGTTTTCAGTTTTGTGCAACTGGCCTTCTTAAAGCTCCAAATATTACTGTACAAGACTATATTATATTCACACACAGGAAATGAAATTAGATTGTGTTCATTTGCACCTAGTCAATCATCAAATTTTAGTTCAGTGATCAATTCATCATTATGTATCAGAATGAGGCCTGATCTAAAATTACCCTGAATTGGTTTCAATATTTTTGTATTAGAGAATGGTCATCTATAATTTTTAGACACACCAGGGAGGTTTTGCCACTGGCAGCATGACACCTCCAGTTGATGTTCCCCTGACTGAAATTTCCCCATTTTCTTTCTACACATTATAGATAGATATTTAGGGAGACACACACAGTCTGTTCCCTTGTCTGATTGGCGGGCTATGGCAGACCACCACTAGTACCCCATCTTGTGACTTATCACTTACGACATTGATCCTTAAGCATTCCAGATCCTGTCCTGAACTATTGGTAATTCTAAATCAGGTAATGGTATGTGTAATGTACAGTTCCACCCTCCTCTCTTTCTGCCCACTCTCTTTCCTAAATAGGTTGTATCCAGTGATTTTGATATTCCAGTCATGCAAATAACCCCATCAAGTTTCAACGATAACAATCACATCAAATTTCTTTATACAAATTAGTATTCTTGTTTATTGCCCAACCAGGCTTCTAGCAATTGACAGATTTCTTCTCTTTTTATCCTTTGATTCTTTACATTCATGCTCCCTTGAGGTTGGCGAGAATGTGTGTGTATTCAAAGCTGGAACACTTCAGAGGAAACTCATTCTTTCTAATCTATAACCAAAGTTTATTTCAGATATACACAGAGTTTCTTTAACTGACTAAGACTGACACACACACTGGGTATATTTACTTACAGAAAAGAGTATATTAATACAGTTATGGAGCATGGCTTTGAAAATGCCAAGAATCACTTTTAGAAAATGATGTGACAACATAGTCTAAATGTTCATCTTTTCTGCACACCCGGGGTGACTGATTACTGAAACTTTTTAAAATACCTCCACTGAGCCAGAAGCTAAACACTTCTTAACTTCATGTGGGCTTTGTTTTGTGATGTAATTTACATAAGACACTCCTGTATTGCTGCACTGAGACAGGGTATTAGTCAAGTAAAATATTGGAGCATAAGTTCTGGCAAAGCTGAGTCATGTAGAAAATAAATGTAGCAAAGGCAGCACAGAAGTTTTCATGCATAACATAAGATTAATATCAGATTTTGATTAATTTGATAAATTGCCAGCCTTTCTCGAATATAAAAGTAGTCATAAGTAGAAATACCATTAGGTCTGTAAGGAACTCAAAGATAATCAGCAAAAGCTAATATTTTATGTTGCTGATATGACAGCATATAAGGCATTTAACAGAAGTTAAATATAGTATTGTAAAAGCCACTTGCAGGGTATTGCACACATGACAGATGTTAGTCACATCGCTTAATACAAAGTGTTCAGATACCATGGTAATGTGAATGCAACAGGAACCTGAATAAAGTGGAGATCACATGGATTTACACTCTTTTTTTATATACACAGTATTTATTGCATGATACAATATTACCATTCTCCAAAGATAGGCAATAAAAACTTAGCATTTTTGAACACTTTCAATGTGAAAGGAAGCCTATAAACTAATATATCATGTCTAAAGTGAGTGGATATTTAAGTTTGTTATAGCTTTGCTGTTCTGGGAGTAACTAAGGGAGCCCATTGATCTAAGTGTATCTTGCTTATTTTTAAAGAGATTGTCAAGGATGTACATAGATGTACAAGGATGTACATAGATTCGTACATTTTAAAGCCAGAAGGGATCATTATGATCATGTAATCTAAGATCCTGTGCAACACAGACCATTTAATTTCACCTCTAACGATCCTATATCTTCTGGTTGAGCTAGAGTATATCTTTTAGAAGGATACATTTGCAAAAACATTTTTATCTTTTGTTAAATATGTAGTTATATTAATCCTCCAAGAGTCAATCATAGAAACCTATACTGTGTATATTATACAATACTATGGATATTATATTCTAGTTCTATAGGTTAGTATACCATATTCATCTCCATAGTATCTGAGCACCTTCCAGTAATGCATTAAATAGTGGAACTAATCATCTATCACATGTTGTTTGGTTTCTGATCCTCTACCCAGAGGGAGGAGTGTGTGCAGTGGAGTGTCATGTTTTGGTAGGTTGTTATTGTTCTTCTTTTATGCCGCTTTTCCTAGTGGGGTCGCAGTGGCAACATGGAGAGTAGGGAGGATCAGACCTCCTTTTCCTCTGCAACAGGTTCCAGCTCCTCCTGGGGGATTCCCCAGGTTCCCAGACCATCAGGGAGATATAATCCCTCCAGCATGACCTGGGTTGGCCTTGGGGCCTCTGCCCAGTGGGATATTCCTAGTAAAGTTTCAATGGAAGCCTCCCAGGGGGCATCCTTTTCAGGTCCCCGAACCACCTCAACTGGCTCCTGTTGATCTGGAGGAGTAGCGGCTCTACTCTGAGGGCCTCCCGTATAGCGGCGCTCCTCACCCTATCTCAAAGAGTAAGCCCAGCCACCCTACGGAGAAACCTCATTTCCACCACTTGTACCTGTGATCTCATCCTTTCGGTCATTACCCAAAGTTCATGACCATAGGTGAGGATGGGGACGTAGAGCGACCTGTAAACTTAGAGCTTCGTCTGAGAACTCAGCTCCTGCTTCACCATCATGGATCAGTACAGCACTCGCATCACTGCCGCCACTGCACCAATCTGCCAGTTGATCTCACGCTCCCACTTGCCATCACTCGTGAACAAGACCCCTAGATACTTGAACTAGGCCACTAAGGGCAGCTTCTCCCCCCTGACCTGGAGAGAGCAGTCCACTTTCTTCTGGGAGAGGACCATGACCTTTGATTTGGAGGTTTTGCTTCTCATCCCAGCCGCTTCACAATCAGCAGCAAAACGTTTGAGTTTTGTTTTGTTTTTAATATTCATGTTGCTATATATTTGTTAGAGAAGGCAAGGGCAAAGAAATGTGCTTTGCACTTGGAGCGGATGGTGGTGAGATTTGTGATGGTCCTTAGTTCCTGAGGGAGTTCATTCCACAGTCTCGGATTCCTATCTCCTGCAAAGATGAGCTTTGACCTTTATTGAAGAGGGTTCCATTGTGCCAGAAGAGTAATGCTGTCACATATAGTCTTCATCCTGGAGCTTTAGGCAGCCTTTTAGATATCCTGGACCCAGCCCATGGAGCGCTTTGACAATAAGGACTGAGACCTTGAACTTGATTTGATATTCTATGAGAAGCCAGTTTAGAGAGCAGAGGACAGGTCTGATGTGCTCTCCAAAGCCTGTGTTGCCTAGGAAATGTGCTGCAGCGTTCTGTACTAGTTAGAGTTTCCTAAGTGCTGAAGGTTTCATGCCCAGATGCTATGGTCCAGCTGAGATGTGATGAAGGGGAGAATAATTGAGGCCAGGTCATCATCCACCAGAATGCAATGAAGTCTCCTAGCCCACCAGAGATGATGATAAAAAGCATTATTTGTGAATGCTGCTATGTAAGAGCTTGGCAATTAAACACAATGACAAGATTTGCTCCTATATTTTGTGTGTATGTATATAGAAAGAGTATGCAAGAGAGAAAGAAATGAATGGATCTTTAGATAACTGGCTTAGCAGAAAGAGCAACATGAATGGATGTTGAAGCATCCATGGCTGAGCTTAATGGGGAGCAATGAATGAAAACACTGACTTCCAAGATGTCAAATCTCTTTTAATCACTGGGCATACCCATCAATTTAGACTTTAGATTTCCTTGCAGGAGGGATTGAGAGGTTTGCTGATGCTTATAATGTTATTTACTGATAGACATATACACTGTATTCATGTATGCAAAAACCAAGTACTTTAAATGCAACAGCTATTTACCCAGGTTCTTATATTGGGGCACATTTTAGTAGAATTTGAACATCTGTTTAGTATACAGACTGAGACAGACAAAAATGAAGTCAGCCTTTCAGGCTTCCAGAAAAAGGAGGGCAGATTGTGCTTGATAAGAAAAAACGAGACAGAGACCCAAAGGAAACACCGAGTGGTTTGCTCCAGGTCTCTCACACTGAGAAAGCTCATGGTACATATTATTATGACTTATGATAAGGCCATGATTGATAAGAATGTGTGCTTGTAAGTTTTCTTAAGCTTATTTTTATCAGTCTGTAGCAGCAATAAGTTGACTGGAAAGTTTTAATAATAATAATAATAATAATAGAGTTTCTATATAATCCATTTTATTTGGTGTTTCTTATCATGTAGGACTGTGGCTTTGTAAACAAGGCTATAGACCAACTCAGCAGGCAAAACTCAGCAGGCAAAAATCCGCTGGATTTTATGAGTATCAGGTTTGGCCTGTACAGTTCAATTCTCTGTGGCTGCACTGAAATAAAGCTTCTATTGTCTCAGCGTATCTGACAATGGCATGACACTCAAGATAGAATCAGCTTGTTATGTGCTGAGTTGTTTTGCCTCATTAGCTGGGTTTACAGAAAAGCATTTGAGCCACAAGCCTACGCTTAAAGAAGCTATAGTACTGTACCATCTTTGAATGTCTACAGGAGCTTTCAGCATTGTAACATGGACAAGTGCTGAGCAGACAGGTTGTAGAGGCTTCAGGAGGGGGGCCTATATGACATGTTTCTTTGGTTTGATTTCTTTGGAATGTATACAAATCTCATGTACTGGAAAAATTGTTATTTGCATTGAGATTATGTTCCCAGATATGGGTATTAATTTAGCAAAAAGAATCCTTCTTAACTAAAACTCTTTCTCCTAGTTAATCTCATGTCTGCCTCCCAAATTATATATTTAAAAACCACATTCCAGTGTATTATTTTTACTAGGGAAGAAAGTGTCTGAACAAGCTCTGCAAGGTCTGTCATCCATTTATCGAAAGTACCAGATTCTAAACCTCCCCAGCATTTTTTTACCTAATAATCATCTGCCGAACTTTTTTTTGGTCAAGGAATTTACAAAGCATCTGTTCTTGCAAAATGATAAATATATATTTCCAGCTATACTAATTTAAGAATTATCTAATACAGTCACATCTATTGGGCACAGAGATAAACCCTAATATCAGGGGGTAGCCGTGTTAGTCTGTATCTACAAAAACAACAAGGAGTCTGGTGGCACCTTAAAGACTAACCCTAAGGTATTACTCAGCATGGGTGGCAAGTTTCTTTGCATAAAGCTTTCCTAACACCAGGTTTCTTATCATGAACAGAATGATTTATGTAAATATAGACCAGAGATATTCAAAACACAGGTTTTCCAAGAGATACAGAATAAAAATACTATTGACTTTTGTGCAGTTTGAGGCTCTGACTAGTTCTGTCTTCACCCTTCGGCATTTGCAGAAGAGACTGAATTTCTGACACTCAATATAAATAGACTCACTTTCTCATCTTTACGGTTTTCTGCACCAGAATAAGGCTTATAGGGGAAAAAAATAAAACAACACCCCCAGGAGTGTGTTTATTAATACAACTTCTAGAACATCCTCTCTTTACAGGGCATGGTCCTAATTATATCTCCATTTATTGTGACTATGTCCATGCAAATCTGTTATGACAATATCTCCTTTTCTGTAATCAATCCAAGAGACTCACCCCTTTTTTGTTTGCAGCAGTGCAAGCAAAAGTGGCTCTAGCACTTTAAATTCTGTAAATCATTTATATTTGGAAACCTTGAGTAACCACTGAATACCATAGTGGTATTCATGATACCAAAATTGATTCCCACATCACTGTACATTTCTTATGCTGTTTTCCTTATCTGCAGTCTCTAGTGGTCTAATTTCGCCATGTCAGGACACTTCACAGTTTGCTTCTGTCCACTTATTTGTTACCCCTTCAGATTTGGTATCATCCACATATTTGATCATGAACTAATTTATCCCAAAGAAATTTGCAAACCTGTAATACATGAAGCAGCTGTGAAGGCTGCAGAATGGTGGCTGTTATTTTAACTTTGGTTGCACAAAAGCTTCTGGAAACCCTGAAAGAGCTAAATGCTAAAATTAGCGAAAGCCAGTAGGAAGCATCACTGCTTGAAGCTTCATAGATGCACCACCATTATGCATCACCACTCTGCAGACCACCTGAAAGTGCTCTGAAAACACTTAAAGCAAAAAGACTGCTAAATCTGAACCTCCCCTCTAATGGAATAGCGTAAAAGGCGGCAGAACTGCTGGAGTTCAAAAAAAGGAGTTGATGATCAGGAGAGGGAGATGAGGGTCAAAGAAAAATAAGAGTCCAACTTGGAGGGGGAAGTTGAGGGGAATTGAATGGGGCTCAGGGATGAGGATCATGGAGGATAGGTCCATCAATGGCTATTAGCCAGGATGGGCAGGGATGGTGTCCCTAGCCTCCGTTTGCCAGAACTTGGGAATGGGCGACAGGGCATGGATCTCTTGATGCTTATCTGTTCTTGTTCATTCCCTCTGGGGCACTTGGTATTGGCCACTGTCGGAAGACAGGATACTGGGCTAGATGGACCTTTGGTCTGACCCAGTATAGCCGTTCTTATGTTCTATGAGAAAGAGACAAAAGATCTTGTTATGTTCAGTAATCTTCACATACGCAGCAGAACTTTTAGATGCTAATTCTAATAGAATTTCAAAAATATAGGGGCAAACATTCAGAAACTAACGTTGAAAGCCTATGCACAACTGAAAGAGAATGATGTCCAGGAACTTGGGGCCAGCTTGTTTCCTAAGTGGCAAAAAGCTACATAGGTGATTGGAAATTCCATGAAATTCTACTCACACAAATTTTCCTCTGTCTAACATTCAAGGCAGAAGCAAAGAGGGTTTAGCTCCCTGAAACCACTGATCTGCCAGGATCCTCATGGATTTCTGAAGGTCTGCAGAAGATAAGGACGTCAATGCAGAGTCTCTGGGCCTTTGCACACCACCTTGGCACTCCTGGTTTCCACGATAACATGGCTCCTGCAGGATCTATGCACTCATGAAGAACCCTGCTGGCTTTAAACATCCCTTCCGCCCCTTTCAGAGTGGAAAAAATTAATTCAATGTGGGAGAAAGCAGGTGGGATCACATTCACATTTACAGTATTATGTTACTTGGCAATTTACTGGAAGGGGCAAGCCACAAAGATTGATCTTCTCCCACACTTTGTATGTGTCTACCTTTCTCCATCTGTGGAGCTTCATCCTCAAGGACTATGCACAAAAGGGTTGTGTGATCAGGGGAACAATGCAGTGGGGCCAGCACACCCTGACATTAATCCACCAGATCTGAGCCCCTGCAACCTGCAGATGCAGAGAGGAAGATCTAGCCTATTGACATCATGTTTCTAAGTTGATACAAGAGAGGTGGTTTGAGGACTAGGGGATGGTTAAGTGTGAAGATATGATAGATGATATACGGAACAAATATACTGTACAGTCTGTCTACATGTCTGGCCTTAGTTTTGTTTATGACAATGTATATTTTCAATTAGAATGCCCAGAGGAATGGAAGGACACTTTAAATATAAATAAAAAACACATACAATAAATAAATACTGTCGAATATTCATGAAGATGGTTTACAGGAAAATATGTTTTATTACTGTGTAAATTCAGAGTTTCACCCGGGGTTGTGGGTATAAAACCATATTTCCTTCCTGGGTGCAGAGACAAAGCCTTTTAGGGTATGTCTACACTGCAATTAAAAATCTGCAGTTGGCTCATGCAGCCCCTCAGGCTAAGGAGTGTTTAATTGCAGTGCAGATGTTTGGGTTCAGGCTGGAGCTCAGGCTCTAGGACTCTGTGAAGTGGGAGGGTCCCAGAGCCTGGGCTGCAGCACAAGCCCGAATGTCTACACTGCAATTAAACAATGCCACAAGTCTGAGTCAGCTGGCATGAGCCAGCTGAGGGTTTTTAATTGCAGTGTAGACGTACCATCCGACACCCGGAGACAAATTATCTCTAGCATCAGTGCCCGGCAGTGCTAATCAAACAATAACTCTACGGGTTTCAGGAATTGTGCAATGGTATTTTAAAATTAATTAATTAATTGCTCAGTGTGATGAGGTTTTGCTTTCAGTGGGTGTGACAGGATTGGGGCTCACCACTGTGGCGCCTCCTACCGCTCGTCTTGGGGAATTGGTTCGATCCGGTAGAGCGCCCCCTTCTGGTGACGTCCTGCCTGTCGTCTCGCCTTCAGTTGGCGCCTGGACTCGCGTTGCTCCCAACGCCCAGCGTCCTCTTCTGGAACACTGTCCTCCGACAGTGTCCCCTTGTTCATTCACAACCCCTTCCGGGGGACGTTGGGTGACCCACAGTCTTACACCTTCAAGTCCGATCCCCTCGGTCAAGGATCTGGTGTAGTCTCGGCCGGCCGCTCCCTGCGGCCTATGGCTGAGGGTATGGCCCAATAGAACAATAAGGGAGGAAGGGGGGGGACTCAGGCCCACCCACTACTCTGAGTCCCGGTCCAGAGGCCCTCTGGCGACAGTCTTGCTGTCCTCCTTCTCCTTCCTTCTCTGACTACTCCTCTGGACCATTTCCCCAACGGCCCTTCTCCGTGCTAGGCCTTCTCCTTCCAGACCTGCCGCCTGCCAGGCTACGGAGTAGGGCCTTCTCCTACTCTCTAAGGCTGGCCTGCACTGCGCTGTCCGTGGTGCTGGCCTCCCAGCTTTGGAGACAGACCTTCCCCTCTGAAGGCCTGGGACAGACTGACTGCTCTCGCTCTGAGCAGTCTTTTATATGGCTGAGCTGGGCCCTTATTGGCTGGCCCCAATCTGTCCTCTGATTGGCTCCCAGTAAGCCCTTCTCGGATTGGCTGCGTGTCTACGCAGGCGCCCAGGCCTGCCGCAGCCCACCCTCTCTCTGGGCGTGGGGCAGCCGCCCCACCACACACCCTCCCCCTTAAGAACCCTCCCGGGGGGGGGGGAGGTGTCCTAACCGGCCTAATGGCCTAGAGCTTGGAACTTAGCCTTTGTCTCACGGTGGCCCTGCTTACCGGCTCACAGTCTAGGCAATTAGCCCCTGGCCTAGGGCAACAAGGCCTACTGGTTCTAAGTCCCGGAAATCAGCCCTTGTCATAGGGCAATGTGCCCTAGTCACCGTCTCAGCGGGGGGGTCCCACCGAAACACGCTGAGGCTTACCTTAGACTGCTTCCTGTCAGTTCGGACGCTGGAGTGTCCCACAGGTCTCCCGATTCTCCACGGGTCTCGTGGTCCGCCGCCTCTTTTGGTTCCTCCCATGGTGAGGCTCCCCCTCGACCTGGAGAAGTCGCGGTCCCTGGCGGCTCCGGGAGTGCGGACTGGTCTTCCACCGGGGCTTCCCACATGGGTTCTTCTCCCACGGCCGCCTGCCTAGGCTGCGGTATGCTCCCTCCTTTTGCACTCTCTGTACACTTGGGACATACCCCGTACGAGCGTGACGAATCCCCTGCCGTCAGGGCTAACTGTCTGGTGCCTCGGCAGCTGGACTGGGGCTTGGCTGCCCCCTCGCAAACCTCCCCCTGCAGTAAGGATCCCCCATCTTGGTCCGTTTCTCTGCCCTCCTCCCCTAGCCTGGAGAAGAAATCGGCGTTAGTATGTGCCTTACCCGGGCGGTGGAACACCTGAATGTCATAAGGCTGGAGAGCGAGGTACCACCGCATAATTCTAGCGTTTGTGTCCTTCATGCTGTGGATCCATCGCAAAGGGGCGTGGTCTGTGATTAATTTAAAACTATTCCCCAGCAGGTAGTAACGTAGGGCGTCGATCGCCCACCGTACCGCCAGGGCCTCTTTCTCTATCGTTGAAAAGTACTTTTCCCGGGGGAACAGCTTACGACTTAGATACAGTACTGGATGTTCCTCCCCGTCTACTTCTTGGGAGAGCACCGCGCCTAGACCGACTTCGGAAGCGTCTGTTTGAAGTATAAACTCCTTCGTGAAGTCGGGGTGTCGTAGGACCAGTTCTTGAGTGAGCCGTTCTTTTAGTGTGTTAAAGGCTCACTCACATTGCTCAGACCACTGTACCCGTTGAGGTTGGGAGTTCTTCGTCAGGTCTGACAAGGGGGCGGCTATAGTTGCGAAATCGGGCACGAAATGGCGATAGTACCCAGCTAGTCCTAGAAACTGACGTACTTGCTTCTTTGTCGTGGGGACGGGTACGTCTCTGAGGGCTTGTACCTTGCTAGTCAGGGGTGTTAGTTTCCCCCCTCCTACCGTGTATCCCAGGTAGGTCACTTCTTCTTGGCCTAAGTGGCATTTCGCCGGGTTAGCCGTTAGGCCGGCTGCTCTGAGGGCCTGTAACACCTCTGCCAGGTGGTGTAGGTGGCTCTCCCAGTCAAGGCTCTAAACCACAATATCGTCTATATAAGCCACCGCGTATTGGTCGTGGGGTTGGAGGACCTTGTTCATCAAGCGCTGGAACGTGGCCGCCGCTCCGTGTAACCCGAACGGCATGGTTATGAACTGGAAGAGGCCGAAAGGCGTGGGGAAGGCCGTCTTCGCACGGGAGCTTGGTGTAAGTGGGATCTGCCAATATCCCTTAGTTAGGTCTATGGTTGACAGATACCTGGCTCCCCCGAGGCGCTCCAACAGTTCATCCACTCTCGGCATTGGATATGCATCGAAACGGGAGATAGCGTTGACCTTTCTGAAATCGATGCAAAACCGGGTCATCCCGTCCGGTTTCGGGACTAGGACGATAGGGCTTCGCCACTCGCTCGTTGATTCCTCAATCACTCCCATCTCCAACATCGTCTCTACCTCCTGTCGAACGGTATCCCACATTTTCTTGGGTAACGGTCGGTGGTTGTCTGTCACCCTCTTCCCGGGGTCAGTGGGGATATGATGACTCATTAGAGTCGTCCGGCCCGGGCGGGCCGATAAGACATCTGGCAACTCCTCCACCATCTGTTGTAGTTGTCCCCTCTGTCTGGGGTTGAGGCCTGACCCCAACATGGCCGGTCCGGGGTCGGGAAGGTCTCCTGCTAGGGGTCCAAGTTCCGAATCTGGGGTGGACGGACCAATAAACAGAGCTTCTCGGGTTTTCCAGGCCTTTAAAAGATTAACATGATAAATACGAGTCTCTTTACGTCGTCCAGGTAGTCTGACCTCGTAATCGACCGGCCCCACTCATAGGATTACTTCATAGGGACCCTGCCATTTGGCTAGGAGTTTCGACTCCGCAGAGGGCAGTAAGAGCAGCACCCGATCGCCTGGGCTGAATTTCCTCCCTCTAGTCCCGCGGTTATAGAGGCGCTCCTGGCATGCCTGGGCCCTTTCCAGGTTTTCCCGGGCGAAGGCCCCTAATGTTTGTAGTCGCTCCCGGAGGTGTAGCACATATTGTGTGGTTCCAAGGACCCGCGTTTCCTGAGCTTCCCACTCCTCTTTCAGGAGGTCCAGTATTCCCCTGGGCTGTCTGCCGTATAAGAGCTCGAAAGGCGAGAACCCCGTCGAGGCCTGTGGTACCTCTCTTATCGCGAATAACAGGGCCAGCAGCAGGGTGTCCCAATGCGAGGGGTCCTCCTCTACAAACTTCCATAGCATGGCCTTTAGCGTACCATTGAAACGTTCTACCAGGCCGTCGGTCTGCGGATGGTACACCGAAGTACAAAGGGTCCGTATATGGGGGAGGCGACATAGTTCGGCTATTAATTTGGAGGACACGTTGGTGCCCTGATCCGTCAATATTTCCCCGGGTATCCCAACCCGGGCGAAAATCTTTACTAATTCGTTCGCGATGGTCGGTGCCGTCACTGTCTTTAGGGCAACGGCTTCGGGATAGCGTGTTGCATAATCCACGACTACTAATATAAAGCAGTTCCCTGTCTTACTTCGTTCCAGGGGGCTGACTAGGTCCATTCCGATCCGCTCAAAGGGTACCCCCACGATCGGCATAGGTACCGGGGGTGCACGGGCTACCCCTTTCGGTCCGGCTCGCTGGCATTCTGGGCACGAGGCGCAAAAGTCTGCCACTTCTCGGTGGATACCTGGCCAGAAGAACCGGCGAGCCACCCTCTGTAGGGTCTTCTCGCGCCCCAGGTGTCCTGCCCAAGGGTTCGCGTGGGCTAAGTGGAGGAGGCCGGGTCGGAGTCGCCGGGGGACCAACAGCTGGCGGAACGTCTCCTGGGTCTGGGGTTCCTGCGCTATGTGGTACAGGCGATCCTGGCACACTTCAAAGCGGGGGCCCTGCAGAGTCCGCAGCATCACGTCCCCCTCAGTAGCAGGGCTGGTGGCTTGCTCCCAGGCTCTGCTTAGGGTTGGGTCTTCCCGTTGCTCCCGTAAGAAGTCCCCGTCACACTCTAATTCTACTTGGGCGTCCTCCACCGAACGGGGTCTGTCTCCAAGATGATTCACGGGTGTCTCCACCGTCGAGGAGGTCCCCTCGCCGGGGTCACCCCTTGGCCTGTGCCCGAGCAGCCCCGTTCTAGGCACTATAGTCCTGTCTGGTCGGGGCTTGGGCGGCTGATACCTCAGAAGGACCTCTCCGAAGCCGGGCCAGTCCTGTCCCAACACCACCGGGTAGGCCAGCCTAGGGGCCACCCCTACCCGGAGGCCCTCCTCTCGGCAGCCTACTCCCATCTTAACCCAGGCCGTGGGATACTTGCGGATGTCCCCATGCACACACTGTAGGTAGATCGGGGGCCCCGAAAGATTAAGATTCGGTACCAGCCCCTCTCGTATGAGGGTCTGGCTACACCCCGAGTCTACGAGGGCGTCTGTGGGGTGCCCTTCGACCCGGACAGGGACTATCAACTTTCCTGCCCCTCCCTTCCGAGCCCTTCGTCCGGCCACCCAGGCTTGCCCGTAGCTGCAGTCCATAAAAGGGCACTCTCGCCGAAAATGTCCTTCTTGACCGCAACCCCAGCACCTCTCTCGGACCTCGGCCGGGCCTGGGCCTCTTCCGAGGGGGCCTGCCCGCTCCGGGGGCTGTTACTCCCTCCAAGTCGTCATCTGTGGCAACTTGTGTCGGGGCTCGGGGTTGGTGGGCCTCGGATACCCATGGCTGTTGGCTGCCAGTGGTTCGGAGGGACCCGCCCCACAAAAGTTCCCCTTCTCTGCCCTGCCCTTGCGACCAAGGTTCCCGGCCGCTCGGGGTGGCACCTCCACCCCCTCAGCTGATAGGTAGTCCTCCATTAAGGCCACCGCTGTGGATAGGGTGGCCGGTCGATGCCGTCGCATCCAGGCCCTCCCTCCCGGGGGTAGGATCTGGGTGAACTGCTCTAAGGCTACCATCTCCGCCACCTGGGGTCCCGTCAGGCCTTCCGGGTTCAACCACTTCCAGCAGTGGTCCCGGATGCGTTGGGCCACGGCGCGGGGTCGGGCTCCCGGAGGGTATTGTTCCTTGCGGAGGCGCTGTCGGTAGGTCTCCGGGCTAATGCCGGTATGGTCCAGGATGGCCGCCTTCACTCGGGCACACTCGAGTGCTTCCTGGGGGTCGAGGCTACGATATGCGGCCTGAGCCTGCCCTGTCAAATAAGGGGCTAGTAACGTGGCCCAATGTTCTGAGGGCCACCGGGCAGCAGTCGCCACCCGTTCAAACGTCACCAGAAATGCCTCTGGGTCGTCCTCAGGCCCCATCTTGGTGAGGCGTACTGGTAGTGCCCCCGGGGTAACCCCCAGTCCGGTCCCCCTAGGGGCGGCAGGGGTGCCTCCCGCCGGGGTTAATAGTGCGGCCATCTGTTGCACCAAATGTTCCTGCTGCACCCGCTGCTGGGTGGCCAACTCCCAGAGGAGCTGCTGCTGATTATCCTGGTGCTGGGTCATCATCAGCTGCTGTTGGGTAGTCATGTGCTGCAGCATTTGCACCTGCTGCTGGTGCTGCTGGGCCGACTGCTCCTGTTGCTTTTCTAGCATCCATTTTAACAGCTTCTCAGCCTCCATGTTGGGGTTCGGCGGGGTACACCCGATTCAATCCCCACACTCTGGACCCGTTTGGCAGGTCCGAGTCTGCACCCGCAATCTGGGTCGACCGTCCGTCTGCACAAGTCACTGCTCTGGGCAATAGTCCACAGTCTTGGCGCTGGCCCCTCGTGTCAGGGGCGGACCGCTATGCCCGCATTCTCCACCACATGTGACAGGTTTGGGGCTCACCACTGTGGCGCCTCCTACCGGTCGTCTTGGGGAATTGGTTCGATCCGGTAGAGTGCCCCCTTCTGGTGACGTCCCGCCTGTCGTCTCGCCTTCAGTTGGCGCCTGGACTCGCGTTGCTCCCAACGCCCAGCGTCCTCTTCTGGAACACTGTCCTCCGACAGTGTCCCCTTGTTCATTCACAACCCCTTCCGGGGGACGTTGGGTGACCCACAGTCTTACACCTTCAAGTCCGATCCCCTTGGTCAAGGATCTGGTGTAGTCTCGGCCGGCCGCTCCCTGCGGCCTATGGCTGAGGGTATGGCCCAATAGAACAATAAGGGGGGAAGGGGGGGACTCAGGCCCGCCCACTACTCTGAGTCCCGGTCCAGAGGCCCTCTGGCGACAGTCTTGCTGTCCTCCTTCTCCTTCCTTCTCTGACTACTCCTCTGGACCATTTCCCCAACGGCCCTTCTCCGTGCTAGGCCTTCTCCTTCCAGACCTGCCGCCTGCCAGGCTACGGAGTAGGGCCTTCTCCTACTCTCTATAAGGCTGGCCTGCACTGCGCTGTCCGTGGTGCTGGCCTCCCAGCTCTGGAGACAGACCTTCCCCTCTGAAGGCCTGGGACAGACTGACTGCTCTCGCTCTGAGCAGTCTTTTATATGGCTGAGCTGGGCCCTGATTGGCTGGCCCCAATCTGTCCTCTGATTGGCTCCCAGTAAGCCCTTCTCGGATTGGCTGCGTGTCTACGCAGGCGTCCAGGCCTGCCGCAGCCCACCCTCTCTCTGGGCGTGGGGCAGCCGCCCCACCACAGTGGGGAATGAGATAGCTGGTATGGGTTATGCTTGCTGCTTGTAAAAGTGCATGGAACAAATGTGGCTAGAGACTTTTGCTACCTTGGGCCAAACCAGATAAACCTTGACCCAGATAGCATGATTAACTAGAGCTGCAGATCTCAACACTAATCTTCCCTTTTGTCATTCTGGCTCTGCTATGCCAGTGGGGCTCATGAAACACCCAATAATTATAATGCTGAGGTTATCTTACAGATGGCTATCACTCTGCACACAGGAATTCACAAAAGCAAAGGGTAGAAATTAGGGCAGTCTACCAGAAATGAGTACCAGTTTTATTTTGTAATGCTGCATCATAAAATATTTCCCTTACATTTAGTTTGATAACTGCACAGATAGTATATCTGGGTTTAAGTGTCCATATGCTTTATTTCTGGGAGCAATGCCATAAAGCATCTCTGATGGTTTGTTGTCTTCTGTGGTCAATCTGGAAAGACATCCTTTATCATAAAATAATCTCTCAGTAAATTGTGTTCCAAATTTTAAAATCTTGTCTCGATTAGATGAAACCAAAAAGGTTTAGGAATTTTTTCATCATTTTTGAAGCAGACTTCAGCAGCTCCTGAACTAAATCTCAAAGAAGTTTGGGAAGTTGAAATATTTTTTTTAAAACACAGAGGAGGAAAAGCATCTTAACCAATATCTAGAATGCCTTTCAAATACAATTTGACTATGCAATGGCAGCATTATTTCCATCATCTGATGTAACCTATGGCAAATGTACTAATTTTTCTTCTGAGTTAGGTGATCCAATCAATGTATGAGATTGTGTCAGTGGGGTTCTACAAGGTCTGAGGACAGAATCTGGTTGATAATGACTGTTAATTCTTCCATTTCACTAAGCTTTAAAACTGGCTCTTTGGGACTAAGTTACCCCACCAGCACTGCAGCCTTTGTTTGGTGGTACGACAAGGCTCTACAGGAGGTTTTCTGGGGTGGGATGGGAACAGCAGTAGGAATGGTAGAGATGATTCCAAGATCCATAAGTGTCCAGGTACAAGTTACGGTATTCTTCAGAATCAATGAGGTATAAGCCTCTTCCCTTTAGTCCCTATGCAGTGGTGAATCATAAGACCATAAGAACACATACTGGGTCAGATCAGTGGTTAATTTAGCCCAGTATCCTGTCTTCCAACAGTGGCCAATGCCAGCTGCTTCAGAGGGAATGAACAGAACAGGTAATCATCAAGTGATCCATTCTCTGTTGCCCATTCCCAGCTTCTGGCAAACAGAGGCTAGGGACACCATCCCTGCCCATCCTGGCTAATAGCCATTGAGGGACCTATCCTCCATGAATGTGTCTAGTTCTTTTTTGAACCCTGTTATAGTCTTGGCCTTCACAACATCCTCTGGCAAATAGTTCCACAGGTTGACTGTGCCCTGAGGAATTAAAGACTGTCTATGTTTGTTACACTGACCTTCTTCTGGCCCCTTCAACATGCATGCTATACCAGCTTTGACTCCCTTAGTTAAACACTTTCCAGTTACATCATTTAGCATGGTGCTTACTATCCCACCTTTACATCACCTCTGCATTTGACCTGCTAAATCTAAGTACAAGGGAGTGTATTCTAAAGTAACTGCAGTAAATATATTAACATTTGACGCTTCAGTACATCCCTATATTTATTTGATCATTTGGCTATTGAATTCCTACTACTGAATTTTGAGTGGAAACATCTTCCCATCTTCATTATAGGATTCTACAGGTGACCCCAAAGAACTAGTGCTGGTTTAGTGGTGGAGATGCAAGGAGAGGCCCCTCAGAACCTGTCTTGTACTGCTGAAGTCACTATAGTTGCTAAGATATGAAATATTCTTCTGATCCTAGGCATTTTATTAAATAACTTCATTGTCAAATAAACTATGTACAGCAGAGCAGCTTATGACCCTAAATAATTACTCTAACAGAGAATGTTAACAGTACATACGTTCATGAATACTCCACTGATATTTTAAGTGGAAGTAGGAGCTGCATAACAGCATGTAAATATAATCATAGTCAATATCCCTTTCTGCTTTATCACAACTGCTATTGAACAACAAACAAATGTTCACCAATAACAAACCTAAAATGTTCAGGCCACTACCGCCATACCAATAAATCAAATCTAAAACGTCACTTTTACTCAGCTGACACAGAATCATAGAACCATAGGGTTAGAAGGGACCACAAGGGTCATCTAGTCTAACCCCTGCCAGGATGCAGGATTGGTTGTATCTAAACCATCCAAGACAGGTGGCTATCCAGCCGCTTCTTGAAAACCTTCAGTGAAGGAGCTTCCACAACTTCCCTAGGCAGTTTGTTCCATTGTCCTAGTGTTCTTACAGTTAGGAAGTTTTTCCTGAGATTTAATCTAAATATCCTATGCTGTAATTTGAATTCACTGCCTCTTGTCCTGCCCTCTGTGGCAAGAGAAAACAACTTTTCTCCATCTTTTTTAGGGTAGCCTTTCAAGTATTTGAAGATCATTATCATGCCCCACTGTTCCAAATCTCTTTTCCAAACTAAACATACTCAGTTCCTTCAGCCTTTGCTCACATGGCTTGCATTCCAGCCTTTTAATAATCTTTGTTGCTTGCCTCTGGATCCTTTCCAGTTTCTCTACATCCTTTCTATACATTGGTGACCAAAATTGGACACAGTACTCCAGCTGAGGCCTAACCAACACTGAGTAAAGCGGTACCATCACCTCCCATGATTTGCATGCTATGTCTCTGTTAATGCAACCCAAAATTGTATTCGCTTTTTTTGCAACAGCATCGTATTGCATCCAATCATTGTTATTGAAGCACAGAATCCAGCCGCAGTATCTGGAGACAAGCTTTTAAAGCTCCTAAGGAAGCTGGTAATATCAAAGAGAACTGTGTTTCTAGGGCAATGGGTACTAGAAGCTGCAGATTAGAAAGCTAAGCTCCCATGTTCTCTTCACATCCCCATCTTATATCACTTCCAGTTGGAACTGAGAGCCCATTTTCATAGTTGCACTTACTTGCCCGGAGTGTAGTGATGCATGCTGGAGTGCCTCTTGTTATAATTCTACAATCCAACTAAAAAGTCAGTGAGGAGATGTTCCTGTTCGCCCCTCTATGGTAATTGCTAAATCATCCCTACCAGAGATGATTTACCCATGAGACTCATAACATTCTTCTAAAGAGCAAATATTTTGCTTCTGTGATGGATCACTTTGCACCAAATGGTGGGTATTTTCAACACATTTTCATGCAGAGAATATAATCAGCCACCCACCATGTTTTTACCTCCACCCTTGTTTCAAACTACACAAGCAGAACATGTTTTTTGTTTGGGAATTTCCCAGTGTTAAACTGAACACTAAAAATTTAAATGGGTTTGAAAGGAGGGAAGTGCAGCTCTCACACATCTAATGAGACTCTTCTCCTGCAGACTTTTGCAAGGGGGAGAAAGGCTGGAAGGCTGGGTGGGATAAGAGTAATGGTTGGTGAAGGAGAACAGAGTATTAGCTCTCTATGAGCTGAGGGGTGAAAACATGATCTACTCTTTGATTTCAACGGAACTATGCTGATTTACACTATCCTAGGACCCAGCCCTAAGAGACTGAATTTTAATTATCTTAAACTATTACACAGGCGTTAATAACAACAGTGACTCACTACTACATTATTTCTTGTCGCATCCCCCGTACCCCAAAACAAAAAAACAACACAAGGCACTTTTCATCTAGCAGTCATTAAATCATTGAATTTGCAGTTTGTAAGTCAACCCAAGCCAATCGGGAGATATGATGAACTAAAAGTCATTTTTAAAGACGTTAACAAGAAGATATTTTGCCCATGATTTTAAAACTTTTCTGATTTTTTTCTTCTGAACTTCCCAGAAAAGTTCAACACTGTGAGATGCATGTGGAATTTCAGGGGGATCGACTTCTGCTGAGGGATGTCGGTGGAAGAGAGTGCTGCTGAAAATTGAATGTAGTGTTAACCTTAACCATGGAGCAACTACTGGTCAGTTCATAATAAGCTCGGTGCTGTTTTTCAGAGGGGAAAGTATAAATACATCCAGCAAATGTATTTAATACAAACTTTTTGCCAATTGGTGCTGCCACTTTCCTTGGTTCTGGTTTTGAAAGAGTTTTTATTTAAAATGGAAAACAAATGTATTACCTAGTTCCTCACTCATCTTCCTTGAAAACACATGCACTGTAGGACACAAGGCTTATCCCAGGCTAACTGAGAAGTTTTTGTGGGAGCTCCTTGTTAAAATATTGACACCAAATGACAAGAGCAAACCAGGTCTTGAAGTCTCCTTTTCACCTCTGATATGGCATCCACTTTGGAATGCAAGGGGAGGCTTGGCTCAGCAGCAGCTCATCCAGCTCTCCTTCACAGCATTGTGCTTTGTGTAGCCACAGTCTGATCCTGGAAACAAAGAGTGATCCCAGCGCAGCTCTTAAATGATGATCGCTGATTTACAAAAATAGAAAATCAGAAGAAAAAGATGAGATCTTTCCCTTTGACTGTTCTTCAATTTATCTACCACAGCATATTTCCCAGGCCTTTCATTTGAAAAGTGGCATGTATCTCCCTGTTTTCTCAGTTACATCTCTGCTTTTTCTAATTTATTTTGTAGTTATTTCTCGCCTTATCTCAACAGTTTCTCAAGACTGCAGTATCTCATTAAAATGAAATTGGAATTGTTAACCTCCCTATTCTCAGTACTTTCTCAAGGCTTTCAAAGGATGCAAAAATATAATTACACACTCATCAACTTTTAGAAACCTAGATGAATCGTTAACAAAGCTGAATACAGTTGGGCAACAAATTAGAACTGTGAAATAACATTAAGTCTCATCTAGGCTTCATCATGCTGAAGAAAGGTTCAGAGTAGGATGAGCCTGGATGTTCTGGACTTGGGTCCATGAAGTTTGAAGTCAAGGATTGAGGTGAGTGCAGGTAAAGGAGTAAGGATGAGTTGCATAAGAAAGGATTTGCAGAATGAGTCTATTAGGCTTTGCAGAATCAGGACCTTAGACAAACTACGTAATCGCTTATAACACAGTAATCCCGGTAAATCAAGCCCCATGTGGCATTATAAAATCAAACGAGTGCTATCAGAAGTGTAGTTGTATCGCTGACAGACCCCAGTTGTTGTCAGGTTGGATCAAACCTGGGGCCTCTGGAGCTTAATGTACAAGCCTCTACTGCCTGACCTAAAAGACACTGTTCTCAGTGGTGGCAGATGACAGAACAAGGAGCAATGGTCTCAATTTGCAGTGGGGGAGGTCTATGTTGGATATTAGGAAAAACTATTTCACTAGGAGGGTGTTGAAGCACTGGAATGGTTACCTAGGGAGGTGGTGGAATCTCCCTCCTTAGAGGTTTTTAAGGCCCGGCTTGACAAAGCCCTGGCTGGGTTGATTTAGTTGGGGTTGGTCCTGCTTTGAGCAGGGGGTAGGGCTAGATGACCTCCTGAGGTCTTTTCCAACCCTAATCTTCTATGAGTCTATGATTAACAAATAATGTCTACAATATGTGGAGACTAACCATGAACAATACACAGCATGGGTTTTTGAAGAATAAAAATGCAAGGCAAACTTGATGGCTTTAAAAACATTATAAACATTAGTTGATGAAAGAAAGAGTCAAGTATAAATAGATTTTTGTAAAACTTTTGATACAGTGCCTCACAAAATTACATCCATCAAATTAATTTAAATGGGGTTGGTTGAGATTACTGTCACATGGAATGACTAGTGGCTCAAGAACTATAAACACAAGTCCTTATAAATGGAAACATATTGTTCTGAGTGAGATATCTTGAATATATCAAGGATTGGTGTTAGGTCCATTCTTACATAATTTTTTCATTCACATTTTGGAAGGCTTAAGGAAACAGCATATTAATGACATTTGCAAAGGATTCTAAACAGAGCACTTGCAAACCAATGATAGTGGAATAATGTAAAGAATCATAATCATTTAGAAAAATGGGTGAACAACAACAAAATTTCATTCATCTTGGAAAGAATCTATAAAGCTAAAATGATAATGTAGCTGAAGTCAGAATCTGTCTTATGGGGTAATCAGAAAAAGTCTTAAGGGATTCATTACTAGTGAAATACTTGTTGATTTGGGGAGCATGATGAAGTACCATAATGTATGAAAAGATCCAGAAATAATAGAACTAGGTAGAGTCAGCCTGTACTGATGGCCGAGTGGTCTGCCTTTGCTAAATGGAAACTCATGGAGTGAAATAAGTGGATACCAAAATCATGCCTAGAATTAGTCTAAATAGCCAAATCCTCTGGCACCTGTTAATCTCATTCACTCCTTCATTTGTTACTTGTTGTATCCAGTGATGAGCTGCCAAAAAATTAACAACCAGTTCCCTCCTCCTCACCCCAGGAGGGGGTCGTGCTCCCCATGCCCCCCAGGACTCCTGCCCCATTCAACCCCCCACATTCCTTGATGCCCCCCCCCAGTACCCCTGCCCCATTCACCTCCCTTCCCTGTCCCCTGACTGCCCCCTGCCGCCCCATCCAACCCCTCCTTTCCTTCCTGATGGCCCCCCGGGACTCCTGCCCCATCCAACCACCCCTTTTCTCTGTCCCCTGACTGCCCCTGAAACCCCTGCCCCTGACTGCCCCCCACCACCCCATCCAACCCCTGCTCCTTTCTGACTGCCCCCCCGGGACCCTTGCCCCCATTCAATCCCCCTGTTCCCTGCCCTCTGACCACCCCGACCCCTATCAACCCCACCCCCGAACTCCCCTGCCCTCTTCCAACACCCCCTCCCTGCTCCCTGCCCCCTTACCGCACTGGAGGCCGGAGCCGGGGCGTTCAGCCGGGGCCGGGCCGAAGCCGCTCGTCCGGGGCCGGGCCGAAGTCTCTCCGCCGGGGTCGGGGTGCTGGGCCGGAGCCGCTCGGCCGGAGCAGGACTGGGCTGGGCCACGCCGCGCCTCCCTGGAGCCCTCCTCGCGGCCCCCCGGCCCATCTTACCTGGCGAAGCCGCCGCTTGTTTCTGAACCCTCCCAGGATTCCCACGTGAACGTCTGATTCACAGGAAGCAGGGGAGAGGGAGGAGAAGGGGGGCAGAGCGTTCAGGGGAGAAGCCGAGGAAGCAGAGGTGAGCCGGGGCCGGGGGCTGGGAGCTGGGAGCTGGAGCTTTACCAGTTGTTAAATTTAAAAGCCCTTTTAGAACCAGTTGTCCCGCGCCGGACAACCGGTTCTAAAAGGGCTTCTAAATTTAACAACCGGTTCCTGTGAACCGGCTCCAGCTCACCACTGGTTGTATCTTGTCTTAATTTAGGTCATGATCCTGTAATTGACTCCACTACAGGCAGAGCTCTGCACCACTGAAGAGTTCCACTGAGTCACTCACAGGGTCATGGTTCTGAAGTAGATACTCTTTCCCGCAGGGACTGTCTCTTATTATTTGTTTGCAGAGGGCCCTGTGTAATACAGGCCTGATCTGACTGACTCTTGGGTGCTACTGTCATACAAATAATTAATAATGATAACAAAGGAACAAGATCCACTCAAGTCTTCGATGGCATTGTTCACAGCACATTAATAGAAAACCAGCTGAATATTTGGCAGAATACCCTCTCAGCAGGCTCAGAGCATTAAGTAGTCTACTCTGTCTTTCTCTTGCATTTAATAATCAGACCTTGTACTTTCTAATTTTAACATGTGTTAGAAGTTCTGAATATAAAATATATATGGTAATGATTCAGGAAAGGTATTTCTGAAGTTAAGAAGGAGAGGAGTAATGTGCTGAAAGACTCTTTAAGAATTATCACTGTCTCACTACACTGGCGTGAGCATTGTCTCACTGGTGTCACTTCCAGTCATTTCTAAAAACCATTTACCTCTGTTGCCAACACACAGGCCTCTGTGCTCCTACCTGTATCTGATACAGTGTATCACAACATGAAAACAGTAAGGCCAAGTATACACTATCTACAAAATTATGTTGACCTAAATTGAGGAAAGAACAAACTAGTTCTCTAATACTGAGATTAGGAAAGGCAATGATTCTCAATCTCTTCCATTCTGGGAACCACTATGACTCCTTACCATCTAAAGGAATTCTTAGCAAGACCCCCAGCCATTTAGCAATGTGGGAAGAGCAGGATAGCTGCAACTCCTAGCAGGAGAGCCTATGTGCTGATAAGTATTATCCCCAGCTAACTGCATGGAGTAACAGTAGTATAGAGCTGTGATGCTTTCTCAGGGTGTTCAGGACTGTGAGTCACTGTGTAACTCCACTGCCTCAGCCAGAGAGAGACATGTTGCTGCTAAATGGGTGTCAGATCCCTACCACCCCAGTCTGTTAGTCAGCCAATCATCTCAGAAGCTCTGCCAGCCTTCATTTTGCCTTACAGGTTAACACTTGGCATACTCCAGCCCCCGACCCTCTTTGAAGAGCATACCGTCACAGTATCCAACCCCCGTCTCTAGACACTCACTGAAATTACCAACTTTGTTGTCTCCAAAGAGACAGTGTACACACCCGCTTGTTCAATTCAACCGAGGAGTCACACCTTGCTTAATGCCACAGCATTGAAACATATTTATAATAAAACAAGGATAAGTGTATTAATAAAGAGCCGAAATGTAAGTGATACTGAGCAAGGATGATGGAAAGTGAATTGGTTATAAATAGAAACAAAAGTATAACATACTTTTGGGAGACCAAAACTTAACAGGCTAGAAACCTCATTTAAACTAATTTCTCGCCCTCAAAGTCTTTCTGCAGAACTTGCTAGTTTTTAGTCAGACCAGGATCCCAGATTATTATGAATCACCCCCACCACCTCAGTGAAATGAATAATGGGGCATTGTCCTTGCAGCCCCATTATTATAGTTATAGTTGAAATGCATTCCTGCTGCTTGTTCTCCAGTGTTCTGGTGCCAAGTTGCCTTCTCATCCCCATGTTAACTTGTATTTCCTATTTACTTCACCTGCAAATGTAGCTCCCATTGTATTTGGCTCACAATGCTTAATTTACTTACGACAGAGAAATAGCTACCTTTCCTCCAGTCTGGAAGAAAACCTGTTTCTCCCTTTGTTTAGTTACAGACTTTAAAGCATAATATCAATAGGTATACATAATTCCTCATGTAGTGTCAGTATATACATTTCAAAATGATTTTAACAACCAGTGTGTCATTGGCTTTCATTTGTTACCTTACAATACAATTTTTGGTTGAGTACTTTGAAAACAGTGTGTTGGGTGTAGTGAGTTTGTCAGGCCTGACAGGAGTTGCTGTTACAGAGGAATGAACCCTTTGCCAGTTGGCACTGAGGGGTTCTTTAGATCACAAGAGAATCCTGTAATTAGCAGTGTAATTAAATATATTAAAATATTTACGTTATATGTCATTTAATAGAAAACTCTGCAGTTTTTATTAAGTTGGGTTTTTAGAAAGTGGAGTGGCTATAAAGTTAGCTGTATTCACCCTAGCATCACAATTAGCTAATGACAATTCCTGATTACTATTAACTAATTAACATGACTAATAAAGCAAGACTAGAAGCTAAGGTATAAGTTCTGATGCTGTTTCTAAATTCTGTGTTCAAATATTGTGTAGACATCCTTGAGAGGAACCTACCAAACACCTTAATGCATGTTATAGTTTTTGTGAATGTAAAAGGAATGTCAGCAGCAGAACAGATAAATTATATATAAGGAATTCTGTCTCTTCAAGAGAAAAAGAGAAATAAAACTAGACTAGACAAAGCATCCCCTGCAGTGGGCCCCTGGAGAGGACCAGGTGACCTAATATTTCTAGCTGATCTTTTGTCTCTAGTTTCTATGGTCACTTTTGGCGTTTTATTTTTAGACACAGAATATTCTAATAAAAATGTTCAAAATTTAGTTGCAGACTGAACTGCAGTTTGGATTGCCTGAGCTCCCTGATGTCTTAATACTACTCGAACAAAAGTTACTTTTTATGATTCATAACAGCAGAACTACTCTCCCTCTCCCCTCCCACCACCCCATATCATGGGGAAGTGCAAAAAGGAAGACATAAGATCTATTTTTAAGTATATTATTGAATCTCTTTTCAACAATACTGCAGCAACTGTGCCAGCAGCAACTTTTTAGACTAGCTGCTAGCATGATTTCCCTGGCCAATATGGAAAGGGATTTTTATTCTGGGAAACATTCTAGCCAAACCATAATATAAACTTCCTCCTCCCCCAAACTCCAAGTTGGGGGTTCTTGGAAAAGAATCATCCCTAGTGATCAGGAGGACCATGCTAACAACATCAGTGTTAACCATATATGTAGTTAGCTGTTGGGGAAAAAAAAGGAATTTACCATTTACATTTGAAACTGAATAGGTTTCAGCTGACTTGCAAAGAGAACAGACAAATACTGCAGCTTTTAATAAATATGCTCCAATCTAGTAGATGAAGATCTTTGAAGCATGTTTTAAAGGGACCACCTCAGAACATCTTTCCAATTTCTATAATTATTTTTTAAAATATGTGTCAAGTAAGCTAGTCTTTAAGTTGCATGATAATATAGTAGTGGTTTAACATACACACACACAGTATTCCCTAGTCATGTTACTGATTTTTGTAGTAAGCTTTTCAGGGAACAAATATTGATGTTACCCAAATTAAGACTTGTTTGGATGACATCCAGTTCCCTAGAGTTCTTGTTTCAGAGTCCATAGCTCTATTAGATCAGATTTCACAGGATGAGGTTAAAGAGGCAATTGCCTCTTTAAATTATCAATGATCCCCAGGGAGGGATAGCTATATGACATAATTTTATGAAAATGTAGCAATCTCTCAGCAAAAAAAGAACAAATATGTAATTATGGTTTTTCAAAAAGATTTTGATGGTGCTTTGCATAAATGGGGATAAAATTGACTCTAAGAACATCAAGCTGATATCCTTACTGAATAAAGGTTACAGAATTTTGGTTTAAGTGTTATTTAGTAGCTAAAGTATTGGAAAACCAGTTTCAAATTACAGAGAAACTAATGTGCACATTAAAGAGTAGAAACATATGACCTAATAAACTAGCATGGTTAAAAGAACTAAACAGTGTTGAAATATCCCATTTTATGTTACTTCTGGGAAAGACAATTGGGGTGTTCAAATTAATATTCAAACCCTCCTGTCTATCGAGCCCCTTACACCACATTGATTGGCATTGTATTTGAGCACAAATCATTTGAGCCAGATTCTAGCCTCAACCCTCTACATGCCATTCTGGGGATTTAAGGAGCTTGCAACAGCCTTGGGAGAATTCCCCCAGTGCAGGAGCTGCATGGAGCCTGTGTACATAGCCCTATGCTAGTGGTCCCCAAACTTGTGAGGGTCGTGTCCCCCTTTACTCCTGTTGGTGCCCCCTCCCCTCTGAGCTGGGCAGGCGGTTCGGGAGGGGTGGTGTGGACAGGGGTAAGGGGGCTGAGGCTGGGGCCGCAGCTCAGCTGGGGTAGGGCTGGGAGTGGGGCTGGGGACATAGCTGCTGCGTGCAGGAGCGGAGCTGCAGCTGGGCTGCAATGGGGGCTGGCAGCTGGGCCGACAGCCAGGTCTGGCTCCACTCCTGCCCCTGCCCTGGGCCAGGAACTGAGCCAGGGCCCGCCACCGAGGCTGGGGACGGGAGCCGGGGATGCAGCTGTGGGCAGGACTGGAGCAGAGCTGGGGGAGGGGAGGGGCTGGGTGGTGCTTCCTCCCCACCCCCATGGGGGCTGGCCTGAGGTCCGACATGCCTTCCCGAAGGTTTCTCTGCACCCCCCTGGGGGGGTGCCCCACAGTTTGGGGATCTCTGCCCTATGCTATTTCCTTTCACAGTCTCCTGCAAAGAGGCAGGCGAGGGGATGGAGTGCTATGGTGATTTTGGGCTTCAGAGCACCCCATAGGTGACCATGGGGTCAGTTTTGTTTAATATCTTTATTAATGATCTGGAGGATGGTGTGGACTGCACTTTCAGCAAGTTTGCAGATGACACTAAACTGGGAGGAGTGGTAGATACACTAGAGGGTAGGGATCGGATACAGAGGGACCTAGACAAATTAGAGGATTGGGCCAAAAAAAACCTGATGAGGTTCAACAAGGACAAGTGCAGAGTCCTGCACTTAGGACGGAAGAATCCCATGCACTGCTACAGACTAGGGACCGAATGGCTGGGTAGCAGTTCTGCAGAAAAGGACCTAGGGGTCACAGTGGACGAGAAGCTGGATATGAGTCAACAGTGTGCTCTTGTTGCCAAGAAGGCTAACGGCATTTTGGGCTGTATAAGTAGGGGCATTGCCAGCAGATCGAGGAACGTGATCGTTCCCCTTTATTCGACATTGGTGAGGCCTCATCTGGAGTACTGTGTCCAGTTTTGGGCCCCACACTACAAGAAGGATGTGGAAAAATTGGAAAGAGTCCAGCGGAGAGCAACAAAAATGATTAGGGGTCTGGAGCACATGACTTATGAGGAGAGGCTGAGGGAACTGGGATTGTTTAGTCTCCAGAAGAGAAGAATGAGGGGGGATTTGATAGCTGCTTTCAACTACCTGAGGGGGGGGTTCCAAAGAGGATGGAGCTCGGCTGTTCTCAGTGGTGGAAGATGACAGAACAAGGAGTAATGGTCTCAAGTTGCAGTGGGGGAGGTCTAGGTTGGATATTAGGAAAAACTTTTTCACTAGGAGGGTGGTGAAGCACTGGAATGCATTACCTAGGGAGGTGGTGGAGTCTCCTTCTTTGGAGGTTTTTAAGGCCCGGCTTGACAAAGCCCTGGCTGGGATGATTTAGTTGGGAATTGGTCCTGCTTTGAGCAGGGGGTTGGACTAGATGACCTCCTGAGTTCCCTTCCAACCCTGATATTCTATGATTCTATGATTCTATGAGGGGCCTGCCATGAGCTGGAGCCATCCCCAGAGCACAGAGTCTATCCCTTTAGTCTGAAAAGGAATCCTTGTGTTCTCTTCAATGGGAGGTTTATGAGGAATTGCAAATTAGTGAGAACATTTTGGAATAAATGCAGTTTCATTTTAATTTTATAATGTTAATTTTCTTTTTTTTTATAGGGATTTTAACACTTGATAGATATTTTAAACAATGAAAGTGCAAGTAACTAAAACTTTTAAATCTCTGGACAAATCCCTGCCTGGGGTAATTCTATTCAAGTTCCTTTTCCCCAGAAAGGGTGAAAGTTAAGCTCATGAGCAAGTGTCCTCTTTTTCTGGTTCTTTTTTGCCACATTCTGCACTGTCATGATCAGACATTGGCAGGGTCGTAGCCATCTCTGTTGTGGACGTTAGCTTGTTCTCTGGCTTTGGGGGGAGAATTTACCCTATTAGACATTGCTGCCACTGATATAATGCATAATGGGCTAAACAGAAGCATAGGCACACAAAGGGTGTAAGTTATACCCGGGTAAGTTAACTACTGGTTTTCAAGGGTGTAAATCTAAACAGGGAACTATTAGGGCAGAAGGAAAAATAAGAACCCAGTTCTGCATGGAGCTCCACGGAATCCTGTGTCCACACAGAGCCACATTTACTTGGATGGGGTTCCACACAGGCGCAGGGGTTTGCATAGGAAGCGCTCTTTGCAGGACTAGGGCCTACAGGCCCAGTCTTACAACCCTTATTAATTCAAGTAGTCCCACTGCTTTAGATGGTGGATGTTAGAAAGGTGTTCATTCTGCGCATAGGGGAACAGCTGACTGGATCTGTGAGCTTGACAGACTAGTCAAGTGTTGCACAATCCATGTCACAGAGGTCAATAGGTGCTTACTGACACTTGTGACAGATAGACAGATGAACCCAACTGTAGTAAAATGGGGGTAAGAAAAAAAAGGGGCTCCTCATGCAGATGTTCAAACCACCACACATAAATGAAGTCCTTGTCTACAGAAATGCCCCCTTATACATCATGTCTGTAAAATATTTGTACTCCATTATGCTGAGAAGCAATACTCTCAAGGATATTGTAGAGCAGAGCCCAGACCTCTGTACTGTTCCAAGACACAATCCAATCATAGGTGCTGGAACTAGGGGTGCTGGGGGTACGGCAGCACCCCTGGCTTGAAGTGGTTTCCATCAGATCCAGGGTTTACAGTTTTGTTCAATGGCTTTCAGAACCCCCATTGAACAAATTGTTCCAGCGCCCCTGAACCCAATCTTGGCACATGGAAGGCCTGCAAACTCCGATCGGCTTTAATGGCAGTCTTGCCTATATAATAACTACCATGATCAGTCCCTTCAAATTCGTAGTTTATTTACTTTTTTGCATCTTACATTGGTATATCTTACACATATGAAATCTTTTAATATCTCTAGGCCCCTGACCTCCCATCTATTTTTCAGCTTTGGTTTTCTTTCAGATTTGGTCCTTATCTCTTATTTCAGTTTCTTACCTCATGACTCATATAATTCTCATTACATTGCTGGTTCTGAAAGCAGTGAGAAATCTTCCAGGAACGGATGTAAATTAGACATAATAGAGGAACATTTAAGATTTATTTTAGCAATCAGTGTGATATTAAAGAGATAAGGATGAAAAAGAGAATGCTTGTTTAATAGAGAGTGAGATAATACAGAGCAAGGCACAGAACAGTATGTGAGGACAATCTATTCCCTCTGCTCAGATTAGCACGTTCAATCAAACCTTTACCACCTATAATATTGTGCTGATCTGACATTTTTTAAAAAATGGAAAGCCGAGATTTGAATTTATGAAAATCCTGTAGAACTGTTAACATTACTATTTATTCAGCACCATTTATGTGCATAATTCTAATAATAAAGCAAGTAAAAGGCACAGATTCTACCCCCAATATTTTACATTGAGAAGCATATGGGCTGACCTCTGCCACACAGAGACCTCTTGATGTCAGTGGGTCTCCACATGGGGTGAGAATTTTGCTAGGCTGAGCAATTTGCTAGGTTATTAACTAAACAGAAATATAACATAATGAGTAACGTCAACAATCAAGGGAAGACAAAGGAAGCACAAAAAACATGGTTGCTGGGGTTTCTCTCTCATGCGCACACACACACACACACACACACACACCCCTCTCTCTTGATGTTTATTTTTATAAGTATATTTTGTTCAATTTCTGCCCGTTCACACATTCTATTTACCTGTGTGCAGCACTGATGTGGTGGGGTTAAAAGTGGCAGAGGGGTACATGAAAGTCCAGGCGGAAAAGTAAGCTGAAGGTGAAGAGTAGTGGAGAGACAGGGATGGGCAAAAGGCAGAGGTGAAATGAAAGGACAATCCCAGGTAGCATATTTAGACTGTCTTGGCAGCAAGGATTCAGTGAGCTATAAATCAAATGGCAAATCCATTAACAGCAAAGGCAATTCAAGGAACAAATGAATCATTAAGGAACATCTGAAGTGTGTGGGCTTAAGAAGCAAACCTTGAATATGCATAACATGTTTTTAGAGTTACAAGACAGTACACACTGGGGGATGGGATTGGTCAGAAATGTAAAATAACTTTAGTGGAAACCTTTTAAACAGAGCAATTCCTCTCTTCTCTACCAGCTGGTACCATATGGTGGAGACTACTGTTCTTAACTAAGCTCTACTGTTCTAAAAGAGAGAAACCATACAAAGTCTTTTTCATGTACTTCCCAAGTATTCTGTTTCTGGCTTCTAATAACAGTTGGATGGTGTCACATGTATTGCCCAGCAATGCATTACTGATTTTGGATGCTAGGCTGAATGGATGGAGGATACAGAAATCCACCGCTGGGATTTAAAATACCAGTTAGGTTGTACTAAAAGTTAAATGGATTTTATGGCGAGTGAATCATGCTATAAGGCAATGCAGTGAAGAAAAGCATGGATCATCTAATTCAGCAGATGAGCTGTATCAGGGGATATGAAGTAGCATATAGTGCAAATTTGCAACAAATCTGATGTCCAATATTTATCATTTTACGTGGCGGGTAGGAGAGCTGGGTAGTTACATCTGAAATCTGGGCATAGATGAATATGTGGTTTTGGTCACAGCTGGCCCTGAGTTTTGGCTTTATTTTCCAGTTAATGCAAGGAGTTCAAATGATGAGATCTCTGTCACACACTGAGTCAGCAACTTGCAGGATTACAACCCAGATTCTACCTGGCTGGCAGTCCTCTTAATATGTTATCATAAACCAATCCTATCAGTTCTCTTAATTTGTTTTCTTCTCTCTGAACTCCTTCGTTCCTTAACTTGTATTCTATACTGCCTACCAGATTCCTGGCACTGAACATATGATAAATAATATTCTGTAAGGAATTAGCACATCCTGTGCACTAACCTAGAAAGGTTAAGTGACTTGCCAAGCAACATATAATGAGACTCATTGGTAGAGGTTGAAATAGAAACCAGATCTCATGTCTCCCAGTCCCATTTTCTAACCACTAAACACCAATCCCTTCCCCTTTAAAAAAATCTTTCCTCATAAATAATCACTTCAACTCCTAATAGTTCATGTTGCTCCTCTTTGAATTAACACTAGGTAGTTGACTTGTACCTAGCTTTTAGGTGACCAGAATCCAAGTACTTCAAACTGTAAGCATCCTCAGTCAACCATCAAACATGCCTAAACTGTCCCCATAATTTAAGTGCAAAGAGAGAAGCTAAGTGAGTATAGGTGAATTCAACCCTACATTAAGGATAATGTTGCTAGACACTCAGTTATTCCTGTCTAGTTTCTTACCGTCCAGACCATCTCTGAGAACCTGAATAAGTTGATTGGTTCTTTTTAAGGTTACACTCCAAAAAAGTTTTGTATTTATATTTTTTCATTTTTCTTTAGCTCTTAAAATGTTTTCAGCTTTGTAACTGCACTAGAATATTACACTTTAAATGACTAATGCAGTTCCCTAGATTGGGAGTGCCTCTCAGGCATCCAGGTATAAATTTCTAGGGGAAATAAGACTGCCAAATAGTGTTCTCACCTTCAGTGTTTCACATCTAATTCCCCAGGCAACACTCCACTGAAAATCTCCCTCCTACACACCATGCCACTCCTAGCATTACACAGAGCCTTCAATCCTGTGTTTAGAAAAAGAAATCTGTCTTTCACAGGGTGCCTCAAATATTAAATGCTTAAAAAATTCCTTTGAACTCTGAGGGTCTGAAATATTCCATGCTAAACAATGTTTTCACAGTGAAGAGCCACTCTAAAGCATTCAATTCCCAACCAACACTTCTTCCAACCTCTGCTCTCCAGGACAGTTATTTCTCAAGTCTTCCAATCCATTTTGGAGTCCTTTTCTACCTTCCCCTGTCATAGGGGATTCCAACAGCACAGTAATTAACATGAAGCAGTCTTCATGGAACTGAAGATACACATGTATGCTACCACTTCCAGATGTGCTGCATGAAATGTACAGATACCTTCCTCTTTAAGAAAAATACAAATTGGCCTCTAATAAGGATGACAGTGTGTCTCTAAAAGCCACTGGTGTTGTTTACTTGGAAAATGGATTCAAACTACAGCACAAGAAGAATCTTTGTTTTTCATTATAAATGTATTCTGAACTGCTATTGCACCATAGTATGGCGCTCGTCCTAGTTTTGTGTCTGTCGCTGTGGAATTTATGTTCCATAACATTGGTGTTGTACACGTTATGCAATTTGTGGTTTATACATTTGTTTCACACTTGTGCCTGCCATAAAGGAGGTTCTCTTAATGATATTTCAAATCTAGGCTAACCTGGAAGTTGTGGAAATTATGCATGAAAGCCTTATTTCACAGGATTTCTTTCTGCCAATATTTCCAAAGCAAGTAATCCAATAAATATCCAGAATCTTGGGTGATTAGATGCACTGATTCTTTTGAGTTTCTTTTTCCTAATACACCCCTGTTAGGGGCAGATCATGGTCACATACTTCACTTCTGACAATGATGGAATCATGTTTCAAGTACATATCCAAGCAGCTACACAGAAATCCATAGCAAAAATAGAGAGATGTGATGGAGGGAGGGGGAAAGATTCAGACTCAAGCCGTAAGACTTGAAGTGATCAATACCTTATAGCTTATACAGTGCATTACTCCCTCTTGACCTATAAAGTGAATTATTTTAAGATGAAATATAAGACTGTTAGCTCAAGTCAAATCTTCTATATTCTGGAGGCAAAAGTGTCTAATGTTACTACTCATGTGACATTCGGTTATCTGAAGCCTTCATCTGATTAATAACTGACATTTATATAAAATCTTTCATCCAAATATCCCAAGGTGCTCAAATAATATTGTTATGGGCTGGTTGAAACCTTGTTATGGGATTGAGAGTGATGTGTTAATTGAAGAGTGAGTTCACACTTAACTGTAAGTATAAACCCCATCTAAGAGAAAAGACAAGTAACAAAAGACAATGAGAGAGCCTGAAGAAGTCACTGACTCTGGAAGAAAGCTGGGGAGAGGTTTTGGGATCCGGAGTGCAGCATAAAAAGGGTGCTCTTGCTGCTTTGAGCAAAAAAAGCTGTTTTCTGTTGTTTGGTTCCTTTTGCATTCAGAAGCCCAGGACTTTGCATATTCTTCATAAATAAACAAAACTGCATCAAAGAACTACCTGACTACTACCAATTTTTACTCCTAACTGGAACACCCACAGGGCCCCAGACTTTGACTAGCCACTCAGGTTAAAGGAGGCAATAATTTATATACATAGAAATGCAACCACTTTGAATAGAAAGCAGCAGCCATTCCACAGCACTACAATGAACAGTGACGAATATTTTACCCAGTTAAAATTACAGTGAATTTAAGGTAAGCAGACTATAAGCACCCAGTTAGACTTTGATGAGAACACTAGAGTAACACCCCTTCTCATGCACAACGCTTCATGACTGCAAGTGATCAGGAACTTGGGTATATGTCTCATCCAAAAGAGAATACCTCCTAACAGCAGTCTATAGTACGGGGAATACTGATTGGAGAGGGAAATGTCCACCAACTAAATCACTCACTCTACTTCCTACAGCACCTGAGTAATCTTTGGGAATCTGTCTAACAGGAGGTCCATAAAACCTTGCTTAATGTTAAACAATAAGCTTCTGAAATAGCTCACAGCCTGAAGTAGAACGGCTATGGGCCTTGAACAGCCAAAGAGAATCAGCTTCACAGTAATGCTATTATCTGTCTCACAGTAAGTTGAGGCTATTTGTTACATTATCCTCTACACTGCCCTTATTTTCCTCTTTCCTGACATCTGAGTGTGTTAGTGCTATCTGGCTGTCATTAACAAGGCAGGTCAGGACAACATTTACTTAGGATGCCTGACAGTCTTCATTTCTCAGCCGTTTGACATAATGATTTTCTTGGTTTGACATTTTCCTTTCTATATATATATATTTGGGGAGGCGGGGGTACTTTTTCCATTTGTTGGATGTTTAATTTTTTTTTAAAAGGCTCAATCCGTCACCATTTGATTTGAAACCTCTTTGAATCTTACATTAGTTCAAGATGTAAATCAAGTTACTTTTGATTTTTAGGTCAGTTCAGGACTGTAACTAGTGCTATTTTTAAAGCCATTTTTCATCATTCTTGTACCATATCATCAAATCAGTCATTGTAGCAGAGATGTTTTCTTGGTGCATTTCCCACCCCGCTGCCTTCTAATGTAGTCAGTGTATTAACACCGTCTGTACTATGCCTCGTGCCTGGCCATTGGCTGCACATTTTTCTAAATGATTCATTATGTCAAGGCAGCAGAGTGCAAGTACATGATGTTCAGTCTTATGTTAGGAGCATGATAGTGCACTATGGGTTTTATTCAAGAGCCCAAAACATTCTGGATTCTAATCTGAACTACCTGTTAGTTTCCTGTGTGACCTGACAATAACTTTGCCCACCTTATTGTGTCTGACACTTCAGTTAAAAAAATACAATCAAAAACAAAAGCCAAAAATCCTCAGCCTTTAAGTCTTTATAAGGGGAGTTATATAGTGCACTGAGACTATTCCCTAAAAATGTAGTTAGTATATGAGAACTTTTTCCTATTGCAGATTGCATAATCCAATGCACACCACTGGAAATTTTTTCTCTCTGCCACTTGCGCTTAGTTGAATCAGTAATAGGAGAGTGTGTGTGTGTGTGTGTGCGTGCATGTTGGGGAGGAGAGGCTGTATTTCAAAACTACAAAGCTTTTTCTACATTTGTCACTTACCTCATTACCAGCAAACTCTTTCTGCACATTTCTATACTATGGATCACCTTCCAAGAAGCCCTGAGCTTGACACTGCTGCAAAGCTATATATAACATAACATCGTGTTTTAATAGAAGTTATTTGTTCTTGAAGTATCACTGCTTCCATGTCTGTCCTATGACAGGACCAATGCTAGGTCCAGATTTTCAGATCATAGTCCTCTTGAAGTATAACACAGAGAAATGTCAAATAGTATCTGAAACCATTTCAACTTGTTTACTTGGAGTGCAATAAAAGAACTAGCCTTGAAAATATAACTTGCCCCAGTGGAAGAGCAATTATAGGACATTGTTCTCTTCCATTTAAAATGAATAGCTGGTATCTTGCTGGAAATCTTTAATAGCTTTAAAGGACAGGTTTAGTAGTTCTTCATTACTAGCCTATCAGATTTCTTAGAAAAAAAAGATACATTATACCTTTATTCTGTTCTTATGCTTGAAAAGCAAATTAATTTTATTGCTGCATTACTGACTACAATTAAATATTAACTGGTAGTTCAGGGCTATGAATGTAAGTAATCATTCCCTGAAATTAACAACCACCATTTATTAATACACTGCAAGCAATGGCTTTACAATTGTTACTGTTCCTAAAACAGGCTAGTTACTTATTTCCTTTTTTTAAAATATGCATTACCAGAGAGGAGAAAACCCCATCCATGAAATTGACCTTGTAAATAAGAGTGGAGTTTATACTTCAATCTCTATGGTAAAAAAATTATCTGACTTCAAGTCCTGAGTGACTCAAGTCCTTCAGCTCCTCAGCAGTATGGAAGTAATGCATATTGTCCCCTGTGGTTGCATGGATGGAAAGAAGCTGTTTATTTCTCACATAAGTACCTTTGCACAAGAAGGATACATGATAGCTTGTCTCCTACTCTCTCAAAATTTTTCTTAGTGAGAATGCCTACACGTTCCACTTTAGAATTGAGATCCCGTCAGGGCCGGCTCCAGGGTTTTGGCCGCCCCAAGCCGCCAAAAAAAAAAAAAAAAAGCCGCGATCGCGATCTGCGGCGGCAATTCGGCGGAAGGTCCTTCGCTCCGAGCAGGAGTGAGGGACCGTCCGCCGAATGCCGCCGAATAGCTGGACCTGCCGCCCCTCTCCAGAGGGGCGGCCCCAAGCACCTGCTTGCCAAGCTGGTGCCTGGAGCCGGCCCTGGATCCCATTATGCTAAGCACTATACAACACAAAACAAAAGGCAGTCCAACGAGTTTAAATTTAATAAACAATAAGAGGGTGGAAGAAGAAAGATTCAGGCTAGTGTGAGAAGAACATGCAGACATGTAGGATAGATAATGTACAACAAGATGGGAGATGGCATCCTCTGTACAAAATGGAGCAAGGGAAAAAGTGACTTTCTCTAAGTATGAAGTACTTCTGCAGAGTTACTATTTTAGGCCCCAATCCACCCACACATACTTCACCTACACATGTAATCCACCCAGACATGTAATAAGATACATCCACCCACACATACTTCATTGTGTGATAGTAATCCTGTGGAATAATCATCCACCATTAAGGTCCATTAAATGAGATGGTAGAGGCAGCAACCAGAAATAATTTCAACCCATAGCCCAAACAATGATCAGAGAGGACGTGGAGAATTATAGACCAGTCAGCCTAACTTCAGTACCTAGAAAGATACTGGAACAAATTATTAAACAATCAATTTGTAAGCATTTGGAGGATAATAGATCATAACGAATAGCCAGCATGGACAAATACAAAAAAGTTTTTCCTAACCAACCTAATTTGACAGAGTTACTGGACTACTGGATGGAGAAGAGGAGTAGATGTGATATATCTTGATTCTAGTGGGGCTTTTGACACAATCCTACATGACATCCTCATAAGCAAACTATGGAAATGTGGTCTAGATCAGGGGTTCTCAAACTGGGGGTCAGGACCCCTCAGGGGGTCATGAGGTTATTACGTGGGGGGGTCGCAAGCTGTCGGCCTCCACGGCAAACCCCGCTTTGCCTCCAGCATTTATAATGGTGTTAAACATATTTAAAAGTGTTTTGAATTTATAAGGGGGGGTCGCACTCAGAGGCTTGCCATGTGAAAGGGGTCACCAGTACAAAAGTTTAAGAATCACTGGTCTAGATGAAATTACTATAAGGTGGTTACACAACTGGTTGAAAGACCATAGTCAAAGAGTTGTTAGCAATGATTCATTGTCAAACTGGAAGGGTATATCTAGTGGAGTCTCACAGGGGTCCTGGGCCTGGTATTATTCAATATTTTCATTAATGGCTTGGGCAATGGAATGGAGAGAATGCTTATAAAACTTGCAGATGACACTAATATGGCAAGGGTTGCAAGCACTTTGGAGGACAGGGTTAGAATTCAAAACAACTTTGACAAATTGGAGGATTGGTCTGAATTCAACAAGTTGAAATTCAATAAAGATAAAAGCAAAATATTTAAGAACATAAGAACATAAGAACGGCCATACTGGGTCAGACCAAAGGTCCATCTAGCCCAGTATCCTGTCTACCGACAGTGGCCAATGCCAGGTGCCCCAGAGGGAGTGAACCTAACAGGTAATGATCAAATGATCTCTCTCCTGCCTCCATCTCCACCCTCTGACAAACAGAGTCTAGGGACACCATTCCTTACCCATCGTGGCTAATAGCCATTAATGGACTTAACCTCCATTAATTTATCCAGTTCTATTTTAAACACTGTTATAGTCCTAGCCTTCACAACCTCCTCAGGCAAGGAGTTCCACAAGTTGACTGTGCGCTGTGTGAAGAAGAACTTCCTTTTATTTGTTTTAAACCTGCTGTCTATTAATTTCCTTTGGTGACCCCTAGTTCTTGTATTATGGGAATAAGTAAATAACTTTTCCTTATCTACTTTCTCCATATCACTCATAATTTTATATACCTCTATCATATCCCCCCCTTAGTCTCCTCTTTTCCAAGCTGAAAAGTCCTAGACTCTTTAATCACTCCTCATATGGGACCCGTTCCAAACCCCTAATCATTTTAGTTGCCCTTCTCTGAACCTTTTCTAGTGCCAGTATATCTTTTTTGAGATGAGGAGACCACATCTGTACGCAGTAGTCGAGATGTGGGCGTACCATCAATTTATATAAGGGCAATAATATATTCTTCGTCTTATTCTCTATCCCCTTTTTAATGATTCCTAACATCCTGTTTGCTTTTTTGACCGTCTCTGCACAATGCGTGGACATCTTCAGAGAACTATCCACAATGACTCCAAGATCTTCTTCCTGATTTGTTGTAGCTAAATTAGCCCACATCATATTGTATGTATAGTTGGGGTTATTTTTTCCAATGTGCATTACTTTACATTTATCCACATTAAATTCCATTTGCCATTTTGTTGCCCAATCACTTAGTTTTGTGAGATCTTTTTGAAGTTCTTCACAGTCTGCTTTGGTCTTAACTATCTTGAGCAGTTTAGTATCATCTACAAACTTTGCCACCTCACTTTTTACACCTTTTTCCAGATCATTTATGAATAAGTTGAATAGGATTGGTCCTAGGACTGACCCTTGGGGAACACCACTAGTTAGCCCTCTCCATTCTGAGAATTTACCATTAATTCCTACCCTTTGTTCCCTGTCTTTTAACCAGTTCTCAATCCATGTAAGGACCTTCCCTTTTATCCCATGACAACTTAGGAAGGAAAAAAGTTAAATGCACACCCACAAAATGAGGAATAACTGGCTAAGGGGTAGTACCGCTGAAAAGGATCTGGGGATTATAGTGGATGACAAATTGAATATGTGTCAACAATATGATGCAGCTGTGAAAAAAGGCAAATATAATCCTAGGGTGAATTAACTGGAGTGTCGTATGTAAGACATGGGAGAAAATTGTCCCACTTTACTCAGTGTAGGTGAAGCTTCAGCTGGAGTACTTTGTCCAGTTCTGGGCAGCACACTTTGGGAAAGATATGGACAAGTTGGAGAGTCCAGAGGAGAGTAACAAAAATGATAGGTCAGGTTTTTTAAATCTTCTTTGAGAAAAGGTTAAAACACTGGGCATGTCTAATTTTGAGAAAAGAAGACTGAGGGGGGACCTGATAACAGTCTTCAAATATGTTAAGGGCTGTTATAAAGGGGCGGGTGATCAATTGTTCTCCATGTGTATAGAATCATAGAATCATAGAATATCAGGGTTGGAAGAGACCTCAGGAGGTCATCTAGTCCAACCCCCTGCTCAAAGCAGGACCAATTCCCAACAAAGTACTGAAAAGTAGTGTAATGATGACAGACTCCTATAATCGGTGGCCAGGATCAAACCTGGGACCTTTACAGCTTAACGCATGAGCCTCTACTGCATGATCTAAAAGAGGCCTGTGTCTTAGCCAAGGCTGTAGCAAACTCATTAATCTCTAGCTGGCACAGCTGCCACTAGAGGGGGACAGAGTGCCACACCAAGCAAGCATGGGTTACAATAGGACAAGACATAATCAGCTTAATCTGCAGCAAGGGAGATCTGGGTTAGATATTTTGAAAAACTTTCAAACTATAAGGATAGTTACACTCTGAAATAGGCTTCCAAGGTAGGTCATGGAATCCCCATCACTGGAGGTTTTTAAAAACAGGTTGGACAAACATGTGTTAGGGATGGTCCAGGTTTACTTCATCCTGCCACAGTGAAGGTTCCCAAAAATATAGTTTTATGGTATTTAGGTGCTTATTAGTAGCACTTGGAACAAAACCTTGTTTGTTTTGGTTCTCCAATACGTATTAACATCCCCCCCCCCACAAAATCAATTACAATGGAAATTAAGTTGAAAAACTTTTAACTTCAAGGAAACTCTCCTTAGCAGTAATTTATATATTAAAAAATTGTTAAAGCCAAAAAATTCAAACTTATGTCATTAACAAAATCTCAAGCACTACAGCTAGTATAGAAATGTACAATTAAAGTCACTGAAACAATTTTCTCTCTGTCCCCTGTGCACCCGGAGCTTCTGGCATGTAAGATATTTATCCAGTGACAGAGGGAGAAACCAACATCATGCTTTAAACAGAAAATTAGCCACAACTTTCACTACGGAAAGATTCCATAACATAGCACTTTATACCTCCAAAGTGCTACACTAATTCTCAGGCCACCTTGAGAGGTAGACAAGTCAGTAGCTTGGTCACATTTTACAGAGAGGTTTCAGGAAGGTAGTGTGACGTGGTGGATTAGACGTGGGAATCCGGAGATCAGTGTCCTGCTACTAATTGTGTGTGTTATTGTGAACAAATTAGTATCTCCTAAAATTAACTTTCACCATCAGAAAAGTAGGAATAAGAGTGCTTACCTGCGGTACTTTCATAGGAGTGCCTTGAGTCTCAAATGATGTTTATTAGGTGCTATGAAATCCTCAGGTAGAAGGTAATGTTGAAATACAAATTATCTCAGCCACACACTGAGGCAGTGATAACACTGAAAATTGAGCTCAGAAAAATGACATCTTCAGACCCTGAACTCAGCCAACTAGATCATATTGCTTCATGCCAGTTAACCTCTCTTCCTCCCTCCAACTGCCCATACCTAGAATCCCTGAAACCTTAAAGTCTTCTTTTCTCAATACAGACCTAAAGCTAGTAGCCTGCGAGTGACCTGGAGCATGCCTAGCATACATGTGTATTTTCTGAAGAATGCACCAAAGCTGTGTGCCCCTCAAGAAGCCCAATGGTTTCAATTATTCAGATACAGTTAGTAACAGTGTTAATCTGTCGCCAAAGTGTAGACTTGGTTGACAGCAGGGAGTCAAAAGCAGATTTATAATAATTGAAAACTAACTTTAACCTGAATTATGGAGAGACTCATGCATCTCTAATGAAGACTGTTAAGAGCTGATATTAAGAGCTGCACAGAGGAAGCATTTGCAGTGAACGAGCTTATTGGTCCTAAAAAAATTCAGAAAGTAGCCTATATATTCTTGAACCCATCTACTGGCACCTTATCTATTAACTATTTACATATATAAGACATTTCTCAGTTATAGAAAGCACTGAAACCCAGGGCCGGCTCTAACTTTTTTGCCGCCCCAGGCAAAAAAGAAGAGCGCCGCCCCGCTGTAACACCGGCGACCCCCGCCCCAGCGCCGCACCGCCGAAACCCCCGCCCTCCCCCCCCCGATTGCCTCGCCGGGCCGCCCAAAGCCCCGCCCCCCCCGAGCGCCTCATCCGGGCCACCCAAAGCCCCCCCCCCCAGCGCCTCGCCGGGCCGCCCAAACCCCCGCCCCCCCCCCCCCGAGGGCCTCGCCAGGCCGCCCAAACCCTCGGATCGCCGCGCCGGGCCGGCCAACCCCCTCCCCCCCCCGAGCGCCGCACCGGGCCGCCCAAACCCCTGGAGCGCCGCACCGGGCCACCCAAACCCCCGCTCCCCCCCCCGAGCGCCGGGCTGCCCAACCCCCAGCGCCGGGCCGCACCGCGCCGCCGAAGCCCCTGCCCCCCCCCAGTGCCGCGCCACACCACGCCACCGAAACAAAAACAAAAAAACCCTCGAGCTCCGCCCCGCGAACAAAAACAAAAACACCGCGAACGCCCCCCGCCACCCTAACATTGGCCGCCGCTTATAAGGTGCCGCCTCAAGCACGTGCTTGGTCGGCTGGTGCCTGGAGCCGGCCCTGCTGAAACCCCAACCCCAGAAAATCATGCTGGGGCAACCCTCTGCTAGAAAGTGTTAGTAGGTTCCAGTGAGTTCTCAAGGAAAGGTACCCCTTTGAAAATAAGCTGCTCTTCTTTGGTGCATATGTCACCACATGGCTAATGGACTTTACTTTTCTGAGGACCAGGGTTCAAATCCTTTCCTACAGTATTTCATAAGAAGAAATTATTGTTCTTGTCTTAGGAACTTTTAAGGATTGTGAGGCTAAATATAATGCTTCTTCAACTGACTGCTGTGCTTCTTGACCGAAGGGAGTGTTGAAATCAAACATATATGTTCCACATGGCAGTTCAGAACTCTATCTTTAGGTCAATAGGTTGGCCCAACAAAAATTTCAAAAAAATCAATTTACTCACGTTCAGACTTTAAAAAAATAAATCTTAATTTCTATGGCATCCATCCGGAATGGAGTTAACATTTGTTCAGCTTCTCTGTATAAAAAAGCTGAAATACACCAGAAACGACTATTCTTACTTTTCATTTAATCACCTTCCATTTGTGCAAATAGCAAACACTCTTTAGTGTCTTCCATTTACAATCCATTCGCTAGTGAAGAATCACCTGGGGAAATTAAGGTACATGTTCCAAAACAATGCAGAACATCTTCCAGAAGAGACGGAACACCCATAAGTACAGTCAAAGCACAAACACCAGCTGGACAAGCATTAAAATCCTTTATAAGTAAATAATTTTTAATGTCAGTCACAGGATTTCCTCCAAATATTTTCATCTTTAATTTTTTTTTTTAAGTGATAACATTAAAAAGAATCTTGGGTTATTCTGGCCAGAAAATACTTCTGGTTATTAGTTTATTTTTTGTCTAGCAGATGGGCGAAGGTTAAAGTTTTTATTGAAAAGACTAAACTTTTCTAGGAATTAACTTAGCTCCAGAAATCTTGTGTAACCTCTGAGATGGAATTGCTCCTGTTTTCTTTTTGAGACTAGGATATGAGTCCTGATATTGGGCTGCTGTACATACTACTAAGGAGCAACTTGTACCCTGGAAAACTGATTGACAACCAACCAACCAAGAACCCTAACTAC
Organism: Emys orbicularis; assembly: GCF_028017835.1. Taxonomy (NCBI): domain Eukaryota; kingdom Metazoa; phylum Chordata; order Testudines; family Emydidae; genus Emys; species Emys orbicularis. The sequence continues at coordinate 48,612,244 of NC_088683.1, forward strand.
AAATTACCCTGATCCTTCAAGGCTGATCTTGACGTTAATGGGGCTCTGTTTAAAAAAAAAAAAAAAAGAGTGTGCCTGTCCTGTAGGGGTGGCGCTGCTGAGGCCTGCCTCAGTTTCCCCTTCAATGAGCAGTAATGTGTTCACTTTAATATCCTGGGCAATGAGAAGCCAAATATTCTAATTAACAAAAGTGTGTCTTTAATGAAACCCTCTGAAAGGAGCAATTAAACAACAGTTTAAAGCAGTGGTGGGCAACCTGCGGGTAATCCGTCAGGGTAATCTGCTGGTGGGCCACGAGACAGTTTGTTTACATTCACCGTCTGCAAGCACGGCCGCCCGCAGCTCCCATCTATCTTTTCTAAATATTCTTTAAGCTGTTCTTTCCCTATTCTGGGTTGTGTTCCTTCCCCCTGGCATGGCAGGGTAGAGTGGGTCCCACATAGCAGGGTCTGAAAAATTCAGACTGAATATGGAAAGAAGTCTTCTTGTTTTGGAATGTAATGGTGAGCAATGGCCTCCCTTTGATAATGATCTTATAATAGCAGTAAACGTGACATTAAGTGCTACAGATAAGATGGCAAAGTAGTTTCAATAGTAACCCTATTTTCACACACACACACTTCGCCCTTCTTTAAAAAAAAAAAAACCTGCCTGAGTGATTCTCTCTTTGGACTGAATTTTTCCATGCTTGGTCTTAGCTGAAAGGTGAATTTTATTGGAAAACACATTCGGCCATTTTTAAGGTATGTGAAGCTAAACCCTGGCCCCTAAGCACTTTGCACTGTGAACAATTATAGTACAGTCACATGTTTTCCACCTAGATCATTCAGAAGTGCTGAATTTTTAAACACAGCATGTGAACAGAGGGTTTTTTTAAGAGTAGATCCACAAATAATTTGAAAAAGTATTGGTTGGATATCCTGGGTATAATTAGGGTGTAGTCTAAATATAAACCAGAGCATCTTAAGATGTGTAAAAGAGGTGTATCTAAAATACAAATTATAGGTACTTAGTTTTAATAAGAGTTGAATTTTTATATCATAATTCTAATTGAGGAACTGATTCAAACCACACTGAAGTCAATGCAAAGACTTCCACTGACTTCAATGGACTTTGGAGCAGACCCCGACTGCCTTTTGCCTAATAATTTTGTTGCTGCTTTTACTGTGCTTGCTAGATTTGTTTTGTTTTTATTTTGCATAACATTATAATCTGAAAAGGTATGGCTCACTTGTTAACCTACAGTATAATTTAAAACCTTCTCTGCTAATTACATGGTCCCATTGGTATTTACATTTTCTATTTTATTAAATGCTATTTATTACATTTTCCACTCACTTTAAGGTAATACTTTCCCATATGGGAGGTTGCCTAGGGCCAAATTTAACTAGATCTCAGGTTATTTATGGAAAATTTTATTATATTATTTACAATAGAGTAGAATTTAGTAAAAAGGAATGTTACCTGATCTTAACTTGCTTAAGGGAAGCATCTAATTTATTCGGATACTTTCTAATTCTCTTGTCCATAAATCTTCTCTTTGCTTGATATACCCCAGTTCTGCATTTTGTCTAAACCTTCATTCCTCTTCTTAGGCTTGGTCCACACTGGGGCGGGGGATCGATGTAGGAAACACAACTTCAGCTACGAGAATAGCGTAGCTGAAGTCGACGTTTCCTAGATCGAACTAAGTTTACTTACTGCGGGTCCACGCGGCGCAGGCAAGCTCCCCCATCGACAGCGCTTCCTCCTCTCGGCGAGCAGGAGTTCCGCAGTCGATGAGGGAGCGCTTCTGGGATCGATTTATCGCGTCCAGATGAGACGCGATAAATCGATCCCAGAAGATCGATCTCTACCTGCCGAATCAGGCGGGTAGTGTGGACCTAGCCTTAGTTACATAACCAACAACACAGGTTGCCCTTAACGCTTTCTAATAGTGCCACATATGACTAGATAATCTTACCTCAGAGTCATAATTCAGAGTGTTTCCCGTACAGAGGATACCAAGAGAATACTGAAAATATGGGTTAAAGTTATTTAGCTATCTAAGGCAGTTGGAAAGGTTTTAAAGAAGCACACTGTCCAATTTCAAATTGACATCTATATATACACTTATTGTTAACATTAAAGCTGGGGTTAGAGATTTAATTATTTTAACATGTATATTTCATAGCTGTTAGCAGTTAGAAGGCTGTAATTCATAGGTATGGCATCAAATGTGTGAAATACAGCCCCTTAATTAAATGACTGCAGAGGAAGAGAAATTCCTTTTTTGGACAAGTAACAGTCAGGTTTTGATGATATCAGTTAAATATATAGAAATGTGGTTGCCCTGACTCAATTATTTATTAATTACTAGTTTGTTGTTATTCATTTGATCTATTGTATCTTTAGTGTACAGCACTCCTAAATGTCAAAGAGAATTTCAAAATAAAGATAATTCTAAATATTTTTAATTTATTTTTTGTCTTGTTTGCATGCACAGTATTTCTGTATGGCTTCGATTCAGGTGCTTAAAATTGTGCCAAATCAGGGCCTTTTGTGTGGCCATGAACCTGTAATAATATAATTTAATTTACTCTCCATCACTGCAGATCTGATTTAATTATTTAGGGTCACATTTTCCAAAGAAAGTAACCCCACTTGTATGTCAACTTCACACCTATGTTTGTGCATCGGTCGGTTGGATATCTGTGCACACAAATGGCCTTTTATACCTCTACCTAGGTGCAAATATCAGATGTCATATTCGCTTGCTTTATTTGTGCATGCAAATGAAGGTCTGTAATTGAATGCACTTTTTTTCAAGTCTCCATGACCGCTTGTTCCATTTTACTGTATTACCTTGCAGGAAATAGCAAATCAATGATACTCAAGAAGGAAGTGGAGGACATGACATTTTCTATAATTATAAAAATATGTTTGCATAAATAAATATCTCCTCTCTCAACATTTCAAATGTTGTTTGTCTTCTTAGGACCTGATCCTGCAATGAGCTGCATGCAAGAAGACCTTGTGCCTGTAAGGATCCTGTTCTGGGCACCATACTTCAGTAAAGATGTGGACAAATTGGAAAAAGTCCAGAAGAGAGCAACAAAAATGATTAAAGGTCTAGAAAACTCGACCTATGAGGAAATATTTAAAAATTGGGTTTGTTTAGTCTGGAGAAAAGAAGACTGGTCTACACTACGAGTTTAGGTCGACTTTAGCAGCGTTAAATCAAATTAAGCCTGGACACGTTCACACGACGAAGCCCTTTCTTTCGACTTAAAGGGCCCTTTAAACCGGTTTCTTTACTCCACCTCCGACGAGGGGATTAGCGATAAAATCGGCCTTAGCGGGTCGGAATTGGGGTAGTGTGGACGGAATTCGACATTATTGGCCTCCGGGAGCTATCCCACAGTGCTTCATTGTGACCGCTCTGGACAGCACTCTCAACTCAGATGCACTGACCAGGTAGACAGGAAAAGCCCCGCGAACATTTGAATTTCATTTCCTGTTTGCTCAGCGTGGAGAGCACAGGTGACCATGCAGAGCTCATGAGCACAGGTAACCATGATGGAGTCCCAGGATCGCAAAAGAGCTCCAGCATGGACAGAACGGGAGGTACGGGATCTGCTCGCCATATGGGGAGATGAATCAGTGCTAGCTCAACTCCGAAGCAGTAAACGAAATGGCAAAATATTAGAAAAGGTCTCCAAGGCCATGAAAGACAGAGGCCATAACAGGGATGCACAGCAGTGCCGCGTGAAAATTAAGGAGCTAAGGCAAGCCTACCACAAAGCCAGAGAAGCAAACGGAAGGTCCGGGGCAGAGCCGCAAACATGCCACTTCTACGCGGAGCTGCATGCCATTCTAGGGGGTGCAGCCACCACTACCCCAACCGTGTGCTATGACTCCCTCACTGGAGAAACACACAGGGAAGCGGGTTCGGGGTACGAGGAAGATGAGGATGGAGATAATGTAGATAGCTCACAGCAGCAAGGAAGCGGAGAAACCGGTTTCCCCAACAGCCAGGATATGTTTATCACCCTGGACCTGGAACCAGTAACTCCCGAACTCACCCAAGGCATGCTCCCATCCCCTGAGGGCGCACAGGGGACCTCTGGTGAGTGTACCTTTGTAAATATTACACATGGTTTAAAAGCAAGCGTGTTTAATGATTAATGATTAATTTGCCCTGGCAATCGCGGCCAGTACAGCTACTGGAAAAGTCTGTTAACGTGTATGGGGATGGAGCGGAAATCCTCCAGGGACATCTCCAGAAAACTCTCCTGGATGTACTCCCAAAGCCTTTGCAAAAGGTTTCTGGGGAGGGCTGCCTTACCCGTCCGCCATGGTAGGACACTTTACCACGCCAGGCCAGTAGCACGTAGTCTGGAATCATTGCATAACAAAGCATGGCAGCATATGGTCCCAGTGCTTGCTGGCATGCAGACAACATCCATTCCTTATCGCTCTTTGTTATCCTCAGGAGAGTGATATCATTCACGGTCACCTGGTTGAAATGGGGCGATTTTATTAAGGGGACATTCAGAGGTGCCCGTTCCTGCTCTGCTGAACAGAAATATTCCCCGCTGTTAGCCACGCGGTGGGGGGGAGGGGTGAAGTGATCATCCCAGAGAATTGGGTGTGGGGGGGAGGGGAGTTAGTTGGGTATGTGCTGCATGTTAACCCGGAAACCGCAGCCCCTCCTTTTACATTGCAAACCCATTTTAAATGGCCAACCCAACGGGTGCTTGGTATGGGAAATGAGAGCGCTACTGTTTGAAACCATTCCCACATGTTAAGAAGGTTAAAAAAGCCAAAAGACTGTGTCTTACTATGGCTGCCTGCAAGCCGAAATCTGTGGCCTGGCACTACATGAGTGATCTCTCACACCAAACCGGCAGGCCCTCAATATAAGAGGAAAAATGCGACCTTGTAACGAAAGCACATGTGCTGTGTAATGTGAACAGCAAAATTTAACGTGAAAGAGTGTACCCATTGTTCTCTAAAATGTGTCTTTTTTAACCACCTCTCCCTTCTCCTCCACCAGCTGCAAATGTTTCTCCTTCACAGAGGCTAGTGAAGATTAGAAAGAGAAAACGGAGGACGCGGGATGATATGTTCACGGAACTCCAGATGTCCTCCCACGCTGACAGAGCACAGCAGAATGCGTGGAGGCAGTCAATGTCAGACTACAGAAAAGCACAGTATGAACGAGAGGAGAGGTGGCGGGCTGAATCGCGGGATGAACAGAGCAAGTTGCGGGCTGAAGATGATAGGTGGCATCAGCTTGCAGACAGAAGTCAAGAGTCGATGCTCCGGCTGCTGGAGCATCAAACTGATATGCTCCAGCATATGGTTGAGCTGCAGGAAAGGCAGCAGGAGCAGAGACCGCCGCTACAGCCCCTGTGTAACCAACAGCCCTCCTCCCCAAGTTCCATAGCCTCCTCCCCAAGTTCCATAGCCTCCTCACCCAGACGCCCAAGAACACAGTGGGGGGGCCTCCGGCCACCCAGTCACTCCACCCCAGATGATTGCCCTAGCATCAGAAGGCTGGCCTTCAATAAGAGTTAAAGTTTTAAACTGCAGTGTGTCCTTTTCCTTCCCTCCTCCCCCACCCATCCCGGGCTACCTTGGCAATTATCCCCCTAGTTGTGTGATGAATTAATAAAGAATGCATGAATGTGAAGTAACAATGACTTTATTGCCTCTGCAAGCGGTGCTCGAAGGGGGGAGGGGAGGGTGGGGTGGTTGGCTTACAGGGAAGTAGAGTGAACCGGGTGGGGGGGGGGCGGAGGGTTCATCAAGGAGAAACAAACAGAAGTTTCACACCGTAGCCTGGCCAGTCACAAAACTCGTTTTCAAAGCTTCTCTGATGCGCACCGCGCCCTGCTGTGCTCCTCTAACCGCCCTGGTGTCTGGCTGCGCGTAATCAGCGGCCAGGCGATTTGCCTCAACCTCCCACCCCGCCATAAATGTCTCCCCCTTACTCTCACAGATATTGTGGAGCGCACAGCAAGCAGCAATAACAATGGGGATATTCTTTTCGCTGAGGTCTGAGCGAGTCAGTAAGCTGTGCCAGCGCGCTTTTAAACGTCCAAATGCACATTCCACCACCATTCGGCACTTGCTCAGCCTGTAGTTGAACAGGTCCTGACTCCTGTCCAGGCTGCCTGTGTACGGCTTCATGAGCCATGGCATTAAGGGGTAGGCTGGGTCCCCAAGGATCACGATAGGCATTTCAACATCCCCAACGGTTACTTTCTGGTCCAGGAAGAAAGTCCCTTCCTCCAGCTTTCGAAACAGAGCAGAGTGCCTGAAGACGCGAGCATCATGTACCTTTCCTGGCCATCCCACGTTGATGTTGGTGAAACGTCCCTTGTGATCCACCAGGGCTTGCAGCAGCATTGAAAAGTACCCCTTGCGGTTTATGTACTCGGTGGCTTGGTGCTCCAGTGCCAAGATAGGGATATGGGTTCCGTCTATGGCCCCACCACAGTTTGGGAATCCCATTGCAGCAAAGCCATCCACTATGGCCTGCACGTTTCCCAGAGTCACTACCCTTGATATCACCAGGTCTTTCATTGCCCTGGCAACTTGGATCACAGCAGCCCCCACAGTAGATTTGCCCACTCCAAATTGATTCCCGACTGACCGGTAGCTGTCTGGCGTTGCAAGCTTCCACAGGGCTATCGCCACTCGCTTCTCAACTGTGAGGGCTGCTCTCATCCTGGTATTCTGGTGCTTCAGGGCAGGGGAAAGCAAGTCACAAAGTTCCATGAAAGTGCCCTTACGCATGCGAAAGTTTCGCAGCCACTGGGAATCGTCCCACACCTGCAGCACGATGCGGTCCCACCAGTCTGTGCTTGTTTCCCGGGCCCAGAATCGGCGTTCCACGGCATGAACCTGCCCCACTAACACCATGATTTCCACATTGCTGGGGCCTGTGCCTTGTGAGAGGTCTATGTCCATGTCAGTTTCCTCATCACTGTCGTCGCCGCGCTGCAATCGCCTCCTCGGCTGGTCCTGGTTTTGCTTTGGCAAGTCCTGGCTCTGCATATACTCCAGGACAATGTGTGTGGTGTTCATAGTGCTCATAATTGCCGTGGTGATCTGAGCGGGCTCCATGATCCCAGTGCTAGCTATGGCGCCTGGTCTGAAAAAAGGCACGAAACTAGTATCTGACGGACCAGGGGAAGGAAGGAGGGAGGGAGGGGCGAGTGACGACATGGCGTACAGGTACAGGGAATTAAAATCAACAAAGGTGGCTGTGCATCAGGGAGAAACACAAACAACTGTCACACAGAATGGCCCCCCCCAAAGATTGAACTCAAAACCCTGGGTTTAGCAGGCCATTGATTTCACGGAGGGAGGGGGAAGCTAATGAATACAGAACAAATATATTTTTTACATCTTAAGCTGGTAGCCGACGGTGCAGCATGACTGATAGCCACTGCAGTACGATGACGATGGATACCAGTCGTAATATACCATCTTCTTCCAAAAGGCAAGGGGCTGCTGCTGTGTAGCAATGCAGCCCCACGTCTGCCAGCCCCACGTCTGCCAGCACCCAGATCGCCCTCGGCCTCTTCTGGGTGCTTAGCAGAAAATACTGGGCGCTTGGCAGAAAATAGCATACTACGACTGATAGCCATCATTGTCAAGACAGTTCAATAGGACTGAGCATGTCTGCCCAGGTGCCCATGATCGACAGCCACTGCAGTACGATGACGATGGATACCAGTCATAATATACCATCTTCTACCAAAAGGCAAGGGGCTGGTGCAATGCAGCCCCACGGCTGCCAGCCCCACAGCTGCCGGCACCCAGATTGCCAATGAAGGCTACCAGTCATGCTGCACCGTCTACCGCCAAAAGGCAGTTAGCTGCTGCTGCTGTGTAGCAATGCAGTCCCACGTCTGCCGGCACCCAGATGACATATGGTGACGGTGAGCTGAGCTGAGCGGGCTCCATGCTTGCCGTGGTATGTTGTCTGCACAGGTAACCCAGGTAAAAAGGCGCGAATCTATTGTCTGCCATTGCTCTGACGGAGGGGGAGGGGCCTGACGGCATGTACCCAGAACCCCCCGCGACACTGTTTTGCATCATTCGGGCATTGGGATCTCAACCCATAATTCCAATGGGCGGCGGAGACTGCGGGAACTGTGGGATAGCTACCCATAGTGCAATGCTCCGGAAGTCGACGCTAGCCTCGGTACTGTGGACGCGGTCCGCCGACTAGAGCACTTAGAACATTTTATGTGGGGACACACACAATCGGCTGTATACAACCGATTTCTATAAAACCGGCTTCTATAAATTCGACCTAATTTCGTAGTGTAGACATACCCTGAGAGGGGACACAGTAAGAGTGTACAAGTATGTAAAAGGTTGTTATAAAGGGGAAGGGGATAAATTGTTCTCCTTATCCACTGAGGACAAGACAAGAGTCTGAGTATCTGAGTTTCTGTTGGAGGTACGCTAAGTGCTGCATTAGGGGGGCTGTGTTGGTGAGTATCTGAGTGTCTGTTGCAGGGGACAGTTTGTCAGTTTGACCGTGTGCTTGATTGTTCGATTGTTTGTTTGAACAGTGTGAATTGGGAGTGCTTTGTTCCAGGTGGGCCTTGCGTGGGCCTGACTGGTATAAAAAGGCAGTCAGCAGCGAACCAGCTGAGCGGCGAACAGCGGAAGCTAACAGAGGGAGTTTGCCTAGGGGTTCACCTGCGGAGAGCCCACTGAGGCTTACATCTCGCGGGCTTCTGTGAGTTGCTGCAACAGCTGAGGAAGCTCTTAGAAGGAAGGCGATATGGAAGATGAGTGTTCAGTTGTTGTAACCTGCACAGGTTGTGCCATGTTTGTCTTTCTTCCACAGGACAGAAGCGACTTTGTCTGTACAAAGTGCAAGCTGGTCTCCATATTGGAAGAGAAGGTTCGAGGTCTGGAGAAACAAGTATCGACCCTGCGTTGCATACGAGAAAATGAAGATTTCCTGGACAGACGTCAGGATATGCTTCTACAGGCACAACGTTCTGAAGAATTGGAGTAGGTTGCGCAGAGGGGACTGAGGGATGGTGAAGAAAATTGGCAGTATGTGACCCCCAGAAGAAGAAAGAGGAGCGTCCATGTACCAGCAGTGGAGATACAGGTGAGCAACTGTTTTCATGTTCTCTCCACAGGTACTAATGCGGAGAGTGGAATAGATATTACATCTGAGGGAAGGGAGCAGAAGGAGACTCCACCGATTGGAAGGCATGAGATGCACTGTGCTAGGGATGGGGGTTCCACGACCACCACTCCCAAGAGAAGGAGGAGGGTGGTGGTGGTCAGGGACTCCCTCCTCAGGGGGACTGAGTCATCTATCTGTCGCCCCGACCGAGAAAACCGAGAGGTCTGCTGCTTGCCAGGAGCTAGGATTCACGATGTGACAGAGAGACTGCTGAGACTCATCAAGCCCTCGGATCGCTACCCCTTCCTGCTTCTCCACGTGGGCACCAATGATACTGCCAAGGATGACCTTGAGCGGATCACTGCAGACTACATGGCTCTGGGAAGAAGGATAAAGGAGTTTGAGGTGCAAGTGGTGTTCTCGTCCATCCTCCCTGTGCAGGGAAAAGGCCTGGGTAGAGACCGTCGAATTGTGGAAGTCAACGAATGGCTATACAGGTGGTGTCAGAGAGAAGGCTTTGGATTCTTCGACCATGGGATGGTGTTCCAAGAAGGAGGAGTGCTAGGCAGAGACTGGCTCCATCTAACGAAGAGAGGGAAGAACATCTTCGCAAGCAGGCTAGCTAACCTAGTGAGGAGGGCTTTAAACTAGGTTCACCGGGGGAAGGAGACCAAAGCCCTGAGGTAAGTGGGAAAATGGGATACCAGGAGGAAGCACGAGCAGCAGAGTGCAAGAGGGGAGGACTCCTGTCTCAGACTGAAAAAGCGGGACAATCAGCGAGTTATCTTAAGTGCCTATACACAAATGCAAGAAGCCTTGGAAACAAGCAGGGAGAACTGGAAGTCCTGGCACAGTCAAGGAACTATGATGTCATTGGAATAACAGAGACTTGGTGGGATAACTCACATAACTGGAGTACTGTCATGGATGGATATAAACTGTTCAGGAAGGACAGGTAGGGCAGAAAAGGTGGGGGAGTTGCATTGTATGTAAGAGAGGAGTATGACTGCTCAGAGCTCCGGTATGAAACTGCAGAAAAACCTGAGAGTCTCTGGATTAAGTTTAGAAGTGTGAGCAACAAGGGTGATGTTGTGGTGAGAGTCTGTTATAGACCACCAGACCAGGGGGATGAGGTGGACAAGGCTTTCTTCTGGCAACTAGCAGAAGTTACTAGATCACAGGCCCTGGTTCTCATGGGAGACTTTAATCATCCTGATATCTGCTGGGAGAGCAATACAGCGGTGCACAGACAACCCAGGATGTTTTTGGAAAGTGTAGGGGACAATTTCCTGGTGCAAGTGCTGGAGGAACCAACTAGGGGCAGAGCTCTTCTAGATCTGCTGCTCACAAACCGGGAAGAATTAGTAGGGGAAGCAAAAGTGGATGGGAACCTGGGAGGCAGTGACCATGAGATGGTCGAGTTCAGGATCCTGAGACAAGGAAGAAAGGAGAGCAGCAGAATACGGACCCTGGACTTCAGAAAAGCAGACTTTGACTCCCTCAGGGAACTGATGGGCAGGATCCCCTGGGAGAATAACATGAGGGGGAAAGGAGTCCAGGAGAGCTGGCTGTATTTTAAAGAATCCTTATTGAGGTTGCAGGAAAAAAACATCCCAAAGTGTAGAAAGAACAGTAAATATGGCAGGCGACCAGCTTGGCTTAACAGTGAAATCCTTGCTGACCTTAAACGCAAAAAAGAAGCTTACAAGAAGTAGAAGATTGGACAAATGACCAGGGAGGAGTATAAAAATATTGCTCAGGCATGCAGGAGTGAAATCAAGAAGACCAAATCACACTGGGAGTTGCAGCTAGCAAGAGATGTTAAGAGTAACAAGAAGGATTTCTTCAGGTATGTTAGCAACAAGAAGAAAGGCAAGGAAAGTGCAGGCCCCTTACTGAATGAGGGAGGCAAACAGAGGATATGGAAAAAGCTAATGTACTCAATGATTTTTTTGCCTCTGTCTTCACGAACAAGGTCATCTCCCAGACTGCTGCACTGGGCAACACAGTATGGGGAGAAGGTGACCAGCCCTCTGTGGAGAAAGAAGTGGTTCGGGACTATTTAGAAAAACTGGACGAGCACAAGTCCATGGGGCCGGATGTGCTGCATCCGAGGGTGCTAAAGGAGTCGGCGGATGTGATTGCGGAGCCATTGGCCATCATCTTTGAAAACTCATGGCGATCGGGGGAGGTCCCGGATGACTGGAAAAAGGCTAATGTAGTGTCCATCTTTAAAAAAGGGAAGAAGGAGGATCCGGGGAACTACAGGCCAGTCAGCCTCACCTCAGTCCCTGGAAAAATCATGGAGCAGGTCCTCAAGGAATCAATTCTGAAGCACTTAGAGGAGAGGAAAGTGATCAGGAACAGTCAGCATGGATTCACCAAGGGCAAGTCATGCCTGACTAACCTAATTGCCTTCTATGAGGCGATAACTGGCTCTGTGGATAAGGGGAAAGCAGTGGATGTGTTATTCCTTGACTTTAGCAAAGCTTTTGATACGGTCTCCCACAGTATTCTTGCCAGCAAGTTAAAGAAGTATGGGCTGGATGAATGGATTATAAGGTGGATAGAAAGCTGGCTAGATCGTCGGGCTCAACGGGTGGTGATCAACGGCTCCATGTCAACGGCTCCATGTCTCTCCTTCCTTAGAGGTTTTTAAGGTCAGGCTTGACAAAGCCCTGGCTGGGATGATTTAGTTGGGAATTGGTCCTGCTTTGAGCAGGGGGTTGGACTAGATGACCTCCTGAGGTCCCTTCCAACCCTGATATTCTATGAACAAGCAATGGGTTTAAATTGCAGCAAGGGAGATTTAGGTTAGACATTAGGAAAAACTTCCTAACTGTTAGGGTAGTTAAGCACTGGAACAAATTGCCTAGGGAGGTTGTGGAATCTCTGTCATTGGAGCTTTATAAGAACAGATTGGACAAACACCTGTCAAGAATGGTCTGGATAATACTTATTCCTGCCTCACTGCACTGGACTGGATTAGATGACATATGGAGGTCCCTTCCACCCTTACACTTTCATGATTCTGTGATCTTACAGATAGTTGGAGCTGTGTTCTCTGATAATTAACGGACATTAAAGTGGTAGGCGAAGGACAGGGGAGAGTTCATCCTGTGCAAGGGAAATCTTCACTGGCATAAAGTTAGTTGACGCAATTCTGCTGCATTCTCCATCCCTGCTTTTTGTGGAGCAGTGGGTTTTCAGGAGACATGATAGAGTGGACCTCACCGTTCACTGGTGTAGGGTCCCTGATGGATATTATTGCAGTGGTTAGGTAAGTTAGGCCTGCCCCTGTGCACTGAAGCCAGGAAGCCCTGAGTCAGGGAACCACAACTGAATCCTTGTCCTTCTTTTCACTCTCCATGTGCAGCTTTGGACACCAAACCCTTAAGTACATGAGTAATTTTGTTCATGCTTAAAGTTAAGCAGGTACTTAAGTGCTTTCCTGGATCAGGGCCAGAATACCCATCATCCTTCAGTATAAATCCCTACATGTCTAGCCCATCTTTGCTAAACTAACAGGTGGGAAAAGCATCCAGACTTTTGTATATTTGTCTGAACTAAACACAAACTCTGCATCTTATTATGATTGACCATCTCAAAGTAGCTATTCTTGTCAACTGGTCTTTCACTGAAGACAGTCTTAAAAGATTTTACCTTTATTTATGATATAGAGAAATTTAGTTATCAAATAGATTAAGGGCTTGATTCACCATCCACTGTAAACAATGGGGGTTTCTCCATTAACTTCAGTGGGCTTAGTATCAGTTATATATAACTGATACTATAATACTATAAATATAATAAATTTACTGAATCACAACTATAAAGTACTGTTGATCAATATCAGAGGATCATAATGTCCTACCTTCATATAATGTATTAACTCTACTGAATACAATAGTACAATAACTGTTTTGTAGTGTAAATTGCATTACTGCTAGCTTTCTGTGATGTAAACAACTCAGATCATCAGTGCATGCACATACAAATATATAAAACTCAGAAATGTGTCTAGTAATTAAAAATTAAATTATGATTCAACAGATGTAATAAGATGTAATTATTAATAACCTCATTTTAAAGTGTGATGAATACAAAAGCTCTCCCATAATAAGTACTCCCTGAAAGAAAAGAGGTATTGTTAATCTGCCGAGTAGTTGATGACACAGAAAATTATAAATAATAGAAACAGGGCACAAATTAATTTTAGATTAGAAAGACAGAATAGTTGATAATTGATAAATAGATGACCATTTTTCAGCAGTGAATAGGCATGATCTTCTATTGGAGATTGCTGTAATTATCCAACTCTTTCCAGCTGATGCTCCTAAATTAAAAAAAAAATCTCTAATAATAATACAGAATTAAACTAGATGCAGGGCACCAGCATTCTCAAAACACAGCAGCAGCTGAATACTAATGAAATCTTTCTTGTCAGCACTCTTGGAGGGGTTTATATGTGTGTGTATACTTTTCAAAGCCTGGAGTTTTAAGGAAAAAGGGTGGAATGCACCTTGTTTGGAAAATTTTATATACCTATTTCTGAATGAGTTTTACTGTGTTCTAGATACTTAGTGATTATTACTAAACTAATTCTGGTAAGAGAAGAGTACGGTTATTTTTATCTGAAATGCTTCTTAGATATAGAGACATAGCCGGTGGTACAAAACTCTAGATTAGGCTTCACTTATTCCTTATGATTCATCACCACAGTATCATGCATAGCCAGCATGCTTTTTTCAGTCTGCATTTTTAATAAGTTATATTAATATTTGTTTCTCACGCATTTCTAGTGCCTTTTATCAAAGCAATAAATCATATAGCTATTAAGCATATTTTGCATAGAAACTCCAGACAGTGGTATAAACTAGATGTAAATCTTTGCATTCCCTTAGGATCACTGTTTCTGTTCAGTTATCAGTTCTTTGAAAAGTCAAAACAGACCATTGCTTGTATTAATCATGGCAAGAAATGCTACGACAGCCTATAGGAGAACCTGTTTTTTTACTTATTAGCTTCTTGTACAAGCTGTATTGGCAAAGCCATTTCACAAGTTTAATGGATGGCTCTAGCTTGTAAAATGTATTGGTCAAGGTAGGTCATATACTGTAGTATTTACAGAAATGGAACCAGACAGGTTCAGTGACTCAGTAACTTAAATAGTGACTAAAAAACTGAGTATTTATTGTTGCTTTTATGTCCTCAGTAAAGACTTTTGTACCATATGAAAGGTAATGCTAAAACATTGTGAAAGAATCAGATTTTTAATTAACATTATCTCTTCCCGGCAAAATTGCTGTTATGCTGTAATTTGTAATTTATGAAACCCATCATCAGAAGCTTAATGTACCTGATGAAAGTTGAAGTTAATGTGTTTTGATGCACACTCTCCATTAGAGCACTCCTTTAGCATCAGGGCATGATGTTGCAGGAATCTGCCTCTCTGTCCACGTGCAGATCAGGTGTCTGAAAACCCATGCTGCCCCATGCCAGCTGACTTGGGCTCACAGGGCTCAGGCTAACTTGTTGGGTGACTATATTCCCCAAAGAGAAAACGGGACACCCCCAGCCACTTGCCCAAGGGACCCTCCCCCACCCCCCGATGCTGTTGCCTGGCTGTTGTGCCATGTGCCCACCCCCCAGCCCCCCGCGTGAGGCTGTTGCCTGGTCACTGGAATCCTTCAGGGGCCCCACATGCTGGAACATTGCTTCCCCCCACACCCCAGCCCTGGGCTGGCATCTCCCTTCAACCCCTCCGCACCATACCGCACCCCACTTTTTTGAAAAAAGTGGGCATTTGTCCAGTTTGCTCTTGCCAACTGATCAAGTCGGCAAGAGAAAATGGGACAAATGTCTCCTTTTGAAAAAAAAGTCAGTACGGCTGGGACAGGGCTTAAAAAAGGGACAGTCCTGGCCAAAACAGGATGTATGGTCACCCTAACGCAGTGGTTCCCAAACTGGGGTTCGTGAAATGTTACAGTGGGTTCTCGGGAAAAAATTCCCTAATGGCAGACAGAGCTGTCCCTAGGGATCCCGGGCAGCACGAGGCCAGCAGCCCGGAGTCCCTGGACTTTCAAGAGCTGAGAATCCTGCTTGTGCCCACCAGTACAAACTGATGGGCACAATAGCATCACATCAAGATGCTCTTTGGATGTAGAAGTTGCTTCACGACAAAGTGTAAAGACTCTGCCAACAAGGCTTTCAAAATTAAATAAATCTACTAGACTTCTCTGTTCTAATTTAGCAGGTCAGTTTTTCTGTGAAACCCTGGAGATAAGAGAACTGGCAGAAATCTGAGGGGGAGGAAGGATTAGACCTGGATGCTCTTGGAACTTACCGATTGTGAGTAATGGTAATAAAAATTATGGCTGCCACAATGATGAGTCTCTGTTGTAATACATACTGTCAGGAGCAGCATCTTCCGTGACCTCTGATAATGTGATTCTGCCAGTGGACTCTTGAGAAACTTGCTGAGGCAAGCTTTAGACCTGCAGAAGTGGCGAGCCATTCCTCATTCCCCAAACAAGATTCAAGCAGTGAGCTTGAGGTCTGAAAACTGTAACACTTTCTATCCTAAATAAAATAAATAAATAAATAAATAAAGTTTTTTAATAAACGTAATATGAGAGCAGCATTCTTTGATCATGATTGCACATAACCAATGGAATCTTCTTCTAATAGATCACTGTCTGTTCTTTTTCCTGTGTAAAAATACCTTTTGGCCACAGGAAAACTGCCGAATGAACAAAGTGATGGGGGGAAACATTGCCTTTATACATGGTTGGAGCAAATACAGTAATTTATTGCTGAAATCTTTTGTTATACCTTGTTCAGTAATAGTACTCTGTGTTTCATTCAGCAGCCCACCTGTGAAAGTACAAATGCAGCAATTATCTGTAAGTATTTGCTAGACAAATACAGCATATAATTATAATGGCAAAAACCCACAGAATTTGCAGTTCCATTGGAGTTTGGTTTTATAATATCAACATCACTTTAAAAAGAAAAGGAAGCCAGATGATTACCTTACACACTAATCCTTGAAAAAATGTTTTTTATCAAGAGTAATATGTTGTCAGAGAAGTAACTAATCATTAACACTCCACCAAACTAACTGCTGGAATCTGTAACTACCAATTTCATGGGGTTTCTGCTTAATAGAAACTGTATTCATCATTTCATTTGCAGCTGAAGCATAGGAAAGTGGTCATAGAAGCCAAGTCAATTCCCTGCAGCTAGCAGCCTCTTTTCTACCTATTGTATAAAATAAAAATATAAAAACAGACAAACCTCAATTATTTATTTTAATATTGAGCTCTTTATAGTAATTAATTATCTTAGAAAAAAGAAAGAGAGAGAGAGAGAGAGAGCTTTTACATTATAAAATAGATCCGTAACGACAGCCAAGCAATAAGCAGGTAGGTAATAAAAGCAAAGTGTTAACAATCATTCATATCTTAACCCATTTACTGGACTAAAACACTCCTCCCAAAGGAAAAGCCCATAAAAGCCACACATGATTCTGTGACTTCTCTACATAGATCCTATCTCATGCATTATTTAGGATAAGGGCACAATTGTAACAGATTAAGCAGTATATGGGCAACACTCCTAACCATTACATTACATCTGAGGCTGTAAAGTGGGTTGTAGCCCACGAAAGCTTATGCTCTAATAAATTTGTTAGTCTCTAAGGTGCCACAAGTACTCCTGTTATTTTTAAAGAGTCTCCACAGACTTGCAGTACTGGTCAAAATATTCTAAATTTCATTTTTTGATTGGAAAAAGGGATTCATTTTTCACAAAAATTTTCACAAATAATTCATCCAATTTTTCAACCAGCTATGGGGACTTATCAGTCATAGAGACAACCAGATCATCTAGTCTGACCTCCTGTGTCATAGGCCACTAAACACCACCCAGCCACCTCCACATGAAGCCCAACAACCAGAATTAGACCAAAGTATTAACGCTCTCTGGAGAAAACTAGTATGTACCACAGGCAGAGAACAGGAGGGACCAAGGTTCCTCAGTGCCTGAGGTCCCTGCAGTGGCAGGGAATTGGTTAAGTGAGATATACCCATATAATCTTGGCAAGTGACCTGCACCCCATGATTTCTGCCAATCTGACCTGGGGGAAAATTCCTTCCCAAACCCATATTCAGTGATCAGTTAGACCCTGAGTAGGCGGGCGAGACTGTTGGATGAAAAGCACAGTCCACACCAATTACTAAATGTAGCTAGTTTAAAGCTTTAATAAGAAAATTTGGGGGTTTGATATCACCACCTTAATTAAGCCTAAAGCAAGGCTGCTGTGTATAGCAGTGATCAGTAACCCGGTCCTGGGGCACAGGTAGGCTGTTTCTGTCATCATCAGCTTCATGCTGGTCCGATCTGGAGAGTGCCCTGTATTGCACCAACACGTCCTTTATACTTTGTCTTGAAACATACAGGCACAAATTATCAAAACTACCTCATCTATAAACATTCTATTCTAATTATATACTCGTACACTCATCATCATAACTAACCCCAAATCCGTCTAATACATTGTTACTTCTCCCGCTAAAAGACTAATTGGTACCTCCTTAGCTACCTTTTTTAGCCATTGCTACCCTCCTCCTTACTCAATCCAGCTGTCTTTTCATTGCTTTCATATGTTCCATTATTTCTTACAACTGTGGTCTTATTCTTACTCATTTGTTTCTTGTGCCCTTTAAGTTGCTAGCTGGCTCTGTCCAGTCAGTGTCCAGCCTCCCTAGCCTGTCTTACTAGAGAGGTCTACACCTGGCCAGTAAATCACACATTTGTCTGGTTTGCTTTTGCCCTGTTATCTACACAGACCAAAAATCCAGTACAGATAAAACACAAAAGCAGTTTTCTGATTTTTACAACCTTTGAAGTTGTTTTAGTAGAGTTTGGAGAGCTGTGTCAATAAGACATACAGAAAGCAGAAAAATTCCCTTTTACATTTTCTGATAGCACTATTAAATATATAATATCTACTTCTCTAACATTATTTAATATACATTTATTTAACATAGTTCATTATACATTTCTTTATAAGACCCTCCAGTCAAGCATCTGTACCACCTTAACACGCCGGCCCACCCCATCCTGTGTCCCATCCTCAGCCATGACCGTCTCTGATGCTTCAGAGAAGGGGGCGGGAAGGAATACCTCAAGGGGTGCGAGAATTCCCTTCTTAACGCCTACAATTGACCATCTGAAGCCCTGAAGTATTAGATTTTAGGAACATAAGACACGAACTGGAAGGGACTCCAAGAACTGCCAAACACACCTCCTGATCACCACAGGCAATACTATTATACAATCCCATTCGGAAATATATCCAGCTCTATCTTAAAATTAATTAAATTATTTGCCCCCACAATTCCTTTTGAGAGTCTGTTCCACAATCTCACTCCTCTGATGCTGAGAAACCTTCTTCTAATTTCCAGGCTAAATTTATTCATGGAAAGTTTATACCCACTTATTCTTATGTCAACATTGGCCTTTAGCTTAAATAACTCTTCTCCTTCTCTGGTGTAAACACCCCTCATGTATTTGTAGAGAGAAATCATAGTAAAGCTAAGACTTAGTCACGGGTAGTTTTAGTAAAAGTCATGGACAGGTCATGGGCAATAAACAAAAATTCACAGCCCGTGTCCTGTCCATGACTTATACTATAAATACCCCCGACTAAAACTTAGCAACTCCTGGGGCCTTTGGGCGCTGCTGCTCCAGGGGGCTCTGGGACACTGCTGCTCTGGGGTGTCCCAGGGGCCCACAGCTTGCTCCTGCACTGGCAGCAGGGGCTGACTGCCCCCAACCGCCTGCTGCTCCGAGGTCCCGGGGACCGCTGCTCCAAAGGCCTCCAGGGCAGCCCGGGTGGCCCGGGGCCAGCTGCCCACTCCAGCAGCGGCCAGTGCAGCTGGCCCCAAGGTCTGCCCCAGCAGCCGCCCAAGCGGCTGGCCATGGATCTGCCCCAGCAGCCGCCCGAGTGGCTGGCCCCAGGACCGCCCCCAGCAGCGGGCCCCGTGGCCATTTGCTCGGGCAGCTTTGGGGTCAGCCGCAGAGGGGTCAGCAGGTAGCTGCAGCTGTGGAAGTTACGGAGGTCCTGGAAAGTCACGGGATCCGTGACTTCTGTGACCTCAGTGGGAAACTCGCAGCTTTAATCATTGCCCTTCTCAGCTCTCATTTTGCTAGGCTAAATAAGACAAGATCTTCAGTCTCCTCTTGTAAAATAGGTTCTCTATTCCCCTGATCATCATCATCATCGGTCCTTCTCTGCACCTATTCCAGCTGAAATGGAATATGAACATGAAATAAAAATTTGAATATGAAATTCAAAATTATGGTGAAAAATGGGCAACTTTTTCATGATATTTTTCCTATTTTTGATCAGTTCTAGACTCCGGTTTGAGGGGCAAGACAATTAGAGTAAAAAGTTCCCATCCCATCTTTTCCCCTTTGCACACACATGTGATGGGATATCAGGGGAGAAGGCAAAGAGGAGCGAATAGGGCTCAAGGGAATCTTTTCATGGTGTCAGTCAGCTATTTTGATACAGTACCTCTCAGTATGCAATTCACTCAGTGCTATTTTTTCATTATAAACAACAAAACCCTCAAAACTAAATGACAAGTAAGAAATTATGTCAAAGGGTCTGAGCTCTGCAATGGAAGATACTGCCACTAAGCAGTACCAAATTAACTACAGCTTTACAATGCGAAGTAGAGGAATTCATAAAATGCCACATGACAACTGTGAACCAATAGAAATGGAAGCCATTTCAATACTCAAACCCCATAAAAAGTAACTTCTCCCCCTAACTATTAATCTCATACAATAATCAATTAAAAATAACCCATTCCACAATAGTTCCTCACAGCAGTTAATGAGCACAGTCTGAAAAACACTAAGGTGAAAAAATGTGTCCTTTGGATATATGCTGTCCCAATTCAGGGCAACTGGCCCTGTATTCCCCCTCTATGGTCTAGCAAGGGCACGCACTCTAAGCTTCTGGCTTCGCTGACTATTTTCTCTCTTGGGTGGAGACACATGTCTCTTTCACTTCTAACCAGGGTATCTCCATGCTGGACAGTTCCCTGCCTTCACTGTGTTATTCCCTGCAAAGACAGGCTACCTAAGTAAAATTCTCTTGCTTTCTCTTTGGAGATTAATGATTGCTAACAGTTATAAGTTACCAGGTCCTATGCAAGCCTATTTTATTCTTAAGGTAAAAGCACTACAGAGAAAACATATTAAAACAATAAAAGAACCTACACACATTCTAATACGTTTACCAGAGATCACTCCAACCCTAACATAGACTCTGACAGGAGCAGTCCTTCAAAACCCCATCCAAGGAGTTTCCTTATGGGTTCAAGTTCATCACAGCTTCAGCTCAGAACAAGCACCCATTCTTATGGGGTTTCTGTAGGCCCAGTCCTTCCAAGTCTTCCCTAAGGATTGGGGCCCTCCATGGACCAGAGGTCCTCTCTGTTTGCTAGACCTGGAAAAAGGCCCTGAACCTGTTTAAAACCAGGCTATTTATCCAAAAATCCTGTCTTTGTCTACTGATCCCTAGAGAGTCCAGTTTGAACTAGTATATACTAATGTCTCCAGGGGGTGGCAGCAAAGGGTTGGTAACCAGAGGAATTACATTAGCATCCCCCTCCTCCTAGAGGAGGAACAACTCATACACATAATTAATTATCATGGATGGATATCCACATGCTTATAGACAGATGCCAGTGAGGGAAACCACAATACCCAGGTAAAGTAAATACTTAAATGTCTTTTACAGTAGAACCTCAGAGTTATGAACACCAGAGTTACGAATTGACCAGTCAACCACACACCTCATTTGGAATCGGAAGTATGCAATCAGGCAGCAACAGAGACACACATACACAAAAAAATACAGTACCATATTGTGTTAAACGTAAACTACAATAAAAAGGGAAATTAAAAATAAAAGATTTGACAAGGTAAGGAAACCACTTCTGTGCTTGTTTCGTTTAAATAAAGATGGTTAAAAGCAGCATTTTTCTTCTGCATAGTAAGGTTTCAAGGTGTATTAAGTCAATATTCAGTTATAAACTTTTGAAAGAACAACCATAACATTTTGTTCAGAGTTTCTAACAACCTCCATTCCTGAGGTGTTCATAACTTGAAGTTCTATTGTATTTCGCCTCAGCACAAATATCTTCATGGTGTGACTTTGCCTTGGAAGATCCCAGAAGGTACACCTTTATTATTATTAATCATATTTATTGCGGTAGAGCCCAAGGCCAACCAAGAATGGGGCCCCATTGTGCTACGCACTCTACAAACACAGATTAGTAAATGGTCAATGCCCCAAAGAGCTTATAGTGTAAATGCACAAGACAGTCACAGTGTAGGGGAAGGGATATAACACACAAGCAGAATGAACAAACTGATGGCAGCAAAGGTCATGTTAGTTCCACAAGTCTTTTTATCTTTTCTTTTCTTTTGTTTAATCTGTTTTATTTTCTATTTTTATTTATTTATTTATTTATTGTTATGGTGGGGAGGTTGGTTAGGAGGGGATCAGCTGAAAGGAAGAAAGGTGAAGGAAGAGGGGACATTGAAGGTGAGAAGGTTTGCAGGACAGAGCAGGGGGGGAAAGGGTAGGAGGGACAAGTGTGGAGTGAAGTTACTCACTTAGATTAGATACCTAGGGAATTCACACCAGAAAATATAAGATATTCCAAGGTCTGTTCAGGTCAGAGACAATTTTATATTGGTGTATGACAGATAGAGGATTCACTGTCTTAATGGAGTTGGGCCATTCTTTATCTAAGATTTGGACTATTTGCTTTACATTTGTTAAAAGTGCTGTTAGAGTAAATTAAATGTCACAAAGAACACTCTGTATTTTCAGTCCCATATCCTATTAAGACATTAAACTCTTACTTCATATTCAGGCAGGTGGTAGTGTACATTACCCAGTTTGTTTTCTATTTAATTTGAAAGATTTCACAGAGCTTTCTTATTGAAAAATGATGTACTGTGAATATGAAACTGAATTTATACGCAGAAAATTTATCAAACAAAAAATGAAGATTTGACATTAGATGATTAAATACACTCATCTCAATATTGGCAGAAGGGGTTCAAAAGATAATTGTTGACTATTCAATTTAAAAACACTGAGTAGAGAGGGGTAGCATAAGATGAGCTCTAATTAACTTTGCCACTTAAAGCAGCTATATGATTTTTACTTTAAAATAACTTATTTTTGCCCTGATTCAGCAAAGCACTTAAGACTGTGTTTGCCTTTAAACACATGACTAAACTCATCCCTATCCAGCAAAACATATTAGCATGTGCTTAACTAATTGTGGCCTTTGTGAATAGTCTACATTTATGTCATTCTGTCTATTTAAACTTATGCCAAGTCTACACTACAAACTTTTGCTGGCATAGCTATGTTGGTCCAGGGTGTGATGAGGTGTGATTTGTGACTGACATGTGCTGGCAAAAGCCCCTCCTGTAGACTTATTTTGCTGTGTCAGCACTAGGAGCTCTTTGCTGTTATAGTATATTGGTATAGTATAGTTATACTGACAGAGAACTCCTAGTGTACATCTGACCTTATTAGTTTGGCACAAGGCAGCTTCAACTACAGCTACCTCTATGAGGACACCATTTTATTTATTTAATGTCTTTATATTGTACCCATTTCTGTGACACAAAATTTGAGCACATTACAGAAATTAAAAGAACACATGCGGCCAACAGCCGGCACAAACCAGATAAGCAATACAGTCTCTTCTCTATTTATACTGTAATTTTATGTATCTGGCTTAGGTTCTTATATGGCCCCCATTACTATAGTATTTGACCACCTAACATGCCTCTGCCTGTTCTGGTTGTCCTTAGAACCCACGGATATATTATTACCCTTGATGCATTTGTTTACGCACTAGCCCTATGCTATTGGGAAATAGTACTTCAAAGGCTTCATGCTTCAGGTTCATTGAAGTTACAATGCTAGGACCTGACACATCTGCCACTCAAATCAATGGAAAGACTTGCATTGAGTTCAATGCAAGTTGAAGTTGGATCAGGGCCCTAATGAATCAGCATTTCTAGCAGTTCTATTCCCAGATAAACTCTGGCATTTCCTAATTGTGGAGTGCTCAAGATTAATATTCATTGGACAATGCTTTTTGTTACATTTCCTAGGTAATTTTAAAAGAGGAAAAATATTCCATGTTCTGGAACGCTTTGGTTAGACATCACTGGAATGCCTTGATCCAAGACAAAGGAGAAAGAGAAGGGTTATTTCTAGGGAAAAGGCAATACTCCCAGTAACATAAGTTCAGATAGTGAGGTCAGTTTAACATCACCATTTTACTGAGATAATACAAAAACATTCTATATCTATTTAGGTATTTTGTCATCCCAGACAAATATTGGCAGTGTCAATGACAACTCTCAAGAATATGTACAATTGTGAAATCTTGCAGGATACGAGGCAAGTTCCTGAGACAGCTACAAAACTAGCATGCCTTCACTACTCTCTGGGAAAGAGCATTCCTAGTGGTCATCCTGGTTTTACATAACATCACTTGGACACTTCACCAAGAACAATTCATTCAGTAGGTAAATTAGTTTTGTCTGTGCAAAGAAAGTGACAAACTGAAATTAAATCAAATATTATTTATTCTTCTTACGTGAAATGCCTTTCAGTTTCTTATCGTAATGGCATTGGTAACAAATAGGAACGCATACAAGAACAAACAAAAATGAAACAGATATATGAAGCTAAAATGCAAAATCTAATGTATTTCTAAGACAATTTGGTATTTACAACAGTCTAGTAAAGTTGCTACATTAGGTCTTCATACACAGCCAATTGAAGTTAACAGAAAGACTTCCATTGACAATCGGCTTTGGATCAGGCATAATAGGCCCCTATTCAGCAAAGCATTCAAGCATCTACTTACCATTATGCATATGCTTAAGTTCATCCCTACTTATCAAAGCATGTAAGCACATGATTAAAATTAAGCATGTGCCAAAGTGGTTTTGATCATAAATAGAGATAGAGTTAAGCATGTGTTTATGTGCCTTGATAAACTGGGGCCTTACTGTGGGCACTCTGAAGGTTTCTGCCTAGGAAGATTTAATTTCAGGCTGCAGAGAATGCAAATGCATAAGTTAATAAATATTTTGTTGCCTTTTTTGTCTTAATGCACCTCCTCTCTATTGAGTTACTAGAGTTTCCACCTTGCAAATCAAGCAGTAGACACTGAGGAAATATAATATATGGTACAAACATTTTTCTTCAGGCAGTGGATGGTCTGATTCCTTAATCAAACTGACTTTTTACTTAGAAAGCTTACCTCAGCTTTGGGTCTTCAGAAATTTGTTTTATTCTGCTTGACTACATTTATTTTAACGTATGTGTGTGTGCATACACGCACGGATCAGTGACCACTAACTGAACTAAATAGCTAGGGGTGTTTCCATCACAATTCCCTGCTCCTGGCAATTGATAACCAGGCAGTAAAAATTTGCTCAGGACTTAAAAATAAGGTTTATGCTTTAGAACATATTTTTCTCTATTAGAAAAAATGTTCATATTAAGTACTGAAACCTGTGGGGGGGAGAGGAGGGGGAGAGAGAGACCGAGAGAGAGAAAAGCTCCCATACTGCTTGTGATGCTTTTATACTCTTGTATCTGAAAATCTCTTTAGCTGCAATTTTTCAGATCATTATTCCCTAAAGGACGTTAATGCTGTTGAATATTTGCAAGGGGAAACACATTTTAAAAGACTAGAGAGGTGGTTCATTGCACAGACCCCCGTTTGTTGCATATTGGGCCTGTCTTGCAGTTTATATGCCCCATGCTGATTAATGCAGGAACTGGTGGCCAACGCTGATTGTCAGCCTCACAGCAGCTGGAAGAATAAAAGAGCTGAGAGGCAGAGGGGCAGGGCGGCTATCAGAGGAGCAAGCGGGCCAAGGAAAGAAGGTCCTGCCAGCAAGCTGGTAAGAAGCCCCCCCCCCCCCCCCCCCCGAGTAACAACAACCCAAAAAAAAGGATGACCAGAGGCATGGGCTGCAGAAGCCAGTAGAACCAAGGGAGGTAGGAAGGAGCTCAGGGAACAGCAGGAGAATTGTTGAAGATGGATGCTGCCTTCCTGGCTTAAGGGCCCTGAGCTGGAAACCAGTGGAATGGGTGGGCCTGGGTTCCCCTATGTACTCCTTTCCAGGAATTTAAGAACCAAAGAGGTTCCAGGACCCTTGAGGGCAAGGACCAGATAAGCCCTGCCAAACATAAGAGGAAGACTGTACACCCCAGTGGGACACAAATTAACATCCTTGCCTCCAAAAATAGGACTAGAGAGACTCAGACAAGAAAGGCAACTGATTGTCCTGCTGATCCACATAGACTCTGTGCAATGCCCTGTCTGACCAAAGGGGTCGTTGACGCACTGAGGCAACAGCCCACAGGGCCCTATTGTGCCATATTTTGGAAAAACTCAAGATACAATTAAGATTTTTCCAGTTTTGCTGTAGCTCTCCATCTATCCCAAAAGTTGTACTTTTTGCCTTAGAATGGAAGTTATACTGTGTCCTACATACAGGCTTTCTCCTCCCTTTTAGGTCATGATTCTGCAACCATGTTGCAGAACAATCTGCCTCTGATGAAGTGAAAGCCCAAGGGACCCCTGAAGGGCTAAACCCAGAATTATATCCTACATATTTGGTATTGTCAACCATGAGAGCCCAAAAGTCGTAAGACAGACCCATCCCCAACATGCACACCCCTTTCTCCTGTGAGATTTGCTTAAAAATCATGCAATGTTTAAACATAACAATTCTTTTCTGGTCCTTATCTGATTGCTGACCCTTTCTGTGTGTGTGTGTGTGTGTGTGCAAAAATCCACCTCAAACGTACATGAGATGCATGCACAAGAAAGGGGAGGAGTGGAAAGGCTTCCTTCTGTGAAGTCCCACTTTTCCCTCTCAACTCTTGGAATAACAACCTTTCCTTTCAGTCCCACTGTTCTCCCACCACCAGACCCTCTCCAGAATCTCCCCTCCACACTCCCCTTGATGCTCTCCCCCTGACCTACTCCAGCAATCCCATCTTTCTGCTCCCCTTTTCCAAGTCTTCTTCAGCAACGTCCACCAGTCTTGCTCCCTTTGACATAAATGGGATCATTTATATGAAGAAGTGCTACCCAAACCACTACTCAGAATCAGGTCCTAACAGAGATGTAGATTTCCTCATTCATCTAAATGGGGTGTTAGATCTGAAATCAGCCAAAGATAGTTTATATGGCAACACTGCTAACGCTTTTGTTTTCAAGCCCACCATTACGTTTTTCCATCTTCCAGGCCCTGACTATTCTAATCACCAGAGACTGCTAGCACAGAGGTTGTGTGGGTGGGCATCAGGGAGCTGATCTCTGATTCTAAGCTGCCTGGCCCCACTGGTAGCTAGAGGAGCCAAGGGGGATGTTCTCATTTATGCAACTGGAGAATTGGCTCAGTGGATCTCTACTCTGTTTCTGCCGCACACAATGCTGGGATGGGGATTGAGAATGACATAGAAGCAAGCTCTGACAGCTCTATTTCAGTGTGGAGCTACCCTCAGCAAAGGGAATTCTCCACTGGCCATTTGCAGATGGAATCCATCT
Organism: Emys orbicularis; assembly: GCF_028017835.1. Lineage (NCBI taxonomy): Eukaryota > Metazoa > Chordata > Testudines > Emydidae > Emys > Emys orbicularis. The sequence goes on from NC_088683.1 coordinate 48,639,097, forward strand.
ACTTTACACTAGATGGGCACCACAGAGAGGATGTACGCCTGGAAGTCTAACCACAAAGGAAATGTGCTGACAGTAATGATATTGAAACAATTTTAAAGTCTGGCTTGTAAATGTCAGAAAATTCAGAATTAAGAATAAAACTCCCATTTTTACTTCCTTTTTTCCCTAAGTATTACAGCTGATATGGATCCTCCCTTAGAAAACCTCAGAATAGCTTGTGCTCTTATGAGCTGCAATGGATATGGAGAGATTTATAGTGAGTTTCAACCCTTCCTTTGATAAAGAGTTGTGCACATCATTCTTCCTATCTGATTTTATTTGCACTATTATGTGTCTAGGACTTTTCAATAATTTAAACAAAACTGTCGTGTAACAGTTTTCATTGGGATAAAGCAGTGTTAATACTGTTGCTTCTAGAATTTTAATATGGCAGCAGTGCACTGTGTCCATTTAGATCTGCTCCCTTTTGGACAATGTACCATTCCCTCATTTACTCAGCAAGTTTCCCAGGATGTGCCAAGTAACTGAGGGAATGGTACATTGGTCCAAAAGGGGGAGAATGGATCTAAATAGAGACTGTTCACTGCTGCCATATTAAAAGTCAGATCTTATCTAATCTATCTATCTAAGGTTTATACTGTTACACATCACCATAGGAACTGAGCACCTTTTGTGTAAAATCAATAGCAATATCAAAGTCCCTAGCAGATTTCATGGAGTTTCTGACATTTCTCTTTTCAGGGATCAAATCTCTAGTTGGGGCAGGGATTTTGGTTTTGATTTTGATTATATTATTTTTTCTCTCTCTCTCTTTTTTGTGGTGGGTTGTTAGGTATTTAAGGGGGTGTCTTAGATACTTATACAGGGAAAGCAGCCTGGATTTCTTGGGTTCAAATGGGAGCTATAAAAATCCTACATGCAGGGAATTCAAGATGTCGGTTCCCAGATTCAGATCAATCACAATCATTTAGAAAGGGCTGTCTGTGTTCAGATATGCTATGGGGAATGAGTGAGAGTTCTGTTAATAAACTTTCTTTATAAAATGCCTTCTATTAGCTGTAGCTACTGCATGTTATTTCAGTATTAGAATAGTGGTTATTTTCTAATGTGACTTTAAAACTGTGGCCACTATGTTTGAATCTTTGAATCACTGAATAGGAAAATCTGGCAACTCCTCCGGAGTTATTTGTCCACCACATGGGACAGCACTGTGCATATAATCTCGAGGTAGAATAACCACAGATCTCATAAAACAATGGTATTCTGCATTAACTGTTTTGCAAACATTAAGAGAGACAAGGCAGATGAGGTAATTAATCCTACTCACAACAATCATGGGGAATTTTTCCAATGCTTTTAGTATTAGCATTCCAGTTAAATTGTATTACTATGCCCATTATGTAGCTGAGGAAACAAAGGCAGATAGTTTGAGGTGTCAAAGGGAGGTTCTCTCAAAACCAGGATTAAAACTCAGAAGTTCTTCGTAACCAGTTGTGTGTCACCTTTTGCTCTAAACTCAGCTCCCTAACTTTCATATTGATTGATCTGGACAATTTCTACATTGAAATAGACACTGATTTCTTTTTTATCTGTGTTAGATATATATATCTATTAATCTTTTTCTTTTTTACTTTAGTTAAGTTCCCTTGAGTTATCAAGGCAAAGGAAAACCTCACTCTTCAAGGGTATTTGCATTCAGCTATCTCTATCCCAAGCCCAGCCATTAGCTTTCCTGAGGAAACTACATGTATATGTCATCTACCCCCTGAAAAAAACTGCTGCATCCAGCAAACCAAAACAAGGAAGAGTGCCTTGTTGGCATCATGCCATCAGCTATAAGAAGACTACCTGGCCTCCAGTTCAAAAAAACCCCAAACAATATCAGAAGTGGCAGAGGAAACTTAATTTGTCCACCTGAATCTAAGACAAAAGCACAAAGGGATTGTAGATCAGGGCCAAGATGCTATCACTGACATGCATTTTAGTCTACAGCATCCTTGGGTGTGTCCTTGGGTGTGTCTTGATTTTTGTCTTTCATTGGTTTGGGTGTTTGGACTGAAGGAATGTGATAGGCTACAAAATCTAATGAATGATAAAATATTCCTGTGTCGTTGGAAATATTCTGTGGCAATAAGTGAACAGTAAAGAGGCAGGGGGGTGAGTGGCACTGGAAGCCATAAGAGCAAACCTCCACATTGGTAACATAAGTCATGAATCACTCCATACTTTGAACTAAAAACAGAAAGTATCAGCCTCCTGGGGAAAGTAGCAGACCCAAACTCCACAATCTTTACTGTATAGGGGCAAGAGGCTAATTAAAATTCCCTAATTATTGTCCATTTCATGTGATCGTTTTCAATGTAAGATAATAACTGGATGCTATCTTGTAGCATTACTTAAATAACTAGAGGTCTACTACAGTTTTATTATAATATTTGTGGAAACCAAAAATAGGAATGACAATCTAACATGATCTGGTGAGTGTAGGATTAATTTGTCCAACTTGTCTAAGAATCATTAGAATTTAGAACCGCAACATTTTTCATTCTCCCTGGCTAGTGTCAAACACAGTGTGTTCCACAGAAGTAACATACTGCAAGCTCCTTGGAGCAGTGACTTTCTTTGCAAAATGCTCAACAAACAAAAAATTATTTTGTGTAAACCACTCTGAACTGCTGTTGTTTCAGTTCATAGGTTCATAGATTATAAAGCCACCAGGGACCATTGTGATCTAATCTAACCTACTGTATAACAACAGGCCATAGGACTTGGCTGAATTAATTCTAGTTTAAATTGGAGAATGTATCTTTTAGAAAAGCTTTGGACAATAAACAGCATCTAAAGTTATTTTTCTTTCTTCCTGACTTCTCTAATACCTAATAATTAATAAAATGCTCACAGATTTTAAAAAATCGCTGTCAAAAGTACTGCTTGGGTGTTCTATGTTTCCCCTGTCTCGTCTCATCCCATCAGTAAATCTGATAACAAAGTCACACACATACATATATCCAAACAGAAACTGAAGTGTGTGGCTTTGGGCACACATTTTGGTATTAAGAGAGACAGGCGTTAATGCATTATCTTTCACCTCTGGACTCTGGAGTGTAAATCCCAGTTTGGGTCAAAGGAGAAATTAGCTTAGTGGCCTTATCCTAGTCTATTGTGGACCTTCCGCCAAATCACATTCAACACACAGTTTGCTCTGATTGTCTGTTCTCAAGAGAGACCCAGATCTGCAATTTCATATGTGATAGAGGTCAGGACTGATGTGCAGTGACAGAGCTAGGCAGGAAGATGATATAAGACATGATGTAACATGTCTTATATCAAACTTAGTTGTATCCAGTGCTAATAGTCCCTCTACTTTGATGAGTGCTACTATAGCCATTTTACACAAACACAAACATTTTAAAGGCCTGATCTTGCAAGATGTAGAGTACCTCCTGGAGTAACTCAGGACCTTGCAGAATCAGGGCTATAATATGGCCATGTGGTGTCCAGAAAGGCTGTTTTGGTTCAATAGACAGAGATATATATTCACTTAACTGGTCTGTTACACTAACAGGTCCAATCTCTATTATGTTTCACTCTGTGGTGCACTAGCAATTTAATCTTTTAACACATTTCTTTGTCAGGTGTGAATTTGCAAAGGCTTTACTACAATCCTATATATGTTTGGGTTAGATGGATGGAAACATTGTATGCTTTATACAGGTCTATTCATTTAACAGGTATTCGTTTAAATGTGTTTCACTGTAATAAGAGACAAGGGTTTGTGTAATGAGATGGAAAATTGCTAACTACACATGAGGTTATTAGAATGTTTTTTCCCCAAATCAATTTTGGCAGACAATAATAAATCTAGAAAATGGATTTGGAGTCTACATTTTATATGAGTAATCAGTAGATTGCTCTTGTAAAAATATTTTCCCATTTGCTTGTATCTAATGGGGAAAGAAATCTATTAAATAGCCACAGTCTTATTTAGTCCTATTTAATAGTGAGATGCACCAGCCATAAGGCACAGTATGGGCTAGCTGGACTGGAGAGTCTCTCCAAGCATAAAATGAACATATTTTTACCTGATCCTGCACTGGGAGCCTTGCAGGTGACCTCCTGCAGTCAATGGGGCTCCATGAAGGCACAGAGGAGCACTCACGTGGCTCTCAATAGAGGATCAAGGCCTTCATTTGTAAGTTGTGAGCCTTATGCTTAGTTAAATATTTTCTGCTGTTACATGTTAATTTACCAAGAGTTTATGCAAACCCCAGTTCTTAAATAATTAGTCTTCTAAGCTCTTTAAGTGTTTCTACAGGGGCCTACCACAATGGGGCTCTGATCATGACTCAGGCTCCCAGGTGCTACTGCAATGCAAATCATTATAGTGATAACAACTCTATAAAGTTAAGCACATACCGGTACCTACATCTTTGCAGGGCCTAAGATTATTTTGCTAGTGCTTTGTTTTTCAGTGCCATGGTATTATTAGTAAATTGCCCCACCTCATTTATTCTGAAGAAATTCTCATCCTCAGGTTCCATTTGCACAATTAACTGGTGCACTGTTTAGGGATCATAAAATTAATCCATCTTTGGGCCCTTGTCTTGCACTAAGCTCCAGATGGGTGGACGCCTGCACATGCAGAGAACCTTGTTAAAGTCACTGGGGCGTCACAGGATCACAGGGGTCAAGCTGTGTAGAACTCACTCCTGGACTGGGGACTCACTGTTGTCTCAGACACTTTCAGTCTCAGAAGCCCAGAGAACTGACTATCCTTACAATAATTCTGTTTAAAGAATTTTTGTGATCCAAATAGTTGTCCAAGGTAAAAACAAGACACAAATCTCAACCTGAAGCTGTCTTTCAGAGTGATTTCACAAAAGTTCTCTCTCAAAAAATTTTCATCTTTCAAGTACCCTATTCCTTATGTCAATTGGACTGGACAGGAAAGCCAGTCAGTTAGTTGTGAAATAACCATAATTTAAAAGTAAATCCCCATCATGCATTAGAACTATCCATTAGGGAAACATTAGTGAGAAACAAATGAATGTTTCCCAGCTTGCAGCCTCAGACTGTCTGTTTTAATTTTGTTCATATGCTACTGGTTTATCTGCAGTGGATTTAATATTCTGCAATACCACATTTTATGTGATCTCTTAGGGCCTCTTTGTCTTGCTTTTCATTTTTGACTCTATGCCATTATTTGGTTGTATGGAAGCACTTGGCTATTACTTTGTTGTTCCATTTCTGCTGCCAGAATAGTTTTGATCAATACAGCTTACAAAACATTATATCATAAAATGTCATGTTTAACAGAACTTTTTGGGGCTCTTCTTAAGAACTTTCATTTCAACTACAGGAACTATAAAAAACATCAGCCCCACACCCAATTTTGGCTCTTCAGAATATTTCTGAAGGCTATTAAATATAAACTGTATATGAACAGTTCATCCTTGAAGAAATACAATGAGATTGAAGTTATTTAATGCTACCATATAAATTTCTATTTGAAGGTATTTCCAGTTCCAACATGAAGTATGTAAGATAATGGGGCAGAGCTAACAGGATGAGTTAGTGCCTTCCTTTAGCCATAGCATTGCTCCAGCAATAAAAAGTAGATAACCAAACACAAGATTGTTGCAGCGCTCTTGCTTATTGTGGACTCCTACAAGCCAAAGGGTTGTTTTGTTTTATGTAACAAAATTCTCATTTCTAATACCGAAATTATTATCCCATAATACTCCATCAGGATGCTTTCTTCATGACATTTATATGCAAAGTATTTAATTCAGCACAAAGACCTATTCACACCCCTAAAACAGGTTATGCATGATTAAGTGAACAATTGTTCATAACACACAGTCACTAACCTAATCATTTTATTCTTAATAACTCACAGAGGAAGCTCACAAGTGGTGATTATATACTGTGTGGGCTGCTTTCCATTCACTTTGCAGATTTCTATAATAAAACTCTGCCTGGGATGGAAACACTGCCCCATTTCTCAGTATTACAGGCTAGGGAGTCTCAACTTAGTGAGGGTTTGGAATGAGAAGTCTTATTTATCCTCAAATAGGTTAAGCCTAAGCATTTATCAGAATCAGAGTTTTAAAGTAAAATGCATCAGGGGACTAGGTTGCTCAGAAAGTGACCAGAAACTTAGCTCAGCTGAGGAGTTGTCATCGCCAAAAGAAAAATACCCCAGCCAACTTGAAAAGGAGACAAAATGAAATCAGATTTTATGACCTTATAGATTTGTATCTTGTTCCTGGATCCTTCCTGGATCATGAAGAATAGTGTAATGGTGCAGAAGGGAAATGATACCTTTCCAAGCTCCTATAAAAGATTTTGGAATATTTAAAAAGAACACACATTTTTAAATATATTTTTGTGCTAAACATAACAGAGTAACATTTCAGGTTGGATGAAAGCTGTTCAGTCCATCCATTTCTTGCTGTCTTGTGACTATGTCCTGTTATATTTTCTAATTTTAAGGGCGGCAAATTTGGGTCCTTTCTTTTGTACACCGTATGTCCCAACCGTCTAATAGTCTATTGATTTCAACAGAGTGTTAACAGGGGATGACAACACAGCAGATACAGTAGAAATTCAGCAGCAAAAAAATAAGTTATACATCAAATTTAAACACACACACACACACACACACACATAAACCTTCCTCTTTAGATGGCATATACTGAACAGATTCCCCAGAAGCCTTTTTTATCCTGTTCTTTTTGGTAACAAATTATATTGATTTATTATCTCCAGTTTATAGAGATTATTGTTCAAATACAAAAAGGCACTTTAATCATTCTTATAAATACAAGGATTCCATTGAAAGAAGCAATACTAATGCTAGGATGCATTTTTTTATGTTAAATATGGTTTAAGATCAATAGAAGGTGATCTGTTTTCAAGTTGCTTATAAAGATATTGGCCCTGCTCCTGGGACGCACTGTGGTCTCTTTGTTCTGCTTCTTTAGTGGTCCTTCCCATCAGGGCCGGATCCAGCATTTCTGCCGCCCCAAGCAAAAAAAAAAAAAAAAAAAGCCGCAATCGGCGGCGGCAGTTCAGCGGCAGGTCCTTCGCTCCTAGAGGGAGTGAGGCAGGGCCGGCTCCAGGCACCAGCTTAACAAGCAGGTGCTTGGGGCGGCCAAGGGAGAGGGGCGGCACCTGCGGCAATTCGGGGGCGGCAGGTCCCTCGCTCCCTCTAGGAGCGAAGGACCTGCCGCTGAACTGCCACCGCTGATCGCGGCTTTTTTTTTTTTTTTTTTTTTTTTTGCTTGGGGCAGCAGAAATGCTGGAACCGGCCCTGGAGTGAGGGACCTGCCGCCCCCAAATTGCCACAGGTGCCACCCCTCTCCCTTGGCCGCCCCAAGCACCTGCTTGTTAAGCTGGTGCCTGGAGCCAGGGCCGGCTCCAGGCACCAGCTTACCAAGCAGGTGCTTGGGGCGGCCACTTCGGAGAGGGGCAGCACGTCCAACTGTTCGGCGGCAATTCGGCGGACGGTCCCTCACTCCTGCTCGGAGCGAAGGACCTCCCGCCGAATTGCCGCCGCAGATCGCAATCACAGCTTTTTGTTTTGTTTTGTTTGGCTGCTTGGGGCGGCCAAAACCCTGGAGCCGGCCCTGCCTGGAGCCGGCCCTGCTTCCCATGCCATGTCAATTGCGTGGAGGCTTTCCCTTGTGTATGGGGATTCTTGGACAGCCTAGAATTTCTGTATCACCCTTTTAAACCCTCACCCCTCAGCTGCTAGCATAGAATCCACAGCCAAATTTCCCCTGCACCCTGCTAATCCCCAACTGTCATAGCAGCTATTTAGCCTTTCACCTAATCTTACATGCACCAAGGGACCAACCTAGTATAGAGTGGCTCCGGGACTGGGGAAAACCTACACTGCCTTACTCTCCTTTGTTGCAATGAAGAACTGGCTCAGGGAACCTGATAGTCCATTGCCTTCCACCTTATGTCATCATTTACACCTGTGCAAAGTGGTGCAAATCACAATGGTGGTATTTTCTGCTCACTTTCCACAGGTGTAAAATGAGTATGCACCAGCCAAGGCAGGGGCAAATCATACAGTCATATAACCAATTTTAATCACAGAATCATAGAAATGTTGGGCTGGAAGGGACCTCGAGAAGTCATCAAGTCCAACCAGCTGTGCTGTGGCAGGACTAAGTAAATCTAGACCATCCCTGACAGATGTTTGTTCGACTTGTTGTTAAAAGCTTCCAGTGATGGGGATTCCACAACCTCTCTTGGAAGCTTGTTCCATAGCTTAACTACCCTTAAATTAGAAAGTTTTTCCTAATATCTAACCTAAATCTCCCTTCCTGCAGATTAAGCCGATTACTTCTTCAGTGGACATGGAGAACAATTGATCACCATCCTCTTTATAATAGCCCTTAACATATTGGAAGACTGTTATCAGGTTGCTCCTCAATCTTCTTTTCTTAAGACTAAACTTGCACAGTTTTTCCAACCTTTCCTCAGAGGTCAGGTTTTCTAAACCTTTTATCATTTGTAGTGCCCAGAATTGGACACAGTACTCCAGCTTGAGCCTCCCCAGTGCCAAGTAGAGCGGGACAACTACCTCCTGTGTCTTACATACAACACTCCTGTTAATGCACCCCAGAATCATGTTAGCTTTAATGATTACTGTGATAAATGAAGGGGGATAGCTCCCTTTTATGGACACCCAGCCAGCCAGTTAGCTATAAAGTCCCTCTTGGTGGCTGTCCTCTGCTTGCTTTACCTGTAAAGGGTTAACAAAGTTCCCCAGGTAAAGGAAAAGGAGTGGGCACCTGACCAAAAGAGCCAAGGGGAGGGCTAGAACTTTTTTAAATGGGAAAAAAAACCTTCCCCTTTGTCAGTTGTTCTCCGGAGAAGGAGACATAGAGCAGCAATGCTATAAGCAGGAATGCTGCGTAAGGCTTGAACCAGGTATGAAAATTCATTTTCCATACCTAGAAGAAATCATTGGACAGGGAATGTTTAAATAGATGTGATCAGGTTTATTTATTTATTTTGGCTTGTGGATCTCCTCTGTGCTAAACCCCAGCTGTTTTTGTTTGCTTGTAACTTTTAAGCTGGACCCCAAGAAAGCTATTCTTGGTACTTAATTTTTGGAATTGCTCTTTTAAAATCTAGCAAAAGCCTACGTTCCAGATGTATTTTCTTCCTTTTTGTTTCTAATAAAATTTACCTTTTTTAAGAACAGGATTGGATTTTGGTGTCCTAAGAGGTTTGTGAATGTTGTTTGATTAGCTGGTAGCAACAGCTAATTTCCTTTGTTTTCTTTCTCAGCTCTTCCCCGGAGGGGGGTGAAAGGGCTTGAGGGTACCCATCACTAATTTCATTGTTGCCAATGTATGATCTCTAGACACAGGATGATGATGAAGTGGCATGATGGCTAAAGGCCAACTCGCTTGATTACTAAGCAAAATTCATGATTTCTTAGTTCCTTTTTGCTATTACTACTTCATTGCCCAATATTTTCAACAAGTTATTCTGTGATGTTCCACTATGCAGGGGATAGGACTTACTAAAAAAGGTGGATATTTATCAACTCCTGAAATGATATGTAGCACTTTTCAAAATGTACTATTCAGGGAGATGGCAAGGCTCAGGGTATTAGAAATGGAATACAAAGACTTTGATCTCTAGGGTCAGAGGAGAAGATTGCTCTTGTACTTAAGGACTGGACTTTGACTCAGGAGATCAAGGCTCAATTCTTGGCTCTGCCATAGATTTCGTTGGACAAATTGTTTAATTTTTCTGCACCACATTCCCTATCTGTAAAATGAGAATAATAATATTTCTTTTTTTCACCCCCTTTATCTAGCTTTTCTATTTAGATTGTAAATTCTTTGGGGGACAGACTGCCTCATATTATGTGCAGAATAATATTAATAACAACAACATAGTTATGCTATATGCTCTAATCCAGACCAGTGGCCATCTGATATGAGTGTATTTGACCTGTCTTAAAGGAGTCACTGCCTTATTAAATTTCCCCCATAGACAGGTGCATACATCATAACTGGCACTTTTTCTGCACTATCAACAGAAAGGCCAAACACTCATTTAGTCTCTTATGTTCTAGGAGTGCTCTCTAAATGAAAGGTTTGTATATATGTAAATAGTGAATACATATGGTGCAAGTAGATGGCGTGCAAGAATGTGTAGGCACTGCAAATGGCTTCTTCTGTCCACACCTTTACATGGAGCGCTTATCATATTACTCTTAAAAGTTATCCTTGCTGGTCAGTGTTAAAGTGCAGGATAGATACACTTGCAGCAACACTGTCCCTGCTGTGGATAAGAGATTTTAATATCCAAGGCTGCCAATCTAGTACATTTCGTGCAAGTTAAATTCACTTATGCTTTTTAAACATACTGCCGCATTTGGGAAAACTGAATAAGTAATAAATGTATATCCGTGAAAATAGACTCATTGTCAAGGTAGCAGAATGTACAAGCTCAGATCCTGCTGTCAAATGGAGTGTTGCATGAAGTTCCCAAAGCCAAACCAGAATTTTTTTTATTTTAAAACAGATATTTAACCTGTTCCAAAACTGCTGAACAAGACCATTTAAATACAAGCAAATAAGATGGCTGATGAGACTTCTTGAACAACAAAAAGCCACATGCAAATAAGGGAGCATCAAAAATTATTATTTATTCATTATTATCTATTTAGATATATGAATAATTAAGAGGAGACAGTGCCTATCCTTTGCTCTAGGGGCTTTTTATATCAATTTACATAATATAATATGTATTCAGCAGCTTATCCCCCACGCACAGTAGAATAACCAGCCACATGAATTGACTTAACGAACCCAATTCCACTGAGCATTTCAACCCTCAGACACTTCTTCCATCCTTAAAGCCTTAGAAAATAGAAGAGCTGTCCAGGGTTTCCTGAAGGTCAATCAGTTCAGGCTACATCCGGAGGAAGGACTGAGCTCCAACATGGAGGCGCCCTCATGGAAAACGCTCTGCTAGAAGACCCTTCTTTCTTTTCTAAATCAAGGAAGCTCTAGCTTGAATTCTTCCACTGATTGCAGATATAGAAGTCTGTCCCAGGAAAAGAGGCAGTCTCTCAAATTAGTAGATGCCAGGTCATTTAGGGCTTTAGATATCAAACTCTACTTGGGAACCCACAGGCAGTGAATGCAGATCACAGAGCACTTGGTGTAATTCCCACATGGCCAGGACAAACCTCATTCTGCATCAAACTCAGTTTCTAAAGAGTGTTACTATATAGCACATGTAGCAATGTAATTTTAAGATTACAAAGGCAGAAATTATGGTAGCAAGTCTCCATCTCAAATAAATTGTCAATCTCCTGGCAAGGTGCAAATCATATAATGCGGTCTTGGCCCCTGCTGCTACCTGACCATCCAGCAGCAGCTGATGAACTAATCAGAATCCCTAAACTGAAAACTCAATTGACAGATGGCAAACACACACCCTAACCCAACAGGGACAATATAATCCTCAGCATATCTGCCAGTTGCTCTCCCTAGCCCACCAACATCACACCACGCTTATCCAAATTGAACTGCACCCAGTTGGTGCTTGTCCATGCCCCAGTCTTAAACGGGATAATTGACAGCATGCACTGGCCTGAGAGTGAAAGAGATATAAATCTGGGTATCACCCATGCCTTTTCACTATCCCTGTTAATAGTCCCATGTACCTACTGAACTGAGGGGAGAAAAGCTGGTGCCCTGTGGAACCCCACTAGACAGTGCCCTTGGGGAGGAAGACCAATAACCCCAAACTGCCCTGGGATTTTTCAGTCAGAAAAGAAAATAACTAAACCATTCAAGACAAGCCTGGCTGGGTCCTACTAGAGTCAGCTGATGAGTCAATAATACCTCATGATTAATAGAATTCAAAGGCAACTGGTAGAGTCAATAACAACATCAGAAGTCCCTGATCTTTTCACATCGCAGTCTCTGTGCCATGGGAGTGGGAGTTAGATAGAGGGAAGATGAAAAAGAGAATGAATGTAGATTGAAAAATGTAAAGATCTTATGGGTTGCTTTTGAAGTATGGTTATGGTGTAGTAGTGATGGAGCAAATGCAATTTGAGAGGTAGGAACAGAACTCAATAGGCAAGAACCAAAGACATCTACTCTGCATACATAAGAACGTGGTCAAGAGTGATGGGATGGTCCACACTGAAGGAGATTCCATGAAGCTGAAGAAAATAACAAGGAACTGGAAGACACTATGAGTAACTAAGAGTTGTGTGGTGATATGTACATCATGGCCAGAATGAACACTGAAATCTGTCCAGAGTATTGTTGTTAATTCTTTTTGTTTATTTGAAATGTTAAAAATCCCTAAGAGATTTTCCCAGCATGTAAACTCTACATAATAATAGGGTATTTTTGATTCCTTATGTTACTATGTATGCGGGACATATTACTGAGATTGTATGTGTATTAATTATGTCAATTACTATAAAAGGCATCTAGAGTTGGGGATAGGTACTTTTTTATTTACAAACTTAAAGAAATGGTAATAATCAATAAATATATGTATTTTATATATAGTCTATAAGTGTACTATGTATATGGAAAAATCTTAGGGATATTTGACATTTCAAATAAATAAAAACAACTTCTAGTCCATGGTCCACAGTATTGGAAAGTGATACCAAGCAGAGAAAATGTTGTATTACCTTGATTTTAACTCAACAGAGAGTGGATGAATCTGGCTCTAGAGACCTCTATGTGTTTTAAGAATTTTTTGTGAGGCTAGAAGTCTTTAGAGTATTAATAGTTGTTGAGAACATACTTTCAGCAACATAAATATTCTGAATTTTACTGGCAAATGATGCCTAGCATAGGTTAACAGGATACATGAGTGCTGTTTCTGAATGCCTATGGTTTGGAAGGTGTGATCATTATTTTTTTATTCCCTGAACAGTGTAAAATGTTAGCATGAGTCCAGAATAGCATTCAGATTGGGATGACATCGCTAGTATTGTACTTTTAGGTCAGTGCACTTCTGAAGTGTGTAGCTGGAATTGAAAAACTTACAAATAATGCACTGTGGCTACAAATACCAAGGAATTCAAATCATTTTAGTGTGTAACTCATAGTCAACATTACTATGTTTGAGCTTTCCCACTGGTAGGTTCTCCCAGGCTTATAGAAACTATGCATACAGTTGCTATCCAGGGGAGAATAGCTGCCATATTGGTCATGTCTCTGGAAAAGCCATTTCTGTGGACTTGTTCCAGAAGAACAAGTTTTGATCTATATTTTAAGCAGCAGATGCTCAGGCTGCTAAAATAACCTGAGAAGATGTATTCTGTTTTCCTTTGTGCAGGGATCCTTTAACCTCTGCTATCCACTGATGTGGGAGAGAAGAAGAAGCCTGACATTAAAATGTGTGTCTGCTGACTGTCTCTAGAGTACGGAGGGAAAGAACTGAAATTAAAGCATAGCTAGGTGTTGCTATATATGTTACCTACTAGACTTCATCACAACACACAGACATCATTTGTCAGAAATACCAAGTATCTTTTTTTAAAAGCCATAGCTGCTTTTAAATTGAATTACTTTCCATTACAGCTTGCATGATAAAGGTGGAGCTGCTAAGGGCCTGACCCAGAGCCCATAAACGTTTATAAAAGACTCCCATTGACTTCAATGTGCTTTGGGTCAGGCCCTCAAGCAGGGAGTCTCTTACTGAAAACGGCATGATAAACTTAAATACACAAATTGATTGTGGCATCTAAATGGAGATCTGTAGTATAATATTAATGATAGACTATATCTCTTTGGGATTGTTGAATCTCTACTAATTAAGGACTTGGCGATGAGCCCTGCTATGTGTCTGCACAGGAGAGCAATGGGGAACAAGGAGCTGCCTTTAACCCCTGTATGGGCTACCCTCATCACCAGAACCTACTGGGAGGGCATGGAAAACAACTGTCTCCAGGTTGCTACACCACTTCCTATGCAGGAGGGAAAGAAGTGGGCATGTAGGGGTAGGAGTGGAACTCTGGTAGTAATAACAAACTGCATTTGGCTAACCTGGACAACATTTTGCAAATCAACTGGCCTTTCACGCTAAGAGGGTGGAAGGAAAGACATGGCTTCAAATGTAACTCACTAATGCTATGAATAAATTACCAAAATAAAATAAATCGCCTCCTATCCTGATCCTTCAGCACACAAGCAGTTATGGTGTAAAAATTAGCATAATATGTTAGCTTAAAAACACTGCTTTTCAGACATTTCTAAGAGTGGTTGGGGGTTAGGTGTGTTTATTTTCCATATATTTACAATGCAGTTGCATAAAATTCCTACGGCAGATGGATGTGTTTCATTACAGAGCCAGTGGACTCTTGGTAGCTCAGGGTTCCAAATCCTGATAGTTTAAATGGAGAACAGAAATGGAATATGAAACTTTAAGGTTCAATTCCCTAGGCTAAGCAACTTGGGGATGAAAGGAGGAGACCTGAATTAAGCTATGCAATTATTTGGTCTGATAGCTAAGGTCTATAAATAATTGGGTGTATGTGTTCCTTTCATCTCTGAATGCCAGATATAATTCACTTGTACATGCCTTCAAAATCAACACAATTAGTCTTGGAGCAAGGGGACACCACACTTCCCCCCACCCCTTTTAAAACTCATATGCAGAGGGAGGAGGAATAATTGATCAATTTAATAATTCTAAAGATATTTCAAAGGCACAAAATGCTCAAAAAAGGCAATGCTTTGGAGGCACTCTTTGCACAGAACTTTTGAAAGCTGCAATGTAGCCTGAAGCATAATAGTAAATCTTTGGAGGAAAATAAAACTATGTATGTTATACATAGTCTCTGTTGTGAAACCTCCAAGGAAATTTTGCACAATCTTTTTGTAGGGAAAACAATCAAATATCTGATAATATGGGTATTATCTCAGGCTTCAACTACACACACAGATGGAAATGTATATTGTGCCATATTTTTCTTGTTAACTATTTTAATTTTCTTGCAGTTTTCATGTGTCAGCGAGCATTCTTTTCTCAGAACCATTATAAAAAAATCAATAGAAGCTATTTGTGTTACAGGTTTTGGCTAATCAGTAACTGTGGTTTGATCAGGAGAGAGAACTGTGTGAGGTGGAAAAGTTAAAAGGAAAATGCAGTACAGACTAAGAGCTCAGACTGGCCAGGCACTGAGGTCCCAATTTAGCAAAGCACTTAGGCATGTACTAAACTCATAGAATTAGGGCCTGGTTGCTTTATGAGAAGTGCTGAGCATCCTCAATTCCTATTAACTTTACTAGGACTGAAGAATACAACATACCACACAGGATTTGGCCTTAAGGGCCCAATGATAAAAACTCTATTTACATAATTAATCTTTACACCTGTGGGACATTCGCTTGGCTTCTATTGATGACTTTAGGGTGGCTACTGTAGTTCCAGTCTCTGTGCAGATACATGGTGGGAGGGAGGTAGTAACCTTTTCTTCTTCTTTGTGGGGCTGATGAAAGGACCAAAAGAAATCCAGACCTTGTGTTTGAGGGAGCACGTGGACCACTCCCTCCTACACCCCTTGACATGGGAAGTAAGAGGAGTCATGGCTCTGCAGTCTCTACATATCAGCTAGCAGAGCTGATTGGCTGTGCTGGGGATAGTTTGCTACCCCTCATGAAGGGATATAGCAGTCTGCAATTTCCCTAAGCAATGGGGATCTCCAGGAGTTTTCTGGAGCAGTGCAACTACATATCACCCATTCCTGTGGGTCAGGTGCCATTTGAACAATCTAGCCCCAGTGATTAAGGACTACCATTGCAAGTGTGTGCAGGGTCAGACCCACTTTCTGTTTGACATTAAGCCTGGATGTGTGCAGAACTAATGTAACTATCTTAAGAAATGTTCCAATATATCCCTGTAGCTGTTCTTTGTCCTGTAACTTTAGAATTTAAAAGGAATAATGATTTCAACATTAAAAACTCATTATCTGAAGTTAAAGCAGCTAGGAAAGATCACTTATGCTTCACCAGAAAGAATTGATTTCCGACATAGATTATCAATATTTAGGACCGAGTCACAGAATTTCTGGGGAGTTTTTGCACTGATCTCCCTTGAATCTCTAAATGTATTTGAGAGCATCACCTCCATAATCATTCAGCTGTGGGATCTCCCAGGATGGATGAAATAAACAAACAAAAGTTGATGTCCCATTCTGAATGTGATCCAAAAGTGTGATTTAGATGTAAAGATGATTCAACACATCAGGAGCTCATTTAATTGCTCTTCAGTTCTTTGTTGTTGTTCTTTCACTCTCAAAAAAAGTGCAATCCCATTTGTTTTGTTGATGTTCGCTGTACTGCTGCAATTTCATCTCTGTGAGAAAAAAAAATCTCCTGATAGGTGGAGCAAAAGTCATTAAGAAACTGAATGAGCAATAAGTCCCTGGAGAATATGCATTTCACTAGTAACTTGAACTGTGTGATTGAAAAAGATTGAAATGGTCCATTAAATTTTGTTCATTATTGCAAAACCTTTCATTCTGAAGATCAGTAGACGTAATCACCACCAGCCCACTCCCACTGCACCCTTATCTATGTAACTCATTCTGCTTCACTTCCAGAAACAAGCACAGTTAAGATTACACAGACCCATATTGTAGCAAAGTACGACTCTTGCTTGACATTGCCCGCTGCGCACCTGCCATTATTTTTCTGCTGCTAAAAATAAAAGTAGCGTATTACACTCGTCGTAGCAAAACAAATAGTAGTAGTACTTAGCATGCTTTCAGTGCCTTTAAAACAAGTTCTATACATACTGATGCTATATTTTTGATTGTATCTGATATGGCTCATTAATTTGAAAAGCTAGTTTAATTATAATGCATTATGCCAAAGTGGAGTTGCTTTAGCCTGTTAGAAAGAAGAGATATTGTGCAGTTACTAATACATAACTGTACATTTTCCCAATTCATGCAGTTTTCTGCACTCTAATTGGTTATGCATGTCTGATTTGCATGATTGCTATAGTACTGTTACTCTAATATCCAAACATCTTGCAAACTTATTTATTCTGATTGGCTGACGGTCCTTTATTAATACCAGGATTAGGAAAATCACAGTATGAATATTTCTCATTAACCATACTGAAAATATTCAAATCACTCCACTCTGGTTACCATAGTGTCTCTGTTTTGATTGGCTTCTGTGCTCAGAATTTTCAAGCTGACAGCAATAAAGTTACCACCTCAGCTTCTCACTTCATTTTGCTGAAGTAGGAAAAACTCCAACACAGAAGAAAACTGGGAATTTCCAGACTAGCCAAAAAGCTTCTCTTCCCCTGCAGTCATGGAAACTGGTCTCCACATCCCTTCCAAGTGACTGAGAACCTAAAGAGTTCTGGGGTTAGAATTAAGCAAGAAGCGGATTTGGTGGGCACTCCATAGGTACTGCTGTGTGGTGGCATCAGATTTCAGCCTTGATGAACCAGAGGAACTTCCTACCGCTCTTCCTTTTCAGTAAATGACTTCTCCACTGGCCCAGCTCCTCAAACCTCTTCCACGGTGCACTGTTTGTGCTGATTATCTCACATTTGGATTGTTGTAAACTGTCTGTTGATAAGCCTTCGTGGCTCCTTTATCTCTGATTTATTATCTGTATGGAAAGTATCAACAAGCTTGGTTTAGTCCTTAATTCAAAATTCCCCCGTTGTCCTGTTATTTAAGCATTTACAGCGGCTACCTGTTATCCAGAGAAGGAATTGGCTCTGATTCCTTACTTGCTATAACCTCAATACCCTCTGCAATTTTTAGGTAAAGGATATCTGGCCCCAAGCTAGTGTGATGCCTTTCCATTTGGCTGTCATGCCAGCAATTCCTCTAGATCAGGCATTCTATAAAACATTTATCTTTTCCATTTAGCTTTGATTTATACATTGTATGTGTCAAATATATTTTATGTAGCTTGTATGTTCCTTGTCTTTTTTATACTGAGATTATAGGATGCTCTAATGCAGAATATGTGACGGGTGAATTAGGAATCAAAATATATTTTCTGAAATTAAAGATTTTTTATTCCTTAAAAATACAGTGAATTATGGTTAATTGCAAGAAAATACTGGTAAATAATGCAGCTGATCAAAACGTATTCAAATTGTTTTGCCAAAAAATTTTGACCAGCTCACATAATAAATTTCCAGTTCACAAAAGTGGCGCTCTCAGTGAAATTGTGCAACCCCAATACAGTCAGTAATACCCACAAATCACCTCCCTTCTTCCAAGGGCCCAAATGACACACATTTCCTTCTCCTTTTTGGAGTTGTGGGCATGCTTTGGAATGCTTCTAATGGCTTGCTAACTTTATTAAAATATATGCTTGACAAGACCTTGATTTTGTTGGTCCTCTTCTTTTTTATTATTTTATTTCATTACTATTTTTTCAATATCACACTGATATATTCATTGAGAGCCTGCTCTTGCTCCAACTGAGGTCATTGGCAAAATTCCCATTAACTGCAATGATGCAAGATCAAGCCCTGAGAGAATAAGAAAACAAAAAAGCTTTTCAGCATCTATATGGATCTCCTCTAATCTCTAGTAAGAAATAAGTGGGTTTATTTGTTGTGGTCTAAACTTCCAGATTCCTAAGGGTAATAATTTTTTTTAAAATTGTTCGTTATGCAAGTGTAAGGAAATTAAACAAGTAATTACCTCAAGTAACCATTTTCCAGTTCACACAGCACTAGACACACTGCACGTTTGTTTAACTTTTTATTATGAGACCATTAACTATACCACAACAGTTGTCTAAGGACTCTATTCATTATTTGTTTGACGCAAATTCTTTTTTATGGCAAGGCCAGTTCATAGTCTGTTGTATCCATCAGAAAGAACATTGGAATGAATCATTTGTGTTCCATTGTCTTAGCTGTTTTGTATAACAGACTGTTCATACATGGATTTCAAATGGAAGGAAAGCATGTCATCTCCTTTTGAAGACATCAGGTAAGTTCAAAACAATATGAAGAGGACCCTTCATAAGCCATTCATCAACACAGATGTCTTGATGAAGGCTGAAAAGTTATTATTGTCTAATGCAGAAAAAAACAAAAGTGCATTAAAATGAACTTCAAGGAGTAGTACTTCAATTATTTAAAATATATGAATGTTTGCTCTTAAGCTTTTGACAACCGAGGAGTGCTTTTTATTAACAGAGAGTAAATCAAAAGAGAAACAGCATCTACGAGCAGTTGGATACTACAGGGACGGGTGCTACAGAAAATTCTGATTACAGAAAGAGAAAGCAGCACATAAAATGATGAGACATCTGTAGACGTTTAGCTAGTGTAACTACACTGGCAATATTTACTAAGGTAAGATAACATTTCCAGAACTCACAGTCCTCAATCTCCAGGGCAGAAAACAATTATCAGCTAGGGTCCAGAAGAAATTACTCCCTATATACTTGTTCATCCTCCTATTCCAAGCTCAACTGGATTTCTACATTCTGTCCCAAAGATAACATTGAGCCTGATCAAAAGTTCATTGAAGTCAGTGGAAAGACACCCATTGACGTCACTGGGCTTTGGATCAAGCCCATTGTCTGCTAATAATACAAAGTAAAGGATGATGATTTAAAGTTATTTGCTCAGCTGATGTTTCCTATACCCACATCAATCCTATGTATGCTGTTCCAGAATAGATCCTAGAAAAAGTACCTGTGCAATAAATGTTGGGTTCATTTATTTTAGTCACATGTACCTACCAGCAGTAGCTTAACTGCTATTGCTGGAACGACATCCATAATTTATTCCCATTATGAATTTCTGCTTTTGGGTGGAGTATAAAGAATTGACTTAGTAGGTTTATAAACTGCTGGATACAGGTGAGGATTAAATTCCTGCAGGCTGAACTAGCAACATTAGTCCTTTGAATGACCTATATTTTTAATTCGGTATGAAACTACTTCAATCTAGGTAGTGAAACTAATGAGGCTGCCACAACTGTGCAAAGCAATAATCAACAACTACTTTATTGTTGTAGAGTGCATTAAGTCTGTGCATGAGGTGAACTGAGACAGGTTTTCTTGTTTCAGAAATAAAAATCTGATGTGTTTCTCTGAAAACAAATATTTCCAGTCTACGTGGTGACTAGAAAAGGTCCAAGATCATTAGTTATTTTCAAATAAATGTGAACAAACGAAAAAAACCCACTCTGTACAATATGTGCAAAGAGAAATTCGGAGGTGGAGTATATTTCTACCCCAGAGTATTTACTTTTTATGATTTAACTAACAATAGCAGCAAAAAAACAGATGTGTGTTTAATCTATGAAAATAAGCACATCAGGCAGTGATAAAGGTGCCACTCTTACTCACTGAGGGTGCTAACTTGTAGGGAGATAAGACGTGTACTTCTGCAGTATTTTCTGTAGCAGGATACTACTTGTTGACCATTTCCGATGAGCAAGCAGGCTGCACAGTGTTGTTGTTATGGGCCTGAATGTCTTCCAGCTACTACCTGTGAATCAACAAAGAGAAGCTTGCTGGAGACAGAGAAGGTTTGTGTTAGATCTCAAGGCCAGTTACACCTTATGCTGGACATACAGAGCTCAATCATGCATTTTCACAACCCCACACTAGAGGTAATGTGGAGCCCACTCAGCTCCGAGGGATGAGCCAGACACTTTTTTCTCCACACCACATAACATCAGCTGGAATCAAAAGGGACCTTGCAGTTTATGATTGCCAAGATGCTCAGCAGTAGGGGCACAGAACTGCCTGCCTTACCAACACCAAAACCAACACCTGTTCTCCTTCTGGAGAATGGACACCAGACTGGTTTGCTGATTGCATGCTAATTATGTTAACACCCGTAACATAATTATGTTAACCCCACCAGGCTCTTTGCAGCTCCTCCACTTCAATCCAAAATAGGGAAAGAACAGATTAAAGAATATTTAGATACACCGCTACCTCAATATAACGTGACCCAATATAACATGAATTCGGATATAACGCGGTAAAGCTGTGCTCCGGGGGGGGCGGGGCTGCACACTCCGGTGGATCAAAGCAAGTTCAATATAACGCGGTTTCACCTATAACACGGTAAGATTTTTTGGCTCCCAAGGACAGCGTTATATCCAGGTAGAGGTGTATTTCAATGTATTAAATCAGCAGACCCTGATGAAATTCATCTTTCTGTATTTAAGGAACTAATTGAAGCTATCTCAGAACAGTTAGCTATTTCTTTGAAAACTCATGGAGGAAGGGGGAGGTACCAGAGGACTGACGAAGACCAGTCAGCCCAACTTCAATACCTGGAAAAATACTGGAACAAATTATTAAACAATTGATTTGTAAGCACCTAGAGGATAATAGAGACATAAGTAATAGCCAGCATTGATTTATCATAAACTAACCTTGCCAGACCAACCTAATTTCCTTCTTTGACAGGGTTACTGGCCTAGTGGATGGGAGGAAGCTGTAAACGTGATATGTTCTGATTAAAGTAACACTTCTAACACAGTTCCACATGATATGCTTATAAGCAAACTAGGAAAATGTGGTCTAGATGGAATTACTATACGTTGAGTGTACAGCAGGTTAAAAAACACCATACTCAAACAGTAGTTACCAATGGTTCACTGTCAAACTGGGGGCATGTATCTAGTGGGGTGCCACCAGGCTCTGTCCTGGGTCCAGTACTATTCAATATTTTCATTAATGACTTGGATAGTGGAGTGGAGGTTTATAATTGCTTTTAAATTTGTGATTGACACCAAGCTGGGAGGGGTTGCTACAACTTGGGAAGCCAGCATTAGCATTCAGAATGATCTTGATAAACTGTAGAACTGGTGTGAAATCAACAAGATGAAATTCAGTAAAGACAATTGCAAAGTACTACACTTAGTAAGAAAAACATCAAATGCACAACTACAAAATGGGGAATAACTGGTTAGGCAGTAGTACAGCTGAAAAGAATCTGTAGGTTTTAGTGGAGCACAAATTGTATATGAGTCAACATTGTGATGCAAGTGTGAAAAAGGCTAATATCATTCTGGGGTATATTAACAGGCATGTCCTGTTGAAGACACAGGAGATAACTGTGCTGCTCCAGCCAGAATACTATGTCCAGTTCTGGGTGCCACACTTTAAGAAGGATGTGGACAACCTGGAGAGAGTCCAGAGGAGAGCAACAAAAATGATGAAAGACTTAGAAAACCTGATCTATGAGGAAAGGTTAAAAATATTGGATATGTTTAGTCTTGAGAAAAGAAGACTGATGAGGGAGGGGACAACAGTCTTCAAATATGTTAACAGTCGTTATAAAGAGAACAGTGATTGTACTCCATTTCCACTGAAAATAGAACAAGATGTAATGGGCTTAATCCACAGCAAGGGAGTTTTAGTTTAGATATCAGGAAAAACTTTCTAACGATAAGGATAGTTAAGCACTGGAATAGGCTTCCAAAGGAGGTTGGACAAACACCTGTCATGGATGGTCTATGTACGCATAGTCCTGCCTCAGTGCAGGGGGCATGGCCGGCTCCAGGCACCAGCTTACCAAGCAGGTGCTTGGGGCGGCCACTTCAGAGAGGGGCGGCAGGTCCAGCTGTTCGGCGGACAGTCCCTCACTCCTGCTCGGAGCGAAGGACCTTCCGCTGAATTGCCGCCGCAGATCACGATCGCGGCTTTTTTTTTGTTTTTGTTTGGCTGCTTGGGGCGGCCAAAACCCTGGAGCCGGCCCTGGCAGGGGGCTGGATTACATGACCTCTTGAGGTCTCTTCCAGCCCTACATTTCTATGATAATGCCCTCACTTTTCCATCTCTATACCACAACACTCCACATATACACTTCATATTCTTATTTTTAAGGATGTGATTTTGATCACTCCCTTGTAACCATTGAGTCACATACCAAGCATGCTCTCCACAGCTCAAGGAGCCTACTTCACCAGATGTTTACAGAGAACTAAATTGGAAGCTAGATACAGATCTGGGAATACTGATTGGTGAAAAAAAAAGTGTATTGATGAAAAAATATTGGCGGACAATTCCAACCTCTTGGTTCAACACTTCTGTCCCTAGATAAACGACATCCACATACATGTATAAGCAGTGCTTAATTTATGCCAGGGCTGAGCCCCGGCACCTCTAGACTTGGCAGTTCATTACTCCAGCACGTCTGGGTTTGCCGTGTCAGTTATAAAAGTAAAAAAAAAAAAAATGCTTGAGCCCTGGCACCTAATTGCTTGACCCCCAGCTCCCCTTTCATTACAAATTAAGCACTGCATATAAGTAAGTCAAGGCTGCAGGGTTAAATCTGGCCTACAATGGATAGAGCTTTTCCTTGTTCATGGCAAAAAGTTCCAAAAGATTTACAAGGAGCAGGAATGGTTCCTTAATTTGTAGTTTCTTTTCCAAAATAATTGTGATCAATTGGACTAAATTCCAGTGCTTCCTTCACCAAGGTCTCTTTGAATAATGGTTACTCTCCCCACATCTTCCCTCTTCTGAGGAGTCTCCATATAGTTCCACTGTTCCTCAGTCCAACAAAGGTCTTGGGAGGGTGTCAGGAAATGGCCTGTTTGGAGCATAGTTTCACTAAATGATAAGGGCAGTAGCACTTGATAAAAAACCCTAGAAATTTGCTTGATAAGCTTTATGGGTGTCACCTAAGAATCATAGATTATTAGGGTTGGAAGGGACCTCTGGAGATCATCTAGTCCAACCCCCTGCTCAAAGCAGGATCAATCCCCAACTAAATCCCCAAATGGCCCCCTCAAGGATTAAACTCACAACCCTGGGTTTAGCAGGCCAATGCTCAAACCACTGAGCTATCCCTCCCCCCTCCCCCAAGACAGATGATAGAGCGTAGATATTCAGGGTATGTCTACACCCAGCCGCTAGTTCGGCGGCTGGGAATCGAAGTTCTGGGTTCGACTTATCGCGTCTTGTCTGGACGCGATAAGTCGAACCAGGAAGTGATCGCCGTCGACTGCGGTACTCCAGCTAGACGAGAGGAGTACCGCGGCGTCGACGGGGGAACCGCGGCGTCGACGGGGGAGCCTGCCTGCCGCGTGTGGACCGAGGTAAGTTCGAACTAAGGTACTTCGAACTTCAGCTACGTTATTCACGTAGCTGAAGTTGCGTACCTTAGTTCGAATTGGGGGGTAAGTGTAGACCAAGCCTCAGAGTTTATCATATCACACTGGTTTTCATAGATTCCATGCCCAGCAGGGACTATTGTGATCATCTAGTCTGACCTCCTGTATAATACAGGCTATAGAACGCCCCCAAAATAATTCCTAGAGATCTTTTAGAAAAACATCCAGTCATGACTTTAAAATTGTCAGTGATGAATAATCCACCACAACAGTTGGTAAATTGTTCCAATGGTTAATTACTCTCACCATTAACAATTTATGCCTTATTTCCAATCTGAATTTGTCTAGCTTCAACTTCCAGCAAACTGGATCGTGTTATACCTTTCTCTGCAAGACTGAAGAGCCCATTATTAAATATTTTGTTCCCTGTGGAGATACTTATAGACTATAATTACCCTTTAACCTTTTCTTTGCTAAGTTAAATAGATTGATGTCCTTGAGTCTATCACTATAAGGCATGTTTTCTAATCATTTAATCTTTTTTGTGGCTCTTCTCTGAATCCTCTCCAATTTATAAACATCCTTTTGTAAATTGTGAGCACCCGAACTGGACACAGTATTCCAGCAGCAGTCACACCAGTGCCAAATATAGAGGTAAAATAACCTCTCTACTACTACTTGAGATTCTCCTGTTTATGTGTCCTAGGATGGCATTAGCTCTTCTTGCCATAATGTCACACTGGGAGCTCAAGTTCAGCTGAATATACATCACAACCCCAAAATCTTTTTTACAGTCTCTGCTTCCCAGGTAGAGTCCCCTATCCTGTAAGTATGGCCTACATTCTTCTTTCCTAGATGTATACATTTACATTTAGCCATATTAAAAAACATGTTGTTTACTTGCACCCAGTTTACCAAAGGATAATCACTCTGAATCAGTGACCTGTCCTCTTCATTATTTACCACTCCCCCAAATTTTGTGTCATCTGCAAATTTTATCATTGATGATTTTATGTTTTCTTCCAGGTCATTGATAAAAATGTTAAAGAGCATAGGGCCAAGAGCTGATCCCTGTGGGACCCTATTAGAAACAGACCCATTCAATGACAATTCCCTGTTTACAATTACATTTTGAGATCTATCAGTTAGCCTGTTTTTAATCAATATAATGTGTGCCATATTTGTTTTACATCATTCTAATTTTTTAATCAAAATGTTGTGCAGTACTAAATCATATGCCTTGCAGAAGTCTAAGTATATTACATCAACACTATTACCTTTATCAACCAATCTTGAAATCTCACCAAAAAAAGATATCAAGTTAGGTTGACAGGATTTATTTTCCATTAACCCATGCTGATTTGCATTAATTACATTGCCTTATTTTAATTGTTTATTACTCGAGTCCCATATCAGCTGCTCCATTAACTTGTCCAGGATCAATGTCAGGCTAACAGGCCATAATTACTCAGGTCATCCCATTTACCATTTTTAAAAATTGGTACAACATTAGCCCTATTCCAGTCTCCTGGAACTTCCACAGTGCTCCAAGACTTATGAAAATTAACAGTAATAGTCCAGAGAGCTTATCAGCCAGCTTTTTTAGAACCCTTGAAGGCTTGCTGATTTTAAAATGTCTATCTTTAGTGGCTTCAGTTTAACATCCTTCAGAGATACTAGTGGTATGGAAAGAGTGTGACCATCATCATATGAATGAGACTATCATCTGTTTTTTCCCCAAATATAGAACAGAAAGATTTATTGAATATTTCTGCCTTTTCTGTATTATTACTGATAATACTATCATTTCCATCTATAAATGGACCAATACAATTGTTAGGATTCTTTTTTTTTTCTAATATATTTTAAAAACTTATTATTATCCTTAACTCTGCTGGCCATAGTTTTTGCCTTGTTTGTTTTTGCTTCCCTTCTCAATTTTCTACAATTCCTGACTTCTGATTTATATTCATTACTGTCAGCTTCCTCTTTCTTCCATTTGTTATACATATTATATTTTTATAGCTGCCTTCACTTCCCCTCTAAACCAGGTTAGTTTTTTAACCAGTGGGACTTGATTTCTCAGTTGTGGGATTGTGGCTTTTTGGGGAATCTAGTAAGGAGTTCTTAAATGATCACAGTTATCATTCACATTTTTTCTGATTAAATTCTTCCTCCCAAGTGATTTGGTTCATAATTGTTTTCAGCTTTATGAAACTGGCTCTATTAAAACACCAAGCATATATATTATTAGTCTGGACTTTATTACGCTTGCACATTACAAATGTGATCAAGTTATAATCACTGGTACCTAAGCTACCATTAGTTTTTACTTATGTGATCAGTTCTTCTTTATCTGTCAAGACATGTTCTAATAAAGAATTCCCCCATGTTGGCTAAAACATTTTTTTGTGTTAGGAAATTGTCATCTATAATGTTTAGAAATTCCAAGGAACTTTTAGTACTTTCAGCATGAGACCGCTAGCATATGTACTCAAATTGAAATCCCCCACAATCACACAGGGTTTTTTCCCCCTACACATTATCAATAGGTGTATACGGAGCCCATCATCCTCTTTCCTAGCGTGATTTGGTGTCCTGTAGCAGACACCAGCTAATACCCCATTTTGTGCTTTATCTGTTAGGGCATTAACCATAAGCATTCAAGATCATTTTCTTCCGAGTTATCAGTGACTTGGAAACAGGTTATGCCATTTTTGACATAGAGTTCTATTCCTCCTCCCCTTTTGCCCACTCGATCCATCCTAAATAAGTTATAATTATTGATTTTAACATTCCAGTTGTGCAAATCATCCAACCAGGTTTCAAAATACCAACTAAACTGAATTTATGCTCACAAATGAGTGATTCCAATTCCTCTTGTTTGTTACCAAGGCTCCCAGTATTGGTGTATAGGCAATTCAAAAATTTCTTCTCTTCATGTCCTTTGGTTTCTTGATTAATTTTTTTCTCAAATCTCGATTTTGTGCTGAATGCTCATATCTTCCCTCTTTTTACCCTCCCCTTTTGCTATTAGTTTAAAGCCCTCCTGACTGTTCTAGACAACCTGTCCCTAAAGAGACTGGTTCCCCTTTTACTGAGATGAAGGCCACCCAAACTATACAGCCTTCTCTCTCCACAGAAGGTGGACCAATATTCCACTAAACCAAAACTCTCCATCCTACACCATTTACCTAGCCAGTGATTCACTTCCAGAATCTTCTGCTTTCTGTTTTCCTTCATTCATGGGACAGGAAGGATCTCAGAGAACATCACTTGGACATCCTTCTTCTTCAATACACTTCTGAATTCCTTGAAGTCATTTATTATCAGTGAGCTATCCCATGATGCAGGGTCATTAGTGCCAATAAGAATCATCATTGCCAGTCAACTTCAGAAGCCTATCTAGTCTTAGAGTGACATCTCATGTCTTAGGTTCAGGAAGGCAGCATACTGTCCTGTTGTCCGCCTGTCTCTGGCAGAATGTTCTTTTGAATCTTCAGAGTATTGAATCTCCAATAAGGATCATCAGTCTTCCTTGGACAGTTGTAGAACTCTTTGCAGACAAGCTTGATTTTCTTACATGTTGGGCCGAGCTGTCATCCACATGTGTTCCACACAACTCTCCATTCCCTTAGACTTGCTGAATCCTGAGAGGTATCTTCCATAGTTTCCATGCTGAGGACCTTGTATAGATTTGAATCTTCTAGCTGGGAGGAATTCCTCCTGCTTCTCTTCTCTCCAGTGGCCACAGCCTGCCTATTCTCATCTGTCTCCAGCCGCGTAGAATGCCAGAGTGACCTCTTGCCTCTGGAGATTACAAACTGCCAGGCCTCCTCTCTAACTTCCTCTCTCTCCAGCTCCTTAGTGCACAGCTCCATTCTTCCTTGAACCTGAGGTAGTGGTGTTTCCCTACATGTCACCTTCTCTGATTCTCAGTAATGTCTCAACTTCCCCCTCCAATCCAAGAATCTTTTCCTCCAGCACAACCACCAACTTGCACTTCAGGCACAGGAAATCCCTTCTGGCTTCAGGCAGGAAAGGGAACATGGCACATTCATTCCTGGGGATGGCATAAAAATGAGATGACAGATAGTAGAACCAACAACCCAGAGTCCCCACGAGACTCCAGGTAAAATATGGAAATGGGGCAGCATCTAGTTCACCCAAAATCACATGAAGCGTATTCTCAGGGACTCAGTGGATGGGCAGCTGAGGGCTGGGGATATCTGCAAGGCAGGTTGTGTGAATTGCAAGCTCAGGTCTCCCAAATTTTAGTGTTCCTAGTTACACTAGTTCATCTCCAGGATGCATCTGTCTCTGCCTGGGCCCCTACCCTTGACCAGAAGGATCAAAGAGAACACTACCTATGCCCCCAACTCCTTCATCCTTACTCCCAGAGCCCTGTAGTCACTTCTACTCTGCTCAGGGTCATATATCACAGTATCATTTGTTCCCACATGGGTGAGTAGCATGGGGTAGTAGTCAGAGGGCTGGATGATTCTCGACAATCCCTCCATAATGTCTCAGATATGGGCTCCTATCAGGCAGCATAACTCCCGGGATGCCATGTCAGGCTGCCAGATCGGTGCCTCTGTCCCCCTCAGAAGAGAGTCACCAACCACTAGCCACCACTCCCTTTGTTTCCTCCTGGGAGTGGGCTGCGATCCTTCCAGCTTTAGGGGTACATAGCTTCTCCTCCTCCACCTTCGCACGCGATTCCTCATCGTTCGTTGCCAGGGCAGCATAATGATTCTTCATCACTGTGGTGGGTGAGTTGGGAGTAGCAGTGGAGCACTGCCTGCTGCCAGAAATAACCAGAAACCAGTGTCCTCCCTGTGACCAAGCCATATCCTCCTCCCACACCCTCTCTTCTGCTGAAGAATGGACACTTAATCAGGTGCTGGTCCATTTGGTCTCATTGGCACCTGGCTGAGGCATTGGCTAACCTTTTGTCTCTGGGGAACTTGTCTGAGACTGCCTGCCAGAACATATTGGAACATGTCTTGGTAACATTATACAGTGGAATCTTAGATCTTTACATATAATGTTGCCACACATTTTACCAGGACAATAATGATTAGCAAATCAGGAATTTTTGAACTCCCTTACATGGTGTGCTTTGTACAAAATGTACATAATCTTGTAAAAGGGGTGAACATAGCGGTACAGACTGTCACACCCTCTCACTCAGGTGGGTCTGGAGTTGGAATAGCCTTGGCACCGCTGCCTCTAACATGCTGGGCAGGTCAGCTGAGCAATTGCAGAGGGGAAGAAAATTGCTACTGGTATAGACTGGTCTATAGTAGTAGCTGTTTAATTCCTCCCTTGGAGCAATGTGAGGGGCTGTAGGAATCACGAATCCCTCCTTATTTTGCCCTGGTGACAGCAAAGCTACATGCTGCGCAAACAACTTTTAAAAACCTAATTGTTACTTAAATATGCCGAATAAAAAATTGCTTACTAAAGAAATGGGAACAGATCCTTATCTGGCAGAGCTACACCAGCTGAGGTACTAGCTCATACTGCATACATGGAAAAAGGGAAGCTCAGCTGTATCTTAGACAGTTTAAAAAATCTTGAATCGGTGTTCCTACAAATATATATTGTGAATCAACATAAGGCTACTAAACCACTACACTACACCCATGAAACACAACTCAGGGCTGCAAGCCTAACACACATTTGCATTGCAAAAGTGCCACAAATGTATCTCATGGAAGTAGCTGAAGGCATGTAAACATTCTGACTCAATTCTGTGTCTGTAATAATTATTGAGCTACACTGGTTTTCAATCATGGAACTATTTAAACAGAAAAAGTTCTTCCTGTCTTAAACTATAGTTTAAGCTATTATAATAGCTATTAAAGCAAGAAAAGCCAACATGCCGTATGAATGGGCACTGCAAGATGGTGCGTTACTATATGTTAACCACAACTGAAAGCGCTCACCATTGTACAACATTCGCACACATTGACAAACTTATTAAAAGTTAGATCAAAGTGAATATTGCAGTACAAATTTTAAGAATAGTCATTCAAATTCACAAGTGATTTTCAGTTTGACCGTGTTCTCAGACCTTTCTCATTCACTTTCTGCAAACATTCAGTGCCTGTGGTTTGTTAGCATGAATGTTCGTGAGTAAATTTTAAGCTAGGATGCCCAAATATTTGCTGAAACAATATTCAAATTGTACATTTGGTTACATTTTTCACAATCAATGCTGTATTGCTAACCAATCTAAGAACAAAAACAATATTGTGTGACTTTATTGAAACTAGTCAACATAATGAACAGAATATTCACAATGAATTTTTTGTGATCCATTTGCAGACCAAAAATTATTCTCTAAAGAAATGTGTGAGTCATGATTAACAAAGTTGAAAAATTCACCATCTATTCAAAGACAACTATTGGCTCAACTTTACTAAATATTAGTTATCATTTCTTCAAAAATCTTTCTATATATCAGACATACGTGCTTCAACCTACAATCTAACCTACACTTTTTGGGTACTAGACAGATTTGATTGTATAGGATCATTGGGTATTTTGTTAGTACAGCACAGTCATGTAGCTTAGAAGGCTGAGAATTTCAGCCTCCTGCTGTCTGGCAATTACAGTGTATATGTTATATAGCCAATTTTTAAAAGATGGCTGAGAATCAATATAAAAGTGGAAATGTAGGACAGCAATAAAATAAGTTTCCAAGAAAGCTTGTAGTCTGCAAGAAGTCTGTGACTTGCTTAACATAACATAGAGGGTTGGAGAAGAAATAAATCAGCCAAACAGCTTGGCTATACAGATTTATAAGCTATTTCTAAGCTATATGTGGTTTGTTCCCTTTCTCTTTGTCACCCATTATCTAAGGGTACTAAGTCTTCCTAATTAAAGGGATGACCCTTAACTGTGAAATCTATATTCTATTATTTTCTCTATTTATTACACAACCTGTCTATTTTAAACATGATGCTGAGCTTCACTCCAGGATGATTATTAGTTTTATCAAGGGAACTATAGCAGCTCTCCCTGCAAAGTAAACTGGTTAGATGAAATTAAATTACCACTTTAGAGGAGGATAAATAGGTTTCTTAACACAAAAACTGATTGAAAAAAAGGTAAGAAAAATATTAACGTGGGGAAGAAAAGTAAATCATCGTATAATTTTCTCTGTATCTTGATTTCCTGCCTCTCCCCCACCCCTTCAGTGCATGTCAATTTTTGGTGAAACCTAAAAACAAATATAGATGTTTTGTTTAATAAGATGCAGGTACTTCTCAAATGAACCTTCTTACTAATGATCTGAAATACTTTCCTGGAACTTGCTGAGAGCTCCATTGTTCTGCTAGGGCACTGGCCCATATTCAGGAGGTGTTGTGGCCCTGTTCCTTCCCCCAGACTTATCAGAGAGGCTAGCAACACTAGCAGCACTAGCTGGGAGCCATTCTTGCTCTCAGGGCAGCGTGGACTGTGACTCTGACTGGACGTGGTAGATACAAATGGGAGATTCTTATTCCTATCACCCTGTTCTACTTCATGGGGGCAAAAGACAATGTGCATCTTAGTTTAGGATTTTAAATAGAGATGCGAATCACATCCCAGCACAGCAATATGGTGGGTATTCTTCTATTGCCTGCATCTCTGCCTTTTCCAACAGGGATCTACGAGCAAGGTACCTGCATATAAGCAATAATAATGTGCCATTGATTTTTTTCATCAAGGGAACAATGATCTCCCAATTTAATCCATCCAGAGTGATGGAAATCTAAAACACAGAGTGGAAACAATGCTACTTGACAATGTGCATTTCCTTTATTTGCCCACTTCAGCAACATACACCACTACAACCAACCTGACCATATTGTAGTAAATAGGACTGAATAAAAGAATGTCTCTCTTCTTCAGTTCCTTCTCTCCTCCTTCAATTATACCCCAACACAGGTTGTGGTAGAAACCCCAAATAAGTCATACCCATTGCTTAAGGAAACCCTTGATATATTTTTTTTCCCATTTACTAGAGATGATGAGATAAGTGGCGATAGACTGGAACCCCATAGCCACAAACCCAGAGGCAGGGTGAGCCCTATCAAGGAAATGTTGGCCTTAGCTGCTCAGTGGGAGAACAAAATGCTCTCTCCTGTATAACACAGAGCATAGAACTTCCCCAAAATAATTCCTAGAGCATATGGCTAAAACAAAAAAATACAACTTTGATTTAAAATTTGTCAGCAATGTCTCCATCTACCAGGACCTTTGGTAAATTGTTCCAATTGTTAATTACTTTCACCATTAAAAATATACACTTTATTTCCAGCCTGAATTTATCTAGCTTAAAATTCCAGCCATTGGATCGTGTTATACTTTTCTCCACTAGATTGAAGAGCCCATTATTAAATATTTGTTTCCCATGTGGATAGCTATAGACTGTGATCAAGTCATCCCTTAACCTTCTCTTTATTAAGCCAAATAGATTGAGCTTCTTGAGTCTATCACTATAAGGCAGGTATTATAATCCTGTAATCATTCTTGTGGCTCTTCTCTGAACCCTCTCCAATTTATCTGGAGTTACCAGCCCCACAACCCTAATTTGGAACAAACCCCTCACTCCTACCATGGCTGCACAAGCCAAGCAGCCCTAGCATTCCCTTCGACTGAGGAGCAGGATAAATGTTCAGACAGTACATTTGGGGCATGCAAACTTCACAGTTCATTTTTTTAATGTTGGAAAAGTGTTCTGTGGTGTTGTTGTTTTAAATGTAGCTTTCACGCATAGGTTGTTGCCAGTGGGACATCAATAATATGTGATGTCCTATGCAAGTTGTCACGGAATTGGATATTGACATCCATGTACTTATTCCACTTACTGCTTTCTGAATAGCATGACCATCTACCTCACAGTTTTATAAAAATTTCAATTTCATTTGATTGTATGTCTCTTTTTTTCTCCATTGAAAGAGGTTGTATAAAAACCATATCCCCATACTGATGCCCTTTCAGAAAGTCTGCCCCTCAAATAACAGAAGCATAACATTTCACCCTATTCTCCCACCCACACCTTTCCCCCCCATATACAAAAGTGTAGGAAAAATCCATCAATACAGTAAAGGTTGATGAGGAAATCAACTCAATGACCTCACTGTACAGCTTTGTAATGCACCATAATTGGGAAAACCTTGTAATATTGCCATGTTCCATAACTTCTGTATTCAGTTTTCAAGGTGTCAAGTATCAGAGGGGTAGCCGTGTTAGTCTGGATCCGACGAAGTGGGCATTCACCCACGAAAGCTTATGCTCCAATACATCTGTTAGTCTTAAAGGTGCCACAGGACTCTCTGTTGCAGTAATGCCATTCATGGGAATGATTAGAACACAATCACCATATACGAGTTTCACATATAAACCCGTAGATTCCCCTTTTGCATCAAATAACATCAAGGATACAAAGCAGAGTTCTTATACGATTGCACAAATAACTCCCCATTCAATCACTGATATCACTGCATCTGTGACTGGTGAAAAAGTGCAGCGCTACATTTAATCTTGTGCCTTTCTACTTTAATTTCTCTTTTGTGCACTGCAGTGTAGGGACAGTTCAGGCCTTACCTTCTCGTACATGAACACATTTTTAAAAGTATTCAGGTACCACATGGATTCCAGATCTGTGCAGTTAGGCCAATGACTGCATTGCTTAATGGTTCCAGTATGAGTACTGTACTGATGTACTTTCAAAACACTGTCTTGTCTATAATGGGCAGAAAATTGGGGAACTGTAAAGAAATGAAACACACTCGTGCTATTGTCGTACCCCATGTGTTCTGGGCATCTTCACTCTGTGCATTGCAACACCCACCCCAATAACACTGATGTTTTTGTTGGGTACTGAAGGTGACTTAAATTTTCTACCTCATATCATTGTATGGTCTAGAAAATTTTGCAGAGATCACTGTGAAAATGTTTTTAACCTCTCTCAAAGTTTTCAACATAACTGGTTTCCTGGACATACTAAGAAAAGGGCAGATGGCCATTTTTTGTAATTTCAGTATTACACATTGTCACAGGGTCCGCACAGGTTTCTGCCTTCTCGCCCTGTGCTTAGGCTGGTAAAATAAGGGTTCTCACGCCTTCTTCTGGTGTTTCACCCTTGTGCTTTATTTTACAGTGCCACCGTGCAGTCCCCTTTATCCTCCAACAGTTATCCCCTTTCTAACCCATTCCAGGGTCTCTTGGCCCTTGAGGCTCCCTTCCTGTGGTGAGGAGACAGAGCTGTAGCCTCCTGTCCCCTCCTAAGCTAGCCTCCCAACTGAGTTTTGTTCAGGGCTTTTATAGCCCTCCCAGCCTTCAGCCCAGCTGTCGCTGCTTAGCTCAGTCTATTGCGGTGAGCCAGCCCTCATTAGGGCCTGCAGCTGGGCTCCCTGCTGGCTGCTTTGAGCCTCTGCCCCTGGCCTCTCTGACCGAAAGCAGGGCTTAGCCAGAATTTTAGCAGGGCATTCAAGGGGTTTCACTCCTGCCCTGCCACACACATATTGGATTTTAACTAAAAAAAAAATGGAGAGAAAAAAACTAGCAATCACAGTCACTGCCACTTCTCTGCAGCAACCCTACCCCACACCTTCCACATGTTCCAGGATACCTGCAAAGAGGGGTTTCCAATGCTTGTGAATTGAGACAAAGAACAAACACTGACACAATGGCTGCATTTTTCCCAGACAGAAACCCTCACCTTAAACACTTTCCAGTATACCTGTTAGCCACGGTGCCAAACAGGTGTGAATAGTGGTAGGCACTTAAGACACAGAATAGGCAAGCAGCCATGCAGAAGTTTCCAGATCACAGGCCCTTGTTCTCATGGGGGGACTTCAATCACCCTGACATCAGCTGGGAGAGCAATAACGCAGTGTACAGACAATCCAGGAAGTTTTTGGAGAGTGTTGGGGACAACTTCCTGGTGCAAGTGCTGGAGGAACCAACTAGGGGCTGTGCTCCTCTTGACCTGCTGCTCACAAACAGGGAAGAATTGGTAGGGGAAGTAGAAGTGGGTGGCAACCTGGGCAACAGTGACCATGAGATGGTCGAGTTCAGGATCCTGATAAAAGGAAGAAAGGAGAGCAGCAGAATACGGACCCTGGACTTCAGAAAAGCAGACTTTGACTCCCTCAGGAGGCTAATATGAGGGGAAAAGGAGTCTAGGAGAGCTGGCTGTATTTTAAAGAAGCCTTATTAAGGGTGCAGGAACAAACCATCCCGATGTGCAGAAAGAATAGCAAATATGGCAGGCGACCAGTTTGGCTTAACAGAGAAATCTTCAGTGAGCTTAAACACAAAATGGAAGCTTACAAGAAGTGGAAATTTGGACGATGATTAGGGAGGAGTATAAAAATATTACTCGAGCATGCAGGGATGTAATCAGGAAGGCCAAAGCACAATTGGAGTTGCAGCTAGCAAGGGATGTGAAGGGTAACAAGAAGGGTTTCTACAGGTATGTTAGCAATAAGAAGAAGATCAGGGAAAGTGTGGGACCCTTACTGAATGGGGGAGGCAACCTAGTGACAGATGATGTGGCAAAAGCTGAAGTACTCAATGCTTTTTTTTGCCTTGGTCTTCACAGATGAGGTCAGCTTCTAGACTGCTGCACTGGGCAGCACAGTATGGGGAGGAGGTGAGCAGCCCTCAGTGGTGAAAGAACAGGTTAAGGACTATTTAAAAAAGCTGGACATGCACAACTCCATGGGGCCAGGTGCAAGTCATCCGAGGGTGCTGAGGGTGTTGGCTGATGTGATTGCAGAGCCATTGGCCATTATCTTTGGAAACTTGTGGCAATCAGGGGAGGTCCCGGGTGACTGGAAAAAGACAAATATAGTGCCCATCTTTTAAAAAGGGAAGAAGGAGAATTTGAGGAATTACAGACCAGTCAGCTTCACCTCTGTCCCTGGAAAAAATCATGGAGCAGGTGCTCAAGGAATCCATTTTGAAGCACTTGGAGGAGAGGAAGGTGATTGGGAACAGTCAACATGGATTCACCAAGGGCAAGTCATGCCTGACCAACCTGATTGCATTCTATGATGAGATAACTGGCTCTGTGGGTATGGGGAAAGCGGTGGATGTGATATATCTTGACTTTAGCAACGTTTTTGATATGGTTTCCCACAGTATTCTTGCCAGCAAGTTAAAAAAGTATGGATTAGATGAATGCACTATAAGGTGGATAGAAAGCTGGCTAGATTGTAGGGCACAATGGGTAGTGATCAATGGCTCAATGTCTAGTTGGCAACCGGTATCAAGCGGAGTGCCCCAGGGGTCGGTCCTGGGGCTGGTTTTGTTTAACATCTTTATTAATGATCTGGATGACGGGATGGATTGCACCCTCAGCAAAGTGACCTAGACAAATTGGAGGATAGGGCCAAAAGAAATCTGATGAGGTTCAACAAGGACAAGTGCAGAGTCCTGCACTTAGGAAGGAAGAATCCCATGCACTGCTACAGGCTGGGGACCAACTGGCTAAGCAGCTGAAATAACTGGTTATGTAGTATAACTAAATATTTTCATGTGATTGTCAATATAATACCCAGGGTGAACCCTACATGAAGGTAGAAGATCTCCAATTCTCACAAGTCCCAATCCCTGAAATGTTTTTGTAAGGTATTATAGATAGAGAGATAGATAGGGGGCGGGCGAGTAGCCCCAGTGTTATAGTCTTCATTTTAAAGGAAAATAACAATTTCTAATTAATGATGTTAGTCTAGTTAAGGGGGAAGGCTATGATCCTACAAACAGTGTTAGGCATACTGGCATCCATGGGTTTGTAGGCAGCACCACCAAGCCCTGAGCCTACCAAACGCGCACTCCACCACCAACCAGCAGCTACTGATCTTGAAACTGAATTCCTTTTTTCCAGGGCCCCTTGCCATAAAGGTGCAATTTCATGAGCCATGGCAGGAGTGGGTATGTGGTGTCCCCCAAAATAAAGTTGGAACAGATACATTGTTCATGACAGTATTGTTTCTGGGAAATTAAGACCCTGCTTTTCCCTTCCAATATAAACCAGATCTCCTCAGCACCCCGATGTCATGAACCTTTCTCATGTTTCCCACTTCAGCGTTCATGAACCTGCCCTCTGTGGTCCACCACCTTGCAGAACAACAGAATAGTATCCTTTGCAGCTCACATACTCACTTGGCTCCTTCTGGCGAACAAATGATGGGCACATGAGTGCCATTGATAGCCCCAATACGGTTTGGGAACCCCATCCTCTCAAAGCCTACTATTATTTCAGGCACATTTCTTATGCCAACCTCATGTGGGTAAACAAAAGTGTTAATCATCTCACAAACCTCCATGACTATGACCCCAACAGAGGACTTTCCAAGTCCAGAGTGGTTTGCTATGGACCTGTAGCTGTCTTGGGTAGCCAGCTTCCCCTGGGCAATAGCACCCCACTTCTGTACTGGTATGGCTTCCCTCAGTCGAGTGTTCTGGTGCTGCAGGCAATGTTCCCTGTAAGCTGCGCACACATGTGGCCATGCAGCCATCTTGTATATACTGTGCAGGTCAGGCACTGCGCTGCTCATGTCTCCTCTGTGTGGCCTCAGCAGGGAAGTGGCGTGGCCCTGCTGTGCTTGTCTCTCCTGCCCCGCCAGTGACAAGGCATGTGTGGCCCTGCCTCCTCACGGGAGGAAATGGCACTGGCTCTGGCGCACCCCTTGTGCAGGAGCTCAGGTGAGGAGCCAGGCTGAGCTTTATGATGCCAGCCCACATCCACAGAGGCTGCAGCCTGATGGGGCCAAAGCACCAGCCACCTGCTCCCCTCTCCCCATCCACCTGTCAGTTGGTTTCCAGGGATGCAGTGGTTGCTGCTGCTGAGAGGCAGCGGGAGAGGGAGCTGTGGTCTGACCCCTTCCTGGGATTTCCCGACAAGGGGGTCTGAAACCCCTGGCTCAGGGAGGTGTGGTCTGACACCCTTCCCCACCAGCACAGGCTCCTGGCTGGGCTCCTAAGGCTGCACATGGCAGGGATGGGGATTAGTGTATGCTACTAAGTAGATGCCACGCTGGGGCAACCGCCCGTGAAAACCTTCACCCCCTGCCATGCACTCACCCCTACATACTCCTCATCTCCCACACACAACCCCCCTAGACACTCGTCGCTCCCTCACTCACACTCTCTTTCACACACTCCCACACACCACACTTTACGCACCCCTCACCTCACCACAACACCCCTCATGCCCACACACACTTCCTTCCCCCCACACACACCCTATACACCCCTTTCCCCCTTACAAACCCTACCCACCCCCCACACTCCCCTACACACCCACCCCTTACTCCCCAACACCCCCAACATACCCCTCATCCCCCAAACCCCAGCATACACTGCTACATAGCCCTCCACACACACATAGTCCTACACACCCCTCACCTCCACACACACATGCTACACTCTCCTCGTCCCCCCTATATACACCCTTCTTGTCCCCCCACACAGACACCCTGCACATCCCTCACACACATAAGCCAGACATACACACCTCTCTCTCTCTCTCACACACACACACACAACTTGTTTGTGGTGGGGGGGAGGGGTGACCACCTCCCTTGTACACAGCCCTCATCTGTCCTCCACCCCATTTTGTCCTTGGGAAAGTTTGGGTTTGCCCAAGGACAAAAATGTAGTGGTGAATAGCGTTTGTATCCTTCTCAATTAAAAGAAAATGTAAAGGGAACATTGCCTGGTGGGTTGGTGCTAGCTCCTCTCATAGCTTCACAAAGTCTGTTTCCTTTTGCTGAAGTTCTGCAGTTACTACTGGTTGTCCAACCATACCAGGCTAGTTGTCCTGTACAAGAAGCAACAGTAAACCAAGGGGATTCTGTGGCAATAGTGGCATTCATCATACATATCCAGTCTGCCTAAAGGAATTATCCTCGCACACCAAGGCCTGAAGTCTTCAATGTCTCAGAAAATGCTGCTGAAATGCCATACAGTGTCTCATCCAGTACCTATTCCACTGCATAAGCATTTCTCTGACAATAAGGAGCAGCGGCAGGACCAGTTCATCCAATGGATCCATGACTTTGACCTAGTTTTGCAAGGATAGAAGTGAGGGATAATGTGATCCAGAAGTGCCATTAGTACATGTGTGAAGGTGGGGAACAATGTTTTTCCACACATAGATGCGGGAAGGACTTCAGCATAATACCGCAAATACACCAGTGACTCAGAGAACACTGGGATATGACCCCAGAAATGGTAGTGCTAAACTCCCATATGCAGAGCAGCAGTGTGGACGCTGGTACGCAGTGTTCTATGCATGTCCAGTACAACAAATGTGGACTCTTAGGACAGGTTTAGCTGGCTTGTGCCTGCATGAACAAGTTCAGTTCTCAGGTATGTGCACCAGAGTAAACATAGCCTTAGACTCTTCCAGGCTGTTTTTGCTTCAGTTTAATGTGTGTCAGTTTATGTTGTCTTTCTCGGGCACATGTGTGCACATGCGCGCACACACAAACAAGCTCCAGCAATCAAAACCCTAGCCTCTGCATGTGAAAAGCCTTGGGCTACATGAGTCAGCTGGTACTCAATGTTTCCTTGAGCCTGTGGTTTTGGATGCTACTGCTATGGTTTCAGCCACCTGGTTACAATGGCTTCTTTACATTTATTCTGAATGAAAGGTGGCAGTCATGCCTGACCTATAACAAGGTTTAGCCCAACCCCTAACAATATAGATAACAAGAATATCCAGCATTATAATAATTAATGCTGGCCTACATTTTGGATGAGATGTAAGTCCTCATGCTTCAGGGTTTAAACCAATTTCTAACTATTAGGGGAAGAGACCTAATATTGGTGTCAGATTAACCCACTGCTGCATAATGCAAGACATCTCGCACCTCCCTCTGAAGCACCTGGTTCTGGTCACTGTCAGAAACAGGATATTGGACAGGATGGTCTATGGGTCTGATCCAGTCTGGCAATTCCCATGTTCCCTAACTCCCTTTACACTAGTAACTTCTTTCTCTTCTTCATCCAGGGTTTTATTTTACATTCTTTAATTTACTGTTAGAGGGTTCTACTTCAGGGCTGGAGCGTTCCAATGGCTCTCGTCATCCAGCCCTGGAGTGGGACTCCTCTGTGCTCAGGGTGCCCCTAAGTAGGGCTGGGCAGGGCAGCTCGCACTCAGAGCCAGGCGGGGAATCCCCCGGGGCTGACTCCGTGGATTCAGCAGAAGGGCTAGGACCTCCGGCTCTGAAATGAGACACGGCTCTGTGTTCGATGGGGGAGGCTGCTAGAAGCGGAGCATTGCCTTTTCCAAACTTTTCTTTCCCCGCCTGTTTTTGCACGGGGGAGGGGGGCAGGTGCCCCGCAGAGGTAATAGCTGCATCCCTCCCCCCACCCCCAGCAGAGCATGTGCAGACTGGGGAAGACAGGGAAAGGAGGCGCTTTGGGGTCAGGGCTGCAGAGGCTGCTGCTGGAGCTCTGCACATGCTGATTCCGCCCAGGGCAGGCCAGGGCTGAGCACTGCTGAGCTGCTGCCCAGGTCACTTACCCACACTGGCGAGCAGGGGCTGCACCTGGGGGACGTGCACCTGACTCAGCACTCGGCAGCCTCACTGTTAGCCCCATCACCCTGACCCCAGCCATTCCCAAAGGCACACAAATCACATGGCCTTGACACCTCCAGTGGGGATCCAGATGACGGCTGCTCTAAAGGGAGCCAGAATTTTCAGAAATCAGCCTCCCCAGAATTATTTTACTGCAACAGGAGACTCCGTGATCACTACTGACAAGCAAACTCCTTCTGAATGCTCCATCCCAGAGGGAGGGCTCCAAGTGTGCTCCAGTTACTGCCCTCGCCTCAGTGGAGTCATTCCCGATTTGCACTGATGTAAATGGGGGTAGAATCTGAAATTTCAGGTGTGGATGCTTCCTCAGCCTCTAGTTCATTCCCCAGCCTAGGCGGAGCGCGGGATTTGTGATGAAAGACACATTATCACACTGAAGGGGTGAGCTCAGAAGTTACAAGTGGAGGGGTCATTACAGACTCCTAGAAAGTCCTCCCCAGTGAAGGTAAATATTTCTAACAGACTGCCCTGACCTCAGGGCACAGGCTGGGGTGTGACTGTCAGCAGTAGGGATTTGCTCTGTGGGTTTTGTTTGTGTGACTGACTCAAGATATTTAGGGCCAAATCCTGATACACAATCTTCCCTTGGGATCGCAGGTAGTAACCTGCTAGCATGATTATGCGTCCAGGGTATATTGTGATTTGGAAACAATATAGCCTGCTCAAGTCCATCTGGAGCTCAAGGACACCAAGAGGGGACATGACTAAGGGGGCGGGGAGGGGAAGGGAAGGGTGTTTTAGGGGAAAGCCAGGACTCTCTATGGGCCTGACCTAAAGCCCATTCAAGGGATTATTATCATTAATCACTTGTATTGTCTCACTGCAGGGGTGGGGAGTCTAGAAGGGGAGTGAGGAGGTGGGAGGGTGGGAGGGGGGGTGAGGTTGGATGCAGTAAGCCAGCAGCGGGTGGGAGGGAGTGAGGAGGGAGGGGGGCCGAGCAGGGTGGGGCGGGGTCTGGGGCGGAGCAGGGGTGGGGTCTGGGGCAGAGCGGGCATGGAGTGTCGGCGGGGCTGATGGTGCCCCAATACGTCCTGATATTTTACTGTTGCAATCTGGTCACCCAACTGTCAAGGTGTCTATTGGCTACTTAGATTGTAAGCCTTGCTCCTATTAGTGTATGTTGGTTACTCTGATTCTGTAAAGTTTCCTGAGCAAGACTAAAGCTTGAGAAGACTGTTTCCCCAGGTGAAAATTCTGCATGTTCCTCAAACTAGTTCTAGATTGATACTCTTGTAGTCCCCACCAGAAGGTCCTATACGTAGAACATGACAATGTAGGATTTTAACCAATGATTTCAGTAACCTACCAAGCATACTAGTTGCCACTGTATATTGAAACCTATTTCAGATTCATTGTTACTAACATACAGTAACAGAATTCACTTTAATTCCACAGAAATAAGAGGTGATTGTTTAAATTTGTTTTTCAAAAGTAAAATGAAGGTAGATTGAATATGATCTGGTGACATTACAAATGTATACCGTTTGAGTTTTTAAGAAGCAGTTGAATGATTTAAAGAGAGTGAGATCAGTGATTGGATTTTCTAAAGCACAGCATAAATGATTGGGTGCTCCTTCTTCTCACAAGTCTTATTGACCTGCCAAATTGTCTCCATGAAGATTAAAAGTTCATTATTTTTCATATAATTTAATATTGGCTCCAATGTTTGCAATGTTGTTGTAGCCATGTTGGTAGCAGGACATTAGAGAAACGAGTTGGGTGAGGTAATAACTTTTATTTGACCAACTTCTGTTGATTAAAGACAAGTTTTTGAGCTACATAGAGCTCTTCTTCTGGTCTGGGAAAGGTATTGTGAGTGTCACAGCTAAATACAAGGTGAAACAGATTGTCTAGCATAAGTAGTTAACACATATACTAAGGGACCATTCAAGGTGAAGTGGCCTGTTAGCATCCCTGCAGTCATAGCACAAAAAAGAGGGGTTAATGGATTACAAATTCCTGTAATAAATCTTAAATCCAGTGTCTTTATTAAGACCATGATTTTTTAGTGTCTAGAAAAGTTATGCATTTAAACTCCCAGGCTTGTCTTCTGAAGGTGTTGTGAGGGTTTTCTTTGAGGATAAGCACTGAGAGGTCAGATATGGAGTGATTTTTTTTTTGTGGTGACAAACGTTCACCATATGGTGTTTTTGTCTTTTATCATTTTTCTGAGTTCATTCGAAAGCATAGTGATTGTCTGGTTTCCCCCACATAGTTGTTGTTCAGGCATTTGGTGCACTGGATGAGATACACCTCATGTTGTGATAGGCATGTGTAGGATCCATGGATCTTGAAAGGTGTGTTGTGGGGGGTATTGATCATTGTAGCAGTGAAGATATTTTTTGAGGAAAACAGACACTTTCTATGAAAAATTTTGTTTAAGCAAAACCCCAATTTTCTATGGAAAAGAGGTTTAATGGAAAAAGTTCAGCCATCCTTATGGCCTAACTTCATTCTGAATATTGCTAAAATGTCATATCAATTGCAGATGTGTGAAATTCCATTTTAATGGGCTCATAACAGCAAATCAGAACTACTACAAACTCAAAGGCACTGATGCTCAGTGAAGACTGTTTTCATGCCAAATTTCAGCTTTCTACAGACAGCTGCTTTGGAGCTAGACCTGTTAAATATATTGTCACAGGAACATATATATATTTTTTAGAACACGGGAAAAAATATCTTTTCACTCTCCTTGTACCCCAAAATGGCTGGATTTTTTAGGTCTGATTTCCCAAAATTATTCAGGCGCACACCAAACCTGGAAAATTTCAGCATGAAAGATGAAGATTTCAAAAAATTAAGAGCTACTGCAAATGAATGGTTAGAAAAGAAACCCCAGGACAACCTTAACTATAGATGTCATAGATCCATAGATTTTAAACCAGAAGAGACCACTGTGATGATCTAGTCTGATTTTCATAACGGCCATAGAATTTCATCTACTAATTCCTGAATTGAGCTTAATAACTTGAGTACTAGTTCTCCAGCTAAAATAATAAGGATTAATAAACTAGGGCTAAATTATGCCACTGGTTTTTAAGGAAAACTCCTCATTCCTTTTAAATGGGTGCTCTGCTTTAAAACACGTAGCCCAATATGGCTCTGAGTAAGTAATATTATTCATGGTTGCTTAAAATGGTCCTAACTAAAACGATCATGTAGGTAGCAGCAAATCTAATAATGGCAAATGGTCAGGAACAAATCCTGCCATGCTAAATAAATTATCATCTCAATGTTGGTAGGCAGTGGACTGAAACAAAACTTTATACTTGCATTTGATTTAGAGAGCTAGTTCTCTTTCCACACCATTTGTTGATACTAAATACAGTTTACCTCCCAGTACTGATGGTTAACTCTGGGATCATGACCATGTGGACAGAATCCAAGACCTCATTCACTATAATGGAACTCACAGCATGATTAGTTGT
This sequence comes from Emys orbicularis, assembly GCF_028017835.1. NCBI lineage: Eukaryota > Metazoa > Chordata > Testudines > Emydidae > Emys > Emys orbicularis. The sequence goes on from NC_088683.1 coordinate 48,683,253, forward strand.
TGAGATGGGCTGTACTCATTACCTTTTCTCATTCACTTTCTGTTTTCTAGTCAATGCTTTTGCAAACCGATCACAAACATATTTTTAGCTTTGCATTTTATTTTAATGGTTGATGAGTATTATTGTAGCTGCTATTAGAAAAGACATCCCAGATCAAAGGAAGCATCTGGTGCTCTACCACCTACATATAGTTTATTGGAAATTGTTGTGATGAAACAAATTGTGATTTACGAGTAAATTCTTCGAAGCTTTAACTATATAAAACCCATCTGATTTGGCTCACATAAATCTTAACATAATTAATTAATGTTTTCAACATGCCTTGAAGATAAATGGAAACTTGTAAGTTCTAAGTAGCATTTTTAGTAATCTGTGCTTTACCATAGTAAAGAACAGAATTATCCAACACATAGATGAACACAATATATTGGGGAAGAGTCAACATGGCTTCTGTAAAGGGAAATCATGCCTCACCAAACTATTAGAATTCTCAGAAGGTGTCAACAAACACATGGACAATAGTAATCCAGTTGAAATACAGTACTTGGCCTTTCAAAAAGCCTTTGACAAGATCCGACACCAAAGGCTCTTAAGCAAAGTAAGCAGTCATGGGATAAGAGGGAAGGTTTTCACATGGATCAGTCACTGGTTAAAAGATAGGAAACAAAGGGTAAGAATAAATGGACAGTTTTCACAATGGAGACAGGTAAATAGCAGGGTCCCTCAATGATCTATACTGGAACAAGTGCTGTTCACCATGTTCACAAATGATCTGGAAAAGGGGATGAACAGTGAGGTGGCAAAGTTTGTAGATGATACAAAATTACTCTAGATAGTTAAGTCCCAAGCTGGCTGCGAAGAGTTACAAAAGGATTTCACGAATCTAGGTGACTGGGCAACACATTGGCAGATGAAATTAAATGTTGATAAATGCAAAGTAATGCACTTTGGAAGACATAATCCCATTTATACATACAAAATGATGGGGTCTAAATTAGCTGTTAGCACTCAAGAAAGAGATCTTGGAGTCACTGTGGATAGTTCTCTGAAAACATCCACTCAATGTGCAGTGGCAGCCAAAAAATCTAACAGAATGTTAGGAAAGGGATAGATAATGAGACAAAAATATCATAATACTACTATATAAATCCATGGTATGCCCACACCTTGAATACTTCATGCAATTTTGGTCACCCCAGCTCAAAAAAAGGCATATTAGAACTGGAAAAAGTACAGAGAAGGGCAACAAAAATTATTAGGTGTACGGAACAGCTTCCATATGAGGAGAGATTAAAAAGGCTGAGACTGTTCAGCTTGGAAAAGAGATGACTAAGGGAGGGATATGATAGAGGTCTATAAAATCATGAATGGTGTGGAGAAAGTGAATAGGGACGTGTTATTTACCCCTTCACATAAAATATGAACCACGGGTAACCCAATGAAATTAATAGGCAGCAGGTTTAAAACAAACAAAAGGAAGTACTTCTTCACATAATGTACAGTCAACCTGTGGAACTTGTTGCTAAGGGATGTAATGAAAGCCAAAAGTGTACCTGGGTTCAAAAAAAGAATTAGATAAGTTAATGGAAGATAGGTCCATCAGTGGCTATTAGTCAAGATGGCCATGGATACAACCGCATGCTCTGAGTGTCCCTAAGCTTCTGACTGCCAGCAGGTAGGACTGGATGACAGGGGATGGATGACTCAACAATTTCCCTGTTCTGTTCATTGCCTCTGAAGCACCTGGAATTGGCCACTATTGGAAGACAGGATACTGGGCTAGATGGACCATTGGTCTGGGAGGGGCAGCGGGGAAAAGAGCAGAACGCCGGCAGCTCCTCCAGCGGCTGTACCGCCCCCAGCCCTGTCCTCCGGCGGGGCTGCTGCTGTAGTACATAGACGGAGGACAGAGACGCAGCTCCATGAAGGGCAGGGGGCGGGGTTGGGGGTTCTGCTCCTTTCCCCATTGCAATTCCCAAGAGAGCCCTGAACCGCAGGGCTCTCCCAAGAACCGCAGCGGGGAAAGGAGCAGAATGCCGGCAGCTCCTCTGGCGTGGCTGTTGTACAGACAGAGGATAAGCAGCTCTGTGGAAGGGCAGGGGTCAGAGCTGGGGATGGTACAGCCGCGCCAGAGGAGCTCACCATGGGGTTGCCAAGCCAGCTCCTTTCAGCTGGCTAAATTCACAATCCCAGCAGCAGGATTCGAACTCTCAGCCTCCAGAAATGAAGATGGGGCAATTGCTTCAAAGCAGAACTGTCTGCAGTGATATCATAGAGCATGTCTCTAGAGAAATGAAGAAAAAAATTGTCTCAGAGATAATTGAGACCAAATCCAAGATCACTATGCTAGTTGATGAATCTACTACTCTTGCTCAAAAATCTTCTTTTATATTTGTTTTTAAAGCCAGTGTTGACAGTGTAATGAATCCAGTAGCATTTCCTTTGGATTTGATTGAGTTAGACAATTCATCGGCTGAGAACATAAAGCGAGACATAATCAAATGCTTACTATGCTATGGATTCATTATGGAATTACTGGCTGTATTTTAAAGAATCCTTATTGAGGTTGCAGGAACAAACTATCCCGATGTGTAGAAAGAATAGTAAATATGGCAGGCGACCAGCTTGGCTTAACAGTGAAATCCTTGCTGATTTTAAACACAAAAAAGAAGCTTACAAGAAGTGGAAGATTGGACAAATGACCAGGGAGGAGTATAAAAATATTGCTCAGGCATGCAGGAGTGAAATCAGGAAGACCAAATCACACTTGGAGTTGCAACTAGCAAGGGATGTTAAGAGTAACAAGAAGGGTTTCTTCAGGTATGTTAGCAACAAGAAGAAAGTCAAGGAAAATGTGGGCCCCTTACTGAATGAGGGAGGCAACCTAGTGACAGTGGAAAAAGCTAATGTACTCAATGCTTTTTTTGCCTCGGTCTTCATGAACAAGGTCAGCTCCCAGACTGCTGCACTGAGCAGCACAGCATGGGGAGGAGGTGACCAGCCCTCTGTGGAAAAAGAAGTGGTTCAGGACTATTTAGAAAAGCTGGATGAGCACAAGTCCATGGGGCCAGATGCAAGTCATCTGAGGGTGCTGAGGGAGTTGGCTGATGTGATTGCAGAGCCATTGGCCATTATCTTTGAAAACTCATGGCAATCCGGGGTGGTCCCGGATGACTGGAAAAAGGCTAATGTAGTGCCCATCTTTAAAAAAGGGAAGAAGGAGGATCCGGGGTCCTACAGGCCAGTCAGTCTCACCTCAGTCCCTGGAAAAATCATGGAGCAGGTCCTCAAGGAATCAATTCTGAAGCACTTAGACGAGAGGAAAGTGATCAGGAACAGTCAGCATGGATTCACCAAGGGCAAGTCATGCCTGACTAACCTAATTGCCTTCTATGACGAGATAACTGGCTCTGTGGATGAGGGGAAAGCAGTGGATGTGTTATTCCTTGACTTTAGCAAAGCTTTTGATATGGTCTCCCACAGTATTCTTGCCGGCAAGTTAAAGAAGTATGGGCTGGATGAATGGACTATAAGGTGGATAGAAAGCTGGTTAGATCGTCGGGCTCAACAGGTAGTGATTAATGGCTCCATGTCTAGTTGGCAGCCAGTATCAAGCGGAGTGCCCCAAGGGTCGGTCCTGGGGCCGGTTTTGTTCAATATCTTCATTAATGATCTAGAGGATGGCGTGGACTGCACCCTCAGCAAGTTTGCAGATGACACTAAACTGGGAGGAGTGGTAGATACACTGGAAGGTAGGGATAGCATACAGAGGGACCTAGACAAATTAGAGGATTGGGCCAAAAGAAATCTGATGAGGTTCAACAAGGACAAGTGCAGAGTCCCGCACTTAGGACGGAAGAATCCCATGCACTGCTTGGAGGAAGGGGTGGAGTGGGGGCAGGGCCTGTGGCAGAGCCAGGGGTTGAGCAGTGAGCACCCCCTGGCACATTGGAAAGTTAGCGTCTGTAGCTCCAGCCCCGGAGTCAGCGTCTATGCAAGGAGCCACGTATTAAACTCTGAAGAGCCACATGTGGCTCCGGAGCCACAGGTTGGCCACCCCTGCTCTACCTGGTCAAATGAAACCTGGCTACCTGAATGTTCTTTATGTTCCTGAAATGTTTTGGATAAGAGCTATAATTAAAATTCTTTGGAAGGGAAAAGATTTCATTATTTTTCATATAGGCTAAAGGTAAAAATAAAAGTTTAAATTCATGAAACTATATGTATCTCATCATGGAAAGGAGAAGTTTTGATTCCTTGGTCTCTACTTACTTAACTGGATTTTGCTGAGCATCTGAAATCAACTAGACTTTGATCAACTGAACATCCAGAGTTACTTCCAAAAGCATGCATAGCCCTGTGCGGATACAAATTTCTAACTGCGGATGTGGATATCTGCAGGTAGAAATCGGTGTCTGCTTCAACACAGGGCTCTCTGGAACTGGAGCAGGGAGAGGAGCAGTACAGCAGCGAGAACACCGGAGGACAGAACTGGGGAGGCGGGGCTGGGGGCGGTACAGCCGCAGGAGGAGCTGCCGGCATTCTGCTCCTTTCCCCGCTGCCCCTCCCAGCGAGGAAAGGAGCAGAACCCCCAGCCCCACCCCCCCAACCCCCTCCTCCAATGGGGCTGCTGCTGTACAGACGGAGACGCAGCTCTATGGAAGGGCAAGGGGCAGGGCTGTGTATAAATATCATCTAGCCTGTCCAAACCCATACTTCTGAATTATGGGTTTGGACAGGTTAGATGATATTTATGCTAAGCTGTCTGCCCTTGGCCTAGTCTTTGCTTGACATGGGGGTTGCCTTTCAGACTTGTCCTTATGTAAACTTGCTGAATGATTATTACAACTGCTGTGTAGGATAAAGGTGATGTTTTAAACACAGCATGTACTCAAGTTGGAGGATATTACATAGATCAGAGGAAATTATCAGGATAACAGATATACAGAATGTACTCCTAAAAGGCAATTAAAGAAAAACAGGAAAGTCCCTATACTGAGTAAGGGGAACTGGCCTAGTCAGCATGCATCGTCAGCATGGGATCAATGAAAATAAACCAAACGGAAAAGAGACAATATGATAACATGAAAATAGTGTGGACAGCTATTTTTATGTAAACTGAAGTCTGCGCATACGTAGTGTATGAGTTACAGATGCCCCCCGGGTTACGCAAACCCAACTCACGCAAATCCGCGCTTACGGAAAAAGTGCCATAAGCTAGAAATAGGAGGGTGGTTTTTTTGTTTTTTGGTTTTTTTTGCATAATTGTCAGGTATACATTTCCGACTTACACAAAATTCGAGTTATGCAAGGCATTCCGGAATGGAACACTTGCGTAAGTTGGGGAGCGTCTGTATATAAGACGCATAATGCTTAATGATGATTAGAAGAGAACTAATGAATATGGAATTAGTATGGGCATAAATATGTCAGAATGTGAGGGACTAAACAGAGCATCATAGGATAAAACCATCATGACCTGCCTATGCCACAGGAGAATGTAACTGGTCGTTATCTGTCATTCATTGCTTTTATAGAATTGTAACGGCAAGGTATGCTTTTGGTTCAAATAAAGGTCTGGATTAATAAACCTGTGTGTCTTGGCTCAGTGTGTAAAAAACTTCACCTGGAACTGAATATAAATTTCACTGGAACTCAGATAAGTTTTCAAAGGTCTGAATATACAGGAGTCACTTTGCCTCACATCTGAGTCACAAATCCTTCTCTGCTTTGTCCTTGCTCCAGGGTGGTGGTGGAGAGAAGAAAAGTAATTTGAGCTCCTCCCCCCACACACACATACACACATCAGCTACATTGGCCACTGTGGAGCCAAGACTTTGTCCATTCCCTATCCATCTGCCCTGGGGAGGGGGAAAGAATAGGCTTCTTACCAACTCTTACTGGTATGCCATACCAACCTGACTGGCCTACTTTCACCCCTGCTTCTGACTCCCTCTTGCTCCCCTAAATGGGAGCATAGTGCAAGTCACAATCCATAGTGAGTGCAAGTCACAATCCATAGTGAATAATTCCAGCATTTTTCAGCCAATCATATAAACAATAGCCATAAGCACTAGAGCTCACCTAGACCAATGTAGAACAAGTCTAAAGTTTTTGGAGTAAGTTAGTTTTGAATTTATTGAAGGCTTCACTCCATAGATTTAGGGAGTTAGGATTATGTAGTTTAGCATCTGCGTCCTTTCCTGTTTCAGTTGCCAGTCTCCCAATATACATTACATTTTGCAACACGTTATAATCATTACTATAATAAATATAGCTTGCGCCATTCATAATTCCACCAAAATAATTCCTATAGCATAGCTTTTAGAAAAAAACATCCAATCTTGGTTTAAAAATTGTAAGTGATGGAGAATGCACCATGACCCTTGGTAAATTGTTCCAATGGTTAATTATCTTCACTGTTAACAATGTATGCCTTATTTCCAGTCTGAATTTGTCTAGCTTTATACTTTCAACTTCTGAAGCTAGACTTCTATTACACCTTTCTGTGCTAGACTAAAGATCCCATTATCAAATATTTGTTCCCCATGTAGGTACTTACAGACTATAATCAGACTCCTTCAACTTCTCTTTGTTAAGCTACATAGATTGAGTTCCTTGAGTCTATCACTGTAAGCCAAATTGCTCTGGTTGCCCATTTCCTCAGACAGAGAAATTTATCTCAAGACACTCCCACGCTATTGACACATTACGCTCTGCTAGACCCATTAGTCCAGTTCAAAACATTTGCAAATTGTGCTGGAAAAGCCAACTTGTTTAAAATCTTCTCTGCACCCAGCCCTAAAAGCTCCCAGTAGATACATTGCTACGAGAACCTTCACAGGATTTTTCCATCTCTCAGAGATACTGTAAGATGAATGATTAAGCACCCAAGAGTCTGTGGTGGAACATTACAGGTGGGAGTTAACATGTGCACACGAAATAATTTTTTTTTTTTACTTTTAAGACTATAAAACATTTGAGAAGTGCCTTGGCCCATATCTGCATTCTGTAGATACTGCACAGTGTAGTGGCATGTAGAAGTGGAGTTAAGTTTGGTTTTGGAATCTTAACCTCAATTTAGTGATATTTAAACCTTCAGTTTTTCAAATGGCTACATTCTACTGAGTTTCTACTTGTTTTTAAGATATATATTTTCAACTCTGGATCAACAGTATTGGGGGGGGGGGGATTTTACCTTGGGGGCATTTTTCATTAGGTCATTATAAAAATAATATACATTAATTATGTTATACCTTAAATTAGATATATATTGATTCCTAAATATAAATGTAGTGTCTCTCTTTTTATTGGTGTTGATTTAAAAAGCTGTTCTTGTAGTGGACAGTGAATATCAGAGTTTAATGATGGATTCTTAATGCCACTTTAAGCAGATAAAGCTCTTCAAGATGCTACTTTACTCTTATTTACTTGGTGACAAAATCTGTATTAATTCATTATATGGGACTTTGATGTTGGGATGCTGTTATCTGTAGAAATTGGCTAGAATATAAGATGTGTCTTCTCATTTGTCAATCTTGGTATTCAGTGCAACTCTATTTCTAAATTGTCTTAGTCCCCCAGGGAAATTTCATCACTTTCCATTCACATAACAGTTGTTTTTTAGCTGACAGAAATTTGATGCGTTTCCTGTAGCAGCTTCGCTCAAATAACCTGTAAATAATGGGGATATACTGGTAGAAGTAGTTGAGATGGTTTTTAAAGGACTTTTAGTATTTACCTATTGTCTGACTGCAAAACATTAATGGGTTTCTTCATTTCATAAATTGGAAAAACCAACGACTCATGTATAGTGCAGATGAGAGGACAGATGTGATGGGGTTTTGCATAGAAATTAAACCCTAGTGCCCTGTGATTGATGCATAGTTGATTCTGAATTTGTGACAGCTTCCATTTAAAACCAGCAATGTTGCCATGATAAATAAAATTCCTACCTTTTGCACCCAACACCTGATAAATGATATATTAATTACAGCACTCAAATCCAATGTTCAACATTCTTAAATACTTCTTCCATCCCTCTGTCACATTTAAACATCTTCTGCCTTTAGAATTGGCTGATTAAACATAATTATTAACAAAATCTACCTGAACTGAGAAAGAACGTAAAGATATTTTCTAGTATCAAACACACTTTTACTTCATCTATCAACCATATTTTGGTATCACTCCCCTATTCAGTGTGTACTCTGATGTGATTGAAGAGACAAAGTACTATACAAAGCTGATGAATGATCAGCCATTCCTCTCTAGTTAGCTGGTCATCACTCATGCAGTATTTATTGAAGTGGCAAAAGCTACTTTTGGAAGTGGAATAATTAAAGGTCAGTAAATATTATTATTATAAACTCTGTGGCCAGGGATTTTGTAACATGCCTGTTACTTTAGCAACATAATAAAAATGGGCATATATTTCGTCAGAAAATATCATTTTTTTCAAGCTACTGGTTGCAACCATTGAAACCATTTTGAGATATTTGAGGATAAAAAAATCAAATTTTTATTCTAAACATTTTTTTCCTGTTCTTTAATTTTAAATACGAAAAATTTGCATTTGCTTACAGGGAACTCCTTCTCTCACACAGTGGTTTGGGAGATTTCATTAAGGTATACAATATCTTTATGTGCTAAAGCATCATCTGCTGAAAATGTTAAAATGCATACATATACAACTGTGTGTCCAATTAGGTGTCTGTCTGTGTTAGGTGTGCAGAATCAGGGATTTTTTTGGAAATGTGATCTTAAGGTAACAACAGAGGAAAACGCTATAGGAAGCATTGTCTCTAGCAGTTCTATGATAGCACATTATCCAATATACATCTAGTCAACAGACAATGTCTTCAGTCCTGGCAGGTTTGAGCCAACTTCCTCTGATTCATTGACTTCAGTATCTCCTCTGATTTTATACAGTAGGCAGGACTCAAAATCATAAAAAGAGTAAATCACAGAATCATAGAACTGTAGGATTGGAAGGATCCTCAAGAGCTCATCTAGTCCAATCCTTTGCACTCATGGCAGGACTAAGTATTATCAAGACCATTCCTGACAGGTATTTGTTTAAGCTGTTCTTAACAACCTCAAATGATGGAGATTCCACAACCTCCCTAGGCAATTTATTCCAGTGCTTAATTACCCTGACAGTTAGGAAGTTTTTCCTAATGTCCAACCTAAAACTCCCTTGCTGCAAGTTAAGCCCATTGCGTCTTGTCCTGTCCTCAGAGGTCAAGGAGAACAATTTTTCTCCCTCCTCCTTGTAACAACCTTTTATGTACTTGAAAATTGTTATATCCCCTCTCAGTCTTCTCTTCTCTGGATTAAACAAACCCATTTTTTTCAATCTTTCCTCATAGGTCATGTTTTCTAGACCTTTAATCATTTTTGTTGCTCTCCTCTGGACTTTCTCCAATTTGTCTACATCTTTCCTGAAATGTGGTGCCCAGAACTGGACACAATACTCCAGTTGAGGCCTAATCAGCATGAAGTAGAGCGGAAGAATTACTTCTTGTGTCTTGCTTAGAACACTGTTCACTTTTTTTGCAACAGTGTTAAACTGTTGACTCATATTTTGTTTGTGATCCACTATAACCCCCAGATCCCTTTCTGCGGCACTATTTACTTCAGGCCATTTATCCAGTTTGTCCAAATCATTTGAATTTTAATCATATTCTCCAAAGCACTTGCAACCCTTCCCAGCTTGGTATCATCTGTAAACTTTATCAGTGTTCTCTCTATGCCATTGGTTAAATCATTGATGAAGATATTGAACAGAATTGGACACAAGACCAATCCCTGTGGGACCCCGCTTGATATGCCCTTCCAACTTGAGTGTGAACCACAGATAATTACTCTCTGGGAATGGTTTTCCAAGCAGTTATGCACCACCTTGTAGTAGCTCCAAAGGTTGTATTTCCCTAGTTTGTTTCTGAGAAGCTCATGTGAAACAGTATCAAAAGCCTTACTAAAATCAAAATATATCATATCTACCGCTTCGCCTCATCCACAAAGCTTGTTACCCTGTCAAAGAAAGCATTAAGTTGGTTTGACATGATTTGTTCTTGACAAATCCATATTAAGTGTTATTTATCGCCTTATTATCTTCTAGATGTTTGCAAATACACCTCTATCCCGATATAATGCTGTCCTCGGGAGCCAAAAAATCTTACCATGTTATAGGTGAAACCACGTTATATCGAACTTGCTTTGATCCCCCGGAGCACTGCTTTCCCGCGTTATATCCAAATTCGTGTTATATTGGGTCATGTTATATCGGGGTAGAGGTGTACATTGCCTGGTTATTTGCTCATTATCTTTCTGTGTACTGAAGTTAAGCTGACTTGTCTGTAGTTCCCTGGGTTGTCTTTATTCCCCTTCTTATAGATTGGCACTATATTTGCCCTCTTCCAGTCCTGTGGAACCTCTCCTGTCTTCCGTATGTTTTTAAGATAATCGCTAATGGCTCAGATATCTCCTCAGTCAGCTCTTTGAGTATTCTAGGATGTCTTTCAACTTGAAGACATCTAACTTGTCTAAGTAATTTTTAACTTGTTTTTTCCCTGTTTTAGCCTCAGCTCCTACCTCATTTTCTCTGGAGTTCACTGTGCTAGATATCCAATCGCTACTAAACTTTTTGGTGAAAACTGAAACAAAAAAATCATTTAGCACTTCTGCCATTTCCACATTTTCTGTTATTGTCTTTCCCCCTCATTGAGTCTTATCATTTTGTATTGGATCAGCATTTTTTTTTAATGATCTACTACCTTCCTTGAGAACCTTCCTTCTTCCCTCTGATAATAAAATGTTCTTCTGCCTACTGGATCAGTGGCAGAACCAAGGGCTTGATCTTGAGCAAATGACTTTTAATTCCCATTTTCTTCAATCAGTACTGGTACCTCCCATGACTGTGCCTCAAGAGATCTTGTCAGCCCATGCAGATTTACCTTTTCTAAAAAGTGCTCTTAAAGTGCAGTCCCACCTGCTGAAAAGTAGCTGTAGTCTTATGACATCAGTCTCCCAATTATTTCCATGAGATCTGAAGTAGCATGGTCTAGGTATATTTACTCTGACCTCAGTGAAGGGGGATGGACTAGATGAACTCTTGAGGTCCCTTCCAGCCTTACATTTCTGTGATTCTATGATTATAAACTTCACAAAACATTATTAATAGTCACTGAGTATCTCACCATTCCTGAATGGAAAAGCACTATATGAGAGCTAGGTATTAATTATCAACCCTCAGTATTACATTATGGGGATTTTTTTAACAAACAACCTTCAGAACATACAAGAATTTTAAGCATAAAAAGGGCAAAACTAGTGTCTAAAATGTATCCCCATAACTTACCAATAAATCTTGACCACAAAGCAACTCCATACGTTTGGGTGTCAAATGTTTTGTTAAACCCTCTGCAGAATTCATGCATTTTAGGTGCTCAAACGTACTGATTGTCCTTTGATTATCCTTAAAATTCTCGCAGTGCATAAGAGAACTATCTTCTAGGTCAGTGTTTCTCAAGCTTTTTGATACTTGGGACTGGCTTGCCGCCTCCCTAAACTGTGTCAAGAATGTTACCAGCTTTGCCCGTTACTTTGGGGTATGCTCATTTATTAGGGTTACTCTTCTGGGGGAGGGGGAGTTCTGTACTTCTATCAATGTACTGCTTGTGTCACTTGTGTTCTCATACGGAGCACTACTTCTCCCTGCTGCAAGTTCCCTCCCAATGGAGCTATCCTGCAGGACCTAGGTTGCCCAGGGCTGGGTTCTTCCAGCTCCAGAATCAGACGAACACACACACATATGAACAGAGCGCATCTGAGAGGACTGGGTTAATCAGCACACCCAAGCTGATCCCTTATATGTCCCTGGACTCAGTAGGTCGGTCAAGCAGCACTTGCAAGCTGTCACCCTCATATGCCCTTAGACACTACAGGCTGAGTCAAACAGCACCTCCAAGCTGTCACCCTCATACGCCATGGGTACCACACTGGAATAGAGCATGCCTGAGCAGGCTGGGTCGAGCAGCACTTCCAAGCTGCCACTCTCATATGTCCCAGGTTCAGCACGTCTCTATCCCCACTTTCACATTACAATTGTTCTGGTAGTAACCCACTTAATCAGCAAACCCTGCAGGATTTTTGGGCACTGCAGAGATCTTTTAGTTTAGGTACGAGGAGAGTTGCTGCACAGTGAATGAGAAAGTCAAAAAACACCCATGAGGGGGAGAGAGAGAGAGAGAGAAGCAACCAGCTTAATCATGAAAGTTATTTATTGCCAGGTAATAACCATAGGGGAGCTAAACAAACAAAACAGTTATAATATTAAATCTAACTTAAACTTGATTATAAAAGCCACGTTTAGAAAACTATAACTGATCACACAAGTCAGGGTCAGAAGGCTATACTTGAGAGAGAGAGAGAGAGAGAAAGAGAGAGAGATGGGTTCTCACCACTCCATGAAGCTTAAATTGATCAGGGGTCCCAGGTGGCTGGGGGTCCAGAGTTCTGGAGACAGGCAGAGCCCTCAGTATGATCAGTCAGGAGAAGGTGAAGTCCCAATGGAACTGATGCAGATTTTGGATCCAGGCATCAGAACACTTACTTGAGCCTGGGTAGGGGTTTTTGTAGAGAAACAACAATGGTTCAAGGGAGAACACTAAATTTGTTTATGTTTAAATAAGGGAGTATACCAAATTGTTTTGTTCAGGCCAGACCATGCCTGCACAACATGCGGCCCAGGGGCCGCATGCGGCCCGCATGGGCTCACTGTGCGGCCCGCGGGGGGTGAGTAGGCAAGCGGAGGCAAGCGGTGGGGGGGGGGGGTGAGTAGGCAAGCCGGGGGGGGGGGGCTGAGGCGGCGAGCAGGCGGGCAGTGGCAGGGGGGCAGGTGAGCCGGTGGCAGGGGGGTGGGGAGGTTGAGGAGGCGAGCGGTGATTTGGTGGCTGACCTGGTCTACTGATCTGGTCTGGCTCCCATCCCCTCTCCAAGGGTTGCAGCTGTCTGGAGGTGCCTGCTTTCCACGCCTTCCTCGTTCACACCTCATTCATTCAACAGGGCAATTGATTACAAAGTGGGGGGAAGATCTTATTCTACTTCTAGCAAAAAGACATTTTTCTTTTACCTTAATTATACTACCTTAGGAGCCCGCTATAACATATTACAAAGGTTCAATACTGCTGTTTTGGTGGGGCGGCGCTGGGAAGGAGGGTTTGTTTCCACGGGGCGAGCGGCGCTGGGGGGGGTGTTTCAGGGGGACTGGGTGGTGCTGGGGGGGGGTTCGGCAGGGCCGGGGGGTTTCAGCCCTCAGCTATTTTCTTTGGAGTAATATGGCGCTCACCACTTTACGAGTTGTGCAGGCCTGGGCTAGACAATGGGAGCTGATCATTCCTGGCTTTGGGCAGTGTTCCTTGGAGGGAGCTCACAATGCAATTAGAGAGCTTCACTACTTTGGATACCAATAAAGGATTTATTACTAGAATTAGTCTGATAACTACTGAGCTGGGTGTGTGCAGACGTGAGTTCACTAGCATCTGGAGCAGAGATCCCCCATCATGCAGTGCTTTCCTGCTTTTCTGGTCCCAGAGTTCAGTGCGGTTCTTGCCTTGGAATCTCTGTTCTCCATTCTGTATACTAATGGAGATGCCTCCTTGTCCCATCTTCGATGCAAATGAGGCTAGGGAAGTTTCCTTAATCCTGTCATGCTTATCCCAGGGGTTTAGGTGTGTCTCCCACTGCCTTTTCATTGCTTTTTGTAAGTCTTTCTTCTGATCGGTTTTGGTTTAAGCAGAGGCTGCGGGGTGGGGGGAAAGGTCTTTCATGAGTCAGACAGGCTGGGCACTGTGCCCTGGTTCCCCAAGAACACAGAGCTGACAGGTAACAGGAAGATCTCAGGGACCGGTGCCAGTTCATGGATTGGTTATTGAGAAACACTGTTCTAAAGGATCATGATGTCTTGTACTCCTCAAGTGTTCTTGAGCTGCTCATTCATACCCTTAGGGATCACTCCAAGTGCTCCAATAATTACTGGGATTTTCTTTGTTCTAGTTTTACACAATCATTGCACTTTGTGGCAGAGTTCTTCATAGTTTGCAATCTTATCTTTTTGTTCCTTTTTAAAGTTTCTGTCTACTGGTATGGCAATATTAATTAACATGGTCTTGTTGTCTTTTCTTTAACTATGTCCATCCTGTTTGCCTACACTGTTCAGTCTGTGACAATTGCCAGATCCCATAACATCTTAGGCTGTTCATTCTCTAGAGAGCTTTTAGTTCAGTAGTTGTAATATTGCATAGTTTGTTAAAATCAGTATTTGCCACAGAGGCTCCAATGCAGACACTTGGTGACCTCATTATGTCTGTTCAGATATTCTTTCCCAGCCAGGCTCCTGCAGGCGCTAAACACGTGCTTCACTGGCTCCTCCATTTTGGAACAATTTCTGCAGTTTGGGGAGCAATTCTGTTAGTAAATTTAGTTTTAAACAAGGTTAAGCCTTAAAGACTTCTCTTGTGCTCACATAATGAGGCTCTCTGTCTCCTTTTTGAGGTATCCTTCTACAAGACATGAGTCTCTTAATCTTTGATCACTAATGAGTTCGATCTCTCTCCACTGCTGCCCATGCATTGATTTCTGTGTAAATTTTTCAAGTCTTTCTTTGGTGTCTTGTTTTGTCCTTTTTTGGGCTGGAATGCATGCTCACCCATTGCTTGTTATTGTGACCAGATGATCTTTTACTCTGGCTGACTTCTCATATATTCTGATGTGAAATTCTTCATTGTCAATTGCTTCCTCCACAGGTAGCAGGCCTTCTTCTCTATCATATCACCAGATGTACATCCTGTCCACTTCTTGACTGATATTCATTACTCTATGCATCACCAGAAACTTTCTTGTTTGGACATCAATTTTTTCCCCCTCTTGATTCCATTTGACCACTCCAGTAGCGTACTATACTGCTGGTATCAACCACATATTAATGGCTCAAATCAACTTCTAGTTGAGTTTTGTCCTTTGGGTTACTCTTATTTGTCTGTACTATTATTTCTTCACTTCTTCTTTGACTTCCTTCTTTTTCTTTCTCTGTGTTCTTGCTGTTTCTCTCCTTCCAGTGTTGGAGCAGTCATTTCATCCACCTCTCTCTTCCAGTTTTGCCAAAATCCAGCGTTGGATTACTTCTTGATATGCACTACAAGTCCATTTCACTTTTTGTTGACAATGATCTCCAGTTTTCTTGGGTTGTTTGGACAGTTACATGATATCAATCTGGGGTGGCCCGTCACCACACAACATACACTGCCAGGCAAAGTGTGTGCAGTCCAGCTAAGCTCTTCTGAGGCCTTCTTTATACCATTCATAATAATTTTCAATTTATCTGTGTCCTCCATACTCAGTCGGGTTGGCAGGCTATACCCCGCTAAGTGTCAAACCTGTACTTCCAGGCCTTGGGGTTTAGTATTATTTTAATTAATTATTAATTATTATTATTATTATTACATTTGATCAACTGTATCTCTACATATTATCCAACATGATGGATATTTTAAAAATAATTTGTGCTTATATGACATTTATTATCAGAGGACCTCAAGCCAATTTACAGATATGAGAGAATGTACCTCACAGCCCTGCATCTCACTCAAATGAGGGGCTAACAGCCAAATTTTCAAACTGTCCATTAATTGGGGTTGCCAAAATTAGCTATCCATTTGAAAATTTGGCCTCAAATGATTTGTTCCAAGGATATACAGGAAATCTGTAGTACAGACAATCCATGACAACTGCACATTAAGGGCCTGATTCTGCACTGCTGTTACTCTGTTGACTTCGGCAGAGTTATCCTGAACGGCAGCAGGATGAAATTCAAATCAGGCCTGTTGCCTGTATCACTACTGTTCAATATGTATGTATTCTTTGGACCTTTTGCTGTAACAATTGTGTAACATACAACACCTGTTAGTCCACAGGTAAAATGACACATTTATTGGCTATGAGAATATAAGGGGGAAAAACTAAGATAAAAATAAATACTCTAATACAATATTTTGAATCTCTTTACACCATTGTCCTGCAATTGCATGAGATATATGTGTGCTGTACATATTGCCTTGTTTTATTTACATGTTTTGGGCAATAAACAGTCCTTCAGCCAGATGGTTGAATTAAGAAAGCTTTACCTTATGCAGTAAAATGAGGCTCTGGCCAGATGGACCTGTACATATCAGTGCCAGTATTGTACCTTATCCATATGGACTGAAAAATTTATGGCAGAAGTAATTATTTTCATATTCATACTTGAAAACAAGCTACTGGCTGCTTATTTGTATAGTTCTACTATACAACAAATAAACATGAAAATGCTGTTTCCTTGGATAGTTGTGAACAATACATTAATTTGCAATATCTAATTAATGTTTGAGTTCTTTAAAAGGTGATCAATGAAAAAGACTAAATCTTCCTAATAGTGCTGTCAAATTATTAAAAATAGTTAATCACAATTAATCGTGAGATTACAAAAAATAGTCGTGATTAATCACACTTTTAATCGCACTGTTAAACAACAATAGAATACCATTTATTTAAATATTTTTAATGTTGGGGAGGAAGTGTGTGTGTGTGTTGGGAGTAAGAATGTGTGTGTTGGGGGAAGAGTGTGTGTGTGTATGTGTTGGGGGAAGTGTGTGTGTTGGGGAAGAGTGTGTGTTGGGCAAAGTGTGTGTGTGTGTGTGTGTGCGTGCATGCATGTGTCTTGGGGGAAGTGTTTGTGTGTTGGGGGAAGAAAGTGTGTGTGTGTGTGTGTGTGTGTGTGTTGGGGAAAAAAGTGTGTGTGTGTGTGTGTGTGTGTGTGCGTGTGTTGGGGGAGCACTGTCTCTTTGAGCAGAGCACTCAGGAGCCTGAACGCTTTGTCAGCCAGCAATAGCTGCTGTTGGCAGCACTCACTCCTGAGCTAGCAGCAGCAACAGCTGACAGGCTCCCCCCAGTTCCCCAACCCCAGCTCAGCAGCGACCGAGTACGCAGGAGGGGGCCACATCAACATCAGCCCCTGACCCCCCCCCCCCCCCTTTGCACAGCAGGCAGGACACAGTATCCCGGTCCGGAGCAGCTTGGATGGGGCGGTTCCATGGTTGGGGGAGGAGACTGGAGCAGGGTGTCTGTTACAGCTTTCCCCCTATTCCATTTTGTTTCTTACAGCTGTCCCCTTACTCCATTTTGTTTTTGTTCTCCTCCTGTGGCCGCCCCTCCCTGGCTGTTAAGTTGTTTACCAGGGCCACTGCCCTTCTCAAAGGGAGGGCCCCTTAAGTTGTTTACCAAGAGCCATTGCCCTTCTCAAAGGGATGGCCACTTGTGCTACGTGCTAAGTGGGACTACTGCCCTGTTCAAAGGGTTGGTCCTGTTATCACCTTGTTAAACCTGGGCTCGGTGTAGGGTAGGCAATGTCCAGAGCTGCAAGATCTAATGTGTTTTTAAGATCCTGGGCATGAGTCATAGGCCTCATGTGCTTTTGAGTCCTGAGGTGGGAACTCACGCCTATGGTCCAGGACTCTGCCCAGGCATGTCTCTATGCTCACCTGCAGTTTTTCCCTGTATCTCCTCCCCTGTGACAGAAGGAGCCTATCAGGATTACTGGTGGGGAAACTGCCTGAGATTGCCTTTAAGAACAGGCATTTTTGAAACAAACATCAGAAAGGTTCCTGCATTGCTACCTGGTCTGATCAGCCAGGGGTTCTGGGGGGTCCTTTCTCCGCTCTCGTTTTATTTTTGAGCATACCCCCGTTTTTAAACCCCCCCCCCCCCACGAAGAACGAATTGCTGCTTGAGAGACCTCCTGATTATCAAGACCGTACCGAGCCCTCCTTGCTTCTTCTGATGTTGTTGCTGCTTCTGCCTTTGCTGCTGCCTTGGGGACTGGTAAGAATCCCTCTGTGAAACTTTCTATACTTTTATTACTTTAGCTGCTGGCTCTGTTTCCCCAGCACACAGACTAAAGCTAAACCTTGGTCTGTGTCTTAAAACCTCTCTTAAACTCCTTGGTCTGTATCTGTAATCTGTTTCTTGCTTTGCAGCGCCTTTGCTGCTAGAAATAAGCCTGTGCCTTCCTGGACTGTATCCTGGGCTGCCAGCTTGCAGCCACCACTAGTTAAATCCCCCTCCCCCCTTGGAGCTGTATCCTGGGCACACACCACTCTGCCCTCTGGAACTACCCCTAGTATAAGGTGCACCCATTAGGTTAGATTTTGTCCTTTAGTCTAGATAAGTTGTAATTTCATTTTGCATAGCTGTAGTTAAGTTAGGTTTAGAAGATTGCTTGCATTGTACCCTGTAAGTTAGGCTTAAAGAACTGTTGCATTGTGTTTTGTTACTTGCTAATTTGTGTAGTTTTGGTTAAGTTAAATCATAGATAAGATTTTGCTGTGTTTTGTATAATTGTCTCTCTGCTGTTTAAACTTGCAGCCTGTCTGCTCTCTGTGTCTCCCTGAGTTTAAATCTCCCTCTGCCTTTGGCCTCTGCTCCACCACGTGCTCCTCTTCCCCCATCCCCCAACCTCACTTCTCTACCACTTTCTTTCTCTCTCTCTCTCTCTCTCTTTCTCTCTGCTGTTTAAACTTACAGCCTGTCTGCTCTCTCTCTCTTTCTAGCATAAAACCCCATTGGTTACCCCTTTTCTCTCTAACACACCTCACATTTTACATTTACACCACTGTGACACATTTTTTACCTAAAGTTGTTGGTTATTTAACACATTTTACCCATACTGTTAGTTGGTTATATGCTGCTGTGACACACTCTTTACATAGAAATTGTTAGCTACCTGTTACATTTATACTTCAGTGTTAATTGGTTACCAACTGTATTGTACCCCACTATTGAAACCCCCTATCCCATTTACTAAAAGAAACCCCTCCCCAATTGTCTACTTTAACAAACCCCATACCCCTCACTATTGAATTTTCCCTGTTTTTGCATTTTCTTAATAAAGAAATTAATTGGCACCCCACCTGTGTGGTAATTGCTCCCCAAGATCCCATATACCTGCTGGCAGGGACACAGGGCAGCGGGAACAGTGGCTCCCCTTCCAGAGGCAGGCACTGGCGCCCCCCTGAGCACAGCACCCTACTGTGCGATTAATGCTCGTTTTTAAAAAAGCATTAATTTGTTTTGAGTTAATCATATGCATTAACTGTGATTAATTGACAGCCCTAATTTTTATTTGTGATTACAAATATTTTCACTGTACAAGTCGAAGCATGAAGGGTCATACGAATATTTAGCATATCTGGCATATAAATACCTTGCAACACCAGCTACAACAGTGCCATGTGAATGCCTATTCTCACTTATAGATGACATTATAAATAAGAAGTGGGCAGCATTATCTCCTGTAAATGTAAACAAATGTGTTTGTCTAAGCGATTGGCTGAACAAGTAGTAGGACTGAGTGGACTTGTCGGCTCTAAAGTTTTATATTGTTTTGTTTTTCAGTGCAGTTATGTAACAAAAAATAATTCTACACTTGTAAGTTGCACTTTCACAATAAAGGGATGGCACTACAGTACCTGAATGAGTGAATTGAAAAATACTATTTATCTTTTTTACAGTGCAAATATTTGTAATAAAAATAATAATATAAAGTGAGCACTGTACACTTTGTATTCTGTGTTGTAATTAAAATCAATATATTTGAAAATGTAGAAAAACATCTGAAAATATTTATAATAAATGTAAATTGGTATTCTATTATTGTTTAACAGTGTGATTAAAATTGCAAATAATCATGACTAATTTTTTAATCTAGTTAATTTGTTTTGCATTAATTGCATGAGTTAAATGCGATTTATTGACTGCCCTACTTCCAAATGATGCCCTGAGTTGTATATACATAAAGGGCACAGTTGAGTACACAGTTTGAGATTTCTATGTTTTGACATCTCAGGGCTCAGTTATGGCTTGTGCAAACAGACACTTTTATGATGCAGGATTATGGAAGGGTAGGAGCCAAGAATGGCTGGAGGCATTCTGCCCGCAGAAGCAAGTGGAATGTCTCCAGGCACTTACTACGCCTTTAGAAAACTACACTATGTTCACCTCAACAGGGCCAGCCTCCGGGCACTACAGTTCACAGGGATAGTGGCACTATTACCATGGTCCCAAACACTTGTTTAACAGGCCACTGGGCTTTAAGGTGGCTGCCTGCCCTCCAATGCACCTATTACAGCCTTTGAATCCTTTAAAACTGGGAGCCATAGTTTCAAGCTACATATTTGTTATTAGGCATGTGCCCCACAAGAAATCACATGCAGGGCTTCCATCCTCTTAGAGATGGGAGACAGGAGAGATCCAGGGTCAAGTAAGGACCAGAGAGGGGAATCGCTCCACACTTCTCAGATGATAGGCCTGATAGGAGGATACCTGTAGGGAGGAAGAAACAGCTTGGGGGGGAGAAGGGGTTCAGCTGGGAAGCTTTGGAGACAAGAGCCTGACGAGAATTGAGAGTATTTTATGCCAGTTAGGAGCATGATTTCACCTTCCCCAGCTAACGGATGAGCCCCACCTGCTTACATTCCAAAGGCATCATGAACGGGAGTGTATCGCACCACCGGTCATGTTAGCACCCTTTTATGCGCAGGCAGCATTTGCTTCAATAATGTGGCTGACACTTGTTCAGGTGCAGTAGGAGGAAAAGGTTTCCCTATACCCTCTCCTCAAAGCTCTTAAGTAGGAGAGGTCCAAATTTGGCCCCAAAAGCACAAAGCCCATTGTACATATACATGAGAGTGAAAAAACAAGTTTACAAGTCTGAATCCATTTTATACATATGCAAAGGTACTTAGTTCATAGTTCAAATTATGCACCAAAACTTAAGCCAGGTCTTTGAATATTTAAGAAGGGCAGGGAATGGTGTCTAATGGTTAAAGGATGTGACAGTGAGATGCAGGCTGCCAGGGTCCATTCCTAGCTATGCTACTGAGTCAATGTGTCAATTGAAGAGTGTCATTTAAACCTATCTGTGTCTCCATTTACCTATCTGTAAAATGGATGTGATACCAATATCACAATAGGGGGATACAGACTCTAAAATAAAGGACAATAAGCTCCGCTGAAATAAGGAATCCATTCAGGAACATTACTTTCCCATCATTATATTCTCCATTGCCCACCAAATAATAGAGTTAGAAGGGACCACAAGGGTCATCTAGTCTAACCCCATGCCAAGTTTCAGGATTTGTTGGGTCTAAACCATTCAGGACAGATAACTATCCATCTCCTTTTAAAAACCTGCAATGAAGAAGAGTCTACAACCTCCCTAGGCTAGAAATATCCCCATTTTCTCCTCCTTGTCCCTGCATCACAGCCATTGCTCATACAACTTACGGTGTCCTGCAAAATGTGGTGGTACTCTTTTAAGAAGTAGACTCATGAGGGGTTGTAAGGTTTAATTAATATTTGTTAAGTAGTTTGAGATCCTTTGATTGAAGGTACTATGTAAGTGCAAAGTGGTTTTATAATGAGTTACTGGAAAGCACTCTCTGTAGCACTTTGCTCTTGAATTTGCATAAACTAAACAACTGAGAGATGTCTGTGTGATTGTGAACATATTTAAAATGTTTGTATTTCCTTTGTTTTCAACAAAGTCACCCGTGAAAATCCCACATTAATATTGACAAAAATACATACAAACTCAAAACTGATCAAATTATCAAAAATAATTGAGAGATTAAAACAATATAGAATAATAGAAATTCTCCCAAACAAAATCATATATCAGAGTATTCCATGTTAACAGAGCATACTGGAAAATGATTAGTTTTGAATACTTTTGGAAGAACAACCATTTCTGAGATATGTTTGTGGCAAAATATAACTACCGGTAATATCTTTAAAAATACCTTTAAAAACAAACTTTTCCCTAATACAGTTCTAATTTGGTTCTTGACTACCAAAACCATTGTTTGGAGGCTGAATGTAAAGGAAATAGCAGCTGTCAGAAGTTGTTTACATATGGCATATTAGAGCACAGTAGAGAACCTCTAGCTGAATGAGCAACAGGGTGATGATCAATGTGAAACTCTAATACAAATCTTTTCCTTGATTATATCTTTTAAAAATTTGAATTCCTGAATTCTTGCCCAACATGAACTGTAATTTCCCTAAAAAGGACAGGAGTACCTGTGGCACCTTAGAGACTAACAAATTTATTTGAGCATAAGCTTTCGTGGGCTACAGCCCACTTCATCGGATGCGTAGAATGGAACACACAGAAAGAAGATATGTTCTCTATATGTATAAATATCTTCTTTCTGTGTGTTCCATACTACGCATCCGATGAAGTGGGCTGTAGCCCACGAAAGCTTATGCTCAAATAAATTTGTTAGTCTCTAAGGTGCCACAAGTACTCCTGTCCTTTTTGTGGATACAGATTAACACGGCTGCTACTCTGAAACCTGTAATTTCCATCTTAATTAGTCTACTATATTGTCTGTGTTGTCTCTCAACTTCATGCATGTAAGTTGGTCCAATAAAAGATATTACCTTACCTATCTTGTCTCTCTGCGTGTTTAAAGGAAGTTAGGCTTCATATTCAGATGACAAGAATATGGTTCCATTCCAGCTGAGCACTCCTATTCAGGACAGCACTTAAGCACATACTGAAAATATGTGCTTACGTCCCTCTGAAGTCAAGACCTCAGCTTATCAACCCCCAGGGGTCAGAGTTAACAGGATGAGAAAGGCTGATGAATACACAAAGCATGGCTGGTAGTTTTAGTAGTTGGAAGATTCTGTTGCCTTTGAGTAATAAAATAGCTACACATGGAGTGTTTTTCCACCCAACTGTGTTTATCACAAAGGGATGCCTTCAGTTTTCATTCTATGTTTAAAAGTCTAACTTATATAGTTACAAGTTAGCTATTAAAAAGTCTATCAGCCTGCTTGTTTATGACAAGCAACTTCATACAAAGTTACCGTCAGTGGTGTTATTCCTTCAAGCTATTATTTTTAGCTCTATACAAAATAACCATATACCGTATATACTCGTTCATAAGCCGAATTTTTTTAGTAAAAAAGGGAAGCACCAGAGACGGGGGTCGGCTTATGAACGGGTATAGAGAGGGGGAGGTGGAACACAGCCCCTCCCCCCAACAGAGGGAGCAAGGAGAGGCAGCACAGCCAGCAGAGACAGAAGGGAAGCGGCGGGGCCAGAGTCTCTCCGCTTCTGGCCACTCTGCTCTCCCCCCAGCCTCTGAAGCAGCTGCAGCTCCGGGGCTGGCAGGCTGCAGCCATGCCGCTCGGCCCTGCCTCCCCAGAGCAGGCTGTGGCCGCACTGCCCGGCCCGCAGGAGAATGCTGCGGCCATGCCGCCCAGCCCAGCCCACTGGAACATGCTGCGGCCGCGCAGCCCGGTCTGGCCCGCCGGAGTAGGCTGCAGCCGCGCTTCCCAGCCTGCCGGAGCAGCTCCAGCCAGGTCAGAGACAACCTCCCCTGGCCCTCCCCAGATAAGGTGGGAAGGGATGGGATGGGGAGAGTGTGGGGGTCCCGGGCTAGGGGTGGGATCATGTGGGGGGGTGGTCACAGGGGTTACTCCCCTGACTCCCAGCTTCTCCCCCCCAAAAACATTTCCCCATCAGTTGCTGTCCTGGCCCGTCAGGGTAAGCAGCTGGCGCACCGGGACACTTTGTTTATTTAAGTTTACCTCCGTGCCTGCAGACGCTCGAGGTAAACAAACCATCTCGGCCCACCAGCAACTTATCCTGATGGCCCAGGAGCCAAAGTTTGCTGACCCCTGAATTATAGGGTCGGCTTATGAACGGGTTATAAAAATTTTCCATTTTTACTTATCCATCTTGGGGGGGGGTCGGCTTATAAACGAATCGGCTTATGACTCTCTTTTAAGAGATGTTTGCTACTGTACATTAAAAATCAGCGCCATTTACTGCACAAGAGGAATAGGAGAATGGCATGGTCTTCATTTTGGCATAGAGAAGGCTTTATAGCAGTTTGGTATTTTGAGTGTCTATCCAACTGTATCACAACTGTTTTGTACTTTAGGAGAAATAAACTGAACTTCAAGCCTAATGACAACCTGCTTTAAGGACAATTAAAATCCATTGTACTTGCTCTTATCGCTAAAAGAACTCAAATTAATTGGGAACAAAATCTTCTATGCTACAGCATAGCATTATGTGAAGGGGAAGAGTGATCTAACTGGATAGAGGCTGTGCTCTAGCCCAATGGTCAGTGTGCTGCAGTAACTACCAGGTAGGGTAGTGCATATTATACAGAAACCACTGTGTGCGCAAGCATATGAGAGAGAAAGAGAATGAACATCTGTCCACATAGGCAGAAGGTTTAAATTAATAGAACATTTGGTTCAATGAAATATCAATTTAGTAATTTTTATAATCTCCATAAAAATAAAGATGTGTTTTGTCTGTTCTGGGCATACTTTAGTTTGTGGCAATCTGCAATAATTGTCCTATGTTTAAAAATATAATATTCTGGGAAGAGCTTTCTCATACAATTTCCCTGCTATTTTGTAATGCTACGATACTCTTTGTGACTTACAATGACCAGAACTAGAGACATGCATAAAACATGTTGGGAAACTTTGGTATGATCTGTTATTTTGATAGTTTATTTTTGTGAGGACTTTTTGAGAGCTATCTTGGTGAGAATTAAAGGAATAGAAGAAACTGGATTACACCTCTGGACGAGTTTGTTCATGATATACAGTGGAGCCTGGAAGTTACAATAATTAGGATTGCATATGCTTTTTGTGCAGATATGTGATTATCTGTGGGTAATGTTAAAGTATCTCCACCAAGTCTGAAAATTTAGAAATCTGGAGATTTTATGCATACATCTTGATGTCCTCATCTGCATATTTGGTTAATACATATCACTTTATTTACACAAATGTCTGCAGATATCCTGATAATTAGTCCGACAAGGCTGCAGAACAAAATGAGCTTCATGAACAGAGGAATTGCTATGCTCTTGATTAGCTCTGGAATTACCCAGAACTACCATCTAAGTAACTCTGGTGACTCCTTGAAGCTGCTCCTAGTCCTGGGCTGGATGAAAGCTGTGGTTGGGTTGCTGGCCCTGGACTGGGAAGAGGACCTGACAGCTTTCAATCAGTAGCCAAGGGATAATCTGGGTGTGCTGCTGACCCTTACTGAATGCCTAGCTTTCACTACACCCTGCCCCTTGACTCCCTAGTTGGTTACTGCTCCATGCCCCCATGGCTAGGATTAGATGGCTGGAATGACAGTCATTCTAGCCACAGCTCCAAGTCTATGCCCATTGGGTGGGTTCGGGGACTATGCTCTAAACTATTTCTCTATGGTTAGCGTCGTCTACCGACAGGGATCCTGCACTGAGCAATCCTACACATACAAATGCAGCCTACAGCATCTTCTCAGTTCTCTACATCAGCAGATTTAAGAGACTAGGAAGGAGCAATTCAGAGAGCAGCTAAACACAGGCTCCTCACATCTCAACAGGAGACTGGCCAGGCCTGGGTGCAGATCTGTGCCACAGCCAGAATGTATGACAATGCTATATCACCATCTCTCTGATGTTCAGGTTAGTACACGGGGTAAACTAGAGAGGGGAGCCCAATCACAGAGAGCTCAGTCGTAGTGATGTTCTGGCAAAGGTCCCAACTCCTGGGAACCAGCAAGCGACTGATCAGCTAGGTTGTGCACTGCAAATCTTCTCTGCTCTATGAACAGATTAGAGCTGGTAGGGAAATTGGGGGGGGGCTAGTCCATGGAAAAGTTAGATTTTTCAGCCAAAAAATAAAAAATTTTCAGCTGAGAACCGATGCTTTGAAATAGGAAAAGCCTCATGCTAGTTGTAGTGTGGGTTATTTATGCCCCATTTCTCCTCTAGGGGATGAGCTTCCTGGACAGACTACATTTCCTGTGGTGCACCATGGTCTCCTCCCTGGCTGAGCTGCTGTAGTGACTCATGGGACTCCACATCAACCCATCCCCACTCCTTTCCTGTCCTTCACATACCTCCCAATACTCCCTGTGTGATAATGTACAGGGAACCCCTAAAAAACTGTGCTCCACAGCATGGCACTACTTCTGCCCCCATCCTTTCCCATGGCACAAGCCACACACAGCAGAACCACATTAGTTTCACTACATCTGGGGACCTCTGCCTCTATGGAAAGGGGAGAAGATTTTACTCCAAAGTAAAGAAGAGTAACAGAGAGTGTTGTGGCACCTTTAAGACTAACAGATGTATTGGAGCATAAGCTTTCGTGGGTGAATACCCACTTCGTCGGATGCATCCGACGAAGTGGGCATTCACCCACGAAAGCTTATGCTCCAATACATCTGTTAGTCTTAAAGGTGCCACAACACTCTCTGTTGCTTTTTACAGATCCAGACTAACACGGCTACCCCTCTGATAAAGAACAGTAGAAGTCCCAAATTGCTCCTATGCATTTCTATGGACTTTCATGCCACTCAGAATGGAGATTTACTCTGTTTATAAGGAAGTTTTGCTACAGAGTTCTGTGGCTGAAATCTCTATGTTCATAAACACTTCAGCAACAGCTGTTGTTCCAGCTAAGGAAATGAAGAGGCTGCCAATGTTCCCCTGGCTGATGAGAGTGGGGAAAAAAAGGGCAGTATGAAGGCTCTTCCAAATATGAAGAAACAGATAATGAAGTCTTCGCATACAAACAATGAATCCACTATAAGAAGTAGTTTGTATGTCATTACTTTGACTAGAAAGATCACTGATATAATACACAAATGATTAACAACAATATATAGCATATTGGTCTTTCCAGCCAATAATTGTTATCATATAAGACAAGCATTAAGGAGGTCTAACCCAAAGGAAGAATTTAGCATAGGTCCCTTCTCCCAAAGGTCTTCATTACAGCAATTTGACTTCCCGGGTCTCATAACATCTTATGGGAAGCTCATTCACATGGCACCAATCTTCTTCCTTTCCACTTTGGAAGGTATCTATTGTCATCTGGATGTTCTAGGATGTATATAGCATGGCCTGACTTGACAGATCCTTGCCAAAGCCACTCAGTACTGGCACCTGATCTTCCACTCAGCCATTTTCTCAACCAGAATGCTTGGTGGTCCCACCTTACCAACCTCTTTCTTTGGGTCCACCAGCCTCCTCTTCCATTTGATCCTTAATTCTCACCCTTGGTCCCAGTGTGTTGCATGCAGCTATTTGTGATTGCTAGGATTTTGTTTTCTGACTGCTGCAACATTACACATCTAGGAGTCTGTCGAAGGCAACTGGCTGCCATTTGTGTTCATTTGGGGTTCACTGTGTTGTAGCTTTGTATTACAGATATTTTTATTTTTCCTCTTCTAAGAAAAACATCTTACTTTTTCAATAAACTGTTTCCCTATGTCGACTGTCTACCTCAAGCAGCCATAGTACTTCAGAGAGATTTATATTATTGGTGAAGAGAGTTTAATGTATAGCGAAAAAGGGGGACCTTTCATTTTCCTGGTACGTTCTCTTTCTCATTTCATGAGAAAGCGTGAGGGAGACCTCTGCAAATGGAGCATGCCTTTTTAACAAGTAGAACCCTAGTGTTCATTTTCAAAAGTTGTATGTTTACAATACATTATTTCAGACACTTAAAATCCTGGTTGCTGATGGGTTTAGTTTTGGTGGGCTGCTAGGGCGGAAGGGGTTGTTTGTTTATTTGTATATGAGGTTGCAATTTTCACCATATATAGTACTTATTTTATACCTATACTAGTCTTCATTAAATACATTTTGCTAACATTTTAAAATCCTTCTTGGTCAAAGAGCACATTAAAATAGCAATAGCAGAAAACTTGATCTATGGTGACTCTAGCCTGGTAATATATAGTTGTAGTAAATACTGTATTTAGCCTGAAAATCATTTGGAGGGAGATGAGATAGAAAGCAATTAAAACAATACTGAGGGAGGGAAAAACTTGAACACATTTCATATTGCTGCTACATGAAGGATGTTGAGTGCAGCTGTATCATAAAGTGTTGGAGCTGTTCACGGCAGCAGTTTCTGAATTCTTTTAATTATTAAAAATTATGCCAGAAAACCTTAAAACTGGAAATGCATTAGTTCATAAGAAATTGAGCAGTTGGTTTTATTACTTGTTTTTCTTGTTAGAAAAGAAGCTTTTAAAACTACTTGCAGTGTTAATTGCACATTTCTTTCCTGTCTTGCAGAGAATGACATAAAATCACTGATGTGTTTGTTTTCATTTCCAAAACCTAATGTAAAAAAATAAAACCTACTTAGCATGAACTTCAATACTTCTTACCATTGAAACCTTTTATTATTACATTATGATAAATGTCCTTCCATAAGGAAAAAAAACTATAAAGAAGATGAAAGAAAATATCCATATACTTGTTATTCTAAAATATTTACTGCAGGGTTGGATGGAATCTTAGCTTCCCTGAGCTGTGAGGGAAAATAATATATGTGCTAACTTCCAAGTATATAACAGCATGAATGAATCACTATAATCACTATTTTTTCCATTCACTCAAAACTGAATAAGTCATTGATTGACCCCCATTGGCCAAATACACAGCAATGATGGTTAAAAATAGTATAAATATTGCAGAAAAATTTTGTCTTTTTGAAAAAAAATATTGCAGAAATCTATCCCTATTCCGAGATGTAGCTAGGTCATATTGCAGAGAGGAAATTATATTAATTTTAGTCGTCATCCTCTCCTGTGGTCTGGAGAAACAGCATTCATTCACTGGTCATATATACAGTTACAGTCGATGTTAGGGAAACTGAATATCTGCTAGAAAGACATTTTGACCCACCTTTTATTCTTTTGACTTTTTAAAAAAGCCTCATGACACTATGTCTCAATATCAAAAAATGATCATTACTGTAATTATGAAACTCTAATCAGATCTGGTGTTTGACTAGCCCTGTGACGGTACACAAGGAGATTGGTGGGGAGAGGGGAGGAAGAGGGCACAAGAAACCTTCGCCTACTTACACTCTGGTCCACATGCCTGTCACAATCCCTGTGCTTGCACTCACTGAGCACTGGTCTTTCCCAAAGAGAGGGGGGTTAAGAGCAGGGACATAGGCCAGATCACTCTATTCCATTCTATATGGCTTCTTAAACCATGCTCAACACCACGGGCAGCGGGTCACATAGGCTGGGGTAGGCTGTGCCTCCCCAAAGAGCAAGGCGTGCCCCTGACCTGCTCCCTGTGTACGGCGGCTCCAGTCCTGCTCCAGCCCCCAGTGCTCTGGGGCTGCACGCTGCCCGCCTTCCCGGCACTCCAGAGCTGGGGAGGCTGCAGCCGCGTGCCGCCCGCCCTACGGAACTCAGGAGGCTGGGGCTGCGCGCCGCCCGCCTCACATGCTCTGGGGCTGGGAGGTCTGTGGCCACTCACCCTCCCATGCTCTGGGGCTGAGGAAACCTGG
Source organism: Emys orbicularis (assembly GCF_028017835.1). Taxonomy (NCBI): domain Eukaryota; kingdom Metazoa; phylum Chordata; order Testudines; family Emydidae; genus Emys; species Emys orbicularis. The sequence continues at coordinate 48,712,704 of NC_088683.1, forward strand.
CCTGTGCACTGCCCACCTTCCCAGCACTCAAGGGCCTGGGAGGCTGGGGTTTTGCGTTGCCCGCCCTCCTATGCTCAGTGGCTGAGGAGGCTGGGGCCGTGTGCTGCCCACACTCCGGGGCTGGGGGGACTGCGGCTGTATGCTGCCTGCCTTCCTGGTGCTCCCAGGCTGGGGAGGCTGGGGCCACCCGCCACCCCAGTGCTCCGGGACTGTGGGGGTCTAGCCTGGAGCAGAACATGGCCAGTGGCTGGGGGGGGGGGGAGAGGGCTGGGCTCTGGCTGGGGAAGAAGGGGCTAGGGCTGGGGCTAGCCTCCCGCAGCTGGCGGAACCGCGCCACCCATGCTCATCACCATAGTATCTGAGCCCCTTCCAGTAATGTATTAAACAATAGGACTAACATTGGTCATTTGTTGTTTGTTCTCTCATAGAATCATAGAAGATTAGGGTTGGAAGAGACCTCAGGAGGTCATCTAGTCCAACCCCCTGCTCAAAGCAGGACCAACACCAACTAAATCATCCCAGCCAGGGCTTTGTCAAGCCGGGCCTTAAAAATCTCTAAGGATGGAGATTCCACCACCTCCCTAGGTAACCCATTCCAGTGCTTCACCATCCTCCTAGTCAAATAGTGTTTTCTAATATCCAACCTAGACCTCCCCCACTGCAACTTGAGACTATTGCTCCTTGTTCTGTCATCTGCCACCACTGAGAACAGCCTAGCTCCATCCTCTTTGTAACCCGCCTTCAAGTAGTTGAAGGCAACTATCAAATCCCCCCTTACTCTTCTCTTCTGCAGACTAAACAAGCCCAGTTCCTTCAGCCTCTCCTCGTAAGTCATGTGCCCCTGTTAATTACAGCCCTGCCAAATTTTTGGGGAAGGCACACACCCAGTTGGATTTTAGGACATTGTTTATTAGGTGGCCATCTTGGTCTGGATAAGAACAAGGTGACCTCCATGTTGTGACAGTTTCTTGTTCCCCTATTCTGGGGAAAAAGCGGGAAAGTGAAAAGAGTGGGAATCAATTGTTGCTAAGTAACCGGTTTCTATATAAACAAATGAAGGGAGGGGCTAGGGGCTCTTGAGCGCTGGAATCTTTGGGGCTCGGGTGTCTAAAAGCTCTCTCTCTGTGGTGTGGTACTCCTTCCACATTGGTTACTGGCCTGCAGTAGCCACTCACTGAACAAAGTTGTCATCTTGGGGTTTATTAGTTATTTTCCTGTGGGAAACAGATGTGTACTCTTGGACTAGATACGGTTAGTTAGATCTGACACTCACCCATAGATGACGCAGCAAGGGATAGGGTGTGTCTGAGATAAGGTTACTTACCTGTCTGACACCTGTGATCCACCATTGGTGTCCATCGCTGATCTCACCAGTCCGGATTCTGCAGCCTCGCCACCAGCAGTACCAGAAGGAGGTAGAAAAACATCTTTGCTTATTGAGTGTGTGTGTGCATGTGTATGCTTATATTCCAAATCTTCAGTATCCTTAATCCATCCTCCTCCCCTTCCTTCCTTCTCCTTTAGTAAATAAATTGTTGTTCTGAGTCCATATCCGTGTGGTGGTTTCTTTTATTCCAGCTCTGAAAGATTGGCTTGAAGTGGGACCCAGAGGGAGGTATACTGAAAGGCTCCCTGAAGTCTTCTGGTCAGACAGGCTCCCTAAAAATCCTTACATTCATTATCGTTGCCCTCTGCTGAACTCTCTCCAATTTGTCACCATCCTTTCTGTAGTGGGGGGCCCAAAATTGGACTCAACACTCCAGATGTGGCCTCACCAGTGCTTAATAGAGGGGAATAATCACTTCCCTTGATCTGCTGGCAATTCTCCTACTAATGCAGCTCAATATGCAGTTAGCCTTCTTGGCAACAAGGGCACACTGCTGACTCATATCCAGTTTCTCATCCACTGTAATCCCCAGATCCTTTTCTGCAGAACTGCTGCTTAGCCAGTTGGTCCCCAGCCTGTAGAGTTGCATGGGATTCTTCCATCCTAAGTGGAGGACTCTGCACTTGTCCTTGATGAACCTCATCAGATTTCTTTTGGCCCAGTCCTCTAATTTGTTTAGGTCCCTCTGTATCCTATCCCTACCCTCCAGCGTATCTACCTCTCCCCCCAGCTTAGTGTCATCTGCGAACTTGCTGAGGGTGCAATCCATCCCATCATCCAGATCATTAATAAAGATGTTGAACAAAACCGGCCCCAGGACCGACTCCTGGAGCCCTCCACTTGATACCGGCTGCCAACTAGACATCGAGCCATTGATCACTACCCGTTGAGCAGGCCAGCTTTCTATCCACCTTATAGTTCATTCATCCAGTCCATACTTTTTTAGCTTGCTGGCAAGAATACTGTGGGAGACCATATCAAAAGCTTTGCTAAAGTCAAGATATATCATGTCCACTGCTTTCTCCATATCCACAGAGGCACTTATCTCATCATAGAAGGCAATCAGATTGGTCAGGCATGACTTCATAGAATTATAGAATTTCAGGGTTGGAAGGGACCAAAGGAGGTTATCTAGTCCAACCCCCTGCTCAAAGCAGGACCAATTCCCAACTAAATCATCCCAGCCAGGGCTTTGTCAAACATGACCTTAAAAACCTCCAAGGAAGGAGATTCCATCACCTCCCTAGGTAACCCATTCTAGTGCTTCACCACCCTCTTAGTGAAAAAGTTTTTCCTAATATCCAACCTAAACCTCCCCCACTGCAACTTGAGACCATTACTCCTTGTTCTGTCATCTGGAACCACTGAGAACACTCTAGATCCATCCCCTTTGGAACCCCCTTTCAGGTAGTTGAAAGCAGCTATCAAATCCCACCTCATTCTTCTCTTATGCAGATTAAACAATCCCAGTTCCCTCAGCCTCTCCTCATAAGTCATGTGTTCCAGCCCCCTAATCATTTTTGTTGCCCTCTGCTGGACTCTTTCCAATTTTTCCACATCCTTCTTGTAGTGTGGGGCCCAAAACTGGACACAGTACTCCAGATGAGGCCTCACCAATGTTGAATAGAGGGGAATGATCATGTCCCTTGATCTGCTGGCAATGCCCCTACTTATAGAGCCCCAAATGCTGTTAGCCTTCTTGGCAACAAGGGCACACTGTCGACTCATATCCAGCTTCTCATCCACTGTAACCCCTAGGTCCTTTTCTGCAGAACTGCTTCCTAGCCATTCGGTCCCTAGTCTATAACAGTGAATGGGATTCTTCCGTCCTAAGTGCAGGACTCTGCACTTGTCCTTGTTGAACCTCATCAGGTTTCTTTTGGCCCAATCCTCTAATTTGTCTAGGTCCCTCTGTATCCTATCCCTACCCTCCAGCATATCTACCACTCCTCCCAGTTTAGTGTCATCTGCAAACTTGCTGAGCGTGCAGTCCACGCCATCCTCCAGATCATTAATGAGATCCCCACAAAGCCATTTTTACAGTCAATTTTCAATGTAGAGCTGCCCTTTAAAGAGAAAATAGAGACAGTTCTAGTACTGGCTCAGTCACAAACCTGAAATGACTTGTTCTGCCACAAATTTTGCTGTCCCAGATTGGAGAATAGCAAAATGCCATCATTTCAATTTCCATTGCAATGAACCCCTCAAATACTTACATTTCCATTCTCAGAAAGCTGCCAAGAACAGAAAAATACTACCTAATTAATGCAGAGTTTTCTGTTCCTTTTAAATATGCTGTCATTGTTTTATAGCATAATAACAGTTTAATATACACTGTTACTTGTCAAAAGTACAGACAATATATAAACACTGAAAGCAAAATTGCATGTGTCAAATCAGAAGGAAAAATTTCAGTTGTTCAAAAGTGAACGAATACTTCATAGAAATATGGAATGTTCTGCTCCAGTAGGTTTTGTTACCAAAACTTAATTTGACTTTGGAGTGCCGGAACAAGAATTTGTATGTCCATTAGGATAAAGAGAAAATAGTCTGGGCTACAGTCTACAACCTTGATTACTACAGGAGTCAACTAGTTAAGTGCCAATGCTGTACAAAGTCCTGCTGTTAAACATTTATATTGCAGTGACACACAAATGCCCCAATCAGGTTGGGACTCCATTGTCCTGGGTGCCTGAGCTCCACCATTCTTTCCCCTCTATAGAAGGGAAGGGGGATACTGCTCCCAGAAGAGTCTATAGACAAGTAAGCATTTGGAACTCATAGAATGGTAGGACTAGAAGGGACCTCGAGGGGTCATCTAGTCCAGTCCCCTGCACACAAGGTAGGACTAGATATTATCTAGACCATCCCTAACAGGTGTTTGTCTAACCTGATCTTAAAAATCTCCAATGATGGAGATTTCACAACCTTCCTGGGCAATTTATTCCAGCGCTTAACCACCCTGACAGTTAGGAAGTTTTTCCTAATGTCCAACCAAAACCGCCCTTGCTGTAAGGTAAGCCCACTGCTTCTTATCCAAACCTCAGAGGTTAAGGACAACAATTTTTCTCCCTCCTCCTTGTAACAGCCTTTTATGTACTTGAAAAATGTTATCATGTCCCCTCTCAGTCTTCTCTTCTCCAGACTAAACAAACCCAATTTTTTTCAATCTTCCCTCATAAATCATGTTTTTTAGATCTTTAATCATTTTTATTGTTCTTCTCTCGACTTTCTCCAATTTGTCCACATCTTTCCTGAAACATCGCACCCAGAACTGGACACAATACTCCAGTTGAGGCCTAATCAGTGTGGAGTAGAGCTAGGGCTGCCAGGTGTCTGTTTTTCGATCGGAACACATGGTTGAAAAGAGACCCGGTCAGCACGTGGGCTAAGGCAAGAAGCAGCAGCATGTCCCCACTCCAGCTCCTAGGCGTAGGGGTAGCCAGGGGGCTCTGTGTGCTGCCCCCACCCCAAGCGCCAGCTCCACGGCTCCCATTGGCCTGGAACTGCTGCCAATGGGAGCTGTGGGGGAGGTGCCTGTGGATGGAGAAGCGTGCAGAGCCACCTGGCCGTGCCTCCATGTAGGAGCCAGAGGGGGGACGTGCTGCTGCTTCTGGGAGATGCCTGAGGTAAGCGCCACCCAGAGCCTGCACCCCTGATCCCCTCCCACACCCCAATCTCCTGCCCCAGCCCGGATCCCCCTCCTGCCCTCCAAACCCCTCCTCCCAGCCCGGAGCATCCTCCTGCACCCTGAACTCCTCCTTCTGGCCCAAACCTGGTGGCGAAAAAAACTGAAGTATTCATCCCAAGATGGGGAATGCCCTATTAAGAATTGCTTAATCTTTCCCAGTTTTTGCAATCAAAGTCATATCTTATATTTAGGGCAGGGATTTGTTGTGTTTGTATTGTGCCTAGTACAATGGCTAATCATCATCATCATCATCTTCTTCTTCTTCATCTCAGGATCTGAAGTTACCCAAGAAACAAAAACTAAACATACAGTGCAGAGAGCAGTTTAGTCAGTTCAGACAATAATGTGCACTGCAACATGCAGCTGCTGGAGCCCTATCCCCCAGAGACAGGCCTAAATGCTACTGGGCTATTATTGCTCATGTCACAGTGGCTCATGATGTGGAATGCTGTCTGCTCTGTGATCACTGAGAACTCTGTCATAACAACAGCTTGAATACCTTGACTAATATAGATTCCTCACCTCCCCCCCCACCCCGGTCATCACAGCCCTCAATGGGTCATAGCATAGATTTCATCCACCCCTTCCTGCTTAACAGGAAGTCTCCATTTATTACTTTTCTGATTTCCTCTACAGATACATGCCCCATTCTGGTCATAGAGTTTAAGGTCAAAAGGGACCACCAGATCATCTAGTCCAGTGGTGGGCAACCTGCGGCCCATCAGGGTAACCTCATTGCGGGCCGCAAGACATTTTGCTGACATTGACCATCCACAGGCATGGCCTGCTGCAGCTCCCAGTGGCTGCGGTTCGCCATTCCCGACCAATAGGAGCTGCGGGAACCAGCGGCCAGCACGTCCCTGTGGCCCGCCACTTCCCGCAGCTCCCATTGGCTGGGAATGGTGAACCGCGGCTACTGGGAGCTGCAGGGGGCCATGCCTGTGGATGGTCAACGTCAGCAAAATGTCCTGTGGCCCATAATCAGATTACTCTCATGGGCCGCATGCAGCCCGTGGGCCGCAGGTTGCCCACCACTGATCTAGTCAGACCTCCTGCAGATCACAGGGCACCTGCATCACCCAGCATCCTCACACTAAACCCAACCCCTAAAATTGGATCAAAGTATTAGTGCCACAGAAGACTTAACTATTAAGTGCCTGTAATACAGTTGCTGCCTACTGCCTTTCAAGTCCCTCCTCATAGCTAGGGTTGGCTTTGTGGCTGTCCTGTCTCTATTTCCCCTTCACCCAGATCCCTTTAAGGACTCAGTCCCCAGTGACGTTCTAAGCTCCAATCCTTTAATTCACTCTTCACCAGTTCTCCTCAGGCTAGCAACAGAGATCATCCAAAAAAGCAGAACTGAAAAGTCCAAAACAAAGAAAAGTTTTCCAGCTCATCTTCCCTTCATTAACTCCCACTCACAGGCTTTATCTAGCTAGGGCTCTGCAGAAGCCAAACTTACTCCTCTTATCTGCACCTTCCACCAGTCTCCTGAACTTTCTTACTGCCTTTGTGGCATTCTCAGCTACATCACGCCCCTGCAGCCTTTTATATAGGAGGTAGCCGTGTTAGTCTGTATCTACAAAAACAACAAGGAGTCTGGTGGCACCTTAAAGACTAACAGATTTATTTGGGCATAAGCTTTCATGGGTAAAAACCTCACTTCTTCAGATGCAAGAAGGAATATATTTATATTTATATAGGAATCACCTGATTCCTCTCAGGTGTGGCTCATCTTGTAATCAAGGCTGACTCGGCTTCAGGTTCCTCCAGCCCACAGGCAAGCCACCCTGTTACAGTGCCAGGGAGAGAACAGAAAGGAATGAGGTGCACCAGTGCCCAAGTTTCCCCCCGTCCCTCGGTACAATGGCAGGGAAATGATTAAGTGAGCTAATCCTATCAAGTGATCCACACCCACACATTGCAGAGGCTGGTGAAAAACTCTCTAGGTTACTGCCAGTCTGACCTACTGGAAAATTCCATCCTGCCCCCACATGGGGCAATTAGTTAGACCCTAAGCATGTGAGCAAGAACCAGACAGCTAAACACCTCTGAGTGATAATGCCCGGTGCCATCTCAGAGCATCAGCCCACCCTTTACATTGTCCAATCTCCAACTGTGCCCATCCCTGATGCTTCAGAGGAAGGAGGAAAAAAACACAATGCATTGGGAGGGGGATCACCTCCTGACCCCGGTAGGTGGCTGGCTGAAGCTTTTAGGAACATAAGACATAAACTGGAAGTGAGTCCCAAGGCTGTTGAGCCTTCCCCCTACCATCGCAAGTAACCCCATCACACTATTGCATTCATAAACTTGTCCAACTGTCTCTTAAAACTAATTAAGTTGTTTGCCCCCATAACTCCTATTGGGAGCTTACTGCTTCCACCACCTCTGAATGACTTCTCACACGGAAGCAGCTTTACTTGAACTGGCCTGTTAATGAAATGCAGTTGTCTCCTGGGTGGATGGTGATAGCTTTTGAAAAGCTCTTTGCAACACTGCACAATAATACAGGGAAGAAAATTGAATATAGCTCAATTAGCTGCAAATATAGAGGGGTGTTAGCTAGGTAGAATGTAATTGCCTTATTAGGCTCAGGACATCATGCCTAACACCCCTGCCATTGCTTCAATAGCTAGACCTGATTTACAGTGATGCGACAGAGGTCAGAATCAAACCTGCCATGAGTTAATTTTCACATGTCCTATGGCCTAAATTTGGCTGCTCTAATTTTAGGGAGCCCAACTTGAAACACTGCAAAGGAGCCTCATTTTCAGTGAATGGGTGCTCAGCACTTTCTGAAAATCAGACAAGTCTCAAGTTGGGCACACAATAATTAGGGAACCAAAAATCCCCAGTCAGTTTTGAAAAGCTTAGCCTGCCTAGTATTCAAGAAGAGGGAGTTTTATCCCGCTCATTCCTTCCTCCTCAACCAGCACCTCAAAAGTAGTACATATTGGTCAAAAAGTGGGGAGAAACAGTAGAGCTATAATCCTATCATGAAGATTAAATACAGCAAATGCAATTACTAATAAAAACATAGCAAAAGAACTGTTACTACAGGCAAAACAGTAGCAATGACAAGAAGTTCCCACTGGCTAAATATTATGTAACTAGAAAAAGTCAAAGATTATGATATTTATGGAAAAATAGTAGAATGTATACTGCATCTTAAGTAATTCATGTATTATGCTATTTTACAGGTACAGGCCAGTTTACAATGTTCGACAGTTATACTCTCAGGCCTGGTCTACACTATGGGGTTAGGTCGAATTTAGCCGGGTTAGGTCAATTTTAAAATGAATGTGTCTACACAACCAACCCCTCTCCGTCGACCTAAAGGGCTCTTAAAATCAACATCTGTACTCCTCCCCGGCGAGGGGAGTAACGCTAAAATTGACCTTGCTGGGTCGAATTCGGGGTAGTGCAGACACAATTCGACGGTATTGGCCTCCGGGAGCTATCCCAATGTGCTCTGGAGTGCTCCAATGTGACCGCTCTGGACAGCACTTTGAACTCCGATGCACTAGCCAGGTACACAGGAAAAGCCCTGGGAAATTTTGAATTTCATTTCCTGTTTGGTCAGCGTGGCGAGCTCAGCAGCATAGGTGACCATGCAGTCCCCCCAGAATCGCAAACGAGCTCCAGCATGGACCGAAAGGGAGACACTGGATCTGATTGCTGTATGGGGAGAAGAATCTGTGCAGGCCGAACTCCGATCAAAAAGAAGAAATGCTAATATATATGCCAAAATTGCACAGGGCATGGTGGACAGAGGCTACAACAGGGACACACAGCAGTACCATGTGAAAGTTAAGGAGCTCAGGCAAGCCTACCAAAAGACAAAGGAGGCAAACAGTCGCTCCGGGTTAGAGCCCTATACATGCCGCTTCTATGATCAGCAGTATGGCATTCTGGGGGGGACCCTACCGCTACCCCACCACTGTCCGTGGACACCTGTAAGGGGGGAATCTCACACAACAGGGAGGAGGATTTTGTGGAAGAGGAAGAGGAGGAGGAGGAGGAGAATGCGCAGCAGGCAAGCGGTGAATCCGTTCTCCCTGGCAGCCAGTATCTTTAATCACCCTGGAACCAATACCCTCCCAAGGCAGGATCCCCGACCCTGAATCTGGAGAAGGCGCCTCTGGCGAGTGCACATTTGTAACTGCAGTACAGGGTTTAAAAGCAATAGTGTTTAATGTTTGATTTGCCCTGAAGAATTGGGATGCATTCACGGCTAGTACAGCTACCAGAAAAGTCAGTTAACGTGTCTGGGGAGGGAGCAGGAATCCTCCAGGGACATCTCCATGAAGCTGTCCTGGAGATACTCTGAAAGCCTTTGCAGAAGGTTTCTGGGGAAGGCTGCCTTATTTCCTCCTCCACGGTAGGACACTTTACCACGTCAAGCCAGTAGCAAATAGTCTGGAATCATTGCAGCACAAAGCATGGCAGCGAATGGTCCTGGGTTTTGGTCGCATTCAAGCAGCATTCGGTCTTTATCTTTCTATGTTAGCCTCAGGAGAGTGATATCATTCATGGTCACCTGGTTGAAATAGGGGAATTTTTGTAAGGGAACAGTAAAAGGACCCCGTTCATGCTGGGCTGTTTGTGCTTGGCTAAAAGGGATCATCCTGGAGAATAGCCACACGGAGGGGTGGGGGGACATGTGTGCTGCACATCCAGCCGAAAAAAGCAGCCCCTCCTTTTAAATGTGAAACCCAACCGACATTGCTTGCTATGGGAAAGGAGGGTGCTGCAGTTTGAAACCATTCCCACATGTTATGAAGGAGTAAGAAGCCAACCCCGCGTATCCTTTGGCTTACCATGGCTGCCTGGAAACCGAATTCTGTTGTCCAGCCGTGTGTGATGTGTCACCATACAGGCGCAGGCGCTCAATATAAAAGGCAAAATGCGACCTTGTACCTAAAGCACAAGTGCTGTCTGCTGTGAATTGCTTGATTCACTGTGAAAGAGTCTCCCTTTTGTTCTCAGAAATGTATCATCTTAAATGTTACTCTCCCTTTTTATCCCCCCTGCAGGTGCAAATGTTTCTATGCTCCCCCTATCATCTCCATCCCTGAGGTTATCGCAGATTAGAAGGCGAAAAAAACGCACTAGCAATGACATGTTTTCCAAGCTCATGCAGTCCTCCCACACTGATAGGGCACAACTTAATGCATGGAGGCATTCAGTGGCAGAGGCCAGGAAAGCATTAAGTGAGCGCAATGAGCAGAGGCAGGAGACAATGCTGAGGCTAATGGGGGAGCAAACGGACATGATGAGGCATCTGGTGGAGCTGCAGGAAAGCCAACAAGAGCACAGACTCCCCCTGCATCCACTGTATAACTGCCTGCCCTCCTCCCCAAGTTCCATATCCTCCTCACGCAGATGCCCAAGAATCTCCGGGCACCCAGCCACTCCACTCCAGAGGATGGCCCAAGCAACAGAAGGCTGTCATTCAAACAGTTTTGATTTGTAGTGTGGCTACAATAAGCAATGTGGCCTTGTCCTTCCCTCCTCCCCCACCCCACCCCACCCAGGCTACCTTGTCAGTTATCTCACTTTTTTTTTAATTAATAAAGAAAGAATGCAAAGGGGGCGGGTTTGCATCAAGGAGAAACACACACAACTGTCACACCGTAGCCTGGCCAGTCATGAAACTGGTTTTCAAAGCCTCTCTGATGCGCAGCGCACCTAGCTGTGCTCTTCTAATTGCTGCTCAAAATCGGCCACCAGGCGATTTGCCCTAACCTCCCACCCCACCATAAAGGTCTCCCCCTTACTCTCACAGATAGTATGGAGCACACAGCAAGGAGCAATAACAATGGGAATGTTGATTGTGCTGAGGTCTAAAATAGTCAGCAAACAGCACCAGTGAGCTTTTAAACATCCAACCCCTCAGACAGAGACAAACACCTACAAGATCTTTATCAAGCATTCTTAAAACTACAATACCCACCTGGGAAAGTGAGGAAACAGATTGACAGAGCGAGACGGGTACCCAGAAATCACCTACTACAGGACAGGCCCAACAAGGAAAATAACAGAACACCACTGGCCATCACATACAGCCCCCAGCTAAAACCTCTCCAGCGTATTATCAACGATCTACAACCTATCCTGGAAAACGATCCCTCACTCTCACAGACCTTGGGAGGCAGGCCAGTCCTCGTTTACAGACAACCCCCCAACCTGAAGCAAATACTCACCAGTAACTACACACCACACCACACCACAGAAACACAACCCAGGAACCAATCCCTGTAGCAAACCTCGTTGCCCTCTCTGTCCCTATATCTACTCCAGCAACACCATTAGAGGACGCAACCACATCAGCTACACCATCAAGGGCTCATTCACCTGCACGTCTACTAATGTGATATATGCCATCATGTGCCAGCAATGGCCTTCTGCCATTTACGTTGGCCAAACCGGACAGTCCCTACGTAAAAGAATAAATGGACACAAATCGGACATCAGGAATGGTAACATACAAAAGCCAGTGGGTGAACACTTCAATCTCCCTGGACATTCTATAACAGATTTAAAAGTAACTATTCTTGAACAAAAAAACTTCAGAAACAAACTTCAAAGAGAAACAGCAGAACTAAAATTCATTTGCAAATTTAACACCATTAATTTGGGCTTGCATAGGGACTGGGAGTGGCTGGCTCATTACAAAAGCAGCTTTGCCTCTCCTGGAATTGACACCTCCTCATCTATTATTAGGAGTGGACTACGTCCACCCTGATCGAATTGGCCCTGTCAACACTGGTTCTCCACTTGTGAGGTACTCCCTTCTCTTCATGTGTCATTATATAATGCCTGCATCTGTAACTTTCACTCCATGCCTCTGAATAAGTGAGTTTTTTTACCCACGAAAGCTTATGTCCAAATAAATCTGTTAGTCTTTAAGTTGCCACCGGATTCCTTGTTGTTTCCAAGAAATATAGGTTCACCCAAGAAATAAATCCCCCAAGATACACATGCCCTTTGAAACACAGATCACAAGTGGTGTTTCAGTTAGATGAGCAGCCACCCTTTCCTTCTTGGAAACCAGGGCTCCATTCATTTATAGTACAAGGAGAACATCTCATCCATGAACAGGTGCTGACCAAAATAGTGCTCATGATTCAGCCGGCAGCATGTTTCCCTCTGAGTCAGTGCTGGAGCACTGCCCCAGTGTTATGTTTTGGGCCACTTTTCCACTGAAGGTGCCATCTTTCAGATGAGATTCTTTCCTCTAGTGGGCTTATGCTTGACTCTGAAATCATCCACTTCTTTTTCTGTCCAGATGTTATTTATCTGATAAGCAATTTCCTCACATTTCTATGCTATCTTCTTGATAAATCACAGGAAAATAAAAATAAGCAACGGCTAGAACCATAAACAAGCAATTTTAAATAATGATCTATTTTGTGTGGGCTCTGTATAAACTCTTTGCAGCACTCTGCCTGAACAGGCTTGCAAAATTACCCAGCTAGCATTTCCCAGTACACTGAGATGGTACCAAAGATTCCATTAAAGCTCTGTCTTTCTTTGTTGTCTCACCATGAAGTTTTCTCTGCCTTTTGTCTGGCTCCTTTCTCCTTAACCTGGAAATACTCACAAGAAAATCCCAGTTTCACACAAAAGCCTAGCCACAGGGAATGAAACCAGAACTGAAAATTGTCTGCCAGCAAACCACGATTGGAATGTAGAGAGGATCACTGCCAAAACCAAGAAGGCAAAATTGTCCCTGCCAATGGTTGCTGGATCAAAGATAATTACTGAAGTCCAAAGACTGGGTTGTATCAAAGGATCAATCCACTTTCCAAGCTCTTATATCTGGAACAAAGGCCAATTGGAAAAGGCCAATATGGAGATCAAAGGAAATCCCCAGGACCAGATGGCAACAGTGGGACACTGCCTAGGGGAAGTCACAAGATCAGAAATGATTATCAAGTTCTAACTGCTTAGAACAAAGGATTAATCTGCAATAGAAATTGTCAGTAATCAACACCTCTCAGTAAAGAGCTCTTAACAGTTTAGTGACAGAGTGCCCAAAGCCTTGCACCTTTTACTTTTTCTCTTGTGTGGTGAGTGTAATTAGAATGGCAACATTTTACACTCACTCTGCACAAGTGACCACACTAGGGGCAAAGCAGTTGAGAATCAAGCCCTTAGGGCATGGCATGTAAGGCATGGCACTGTGCTGGGGGTAGTGTCTCTCTGCACCTCCAGGAGGAAGTCTCCTAGAGACAGGATTCCACCCTGATCTCACTTCCCAAGCATGTCAGAATACTGCTTCACCATTCCAGGGGGTACTGCATGCTGCTCCTTGCACGGACAGTGTTTAAGTGTGGTGGGGCCATTGGCTACCTCCTTGTCCCCCTGTTTGGTGTGAAGAACACAGGGATTGCACTTGTGCCCCACTTCAGCACAGGGGAAGGATGGGGGTGTTCCTTGTGCCCTCCGTCTCCTCATTCAGTGCTGAGACCAGCAAGGCACTGCCCTTACTGATTGTAAAATAAATGGTGTAATTCCATGACCACCTAATACTTAGCAGCTTCAGGGTCAGAGCTAATTCTGCTCTGTGTTTCTCCTATCCTTTTCCCTTTGTCTTCCCCACCTTGGTTTGTGCATTTCTCCCCCTTCCTTCTCTTTGTGTTTCTCTTTTTCCATCTCCACGTCCTTTTTTATTTTTCTGTCGGTCATTTTTCCTCCTCTCCCTTCCCATCATTTCTTTCCATCTCTTCTCTCTCTCTCTCTCTTTTCCTCTCTCTTTATTTTATCACTCTTCTGTCTCTGGCTTTTTGGCACATTCCCTCCCTTTTTAACTCTTCTATTTTCATACCTATTTTAACTTTTGTGCTTCCTCCACCTACTTCTTTGGCCCCTACCAGACAGTGGAAGTATTTTTCTCCAGCTCTCTGTGAGACCATGAATCTTTGCACAACCCCAGTTAGTTTCTCTTTCCCTGTGTACAAAGAAGCTAATCCTAGCCGGTTTCCCTCTTGGATGAAAAGAGAAAAACTCAGATCACCCAGTCCTAGTCCATTTCCTTTAGCAGAAGGCTCAGTGTGCCCAGCGCTGGAATGCTACATCAGCTGCTGCTGGCAGTGCTGAATCTTACATTTATGTGAGGACTGAATGAGTCTGCTAATCATGCCAACAGTCTGACACCCATGTCCTGTCCTAAGGAAAGCTGTAACTCTAAAAACCAGTTTTAAACATGGCTCTTAGGTGTCTGTTGTTCAGACAAGTCTAAAAGGCATTTATATCTTGCTGTGTTGGAGTGCTATGTTATAGTACTAAGCATTTAGAGCAGCGGATAATGATGCTGCTGCAGCGCATCTACAACAAGCCATGGGACAGGTTGAGAAGACAACTCATGGGCTACCCTTTAATGCCACCCTCCCACTACTTTCACCTTTGTTTCATGTGAGAACAAACATTTTCCCATACAGGAACCCAAGGGAAAAGAAGAGTGCTCTGGATAGGAGAAGCTGAATTAGTAGCACATTCTCTTCATAGAAGTTTGATCATATTGACATATTCTCCCTGGATCCATCTATAAACCTTTTCTAGTAAATCCTTGAGTATCCCTTCATCCCTGTGAGTGAAAGCAAGACAGCTAGTGTACATGTAGCAAACTGCTAAACACCAGAAGATCAGAGACGCCACAACATGAGTCCTTCGTCAACTTAAATTTTCAGTAGTGACTGGTGGTGTTGGGTGCCTCGGTTTTGAAACACCTTAAAGGAGCCTAGTTTTCAGTGAGAGGGGTGAGGACTCACCGGTTTCTGAAAATCAGCCCCTTTGAAGAGGGTCCAGTTTTGCACCCCAAAATTGAGACACCCCAAATCACTAGTCACTTTGCCCAACTGCACTTTGTGGGGGGGGGGGACACAAAGTTGGAAGAGTAATGTTGGATAACAGACTTATGATGCTCTTGCTTGGGTTCCGTGGCATCCTGACCCCTTTGAAGTTAATGGGAGTTTTGCCATTGACTTAAATGGGGCCAGGATTTCACTCTATGGATATTCATTTTTGGAGCCTGCACCTGGCCTACCATGATGGATCCAATGGCCATACAAGCAAACATCTGTAAAGAGATCATGGGTAAGAGCCACTGAGCATTACAGTGCAGAGAACACTCAAGCTTTTATGGGCTGTGCTGTAATGTTAGGGGTATTATTGGCAATTATAATCAATTATTTGTAATACAGTAGGATAATCTATATGATCAGGATCAGGGCCCCATTATGCTTTGTGTTGTACAAACACATAGACAGACACAGTCCCTGCTCCAAAGAGCTCATTTGAAGCATGACCCAAGTGAATATGACGATTAAAAAGAGAGAAGGGGTTAAGAGAAAATGGTTACCTATGTAGCTATCATATAACTTAATGTTTCTTAATGGTTCCAAAACTAATGAAGATTTTAGGGTTTTTTAATTAATTAACTAAAATTAGCTGCCTCTGATGTCCACACAACCTAGCCATCATTGATTGGCTGATACATCATTTATTTACAGTATGAATCCAGTCCTTCAAACACTTGCTATTGGAGGGTAATGACTATTACTGAGATTAGTTGTATTAACTTCAGTGGGAATACTCATGACAATAAGTGTTAAAAACCCCAATCCTGCAAAGACATACATACTTAACTTCATACACTAGTTTACTCATGTTAAAGTTAAGTACACATGCAGATTTTTGCAGGATTAACCCCTAATCCAGTAGTAAGTGTTTGTAGGATTGGTACCTGTGAATACTATTTATGCAAGAATCCTTAACTACAATAATGCTGACAAATTTACTACATTTTTTCCTCATTTTCATTTTATTCCTTTATTGCCTCTGTAGTTTTCTGTTTTATTTAGAGTCCTTCTGCAATGTGTACCTAGTGTCATTAAAATTATATATGTATATAAAACGCCTACCCGCTCATTTTGAGAACCAGCGCAGTTATTGCACCTCTCAAGACTGCAGCCAAGCTCATTTATATTGTTGATGCATTCTCCAGCCAAGTCTGCACTCTTCTGCCCACTGGGCTAAGGAGAGAAATTCTCTCTCTCCACAGTAGCTGAAGTGACAGAGTTGCCGCTCCCCACACCTACTTTAGTGCTTTCTCTTGCCAAGTCTGTATATTTCCTCCTACATTACACCTGCTTTTTAATCTTCTCACCACTGGCCTGGGAAACTAGTGCTTCTCTAGTCTGAGAATGACACAGGTGACAAATTAAATGACCTTCCCCTACTGCTCCCTGAACTTCATCAACGTTAAGGAACTCTAGCGGTCTGCTGGAATCAATTGCACAGTTCTGGACTGCAATGTAAAGGACACTATACAATTTTGTAACCGTTTTAAGGCAATATTACAACCCCATTATATTTCTTTTGCTGTCAATTACTTTCACATCACCACTTTGTTATAGTGTCTGGCCCTGGGACCCTATAATGTTTCTATAATTATTTGGTAAGCTTTTCTGAAAATAGTAAATCTTCTAAAAATTCTGCCATCTCACTTGGATTAGCCCAATGCCATCAATGAGCCTTCGCTTTAGTATCTTGTAGCCACTCTGATGGACTAAAATGATGTGGTTGCCTTTTCCCTGCCAATATAATGTTTTCAGCACTAAGTAGAGGATCATTCTGAATGTTCAGTTTTAGTTTGCTTCCATCCTTATATGTTTTGGTGCACCACCATCGGTATAATTTTCCCTAGGGGTTAAAATAATTTAATTTTAAAATGTAGGCTTTTTTTCTACCATCCCATTTCTATTTCTGCAGGGAATGATTGCGGACTGATTCCATCATGACAATAGTATGTGACCAGTAAGGACAAATATTGAGTTTTAGGGAAGCTGGCTTGTGAGGAACAGCAGCATCTAGTGGCTGAGGGCTGCATAAGTGCATTGTTCATTAGTGATGCTCCACCAATTAGATATATTTCCATAGGGAGAGGCAAGGTTTGGACATAACACATATTTCTGCAGCAAGATACTAATTACAGTACAGCCCCTTTGCTTTCACAGTGTGCTCCGCAATGTGAAAGTAGGCAGAAAGCCTGTTCTCATCACTAGTAAACATGGAAACATCACATGTAAACAATGAATACAAAATTTAATTTACAATAGTGCTGCTCGTCCTGCGTTTCTCTCCCAAAGAGTAAATCAGATAAATATGGGGTAGATTCTTCCATCCCTTATGTAAGGGGACTGTTGCCCCCTTACTAACATTCAGTGGGGGTGTTTTGGTTGGCTAGCTCCCAGCACTAAAAGGGGAAGGGTCGATGGCAAATCAGGAGCCTGAGACTGACAGTCCCCAGGAACAATGGGGAGAGGCCAATGCTCCAGATCAGCCTGATTGACAGGGCGGGCAGGCTAATCAGAGAATCAGGAGGCAAGGGGGGTCCCGTCCTCCGTGTGAGCTGGAATTGCCTGGGTCAGACAGAGTGGGGCCGAGCTAAGGAGAGAGCAGGGGCCCGAGCTAAGTTGCTGGGAGCAGAGCTGCAGCCCCAAAAGCCAGAGCTGCAGCCCCAAAGCCAGAGCACAGCCCAGAGAGAGCAGACCTGCCCTGGGAGGAGAGCTGCAGCAACCAGAGCCAGAGGGGCCAGACAAGCAGCCAGGAAGCAGGTCAGAGCTGGGAGCAGAGTCACAGAAGCAGCCTGCAGAGCAGACCTGTCCTGGGGGCAGAGCTGTAGCAACCAGAGCCAGAGAGGCCAGAGAAGCAGCCCAGGGAGCTGAAGGCAGAGCAGCAGCAGCAGCCGTGCTGAGGCAGAGTGGAGCTGGAGCTGGGGCTGGAGCTGGGGCTGGAGCAGTCCGGAGCCGGGTGCGGTGAGCAGCTGGGGAGAGTGAGGGGGACCCTGGCAGTGGGCCCAACACAGGGAGATACCTCAGCCAAGAGGCCTTGCAGGCCAGACTTGGAGGGGGATCGTAACCCTGACAGGGCGGGGGCGACGCTGGGAAGAAGGGTCCTGCCACCTAGAGCCTGAGAGCGTGTGGCCACCGCCAGAACAAGTGTCCAACCTGCAGCGTCTCTGCAGCACAGCCAGGGCCTGAGAAGGAGGCCCGGGACCTACAAGGAACAGACTGTGAACTGCCCTGACGTTCCAGAGACACTGCTTGTGATGATCCCTGCCACAGAGCAGGGTGATGGGTTTTCCTTTAACCTTTCCCATTTTTCCTTATTCTTTTTTAAAAAGTAATTGTTAATTAAACAACTTGTATTTGCTTTAAATTGTATAAAATGATCAGTGGGTCAGGGAGGTGCCCAGTGCAGAGAGAGTACCCCGGAGTGGGGACACCCTAGCCCCTGTCCTAGGTGACCACAGCAGGGTTGGGGGTCAAGCCCCCCAGGAATCCTGGGCCCAGCCTTGTCGGGGTTTACGAGGACTCTGCCAGACAGGAGAGTGGAAGGGGAGTCCTCAAGGGCAGGGAGGCCTCTGGATAAAGGAAGTGGGAGCGAGGACTCGGATCCTTTCGCTAGCCCACTTCACCGGGGTAGTGCAGAAGCCAGGAAAGTTCCCCACAATAGCGGGACCATTCCCCCGCTTACACTTACATAACTGTTATGCTCAGGTAGAACAATTGATTTCAACAGAATTATTGTTGATTTACACCAGCATGCCAAGACAGTCAGGTCCATGCTATATCAATATATAAATGCAAGAGCTTGAAAGATGCAGACAGCCTAAAAAATCTCAGAGGTCTTGAAAAGTGTGAATATTCAGAGGTGCCTAATAAGAAATAATGATTTGTGAGCACTTGTCTCAGATGGCAGCAATGTTAGAAGCAGTGAAAAACTTATCTCTGGAAATACATGACATGAAATAATTACTACAGCTATATACTCTCTGGATAAATTTTGGCAAATCCAAGTGGTAGAAAACTGTGCAAGGCAATACACTTGTGTATAACTGCTGTTTAAGTGGACTGCAGAGAATGCAGTTAACGTTGCCACCTACAAGTATCTTACATAAAATCCCATATTACTTCCACCACAAGATTTAATACACCATGTACTATGAACTAAACCATTTACATCAGCGATTTTGGATGTGAAAGAAATAATGTGTTTGGGATCAAGTATAGGGAGAATGGGAAGAACAGTCTTCCTTCTTCCAAAAACTATTTCGTAATATCTCCTCTGACATGAAAGGCTAAAAACATGCAATGATCCTAGGCATGATATAGAACTCCCTGCTTGAAGAGCTTCAAAAAACTATGTATATATATCTCCTTACTATATGTTCCATTCTATGCATCCGATGAAGTGGGCTGTAGCCCACGAAAGCTTATGCGCAAATAAATTTGTTAGTCTCTAAGGTGCCACAAGTACTCCTCTTCTTTTTGCGGATACAGACTAACACGGCTGCTACTCTGAAACCAGAAAACTATTAGGGGAACATACCAAACCAGCACTAAAGAAAGAAGAATGACTACATAGTCACACAGTCTATAATATAATCTCAATAATCAACAACTGAAACTTGAACAGAAACTGGCATGAGGTAAACAAGGAGTATTTATTCCCTTTGCCTGATGAGTGAGAGATTCTCAACAGCTTCTTTTAAGTTAGTCCAAGGTATTTATTTATTTTAGTTTATTCCTTGTCTGCTAACATGAGTACCATTTCTATGGCATCAATGGGAGTTTGGGTACGCAAGAAATGCAGAAATGGACCCTGATAGGGAATGTTAAATACTCATAAGTGAGATTTGAACTCATAATAATTCTATTTATAATGGGGTAAAAAACCATGAGTTTTCTCAAAACTTCCATGTCAAAATGGGGGCTTCAGGAAGGGCGGCCAGCATGTCCCTTGGCCCGCGACGCTTCCGCAGCCCCCGTTGGCCTGGAGCAGCGATCCACGGCCAGGGGGAGCCACGATCGGCCAAACCTGCAGACGCGGCAGGTAAACAAACTGGCCCGGCCCACCAGGGGCTTTCCCTGAACAAGCGGTGGACCGGCTTTGAGAACCACTGCTCTAGAGCATGGAAGAGCTAGAGCATTTCAATGAAAAGACCATCAGAATTTTCAAATTGGGGAAAACAATGTATTTTTTCCTAGCCTTGTTCTCAGCAACAGCTAAATTGTTTTGGCTCAAATTTCAAAAACACTGGCTGAGGCAGATACCTGCAAGTAGAATTTCTGCCCAAACTGTTAAAATTTTGCAAAGTAATAAAGCAATTAAAACAAGGTCTTATTAGGGGAAGTGCAATCCAACCTTAGTAATAGGTGGCACTATCAGCCCTCCTATAATAATGAATGGTATAGAGAATATAAATTAGGTACACACATGTCTATATAACATAATAACAAAGTGAGGAGCAATGAAATTGAAAGGATAAAAAGGCAAACAGGTAAAAGGAAGCTTTTGTTTTAGGTTGTTTTTTTAAACACAACACACAATTAACTTGGGGAACTCATTGCCGCAGGAATTCTTATAACTACTTCAGAAACATCTGGCCCTGGCTAGTATCAGAGTCTTGTTGCTAAATTAGATGGACCCCTGGTCTGAGCTGGTGTGGCAAAGTAGAACAGGTATCCTTCTCAAGTCCAGGGAAGAAACATAAACATAGCTGTCCTCTGCTGAGGTGAACATCCTTCTACAGTGGCAATCCTGTAACTGCATGCGGTAGCATAAGTGAAAGTCCAGGAAAAATCTTCTAAACAGATTTATAATGTTAAAAAAAAAGTTGCTGAAAACTTTCATGTATTCATTCAGCAGTGGAGCATTTAAAATCACAAGCAGTTTACTATCAGAGGGGTAGCCGTGTTATATACCTCCAGACCAGTGGCACCGCTATGGGCACCCGCATGGCCCCACAATATGCCAACATTTTTATGGCTGACCTGGAACAAGGCTTCCTCAGCTCTCGTCCACTCACGCCCCTTCGCTACCTACGCTACATTGATGACATCTTCATCATCTGGACCCATGGGAAGGAGACCCTGGAAGAATTCCACCATGATTTCAACAGCTTCCACCCCACCATCAACCTCAGCCTGGACCAATCTACATGGGAAGTCCACTTCCTAGACACCACCATACAAATAAGCGATGGCCACGTTAACACCACCCTATACCGAAAACCCGCCGACCGCTACGCCTACCTTCATGCCTCCAGCTTCCACCCCAGACACACCACACGATCCATCGTCTACAGCCAAGCACTGAGGTACAATCGCATCTGCTCCAACCCCTCAGACAGAGACCAACACCTACAAGATCTTCACCAAGCATTCTCAAAACTACGATACCCACACAAGGAAATAAAGAAACAAATCAACAGAGCCAGACGTGTACCCAGAAGCCTCCTGCTACAAGACAGGCCCCAAAAAGAAACCAACAGAACTCCACTGGCCATCACCTACAGTCCTCAGCTTAAACCTCTCCAACGCATCATCAGTGATCTACAACCCATCCTGGACAATGATCCCTCACTTTCACAGACCTTGGGAGGCAGGCCAGTCCTCGCCCACAGACAACCCGCCAACCTTAAGCATATTCTCACCAGCAACCACGCACCGCACCATAACAACTCTAACTCAGGAATCAACCCATGCAACAAACCTCGATGCCAACTCTGCCCACATATCTACACCAGCAACACCATCACAGGACCTAACCAGATCAGCTACAACATCACCGGCTCATTCACCTGCACGTCCACCAATGTTATATATGCCATCATATGCCAGCAATGCCCCTCTGCTATGTACATTGGCCAAACTGGACAGTCACTACGCAAGAGGATAAATGGACACAAGTCAGATATCAGGAATGGCAATATACAAAAACCTGTAGGAGAACATTTCAACCTCCCTGGCCACACAATAGCAGATGTAAAGGTAGCCATCTTACAGCAAAAAAACTTCAGGACCAGACTCCAAAGAGAAACTGCTGAGCTCCAGTTCATTTGCAAATTTGACACCATCAGATCAGGATTAAACAAAGACTGTGAATGGCTATCCAACTACAGAAGCAGTTTCTCCTCCCTTGGTGTTCACACCTCAACTGCTAGCAGAGCACCTCACCCTCCCTGATTGAACTAACCTCGTTATCTCCATACTGATTTATACCTGCCTCTGGAGATTTCCATCACTTGCATCTGAAGAAGTGAGGTTCTTACCCACGAAAGCTTATGCTCCCAATACTTCTGTTAGTCTTAAAGGTGCCACAGGACCCTCTGTTGCTTTAAGCAGTTTACTGGAAACCTTCTTAGTCTGTTCTTGAACCAGATTAAATACCAGAGGCAATTGGAGTATCCCCAAATGCATGACAGACCCAAAATAAAATATTCTGGCTTTGTAGGCCCAAACAGGCCCTGAGGCAAGCCCAAGTATAGCATCCAAGTAGCCTATAGGGAAACATTTTCCAGAACTGTAGGAGACACGAGGAGAGCAAAGTGACCTTTGGTTACACAGTGCTTTATGGTTTAGTTTCATCCTGCTACTTGCCTCCCTTACTGAAATTAATCAGGTGGAAACTTGAAAACACACATTTAACAAGGTATATTTTGGAAACAGTAAGGCTGAGGTCTTCTATTCTCCTTGCAATATAAACTTCCTTGTACCAGGAAAATAAAGTCTGGGACAAAATATTTAAAGCTTTAGCTGGGCAAACCCTTGTGGGTTTGCTTGAGATCTGGGTCCTACAGGATTTGCTCCTAAGAACGGTGTGGTGAGCAGTGACTTGCTCTATATAGACATGCACACACTCCTTGAGCCAAGTACCTCTTCCCCAGGGTTCACAGGGGACACCAGGTAACAGCTATCCCACCCAGCTCTTTGTGGGAGCATCAAATAAGAGCCACTGCTTTCTGAAGCTCAGGTGGTCTTTGGGTAGAGCAAGGTGCACCCGCAAACCAACTCCAACAGAGCAGCAGGAGAGAGTAAACACGTTAAAAGTCTGGTCAGCAGCACAGCGGGGGCCTGGGGCTAAGGCAGGCTCCCTGCCTGCCCTAGCTGCAAGCGGCTCCCAGAAGCCGCCGCCAGGTCCTTTCGGCCCCTAGGCGGATGGGCGACCAGGGAGGCTTCGCACGTTCCCCCCGCCCTGAGTGCCAGCTCTGCCGCTCCCATTGGCCGGGAACCGCAACCAATGGTAGTTGTGGGGCGGTGCCTGCGGGCGCAAGTGCAGTGCGCAGAGCCTCCCTGGCCACCCATGCACCTAGGTGCTTCAGGGACCTGGTGGCTACTTCCTGGGAGCTGCAGTATGAATCCAGTCTAATCACTTCCCACACCTCAACCCCCTACCCCAGCCCGGAGTCCCCTCCCACACCCAAACTCCCTCCCGGATCCTGCACCCCATACCTCCCGCAACACCCCAACCCCTTGCCCCAGTCCACAGCCCCCTCCTGCACCCCAAACCCCTCATTTATGTCCCCGCCTGGAGCCCGCACCCCCAGCCCAGAGCCCATACCTCTCCCCCTGCACACAGCCCCCTGCTCCAGCCTGAAGTCCTCTCCTGCACCCCAAACCCCTCATCCCCAGCCCCACCCAGAGCCCGCACCCTCAGTTGGAGCCCTCACCCCCCTCCCACACTCCAACCCCCTGTCCCAGCCTGGTGAAAGTGAGTGAGGGTGAGGAGAGCGAGCGACAGAGGGAGGGGGAAGGGGCAGGGCAGGGGTGTTTGCTTTTGTGCAATTAGAAAATTGGCAACCCTACCCACAGCAATTCCTGCCCTTTCAGTGACTGGCTCCAGACCCCTCCAAAAATGGCTTCTCCCCTCTCCAATGCTCCCAGGGGCTTCCTATTGGTCAGGATAGCTCTTCTTCCCAGGATTTTACTTGTCAATCATTTGACTCTGCCCTCCTCCTTTCTCTCAGGCACTGCCCCTCCTCTGAGCAGGGGGCTGGTGGCCATCCAGGCACCCTCTATCCTCCTCATAGCCAACAGGGGCCCCTGTTGCTCCAAGTAGTGCTTGTCCTCTCATCCTCTAGGCTGTCTAGCAGACCGTGAATCTGCCCTTGGCCTCTCTTCCTCCCAGGGACAGTGCCTCCCCCTGGGTTACAAGCACACAGAGCCAAGAATCAAGGTAAACTCCTTGGGGTTAACACTGGGATTAGAGACAGCTGTGAAGTTTAAATCCAGATCCCATGTTCACCAAAGTTATGATCTGTTTAGATCTATAGTTATGTTTCAGTTAGAACCTCACAATCAATTAACGTTTTCCAATGAAAGCCAAAGTTAAATATGCTGAGACATTATTACTCCAAAGAGAAGGACAATTGAGTTTCTACTTCCTGGCATTGGTTATTTGCAATGTAGTGTATGCATTGGCAGTGAGTATGAGGATATTTGATCAGTGTTTATGTTGTTAGTTCCATAGGGAGGAGTTGCTGAAAGGCCAAGATTTGACGAAGTGATTAAAGATTTTGAGTTTTATTTTTTTGTTGCAATTCCCGTCCCCAGGTGGAATTTTCTAAGTACTATCAATTTAGGGGAAAACAATATGTCATGAAAACAGAGGGGGGTGGAGGTGGGAAAATTGCTGGGAGGATTCAATCTTGAAAACTGAAGACCCTGTGCTCCTTTCTTTGTCTGTGAATGGAGGAGGGTCCTTCACCTGTGTAAGGAGATGTTGTTCTGCTCTTCATCTACAACCCCACAGGAGACCTGGGGGAACCCCCTGGGCTTCATTCTCTGCAGACCAAAGGCAACAGAGCATGGGACAAGGAAGCCAGCTAGGATCCTCCAGTCTCTACATCCCTTTAGAGTGGATTCAAGGAGTAGCCAATGTCATGGCAGTGCTGAAACTATGGCTGCTGGAGAGCATGTTGCCTGTTGGTTGGGGCACCAGAGCAGGAAGAGTCTCATAGAACTTGGCTCATTCACAGATTATGGGTACCCTTGACCTCTGTGGGAGAGGCCAAGGGTACCCCACCCTACCAGGAGAATTGCCAGGACTTTCTGTTTCCTGTCCCTGTACGGGGGGAGAATAAGGTCCCAGATTTGGGGCCTGATTTTAACCTCAAACCAGAGCAACTTCTTTGATTTTAATGGAGTAACTCCTCATACACCAGAACAGAATCAGGTTCACTGAAACCAAAGGCAAGATTAATTAAAATCAGTGTTGGATTGACTTAAATATTGACTTTTCTTCTTAGGTGTTCTGAATCATTTGATTCACTAAAAAAGGGACTCAGACTGTCATTTTCATTTTCCAATACGTCAATGATTTCTAGACAGATATCTAATATCTAAACTCATTTAGATGAGCCCTTGTTTGCACAGGGCTTGGAGTGATTCACAAAAGGCACTCAAGCTGGTTTTATGCCTGAATTTAGGAGATTATTTTCACTGCTGCAAATGTAATGGAGAAGATATAAAAACAAGAGGACAACTGGCTCCTGATAAGGCAGACAGAAGCCCAAGACTTTGCAGTTCAAAGACAGTTTTGTGTGTAATTTTAAATACTGAATTAGCTTCTGCAGGCCTGTGAAAAGAAAGTGCCTGCAGGATCCACTTTTCTAGTACTAACTAGGGTTTGTTTGTTTTTTCCAACTGCGCAATCGGCATGAATGGCTACTTATTCCAATAGAAAGAAATCACTTGATAACAATGAGTTCATGGCTATTCCTTTTTTCTGACTACAAAGGGCATTCCAAGGAGAGTGGTTTGATGAAATGTTTAGTGATTTCTTAGCACCTCCTAAATATAGTTTGTTTGTGATATTTTGTGTACTGGGCTTTTTGCATCAAAAACCTGTAGCATGAATTTTCATGTGCTTTCATTGCAAATTTCTCCCTTGCTTTTCAAACTTCACCTTTTTTTCCCTTGAAAATGGGCTCTTCTTCATCGAAAGAAACTATTTTTGAGTGGAAAATGTGCACTATTTTTTTTTCTAAGTAATTTTGATTTTGGAATGAAACGGGAAAAACTCATACTTTAAGTGCAAGGAAGGGGAAGAAGATCAAAGTTCAAAGAGCATGTAAGGGAGGAAGACAGAAGGCCATGAGTCTTTTGGGTCAGGACCCTCAGTTTGAGAACTGCTGTGCTAGGAGAATGGGGTTCATATGCCTGTCTATAATTCAAAACATTACAACTTACTGGTTGAGGTAGGAAAGTAAGATCTAGAAATGTTGACTAGCCCTCATGACTCCAGAATTCAAGAACAATAATATCAGTCAAAAATATTGAGATTCATATTTATGACAATATCTTTGATTCATCAAGGTGGTGAAGCATGTGCCTAATTTTAAGTACAAGTAGTCCGATCAACTTAAGAACATAAGAACAGTTATAGTGGGTCAAACCAATGGTCCATCTAGCCCACTATCCCGTCTTCCAACAGTGGCTAATGCCAGATGCTTCAAAAGGAATGAACAGAACAGGGCAATTATCAAGTCGTCCACACCCAGCTTCTGGCAGCTTCAATGTTCTCAATGTACTCACATTCTCAAAGTTACGCATGTGCCAAATACCTTGCTGACCTGGACCCTAAGGTTTTACCCAGGATGAAAAATAACCTAGTATTTATTTACTTTTAGGGTCATCTAAAAAGTAAAAGCTATGGACTTTTGTCTTTCTATAACAGATGCCAAAATATTTTCAGACTTCGACATTTAACTGAGTAACCAGTTGGACAGGCTGTTAACTGGTTGAAAGGAATGAATCTTCTACTTACATTTGCAGCAATACACAAGTATTCTTTCCATAGTAAAGATGCTCAGGTTAAAAAATAGTTACCAACATTTTATTATGGGAACCCTCATTAATTATTTGCCTGCTAATTTGTCACAGGGAAATACTCTGTGCAAAGTGGACGTACTCTGACCATTGAACAACATAATATTGTTTCTTTTGCATAAGAACTGTTGGAAGTAATAAAACAATCATCTGTGAGTAAGAGGGACTATATTTAACCTTATTCTGGAATCTTATTCTAAGGACAAATTACTCAGCATGGGACAATGATCTTCTGTCCCACACATCCCTACTTCATTAAAAACCTTCTTCAAAAAGATCCTGGGAAAAAGGAGTGGGAGGAGGAGGAGAGCGAGAGACTCTGATTAGGGGGGGAAGATTATCACAGGATATGCGCAAAGTCGCTTAACATGCAGTTTAACTGTACACTTCCAATAGGTTTTCCACAGCTTAGTAATAAATATTTCAGCAAGCTGAAATAAATAGGTTATAGGAAATATCCAAGACATTAACACCTAGCAGGAGCAACTTTTCACCCCACATCTAATCAATATAGCTAACCATCTTGTTTAATATCATGTAGTGCAACACTTTGTAGCAAAATTCACAGATTAAGTATTTCATGTAGGAGAATCGTAACATTTAGAGCTAATTATTAAGCATGTGCAGTCTAATAGGAGCAAACAGAAGTTTTATTTCTGTGACTCATTCTCTGCTGGAGCAGAGATGGAAAAACAGTTAAAAATACTGATTAATGCATATCTCATGATATCTCACCAAATAAGCCAGATTCCAGCTTCCGCTAAATATAGCTAATTGAGTCCAAGATACAAAATTAAAAATGTAATAAAATTTAATGATTTGCTCTATAATGACAATGGTCTCTATTCAGGTGAAACGTTACAATGGAACAGGCTTCCTCACTATCTTCTTACCTGTTCAATGTAGTTTGGTCCCTACACTGAGACATTTTACTACTCTGCTTCACAGAAGTCTTTTAGAAATAGACCCAGGTAGCTGAAGACTAAGGCTTTGTCTACACTAGCACTTTTGTCAGTAAAACTTTTGTCAGTCTGGGGTGTGAAAAATAAAACACACCCCTGACTGGCATAAGTTTCACCAACAAAAGTGCTGGTGTGGACAGCACTAAGTTGGCGGGAGATGCTCTCCCACCGACATAGCTACCGGTGCTCATTGGGGGTGTTTTAATTCTGCCTACAGGAGAGTTCTCTCCTGCCAGCATAGAGCGGCTACATGGGAGACCTTACAGCAGCGCAGCTGTAGCGGTAGAGCTGGGGCGCTGTAAGGTCTGCAGTGTAGACGTAGCCTTAGTTATACTACTCCTTCCCCATACCTACCCTCTAAGAAATACAAATGTTAATTCTCCAGAGCCAAAAATCTCACGTTAGCAGGAAATGCATACTTTAAAAAAATAATTTGGAAGTTAATGCAGCTCTGATTGGACTATCAGTCTTCACCATAAGTACAGAAGCTCAGGTTGAATGGCTGATATAATATTTCTGGCTGTGAAATGCTGCTTGCAACAAACACATTTGACAACCAAACATGTTCTCTCAGCTACATACATTCATGTCCATCTGTTAGGATGGCATTGTGCCCCTTCACAAAGTAGCGTGCCAGTTGTACAAGGGCAGAGGAGCCAGCCAGAGAGGGGCTTAGGCAGGAGTCTATATAACATCACACCGACCAGCTCATCTGCAAGAATTCATTCCTCTGTGACAGCAGTATCACACTGGTGCTACAAGCCTGTTTGTGTTTGATCCTGGTTGTGAACATGTATAGGACAAACGGAATAAATAAAAGATGACTTGGTCATTTGGGGGGTACTCACAGCTGCCAAAAAACCTCAAGATAGATTACAGCTGATGGCTGAGAAACTCATAAAGGAGGCCTATCAATTCACTGACATGTACAGGCAGCAGGTGCTGCTGTGTGTTAAAGCATTTCCATGGAAAGTATTAGCAGCTAAAGAGTCACAGCCACCAGGGAGTCAAAGAGAGAGAGCCCAAGTGCAAGTTCTGGTCTTATATTGAGAAACTGGCACAGGAAGAATAATAATTAGAAGTTGTCAACACAGTCCAGATCCCAGACTTGTTACAAGTCTGACATTGCAACACCCATTTCAGTGTTGAAGTAACATAAAACGTAGATAGGACGATAGAAAGTTTCCCTAGCTTGTGACTCACATGGCCCTCAGCACCATAATATGAGTACTTTGGTCACAAGGAAGGATGCTGCAGTCCTTATTTCAGGACTTACTGGATTTAATAGAATAGATATCCAGAGATGGATTTTATTGTCTGCAAAAAAAAATGAGGAAAAATGGTCTCGCAAGGGCACCCACTCTTAGGCTTCCTGCTTCCCAGCAGTCACCTATCAAGTGGAGACACACATCTCTCTCCCTGCTGACTAAGGTATTTTCAGGCTGCCTACACTGTGAATTCCCCAACAAAGTCAGAGTGCCTAAACAAGTCTGTTTTACTTTTCATCTCAGAGATGGGAAACAGTGTAATGCCCACAGTTATGTTACCACTACAGAAAAAAACACTGAAATAATAATAACTAGAACCTATACATGTAATCCCCTTTTCTCTCTTTTTTCACCTTATTTTTTTGGTATTCAGCCAAAAACTTCACTGGTGAAATTATAGCTGCTGTTTCTACTTGCTCTGAGTTGATATGGAAACATTCGGAACAAATTACCTAGGGAGGTTGTGGAATCTCCATCATTGGAGGTTTTTAAGAACAGATTAGACAAACATCTGTCAGGAATGGTCTAGTTATTACATAATCCTGCCATGAGTGCAGGGGGCTTGACTAGATGACCTCTTGAGGTGCCTTCCAGTCCTATGATTCCAAGACAAGGTGGCAGTATATAGGCTTGAATGACTGCAAAGAAGTAGCTGCTTTTTCAGCACACTAAAGGAAGTACGGGAAGCTGTTAAACATGCTCAGTAGCTGTTCTGAAGCTGGAGTTGAAGGCTTAATTAAGGGCAGGCATTCCTGCATGTACACACATACCCCCTTCCTTAGGAGCTGGAAGCTGCTGACTGATGAGTAATACAAAACTGGCAACCATTCTGAGCACCAGTCAGATCCTGACCAGCCCAGCAAGGATAAGATAGCGCTACCAGGAGTATCCCAAACTGAATCAATGCATTGGATCTCAATGCAGTTTCCTATAATTGTATAGGTTAGTTGGACTTTATTGGTCTGCAGCAGTTATATGTTAAGGTATCTGTCAAGTCCTCCTTCTCAAGAAGAAAAATTATTTTATTTTATTTTATTTTATTTTATATAGCTATAGATAGATACAGATATAGAGAATACATGCAGATACACATACACAGTGGGTTATAGTTAAGGGGACAGTGACGTTTGCCACTTGCCTAAAAGTCTGCTTTCTTACTCTGTTCTTCTAAGAAGAAAGCTTAGAATTTAGTAAGTAGGACACTTGTATTTGTGCAAATTTGTTCATGGAGAACATAGAGCTGCCAGGGGTAACTCAGACTGAACCTGTGGGTTGGATCTCAATACAGTTTCCTGTAATTTTACAGAAGTCAGTGGGGTTGAGACTTGGAAAACACCATAAGGAGGAATCACGACTGGAGGCCAAATGTGAGCTGTATTACATCATTGAACCAGAGTGTGTGAGCTTAGCAACTAAAGTAATTGTCAGATTTTCATATTTAAAGCTGTGTTTGTGCTCAATATTGTGGATGCAGAAACACCTGGTTATGTGATACAACTAAATGTTTTATCTAATTGCCAGTATAAAAACCTGGGTAAGCCTACGTGAAAGCAGAAGATCTCCAATTGTCAGAAGTCCCAATTCCTGTACTTATTTTGTGAGGTTTATATATATATATATATTTAAGGCTTAGGCCCTGTGGGGTTTTTGTTTTGTTTTGTTTCATTTTAAATGAAAAACAACAAACTGTAATTGGTGTTGTTAGTCTAGCTGGGGTTCATTGTAAATACTGTACTGTAATGGTTTATCTTTGGAGTGTTAGTCAGTAAAAAGATATTTGAAATTGCTAAGTGAGAGTGAGTGAGAGAGACTGTCTTATGGAAGAGGCTGGCACTGGATTCCAGAAGAAAAAAACAAGAAAGTAACTCCTATTATAATTTTCTGCTTTTAGTATTTAGAGGATTCCTATAGAAAATAACAGCTGTAGTCTCTTGCAAGAATATGAATTAATGGTCTCTGCAAATATTTTGTCAGAGGAATTCTATAGCACAGAGTTGCTAAGTAACTTGACTTACTTTCCTTGGTATAGGTTACACATGCTTGCTAATAAGCTTACCAGAGATCATTGAAACTCCAGGCTCTGACTAGTGAGCAGTTCTTCAAATCACAGCAAGAGTTTTCTCTGTGCTTACCAGTTCACAACCACTTTGGCTCAGACTGGGCCAAGTCCTTCTTACCATTCCAGGAAAGGATTGGGGGGCCCTTTGGACAGAAGTTTGGATCAGATCAAAGGCAGAGTCAATTTTAACTCAAGCAATTTAACCAAAAGCCCTTTCTTTGTCTCTTGGTCCCTGGAGAATTCAGTTTGGACCAATATATCTGAGCCTCTCTCCAGGTAGTGGTAGCTCTCTGGAGGAGTTACAACCTGAGTGCATATGCCTATCACCTCCTACTGTTCTTAGTTTCTTGAGGGCTATTGTCCTGTTCTCCCATGAAATTACATACAATCCTTGGCCCACAATGATACATAAACTTAATTCAATAATGATTGTCCAGGATATTGCCCTATCTGTCACAGGGATTGCTAAAGAGAACCTCTCCTCTGGAATCTCTCTGCTCTGGTATCATGTACTCTCTTCATGTCCACATCTCCCACTCACAACTGTGTAATTATTTCAGCATTTAGGACCTGATCCAACGGCCACTGAAGCCAATGGAAAGACACCTATTAACTTCAGTGAGTCTTATACCATGTTAAGTATCAGAGGGGTAGCCATGTTAGTCTGGATCTGTAAAAGCAGCAAAGAGTCCTGTGGCACCTTATAGACTAACAGATGTACTGGAGCATGAGCTTTCGTGGGTGAACACCCACTTCGTCGGATGCATTATACCATGTTCATCACCATGATACATGGGTACCTGATAGATGCAAGCTGCACCTTTTGGTCTAATTTATGTGCACAGCATATACACAGAACGTTTGTTTTTAATCTAAGTACTCTTGCTAGAAGGTTGCAGCATAACACTGCATCACAGAGGAATAATAAGAGTTTGGTAGATATAGGAAGAGCAAAATACTGGAGTGGAGAACTACTAGGTACATCTTGTAGGAGAAATTTTCCCATGAATTTTACTCAATTACTGGACACTGAATTGCTTTGTGGTTTTTATTTCTGGTTGCATGATTCTGCTCTTTTTCCTCTGATGTACATGGTGCTGTTACTTGGAACTTCTGCAAGATATCCATTCTGCAGAAACATAAATTTGGAGTCAAGCTGGGAAATATTATTTAAATCCAAAAATATTAAAGTATGCCAACCTGCTTTGATTATGGGCTTATCTGACAAAATATGTCAATTACATTGCTACTGAAGTGACAGAATAGGGAAAAGTTAGCCCTTATTAAATTCAGTGGAAGAAATCCAAAGGGACAAAGTGTTCATGAAGCATAGAAAAGAGAGTTCAATTTTTAATACAGTTGGCTGTATCAGCTTCCAAGCTGAGCCTTCTAATCATGCACTAACTTAGTACCCTATTAGTAGTATTCTTGCATTTCAAACACACACTCAACCTGATACCTTGCTGTTAATCTATGTAATGTGCCATCTCCACACAACTCAGACCCTGCACTACTGTTCAGTTGTGTGGCAAATTAGTCAAGTAATAAATATCATTTCAGACACAGTACAATGTATTTGTATATAGTGGCCTTCATACATGGGATCACAAAATGCTTTTACAGACACAGTCAATCCTGTGCTAAAGAGATAAGAAAGCTTTTAAGGAGTGATTTAAAGAAAGGAAGTGACTCTTGGAGCACGAGGGGGAAAGTTCCCTATAGGACTTATGAAGTGCAAGAGTGATTATTAATCCTGGGGAGTAAATGGGAGGGGAACCAAGAGTTAAGAAGGGACACATAGTCTGGAAAAGCACATTAGAGGTAGGTTGTTATGAAGTTAGGGCTGCAGAGTAGAATGAGCCCAGGCAATATTTTAACAGATAAAGGGGAATTTGGAGTTGGATTCAGTTTGCACCTGTAATTTGTATTGTTGTGCTTTACTATGCTGTTATCTACAGAATGATTTACACCTGATTGTGTATCTCTTGTAAGTAAGTTGTCCGGGTTAATGGCACTCTAAGGCCAGACTGAGTGTCCCTGCCCAGAGGGAGAGAACTAGAAGCTCCCCTTTGCATGGCTGCCCAGAGGTTTCTCACAGTTCAGTCCCTGCATTCTTGGATGTTGAGAGATTGCTTGCTCCTATTCCTCCTGGCTGCCAAAGAGTGGGTGAAGAGGAAAGTGAGAGCAGAAGACTGGGTCAGGGAAGTGCCCATCTTCCATGCTGGTCTGCAGAGGGGGGTTAGCACTCTGTGGCGGACAGTCTTCTCCATCTGTGCAGCCCCATGCTAAAGGAACAGCACCAGAGAGATAGTGTCTTCCTGGGAGGTGCTGCTCCCCTCCACTAGCTACTCAGAGCTGTGGCTCCACAGTCATAATCTAGCCCTATGTATTTTTAATAGGATAAGAGGTGTGTGCACTTTTCTAGTTCCTGTACTTTGTATGTCCACAAATGAGGAAACATCAACACATCGAATTTTAAAAAAGGATGGTCTTGTGGTAAAGGCACTGAATTGGGACTCAGGAGTCCTTGGGTCAATTTCTGGCCCTGCCATAAGTTTCCTGTGTGATTTTAGACAAGTCACTCAGATCCAGATTGTTGAAGGCATTTAGGTGCCTAAAGATACAAGTGGGTGTCTAATGGGATTTTCAAAAGCACCAAGGTGCCTAACTCCAAATGATTTCAATGGGAGTTAGGCACCTAGGCCCGCTTGAAAATCCCACTCGACACCCAAATGCCTTCAATAATCTAGCCTTTGGTCTCTGAGCCTCAGTTCTTCACCTGTATAATGGGCATAACACTACCTTCCTCTCATCCTTTATCTAATGGATAATTAGAGTGCAGAATCTTTTGGGAGCAGGGTCTGTCTCTTACTGTGTTTCTGCACTGCCTTCCATAATGAGGCCCCAGTTTCTGTTACGATATCTATGTGCTACTGTAATAGAAATGCTGACAGCACCAACAGTCATTCAGGTTTGGTGCCGTGACCCCATGTGCCAGGTCGCAATGTCTGGAGTGGGGAGCCAGGCCCAGACTTGTGGGACAGGAGTCACTACAATAGGGTGACTATGGGGCAGGCTCGCTCTCCAGCCGCCCCAGGGCCTCACCTCTGAGTTTTTTGCACCCCTGGTTTTTGGAAGGATGGGAGGCCTCAGTTTCAGATTTTACCCCAGGCCCCCAAAAATCTCTGTGCGACCCTCGAAAATAGCACATGCTCCCACCAAGTACACAGCCTAAGTGTTAAAATATAACATTTTTGTTGTTTTGGTTTTTTGTATAGACAAATAGTACAATTTCAAAAATTAATGCAGGTAGGACCACGCAGAGACTTTCAGCATTCAGCATTTTTGCTTAACCAAATGACTCTTCAGTGAATAATCTTTACCCTGTCCAGGGATATTAAGCGCACTGTGGGACTGGATAAATATGACAGTGATTCTCAGTATAATTGTTTCATTGTTCCTAACATAGTTTAAGAACATATACATTGGGCCTAATTCTACTCATTTATAGTGGTATAAATAAACATTTATTTTGATGGTATAGTGATATGTTAGAAGCAGTCTACATCTATTCCTCTACTTTTTAATCTAATCATGAAATTTGGACATTTACTTAAAGTTAATTGGACCACATTTAATTTAATAGACATAGCGAAAAAGACCAGCTTCCACTCAGTGCCAACATTTTTCCATCCAACATGGACAGAAATCATGTATCAAGAAGTAAAATTGTGTGATGTTATTTGAGATGATCTTTTTAAATTATGAAAAGAATTTGAACAACCCCTGTCTTTTGAACTACACTGAAGCTACAAATATGAACATAGGAAATAAACATACTTAATGGGAACGTTACCTATGATATTTTCCCCTGCTACCTTTAAATGCTTAAATACAAGCATTTTGAATTTTGTTTGGGAGGGATGCAGGGGAGCAAAGACAGGTAAGCTTCTACCACAGCAAACTAACAAGAGCCTGGAAGAAAGAGGGAATGGGTTTCCAAGATTTGGACCTATATTGCTTAGCCTTTCACATTTGCCTAACTGTAAAATGGTTCTCTCAGCATAGAAAATGACTTAACTCCATTTGGTGCATTGCAGACTAATATTACCATACCTTGCACAGTTACCAGTACCCTTGAGAAAATCTTTTATTCAGTATATCCTGGGGTATATTACACTAACTTAAGGCACTCACCAATTCAAATGTATCAGATTCCGTATTCAGAACCATTAATGGACAATTTAAAGTTTAAGTTTTACTTTACAGACAGATATTAAAGACATGTGGCTACAAGAATGAATATATTAGGTAATATTATTATTTTCTCATATTTATTGCAGTACTGTGTTAAGGGCCAACAAAGGATAGGACCATGCACCCCAAGGAGCGAACAATCAAAATAGACAAGATAGACAAAGGATAGGGGAACAGTGCATAGTGAATGATGCCATGGCTGGAAATGTCATGTTTGTGCCACAGGGTTTTTTTGCTTTTGTTTTATTTAAATCATTTTGGAGGAGTCAAGTTAGGAGGACATGAGCTAGGTGGAAAGAGAGAAAGGCAGGAGGGAAAAGGAGACTGAAGGAGAGGGCAGGAGGGCTTGGAGACTGGGGTTGAGAGGGCAGAAGAGGTTGATCAAACAGCCAGTCAGCACATGGGAGAGAATACTCAGTGAAAACTGCAAAAAGCAGTCTGTATCCTTCAATCCCTGTTCAAAAATACTTTCTGCACCTGCTCTGCCAGCTTCAGTCCGTGTCTGGCTCCTCCTTTATAAAAGACTGGGGGGCAGGGAGGGACACCACATGGATACCAGCTGGGAGTAGGGTGGGGTTCCTAGCCTGCACAGTTCTGTGTTCAAGGGGTACTGCAGGGGAAGGTTGGCCCCAGCTAAGCCCCATTTCATCCCCTCACCTCCTGTGCAGAACTACCTGTTTTCTGCAGCTGCTCTTCCAGTTTCAGTCTCAGGTAGATTTGATTTCTATTTACAAATTAGATTCCTTCCATACCTTATATAAATATATATATATTATGTGCCCATCTCACGTGGAACTTTCTCCTGATTACTGTGATCAAGGTGTATAACTAGAATCGGGCAATACAGAATATGGGGATAACCAAATATGTTCAGAAGTCTGGAAACAAAAGATCTCATAGGCAACACATTCTTTGTCCTACCTAGTGTCACTGAAGCGATTCCCTCCTCTGTGCCCTCCTGCAGCAAAATCCTACCTCAATGCCTCAAAGTGATGCAGCAGTGACCCTGGCTTTTCTGACAGTGATGATAGCAGAGTGTATTCTCCAGTAGCTCCTGCCATGCTATTAAGATGTCAAACTGCCAAACCAGGGAGGGGACAGTTGTCCTCCTTCTTGAGGTTGGGTGCTAGTTACGTTGAGGAGGTAAACATGTCACTGACAGCATAGCCAGTGGGTGGCTGAAGAAATGGCTAAAATAACATGAATAAATGGGCCCCAGTTCCTTGTATGTCCCTTGATCCATTCTGCGGCAGCGTGGAGTTCAATCAATGAGAGGTTGCTAAGAGTCTCAGGGGCCAGAAAAAGGACTGCCCTCTCAGTGTGTACCTACAACTGCAGGACACTGACGAGGGACTACTCGATCACCCATCTAATGGAGGAGAGGGCCAGGAGACTCTGTGATGTCCTTGGTCTCTACAAAACACGACAAAGAAAGGAAATGGAAATGAAGTGGAGAGATGGAAGCACCATCATGCTGGGAAAAGGAGAAGGCACGAGAACTGTTGGAGGAATTGGTTTTATCATCAACAAGGAATGGTCTTTAAAAATCATCTCCTGCAAGTTCAAGTCATCACGCATCAGAGTGCTGTACCTCCAACTGAACAAGAACAGTACCCTCAAGATTATCCAGATCTAGGCTTCCACAAGCACAAGTGAAGATGATGATGTAGAAGAATTCTATCAGGAGCTTGAGGAAACCCTCACTCAAAAATTCACATATATGATTGTGATGGGAGACTTTAATGCCAAGTTTGGAAGAGAGAAAGAAGGCAAAAAGTTCATTGGACGGTGTGGCATCAGCAAACAGAATTCACAAGGAGAGCGACTGGAAACTCTGGAAGAGACAAAAGAAATGTTCATTGGCAACACCTGGTTTAAGAAAAACACTAAGAGAAGGTGGACATGGATCATGCCCAATGCAAAGAACAAGAACAAGATCGATTGACAAGCAGCGCATCATACAAGACATCTCAGTAATGCCACAATTCAACACTGGTAGTGACCATCGCTTGCTGAGAGCGAGGCTTAACTTCAACATAAAGGTGGAGAAGAAAGCTCTGCAGATGCCAAATCAGAGACAGCGGCCGAAAATATTCAACGAGGCAATCCTGAAAGTGAACATTTCCAAGGAAGACTGGAGTCTCATAGATAACTGTGATGAGGACTATAAAAACTTTGCTGATAAGTTGAGGCAATGTGTGAAATTAGCCAAGAAAGAAAAACCAAAAAAAGCGAAGGGAAGAATCTTGGCGGAAACGAGGAATTTGCTACAGAAGCAGAGGAATATGAAGTGAAATGATGGCAACAAACTCGAGTACTCCCTCCTCTGCAAGCTGATAAGAAGACGACTAAAGGGAGGACTTCAAGAAGTACCAAAATGAAAGGCTCTTAAAGATGGCTGAAGATCGCAGAAGCCTCAAAAATGCAAACAGGAATAGACGCTGTACAGGTCGACAATAATGGCGCTGAAGAACAGGGACAGAAAAGTAGTAAGTGACAGAACAGGGATGGAAGCTGTTTGCAAAGATTTCTACACCAAGCTGTTTGTGTCTCAGATAAATGCCCCACTACCAACACTTCAACAGACCAATGAGTGCGTACTCCTGGTCCTCGTCAGCAAAGTTTGACATGCAATTTACCAAATGAAGGAAGGAAAAGCTCCAGGAAAAGATGGACTGACAACTGAAATTATAAGAGCTGGAGGCCATGACCTCTGGAAAACCCTTGTGCAGAGGTTTAGCCATTACTTGGAAATGCAGAAGATACCATCCAACTGGAAGGAGTCCAACACCATTTGCTGTACAAAAAAAGCGATCACGAAGATCTAAAGAATTATCATCCAATATGCCTACTCTCATATGTCTACAAGCTATTTACCAAAATAATAACAAATCGACTCTCACAGAATCTGGACGAGCAGCAGCCGAGAGAGAAGGCAGGTTTTCGAAGGAATTTCAATACATTGGACCATATCTTCACTATAAATCACCTATTGGAGCACTCAAAGGAACACAAATTCCCTTTATGCATTGCCTTCATTGACTATGAAAAAGCGTTGGACAGCGATGATAAAAAAGCTGGAATCCTGGGCTCACTATGTGAAGGCAAACACTGACATTTTCCAAAACATGCATAAATTCCTGACAACAAATGAACTACAGTTGCAGGACAATGTCAAAGGTGACATCAAGCAACATCTCACTGAACTGACGAGGCAATTACGTGAGTACTTTCCCATCAATGGGAAACGCAAACAGACGGGTCCGTACCTTTCCACAAATTTTTCTGCAGTACCCATGCCACAAGACTTGTCAATAAAAAAAAA
Source organism: Emys orbicularis (assembly GCF_028017835.1). Lineage (NCBI taxonomy): Eukaryota > Metazoa > Chordata > Testudines > Emydidae > Emys > Emys orbicularis. Next base: position 48,751,339 of record NC_088683.1, read on the forward strand.
CAAGAGAATCTTCTGGACATCTCAATTGACGGCAGACTCAAGACCGAATTCCAACAAAAGCAGTTGATTGAGTTTTGGATCCAAATGCGAGCAGAGTTGCCCGAATTGTCAGACAGAGCTGTCAAGATTTTGACATCTATCACTCCAAACATTGTGTTTGGTTTGCTTGAACAACCTCATCCGTCACATCAATGGTGAGTAGTACTATTCAGCCATTGTTTAAGTTGGTCAAAAGTAAGCATACATTAAAGTTAAAGCCATAAATGATTTGTATTATTATTATAATCCTATATATTAGAATAATAGGACTGGAAGGGACCTCGAGAAATCATCTAGACCAGTCCCCTGCTCTCATGGCAGGACTAAGTATTATCTAGACCAGTGGTTCTCAAAGCCAGTCCGCCGCTTGTTCAGGGAAAGCCCCTGGCGGACCGGGCCGGTTTGTTTACCTGCCACGTCCGCAGGTTCGGCTGATTGCGGCTCCAACTGGCCGCGGTTCACCACTCCAGGCCAATGGGGGCTGCGGGAAGCGACGTGGGCTGAACCTGCAGACGCGAATCACGGCCAGTGGGAGCCACGATCAGCCGAACCTGCGGACGCAGCAGGTAAAGAAACCGGCCCGACCCGCCAGGGGCTTTCCCTGAACAAGCGGCAGACCGGCTTTGAGAACCACTGATCTAGACCATCCCTGATAGGTGTTTGTCTGACCTGCTCTTAAAAATCTCCAATGATGGAGATTCCACAAACTCCCTAGGCAATTTAGGTGCTTAACCACCCTGACAGTTAGGAATTTTTTCCTAATGTCCAACCTAAATCTCCCTTGTTGAAATTTAAGCCCATTGTTTCTTGTCCTATCATCAGAATTTAAGAAAAACAATTTTTCTCCCTCCTCCTTGTAACAACCTTTTACGTACTTAAAAACTGTTATGTTCCCCCTCAGTCCTCTTTTTTCCAGACTAAACAAAATCTTTTTTTTCAATCTTCCCTCTTAGGTCATGTTTTCTATTCCTTTAATCATTTTTGTCGCTCTTCTCTTGATTCTCTCCAATTTATCCACATCCTTCCTGAAATATGGTGCCCAAAACTGGACACAATACTCCAGTTGAGGCCTAATCAGCTGCGGAGTAGTGCGGAAGAATTATTTCTCGTGTCTTGCTTACAACACTCCTGCTAATACATCCCAGAATGATGTTTGCTTTTTTTGCAACAGCGTTACACTGTTGACTCATATTTAGCTTGCGGTCCACTATGACCCCCAGATCCCTTTCTGCAGTATGTCTTCTTAGGCAGTCATTTCCCATTTTGTATGTGTGCAACTGATTGTTCCTTTCTAAGTAGAGTACTTTGCATTTGTCCTTATAGAATTTCATCCTATTTACTTTGGACCATTTCTCCAGTTTGTCCAGATCATTTTGAATTTTAATCCTATCCTCCAAAGCACTTGCAACCTCTCTCAACTTGGTATCATTCTCAAACTTTGTAAGTGTACTCTCTATGCCATTATCTAAATCATTGGTGAAGATATTGAACAGAACCAGAACCATAACTGATCTCTGCGGGACCCCACTCATTATGCCCTTCCAGCATGACTGTGAACCACTGATAACTACTCTCTGGGAACAGTTTTCCAACCAATTTTTCACCCACCTTATAGTAGCTCCATCTAGGTTGCATTTCCCCAGTTTATTTATGAGAAGGTCATACGAGACAGTATCAAAAGTTTTACTAAAGTCAAGATATATCACGTCTACCGCTTCCCCCCATCCACAAGGCTTGTTATCCTGTCAAAGAAAGGATATAATACAAAAGTCAAAATGAAACATTTCAATTTTGTTGACACAAAACAAGAAGTTATAGGTCAGTGCCCCCAAAATCATAAGATTAATATTTTTTATTTTTAAGCCAAAGATAATACATTTGGAGTTCTTATTTGCTTCTGGGTTTTGAGTCGTCTGGGTGCATTTTCAAGTCTTTTTCTGAAACCAGGAATGCTAGAAACTTACTTTTTTAAAAACAATGAAAACAGATTCTCATATTCACTTGTCTCCAGCAGCTGGGATTTAAAGTAAAACATGAAAAATTGCAAGATTTCAAAATAAAATAGAATTCTGGTATGTAGCAGATGTCTCTCAGTCAGAAGTAGGAAGTATTACATTTGCAGTCATAACGTCTCATGTAGAGATACCATCATGTCCCACAAACTAGACAGATTCTGACCAAGTAAGGAGACACACATACAAAAAAAACCCCCAGATGTCTCTGAATGCTTTTGAAAATCCCGATAGAGAGGCCAGTGCCCAAAATAGGAAACAAACCCAAAATGACTTTAAATTTTCCTTCACAGGGAATTTTGCAGTTGTCAGGTTTTATTCTGATTTGGAACAAAACCCAGTTTCAAGATCTTGAAATCCTTCATAAAATGGTACTTCCACCCTCTGAACACCTCTAGTGGAGAAGCTACTGCCTCTCCATAATAATGAATACTTGGCACCTATATATAGTTTACTACATTTTGAAAATGCTGTACAGTCATTAACTAATATTAGTCAAAATTGGCACAGTCCTATGTAGAGCATCCTCAGTTCCTAATGAAGACAACAAAGTGTGAAGGATACTGTATCCAGTCAAGATATGTTGTAGGTGGAGAGGAGAGGAAGTGTTGATAGGAGAATACAGTTCTGTGCTGGAACTTGAAGTTGGTTAAAAAACATTCCTCTTGTGGAAACAGTGGGTTTTTTAACCAGTGTTCAGGACCTCAGTTTCAATGGGATTCAGGAGCACATCCACAGCAAGTGTAAATTGTTATAACTGAGGCTCCCGACACTCCTAAGTCACTTTAGCTCTTTTGAAAATGTGACCCCTCATCTAAATAAGGGCTCCTCCAGCAGTGCATTGCCTTTACATAAATGCAAAGTAATGCACATTGGAAAAAATAACCCCAACTATACCTACAATATGATGGGGGTTAATTTAGCTACAACTAATCAGGAAAGAGATCTTGGAGTCATCGTGGATAGTTCTCTGAAGACGTCCACGCAGTGTGCAGTGGCAGTCAAAAAAGCAAACAGGATGTTAGGAATCATTTAAAAAGGGATAGAGAATAAGATGGAGAATATCTTATTGCCCTTATATAAATCCATGGTACGCCCACATCTTGAATACTGCGTACAGATGTGATCTCCTCATCTCAAAAAAGATATACTGGCATTAGAAAAGGTTCAGAGAAGGGCAACTAAAATGATTAGGGGTTTGGAACGGGTCCCATATGAGGAGAGATTAAAGAGGCTAGGACTTTTCAGCTTGGAAAAGAGGAGACTAAGGGGGGATTTGATAGAGGTAGATAAAATCATGAGTGGTGTGGAGAAAGTGAATAAGGAAAAGTTATTTACTTGTTCCCATAATATTAGAACTAGAGGCCACCAAATGAAATTAATGGGCAGCAGGTTTAAAACAAATAAAAGGAAGTTCTTCACACAGCGCACAGTCAACCTGTGGAACTCCTTGCCTGAGGAGGTTGTGAAGGCTAGGACTATAACAGGGTTTAAAAGAGAACTAGATAAATTCATGAAGGTTAAGTCCATTAATGACTATTAGCCAGGATGGGTAAGGAAGGGTGTCCCTAGCCTCTGTTTGTCAGAGGGTGGTGATGGATGGCAGGAGAGAGATCACTTGATCATTACCTGTTAGTTTCACTCCCTCTGGGACACCTGGCATTGGTCACTGTCGGTAGACAGGATACTGGGCTGGATGGACCTTTGGTCTGACACAGTATCGCCATTCTTATTTTCTTATGTTCTTCCTAATTAGATTCTAAGGAATGTGGTTTAATGGTTATACTTAACCATTGTGAAGGGTTAATACATTATTAATAGATATTTTAATAAATGGTTAATCAATTGTTATAGATTCCAACAGATCAATGGGTTGCTTTTAACCACAGCTTATAACCACCTATAAACTCCTATTGACATGCTTATTATCATCTAAAACATGCACTACTCATGTCTACACCATGCTTATAACATCTCTAACTTATAAGCCACACATAAATGGAACCTTAATATAAAAAGTGTGACCAGTTTAATAATGACTTTGCTAAAAGAGTGCCACCTACTAAATCCCCAATATCCCTTCTGCTGATTCTAGATTTTGTTTTTATGTCTCCTTATTTGGCCAGAGTCTGCTTAGTTTGTAAGTGATTATGGCATCTCAACACAAGGCATTATGGTTGCAAGTGTACTACTTCCCACTTCCTGACTGGGAGAAAGAGACTGAGGTTATCTGTAGAATCAACTTATGTCACAGCTTCCTACATACTGGAACTCTAGCAGTGTGGCCTCCTCTCATGACTTCATTGCAGAGCTTGAGATAGCAAATATTTTACTTTAAATCCCAGCTTCTGGAAATGAGTGAATGAGAATTTCATAATTTCCCCACTGCCTTCCCCCTGCCAGAGCCTTTCACAGCAGTGTGTTGCTACACACTTCCGTGACAAGTATGGGATGCAGCCTGCCTTCCATTGTACTCTACACGCTGCCATAAGTGTAGACATAGCCTTATTCTTTGCCCTTCCTTCTGCATAAACTAAAAGTCTTGCTGGCAGCTGGAGGATGCATTTAACAATGGATGATATGTGCTGTTCTCATTCACAGAAAATAGGACTTTTCGTAAAACACTGGGTGGTATGTACAAACTCCCCAGTTGTGCCTGATGGAAAGTGAGTTAATTATATTACTTTACATTACAAAAGGTCATACTGACATCTGGTGGCCTATTAAAATTGTCCCCATAAATTTCAATAGATGCTAATGTCAGAGTGGTAGCAATGAAAAAAAAAATCGCCGTGCAGTTATGCTTGTTTCCTCATGTGTTCAGTGAGGATTATCCAAAGTCTTAGTTAAGAATTTGGTAATGAATCCACTACTCAGTACCATGCTGAAGTACTGTGGTTTAATTAGCTATCATGTTAATTCATATTGCTGTTGATACAAGCTGTAGAATTCAAAGCTTTAATTTACAAGCTTTCGTCAACAACAATTAACAGCATTACAGCTGACATGGTAATTGCACCATTACCATGGGAGTTACCAATAAATTTGAAAAGGAAGAATTGGTATTAAGCAGTTAGAGCTACAACCTATGGGATTCAGGAGTAGAGCGGTGTGAACTTTGCAGGGTGCGATTGGTGGCAGCATTTACAAGCTGAACCCTGCTATTCCAGTAGTGTGAATTTCTTAAACACACCTCCAGTGGAGCATCTCACACCTTTCTTTGCAAAGTCCCCCATTCTCTCTCTTCTTCCTCTCTCTATCACTGCTCACCAAGATCCAGACCGTATACTTCCTATTGCCATCTTTCAGGGAAGAGCCAACAGCCTTATCCCCTCCCACTGCTTTTGGTATTCATCCTGAAGAGTATTACAGCTGGGCTGCTTCCAACATCTTCTATTTTCTAATGGGGAGGGCCACTGGTCCTTCCAAATCCAAAGGAACTTGAGGGACTGCACAGATGGATTAGGCCAGAGGCACTACAGCTCCAGCATAGGGTCCAGTTCCTGGAGTCAGGTGATTACATCAGAATCTCAGCTTTCACATTTTAAAACAGGAAGTCCCACATGGCTGTGAAGAGCTGCAATATGTGAAAGGTGTATGTGAGTGATGCAGTGATTCAGCAAATTCATGTGGACAGCCTAAAACACTAGCTGTGAGGAGAGTCATTTCGAAACAAACAAAAATCAAAGAAGTTTTGTTCCAAAAAATGTCGAAACAGGACATTTTAACACTGCTGTAACTTTTTTCCCCCAAGTTTTCCTCCTAAACAAAATTCTGGTAAAATTAACGTGCTTTTGTGAAGCATCTGCCTCAATGTTTCTGAGAAGCAGAAACTTTGTACATAAATTACAAATCTTTGAAGAAGAGCACAGAAGCTATTTTACAGACAGAACCTGTATTTCCAACCTAAGACAAAAGGAAAATGTGATGTTCCACACATTAGTAACTGTGAACATTCTGATAGCTGTTTCACATCCATGATCTCAAAAGCAGAGACTGGTGGAAAAATTTCCATGTGTCCTGAAATTCCACATTAGATTAATATCAGAATCCTCTTCTCCCAACATTCTTGGAAATGGTGGTGGCGGGCCTAACTGGCAACTGTTGAAATCAGCAGGAATTCTGCATTGGGCTTCTTTGTTTCATGAGCAAGCAAATAGATTAAATGGAACTTTATTTGTTACCTGATGATAAACTTCAGGCAACCCCTAGCTAAGCATTATTGAACCCATGTGTGACATTCCCCTGATGTTATTTGGACCAGTGATCTGCTAGGCCATTCCAATCCTCGGCTCTGGGAGCCAGCCTTACCCTGCTCTGCTGTGAGAACCCCCACTCCCGGGCTGTTCGTGCACAGCCTCTGGCATGTAAGCTGCTCCCAGCTATTGTGCAACCAAATGACACTAGCCAATATCTCCAGTCCCAGACACAACCCTAGAAACCTCCATCGTGCAGTGTCCAGTTATGCCCGCTGGATGCTGCAAGCTTATATGAGTTAGTCAATTTAACAAAGAAATTGATATGTACCAGGCTTATTATCCCAAGGGGAGTCTCTGACATGCTTCAAACCAAACGCACTGCTTCAGGTAGAATAAACAAACAAATTTATTAACTACAAAAGATAGATTTTAAGTGATTATACGTCAAAGTACAAGAAGTCAGATTTGGTCAAATGAAATAAAAGCAAAACGCATTCTAAGCTGATCTTAACACTTTCAGTGCCCTTACAAACTTAGATGCTTCTCACTGCAGGCTGGCTGGTTACCCTTCAGCCAGGCTCTCCCCTTTGATCAGTGCTTCAGTCGCTTGGTGATGGTGTCTGTAGATGGAAGTGGAAGAGAGAGGAAGAGCATAGCAAACATCTCTCCCTTTTATCATGTTCTTTCTTCTATCTTGGCTTTGCCCCCCAACCCTTCAGGGTCAGGTGAGCATTACCTCATCGTAGTCCCAAACTGACCAAGGGAAGGGGGGTGACTCACTCAAGTGTCCAGCAGATCCTTTGTTGTTGCCTAGGCCAGTGTCCTTTGTTCCTGTGAGGCTGGGCTGGGTTTGTCCCATACATGCCCTGATGAGGTGTGAACTGCCCCTCTGTTCCTGGAGAGTTTTGCCTGGGCTTGTTTTAAGCCATGAGGACACATTTTCAGCCTCATAACTATATACATGAAATTACAATCTATAACATTACTATAACAACAATGCTCAGTGCATCATGAGCCTTCCGAAGGACACCCGACATGACAAACTTTGCATTGGATACCATATAATCATATTATAAGGATGAACATGGTGTTCCCTCGAGATACAGAGTGTCACACCGTGAAATTAAAATAGTAACTAACAACAGTAGGCCAGGGATCGCTGTATAAGATAGCCTATATCCTATTAGGAAAAGGTGCTCAGAGTGTTGGATAACCTGTAGACCTCAGTTTGAATTACATTATTTTAGAAATGCGGCCTTCCCCTCACCACCTATCTGAGGCAGGTTTCTTGAATTCCCCAGGGACAACCCAGAAAAGACCCACCAGGTGGTAAAGTCTTGCTTATAATTTATGGGAGTGAACTTCTCAACTTTGTTTTACAGCTTACTTTGGAATCAAGCCACTCAAGTGCAAACAGTGCCTGTGGCAATCATTGATACAGAAGGACAAGCTGGTTGTGTCTAACAAAACACCTGGCAGTGTGAGCTAGAATAAGACCTCTGAGCACTGAATGGGTCCCTGGGTAGTTTTTTTTTTTTTTCCTTTTTATAAAAATCAGTTATTTAGAGTACATTGATTCATTGTAACTAAAATTTCTGACTGCGAAATGTAGTTTGCTTGTTATAGAATGTCAGTATAACAAAAAAATTAAACCTTTTAAAATAGGCTTCCTTTTAAATAACTAAATTCCCAGCTTTAAAAAAAAAAAAAAAAAATCAAGATTCCAGATTTATACATATCTCTCACAAACAATAGCACAGTTTGCTATACTATACATTTAAAAGAATTCCCTGGATTAAAATTGTGTGCATCATGCTGTGATATGGCCTAGTAAAGCTATCCTACTGAAATGGAATAGCTGATTTGTGTTATTATTCACATTATTTATCTAATACTTCATAAGAATAAAATAAAAAGAAACCACTAGGAGTATTGTCTCAGACTGAACTTGAATATTCAGTGTTTTGATTTTTACAGCAGCAGAAGCAATAGTACATATGTCCCCTATTTTTGTCATTGCATGTTCATGAATTCAAATAAGGGCATGTCTACATGTACGCTTACTGCATGGCAAAATCTACAGTGCTGATGTACTGCTGATTCAAACAGCTGTATGTCAAAGCAAACTAGGAACTTTTAGGGTGCATCAGCAGGGTCCTCACAGGCACTCAGTGCGCAGGACAGTGGAGCACTGTGGATTTACACTGCAACTTGTCATGAAGTATGAGTACACGTTGACTTGTCCTAAGCGTGTTGGAGCAGCATTTAACCGGGGATTCATTCTTTACTTCATAAGACGAAAAGGACCTCTAGGATGATAACATTTCAGGTCTCTAATGAAGAGATTTAGGGCTCAGAAACCAGAATAAACAAAACCAAAATTTAAAAAAAATTAATTTGATCTGAGAAATTGAAACAGAATGAACGTTAATTTCTTCTATTTGTGGTATTTAAATTGTTCTTGTCTGGCTTTGGACAGTGGGAATAAGGGTCTAATCTGTGCCACTGTAGTCAATAGGAGTTTTCAACTTGACTACAGTGGAAGCAGGATTTAGTCCTAAATTTTAAAAATTTCTCATACCCACATATCCAGTAAGCATGGGCCAAATCTTAGAGTCACACATCAGCCTTCAACCAGTCCCTATGCAGGCAGAAGTCCACTTTATTTCAATATGAGTTTTTCTGAGTAAGGACCTCAGGACTAGGTCTCATAGGTTGTAATCCTCACCCCACTGAAGTCAAATAGGAGTTTATTCATGTTACTTAGCAAATGCAACTCCTGCAAGAGAACAGAAGATTTCCTATTAGATTGAATATTATGCCCTCACAACAAAACTACATTGCATAAGTATTTAACATTGGTTCATGTGTCAGTCAAACTGAAAGTAAACAGGTCAGATACTGAATGATATTCTTTAATGACCTGAAAATCAAAAGGGAATCATACAAAAAGTGAAAACCATGGATGAATTGCTAAAGAGGAATACAAGAGAATAGCACCAGCATATAGGGTCAAAATGAGTTACACTTAGAAAGGGATGTAGAGGCAATAAAAAGAGGTTCTTTAAATACATTAGGAGTATGAGAAAGACAAAGGAAAGTGTTGATTCTCTATTTAGCAGAGAAGGAGAACTAATAATTGATATCAAGAAAGCTGAGGTATTTAATGCCTATTTTGCTTCAGTCTTCAATAAAAAGGTAAATAGTTACCAGATCCTCAATGCAATTAATATTAAAAAGAGGAAGGAATGCAAAGACAAAGAACAAGTTAAAGATATTAGATACGTTCAGGTCAGCAGAGCCTCATGAAATTCATCCTAGGGTATGTTGAAACTATTAGCAATTATCGTTGAGAACTCATGAATGGGTGAGGTACCAGAAGGACTGGAAAAAGGCAAACATAGTATTTATCTTTACAAAAGAGAACAAAGGACTCAGGGATTTAGACCAGTCAGCCTAACTTTGATACCTGGAAAGATATTGAGTGGAACAAATTATCAATCAGTATGTAAGAACTTAGAGGATAATCGGGTTAAAGGAATAGCCAGCAAGGATTTGTCAAGAATAAATCGTGCCACACCAACCTAATTTCCTTCTTTGACAGGTTTACTGGCTTAGTGGATGGAGGTGGGGAGGGAGCTATAGATGTGATAACTTGATATTTAGTAAGGAATTTGACAGTCCCACATGAATTTCTCATTAGCAAACTAGGAAAATGTGGCCTAGATCAGTGGTTCTCAAAGCCGGTCCGCCACTGGTTCAGGGAAAGCCCCTGGTGGGCCGGGCTGGTTTGTTTACCTGCCGCGTCTGCAGGTTCAGCCGATCGCAGCTCCCACTGGCCGCGGTTCACCGCTCCAGACCAATGGGGGCTGCGGGAAGGGCGGCCAGCACATCCCTCGGCCTGCGCCGCTTCCCACAGCCCCCATTGGCCTGGAGTGGCAAATCGCGGCCAGTGGGAGCCACGATCGGCCAAACCTGTGGATGCAGCAGGTAAACAAACCGGCCCGGCCCACTGGGGGCTTTCCCTGAACAAGCGGCAGACCGGCTTTGAGAACCACTGGCCTAGATGAAATTATGGTAAAATGGGTGGGTGCATAACTGGTTGAAAGATCCTACTCAAAGTGTAGTTATCAATTGTTCACTGTCAGACTCTGGGGAACGTATCTGCAGGGGTCAGTCCAGGGTTTGGTACTATTCAATAGTTTTGTTTATGACTTGGTTAATGGAGTAGAAAATATGCTTATAAAATTTGCAAGTGACACCAAACTGGGAGGGGTTGGAAGCATTTTGGAGGACAGGATTAGAATACAAAATCACCTTGACAAGTTAGAGCATTGTTCTTAAATCAACAAAAGGAAAGTCAATAAAGACTACGCTTAGGAAGGAAACATCAAAGGCACCACTACAAAATGGTGACTAATTGGCTACACGGTAATACAGCTAAAGAGAATCTGGTGGTTACAGTGGATCACAAATTGAATGAGTCAGTGTGATGCAGCTCTGAAAAAGGCTAATAGCATTCTGGGGTATAGTAACTGTCCCACTACTGAGCACTGGTGAGGCCTCAGCTGAACTATTGTGCCAATTCTGAGTGTCGCACTTGAGGGGAAATGTGGATAAATTGGCGAGAGTCCAGAAGACACTTGTTCTCTATGTCCACTGAAGGCAGGACCAGTAATTGGCTTAATCTACAGCTAGGGAGATTTAGGTTATATATTAGGAAGAAACTCTCATTGTAAGGATAGTTAAACACTAGAACTGGCTTCCAGAGAGGTTGTGGAATCCCCATCATTGAAGGTTTTTTTAAGAACAGGTTGGACAAACACCTGTCACGGATAGCCTAAATTACTTGGTCCTACCTCAGTGCCCTCTAGAGGTCCCTGCCAGGCCTACATTTCTATGATTCTATTATTTTCAGTAATGAGGCCTTACTTTTGGCATTCCAATACAAGCTGTCTGTTAAAAGGAAAGAGCTAGAGCCACTAACCACTGCATTAGAATTGTGGGGTTCCTTCTGTTGATGAACATCCCCATCTTTAACATTCATTTAAATGGGGGGTGATGTGTATAGCAGAATCCCCTCCCCTTTCATAGTACATGCCCTTGCTAAAGCTACCATTGGATGGAAACTGTACATTCCAGTATATTTAGGACCTGGGAGGACTCAGACAAATCCACCTGGTGAGCAAACTTGCCATTTAAAAAGAAGAAATAAGCTTTAAATTCTTCAAGATCTCCAGGCTAGCCAAACCAAGTTCAAAGCAGTGATGAATTTAAAGTGAGGGGAAATGAGGGCAGCTGAATAAATAATGAAGCTGCTAATTGTCTTAAGTAATCAAGAAGAAAGAAGGTTGATGAGAGTTGACATTTACATGTGAAATATGTCCAGAAGAGGAATGTCATGTTGAGACAATAATGAGACAATGCAGAGGGGGGAACAACTGTGTCCACCCTTTTAATCATACTACATTAGCATTTTGCACATATGGAAGTGCTTCAAAAGGGTAAGAGGTAGCTGGCCCCCTACTGAACCAATGTATTAGTGTTCAAGAAGTGCACCAGGACAGAGAAATGAAAGGAGCTGGTTTATTTAAAGATAGGATCTGTAGCATCTAATGCTAAAAAGAATGAATCATGTAACATCAAGTGAAACTCCAAGCCAGGCATCCAACTTGTTGATGTTACTATTTTACACGTAAGGAAATGAAGACATAACATAAGAAAAAAGAGAGAGAGAGAGAGAGAGTCCTTGTGCAGGTGCAGTGGTGGGGATGGACAGCTAACGAGGAGCATGACTGACACAATAGATGGCCCTTTCTCTCAGCAAAGACTACAGCAGAGAGTACTCTATAATCAGTATAGTCTAGATATGTAGAAAATGTTACTGCAATCAGTACAAAGCTAATTGCTGGTAAGTATTCAGTGTGTTCTGAAGGGCAGCTCTAGAAATGTTAGAAAAACTACACTGATTGTTTTCATAAGAATTTTACTTACTTACATTTCATTTTTCTTTTTTTTAACTTTAGTTGTAAACTACAAATTCCATTAACTAAACCACAAAAGGCAAGAAATTATGTTTTTATTCTGGGGGCTTCAACGTCTTTCCATCTCTTTCATTGTCTGTCATGGTTACTGGGTCAAAAGAATTCTGCTGTACATTCCTAATGTTGCCTTGTGCTTGCTTACATGTGCTCAGAGCACTGTTCAGCACAAGCAGTTGCACAAGAGGCATTGAGATGATTGAGTCAGGTCCTGACAGTTTCCCCTCCAAAACAGGAGAAAATGGGAAGTTTTTGTGCATACTGCAAATGCATGGTGGAAGGAAGAGATGGTGCTCTTTAAAGGTGGAAGCACTTTGCACATAACTCATCCTTCCAAAGGGCCCATACACTGCAAGATTCTACAGCACTCCATTTTGTCATCCCTCCTGTTCAGCATGTGTAAAAAAATAAATACACTAAGGAGAGATTGAGGCTTTGTCAACACTGGCACTTTCATCATTAAAACTTTTGTCACTCAGGGGTATGAAAAAAACACGCCCCTGAATGACAAAAGATTTAATGACAAAAAGTGCCGGTGTGGACAGCGCTTCGTTGGTGGGAGCCGCTCTCCTGTCGATGAAGCTACTGCCCTTTGTTGGGAATGGTTTTATTTTGTCGCCGGGAGAGCTCTCTCCCCATGACAAAGAACAGCTACTGTAGCCTATAGGACAAACCTACCTGCTTGCTTGTATATATCTAGATAGATAGATAGATAGATAGATAGATAGATAGATAGATAGATAGATAGATAGATAGATCTTTTGTTATCTTTTAAGTATTTGATGTATTGTAATAGGTTTCAAGGGAACTAGGCTAAGCTTGGTTTCCCTAAGTTTTATTCTTAGTTTGTTTATTAGGTTTTGTTTTAAGTTTAAGTTAGTCAAGTAAACCCTAGTCAGCTTTGATAGCGCTTAGCATTTTCTAAGCACTGTATCCCTCACTCAAGAATTGAGAAACCTGAACCGCAAGGCTGGTCCTGTGTCTCTTACCACCAGGTTAGCAAGGAAGGGTGTGGCGGGTCTAGACGAGACGCGATATATCGATCCCCGATAGATCGATTACTACCCGCCAATTCGGTGGGTAGTCTGGACGTACCCTAAGCGACCTTCTGGGAGGCATGCTCTTCAATATGCAGATGACTCATCTTTGTCTCATTTTCTTCACACACAGATTTTGCAGCCTAATTAGTCAACCAATGCCTGACTGGACAAAAGTGAATCAGCTACAACTGAACCTAGATAATTTTGGACATATAACCTGTTTGCAATCTCAGGGTCCATTTGTACCCATTACTGTACCTTGATTCTCAAGTAGCAGCTGTGGCTTACATTGCCTTTCATGATGTAACTACCCAGGAGGCTGTGACTATTTTCTCTAATGCAAGTTTCCCAACAGTTATCCATTCCTTTTATTACTCCCAGAATACACTACTGTATTATAGTCTACCTGAGGCTACAGTTGAAGCCCATCTGGAAGCTTCAACTAGTGCAGGATACAGCTGCCTAATTTCTAGTTAGGACAACCTACTGCAAGCACCACATCTGCTCTGAAGTCTTTGTACTGGCTTCCTATTCACTTCAGCTTGCAACTCAATGGTTGGGGATTATATTTATAGCCCTAAATGGCCTTGAATCCTTCAAGCTGAGAGACTACTTCTCACCTTATTATCAGGAAGATCTGAGGAGACCTTCCCTGTTGTACCAACCAATGGTGCTGCCCTTTTCTGTCCATGTCAAAGCACATAGAAGCCACATTTTCATTACACTTGTATTCAATTGCAGTGAGTATCCTTTTTGCTGTCCGTTTTCTCCCCATGAGCAATTTTGTCGCCTTTCTCTGCACCCCTTTTGCTTAGCTTCCCCACACACACACACTTTACTGAGTATTCTCAGCTCTCCACCATCACCACCACTCTCACCCCACCCCCATATTCTTTCTCTACTTGGAGGAGGGCCAGTAGATTAGTGGCCACACGAAACTATTGCTGCCTGTGTTGTCAAGACCAAGATGAACAATAAGTGAAAGTGAGTTTGAGACAGTTCTTCTGCTTGATCTTAAAGGCACGTACACATTAGCTGCTCCTCCAGAGGTTGAACCAGGACCTGCGAGGACCCTGGGAGCAAAAAATCTACAGAATGATTGTTAGCTGTGTAGAAGGCTGTGGGGGCGGTTCAGGCTTATTTCCATGTAGATGAGAAGCAAAGAAGATTAATAGTACAAATAAATTATTGAAGAGAAACTAGTAGTTTTCTTGTCTTGCTTCCTTTTTGCAGAGATTCAGGCCTTACTGGATGGTTAACATTGACCATAGTAGCTGGCCATTTATTTATTTATTAGAAATACAAAGAGCACTGTGCAATAGGTTTTCAAGTATCTAATTTTCTCTATAGATCAGTTAAGCAAAGGGTCATTAAAGAATCATCTGTGTACAGGGGAGTGTGCATTTATCTTCAGTAAATACTTAACTGAAGCAAATGGGTGTTTCCCCACTAAAAAAAATTTTAAGAGGAGAAACAGTAGCAAAGTTTTTCATTTTAATCATTCACCTTCACACAATATTAGTCAACATCCACCAGAAATAAAAGAGCACCAGGGGATAATACCAATAACTTGACTATTTATAAGAAATCAGTGTCTCTTTCAGTTAAGACTTTCCCTTTGTCTACTATTTCAACTAAAATACAACTCTGTGTATAAAAGTGAAAATGTTGAAAAGAAGAACCTAGTGTTTCCATCCAGTCTACCAGAGCCATCAGTTTTCTGATGCCAAATTTTATTTAGAAGTTCTCCAACTTGTGTATCTAATGTTGAAAAACTAAATCCATCTAAATAAGTGGGCTAATTCTCAGAAGATACTGAGCATGTACAGCTTCCACTGATAGGCAACCAAGTTTGAAAACTGTGGCTGTAATGTAGTTTACCTTTGACTTCAGTCTGGCCAGGATTTTAGCCTGGATGTAGAGAGGAGGAACCATGTTAATAAAGCTGAATACACATTACATTACCTCATCAAGTTCTCTAATGCAGAACTAGGGAAGGCAAAGTTTTGCGTGGCCCTGGCCACATTATCTATTCTAGCTCCTTAACTAATTAAGGATTAACCTATGCCCTGCTGCTAAATCCAGTATCTTTTATTACAGCAAGTACTTTTGAGAGAGAAGATGGGTGAGGTAATATTTTATTGGACCAACTTCTGTTGGTGAGAACGACAAGCTTTTGAGCTTTACACAGAGCTCTTCTTCAGGTCCATATACTCTTGGTAAGAGTACCTATGCTTTTATCCCTGGGGGAAATGGCTATAATCAACCCTTTGAATAATCAATCCTTTGAATGGCAATTAAAAGGAGGACCTGAAGAGCTCTGTGCAAACTCAAAAGCTTGTCTCTAACCAACAGAAGTTGGTCCAATAAAAGATATTACTTCACCCACTTTGTCTCTAATATCTTGGGACCAACACTCCTACAAAAAAAAAAAAAAAACACCTGCAGGAATGTCAGCTCAAATACCAATATCCATTCCCAGGAAACAACCCTGCCCCAAGAATTGACTCTTATTAGAGAGATGAAGACACAGAGCGAACTCTCCTGCTGCTGTTTGCAACTGCTTTCCCTAAAAATTCTACATCACAAAACTAACAAGACAGCATTTCTTCAAAGGAAGAACACTAAGGCTTTGTCTTCACTACCCGCCGATCCGGCGGGTAGCAATCGGTTTTTCAGGGATCGACTTACCGCGTCTAGTGAAGACGCGGTAAAATCGATCCCTGATCGCTCTGCCGTCGACTCCGGAAATCCACCTCGGCAGGAGGCGGCAGCGGAGTCGGCGGCAGCGCGGCAGCGGTCGACTTTCCCGCGTCCTCACCGCTAGGTAAGCCGACCTAAAATACGCAACTTCAGCTACCGTATTCACGTAGCTGAAGTTGCGTATCTTAGGTCGGAACCCCGCTGCAGTGTAGACCTAGCCACAGAAAACAAAGTAAAAGATAATGTGTAAGACTGCCATCTCGTGATTCCCATCATAAATGCTATGATTTTATGTTCTCCTCCACTGCTTCAAACACTTTTCTTTCTACAGGAAACCTGCAAATGGCCAGTAAGACTTAATATTTTCTGGTTTCCATCTGTAATGTTAGCTTTAATAGTTTTCAGATGTTTCTCTTCCTTTTAAATATGCCCCTATTTCATTCACACATGCTGTATAACTCCAGGACTGTATGGTGATTAACTTCCCTCTTTTTTTATTTATTAATATAACTAAAGCAACAAGAGTACACAACAAAATGAGCTTCTCACTTGTTAAGATTTTCATGGAGATTTTACTAAACTTTCATTAGACATTAGGTTCTCTCCAGTCTGTGAAAATTCTAAAGAGAAGGCAGACTGAAAAGTGTGTGTGTGTGTGTGTGTGTGTGTGTGTATACATACATACACACACACACACACACACACATATATATAATGGATAGTTATTAAATATATCAGGCAATAATAATTTAACCATCACATTTTTGGCTTCTGCTCACCCTCATGTAGCTCTACACATTTGTATTTTACTATTAGAGTGGAGCAAATAATTCAATGAATAATTTACTTGATAATTTAGCCTCTTTATCTGCTGCCAAAATGCTCACTACCAGATCACAATTTGCTTGAATAATTTGTTATTCAAATTTACTTATGGAACTCAGACTATTTTATGGATTTCTCATGAACAGTTCATTATGATTCAGTGCTTAATATTCAAAATGTGAGGTGTGTCAGTTAGCCATGATGGTTACTTAAGTCACACTTTTTTCTGTTCCCACATCAGATTACTAACTTCTATAATGAAGAGGAGGGTTGAAGAAACCCCTGTAGCTTTGAATCTCTCAGGGATAGCATGGCAGGAGTAAGAGGCAGCTTGTCTTTAGGAAGTTGATCCTATCCCAAAGAAGTAAATGGGGGTCTGACTTTGAATTCACTGAGAGCAGGATGAGATTCCAAAAGAGAAAACAGCAATGAACATCAAGTGCAAAAAATACATAAGCCATTGATGAATATGAATGTAACAGTGACAACTTTCTCTCATCATCCAGAGAACAGATCATATTGTGCTTTTCCCTATTCTTATAACTGTTTCCATGAAAATGAGGAGTCATAGTTCTGATGCCATTTTTTTGTCAGACAATAGGGTGATATATAATCAAAATGCTCTACAGTGGGATTAAACTAAAGAGTTAGGTCCCATGCTTCCCTCATTTACATTGATATATATGTTTATCACATAACCTAAAAACCGTCACTGCATACAAATCATGTGCAAAGCTCATCTATGTTAAATCTTTGTATTAGTGTCACCTCATCTCTCCTCCCTTACCCATCTCCATTTCTTTGTTAAACCCATTTGCTGTGTCTGCTCTTAATCTTATATTGTAAACTCACTGGGGCAGTGATTGATCTATTTGTAACTATTAGTTGCTGCTGTAATATAAATAAAATTATAATGAATAAATAGGAGCTTCACCCATGCAAAGGAGGGCAATACTGGACCCTTGGCATTCATCTTATTGCAGTAAGTACTTTATTGATGTTTGATGCTCCTGCAATGTGGTTTCATGATGCAAATGCCTTACAATAGGATAAATGCTATTTTTTTAGTTATACTGCTGTATGTCACTGGAATGACTACTAGCCATTCACATTTTACACTATAAGCAATAAGAATCTGAATATTAGGCTAGACAAAAAACTTCTATAAGTCAAAGTGCATCAAATTTATATATAAAAATCAGATATCTTACTTTGTGCATATATTGTGAGGAAAGATATTTTCCCTGGCTCACATGTCCAGATTCAGAAATATTGGCATACATCTATTCAAACTACAGTATATGTCCTTATTTAAACGTAGAGCATCCTGATTAGTACATTACAAATCCACAAGAGATTGATGTGATGCCCCCTTTCTGTAATTTGTAATTTTCAGTGTGGTATAGTGGTATATTAAATATGTAGTGCTTCGATTTTACAAAGCCTGTTTGCAGACCCCATCTAGAATACTGATTAGATATGCAGTACATTGTATAGAGCAGTACTGTAGACTTCCCTTCTTTGTCTAACTTCCTTAGAAATGGCCACTGTTTTGGATTTTGTTATTGACTATTGACTGCAGCCTCTCCAAGGGTATTCAATGCAGTAATTGTCCCTTAACAGGTATTTCATTGAGGATCTTATAATTACGATGTTTTGCAATAATCTCTACCCATCTATTGACAGTCACAATTTTAACAAAACATATGATTGTTCAGAGATTATGTTTCTCTTCGGTGTTTGTGCCTCCCTTTCTAATCAGCATTGACCTCAGCAAAAAGATATATTTGGCAAAATATAAAGTTGCCACTCCTGTTGATGTCAATTGGAGTTCACAAAATGCGAGGAAGAATGTGCCTGATCCAAAGTCCATTGAAGTCAATAGGAGATTTCCCATTGTGCATAGGATGTCCAATGTCGTAATTATTCCCACAGATTTTTCATTTAAAGCACATGGATGAACAAACATTGTGCCTATTTGGATCCTCCAATGCAATCATGTCTGCATATGACATGTGTCAGGTGGAAGCTCAAGATACCAAGGAAACTCAAAACCCTCCATATGTTGAAGGGATAGTGTCTTCCACTCCCACAATGTATTTGTTTTCAAGTGTCAATTTCCCAAACAAACATTAACAAGGTTGCATGACCCTATTAGAAAGCTGGGAAGGCCCTTAAGATCCCTCACTCCCTCTTCCCTGTACCTTTAAATTCCATTAGGGCTGCCCGAGATCATTACCTCTCTATCACTTATCAAAATCTTCACATTGATCCTGTTCGTAGTGGTACAATGATGGAAAGTAACTTGCATTAGGGGCTGAAGAGGGCAATATCTGTTTTGCAGAACCTTCCCTCCAAATGTTAATGCTCACTCTCCCGTTTAATTTTAGCAATATTGACTAACACCCTTAGTGGCAATGCCAAGTGTGATGGTGGTTGTAAAATATGGATAACTGAATTTATTCAATCTATATAGTGAAGTATAACTGTCTGAGAACTATATCCCGCAGATATTTTCTACTAGGGGTTCTCCTTATCTGATGTTCCTATTTCCCATTTATTAGGAATCTAATGCCACATACAGAACACTGTCACTCAGCAGATGTTGCAAGCTTCACAATCTCTATTATATTGTCTTCTTCTCCAATTGTCTTTGTATTGGTGGATGATTTTATTGAACTATACTTCATTCCATGAGAGGGCAAAGAGACAACTGGACAAAGAGAAGTCTACATACCAAGTTGTGATACATACACACACACACACACACACACACACACACACACCCTTGCTTGCCATAAACATATAAGGGAATGAAATCTTCAACTGTTAACTACTTCATTCTGCCCTGGGCTTCCTTTTTCTTACTTGTTCTTTGCCAACATTAACTTTTGCTGAGGTTGAATTTTACTAGTTCTGGAATACAAGTGTCTTTTCATTCCATTTTTACACCTGGAATATTTGCAATTGCTTCCTCAGAGATCGACAGGCAAGTTCTCAACCCATTTGTCCCTGGGCTAGTTGTTAAGGGTATCTGGTATGCAGTATGTTCTAATTTTAGATCTCTGGCTAAGGCTATGTACAAAGGTTATAAAGTATCAGTGACTGAACTAAAATTCAATGTTCTAGTTCTGCAACTTGCAGTAGTTATATTTAATTAAAGTTTCCAAGAATTGTTTCATTGTATTCCCTATTTTAAAAAAGGCATTTCAATTCTGTAAGGAGACTGGCAAATTCTTTGTGAAGACAGGAGGCCTATTACTCCTTTCCCCTACATTTTTATGAGGGTCAAGGTCAAAACACATCACTTGCAGCAAAAATCGACACCTCCCTTTCCCCTTCTTTTCAAGCAACAGTCTCAATTTAAGGCAGTTCTTAGTAGCCTTTTCACAACCTAAAGGCATGCATCTGAAATATTCAGCAGGAGAAAGCTGTGTGTAACGAATGATAGATTTTTCCCCTCCAAACAGGATTGGCCACCAGGTTCTTATGCTCTTCCACATTATGCCAGGACATTAAAAGTTTGAAAGACCAGTCCCTGAAAGACTATTACTCATGTAAGTGACTTCTGTGCTCATATGCTTAAAGTTAGTCATGTGCTTGTGTATCTTGCTGAATCAGGACCTAAATATTAATAGTTATTGAACCCTTTGATTCCTTGCCTTCTACTTTATTTTATAAGTGATCTGGTTATTCTAGTTTTTTCTCTCAGTCCTTCAGATAACTATGTTTTTTTTCCCATAAGTACAATGATCCTCAGTCTATATAGCCTGGGCCTGAAGTAGATAGTACAAGCATATAACTTGTGTT
The DNA here is from genome assembly GCF_028017835.1 of Emys orbicularis. Taxonomy (NCBI): domain Eukaryota; kingdom Metazoa; phylum Chordata; order Testudines; family Emydidae; genus Emys; species Emys orbicularis. The sequence continues at coordinate 48,772,008 of NC_088683.1, forward strand.
ATATGTGAAACAAGCAATTAAACCAATTAAGTTATATTACTTAAAGTTGCTAGCATCCTAGGCCTTGTTAAAACAAAAGGAGGAGATGGAGAGTGAGAAAAGGAAGAATCATTTCACTCTTGTCCATTCAAAGGACTGGACACCAAAACAGAAGAGAATTAACCATTGATATCTTCAAGAAATGAACCCTTGATGCTCACACCAGGCACTCAGATACCAGGATTATGGTGCAGTATAAATACCTGAGTAGAATAGAGTAGAACACAAACTCACCTTCATTATTTTGCAGAATGTATGTGAACTTTTCCACGTGCTGCCTCTTTGTCCATTGGCTGTGCCTTAAAATCACTACTTTAGCTATCAGAGCAATCTAGGACATCACGCATAAGACAAAGTTTCTGTAAAAGAGCGATAGGACGCGCTTAAGAATCTTCCCCAAATCTGAGCAACTAATTTCTATATTTATAGGACATGATCCTGAAAGGTGCTGAGCAAGTCTAGGAGGAATTGAGTGCCCTCTACTCCAACTGAACTCCTGGGAATCCATGGGAGATGAGGGCACTCAGCAGTACCTTGAAGGAGGCACTCAGTACTTTGCAGGATCTAGCTCATAATCACCACTTGTTAGAAATGCTTTTGTACAAGCTATAGGGTTTTGAATACATCTTCGCATTTTGCAGAGAGTCAGGAATTATGCATCTGGTTCAGGCCTATCAGCATTGCACCAACTCTATTTTATTTCTCTGGACTTTTCTCTAAGTTAGACAGATATGTTCCAAAACAGACATTCATGTGTGCCAAAATATGTGGACTCATACTGCTGCCTCTTTCCACACTCCATCTGCCGTGCTAGCTTTTGTTCTACTGCACATCCTGTGCCACGCCACCTCCCACAAGACTAGTTGTCTGCAAATTGAAAAATGTTACCAAGAGCCTTCCTCAGAAATTAGGAGTCATTCTGGCCTGTTCTTCTCTCTGTTCCTTTCTACCTTTAAATGTACATTGTAAACTGTACATTGTCAGACTACTTTCTTTTGTGGTGTAGCATTAGCTGTTGATCATATTGAGACACCAGAGTTTCTGCAGGTCTAAGTGATGATTCACTAGTGAACATTACATATACCAAGTCAAACATGTGAGGCTTGCCAGCTCTCTGGCAGTTTAGGTTAGTATTCATGTCTAGATAACTACTCTTTTCAATATGAGAATTCATATATTTTCAGACCGAAGAACCCAGTTCCTGTTTTCATCTTAGAATAATTCAAACCAATCCAGGTTTTGTGGTGATTGTCCTCTGTGTTTTATTTTTTTAGTGATACTGTATGAAAATGACTTCTGAGTAAAACCAAATGAGATTCAGTAAATTGTCTTCAAAGAGTTGCCATGGTAATATTCATTAGCTGTGTTGTGATAAATACATAATGCTTCAGGTTACTTTGAAATATGAAAAAAGCTTAAAATTTGTCAGTCTCATCCTAATTCTGTCACCATAAGGATGACATGAAATAGTCAGGGCTTTGATTTTTTGACAGTCAAAACTTGTCAGCAAAATAAGACACAGTTTGGGCCCTAAATTACCAGGAGATTGAAAGAAAAAGAAGTATCATCAAGGCTAAAAAAGACAAACTTAAAATAAATGCAAAAGGAGGGAGGGGCACAGTTGTCTTTCAAAAGGGAAAAAAAGTGTTTTATTTCAGTAACTTCATCCAATAGGAAAAAGGATTTGAACTGTACCACATTATTACAATTATTGTATATAGGTTATGGGAAAAGAGCTATTCCCCAGAACCAAGAGAAAGATACCCAATCTATGCAAGTGGCGTACACGAAGTTTTAAGACTGATCACTGTGTTCAGGGTTCATTTATTATAACAATCAATCTCTAAAGCATCAAAGACTGCACTAGCACGGGGGGTGGGGGGAATCTAAAATATAGAACAAAAAAAGTTTAATTCTTGGTTCTACTTTGCAAAGTGACAGCGCAAAATGGCATCATGGGGTTCTGTGTTTATTGCATCCTAATGATTTCCATATCAAAAGTGATCTGTTTACAAGTAACAGAAATGTCTTTTCTTGCAAATTCATCCTGTTCTGAGAGCCAACTTAGGTCATTTCCTTGCCATACATTATCACCAGTAATAAAGGTTCTTCAGGCTAAATGATACACTTATTTCTGTGATTGATGTAGAACTGATATGTAATGATGTTATGAATACTGAGATGTAGCCATTTTATGAACATTGTAATTCACCTACGCAGTGAGATTATTGTACAACTCTGGTGGGTTATTAGAATTGCCTGTATGTCTATTCCACTAACTTATGGGGGTTCGTGGAATGTTTATTATATGCCTATAATGCTTAAATTCAGTGGGGTCAGTGAGGAAGGTGACACAATGACCACCCAGATAAGAACACCCAAGCACACACTTGAAAGACAATGGAATACTTCTAGGATCTAGGCCAGTGGTTTTCAAACTGTGGGTCGTGACCCAGTACGGGGTCGCGGAATGTAAGGCACTGGGTCGCGGTGGCTCTGGTCAACACCGCTGACCAAGCTGTTAAAAGTCCCATCAGCGGTGCTGCCCGGCTAAGGCAGGCTAGTCCCTACCTGTTCTGACACTGCACTGCACCCCGGAAGCAGCCAGCAGCAGGTCCAGCTCCTAGCCGGGGGGGGCCACGGGGCTCCGCGCACTGCTCCCACCCCGAGCACTGGCTCCACACTACCATTGGCCGGGAGCTTGCGCGTCTCTGCTTAGGAGCCGGCTGCCTCCGGGATGCAGCGCGGTCCGCGGTGCCAGGACAGGCAGGAAGCCTGACTTAGCACCCGAGGTAAGCCTGTGCCCCAAACCTGTGCTCCAATACCCTGCCCCAGCGCTGAGCCCTCCCCCCAAACGTGGAGCCCCTTTTTGCACCCCAAACCCCTCATTCCCAGCCTCACCCCAGAGCCTGCGTCCCCAGCCAAGAGCCCTGACCCCCTCCTGCACCCTAAGCCCCTGCCCCAGTCCAGAGCCCCCTCCCACACCCCAAATCCTTCATTCCCAGCCCCACCCTGCAGCTATCACCCCTGCATCCCAATCCTCTGCCCCAGCCCTGAGCCCCTCCCACACCCCAAACCCCTCATCCCAAGCTCCATTGGGTCACGGGCATCAACAATTTTCTTCAACTGGGTCGCCAGAAAAAAAGTTTGAAAACCACTGATCTAGGCCAGAGTGACACAGCTAATGAAGGGCTGAGTTCAACAGAGACGGTTTCTCTACAATAGTGTCTGTTTAATTCAGTATTGGAAGACCAATGCTTTATTTCATCTCTTCTCAAAACAAGACTGTCACCTGGTTACAAATAATATTGGCTAGCTTTGGGCATTTCTCAACCTCACACTGATTATGGACAGGCAACCGCCTGTGGCTTTAGATCTCAATTTGGAGACCAAGGAAGTGACTAATCTTCAGTGTGGAGGAGATATGACTGTCATGGACTCCCTCACAGCTATTGGCCACTGATCTGCATCTGAGCCTGTTACCTATCTGAGCTGCTAAGGTAGCCTCTGGCCCCAAGTCTGGAAGTTTCAATGAAAAGCTTGCTCAGCTGTAGGCTGATGACCCACTGGGGACAGAGAAAAAAGACCCAGTCTCCACCCCAACACAGCAGTAATAATCTGCCTATGTGGGGAAGAACAGGAAAAACAGGAGCCAAAGGAAGTGAAGAAACAGTCTCTTAACCTACTGCAACAAACTCACTTAAGTTAAGAGGAAAGAATGGTAGGGGAAAACCTCCATAACACAAGAAGGAAACAGGAGAACCCATTCAGGAAGAAACTCAGATGAGTGAAGGTAAAAGGGAGAGTGGATGTCATGGAAGGGCGGGGAAGGAAAAGGAAAAGGATGATGGAGAGGGCTGGGAAGAAGGAGAGATAATGGAAGGCAGAGGGGAGAGAAAAGAAGGGTAGTGATGAGGAACTGAAATATAGCATAGGAGAGAGCCGGCAGTGGTCAACAGGGAATGTTTTCTTTTCACAGTAGAGATAAGAGAGAGGAAATGGCCTGGAGGGAGACAGAATCAAAGATGGAAAGCAAAGAGGGGGACATGGAAGAGGGAAAAGCAAAACAAAACAATTTTTTAGTTACTGGGTTTCAATCATTTGATGTATGCTCCCTTGTTTTATTTTACATCCTTGCAGACATCTGAAGCGTAAAGTGAGCAAATCCATCTTATATGCCTCCATCCCCACCACTCCTGGAGCAAGGTGTGAGACAGGCATAGCTGCACTTCAAAGTGTGAGCTGGTGTATGATCTCTTAGACACCACAGCTAGCCGGCATAATTAAACCAGCCGGTGGGATTTTCCAAAATACAGAAGTCTAGTGGTGGTCCAAATATGCTCTCCTCTTTTGGCTCCATATGCCAAGTGTGTCTTAAATTTGTGACGGCCCCAAAAATGTCAGAAGCTGACAATCATCTTGCAAGCCTGCCAACACTCCTACAGCCATCCCTCTTTGCAGGGGATTATATGCAGGAAAATGCTGCTTGTAGGTTTGTCCAGCTGCACGCAAACACCAGGGTCTGAAAACATTATCTGGCTGTATGGTGTATTGTGATCAGTGGAACTGGAGTCAGAGTCCATGTTCCCTGGAGGGACTATTCATGAGGAAACAGGAAATGTGGGAAGTTAGGCTGGGTGGGAGCAGCTCAGCCACTTGGACAGAGGGGTGCATCACTCACTCACTCATGCCCATCACCCCAATCGGGGTATGGGCCGCCAACCACAGATCTCCAGAGTCCTTTATCCTGGGCCATTTGCTCTAGCTGGTTCCAGGTATAACCCATTTTTATGCTATCAGCCTGAAGGTCGCGTCGCCAGGTGTTTCTTGGACGGCCTCTTTTCCGCTTGCCTTGGGGGTTCCACCGCAATGCCTGTCTAGTGATGTTGGTTGGCTGCTTGTGTAGTGTGTGTCCTATTCAACCCCACCTTCTCCTTCTAATTTCTTCCTCTGCTGGAAGTTGACGGGTCCTCTCCAAGAGGTAGATGTTGCTGATGGTATCTGGCCAATGGATCTGGAGAATCCTTCTAAGGCAACTATTTATGAAGGTCTGGATCTTCCTGGTGGTTGTTTTAGTTATCTTCCAGGTTTCAGCTCCATACAATAAGACTGATTTCACGTTGGAGTTGAACAGTCTAATCTTTGTTGCCAAAGACAGCTCTCTAGAGCTCCCAGATGTTCTTGAGCTGTAAGAAAGCTGCTCTTGCCTTACCGATCCTTGCTTTGATGTCTGCATCCGTGCCACCCTGTTGGTCGATGATGCTGCCTAGGTAGGTGAAGGACTGCACTTCTTCCAGAGGGCTTCCATTCAGTGTGACTGGGTCATTACTGATGGAGTTAATCTTGAGGATCTTGGTCTTGTCCTTGTGGATGTTGAGGCCAACCTGTGATGACGTGGCTGCCACTACGTTGGTCTTCTCTTGCATCTGCTGTTTGCTATGCGAAAGGAGTGCAAGGTCATTGGCAAAGTCCAGGTCATCAAGCTGGGTCCACAACGTCCACTGGATTCCGTCCCTACGCTCATAAGTGGATCTCTTCATAATCCAATCAATGACAAGGAGAAAGAGAAATGGTGACAACAAGCATCCTTGTCTGACTCTGGTTCGCACCTGGAAGCTGTTTGTAAGCTGCCCTCCATGGATCACTCTACAGTGTATGCCGTCATATAAGTTCTTAATCAGGTTGACCACCTTTGCTGGGATGCCATAGTGCCGAAGGAGCTTCCAGAGAGTCTCTCGATCCACGCTATCGAATGCTTTCTCATAGTCAACAAAACTGATGTACAACGAGGAGTTCCACTCCATAGACTGCTCGACTATGATGCGGAGCATTGCTATCTGGTCCGTGCATGATCTATTTTGCCGGAAACCTGCTTGCTCATCTCGTAGCTGTGGATCGACGGCTCCACCAGAGAGGTCTCTCCACCAGAGAGGTCCTTTGGGGCCATCTGCCTGTCCCAAGTCAGGATAAAGGAAGAGGGTTGGGCGTGAGGCTAGCAGCTCCACCCCGTAACTTGCTACAGAAACGCCAATAGAGATAACAGAGACTTTTAGCCTGGAAAAAGAAGGGTCTTCAACTCGAAGACGCATGACGCTGGGTGGTGAAAGTCGTGAGGAAGCCACTAAGCCGATTACCCTTCTTGCAACCAGGAGGATTACCATCAGTACATGGAACGTGAGGACCATGTACGAGTCAAGAAAGATGGCGCAGGTCGCAGCAGAGATGAGGAGCAACAACCTGACCCTACTAGGCATTAGCGAGACAAGATGGACGCAAGCTGGACAGAGACGACTGTTGACAGGAGAGCTGTTGCTGTATTCCGGACATGAAGAGAGCGACGCACCCCACACACAGGGAGTAGGCTTCATGTTTTCCAAGCAGGCACAGAGAGCACTGATTGGTTAGGAGGCACATGGTTCCAGGATCATCACAGCATCCTTCAGAACTAAAATGAAGAGGATTAAGATGAATGTTGTACAGTGCTATGCTCCAACCAATGACAGTGAAGAGGGGGACAAAGACTATTTTTACAACAGACTTCAGAAAATATTAGAGATTCTCCCAGACAAAGACATTACCATCCTTATGGGAGATTTTAATGCCAAAATTGGACCTGACAACACAGGATATGAACAAGTCATGGGGACCCACGCTCTGGGAGAGATGAGTGAGAATGGAGAGAGATTTGTGGATCTGTGTGCACTTAACAACCTGGTCATAGATGGTAGCATCTTTCCTCACAAGCGGATCCATAAGAGAACCTGGGTATCGCCAGCAGGCACGATAGAAAACCAGATCGATCATGTCTGTATTAGCAAGAAGTTCAGAAGATCTTTGCAGGACGTTAGAGTTAGAAGAGGAGCAGACGTAGCGTCCAACCACCACTTAGTGGTGGCCAGATTGAAGCTGAAGCTGAAGAAGAACTGGATAGATGCGTTAGATAGAAGAGCGAAGTACAACGTCAGCCTTTTGAAGGATCATAAGATCAAGGAAGATTTTGGACTGACGCTGAAGAATAAGTTTTCAGTACTACAGGATCGGTCTGAGGAAGAGGAAGACAGTGTACCCAACAGATGGCAGAAAGTGAGAGAGACACTTAGGTCAGCATGTCAGGAAGTGTTTGGAATTAAGAAATACCAGCAGAAAGAGTGGATCACAGCAGAGACCTTGACTAAGACAGAAGATAGAAAGAAGAAGAAGGCAGTAGTTAATAACAGCAGGACTAGAGCAGCAAAGGCTAAAGCGCAAAAAGAGTATGCTGAAGCCCATAGAGTAGTGAAGAGGAATATTAGGAAGGACAAGAGAGATTATGTGGATGGACTGGCAACAGAAGCGGAGCAGACAGCATACAATGGTAATATGAAACAGCTGTATGACATCACCAAGCGACTGTCTGGAAAGTTCAGCAAGCCAGAGCGTCCCGTCAAAGACAAGCAGGGAAAGTCTATAACAGAAATAGAACAACAGATGAATAGATGGGCAGAGCACTTTGAGGAACTCCTGAATAGAACAGCACCATTAAATCCACCAGATATTGACCCAGCCAACAAAGACCTTCCAATCAATTGTGAGAGACCAACCAGAGATGAGATCAGAAAAGCCATCACTATGATGAAGAATAGGAAGGCGGCTGGACCTGACGATATTCCAGCAGAGGCCCTGAAAGTAGATCTGGATGTTTCAGTGGAAATGCTGTACCCCCTCTTTGAGAAGATATGGGAAGAAGAAGTGATTCCGGCGGACTGGAAAGAGGGATATCTTATTAAAATCCCCAAGAAAGGAGACCTCAGCAATTGCGCCAACTACAGAGGAATCACACTTCTGTCGGTGCCAGGGAAGGTCTTCAACCGAGTCCTCTTAGAGGGGTTGTCATAACTATAAAGGGAAGGGTAACAGCTCTCCTGTGTACAGTACTAAAATCCCTCCTGGCCAGAGACTCCAAAATCCTTTTACCTGTAAAGGGTTAAGAAGCTCGGGTAACCTGGCTGACACCTGACCCAAAGGGCCAATAAGGGGACAAGATACTTTCAAATCTTGGGGGGGGGGAGTTTTTTGTGTGTGCTCTTTGTTTGAAGGGGTTGTTCGCTCTTGGGACTGAGAGGGACCAGACATCAATCCAGGTTCTCCCCATCCTTCTGAACAAGTCTCTCTTATTTTCAAAATTGTAAGTAAAAGCCAGGCAAGGAGTCTTAGATTTACTTTGTTTTCTCAACTTGTAAATGTACCTTTTACTAGAGTGTTTATCTTTGTTTGCTATACTTTGAACCTAAGACAGAGGGGGGTCCTTTGAGCTCTTTAAGTTTGATTACCCTGTAAAGTTATTTTCCATACTGATTTTACAGAGATGATTTTTACCTTTTTCTTTAATTAAAAGCCTTCTTTTTAAGAACCTGATTGATTTCTCCTTGTCTTAAGATCCAAGGGGGTTTGGATCTGTATTCACCAGGAGTTGGTGAAAGGAAGGAGGGGGGAAGGGTCAATTTCTCCTTGTTTTAAGATCCAAGGGGGTTTGGATCTGTATTCACCAGGAGTTGGTGAAAGGAAGGAGGGGGGAAGGGTCAATTTCTCCTTGTTTAAGATCCAAGGAGTTTGGATCTGTATTCACCAGGAAATTGGTGAAAAGTTTCTAAAAGCTTCCCAGGGTAGGGAATGGTGGCAGCGGACCAGAACTAAGCTGGTAGTTAAGCTTAGAAGTCCTCATGCAGGCCCCTACATTTGTACCCTAAAGTTCAAAGTGGGGATACAGCCTTGACATGGTGGCAGAGCGGTGGGATTCGTCTTAAACCCAAAAGCCAGTAAGAGATTTTTTTTTCCTTCTAGCTGCTTGGAAAGCAGAGCTGAAGGTAGATGCATATCTTATCTCTCCTTGCCTGAAGGCAGAGGTGTTAAGTTTTTTTTAACAAGGTCCTTTGTTAAGAGAAGTGTTCAAATAAGCAAACAAACTTTGACTGGTAAAGGCAATTTACAAGCTGAATTGTTTTTTTTTTTTTTCTTTTTACATCCTCAGGAGTAGCTTGTTAGAAAGTCTCTGTTAACTCAGCAGCAGCCAGAGCTAAGTACATCCCAGTTTCAGTCAACTGCAGAGGGGTGTGACCCAGCACAAGAAAACAGGAAAATGACTACCAAAGAAGTAGCTAACAAAATAGAACTGGCCAAACTAGAAGCAGAAGAAAATGAAAGAAAACATCAAAGACTGCTTCAAATTAAAAAACTTGAAGAGGAGGCCAAAGAGGAGGCCCATAAAAGAGAAGAAAAAGCCAAAGAGGAGGCCCACAAGAGAGAGATGGAGCTGGAAAAAGCCAAAGAGGAGGCCCATAAAAGAGAAGAGAAAGCCAAAGAGGAGGCCCACAAGAGAGAGATGGAGCTGGAAAAAGCCAAAGAGGAGGCGAGAGAAAAAGAAAGGAAGCATGAACTGGAAGCAGCAAGTGCTAGGCAGGATGCATCAGACCATCCTAGCAACTCCACTCCAGGTGCCACTTCCCATCCCAGGAAATTCCCCACCTACAAGGCAGGCGATGATACTGAGGCCTTCTTAGAAAATTTTGAAAGGGCCTGCCTTGGATACAGCATCACTCCAACCCAGTACATGGTAGAGCTGAGGCCGCAGCTCAGTGGACCCTTAGCAGAGGTGGCGGCTGAAATGCCTACGGAACACATGAACAGTTATGAACTTTTTAAAAACAAGGCCAGAATCAGAATGGGGCTAACACCTAAGCATGCCCGTCGGCGGTTCAGAGCCCTAAGGTGGAAACCCGATGTGTCATTTACCCGACATGCCTACCACATTGGGAAAAATTGGGATGCCTGGATATCAGGAGCAAATGTTAAATCTACGGAAGAGTTGCCCTTCCTAATGCAAATGGAGCACTTTTTAGAGGGTGTTCCTGAGGAAATAGAAAGGTACATCCTAGATGGGAAGCCCAAAACTGTAACCGAGGCGGGGGAGATTGGAGCCAAATGGGTGGAGGTGACAGAAAATAAAAAAGCTAGTAGCAGTTGGAGCGAATATCAGAAAGGGCAAGCCAAAACAAAACCTTATCACCGGGGACAACCCAAGGCCCCACCCACATCCCAAGGGAAACCCCAGACGCCTTCTTACCCCACCCCACCAGTCTCCACCAACCAACATCGCCCCGGTGATACCTTAGCAGGGCGATGTTTTAAATGTAATGAACTGGGGCATATAAAGGCTCACTGCCCCAAGAACCCCAACCGATTACAGTTCATTACACCCCAATCACACCAAAGAACCCCAGACCCAGATGCCTCTCTCATACCCTCGGAGCGAAGGGAAACCTTGAGTGTGGGCGGAAAGAAGGTTATCGCTTGGAGGGACACTGGGGCACAAGTGTCAACTATCCACCAATCCCTAGTGGACCCCAAACTCATCAACCCGGAGGCTACAGTGACAATTCAACCCTTTGTGTCACAGTCTGTAACCTTGCCTACAGCCAAGTTGCATGTCCAGTACAAGGGCTGGTCAGGAATGTGGACTTTTGCAGTCTATGACAATTATCCCATTCCCATGCTGCTGGGGGAAGACTTGGCCAACCATGTGAAGCTAGCCAAGAGGGTGGGAATAGTCACCCGCAGCCAGGCTAAGCAAGCTTTCACCCCCATCCCTGTTCCTGAGCCGTCCACCAGGGCCCCGTCTGTGTTACCAGAGACCCAAACAAAGGTGGTGGAACCGGATCCCCTGCCAACGACTGCAACAGCCGTAGTGGATCCAATCCCAGAGACCCAGCCAAAGCCAGTCCCAGAACCGGAACTGGCAACGCAACCAGCACCAGAACCATTGCCAGCACTGAGTCCAGCGCTTGCAAGCCCATCTACAACTCCAATGCCAGAGGGCACCAGCGAGTCTGAACTGGTGGAAGCAGCAGATAACCCTACCCAAGAGGCTCAGCCAGAGCCTGAAATACCACATAGTGCACCAGCGGACAGCGGTTCACAGTCAATGGAAACAGCACCTGCATTGCTTCCAGAGGGACCAAGCCTCAGTCCACAGTCCAAGGAGGAACTGATGTCTCCAGCATCAAGGGAACAGTTCCAGGCCGAGCAGGAAGCAGATGACAGCCTTCAGAAAGCTTGGGCAGCGGCACGGAGCACCCCACCGCCTCTCAGCTCTTCTAACCGATCCCGGTTTGTTGTAGAAAAAGGACTTTTATACAAGGAGACTCTTTCTGGTGGGCACCAGGAAGACTGGCATCCTCAAAGACAGTTGGTAGTTCCCACTAAGTATCGGGTAAAGCTCTTGAGCTTAGCCCATGATCATCCCAGTGGCCATTCTGGGGTGAACAGAACCAAAGACCGGTTGGGGAAGTCCTTCCACTGGGAGGGAATGGGCAAGGACGTTGCTAATTATGTCCGGTCTTGTGAGGTGTGCCAACGAGTGGGAAAGCCCCAAGACCAGGTTAAAGCCCCTCTCCAGCCACTACCCATAATTGAGGTCCCATTTCAGCGAGTAGCTGTGGATATTCTGGGTCCTTTCCCAAAGAAGACACCCAGAGGAAAGCAGTACGTACTGACTTTCATGGATTTTGCTACCCGATGGCCGGAAGCTGTACCCTTAAGCAACACCAGGGCTAGCAGTATGTGCCAGGCATTAGCAGACATTTTTGCCAGGGTAGGGTGGCCCTCCGACATACTTACAGATTCGGGAACTAATTTCCTGGCAGGGAACATGAAAAACCTGTGGGAAGCTCATGGGGTGAATCACTTGGTTGCCACCCCTCATCACCATCAAACCAATGGTCTGGTGGAGAGGTTTAATGGAACTTTGGGGGCCATGATACGTAAATTCGTAAATGAACACTCCAATGATTGGGACCTAGTGTTGCAGCAGTTGCTTTTTGCCTACAGGGCTGTACCACATCCCAGTTTAGGGTTTTCACCATTTGAACTTGTGTATGGCCGCGAGGTTAAGGGGCCATTACAGTTGGTGAAGCAACAATGGGAGGGGTTTACGCCTTCTCCAGGAACTAACATTCTAGACTTTGTAAGCAACCTACAAAGCACTCTCCGACACTCTTTAGCCCTTGCTAAAGAAAACCTAAAGGATGCTCAGGAAGAGCAAAAGGCCTGGTATGATAAACATTCCAGAGAACGGTCCTTCAAAGTAGGAGACCAAGTCATGGTCTTAAAGGCGCTCCGGGCCCATAAAATGGAAGCGTCGTGGGAAGGACCATTCACGGTCCAGGAGCGCCTAGGAGCTGTTAACTATCTCATAGCCTCCCCCACCTCCAACATAAAGCCTAAGGTATACCATGTTAATTCTCTTAAGCCCTTTTATTCCAGAGAATTAAACGTTTGCCAGTTTACAGCCCAGGAAACAGATGACGCGGAGTGGCCTGCAGGTGTCCACTACGAAGGAAAAAGGAATGGTGGCGTGGAAGAGGTGAACCTCTCCACGACCCTGGGACGTCTGCAGCGACAGCAGATCAAGGAGCTGTGTACAAGCTTTGCACCGATTTTCTCAGCCACTCCAGGACGGACCGAACGGGCATACCACTCCATTGACACAGGTAATGCTCACCCAATTAGAACCCCACCCTACCGGGAGTCACCTCATGCCCAAGCTGCTATACAAAGGGAGATCCAGGACATGCTACAGAAGGGTATAATCCGCCCCTCTACCAGTGCATGGGCATCTCCAGTGGTTCTAGTTCCCAAACCAGATGGGGAAATACGCTTTTGCGTGGACTACCGTAAGCTAAATGCTGTAACTCGTCCTGACAACTATCCAATGCCACGCACAGATGAGCTATTGGAAAAATTGGGACATGCCCAATTCATCTCTACTTTAGACTTAACCAAAGGATACTGGCAAGTACCACTAGATGAACCCGCTAAGGAAAGGTCAGCCTTCGTCACCCAGGCAGGGGTGTATGAATTCAATGTACTTCCTTTCGGGTTGCGAAATGCACCCGCCACCTTCCAAAGACTTGTAGATGGTCTCCTAGCGGGATTGGGAGAATCTGCAGTTGCCTACCTCGATGATGTGGCCATTTTTTCTGATTCATGGACAGAACACCTGGAGCACCTGGAAAACGTCTTTGAGCGCATCCGGCAGGCAGGACTAACTGTTAAGGCTAAAAAGTGTCAAATAGGCCAAAACAGAGTGACGTACCTGGGGCACCAGGTGGGTCAAGGAACTATAAATCCCCTACAGGCCAAAGTGGATGCTATCCAAAAGTGGCCGGTTCCAAAGTCAAAGAAACAGGTCCAATCCTTCTTAGGCTTGGCCGGATATTATAGGCGATTTGTACCACACTACAGCCAAATCGCCGCCCCGCTGACAGACCTAACCAGAAAGAAACAGCCAAATGCAGTTCAGTGGACTGATGAGTGTCAAAAGGCCTTTAACCAGCTTAAGGCAACACTCATGTCTGACCCTGTGCTAAGGGCCCCAGACTTTGACAAACCGTTCCTAGTAACCACAGATGCGTCCGAGCGAGGCGTGGGAGCAGTTTTAATGCAGGAAGGACCGGATCAAGAATTCCATCCTGTCGTGTTTCTCAGCAAGAAACTGTCTGAGAGGGAAAGCCACTGGTCAATCAGCGAAAAGGAATGCTACGCCATTGTGTACGCGCTGGAAAAGTTACGCCCATATGTTTGGGGACGGCGTTTCCAGCTACAAACAGACCATGCTGCGCTACAGTGGCTTCATACCGCCAAGGGAAATAACAAAAAACTTCTTCGGTGGAGTTTAGCTCTCCAAGATTTTGATTTTGAAATACAACACATTTCGGGAGCTTCTAACAAAGTGGCTGATGCACTCTCCCGGGAAAGTTTCCCAGAGTTAACTGGTTAACAATTGTTCTTGTAATGAAACATATTGTTAGTTTTTATATAATCAGTAGTATGTCTAAAGGTACATGTGTCTTGTTAACTCTGTTTTCTCCTAGAACTCCAGGAAGAAATCACAGCCAGTGTGGAACCGAACGTCCAACACTATCTGTGATTTGGGGGGCGTGTCATAACTATAAAGGGAAGGGTAACAGCTCTCCTGTGTACAGTACTAAAATCCCTCCTGGCCAGAGACTCCAAAATCCTTTTACCTGTAAAGGGTTAAGAAGCTCGGGTAACCTGGCTGACACCTGTCCCAAAGGGCCAATAAGGGGACAAGATACTTTCAAATCTTGGGGGGGGGGAAGTTTTTTGTGTGTGCTCTTTGTTTGAAGGGGTTGTTCGCTCTTGGGACTGAGAGGGACCAGACATCAATCCAGGTTCTCCCCATCCTTCTGAACAAGTCTCTCTTATTTTCAAAATTGTAAGTAAAAGCCAGGCAAGGCGTCTTAGATTTACTTTGTTTTCTCAACTTGTAAATGTACCTTTTACTAGAGTGTTTATCTTTGTTTGCTATACTTTGAACCTAAGACAGAGGGGGGTCCTTTGAGCTCTTTAAGTTTGATTACCCTGTAAAGTTATTTTCCATACTGATTTTACAGAGATGATTTTTACCTTTTTCTTTAATTAAAAGCCTTCTTTTTAAGAACCTGATTGATTTCTCCTTGTCTTAAGATCCAAGGGGGTTTGGATCTGTATTCACCAGGAGTTGGTGAAAGGAAGGAGGGGGGAAGGGTCAATTTCTCCTTGTTTTAAGATCCAAGGGGGTTTGGATCTGTATTCACCAGGAGTTGGTGAAAGGAAGGAGGGGGGAAGGGTCAATTTCTCCTTGTTTTAAGATCCAAGGGGGTTTGGATCTGTATTCACCAGGAGTTGGTGAAAGGAAGGAGGGGGGAAGGGTCAATTTCTCCTTGTTTAAGATCCAAGGAGTTTGGATCTGTATTCACCAGGAAATTGGTGAAAAGTTTCTAAAAGCTTCTCAGGGTAGGGAATGGTGGCAGCGGACCAGAACTAAGCTGGTAGTTAAGCTTAGAAGTCCTCATGCAGGCCCCTACATTTGTACCCTAAAGTTCAAAGTGGGGATACAGCCTTGACAGGGGTGCATAGGGTTTAATAAAGTTCCACTTGTTCAATTTAACCTTCGCTCTTTGCAAAGGAACACTTAGATGCTGCCAGTAGATTTCCAAATGACTCCTTTTCCATTAGCTAAGAACTGAAACTCATAACTGGAGATTAGACCAATTCACCTGTATGTTAGTTTGGCTCAAAATAGGTATTAGTCTTATAATAATGTAGTTAGTGCTTAATTTTTGCCAGGGCTCAGCCCTGGCACCTCTTGACCAGGCAGTTCATAGCCCCAGCACCTCTGGGCTTGCTGCGTCAGTTATGAAAGTAAAAATATTGCTTGAGTCCCAGCACCTCTTTCATTACAAATCACTACTTCATTACAAGAAGTGTTTAGACTATGAAATGCTTGCACGTTACTGCATGCATTAATCTCACTTGCAGTGTCCCTATTCCATGTTATAAAGAATATATGTAAGCTTTTATTAATAACTTTGAAAATGTTTGCTCTGAACTTGTGAACTCAGGCACAAGAATTGTTCCCTCCTCTCCAGGAGGACTATAAAAACAGATGGGTCATCAAGGAACATTGCAATTCAAAGGATTGGTTAATGGCCCTATTGCACCTGGGAAATCCTATGTTCAAGGAATCTGGTCCCCTGGACTTGGAAGCTGAATGAAGGAAATAAAACAAAGCCACAGGAAAATTTTCCATCTTTTTGGCTGTTTAAACTCTGACAGGGCCAGAGACTCTAAACTGAAGCCAAAGATCCCCAGGGGCTGCCTCCTGGGTCCACCATGAAAGACAGTTTGAATTGACAGACTGTCACTCTTAGGATTTAGATAGTAGCTCATTTGTGTATATGTTTGATTGCTTTAACCTGTAAATAACATTTCTTTTTCCTAGTTTATAAACCTTTAGATATTTTGTTAAAGGACTGACTAGAGGCATTGTAAGATCAAGGGTACCAATTGATATGGGATATGTGACTGGTCTCTTGGAACAGGAAGCAACCTGAATGAGGTGTGATTTTTGGTATAAGTGACTATTTATCATTAAGTCCCATTTGTCTGGGTGGCAAGATAGACTGCAGAGTCTAAGGGGACTGTCTGAGACTCCATGGTAAGATTTAAAGTGATCCAGGGGTTCACATTTGTTACTAGGGTTGCCAGGTGTCTGGTTTTCAAATGGAACACCCGGTTGAAAAAGGACCCTGGCAGCTCTGGTCAGCACTGCTGACTGAGCCATTAAAAGTCTGGTTGGTGGCACAGTGGGGCTGGCAGGCTCTTTGCCCGGCTCCACATGGGTCTAGGAAGCGTCCAGCATGTCTGGCTCCTAGGCAGAGGGGTGGCCAGGGAGTCTCCATGCACTGCCCCCGCCCACAGGTGCCGCCCCAAGTACCTACTTTGCAGGTCCCATTGGCTGGGAACCATGGCCAATGGGAGATGTGGGGGCAGTGGCTGTAGGCGGGGGCAGCACACAGAGCCCCACCTAGGAGCTGGAGGGACATGTTGTCACTTCCTGGGAGCCACCTGGGGTCAGTGCCGCCCAGAGCCTGCACCCCAAACCCCCTCTTGCCCTCCAACCCCCTGTCCCATACCTGAGCCCCCTCCAGCACCCAACCCCCTCGGCCCCACCCCAGAGCCCCCTCCTGCATCCCAAACCCCTCATCCCTGGCCACACCCCAGAGCCTGCACCCCCAGCCAGAGCCGTCACCCCCCCCTACACCCCAACCCCCTTCCCCAGCCCGGTGAAAATGAGCGAGTGAGCGAGGGTGAGAGAGAGCACAAGCGATGGAGGGAGGGGGATAGAGTGAGCGGGGGGGGCCTCAGAGAAGGGACAGGGCAAGGGTGTTCAGTTTTCTGCAATTAGTAAGTTGGCATGCCTATCAAGAAGCCTATACAGCTTCAGCCTTCCTGTATCTGTCCTCAGAGCATTCAGCACCACCGTGCGCTTCCCACAGCGAGTCCGCCTGTGTGGAGCTCCTGAGGAAACCTAAGGGCCCTGCACCCCGTCCCCAACTCCGCAGTCAGCAGTGACTCTCAGCCAGTGTTGTAAAACGGAAGGTTTATTAGGTACACAGCGTAGAACAGAACTGGTTAGCACAGAAATCAGTGACTTTCAGCCAAATCATCTTGGGGGAACCCTGGGCGAGACACCCTGGACTTCCCCCTCCAGGAAGAAGACTGCTCTGAACCCCGCTGCCTGGCCTCCGACCCGCCCATTGCTCCTCCTCTGGGCTTTGTCCTGCTTCCCGGGCTAAGTGTCACCTGGTTGCATCCCCCTCCTGGGTCTCAGGTTACAAAGGGCATCAGCCATCGCCTACATGCAAGCAGCTGGGCAACCTCACCTAACCTGGAGGCCTCAGCAAAAGTAACACACCCAACTCCCACCACCTAGGCATTGGTGCAGTACACAGGGAAACTGAGGCACACAGTATTAATACAGGACAGTAAGACTCATATGCAACATAACAAGGGGAAAAACCCTACTTTGTCACACCAGGTACCTGTGCAGAGCTTGTTCTCCTGCATGGTATATAGACCACATCACAAGCTAGCCCTGCTTTTAAAAGAAAATGACAATTTGGGAACTGAACTGAAGCTTCATGAGCTCCAAATGCTCCAGAGTGATGAGGAAACTGAGGCAGGGAAATCCCTGTAGGGTATTTTTTTCTTTTGTGTAAGCTAAAATAAGAGTAATTGTGTTTAGAAGCCATTGCAAAGGTTTCTACCCGTATCCTTGACCAGTCATGCGTCCCTTGAAAGATAAGCTTAGTCTATTAGGGAGACTGGGGGGTGGAGGGTATCACTGGTCATAGAAGCCTAGGGCTGCTGAGCCATCAGGCCCCATTTCCATGAAGGGGTAACAAAGGGTCTGTGCCCAGAATATGTGCCAGAAAGCCCAACGAAAGAGACAGTGCGGAGCCTGCCCAGACCAAGGGAAGCCTAAGAGCACATCATGTTGGGACCCAAACACTGCAGCCTTGTGAGTGTGCAGCAGCAGCAGCTCTACCAGGGCTGTGTGACACATGAATTTTTGCAACCTTTTTTCCTTACTCTGAAATGTCCCTATTTTGCACTTTTTCTGCAATCATTTACCCAGTGGTCTGTGTTTACAAACTCATTCAAGTAAACTCCAGAATTAAGACCTTCAAGTCCATTTCCCCCACCCAGGGCCATCCCTACCCCTACGCAAAGTACGCAGCTGTGTAGGGCACCAGGAAATTTGGGGCACCAAATTTCCTGGTGCCCTATGCAGCTGCGTGCTGCTCCAGCCCCTGCTCCGGTTCTTCCCCATGGCCCCCTGCTCCGCCCCCCACACCACCTCTTCCTGCCCCTGCTCCGCCCCAGCCTCGCCCCCACTCCACCTCTTCCCTGGAGGACTGCAGCAGGGGTCGGGCCTGCCCTGCACTCACCAGGCGGCAGGAAGTGGAGCCACCCAGCCCCAGCCCGCTCTGCTCAGGTGGCTCGTGCTTGGGGGCAGTTTTCCCCCTGTCTCCCAAGCCTGCTCCTGCTGTCCCCCGCCCCGCGGAGGACTGGGGCCAGCTCCCCCCGCCCCCCCACGGAGGCCTGGGGCCACACACACACACATACACCCCGCAGGGGGGCTGCATAGGGCACCGAAATGGCTAAGAAGGGCCCTGCCCCCATCCCCCATCCTCTGGGACTGCAGACTTTGATTTAGTGAATTCTTGCACCTTTCTTAGGGCTATACACCTCCTGTAGCTGGCTTAAAACACTGTCCACTGGAAAAGTCTTACTTTTCAGAGTAACAATTGCTCCCCCCCATGCCCTTTCTGTTCATATTTTGTCTTTATCTTATAGTCCTTAAACAAATTGCCCCATTCAGAATCAGAACACAAACTAAAATAACACATTCCTAGCTGTTTGCTACAGATTTAAGACTTTTAGTTCCTATTATGACTCCACTCAGGAACTTCCCATGCCCCATTTCTTCTTGCTTATCTTTCTGAGAACATAAGGTAGAAAATATTTCACACCCCTTTTGTTATCTTCCTTCCAGACCATACCACATCACTAACTGCACCCTCTGGCTGTCAGCAGTACAGCAACCAATAGAGTTGTAACTTGTACGTGGCAAGTGACACTTTTTTCATAAAACATTGGCTATGGAATTCATTGCAGCATTTGCAGAAATATACACAAAGCCTTTTGTGCATATCAGGCTCTGCTGCAGTAGAGATCTTAGAGTGTAAGATTCAAATAGCCCAGTTTTCACTGCACCTCCAGATGTTATACCAATAGAATAAAAACCAGCAGGATCTTATTAAGAGGGATAAGGCAAAGATGCCACATTTATTGTAAATATAATAGTACTATAAAAGATAACAGTAAACAACGTTGTTTGGCTACTTATTCCTATTACTACTTATTTCTTATACACACACATTATACCTAATACCTATACACACACACACACACACATTCACGCACACACACATCCATCAGATGTTCTGCAGCTGCTGCATAGTTACCAGTCCTGCTTGAGTTTGCAGCTTGAGTTTGCAGCTTGGGTTCGTAGCTTGGGGCGGCTAACTGGCCAGGAAAGCCGGGCACAAGGACGAGCTGGGTCTCTGTTGGGCATGCACCGATGCCCTTCCATGTTGGCAGCAGAATGTTACCCTTCTCCCAAAGTTTTCCATCTCACCCATCCTTTTTGTAGGCTTTAGTTTGAATCCAGAGTCTATAGGTCTTGCTGTGTCACGCTGCCTCTGGGTTTGGTGATTGATCACCCGTCAATTGCAGACATGACTTTCAGCCTCGGACCGGGCTTTGATCTTCCTTCTATTGTACCTTTTCTTTTTAGGGTGGATTCTTCTTACTTTGTTAGGGCTCTTGTCTGCATCTTCAGCCGTTGATGTTTTAACTCTATTTAATCAGGACAGGCTGGGGCTGGAGGTTGATTCCATCATTCATACATACCTCATTCACACATCTAAACTAAACTAATAAGATTACACCAGGGTTTGCAAAAATGAAGGTTGCAGCAAGCCCTTACAAAATGGAGTAAGCATTTTAAAATGGGGTTTGAATTACAATATGGCAAATAGTGAACAGAAGTTACAATATAGACAAGTATAATGGATGGCAAACAGTGAACAGAAGTTACACTGTAGGCAAGTGTAATAAATGGTGAACAGAAATTACAATACTGAAACAGTGCAAGTCTCAGTGATTTAAGCAGGAATTGGATTGATAGTGAAACTCACAAAGGCTGCTGACTGAACAGCTATGGCTCTTAACAGGCATCTTAATTGTTATTTAGCCAGTTATTGGGGTAACCGGTTTTATGAATGAATATTATTTCATTCATAAAACTTTACTTATGAAGTTGCATTAATAAAGTGAACAATTAAAAACAATTTCATTCATCAGTCCTACATTGTCCCCCTTTTGACCCTTCAATCCAGGGGTATTGAATGGGTCACACTTTATGTAATTGTTTTAAGGCAGAACCAACATAACAGTTAGGATTACTAATAGGACAATGATGGGATGAAAAATTATATTTAGAACTGCTGACCAGGTGGGCTGCTCCTACAACACTCTGCAGTTGTTGTTATTGTAGGGCACAGGTGATCTGTTGCAAACAAACCAAACAATTATAACCAGGTGAATATAACTAAAACCATTACAATAGAACCTAAACACAAATGCGAACAATTATAATTATAATAATTGGGAATATAATAAAACCATTATGATTACAATAATTGGGTACATTGACAAACAAGATGAGGCCCAAGTTTGATGCTGCAATAGCCATCAAACAATAAAAGTCACGGAGGTCAGGACCTGCTTAAGCACACACAACAAATAAGGTTTTGTAGGAGTACCAGAGTTGTCATGCAAGGTTAAGCTGATTTGGACTTAAACTAACATTTAGTTGCTAAAATGTTGCAGAATTTCCTATTTTTAACAGTTGTTCTCAAGAGGTTTCTGGGGACCTGAAAGATGGGGCCCTACAATCATGGGCCAACGTTTTACAGGTTATGGGGGCCCAAGAACTATCCTTTAGGGCTTGGGGAAGTAGAACCAGAGTGCATAGAGGAAAGTGTGGAATTAACAATACAAGCAAATGTAACTAACAATACAAATGTATTAATAACAAAAATTAACAACAAAATGACTATTAGAGAACCTAACAAAAAATAAACCTGATGCACTGGGGACCAAAGTCCTTTGGACACAAGTGGTGATTGATAAGTTGGATGAAGATGGGGGAAGTAGAGAGAGGAAAAGACATTTACCCTGTCTAATGTAGTATCCCCTCTCTCTCTGGACCCAATGCTAGCACAGGACACCACTAGAGACAGACACAGAACATGCAACACAGAACACTGAACACAGACTTTGTCATGACACTATAACCATGGTATTTTATAACTCTTCAGCTGGTACCAGCTCTCCTGATGTTCTGGTTTAGAGCCTGAAAGATAAAAGCTTGGAAACAAATTAGCACAGTGCTTTCACCATGGCAGAACCTGCTTAGTTTCTGCCACAGTGTGTTTGGTACTTGGGGCTGCACAAATGCTAATTAAGTGGTGCATTTTTTTGTGAGTGTAAATCCTCCCTTTCTCTCAGTAAAAGGGCGTTAACACTCCATCTAGAAAAAAAATTTCTGTTTTAAAATCTTCAGCCATTTTGCCATGGCCTGGAGATCTGAGGCAGAAGCAGGCACTGTTGTTAACTGTTTCAATGGCATTTTGGCCCTGGGAGGAGGAATTTACCCAAATATCCCCCTTCCCAATCTCCAGAGGGGTCCCAAAGGTCTTCCCCCTTCTGGGGTCTCAAATGTTTCTTCTCCTGATGTTACTGCTGCTGTAAGATTTGAGAGTGCTGTTTTAACTCTCTGTACCCAACCTGTTTTCCAGTTTCTCTATCTGTTGCTTGCCTGGGCCCGATCCTGCTTTTTCCAATAAACAGTTCCTTTCCATGGGCACAAGCCTTGTTCCACTACCAATTTAGCAAGGAGGGTGGGCTTTTCAACTAGCCCCCACCCTTCCTGGTTCCATTCCTTAAACATTTTCTTCAAAATTGTGAAATTACCACAATATTACTTACAAAAAAAAAACCAAACCAAAACAAACAAACATAAACCACACTATACTGCCCAAACTCCTATATCCTTCAGAGTTTGGTTTAACAGAACAAGATCTGTATCTTATGATTTTAACCCACTCTGGGCCAGAGGGAGAGACGCTAAGCTTCCCTCTGTATTGCTCGGCCTTCTACCACCGAGGGTTCATACACCAAAAATAAAAACCCTTTCCAGGGGCAGAGCGAGAAACCCTAAGTTCTCCTCTTACGCTCAGTCATGCTACGACTGAGGGTGCATGCACCTTTTCTTGAACATATTTAACTTTTGTTCTGCAAGCAGCACTGTCTGGTCCCTGGGACCCTCTTGCTGCCCTTGATTTTTCTTTCTTTTCCTGCTACCTACCCGGAGGCCAGCAGGTTTTGTTAACAATTTTTTTTTACTTTTCCTACTACCTTCACGGAGGCCAGCAGGTTTTGTTAACAATTTTACTTTTCCTACTACCTTCACGGAGGCCAGCAGTTTTGGTTAACCAAGAATAGAACCATGCTCTGTAGAGCCGGTTGTGTGCACACAAATTGGTTTACAATAAGTGAGGCAAAAATACCAATAATGCCCCTTTCGCTATTCTCCACCAAAATGTTATACCAATAGAATAAAAACCAGCAGGATCTTATTAAGAGGGATAAGGCAAAGATGCCACATTTATTGTAAATATAATAGTACTATAAAAGATAACAGTAAACAACGTTGTTTGGCTACTTATTCCTATTACTACTTATTTCTTCTACACACACATTATACCTAATACCTATACACACACACACACACACACACACACATTCACGCACACACACATCCATCAGATGTTCTGCAGCTGCTGCATAGTTACCAGTCCTGCTTGAGTTTGCAGCTTGAGTTTGCAGCTTGGGTTCGTAGCTTGTGGCGGCTAACTGGCCAGGAAAGCCGGGCACAAGGACGAGCTGGGTCTCTGTTGGGCATGCACCGATGCCCTTCCACGTTGGCAGCAGAATGTTACCCTTCTCCCAAAGTTTTCCATCTCACCCATCCTTTTTGTAGGCTTTAGTTTGAATCCAGAGTCTATAGGTCTTGCTGTGTCACGCTGCCTCTGGGTTTGGTGATTGATCACCCGTCAATTGCAGACATGACTTTCAGCCTCGGACCGGGCTTTGATCTTCCTTCTATTGTACCTTTTCTTTTTAGGGTGGATTCTTCTTACTTTGTTAGGGCTCTTGTCTGCATCTTCAGCCGTTGATGTTTTAACTCTATTTAATCAGGACAGGCTGGGGCTAGAGGTTGATTCCATCATTCATACATACCTCATTCACACATCTAAACTAAACTAATAAGATTACACCAGGGTTTGCAAAAATGAAGGTTGCAGCAAGCCCTTACAAAATGGAGTAAGCATTTTAAAATGGGGTTTGAATTACAATATGGCAAATAGTGAACAGAAGTTACAATATAGACAAGTATAATGGATGGCAAACAGTGAACAGAAGTTACACTGTAGGCAAGTGTAATAAATGGTGAACAGAAATTACAATACTGAAACAGTGCAAGTCTCAGTGATTTAAGCAGGAATTGGATTGATAGTGAAACTCACAAAGGCAGCTGACTGAACAGCTATGGCTCTTAACAGGCATCTTAATTGTTATTTAGCCAGTTATTGGGGTAACCGGTTTTATGAATGAATATTATTTCATTCATAAAACTTTACTTATGAAGTTGCATTAATAAAGTGAACAATTAAAAACAATTTCATTCATCAGTCCTACACAGAGACAGTAACTAATAGCTCATGTTTAAGGTGACAATTTAGTCACAGGTATTTTTAGTAAAAGTCATGGACAGGTCATGGGCCATAAACAAAAATTCATGGCCCATGACCTGTCCATGACTTTTATTAAAAATCCATGAGATTAAATCTGGAGGGACGGCACGCTGCTGGGGGAGCACCTCGGGCCAGCAGCACCAGCTGCCTCCATCCCAGGAACCACTGCCCGGGACCGCCGGAGCAGCAGCTGCTTGGGTGGCCCTGGGGTGAGCCACATTGGCCCCTGCAGAAGTCACAGATGTTGTGGAAAGTCGACAGACATGGAGCCCTACTCATGTTTCCTCTAGTAAGAGAGTGGGGTAGACTGCACTTCTAGAGACGGCATGATTATGGGGCCGTAGAGGAGGAAGCTGCCAATAGCCTTAGAGTAGACTGGGGTGTCAACCTGTTTTTGACAAACTGGTGGGGTGTTAGAATCATAGAATCACAGAATATCAGGGTTGGAAGGGACCTCAGGAGGTCATCTAGTTCAACCCCCTGCTCAAAGCAGGACCAATCCCAAATAATTTGATTTCACCAAGCCAGGAGGCATGCCAAACCAGAGTCCTGACTGGCTTCATTCAGAGCAGTTCCAGAGCATCAGCCCAATGACTCTGTGACCCTTGGGTCTGGGTGTGTGGGAGCAGGTGGGCACTGCATACCTGGGGCAGGTGATCAGGGAAGGTCTGGGGCTGGGCAGAATGTCGGCTCTCCCCCTCATTGTTGGCCAGCATGAGGGATGTGACAATACCTGGACAAACCTTATTAAATTGAATATATGTATTTTGGGAGCCCAATGTATTGACAATGCACGTGTTTGTGTGAGACTGTAGAGAACTTCTTTAGAAGGAAAGTAGGAGGAATGCAATCTTTGGGAGATAATAGAATCAAAGGAATTTTTGGGACAATGTGTGTGAAGTGGATTTCCTAGGAAATACTTGGAGGAGAATGCAGATGACCCATCTCAAATCCATCCTTTTGAAGCTGCACTGTGAACAGAGACCTGTTGCCTGGCTGATTACCTACTGAAGGTCTCTTCAAAGAGGGAAACTGGATAAATGAGTGACTCTTACTCATGAGTGTTCTTGTTCAGAGCCAAAGGTGTGATTGACTGGAAACCACCAGAAAACCCTTGGTTGGAGTTGAAGGACTGCTCCTGCCAGAGGCCATGTTGCAATTGGGGCAATCTATGATAAGCTTATTAGCATGTGTAGATTTTTTGGTTTCCATACATTTTCTCTGTAATGCTTTTTACCTTAAAGAATAAATGTGCTTATTAGAAAGAATTGTGTGGTAACTTATAATTGTCGCAATTACACTGTCCTGTGTCTGAGGAGAGATGCAAAGCAGGCCTACTTAGGCCAACAGTCTTTTGCTGGGAATAGCACAGTGAAGGCAGGGAACAGTTAAGCCTAGCTCTGAAGGCAGCATTACCACTAGCAGCAGCGCAGAAGTAAAGGTAGCAGTACCACATCCCCCCCATAGTAACCTTGCGACCCCCTCCCCCCACAACTCCTTCTGGGTCAGGACCCCTACAGTTAAAACCCTGTGAATTTTCAGATTTAAATAGCTGAAATCATGAAATTTATGATTTTTAAAATCCAGTGACCATGCAATTGACCAAAATGGCCCGTGAATTTGGTAGGGCCCTAACCATGAAGGCAATGGAATGGAGCCCTCTCAAATGGTTTCGTACTGGACATGGAATTTGTGTTGCAGCAAAATTTTGGTGATGTTTTAGAGACAGTCCATGATGTCAATGTAGGCAGCCACAAACCATGGCTAACGCTGTGAGATTGTCATCGGTCACAGAAGTCATGGATTCCGTGACTTTCCGGGACCTCTGCAGCAGCTGGTGTGACTGACCCCTGGGCAGTCACACTGACCGCTGCTGGGGCAGTCTTGGAACACCCCCCACCCCCGCTACAGCACTCATGCTGGTCCCGGGTTGCGTGCTGCCGCCCCTCCTTCCCCGTCCCCCGGAGCACCTGCGGAGGTCCTGGGTCCCCCCTGTCCCAGAGCACCCAAGATTTAGTCAGAGATATATAGTTCAAGTAATGGACAGGTCATGGGCTGTGAATTTTTGTTTACTGCCCGTGACCTGTCCATGACTTTTACTAAAAATACCCATGACTGAAACGTAGCCTTAACCATGACACACACTGTTGAGGACTGCAAAATGACTCAGCTTCCTGGAGATCTTCGTGCCTTGAACATTGTTGATAAGAACACTGTGGCTTGGCTTGACCAGATTGCATACACTAAATAATAATATTTACCCCACAAATAGCAGAGGAACAGGGATTAAATTTTGACTCACATGTTTCTAAGAGTCATAATGCCTTCTGGGGCTACCCTAAGATGCTGCAGCTTAGCCTTGCTTTGCTCAGGTCCATGCCTAAAGTCTTACTAGACATAGCAGGTGTATTAACTTATCCTACTCTTGTTAATTAGCTTGAATTTGAATAGGACCATTTATATACTAGATAGAAAAAATACAGATTGCACTAACTATGACCCTGATCACATCAGTATATGGTATAAGGAAATAAATAGGGTTAATGTGTCCCAATGCTGTGTGGTATGAAACTATAGCTTAACCCTCAGAATGTAAATAAGTTGATAGTGGCAATGAATATTAGAACTGCCTCCTATGCTGATATTTTTGTTTCAGGGAAATTGAGAATATGTTGAAAGGTCTATGTGGCTTTTCTATTTCACCCACTTCTGCTTGTTCCCTCATTTACCTTAGAAGAATATTACCGTTTATCTGGCTTGCATTGGTGTAGCTGAAAACAGACTCTTACCCATGCTGATTTTGGAAGGACAATGCCGCTATTACGTATTGGCAAACCTACTTTCACAAATCACCTGCATCATGTGCCTAATCACCTATACTGTTTCCTCTGTATTTACAGTGCCAGATACGTTGAGTGCTCATTAAAGAATAATGAAGTACAAGCCATATAAAAATGGCAACTGAAAAGAAAAAACATTTTAGACCAGACTGGGAAGCTGGAGGCTTCTCCCACCAGTGCTTAATGTGAACTGAAAGAGGTGCCAGCGAGGGCTCAGCCTCAGCAAACCCCGGCATAAATGAAGCCCTGTCAGAGAGATGACACCAACCAATAAAAACGTCAAAAACAAAGATATAAAATATTCATGGGAATCAAGTGAAATACAAGATGAACGCGTGAATTGAGCTTTCATTGTGGTCCAGTTTACAGTCATTAGACCTTGTCTTTCATTTCAGTATTGCCTGAAGAGCTCTGTCTAGCTTGAAAGCTTGTCTTTACCAAACAGAAATTGGTCCAGTAAGAGATATTACCCCACCCACCTTGTCTAGCTCAGTACAATCACTTTTAGGCATGATGTTAGGACCTCAAACTGGAGCCCTAAGTATACACACATATTTCACTGAAGCTCAGTAATCCGCTTTGTTCTGTTTGCTAACCCATATAATCACTTAAAATTTACCTTTTGTAGTTAATAAACTTATTTTTTGTTTATTCTTAAACCCAGTTTGTGCAGTTCATAACTGGGCAGGGGGAGGGGGCAGAGAGCTGTGCATATCTCCTTCCACATTGAGGGAGGGGGCAATTTTATGAGCTTATGCTATATAGATCGGGATCTCCATACAATGTAAGCCAATATAATTTTGGGTTTCCCCTCCAGAGGGTGTGTGCACAGGAGAGCTGTGCATTCCCCTAGCTGAGCCCTCCCACAGAGAGCTAATCGCAGACTCTGTGTGACTCTACAGCTGGGTGTCCCCTGTCTGTGTGTGTGCTGGAAAGGGGCTTGAGAGCCTGACACAGCAGCACAGAGTAAGGGAAACCCAGGCTGGTGGGACAGGTGGACTCAGTGAGACCCCAGCACATCAGGTGGCACCCCGGATGGGGGGGTCCAACCCGTCACAGGTACTTCCTTCCAAACGAAACAGATAGTCAGGAAAAAAGGAAATGCAAAAAAAAAAAAAGTTCCACACCAAAGGCTCTTAATAACCAGATTACTCACTACATTTGCCAGGAGGAGTCTGGACATTTTCAGTTAGCAGAGATGATATGATATATTTCATTGTAAAACCCAGAGGGTTAGGAGACTAAGAACACATCCAATTCTCGAATCAGTTATCCAGATGAGCGTGGTTTGCAGATGCTAATTTGACTACTATTTTTATGCAAGTCAATCTCTCTGCCATATGGTAACGGCTGAAGATTAATTTTTATTTTTGTTTTGTTAACAAAGCAGACATGGTTGACAACAGATTATGTTGAGAGTTGAGCACCAGCAAGATTGAGTCTACATAGTACACTCTTTGGAGCGGTCTTTAAGCATAATTTCACAAATCTCAAAAGAATGTAGGGGAGATGCCACATTGTATATAAGAAGACCACCACCCTCCAAAAGTACAGTTTCATTAAAATGATGAAATTAGAGATTCAAAAATAGCAATAATTTTAACTTCAAGTATCATCTGATAGAATATACCCCAGTTCAGCAAACACACTCAGTTTTAAGAACAGGATTACATCAATGCCTATAGAGCACAACTCTTAAGACCATGCTTAAATGCTTTGCTGAATTAGGTCCTTTATAATCAGCTGTTTGTCTAATTTTAAAGTATATTTAACTAAAAGTGGCACAGTAAGTTGTTCTTGGTCTGAATTTTTAAAGAGATTGTTTCACTACACATTAGGAATATACATACTAATAACGAAGCGTTACATTTAGAGGAATCTTATTCAATTACATTAAAAAAAACTATGTTAGGAGGATATTAAGGTTGCAAAAATCAGGCACTAAGAAGTTAGGAAATGAGCCAGAATTAAGATTGCGTATGCAACCGTAATTCATCCCCTTGTGCATATGCATTATGATACATGATATTATTATGATAGTTACATGATCACATGCTATTTTTCCACAAGACCCTCACCTCACTCAGTGCACAAGGAATGAATCAGGGTTATATAGTGAGTGAGGCTTGTTGTCTGTAGGACCCCTGCCTCATTCATTGTACAAGTTTGAAAGTATGGAGGAAATACATGAAGACCAGCTCCAGCTCCTTATACCAAATAGTCACACTTCCCACACACCTTTATTTGGAAAGCGGCTAATAGAAAGTTAGTTAACTAAGCATTTTGAATGGAGAGGGGATTTGTTGGTTTCTAGAAGGGATAGGTTCAAGCTGCAAATTCAGATAAAAAAAAAAACTTTTCCCATTTGGGGAATATTTGAATTCAGAGTTTTCATTTTAGCACATCTCCAGCTCCTAAAAATACTAAATAGTGATATTTACTGTAACAATCTGATCATTGTTCTTGTAAAAGTATTGATTATTAGACACTCCTGCACTTAAACCCCATCAATTTTTCTGACATGTCTGCCAATGAGATGTAGGACACATTCTGTTTGAGATGGAGGCCTTCCTACACAGTATCACAAAACACTGAGCAGCAAAACTTTCATTTCCGATATTTATCCATTTCAACTTAGAGTATGGACCACAAAATAGATAAAGGACAAAGCTGACCTAAAGCCTAGCTTTTGTTTTCTGCTAGATAAAGGATGCTTCACTTACAGAAGTAAGGTGACATCAAAGGGCAAGCCAGGCTACTTACAGCTCTTTGTACCCTTGGGATACTGCTGAGACTGTATCACAGTGAAAGTACTTTGCTTGGAATCAGTCATAAGACACATGATGGCCAACAATCTATCCAAAGCAGTTTTCTATAAAAGCTTTTCCCCTCCACACACACACAAATTGCCAAGTCAGAGCTACTCACCTGCATTTGTCCTACCTGCTAAGTCGGCTGCCATCACCAGCTTCTAGTGTGGTCTTTGTAGGAGTCTCTCTGTTTCTCCTGACTGGCCCTCCTTAGCTTGTCCTCAGTCAGGGCAGTTCTTGGACCCTCACCTCTGATTAAGTGTAGTAGCCTGCTTCAGCATCTTGGCTGTGTTCCTTCCACTATGGCAGCATAGTGCAGAGCTGTCACCTCTTTGGTGCCCTAGGCCTTTCTGCCTCCCTTTCCAGCGCTGTACTCGCCCCTTTATAGCAGGCCTTGTTTCCTCTATTGGCTGCAGGGCTGCAACTGTGCATGCCTCTGTGATTGGCAGCTGCATGGGGTGTGATCCTGCCTGTAGACAGGAGAGGCTCTCCTTCCCCTTCTGTCTATGCTAGGTATGAAATTTGTAGATCCCATTACAGCTGCCTTGTTCAATATCTAAATTTGCCTTAATTTTTCAGGTCTTAAAAATCAGTGGAGATTTTAATGAGATATTATTTGACATCTCTGCTGCTTGAACAACAACCTTTGTAGGAGCTAGAGATTCAGTGGGATAGATTATACTTAACATGACAGTTGCCTTCTGCATGAACGGAGTTAGCACCCACCACAGCCATAACGTGGCCCAAAGGTTTTAACTTAGTGATTTTTTTTCTTTTTTAATGAGAATGGAACATTTTGTTCCAAAACCATTGTTAATAAAAAGAAATTACTGTCACTGTTCCTTGCCTAACAATTCAATGGATCTTGAAGTACAAACACCTTGCATAGGAATCCTTTATGTTTGTGTGGGGGAACTAAAGGGAAAAGGAAGAATACAGGAATTCACCCCTTCTCATCTGAAAGGTCTGTTTTTCCTTTAGTGACTCCCACTAACACCAATAAATGAGACGCGGGGGAGGTGTAAAAGAGGCTGGGGTCATGGGAGAGTATCGCTTTACATCAGCTGAGCTTTGACCTTCACTTTCAGCTGCTGCGTTATTGTGTCTGAAGTAGGGCTCATGAGTGGGCAAAATCATGCTCTTATTTCTGGGAGTGAAATGAGCCCTAAATCAGATACTGAATCAGTCTGTCCTTGTGATTTCCAGTTTAACTGTGAGCCTTCTGGTTTATTTGACAGAGGTGAATCATTTTGAAGATGTCTACATATATATTTTAAAATATATAGGTAAGGTCCAGACCAGTCCCCTTCACACAGCCTTTGAAGGCTCTAAACATGATGTCCACGGGACAAGTTTGCTTTGATACCATCTATCATGCATGCCTAACTATAATCAAAATATTCTTCCCTGTGTATCTATTGTTCTATTAATTATTTACTCTTGGACCAATGAATCCTTCCTTGCAGTGTGGTGTTAGTAATACTTACATGATTTACAACTGAATGAGGCAGTTTCTAAAATATCAGTTGGAACATTTTAAAATATCTGTTTTATGTCTAGGAAAATATACTTCAGGTACACATTTCAGCTGAATGGATGCATGAAGAAACAATACATATCACTAAAGGTTTTGAAATACCATTCCCTTGCTGGGGCACATGAAAGCTCTATTTATTATCTCTTGTGACGTTATCTGATTAAAATATGACCATGCAAACCATTGTTGCTACCACTGTTATGTAATTGCAGCAAATCTTATACAAAGAATGACACATGGCCAAAAAGGGCTAAGCAGCTCGCAGGCTAAATAACCCAAAGCCAACCTTTAGAGACATGTTAAAAGAGTATGCAAATGGTAATTAGGGCCATTCCATGGTAGATAGATTTGCATTTAAACTTTCTAGCCTATGTTGTAAGAAATTAATGGTGATACTAATTGTATGTGTTTACATAAACACACCTTTGTTGTACGTGTTTATTTATATCTTGTTTAATGATTAGCCATGTAAACAGACAGTTCCTGTTTGTCACTATAGCTATTGATTCAGAGATCAAAAGGGAATATTCACATTTAGATTAATCTTGGCTGAAATAATGTCATTGTCTATATGTCACTTTAAAGTTTGTGATAGACTGCCTAATGGATAAATTGCTTTATGTAAATATGTGTAGCTAATTACTGGTGATGCTTAGGAGCTATCTCCACTTCAAAGTATCCATGATTGCCTATTGTTCACCTAAGGACTCCGAACTGTATAAAGATGCCTTGGGTCCTAATCCTTTTTATCTCAGATCTGCTTGATGCTTCATGCAGGCGAAGTTTAAGCCACAAGGCTGAGATCCCAGTCCTAACTGGACCACCCTGAATATAAACATTGGATTATAACCTATGAACTACTTCTGAAAGGACTCTTTGTAAGTACAAAGCTCACCATCTCTACTATGAATCTGAATCTCACGAATTGTACTCATGTCTGTATGTATACTGATCTTTTAACTAATACTCTTTTCTTTTTTAATAAATTTTAGTTTAGTTAATAAGAATGGTCTGTAAGCGTGTATTTGGGTAACATCTGGAATAGTCATTAACCTCTGAGGTAATGTTTCTGATCCTTTGGGATTGATAGAACATTTATATATGATGAATAAGGTTTTCAGTAATCCTCATCATATTTGACGTGGGTGTAGGTCTGAGGCTGGGTTACTTTAAGGGAACTGTGTTGTTGGCTTCTGGATAACCAATGAGGTATTATAGAAGCTGTTTTGGGCTGGCTTGGTAAATCTAAGTATTGGAATATCCACCAGCTTCGGGGATTGTCTGCCCCATTCTTTACAGTTCACCTTAATTGAGTGACCTCAGCTGGCTCCCCTGAGGCTCGGGTCACACCTCTTAATAAAAAATGCTGAAATTACTACCTAGTTTTGTAAGGTAACGTAAGTATATTACTACATCAAAGTGATTGTTGTAGTCGTATCAGTCCCAGTATCAGTATTAGAGAGAAAAGGTGGGTGATGTAATATCTTTTATTGGACCAACTTTTGTTGGTGAGAGACAAGTTTTCCAGCTATACAGCGCTGTTCTTCACGTCTGGGAAAGGTACTCAGAGTGTAACAGCTAAATACATGGTCAAACAGATAGTTTAGTGTAAGTAATTAGCATGTATTCTAAGGGACCATTGATGGTGAAGTAGTCCGTTAACACCCCTGTAGTTATATGACAAAAAGGAGGGTTAGAACTTTGTCATGGGGTCACTCATCACACTGGTTCCTCCTGCTGGCCATTTTGGGACTTAGCTCTGGTCAGCAGGTGTGCCCTCCGGTGGCGGTGGCTCTCCTATCCTTGTCTCTGCCTGCAGACACACTTAAGTTCCAATCTCACTGCCTCTGCTTTGTGGCATAGCCCTCCGGCCATGTCACAATCCAGATTCCCCTCTTCCGGGGGACTCCTTCCACAACAGTCTAGCAGCTCCTTGCAGTGGCTTGGCAGGCCACAACCTGGCCGCTTCTTCAGTGGCGAGTGGTGGGGGAGAGAACCATGCCCGCCCACTACTCTGGGTCCCAGCCCAGCAACCTTGTAAACAAAAGCTTCCCACTGCCCCTCCTTTCTTTCTCCACCAGTCTGTCTCAATCCCCTGGGCCACTTCCCTGCAACCCCAGTACCTTTGGCTCCTGCCTCTGGCTCCTTCACCCTCTTCCCAGGGCCTTGAGCCTGCAAGACCTAGCAGCCTTGGTCACGATGCTAGCTCTGCAGCCCTCTAGGAAACCAATCCCCTCCCTTAGGCTTCCTGCAGCAAACTGACTTGCTTTGGCCTGCAGCTTCCCTTTTATATGGGCCGGCTGGGCCCTGATTGGCTGGTCCAGCCACCGCCCTAATTGGTTGCAGCCACTGTCCTAAATGGCTTTTTCCTTGCAGCCCTCCAGGCTGGGTTTTAACCCTATCATGGCCCGTGTGGAGCAGACACCCAGTCACACATTTAAATTCATAACTTTGCTAGACATTAAGGGTATTTCTACACTGCAGTTAAAAACCCGCAGCTGCCTTGTGCCAGCTGACTCGGGCTAAGGGGCAGTTTAATTGCTGTGTAGATGTTCAGACCTGGGCTGGAGCCTGGGCTCTAGGCAGGGCTGTCCCTAGCGGGGTGCAGGGCCCAGGACATAGGCGCCGAGTTTCTATCTGACGGGAGGGTGCTCCTTCTGGCTCTGCCCAGGCTGCACCCCCACACCACCCCTTCTCCCAAGGCCTCACCCCTAACCCGCCTCTTCCCACCCCACCTCTTCCCGCCCAGTTCCATCCCCTCCCCCCAAGTGTGCTGCGCCCTTGCTCCTCTCCCCTCTGCCCCAGCAACTCCAGACATGGCAAAATAGCTGATTGGCAGTAGGTGCTGGGAGGGAGGGGGAGGTGCTGATCAGCAGGGCCCGCCAGCGGGTAGGAGGTTCTGGGGGGAGGGGGAGGTTGGTAGGGGGAGGCTCCTCATTCCCGCCCCGCCTCACCTCCCCACCCGCCTCCTCATGAAGTGTGGGGGCCCCCAAAGCACAGGGCCTGGGGTGGTCGCCCTGATTTGCCATACCCTAGGGACATTTCTGGCTCTAGGACCCTGTGAGGCAGGAAGGTCCCAGAGCTCTGGCTGCAGCCCGAGCCTGAACATCTACATCATAATTAAAAATCCCATTAGCCCACGCCCTGCGAGCCCGAATCAGCTGGCACTGGACCAGCCACAGGTGTCTAACTGCAGTGTAGACGTACCCTAAAAATCATGGTTTTAATCAAGACACTGGATTTATGGCTTATTACAACAATCTGTAACCCACTGAGCCTCCCTTTTTGTCCTGTAACTACAGGGGTGGTTCTGAGTAGCCCGAAATCTTGTCTCTCTTACCAACAGAAGTTGGTCCAATAAAAGGTATTACCTCATCCACCTTTTCTCTTTTACATCAAAGTGAGACATTTTGATAGGCAACTAATAAACTTCAGTGTGTTTCTTATGTTAGAGAAGCTTTGCTTTTAATCTTGACTTCAGTTAGCAAATGTCTGGGCTAATTAATTTTAAATTACTCATAGTAAAGAAAATCTGAAACTCTGTGGATCATTACTACTGTAATTATATATTCAAGTGAAAGCTCAGAATTGAGCAAACATTCAGCAAAAACAAACATTTGAATCCACACAAAACACAATTCTCAAATGGCAAGGATTAGAATTAAAGCCACCAAAATTCTACTGAAACTCTATTTTAATGCATCCTGTTATTCCTAAGGATTGTTGTTCACAGGTGCCGCCAATGAAATGGTAATTTTGTGTATAGCTGCTTAAGAAGGTGAAAATAGGAGATAAGAGTAAAAGAGCTTTTGAATTGTTCATGCACCAGTGAATTCAAGCTCCTAGAGTGACAGCCAGCTATGATCAATTGTACTTCTAGATGGCCTGATAGCACCAATAAGCACCACTATAGAACACATACAGTACATTAGAAACAATATTGTTAAAACAGTGTTTGCAAACTTTTATTTGAACTCCAAATAGCTGTTTTATTTGACCAAATTCCTGGCCTTTCTCTGTGTTATTTACAATTATTTGCGTAAATGGGTTTTTGTTGGCACAAACATTTGGGGAATGTCTGGGTTTAAAAAAAAAACATTTGCATGTGAACAAGTTATTTGTACACAAACAAAAAATTATTCCTTATTCATTACTCACTATTTTCTTTTAAATTGGCTATTCATCATCCATTAGTCTGTTTGTGGTTTAGATGTCCAACCAAGAAATGGAAACAATACCACATGACTTAGGTGATCAATCACACCATGAATAAGAATGCATCAAAGTGAACAATTCACAAACAACCTATATGGTGAATATAGTTCATGAAGAGTATCCCACAAATCTGTATCATTTTGTGAAAGAACCAGCAAACAGATAAGAGCTACATTTGTTGGATAAATGTGTTTTCAATTAATAAATTGACCAATTCACTAGGGACAGAGCACAAAAATGATGGAGCAATGATTGTCTCAACTGTGGACACACCTGGCAGGGCTACACAAAGGTGTATGGTTACAGGAGCCTTCCATCCCACTTGCATCTCCCTGCTCATGGGTCAACCACAATTGTGGTCCCTGTGCTCTTCAAAGTACAAGGTCTGTGCCATGCTACCACCACAAGCCTCCTCAAAAGCATCAGGAAGTAGGTAATAGATAAGGCCAGGTTCCAAGGGCAGCATATGCTGGACCATCCAAAGGAATGGTACAGCAGGTCTGCTCCCTCTGCACTCTAGGAAGTTCTTGGAGGTTAAGTAAGGAAATAATGGTTCCCATAAAAGTTAACAAACTCATTCCCATTGCAGATACTGTATGGTACAAGATACATTTAGAAGCCTGGGAAGAGATTTTTAAAAATCCAACCAATTAGGTGGCAAACTTCCACTGAAAGTCAATGGGAGTTTGGTGCTGGACTCTCCTTTGTACCTTTGAAAAATCTCTCCCCTATCCGCTTGTTGAAGATAAGATAGCTGGGCAGTGTGAATAAAGTTAAAGCTGGTTTATACTGTTAACTTTTAATTTCCTTACTTTTAGTACATTAACATACTTTTTACCATTAAATTGTAAATGACTAGATCTTTCTTACATTCCCATACAAGCTATGATAACTATGTAAGCCACAATAGAATAAATGTTAGCTTTAACTTTGAATTTTCTGGCTTCTGGTTATTTTAAACCTACTAAGTTAAACATTAAAACA
The DNA here is from genome assembly GCF_028017835.1 of Emys orbicularis. Taxonomy (NCBI): domain Eukaryota; kingdom Metazoa; phylum Chordata; order Testudines; family Emydidae; genus Emys; species Emys orbicularis. Next base: position 48,808,264 of record NC_088683.1, read on the forward strand.
TAATTTCTGTGGACAAATCAGCTTCCTATTTGGCCAATTCACCCATTATGTGTAACTTTGTGGTTTACCAATGAAGAGCAGTAGGTTACGTAGGATTTGCAAAATATAATTTTATTATGCAAAACTTAATCGAGAAATTATGTTTTCCTATAGCTCAAAGTAATTCCTAAAAACCTCATTAGAATCCCTTTAATTAGTGTAGGCAAAATTGTTCAAGCATCAAAGGAGATCGTATTCTCTACCTCCGGTAGAAATGATAAAATCATTTTGCAATTTACATGCACTATTACTTCTGGGGAAATGTGTCCTGCTGACATTTTTTAAAAGAAAATGTTCAAAGATTGTGTGAGTGTGTGCGTGTGTGTGTGTGTTGAAGTGCAGATACTGTACTATACATAGCAAGGAGGATGAAAATGGGACTTATCCTATAGAAAATAGCATTCCAATTAAATATGTATAAACAAAGGAGACAAGATACTGTGGTTGTCAGTGCCATAATTGTATATATTGATCTATATTTTAAATGTCTAATTTCTAATTAAAACCGCTAATAACTTATGAAAGAAAATGCTAAGAATACTAAAGTTTATAATGTACTGTCCTGTTCTTGCAATGCATTTGGATATGCTCCACTCAGGTTCATACAATACAACAGAATGATGGAAGCCAGTCAAAAGCAATCATTAGCCCAGCAGTGTACTGTGCACTGATAATGTGTTGATGGGAATGGCAACTGATCTGGAAAGTGAATGAATGCCCTGTGTACAAACAGACTTTAGTGCTGGCAAATCTGAAAAGTGTTTCTCTAATATGAGCGCTCCAGGTATTGCTAGTCATGGCCAGAAAAGCAGATACACTCAGAGTAAATAGCTAGTTAATAGTGTGTTAGAAGAAAGAGGTGTCTGTAGCCTTTACCCCCTGAACACCAAATGGCAGGTGTACAGAGCAGTTATCAACACACAGACAAACACACACATACCTGGAGTAAATTTCTAGAGATATTACCTGTCCTCCCTATCCCACAAAGAACAGCCATTCCACAACTGTGGCTCGTTAGTAGTATTAAAAGTAAGGGAAAGTGCAGAGCTCCCTGTCTTATGGGGAAAGGAGAGGAGCGTTCCCTTGCTTGGTAGAGCAGTTCTTCCTCCTTCTCCTTGGCTCATGCAGTGAGGTGCCCTCTCCTGTTTCAATCTGCTTTACCTGCCATGCTGGAGGAGGAACCAGACCCTCTCAAAGTAGCATCCTGCTAGGGTGACCAGACAGCAAGTGTGAAAAATCGGGACATGGGGTGGGGGGTAATAGGAGCCTATATAAGAAAAAGACCCAAAAATCGGGACATCTGGTCACCCTACATCCATCGTATTTCCAGAACAGCCTCATTTTCATCCCTTTCCCTGTTTTTGTCAAGAGCAGACGCACCAGTTCTCCCACCTTTAGCTCAACAGGCTTGCCCTTGTTTGCAAGTACTTTGATTGCATGACATTAATATATTTCTTGGATTAAACTTTAAAAGATTTCTGGTGTGTTGTAGGGCCCTTTTTCTTCAGATAGATGGTATGTTATTTCCAATTAGAGATGCAAAGTTCAGGGTCATTCAGGCAGTTGAAATCACTTGCTTATGGAGTTACACTGACACGATAAGACAGTAGTTTTCAGACACTATAAGACAGTGGTTTTCAGGCTGTGGTCTGTGGACCCCTGGGGATCCGCAGACTATGTCTAAGGGGTCAGCGAAAGATTGTTATTACCATAGTACAGTGGTTTTCAACCTATGGTCCATGGAGCCTGGGTATCCACAGACTATGTTTAAGATGTCCAAAGGGGTCCGCACCTCCATTCAAAATTTTTTAGGAGTCCGCAAATGAAAAAAGGTCAAAAACGACTGCTATAAGACATGTGTAACTTACCATTAGGCATGATAGTAGCTGTCATATGGCAAATCTTCTTGTGTCTGACATGTTGCCAACATAGTGGTACTCTGCAAAGCATCATGAATTCTAACAGAATGGCCACCGACATTGTGGCAACCTAATCTGTGCCATTGTTTCATAAGAATACATCCAAAACCAGTCCCTATGGGCCAGAGTCTCATCCCATTGAAACCGATGGGACTAATTGCGGAGTAATTTACTACTTAATGTGAGTAAGGCATCATTTTCTAGTGTCAAGAAAATAGTGTAAACAATGGCTCTTTTTCAGCTGTAGAAGTATCTGACCCTAATTGCTAGTGGTTGTTGTCTGAACAGTAGCCACAAATTGAGAAGGTTCCAAATAATTTCCCTGCGAATAAGAGCATCCCTAATACAAACTGCAACTCCAAAAGAAATGGGGAGACTCACATTTTTAATTAAGACTGATTGTCAGAAAATCAATAGGGTTAGCACAGCAGTAGCAATCCTTGATAGAGAGAGACATCACTTTAATCAGTTAAACTTTTAGGATAGTTTTTGATGGCTTTGTTCCAGCTTACAGCAGAAAACATTCTTTGTTTGACATATGGTTCCTATTCTATGGTTGTTGTTGTTTTTCAGTTGCCCGCTCTAATTAGTCAAGTGACAGCTGCAAAGGTGTGGCCACTCAAAAACGAGATCTCAAGACAATAACTCTGGGATTTTGTATTCAAATGCACCTGTATTGATTGTCTCTGTGTTGTACTGGGGAACAATCCAAGGACACAGCAATGCCGCTTAGAAGCCATTTTTTTTAGGGTCCTTATAATCATTTTCTGTGGAAATGCCTGGGGCAGGGAGGATCACTGTGAGACTCTCTTAATGGATTTTCCCCAAGATCAGTCATGGGGTGAGGGGGCTCCCAAGTCAATTTTGAAAATAGGACTTAGGCTCCTACATCACTTAGATGCAGCTCCTCAAAAGTATTTAGGCACCTAAATACTGAGCCTGAAACACTGAGCCTGAAACACTTTTGAGATGTTACTCATTGATCCTTTGTGAGATGGGCCATGGGAATGGGACAGAATCCTATTATATATGTATAGTCAGTTTAAAATAACTGAAAAAAGTTGCCAAGCATAAAGAAAAGGAAAATATTATACTTTGCCAGATCATTACCAGTCTCTTGGAGTTCTTTTATAGTCAAACAGAAATTTGCCTTTCTTATATTATGCTTATATATATCATAACCAGTAATTACATTTTTAATTAATGATTGCAAAGTTAATTATACATTACAGGATTGAGAACAGACTCTTGTTGCTATAGCTGAAGGATCATGCTGCCATTTCTGTGCTGTTAGGTAAGTCATCTATTGCACACTATAAAAAACACAGGCTGAATGTACGGGCCATAGAACCAATCCTGGGAGATAAGTAGTAAACAAATTAATACAGTAGAACCTCAAAAATACGAACACCAGAGTTTCGGACTGACTAGTCAACTGGACACCGTGTGGAACCAGAAGTAAGCAATCAGGAAGCAGTGGAGACCCCCTACCCCAAAGCAAATACTGTACTGTGCTTGTATTCCATCTTAAAGGTAGGCACATCTGGGCTGCCTGTCCCCACCCCCATGCGTGGGGCAGCCACTTACAGTTAGGAGGTGAAGATGCTGGTGCTGCCAGCCCAAGACAGCTGGAGCTGGCAGAGCAGGAGCAGTGCTGGGGTCTGTGCCGCTTTCACCCCTCCCCCCTCTGGCCAGGATGGGGACGTGCTGTTTTCACCTCCCTGCCCCAGCCGGGAGGGGGACGCACTGTTTTCACACACCCCTCCCCTGACCGGGAGGAGGATGTGCTGTTTTCACCCCCCTTCCCCTGGCTAGGAGGGGGACAAGCTTGTAAACTCAATCCAACTATCTAATCTAATCACCCCGCCCCCTGCCCTGCCCCTTCCCCGAGGCTCCGCCCCTGTCCTGCCCCTTCCCTGAGGCCACTCCATCCCCCCGGCTCTGTTGCTCACTCTCCCCCACCCTCACTCACTTGCTCATTTTCACCAGGCTGGGGCAGGGTGTTGCGGTGTAGGAGGGGGTGAGGGCTCTGGCTGGGAGTGTGGGCTCTGGGGTGGGGCCAGGGATGCGGGGTTTGGGGTGCAAGAGGCGGCTCTTGGCTGGGGCCGAGGGGTTCGGAGTGCAGGAGGGGGTTCTAAGCTGAGGAAGGAGGTTGGGGTGAGGGAGGGGGGGCGAGCTCCAGGAGGGAGTTTAGGTGTGTTAGGGGGCTCAGGGCTGGGATGGGAGGTTGGGGTATTGGTGAGGGGTGCAGGCTCTGGGCAGTACTTACCTCAGCCAGTTCCCTGGAAGCGGCGACATGTCCCTCGGCTCCGAGGCAGAGGCGTGGCCAGGCGGCTCTACACGGTGCGCGCTGCCTGCACCTACAGGCACCGCCCCCACAGCTCCCATTGGCCACAGTTCCCAGCCAATGGGAGCTGCGGAGCTGGAACTCAGGGCGGAGGCAGCGCGCGGAGCCCCCTGGCCACACCTCCACCTAGGGGTGAAGGGACATGTCACCACTTCCGAGGAGCCATGCGGAGCCAGGTAGGGAGCCTGCCTTAGCCCCACTGTGCCGCCAACCAGACTTTTAACGGCCCAGTCAGTAGTGCTGACCGCAGCCGCCAGGTCAAAAAATGGACACCTGGCAACCCTAGTCCAACCCAGGAAAGAAGCTGCCAGCAAGGAAGCTGCCGGTGCTGAAGAAAGAGCTGCTGCTGGAACGTGACCTGGAGTGTCAGCTGCAGGAGCTGGAGCCCGAACTGCATTTTGTTCAGTTATGAACATTTCAGAGTTATGGACAACCTCCATTCCTGAGGTATCCGTAACTGAATTTCTACTGTAAACAGGCTGCTAATTCTATCATTCAAGACCAAAAAAAAATCTTGTTCAGTTTTCTACATGGAGAGTGTGTCAATCAAGGCCCTGCTACATGGGCAGACTGGATTGTAACATGGGAAAATGCCACAGCTAAACATTCATAGTGCTTTTCACTCATGAAATAGATCAGCATGCCCACAAGAATGAGGCTGGTTTCTGTAAAGCAATGCAGTGCATCCACACACAATATTCTCTCCAGCCACTGCTGTAACTGCACATTGTGGTGCCTATCCCACAATTTGCAGCAGAGTCCCCTGGAGCAGGCGCATACGCATGTTTAGGTGTAGTGTGGGATTTTCAAAAGCACTCGTAGTTGGTCTAACTCTGCTCCCAGTGAAGTCAACATTGAACGCTGAAAATCCCCCCAGAATGTGCAATTGTACATCATATGTATATAGTCCATATGTGATATTGTCCAACATGAACACACTGCTGCCACATGGAGCTGAGGTTACTAAAGTCCATTTCTAAAAATCCAAACTCAGTACAGGATACCTTGAGTAAAGATTCTTTCACATTCTTTAACAAAAAAAGTCACTTCTCTTTTCATACATAATAGTCCTCATGTAGAAATACAGGTAAGTCATCCGAGCACATTTGCCATCATCTTGACAATTGGAGAATGCATTGTGCATTGGCTTTATAGCAATAAAGGACCCTGCCAGGTGGCAGGGAGGGGGAAAAAGTTGGGAGAAGGTGCCAAGAAATTTTATTTTAGGCTTAGTGTCTTAAGAGGAGTTCTGTACTGGTAGCAATTCCAATAGTGACTCTGGATGACTTCCCCTGCCTTTTGAGCACTACTCCATTGCACTGGAACACAGCAGTGTCTAGCTAGCCAGCACAAAGAGACCAGCTTCCTGCCATTGTAAGGAGACTAGTTCCTAGTGCCCAGAGAATCAAAGTACACTTGGCATCCAAGAGCCAAACTGATTCAACAAAACAACTCTTCTTTGAATCTACCTTTAGTTTATAGGAATACTGTAGAACCTCAGAGTTATGAACACCAGAGTTACAAACTGACTAGTCAACTGCACACCTCATTTGGAACCGGAAGTACACAATCAGGCAGCAGCAGAGACCAAAAAAAAAAAGCAAATACAGTATAGTACTGTTACACATAAACTACTAAAAAGGGAGGGGAAGAACCATTTTTTTTTCTTCATAGTAAAGTTTCAAAGCTATATTCAGTAGGGCTGTCGATTAATCACAGTTAACTCACGATTAACTCAAAAAAATTACTCGTGATTAATTTTTTAATCACAGTTTTAATTGCAATAGAATACCAATTAACATTTATTACATATTTTCGGATGTTTTTCTACATTTTCAAATATATTGATTTCAGTTACAACACAGAATACAAAGTGTACAGTACTCACTATATATATTTTTTGTTACAAATATTTGCACTGTAAAAATTATAAAATTATAAAAGAAATAGTATTTTTCAGTTCACCTCATACAAGTACCATAGTGCAATCTCTTTATCATGAAAGTGCAACTTACAAATGAAGGGGTTTTTTGGTTACATAACTGCACTCAAAAACAAAACAATGTAAAACTTTACAGCCTACAAGTCCACTCAGTCCTACTTCTTGTTCAACTAGTCACTAAGACAAACAAGTTTATTTACATTTATGGGAGATAATGCTACCCACTTCTTATTTACAATGTCACCTGAAAGTGAGAACAGGAGTTTGCATGGCACTTTTGTAGCCAGCATTGCAAGGTACTTACGTGCCAGATGTGCTAACCATTCATATGCCCCTTCATGCTTCAGCCACCATTCCAGAGGACATGCTTCCATTCTGATGACACTCATTAAAAAAATAATGTGTTAATTAAATTTGTGACTGAACTCCTTGGGGGAGAATTGTATGTCCCCTGCTCTGTTTTACCTGCATTCTGCCATATATTTCTTGTTATAGCAGTCTCAGATGATGACCCAGCACATGTTGTTCGTTTTAAGAACATTTTCACTGCAGATTTGACAAAACGCAAAGAAGGTACCAATGTGAGATTTCTAAACATAGCTACAGCACTCGACCCAAGGTTTAAGAATCTGAAGTGCTGTCCAAAATCTGAGAGGGATGAGGTGTAGAGCATGCTTTCAGATGTCTTAAAAGAGCAACACTCCGATGCGGAAACTACAGAACCCGAACCACCAAAAAAGAAAATCAACCTTCTGCTGGTAACATCTGACCCAGATGATGAAAATGAACATGTGTCGGTCCGCACTGCTTTGGATCATTATAGAGCAGAATCCATCATCAGCATGGACGCATGTCCTCTGGAATGGTGGTTGAAGCATGGAGGGACATGAATCTTTATTGCATCTGGCACGTAAATATCTTGCAACACCAGCTACAACTATGCCATGCGATTGCCTGTTCTCACTTTCAGGTGACGTAAACAAGAAGCAGTCAGCATTATCTCCTGCAACTGTAAACAAATGTGTTTGTCTGAGCCAATGGTTCTCAAACTTTCTAGACCTCTGTACCCCTTTCAGGAGTCTGATTTGTCTTGCGTACCCCCAAGTTACACTTCACTTAAGAACTACTTGCTTACAGAATCAGACACAAAAATATAAAAAGTGTCACACTATTACTGAAAAATAGCACACTATTACTGAAAAATTGCTCACTTTCTCATTTTTACCATATAATTATAAATCAATTGGAATATAAATATTGTATGTACATTTCAGTGTATAGTATATAGAGCAGTATAAACAAGTCATTGTCTGTATGAAATTTTAGTTTGTACTGACTTTGTTAGTGCTTTTTATGTAGCCTGTTGTAAAACTAGGCAAATAGCTAGATGAGTTTATGTACTCCCTGGAAGACCTCTGCATACCCCCTGGGGTACATGTACCCCTGGATGAGAACCACTGGTCTGAGCGATTGGCTGAACAAGAAGTAGGACTGAGTGGACTTGTAGGCTCTAAAGTTTTAAATTGTTTTATTTTTGAATGCAGATTTTTTTATGTAAATCTACATTTGTAAGTTCAACTTTCATGATAAGGAGATTACACTACAGTACTTGTAATGGTGGAATTGAAAAATATAAAGTGAGCACTGTACACTTTGTATTCTGTGTTGTAATTGAAATCAATATATTTGAAAATGTAGAAAACATCCAAAAATATGTAAATGGTATTCTATCATTGTTTAACAGTGTGATTAATCACGCGATTAACTGTGATTAATTTTTTTAATCACTTGACAGACCTACTATTAAGTCAATGTTCAGTTGTAAACTTTTGAAAAAACAACCATAATTTTTTGTTCAGAGTTATGAACATTTCAGAGTTACAAATGGAGGTTATTCCTGAGTTGTTCGTAACTCTGAGGTTTTACTGTGGGATAATATCCTTTTAAATTGTTTGAGCTTTCTAGTGGCCCTCCATCTTTTATGTTTCTGAAGCCACCCAGATCCCAGCCAGAGCAGCAGTGTGTATATGTAGCTAGACCTTGCATGTAGTCTATAGTTAATAAACAATTATTTGTACCCTTCTGTGCCTGGGTGAATTCTTCATATTATGTGTCATGCAAAGAGCAGAAGATACAAAAGTATCTTAGATTTGTCTTTACTACCCTTCACCATAGCATCAAGCCCTTCTCAAGTAAATTAGTTCTGCATTAGACCTAGAAATCCATAGTGGATTTCATGGAGGTCTCTGCTCAACTCACTTTCCTGGTGTAGCTCTGCTTGAGTTGAAATATATATCAGAAAAAAGAAAAAAAAAATCTTTGCTCCTGCCATGTTTCCCCAGCATTTCTTACAAATACATTTGTGCTGAAAACAAACAAGGACATGCAGAGTTAAAGCTGAACTTCTCACACAAGAACCCAAACTACTCACATCTGCTTCCAGGCCTACAATCATATCCATACAGAACAAACAGCCATTTTATCACAAAAAATGCCTTACTCTTCACCATATTGTGGTGATCCTTAATGGACTTCTTTCCATTCATACGCAATACACATTCAATATTTTCACCATTCTGGATTAGACAAACCAAAGAATGAAGGCAGGCAGTCCTCACTCCTTAATAAAGACCTATTCTGAGAAGGTGCTGGTGAGGGCACAGTGCACTTCACAAGATGATGCTCTTGTTAATCCATGTGGTGGACAACACACGGTGTCATTAGACATAAAAGTGTTTTCATATGCAAATCTTATGTCCCTATTATGAACTTGTGCTATTTTCCTGTAAGTGCTCCAAGTTTATCTGGTTATCAATTCATCACACTTGGTATCGAGACAGAATGGAAATATCTTTTACCATGTGTTCTGTATACTGCAAGGGAAGGAAGAGGGGAGAGTGTTATTGTTCCTATGTCTCAAGTCCGCAATGTGCTCAGAATTAGCTAACCGATTTGCCCCAACAAACTAAGGTCCTATCTAATCCTTCTCCCACTGAAGTCAATGGAAATATTGTCATTAATTTCAATGGGAACCGGAACAAGCAGGGCTGGCCTTACCATGAGGCAAACTGAGGCGGCCGCCTCAGGTGCCAGACTGTGGGGGGGTGCCACTAGGATCCAGAGTGTAGAAAATTGTGTCTGCTGCTGGTGCATATGTATTCTCTCTGCTCTAGATGCACAGAGATGGTGGAGTGCTGTGCTGGAGGAAGGAGGGCACAAGAGACATAACAGGCAGGCAGGAGAAAAGGTCAGAGGGAATAACAGAAAGCAGCAGGAGCTGCAGGGAGAAAAAGGAGGAGGAGGAGGAGCCTCTTATGTACCTCTCTAGCACCCCCAGGAGCCTGGAGTGATTAACACCAGCTTCTCAGGGAGTTTCCTGTTTCCTGCTGCTTCCCTGAACCCACTTGAGGAGAACAGGCAGTCAACTGAAGTAGTAGAAGCCAGTTAGGTCCTTAAGATGCTGATATCTTCCCTCACTCAGGCCCTGCTACCAGCCTGCTTATTTGTCCCCTTTAATTGAATGTTGAGAGACACTATAACTGGCACAGAAAAGCAGTGATGAGTGAAAGAAGAAAACGCCCCTCTGGGGCAGCATTCAGAAAAAGAAAGAAAGCAAAGGAAGCTTTTCTATCTAAGCAGGAAGGAGGTCTCCTGAAATACATAGACACAAATGTTCACGGTGAGCCTTCTGGCCCCAGTGAGGATGTGAGTGGTGAGGAGATGCCTGATCTTCCAGTTAGTCAGAGTGCAGGTGACCTGGCAGCTACTGCAGCGTCCATATCTCCATCTCAAATGGATGTAACCATGCACATTCCTGAAGAAAAGTGTAGATCAGAGAGGAGTGTGGTGGAGGCGCAAGAAACAGCTGCTGCTGAGTTTAGTTCCTTAAGTCTAGATGATCCAGGACAGTGGACCCACTTGAGCAGTAGCCTGAGGGACTTCCTTGTACTGCATGGGCCACAGCAAGTGAAAAACTTCATGTTCCACAAAGACAATGAAAATAGAAGTTTCAATCCAACACATTACTGTTGTGAAATCCCCAAAGTGGACAAAGTGGAGAGGCCATGGCTTATGTACTCAAAAACCCAGAATGCTGCATACTGTTTTTGTTGCAAACTCTTCCAGTCTAATGTTCCAGCCACACTGGGTTCTACAGGAACAAAGGCCTGGAAAAATCTGGCTAGAAATCTGGCATGCCATGAGAAGGCAGCAAATCACCAGAGAGCATTCCATAGGTGGAAAGAGCTTGAAATGAGACTAAGGTTAAAGGCCACCATAGTTGATCAGCATCAAGAGAAGATTGCATCAGAGTCTCTTTACTGGCAAAATGTTCTGAAAAAGCTCATTGTGAGAATGCTTGCTACCCAAAACCTAGCACTGTGTGGCACTTCAGATCAGCTGTATGTGCCAAACAATGGAAACTTCCTTAAAATTGTGGAGCTGATGGCTGAGTTTGATGCTGTACTCCAGGAGCATCTAAGAAGAGTCACCACTCAAGAAATGTACACACACCACCAGGGCCGGCGCAATCCATTAGGCGACCTAGGCGGTCACCTAGGACACTAACATTTGGGGGGCGGCGACCGCAGCGGCCGGATCTTCGGCCGCCCCGGTCGTCGGCGGTATTTCGGGGGCGGAACCTTCTGCTGTCTCTGTCAGGGGCGGCATTTCGGGGGCGGTACCTTCCACCTCCCAGGGCGGAAAAAAAGCTGGTGGCGCTCCTGCACACCACTACCTTGGAAAAACAATTCAAAATGAGATCATACAGTTACTGCCAACAAAAGTCAAACAGAAGATTGTGACAGATCTGAAGTCAGCAAGATATTATTCTGTTATTCTGGACTGCACACCTGACATCAGCCGTACGGAACAAATTACTTTAATGGTGCATTTTGTAACAACAACAGAACCTAGTGAAAATGTCCCTGCAATGGTGACTGTCAGAGAGCATTTTCTAGAATTTATTGACATTTATGATATTATAGGAGCTGGTATGACAAATGTGCTTCTTAAAAAGCTGGAAGATACGGGAATTGCGATAGCTGACATGAGAGGTCAGGGCTACGATAATGGTGCCAACATGAGAGGAAAGAACATAGGAGTGCAGACACGGATCCGAGAGTTAAACCCTCAAACTTTTTTTGTCCCATGTGGTTCTCATTCGTTGAACTTGGTGGTCAGTGATGCAGCATCAGCTTCTAGTAAGGCTGCTGAATTTTTTAATGTAATTCAAAGCATCTATGTAGTTTTCTCTGCATCAACTCATCAATGGCAAATTTTGAAGCAACATCTGGGAACATCCTCTCTGACACTTCAAATTTCTGTGTGGTAGTGTTGTGGCATGACATACTGTTTGAAATAAATGTTGTAAGTGTAACCCTTCTGCCCATCTGAGTTGGCAGCAACAAGGGCCGGGTTCAGTATCTAGGGGTTCCGTTTCAATAACACAATGCAAAACTGGCTCGAGCCCCCACCCAGTGACCTGGGACAATTACATACCACCCCCCGGGCGCCTCTAAGAGGCAATACTTCCCCTCTCGCAAGCACAGAGTCTGAGTGTAGCAAAATCCTTTTAATAAAGGAGGGAAACAATGCGGCATTATGTTGGGGAAACACCACAAACAGCGGTGTTAAGGGGCATTTTACGTGGTCCAAGGCCAACTGCCCCACCTTTCCATGGGGTTCTGCTGCAGCCTTCACTGTAAGCCACTCCACCAGCCACTTCAGCCATTCCGCGAACTGCTTCACTCCGCCAGCCACTCCGCTCCACCAGCTGCTCAGCAACGTATCTTCAGGCCCGCCCCCAGCATGTAGTGATTTTAGCTCTTTAGTGATTTCAGCTTGTAGTAGGGGAGCCTCAGTGCTAGTGCACCATTGACCCAAAGTGAATTCATCTCAGTAGTCTGTAACTTGACTCCTAATAGAATTAAAAATAGTTCTAATATTCCACAGTGGAGAGAGAGAGAGAGAGAGAGAGAGAGAGAAGGAAGGAAGGAAGGAAGGGCAATTAGTATTGCAGGCCCTCAAAGGGTGCCCATACCACTAGGTACAAATACCTGTCCCCAACCTCTCTCAATTCACTGGGTTTTGGAATCCATGTCCCTTGTCTAGCGAGTGCTACTTAATTGATGGTGAGTCCCTTTGTCATAAAACAGTTTCATTGTCCTTGATTCACATAATCAGGGTTACAACACTTTATTCTTCCTGCCACAATAACAGAGAAACTGGGGATCCCACAGCAGCCAAAGTGACCATTTTGGGCTGCTATGGGCTCATGCTAGGCGGGGTGGGTGTGCCTATGCATACAAGATCAGCCCCTGAAGTTCTTTTCCACAACTCACCACAATTAACCACCAGATGTCAGGGTAGAGCTCATCCTGACTCTGCTTACATAAGCAAGAGACTCCAAGGTGTTGACCTTTATATATCTGGAGCAATGGAACAACTGGACAAAGCAAAGTCATACCTACAGTCTTACCAGTCAGATGAGGGATTTCAAAATGTTCTGAAGAGTGCACAGAAGTTGGCAGAGAAACTTCACACTGAAGATATTTTCCCACCCATTCAAGGATACAAGAGTCACCGAAGAAGAAGACATTTTGATTACGAGGCATGGGATAATCCCATAAGAAACCCCAAACAACAATTCAAAGTTGAATTCTTTAACCAGGTGCTAGATTGTGCAATACTGTCAGTTGAAGAATGTTTCATGTAGCTCAAGGAACACAGCAGTATATTTGGGATGTTGTATGATATTCCAAAACTCCTCACTATACCTGAAGAAGACCTACACCAGCAATGCAGGGCACTAGACACAGTGTTGACACATGATGACTTGCGCGATATTGATGTGAGTGATTTAGGGGATAAACTGAAAGCCCTTTCAAGATACATTTCAGCAGGATCAACTCCAAAGGCTGTTCTGGAATATATGTGCACAAATAAGATGACCACCTTCTTTCCAAATGCTTTTGTTGCTCTGCACATACTTCTAACACTTCCTGTAACAGTTGCCAGTGGAGAACGCAGCTTGTCCAAGCTGAAGTTAATAAAAACACATCTGCACTCCACAATGATACAGGAGAGCCTGGTCGGCCTTGCAACCATCTCACTAGAGCATGAGCTGGCCCAGACTGTGGACCTTCAGGAAGCAGTTCTAATCTTTGCAACCAAGAAGGCACGGAAAGCACCACTTTGATTATTCAAACAGATAAAAATGCCAGTGTTTACTATGCAGACAAGAAAAGTTACATTTGCTGTTCAGGCGTTTGAAAGTTAAGTGTTACTTAACATTTTTGAACAAGGCATTTTAAGTTGTTAGTTCTCCTTTACTGGGGTAGGTAGCAGAGCAGTATCATGAGAGGAGTAGTACAGGAAGAAGGCAGAATTGAGACCTTTCAAAGTTTTGGCACAAGCGAGTGGGCATGGGGGCTCTCTGCCTCAGATACCAAAATGTTGTGGGCCAGCCCTGGGAACAAGCCTCAAGGGCTTCATTCTGTGAGTCTGAGTGACCTCAACTGTCACTAAGGTCAGTGGGAGTTGAAGGGGCTCAGCAATATCAAATCCAAATGCACTCTCTTCAGTATAAAAACAGCCATCATTTAGTAACATAACCAGATGAACGTAAGTGTGGCAGCCCTGAACTTCTAGGGCTCTGCTGCAACCAAATGGTGAAGCAGAGGAATAGACAGAATGAGCCAGCCCTTATTTGCATATTTTTTTACCCATCATCCCAGTGTGAACATTTTGGTCATTCTGGTAAAGAATGATTTAAGTTTTGGGTGCAGGGATAATGAAATATTATCCTTATTGTGTGAAGAAGGGCAACAGAACTGTACTTACTATGCCCAGAACTAGGTGGTGCCATAACCTAAACTTCAGCTTTACATGGGTAGGCAGTGGACCTCACTTAGCAGTGTACCAAATGACTCAGAACCGGAACACGCAGAAGGCCTGCTCCTGTCTACTGTATGTTAGAGGAGCTAGGTATTATGTAGTGATATCATCCTTAATCAGCAACAAAAGTTGCATGAGAATTGGGAAGGACTAGTTATAATTTAAAGAGGTTTAAGCATTCCCTTTGCACCTTTTCAATGAGACATTGAGATAGCTAAGGTACTTTCTTTCTATTTTATGCCTTATGGGTAAGACTTTTTAACTGTGTGACAGAGTGTTCCATAGCTGTGAATTTTTCCCTCCAGTCCTGTTACTAAAATTGTCCTTTTAAGATAGATTATACCATCTTGTAGCTATCATATAACTATATTCCGAACAACAATAGTACAATTGTACGTTGGAACAAAAATGTCACTGTAATGAATGAGTGTTGACAAAAGCAACAAATATTCAATTATTCCACATGGAAATGATCTGGTTATTATATAGGACTCTATGCCACATTCTTAACAATATATTATGCTAATACATGTTTTTCCCTATTGGAATAGCTACTAGTTCTCTAATTCATTTAGCATTAGAGAAACAATAACTTTACATATATGAATTATCCCTTATGGATGCTTAATATTGACAACAGCTGCGTTTAGCAAATTATGTTGTTTCTTCACCTCCTGTGAAGTGTAGCAAGCCACTGTGCACATTTAGGCCTATGAATGCTTGCAGGTTTATTTTTCTTCTCTTACCAACCAAAAGGGCAGTTAATCCCCAGAGGAAGGGAGGTGAAATGTGTTTTTAGCCTCCTGCTCACAATCCCACACATGATTTTCTTTAATTCCTTCCATTCCTCTTTTTAAGCAAACAACTGTTTGTCTCCTTGCCTCCCACTCCCCAGGCGCTCTGCTACTGCAGACTGCCTGCCTGAATTTCCTTGAGGAATCCAATCCTCTTCCCTCCAAATAGTCATATTTCAAACAGAAATATCCACAGGGCAATGACTGTCACTTTGTATAAGTGATTTTTTTTTTTTTAGGCTGAGCAGCCTCCTCAGACTCCCACATATGATGAGATTTTCAAAAGCCCATTTTTTCTGTATTTTGTTCATTATCTGTATTTGTTTGTTCATCATTTGTTTCAGATCCCACTGAAAACAAAACAAGAGGCCTGAGGAGGAAAGGGATGGGAGGCTGGTGTTTCTGGGAGATCACCAGGTAAGGAGGCAGTCAAGCAGATTTCCTGAAGGGGAAGAAGAAGCCCGGGGAAGTGCTTGAGGGATGAGGAGGAGGGAGGCAGAACTAAATTGACATGGAGCTCTAAGGGATGGGAAGGACAGAGGATGAGACAAAAGGGAGATTCCCATAGAATAGGGTGGTGATGGATGGGGAAGTTGCTATGGAATGGGGGCAGAGATGGGAATGTCTGAGGATTGGTGGGAAAGAGAGAGGGGGGTGGGATAAAAGGAATGGAACGTGAGGCGGGGAGCATAAAGGTGATCAAAGAACGGGAGAGAGGGAGGAGGCAGAAATAGAGAGGGAAGAAAGGAGACTTGAGGTGAGAAGGCATGAGGGGCCAGAAGGAAAGCTGGAAAGAGTATGGGGAATGAGGGAGAGAACGCACACAGGAATCAGAAAGAGGGAAATGGAAGGAAAGTAGAAGTGAGAGATTTAATAGTGACCTGAAACAAAAGCAAAATCTGAAGTGAAGTTTCAAACTATGAGCTGAATGCCCCACTAGGCAAGCTGGGGCAATCACTTGGCACAGATATCAGTTTAAACTCACCTTTTGAAAAAATAAAGAGCTAATCTGTGTCCCACAAAACCACTTGCCGGTTCCAGGATCACCAGAGCCATTATTCTAGGATGTTGGGTACTCATCAGGAAGGCTGTGAGTTTGTCACAGAGATCATGGAAGTCATAGATTCCGTGACCTCTGTGACTTCTGCAGCGGCGGTGTGCCTGGCTCAGGGGCAGATCAGGCAGCCCTTGCGCCAGTTGCACCGGCTGCTGCTGGGGCAGTCTCGGGCCACCGCCTCCCTCCACCCCGCAACAGAGTTTGGGTGTGGGAGGGGCAGGGTGTTGGAGCACGGGATGAGGTGAGGCGGGCTCTGGGAGGCACTTACCTGGGGGGCTCCTCAGAAACGACGACATCTCAGAGCGCGGGCTTCGCAGCTCCCATTGGCCGGGAACCGTGGCCAATGGGAGCTGTGGGGGTGGTGCCTGCAGGCTGAGGCAGCACTCAGAGCGGCCTGGCAATGCCTCCGTCTAGAAGCTGAGCAAGGGGGATGTCGCAAGGGGGATATATAGTAAAAGTCATGGACAGGTCACGGGCCATGAATTTTTGTTTACTGCCCGTGACCTGTCCGTGACTTTTACTAAAAATACCCATGACTAAAATGTAGCCTTACTCATCAGCTATAATATTGAATCAGTCTACAGAGGCTCAGGTGAGATGCAATTTTTTTAGCTTCCTCCTTTTATTATTTTATTAATTAAAAAGTAAACTTAAGACCTCTCCATAAATGAAAAGAAGTCTTGGAACTACCTGGGTTGATTGAGAATTGTAGCTGATTAGATATGTAACCCTTCTACCCATCTAAGTTGGCAGCAACAAGGGCCGGGTTCTGTATCTAGGGGTTCTGTTTCAATAACGCAATGCAAAACCAGCTCAAGCCCCCACCCTGGGACAATTACATACCACCCCCTGGGTGCCTCTAAGAGGCAATACTTCCCCTCTCGCAAGCACGGAGTCTGAGTTTAGCAGAAAATGTTTAATGACATGAGGTAAACGACATCAGCATTAAATTGGAAAAAACACCACAAACAGGATTCATAACACAAACCATGAGCAAAAGACCCACCCCAGCAAATTGGGCTGTGTCCTTTCCCTTTGGTTCTTGAATCCAGCAACCCAAAAATCACCCAAAGTCCCCAAAGTCCAACACCCCCAAAGTCTCTTGGGTCCAGCAACCACCCAAAGTCCCACAACCCCCAAAGTCTCTGTCCCTGGTCACTGCAGCCCCAGAGTAAAAGGGGGGCACACAGGGTGTTAAGGGGCACCTTACGTGATCCGAGGCCGGCTGGCCGTCTCTCCGTGGGGTTCCGCCGCAGCCTTCACCACGAGCCAGTCCACTTCCTGCCGTCCCACGAACTGCTCTGCTCTACGAGCTGCTCCGCTCCGCTCATCGACCTGTGAGCCGCTCCAGCCGTCCCCGCAAACAGCTCCGCTTGCCGTTCCTTGGGCCGCTCCAACCGTCCCCACAAGACTCCGCGCCGCTCGCTGCTCCTCCAGCCGTCCCCGCAAACTGCTCCGCCAGCTGCTTAGCAATATAGCTTCAGGCTCCCCCACTAGTTAACACAGCACTCAGTGATCTCAGCTCTTAATAACTTTAGCTCTTAGACTTGCATCTGAAGAAGTGAGGTTCTTACCCACGAAAGCTTATACTCCCAATACTTCTGTTAGTCTTAAAGGTGCCACAGGACCCTCTGTTGCTTTTTAGCTCTTTTGTGATTTCAGCTCATAGTAGAGGAGCCCCAGTGCACCATTGGCCCAAAGTGAATTCAGCTCAGCAGTCTGTAACTAGACTCCTAATGGAATCAAA
Organism: Emys orbicularis; assembly: GCF_028017835.1. NCBI lineage: Eukaryota > Metazoa > Chordata > Testudines > Emydidae > Emys > Emys orbicularis. Next base: position 48,826,005 of record NC_088683.1, read on the forward strand.
ATTAGCTCTGGCATTCAACAGTGGAGAGAGACGGTGGTGCAATTGGTGTTTCAAACCCTCAAGGGGGGCAGGCCATCCCATCAAGTACAAATACCTGTCCCCATCCTCTCTCAATTCACTGGGTTTTGTAACCCATGCCCCTTGTCAAGCAAGTGCTACTTAGGTAATGGTGAGTCCTTCTGTCATACAACAGTTCCACTGGCCTTGATTCACAGAATCAGGGTAACAAAACATTATTCTTCCTGCCCCAATAACAGAGAAACTGGGGATCCCACACCAGCCAAAGTAACCACTTTCAGTTGCTGTTGTTTCATGCCAGGCGGGTGGGTGTGCCTATGCAAACAAGATCAGCCCCTGGAGTTCTTTTCCACACTCGCCATAATTCACCACCAGATGTCAGGGTAGAGCTCATCCTGACTCTGCTTACAGATAGCTAGCATCCCAGATGATGTATCCTGTGGTGTCTGTATTGAGCCAAGAGCCAATGAGGTGATCGTGGGACAAAAACGTTTTTTTAAAGGTTAATTTAAATTCATATCTGTGCTGGCTACTGCCCACAGTTAGCTTAGCTTATATTTCCAAAGTCCTTAACTTTTTGGTTTGCTTCTCTGATCCCTGGGAGGGGTCAGACAGAGGGAAGGAAAAGGGTAGGAAAAAGAGAAATAAAAGATTCACCAAAAATACAAAGTGAAAGGAAAGAGGAGGAAGGGGAAGAAGCGAGTGAAAGAAAGACAAAAGGACAGGGAAGGACAAAACCAAGGCAGACAGTCCACAACAATGAGTTGTTTCATTGTTTTACACAGTCTGATTGGCATACAAATGTACAATAAAACACAAGTGAATATTTACTTTGTCAGGAGATGCCAGAGGATATAATGCTGTAAGAGATGTGGTGGGTGGATAAATGTTCCTACTTATGCATTAGGGGATAACTGGCTTTATTAGGAGTGGGTGGAATTGTTAATTTAGAATAAAATGCTTTTTAATGTACTTTTGCAAGGGTGATGCTGGAACCTCCAGAATATATTTTCCTGTTTTATTATCAGTTTCTATGAATGTCTGATGGGAGATTCACAAGTGCTTCAGGGTCATGGTTGTTTTTTTAATAGAACACAATTTGCTTCTGGGAATTTACTCACATAGAGAATTCCATATGAAGAGATTAGTTTTTAGGGCCTTAAAAAAATTACAGGAAATTGCATTTGTTAAGGAACATTTTCTATGACACTCCCCACCTTACTCTCTTCTTTAAAGCCCCAATCCTGCAAAGGCTTTCACACGTGCTTAACTTCACTCCTGAGAGCAGTCTCACTGAAGTAGGGTGATTGCTCACATGGGTAAAGTTAGAGCACATGCAGGTCTTTATGTGATCCAGACTTAATTTTGTCCCTTCTGATCCCCCATTCAATTTAATCACGTGGCGCTATTCTTCAGTGGTTTAACTGAGGTGGTTCTGAGTGGAGAGCTAAGGCCAAGTGAGGATAAGTCATGCTCTGGGTCATGGACCTTGCTTGGGTTTGAATCAAAAGGTATCATTTTATCCATCATCCCCACAGGCAGCAAGAGAGGGACCTGGAAGAACTATAGGGAGTCTTTACCCCACCTTCCCTCTCCAGGCAGGAAGAGGTTTTTAGGGAAGCCTTTTCATCCTCCTTCCCTGGGGCAGTAGTTGAGGATACCCCTGGGGGAATGGTAGGGAGGGCCGGCTGGTTGGGATGAGAGCAAGCATGGGGAGAAAGACCCATTTGAGGAAAGAAGCCTCACCTGGAAGCAGAGTCAAAAAGAGGTCCTGGCTTCTTGTGCAGTTGGCTCCTGTCCTTAATACTCCTCCTCATTCATACCACATCCTGTATGTAAACAGGCAGGGCCTGTGACTTGGGTTCGTCAGAGGTATCTAAGGTGCTGTGGAGGGGGATCATAGAATCATAGAATATCAGGGTTGGAAGGGATCTCAGGAGGTCATCTAGTCCAACCCCCTGCTCAAAGCAGGACCAATTCCCAACTAAATCATCCCAGACAGGGCTTTGTCAAACATGACCTTAAAAACCTCTAAGGAAGGAGATTCCACCACCTCCCTAGGTAACCCATTCCAGTGCTTCACCACCCTCCTAGTGAAAAAGTTTTTACTAATATCCAACCTAAACCTCCCCCACTGCAACTGAGACCATTACTCCTTGTTCTGTCATCAGGTATCACTGAGAACAGTCTAGATCTATCCTCTTTAGAACCCCCTTTCAGGTAGTTGAAAGCAGCTATCAAATCCCCCCTCATTCTTCTCTTCTGCAGACTAAACAATCCCAGTTCCCTCAGCCTCTCCTCATAAGTCATGTGCTCCAGCCCCCTAATCATTTTTGTTGCCCTCCGCTGGACTCTTTCCAATTTTTCCACATCCTTCTTGTAGTGTGGGGCCCAAAACTGGACACAGTACTCCAGATGAGGCCTCACCAATGTTGAATAGAGGGGAATGATCACGTCCCTCGATCTGTTGGCAATGCCCCTACTTATACAGCCCAAAATGCCGTTAGCCTTCTTGGCAACAAGGGCACACTGTCAACTCATATCCAGCTTCTCGTCCACTGTGACCCCTGGGTCCTTTTCTGCAGAACTGCTTCCTAGCCATTCGGTCCCTAGTCTGTAACAGTGAATGGGATTCTTCCGTCCTAAGTGCAGGACTTTGCACTTGTCCTTGTTGAACCTCATCAGGTTTCTTTTGGCCCAATCCTCTACTTTGTCTAGGTCCCTCTGTATCCTATCCCTACCCTCCAGCATATCTACCACTCCTCCCAGTTTGCTGAGAGTGCAGTCCACGCCATCCTCCAGATCATTAATGAAGATATTGAACAAAACCGGCCCCAGGACCGACCCTTGGGGCACTCCGCTTGAAACCGGCTGCCAACTAGACATGGAGCCATTGATAACTACCTGTTGAGCCCGACGATCTAGCCAGCTTTCTATCCACCTTATAGTCCATTCATCCAGCCCATACTTCGTTAACTTGCCGGCAAGAATACTGTGGGAGACCGTATCAAAAGCTTTGCTAAAGTCAAGGAATAATACATCCACTGCTTTCCCCTCATCCACAGACCCAGTTATCTCCTCATAGAAGGCAATTAGGTTAGTCAGGCATGACTTGCCCTTGGTGAATCCATGCTGACTGTTCCTGATCACTTTCTTCTCCTCTAGGTGCTTCAGAATTGATTCCTTGAGGACCTGCTCCATGATTTTTCCAGGGACTGAGGTGAGGCTGACTGGCCTGTAGTTCCCCGGATCCTCCTTCTTCCCTTTTTTAAAGATGGGCACTACATTAGCCTTTTTCCAGTCATCTGGGACCTCCCCCGATCGCCATGAGTTTTCAAAGTTAATGGCCAATGGCTCTGCAAGCACATCCACCAACTCCTTTAGCACCCTCGGATGCAGCACATCCGGCCCCATGGACTTGTGCTCGTCCAGTTTTTCTAAATAGTCTCGAACCACTTATTTCTCCACAGAGGGCTGGTCACCACCTCCCCATGCTGTGCTGCCCAGTGCAGCAGTCTGGGAGCGGACCTTGTTTGTGAAGACAGAGGCAAAGAAAGCATTGAGTACATTAGCTTTTTCCACATGCTCTGTCACTAGGTTGCTTCCCTCATTCAGTAAGGGGCCCACACTTTCCTTGACTTTCTTCTTGTTGCTAACATACCTGAAGAAACCCTTCTTGTTACTCTTAACATCTCTTGCTAGCTGCAACTCCAAGTGTGATTTGGCCTTCCTGATTTCACTCCTGCATGCCTGAACAATATTTTTATACTCCTCCCTGGTCATTTGTCCAGTCTTCCACTTCTTGTAAGCTTCTTTTTTGCGTTTAAGATCAGCAAGGATTTCACTGTTTAGCCAAGCTGGTCACCTGCCATATTTACTATTCTTTCTACACATCGGGATGTTTTTTTCCTGCAACCTCAATAAGGATTCTTTAAAATACAGCCAGCTCTCCTGGACTCCTTTCCCCCTCATGTTATTCTCCCAGGGGATCCTGCCCATCAGTTCCCTGAGGGAGTCGAAGTCTCCTTTTCTGAAGTCCAGGGTCCATATTCTACTGCTCTCCTTTCTTCCTTGTGTCAGGATCCTGAACTCGACCATCTCATGGTCACTGCCGCCCAGGTTCCCATCCACTTTTGCTTCCCCTACTAATTCTTCCTGGTTTGTGAGCAGCAGGTCTAGAAGAGCTCTGCCCCTAGTTGGTTCCTCCAGGACTTGCACCAGGAAATTGTCCCCTACACTTTCCAAAAACTTCCTGGATTGTCTGAGCACCGCTGTATTGCTCTCCCAGCAGATATCAGGGTGATTAAAGTCTCCCATGAGAACCAGGGCCTGCGATCTAGTAACTTCTGCTAGTTGCCGGAAGAAAGCCTCGTCCACCTCATCCCCCTGGTCTGGTGGTCTTGTAGCCTATAAGACTAACCTGCTTGCTTGTATATATATATATATATATATATATATATATATATATATATATATATATATATATATATATATATTCTTATAGTTTAAGTATTTGATGTATTGTAAAAGATTTATCGATTTATATTAAAAGTAAGTTTGGCTGTAATGCAAGATCTACCTACAGGCCAAAACCCTGTATGTTAAGCTAATGCAAAGTGAACACCCTTTGAGACCCTCACCCAGAAAAGTAAAATTAGACAAAACACCCACGCAGATGTCTAGAGACCTTTACCTGGACCCTTAAAGGGTGGAAACAGGGGGTTTTCCCACAGACTTAACAAGTACACCACAAGAGACTGATGTGCGTACATACCTGTCATCAATACGCACATACATACTAGCCTATGGGGTAAGTGTACCCTAACATTTCTGTGGGTGAGGAATGAAATTTGGGCATAAGAGGAAGGAGGTCCGGCATTTGCCCTATAAAAGAGGTAACCCACCTCAATAGAGGCTCTCTCTCTGTTCTCCATTTTCTCCGTTCTTACTTTACTCCATCTCTATCTCTCACTATCTCCGTTCTCACTTTACTCTATTCTCATTTACTTCCTCCACTCTATCTATCTACAATGACTGCTACTATTTGTAGGCTATACTTGTCCTTCTTAAAGTTTAAGTTTCAAGGGAACTAGGCTAAGCTTGGTCTCCCTACGTTTTATTCTTAGTTTGATTATTAGGTTTTGATTTAAGTTTAAGTTAGTCAAGTAAACCCTAGTCAGCTTTGATAGCTCTTAGCATTTTCTAAGCACTGCAAGAATTGAGAAACCCTGAACCACAAGGCTGTTCCTGTGTCTCTTACCACCAGGTTATCAAGGAAGGGTGTGAGTATATTAACCAAAGCTTTGTTACATATAATACTATATTATCATATGTATCTTTTGAATAGAAGTAATGCAATTGTAACTTTGTAACTCTGGGTATTTTACCATTTACTTACTATTATTAATTTTAATAAAAAGTCTTTAAGACTATATCTGTCTCAGTGTGAGATTCCTGTCATACCCCCGAGGGTCCTTTATAAATTCTGTGGAGCCTGATTCAGGACAAGAACTTTTATCTTCTGATCAAACAGATTGGCGAGCCTAAACCCATACTAATTAATATTAATAATAATAATTATTAACTGATATTATTATTAAAATTAAATAAAATTAAATTAATAAATTAAATTCCCATATTATCCAAATTAATATTATCAGTACACCCTAAATCAGGCTACAGTCTATAGCAGACTCCCACCACGACATCACCCTTGTTGCTCACACTTCTAAACTTAATCCAGAGACTCTCAGGTTTTTCTGCAGTTTCATACCGGAGCTCTGAGCAGTCATACTCCTCTCTTACATACAATGCAACTCCCCCACCTTTTCTGCCCTGCCTGTCCTTCCTGAACAGTTTATATCCATCCATGACAGTATTCCAGTCATGTGAGTTACCCCACCAAGTCTCTGTTATTCCAATCACATCATAGTTCCTTGACTGTGCCAGGACTTCGAGTTCTCCCTGCTTGTTTCCCAGGCAAACACATGGAGGGTCTCCACCAAGAATGGCATGCAGCTCTTTGTAAAAGCGTCAGGTCTGTGGCTCTTGATCAATTGTTGACCTCCCTGGCCTTCTGATATGCTTGCCACAGCTCCTTGGCTTTCACACGATTAATAGCCCAGCACACTTGCACGACAACAGTCCCTGCAGTGGATTTCATGACTCCAAATTTATTCTCGACTGACTGGTAGTAATCTGGCGTTGCAAGTTTCCACAGTGTGATCACCACTCACTTCTCCACTGTCAGTACAGCTCTCATATTGGTGTGCCTGCCCTGGAGGGCTGGAGTAGCCTCAGCACACAGATCCAGGAATGTGGCTTTGCACATCCAAAAGTTCTGCAGCCACCACTCACCATCCCAAACCTGCATTATGATGCAATCCCACTAGTCAGTGATCGTTTCTCGGGCACAGAAGCAGTGCTCCATCATGTGCAGCTGCTCCGTTAATGCCGCCAACAACCTTGAATTGGTTCTCGCTATGTCCCACAGCAATCGGTCCTCCAAGAAATCGTAATGATCCCCACTCATTCAGTTCATCTTGCGGTTCTGCAAATACTCCAGAATTTTGTGTCATGTGTTTGCAATGCTCATGACAATAGTGCAGAGCAGAGCAGGCTCCATGCTTCTGTCAGAGATGGCGGACAACAAGGACAGGTATTTGGGATTTTGAAAAAAGTCGTGAAAATTATGGCATATAGAGAACTTTATGGGATGGAGACAGTTGCAAACTGGGAAGTTGATCCCATGCTCCCAGTCACCCCTGTGCAACTCGTTTTGGCCCCATTATGCATTGCCAAAACTTCCCAAAAGACACCATGCTGGATGGTGGCGAGTTGCACAGTGGGATCCCTACCCATGGTGCACCGCACTCTGCATCAATACAAGCACTCATAAGAACAGCCATACTGGATCAAACCAATCATATGCACCAACTACATGGGTGCTAACAGAAAAAAAGTAGTGAGTGCTCAGCACCCACCTGAGGGCCCCGCCAATCAGCTCCTCCCCTTCCCTCCCAGTGCCTCCCACCCGCTGGCCATCCCTACCGATCAGTTCCTCCCCCTCCTCCCTACCACCTCCCATCTGCAAGTGGGCCCCACTGATCAGCTCTTCCCCCCCCGCCCCAGCACCTCCTGCCCACTGAGGATCATCTGTTCAGTGGTGGGCAGGAGGCACTGGGGGAGGAGGGGAGGAGTGGGGACAGGAAGAGGCAGAGCGAGGGCAGGGCGCACTCGGGGGAGGGTGCGGAATGGGGTGGGGAGAGATGGGGTGGGAGCAAAGTGGGGTGTCAAGGCTGTATCCCTACTTTGAACTTTAGGGTACAAATGTAGGGGCCTGCATGAAGACTTCTAAGCTTAACTACCAGCTTAGTTCTGGTCCGCTGCCACCATCCCAAAGCTAATTCCCTTTCCTGGGTAGCCTTGAGAGACCTTCACCAATTCCCTGGTGAATACAGATCCAAACTCCTTGGATCTTAAATAAGGAGAAATTGACCCTTCCCCCCTCCTTCCTTTCACCAACTCCTGGTGAATACAGATCCAAACCCCTTTTGGATCTTAAAACAAGGAGAAATTGACCCTTCCCCCCTCTTTCCTTTCACCAACTCCTGGTGAATACAGATCCAAACCCCCTTTGGATCTTAAAACAAGGAGAAATTGACCCTTCCCCCCTCTTTCCTTTCACCAACTCCTGGTGAATACAGATCCAAACCCCCTTTGGATCTTAAAACAAGGAGAAATCAATCAGGTTCTTAAAAAGAAGGCTTTTAATTAAAGAAAAAGGTAAAAATCATCTCTGTAAAATCAGTATGGAAAATAACTTTACAGGGTAATCAAACTTAAAGAGCTCAGAGGACCCCCCTCTTCTGTCTTAGGTTCAAAGTACAGCAAACCAAAATAAACACTCTGGTAAAAGGTACATTTACAAGTTGAGAAAACAAAGTAAATCTAAGACGCCTTGCCTGGCTTTTACTTACAATTTTGAAATAAGAGAGACTTGTTTAGAAAGATGGGGAGAACCTGGATTGATGTCTGGTCCCTCTCAGTCCCAAGAGCGAACAACCCCTTAAACAAAGGACACACACAAAAGCCTTTCCCCCCCCAAGATTTGAAAGTATCTTGTCCCCTTATTGGTCCTTGGGGTCAGGTGTCAGCCAGGTTACCCGAGCTTCTTAACCCTTTACAGGTAAAAGGATTTGGAGTCTCTGGCTAGGAGGGATTCCATAGCACTGTACACAGGAGAGCTGTCACCCTTCCCTTTATAGTTATGACACGCCCCCCAAATCACAGATAGTGTTGGACGTCCGGTTCCACACTGGCTGTGATTTCTTCCTGGAGCTCTAGGAGAAAACAGAGTTAATAAAACACATGTACCTTTAGACATACTACTGATTATATAAAAACTAACAATATGTTTTATTTTAAGAACAATTGTTAACCAGTTAACTCTGGGAAACTTTCCCGGGAGAGTGCATCAGCCACTTTGTTAGAAGCTCCCGAAATGTGTTGTATTTCAAAATCAAAATCTTGGAGAGCTAAACTCCACCGAAGAAGTTTTTTGTTATTTCCCTTGGCGGTATGAAGCCACTGTAGCGCAGCATGCTCTGTTTGTAGTTGGAACCGCCGTCCCCAAACATATGGGCGTAACTTTTCCAGCGCGTACACAATGGCGTAGCATTCCTTTTCGCTGATTGACCAGTAGCTTTCCCTCTCAGACAGTTTCTTGCTGAGAAACACGACAGGATGGAATTCTTGATCCGGTCCTTCCTGCATTAAAACTGCTCCCACGCCTCGCTCGGACGCATCTGTGGTTACTAGGAACGGTTTGTCAAAGTCTGGGGCCCTTAGCACAGGGTCAGACATGAGTGTTGCCTTAAGCTGGTTAAAGGCCTTTTGACACTTATCAGTCCACTGAACTGCATTTGGCTGTTTCTTTCTGGTTAGGTCTGTCAGCGGGGCGGCGATTTGGCTGTAGTGTGGTACAAATCGCCTATAATATCCGGCCAAGCCTAAGAAGGATTGGACCTGTTTCTTTGACTTTGGAACCGGCCACTTTTGGATAGCATCCACTTTGGCCTGTAGGGGATTTATAGTTCCTTGACCCACCTGGTGTCCCAGGTACGCCACTCTGTTTTGGCCTATTTGACACTTTTTAGCCTTAACAGTTAGTCCTGCCTGCCGGATGCGCTCGAAGACTTTTTTCAGGTGCTCCAGGTGTTCTGTCCATGAATCAGAAAAAATGGCCACATCATCGAGATAGGCAACGGCAGATTCTCCCAATCCCGCTAAGAGACCATCTACAAGTCTTTGGAAGGTGGCGGGTGCATTTCGCAACCCGAAAGGGAGTACATTGAATTCATACACCCCTGCCTGGGTGACGAAGGCGGACCTTTCCTTAGCGGGTTCATCTAGTGGTACTTGCCAGTACCCCTTGGTTAAGTCTAAAGTAGAGATGAATTGGGCATGTCCCAATTTCTCCAATAGCTCATCTGTGCGTGGCATTGGATAGTTGTCAGGACGAGTTACAGCATTTAGCTTACGGTAGTCCACGCAAAAGCGTATTTCCCCATCTGGTTTGGGAACTAGAACCACTGGAGATGCCCATGCACTGCTAGAGGGGCGGATTATACCCATCTGTAGCATGTCCTGGATCTCCCTTTGTATAGCCGCTTGGGCATGAGGTGACTCCCGGTAGGGTGGGGTTCTAATTGGGTGAGCATTACCTGTGTCAATGGAGTGGTATGCCCGTTCGGTCCGTCCTGGAGTGGCTGAGAAAATCGGTGCAAAGCTTGTGCACAGCTCCTTTATCTGCTGTCGCTGCAGACGTCCCAGGGTCGTGGAGAGGTTCACCTCTTCCACGCCACCATTCCTTTTTCCTTCATAGTAGACACCTGCAGGCCACTCCGCGTCATCAGTTTCCTGGGCTGTAAACTGGCAAACGTTTAATTCTCTAGAATAAAAGGGCTTAAGAGAATTAACATGGTATACCTTAGGCTTTATGTTGGAGGTGGGGGAGGCTATGAGATAGTTAACAGCTCCTAGGCGCTCCTGGACCGTGAATGGTCCTTCCCACAACGCTTCCATTTTATGGGCCTGGAGCGCCTTTAAGACCATGACTTGGTCTCCTACTTTGAAGGACCGTTCTCTGGAATGTTTATCATACCAGGCCTTTTGCTCTTCCTGAGCATCCTTTAGGTTTTCTTTAGCAAGGGCTAAAGAGTGTCGGAGGGTGTTTTGTAGGTTGCTTACAAAGTCTAGAATGTTAGTTCCTGGAGAAGGCGTAAACCCCTCCCATTGCTGCTTCACCAACTGTAATGGCCCCTTAACCTCGCGGCCATACACAAGTTCAAATGGTGAAAACCCTAAACTGGGATGTGGTACAGCCCTGTAGGCAAAAAGCAACTGCTGCAACACTAGGTCCCAATCATTGGAGTGTTCATTTACGAATTTACGTATCATGGCCCCCAAAGTTCCATTAAACCTCTCCACCAGACCATTGGTTTGATGGTGATGAGGGGTGGCAACCAAGTGATTCACCCCATGAGCTTCCCACAGGTTTTTCATGTTCCCTGCCAGGAAATTAGTTCCCGAATCTGTAAGGATGTCGGAGGGCCAACCTACCCTGGCAAAAATGTCTGCTAATGCCTGGCCCACACTTTTAGCCTTGGTGTTGCTTAAGGGTACAGCTTCCGGCCATCGGGTAGCAAAATCCATGAAAGTCAGTACGTACTGCTTTCCTCTGGGTGTCTTCTTTGGGAAAGGACCCAGAATATCCACAGCTACTCGCTGAAATGGGACCTCAATTATGGGTAGTGGCTGGAGAGGGGCTTTAACCTGGTCTTGGGGCTTTCCCACTCGTTGGCACACCTCACAAGACCGGACATAATTAGCAACGTCCTTGCCCATTCCCTCCCAGTGGAAGGACTTCCCCAACCGGTCTTTGGTTCTGTTCACCCCAGAATGGCCACTGGGATGATCATGGGCTAAGCTCAAGAGCTTTACCCGATACTTAGTGGGAACTACCAACTGTCTTTGAGGATGCCAGTCTTCCTGGTGCCCACCAGAAAGAGTCTCCTTGTATAAAAGTCCTTTTTCTACAACAAACCGGGATCGGTTAGAAGATCTGAGAGGCGGTGGGGTGCTCCGTGCCGCCGCCCAAGCTTTTTGAAGGCTGTCATCTGCTTCCTGCTCGGCCTGGAACTGTTCCCTTGATGCTGGAGACATCAGTTCCTCCTTGGACTGTGGACTGGGGCTTGGTCCCTCTGGAAGCGATGCAGGTGCTGGGGCTTTTTCCATTGACTGTGAACCGCTGTCCGCTGGTGCACTATGTGGTATTTCAGGCTCTGGCTGAGCCTCTTGGGTAGGGTTATCTGCTGCTTCCGCCAGTTTAGGCTCGCTGGTGCCCTCTGGCATTGGAGTTGTAGACGGGGTTGCAAGCGCTGGACTCAGTGCTGGCAATGGTTCTGGTGCTGGTTGCGTTGCCAGTTCCGGTTCTGGGACTGGCTTTGGCTGGGTCTCTGGGATTGGATCCACTATGGCTGTTGCAGTCGTTGGCAGGGGATCCGGTTCCACCACCTGTGTTTGGGTCTCCGGTAACACAGACGGGGCCCTGGTGGACGGCTCAGGAACAGGGATGGGGGTGAAAGCTTGCTTAGCCTGGCTGCGGGTGACTATTCCCACCCTCTTGGCTAGCTTCACATGGTTGGCCAAGTCTTCCCCCAGCAGCATGGGAATGGGATAATTGTCATAGACTGCAAAAGTCCACATTCCTGACCAGCCCTTGTACTGGACATGCAACTGGGCTGTAGGCAAGGTTACAGACTGTGACACGAAGGGTTGAATTGTCACTGTAGCCTCAGGGTTGATGAGTTTGGGGTCCACTAGGGATTGGTGGATAGTTGACACTTGTGCCCCAGTGTCCCTCCAAGCGATAACCTTCTTTCCGCCCACTCTCAAGGTTTCCCTTCGCTCCGAGGGTATGAGAGAAGCATCTGGGTCTGGGGTTCGTTGGTGTGATTGGGGTGTAATGAACTGTAATCGGTTGGGGTTCTTGGGGCAGTGAGCCTTTATATGCCCCAGTTCATTACATTTAAAACATCGCCCTGCTAAGGTATCACCGGGGCGATGTTGGTTGATGGAGACTGGTGTGGTGGGGTGAGAAGGCGTCTGGGGTTTCCCTTGGGATGTGGGTGGGGCCTTGGGTTGACCCCGGTGATAAGGTTTTGTTTCGGCTTGCCCCTTCTGATATTCACTCCAACTGCTACTAGCTTTTTTCTTTTCTGTCACCTCCACCCATTTGGCTCCAATCTCCCCCGCCTCGGTTACAGTTTTGGGCTTCCCATCTAGGATGTACCTTTCTATTTCCTCAGGAACACCCTCTAAAAACTGCTCCATTTGCAATAGGAAGGGCAACTCTTCCGTAGATTTAACATTTGCTCCTGATATCCAGGCATCCCAATTTTTCCCAATGTGGTAGGCATGTCGGGTAAATGACACATCAGGTTTCCACCTTAGGGCTCTGAACCGCCGACGGGCATGCTCAGGTGTTAGCCCCATTCTGAGTCTGGCCTTGTTTTTAAAAAGTTCATAACTGTTCATGTGTTCCTTAGGCATTTCAGCCGCCACCTCTGCGAAGGGTCCACTGAGCTGCGGCCTCAGCTCTACCATGTACTGGGTTGGAGGGATGTCGTATCCAAGGCAGGCCCTTTCAAAATTTTCTAAGAAGGCCTCAGTATCATCGCCTGCCTTGTAGGTGGGGAATTTCCTGGGATGGGAAGTGGTACCTGGAGAGGAGTTGTTAGGATGGTCTGATGCACCCTGCCTAGTCCTTGCTGCTTCCAGTTCCATCTCTTTTTCTTTCAGCTCCATCTCTCTTTTATGGGCCTCCTGTTTGGCTTTCTCTTCTCTTTCATGGGCCTCCTGTTTGGCTTTCTCTTCTCTGTCATGTTTGGCTTTTTCCAGCTCCATCTCTCTCTTGTGGGGGCCTCCTCTTTGGCTTTTTCCAGCTCCATCTCTCTCTTGTGGGCCTCCTCTTCAAGTTTTTTAATTTGAAGCAGTCTTTGATGTTTTCTTTCATTTTCTTCTGCTTCTAGTTTGGCCAGTTCTATTTTGTTAGCTGCTTCTTTGGTAGTCATTTCCCTGTTTTCTTGTGCTGGGTCACACCCCTCTGCAGTTGACTGAAACTGGGATGTATTTAGCTCAGGCTCCTGCTGAGTGCTGCTGAGTTAACAGAGACTTTCTAACTAGCTACTTCCGAGGATGTAAAAAGAAAAAAAAACAATTCAGATTGTAAATTACCTTTACCAGATCAAAGTTTGCTCACTTATTGAACTGTTCTCTTAACAAAGGACCTTGTTAAAAAAACTTAACACCTCTGCCTTCAGGCAAGGAGAGATAAGATATGCATCTACCTTCAGCTCTGCTCTCCAAGCAGCTAGAAGGAAAAAAAAAATCTCTTACTGGCTTTTGGGTTTAAAACGATCCCACCGCTGTGCCACCATGTCAAGGCTGTATCCCTACTTTGAACTTTAGGGTACAAATGTAGGGGCCTGCATGAAGACTTCTAAGCTTAACTACCAGCTTAGTTCTGGTCCGCTGCCACCATCCCAAAGCTAATTCCCTTTCCTGGGTAGCCTTGAGAGACCTTCACCAATTTCCTGGTGAATACAGATCCAAACTCCCTTTGGATCTTAAAACAAGGAGAAATCAATCAGGTTCTTAAAAAGAAGGCTTTTAATTAAAGAAAAAGGTAAAAATCATCTCTGTAAAATCAGTATGGAAAATAACTTTACAGGGTAATCAAACTTAAAGAGCTCAGAGGACCCCCCTCTTCTGTCTTAGGTTCAAAGTACAGCAAACCAAAATAAACACTCTGGTAAAAGGTACATTTACAAGTTGAGAAAACAAAGTAAATCTAAGACTCCTTGCCTGGCTTTTACTTACAATTTTGAAATAAGAGAGACTTGTTTAGAAAGATGGGGAGAACCTGGATTGATGTCTGGTCCCTCTCAGTCCCAAGAGCGAACAACCCCTTAAACAAAGGACACACACAAAGGCCTTTCCCCCCCCAAGATTTGAAAGTATCTTGTCCCCTTATTGGTCCTTGGGGTCAGGTGTCAGCCAGGTTACCCGAGCTTCTTAACCCTTTACAGGTAAAAGGATTTGGAGTCTCTGGCTAGGAGGGATTCCATAGCACTGTACACAGGAGAGCTGTCACCCTTCCCTTTATAGTTATGACATGGGGGCAAGAAGAGGTGGGGCGGGGTGGGGTCTTGGGGGTAGGGGTGGAGTGGAGGTGGGGTCTGGGGTAGAGGGGAGGTTGAGCATCCCCCGGGAAATCAGAAAGTCACTGCCTCTGAGACCAATGGTCCACCTAGCCCAGTATCCTGTCTTCTGACAATGGCCAATGCCAGCTGCTTCAAAGGGAATGAACAGAACAGGTAATCATCAAATGATCCATCCCCTGTCGCCCATTCCCAGCTTCTGGCAAACAAAGGCTAGGGACGCTTCGGAGCATGGTTTTGCATCCCTACCCATCCTGGCTAATAGCCATTGATGGACCTATCCACCATGAACTTATGTAGTTCTTTTTTGAACTCCGTTATAGTCTTGGCCTTCAGAACATCCCCTGGCAAGGAGTTCCACAGGTTGGCTGTGCATTGTGTGAAGAAATACTTCCTTTTGTTTGTTTTAAACCTGCTGCCTATTCATTTCATTGGATGACCCCTAGTTTTTGTGTTATGAGAAGGAGTAAATAACACTTCCTTATTTACTTTATCCAAATCAGTCATGATTTTATAGACCTCTATTATATCCCACCTTAGTTGTCTCTTTTCCAAACTGAAAAGTCCCAGTCTTATTAATCTCTTCTCATATGAAAGCTGTTCCATACCCCTAATCATTTTTGTTGCCCTTTTTTGTACCTTTTCCAAGTCCATTATATCTTTTTTTGAGATGGGGCGACCACATCTGCACTCAGTATTCAAGATGTGGGAGTACCATGGATTTATACAGAGGCAATATGATATTTTCTATATTCTTATCTATCTCTTTCCTACTTATTCCTAACATTCTCTTAGCTTTTTTGACTGCCATTGCACATTGAGTAGATGTTTATAGTGTAGATGGCCTTAGACCTAAGTCATTCAACTGCTATTAGCCTAGTATATTTATTAAGAAATAAAGGCTGAATCTTGACCATTCCTCTGGGAAAAGGGGTTACTTGCACAATGTGAATGACATTCTAAAGTGTAGCAGGGGGACAATGGCTCCTACTTTTCAGCCTAGGATGAGGTAAGCCAGCGTAGAGCTCCGCTGTGCTGGAATACAAGTCTTACATAACCTCAGGACATGGCCAGAAACAGAAATATTTGTAAATAGAGTTTAGAATTGTTTCTTTAGAAGCAGCATGGGTTAGAGAACAGGCTACAGGCCCAGGAGTCAGGAGACCCAGGTGCTAGTCTTAGCTCTACCAATGACTTTGGGCAAATCATTTTACCTCTCTGCCTCCGTTTCCCCTCTTGCCCTTTGTCTGTTTAGACTGCAACCCTTTGGGGGCAGGTATTGTCTCTCCTCTGTATATATGTGTCAATAGGCCCCCAATCTTGGCTGGGGTCTCCAGGATCAACTATAATAGTAAGTTATTTCTCCATTTTTTGTCACATACCATATTAGGATTTTTATTCATAGGTGATCCCATTGATATCAGTGGTACCACTTCATGTTTAAGGCAAACCACATTTGATTCAGATCATTGAGTGTTCTTTACATTGTTTGTATTGAGGGGGGTGGCATGAAAAACGGATTGGATGTTCTGGTGCACGATAGATGAGGAAACAGCAGAAAATAATTGTATCAAATCTTTCTCACTTTACTCTTGTAAAGAGTCCAGTTGCTTTCAATAGAAGTATTGGTGCAGGAATGTAGACAGTGTATTTTATTGGGGGGCTACAGTAAAAAAATAAATAAAGGGCAAAAAACTTTGTTAGCGCAGTTAAGGTTGCCCAGTGATAGCTCATGCTCCGAGTTCTTTCAGAATTGCGGGTTCAGTTAAACTCAAACTTCTGAAAACCAGGACATAAAATCTTGATTTAAAAATTGCCAGTGATAGAGAATCCACCACAGCCCCCAATAAATTGTTGCAATGGTTAATCACATGCACTGTTAAAGACTTATGCCTCATTTTCAGTCTGAATTTGTCTAACTCGGTGGTTCTGAACCTTTTTTTATTTACAGATCCCTAAAACATTTCAAATGGAGGTATGGACCCCTTTGAAAATTTCTAATAGAGGTGCAGCCCCCTTTGGAAATCTATTGTCTGTATATTTTGTTGAATTCTGTTGAATCAGTTTTCAGTCTTAATCTTTCACAGACCCCTTAGATATAATCTGTGGACCCCTAGGTCTAACTTCAATTTCTAGCTATTGGATGTTGTTATACATTTGTCTGCTAGACTGAACAGCCCATTATCAAATATTTGTTCCCCATGTAGGTACTTATAAACTCTTATACTTCTCTTTGTTAAACTAAATAGATTGAGTTCCTTGAGTCTATCCCTATAAATCAGGTTTTCTAATCCTTTAATCATTCGCGTGGTTCTTCTCTGTTGAGCCTTGCACGCAGTGGCGGATTAATAATTTTGCCGCCCCTAGGCCGGGAAATAATTGCCGCCCTGGCCCCGCCCCGACTCTGCCCCTTTCCCGCCCCCATTCCAACCCCCTCCCCAAAGTCCCCGCCCCAACTCCGCCCCCTCCCGTCCCCTATTGGATCCCTTCCCCAAATCCCCGCCCCCGGCCCCGCCTCTTCCCCCAGCGCGTGGCGTTCCCCCTCCTCCCCCCTCCCTCCCTGCCCCGCGAAACAGCTGTTTCGCGGCGCAAGCGCTGGGAGGAGAGAGAAACCGGACCCGCCGTCGCGCTTGCAGAGGAGGTGGAGGTGAGCTGCAGCAGGGGGGCGGGGCACGGAGGGGAGCTTCCGCCCCTGCAAATTTGCCGCCCTAGGCCTAGGCCTTGTCGGCCTAGGCAATAATACGGCACTGCTTGCACGGATATGAAATTTATATCCGTGGATGTGGCTATCTACTGATATACATTGGTATCCGCAGAGCTGCAAGGCTATATCAGGATTCACTGCAGTGGCAAAAGCAGCAGCCTCTCGGGCCACTGTTCCCAGGAGCCAGTGCCCAACACCAGTACCGACTGCAGCCCCGCCCCCAGCTACACCCACTGGGGTGGGTACCAGGCTCACCAGCAGCTGTCCCTGGTCACACTAGTGTGGGCAAGCAGCTCGAATGCTTCCAGAGAGGAGTCCCTTCCATGCAGCGGTCTGCATCTCCTGTCCAGGAGCATGCGAGCTGCTTGCACACACTAGTGTGACCAGGGACAGCTGCCGGTGAGCCTGGTGACCACCCCAGTGGGCGGAGGGTGGTACTGCCACACCAAAGGGGTTGCTGGCGTGGGGCACTGGCTCCTGGGAGCAGCGGCCTGGTATGCTGCTGCTTTCACCACTGCGGTTCCTGGTAGAGCCCTGCAGCTCCGTGGATAATGATTTATATTTGTGGATATCCACATCTGTGGACATACATTTTGTATCTGTCCAGGGCTCTACTTCTCTGAACTCTCTGAGGGTTCAGAGCTAGCGCTGTGCTATAACTAGGACTTGTCTATACGGTGTGCGGGGGGAGGTGATTAATAAAGCGCACTAATGTGATGTGCATTAATTGGCCTGTGTAGACTCTGCTGGTGTGCTTTAATGTAGCGCTGTTTGAAACATAGAACCTTTAGTGTACACCAAAAGGACTACACAGACCAATGAATGCTTTAGAAATCATACCCCCATAAAGTGCATTACCCCATGGTGTAAACAAGCCTCTAGAAGGAGAATGGAGGGGAGGGGAGGGGCATGACCCATCCATCAGCAACAGAGCAGGCTCAAAGAGGGATGAAGTAACCCATTTATCTAATGAGATGTTCTCAGTTGAAAGTGAATACAGCCTGAAACAATAGCTTTGAGATGTGTGAATTGCTCCAGTCATGTCAGTGGGTGTTCCCATTCCCCCTGCCCAGTCATGGAATTTCTGATGTGTCAAGCACGCCCGTTCTCAGCTCCTTATTCCAATCACAGCAATGTGTGTTCTTGGTGCATGCTCTGAGCATACCTGTTTTAAGCTCTTTCACTTGGCGGAGCAGGGTTTCTCCACATCCTGTCTCAGGAGAAGGTTGGGAGATGGGCTCAGATCTCCTCTACACAGCTACTAGACATCTGAGGCTGGCCTGTGCCTGCCGACTCGGGTTCGCAGGGCTTGGGCTGCGGGCCTGTTTATTGCTGTGTAGATTTCCATGCTCCAGCCTGAGCCTGGACTCCAGGACCCTGAGAGCCTGGGCTCCAACCATCCCAGAACACATGGGGGTAGGGAGTGGGGCTCAGAGAGCCATCCACTAAGGCAAGCCCCTAAGCAGGAGAACGGAAGCTTCCTAAAAGTGGGGGGCCACCGGTGCCCAAACCGTGGCCCTGCCCTCATGCTGCCCATTCCCCCCGAACCCCCACACTCACACTGCTCCTTCCTCCGAGGCCCTGCCCCGTGCTGCCTCTTCTCCCCAAGACCCCATGCCCCACTCACTCCTCTCCGCCCCCTCCCCCTGTTGCTCGCCCTTATGGCTGGTACAAAGTAATGGGACCATGGCCCCCTGGCCTGCCCTGTTTCGGCACCGCTGCCTCTAAGATCCAGGCACACACACAGGGAGTCAGGGCTCAGTCGCTCCCAGAGAAGCAAGGCCCGCCAATCTCATCTTACATGATGGGGACAAAGAGAGAGGCTCAACCCGCCCAGATTTGCCCCCACACACACACACACACACAATTTTAATTTGATTTCCTCCAAAGGTCTAGTTAGCCCTGTTGGGGTAACTCTCGACCATCTGAGACCTGGTGTAATGATCTTAGCCCTGGTTTGATATCTAGCGGTGTGCAAAAAACGTTGTCAGAATGTGTCAAGCTTTAAGAAAAGCTGGGGTTTTTTTCCAGGGGTTGCATCTCAGGAACCCCTTGGACAAATAGCCCCAAATTTGAAACAAAGACCATATCCCATGCCTCCATGAAGGACACCAAATTACAAGGGAATTCAAGTAACCATACCAGATTTTAGAGCATGTAGAACAAGTTTAAACAGAAAACTTGTCTTAATCTTATAACAGAACTGTCACTTTGCTATAATAGGTGTTGAATATAGAATCATAGAATATCAGGGTTGGAAGGGACCTCAGGAGGTCATCTAGTCCAGCCCTCTTCTCAGAGCAAGACCAATCCCCAACTGAATCATCCCAGACAGGGCTTTGTCAAGCCTGACCTTAAAAACCTCTAAGGAAGGAGATTCCACCACCTCCCTAGGTAACCCATTCCAGTGCTTCACCACCCTCCTAGTGAAAAAGTTTTTACTAATATCCAACCTAAACCTCCCCCACTGCAACTGAGACCATTACTCCTTGTTCTGTCATCTGGTACCACTGAGAACAGTCTAGATCCATCCTCTTTGGAACTCCCTTTCAGGTAGTTGAAAGCAGCAATCAAATCCCCCCTCATTCTTCTCTTCTGCAGACTAAACAATCCCAGTTCCCTCAGCCTCTCCTCATAAGTCATGTGCTCCAGCCCCCTAATCATTTTTGTTGCCCTCCGCTAGACTCTTTCCAATTTTTCCACATCCTTCTTGTAGTGTGGGGCCCAAAACTGGACACAGTACTCCAGATGAGGCCTCAACAATGTTGAATAGAGGGGAATGATCACATCCCTCGATCTGCTGGCAATGCCCCTACTTATACAGCCCAAAATGCTGTTAGCCTTCTTGGCAACAAGTGCACACTGTCGACTCATATCCAGCCTCTCATCGACTGTAACCCCTAGGTCCTTTTCTGCAGAACTGCTGCCTAGCCATTCGGTCCCTAGTCTGTAACAGTGCGTGGGATTCTTCCGTCCTAAGTGCAGGACTCTGTACTTGTCCTTGTTGAACCTCATCAGATTTCTTTTGGCCCAATCCTCTAATTTGTCTAGGTCCCTCTGTATCCTATCCCTACCCTCCAGCATATCTACCACTCCTCCCAGTTTAGTGTAATCTGCAAACTTGCTGAGGGTGCAGTCCATGCCATCCTCCAGATCATTAATGAAGATATTGAACAAACCAGCCCCAGGAACGACCCTTGGGGCAATCAGCTTGATACTGGCTGCCAACTAGACATGGAGCCATTGATCACTACCCATTGAGCCCAATGATCTAGCCAGCTTTCTATCCACCTTATAGTCCATTCATCCAGCCCACACGTCTTTAACTTGCTGGCAAGAATACTGTGGGAGACGTATCAAAAGCTTTGCTAAAGTCAAGGAATAACACATCCACTGCTTTCCCCTCATCCACAGACCCAGTTATCTCATCATAGAAGGCAATTAGGTTAGTCAGGCATGACTTGCCCTTGGTGAATCCATGCTGACTGTTCCTGATCACTTTCCTCTCCTCTAGGTGCTTCAGAATTGATTCCTTGAGGACCTGCTCCATGATTTTTCCATAACTAATTTTGTACCATAACTAACTTTTCCACTTTATTAAAAGTGAGGTAAGTGAGCTTCTGATCCAAATTCAGGGTTTCCTTTATTTATTAATGGAATCCCTGAATTTTTGCCCCCCTCATCCCCTAAATGCCCAGCTGTCTATACCCATGTGGTATTAGTATTCATATGAGCATACCTTACTGTAATAGGAATTTTCCTGTCAAATCCTCAATTGTGCCATCCACCCTATAATTGTATTTATAAATAAGAGTAAAATATCACTTAGTGATGACTTTTCTCCCATTTCATAGGTATGATTAAAAATAGATGGTGTCATTAATATTTCTTTTAGAATGAATGGGATTTTGTTTTGTTTTGTTTTTAAAAGCATTTTCCCACAAGTAATTAAAAATACATTAATTCTTGCAGTTTTAAGGTGCCTTTTAAAATAATATCAACATTTATAATTTTAATAGGTTTTCCTTGGTACCAAACTATAAAAGGGGCAATATGTCTGTCAGCATACTGCTCCTGTAGAGAACAAACTACTGAATATATCTGACAAAGAAGAACTGTCTAATTAGTCTACATTCTTCAAAAAATAATTGCCTGTCAACTAGTTAAACCATCTTTCTGGAAACACATTTCCCAGGGCAGAAATTGAAATTACAGGTATGTTCATGTGAATCCTTGATAATATAAATCACTCAAAAGCTGTCCTATTTCTATTTTTTATACAAAATATATTTTCAGTGCTATTTTCTATTTGAAGTACAAACTATAAAATTAAGGGGGAAGATATTTAAAGGGTTTTCAGGTTTCCAGCAACAATTACTATGCAAGTAATATACAGTAGCTCATTCCAAATAACAAGGCCAATGTCTTCTTTTATGGCATGTGGTAAATGTAACTCATTTAGAATTGTTTAATACACTGCTGTTAGTTTTTCAGAAGACAAAGCCCATACATTAACACTGGCATGAATAGAATTGGGTGAGGTTGAGGGGTGAGGCACTGAATATTAATGTTGTCATGCCAGGTGAAGATGGAAGCTATTTTTAGATCTTCCTTTTCAACTATGTTTAGAACAATAATGTATTTGTGATATTACTCCATGGGGACTTTTGCTCAGTAAAACAGAGTCAGTCTGCAGTGTTGCAGAGGTAAGAGTACCTGAGAAAATAATAAAGCATATTTCAATAAATGTTAGTATCTTTAACAAAGCTTAGAGGAGATATTTTCCAATATCTCATTATGTTTCATGCCTACTGATTCTAATGGTAATTAGGCACCAGGGGAGGAACAGATCTGAAACTGGGATAAACAACTAAATTAGAGATGCCATTTACCCATTATGTTCCCCCTGTATTATTATCCCAGAAAATTAATCCAGTATGATGCAACCAGAAAGCTGGTGAGAACATACTAGAGAATTCCCTATTTTTTTAGAGCAGTGCCCTTGTTTACATGAACCAGCTTTGCACAGCTCAGGTGTTCATGTTCCATAATTTGTATGCCATATTTTATGAATAACCAACAGCAACCCACTCTTAATAGTAGGGCCCTGATCCTGCAAATGTATGCTTAATTTTACTGCAGTGATTTCAGTTAGGACTACTCAAGGAAGGAAAGTTGAATAGGTGCGTAAGTGTTTGCAGGATGAGGACCCAGAATTAAAAAGCACCTGCTCATCTTGAATACTGAGGTTGGCATTTTCATCTGATTATTTTAATGCACAACAACTTGTGCAATATGTGCATAGTTAATAAAAACTTTATAGCAAAAATATCCTAACAGCCAGAGGTAAGAAAATACGGTTACACCTGCTCTGTGCCAGCTGGGAAGAGGCTGGATTACAGTATAGAATCTGGTCCATAGAATGATAATGACAGCATTGCCTCTAATGAATGCCTTGTTCCAACTGGCTTTGGCAATTTAGGGAAATATCCCCAACTTTTTGTGAATTATACTCAAAGACACTCAGTTCAGACACTCATCTGGTTTTCAGCAAGATCCTATTCTTAACCATTAGTTTTCCCCAGTATTCACGGCATTGTCATTATTACCCAAGCCACAGATTATTTAATTTTATAAACATTTTACTGATAAACAATGCTGTTTTTACTAAGCTTTTTTGGACTGGTTACAATATTGAACTCTAACATAATCTTGCTTCTTTTAATTCTTTACACTTCAGTATGTCCTTTAGGAACAAAACTGACCATCATCATTAAAGTAGCTGTAAAAGCCAAAGCAAAAACTTCTGTCCTGTGGAATCCCATGCTACATGCTCTGCAAATGCTATAAGAGGAAATCCAACATCTGCTTGTATTCTCAGCCCTTCCCTGTAATCCCAGTTACATGAGTATGACCAACACCTTATCAGTGAAGCAAGAATCGCAAATTTCCTCTAGTTTTCAATACATAAAATATTTTACAGTCTCCCCCTTCATTTGTGAGAGAACCATCAGTTACAAACACAAAACAAATCATGTCAGTAGAACAGGGAACATTTAAAACTGTGTTTTAATAACCAGACTGGGAGAAACTGACAAATGCAAAGTGCATAGAAATAAATAAAGAGGATGAGAAAGGAGGGAATAAAAGCACCATCACCAGTTCATAGACTCATAGCATATTAGGGTTGGAAGAGAACTTAGGAGGTCATCTAGAGCAATCCCCTGCTCAAAGCAGGACCAACACCAACTAAATCATACCAGTCAGGGCTTTGTCAAGCCGGGCCTTAAAAAGTTAAGTCAAGTCCTGGCACCTGCTATCGAGTCCTCAGCTGTTATTTGGCTAAAAGTTTGTGTATATGTAAGTAGAAGTGGGCAAAATTGTAGAGACACTGAAACTTTTTGTGAATTCATGTGGGTTTCACTAAATTGTTTTTGTCGGGGGGAAAAACCTCCCAAAAACAAAAATTCAAAACAAATTGTTTTGTATCAAAATTGTATTTATTTATTTTTAAAATCAAACATTTAAAATTTCTTGAAATTGAACTGAAGCATTTCATTTGATCAGAATTTTTTTTCCAATCTGAGTCATGGAAAGTCTTAAATTCATTTTTAGTTATACCCAAAATGATTTTAGCATTTTTTTCAAAGTTGCCAGTAAACTGAAAAACCCGCTATTCCCACAGTTCTACCTCTAGGTGACAAGATGTAATAGTAGTACCACACCATCTGCTGTAAAGTATAATACTCCTGCAAAGCACATGTGATGTTCTAGTGAGTCTTTCCCATTAATTAGTTATTAAGTTAATTTAACTAACTGGAAATCTGCAAGAAACTAGATTTACATCTCAACTCAAGTTTATATTCTGAATATTCAATATCAAAATAAACAAACATTCTGCACATGAAAATGTTTTTAAGAAATACTGAGAGCAGGTTCTTCACCACATTCCATTTGTAATGGCTCATTGGAGACGATAGTCTCTTCAATAAAAACCTCTTCAAAATAATTTTACTCAGTTTCAAATAAAATTATAAATTTATAACAATGTATTACAAGTGTAGAAAAATATCAATGATAAGATGAGGGATTTCTCTGCACTAAATCTCTAACTGGAACTTTTAGTAAAGATGTGATTGTTTATTATATTTAAGTACTAATGGATAATATTATTAAATCTACATACATCAGATTTGGGACATTCCTGAATCAGTTAAAGTTTCATAGAGTCATAGAAATGTAGGGCTGGAAAGAACCTCAAGAGATCATCTAGTCCAGCCTCCTGCACTGGGGCAGGACCATGTATGCCTTGACCATGTAGGTATTTGCCTAATCCATTCTTAAAAACTTCCAATGATGGGGATTCCACAACCTTCCTTGGAAGCCTATTCCAAAGCTTAAATAACCCTATAGTTAGGACTATACCCTGTCTAGTTGCTTGTACAATTTCTGCCCATATTCTTTCTGATATATGAAACAATTTTAAGTACATCTACATGTACCACACCATCATCTTCTTCGGTTGCATTGAAGCTCTAGACTCATAAACTCTAGAAAGAATATCAGCAGCAATTAATGATTTGCCTGGCTCATATTCTAATTTAAAATCATATAGATACAATTGAAAACATAATCCTTGTAATTGAGGTGGTATGTCTGTCATATTCCCTTTTTGAAACAGTAACTAATGGTTTATGATCTGTTTCTGCCAGTAGAGATCTACCATAGATATGAAATTTTCTGCATGAAAAAAAACTGATGCCAAAGCCTCTTTTTATAGTTGAGCACACTGACATTCTGTTTTCGACTTAGCTATAGATGCATAAGCAATTGGTTTCCATAGATCACCATACTTTTGTAACAGAACTGCTCCAAGGCCTTTTTTGGATTCATCTGAAGATGATTTTGTAAGTCGGTTATTATCAAATGGTTTTAAAACTGGAACTGTTTTTATTAGTTCCTTAGCTTGCTTGGAAATTCTTGTTGATGCTGACAGTCCCATTTCTATTGATTATTTTTACAGAGTAAAGTGAATAATACCTGGGGGAGCAAACAGCTGTGCATATCTCTCTATCAGTGTTCTAGAGGGCAGACAATTTATGAGTTTACCCTGTATAAGCTTTATACAGAGTAAAACGGATTCATTTGGGGTTTGGATCCCATCGGGAGCTGGGTGTCTGGGTGCTGGAGACAGGAATATTTGCTGAGCCATTTTCAGCTAAGTCTGCAGCTTTGGGGACGTGGTTCAGACCCTGAGTGTGTGTTGCAGCAGGCTAGCGTGTCTGGCTGAAGAAGACAGGGTTCTGAACTCCCAAGCCATCAATGAAAACAGGTTCAGGGGTAGTTTCAGCACATCAGGCGACAGTCTCAAGGGAGTCTCTGTGACAGAACCTGTCACAGGCACTTTGTATTTTTTTTCTTTAAATGATTACGTTTCTGAAATTGTAATGTGTGAAAACAGATGGGTTAATTCAGCCTTGTTTTACTTTTTTCTGTTTTTTCATCCTGTTACAGTTCTAAGGTGAGCTACACCGATGATCTGTCTCTCCATGGCATTTCTTTCAAGTGTCATATACAGCGCCCACTCTTCTGAGTGCAGCCCTATGATTCACCCCACCTTTTGCTTGATCATCAGATTAGAGCAGCAGGTCCAACTGGGTCTGGCACCTGCTATCGAGTCCTCTGTGGGAGCTGTGACCAGCTGGTAAAAGCAGTGACAGAATAGCCCCTTCACAACATTGTATGATTTATTTATCCAGAGGAACATCAAAACAGAAAGAAAAGGGTTAAAAATAACAAAAGCCTAAGTGTGCATTTCCTTACCTGGCTAGGAAAGGCTAACTTTAAGTAGCTTCTGCTTAACCAAGGCACCCCCAAAGCACTGGGGCTGAGTGAGACAGGCTGCCCCTGCAACTACTGCCTCTCTGACAATCTGACCCACTACTCTGGGGGAGGGGAGAAGAAGGGTTGTCTTCATGTGCATCTCAGGTCACAGGCTTTTATCCATTTCAAAGTTCTTTTGTATCAGAGTTCCTGCCTGGAGATCTCCTGTGGTTTCCATTAGGACTCCTGAACCTGGTCAAATTGGGTTATGTATGTCTAAAGAGGGGCAGAGGTAATCTTTCTGCAGTGGATACCTGATATTGTCCAACTGAGCACAGGCAATTGAATTCTGTCTGCTATCATCAATTTAGATTACTGTATGATTTAACTGTCATTTTTTTAACCAGCAATACAATAACCACCAACCCCAATATATATCATTCATAAAAATTAATACAGCTACCTCCCACGTTCTTCATACATGCTCTAGCTAAAAAATAAAAAGACTAGATTTGGAAAAACAACTATGTTTTTGCAACTAGATTTTGCAAGCACAATGTTTTATACTGAATGGGTGACCTACTTATTTAACTTTGAAAAGTGCTGCTAAGCAATGAAATAGCTTCATTTCATAACATTGTTTCACTCTGCATTGAAAGAATGATAAAAACAGAACTTTATTCGGATTTCAGTAAATGTTCTGTTCTATGAAATTGTACATAGTGTACTTCCAGTCACATCAGTCCCACTATAATGCATAACTAATTTCTATGCCAAACTCAAAGAGGGTCAAATCTTGAGGTTCTTACTCAACCTTTACTCTGTTCTTACTTGGGCAGAACTCACATAAGTATAAGATGGGAGTTTGCCTGAGTAAAAATTGTTTGAGGAGTTAGGATTTGAACCAAATGAGATGACCCAGCACATCTTTAATGATGCAAATGCCACATTTGTAAGCATAAGCTCTCCCTTTCGGCTCATTTCTAACACAGGAAGGCTGATATACTGCTTCAGGACTCCACGTTATACCTAGACACAATAGAATGAGTCCCCCTCTCCCCCCATAGCCACTCCCTGCCCAGTAAAGATGTAATTATTCTTGTTTCTGTTTCATCTATTGGAATCTCAGTGCCAGTCACCCTCTCTCCCTTCTGCAGTATGCGGGCTTTAGTAACCTCCCCTAGCTTTGAATTGGAATGGAAGTGATCACAATCCATGGAGATCTGTTTGGAGGATGCTGGGACTTTTTTAATATAAGATATGTCCCCCTCACACTCCGAGTGGCACAAGTTTACATTCTGGTCCTGGAGACAGGGTATAGGTCCCTTCCACCTCCTTCTCACCTATGCCTATTGCTTTCGGGGGGGGGGGGCAGGATTAAACCCACAATGGGCGAACTGTCCTCAGGTCAGCCTGCTCAGGATCCGTGCACCTCATGTACAGCATATGTCACTCTTTGGGACCTATGTGCCTCTGAAGGGGCATTCCCTCACTGTGGCAGAAAGGAGTCTAATGAGCTCTTCTGGGCCTGTTCAACACCAACGAGTCCCACCTGCAAGGGTTGTTGTGTGGGTGGGGAGGGGGAGACTGCATAAAAGGGAAAACCTGCTACAGGCAGGAGCCGTGAACAGGAAGAAGACTGCCCCACCTCAGACAGCTGATACTGGCCTGTGAAGAGGGAGACAGTAACAAGCCTCACCATTTCTGAAGCTGCATGACTCAGCGCACCCCATGAGGAAGGGATGGCGGTAGACTCCATTTAGACTAAGCCCAAAAGGCTGATCCAGGAAGACTGCCTGAGTTGCAGGTCACCCTTACTTCTCTAATTTCCCCTCTCCCGTAAGGGAAGGAAGAGGACTTTTATTATGTTTCTTTGCTCCAAGAACCCCCTTGGATGTCCACTGGGGGAGAAAGACAGTATATGGACTTGAAGGGACCTCTGCCCCCTATAAATGGTGGGAAATAGGCATGACCATACTTGATACAAGGGTTTAAAAATAAAAGCCTTAGAGGGAATAAAGCTCAGCTGGTCTGCGTAAGACAGAACCGGAGCACTGGTATAAGTGGTTAGCAGAGATGCAGCAGCAGCAAGCCACTCAGCAACAGCAGTTCCAAGAGCAATTGCTGCAGTAGCAGACTACCCAGCAGCGAATTCAGAACACACAACAGCAGCTGCTGAGGGAACTGATGGCCAGAAAAGCTACAACCCCAGCCTTGTTCCTCCACCAATCCTGTTCAGCTCCCTATCTGGGCCAACCTCCATGTGGGGCAGGCAGGGCTGGATTAACCTTTTGTGGGCCCAGCCCCAAACATATTTGTGGGCTCCCATGGAGGCAATGGACCATGGCGCGGGGAGACCGGTCCCCAGAGCGAGATGCCAGCCAAGGGCAATGGGGCATGGCATGGCAGGAGTGGCCCTGCTCCGCCAAGCCCAGTGCAAGGGCACTATTTACAAAGAGTCATTTGCCAGACGAACAGTGGCCCACCCGGCTATGTGCTGCCAGCATGCCCCTTCCCCTTGGGGGTGGGCATGCTACGCCACACAGCCAACGCACCCAACACCCCACTGACTCTATATAGCCAGTATGCCCAGCATTCCCTCCAGACCCGCCCCACAAATGCACAACACGCTGCACAATACCACCCGTGCCCAGTGCCCCCTGCCCACAGCCCCACCACTACTGCCGAGCATCCCACACAGAACCCCCACTCCCTAGAAGGGTGACCAGGTGTCCGGTTTTTAACCGGAACACCAGGTCAAAAAGGGATCCTGGCAGCTCCGGTCAGCATTGCTGACCAGGCCGTTGACTGTCCGGTTGGCGGCACTGCGCAGTGGGGCTGGCAGACTCCCTGCAGCTCCCGGAAAGCAGCTGGCATGTCCCCCCTCTGGCTCCTACGCGGTGGCGAGGCCAGGTGGCTCTGTGGGCTGCCCCATCTGCAGGCACCACCCCCCGCAGCTCCCATTGGCCCCAACCACCTGACCCAGCCCAGATCCCCCTCCCACCCCCTGAACGCCTCGGTCCCAGCCCGAGCATCCTCCTGCACCCCCAACCCCTCATCCCCAGCTTCACCCCAGAGCCTGCAACCCCAGCTGGAGCCCTCACACCCTGCTGCACCCCAGCCTCCAGAGCCAGCCCAGTGAAAATGAGCAAGTGATTGAGGGTGGGGAGAGCAAGCAACAGAGGGAGGGGGGGATGGAGTGAGTAGGGGGTGGGGCCTCTGAGGAGGGGCAGGGCAAGGGTGTTCAGTTTTGTTCAAGTAGAAAGTTGGCAACCTGTAACAAGTCCTCTGCCCGGCCTTCTTCCTGGGGCCCACTGGCTGCCCCAATAAAGCACAGAGAGGCTTTTCCTTCTGCAGCACCCGTGGCTTTATTTACAGACTTCTCCCACCACCAGTGATATACTATATACAGTTTGCAGGCCTTACAATCTCCACTTCTACCCAGAACCTGCTCTCAGCCTAGGGACTGACCTTCCCCCTGACCATCCCCCCTTCCTTCTGGCTGCCAGCCAGCCTTTATAGCCCTTGAACCCTCAGGCCCACAGGTGCAGCCAGTTCTAAAGGCCAGGCACCAGACTTCTCCCCAGCCCCAATCTATTTCCCCTGATTGGGGCTGGCTGAGCAGGGGCTAATTAGGTGCCTCTGCACCAGCACCCTGCTACACAACCCTACTCCCTAGTGCCCCAACACACACAGATCTTCCTCGCACTCTCACAACCCAGCACCCCCCCAGAGACCCACTCCCTCACACGCTGCTTCCTGGCTGCACTCACCAGCCCTGCTGGGATACGATGCAGCCAGGGCTGGTCCCGGGGCAGGGAATCGCTCCGTCCCCTCGGGAGTGGTGCGATCAGCCAGGCCAGGGCCTGTCCTGGCCAGGCCCCCTCAGGACCCACTTGCCTGGAGGGGTCCAGCCAAGCCCCCCAGATTGACACCCCTCCCCCCCCCCCCGGATGAGACTGGCCAGGCTTCTGCACCAGTCCCAAGCGGCTCAGCTCCAGGGAGACAGGTGGGGCCCCAGAGGTGGTGGGAAGCAGAGACTGCCCCGAGCCAGAGGTGTACTGTGGTCAGGCCAGGAAGCAGAGGACCCGGAAGGTGGGGCCAGGGGGCAGAGAGGAGCCCTCTCGGCCTGCCCACCGGCTGGCTGAGAAGTAAGTGGGGGGGGGGAGCCAGCGGGGTCTCAGGAGCGCAGTGCAAGT
Organism: Emys orbicularis; assembly: GCF_028017835.1. Taxonomy (NCBI): domain Eukaryota; kingdom Metazoa; phylum Chordata; order Testudines; family Emydidae; genus Emys; species Emys orbicularis. The sequence goes on from NC_088683.1 coordinate 48,856,034, forward strand.
GAAGCAGGCCGGGGCCCCTTCTGGGCATGGGCCCGGCTCCAGGGAGCCACTGGCGCCATTGTAAACCTGGCACTGCCAAGCAGGGAGAGAGCACAACACTTCCAGCCCTGCTTCACTTTCAGACCAGCTCTGCCTCCAACCCTGTAGTGGGACTGTTCCTGCTCTGCCTCCAAGCCAGATTCTCCCCCAACCCCGCTCTAGCCCCAGCTCCACTCTGCACTCTGTTCCACCCCCAGCCCAGCTCTGCCCTCATTCCCTCTGCCCCAGTCCAGTGCCTCTAGCTCCAACTACTCCCCCATCCCCAGTTCCACCCCCAGCTCTGTCTTCAGCCCAAGCTCCACTGTTGAGGAAGCAGAGTGCAACTGGAAAAGTTTGCGCACCACGGTCCTGGAGGTAGACCTCATTTAGATTAAGCCCAAAGGGCTGATCCAGGAAGACTGCCTCAGTTCCAGCTCACCCTTACTTCTCTTTAATTTCCTATGAACTCCCCTCTCCCATAAGGGAAGAAAAAGGGAAGAAGACTTTTCCTTTATTTGTTTGCTCCAAGAGCCAGGTGGAGGAGAGAGACAGTATAAAGGCCTGAAGTGGGGACTTAAGGGGACCTCTGCCCCCTATAGTGACCTTTACAACCATGGAAGTGAGCCTCATGAGTAGGCAAATGTACTCAGTCAGACACTGTCCTTCGTTACACCCACTAAAGTTAACAGCGCAACTGACAGCAGAACTTGGCCTGCTGCATTTAGTGTGACCAAACATACATTAACAGAATGGACTAGTCAGATTTTTGCTGCTGTGAACAATGGAAATAAATTGCATGGTGCGTTCATATAATTTTTAGAATGAGCCCTGAGCAGAACGTAGAGACCGTCATTTGTTCTGACTGGAATGCTTAGTATGTCTTCATTATTTCTAATAGTAAATAGCCTGTGTAATGTGATTCTGTTAAAACCCACTAAAAGTGGAATCTACTTTATCAAAGCAAAGTGCCTATTACTAGTCTGAAGTTAAAGTTATTGATTCTCGTTCTCAAATATGTTATAAATCCTCAGATGACATTGAATCTTCCAGGTCACCCAGGGCCCCTCTGAGGAAACAGTTCATATACTTGCAGCCCCTATCAGAGTCTAATTTCTAGAAATAATACTTCAGGCAGCAGGAGACAATAATGAAAAGCTGCATCCCACTAAAGAGATTCTACATGGCACAAGGACAAAAGCACTCAGAAAAGCACAAGGAACATTACTATCATCCACTTCCATTTGGAAAGAGACATTTATGGTTGGTATATGTAAAGCAATAATAATAAACACACAGGGGAGAAATTTCTCAGACAGTGAATATGAAAATTAGTATAGAGTCACCATATCAAAGGTGACTCTGCACTGAAGACAAAATATGTGGGAAATTATTTTTAAAGATTCGTTTATGTTTCTGTTATGATATCAAGATTTAACTCTGAACACTGATCAAGATATAAATGCAGATATATATATATATAAAATGCAGAGGATGGAAAAAGGTTGAAACTGCTTCAACTAAAAAACAAAATAATACACACAACTCAGAGAAACAGCTCTCTTTAAAACAGAGAGATCTGTGTAGTCCCACGTTCAGAAAAAAAATTCTACTACTAAGACCCATCTTAGACTCTTAAACCTTTTCAATTAGTTTGGGAGCTATATCTTCCCACAAAGAAGGCAACCTTTAGTACACTACTGTATAGAGCACTTCTGTCCATTTCCTCCACTGTTCATTCTTGGCTGCCATCCAATAGATCATAACTAGTAGATGTGCTGCAGCACATCAGCTGATTTCTCATGCTGCTCTTAAGGGACTTGCAGGCTGTACAATTTGACCATTAAATTGTATCATTAAATAGAGAATAAGCTAGGATTCATTTTGTACTGACTGTGCATGTTGGATATGCAAAAGATGTTAATTACAAAGTTGTTTTTATTATTCTTTCACTTACACAAATATATGTGCCATATTAACCTGATATAGTTATGTCTGTCTGTTCCTGTGCTTTCAGAATCTCTTCATACATGTGACATAACATGCTATGTGCCACATGGTTTAGGTCTACCCCAGGGAATATGTTTTGCTCTCAGAGTATCAGGGGGTAGCCGTGTTAGTCTGTAGCTACAAAAACAACAAGGAGTCTGGTGGCACCTTAAAGACTAACAGATTTATTTGGGCATAAGCTTTCGTGGGTAAAAACCTCACTTCTTCAGATGCATAGAGTCAAAGTTACAGATGCAGGCATCTACAAGAAGAAGAACTCTGCGTAGACTCCTCCTGACGGTCGAAATGACAGACTGGACCTCTACATAGAGTGCTTCCGCAGACGTGCACAGGCTGAAATTGTGGACAAACAACATCACTTGTCCCATAACCTCAGCCGTACAGAACGCAATGCCATCCACAGCCTCAGAAACAACTCTGACATTATCATCAACGGGGCTGACAAAGGAGGTGCTGTAGTCATAATGAACAGGTCGGATTATGAACAGGAGGCTGCCAGGCAACTCTCCAAGACCACATTCTACAGGCCGCTATCCTCTGATCCCACTGAGGAATACCAAAAGAAACTACACCATCTGCTCAAGAAATTCCCAGCTACAGTACAGGAACAAATCTACATGGACACACCCCCAGAACCCCAACCAGGGGTATTCTATCTGCTACCCAAGATCCATAAACCCGGAAACCCTGGACGCCCCATCATCTCAGGCATTGGCACTCTTACAGCAGGATTATCTGGCTATTTGGACTCTCTCCTCAGACCCTACGCTACCAGCACTCCTAGCTATCTTCGAGACACCACCGACTTCCTGAGGAAACTACAATGCATTGGTGTTCTTCCTGAAAACACCATCCTGGCCACCATGGATGTAGAAGCTCTTTACACCAATATTCCACATGAGGATGGACTACAAGCTCTCAGGAACAGTATCCCTGATGAGGCCACAGCACGCCTGGTGGCTGAGCTTTGTGACTTTGTCCTCACCCACAACCACTTCAGATTTGGGGACAACTTATACCTTCAAGTCAGTGGCACTGCTATGGGTACCCGCATGGCCCCACAGTATGCCAACATTTTTATGGCTGACTTAGAACAACACTTCCTCAGCTCTTGTCCCCTAGTGCCCCTCCTCTACTTGCGCTACATTGATGACATCTTCATCATATGGACCCACGGAAAGGAGGCCCTTGAAGAATTCCACCTGGACTTCAACAATTTCCACCCCACCATCAACCTCAGCCTGGACCAGTCCACACAAGAGATCCACTTCCTGGACACTACAGTGCAAATAAGTGATGGTCACATAAACACCACCCTATACCAGAAACCTACTGACCGCTATACGTACCTACATGCCTCCAGCTTCCATCCAAGACACATCACACGATCCATTGTCTACAGCCAAGCCCTAAGATACAACCGAATTTGCTCCAACCCCTCAGACAGAGACAAACACCTACAAGATCTTTATCAAGCATTCGTAAAACTACCTGGGGAAGTGAGGAAACAGATTGACAGAGCAAGACGGGTACCCAGAAATCACCTACTACAGGACAGGCCCAACAAGGACAATAACAGAACACCACTGGCCATCACATACAGCCCCCAGCTAAAACCTCTTCAGCGCATTATCCACGATCTACAACCTATCCTGGAAAATGATCCCTCACTCTCACAGACCTTGGGAGGCAGGCCAGTCCTCGCTTACAGACAACCCCCCAACCTGAAGCAAATACTCACCAGCAACTACACACCACACCACAGAAACACCAACCCAGGAACCAATCCCTGTAGCAAACCTCGTTGCCTACTCTGTCTCCATATCTACTCTGGCGACACCATCAGAGGACCCAACCACATCAGCCACACCATCAAGGGCTCATTCACCTGCACATCCACAAATGTTATATATGCCATCATGTGCCAGCAATGCCCCTCTGCCATGTACAGTGGCCAAACCGGACAGTCCCTCCGCAAAAGAATAAATGGACACAAATCGGACATCAGGAACGGTAACATACATAAGCCAGTAAGTGAACACTTCAATCTCCCTGGTCATTCTATTACAGATTTAAAAGTCACTATCATTGAACAAAAAAACTTCAGAAACAGACTTCAAAGAGAAACAGCAAAACTAAAATTCATTTGCAAATTTAACACCATTAATCTGGGCTTGAATAGGGACTGGGAGTGGCTGGCTCATTACAGAAGCAGCTTTTCCTCTCCTGGAATTGACACCTCCTCATCTATTATTGGGAGTGGACTACATCCACCCTGATTGAATTGGCCCTGTCAACACTGGTTCTCTACTTGCGAAGTAACTCCCTGCTCTCCATGTGTCAGTATATAATGCCTGCATCTGTAACTTTCACTCTATGCGTCTGAAGAAGTGAGGTTTTTACCCACGAAAGCTTATGCCCAAATAAATCTGTTAGTCTTTAAGGTGCCACCAGACTCCTTGTTGCTCTCAGAGTGTTTCTGAGGATTTATATTACCCGATATGCCTACAATGGGTTACATTCTGCCTTTAGATGTGTACATATGGTTTCCACTGGCTTCATATGCAGGCAACTGAAAGAAAAAAATGTGTCTAATGTTATGTGAATAGAAGTATTCCTTCCAACTAGAGATGAACCAATGAGGCAAAAATCAGATTCAGGTGCAAAGTCAAATCAGGTCTAGAGTTCAAGTTTATATTCAGATTCTGTAGAAAGGTAGATCCAACTGTACTAAAAACTCATAAGATCTTGTAAAATTTTAGCCCAAAGTAGCCAAAAATCTTACAAGATCAGGTATCCCCAGGTGATTTTCAGCATGTCACGACAAATTCTTGCGAGAATAGCCCAAGACTTTAATGACTCCTTAAATAGAAACAAGTCTCCTTCCACTTTTGGATTCAATTGAGAGCTAAAACTGAGGATGGGTTGGTTCAGTTCTGAGGATACAAATCCACCTGTCATGCTGCCTGGTATGAGACACAGCTGAGAATGCCAAATTCAGGACAGACTGTAGGAAACAGGGCTGACACATCCCAAAACTGATGGCATATTCTATCATAAGATTTCACCAAGCCAGTAACAAAAGTGAACTCTTGTATCACTACACTATTTCACAGAGAGCCACACAACAACCTCTAGGCACTCCAGCCCCTGATTACCACCAAGACAAATGGATTTAGTGATGAAAGGTTATTAAAACCAAAGTTCACCACACATTAGGTTCTTCCAATTCCAAAGGATCAGACACTCACCCCCAGGTCAACATGTACTTTCAGGATAACACCAAATATCAAGCTGCAGACAATCTTTAGTAAACTAACTAAAGATTTATTTTAAAAGAAAAGAAAAGAAAAGAAGAGAGTTATTAAATGGTTAAAGGAATCATGTACATTACAACTGATTTCAGAGTCTGTAGGTCAGGATAATAGCAGTGATGGTCATTCTGCTAGCCTGCAAATAGTCTCTCTGGATCACCCAAAAGACTAGGGACCATCAGTCCTTTGTTCAATGCTTCTTTCTTGTTAGAAAATCACAGTCCAGGGAAATGGTGCAGAAGTGAAGACAAAGGGCTGGTCTACACTGGGGGGGGGGGGGGGGTCGATCTAAGATACGCAACTTCAGCTACGTGAATAGCGTAGCTGAAGTCGAAGTATCTTGGATCGAATTACCTGGGGTCCACACGGCGCGGGATCGACGGCGGCGGCTCCCCCGTCGACTGTGCTACCGCCGCTCGCTCTGGTGGAGTTCCGGAGTTGACGGTGAGCGCGTTTGGGGATCGATATATCGCGTCTTAACAAGACGTGATATATCGATCCCGGATAAATCGATTGCTACCCGCCGTATCGGTAGTGAAGACGTACCCAAAGAGTGATGTCACAGTCTGCAATTTATACCCACAGCACATGTGCATGGAAAGTTACTGGCACAAACATGGAGGCCTGGGTCACATGTGCCTTGCTGAGTCATGAGGCATTCATTGCTTGTGTGCTGAAGAGACCTCAGGAGGGGTCCCTAGAAGAGCTAATTGACCTTAATGGGCCATCAAGCAGGCTGGCTAGCCTTGATGTAAATCTGTGTTGGGGGTGTTACCCAGAAACACTACAGGTTTGAGATACAGATACATAGCAAAGTTTCATAACTTCATATACAATGATGATACATGCATATAGACATGGGCAGCTGGTATCGAAGGCAGGGGAAGGCTGAGCCTCCCCAAACAGCCTTACATGGCCCCACCCATACTCCACTCCCAGGCCCCTTCCTGCTTCCCTGTGCTGTGGGGGGCCCTTCCCCCGTGGCTGGGGCCCCAGGCTTGGGGTGGGGCTAATGGGGGCCGGCCTGCACTCCGGGGCTGGGGTGGGCCACAGGCTGCATCACCTGCCCACCCACCCAGCACTCCGGGGCTGAGGGCGGGGGGCTGCGCTGTCCACCTGGTGCTCTAGGGTGGAGGGGGATGGTCTGGGGCTGGGGTGGGCTGGCGGCCACATGGGGGAGGGCTCTGGGCTTCGGAGGGAGGGGCAGGGTCTTGGGCAGAAGGTACGGTGACCAGGTGTCCTGTTTTCAACCGGAACACCTGGTTGAAAAGGGACCCTGGCGGCGGCTGTTGACTGTCCGGTTGGCAGCACCTCCTGGGAAGCAGCCGGCATGGCCCCTCTCTGGCTCCTACATGTAGGAGCAGCTAGGGGGCTCCGCATGCTGCCTCTGCCCCAAGCGCTTCCCCCGCAACTCCCATTGGCCGGGAACCATGGGCTGCAGGGGCGGTGCCTGTGGATGGGGCAGCACGCAGAGCTGCCTGGCCGTGCCTCTGCATAGGAACCAGAGGCGGGACATGCCACCGCTTCTAGGAGCTGCTTGAGGTAAGCACTGCCCAGATCCTGTACCCCTGACCCCCCCATGCACACCCCAACCTCCTGCTCCAGCCCTCATCCCCCTCCTGCCCTCTGAACCTCTCGGTCCCAGCCCAGAGCACCCTCCTACACCCCAAACTCCTCATCCCCAGCCCCACCCCAGAGTCTGCACCCCCAGCCACAGCCCTCACCCCCCCCCTACCCCAACTCCCTCCCCCATCCCAGAGCCCCCCAGCCCCTTCCCCTACTCTGAACCCCTCGGCTCCACTCCCCAGCCGGGAGCTCCCTCCTTCACCCCAAATCCCTCATCCCTGACCCCACCCCAGAGCCTGCACCCCCAACCGGAGCCCTCACCCCCTCTCACATCCCAACCCACTGCCTCAGCCTGGAGCCCTCTTCTGCACTTTGAACTCCTCATTTCTGGCCCCACCCCAGAGACCACCCCCCCAGTGGGAGCCCTCACCCCCTTCCGCACCCCAGCCCCTTGAGCCAGCCCAGTGAAAATGAGCAAGTGAGTGAGCATAGGGAGAGCGAGCGTCAGAGGGAGGGGGGATGGAGTGAGCGGGGGTGGGGCCTCAGAGAAGGAGGGACATGGGCGTTGGGTCTCGGAGGAGGGGTGGGTAAGGGTGTTCTGTTTTATGTGAGTAAAAGGTTGGCAACCCTAACAGAAGGGAAGGGCCGGGAGAGGGGCTAGCCTTCCTGAGCCCAGGGCTCACCCGCTGCCCATGAATATAGACAGGATAATCATACTTAGCAGACTATACAACTTTTCCAATGATGCCTTACACAACATACTTTGTACAGGATATATCATAATTGTGCAACAGTGGTGATACACTAGTGTAAACATGGTCACCTTTCTTTTACACAGCATCACACCACCCACCAAGAAAATTTAAAAGAGGCTTAAGTTCACAGTGTTGGCTCAGTCATCTCTTCTTCCCACGAACTAGAACATGAATGGTGGATGAAAGGATGGCACTTTTAGCTTTAAAATGTAGTAAGTGCATGTGTATCAATTAAAGCGACTTCAAGCAAGCTATGATTTTTTTCCCTAATGAATGATAACCATAAAAATAAATAACAGAAGAATACATTATCTTGTATATCAAATAGAATTAAAGAGCAACATTTTGGTTAAAATACTTTAAAACACAAATGGCTAGCAACAGCAGGTAAGCACAGTGAAATAAACAAGGCAATAAATCAGCAATTACTGGCTCTACTGCAGAAAAACAAAGTAATGCCAAGCTACTGTGGACACCTGCAGTATTGCTTATGGAGAGTGCAGACGGGCACCAGATGAGACACTATATTTAAACAAAAACTTTATTTAAACTGTTGACTCATGTTTCCCTCAATAAGCTTTTCATACACACAACACACCCACTCACACAAACATAATTAGAATAAAATAAACTGACCTGTTTATCAAGATATGTCCCCTAAAGATTGGGAAGGAAGAAAAAGAGATACTTACTGTAATTCTATTATTAAACTCTTGGAAGATACTCAGATGCTACAGCGACAGTGTCATAACTATAAAGGGAAGGGTAACAGTTCTCCTGTGTACAGTACTATAAAATCCCTCCTGGCCAGAGACTCCAAAATCCTTTTACCTGTAAAGGGTTAAGAAGCTCGGGTAACCTGGCTGACACCTGACCCAAAGGACCAATAAGGGGACAAGATACTTTCAAATCCTGGGGGGGGGGGGGAGGAAAGGCTTTTGTTTGTGCTCTTTGTTTAAGGGTTCGTTCGCTCTTGGGACTGAGAGGGACCAGACATCAATCCAGGTTCTCCCCATCTTTCTAAACAAGTCTCTCATATTTCAGACTTGTAAGTAAAAAGCCAGGCAAGGCGTCTTAGTATTACTTTGTTTTCTCAACTTGTAAATGTACCTTTTACTAGAGTGTTTATCTTTGTTTGCTGTACTTTGAACCTGAGACTAGAGGGGGGTCCTCTGAGCTCTTTAAGTTTGATTACCCTGTAAGGGTATTTTCCATACTGATTTTACAGAGATGATTTTTACCTTTTTCTTTAATTAAAAGCCTTCTTTTTAAGAACCTGATTGATTTTTCCTTGTTTTTAGATCCAAGGGAGTTGGATCTGTATTCACCAGGAGTTGGTGAAAGGAAGGAGGGGGGAAGGGTCAATTTCTCCTTGTTTTAAGATCCAAGGGGTTTGGATCTGTATTCACCAGGGAATTGGTGAAAGGTTTCTCAAAGCTTCCCAGGGAAGGGAATTAGCTTGTGGGAATGGTGGCAGCGGACCAGATCTCAGCTGGTAGTTAAGCTTAGAAGTCCTCATGCAGGCCCCCACACTTGTACCCTAAAGTTCAAAGTGGGGATACAGCCTTGACAGACAGGAATATATAAGATCTGAGATAGATAAAGAATGCAACTTAAAATCTAAAAAAAAAAAGTTAATTGCTTTGTAGATGGAATTTTAGCCCCGAGTTCAGGGTTAGTATGAAGACGTTGTCATGTGGTATAACATCATGTAATCCTTTTATTTCTGTACCTGCACCTAGCTCTTTCAGTCTCTCACCCAGACACAAAGAAGCAAAATGAAAATGATTTTAACAGAAATACATTCCCCCATCAGCTATTTGTTCATGGAATATACTATAGTTTTCTCATTCATGCTGTAAAAATTTGATTTCCTTTCCTGTTCCCTACCACCAGGGATGAACCCCGGCACTTCTATGCTTGGCAGTTCATAGCCCTGGCACCTCTACATGGCCACATAAGTTATGAAAGTAAAATAATTGCTTGAACCCTGGCAACTAATTGCTTGAGCCCTAGCAGGTCTTTCATTACAAATTAAGCACTGCCTACCACTCACAGCTAATCAGATACTACTGAATCGTTTAGTACAATCCTGTCATTAAATCATTAATATCTCACAAAATTGTCAGAATCAGGCTAATAGGATTAAGGGCTAGTGTCTTTTCAGCTAGTTGATTGCACACTGTAGCTTCTGTGTCAATTTGATATCAGTTGATGGGATAGGAACCACAAACACATACTTGTCTTTCCTAAAGTAAGACTGGTGCTAATTAAAGCATACTTGACAGACAATAGGGAATTTTGTTTGAATTCAGTATAGGAACTTGGTCTATTTATGGGTTGTATTAGATATTGGTCATGTTTAAATTAATTCCATTCAAAATATGCATGTGATCAATGTCTATTTTATGATGCAAGGTGTCAAAGGTAAGTTTTTATGTCCAACCTTAATTTTGGCCTTTCCTGGCTTTGACCATTTATCATGCATCCTTAGTGTTTTATTAATACATTTTTGTACATATTATTAATAAATTTAATATCTTAGTTTCAAAAGATTGTTTACAGAAAAAATATATATGACAAGGCACTCTCCAGAAGTTCAAAACCCTACTGGCTTACAAACAAACCCAATAGCACACTTAAGTTCTATAATCTAAAAGAATTTGGATAGGTACTATAAGAATGCCCTATCCAATAGGTCTTAGTTGGTACTCAGGTCAGGAGGACTTTTTCCCGTGAACCTTAAAGTCTGTGTAGCAGGATGAGCACCTTTTCATCTTCTCCAGAGCTCATAAAGGTACATCTTTGCAGAGCTCCCTCTTGAGCAACTTACAAAGTCTCAAAACTCCTTTCTCAACCCTTTCAAAAGTTATAACTTCTCAAGAGCCCTTTTACTTTACAAGATCCAGAGAGGCTGAAGCAAAAGCTCATTCCTCACATGATCTGCTGGAACAGAAGCATCTGCCCTTGCCTCAGGACCTGCCCAATTTACAAAAGCTGCAGCAGTTCTTCTGCCAGCCCAGAATGTACCTACATAAGAACAGAAGAACGGTCATACTCGGTCAGACCAAAGGTCCATCTAGCCCAGTATCCTGTCTTCCAACAGTGGCCAGTGCCAGGTGCCCCAGAGGGAATGAACAGAACAGGCAATCACCAAGTGATCCATCCCCTGCCACTCACTCCCAGCCTCTGGCAAACAGAGGGTAGGGACACCAGCCCTGCCCATCTTGACTAATAGCCATTGATGGACTTATCCTCCATGAATGTATCAAGTTCTTTTTTGAACCCTGTTATATTCTTGGCCTTCACAACATCTTCAGGCAGTTAGTCAACATACCTATTGACTAACAGCACTATATTCCATTACCCTTTTTGTTATGCAATGTATTTAGCCATGTGCACATGCTTAATGAATCATTCCTTAGCTGCACCCTTTACAAAAGGAACCAAACCCCCCCCCCCTCCCCAAAAAAACAAAGCCAAACAAACAAACAAATCCTAAAGTGAAATCCTGTCTCCATTGAAATCAGTGGAGAAACTCCCATTGCATTCAGTGGAGTCAGGATCTCACCCTAATGTGCATGCTCAACACAAGATTTTTCAAAGACACATTAATCATCCAAATTAATTTTATAAATGAGTCCTCTTACCACAAGGTGCCCCCTGGTGCCCAGGCATGGTATAGCAGTTCTTTCACTAGGCTAGAAGCCCCTCCCAACAGTCACTCGACCCGTCAGCCAGTCAGCATCATAAGTCCACCTCTTCTGGGGTCCCAGTTGTCCAAACCGAAAGTCCCAACAAATGTCTTTTACTCAGACAAAAATTCTTCCGTCTGTCTGGGGCTCTTCCTCAGTTTATCCTGTAGCCCCCTTGCTGGGCTCAATAACCCTTCTGGTGAATTTCTATACCCCCTTCCTTGTGGCTGGTATGGGAAGCCAGCCCACCCTTTATTCTGGGATCTGGCCCCGGGCCCTGTACTGAACAGCTAGGTTTGCTCCTATACCTGTACTGCAGTTTTCCCTGGGCCACTTCCTACCCAGCCTTTTAAGTTCTCCTCTGGGTCTCGCTGTCTGTTCCCTGCTTAATCAGGGTATCTCCCAGGCCACCCTGCCTGGAGAGCTTTTCCTTACTCTCTGAGCTTTCTGGATGGTTCTTTCTCCAGCCCTTTCCCCAGCTAGGCTTTATTACCAGTCTTTCTCATTACTTAGCCACTTTCTGCTTTATGGGGAATTTGCCTGGTTTTCCTGAGGTGGGGCTCATTAGACTTTAAGGCTGGAAGAGACCATAGTGATCATCTAGTCTGACCTCCTATACATTGCAGGTCACACCCACTCCTGCAATCAGGTTGGCTTATTTTAGTCCATGGGTCTCCAGCTCATAGGGCAATCCACTGTGTTACAAATAGCAATTATCTGCAAGGTAAGCAAAGACACCTCAGTGAAGGCTCTTTCTTTATTATAACTTTCAACCCTGAACCATTTTAGCTATAAAGGATTTTTTTTAAAGTCAAGCATTTTTATTGTTTTATATATATATAATATAATCATGGGAATTCACTGTTGTACATGTACGTACACACACACACACACACACAAACACACGTACCGGTTTTGCTCAAGCCAGGACCTTGCCTGGAAAGTTCCATCCCAATAGGCAAGGCCGTACTTAGGCATATGCAGCATACGCAGCTGCGTAGGGCACCCAAAAAATTTGGGCGCCACCCTCACTGGCTGCGGCGCAGACTCCTCTCCTCTCTGGCCCCTCCCCCGCGCTGGGCCAGCAGGCTTCTCCCCGACCCAACCCCCTGGCCCCTCCCCTCCGCCCACTCACTTCTCAGCCAGCTGGCTGAGGGCTCTGGCTAAGGGGTGGGGCCTCACAGAGCCAGGAACGAAAGTTTACATATGAGTGAGCAGGGGGAGCTGGGCCAGGGAGGGGGAGACCAATCAAGGCTGGGAACAGAGGGGGCAGCCGAGCTCGGGGGTAGACCTGGGCACAGGACTTCAGGGAGTGGGGGGGCGGAGGAGGAACTGGGCTGGGGATTGCTGGGGGGAGCTGGGCCAGGAAGGGGCGGGGGGGCAGGCAAGGTTGGGAATGAAGCAGGGGGGGGGGAATACCTGAAGGCTGGGAAGAGGGGGGAGCTAAACTCAAGGGGGGGTAGAGGTGTGCACAGGACTTCGGGGAGTGGAGGAGGAACTGGGCTGGGTATTGCTGGGGGCAGCTGGGCTGGGAAGGGAAAAGAGCGTGGGGTTCTTTGTCTGGCTCAGTGAGCAAGCAATGAATGCACTAGAGCCTCCTGGGGAGCAGGCTGGTGGCCCCAGGGGAGAACAGCTGTTCTGAGCAGTCCCACACTGTACCTGCACCTCTCCCCTCTTCTGCCCACATACCCTGTCCCGCCGGCAACTCCCTGCAACCTCTCTCCTAGTCTCCTTTTCACTCCGCCTCCCTCTTCTCTGAAGTATAAGCCCAGACGCAGAGGATCCCCTTTGGACCGTCACCTTTCCTTTCCTCCCTTCCCCAGCAGGGATCAGCAGCGGACGCAGGTTGGGAAGAGGGAGAGACACACACACACAACCAGGCTGGGGAGGTGGGAAAGTTAAAGGAAAATAAGAGAAGGTGGTGTTTGCTTTTCCTGCCCATTCACAGTGTCAACAGGAGGAAACTGACACTAAAACAATGGGAGGAGGGGGATGTACCTGGAGCAAAAAAGAAGCAATCAGAATGGAAGGGAGGGAGCGACCTCTTAGCTGGGGAGGAAGATGGACTTGCACTTGACAAGGCTGGAGTAGCTGAAAACTTTTATTTAGGGAAAAGGGACATGATTTTTTTTTCTTGTGGATCCAAGTATCTCCAGGGCTATCTCTCAAGCTGGTAGCATTTTGAATGAGAGAGAGTTCTAAACAGTGCAGAGTCAAGTGGGATTTTAAAGGTCCCTTCAAGAATGCAGCACCTTCTTCCTCACCTGTGGGAAAGACTTTTAAAAACAGCCTTAAATAATCCAAAACAAGAGCCACTGTTCAAATGACACTTGGCTGGTTATGGCTCCAGCCCCACTGTTGAAGCATTGTTCAAACTGCATGCTGAGTTATACCCAGTACAATCCCACTGAGCCATGTGTGGCAACCAGGTGTATAAATCAGGGCAGAAAAAAAGATTGGTGCCTGAATATAATTCCTTTTCTTATTAAACTGCACATCCCAAGCACCTCTTTACTTTTCAGGATTAGGGAGAATGAAAGGCCATTTGGGAGTTGATGGCCCAGAGAGGTGGCAGGCAAGGGCCTGGATGAGGGCTTGACTCAGCCATTGGTATCAGCTATTTCTTTTTTCAGAGTAGCAGCCGTGTTAGTCTGTATCCGCAAAAAGAACAGGAGTACTTGTGGCACCTTAGAGACTAACAAATTTATTAGAGCATAAGCTTTCGTGGGCTACAACGAAGAAGTGCATCCGAAGAAGTGGGTTGTAGCCCATGAAAGCTTATGCTCTAATAAATTTGTTAGTCTCTAAGGTGCCACAAGTACTCCTATTTCTTTTTTGTCATTCAAATGGATTTTGGGTCATGGCTGACATCCCAGCCATCATGTAAAACACTTCCCTGTGGCCTTTTGACATGCACACAGAGGTATCTCACTGCCAAGTCCTTATCCTAGGAGGGGAGGGGAGGGGAGGGGGAAGACTGCAGGGTGATTTCTCACCTCCATGCAGCCAGTGGCCTAAGCTTGCCACTGCGGTGCTGGAGCCTCCACATTTATTTATTGACAAAATTTGCAGAATTTTAAAGTATTGTGTACACAATTTAATTTTTTAGTGCTGAATTCCCTCAGGAATATGGGGTGCTGGGCAGTTTGAGGGGGGCTGTAAGAGGGGTGGTGGGCAGTGGGGGGATCTGTGGGTGGGAGATTGCTGGGTATAGGGATCTGTGGTGGAGATCTCTGGGTGAGGGGCCACTGGGCATGGGGGTTGCTGGGCATTAGGGGGTGGGAGGTACTGGGCGGGGGGCGGTACGGATGGGCATGTTGGCAGCACAGGGCTGGGTTTGGAGGTGCAGGTGGGAGGAAAGTGCAGAGGTTAGGGGTGAAGGCAGCACTGTGCAGAGGTTAGGGGTGAAGGCAGCACAATTAAACTGTTTTTAATAAAGTGCACGTGGCAAGTTTTCCAATACTGTAAGCTTATGTTTGTGTTGCTAAGAGCAAGTCGGGCATGGGGCACCAGTTTAATAATACTGCGTAGAGCCCCATAAATGCTAAGGATGGCCCTGCCAATAGATAAAATTTTCAGAAAACTGAGCATCTAAAACCAGGGATTTAGAATCGAAATTGTTATGCAGTTTTTCGCTCTACATCCAGTTCAGCAAAGCATTTAAACATGTGCTTAAGTCCATCCCTATGCAAAGCACATGCTTAAGTGCTTTGATAAATAAAGATGGACTTAACTGTTTTGTGGATTAGGGATAGACTGCTGAATCACAGCCAAAACCAGTTGCTGCTTCTATCCCTGTAATGTCTGCACAGTGCTTTGAAAATGAAGTGCTATAATTACATTAGCTAATGAATTATTTATATGCTGATGGTGTTTCATAACAAAGGCTGGCTGCATGATGAAAAGTGCAAAACCAATAACTTTCGTTAAAAAAGAACAAGTAAGGACAAAACATACTTTACTATTAAGTTGTTTAAAATAGAGATTATGAGAAAAATTAATTCAATACATTTTACTTTTCAGTAAAAATGGTTAAAAGCATTTAATCTTATTTAAAATCTTTATAAACCCATATTCCACTCCACTGAAGATATCTAGAATCAGATTTGTAAACATTTGTGGGAAAGGGTTGCTCAGTTGCAAGCTGGCTGAAAGAGTAGGCAACAATTTAAAAGTCATTTTTTTTTGGTCATAGAAGTCATGGCTGTAACAACCATTCAGTCTTAATCATAACACTACAGAAACACCACTATCTTTCATTACCTCAAGAGTTGGACTGAGGATCTATCTGTATTATAATTCAATTGTTTTGTAGTTTTAAATGAATGTATTTGAAGCCCAAACAATGACAGGCAAAATTGGAGTATACTTAAAGCACAAACTATGACAGTAATAACCTCTCTGATTATCAGGAAAGTATTGTACTCTTAGAAAACTTGAAACATCACTGAGGTGGATCAACAAAATCTATAAATCTAACCAAAACAACTGAATTAGTCTTTCCCCATGTGATAGTGACAAGTTGCAGCCTACAGTTCTCATGAATGTAATTTGTGACAGTTTTCCTGTTAGGGTACATCAACTGGTAGATAGTTGGCTTTATGTCTTCTGATACAGGCAGCAATGAAAAAGAGGACAGTGAATTTGCAGAATAAAAATAGAAGTGCCAGGATTGGAAGCACTGCAACAAGTACAATATCTTCAAATCACTCAGAGCATGGAGGTGTCTAATGTAATCAAAGTTGCTTTTATGATGTTTCACTTCATAAGATTGGGATGCATTGCACTATATGGGATAAAGTAAACAGTAATCTCTGGCTTCATTTCCAATAAGTTTTAAATGCTTGAATCTCAAAATCTCTTCATTTAACAACTGAAGCGTAGACATCTTAGAATATTTAACCTTGAGTACTCTGGGGAGAGATTGTGAATACTAAGCTTATTGCTCTTTCCTTGCTGCACACAATAAACGACTGTACCAGAGGTAAATAATGTGATACTTGTAATTAAAATTCATTATCACAAACACATTAAAGGACAAATTCTGTCATCAGATCTGGGAAATAGATCTTAAATGAGCAGCTTAAGGCCTGATCCTGCAGTTTTTGTCACAAGCATGCAAATCCTGCACCTCTGGTGCCCCATTGACTTCAATGGGTATGTCAAAACAGCAAAGAAATACCAGTGTTTGGCCCATGTCAGTTGATTCGGGCTCACGGGGATTGGACTGTTGGGCTATTTCATTGCTGTGTAGACTGCTGGGCTCAGGCTGGAGCCTAAGCTCTGGGACTCTCCCACCTCGCAGGGTCCTAGAGCCCAGGCTCCAGCCCAAGCCTGGAAGTCTACACAGCAATGAAACAGCCCTGCAGCCCGAGCCCTGTGAGCCCAAGTTGGCTGTTCCGGGCCAGCTGTGGGTTTTTCTTTCCTATGCAGACATACCCAGTGGGGCTCTGCTCAGGGAGCTGCCTGCAGCAGTAAGGGGCAGAATTGTAGCCATAATGGAGAACTGGGGAAGCTGAAACATGTGAGTGGGGATTCTCCAACATGCCAAACAATGTTATATGTGAAATCTACATCGGGATGGAGCAATTCTCGGAAAGCAAGGTGTTGGTTAGAAAAATAAGGACATTTTTAGTTCAATGCTTTATTAAATCAAAGACTTGCTGTCCTGACAGTGCCTTCCAGTCTCAGTGGTACCAGATGACAGAACAAGGAGTAATGGACTCAAGTTGCAGTGGGAGAGGTTTAGGTTGGATATTAGGAAAAACTTTTTCACTAGGATGGTGGTGAAGCACTGGAATGGGTTACCTAGGGAGGTGGTGGAATCTCCTTCCTTAGAGGTTTTTAAGGTTAGACTTGACAAAGCCCTGGCTGGGATGATTTAGTTGGGGATTGGTCCTGCTTTGAGCAGGGAGTTGGATCTCCTGAGGTCTCTTCCAACCCTGATATTCTATGATTCTATGATTCCACTGAACCTTTTAAAACAAAGATTTATACTAGTGAAAAAGTTTTCCAGCACTGCTCTTTGAGGTTAACCCTTCAGTTAACATAGCTGTCAGGATGAGTTAATCAGAAGCCCTCCAAATTGGGCGGGCGGGAGGGGAGGGAAGGGTAGAACACACAGAAACTGAGAACAGAGAGGCAGAGGGGGGAAAGCAAGAAAGCCAAGCAGTAGCCTGCGAGACAGTGTGAGCCTAGAGAAAGCTTGCAAGAGAGCTTTTGGGACTGTTGGATTAAGAGACTTGGGGCTGTAAGCTAAGAAACTGCTCCTCCTGTTTTTAGTTCCTTCTGTGAAGGGGTACTGGTACTAAGGGTACCAGTGACTTGAAGTGGTTTCCATCAGATACAGGGTTTACAGTTTGTTCTATGGCTTTCAGCATCCCCACCTTAAGAACTGTTCAAGTGCCACTGCTTCTGTGTGCAGAGAAGCAGGACTTGGTACATTCCTCGTAAATAAACAAAACTGCATCAGAGAAATACCCAGTTATCACCAATTTCTACTCGCACTTGGAACATACCCAGGGCCCCAAACATCAGCTAGAAGCTTGGGTCTAAATGGGGCAACAGTAATGATCCCAGGGCAAACAGCCTCCTTCAGGGTTCTTAGTCCATTCTCGTAAGCATCTGCTGCTTGTTACTGTTGGAGACAGGATACTGGATGAGATGGACCAGTGTCTGAACCAGCCTGGCAATTCCTATATTCCTACATTCCTAGAATGTTTATCTAAAATGCAAGCGTGACCTGCAGTATTTTCTGACCTGAGACATTAAAATAAAGGCATGCTTGTCACACAAGTGCTCTTCAGGTTCGACATGCTATCTCATTGCTCCTGCTGCTCAAAAATTTCAACTAATGAATACTGATCAGTAAGATAGAGACAGAGAGACATTTTGGGGCAAAAACAATATTTCCTTTTTTCCACTTGTCCCATCTGGTGCTCAGATATGGGAAAAGTATATATCATTAATTCATAATCAAGGGTAGAGGTCCAGGTAGAGACAGATACATCCTGGAGGTGAATGCCTGGCTGCGAGGATGGTGTCGCCAGGAGGGCTTCAGCTTCCTTGACCATGGGATGTTGTTCCAGGAAGAAGGATGCTAAGCAGAGATGGGGTCCACCTATCAAAGAAGGAGAAGAGCATATTTGGATACAGACTGGCTAACCTAGTGAGGAGGGCTTTAAACTAGGTTAGATGGGGGCAGGAGACAAAAGCCCACAGGTAAGTAAAAAACATGGAGACCTGAGAGAAGGATCGGAATCTGGGGGGAGTATGGGCTATTATAGGAGGGATAAGGGAGAGACAAGAGAGAAAATGGGGGGAAATCAAATCAGCATCTTAGATGTCTGTATATTACTGTGAGAAGTAGGGGTAATAAGCAGGAAGAACTAGAAATGCTAATTAATAAACACAACTATGACATAGTTGGCATCATGGGGCGGGGATAATACACATAACTGGAATATTGGTATAGAAGGGTATAGCTTGCTTAAGAAGGACAAGCAGGGGGGAAAGGGAGGAGGTATTGCCTTATATATCAAAAATGTATACACTTGGACTGAGGTTGAGATGGAAATAAGAGACAGACTTGTTGAAAGTCTCTGGGTTAGGATAAAAGGAATAAATAAAAAAAAAAGGTGATGTCATGGTAGTGGTCTACTACAGACCACCTAATGAGGAAGAGGAGGTGAATGAGGCTTTTTATAAACAACTAACAAAATCATCCAAAGCACAGGACTTGGTGGTGATGGGGGACTTCAACTACCCAGATATGTGTTGGGAAAATAACACAGCAAGGCACAGATTATTCAACAAGTTCTTGGAATGTATTGGAGACAATTTTTTATTTCAGATGGTGGTGAAAGCTACTGGGGGGAGGCTGTTCTAGATTTGATTTTGACAAATAGGGAGGAACTGGTTGAGAATTTGAAAGTGGCAGGTGCTTGGGTGAAAGTGATCGTGAAATGACAGAGTTCATGATTCTAAGGAATGGTAGGAGGGAAAACAGCACAATAAAGATAATGATTTCAAGACGGCAGACTTCAGCAAACTAGGTAAGATCCCATGTGAAGCAAGTCTAAGGGGAAAAACAGTTCAAGGAAGTTGGCAGTTTTTCAAAGAGACATTTTTAAGGGCACAAGAGCAAACTATCCCACTGCATAGGAAAGATAGGAAGCATGGCAAGGGACCATCCTGGCTTAACCAGGAGATCTTCAATGATCTGAAACTCAAAAAAGAGTCCTACAAAAAGTGGAAACTAGGTCAAATTACAAAGTATAAATATAAACAAATAACACAAGTATGTAGGGAGAAAATTAGAAAGGCCAAGGCACAAAATGAGATTAAACTAGCTAGAGACATAAAGGATAACAAGAAAATATTCTACAAATATATTAGAAGCAAGAGGAAGACCAAGGACAGGGTAGGCCTATTACTCAATAGGGAACAATAACAGAAAATGTGGAAATGGCAGAGGTGCTTAATGACTTCTTTGTTTCAGTTTTCACCAAGAAGGTTGGTGGCAATTGGTCGTCTAACATAGTGAATGCCAGTGAAAATGAGGTAGGATCAGAGTCTAAAATAGGGAAAGAACAAGTCAAAAATTACTTAGACAAGTTAGATGTCTTCAAGTCACCAGGGCCTCATGAAATACATCCTAGAATACTCAAGGAGATGACTGAGGAGATATCTGAGCCATTAGCGATTATCTCTGAAAAGTCATGGAAGATGAGAAAGATTCCAGAGGTCTGGAAAAGAGCAAATATAGTGCCAATCTATAAAAAGAGGAATAAAGGTAACCTGGGGAATTCCAGACCAGTCAGCTTAATTTCAGTACCCAAAAAACTAATAACTGACCAATCACTTTGTGAACAGCTAGAAGATAATAAGGTGATAAGTAACAGTCAGCATGGATTTGTCAAGAACAAATCATGTCAAACCAATCTAATAGCTTTCTTTGACAAGCCTTGTGCATAGGGGGAAGCAGAAGATATGGTATATCTTGACTTTAGTAAGGCTTTTGATACTGTGTTGCATGACCTTCTCATAAACAAACTAGGGAAATTCAACCTAGATGGAATTACTATAAGGTGGGTGCATAACTGGTTGGAAACCATTCCCAGAGAGTAGTTATCAGTGGTACACAGTCAGGCTGGCAGGGCATATCAAGGGGGGTCCCTAAGGGATCAGATCTGGGTCCAATTCTGTTCAATATCTTCATCAATGATTTACATAATGGCATAGAAAGTACACTTATAAAGTTTGCGGATGATACCAAGGTCAGAGGGATTGCAAGTGCTTTGGATGATAGGATTAAAATTCAAAATGTTCTGGACAAACTGGAGAAATGGTCTGAAGTAAATAGGTTGAAATTCAGTAAGAACAAATGCAAAGTACTCCACTTGGGAAGGAACAATCAGTTGCACGCATACAAAATGGGAAATGACTGCCTAGGAAGGAGTACTGCGGGAAGGGATCTGGGGGTCATAGTGGATCATAAGCTAAATATGAGTCAACAGTGTAATGCTGTGGCAAAAAAGCAAACTTCATTCTGGGATGTATTAGCAAGAGTGTTGTTAGCAAGACACAAGAAGTAATTCTTCCACTCAGGACTTTCAAATTGGAGACAGTTCTGGGAAGAGCAACAAAAATGATTAAAGGTCAGGAAAACATGACGTTTGGTGGAAGACTGAAAAAAAAATTGGTTTGTTTAGTCTAGAGAAGAGCAGACTGAGGGGGGGGGCACATAAAAGGTTGTTAAAAGAAGGAAGGAGAAAAATTGTTCTCTTTAACCTCTGAAGATAGGACAAGAAGCAATCTTAAATTGCAGCAAGGGCAGCTTAGGTTGGACATTAGGAAAAACTTTCTGTCAGGGTAAAGCACTAGAATAAATTGCCTAGTAAGGTTGTGGAATCTCTGTCACTGGAGATTTTTAAGAGCAGGTTAGACAAACACTTGTCTACAGGGATGGTCTACATAATACTTAATTCTGCCTTGAGTGTAGGGGACTGAACAAGATCTCTCGAGGTCCCTTCCATTTCTACACTTCTATGATTCTATGATAATAAACAGTACAAAAGGGAGGTTAGGCCAATGTGACAGTAACTCTTTTTTCTCCAGGGTTTTCTTTTCCCTGAGAAAGGGCAAGTAAATTATTCTTTTTATAACGTATTGCTGCTTTGGAGACTGATCCTTGTACCTCACACAGGTTCATCTACTGCCCTCCTCCTATAGATGGACTTTTATGCATAGCCATCTCTGCCACTACTACATTTGCAGCCTTATAAAAGCTATTTTTCCTCTTTTGTTGTTGTTGTGGTTGTACATTTCTCTTTTCCATTCTATGACTCCATGCTTCATTTTTTCCCCTATGTCCACTTCACCTTCCAGTCTTACCTCCATCTTGGCTGCATTCGCTATCCTACTTATGTGGCTGAACTGCTCTGAGAAGAGCAGCTAGTCAGGCGATGCACCATCCAGTTTGCACAAACGTGTCACTAGAGCAACTAAGCATATCATAGAATAGTTCCCCTCTTTTGGAATGGGAGGAGAGGAGGGTGAAAGGGAAGCCTTTACTTGAGCAACATAATACAAAAAACTGCAGAGGCAATGGGGATAGGATGGAAGAAAAGAGACAGGATCAGGCATCTTTTTCAATAGGATCTAGGAACAGGAAATCATTTAGGTTTTAAAATGGATTGTGTGCTCACTCCTCCATTGCATGTACTGAGGTCCATGAAACAATGCTTTGTCAATGAAACTGTTACAAATTCAGTGTAACATGGATATTGCTCACGGTACAACTAAATAGGTATTGTGAAACTCAAACAAACTCTCTGTGCATGTAGGCAAGAACCATTCATTAGTGGGCAAGGAGGCAGAACTCAGAGTAACAAAGGGCTTGTGTAGATGGAGAGTTAGTACATGGCAAGTTGGGGCATAAATCTACCGCATGCTAGCATGCTAAGTGCACTAACTGATCATGTGGACCCTGCTGCCCTTTGTGTACTCTGTGTGTCCTTTGTGCATTCCTGGCAGGTCTGACTGGGCTCAGCACTTGTGGTTCTTCCTTTTGGGATTCTGTGGCCAGCTGTGTATCTAGTCACCAGACAAAGTATTGTTTGTTTTGTTAAAACAAATCAAAATATTCTTTGTTTTAACAGTGGGAACAAAGCATTTAGAGAAAAAAAAGGATTTGAAAACAGACACTCTACTCACATGTCTGTCTTACCTAAAAATCTTACCATCTCCTGATGGTGACTACATAGGCCTAACTTCTTCAGACATCCCCAGTGGCTATATCTGCATGTCAGTCTGGCTTCCTGAACAACTCCCCAAACTACTAACTCCCACCACCACACAACACACTTGTCTTGAGAGAGCATCCTTATTAAATAGCCTCAGTCCTTTTGATCTTCTGGTTCCCAGGCCTTGGCCCTGCTCATCAAAACCAGCTCTGTGCATTGCTGCAACCAAAACCTTCAAAGCTAATAATTCAGGAATTGCCTCTTTACAGCCCTTAAGTGTTTACTGAGGGGTGACTTATTTTGAGCCATTATTTCCCTTCCCTCTTATTTTCCTTACAGTCCCTGTCACAGGTATGAGGCTCACTACAATATGTGTTTTAATACAGTCAATGAAAAGTTATACATCTAGGAACAAAGAATGTAGGCCATACTTACCGGCTGGGGGACTCTAGCCTGGGAATCAGTAACACTGAAAAAGACTTAGGGGTCATGGTGGATAATCTGCTGAACATGAGTTCCCAGTGCAATCCTGTGGCTAAAAGGGCTAATGTGATACTTGTATGCGTAAACAGAGGAAGCTCAAGTAGGAGCAGAGAAGTTATTTTATGTCTTTATTTGGCACTGGTTCGATTGCTACTGGAATATTGTATCCAGTTCTGCTGCAGAGAAGAGCTACAAGAATGATTAAAGGACTGGAAAGCATGCCTTATAGTGACAGACTCAAGGAGCTCAATCTATTTAATTTAACAAAGAGAAGGTTAAGGTTGATCGATCAGTTTATGAGTATCACCATAGGAAACAAAAACTTGATAATAGCTCTTCAGTCTATCAGACAAGAGTATAACATGATCCAATGGCTCAAAGTAGAAGTTAGATAAAGAAATAAGGCACTTTGTTTAACCAAAAAAAAAAGTGAGGGTAATGAACCATTACAAATTATCAAGGGTCATAGTGGATTCTCCATCACTGGAAATTATTAAATCATGATTGGGTGTTTTTCTAACAGTTCAAACAGGAATTAATTTAGGGAAGTTCTACGGCCTGTGTTATGCAAAAGGTCAGACTAGGTGATTACAGTGGTCCCTTCTGGCCTTATAATGGAACTGCGCCTCTGATATCTCCTGGTCCCTTCAAGCACACCTGCTCAGGTATCAGGGTGGAATCACATGATTCTCCCATCTCACACCAGGCCTTGGGCTGCAGTCCCCTGGTACTAAGCATGATTTTCTCAGCAGGTTTGACTTATCTTCAGTTGCTGTGGTTCTGTTCACTCTGGCAGCAATGACAGTGGTATCCAGTAAACAAACAACCTTCTTAAAGCAAAGTATTATTTAATTAGAACAAAAACTTTAAAAATTTAAGAGAAAACAGTAAAACAATAAAGCAGGCTATACACATGGCTAGCTTACTAGGTGCCCCTTAATCTTCCATATGGGAATCCTGGTAGGTCAAAGCTTCCTATAGGCCCTTCAAGATGGCTAAGGGTGACAGTCTCTTCCTTTAACTCACAAACCAGTTCTCTCTCCAGCTTCAGGGAGTGTGTCCTATAAAAGCTTCTTAGTCCTTTGTTCACCTTTCCTTTCCCTTAGACAAGTCACTTTTTAAATGTTTAAAGCCCTTTGATGTGCTAGTGGTCCTAGCATTGGCAAAACAAATCTTGCAACTTGTTGGAAACAAGATGTAAGCTCCTCAAAGCTGATATTTTTCCCCATTGTCTTTCAAGCATGTGCCAGAGGATGCTTACCCAAGGAGCCATTGCACTGCTTTCCTACTTGTTTTTTCCACATCCCTCTATTAAGCTAGATCAATATATTTGTGACGGGTTGGATCACAGAACCCCCCTTGGGAGCTGCCACCCAATGTGCCAAGACTACTTCTGCCCCTGCTTTCCCTGCCAGTTCGGGACCCTAGCACCCTGTCTTGCTGAGCCAGACACGCCCGTCTGCTCCAACAAAGACCCAGGGTCTGAATTACATGTCCCAAAGCTGCAGGTTTACCTGAAAGCAGCTAATAGAAGTGTTCCTGTCTTTAATACTCAGATGCCCAACTCCCAATGGGGTCTAAACCCAAATAAATCCATTTTACCCTGTATAAAGCTTATGCAGGGTAAACTCATAAATTGTTCGCCCTCTATAACACCGATAGAGAGATATGCATGGCTGTTTGCTCCCCCAGGTATTAATACATACTCTGGGTCAATTAATAAGTGATTTTATTAAATACAGAAAGTAGGATTTAAGTGGTTCCAAGTAGTAACAGACAGAATAAAGTAAGTTACCAAGCAAAATAAAATAAAATGTGCAAATCTATGTCTAATCAAACTGAATACAGATAATCTCACCCTCAGAGATGCTTCAGTAAGTTTTATCCTCAGATTGGACACCTTCCAGGCCTGGACACAATTCTTTCCACTGGTACAGCTCTTGTTCCAGCTCAGGTGGTCGCTAGGGGATTCTTCATGATGGCTCCTCCCGCTTTGTTCTGTTCCACCCCTTTATATATATCTTTTGCATAAGGCGGGAATCCTTTGTCCCTCTCTGGGTTCCCACCCCCTCCTTCTCAATAGAAAGACACCAGGTTAAAGATGGATTCCAGTTCAGGTGATCACATGTCACTGCAAGACTTCATTGCCCACTTGCCAGCACACACGTATACAGAAAGACTTACAGGTAAAACACAGCCATCTGCAGACAATTGTCCTGATTAATGGGAGTCATCAAGATTCCAAACCATCATTAATGGCCCACACTTTGCATAATTACAATAGGCCCTCAGAGTTATATTTCATATTTCTAGTTTCAGATACAAGAGTGGTACATTTATACACATAGGATGATCACACTCAGTAGATTATAAGCTTTGTAGTGATACCTTACAAGAGACTTTTTGCATGAAGCATATTCCAGTTACATTATATTCACTCATTAGCATATTTTTATAAAACCATATAGACTGCAACATCACAATATTCATTCAGGAAATTCTAATAATACACCATTGCTATACACTAACTTTATCTCACTGACCAAGTCAAATACAGTGTTCATGTCATTTATTACATATCAATATTCCTAGATTATTACATTGCAACTTCACTGCTATCACAGTCCCTCTTACTAAACCAGCATAGTCATACAGTAAACATCCCAAATAACCAGAGCAGCTACACTTCTGTTACAACTAGTCCTACTGAAGTCAATGGGACTATTCACATGGGTAAAACCTCCAAAATGAGACCCAATGGCATTTAAGTGATCCTTCCTGCTAAATGCTATAATCCAATGTGCAACCACTCATAGAAATACAGAGGGCTTTTTAACACCCAGTTTTCAGAGCACATCAGCACAACATTATTCAAATCAGCACAGATGTTTGCTGGAGCTGTGATACATTAGGAAAATGTAAAAAGTCCAATGGCCCTTAAATTTACATTTCTGCATCTTTGGTAGGCTCACCCAAAGTTAGTCTGTAATATTAGCACACAGCATAAGCATTTTAATTCTGACTGACTGCTGCTGAAGGGTTTTCTTCAGTTGTTTGTGCTTTTTGTTCTTTTAGGCACAGTCTATAACTTGGGGCTGTGCAGTGATAAAACAAGCCATTTGATCCCTCTCACTCATTTATTTTAATAGAATTTGTACTGGAAAGCTTTGGAAGCTAGCTTGAACTACTCAGTTGCTTTTATAGATGAGTTGAAACCATTAGATGTACTTCAAGTCTTTCTGGGGCTGGATGCACTCCTCTGAGTAGGCCAGTTATTTGCTTAGCTGTCAGTGCATCACATACTTACTACTGACAAGTTGAGTAGTTCAGCCTCTTTCCAAAGTCAATTCCAATACAAATCCCATTAAAATCAAGAGCTATTCATCTGAGAGTGTTTTTTATGATTGTTGAAAGTTCCTCCTTTAAAACAAATGACAGTGGAACCTCAATTACCTAGAAGTCTCATGGGACAACTGAAACCTTTGAATAATTAGGGTTAATTAGGTAGAGCTGGTTTTATGCACTGAAGCTGTTACAATCATAGCTGTAGGCTAAAATCCAGTCCTGTCTCCACCGCTCAGTGGCTATCCAAGAAGCAGAACCTGTGCTGTTTTAGTGCACAAGTGGTAAGCCTGATGCATTGGGGGCTGAGGACATCCTCTTGTGGGGCATGGAGCTCATCTCTGCAAGGGCCTTCTTATACAAAGTGTGCTAGTGTCAGGACAAATGGGGCCAGGGCCAGGGCCAGAGATTCCTCCACTACACAGACCTTCATATCCTCCACCTGATGGGGAAATGATTCCTTCCCAACTGCATATCCATCCAGAGTCCAGAACAGCTACTTCAGCTGGCTACTGTGCAGAGTATTTTAGCTACACAGCCATACGTGCATAAAACCTCTTTGTCTCCTTCTGCTTCCTCTCCATCTAGCTAAATTTAAGGAATCTGGCTAATAAAGAAGCAAAGGAAACTCCACTCCTCCCCCTCTCCCTCAAACTCTCTTTCAGCTGGCTGGCACTGACAGAAAACCTTGAGGGACTTATGTGGTTTCCAGAAAATTGGGAGTATTAGTTAAATAGGCTTTGGAAATCAAAGTTACAGGTTTTTGAAGATTTTTATTTCATGCCACTCTTCCCCAGTGATAGCACACTGCAGACTCTTAACACCCTGTTAAATACTGAAACCTATAGGATTTATATCCATTAAGACTTGCATGTGTCATTGACAACCACTGAAACCTACACAATTCTAACAATTCTTCTCCTAACGGTAGCATTTTTTCCCCAATAACATGGAAACAGATGCTGATTTGACAAAAAGGAGAGGAAGAACAGTGATTATTTTAAATCACCTTGGACACTGGTTCACTGAAATATAGATTTTTTGTTTTAAAATAATCATTCATATCACATTCTTTTCCATTGAGAAGGAGAGGGAGGGAGCATCAGCTGGCTTCTAGGAGCAGTGTTATTAGAAGTTTGTTAAATTTCAAAGGCTGAAGGCTGAGAGCTGCAGGTGACATTTTCACAATGGCATGTGCAAATATTGGGTTCCAGAAAAAAAATATGAAGGAAAACATCTTGAAGGGCATTCTCTGCTATATTTTTGACATTGTGATTCAAGAGAAAGTAAGCTAGGTAATAGCTCCTGAACTGTGTAGTTATACTGGATACTCCCACAGTCAGAACCCCCAGAGATCAATCACACACCTCCTTTCATCGTGTCCATTTTGAATTTAACAGTATTCAGCAAGATTATTAATATATTTATATATAGCATCCCAAATGTGCTCTGTGCAGGTGCAGGGTTCTGTCTGCACAGAGATGATTGCTGGATCAGGATCTGAGTAGGTAACGCACAGAGAAAGAAGTAGGGAACAGAATGAAAACAAAATATTTATTTGGTGTAGAATTTGTATTTATTTTCACTCTGATTTTCCTATTTTATCACGTAAATCAACCTCTCCTTATTTATTTAATGTTTTCCACAGCTTTGTCAATATAATAATTTCCTCTACCCATATATCTCACTCACACTCAGTACCTAAACCTCCCTCTTCCCCATTAAACAGGCTGTTCATTTCCTCCAGTTAAACATTCCTTTTCCCTTGCCCTGTACTTCCACACTATGACCTCAGATCCTCTCTCAGCCTCATCTCCCTGCCTCTCCTCGGCAGACAGTCCTTCTCCTGCATAAACAGACAGCTGATGTTGATGCCATCATAGGGGCTTCTAAAGTAGTTATGGTGAGCCCCTTTAGTAACTCTTTTTCCTGACTGGAGAGTCACTGCTTCTGAGGGTCTGGCTCTCCTTCTGTGAGGTGGTATTGGTACTGAGCCCCATGTGGTATCTCTGGAGGAGAGCCACTGGATTCTCGGTGTCCTTAATCAATCCCTGCTGTGTCCAATGTATGGAGAGGAATAAAGATGGACATCTGCCTAGTTCTCAGCTCCTTCTCCTGATTGAGAAGTCTCTGCCTTTCAGGGGGCTGGCTCTGCCCCCAGGGGGACAATCTGAGGCTCAACCCTATGGCATGTCTTCAAGTGCAGCTTCTGGAGTCCCATTTGTGCTCTTTTGTATTTGGGGTGGAGGAAATACTAGCTGGCCCCTTAATCCCAACCTCCAATAGCAACCCCTCCTGGCTGTTGAGTTTCTGGCTCTGGCTCTGCCTCTGGGAGATGGGGATGGGGCTCCAGCCCATCATGGAGCCTGGGCATGCTGGAGACTCAGTAGAAAGTTAGTTAGGTTTTCAGTGGAAATAGTTATATTTTCACTGGTTGCAGCACAGTCACCTACGTCAACACTCCATTCACCAAGATAAATATTTATTCTCTGTTTTTTAAATCTATTGTGACTATACATAGATGAAATCTGCACTACAGCAGCCCTTGCAGTACTGGGCTCTCTTGTTACTAATGTCCTGGATAATGCAATGCTGTACAAAAGACTTTATGATACAAAAGACTCAGCGTCATAATTACTGAAGCACGTTTCTTTGGTGCTAGGCAGCTCAGATGTATTAGCCATTTCAAATGTTGTGGATTGCTTGGTGCATGTTACTCTTGAGATTTGGGCCCAATTATGCAGAGCCAAGCAGCATAATTAATCTTGTTCCATGACTGGCTACGTCTATGTAGAGTAATTATTTATATATCCCTGACTGTTGTTGTTGTTTTTGTTTTTTTGGCTAGTAAAAAAATAGTCGTAATACATGAAAAACAGTGTTAGGGTGAATATACCACACTGTGGTTGATGACAGCTGTGCTTTCCACTATTGGCTCATCCTTCAGCTGCTTGATCCATCACCCACTGAGAATTACTGAACGTTAGGAATTAAGGCTCCTGTGGGGGGAGGGAGACAAGATATGTGAGAGAACAGTGCTGAGCCACCAGCATGGCTGCTGAGCATGCTGCAGTGCTACTCACAATGCAATACCCTGATGTCTCTTTCTAAGGTATTTATCTAGCCCTTATTAGTAATTGAGCAGCCCACAGTCTGCAAAGGTGTAAGTTGTTTCTACTCACAACCCCCTTGTGAAATCAGCAAATGCTATTAGCCCCATTTCACAGATAGGAAATAGAGGCAGAGAAAAACTAAGGAACTTTCCCAAGGTCACACACAGGAAGTCTCTGAAGTGAAAGGTTAGTACCCTAATCACTGGACCATTCTTCCTCTCACCAGTGAATTGATAGGAGCTTGAGCTACCAAAACCCTAGGCCCAACACATACACTGAGGAACAGACAGGAAGAAACACTGATCCCTGGAAACTGATGGAAACACTTCAGCGGGCGACTCTAGTGACGATCTCTGCTTTCACCCTCTCCTGAGGTTAATGTTATGTTCATGGTATATACATAGGGCCCTACCAAATTCACAGCCATGAAAAACGCATCACATACTGTGAAATCCGGTCTCCCCCCATGAAATCTTGTCTTTTGTATTCTTTTACCCTATACTATAGAGAATTTCTCAAATTGGGGGTCCTGACCCCAAAGGGAGTTGCAGGGGGGTCACAAGGTTATTTTATAGGGGATTGTGATATTGACACCCTTATTTCTGCACTGCCTTCAGAGCTGGGTGGCCAGAGAGCAGCAGCTGTTGGCCGGGCACCCAGCTCCGAAGGCAGTGCCCTGCCAGCAGCCACACAGAAGTAAGGTTAGCAATACCATACCATGCCACCCTTATTTCTGTGCTGCTGCCTTCAGAGCTGGGCAGCCGGAGAGTGGTGGCTGATGATTGAGGGCCCAGCTCTGCAGGCAGCAGCACAGAAGTAAGGGCGGCAATGCCATACCATGCCATCCTTATTTCTGTGCTGCTGCTGGCAGCGGCTCTACCTTCAGAGCCGGTCTCCAGCTGCCCAGCTCTGAAGGCAGCCGCTGCCTGCAGCAGTGCAGAAATAAGGGTAGCCGTACTGCAACCCTCCCCCCCCACACACACACACAACTCCTTTTTAGGTCAGGACCCCAACAATTACAACACCATGAAATTTCAGATTTAAATAGCTGAAATCATGAAATTTACTATTTTGAAAATCCTATGACCATGAAATTGACCAAAATGGACCATGAATTTGGTAGGGCCCTATATATATACAAAGAGTTAGAAACAAAACATAAATACTCTTCCTGAAAGGCAGCAATGCAACACTACTTTATTTGTGAGAATTCAGAACTCCAATACACAACCACCAGGTGCTGAGACACATAGCAGGCTGCTCCCTAAGGCAGAGAGGCACAGCTCAGCCCACCTTGCTCCAGACTAGCAGACTGACTGCTGAAGCCCCAAATTTAGGATTGCCATCCCTCCAGGATTGGCATCAATCTCGCAGTGACTACTGGAAGCAACGCAGGAGATTTTAATAGGATATTTTAAGGAAATAACAGTATGTCATGTTGGGGGGAAAAAATCTCCCGGAATAGCTTCAGTCAGAGTTGGCAACCCTCCCCAAATTGCAGACTTCCTTCTAAGCCCCCAAGCCTGCAAGCAGGACCAAGAAATCCCTCAGAATTTAAAGTGATAACTTGTAATTTTAACACAGATTTCAATACACCATAGTTAACTCTAATGAATATACAGGCAAAGCAGTACTGCAGGGGCAGGAGAAGTATAAACAGTGACCACACACATCACTTGTATGCACAGGACTGACATTATGTTAAAAGCACTGTGTGCTAACCACACCTTTTCTTTGCTTCCCAGAACTCCCACTTCACCCCTACTCATCAATGTTTACTTCAATACGGATATAAATTCTCAGGCCTGATCTACACTACAGAGTTAGGTTGACATATCTAACTCAGTAAGTGTCTACACTAAAATGTAACTTGCCCAATGTAACTTCACTGACTTAATAGCTCCACTTCCACAAAAGGCGTAGCGCTTATGTCAATGTAGTTAGATTGACACAGTGCCAGAGTAGACACTGCATTGCTTACATTGACTGTTGCTGTCTTTCAGAAGCTGTCTCACAATGCCCCACACTGACAGTTAAATCAGTGCAAGTGCTCCTGGTAAGGACGCAAAGAGTGTAGTGCAGACATGCAAAAGCAATTTAATTACTATGGTGGCTGTAAGTCAACGTAACTTAGGTCGACTTAATTTTGTAGGGTAGACATGCCCTCACACTGTGAAACAACAGATTAAAGCTCATGTAACTATTGAAATCAGGGTAGCTACACAGGTATAGAAGCAGAATGCAGTGGAGAATCAATCTAAAGCCTTGCTCACTTTGCTGAGCACTGCACACATTTCTTGGCGCTATGCAGAAGCCTCTCTAAACAGAGGCTGAGTGAAATCTGAGTAGTCAGCACTAGAATTTTGCCTCTCTGTGTCCCATTCATCATGATGAAGATGGTGCAGGGAGTCTGCATGGTTGAACCCTGAAGGAATAAGCAAACAAGCCATAGTATAAAGCAATGATGTTGCATCATAAAATGTGCTTTGCTCATATAGGATAAGATTCTGACACCCTTACTCACAATGAGTAGCACCTCATACCATGTGTAGTCCCCTTGAAGCAAGGTATTTTTTATTCAATATACATAAGAGAATAAGAATATGACCCTTACTTGACAAGTGTTTTGTTTTATTGTTGATAATATTTTACAGTGCACTAATAAAAAATGGTCTATAGTAGGACTTGTAAAAGTAATGAAATCTTGGTAATGTAAGGCCTCATTACAGCATCTGCTATTACCCCTCGCTGAGAAGTGGGGAGAGGCCAGTGGCTTGTGTGTGTTTGATTAGTGAGGTTTTTCTGTATTCTGGAATGTGCTTCTGCAGAGCTAACCTGGTTCTGTTTTTGTTGAGCAAATAGAAACAGTTCATTCTTAACTAAATACTCTCTTCCTGATTCTCTCCAAGCCCTCAAAAGACTTTGATTAGCAAGATGAGAGTGATAGATTTTACAAGCCTTTTGGTGCCCCCTAGAGGGGATTTCCCCCACCCATAATTAAGGCTACATTTATGTCACGGAAGTCACGTAATCTGTGACTTCCAGAGACCTCTGTGACATTTTCTGCTTCAGCCCCAGGGGCCGAGGGACTGGAGCTAGCAGCCAGCAGGGCCCCGGGAGTGTTCCAGCAACGTGACAGCCTTGCACGGAGAGGTGGGGAGGGAGGTGCCTTGAGCGAGCGGCTGGGGGTGTCCCATTTTCTCTTTGGGAAATATGGTCACCCTGAAGCTTCCAGCTGCCATGGGCGGAGGGGGAACCCCACAGCTCCCAGCCATAAGGTGGCAGGGGAAACCATGGAGCTGCAGCAGCAAAAGTCACAGACAGGTCACGGATTCCATGAATTTTTGTTTATTGCCCGTGACCTGTCTGTGACTTTTACTAAAAATAACCATGACAAAATCTTAGCCTTACCCATAATGCATGCCATCCCAGTGGAATCCCTATGTGCAGTTTAAATTCTAAACCACTAAAAAAACCAGAACTTCTATAAACACAAACAGTATAAAACAAGCCGACAGAGGAACATGGCTTTGAGTTAAATCCCAGCAGGGGTTTTCAGAGTTAGCTCAGGGGGATATCCCAGCTGGGAGGTAATTGGGCTCAGCTGAGCCTTGTTACCCTAGTATCAGAACCTTAAAACTGGGTGTTCCGGTGAAAGAAAGGATTTGCTGTTTAGAAATCAGGACAAGGAGCTTTAGCAACAAGACTGTCTTGTGTGTTGTTTTGTGCTGATAGATGGTTCTGGGTTTGGTTATTTTTTTGCCTTTTTGTTTGTTTTTTGTATTCAAGGATTTAAGCTGCATAAAAGGAATGTGGTCTTTGGCTCTGATTTGTGTATGTGTTTTTAGGTGCACAATGCTCTTGCAAAAATAAACCTGAAACTCCAAGGAGGGTTCCTATTATTTTGCTTAGCCTGTGCCTCCTGTGAAGTTTCTCTCCCACTGCATGGACGCATGCCCTACCACAGTGATCAAAAATATCTGCCTATTCTTGTTATTGGAAGAAACTAAAATAATGTTCTAATGTTTGTTATAAAACTAGCAATTCCTAACATTCCAACCTCTGCTATATTTTGCTGCTCTAATTCACTCCAGTTTGCTTAGCGGCTGGTGGGGGAATGTTTTCCCCACTCTCCAAGGTTTTTGCACTTGCTCAAAGCTCCACAGGTGACTGAGCAGGGATGGGGAGGGGGCATTGCTCAACCACTTTTACACAATGTCCTGTGTAAATCAGAATGGCTGCTGCCTGAGCGGTCTGGAGAAAATTTGCCCGCCCCTCCGTACAAAGGCACTGTGCCCTGGCACACTGGGTCACAGTGCCACTCAAATTTGGCCCAGCCACTGTTCCGGCCAGATGGCAGGGTGGCTGGCCCAATGGTGTTTTGACCTGGAGCATGGGGAGTCTGTTCCTATACAGTGGAGCACAGCAAAGGCCGCCAAGAACTTGACTCGGGGTGGCACTGGTTCATGCACTGTGTGGGTAAGAGAGAGGGGAGATTCCCTAGCTGAGGGAGACCCAGGGTTTCCTACAAGACAAAGGAAGGGGGACAAATAGGGATCAGAACGGGGTCCCTTCAGGGGGGCGTGGGGACCAGATTTGCCCCGCCTAACAAAAAAATCTCAGTTGATGCCACTGCTCAGTGTACAATCAACAAAGAAAAAAATCATTTTAGGGGAACTCGTTCAGTCCATTTCCTCTTCACATAATTTGATGAATGATGTTAGTTTCTTAACAGCCCATTTTGTTAATGGACAAAAATTTTGCTGAATCCAGCGATTGTCACTAATATTTGATCTTCCATTCTGTTATTGTCATCAGCACATTTAGATATCTTATTCTTCATTCCCTTATTTCTGTCATTTATGATAGATACGGCACTCAGCCTTAAAACTGCTCCCTATGGGTCCCTCACTAATGACTGTCTACCAGCTTGAATATACTCCATTAATAACACTGTTTGATATTCTCTAACTAATTTCAATTTACTGTTTCTTTTTTTCTTTCCCTCTCTCTCCCTTTTTTTATTTTTTTATTTTTTTTTTGCCAGTTCCAGGAAACACATTTCAGAACCAAATTGTTGATCTACTATCTTGTCACATTTGTCCCATTTATGTCTCATAAACCCAAACGACTAATGCCTTTTCACAGATCTTTACAACATCTTCAAACCAGGCTATCATTTTAGTCCCCGATCTTGTAATGGATTATGTGTGCGCAGAGCTCTGCGCCTCTGTGGAATCCACTGCAGGATTGGCGCTATAAACAAATGTAGCAAAACCAACAAATTTCCTAGTCAGTTGAACACATGTATGGAAAATACTTGAATCATAAATTAAATCCATGTTAAATATGTCCCTAGCAAGATCATGAGCTATTCTTCACATCTAAGGTTAGGTTGTAGGTACCTGCAGTATAGGACATGGTGGTTTGCAGCATACTTACTTCATACAAAGCTGTATTAGCATTACTGCATTTTGTGGTAAAACAGTGCAGTTAACTTATCTAAGCTTGTCATGCTGATATGTTAACTATATATCATGGCATATCATGTCATAGACATCATGACTGAGAAATGTTGACCCTACATGCAAAACTGCTGAAATTTGATGCATTTGAAATGATTAAATAATTGCTGTTATTTTGAAGTTGGTGTTTAGACATTTTACAGATTTACTTCACATGCTTTATTTTTAATTATTTGAACTCAGTCTGTTTTGTAGTTATGTGTAACATACAAATTATATTTGGTCAAATATTAGAAATATATTTCTTCATATGAGCAAATATATTCCTATGAGTAGGGTCTGCAACCATACTCAGATGAGTAAACCTTGAGCTTTGATGAGTCTGCTTGCATGAGTAAGAGTTGCAGGCCCAGGTCTGTTGAGCTTAGCAAAAGTATATGTTCAATGTAGTCTACAGAGGACTTGATCCTGCTCCAATTGACAATCAGGCAAAAACTCCAAAGAAAAGCACAATCAGGCTTTTGTTCTTTTTATTCCTGTAAGTTTCATAACAATTGCTATTTTTTATTTTTCCTTTAAAAATGAAGAGCCACATCCTACAGTCCTTATTCAATTCTTACACAATCCAAAACTCCCTTTGGAGACAATAGGAGCTTTATCTGATGAGGACTTTGAGATTTGCCCCAACTGAAGCAGTGCTAAAGAAAATAGTCCTTTATTATATTTTACTGACTTATCTGCATGATATGAGAAAAACCGAAATAACTATTTGAACAATAAAGCTACAAATTTCTGGGGAATTCAGTTTATCTGAACCCATTTACTCTTCACACTTTCAATGCGCCGGTTTGCTGTCACTGGCCCCTTAATCAGTTGGAGTGGCACTTTACTTCTCAAGTGGTTCAACTGAAATAAATTCGACAATAGGAAAAGTAAGGACTACTCAACATGCGTATGGGTGGTAGATTAACATGCATAGTTCATATTCTATAAAAATATAACCAGAAAATTCTTCAGTGATCATAGGCAAGGGAAGAATAAAACAGCCACATTGTGGAGACAAAAACTTTTCCTTGTTTATGGTGTTTTTTTGTATTCTAAATGTTGGAGGTTTTAAACTACTGTTCTTTTTGGCAGGGTAGGATGGGTTCAGATATAATTTCAGAACAAAAATAATGGCTGCCTTTTGCTTCCAAAATGAAAATAAACCTATTTAATATAAGTTGACGGGTAATTTTTCTTGAACCTGCAGCATGATTAAAGTAGCACTTTATGCTCAGACTCTAGAGTCTATAAATACAATAAGAAGAATTATGTGCGTGGATGAAAACTTAAGGATTACAGATTTCAAATTTATTAGCAAAGACCTGTGAGCCTCAAAAAAATGAAAAAGATACATTTTTGCTCAGCATTACCAGAAGGTGATACAGAAAAACCCAATAGAACCAAGATGCCTACCACTAGACCAACAGATGTATTGGAGCATAAGCTTTCGTGGCATAAGCTTATGCTCCAATACATCTGTTAGTCTTAAAGGTGCCACAGGACTCTCTGTTGCTTTTTACAGATCCAGACTAACATGGCTACCCCTCTGATACTTACCACTAGACCAACATCGTGGATAATAGAAAGAGCAGAGAGATCTATCTGGTGATGAATCTTTCTTAAGAAGCTGCAAGAAAGTAGGGATAGGTGCTACAAAAATTAAATTGAGGCACTTATGCTCACTTGATCAGGGGTATCCCTCAACTTGCCTAGTCTTGTATAGTCCTGTGGTAAGTGAGATGCATTTAGACTTGCAGGAAGCGGTCTAGGGGAGGATGGGCAGATTCAGTTATTAGTTCAAGTCCATCAACAGTGGGATTAGTATTATATAAAGCTATGAATGAGCATGCATAAATTCAGGATTCAGGGGGGGACGACTTAGTTTCTCCTGTTTATGTGGACTTTTCATATACCAGCAGAGGAGAGAAAAACATTATTAAGATAGAGTGAAATGTGCTTGAATAACTACAGAAATTGGCAGTGGGTAGGCGTACCTTAGACTATTTTGAATCAAGTTTGAAAATGACTAGATAACTAATTGATAATGTCTATTCAGTTACAGTGGGTGCTTCCAGGAACTCATTATTACATTAAATTTGATCTAACTTACTGTCATTAATAAACAGATTTTCACTGTGGTATCTAAATGCTGTGTTTTTTTAATAAAAAGAGCAGTCCAGGGAGGCAATGAGTCCTTTCTTCTGTTCTAGATATAATTAGGGCCCCTAATTTAAGTGTAGTATCAGCCCTCTGCTTTGTTCCAGATTGAATCTTGAGATGTTACTTTCAAATACATCAACAAATAATTTATATCTGTTTTTCCATTAGGTTAGCACAGCTGAAATAGAAATACCTCACCCTATCAAGGAACAACAGTTGGTGTTACTTGTGTTCCACCATTAGCTATTTATGGAACTATCTCTTTTTCCATTTGTTTGTTTACCAGGTACAGTAATGTGAACAAGCTGTTAACAGTTTTCCCTTGACAGCTCCCCTCAATAAATCATAAAAATCTTTTGGCAGTAGCCCACAGTGAATAATATTTTTCTCTCTCCCTTAATCTTACTTGCTACTTTCTCCCCCTCTTAAGTACCTGTATGTGTTCTGCTTTCCTCTCATCAGCTGTTACATGTGTAGTTTCTATCATTCCTTTGTTGTCTGTATCTTCCTTACTAGGCTGTTTTTTTCAGCCTAGCTTTGAGTATATTATACCTCTCTCAAGTGCGGCAAAACATCTACAGAGAACAATGAAAATGCCATGTTCATACTGCCAAGAGAACTGATTAAATGTATACCATTCACTTGTCCCAAAATTCTCATTATAATCTTGGTCAAATGGATAGAGTTTGTATAATTTTTGTTCACATGGTAATCTTAACACTGGATTTTGTTCTTTTATTCTCATTACAGTTTTTATCAGAAGAATGGAATTCTGAGCCATTTTCTGTTCTCATTAAAACTTGATTAGATGAATGGATTAATTGCATGCTAGTGTCTGCTCCCATTACAATCTTTGCTGGGAAACCTTTAGGGACATGTCACAGCTGACTGTCATAGTCACCATGCATCACTCCAAATAATGGAACATGATATGACCGAGCAACCAATGGTGACATATTACCCAGGAAACTTGGGGGAAAAACACACCCCGAGGGTGCACTTAAGTAAAGCTCTCTCTATCTCTTAGTCCTGAATAATATGCTCATTAGAAATAAAGAAGCTTGAAAGTTGCAGTTTAAGATTCAAGCATAAAAACAATGAAAGCTTTGATGTGCAGTAATGTGCATCGAGGGTGTTTTTATGAGATGCCTTTAAGATTCTAGGCAAATGGGACAGGAGTGAGAAAATAAAACATTCATCTTCTCTCATAGACTTTAAGGTCAGAAGGGACCATCATGATCATCTAGTTTGACCTCCTGCACAATGCAGGCCAAAGAACCTCACCCACCCACTCCTGTAATAGCCCCGAACCTCAAATCATGATTTATACTTCAAATTACAGCAAATCCACCATTTACACTAGTTTAAACCTGCAAGTGACCAGTGTCCCATGCAGCAGAGGAAGGCAACCCCCCCTTTAACCTCCCAGGATTTCTGCAAATCTGACCCAGGGGGAAATTCCTTCCTGGCCCCAAATATGGCGATCAGTTGGACCCTGAGTATGTGGGCAAGACCCACCAGCCAGACACTTAGGAAATAATTTTCTGTAGTAACTCAGAGCCCTCCCCATCTAGTGTCCCATCACCAGCCACTGGAGATATTTGCTGCTAGCAGGCACAGATCAGCTACATGCCATTGTAGGCAGTCTCATCATACCATCCCCTCCATAAACTTATCAAGCTCAGTCTTGAAGCCAGTTATGCTTTTGCCCCCACTGCTCCCCTTGGAAGGCTGTTCCAGAACTTCACTCCTCTGGTGGTTAGAAACCTTTGTCTAATTTCAAGCCTAAAGTTCTTGATAGCCAGTTTATATCCATTTGTTCTTATGTGCTCTCTAATTCAGGAAAATGACTAATTAGCAATACAATTTTATTTGCATGTATCCTTCTGCCAAAGGAGTGTCAGAAAATGTGTTCTCCCAAGTGCAGATTTGGGAAGTCTGATAAATAACCAAATTATCCTGCAAACATAATCTAAGGCTAAGAATGTGTGTGTTTACAGTTTGGAGCCTTAGTCATTAAACTAGTGCTAAGTAATGTCTTGAAATGCATCATGATGTCAGGGAAGGTACAGTACTGAAACCAAGACCCTATTATGTGCTGGACCCAGTGCAGGAGTGGGGGGTGAAATTTTATCCTTGCTTACACCCATACAATCCATGGGCAAAATTTAGCCCCTTGTTCCTTCAGTGGGTCTAGCACATAGGAAAATCCTGGTTTCAGTACAGAATCAATGGGAATTTTGCCAGAGTAGGAAGAGAATTCTGGATGCAATGTCTGAAAAAAAAATCTGTTATTCTCATTGGGTCAAATCCTGCACTCCTTCATTAGGCAAAACTCCCACTGACTTGTGCCCATTATTATTTTTGGAAAAGGTAAGGTGAGATTGAGTTGGAACCTATT
The DNA here is from genome assembly GCF_028017835.1 of Emys orbicularis. Classification (NCBI taxonomy): domain Eukaryota; kingdom Metazoa; phylum Chordata; order Testudines; family Emydidae; genus Emys; species Emys orbicularis. The sequence goes on from NC_088683.1 coordinate 48,895,644, forward strand.
CTTAAATATTGGAAAGCAAAGTCTGCTTTGGATTTGTGTAAATTCTGGATTCAGGGACCTTAAGAGGAGTTTCTCACACAGCTGAGCAGAGCCGGGAAGTGGCTTTCTGCAGTGACCCATGCCAGACACATAATTCTGCAACTGTTTTAATAACTGTGCAATATATGGTGCCCTGTCCTTTCTGTGTATTCCTGTTCATATCTATTGATTATTAAACAGAGCCCTGCTTCATGTGCTTTTACTGAAACCTCCATCCATATTGTTTCCAAGATTGCACATCTACAAACCACACCTACAAACCAACTTGTCTTCCTTTCCAAATTCCTTTTTCACACTGATTGCTTTTTCACACTGCGGCGTCAATGTCCCTGTGAAGTATGGATAACCTCATTGCAAAACTAGGGTTCGCCAAAGCAAAAATCTTCACAAATTATGCCTGTCCTCTACAATGTACTGGACAGAAAACATGTATTAGGAAGGAAATGGAATAATATTCCTTTTTATAAATATTTTCTCTAGTGTTGTAGAATAGGTAATAATTATCGGCAAAAATCTGCACTTACGTATTGATAAAGCTGAGATCTTAAGAACATAAGAATAACCATAGTGGGTCAGACCAATGTTCCATCTACCCTAGTATCTTGTTTCTGACGGTTGCCAGTGCCAGATGCTTCAGAGGAAATTAACAGAACAGAGCAATGTTGAGTGATCCACCTCCTAAAATACACAAATTCTCAGCAAAAGAAAATGGTCTTATTTGTGCCTCTGCTGAACCAGATAAAATTAATCAAGACACTGACTAGAGCAAGATATGAATAATTAGAATTACACAAATAATCTAATTTTGAATCATATGTCTTTTCCTCGTAATTTCCCTGTTTTCAAACCACTTGTGATTTAGCTCTTGTTCACTGTCTTGGGTAATCGTTATTGTGTTTTATTTACTGTCAGTAACTACAGTGCCCATGTCCATGTTACACTGCTGTAGCTTTAAATAAAAGGAACTGGTTATATTGTACACTTCCATTAAATAAGACTTGCAATATTTAATTGCCTTCATGCAAGTAGCAGTTTGAATGTAGGAATTTTGTGTCTGAATGAATGTTCTGTATCATAGCTGATATTGACAAGACTTATAATGTTTCTAGTTTTCAATCAAATTAGTTTGTCACCCTAAAATGATATGATCTTCTGGAGAAAACCAATCAACCAACCAAAAACCTGAAAGCCAAATGTTCGTTTCTCCCTAATTCCTAGCTGCCAATGTGTTCCTGTATGCATATCTGTGACCTTTTCCAAAGCCATCTCCTGTGCTCTATTCTTGCTACATACATCTGGTGTTAGCTGTCCCAGTTTTATATTTTGAATATCTGGTCACCATATTTACTCCTGTGTGAAGTAACTACAGTGCCACTTGAATCAGTCTCCATGACCTCTGTGCTGAAGGGCATTTTCTGTAAGCTGTGATAGTAGCTTTGTGATTGCTCCTACTGTTGCTATCTGCACACAAACAGCATGCCTAATCCAGTCGCCCTTTAGACACACTGCTCTGAAACTAAGCATGTCTGACTCTGTGTAGGCATAACCCTGGAATGCCCACTGTGCACAAACAAAAGCTAGTGCATCTACTTAGGCATGCCTAAATAGGCTGATCTGAAAATGTTGTGGACATGTAGGTTCCTTTTTGTACATATACAGCTAGAATTTAGAGATTCAAGCATCTCATGTCCTTTCCAGAATCTCGCCCCTATATCTACCTATATATCTTCTCACTAGTGGGCAATCTTGGGCAGTTTTTCCATTGTTTGTTCAGCAAAAGTGCTGTACTATTAATTTGCACTAATTAATTATACCTGCAATTGCTTACTTACTGTAACTAATAAGCAAATGTGTTATACTTGGGTGTAATGCTGTGGAGTTACAGAATAACCTCAGTATTGTTACAACTGGCATTTGAGCTTTAGAGATGTTGCGTGGTGCATAAGGGGAGATAACCTCTGACCTGTAGATATTCTGATACTTGTCCTTTTGTGTATCCTTTGATGTGTTGCTATTGAACGCTTCTTGCTTTCCACCACTGAAAGACAATATATCCCCAAACTCCTTTTTTAAAACAAATTGCCTTTATTTAAAATGACTATGAAGTTGTGATGAGATTTATAACTTTGGAAAAGACAAATGCTAAGCCTACATATCTCTAGCATAATTACACTTTGGCTCCTGTCAGGTTGACTGCCTAGAGCAGTAGGGTCATCACACTTGGCAGGTTGGTGGCACTATAATAATACTGATCGCTGATCCTGTGTGAGGTGGTTTAATACCCACACATCTTTTAGCTACAGTACATAAAATTATCCTTTTGTATGTTAGTGTATAATTTAGTAACCAAACAGGATTCTCATAGATATCTGTGATTTTTCCCATATCCTAAGTAGAGACACAGAAAATTTATACGCATTTTGGTCCTGAACTAGCAAAGCATTTAAGCATATGTTTAACTTGGACCCATGAGACTAGTCCCATTGATGTCAATGGGATCACTTATCTTAAACACATGCATAATTATTTTGCTGGATTGGGGCCTCTAGCTACAGTACTAATGAAAGGACTTAATCATGTCCTTCCATGTAAAGATCTAGAGGAAAGGCAAAAATAGGGGGGAAACTTCTAGTAGTGGAGACAGAGAACATTGTCTTTCAACCACATAGAGGTACCTGGGGAAATCTGCAGATCTCAAAGCATCCACTGTGAGTTAGGGGATTTGTGCAGTATCCCCGCCCCTTTTTAATTTTTGGAAGTCTGACAGCTCATAGCATGAGCGACACCAGAGAGGGACAATGTTATCTTACCCAGGGAAATCTCTGCAAGCTTGAAGGAGTATGATGTCACAGAAAATGATTCATACCCAACTCCTGCCCTCCTCACCTAGCCATATGTACCTTTAAAACATGAAACTCTAGACATGTAGAGCTAGGTCCTCAGCTGGTATAAACTGACATAGTGTGTCAAGGTGAAGTTGTGGGCAGCTGGCCTAGTGGCTAGAGCCACAGTCAGATGCCAAGAATCTGAGTCATGGGTCTATCTAAGGTCAGACACCAGGAGCCAGAGTCAGGCATCAAGGCCACGTTGGTGCTGGGAGGTAAGACCGAGGTCAGGAAGCTGAAGTCAGAAGAAGGAGAAACCAGATAATGGAGTCAAGAGGTAAAGCCAAAGTCAGGAATGGGGGATCAGGAGCAGCACGTGGAAGCAGAGTCTGTAGCACTAGCTAGCTGAGGTTTCATCTAGTTGCACAAACAAACTTCCTGTAGCCTCCCTGGGCTTAAAAAGTACATCTGGGCCAATCAGGAATGGGAATGTCCTGTCAGTTGGATGTTCTCTGGCTGGCACATCCTGTGGTGTGTGCATCCCTGATACTCATGCCCTGTGACGTGTTTCCAGTGGCAGAACTGTTAGGTGAAGGTGGTCACTAACCAGGGAGTCTGCTGATCTAGGTTCTAGACCTGCTGCTCCACATGTACCCCAAAGGGGTAACCGTGCAACATCGCTTGGCTTCTTGGGACGCTTTGTGGAAAGTCTCTGAGATTGGGGGTGTGGGCCAGTTCCTAGGACCACACCCCTTTCAGTCCATAAGATACCATACTTGACTCTGCTTGATCCAGTATGGCCAAACTAGGTATTCTTCATGGCCCTGGACCTGGATGGGTAGTGGAGGTGATTGGATTCAGCCACAGGCTTTCTGTGAATGACTTCAAAAGGGAGATATGGAAAATGGTGTATATTTTGAGCAACCTTGGTGGGTCGACTTTAATGCTGATGGGGTTAACAAGCTGGCAAATCTGAAATGGTCTGAGATACCGTGATCTAGTTTATGGAACAGTTAACTGATTTCAAGAAGTTTGATTGATAGCCAAACCTTGATTTTGGGGTCCTCTTGTCTCCAGTGAGCTGCATATTGCTTATGGGCCTGCTTTGCCTCTGCTGGGTGTTCCTTGAGCTCTTCCTGGATATAGTGGATTTACTGGACCATATCGCAAGCTGCTGGATTCTTGGAGATGATTGGGAACATGAGATGAAAACAGGGATGAAATTCATATTTGGTGAAAAAGGGGAGTTGGCCTGTGGTGACATTGTCAGTGTTGTTATATGTGAACTAAGCGTATGAGAGAAGAGTGGACCAGTTATCTTTATGGTACAGTAATTGGTGAAACACCACAGGTATTGTTCTAGTACTTATTTTACTCTGTTTGCCATTTGTCTGGGGGTGGGCCATGGATGATATGCCGGTACAGATGTTTTAATAGCTGGCAAATCTCATGCCAAAATTGGAGATGAACAAATCGGGAGATGAACTGGGGGGGGGGTCAGAGGGCTCCATGCATTGCCCTTGCCTGCAGGCACCACCCCCCGCAGCTCCCATTGGCCGGGAATGGGGAACCGCGACCAATGGGAGCTTCGGGGGAGGTACCCGCGGGTGAGAGCATGCAGAGCCCTCTGCCCTCGCCCCCTCCCAGGGTGCAGGGATGTGGTGCCGGCCGCTTCCGGGAGCAGCGCAGCATGGGGCCAGGGCAGGCAGGGAGCCTGCCTTAGCCCCGCTGTGCGCTGCTGCCACCCTGGAGCCGCTCCAGGTAAGCGGCGCCGGGCCAGAGCCCGCACCCCAACCCCTCCTGTATCCCACACCCCAACCCCCTGCCCTGATCCCCCTGCCGTACCCCTCCTGCACTCCAACCCCCTGGCCTGAGCCCCCTGCCGCACCCTACACCCCTCCTGCACCCCAACCACCTTCCCTGAGCCTCCTGCCGCACCCCGCACCCTTCCTGCACCCAACCCCCTGCCCTGAGCCCCTTCCCGTACTTCACACCCCTCCCTGCACCCCAACCCCCTGTCCTGAGCCCCCTTGTATACCCCGCACTCCCTCCTGCACCCCAACCCCCACCCCAGCCCTACATTCACGGCCCTGCATGCTATTTCCCCACCCAGTTGTGGCCCTCGGGCCAAAAAGTTTGCCCACCCCTGTGAAAAGGAGTTTTGTGCACAGAACTTTGGTGTGAGCATATATATCACAGGAATTGACATAGGTCTAAATCTCTGTCTGCATCCTGGGACATCAAAAGAAGCAGGAGGACAGACCTGGGGGGCATCGTGGCATATAAAGAGTATCTCTATCTGGGAGCACCCTGGTAGGACATAGATGTAACCATTCATGTATATTACTTTATCACAGAATGTGATCTCTTGGAACCACTAGCAGGTTGCTCTGGGGAAGCTGCAACTTCCTTGGCACCTTGCGAAGCTGACCAGATCAGAGTAAGGAGATCCCATTCCACTGCAGCATCGAGGAATTTGCAAGGTTTGAGGAGAAGGAGGGGCTTTTCTCAATTATGGTTTTCTTACTCCTTGTAGTATTCCCCTTTATGTGACACAGCATCAGCTTTACCATTCTTGGTTTCAGGTCAATACATAATGCAAAATCAAAAAGGGGGAAAGAATAGTGCCCAATGAAACTGTCTTTAGTTCAGGGCTTTGGCCTTGCATAAATACTCAAGGTTCTTGTGGCCTGTGTATACCTGTATTGGGTACTGCGCCCCTTTGAGCTAGTAGCATTCTTTGTTGGGAATCTTGTAGTTTTGTTCTGTGAAGGACAGCTTCTGAGAGTGTTAGGCACATTGATGCAGTAATTGTTCGGGTCTGTGTCTCTGCGAGACTATGGCCCCAATAGCCTCACTGGATGCATCGGCTTCTACTACAAATGCTTGGGTTGGATCTAGGTGTACTAGGATGGGAATCTCAATGAAAGCAGCTTTGAGTCTTTGCAGACATAGTCAATAAAAGAAATGCCAATGCCCTGCTCTCACATAGGCCTTATGGCTGCCCCATCGATCTCTAGTCAAGGGCCAAAATCACCTTTGGGTGAATTTATTCTTTGTCAGAACCAGAACTCGGGGTCTTATGGGAATACCTCAATGAAAATCCAGCGAAGAATTTTATCCATCCTTCTATATGTCCCCCTTAGATCTCAATCCTGTTTGTCAGAAAAAGGATGGTACCCTGAGCCTTTGTATAGACTATCAACCTCTGAACAATATCACCATCAAGAATAAATATCCCTTGCCATTGATCAATGAACTACTGGAGAGGGTAGACTTGGATAAAATTTTCACTAATCTTGACCTATGCAGCACCTAGAACCTGGTCCACATCTGACAAGGCAATGAATGAAAACGGCCTTTCACACTCTGTATGGACATTTTGAGTACCCAGTTATGTCTTTTGATTTCTGTAATGCCCTCAGCACATTCCAGCACTTTGTTAATGATATCTTTAGGGATGTTCTGGACCAGTTTGTTGTAATCTACCTAGATGACATTTTTATTTTTTGTTTGTTTGTTTTTTTCAGAGAATCAAACCCTGCATGACCAATTTCGAGCAAATGGTCAACCTGAACAGAAACCTGAGAAATGCAAATTTGATCGCACCCCTGTGGACGCTTGTGTTAGGTCATCTCTCCCAATGGAATAAGCATAGATCTAGGAAAAGTCCCGGCAGTTTTGACATGGGTTACACCCAAGAGCATCTGGGATGTCCAGTGCTTTCTAAGGTTCACCAATTTTTGTAGATGATTCCTCCCCAGGCTTGAATATTATGTCCAGGTATGATGCTTTGGAGGTTCAATTAGACCAAAAGACTGTGTACCCTGGCTCAGAGACCTGACACAGCAGTCTGCTTACAGCATAGTGACCTCACCCTGGCTTCCACCAGTCTGTTTACTCCTTGCACGGTGACACCTACAGCACTTCCAATCCTGAGTTTCCCCAAAACCATCTCTGCAGTGCTCAGTTCCTTTGACTGTAGCGCTCACAAAACCGTATCAAGTTTGCTGCTCCTTTAAAGAGACAGTACACAGCACCAGCTATTAGTTTGGTTGAAGATTTTACTCTTCAGTTTGAAACACTGAACTGATACAGTTGTATAATAAAACAAGATTAAGTAATTAACAAAGGACTGATATTTAAGTGAAACCAAGTAGAAGGAATTGGGATAGAAATGGTTACAAACAAACAAATGTAAAAATATCCTTCCAAGTTCTAAGACTAAAACCAAACTTAACAAACTACAGCGGGGTCGGCAACGTTTGGCACGCGGCTCGCCAGGGTAAGCACCCTGGCGGGCCGGGCCAGTTTATTTACCTGCTGACGCGGCAGGTTCAGCCGATCGCGGCCCCCACTGGCCATGGTTCGCCGTCCCGGGCCAATAGGGGCGGCAGGAAGCAGCACGGGTGAGGGATGTGCTGGCTGCGGCTTCCTGCCGCCCCCATTGGCCCGGGATGGCGAACCGCAGCCAGTGGGGGCCGCAATCGGCCGAACCTGCTGCGTCAGCAGGTAAATAAACTGGCCCGGCCCGCCAGGGTGCTTACCCTGGCGAGCCGCATGCCAAACGTTGCCGACCCCTGAACTACAGTCTTCTTTTCAAAGTGATTTTCTCACCCTGGTCATTCTTCCAGCATGGCTGGCTACTTCTTAGCCAAGATCCAACACAGAGCTCAAAGTGAAAGACACCTTTTAAATAAATAGCATGGCAACAATGTGTGGGGTGTACTGAGCTGATCAAGATTCATTGATACATACCGGAAGCCCCTTGGCCTTCTATCATTGGGGTGCTCTTATGGTCACACTGGGCCAGGCAGGAAGGTCCTGTGACTCAGGCCCTCTGTGAATGGCACAGCATTTGATGTGTGGGACCCCAACGCTCATATCTGGTCAGTCTTTCTACTGCCAGAGTTGTAAGATAGCAATATGAAGGCCTTGTCTGTCTAGGGAATCTACAAACCTATGTTCTAGACCTGCTGCCCCTTATGCTTAGATCTATATCACTTTATACCGTGCGAGGATTTGGCCTGGTGGGTGGCTTTCATGAGGTGGGAGGAAAGTGGGTATGATGCCGCAATAAGTGAAAGGAATGACATGGCCCCAAGCAAGTAACAATGTAAATATTCTAATTCTGTATCACTAAAGGAAGAGCTATGGAATTTCCCCTTCAAACATGCTGGGAAAATTGATAGACAAATGCATAGTAACAGAGACTGCATGTGAACTATGCAAAAAAGTAAGACAGACTAGGAGAAGGATAAAGTACTTATCACATATTAAAAGAACTTCGGGGGGCATTTGTGATGTTATTGAAAACAGCCTGATAGTCCCAGAATTTCCCTTTATTCACATCTGAAAATGATACCAAAAATTTAAAAAATGGATCTTTGGAAAAAGTGTTCTCACATTTGCTGTTAAATTGGTTCCATGCCTGACCTCGGCACCCAGTTTGCCAATAGCATCAGAAACACTAACATAAAAGAGTCCTGATTTTCATTATCCAAAGGATAAGAATACCTTTTAAGAGTTAAATGGACCATTGTGGGAAAAAGTATAAAATGCACTTATTATAGCAGTTAGTGGCTAATATTCCAGCAGTCTAAGTAAAACAAGAGATTGAGCGACATCTGTCAGCCAATATAGGACAACCTCTTTCTTGTCCTCTGTTTTCTTCCATTTCTCAAAACCCATCTATAAACTGTGCTTGAGTTATGAAATTGCTCTTCCTAATGACTCAACAGCCAGCAAAAAAATTCAACTCCCACATGCTTCTTCTGTGGTAAAAGCCTACGCAACTGGTGTCATTTTGCTTTGGTATATAAAGGAAAATGTATATCCTACCTTTATAATGAATGCTGTATTATGTATTAAAAGTAGATTTTCAGCAATGCTAAAAATGTATTGTAGCTGTTAGCCAACAAACTAAACTAAATATTGAAAATGTATCACAGACATTCCTGAAAGTACAGCTGAACCTATCTAATTTGCACTAATGACTGGAAGATTCAAATTAGTGAGTAACTGAACAAACACATTAAAAAAGCAAGGATAGTGAATCACCTAAAGTGGTTTGTTAATTGATTTGATAAGTACAGTTTGGTAGTAAAGATTATTATGAGCTAGATGGAACCTTATTATGGGATTGAGACTGATATGTGTGAACTCACCCTTCAATTAACATAACTGGAAGCATAAAACAAAAGGTGTGAACTGGGCGTAGATTCAATGTAGGTGAAATGGCACAAGTGGTTCTTCAAGAGAGATTTGAATAGGATAAGGGTTGTTGGAATCACAGAATCATAGGACTGGAAGGGGCCTCGAAAGGTCATCTAGTCCAGTCCCCTGCACTCATGGCAGGACTAAGTATTATCTAGACCAGAGGTTCTCAAACTATAGACCGTGGACCACCAGTGGTCCTCGAACTCCATTCAGGTCCATGGATAGTTCTCTCTAAGGTGCACGCCTGGGTGGCCGCACACAACTGAATGAAAGGCCACTCAGCTAATTACACTGGTGTACAATTTTTGAGAAGTCGTCTGCTTCAGAGATAAAATGTGCTATTTATTATGTATTTTGATGTGCTGAATTCAAATATGACAATTAAAACAACTGATTGGCTACTGTTTCTAAGATATTTAAGTTTTTACATTTTATGTCTATGTATATTGTGTAGATAGTAGAGTTTTAATCATAAATTGTAAACCTAGGTCTTTTCATGTGTTTATGGTTGCTTTACATGATAATATTTCACCTGTCCTGTTTATGTAACACTTTAAAAATCAGCAAAAGGGTTATATAAATAAAATTTATTATGAAACAAAAGGCAAAAAACTATTCTGTACATAGTTTAGTCCTATTCAGTGTCTACTCGGCGCTTCTTGGCTTGTCTCTTGTATTCATTAAATGGAGCATCTCTTGTCACTGTCCAGCAATAGTCTGCAAGCATTGATGGGCTCCATTTGCCCTGATAGCGTTTCTCCATTGTTGCAATGTCCTGGTGAAATCGCTCGCCATGCTCGTCGCTCACTGCTCCGCAGTTCGGTGGAAAAAAATCTAGATGAGAGTGCAAAAAATGTATCTTTAGTGACATGTTGCAACCAAGGCTTTTGTATGCCTTGAGGAGGTTTTCCACCAACAACCTGTAGTTGTTTGCCTTGTTGTTTCCGAGAAAATTTATTGCCACTAACTGGAAGGCTTTCCATGCCGTCTTTTCCTTGCCACGCAGTGCATGGTCAAATGCATCATCTCGAAGAAGTTCACGAATCTGAGGAGCAACAAAGACACCTTCCTTTATCTTAGCTTCACTTAAGCTTGGAAATTTTCCACGGAGGTACTTGAAAGCTGCTTGTGTTTTGTCAATGGCCTTGACAAAGTTCTTCATCAGACCCAGCTTGATGTGTAAGGGTGGTAACAAAATCTTCCTTGATTCAACAAGTGGTGGATGCTGAACACTTTTCCTCCCAGGCTCCAATGACTGTCGGAGTGGCCAATCTTTCTTGATGTAGTGGGAATCTCTTGCACGACTATCCCATTCGCAGAGAAAACAGCAGTACTTTGTGTATCCAGTCTGCAGACCAAGCAAGAGAGCAACAACCTTCAAATCGCCACAAAGCTGCCACTGATGTTGGTCATAGTTTATGCACCTCAAAAGTTGTTTCATGTTGTCATAGGTTTCCTTCATATGGACTGCATGACCAACTGGAATTGATGGCAAAACATTGCCATTATGCCATTATGCAGTAAAACAGCTTTAAGACTCGTCTTCGATGAATCAATGAACAGTCTCCACTCATCTGGATCGTGAACGATGTTGAGGGCTGCCATCACACCATCAATGTTGTTGCAGGCTACAAGATCACCTTCCATGAAGAAGAATGGGACAAGATCCTTTTGACGGTCACGGAACATGGAAACCCTAACATCACCTGCCAGGAGATTCCACTGCTGTAGTCTGGAGCCCAACAGCTCTGCCTTACTCTTGGGTAGTTCCAAATCCCTGACAAGGTCATTCAGTTCACCTTGTGTTATGAGGGGTGGTTCAGAGGAGGAGGATGGGAGAAAATGTGGGTCCTGTGACATTGATGGTTCAGGACCAGAAGTTTCATCCTCTTCCTCTTCCTCGTCTGACTCAAGTGAGAATGATTTTGGTGCATCAGGAACCGGCAGTCCTTCTCCGTGGGGTACTGAGCGTATAGCTGATGAAATGTTTGGATAATGCACAGTCCACTTTTTCTTCTTTGACACACCTTTCCCAACTGGAGGCACCATGCAGAAGTAACAATTGCTGGTATGATCTGTTGGCTCTCTCCAAATCATTGGCACTGCAAAAGGCATAGATTTCCTTTTCCTGTTCAACCACTGGTGAAGATTTGTTGCCCAAGTGTTGCAGCATATGTGTGGGGCCCACCTCTTGTCCTGATCTCCAATTTTGCAACCAAAATAAAGGTGATAGGCTTTCTTAACCATAGTGGTTATACTGCGCTTTTGTGATGCAAAAGTCACTTCACCACAAACAAACCTCCCAATTGACCTGGACTGTGGGTTCTTCCAGAGGGGAAGGTCTCTGGGCTGTTCCCCAACCCACATGGTGAATCTCTGAGGAAAGAAAATCCGCCAATAAGCACAGGACCCACCAATATAGAGGAAGAACTTTGTCACAATAGTTAGTAAAGATACAAACAACATTTGGAAAGATCATTAAGTGGTCTGTCGAGACCCTCAGCAATTTTCAAGTGGACTGCAAAAAAAAAAAAAAAAAAAAAAGAAGTTTGAGAACCACTAATCTAGACCATCCCTGACAGGTGTTTGTCTAATCTGCTCTTAAAAATACCCAGTGATAGAGGTTCCACAACTCCCCTAAGCAATTTATTCCAGTGTTTAACCACCTGACAGTTAGGAAGTTTTTTCTAATGTGCAACCTAAACCCATTGCTTCTTGTCCTATCCTCAGAGGTTAAGAAGAATAATTTTTCTCCCTCCTCTTTGTAACAACCTTTTATGTACCTGAAAACTGTTATGTCCCCTCTCAGTCCTCTCGTCTTCAGACTAAACAAACCCAATATTTTTATCTTACCTCATAGGTCATGTTTCCTATACCTTTAATCATTTTTGTTGCTCTTCTCTGGACTTTCTCCAATTTGTCCACATCTGTCCTGAAATTTGGCACCCAGAACTGGACACAATACTCCGGTTGAGACCTAATCAGCACAGAGTAGAGCCGAAGAATTACTTCTCATGTCTTGCTTACAACACTCCTGCCAATACATCCCAGAATGATGTTTTGTTTTGTTGTTGTTGTTTTTTTTTTGCAAGAGTGTTACACTGTTCACTCATATTTAGTTTGTGATCCACTATGATCCCCAGATCCCTTTCCACAGTACTACTTCCTAAGCAGTCACTTCAAGAAACCTCTCCTCTGTACAAATGACAATGTATGCAGATTAGCAGAGTGCAAAGTTCTTCTGTAACACTTCTTTCCGAGATATCACTTCTAACCTGTTACAATATTGAAACTGAAAAGTAGAGAGTATTCCCATAATAATGTTAGGGCAAGGATATAATTAAATGTAAATTATGAATTATTGATATGACTGAATACTTGCCATGAAAATCTCCATAGAAAGGGTTAATTACAAAGGGCCAAATTCTGATGGGGTTTTTTCATATTCCTGATCAACATAGCTATGTTAACCTAACTTGTAAATGTATAGCATGCCCTAGCCTGAGCTGTTGTGTAGCTAGCCGGAAACAACTACTGAGTGGACTCCAGGGGGACCTAACACACCTAGATAATTGGGTAGTACAATGGCAGATTGTGTTCAGTTTTGACAAGTTCCAGGTAATACATACTGGAAGAAATAATTTGAATTCATACACATCACTGGCTTCTAAATCAACTGTACTCTTGTAGGGAAAAGACCCGAGTGTCAGTTTGGACAGATTATGGAAAACATCTGCTTGATGTAAACTGTTGCTCAAAAGAGAAAACAAAATATTAGGATGTATTCAACTGAATAGAAGTCAATACTGAAAATATTGTAATGCTATTGTACAAATGGTGGCACACCCTCAGGTGGAGTTATGTGTTGAATGCTGATCACCTTATCTCAAAAAAAGATATAGCAGAACTAGGAGAAATTCAACTATCTAGCTAAAATAAGTATTAGGATCAGAATAAGCTACAGTAAAGTTCATTCCAAATGAAATGGAGGTGATGCTAATGTATGGGGAAGCAGCTAGGGGAAATGACAGGAATACTGAAGATTCATCTCTTGGCGGATTATTATTCTTTGTTTTTATTATGGTTTTGCTTAGAGTCCCCATCTGAGAGCAGGTCCCTATTGTGACAAAACTGAGTAAAGATCCCAGGCCTCCTGGGTCCCATTCCCATGCCCCATCCACTGAGCCACTCCATGCCAAAGGCTTTACAATCTCAGACACATTTGAACTATGGAATGTCCATGAGATATAGTTTGTTACCTTTGAGAGCACAGAGCAGGGTTTATCTTTGCAGGCAAGCCTTAACTGAGGCATTGGCTTTTCTTTCTAACAATGCTCAGATTTCTGGGTTATAACTGATGTATGTTTGTTTTCATCTGTAATGTGCCCAAAGGCCATGATGATGGGCACCTTAGTGAAATAAAACAAAGGTCACCGCAAAAGGTGAAAAACCCCAGGCCCTGCAATTCTGCATGAAGAATTGCAGAGCTGTAAGGAAAGAAGAGCTCTTTTATGCTGGACTGGCCCTCTCCATCTCTGCTGGAATTTATGGAAATTCCTACAGACGTTAGGGCTGGAGTAACTCCCCTACAACCTGGCCCCAAGGTGTGAGAGACAGACAGCTCCTAGGTTTGTCCTAAGGGCCAGTTTAAAAAAATAATACCCTTAAAAATATTCCCTAAGTAACAGCCAGAGAAGCACCCTTGTGAACTTTATGGTGAGGGTTACATGCTGAGTGGAGTCAGACTCATGGGAATGACCTCAGGATTCAATGACTGTGCATTCTCTGTCAGCTTGACATGGCAGGTATGGAGAGAGTGGGCTTGTCAGATGTAACTTTACCCTAAGATTGAAATGTTCTGAGTGAACTGACATTTGTGGTTTTTATGTAGGGGGGAAGCGCCCTCTTGAAATAGGAGCAAAACTGAGACTATTGTATACAGGATCAGGCCCCTGGTCAATTAATTGTAGTAATCACAATAGCAAATTTGATTTCTTTTCTATATGAACAAAGAAGTGAGGGATTTTCATAAGAACGGTCGTACCGGGTCAGACCAAAGGTCCATCTAGCCCAGTGTCCTGTCTACCGACAGTGGCCAATGCCAGGTGCCCCAGAGGGAGTGGACCTAACAGGCAATGATCAAGTGATCTCTCTCCTGCCATCCATCTCCATCCTCTGACAAACAGAGGCTAGGGACACCATTCCTTACCCATCCTGGCTAATAGCCATTATGGACTTAACCACCATGAATTTATCCAGTTCTCTTTTAAACGCTGTTATAGTCCTAGCCTTCACAACCTCCTCAGGTAAGGAGTTCCACAAGTTGACTGTGCACTGCGTGAAGAAGAACTTCCTTGTATTTGTTTTAAACCTGCTGCCTATTAATTTCATTTTCAAAAGCATGTAAGTGATTAGGAGCATAACTCCCATTGGAAATAAATGGGACTTGTGCTCCTAAACCACTGAGGTGCTTTTGAAAATCGCAGCCTAAACCATTTTGTTTTAAATATATGGATAAATCCTCAACCAGTGCATTGCATACATAACAAAAGACCATGAAGTCAGTTATTTGTGATTTGAAATTTATAGCAAAAGACAACCCAGGCTCCAATTTCCCAGTTGGTAGTGAGAAATTGATTCAAGTATGATAGCCCTTTTGTAAATCCATGCTAGTAGAAACTAACCAGACACAGAAACAAATGCATGGCAAAACAGTGGTACCAAGAGACAGAACAAAGAAGTGCACTTAGTGATTTCATATACCATTTTAAAAATTATACTTTTCTTAAAACACTTCATATGTTCATCCTTAAAAGAAGCCTTTCCATTAACCCATGTAAATTGCATACTCTGTATTTTTTTCCCCACTGGCATAACATTATCCTGGGGTATCCACAAATATATAAATCAATGTTTTTAAAACCCTGATGCTGAAGAAACATTTAACCTACATTTTCCAGTGTGCATGTTGTGTGGGTGTATTTTTCTTAGCTGCCTTTCAATTTTGTGGATGAAATGCAGATGCTAATAGCACCACTACAATTTTGGAAGATGCTGCACAACATTTGTCCATGTAACTTAGTATTTATTACTTATTCTCCTTTTACTCTGGTTATTTCAGTGATAGTTTTTCTTGTAGCAAATATTGCTTGGTATGCAAAATTATGGGGATTTTGGGGGGTGGGGGTTGTTTGTTTTACATAGTTCAAGATCAAATTCGTTTGAAAAATTAAAAGCAGCCCACATGTGGGGAATTATTATTGTTGTTCATTTGTACTGCTGCAGTACCTCCACCCCATTGAGTCAGGCACTGTACAAACATAACAAAAAGACAGTTCAGCCCCAATCTAAATATGAGAGGTGAAATGACAGGTGAATGCAACAACTAGCTGGGGTGAGGAAGCACTAGGTAGCAAAGAGACAATTATGAGCAGCATAATAAGCAATGACACAAAAACATAACTGCTTCTCTGTGAGTATACCAGATATTGCTATTTGAACACCATCCACTCCTGGAGGACTAGTGGGGTATTTCCAACTCATTTTAATCAGTCCTTCTTTTACATGACAATTTCTCAGTTTGTCTCACTGAACAGTGACAAATGCATAGTTGGAAATCAGTCAGACACACCTGTGTGTTCGCATGTTATAACAATGTGTTTAGTGTTTAGACGTTATGAAATGCTTGTAAGTTGCTGCATGCATTAATCTCACTTATAATATCTATATCCCATGTTATAAGGTAATATTTAAGTATTTGCTCTGTAACTATAAAAGTGTTTGCTAAAACTGCAAGATCCCCCAGTCAGAAAAGAAGCATTACCAAGTGTTCAATACTAGTTTACAACAAGAGGTGTCAACTCCTCCCCAACAAAAGAAGGCCGAAAGACACCAGGCAAACCACTATGGGACATCAATGGACAAAAAACTTTGTTGATTGCTTCCCCAACACCTGTGAACATGGCACGTACACAAGCTGTCATCCCATCGCAGCTTGAAGGCTGAGGGGAGTGCATAAAAATCCCTGTCTAGAAGGAATTGTTATCACTATGCTGCTTGGAATTTGGAGATTTCTAAGTATGAGCAAGGGACCCCCAACCTGCTTAGCTTGAGTTAGCCCTAAAGGACACACAAGCTTGCATATTACAGAAGCTTTTATTACCTTTTGAAACCTAAGACTGTAACTCATTTGGGTATGTATGTTTACTGGCATTAATCTTGTAAATAACTCATTTCTTTTCTTAGTTAATAAATCTTTAGTTAGTTTACTATAGGATTGGCTACAAACATTGTCTTTGGTAAGAGATCTAAGGTACAAGTGACCTGGGGTAAGTGACTGGTCTTTTGGGACTGGATGTAACTTGAATATTGTTGTGATTTTTGATGCAAGTGACCATCTATCACAAAGGCAGGTTTGCCTGCGTTGCAATATAGACCAGAGTGCCCAAGGGCACTGTCTTGTTAGGCTGTTACAGTGCTTTAGGAGTTCACACTTGATATCTGGTTGGTGAAATTATAGAACATACAACCAGTTTGGGGTTTGTGCCCTGTTCCTTGACAGTCTGCCCTGAGGTTGGCACTCACACTTGTGAGCTACTCCAGTCAGCCTGAGAACCAGTACCACTTACAATCATGTCACTGGCTGAAAAGAACCCAGATTCAAGCCTATAAAGCTTTACACTTTAATCAAGGCTTTAAGTGTTATTCTGTAGTGTTTTTTAATTAAATTAAGGGTATTGAGAGTTATTTGTTGGGAAAGTTCATCTCTCTGTTACGGCTGATGCAAACTATCAGCTTGGAGAGAGGAGGAAACCAAAAGGGGAAAAGAGGATGAGGAACAAAACCACCAATTTCCATAAATACTAAGGCCTTGACCCAGCAAAATATTTAAGCAAGTGCTTATCTTTAAGAATATGAGTAGTTCCACTGGAATAAGACTTTAGGGCTAGTCTACACTGGCAACGCTAAAGCGCTGCCGCGGCAGCGGTGCCGCAGCAGCGCTTTAACGTGCCTTGCGTGGTCGCGGTGCAGTGCTGGGAGAGAGCTCTCCCAGCGCTCTAAAAAAAAAAAAAAAAAACACCACCTCCATGAGGGGCGTGGCTCCCAGCGCTGAGGCACTGTCTACACTGGCGCTTTACAGCGCTGAAACTTGCTGCACTCAGGGGGTGTTTTTTCACACCCCTGAGCCAGAAAGTTGCAGCGCTGTAAAGTGCCAGTGTAGACAAGCCCTAATGCCCAGAAACAGGAAAAAATATTGTATTCCCTGTGTACATAATCTCAAAGGTACACAAAAGGCTGAATTTCCTGCTCAGAACAGCATTTAACCATGTAAGGCAGTACAAAGTGGACAGAACAGGGGCTGAAAATCTGGCCCAGCATGTGTGGCTTTCTGATTGGGTAGCCATCTTCCTTAGGATATTTATGTAGCCTTGGTACCCACTATCTGTTGTAATAGTTTGTTGGGCTCAGATTTCATTTTCATGTATTATGCAAGATACAGTATGCTGATTACATATATACATCCTTGGCTCCAAGATGACGTGATTTGGGTGTGGGGTTTTTTTTGTTTTGTTTTTTTGCTAGCCTTTTAAAGTTCTCTCCAAGTGTACCCCACATGCTGGTACTGAAGAAATTCCCCACCACCACCACCACCCACCCCTTCCCCAAGGGGAGAGCAGAGGTGGGGAGGAGACATGGATTTCTTTGCCGTATGTGTCTCTGCAGAAAGCAGAGTAGAGCACTTACAAGGGCTCAAAGGCATCTAGAGGAGAGGGGATCTGATAGTTCCTGGGCTCACTCAGTAGCTGCCTCTGAAGTGTGCAGAGGGTTTCTATTAAGGCAAAGCTGTCTAGCAGGTTCCTTACTTCATCCTCCATCTCAGAGCTGAGCCAACTGGGGCTCAGTGGGGAAAATGTTATAAATGGGGAGGGGGAGTGGAGAAAGCCCTGTGGATTCAGCAGCTAAACAACACAGGACTAATGGCTTGTCGTCACTGCCGTGTTAGCTCCAAGGTATAACTTAAATGTTGCCCCAACCTGATTTTCGTCCACACACCCAAATCTCTAGCTCCAGTTAAGTTGTGCTTTTAACTTGAACTAGTTGGACCATCTGTGTATGGGTTGAAGTTCCAGTGAGGATGCAACTACACGGTACAGCCACAACTCATCAGATGCTAATCCAGTCACTCGGTGCTGCTAACGCAATCACCTTATGTTGTTTCCCAGTGTGGCTGCTCTCATGTGAGCTAAATGTTGCACTGAAGACAAGCCCTAAGATGAGTCTGCTGTTAGGGCTGCATCCCAAAGCCTGCGCAACTTTGGATCCAGGCTAGAGTCTCCCTCTCTCACAGGACACTGAGGAGATGTCCCATGATTGACTTTGGGACTGAAAATTGCTGCTGGCTGTAAGGATCTTCTGACAGTTTTTAGCGAGGAAATTCTGAGGAGTTTAGAGGGGAATATGGGGGTGCCATTCTCCTCTGGCTTTGAGAAGTCCAGGTGATACACAGACACCTTTGATACCACACTGCAGAGATAAGAAGTCATCTACATGAGACGGCTGGAGAGTAGTATGTATGCAGGTACTAAGGTACATCTGAAATGGAAACGGTAGTTACACAGAGTCCCCCCACTTTGTTGTTACAAACAAGAGAATTAGTGCATAATAGTTTTGTTTAAAAAAAATTACTGATTTCCAAATGCCCGATTGCAACTGTTTGTATGCGTGAAATTTTATTCTGGGGTTTAACTCTATCATTCCCTGCCCCCCCCCCCCCCCCCAGTTTTGAAAAAGGCTGAGCTCTGGTGCATCAGCAGAGACCTAGACTGAGGCACAGGAAAGGTGAATATTATTCACATATTACCTCAGCACTCCTCTACCCGGTTACACAAGCACATACTTAATTTCTCCATATTACAACAACCTATTATGATTTAGATATTTTAATTGCTGATTGTAATGACTCAGAACAAAACACAGACATGCCAAATCCAACGGTTAAGATAAATGCTCAGATCCAGGGGACAAATTACTCCAGATGAATTACTAATCAGCTGGAAAAATATATGCACCTTGGAACAAAGAGAAACACGTTAACAAAAAGGCACCTGCTTATGGAAGTTTCACATTCTATTGCAGAATATTCACCAAGAGCTAAAAGATACTAGGATATGTTTGCATTTTTTGTCAGAAATTAGGCATAGTATCTCAATATGAAATTAAAACTGCAGGAATGCTCATAATCTGTGCTTTTATGAGACTTATTTTTTATATTGCTTTATTCAAACAAGCTATTTGATCAAATGAATGCCCTGCTGCTAATTTGGAGCTGCATTTTGAAATGGTTATAGTGTAATAGTACTTCAGAATTTAAAGCTATATTTTGGCAAAGTACTGAATATTTTCAGTTATAGCTGGAAAACTTAATTATTAGAGCTGGTAGAAAATCAGAATCTCCATCCCTTGGTAAATTTTGATACTCCTATTCCTAAATTAGGATGAAAAATCAGAATATCAAAATTTTTCTTAGAACAGAAAGTTCCAAAAAAATTTGATTCAGAAATGTCAAACCATTTCATTTTGGCTCAGTCTGACATTGAACTGCATCCAACTGAGCTGATGTGGTGCCTTATAGGAGTGGTAGTTTAGATGCCTCTGTTATGTTGGCAGACCAGGTTCCAGCTCATGCCAGAGCCCCAGGCCAATTCACTGCTTGTATTAGTATAGATCAAAGTGATTGTTAAATGTATACGAGTGTATTTGGTGTTTAAACTTAAAGAAAACTAGTGGGATATCACTTACATTGTTTTCACTTATCCGTATCCTATTGTAATGTAGTAGCAAACATTTACATTGTGTATACCTCTGTGGCGGGGCGAGGACTCACTGGTGCAGCACTTCCTGCTGGTCATCCAGAGAATTAGTTCTTTCCAGCCCAGAGCACCCTCTGCAGGCCAGTGTCTCACCTGCTGCTGCCCCCCCATGTCCCTTACCCAGGGGTTCTGCCCCCAAAAGCAAGCCACAATCTGGGTCTCCCCACCCAGAGGAACCCCCACCCCCTATCCCCACCTTGCCTCAGTGGCTACTGCCACTCACCATCTAACCCCCGCTCCCTGGGGCAGACTGCTGTCTATAAACCACTCATCATCAGCAAGGGGGGGTTGGACCAGCTGCCTCTGCCTAGTCGTAGGCTGCCCCTCTGCAGCCCTAGTACCCTTTTGTGGGCCCTTAACTCAGCCTGCAGCTTTTCTAGGCTAGAGCTCCCCAGCTCCCTCTGCCCTTCCCCAGCACTGCTCCACCCTAGGTACCCTCCTCAGCTTTCCAGGCAGCCAGGTCCTTCTCTGGCCCTCAGCCCGCTTATAAGGCCAGCTGTGGCCTGATTGGGGCGTGGCCCCACCTGTGGCTGCTTTCCCCCAATCAGCCTAGCTTTTCTCCGCCACAGCCCTCTCCAGGGCTGCTTTAACCCCCTCAGGGCAGAAGCGGGGTGACCACCCAGCTACAACCTCATAACTAAATAATCCATCAAACAAGAAAGAAGCCTTATGGAATGCAAATGAAGAATTCTAACAGTGTACCAGATGCAAAGCAGAGATCCCCAGAGACAATCTGGGTACTCTGAAAAGACTTTTGAGAAACTGGCAGTTTATTACATCACTGCCACCATTTGGAATTACAAACTGTGACTCATCTGTACATATATTTTATCTGGTTTAACCTCTCAATAATTCTCACTTCCTTTTCTTAGCTGATAAACCTTTAGTTAGTTTACTATAGAATTGGCTACCAGCATTGTCTTTGGTGTAAGATCTAGAGTACCAATTGATCTGGGGTAAGCAACTGGTCTTTTGAGTCTGTAAGCAACCTATATGTGATGTGATTTTTGGTGTAAATAGCCATTTTATCACAAAATCCAGTTTGTCTGGGTGACAAGATAGAATGGAGTGTTCAAGGGGACTCTCTGCAACTCCAGGGTAAGTCTGGTATAGTGATCCAGGAGTTCACCTTTGTTACTGGTTTGGTGAAATCTAATTATAGAACACACCACGAGTTTGGGGTGTCTGCCCTGTTTGCCCTGAGGTAGGCACTCGCAGTTGCGAGCCATTCTAGACAGCATGACAGCCTCATCCTCCCATTATTCTCTGGAATACATTTTCCTTGAGACACCGTGGTCACGGTTCTCTCAGGGCAGTTCAACCAGAGGTGGGACTGTAGTTCAACCAAGGAGTCATACGGGAGTGTCAGGAATGAGGGCCTGAAGCTTGGCCTGGGATCAGCTAGCTAACCGCAGCTGAAACCTTTAATCGGCCAGATTGCCTGACTGGCTGAGCAGCTTTGCCAGGACTGCTCTTATGCCCAGCAGTAGCATTTGGCCAGTGGCTGCTCAACACTTATGCCCACAGCTGTGATCATTCCGGTTTCTGGCTCTGACCCTTGGCTCCCAACTGCCACTGCTCTGACCGTTAGGCATGACCACCACTTGTCCCTGACAGTTTTAGCTGCCTAACAAAAAAGGGAGGTAAAGAAGGGGAGTAGAAATGAGTTTGTTACTGGAATGGATCCCATTAAGGCCAGCATCTCCCTGTTGGTGGTAGTGGGCACCATACAGAAGCTATGGACTCAGGCAGACCTCCTGCAGGCACAGAATGCTACACTGCAGGCAAAGGCCATATTACCCACAACTCCTCCCCCTTGGGAACCTAAAATCTTCCTGCCAGTTTATGAACCTGTGCCGGCTCCTATTCCTGCTGCTCCCAGTCTTTACCCACTGATCAGGCATCTTGGCTGAGACTTATCATTAGCCTGCTGACCGGGGAGGCGCTGGCTTGAGCCTCCCCTCTCCTGGAAAAGTCTAGCCCTCTCTTGAACGAGTCTTAGAACTTTGTTCAAGCCATGGCAGTAATTTTTGATGACCTGAGCCATGTGCACACAGCTGAGGCCGCACTCCAGACCCTCCAGCAGGCTCGCTGGCCAGTTGCTAATCATGCCGCTAATTATGCTAAGTATGCTAATTTGGTACCTGCTAGCTGACACTGCATGGAATGAAGCTGTGCAGTACTATTGCCTCCGGCTCAGCCTCAAAGATGAGATTAAAGATGAGCTGGCATGAGCAGACCCACTGGCTGGTCTGGACATCTTGAATGAGCTAAGTGTTAAAAACTGCCTGATGGAATGCTGACTAAAAAGAAGGTTGAGGTCCTGATCCCCACCCATCTCACCAGGTCCAGTCTGCCAATGCCTGGCACTCTTGTCCCAGCCCGAAGCCATGCAGTTCAACCAAGGCCAGCCCTGATTCTCTGACACAGAGAAAAAACAGTATTGAACATGGGGCCTATCCTGTACTGTGATGAACTGGGACATTTCACATCAAACTGCCCTGCAAAAGCCCGGTCTGCATTTCCAGTCAGGAAATGGGAAACTCCAGCCCCGATACAGAGGTCCAGGCTCAGCTGGCATCTTCCCCTGTTGGGGTTCTCCCGAAACCTCTTCCACTCGGTTCCTCAAGAACTCAGCTCGACTCCAGTCTCATCACTCAGGTTCCATTATTTGGCATCCATCAAACCTATGCTGAGTTGATCAGACTCAAGCATAGGAAGTGGGTATAGGGCATACCACACATTCAAAGTTATACAGCAAAACTTTACCTTATACACATTTTTACTAACTCTAATAACACATGCATTCTTACCTGTATATTGCCTCATATGCTTTATGATTGGCATGGTTACTTTCCAGGAACCAATACCTGTACAGCATGTTCTGTCCATGTGCTGTTTGTGTAAAACCTGGTTTATCTTGTCCATTGTCCCTAGCACCAGGGTGTTCATGCTTATTTTAGCTAGCACAGATATCCTGATTCCAGCATGCTGCTTGTTAACCCCCTATTTACAATTTAACCTTCCATTCACCTTCCTATTCATGTCCAGTAAGAAATGAGATCTTACTTATGCTTACTTATACAAGTTATTTATGCTCAGCCAGGCCTGCACTCCCTTGCGCTGACACCTCATGCCAGCATAGTCCAGCAGAAGTTTGGCGGCAGCAGCTAATCATAGGCCGACATCCCTCCAACTCCTGCTTTTTCTCCGGCACTCTGTTATGTTGGAGGTTAGCCTAAAAGCCACAGTGAACTCTGGAGCTTTAGGAAATTTCATGGATTTGGAGTTTGCCCAAGCTCATAATACCCTGACCCAGTGCAAAATTCCTCCTGACTTCATAGAGGCCATTGACAGATCACTGTTCTCTTCAGGCCTGGTCATCCACCACACAGCCCCCTTAGAAGTCGTCACCCTTCAAGGTTACCCTGGTCCTCCAGTTGTGTTTGATCTGCTCACTGCACTCTCCAAACATTCTCAGCATCCCATGGCTCATCATTAAGGCTCCATGTTTGTCAGAGATCCTCTGCAGTTCTACCTGCCCCCCAATGGACCCCGAGACCAAAGGAGTTAGTTGGGAAGGAATCCCAGCAGCCTCTGTTACTCTCCCAACTGCCTTGGGAATACCTTCCAAGTATCAGGCTTTCACAGATGTATTCAACTAAAAAAAAAGGCTGGCATCTTGCCACTGCATGGCAGATATGATGGCCCCATTGACCTCCAGTCTGGAGTGGAGGTACCTTTCAGACAAATCTATTCCCTCTCAGAGCCAGAGCTACAGGCTCTCCAGAGCTATCTCAAGGAAAACCTACAAAAGAGTTCATCCACCCCCTCCACATCCTTGGCTGGGGCTCCAATCTTCTTTGTGACTAAGAAGGATGGCTCCCTGCATCCATGTGTGTGGATTATTGGACATTAAATAAGATTATGATCTGGAACTGATACTCCATATCCCTTATTAGTGAGCTCTCTGCCCGGGTCTTCACCAAGCTGGACCTTCATGGAGCCTATAATCTAGTTCAGATTTCAGAAGAAGAGTGGAAGATCACTTTCCATACCAGGTATGGGCATTTTGAATAACTGCACAGCCTGAAAGGCATGACCAACACCCCAGTGACCTTTCAGCACTTCATTAATGGTATCTTCTGAGAATGTTGGACCAATTAGTGGTCAATTACCTTGATAATAGTCTCATTTTTTTTGGAGGAGCAGGATCTCTATGTGTACCATGTCTTAGAAAGATTCTGGCAAAACCACCTATACACAAATCTTGAGAATTACAGGGTTCGACCAGGACATAGTTGAATTCCTAGGGGATAGTGTCTCCCCTACGGACAAACTATTGGACCCATGCAAAGTGGTAGCCATATCCAGCGGGAGGCCATTGAAGAACATACAAGGGGGATAGTGGTTCTTGAGTTCTGCCAGTTTCTACCGGTATTTCATCGAGAGATTTTCTAGCCTGATCACCCTATGCAGACGCTTCTGTGAAAAGGAGCACGGTTCTTCTGGGTCCTTGGAAGTTCAGTCTGCCATTGATCAAGTGAAGAGGGCATTCACTACAGCACCAATCCTTATCCACCCAGACCATTTACTGTGGAAGCTGACATGTCAAACTTTCCATAGGCGTGGTTTTGTCCTGTAATCAACTTCACCCCGTGCCTGTGAGTTAGGCTGGCTGGTCTATAATTCCCTGGTCTTTCTTTTTCCCCTTTGTTTGCCCTTCTCCAGTCCTCTGAGACCTCACTTGCCCTCCATGAGTTCTCGAAGGTACGCACTAAATTTTAAGAGACTGCTTTAGCTAGTTCCTTAAATACTATAGGGTGAATTTTATAAGGCCATGTCAATTTGAATACATCTAACTTATCTAAATATTTTTTAACCTGCTCTTTCCCTTTCCTGACCCAAGATCTTTCTCCCTTTTTAATATTAATTGTGTTAAGTATTGTGTTAAGTAATTGTGTTAAGTGGTCATAATTTAACTTTTTTTAGTGAAGACTGAAGTAAAAAAGATTTTAGCCATGTCAGCCTTCTGTCTGTTATCCATTATTTGCTCTCCTTTCCCATTAAATAGTGGATCTGCAGCTACCCTTCATCATTCTCTTACTCCTAATGTATTTATAGAACCACTTCTCAATTCAGTTTTTGAGTGATCCATATCCTGTTCAAGAAAATGAAGTATTTCAATTTGAGTCAACCTGAAAATGAAATATTTTGTTTTGATTTTCCCAATGAAAAATCTAAATATTCCAGAAAAATCAAAAATTTCCCATAGAAAATGTTGATTTTGGGGAAATTGCATTTTCTGTTGAAAAAAATTGATGGAAAATTCCCAACCAGCTTTACTAATTATAAGGCTCCATGTCTTTCACGGACATCACGGTAGTCATGGATTTCGTGACTTTCCATGACCTCCATGACTTCTGCAGCGGCCGATGCGGCTGGCTCTGGGCTGCCCAAGCAGATCTGGCAGCCCCTGGGCCAGTCGCACCGGCCATTGCTGGGCAGTTTTGCTGGGGGCAGGGCTCAGGGCTGGGGTGTGGGGTGGCACTTACCTCGGGGGGGCTCACCGAAAACATCTGATACGTCCCTCTAGCTCCTAGGCGGAGGGGTCAGGGGGCTCTGTGTGCTGCCCCTGCCTGGAGGCACCATCCCTGCAGCTCCCATTGGCTGTGGTTCCCGACCAATGGGAGCTACGCAGTCAATGGGACCTGTGCAGCAAGAGCTTGTGGCAGGGGCACGGAGCCCTCTTGGTCTTCCCTCACCCAGGAGCTGCAGGGACAAGCGGAGCCGGGTAGGGATCCTGCCAGCCCCACCAACCCTCCCCCCCAGCATCAGCAGGGGGCCCGGGGATATAGTACAAGTCATAGACAGGTCACGGGCCGTGATTTTTTGTTTACTGCCCGTGACCTGTCCATGACTTTTACTAAAAATACCAGTGACTAAAATGTAGCCTTACTAATTGTTTACAGAAAAAAAAGAGACAACATGCCCAAACTGAACTGGAATTATTACCTATGGAAATCAGTCAAGGAAAGGTGTCATTTATAGTTACAGTATTCTAGGAAGTCATAACTTCAACTGCTCAACATTTTACTCTACAGCTTTTAGAAAAAGTAAGATTGGATGTGCTAAGCTGACACGCTAAGCTCTCCAGAGCTATGTATTAACACCGCAGAGAAGCTCTTTGCATAACACTTCAGGGTAGTGAAACAATATGTTACTGCCACTAGATGGCAAGAAGTACATACTCTAAAATAAATGCAGGAACATATAGTTCAGACTTCAAAACGAGATGTATTATGTACTAAATCCTGCCCTGAGCTGCATGAGTGTGAAGAAAGTGAAAAAGTATAGAGATTTTGTCAGAGGGTGGGCTGGCCCTTTACGAGAATTGGGCTCAGCCCCACAGGCACCGGCTTCCTCATTTTCCCAGCCATGCTCAACCCCCGCTCCACCCCTGGCCCCGCCCCCACTCCACCCTTTCTCCAAGGCTCCACCCCAGCCCACCTCTTCCTGCCAGTTCTGCCCCCTCCCCCCAGCACCTCCTGATGCCACTGATCGTGGCGAGCGGCAGGTGCTGGGAGGAAGGGGGAGGAGCTGATCAGTGGGGCTGCCGGTAGGTGCTGAATACCCACTAATTTTTTTCCCATGGGTGCTCCAGCCCCGGAGCACCCATGGAGTCAGTGCCTATGCTCAGCCCTACCTGTGCCTTAAGAGATGGGTATTGGTTTTGGGCCCCATGGTTGGGTCAAGTGACCAAGCATCAATCTGCAGTCAGTGCTTCCTATAAAATGAATTCTGGGCATCAGATGGGGAGAAGTCTTCTTTGCCATTTAAAATAAAGAAAAAGAAAAAAGATAGCGAGAGACCTGCAGAGAGCAGGAAGTTGCTGCTGTAGTAAAGACAGGTGGGTGGTTTTCTAGAGTAAGTCAGAAAGTCTGCAGCTGAAACTGTGATATCAGGGTAATAGGGCAGCTTTGAGGAAGGGATCAGTTGGACTTAAGAAGTCATGATACAAGAAATGGGGGAGACCTGGAGGATGGATAAAGAGATATGGGGAGCCCTGTGATGAGGGTTAAGAACTGAAGAGTTTGTTTTGTTTAAATTTTTTCTTACCTCTGGAAGGGTAGGTGGATGGAGTGCACTGCATGATTTGGCTAAAGAGCTAAATAATATAGAAGCATTTGGCTCCTCCAAGAACAGGAGATGGAGAAATGTGGATCCAGAAGAAGGGAAACAGAGGCACAGAGACCCATGTAGTAAGGTTATGATGTTATGGGGCTTCTTTCCCACAAAATACACTCAGATAGTATCACACCACATGTACTCCTTTGAGCACTAGGCTGGGGAACAGCTAACAATTCTATTGGCTCTCTATGAACCCTAAAATGAGTCCCTCTGTATCCTGCACATATGCTGCAGTCAACAAAATGCATCACAGGAGGGCACCAGAAGGCATTCTGCGTCAAAAACTTAAAAATTCTGCACCAAAAAATTAAAAATACTGAACACAATATTTTAAAATTCTGCAAAATTCTGCAAATTTTATTTGTCAAATAAATGAGGATGCTCCAGCATGGCATTGGGGTATAGAGGCCACTGGCTGCACAGAGGTGGGAGATCACTGTGCAGCTCCCCCCACTGCCCCTGGGTGCACCCAACCCTGACACAGAGCAAGGACCAGACCTGCCCCATAAACATCCCAGGGCCTTTCCCCTACAAGCCAGGTGCACCAGGTGTGGGCAGGCAGGCTCAGCAAGGCACAATCTAAGTGTGGAGGGGCTTAGTTTGTGGGGTCCAGGGGTGGGTTGAGGGGGTTCTGTGTGGGGCAATCTGGGTGCCAGCAGCTCAGTGGGGGATCTGGGTGCGGGGGAGATCTGGATGCACAAGGGCTTGTTGTGGGGTTCTGGGTGCAACAGTAATGGGACTCTGTAGGGGGGTCCAGGTGAAGGTGGTTGGGGTCAGCAGAGGGGATGTCTGGGTATGGGGAGGGAGATAGAGCTCAGCAGGGGGGTCTGGGTGTGGGAAGCTCAGTGGGAGGTCCAGATGCTGGGGGAGTAGGGCTCAGCGGGGTGAGGCTCCAGGTGCAGCTGGTTGGGACTCGGTAGGGTGAGGATCCTGGTGTGGGTGGCTCGTTGGGGTGGTCCAGGGGCAGGGGGGGTCCAGAGTGCAGGGTGGGGGTAAGGCTAGGCAGGAGGCTCTGGGTATGAGGGGGGTCTGAATGCACAGGGGTTGGGCGGATGCGGGAGCAGCTCCCTGTACAGTGATCCCTCCCCCTGCAGATGAAGAGTGATGGGGGCAGGAAGCATGGTGGTGGTGGTGGTGGGGAGTTTGCAGAGCTTCCTACAGCTGGGGAAGAAATCTGGGGGTGGGTCTGACCCAGCCCTGGATGCTGTGCAGGGGAAGAGGAAATCCCATCCTCCCCAGCCCAGCCGGGATTAGCAGCTGAGCTTGGCGCAGGGTAGGAGCCACCAGCCAGGTCTTCCCCAGTCCCACCCCCTGCCCTACAGTGATTTACCTCTCTGCCAGCTGCCCTGGGCACCCAAAACATACTGCTGGGGAGATTCGCATGACCACTCTTGTGGCTTCCCTTTGCTTCCCCATCAGAAAGTCATTTTTCTGCAGGGAAGCAAAGAAATCTGCAGGGGACATAAATTCTGCGCATGTGCCTTGGCGCAAAATTCCCCCAGGAGTAACCTGATACCTCTTCTTGTATCCACTTTTCTTTTTCCCTATACAGTAAAACTCAGTTTCAGTACTTCACTCGCCTGACAGGCTATATGAGAGTTTTCAAAGTGTAACAACAACAGCAACCTTGGTTGGAGGCAGATACAATAGACTGGATTCTTATTTATGCAAAGGACACTTTATACCACTCTGAAAGTGTAAAGGGGCCTTCAAGTAGATGTATCTTACAATAATTTTAAAGCAGTTTTATGCTGCCACAGTTGTGTTAAGGGGCTATGGTATAAATGAGGATCACTCTACATATCTAAGAATCTACCTAGGACAGTGATGATTAATATTTATCTGTGATTCAGTAGCACTCAAAGGTCCTAATCAGTATCAGGCCCTCATTATGCAGACTACTGTACAAACATAATAGAAAAGACAGAACTGCCCCAAGACTCTTACAATCTAAATATGTGTTTTGAGTTGGTAACCCAATTGCAATTAGTGCTATTGCTATAGTACTGATTTATTTTTTAAATGTATATCATCATTTAGCCCACTAGATGGCATGCTGTGTAGCAAAGAATGCTACTGGGGAGGGAAAAAACACAGTGGTGAGATTATTCATTCAGGACAACCTGCCAAGAATGCTCAGAGGATGTATAAAAGAGACAAGCGCCAAGCAAGCTTCTTTCCCATAGTGACATTTGGATGAAACTAACACATGCCAAGCAGAAAGTATTGCTCACAATCAGGGCCGGCTCTAGGCACCAGCAAAACAAGCTGGTGCTTGGGGCGGCACATTTTTAGGGGCGGCATGGCCGGCGCCAGAATGCCGCCCCTAAAAATGTGCCCCGGCCGCCCTAGCTCACCTCCGCTGCTGCTGCCGCTCCCACAGCGCGTGAAACAGCTGATTCGCGCGCCACTACAGGCTCTCAAACCTGGGAGGGAGGGGGAGATCCCGAGCGGCCGCGGCGCGGGCGCCGCTTCTCCCCCCTCCCTCCCTCCCTCCTAGGCTTGAGAGCCTGGGGGGAGGAGGCAGGGCTGGAGATTTGGGGAAGGGGCGGAGTTGAGGCGGGGCCGGGGGTGGGGTAATTAAAAAACAGGGGGGGAGGCGGCCAAAATTGTTTTTGCTTTGGGCGGCAAAAATCCTAGAGCCGGTCCTGCTCACAATGCTGTTTGGATAAAATAACAGTATGTCAAGAAGATCTATCCCTTACCAAGACATTTGGAGATAAACATCTCTCACACAGACTTGCTGAATACCCTGATGTCTGATCAAGTATGATGGGTACACTTATCACTGACAATGAAGAGTGGAGACATGAGGCAAATACTATCTGAACTCAGAACCCATCTAAGCTACTGAAACAACTGGCTCACGGGACTCAATTATAACACTGGTGTCCCCAGACATGTTTAGACAGCTAGATACTGTCCATCCCAGGTATTTTAATCATGTTGAAGCAGGTCAGGAAGCAAGTATGTTATTGGGGATACTGTCAAGTACTGTTGTTTAGTCCCTGCATGTTAAAGGAAAAGAAGCCATTATGAACTTAACAGTAATATTGATAGACATTTTTGGCCATGTGATATTTTTCCACACTAGCAAAAGAAACTAAACTGCCTTGGCTATTTTTGACATATAGATTAACCAGAAAACATTTACAGTATAGTGTTAAAATCTTCTAAAATGGAGCTGTGCTTCAAATAGGTTGTGGTCAAAATTTGCAAGAGAATTAATGTTTAGAAAAAAGAATTGCATCCTCTTTTGGGGTGAATGTCACCCCAATACAAAGTATAAAGTTCCACTTTGATCCCACAGGCAAAATTCATGCTGGTGCAATGAGCTCACACAAGGCCTTATGTACCATGTAAGCCTCATATTAAAAGTGAAATTTGTTTCCCCTGCATAAAAGCCAATAAACTGGGCTTTACAATATGTGAAAGAATGTCGTAGAGAGGTTAAAACCAGGGCCCAAGACTGCCATGGAGCTCTTCTTTCCTGTGTGTTACTCTAACCTTTGGGCTGGAAACGTGACTGCAACTGTTCTGCACCACCTGTAAACATAGATCCTGTGGTCCCTAGCTTGCCAGCCACCAACCTCTAACTCTTGCTGGTCTATGTTTGTCCAAGAAAGTGACCCATTCTGCAGGTACATAGGCTTCAATTCTCCACTAAATCTGAGTACCATGACAGTAGATCCCTGATCCTCAGTCGTCAAGCCCTGCAGAAGTTAGCATGGCAGGTGGACTAACTTTTGCCAGAGGCAGCTCTGTAATGGAGCTTACACCAGCAGAGTATAAGGTGTACTGCAGCGCAGCTCCATGTCCCAACCTGCCCCCTCAACAGCGCCTTATGCAAGGGCTGAGATGACAACTTGGTGGACTGGAGAATCCAGCCCATAGCGCGTAGAGGCAGTCCTGGGTAGCCGCTTTACCAGTGCTTCATCCAGATACAGCTCCAGCAGGGACATGCATTGGCCCTCACCCAAGGTGAACTTCATAACCTTGTGCAGAGGCCCCCTTCATTTAAGCTGTACTTAAACCCTGCATTAACATCTTAAGTGAAGATTAGGTGATGCATAAATTGCTGTACCCTGAACTGAATCTCACCTTTGATGAAAGGCTGCCAACCTAAAAATTGCACTTTTCTAAGAAAACATTTATCTCCTATTGTAACAACACACGAGACTGGACAAAAATAGCGTTCTCTGTTTTTCACTTTGTGCATTTGATAGCACTCTCTATGTAATCAGTTTTACTGTTTCTTCTGTAGAGTCAGCTACTTAGCCAATGTCCCCTGTTGTTTGCTTGGGCCGTTCACACAGCAACAGACAAGAGAAAAACAATGTTTAAAGTATGAAAATGTCATCATCAAACTAAAAATTTTGGCAGAGGGACTCGAGAGGTGTAATACCTGAAATTACTTCTAAGTAGTTTTCTAAATTGGTTAAATTTCAAATTGATAATGTCCCTTTAATGCAGGGCTTAACTGGCCAGTAGAGACTTGTGCAGGCTGTCTGCACTGCGGTAATATTTACTCTCTGGGAAA
The DNA here is from genome assembly GCF_028017835.1 of Emys orbicularis. Lineage (NCBI taxonomy): Eukaryota > Metazoa > Chordata > Testudines > Emydidae > Emys > Emys orbicularis. The sequence goes on from NC_088683.1 coordinate 48,927,329, forward strand.
AGCCATGAAGAGAAATATAAATAAAATGTATCTTTGTAAATTCAGGACTGGGTAAGATATGCAACTGGGTCTGGGAGGCAGTGCCACATCTCAGAAATCTCAAGCAATTTGTCTCTACAGTAGAGAGACAAGCGGTCAATCAAATGTCTTTTTATATATTGTTGGGAGGCCCCATGTGAATCATTTCTAGATTTGTTGTGACAGAACTTGAGCTGCTTTGTAATAATTTATGCATACTGTATGTTGTCCTGGTTATTGAGATGTTTACTGTATGAACATATAGGTTTAGTTTAATGAGGAGATAAGCAGGAAGGGAAACAATGGCTCAAGAGAAACCACCCATTGGTAAGCAGGGCCGGCTCCAGGGTTTTTGCCGCCCCAAGCAGCCACCCCCCCCCCCCCCCCCCCCCCCGCAAAACAAAAAACAAACAAACAAAAAAGCCGCGATCGCGATCTGCGGCACTTCGGCAGGAGGTCCTTCGCTCCCAGCGGGAGTGAGGGACCCACTGCCGAATTGCCGCCGAAGAGCCGGACGTGCCGCCCCTCTCTGGTGTGGCCGCCCCAAGCACCTGCTTGGTAAGCTGATGCCTGGAGCCAGCCCTGTTGGTAAGGGTTAGTAAGAGACAATGCCTGAGTTATTAGCTCTGGAGATCCTATCTCCTGGCTTCAGCCGATTTACAGAAGTGGTTTGGTGAGCAGGGCCAAGCCTTGGGAACCAGAAGATCAAAAGGAGTTCAAAAAGAAACACTCTCTCAAGGGGTGGAGCAAGTGCTGTTCAGGGGAACTGACACACTGACATCACTGAAGTGCCTGAAGAAATCAGGCCTGCCTTTATTACCATGAGGGGATGATATGCCTTTACGTAAAACAGATGTTTGTGTACTTTGTTTTAAAATTCTCTCTCTTAGTCTAAATGCCTCTCTTTTTCTTTAAGTGCAAGGAACCTGACTGAGCATTACAACTTTGACAAACATTCTGGCCATATACACAACTGCACATGTAGTGAAAACAATTGCAATAATACCCCTTCTCTCTGCCACGCTGATCATCAATTCTGTTTATTATAGTTAATGAATGCATGGGCTGTAAAGCTAAAATTGCATTTGGAGTAGGCTTCATACACTGGAACAATTATTAGTGTCTATTATGCCACATTACCAAGAAGAGCCTAACGAGGTAATGAAAGTACAGTAAACTTGCAACAATGATCAATTACATATGCACTAGGAGAAAGCTGTGTAATGATTTGTAATTAGATGAAATCTGATTGCTTTGTAGTATAATCAAAGATTATGCAATACAAGAGCTGCACCATTTGCATATGCATATAGATTTGGCAGTACTTTTATGCAATGCTCTTGGGATTTTAAATACTCAAGCTCTAAAGTAGCTTAAAATCGAAAGGGCATTAATTAACCAATTCTGACTTTTTAAAAAAATAGCTATTTAAAATTGTATGTTTGCATCAAAAGGAGAAACATTTGCCTGCTGAAGCTTTTTTTTGGGGGGGGGGGGGGAGGGGGGGAGCTTCCAGCACGAGCATTTTAAGGCTCTGTCCACACTAATATTTGCAAATCTTGTTTAAAACCTGTTCGAAACACAACTGCAACCAAGTGCTTTTTAGAACAGTTGGCATTCACACTTAGCACAATTACAGACCACGCCAGAACCCAGATACATGTATAATATAGAGTACCACTTTTGCCAACAAAATTGTTTGCAATATTGTCGTGCATTAGTGAATAGGTACTCTGTTCTGTTAACATGGTTTCATGTTTGAGGCCCCACATCTACAAGTTTCTGAACAGATATGACCATGGTTCTGATTGAACACTGTTGAGTAGGGATACCCAATGCCTAACACACATCAACAATGTGGATCCACCAAACCATGTTGAACAGAACTATGCTTGACAACTGTTTTCAAACACAATTGTAGCTATGATGTTGTCCGGTACACTGGTCTAAATAACTAGGATGATTTAGGGCTCAGTTGTGGCATTAAGCCACAGCCCACAATAATAGTAATATTGAGGCACAGCTCCCTGACACTCCTGGGGAGGGAGTCAGACCATGGCATCACCTTCAAGATAGTCTAGGCCTAAAACAGGTGCTAAACTAGAGAAGCCTTGGATTTAGGGAACATGTGTTGTCAGTGTGCCCGGCTCTTGTAGAAATGCTCCTTGTGTATCCTCCCTCTCCTTACACATCTGCTAAAACTGGGCACAATTAAAAGCTATGGGCTCAATCCTGCAATGTGCTGATGTATCTAGCTCTGATCCAACACTTAAGAATGTGACTAATCCCATTGACATCAATAGAATTACTCATGTGCTTAAAGTTATTTAAGGGTTTTGCTGGATTGGATTCAGAGAGCTCAGTACCATGCAGGCTTGAGCCCCTAGTTTGGAAGGGCAAATAATTTGGAAGAATATGAGATCTGACAGAGGGACATAAAATAAGGTGGTCATTTTTACTTTGTGCCTTAATAGTAGAACAAGAGGGCCCTCAAAGAAAGGAGATACTTGTAATGTGTAATTAACTTTTGGAGCTCACTGCTGCTGGCTATAATTGTGACAACTAGTTTAGTGAGGAGGGTGTGTGGGGGTGTGTGTTAAATGATCATGGTTACAACCAGGGTCCAGACTCCCCAAGGGGAGAATAAAGGGTTTTAACCCCCAAAATAAGAAATTAAACCAACTGATTGCATATTATATTATTGTACAATTAAATATATCAAACAAGATCTTTTATGAAAGCTTGTAATGTTCTAAACTTACTAATCATTATGAGATATGAATACAGGCTGTGCTTATGAATTTCTGTATTTGTATATTTAGAAAACTGTGCTCATAACCTGTGGTGCAACTTCAGTTCCACCTCTCAGCAGGGAGGTGTGAGCAGTCAAGGACACCTCCTAAACCAGTTGTTTACACAAATCTGACTTCAAGTAACTATCCATTGTCCAGCCCAGGACAAGACGATAGTGGACCATTAGAGTTAGTGGGAAAACCTTGGGGGTATGTCTATGCTTAAACTCCTACACCAGCAATGCTGCAGCACTTGAGTGTAGACACTACCTCCTGATGCAGATGTAAGTTCCCAGTGGAAACCAGCCCTGAGACAACTCGAAATAATGTCAAGGGATGGTCTACACTGAAAAGTTACACTGACATAGCTACGAAAAATCCACACCCCTGAGAGATGCAAGTTAAGCTGACCTAACCCCTGGTGTAGACAGCACTAGGTTGAAAGAATAATTCTTCCATCGACCTAGCTATCACCTCTTGGGAAAGTGGATTACCTATAGCGATGTAAGGACCCTTTCCGTCACTGCAGTAAGTGTTTAGCACTGACTTGAGCACCCTAAGGGCATGGCTACACTTGCAAATGTAGAGCGCTTTGGTTAAACCAGCCTTCGTAGAGTGCAGTAGGGAAAGCGCTGCAGTCTGTCCACACTGACAGCTGCAAGCGCACTGGCGTGGCCACATTTGCAGCACTTGCAGTGGCATTGGGAGCAGTGCATTGTGGGCAGCTATCCCACAGAGCACCTCTTCCCATTCTGGTGCTGTGGCTTGTGGGAAGGGTGCGGGGGGCGCAGGGCATTCGGGTCCTGTCCCAATGCCCCGTGATGCATCGGTTCACATCCCAGCAATCCCTCTGCTTCCGTCCACAATTGGCGCCATCTTTCAATGTTTTTTGTACTGCGCGCTCTCTCTTCCCTTTCGGTCTGCGGGAATGGAGCCCGAACTGCTGAGGAATATGCTGATGAGTCTCGCCAGCACATCACGTTTGGCAGTTGAGTTATTCCTTAAACTCCAAAGTGACAGTGAGGACTCCGATGATATCGACTCGAGTAACGCATATGACACGAGATTGCTTGTGGCATTCATGGAGATGCTCACCACAATGGAATGGCGCTTTTGGGCTCGGGAAACAAGCACTGAGTGGTGGGATCACATCGTCATGCAAGTCTGGGATGACGAGCAATGGCTGCAGAACTTTCGGATGAGAAAAGCCACTTTCATGGGACTGTGTGATGAGCTCGCCCCCACCCTGCGGCGCAAGGACACGAGATTGAGAGCTGCCCAGACAGTGGAGAAGCAGGCGGCTTTTGCAGTCTGGAAGCTGGCAACTCCAGACAGCTACCGATTGGTCGCTAACCAGTTTGGAGTGGGGAAGTCGACCGTTGGAATCGTGTTGATACAAGTTTGCAGGGCCATTAATCACATCCTGCTCAGAAGAACCGTGACTCTGGGTAACGTGCATGACATTGTGGCTGGCTTTGCACAAATGGGTTTCCCTAACTGTGGAGGGGAGATAGATGGGACACATATTCCAATCCTGGCACTAGCCCACCTAGTCTCCGATTATGTTAATCGGAAGGGCTATTTCTCTATGATTCTCCAGGCGCTTGTGGATCACCATGGGCATTTTATTGACATTAACGCAGGCTGGCCTGGAAAGGTGCATGACGCATGCATCTTTCGGAACACTGGCCTGTTCAGGAAGCTGCAAGCCGGGACTTTTTTCCCAGACCAGAAGATCACCATAGGGGAAGTCGAAATGTCCATTGTGATCCTTGGAGACCCCGCTTACCCTTTAATGCCATGGCTCATGAAACCCTACACAGGGAGCCTTGACAGCAGCAAGGAGCGGTTCAACAACAGGCTGAGCCGGTACAGAATGACTGTGGAGTGTGCTTTTGGCCGTTTAAAGGGCTGCTGGCGCTCTCTGTATGGGAAGCTGGACCTGGCCGATAACAGCATCCCCGCGGTTATATCCGCGTGCTATACCCTCCATAACATTTGTGAAGGGAAGGGTGAAAGATTCACTCAGGCATGGAACTCAGAGGTTCAACACCTGGAGGCTGAATTTGAACAGGGCTATTAGAGGGGCCCAGCGTGGGGCTGCAATGATTAGGGATGCCTTGGGGAGCAATTTGAGGCTGAAAGCCATGTCGTGGAAAGAATCACCCACGCAGTGATTTTAGTTCACAGACTCAGAGCCTGAGGCCTTTATTGCAATACATACCAACGCGTTGGGGTGCAGTTTTTTCAAACTGGCACACCTAGCAACAGCTCACAGGCTGCTTTTATTCCATTAAACCACAAGCAGGGTACAAACAATACGTCATGAATTAAATCATTGGGGGCAAATCACAAGCTGAGCAAGGGTTGAGCATGAGCTGATCACGAGCTAGGAAGCAGGGGTTGGGGTCAATCTTCTCACCCCCCTCCCTACCCTCTGACTTAATTTCCGAGGAGTGGGTGTTTGTTTGGGTAGAAGGGTGCTTGGTGGTTTCCGCAGGGGTGGTGCTCGGCCCTAGCTTGGGTACATTTCTCAAGACTCGGACAATGTCATTTTCCGGGGGATTTCAGCAAAGGCTTAAGGGGGGGACTAGTTTGCAGATAGCTGGACTATGGAAAATTTTTCAAATAGTTATAGCAGCAAGGATGATTAACTGTCTGCAAAACAATTTCTTAATATCGAGCATCTTACGTTATTTCCGTAGCTTGCGGTTATCATATTTCTAAAGCCTTGCGGTTTCTTTAGCTTTTAGCCCTTAACTAACTCTGTATTTTTCCCTCCTCTGTTGCTGCTTTTGACTGGGCCTAGCCTTACAAACTGATTTGAGCAGTTTGGTTCAGGCTTTTAGGCCTGCCCCATTACCCACGAAAGTCCTCAGTATGGCAGATTTCTAGGGGAGATGTTTCAGGGTCTTCAGGCCCAGGACCTTGGTTATCGGAAAGGCCACCCTGCTCTATTTCCCCACAGCCACCAGTAATGTCTGGTGCCCTGCACGTGAGTGAAGTTCAGTGGTTCCAATGTTAGTAGGAATCTGTGTTTGCTACGTATGATACACTGACTTGCAGTGCCTGTTGCTTTCCTGGGCTAAGGTATCTTACTTTATGCAATAATAAAGAATGTTTTCAAAGCAAAAAAATCCATTTATTGAAAAGAAACACAACTGCTTGGGAAACAGAAAGGGCAAGGGGATACGGTGGGGAACGGTACAATCACAGATTTGTGTATGTCCTGTTATCATACTCAGCCTTCCAGTTTGGAGTGCTGTACAATAAGTGCTGCACTTCAGGATGGCTATACTGCATGGTGATGGGGGTTGAGTGCAGTGGGTAAGGGTCGTAGTTTTCAGGGCTGGGTGGTGAAGCTAAAGGTGTTGGAGGCAGCTGGTGGTGATAAGAACCCGGATGTTGGAGGTGACATGGGGGCACCAGGGAAAGAGTTTTGGGACAAGGGCTGCGGAGGGGGGGGAGAGGCGGGCGCGGTAGTGCTCTGCCTGCATGGCTACGAGCATGTGGATCGAGTCCACTTGGCGCTCCATGATGCTTATCAGCCGCTCCGTGCTCTGGTACCAGTGATCCGCATTTAGCCAGCGGACCCTCCTTTCACTCTCCCGCCACTCCTGCACTTTTTGATTTTCATTAAGGGAGTGCTGCATGACTTCATGCAGCATGTCCTCTTTGCTTCTACGTGGCCTCTTCCTGATTCTTTGCAGCCTCTCGGCCGGTGATAACACGGACGGCTGAGATCTCAAGGCTGCATCTGTAAAGGCAAAATGCAACACTTAACAGAGGCAGCATTGTTCACAACAGACAGAGCAATGATTCCCCTGTACTTAAGAAGGGCAAGCACAGTCTACACTAGGGGTCGGCAACCTTTCAGAAGTGGTGTGCCGAGTCTTCATTTATACACTCTAATTTAAGGCTTTGCGTGCCAGTAATACATTTTAATATTTTTTAGAAGGTCTCTCTATAAGTCTATATATTATATAACCAAACTATTGTCGTATGTAAAGTAAACAAGGTTTTCAAAATGTTTCAGAAGCTTTATTTAAAATTAAATTAAAATGCAGATCTTATCAGTTTAGTGTGATCCTTGCCCTTGCTTTCCCTTGCTGAGTTTCCAACGTCTGGCACGTATTTGGATACTTTAAGCTGCACACAGGCTTCTGAGTGATCAGTTGTTAACCGGCTGGCAGAAGGTCAGCGGCTGGAACCCCAGATCGGCAGCTGAGGTGAGTGGAGCTGGCGGGTGGTAGGGCTGAGCAGGGCCAGAGGCTGGACCTTGTCTGGCAGGGGGCCTGCGCTGGAACTCCAACTGGAAGCAAGGTGAGTGGGGCTGCGGTGGGGACCCCGGCTGGCAAGGGGCCAGCACCTGGAACCCCAGAGCAGCGACTGAGCGTCTCAGCTAGCCCCCACTCTGGGGTTTCAGCCGCTGGCTCCTGCCAGCCGGGGTCTCAGCCCGCTGCCAGCCTGGGGTTCCTTCACCCAGGCTGGCAGTGGGTGCTGAGTTTGACCGGCGGCAGGATCTCGGCTGGCAAGGGGCCAGCAGCGGGAACCCCAGAGCGGCGGCGGGCTGAGCTGCTCAGCCCACCGCTGTGTGCCATCAAAAATTGGCTCGCGTGCCACCTTTGGCACGTGTGCCGTAGGTTGCCGACTCCTCGTCTACACAATAGTATAATTTGCCCGTCCCAAAGCGAGCGCACATAATCCACGGGAGCCCCCAAATGGTGAGTAAGCACCGGGTCAAGGGGGACTGATTCTTTCATGGCTGTACTGTCCTCTGGGTTTCTGTGCCTTGGGGAGAGCCAACAGCTGCAGGGGGCCCCATACTGAACATTGTCCCCACATTTTCCACAGGAGTTCGTCCTGGAAGATACCTCGCTGCTGATGGTGACCTGGGAAACAAGGGAGGGTCTTCTACTACAATGCGGCTTCCGTGCATATGGGCCAGGGCCAGCAATGGTCCCCCCGCTCCTCACGGCACACCGGTGAAGACATGTTAGCCTGATTGGGACAAGGACCACAGTGGCTCTCCCACGAAACCTGCGCAAGTGCATTGGCCAAGTTCTGGCTGAGACCTTTGAAGAGATCACTGAGGCTGATTACTGCGATGTGAGAGAGCACATCAATGCCCTATTCCGCATCTAGGCATGCATGCAGCTCTAACCCTCCTCGCCCCAAGAGCCCGCACCGAATAACTTCCTTCCCAAAATAAAAGCCTCTTACCGGGAACCTCCTCTGGTGTTTGTCCTGCCCCAAGCACCGACCGCTGCGACTGGCTACCTTCTTCCTGGCTTGAGAAAAGCTCCTGGCTGCATGCATCTTGGGATGCCGGGGTGTCTTCCTCCTCCTCAGCACCCTCGCTCCTGCTTTGCTGCTCCTCCTCTTCCTTCTCCTTTTCCTGCCTTGTTGGACTGGGCTCTGAAGTGTCCATGGTGGTACTCGGAGTGGAGGTGGGGTCACCCCCAAGTATCGCGTCCAGCTCTTTGTAAAAACGACAGGTCACCGTGGGGGCAGCACCGGAGCGGCTGTTTGCCTCGCGGGCTTTGCAGTAGGCATTCCGCAGCTCCTTCACTTTAATCCTTCACCGCAGAGCGTCCCGGCAATGGCCCCTTTCCATCATGTCCCTTGATATCTGCCTGAAGGTATCGTAATTCCTACAGCTGGAGCGCAGCTGGGACTGGACAGCTTCCTCCCCCCAAACACTGATGAGGTCCAGCACCTCGCCATTGCTCCATACTGGGGATCGCTTGGTGCGTGGAGACATGGTCACCTGGAAAGATTTGCTGAGAGCATTCCACACCTGGCTGAGCAAACAGGAAAGGGATTTTTTAAATTCCCAGAGAATTTAAAGGACGGGTCTGATGGTTGGTCACCGGAAGGCAGGGCAGTAGAGTTCAAACTGATGACCAGAGTGACTAGAACAGGCATTGTGGGACACTTCTGGAGGCCGATCAGAGCGCATTAACAGACCAGGGCGTTCACACTGGCACTGCAGTGCTCCAGCGGGGGCACATCAAACGTTATTCCACTCGCCGAGGAGGAATACCACGCTTTAGCCGTGGAGTCAGAGCGATCTACGTGCCTTGCCAGTGTGGACGGGTCGTGAGTTAGAGCACACGGGGATGCTTTAATTCGCTCTAACTCGCAAGTGTAGCCATGCCCTACAGGGCATGGCTACACTCGAAACTCCAAAGCGCTGCCGCGGGAGCGCTCCTGCAGCAGTGCTTTGAAGTGCGAGTGTGGTCGCTGCAGGTACTCCACCTCCCCGAGGGGATTAGCTTACAGCGCTGGGAGCACTGTTTACACTGGCGCTTTACAGCGCTGTAACTTGCTGCGCTCAGGGGTGTGTTTTTTCACACCCCTGAGCGAGAAAGTTGCAGCGCTGTAAAGCGCCAGTGTAGCCATAGTCTTTGTCACTTTTGAAAATGAAACATAGGCTGTTACCTATTGACAAATTTGCTCTGGAAGTCATAATTGCCATAATGTTCTTTTTATAGAACAATGTTCTTCTACCTGTTGGGTTTGAGAACCACCAAGGCCCTATTCATTCCCGGAAACCATTCCACATACCTGACTTTTAGCTAGAATGAGATGGTTTACATTGTTTCATATGCAATTGTCAAATAATTTATACAGGCTGTCCAAGAATGACTTGGAAAACTTTTGGGGCAGTGGGGTGGCTAGATCTGCAGGCTGGCACCCAAATATTTATTTTTAAAACAATGGAAGAGGTAAATGATTATTATTGATATTACAGTAGCATCTAGAAGGCCAAAGCACAGTTAGGTTATATTAACTTCTGTACAAATACAGAGAGATAATCCTTGCCCCAAAGAGATTACAATCTAAATATACAAGAGACAAAAGGTGGGAGGAGGGGCATTATCCTCATTTTATAGGTGGGGAATTGAGGCACAGAGATTAAGTGACTTGCCCAAGGTCAGAAAAGAAGGCGGTGGGAGGGATGGAAATTGAACTTAAGTCTCTGGCATCCTGGTCTAGTGCTTTAACTAAAAGAACATACTAAGCAAAGTGGGTGAGTAGACAACTAAATGAATGCAAATGAAGTCTTACATGGTTTTAACTGGTAGTGTACGTAGGGAGAACTAATTTGAAATTACAATAGCTGCAGATAGCCTGTAACAAAGTAACCCCATACAGAAAATGTCTGGGACCACTGTGAATAGGTCGATAATCATGTATGATCAAGTATAGTAGCTGTAGTCAGGGGTGAATGTAAACTAGGTTGTACAATGGCAAAAAACACTGAAATAAAAACTAAACAGAAAGCATTAGGACAGGTTCATATAAATCACTGATATAGACACATTATTATATCACAGTTTTGGTTAATTCACCTTGAAAACAATACTGCATAACATGAAAAGATTCAATTAAGAGCAGCTAGTGTAAGGAGTGATGAGGGGCATGAGGACAGAGATTTGAACCTAGCAGTGCAAAGGAGGGAGAAATGACAAGACATATTCAGAATAATTATATAGTTAAAACAGATCAACTATGCTTCATTTGAGGCCCAATCCTAATTCTACTGAAGTTTATGGGAATTTTTGCCACTGATTTGGGAATGGCACCTAACTACTCTGTGCCTTAGTTCTCCCTTCAAAAATGGGAATAATAAATTACATACCTAGCAAGATTATTGGTTTGATTCATTAATATTTGTCTTTGAGGAAGGGACCATAACAAGTAAAACGGGGCGCTGATTCTGACTGAAGCCTCTGTGCCTATTGTAATTATAAGCAGTAGTGAATGTATGTGTATATAAGTATAAGTAGTAAAGACTATATTTGGTTACACAACATTTTCCATTATAAAACCCTGTTTTCAGTTGCTTATAGCTTTGCCAAATTTTAAGCCTTTGGACTTAAATTTTCCATGTTGGATGTCTGCCTTAAGCTAAATTTATTTTTAAAAATTTCATCAAAAAAAAAAACCACCCAACGAAACAAAAACCACCCAAACAAACAATAGTTCACCTGTTTCTGAGAAAAAGATTAGGGACAAATATGTTATTTTGTCCAGATTAAAAAAAAATCCTTACATCCATTTTGTTGGGGAAGCTCTAATGCCTTGTGTTTTGGAGCAGGGACTTGAAATTGATATATGTGGGAGCATAGGCACCGACTCTGTGGGTGCTCCCACGGGGAAAAATTAGTGGGTGCTCTGCATCCACCGGCAGCCAAGCTCCCTGCCCCACCTCACCTCCTCCCCTGAGCGTGCCACCGTTCCTCCTCCTACCTCCCAGCGCTTGTCACCGCCAAACAGCTGTAGCAAGCTCCAGGAGGGAGGGGGAAGAGCAGGAACATAGCATGCTCAGGGGAGAAGGCAGGGAAAAGGTGGGGGCCGGGATTTGGGGAAGGAGTAGGAATAGGGGCTGGGAGGGGGCAGAGTTGGGGGTGGGGACTTTGGGGAAGGGGTTGAAATGGGGCCGGGAGCAGAGGGGGGTCGAGCACCCACTGGTGCCAGTAGAAGTCAGCGCCTATGTGTGGGAGTTTCTCCCCTAATGTGAGGGATGTGCACTGAATGAGGCAAGGGTCCTGTGGAACAACAGTATTTGATCATATAATTAGAGAGTGTATCACAATGCATATACACAAAGGGGCTAAAATAAGGCTCCACATGTAATGTTAAATGTGGCACTTCCTAACTTCAGAGTGCTCGACTGTGCAATTTTAATAATCTTTTAATGTTATTTTTGTATAATTACAAATATGTAATAAAATGTACTTTCAGATTCTTAGAAGACCCTAAGAGCTAAATGAATTCATGGTTATCTATAATAAAATCCTTTAAGTGAACACACAAAGAACCAACAAAAACTGGATAGCTACTAGAGATGATTTACAGGTGTGGAAAAAAGTGTTCTGTAAATCTTGGGGATACTTAAATGATCCCTTACCACAGGCAATGGAGAAGGTCTTTCAGTTTCTGAACACGCTTTGCAAACATTACCTCAGTGGCCTGTAGGGTGACCAGATGTCCCGATTTTATAGGGACAGTCTAGGGTTACCATATTTGAACTTTCAAAAAAGAGGACACTCCATGGTGGGGGGCGGGTAGCCCCGCCCCCATCCACTCCCTCCCACTTCCTGCCCCCTGACTGCCCTCCACAGAACCCCCAACCCATCCAACCCCCCTGCTCCTTGTCCCCTGATCGCCCCCTCTGGGACCCCTGCCCCTAACCGCCCCCTGGGACCCAGGGCCGGCTCCAGGCACCAGCCAACCAAACACGTGCTTGGGGCGGCACCTTGGAAAGGGTGGCCAATCTTGGGGTGGCGGGGGGCGCTCGGGGTTTTTTTTTTTTTTTTTTTTTTTTTTTTTTGGTTTGGTGGAGTTTTTTTGGCTCGAGGTTTTTTGTTTGTTTTTGTTTCAGCGGCGCGGCGCTGGGGGAGGGCGGGGGGTGGCACGGCGTGGCGCTCGGGATTTGGGCGGCCGGGCAAGGCACGGCGCTCGGGGGGGGGGGGGGGTTGGGTGGCCCGGCGCTCGGGGGGGAGCGGGGGTTTGGACAGGGCGGCGCGGCGCTCGGGGGGGGCGGGGGTTTGGACAGGGCGGCGCTGGGGAGGGGCGGGGGGTTTCGGCGGCGCGGCGCTCGGGGGGGGTATGTTACGGTGGGGCGGCGCTCTTTTTTTTTGCCTGGGGCGGCAAAAAAGTTAGAGCCGGCCCTGCTAGGACCCTACCCCCTATCTAAGCCTCCCTGCTCCTTGTCCCTGACTGCCCCCTCCTGACACCCCCCCCCACCCTAACTGCCCCCCCAGGACTCCACCCCCTACCTGTCCCCTGACTGCCCCGACTCCTATCCACACCCCCGCCCCCGACAGGCCCCCCCAGAACCTCCAGCCCATCCAACTCCCCCGTCCCCTGACTGCCCCACCCCCTCCGCACACCCCCGACAGCCCCCCCAGGAACCTCCGACCCATCCAACCCCTCCTGCTCCTTGACTGCCCAACCCCTCTCCACACCCCTGCCCCCTGACAGGCCCCCCCCCAGAGCCCCCGACCCATCCAACCCCCCCTCTCCCTGTCCCCTGACTGCCACCTGGTACCACCTGCCCCTTCTCCAACCCCTCAGCCCCCCTACCATGCTGCTCAGACCAGTGTGCCTGGCTCCACACGGAACCAGACACGCTGCCGCGCTCCCCCATGGAGCACACAGCTCCGCCCCCCCCCCCAGAGCGCTGCCGGCGCAGCATGCTGAGGCTGCAGGGGAGGGGAGGGGACCCCGATGTGAGTGGCTCAATCCGGCCCGGCCACTCTGTCAGCCGCGCCGCGCTCTGCATTGGGAGGGAAATCCCAGATCTTTTTAGATTTTTACAAAGTCTTCCCGGATGGCAATTTAAAACCCCCAAATCCGGACATGTCCGGGATAATCTGGACGTATGGTAACCCTAGGACAGTCCCAATTTTTGGCTCTTTTTCTTATATAGGCTCCTATTACTCCCCCAACCCGACCCGATTTTTCACACTTGCTGTCTGGTCACCCTAGTGGCCTGGCCCAATACAAGAGTGGTGTCAAACAGGGTGACTAGCCTCACGCTGTGTGCCCCCGGAGATACTTACCAGTAACATGAGTAAGGCCCCCTGGGGCCCCTCGGACAGGGGCATTTATCATGACTAGCATCGCCAAGCAGCCGCCCGGCGAAGGAAGAGAGGCGGAGCGCCCCTGACCGCGTGCAGGAGAACGGCGGAGGGGTACAAGGGCGGAGCTGGCCGGGCAGGGGCACCGGCGCACCCAAGGTCTATCGGGCGGGAGGGGAAGGGGGTATGAGCCGCCGAGTGAGGCGGGCAGAGGTGACAACGACGGGAAGTGCTGCTGGCTCCGGAGAACAAGCAACGTTCCTCGGCCGCGGGGCTCGCCTCAGGCTGTTGGGCAGAGATCGGGGCGGACCGCAGTGAGAACAACTAGGCGGGATCGCAAAGAATTGGCGCTTGCGCGGCGAGCCGCCCGTACCAGCAGCCGCTGTCTTCTGCGCATGCGCAGTGAGGATTGGGACGCCGTTGCCGTGGCTGCGGAGTGACGGACGGAGCCCCAGGGTCCCCCGCCCCACAGTGAGGGGTCGCGGCCCTTCAGCCCCTGCCGTCCTTAGCCAGACGCTTCGCGGGAGCCCCGCAGTGAGCGCCCGGCCCGGAGCCGCCTGAGCGCGCAGCTAATCCGGGCTTGGCCGCGGCGGTGGGCGGAAAGTTCCCGACCCTGCGGGGCCCGGACGCCCCTGAGGCCGGGGCCTGTGATGGGCGAGGGGAATCCCCGCGGCCCTGCCCCCGTCCGCTGCTGCGCCCCCTGAGCTGGCCGAGCCGGCCCGCCGGAGGATGAAGAAGATCTTCGGCTTCGGGAAGAAGAAAAAGGAGCAGTCGCCGGCTTGCCGCGCCTCGCTGCCCGGGGTCGGCTACGAGCTGCGGGAGAAGGAGCTGGGCAAGCTGCACCGAGCGGCCGCCGGCGGGGACCTGGGCAAGCTCCAGCAGCTGCTGAAGAAACACGACATCAACCAGCTGGATAAAGAAAACAGGTAATGGGGGGCGGGCGGGGCGCCGTGGCCCTCCCCAGCTCAGCCACGGCCGGGCAGCGCGACTCGGAGCAGCCCCTTCAGCCCCCTGTTGCTAGGGCTCGCCAAGTGGGGCCAAAGACCCTCCTTCCCTAGCTCCAGAGAAGCAGCACTTACATAGGCACCAAGTGAAGTGGGTTTTAGCCCACAAAATCTTATGCCCAAATAAATTTGTTAGCCTCTAAGGTGCCACAAGGACTCCTCGTTGTTTTTGTTTTATTGTAAACCAAACCGTCAGCTGCTCCAGACCAGTGGCAGCTTGTGGCCCAATCCGCACACAGCGGTGGCCCATGTGACGTCCTCAAGGATGCCACAGGTTGTGTGGATGTGGCTCACATAACTGATAGAAAGCAGCATATGGAGTCCCCAGTGGTCAATAGATTGAGAACTGCTGTACCCTAATGATGCTGTAGCCTTCCTGTGCAGCATGGGCACGGGTCAGTTGCAATTTAAACTAATGTAAATGGTGGATTCTCTGTAACTTTTGAAGTCTTTAAACCATGTGTTAAGGACTTCAGTAATTCAGCCAGAGGTGAGGGGGGTCTGTTATAGGAGTTGGTGGGTGAGGTTCTGTGGCAGCAAAGGAGATCAGACATTAGATGATCATGGTGGTCCCGTCTGACCTGAAAGTCTATGAGTCTTATGTCTAGGGTGAACAGACATCCCACTTTTAAAGGGACAGTCCCATATTTAAGCCCCCCTGCAAGTGTCCTGACTTTTTCTTAAAAACTGGCAAATTGTCCCATATTTTCTGTCCCTTTCCCCCGCCCCCATCAGTACTGGTGGTTCCTGCTGCTGGCTGGATCCCTGTTTGCCAGCCACCTGCCCACCAGTGGTGAGTGTGGGGGTCCAGTGGCTGATGATGGGGATAGGTGTGCAAGGCTGGTGGTGGGGCAAAGCTGCAGTGCGTGGGGCTGGCCGCTTCCCTTGCTGGTCCATCAGCACAGCCCCCATTGGGTGCTGGCTCTCGGTCAGCAGGGCCCCACCCCCAGTCCCATTTCCAGCTGGAACTGGCTGCGAGCTGCTATGGCTGGTGAGTGCGGGCAGGCGCTAGGCAGCAGCCAGTTAAGTGTCGGCCACCCATCTGCTCCTTATGTGCTCCCCCTCTTGCTGTCCTCTCCCTGCTTTGCCCCTTCACCCCACCCCCCCAATTCCACTGCTCCTTCATATGCCCCCAACCCCCCGGTCAGAGTGCTTGGCTCACCAACAGCCTGGCCAGCAGGCGCCTTCCTTCCCCCACTGCCTCTGGCTGGGCTGGCACCCCAGGGAAGCCCAAGACCCTCCAGCTCAGGGCGCTGGCCAGGGGGAGCCAAGCCCGGCATGTGCCAAAGCCCTGCACAGCGCTGGCACAGGGAAGCCGCTCCGCCCCTCAGCTAAGCTCTGGACTGGCGGGGTGGAGGGGAAGCGATTTCCAGCCTATTTGCGCCCCGACTGTGCAGGTTCCATAGCAGCCTCCCTGGCAGGGTCTTAGCATCCCCTTCACACACACACATACCCGGGGTCCTCCCCACAGGGAGCACGGGGCTGCTCTGTCCTCTCGCACCCTCCCCAGCTAAGCCACCTCTCTGGCCGGGTTTGCTGAAGCCCCTGCAGTCAGGTTCCCTGGACCCTAGTGCACAATGCATCCTTAGGGCTTAATACCTTCCTGCCCATGCTGTAGCCAGGGGACAGGAGGCAGTTGTGTTGTGTTGGTGGCCAACAGAAGCCTGGAAGTGTTAGCTGCCTTTCAACACTGTGCAGGCAGGAAAGGACAAGCTGCTTCCAGACACAAGGGTGGGTGGTGGGGAAGAGATGAGCTCTGCAAAGACACTGGCCAGGTCATCCCTTCCCCGTCCCCTGCAGCTGGAAGCTGCTCCCATCCCATCTCTCCCCCACAGTGCTGAAAGGTTGCTGTGGGCCACATTCTGGTGTGAACCCTGGCAGAAATCTGGGCCGGGTAGGTGACCCTGCATGCTGCCCCCATATGTTGCCTGGGGAAGACTTGGCGCCAGGTACCAGGAGAGGCGGGTCTGTCTCGGGGGCCCAGCCAAGCATGGAGGATAGAGAGTGCCGGGCAGGGAGGGTCAGGTCAGGTCAGTCGATCATGCCTCCCTTCCCACCCCCCGCCAGGAGAGGTGTATGGGAGTGTGTGTCACCTCTCCCTTTGTGAACCCTAAAGCCTTAAAGATAAGAAGGTAAATAAAAATAATCCAGCTACTCAATATTTCTTTGTAACAGGGGCTCAGTCAACTTGATGCTAATTTGAACGTTAGTTCTGATTGATTGCCATTGAACTCGCTTGAATATGAGAAATTTTACCAGGTGTTCTGTATTCAGCATAGGGAAATATGGTCACCCTACTTATGGCAAAACTGTTTTCCCCCTTGAAACAGAAGTTCGGGAGCCAGAATGGCTCTGTAATATACCTTAAATGTTACCAAATGTAGGCACACTTTTAGATAGTTTTATGCTTTTTAAAACTGCCGTTGCTTGCAGAGCTGTAATGAAGCATTTTAGCGCCTGTGGTAAGCAAGCATATTTGCGCCCCCTAGATGTGACCTGTGGGGGACATGTGGGGTCTGCTCGATTTCTGCCTCCCGTTTAGCACAGAGGTTTTCAAACTGTTGGGTACACCTTCCTAGGGGGATGCACCCCATCGTTTGAAAACTGTCACCTCCTGGCCAGGAGCCAGGGTGTAATGTCAAAAACCGCTACTGACAGATTTTGCTATCAGCAGCAGTTACTGACGTTTACGGATGTTCTCTTTTCCTGCATTGTCACAATGGCCAGTGCAGCTGTGCCCAATCTTGCAAGTGGGTGGGGGCTGATGCTACTGGGCCCAATCCTGAACGGCACCCCATTTTTGCGTCCTTGCAGGCTCTGCTGCATGAGTGGCTGCCCTGCTCACCCCGCCATACTTATGGCCATGGTTGCTTGGTGCAAATTATTTTAAGACTGTTCTTTGCCTTTTGTACCCATTCAAACTCCTGTCCCAACCCTCCATTGGATGCTTATTTTTCTCCTCTGTTTTGGAAGAAGTTTGAATGGAAGGAAAATTGTAAGGCCACCTGTGGTGCTAACATCTCCAGCAATCAGGAAGGTAGCTTTCTTATAGCACCCTGGCAACCACAATTGATGGAGCCGCAAGGCACATTGTCTGCCTTTATTTTGTGGAGTAGAAGTACCATTGATGATCCATTGAACAAGGTATATTAAGACTTAAAAGAAGCAGAAAGTTGAAGTGTTTAGTAGCAAACGAAAAGAATCTACAATATTTCAAATGCAAAAGATTCAAGGAACATATGCGCAATGTAGACAATAGAATTGCAGGCTGTAATAAATTAAATATATTTTATTTATTGACACACTGCACAGTTGAGTGGGTTTTCTGTTTGGTGAAATTGTTGTAAAGAATTAAAAATAACTATACTCTCTAAGCTGGTAATTAGCCAATCATAGTTCATGTTTTGGAACAAGTGATCAACTGATATTGGAATTTTTGGATTCACACAGCAATTCATATGAGAGGTAATGCTTTTGAATGATATTTCTTGCAATCAGGTACAGAAGAGAAGTATAAATTATGCAGCGACTAACTTTCAAGCAAAAAGTACAAATTCAAAAATGATTCTGTTGTCCCATCATGACAAAATCTATGCTGAACATTTCAAGCATCGCATGAGGGCTTCAGCCATGCTATTCTCACTAGAATCAATGAGAGTTGAGGCTGTAGATAAAATGTTGCACAGTATTCTGAAGGTAGGGGGATTTATGTAACATTTTGGTAGTTTTTTATAAACAAATACATTTAGTTACACATCCTTGAATATTCATACCACGTATTTAGTTTTGGCCTTCTTTTCAAGAAAAATGTTTTGTTTTGTTACATGGGTCAACTATTATGAAAATTACTTTGCCTAGGCTTACCATATTCAAACTTTTTAAAAAAGAGGACACTCCACGGGGTCCCAGTCCCGCCCCCGGCTCCGCCCCTTCCCCGCCCCCATTCCAACCCCTTCCCCAAAGTCCCTGCCCCATCTCTGCCCCCTCCTCTGAGCACCCCACATTCCCCCTCCTCCCTCCCGCTCTGATCTTGGTTGGGGGTTGCTAAGTGCTTCCCTGCTCCCCACTGGCCCTGCAGCCCCTGCACCCCCCCCCCCGCTCCTGCAGCCTCTGTGCCCCCTGCTCCCCACTGGCCCTGCAGCCCCTGCACCCCCCCCACCCCTGCAGCCTCTGCGCCCCCCGCCTGCCCTGCCCCTGCACCCGCCTGCCCCTGCCTGCCCTGCTCCTCCTCGTCCTGCAGCCTCTGCACACCACTGCCTGCCCTGCCCCTGCGCCCCCCTGCCCCTGCCTGCCCTGCTCCTCCTCACCCTGCAGCCCCTGCACCCCCCCGCCCCTGCAGCCTCTGTGCCCCCCGCCTGCCCTGCCCCTGCACCCGCCTGCCCCTGCAGCCTCTATGCCCCGACCTGCCCTGCTCCTCCTCGCCCTGCAGCCTTTGCACCCCACCGCCTGCCCTGCCCCTGCCTGCCCTGCTCCTCCTCGCCCTGCAGCCCCTGCACCCCCTGCTCCCCACTCGCCCTGCAGCCCCTGCACTCCCCCGCCCCTGCAGCCTCTGTGCCCCCGTCTGCCCTGCCCCTGCAGCCTCTATGCCCCTGCCTGCCCTGCTCCTCCTCCCCCTGCAGCCTCTGCACCCCCCCCCCCGCCTGCCCTGCTCACCCGGCAGCCTCTGCCTGGCGGGGGGGCTTCGGATGCTCAGCGGCGACCGGGGCAGCGCGGGTCCCTGCAGCCCCGGCACACGCCGCACTCCCTGCCCCGCGTCGCAGCCTCCTTCCTGCCGCGCGGGGTCACGGGGCCGCAGAAAGGGTCCCCCAGTGGCCGGGGAGTCCCCGCCCACGAGGGAAGCCTGAGCCGCTGGCTGGGCCCGGCCTCCCCATGGTCCTGCGGGCTCGGCTGGGGCACGCGGTCCGCCCGGCCTCCGGGGGCAGCAGCGGCCCCTTCGCCGCCTTCTGCGGCTGCGCCCCCCCTTCCCCCGCCCGAGCTCGCTACAATGCAGCTGGGCGGCTGGGCTGCACTGCGGACCCGGCGGGTCGTGCTGGGGCCAGGCGGACCCTGGCTTATGCTGCCTCCCTATTTCCCCGGACATGTCTGGCTTTTTGGCAATTCCCCCCGGACGGGGATTTGAGTACCAAAAAGCTGGCCATGTCCGGGGAAATCCGGACGTATGGTAACCCTAACTTTGCCAGTTAGGCCCTGATCCTACAAGGAGTTCTACCTTAGAGAGGACTCTTATAGCAGGATTCAATGTTAGGACTATTAGAGTTGAGATTGGCACAAAGACAGGACACTTCTTGTGTTTTTTGCTTTGTTTTTTAGTGATTAAAGAATTAAAGGTGATAATTTCCTTATCTTACTCTGCCAATCAGAAGTTTTATAAACCCACTCCAGTGAGCGTAGGTTTTCATTTGCTGCAGTTGCTAGAAAATGTAATATATATTTTATCTTTACAAAATTCAGAACTGTCTTGAAATTTTGTTACAAAAGCCAATATCCTAACACTTTGGACAGTTTTGGCATTTTAATTATAAGGAAAAATTGCAGGTTTGGTTGTTATAGTCTGAGATTCCAATCCTGCAATCTGTTCTGCATTGGCAGAACTCTGCATTGCACTGGGGTCCCATTAAAGCACCCTATTTGGGCACAGGTGTTCACCTGTACAGGTCCAGTTGCAGGATCAGCATCTAATAAGTGTATTATTTCAAGGATATTGTGTGGTTTTTTTAAAATAGCTATTATCAGTTTCAGATTCTTAGTTTTGTAATGTTTTAAAGTACAGAAATGTTTTCCATTGGTGATATGGTTTCTTTTTAAGTTTATTTTTACAAAATCTAAAATTTGGGCCAAATTTAAATTGACATTATTCCTGTAACATAAACATCAAACTTTTATTTGGTTGTCTATTAATTTGATGTATCAACTTATTTTTAGGACACCTTTGCATCTTGCCTGTGCTAATGGACATTCAGATGTCGTTACTTACTTAGTGGACAACAAGTGCAAACTAAATCTGTGTGACAATGATAACAGATCCCCGTTGATGAAGGTATGCACAGTATTTAATGCAGTTATGTAAGATGTACTGATATTACTTTTCCACTTAACTACAAACTCTGTATTATGGAATGTATAAAGTTACATTACTGTCAGTGGGTATGTAATATAGTATATAATCAAAATGTTAATGCAGTTTTTTATTTATTAATTTCATTAAGTTGTGGCAATTCTAATAAGATGGAATTTAACTTGCGGAATTTATTCTCTCTTTTTCTGTTATATTCACAGGCAGTACAATGCCAGCAGGAAAAATGTGCAACTATGCTGCTAGAACATGGAGCAGACCCTAATCTTGTGGATGTTAACAGCAACACTGCCCTTCACCTGGCTGCCCAGACTGCTAATATATCTCTAGTAGTACAATTGCTTGAGTACAATGCCCATATTGATTCACAGAATAAGGTAACTGCTTATTTTTAGAAAAAGAGAACAAGAAAAATTGTAGATTTCAACTTCTAGTTTGGTGTATGTTTTTAAAAATAGAATAATCCTCATTTTTGTCTTAAAACAGTATTTTTAAATTTCCTTTTAAAATCTGTTTTAATCAGAATCTTGGTATATAAATTATCATAGGTAAATTAGCACTTCTGGGGTGGGGGTGGCTAGCCAAATGTTCCCCCCAGGCCTCCTGTGGAGCCAGAACTTTGGGGGACTTGGCCTCAGCAGTCTCTGTGATCCCTCCCAGGAGTACTGTGTGGCTTGGAGCCCTACACATAATTTTCCTGAGGCCGGTGAAGAGGCTGAATTTGGTTCCTTATTCCTGGTTACATTTTCCAAGTTTCTTATTTGTGCTACCAGCTCCTTATGTGATTCCCAGTTCCTTATTCCAAGGCCAAAAAATTACTTAGAAATATATTAAATTTTTAGAAATGTCATCAAATTAATGTGATTGTGATAATTTAAATTCCTGTTTACTTAATTGTTTATTAATTAATCAAGGAGCTAGGAAATAAATCTGTTCGTCTTTAAGGTGCCATCAGACTCCTCGTTATTTTTGTGATGAAATAAGTTTCAGGTCACCCTAAGTGACACATCCCTCTGACAGTCAGATAGTTCTGGAGGACTTAGGACATGCCACTCACTGACCCAAAACTTTGTTCCTGAGCAATTTGCTGCTAAATTCATGCTTCCACCCCACTTCCATATTGTACATAGGGCTTGAATAAGGAACTGGGTTTTGACAGACAGTATCTGACAAAATGTGTTTTGGTCGCCCCAAGTGACACTTCCCTGTGATTGTCAGACTGTTTTTGAAGGATCTGTGACATGCCACTCCCTGATCTGAAGCTTTTATTCTTTTGCAATATGCTGCTAAATATCCCACCCCATCCCACTTCCATACTGTAAAAAGGTGCTTGAATAAGGAGCTGGATTTTAACTGGCTGTATGAGATAAAATCAGTCTCGGGTCACCCCAAATGACATGTGTCTATAAGTGTTATACACTTTTGAAGTAACAGGGACATGTCATTTGCTGACATGAAGCTTAGTTCATTAGAAGTATGCTGCTACATGTTGCATTCCCACCCTGCTTCCAGATTGTAAATAGATTTTGAATAAGGAGCTGGGTTTTGACTGGCTGTCTGTGGCAAAATATGTATTGGTTCATCAAAATGACATGTTCCTGAGACTGTTACTTTGTTAGGAAGAGATAAGGATATGTCACTTTTAGAGGTGAACCTTTATTTCTGGTCTGACAAATATATTATCCCAATTTTTATTTTGTGTTTTCTTTCTTAACATGTAATATGCATGTGAAAAACAACAAAAAGCAATATTCAATCAATTTGTTGCAAATCCAGCTGTAATGTTTTCACAGAAATTATATGATAGTTGCAAGTGAAAGTGCCGATAGGAACTTTGGTTTATTGTTAGACAAATTAAGAATAGGAAAAATGGCTAAATTTATTGAAATTTGTTTAATTTTTTTAAAGATATAAAAACATTTATTAGAGTTGATTTTTTTGATCTTTACCAGCAAAAATAATATGAAAACCCTGCATGGGCACAGTTGGCTCCCAAATAATTGTGTTTATTAACTATATGCAAACATACCGTGCCTAGATTAATGCATACTGCTGTCCTGAATGGTTTCTAAAATATAGAAAACAGTGAACACCACGAGAATGCTCACAAACTATTTCAAGGAATACTACTTTATTCCTGAATACTACAATTAGTTGAACCAGCTAGTGTCGTTAGTGTTGCTGTAAGACTCATACAGCCGCCACGTGACTTGGTACACTTCATTGGAATTTGGAGAACTCTACCTGTGGCTCGAATATCACCACCCCCTTTCTAAAATTCTGTCATAGAAATGCCAGCCCTGAAGTTGAGCAAGTTTGTGGGAACATACAAAATGATTCCCAGTGTTGTATGTTATCCCAACAACCTGTGATAACACCTTTGTTTAATGAACTTTACTGTTTACACAAATAATGTTGATGACTTCTGTTGAATTAATCAATATTTGAAATGTTATTTTAAATATTAATGCTATATGCAAGTTACCTTGTATAGTTCTACAGAGAGGTCATACGAAGGTTTTTTTCTGGACTAGGGGCATTTTATTTTTGTCTAAATAATCCGCGATTGGTATTTGAAAACATGTAGGTCACTTTGAGATATATCCTCCAAAATGCGTTGTGTTTTCTTTCAGCTTACTTGCTATCATACACAGAAATCTCTGAAGGAAGTAGGCAAGGGTTAAATTTTTAAATCTTTCTTGTGATCAGACTTATCTGCAAGTGTAACGAGTAAGATGCATGTTTCACCATTAATGAAATGACATACTCAATTAACGTAATCCATTGCACTTGTTCACTTTAATTCTGAAATTGTAAAATAAGTAAATAATTTGCTGTTTATTTTATTGTAATACAGTATTTTAATTGAGCAATTGTTGCTGTTGTTAGTGCTGATCAGTGGCGACACTTATATTTAAGCATTCCTAAGGATTTGTGTGATAAGACCCTGATTTACCCAGAAAGGAAGTTTCTGCATGAATTTCTGCCTAATTTCGTGCTGTCTGCCCTCCATAAGGAAGTTTTTATGGTCTGTAATCCTGACACAGCCAACTACTGTACCAAATATCCACATGGAGTGGGGAACTCTGATAAAGATATGTGTGCAGAAGATTTAGTAATAGGGTTTGATAGATTGAGAAATTTTTAGGTCAGAGGGGACCATTAGATCATTCGATCTGACCTCTTGTATATCTCCATAAAATTTTATCCGGTTGCCTTTGTATTCAGCCCTGTACCAATTTGTGTTTGACTAAAAAATATTTTCTAGAATGACATCCACTCTTGATTTACAGATATCAAGAGATGGAGAATTCATTACTTCTGGTGATAGTTTGTTCCAATGGTTCATCGTCCTCTCTATTAAAAATTTGTGCCTAATTTCTCATTTGAATTTGTCTGGCTTCAGCTTCCAGCCATTATTTTTTATTCTGCCTTTGTCTTTAGTACCGTGTTTTGTTTTGTTTTTCTTTTCTTTATATACAAGAAGGTACTTACATTTCATAATCAATTCATGTCTCAGTCTTGTTTTTGATAAGCTAAACAGATGAAACTCTTTGACTCTCTCTGTAAGGCATTTTCTCCAGCCCTTGAATCATTTTTGTGGCTCTCTTCTGTGCCCTGTCCAGTATTTCAACATTCTTTTTAAAATGTGGACACCAGAACTGTCTGCAGTATTCTAGTATCACTCTCACCAATGCCATAAACCGCGGTAAAAATCACCTCCATGTTCCTACTCAGTATTTCCATTTGTACGTACAAGGATGACATTAGCCCATTTTCCCACAGAATCGCACTAGGAGCTCATGTTCGGTTTCTTGTCTATATCATTTATGACTGGATAATGAAGTGTAGAATACATTTATAACATTTGTGGATGACACCACCCTGGGAAGGATTGCAAGCTTTTGGTGACAGAGTTAGAATTCAAGATGACCTTGACAAACTGGAGAAGTGGTCTGAAATCAACAAGATGAAATTCAGGAAAGACAAGTCAAAAGTACTACACTTAGGAAGAAAAGATCAAATGCACAAATACAAAATGGGAAATAACTGGGTAGGTGACAGTACTACAGAAAAGGATATGCAGGTTAGAGCAGATCACAAATTGAATATGATCCAATAGTGTCATGCAGTGGTGAAAAAGGCAAACATAATTCTGGGGTTTAACAACAGGAGTGTTGTATGTACGATATGGGAGGTAATTATTCAGGTCTACTCGGCATTGGTGAGGCCTCAGCTGGAGTGGTGTGTCCAGTTCTGGGCACCACACTTTTAAAAAGATGTGTAGAAATTAGAGAGAATCCAGAGGAGAGGAACAAAAATGATAAAAAGTTTAAAAAACCTAATCTCTGAGGAAAGGTTTAAAAACACTGGGTGTGTTTAATCTTTGAGAAAAGAAGACTGGGGAGGGACCTGAAAAGTCTTCAAATATGTTAAGGACTGTAATAAAGAGGATGGTGATCAATTGTTCTCCATGTCCACTTATTGTAGGACAAGATATAATGGGCTTAATCTATGGCAGGGGAGATTCAGGTAAGATATTAAGAAAAACTTTCTAAATATAAGGATAGCTAAGCACTAGAATATGTTATCAAGTGAGGTTATGGAATCCCTGTCATTGGAGGTTCGTAAGAGTGAGTTAGAAAAGCACGCCAGGGATGGTTTAGATCAGTGGTTCTCAAACTTTTGTACTGGTGACTCCTTTCACATAGCAAGCCTCTGAGTGCGACCCGCCTTATAAATTAAAAACACATTTTCATATATTTATAAATGCTGGAGGAAAAGCGGGGTTTGGGGTGGAGGCTGACAGCTCGCTACCCCCCATGTAATAACCTCGTGACCCCCTGACACACAGTTTGAGAACCTCTGGTTTAGATATACATGGTCCTGCGCCAGGGATTGGTCTAGATGACCTCTTAAGACCCCTTCAGGCTTACATTTCTCTGATTCTGTAACCACGAAATCCTTTTAAGAATCATTGCTTTCCAGGATTCAGTCCCCCATTTGGTAGGTTATCTGCATTCTTTGTTTTTAGATGTATTTAAACCTATTTTGTTTGAATCCAGATTGCTTTGTAGGACTGCTCTGTTCTCATCACTATTTACCTCTCCGCCAATCTTTGTCATCCACAAATTTTATCTTCAGTGTCTTTATATTTACTTATCGTTGGTGAAAATGTTGAGTAGCATTGGGCGTAGTCTGCATCCTTGCAGAACCCCACTAAAAACACCCATATTCATTGATGACTCTCCACTGACAACTATGATTAGAGACCTGTCAGTTAACCATTTCTTAATCCATTTAATGAATGCTTAATTGATATGTTATAGTTCTAACTTTTGAATCAGAATGTTGTGTGGAAATAAGTCGAAGTATATTATATTCTCTTCCACAGAGGTTCTTATACCGCACTCATCACTAGCATCTTCTAGTAGTGCATTAAGCAATGTGATTACACATCTCTCTGTCATATGCTGTTTGGTCTCTCATCCTCCCCAGGGATAGCAGCTTGTGTAGCAGAGTGTCTTGTTTTGGCAGTGTTTTAAGTTTTGTTTTTTATTAAACATACCTGTTGCTATGTGTTTATGTTAGAGAAGGCAAGGTCAAAGAAATGAACCTTGCAATTTGAGCAGAAAGTGGTGAGGATTGTGGTGGTGGTTAGTTTCTGGGGGAATTCATTCCACAGTGTGGGACCAGCCCCACAGAGAGTTCTGTCTACTACACAGACAAGCTCTACCCTTATTGTAGAGAGTTCCATTGTGCCCGAGGAGCAGAGTTGTTGACCAATGTCTTTGTTTTGGAGTGTAAGAAATGTTTTAGATATCCTGGGTCTAGGCCTCTGAGCTCCTTGAAAATTAGGACTGAGACCTTAAACTTGATTTAAGATTCCATGGGAAGCCAGCGTAAAGAGTGGAGGAGAGCTGTGATGTCTTCACGATAGCCTTTGTTGCTGAGGAGGTGCACTCCAGCATTCTGTACTAAATGGAATTTTCAAAGTGCTGAAGTCTTCGTGCCCTAGTATATCACATTGCTATAGTCCAGCTGAGCAGTGACAAAGGTATGAATAACTGAGGCCAAGTCATTGTTTGCTAGGATGGGATGGAGTCTCCTACCCATGTGGAGAGAGAGGGCAGAAAGCATTACTCAAAGCTGCTGCTATGTGAGAACTTAGTATCAGTGAGGAGTCCAGGAGTATTCCTAAACTATGGATCTAATAGACTAACTGTAGATGTGCAACTTCAACCAAAGGAGACTGCACTGTGGCTGCAAACACTTTGTCTTGATCAATCACACTTATAATGTCATCAAAGAATGAAATCGGGTTTGTTTGACAAGACTTATTTTCCATACAACATGTTGATTGGAATTAGTTATATTCCTGTTCTTTAATTCCTTAGCAACTGAATCCCATATAAGCATTTCCTTTTTTTTTTTTTTGGGTCTCGGATTGATGTCAGGCTTACTGGCTTATAGTTACCCAGGTCATACTGCTTGCACTGTCTGAATATTGGCACAGCATTAGTACTCAGGAATTTCCTTGGGACATAGATCTCCTGAGTCAGCTCTTTTAGGACTCTTGGGTGCAAGTTATTAGGGCCTGCTGATGGACTGGAAAGTAGGTCATCAGCCTCGTGATACAAATACATCATCCTGCTTCTTTTCAAATATGGAACAGAAATATTTATTGAACACTTTCTGCCTCATTAACAATTTTACCATCTCCATCTAATAATATGCCTTTTACTCCTGGGGGAATTCTGCACCAAAAAATTAAAAATTCCATGCACAATATTTTAAAATTCTGCATATTTTTATCAAAATAATGCAATATAATCAAGCTGGTTTCAATTATTTTGGCAATTTATTTTATTTAAACTACAATACAATGGATGGAGAATGGGAGTGGGGAGCATTGGAGGAAATCACCAACCCCCCCTCTATTAGTAATGTAGCTAGTATTGACCCTTTACTTCTTGTTATTAATCAACAAATATATGCAGCCATATGCTCAGTGTTAAATCATAGGCAACTGAAGAGCAAGTGAGGGCTGGGGACTCAAACTCACAATTTATATTGGCTACTGACCATCTCCAAAAAGGATCACATTTTGATAAGACATTTTTTCAGTCCAAAAATTTAGACCAGTTCTAATCGCTAAAGCACCATAAGCATTTATAAGGCCATACTGTCCTTTACAATAACGCTCCTTTACACCACTCTGGCAATGTAAAGGAGCCTTAACATTTTTACACCTGTTTTATACTCCTGGGGGAATTCACTAAGAACAATGGGAACAGTTCACTAAGCAGGCAGACTGCTACATTCTGCTCCGCCTGAGGGAACAGAGCCTGCCCCATGCCTGCATCTTCAGAAACACCCCAAAGCCCTGCCCCTCCACACTGAGCGTGCCGCAATAGCGAGCAAGAGGGATAGTGTCTCTTTCTATCTCTCTTACATGCATGACTGCCCAGCTCTCCCGCCCCCCCCGCGGTGATTTATGTCTCTACTGGCTGCTCTGGGTGCCCAAACCAACCTGCCTGCCCTGCTGGGGAGGGAACAGATGACCGCTCTTGCGGCTTCCCTTTGCTTCCCTGTCTGAAGTAATTTTTCTGCGGGGAAGCACAGAAATCTGCGGGGGCCATGAATTCTGTGCATGCTCAGTGACACAGAATTCCCCCAGGAGTAGCCTTTACCCCAATACCATTGCTAGATTTTTTTTTTTTAGTTCTTAATATCTTTTATAAACTCCTTATTGTCCTTAGCCCTGCCAGCCATAGATTTTTCCCTGATGTCTCTAGCATCCCTTCTCAATTTTCTACACTTCATAACTTCTAATTTCCCCTTTTTTCTAAGTCATATGCTGGCTTTTATTTCTAATTGCTGCCTCCACTTCGACAGTGAACCAGGAAGGACTTTTAATCAAAGTTGTCCTCCTTCTTAAGCATGGCATTTTGTCCATCTAATAAACTCTTCTTAAAGATCTCCCAATTTTCATGAAAAAAAATTCTTTTTTTCCCTCCCAATCGGTTTCATTCATAATTTTCCTCAGCTTTGAGAGATTAGCCCTCTTGAAGCGTCAATTATATATATTAATAGTTGAGACAATCTTCTGTTTATCCATATTGAATGTAATCAGGTCATGATCACTGGTCTCTAACCAACCACCAACATCCAGCCCAGTGACTAATTCATCTTTATCTGTCATAATGAGAACCCAAATAGTTACTTCATGTTGGGTGTAATACCTTCTGTGTTAATTATAGATGATAATTTTCTAAACTTTTAATAGCTGGAATGATGTTTTATTACTAGCTGCGTGAAACCTCCAGCATATGTCTCCCAAATTGAACTCCCCCATAATAGCACCATTTATGTCAATGCATTAAGCACCCGTAAGGAGTAACTCATCCTGTTCTGTGATTTCATTCAGCAACATGTAACCGACTCTCACCAGACTACATCATGGTCTTTATCGAGTGCCACCTGCTCCCCTTCTTTAACCCACTCTAGTCTTCCTAAACAGGTTATAGCCAATCCCACCATTCCCTCCAAGTTTCAGTAATGCCAATTATGTAATTTTTTTCTCATCAATGAGAGTTTCTGATTCCTCTTACTTGGTAGCATGGGTATAGAAGCAATTAAAAAATGTCATCTTGTTGTGTTGCCACATCAGTTTAGTTTGTTTGTGCCATCTTGAGTTTAACTTTTGTACCGTGTTTTCCTTCTTAGCACCTTCCACTTGTGTTAGTTGTTTAATGCCCTCGTAGCTGCTCCAGCTAGTTTCCAACCAAGGCTAGCACCCTACTTGTGAGATGCAGGCCATCCTATGTGTACAGCCCCCTCTCCACTGGAATGTGGCCTAGTGTTTCACAAAACCAAAACCTTCAGCCTCACACCAATTGTGTAGCCAACAGTTCTTTTCCAGTATTTTCCGCCTTCTCTCACTTATTGGATTGGTAGATCTCCAAGAAGATCACTTTCTTTTTCTTCTGCTCCCTTCCAAGATGCCTGAGGTCTTCTATATCTCAGTAATTCCATGTGATGCTGAGTTTATTGGTTCCAGCATGTATCATCAGCAGTGGAGACTTGCCAGACAACCTCATAATCCTGTCTAATCCTGCTATTACATCTCATATCATCACTCCATGGAAATAGCACACTGTCCTATTGTCCTTGTGTCCCTTGCTGAATTTTCTGTCCATTCTTCTTAATGTGGAATAATCAGTTATGATTGTTTGAATTCTTAGAATGGTTGAAGAACCTCTCTTGGTTGCTGTTTATTTTATACTGCAAGGATACCACCCATCAAGTGTGATCTCTGTAAGCTTTCTGTTCCATTTCTCCAAAGAAGTTCTTTTGTCGTTGACTGGCTAAGTATCTGAAAATGTTTTGATACTTCTAGAGACAAGATGAGTGAGGTTTCAATTTACGCTTCCAGACCACGTATTTTCTCCTCCAGTATGGGCACCAGCTTGCATTGCGTACATCAGAAATCTATTCTGTCTTCCAGCAGAAAGGAAATATAGCACATCCAAGGCAGGTCACAGCAGTTCTCTCATAATCCATATCTGCTAACTGGTGTAGTCATCCCTAAAACAGCAATCATACTCCTTCTCCAAACTCCCACCAAAACTGGTTTGCCACTCCAGTTCACCTGGCAACTGACTTACATACTAAGACACAATGCTGAGCTTCCTCCCTCACAAACAAGGATGGAATAACCACTCAGAGATTGCAAACCCTTGTTCTGTTCAAAGCCCCAACAGTCCCAGTGACAAGGCCCTCCTTGAGACACAAACAGACTTGTCTCACTTGGCCAGTTCAAGAGCATACAGCCCAGCCACAGAACCCTCACGAAGAACAAACAGATGGAACAAATACAGGACTTGCCAAGTCCTTCTACCTGCAAGCCTAGGATCTACAACTTCACCCTCTGAAACTGCCCTGTTTGCCCCTCCTGTTACCCTGCTAAAGGGCGTGTATGCTTTGGGGTCAGTGGAGGAGGCTGGTGGTATCGGCCATAATTTTTCACAAAGAAAAGTTTCAAGTAAGGGAGTTCCATGTCTCAGCTACATCAGAACAGTTTAACTTTTGTGGCGACATATCACTTGGGGTAACCCAAGAGTTATTTTGTCATGTACAGTCAGTCAAAATCCTGCTCCTTGTTTAAACTCCATATACAAAATGCAAGTGGAGTAGGGATGTGAGGTGTGGCAGCATGCTGTTCAAGAATGAAGCTTCAGGTCAGCAAGAAGCCTGACCCATCTCCTTCAGAATAGTCTGACAGTAACAGGGATGTGTCATTTGGTGTGACCTAGAATTTATTTTATCATGTACAGCCACTTAAATCCCAGCTTATCTGATTATTTAATTAATAAATAAAAAAATTAAGTAATTAGTAATTTACATTTTTATCACATTGAAGCAGATTAATCTGATGAACTTTCTAAAAATGTAAACTTACATGGATATATTTTTAAATAATTTTGGCCTTCAAATAAGGACCCATAAATAAGTTGCTGGTACCACAAAAAAGGAATCAACTTCAGCCTCTTTGGGGGCTGGCCCTTTTAAGAAGTTGCCAGAATCCCACAGAAAAGGGAAATTCAGCAGCAGAGCTGCCAGCAGCACCAGGGATCAGGGTAAAGAATTAACACCAGGTCTATGCTAGGAAAGCTTTGCTGGTACACTATATTGGCAAAGGGCTGCTAGTGTGGACACAGATTATACCAGCAAAGTTGCGCTTCCTTTCCCTCCTCGAGCGAAATAAGCTGTACTGGCAAATGCACAGTTCTGCTGGTATAACTGTGTCTACACTTGAAGCTTTTGCCTGCAAAACGATGTCAGTCTGGGATCACACCGCTAACTGATGTAGCTGTGCTGATGAAAGTTTGCAGTATACACCTGGCCTAATAACTGAGACCGCAGCTTTTGTGGTCCTTCCACAGAACCATATCCTTGGGGGCACATGGCCCCAGCAGCCCCCTTCCCCTTCCAGAAGCTAAAAGGTGGTGTCTTTACAACCTCAGGAACTTTGATGATATTAGCAGTTCCAGACTGTAATCTGCTTTATGAGGTTGGGAGATTGCCTGGCTGGTGCGGGTGATGTTACAGTTGGAGAGGGGAGGAATAGTGGTGTAATTTATGGACTGTTGTCAGTAGCGCTTTTGCCATTCTGAATTGCAGAGTTATCAAAGTATATGCTCCATATTAATCAAAGAACCTTTTCCTCTGCTGGTATATGATACCTGCAAGGACCCATCCCTAGCCCTGAACTGTAGTAGAGGGGATGGGAGAACTCTCAAGCCTCAGTGCGGAAGGCATCCCAGAGGAAATAGGGCTTTATGTACATTGTCTAAAGGAGTTGTGGGGATAGTTTGTTAGTTCTTTTTCATGAAAGGAAACAAGTATGTTTGGTAGAGAGGCAGTTGCAGATCATTTTTCCACGTTCTAGCCAGACCAACAAATAGTATAAACATAATAAGCAAGTCCAGGTCACTTTTATGAGGATAGAAGTGGGAAATGTTAAGTGAGCGCCAGGTGTTATGATTTGGTAGAAATTGTTTTTAATGATTATTTTAAATAAAATCAAAAACAAACAAAAAAGTTAAATTATATGGTACTATCAAGCTGGGACCTTGTTAATTTTTATACTGCTATACAGTAATACAGTTAGTTTTTCCCCTCCTAATGTTCATTACTGGCTGTGTCTTGTTTTATCCTAGGCTGTAATTTTTAGAAGCATGGACCATGTCTACCATTGTATTTGTAAAACATTCAATGTTGGGGCATTTGGGTACTATCATAATATACTAAAGGTGTTTTTAATATTTTTAGAGTTTTTTATTAATATCCAGTGAAAAGAAACAAAATGAATATATACATCTTTCAGATAGCCCAACGGACTCTAAACATGAATGATCTGTCTGCTCTAATTTAAACTGTTGTAAATATGGAGTAACTCCATTGAAATTGATGGAGTTATATCTCTATAATAGCAGTGTAAATAAGGAAGCAAGATGACTACTCTTCTGAATAAAAGAGGGCATCTATAAAATCTTGAAATTGAAAGATTGAAAAATAAGAACTGAATCTTTCCTTAGTTTCTGTGTCTGTGGTGTCATCGAGGAAAATACAAGCTTCAACAAGATACTGTAAACTGAATTTGGGAATAAAAAAATAACCTCATGCTCAGACATTTTATTTTATATGCAGCAATTTGCAAAGTAATTATTCTATCACATAGTACTTGGTCAAAGTTAGCGATAGGTCATTGGAGCTGGGACAGGGATGCTTGTCTAAAGAATCAAATTATGTAAAGATCAGTCTTGATAGTCTGATCTCAGTACATTCTAAAGTAGTATAGAAATTTAGGATTTGCAGCTTCTGTGTTGTCTAAAGTTCCTCAGAATTCAAAAATTTTAAATTATGAAGTTTTTTCACTAGTGTGAATAAGATTTTAGTGATCAAATGTGTTATGTTATGTTACATGTGCAATGGCATATGTAAAATTTAATTTTTGGTCTCTGTCAAGCTTTAAGTGGAAAGTATACACATCACAAAACCTACCATTATTATTTTGTTGGCAGTCTCACCATAGATTATATCAATTAGATGAGCTTGGACAGTGAACCTGCCTACCAGCTTTACCCTACTATCAAGGATGAGGAACTTTAGTGGATCAGTATGGGGAATTTTGTGCCACTGTGGCCTGAGCTATGTGTGTTGTATAGATAATAATGTTTTATTTCAGTGTACAGTGTTGTGTTAGCAGATTTTATGATTGCAACGTTCTCTTTTTTTAAAAAAAAAATCCTTCAGTTATCAGCAGGGTGTTGTAGCTGTGTTGGTCCCAGGATATTAGAGACAAGGTGGGTGAGATAATATCTTTTATTGGATCAACTCCTGTTGGTGAAAGAGACAGGCTTTTGAGCTACACAGATCTCTTCTGAAGGTTGTCTCTTTCACCAACCAAAGAGCTCTTTGTATCTCAAAAGCTTGTTTCTTCCACCAAGAAAAGATATTACCTCATCCACATTGTCTCTTTTTAGTTATTAATCATATAAAATCTAACTTTTATTTTAAATAGAAAGTAGGAGTGTGTGCATGTGCACAATACATCCTACGGAAAAAATCATTTATCTTTATTCCATAGGAGGGATATACACCACTTACTATTGCTATAACTGAAAATCACCAAGAGATGGTACAGTTTCTTCTTAGAAAAGGAGCCGATGTACATGCTAGAGACAAGTCTAAAAGGTAAAGTATAGGTCAAACTATTCTTGACTAATCTACAGAATAAGCAGTAGCCCAAAATTGTGGACGTTACAAAAGTAATACAGAGGCAGGTCCTCTGGTGTAGCTGATCTTCACAAAGCACAGATCAAAGATGTCTGTAAAAAAGGTACGTTAAAGCCTGCAAACAGCCCAATGATCAGTGTGATGTGGAATGATCTGAATCCACCCACTTTCCTCTGGCCTTGGCTACGCTTCCTTGCTAGATCTGCATGAGGGAAGTGCTGTTTTGTAAGAAAACCTATGCCATCTAAGCAAAATCTGGATTATTCTGGCTATACTAGATTCCACTGGTGGTGTGGCACAAAGTGGAAAAGAATCTGTCCCTTAGCTTCTTTCTTGCTAGATGTCTACTTTTGAGAATAACCATGGTCATGAATAACCATTACAAATACATTTTAAAATGTGTAATCCTCCAATTTTGTATTAATTAGCCCAGCAAGGTTTATTTTTAGCAGAAGGTGATTGCATGAATAAGGAATTCAGATTATATCAAATTCTGATCAGGGGATTAATTGACACTTATCTTAGATGCTTCCCTTTTCCAGCAAGTGGAAGAAACCCCAATTCTGGATGGTTAGGAGTTCTTTTACTGCATAGTAAGGCCTAGGAGAGCCGGACTTCATTCTTGCAGCAACTTCAGTTCTTTAACAGCTTGCTGTGTGTGCCCTTGATACACATGTCGTGGTATCCTAATGAAGACTTAGTAGAAGGAATGATCCTAGCATGTGCAGCTCACAAGTGATCATCTTCCCAATGTGGATTTAGTCTGCTAGTGCAAAATCATGTATATTTTGCTGCTGGCAGGTCTCCCTAAACCAGACTTGTGATTGACTATATCTCACTTCAAGTGCAAAATAGAGTAAATCCTCTCTGAGAAATTATATTTCTGTGGGTTGGCTGCCATATTATTTGTGCCTGTGCAGTAATAAGTGCAGAAGGAGTCTGCAGTTTGCAGAATACATGCCATGTAAAATGAGTATGTCTATGTGATAAAAAGAAGAGCTTCTTGGTTTCCTGTCAGAAAGTAGTCTACTTGGAAGCCATATTCAGTATTTGTGAAGAAAGATTTTTCCTTGGTGAAATTTCAGTTCCTATATCTGTTTCATTGCACATTCAAAAATGGTATGGCTATAATACATCCCCTTAATATTCTTACAATCTGCTTGATTACGGGTATGGGAGAGCACTATAAATGTTGTTAAGTAAACAGCCAAGTATGCAAACTCCTTTCATATTGACTTCTGGAAACTGAACTATTGTTCTTATCTTGGGTTCATCATCTAATACAGGGGTGGGCAAACTACGGCCCGCGGGCTGGATCCGGCCCCTCAGGGCTTTGGATCCAGCCCGCGGCGCCACCGGCACAACGTCCCTGCAGCCCCCAGGCCGGGGGGCAGAGGGCTCCATGCGTTGCCTCCAGGCACCGCCCTCCACAGCTCCTGTTGGCCGGGAAAGGGGGAACCGCGGCCAATGGGAGCTTCAGGGGAGGTACCTGGAAGCACGGCAAGGGCAGCACACATGGAGCCCTCCGGCCCCGCCTTCCCCAGGGGCCACAACACTTCTGGGAGCGGCACGGGGCCAGGGACAGGGCAGGCGTGCCCTGGCCCCAGTGCGCGCCAGAGCCGCTTGAGGTAAGCGGTGCCGGGCCAGAGCCCGAACCCCTCTTGTACCCTGCCCCCCCAACTCCCTGCTCTAAGTCCCCGCCTGCACCTCGCACCCCGCCTGCACCTCGCACCCCTCCTGCACCACAACTTCCTGCCCTGAGCCCCCTCGTACACCCGCACCCCTCCTGCATCCCAACCCCCTGCCCTGAGCCCCCTGCTGCACCCTGGACCCCTGTGCACCCCAACCCCCTGCCCTGAGCCCCCTGCCGCACCCCTGCACCCCAACCCCCTGCCCTGAGCCTCCTCCCGCAGTCCGCACTCCTCCTGCACCCCTTCCCTGAGCCCCCTCGCATACCCTGCACCCCTTCTGCACCCCTTCCCTGAGCCCCCTCGCATACCCTGCACCCCTTCTGCACCCCAACCCCCTTCCCTGAGCCCCCTCATACACCCCGCACCCCTCCTCTGCCCCAATCCCTTGCTCTGAGCCCCTTCCTGCACACCGGTTCCCCTCCCACACCCCCTCACGCACCCCAACCCCCTGCCCTGCATACAATTTCCCCACCCAGATGTTGCCCCCGTCCAAAAAGTTTGCCCGCTCCTGATCTAATAAGTCCTCTTCCACTGACTTCTGCAGCCATTCTTTTTCTATAAAGAGACTTTTAGGAAAGAATTCCCACTGGTAGTACCAGACTGGTGGTAGGCCTAGTAGTGAGTTGAATTAGTGTTAGTAGAAGTAAGAATTTTTTGGAAAATTCCCTAATTCAAACATATCTTCTATATTGTTAGTGTTATACTAACTTGTAAGAAGACTGAGTGCAGTAGTTTATTTTCCCTTCTGTTTACGCTTGAGTCTGAATTTTTTGGGTGTCTTGTTTTGATTTTGTTTAACTTGCGCTAGGAAGAAAGAGAATAATTATGTTTTGAGAACAAATAGGGATTAAAAAAATTAAGGTGAAAGATCATATAAATTGATATGTTAAATGTCGTCTTGTGGTTGTTTTAGAACACCCCTCATGATTGCTGCCTCTGGAGGAGAGCTTAGTTTAATAAAAGTTCTCCTTCAGTACGGTGCTGACGTTTCCCATAAAGATATAAATGGATGGACATCTGAGGACCATGCTCTTATTGGTGGATACTCTAGGTAAGTTTTTACCCCTCTTTCAAAACTGTAGATTTGATAATGGAATCCTTGGTAGCAACTCCATAGTTCAATGATGTATTGAAATTTTTATTTCAAGTTTGAAAAAGAATTTGAGGACTTCTGTATCAAACCTGTGTCTGAGCCATTGGAGTGGGTGGGTGAGATTCTGTGGCCTGCCCTGTGCAGGAGGTCAGACTAGATGATCATAATGGTCCCTGCTGACCTTAAAGTCTATGATTCTATGATTCTGTTTCACGCCTCAGTGATTGAATTTAGTCTTCAAATTTGGCATGATAACTTGTCAAAAGACAGTTGAAAGTTCCATGTTGATAGAACATACAATATTCATATGTATTTATTTAAAAATCTTGAGGTATTCCTCCACAAAAAAACCTTTGTTAAATTGGAATTTAAGTTGCTAGACTGCATATTGTGCAATACAAAACCTAAAAAGCAAGGAAATAAGCAGTTAAATCATTCAGCATTACATCTGGATGTCATCTGTCAGTTCTCCATCTCAACCTCAACAACTAATATAATTAACCTGTAGAACTCATTGCTACAATAGATCATTGAGGCCAAGAGCTTAGTAAGGTTAAAAAAGATTAGACGTGAATGAGAACATGCACAGATTAGATAAGATACATTTTTGAAAAGGTTGTATTGTCATGTTTCAGGACATAAGCCAACCAGTAGCTGATGGGTATTAGGAAGAAAATTCCCTTAAGGATTTTCTTAAAATAACTCCTGTTATTTTTGCGGATACAGACTAACACGGCTGCTACTCTGAACCCTTAAGGATGGCAATTCCATGGTTGTCTGCAAGAACTGGCCACTGTCAGAGACAGGGCACTGAAACACTGGTCTGATCTAGTATGGAAATTCCTATTTTCCTAGAAAAGAATAAATATATCCATAAAGTTTTAATCATCTACCCCTATCAGAGGCTCTTGCAGGCTTCCTAAGATCCCTGGGGTATCTGGCTGCTCCAGGTAGCATTTACTGCCCTTACTGACCTCCTCAGTTCCCAGTGTTTTGTAGGGTTTCTTGCCATTTCAGAATTAGGCATTCCTCATGGCATTGAGACAATAACACTTAGGTTTTTTTTTTTTTTAAAGAAGTAAAAAAATTTGTTGAAGTTTTAACAGGTTTACAAATCCTTGCTGGGTAAATATCAGAGACTAAATTATTACTACATATGAAGCCTCCTCATCATACGTTTGTTACAAAATGTCAACAAAATGGGGTTAAATCTTGTTTCAGTTGCACAGAGGGACTAAGCAGGGATGTCTGTTTTCTCCTTTACTTTTGCACTCGCTATCAATCCTTTTGCACAGAGAATAAGGACAAATAAATCTATCATAAGAATTAAACTTGCAGGAACGCATCAGAAAATAGCTTCATATGCAGATGATGTAATATTATTTTTTTTATCTAAACCAAATATTTCCCTAAAATTAGTTTCTAAAGAAATCCATGACTTTGAGAAAGCATCTGGATTTAAAGTAAATTATGCCAAATCTGAAATGCTAGCTAAAAATTTGCCAGATTCTGAAAAGTAATTCCTTTAGAAAACATTTTTGTACACATGAGCAACAAATTATATAAGATACCTGGACATTTAGATCTCAAACAGCCTAGAAGAGCTCCAAGATTTAAATGTCAAACCACTACTTCAGCAAATGAAAAAAGATCTGGAGTGCTGGTGGAAGCATGCAATTTCTTTTTTTGGGAAGAACAGCCCAGTCAAAATTAACATTTTGCCAAGGATAGCTTGTTTCCAAATCTTTCTGTGATCATCCCAGATTAGACCCCAGCCAGATTTTCAAAGAATCATAGATTATTAGGGGTGGAACAGACCTTGGGAGGTCATCTAGTCCAATCCCCTGCTCAAAGCAGGACCAACACCAACTAAATCATCCCAGCCAGGGCTTTGTCATGGGGTTGTTGGAATTTATGTGGAATAAGAAAAGACCAAGAGTGAATGCAGATACTTTGTACAGACCCATTAAACGGGCTGTGCTACCTGTTCCAAATATTCTATGGTACTGTCAAGCCAACCAGCTCAAAGAAATTGTGTATTGAGGGCTTTCTAACCCAGCCAAACACTGGGTCTTTGTTGAATAAGAAAATTTTGGCCATGTAAACATTGTTTTGGCTACCAATGATTAATAAAAAATTATGCCCTCCAGAAATTTATACACATCTTTTAGCAAAGGCTACTTTATGGATTTATGATAGGAGATAAATTATTTTCCCTCACTGATGACACCCATTGCAAATAATCCAGATCTTAACCAAAATCATGAATGAGAGAGCTTTAAGGATTAGGAGA
This sequence comes from Emys orbicularis, assembly GCF_028017835.1. Taxonomy (NCBI): domain Eukaryota; kingdom Metazoa; phylum Chordata; order Testudines; family Emydidae; genus Emys; species Emys orbicularis. The sequence continues at coordinate 48,966,193 of NC_088683.1, forward strand.
GCCATGAAATATATAAGGTTGGCCTGCTATTCCATGAAGAAACTTTTCTAACTTATTTAGAGATCAAAACTAACTTTAACTGGCCTGCTCTCTTATGGTACCAATGCTTTCAAATTAGGCATTATGTTTCTCAACATTTAGAACAGCTGTTTTGTATAGAAAGCTAAATTTAATAGGAGTAGCAGCATCTGGTCAATTAAAAAAAAATTATAACTAATTTATATTGGGGCTGTCAAGAGATTCCAAAAATTAATCGCGATTAATTACGTGATTAAAAAGATTAAATATTTTAAATATTTTTGGATGTTTTCTACATTTTCAAATATATTGATTTCAATTATAACACAGAATACAAAGTGTACAGTGCTCACTTTATATTTTTTATTACAAATGTTTGCACTGTAAAAAACAAAAGAAATAGTATTTTTCAATTCACCAATTACAAGTACTGTAATGCAATCTTCTTTATAATGAAAGTTGAGCTTACAAATGTAGAATTATGTACCAAAAAAACTGTATTCAAAAATAAAAAAATGTAAAACTTTAGAGCCTACAAGTCTGTGATGTTGCACTCCATATTCTTTATGAAAATATGCTTATGATATGAATATGATATAACTGAGATGTACTTTATGCTAGATGGGTCTTGTAAGGTATCACTGGAAAGGTTATAATTTACTGTATGTGATTATCCAATCTGTATGCCTGTATAATTTCTGTATCTGAAGTTAGGACTATGTATCTGTATATCAACTATGCTACTTTGGGTGACGCCCGCTGCTAACATTTCAGGTACAGCAATGGAAAAGCCAGACAGGGCTGATGGCCCATCAGATATCGAAAGGCACTTCAGATTCTTAAACCTTGGGTCGAGTGCTGTAGCTATCTTTAGAAACCTCACATTGGTACCTTCTTTGCGTTTTGTCAAATCTGCAGCGAAAGTGTTCTTAAAGTGAACAACATGTGCTGAGTCATCATCTGAAACTACAGTAACATGAAATATATGGCAGAATTAGGGTAAAATCGAGCCGGAGACCTACAATTCTCCCCCAAAGAGTTCAGTCACAAATGTAATTTATGCATTATTTTTTTAATGAACGTCATCAGCTTGGAAACATGTCCTCTGGAATGGTGGCCGAAACACGAAGGGGCCTACAAATGTTTAGCATATCTGGCACGTAAATACCTTGCAGTGCCGGCTACAAAAGTCCCATACGAATGCCTGTTCTCACTTTCTGGTGACAATGTAAATAAGAAGTGGGCAGCATTATCTCCCGTAAATGTAATCAAATTTGTTTGTCTTGGCGATTGGCTGAACGAGAGGTAGGACTGAGTGGATTTGTAGGCTCTAAAGTTTTACATTGTTTTGTTTTTGAGTGCAGTTATGTAACCAAAAAACCCCTTCATTTGTAAGTTGCACTTTTACGATAAAGAGATTGGACTACGGTACTTGTATGAGGTGAATTGAAAAATACTGTTTCTTTTATTATTTTTACAGTTCAAATATTTGTAATAAAAAATAATATAAAGTGAGCAGTGTACACTTTGTATTCTGTGTTGTAATTGAAATCCATATATTTGAAGAGGTAGAAAAACATCCAAAAAAATTAATAAATTTCAATTGGTATTCTATTGCTTAACAATGCGATTAAAACTGCGATTAATCGCAATTAATTTTTTAAATCATAAATTTTTTTCAATTAATCAAGTGAGTTAACTGCGATTAATCGACAGCCCTAATTTATATCTTTGCAGACAGCTTTTCTAAAAAAAAAAAAAGACTTTATATAACACACTAGAAAAAGGACCTGGGTAGGCAAATTACCCCAGAGGAATGGGGTTTGATCTGCAAAAGGGGACCAGCACGCTCAGTCTGAAGCACAATAAAAGAAATTTCCTTTGAATTACTGTTTCAATGGTACCTCACACCAGTCAGGTAAAAAATATATAGAGATTGAATTGGGATAATGTTGGATAAATTGTGGTAAAAGAGGAGATTTTATGTATATATTGTGGACATGTCCAGTCATTAGAGAGTATTGGAATTCAATCTGTAAGCAAATATCACAAATTGTTGGATATTTATTACCAAATGATACTTTGGTAGTCCTCTTGAAGATTCTTGCAGAAATGATCACACTGAAGGAAATGAAGAATTAATCTCTCATCTGCTAGTAGCTGCTTGGCTACTGATAGCCATTCCTTGGAAAAATAAAAATAGTCCAACCATAGAGGAATGGTTCAAAAAATATGAGAGGTGGTTGTTATGAAAAATTAACACCAATTATGTACCCAGCAAAATAGAGAACAAATAGATTCTTAGATATTTGTATATCTTTTTATTCAATACTCAAAGTACATTCAGCTGCATAACACCCCAGCACACCTGTAATTTTTTTCAAATATTAAGATTTGATAGACATGCCTGGCCTGTTAAATATGTGTCATCAGAGATTTCACTCAATTTAATAGTCACTAGGAACAGCATGTCGTAGGTGTTGTAATGATACTCTATAACGGGGTAGGCAACCTATGGCACGCGTGCCAAAGACGGCATACGAGCTGATTTTCAGTGGCACTCACACTGCCCGGGTCCTGGCCACCAGTCTGGGGGCTCTACATTTTAATTTAATTTTAAATGAAGCTTCTTAAACGTTTTTAAAACCTATTTACTTTACATACAACAATAGTTTAGTTATATATTATAGACTTATAAAAAGAGACCTTCTAAAAACGTTAAAATTTGTTACTGGCACGCGAAACCTTAAATTAGAGTGAAAAAATGAAGACTCAGCACACACCTTCTGAAAGGTTGCCGACCCCTGCTCTATAATATGGTAACACCCTGTTAAATAGAGTCATCTGATAACTATATTCCTGTATAATGTCTCTTTAAACAAAAGCTCACTATTGTAATGATTATTGTTTTGTTTCTGATATTTACATGGAAAAGACTTGCAAACCTGTTAATACACCTCTACCTCAATATAACGCGGTCCTCGGGAGCCAAAAAATCTTACCACGTTATAGGTGAAACCGCGTTATATCGAACTTGCTTTGATCCGCCGGAGTGCGCAGCCCCGCCCCCCCGGAGCACTGCTTTATCGTGTTATATCAGAATTCGTGTTATATCGGGTTGCGTTATATCGGGGTAGAGGTGTACTTCCTATATAAATAGTTTAGGTTTGTTAGACCTTTTTTTTTTTAAACATTAGAAAGTCTTTATTCTTTAATTGCCTAAAGGTTTCAAAAGTGCCTAAATCCCAATAAAAGTCAATTATATGCTCTAGAAAATTTTATCCACATTCTCCATTAACTCACACCAAGAAAATCCCGTCACAACAAGATTATGATCCTGCAATTTGATCTGTATTTGAGGAGCTGCATTGACATCAGAGGAACTCCATGCATGTTTAAGGGTCTGCCGATGCAGATCAGATTGCAGGTTAGGTATCTAAATTATTAAAATATATATTTAAAATGTTAGTTTACAGTTAAAATTGTACCAGTAGCCTCTAATACAGTGAAATATTGTACATTATCTTTTTAGATCTCACCATGAATAATGGATGTTACTGTTTATAGTAAATATTATATATTTAAATGTCACATTACTATTTCCCTAATGTGTTTTCTTTCTGTCTATGGGTAGTCTTGGTAAACAACTTTCTGAGTATGCCAACTGGAAAAATGTAGAAAAACCTTCTCCAAACAATACAAAAGGCATGTCGGTGTTTAGCAGTCCAGACAGGGTTGGAGATGTTGATTTTGCTTTGGGCGCACCTGCTACAGATAAAGAAGGTAGGATTGTTAAAAAAAAATTCAATTAAATGAAGAGTCTGTAGCTATTTTACTCACACATCTTGTTAAAACTGTTTTTAGTCATCCAGCAAAGGAAAGAGAGTGACCAATCTGGGAAGTTTTGTACGTGCTCCCATCTCTCATTAGTTGGCTATGGATCTCAGCAGATTCTTGTTGCACCTCCTGTGGCTGGTTGTGATCTGTCTTGCCAAAGGATTGCAGCCTCCTCCCCACCAGATCTCACTAGGATATATACAAAAAAATTCTGCTGTTTTAAAAATATGGGAACTGAAATAATATATTTGTTCAGGCATGTAATTTTTCCTGCTGCCTGTTCACTTCTGATGTGGTGAAACCGCGTACAGAAAACTGCAGATCAATCCATACATTAAGACAGGAGATTTCTTCTTTCTGCAGTAAGGAAGTGATAGAGAAATTCAGTATAAGAACACGTCTCTATATTTGGCTTCCACTGAATTTGCGTGTGTGTGTGTATATAATATATGTGCAACCTTAATTAGGCTGTTTAAAATAGAAGGAGTGGGTTAACTTTTATTTGTCACCTTCAGTCACAGTTTTCTGTTTCTGTCATAACTAAGCTGTTGTGAAATTTTTTATGATATTACAAAGTATTATGGCTTTGTGTAAACAAACTCATAAACAGTAAAAATATAGTTTTTGTGTATACATTATGTCCTTTAAAATAATTAGGTACATTGTTGGACAAAGTTTTGCTTTGTTTTTGGTTCTTACATAATGTCATTTTGTAAACTAATGTTTAATTTAGTTAAGTAATGCACTGAGTAGAAACACAAATTATGAATAGTGACATGATCATGATATAAATATCTTTATATGGGAAAAGAATCCATTAAGGAACTTACAAAATCTAATCTACAACTACAAGCCTCTGAGGCACTAAATTCCATAAACAAAACGTATTTTCCCACCTTGAAATCCCCCTTTACCATGTAAAGTACAAGCAATATAAATCACTCAGGTTTATTATTTTAAATTAAGATTTCATATTGTTTATGATATCAATACATAATCATTAAATGTAACCATGAGGTGAGTGGACACAGCTGATATCATTCAAATGCAGCAAATCACACAATTTTTGAAAATTTTGAGGAAGTATGTGAGCAAAGCAAAACACAGCAGGTTCACCCTTACTCTCCTTTTTCCTTCCCAAAAGACTAAACCAAATTTAGGGCCAAATCCTGTTCCAGCCCTGCTCAGTGACATGGCGCTGAACTCCTTGGTCCTGCCTGATTCTGTATGTGGAGTGCTATGTGTGCTGGTATCTTGAAGAATTAAATCTTGTGATTTGGGGCTCCACACACCACCCACACACAAATCAAATTGTAGCTCCCTCCCAAAAGACTGTGATGCGGCTCCTGGCCTTGAGGGTTTGATGGCTAAAAGCTGTGCACATGCCTACTGATCCTGTAGTGACAGGTCTCATGACTGACAGTCACACATGGAGTTTGTGTGGCTCAAAGAACAATACTATTTTATAGTTCCAAAGTGGAGCTACTGGCTGGGAGGGAAGGATGAACCGTTGGGCCAAATAACACCTCCATCTCCTGCGTAATTACTGTCGTCTGTGGAACCACCTGGTATTGCTATTACAGATAAACAGAACATGCGTGAAGACTTCTTAGTACCCATATAATGTACATACCTGAATAAAAACATTGCAGCTGAGAGAAAAAGGCTCAGGGAAGAGTATACCATCCCTCCAGTTTACTGAGCCCAGGTCTCAAAGGTTCATTTTTCTTCTTTGGTTGTGATGGCACTTAAATGATCTCTCTGGACCACTTCTCTCCTAATGTTGCATTTCTGAAGCGGTTAGTACAGGTGCGTGATGGCACTGACCTGTGGAGATGCAGAAGGGCTGTCTGGAGATGTGAAGTTTATTTGAGTTCTTGGTCTCCTGAGCAGTTCTGGCAGTTCTGTGACTGGAAAGCAGGCATGGACCCTGTCTGCACCCTGTTCTGCATACTCAGGATTATTCACACTGTTGCAAAGCCAGAATAATCAGGAATTGGGATCTAACATGCTTCCTATAAGAGATTGGAATATGGCTTTTGAAGTCTTTTCAATAAAAATAAAAGGAGGTAATTTCACCGTTTGTCCTTTAGTTGAGATTATGCTATTAGATCAGCAGTTTGTCATATTCTTGTATATGCAGGAAATCTCATGGCTCATTTTGGTCAATTTCACGGTCATAGGATTTTAAAAATATTTCATAATTTCAGATATTTCAATCTGAAATTTCAAGGTATTGTAAGTGTAGGGGTCCTGACCCAAAAAGGAGTTGTGTGGGGGGGCGGTCGCAAGGTTATTATAGGTGCTACCCTTACTTCTGCGCTGGAGGTGGCGCTGCCTTCAGAGCTGGAGAGCGGTGACTGCTGGCTGGGATCCCAGCTCTGAAGGTAGAGTTGCTGCCAGCAGCAGTAGTGCAGAAGTAAGGATGCCATGGTATGGTATTGCCACCCTTTCTTCCGCGCTGCTGCCTGCAGAGCTGGGCCTCAGTCAGCAGCCACCACTCTCTGGCCACCCAGCTCTTAAGGCAGCGCAGAAGTAAGGGTGGCAATACCGCAACCCCCCGAAAATAACCTTGCGACCCTCCTGCAACTCCCTTTTGGGTCCAGACTCCCAATTTGAGAAACGCTGGTTTTCCCCCATGAAATCTGTATAGTATAGGGGGAAAGCACACAAAAGACCAGATTTCACAGGAGGAGACGAGATTTCACGGTCCGTGATGCGTTTTTCATGGCCATGAATTTGGTAAGGCCCTACTCATTAGCCAGTCTGATGCTGCTGCGTTTCAAGCACCAAATCTTTATTGTAGTGAAGGGGTGTGATTATCTCTTCCTTGTTTCTTCTTTCTTTGCCTTTCTCTGTTTGCAAACTGTTGTTAGTAATGAATAAAGAAAGTTTCTTTAAAGAAACACTTTGCAGGATTCCTTATCCCAAGGCTGATAGACCTCCCCTTTTTCTTAAGGTTTTTTTGGCCTTTGTAGGATGGATCAGGAGATAGGTCCTTACTAGCTGTTGAGCACCATCCTTTACCTACTTTAAATACTGTTATAAAAACAGCCATGTAAGTCTTTTTTGACCAAGGTTGTCAGAGGAGCTCCCCATAGGAGTTTGCTTCATCAGCTGTTGTTCTGTCTCTTCTCTGGATCCCAATGATGCCCCATTGATGTATCCTTTCTTATTCACGCCCTACCTTCCAGTTGGGTCTGGTCAGGTGTCCAGGTGGTGTTTCAACAACTATTTTTTTTAGTGCCTGCTTTGTTGCATGGACGTCATTAGTCTTAAGTCAATGAGAGCTGTGAGGATACAATATACCAGAAAATCAACCATATGTATCTCAAGTTGGGCATTTAAGAACTGAAGGACCCCAAATTAGTGGACACTTAAAACAGCTTGGGCCTTAACTACTTTGTATATCATGGTCATTCTCATTTGTAAGGTAGGGAAAATGGTCATCAAAAAACAAATAGGACAAAATGGTTTAAAAAAAAATATTACATTTTCCCCCAACCAGCTCACATATTTTTAAACTGCTTTAAGGTCCATAAACTGCACTAGACTGGCAAACCAGTAAAAACGGTTGTAGGATCAGAAAACTTTCTTTTAATTTTCCTGGACAGATGATCTTAATTAAAAGAAATAAAATGGGATGAGATTTTAATATTTCTCTTTAAGAGCTATACTCTGTAAAATATGTGGAAAGTAGAGTGGCTGTAGTTTAATTAAAAGATTTTGGGGGGGCAGGGAAGAAAGCATATAAGGAATTAGAGAACAATTTGATGAGGTTCAAAGACCAAAAAATGCCCCTGCTTGCCACTTTATGTCACTATTTCCTTACATTCTTCTACCCTTATGCCCTTACTTCTTTTTGGAAAAAATGTTCAGAAAACTTGAAATTCTTTTTGCATTTTACTATGTCTGTTTTAATGTTTTAAATTTTTATCAAAACAATTCTTAAATGTACTGTTTTGGTTGATCATTGACAGATTCAGTAAAAACTCCCTCTGGGTAGAAAAACATTTGAGTAGAATACAAACCGTGTACAGGTCATGACAAATTCTGCTAATTTTTAGTATCATTTTGTAATGTAAATTAAGCTAATGTTTTACAAATTGTGATTGATTAGGCACTACTTTATCTCAGAACCTGTAAACATAATTTATTTTGTTTGTTTTGGGGATCCTTAATGTGTACCAAATTCACGGCTGTGAAAAATGCATCACAACCGTGAAATCTGGTCTTTATTATACAGATTTCATGGGGAAGACCAGCGTTTCTCAAATTGGGGGTCCCAACCCAAAAGAGGGTCGGGGGGGGGGCTGCAATGTTATTGTAGTGGGGATGCAGTATTGCCACTCTTCCTTCTGCGCTGCCTTCAGAGCTGGGAGACCGGAGAGCAGTGGCTGCTGGCCAGGCACCCAGCTCTGAAGGCAGCACGCTGCCAGCAGCAACACAGAAGTAAAGATTGGCAGTACCATACCGTGCCACCCTTTACTTCTGTGCTGCTGCCTTCAGAGTTGGGTCAGGACCCCTACAGTTACAACACTGTGAAATTTCAGATTTAAATATCAGAAAACATGAAATTTACGATTTTTAAAATCCTATGGCTGAAATTGACCAAATGGGCTGTGTATTTGGTAGGCCCCTATTAATGTGCCTTAATTTTTCCTTATTTAACTGTTTAGTCTCTTTTAAAAAGTCTTTAAAAAACTGTCAAATAGATTAGTCAAAGATAATTACCAAATTCTAAGTTCACTTCTCTGTCAAAGAAAAAATATAACTTTGAAAGGCCATCATGTTTATAGTGCTTGCCAAATAGCATGTCCATGTTCCCCTGCTATATCTGCAACTGCAGTTACAGTAATTGATAAAGTAACTAACCTTGGCCAGATTGCCCTTTCTGTGGGAAAACCCACTGCAGAGACATGGTGAAGAAAAGCCTGTGAGGGAACCTGGCGGTGTTTCCTCTGAATTTCATCTGCTCGCACCCCCCCACTCAAGAGAAGTTCAGTCCATGGTTTCCCCTCAGGTTTGCGTAGACCTTGGGAATGTAGCAGAGTCATAGTGTCTTTTATGTGGAAGTGCAGAGCCCCTGCATTGGCTCTGGGATAGCTGCTTCATTCTGATTTCTGCTTATGGCTACCTGTGGCGTTCTTTCCACAGCATGGAGCACTCTCAGAAAACTAAAATAGCTCCAGTATGAATTACTTTTTTCAGAGTATTTCCTGTGGAGTTGGAGGTCAGTGTGTGTCCTGCCCCTGTCCCGACACTGTTCACTCTTCTCACTTGTGGGTCTGGGGTAGGAGGAATTCTCTCACCACTTTGACATGGTCATGGACTGATATATGTAAAGAGGATCCCCTCCAGCCCCAGATTTGGGACAATAGGTAGGTCTTTTTATTATTTCAGGTTTACACAAATAAGAGACACTATTTTAAGGTGAGCTGCCTTAAAGCTACAACTTTATTAGCAAGTATTAGAAACATACTTAACCATGCCTATGGGGAAATGGTCTCAAACCGCTTCACAACCGGAGAATGTGTCCTGATCCGAAGTGTGATTGCATGGCATCCCCAGTGCAAAGGTCTCCTGCATTAACTCTGGACAATGGAGCTTACAGATTTAGCTTGCTGGCACAGAAAAAACATCAGCTTTGGAGCACAGTATTTGTGAAGGGAATTTAGGCCCTCCAGCAGGCAAACTTTATTGTACTGCACTGATGCTTTCCCTGCATTCCATGTATATGGTGAAAATAAACATACCTGCAATACATGGAGTGGGTGCTTATACAAACATTTTATATATATACCCACACATATGAAGAAATATGACAGACTAGAACCACATGAGTTCAGGGAGGCAGGAATTAGAGATTGCCAGTATTAAAGTACAAATCTGATAGAGAAATGTTTTTGTTTTCATATTGAATTGAGGGTATTTCAAATAATAGAGAATAAGTTGAAAATTAAACTTATTAGCAGGGTCTTAAGAGTCTATACAGATAGCATTTCTTGTTTGCTTTCAGCACTATCATAACTGCTCAGTAGATTAATAACAGTCAGTAGTTATGTATTTCTTTGTTTCATCTTCATATATGCATGTTTCTGCTTTACAACTTTATTTTCTGATTTCATTGTTTCATCTGTCCTTTCCATGCCTTTCCCTAAACGGAAATAGAAATGCAACAGTCTCCCAACCAGACATCAAGAACAAGAGATTCAGGGAAAGGTATTCCATACGATAAGACTTCCAATGTGAAAATACCAAATTCAAGTGTTTATACATATTTGATGGTTATTATTTTTGTGTGAATTCAAAAGTCCTTTAATGGCTTGATTTTACTTCTTAAATTGTTTTTTTGTGGTGGTGATGTTATAGCTTTTGTTGTTTTGCAAATCTTTTAGAACTAATTAGTCAGTCCTGGCATTTGTCATGGAAGAGTGCAGAATGTAATGTGTTAATGTGTGTTGTAGCGTGTCATTAAGTAATAGGGTGTTCCTATTTAAATCTATTAATTTGATATTGCTCCAAACTTGAGATGGGCCTGAGCCAAAACTGTGGATATGAGCAACCCTCAAATATAGTTTGAATTTAGATCAAACACTTTATGGCTGGTCCAAACCAAACCCAAAGGTGTCTGAAACACCCAAAACTTGCAGCATGAATTAGTCTCTTGTCTTCTAAAGGAAAATCATAATTCATTATTGCTGTAAAATGTGTAACAGTTATAGGTAACCATCAAGAATTTAGAACATTTTCAATTTAAAATAAATGGATTGCAACAATAATAATAGTCAAGACTCTCTTCTTCATAGCTGCCCCTTCTCCTTCAGAAAAGAGACAGATTGGTTAAAAATATATAATTTATGGGAATTCCTGTAAAATCGGGGAGGGGGGAGTTGTGTGTGTACTGTAATCTTTTGGGAAAAACAAAATCAAAAATTAAATTTTCTGTCATTTAAAAAAAATATTTTTGAAGTCAACTTTTGTAAATAAAACTTCTGATTTTTTTTTTAAAGGCATAATGTGACTAAAAGACTGATCAAAATTGCAGTGCAAAAAAGAGAAACATTTTGAAGAACAATCAACAAACTAAATTATCAAATTTATAATAAAAATATTTTAAAAATGGAAAAAATTTTCGGGGGAAAGGATTGTTTTTAAGAGAGTTACTCTTTTTGAGAATAGGACAAAATTCATTAAAAATATTTGTACTTACCTCCATTCTTGCTAATCAGAATTTTTTATCAGTGTTTCACCTATGCCCAGAGTTGAAGTTACAACCCTTCAGGCGTGTCTAGCAAAAATGACACAGTAGCTGTAAACAGTAAGGCAAAATATGAAAATTCTGCTCAGATTATGAAAAAATAGTCATCAATGTACCAACATTTAATTCTGGAGTTATGAAGAATATAATTACTGTTATATTAAAACAAGTTTATTTGTATTTTGTTTGGTTCTTTGTAGAACAGGGGACATGTATGCCTTGAGATTAACTTGGCCTATGCTTAAGTAACTAACACGTTGCTGTTAATTTTCAGTTTCCTGACTTTATTATGTTTATTTCAGTCTTTTATTTAAGACAGCTCTTTGCTATTTGATTTCCATGTTTAGAAGTTTAAAAAAAAATTCTTCATGGAAAGTCACAAATGGCATATTCATCACGTCTTTTAAAATAAGAATTACAAGAGTTAATGCACAATGATATCTCAAATATTAATTTTTCTGAAAATAGAACATTATTTATTTTCTGATCCTGGAAATTCCAGAGCTCCCTCAAATCTCACTAAAGTCAGTGGGAGTTGGGGAATCTCAACCATTTGCATTCTAATTACAATGTCTTGGATATCCCTGTGATAAAGGCCCAAATCCTGCACACATGTAACTATGTTCTTAACTTTATGAACAGTGTGTAGTTCCATTTATTTCTATTTGACTACTTGCAATGTATAAAGTTAAGCATGTCTTAAATTTTCTGAGAGTCATGACCTAGGTTTTTATTGCTGACTAATTTATGGGTCCAATCTTTGGGTGTGTTAGAGCTGCACTTTGAATAGCTGGGAATGGGGATGCATAAGTGGTTTTCCACCATCTTTTGGCCTCCCCAGTCCTGGGGGAAACAAGGATCTAGTTTGGCCACTGATATATGTTACTGCCATTCCACTAGCGAAGGGTGGTTCAGAGCAACATGCTCTACTCACATCCCTTCTGTCCCTGTAATGCTCCTTACTCAGAGGGGTCAAGAGTGGGTGATGTAGAGTGGGCCCAATCAGCTTTACACCACCTGGCAATTTCCCTATGCAAGGGTACTGCTTTCCATTCCCTATGCGTTACCAGAGTAATGCAGAGAAGACAGAGTGGTGCTGCGGACATAGTCCAACATATGTCAATTTATAGCCCATACTGTAAATACAAAAAAGACAAAAAAGTTTCTATGCATATGAATTGCCCACAATTCCTAATTTTATAATCTTAGCAGTTTTACTTCCCTTTCACCACATCATGCCCACCAAAAATGATTAACTATGTTCCAATTGCTTACTAACGTCATGAACTTAGTTTCATTTTTAAATTGTATGTAATATTTTGAACATAAGTACAAAAGAGCTTACCAAACTGAAGACCTTATTTGTTTCATCCTTTGAACATACAGATTTTTTCAACTGATAATAGAAAATATATTTACATTCATACTACCCTCGATTAAGATGTCTGTACTAAGTTTCAGCCTTGAATTACTTGTAGATTTGCTCATGCTACATATTTTACTTATCTTTGGCAATTTCTAAGTCTTTTGCTTTTAATGCTAAAATTATTAATTTCTTTTTTTATTTTAATCAATATTTGAACAGTTATAGATGACCTGTCCCAAGGAGATTCAGTAAGGTAAGATTTTTAAAAAAATAACATATTTTAGCAAATCCTAGAGAGCGAGAGAAAACGACTTATTATTGTTTTATGTTTTTGTTATTTAAGAAGTTCTGAAAAAGATGAAGGGGATGACAGCTGGCTTACATCAGAGGAGGAGGAACTAGATTTTACCCCCAAGGTAAAGTGCTCTTATGGAAAAATATTTCATACCTAGCTATAAGATGAAGCATATATACTTTATTTTTTAACATTTGGGAGATTTTAGCAAAGATTTTTTTTTTGCTATGATTGAGAGACTTCACTTCTAGTCAGCCATAGTGCAAGTTTTCCCAAAATACAATTGCAGCTGACCTGATCTTCACCTTTTCTGTTCCCACCTTGAGCCCCTTCTAAAAAGACTTTTAGTTTTGGCAGAGTGTATGAAGGTTTTATGCTTTGGATAAATATTCAGTAGATGATGAGATAAAGACCACCCATATATTGTACTTATTTCTGCTCATTTCAACAATAAATTAATGAATTAATGGTACAGCAACTATCGGCAGTTGCCCCAGGATGGAGGACAGCAGTAAAGGTAAACTTGCAGTTAACTCATTGGACAGGGGACCTGGTGACATGGGTGGGGGATGGCTTCAGAAGACTAACATGGGGAGAAGTGTGTATAGGTATTCAAAATGCTCAGTTAATAATGTTAATGGATATTATAAGAGATGCTTGGTCAGAACAATGGCCTTCAGTATTAAATCGGGAGGCTAGCCCATATTTATCCACAATTGCAAAAACATACCCATCTACCTAAAAAATAACATCCCCCACCTGTGGGGAGAGTTCTTGTGTAATTGTTACTATGATACCATGGGAAGGAAATGCAAATAAGGTGGTCCCCTTAAACCCTATGGGAGTAACTAGGGAAGGGGGAGTGCGTTGGGAGCCACTAGGAAATAGGTGGTGGGGGTGGAATGGGGTAAATTGGACTGTCATCACAGTAAGCAGTTGGATATCCAGAGGAGGAATATGGATGTGCCCCTCTCCTATGACTATGGAGGAGCAGGATCAATGGCCTATTGCAAAGGGGGGGCATTTAGGGGTAATGTATATGGGGTACGGTGTATTCTGTTGAAAATGTATGCAATCCTGCAATATAACACTAGGAGGCAAAATCCTTCCAGTATATGACCAAATCATGAACTTCTATACACTGCCACCTGAACTATGGTGCACCAATGAATCAGTGGACTTAATTGTTGTAAACAATCAAACCAGCACCTACTACCCCATGCTGTACCAAGTAGTTAAATTGGTTTAAACAATACCAAATTTCACTGTGTATTTTCAATGGACACACAATATGAACAAAAGTACACAAAGATTACAAGAGCAACTTGCTGCAAGCGTCAATAGTTGGACACACTTACAATACACACTACAGTATGGCGCTGACAAAATTTTAACCCTATCAAAGGAGGAGAAGCACTGGTTTTGGTGGTGGCCAGGAAGTTGAACCATACTGCAGTGGTCAGGACTCTCAGTGTTGCTGTGGATTATCATAGCAGCAGGTGTATTGTTAACTGTATTTGTGTTACGTTGCATATGGAAACGATCAAGGGGGGCACAACCCCCTAGCAAACAGCCACTAATTATAACCTATAAGTAATGTAGTAAGCCCTCCCCCTCAGTGTACTAGACAACCGGGACCCAACCTTCTCGGGCCCACTATAATGGGAAGTCTGGAACACTAATTGGAATAAGTGTGGTATGCCCGTACGAGAGAAGGTACAGGGCACAGTACTACACAAGGGGCAGTGGGACAGATGGCGCATCAACACCTTCTACCTTGATGCCTGGCCCTATCAGGAAGTGTGTCGCCATATATCTTATGCTTTTCCAGGGATACCTGGGCAGGAGGATCCCAAAAGAAAAAAAAGGGGTGGATATTTGAGCCTGTCTGTAAAGGCCTATACTTTAAGAATTTAGGTATGTGTTTATCATTTAGCTAGTTATAGAGGTATAAAAGAAAGAATCTGTGTAAGGGCCTTCTCTCACTGGGACAATCTGAGGCCCTGTTCTTAGGCCAATGCCTTTGGCTAAGCAGCAGAGGCAGCCATAAGCTGGGAAGCGTGCGGTCACATCCTCACATTCTAAACTAGTCATATTAAAATAAGGCAATCTGGGGCTGTTAGGAAGGTGATCCGATCTATCACCTCCAGAGAAAGAGAAGAGCCTAGAAGATGTAAAAAAAAATGTAGTTTAATAGTTTTCTGTCTGGTAAAAACTCACTTATCAATAGACACAGCTGGGAAACCCTTATGTCTGTATAAATGTAGTTGTAAAATCCTCACTTCTGTATTGTTTTGTCTTTATAGTTCCCACTTTGCTATGTTTATTTGCATGGTCTCTGTCTGGTTCTGTAATTGTTTCTGTCTGCTGTATAATTAATTTTGCTGGGTGTAAAGTAATTAAGGTGGTGGGATATAATTGGTTAGCTAATCATGTTACAATATGTTAGAATTGTTAAGGTAAATTTTAGTAGACTGATTGGTTAAGGTATAGCTAAGAATATTACTATATAAATTAGGGGCAAACAGGAAGTAAGTTGGGATTTGAAAATAAGGAAAAAGGAACTTAAATTTAAGCTTGCTGGAAGTTCACCCCAATAAACATTGAATTGTTTGCACCTTCGGACTTCGGGTATTGTTGCTCTCTGTTCATGCGAGAAGGACCAGGGAAGTGGGAGAGTGAAGGAATAAGCTCTCTAACAGAGTGTATGAAGGTTTTATGATTTGGATAAATATTCAGTAGATGATGTGATAAAGACCACCTTATATATTGTACTTATTTCTGCTCATTTGAACCATGGTTTCAAGAGAATAAAGGTAGTTCTTTAAACCATATAATTACCTCTACTCCCTTCCAGAATTAAGAATTTGATCTTGAACCATAGTACTTTTATGACAAGGTAACAGTGCATTAAAATGAAATTATTTATTTGCCTGTTCTTTCCATCAGATATTTCTTGTACCCAGTTCCACTTAAATGCTTCACCATTTCCTCAGCAACAAATTGGGCTCAAGTGGGCTCAGTGGATTAGTCACTGAAGTGGTTATACCTTCTACTTTGTTATTATATTGCTCATGATAACCTCGGAGCACTTAAATGCCCTCTTTCCTGATGCTCCGATCATGTTCTTCCACCCCACTCCTAAAATACTTTTACTGGCTTTCTGATGATTTATCAACTTCAAACTCCATTACTTCAACTTTAAGCATTTACACAGCTCACCTTGCTTGCTTCTCAGCTCTCATTTCCTCTGTAGTCCCACTTTTCACCCTACTCTCTGTGCACACTCCTGCTGCTTCCATATTGTCTTTGTTTCTCCCTCTGTGACTCCCACTATTTTTCTTATTGTCCCCCAATAGCCTCTTTTCTACATAGCTAGCTATTTTCAAATCCCATTCAAACTTCCAGTCCCTTCTCGAGTCTAATTTCTTCTGGTTAGCCTCTAATTTATAATTTTCAGATTGGTTTTGTCTATTACAGGGGTGGGAAAACTACGGCCCGCGGGCCGAGATGTTTTAATCCAGCCCTCGAGGTCCGGCCATGGAGCGGAGTCTGAGGTTTGCCTTGCTCTGGCACTCCAGCCAGGGAGCGGGGTCGGGGGCTGGCTCTGCGTGGCTCCGGAAAGCAGCAGCAATGCAGCATGTCCCCCCTCCGGTTCCTACGCGTAGAGTCAGCCATGGGGCTCAGCGCGCTGCCACCGCCCCAAGCGTCGCTCCCACAGCCAATGGGAGCTGCAGGGGAGGCGCCTGCAGACGGGGCAGCGTGCAGACCCACTTGGCCACGCCTCCACGTAGGAGCCGGAGGAGGGACATGCCACTGCTTCCGGGAGCTGCTTGAGGTAAGTGCCGTCCGGAGCCTGCACCCCTGACCTCCTCCCCTTCCCCAGCCCTGATCCCCCTCCCGCCTTCCAAACCCCTCGGTCCCAGCCTGGAGCACCCTCCTTCACCCCTTATCTCCAGTCCCACCCCAGAGCCCTTAATGCCCCCCCCGTACCCCAGCCCCCTACCCCAGCCCAGAGCCCCCTCCTGCACCCTGAACTCTTCATTTCTGGCCCCATCCCAGAGTCCTCACCCCCTCCTGCACCCCAACCCCAATTTCATGAGCATTCATGGCCCGCCATACAATTTCCATACCCAGATGTTTGCCCACTCCTGGTCTATTACCACACTTATACTTGGTGATTTTGTTTTTAAAAGGGAGAAAATATGAAACTGAAACAACTAGTCAGTTGTCTTTGAAGAATGTCACTCATTCATAAGCAGTATTCTTTTCCCCCTTGTTTCCTAGCTCTCTTCCTTTTCCTCACCTCAGTGGTCTGCTGTCACTTTTTCATGTGGTATCTGTCCAGTTGAGCTCTTCAAAGTAGAAACTTTGTCTTATGTCTGTAAAATATTATGCATATCTAATTTTTCCTTATGACATCTCAAACTGCAGAAAATAGTAGTCAACTTTGGTAGTGTGTTTTTGTTATATGGAAGCATTGACAGAAGACATAGAATCATGATGCTGTGACGTCAAGATGAAAACATATAGCTTTCGCTAGGAACTTTATATGACCGTGGCATTGTCCTTAACCTTAGTCTCATCTACTTTCCCCTATATTTTCTTTTCCCACCTCTGTAAATCTGCCCATTGCCTTCCCTGCAATATTCTCCATGTGTGCCACTGCCTCAGTTTCACCTCCTCTGGAATGCTTATCTCTGCCTTCACCTTGATTATTGTAACTCTCATATCTCTGGTTTCTCAGCTCTTCAGACTATAACATGTTTATAATACTGCTCTCCACTATTTAGGTGTGTAAAAAACAGTTTAGTCACCTAATTTTATCCTCACATAACTCCATCGACTCCCCTTCAATTTCACTGCTAGTTCACATTTGCTCTTTTAAGTTTTTAAAACACTCCATAAACACAATCTTAACCTCATCTCCCTCCTCATTCCTTCCAGACCGGTACTGAACTCTTTTTTTTTTTTTCTCTTCCTACATCCTCATTACAGTTGATACAAGAGTCTTTTTCTCTGCAGTTCTCACTATGTGGAACAAGTTTCCCATATCCTTCAGCCTCAATCACGATCCATTTCATTTCATACCCCTGTATGCTATAAAAAAGAAATTATAAATGCAGAGAAACTTTACTTAGTTTTAACTGAAAATATACTCTTCTGTTTTTTGATGAGCACGGGGATATTTGCCTAGGCTGAAATCATTCAGTCTAGGCAAAAATTCTAATTATAGTAGTCCAGAAATCTTTATTAATCTTATATGGATCATATAATCGATTTTCATGAGGCAAGAAAGCACTTCCAGAAATATCCAAACTTAGCAAAAATTGTGATCTTAGAGAATTTAATTTTACAGTACGTGTTAAACAAAAAGGAAATACGTTGTAAAAGGAAATAGTTCTTCCGTTGACTGAGTCACATGTACACTGAGGTTTGGGTTGACTTACCAGTGATGTTCAGGAGTGTGAATGTTACAAAGTAGCTAGGTCGATCTACATTTTAAGTGAAGACCAGGCCTCATATTCCACTAAAGAAGGACTAGGAAAACTACACCAGGGATTTTGAAATATATTTAATATTCATTTTTATAACTCTTCCATGTTATAGAAAATAGTTTATATTTGAACAAAACCTATTATCTCTCTCTTCCAATCTGGGATCCTTTTGTGAAGTCAACATGCTGAATTTTTTGAGTCATACTCTTTTTTCTGTCCAGTATCTAAAAGATCATGAAGTTTGACTTATGTATTCATTTATAGAGGTAGGCAGGTGGAGAAGATGGACTATTTTTCAAACACAGAGTCTTCAGAAAGAGCAAAGGGGATAAAGGGAATGACTAACCAGTTTAAATCCATGAGATCTAAATGTTCTCCCCTTCTATGAACACTGTGGTCTGAAAGGCCCAGATTTTTAAAGGTATTTAGGGGTTGCGGCACTCAGCGTTGCATTACCTAAGTCTCATTTTCAAAAGTGATATAGACACTTAGAAGCCTAAATCCTGTTGACTGTAAATTGGGTTTTGGCATCTAAGTGCCTGAGTTTCTTCTGAAAATGAGACTGTGATGGGGCATCCACCCCACACTAGCCTATAAAGGGATTAATTGAGCCCTAGGGGGGGCTGCACAGGAGGTAGCCAATTCGAGAGGGGCTGCAAGGAGCGGCCAATCAGGGCCAGGCAGGTCCATATAAAAAGGACTGCAGGGAAGAGCAGTTTCAGTTGCTCCCTGGCTCTTGAGGAGGGGAGGGCTGGCTGCCTTGCAAGCTGAAGACAGCTAGCACCCTGGACAGAGCAGTGCTTTAGGCAGGGACCAGGAAAGCTTAAGATAGCTCCTGGTAGGCTGCAGGGATCTGCAGACTGAAGCCCTGAGGCAAGGGCAAAGGGGGTGCTGTGGGATCCATGTGGACAAAACATCTTGAAGCAACAGGCATTGAAATGTAAGTAACTGTTCAGTATCTTGATTTCTCTTTTTAAATAGAAATGCTTATAGTATTAACATACCATTGCCAAAATACACAATAGGTTGTTAAGGAGCACTAGGTCTTTTTTTAAACACCACCACCTGCTGAATAATTTGATTGAACATGGTAGACACTAGAATTATTTATTAGGCCTTTTTCATTCTCATTAAGCATGGAACATGAATAATGGAAGCACTACCTGCTGAAGGTCCATTCTTTCAACCGTGGTTTTCATTAGATCTTCTGAAACCTCCTTAGAAGTTGTACATGAAAATTTAGGAGTATGTTTAAAAGCATTGCATAGGGAATTACACCAGTGAGGAGACACATTGTTAAATCTTCATGAACTTCTTTGAAAACTTACCCTAAAATACAGTCGTTAGATTATATCTGTCTGGATCACTAATCTCTTCTTACCCAAATTGCTGCAAACTCCTGTGTACGTATTTTTTTTGGTATCAATTTGATGACTGTTTCCTCTTCCACTCAGAGGATGAATTGCTGAATTTCTACTTTATTTCATGTGCATTGTGTGTTAAAATAGAAGCAATAACATCTTCCCATCATGATGTAGGGATTTTGGTGACATCAGACAGTGGACTGGGCCATTTTAAGTGACTAATCTGTTGACTGATCCTAGGGAATCTTTCAAGTATTTAAGACTCTTAGACATAAAATTGAAACAAAGCGGCCCAAATGCCAGTATTGCTAATGCCGACTGGATTAAAGAAAAGATTTTGTAGAATATAATACACTTTGAAATATTTTATTTAACCGTGTATGGGCTAAATCTTTTGGGCAAAACTCTCATTGACTGACTTCCATAAGAGTGCTGGCTGAGTCAGGACTGCAGGATGGAAGCCTCAACTGGCATTGTCAGTAAGAAAATGTTAATGAATTTAGTCTTCAATATTTGATAAAAACAGAGGGGTGTTACTTACTATTCATGTAAAAACTCAATGTGCTTAAAGTTAACTTTATTTACAGAAACCACAGAAGCCAAGTTTGACTCTACTAATGAACTCTTCCCATCAATTCAAGAAAAACAGTAAGCAATTGGGGGCGGGGAGGAAGGGGAATCTCCTGTACTACATTATATGTTGATAGGAAATTGTAGATTTATTGTGCATTTTACTTCCTCTTTTAAGTATATTTAATCTTTGTTTTTTTACTATAGTAGGTGAGAAAAGTAGCATTATGAGAACAGAACATATAGCCATTTCACAGCAAAATAAATCAGATTGTGAAGCTGAAGATGTCATTGAATCCCCTCCTAAGCCTTTTCCCCAAGTCCAGTCCTACCCTCGACCTGTCCATCCCTCACCTGGCTCCTTTTCAAAACCTTCCCAGATGACTCCTCCTCTCCTGGGGTTTAAACAGGTAAATTTTTGTTTGTGCAATTAATTTGTTGGTTCCTATGTTATGTTTTTCTTTTTCAAATTCATCTATGATTTTATGAAGATGGCGAGGATATTAGAATTGGAAGTCCTCAGTCATCAAGGCAAAACCTCAAACAAGTAACCAGAAATCACACAAATTTGGATAAAAAAGAATGTAAAGAACTGACAAATGAAGATATTTCAGAAGCAAGTGAACAGGAGAAAGAAGAATTAGAGGAAGAAGAAGAGGATGAAGATGATGAAGAATTTAGTCAGGAAGAAAAGGAGGATGAAGATACAGAAGATGAAGAAGGAAGTCAAGATGATTACACAGAGGATGAGGAAGAGGAATATGTTGGAAAATTGGAGCATGAGCATGATCAAGAGTTAGAAATTTTCAACAATGCTGTTAAATCTGAAAGGGAAGTTAAACGTGGAAGCAAAAATATACACGATGGTGGTAGTCATGAAACATGTGAAGAGAAAGATCAGGAAATGCAGGAATCTGTTGATATTCCTGTGTCTTTTATAGCGGGACATTATGAAGGTTTAAAGGAAAATATAACTGCCATATCATCTAAGATGGTAAATAATGAAGTACCTTATGATTTATCAAAAAAAGAAGATGGTAGTGAATATGAAGAAATTCATGAATTTCAGAATACAAATGAATTGTTACATACAGATGGAAATGAGAGAATCAGATGTAAGACCCGCTGTTCTTTTGAAGACTCTGAAATGACAGCCTGGAAAAAAGATGCATCTCCATCTGTCTTAAATAGTTGTTATATTAAGGAGGAAAACTCAAACCTAGTAGATGATATCTTTGAAAGTGATGATGATCCTTGGTCAGAGGCAGAAAATTCAAGGCATGAGAACAGAAGACAGGACTCAGAGAATCTTAGATTTCTAGGTGATCAAAATGCTGGGAAGGAGCAATGCAAGAATTCCGAGGGATTGGCTAATACAATCTGTGAAACACTGGAACCAGAAAGTGAGAATTTGCCTGTAAATAGCGGTGAAGAAAATCTAAAAGCGTTTCAACCAAGCATCAAAGTAAGTAAAAAGGGACAAACCCAATAACAAGGATTTTTACACAGGTAAAGCAGAAGATGAGACACAAAGTACTTGTATTGTAGCTGAATGGTTTGAATATAGTTAAATGAAAAACCTTAATAGAAGATTGCTAACAAGAATCATGTAACTCAAATTTAATCTGATCTTCAGCATTGAATAAAGAAATGACTGACTATAAATTTGTTTCTAATAAAGCAGAGTTTTCATGCATTAGTTAGGATAGTAGTGAGCAGCATTTTTTTAAAATTCTGAATGTGGTTATGATGCTATAGAAGGATGAATTTTAGACTCATTGTTCTGAAGTCAGTATAATTTGTGGCCTAAAGAATGATGCATAAAATAAATTGGGTATTGTTTGCAAGAGTAACTGGGCTCTGACAAAATCCAAATGTGTTATGAAAAATAAATTGAACTAAAACAGCATAAACTGATTTTATTTATTTATTTATTTATTTTATTTTATTTTTTTACAAAAAATGAGTAAAAGAAGGTGGTTGGAATATAAAATCACTTTTAGAATCAGATGGTCAGTTGCGTTCTTCTGGGACAATACAGATAAAGCCCATGATTAAGTGTGTGAGATCTGGGAATAAAAGCATTCTTGGTTGAGGTGATCAACTAAGGAATGAAATTCCAGAGGAGATTAGGTGAATCTGACCATCTTTAGAAAATACTGCAAGAACTTTTCACCATAGCAAAAATGATACTCACAACATTGATACCTTCATCCAAACAAATGTGCCCCCATCCAAAAAACAAAACAAAACCCACCTAAAACAAATGGATCATCCACCCAACTAAACAAACCCCATACCCAAGCAGAGTTTTTTGCCTCAAAAAGTGACTTTGCTATTACTGTTGATTTGATGTAGGCACTCAGACACTACAATGATGAGTGGGAGTATAACATTTTAAAATAGAAAGTAATTTGTTTTTGTTTAGTATTTTTATTTGGGAAGATATTTTTCATTCAATCTCTTTCTACTAGGAAGAATCATCAGAGGAGGAAGATGACATAGAGCAACCACAAATTTCAAATGTTGTAGATAAAAGTTTGATTCGTAATGGCAACCATGAAGCACAAAATCCCTCAGAAGATACTGCTATTAGGAAAGGTAAATTAGTAAATAGTAATCCAAATGTTTTTCTTAGATTAGTTTACCGTGTGAGAGTACTAAGAAAAGATCATAATCTGCTGCCTCTGGTATTGTGAGCCATGAGATGTTTTTCACTTGCTCTGGTACACTTTCAGGGAATGACTCAGCTGATAAATCACCTGGTTCTTTTGTTTCTGAGGGACTCCAAAGAGTACAAGACACACATTAGATAGTCCCTGTCTTGAAGCACTTGCAATCTAAAAAAGGCATTGTCAAGGCTGTATCCCCACTTTGAACTTTAGGGTACAAATGTAGGGGCCTGCATGAAAACTGCTAAGCTTATCTACCAGCTTAGCTCTGGTCCGCTGCCACCATCTTAAGAATTCCCTCCCTGGGAAGCCTTGAGAAACCTTTCACCAATTCCCTGGTGAATACAGATCCAAACTGCTTGGATCTTAAACAAGGAGAAATTGACCCTTCCCCCCTCCTTCTTTTCACCAACTCCTGGTGAATACAGATCCAAACCCCCTTTGGATCTTAAAACAAGGAGAAATCAATCAGGTTCTTAAAAAGAAGGCTTTTAATTAAAGCAAAAGGTAAAAATCATCTCTGCAAAATCAGTATGGAAAATAACTTTACAGGGTAATCAAACTTAAAGAGCTCAGAGGAATCCCCTCTGTCTTAGGTTCAAAGTATAGCAAACAAGATAAGCACTCTGGTAAAAGGTACATTTACAAGTTGAGAAAACAAAGTAAATCTAAGACGCCTTGCCTGGCTTTTACTTACAATTTTGAAATAAGAGAGACTTGTTTAGAAAGATGGGGAGAACCTGGATTGATGTCTGGTCCCTCTCAGTCCCAAGAGCGAACAACCCCTTAAACAAAGGACACACACAAAAGCCTTTCCCCCCCCAAGATTTGAAAGTATCTTGTCCCCTCATTGGTCCTCTGGGTCAGGTGTCAGCCAGGTTACCCGAGCTTCTTAACCCTTTACAGGTAAAAGGATTTTGGAGTCTCTGACCAGGAGGGATTTTAGTACTGTACACAGAGAGCTGTTACCCTTCCTTTTATAGTTATGACACGCCCCCCAAATCACAGATAGTGTTGGACGTTTGGTTCCACACTGGCTGTGATTTCTTTCCTGGAGCTCTAGGAGAAAACGGAGTTAATAAGACACACGTACCTTTAGACATACTACTGATTATATAAAAACTAACAATATGTTTCATTCCAAAAACAATTGTTAACCAGTTAACTCTGGGAAACTTTCCCGGGAGAGTGCATCAGCCACTTTGTTAGAAGCTCCCGAAATGTGTTGTATTTCAAAATCAAAATCTTGGAGAGCTAAACTCCACCGAAGAAGTTTTTTGTTATTTCCCTTGGCGGTATGAAGCCACTGTAGCGCAGCATGGTCTGTTTGTAGTTGGAAACGTCGTCCCCAAACATATGGGCGTAGCTTTTCCAGCGCGTACACAATGGCGTAGCATTCCTTTTCGCTGATTGACCAGTGGCTTTCCCTCTCAGACAGTTTCTTGCTGAGAAACACGACAGGATGGAATTCTTGATCCGGTCCTTCCTGCATTAAAACTGCTCCCACGCCTCGCTCGGAAGCATCTGTGGTTACTAGGAACAGTTTGTCAAAGTCTGGGGCCCTTAGCACAGGGTCAGACATGAGTGTTGCCTTAAGCTGGTTAAAGGCCTTTTGACACTTCTCAGTCCACTGAACTGCATTTGGCTGTTTCTTTCTGGTTAGGTCTGTCAGCGGGGCGGCGATTTGGCTGTAGTGTGGTACAAATCGCCTATAATATCCGGCCAAGCCTAAGAAGGATTGGACCTGTTTCTTTGACTTTGGAACCGGCCACTTTTGGATAGCATCCACTTTGGCCTGTAGGGGATTTATAGTTCCTTGACCCACCTGGTGCCCCAGGTACGTCACTCTGTTTTGGCCTATTTGACACTTTTTAGCCTTAACAGTTAGTCCTGCCTGCCGGATGCGCTCGAAGACTTTTTTCAGGTGCTCCAGGTGTTCTGTCCATGAATCAGAAAAAATGGCCACATCATCGAGGTAGGCAACTGCAGATTCTCCCAATCCTGCTAGGAGACCATCTACAAGTCTTTGGAAGGTGGCGGGTGCATTTCGCAACCCGAAAGGGAGTACATTGAATTCATACACCCCTGCCTGGGTGACGAAGGCTGACCTTTCCTTAGCGGGTTCATCTAGTGGTACTTGCCAGTACCCTTTGGTTAAGTCTAAAGTAGAGATGAATTGGGCATGTCCCAATTTTTCCAATAGCTCATCTGTGCGTGGCATTGGATAGTTGTCAGGACGAGTTACAGCATTTAGCTTACGGTAGTCCACGCAAAAGCGTATTTCCCCATCTGGTTTGGGAACTAGAACCACTGGAGATGCCCATGCACTGCTAGAGGGGCGGATTATACCCATCTGTAGCATGTCCTGGATCTCCCTTTGTATAGCCGCTTGGGCATGAGGTGACTCCCGGTAGGGTGGGGTTCTAATTGGGTGAGCATTACCTGTGTCAATGGAGTGGTATGCCCGTTCGGTCCGTCCTGGAGTGGCTGAGAAAATCGGTGCAAAGCTTGTGCACAGCTCCTTTATCTGCTGTCGCTGCAGACGTCCCAGGGTCGTGGAGAGGTTCACCTCTTCCACGCCACCATTCCTTTTTCCTTCATAGTAGACACCTGCAGGCCACTCCGCGTCATCAGTTTCCTGGGCTGTAAACTGGCAAACGTTTAATTCTCTAGAATAAAAGGGCTTAAGAGAATTAACATGGTATACCTTAGGCTTTATGTTGGAGGTGGGGGAAGCTATGAGATAGTTAACAGCTCCTAGGCGCTCCTGGACCGTGAATGGTCCTTCCCACGACGCTTCCATTTTATGGGCCTGGAGCGCCTTTAAGACCATGACTTGGTCTCCTACTTTGAAGGACCGTTCTCTGGAATGTTTATCATACCAGGCCTTTTGCTCTTCCTGAGCATCCTTTAGGTTTTCTTTAGCAAGGGCTAAAGAGTGTCGGAGGGTGTTTTGTAGGTTGCTTACAAAGTCTAGAATGTTAGTTCCTGGAGAAGGCGTAAACCCCTCCCATTGCTGCTTCACCAACTGTAATGGCCCCTTAACCTCGCGGCCATACACAAGTTCAAATGGTGAAAACCCTAAACTGGGATGTGGTACAGCCCTGTAGGCAAAAAGCAACTGCTGCAACACTAGGTCCCAATCATTGGAGTGTTCATTTACGAATTTACGTATCATGGCCCCCAAAGTTCCATTAAACCTCTCCACCAGACCATTGGTTTGATGGTGATGAGGGGTGGCAACCAAGTGATTCACCCCATGAGCTTTCCACAGGTTTTTCATGTTCCCTGCCAGGAAATTAGTCCCCGAATCTGTAAGTATATCGGAGGGCCACCCTACCCTGGCAAAAATGTCTGCTAATGCCTGGCACACACTTTTAGCCTTGGTGTTGCTTAAGGGTACAGCTTCCGGCCATCGGGTAGCAAAATCCATGAAAGTCAGTACGTACTGCTTTCCTCTGGGTGTCTTCTTTGGGAAAGGACCCAGAATATCCACAGCTACTCGCTGAAATGGGACCTCAATTATGGGTAGTGGCTGGAGAGGGGCTTTAACCTGGTCTTGGGGCTTTCCCACTCGTTGGCACACCTCACAAGACCGGACATAATTAGCAACGTCCTTGCCCATTCCCTCCCAGTGGAAGGACTTCCCCAACCGGTCTTTGGTTCTGTTCACCCCAGAATGGCCACTGGGATGATCATGGGCTAAGCTCAAGAGTTTTACCCGATACTTAGTGGGAACTACCAGCTGTCTTTGAGGATGCCAGTCTTCCTGGTGTCCACCAGAAAGAGTCTCCTTGTATAAAAGTCCTTTTTCTACAACAAACCGGGATCGGTTAGAAGAGCTGAGAGGCGGTGGGGTGCTCCGTGCCGCTGCCCAAGCTTTTTGAAGGCTGTCATCTGCTTCCTGCTCGGCCTGGAACTGTTCCCTTGATGCTGGAGACATCAGTTCCTCCTTGGACTGTGGACTGGGGCTTGGTCCCTCTGGAAGCGATGTAGGGGCTGGGGGTTTTTCCATTGACTGTGAACCGCTGCCCGCTGGTGCACTATGTGGTATTTCAGGCTCTGGCTGAGCCTCTTGGGTAGGGTTATCTGCTGCTTCCGCCAGTTTAGGCTCGCTGGTGCCCTCTGGCATTGGAGTTGTAGACGGGGTTGCAAGCGCTGGACTCAGTGCTGGTAATGGTTCTGGTGCTGGTTGCGTTGCCAGTTCCGGTTCTGGGACTGGCTTTGGCTGGGTCTCTGGGATTGGATCCACTACGGCTGTTGCAGTCGTTGGCAGGGGATCCGGTTCCACCACCTGTTTTTGGGTCTCCGGTAACACAGACGGGGCCCTGGTGAACGGCTCAGGAACAGGGATGGGGGTGAAAGCTTGCTTAGCCTGGCTGCGGGTGACTATTCCCACCCTCTTGGCTAGCTTCACATGGTTGGCCAAGTCTTCCCCCAGCAGCATGGGAATGGGATAATTGTCATAGACTGCAAAAGTCCACATTCCTGACCAGCCCTTGTACTGGACATGCAACTGGGCTGTAGGCAAGGTTACAGACTGTGACACGAAGGGTTGAATTGTCACTGTAGCCTCAGGGTTGATGAGTTTGGGGTCCACTAGGGATTGGTGGATAGTTGACACTTGTGCCCCAGTGTCCCTCCAAGCGATAACCTTCTTTCCGCCCACTCTCAAGGTTTCCCTTCGCTCCGAGGGTATGAGAGAGGCATCTGGGTCTGGGGTTCTTTGGTGTGATTGGGGTGTAATGAACTGTAATCGGTTGGGGTTCTTGGGGCAGTGAGCCTTTATGTGCCCCAGTTCATTACATTTAAAACATCGCCCTGCTAAGGTATCACCGGGGCGATGTTGGTTGCTGGAGACTGGTGTGGTGGGGTGAGAAGGCGTCTGGGGTTTCCCTTGGGATGTGGGTGGGGTCTTGGGTTGTCCCCGGTGATAAGGTTTTGTTTCGGCTTGCCCCTTCTGATATTCGCTCCAACTGCTACTAGCTTTTTTCTTTTCTGTCACCTCCACCCATTTGGCTCCAATCTCCCCCGCCTCGGTTACAGTTTTGGGCTTCCCATCTAGGATGTACCTTTCTATTTCCTCAGGAACACCCTCTAAAAACTGCTCCATTTTTACTAGGGAAAGCAGATCTTCCAAAGATTTAACATTTGCTCCTGATACCCAGGCATCACAATTTTTGTCAATGTGATAGGCATGCCGGGTAAATGACACATCTGGTTTCCACCTTAGGGCTCTGAACCGCCGACGGGCATGCTCGGGTGTTAGCCCCATTCTGAGTCTGGCCTTGTTTTTAAAAAGTTCATAACTGTTCATGTGTTCCTTAGGCATTTCAGCCGCCACTTCTGCTAAGGGTCCACTGAGCTGCGGCCTCAGCTCTACCATGTACTGGGTTGGAGGGATGTCGTATCCAAGGCAGGCCCTTTCAAAATTTTCTAAGAAGGCCTCAGTATCATCGCCTGCCTTGTAGGTGGGGAATTTCCTGGGATGGGAAGTGGTACCTGGAGAGGAGTTGTTAGGATGGTCTGATGCACCCTGCCTAGTCCTTGCTGCTTCCAGTTCCATCTCTTTTTCTTTCAGCTCCATCTCTCTTTTATGGGCCTCCTGTTTGGCTTTTTCTTCTCTTTCATGGGTCTCCTGTTTGGCTTTTTCCAGCTCCATTTCTCTCTTGTGGGCCTCCTCTTTGGCTTTCTCTTCTCTGTCTCTCAGCTCCATCTCTCTCTTGTGGGCCCCCTCTTTGGCTTTCTCTTCTCTGTCTCTCAGCTCTATCTCTTTTTCTTTCAGCTCCATAGCTCTCTTGTGGGCCTCCTCTTTAGCTTTTTCTTCTTTGGTAGTCATTTTCCTGGTTTTCTTGTGCTGGGTCACACCCCTCTGCAGTTGACTGAAACTGGGATGTACTTAGCTCAGGCTCCTGCTGAGTGCTGCTGAGTTAACAGAGAGTTTCTAACTAGCTACTTCCGAGGATGTAAAAAAGAAAAAAAACACAATTCAGCTTGTAAATTATCTTTACCAGTTGTTTGCTCATTAATTGAACCCTTCTCTTAACAAAGGACCTTGTTAAAAAAACTTAACACCTCTGCCTTCAGGCAAGGAGAGATAAGATATGCATCTACCTTCAGCTCTGCTCTCCAAGCAGCTAGAAGGAAAAAAAAATCTCTTACTGGCTTTTGGGTTTAAAACGATCCCACCGCTGTGCCACCATGTCAAGGCTGTATCCCCACTTTGAACTTTAGGGTACTAATGTAGGGGCCTGCATGAAAACTGCTAAGCTTATCTACCAGCTTAGCTCTGGTCCGCTGCCACCATCTTAAGAATTCCCTCCCTGGGAAGCCTTGAGAAACCTTTCACCAATTCCCTGGTGAATACAGATCCAAACTGCTTGGATCTTAAACAAGGAGAAATTGACCCTTCCCCCCTCCTTCTTTTCACCAACTCCTGGTGAATACAGATCCAAACCCCCTTTGGATCTTAAAACAAGGAGAAATCAATCAGGTTCTTAAAAAGAAGGCTTTTAATTAAAGCAAAAGGTAAAAATCATCTCTGCAAAATCAGTATGGAAAATAACTTTACAGGGTAATCAAACTTAAAGAGCTCAGAGGAATCCCCTCTGTCTTAGGTTCAAAGTATAGCAAACAAGATAAGCACTCTGGTAAAAGGTACATTTACAAGTTGAGAAAACAAAGTAAATCTAAGACGCCTTGCCTGGCTTTTACTTACAATTTTGAAATAAGAGAGACTTGTTTAGAAAGATGGGGAGAACCTGGATTGATGTCTGGTCCCTCTCAGTCCCAAGAGCGAACAACCCCTTAAACAAAGGACACACACAAAAGCCTTTCCCCCCCCAAGATTTGAAAGTATCTTGTCCCCTCATTGGTCCTCTGGGTCAGGTGTCAGCCAGGTTACCCGAGCTTCTTAACCCTTTACAGGTAAAAGGATTTTGGAGTCTCTGACCAGGAGGGATTTTAGTACTGTACACAGGAGAACTGTTACCCTTCCTTTTATAGTTATGACAGGCATAAAGTAGATTGGACATATTGTAAAGCACAGAAATAGGAATAATTTGGATTTTTTATAGCCTACATTTTTAAATTAAGTCACCTCACAGATATGTCTAAAATGATGTTGGTGAGTTGAGGACAACAATCAGAAGAGTGGGTGAATGTTACATCCAACTCTTTAGTTGAGGTTGTATTTCCACAAATTATCTAATTTCACAACCTTCAGTTGCTTTTAGATGATCAGATAGCAGCAGTGGCTAGTACTGATGTTGTTTTTCTTCTGTGTCTGGCAGGTAGGGTTCAAATCTATTTTTTGATGGGATATAGCTTCCGTGGCCGTGCCTTTGTAACTTTTGAGTACTGCAACACACTCCAAATCGGGCTACACCTTAAAAGCATTTGGAAACTGTGGCTAGTACAGAATGCATTTAAGTAGAGCTCCTCAGTGGCAGCATGTAACACCAGTGCTCTATAAAAATCCTTATTCTATTGAATCTTCTAAACCAGTCCAGATATTTGTTAAAGTTCCTCCCAACCAGCAGATGCAGCCAGAACACTGAATTTTGAGGATGTCATCATGCCTTTACATAGAAGGATTTAGGTATTTCTCAGGGTATGTCTACACTACAGCTGCTCAGCTACAGCACTGCATATCATAGAATGCCAGGGTTGGAAGGGACCTCAGGAGGTCATCTAGTCTAACACCCCTGCTTAAAGGAGGAACCAAGTCCCAGACAGATTTTTGCCCCAGATCCTTAAATGGCCCCCTCAAGGATTGAACACACAACCCTGGGTTTAGCAGGCTAATGCTCAAACCACTGAGCTATCCCTCCGTAGCTACTGTAGTATATATGCTTCCTATATCAGTGTAGGTAACCAACTTCCGTGAGAGGCAGTAGTGAAATTGATGGAAGAATTCTTCTGTTGATCTAGCCGTTTTTGCACCCGGGTTAGGTCAACTTATTTTGCAACTTAAGTGTAGCACTTACTTCACAGCCCTGAAGGACATAGCTAAGTCAATGTAATTTTTAAGTGTATACCAGGCTTTAGCCTTCAGTTTCTTTCTTCAGCGGGTATAGCAGGTGTTTAGTTGTCTCCCACTGAACAGGGCCGGCTCTAGGATTTTTGCCGCCCCAAGCAGAAACAATTTTGGCCGCCCCCCCTGTTTTTTTTCTTACTCCACCCCCGGCCTCGCCTCAGCTCCGCCCCTTCCCCAGATCCCCAGCCCTGCCTCCTCCCCCCAGGCTCTCAAGCCTAGGAGGGAGGGGGAGAAGAGGCGCGCGCGTGCGCCGCGGCCACTCAGAGTCTCCCCTTCCCTCCCAGGCTCTCAAACCTGGGAGGGAGGGGGAGCAGCGGCGCGCGAATCAGCTGTTTCGCGCGCCGCGGCCGCTCGGGATCTCCCCCTCCCTCCCAGGTTTGAGAGCCTGGGAGGGAGGGCGAGCAGCGGCACGTGAATCGTGCGAGCGGCAGCAGTGGAGGTGAGCTAGGACGGCCGGGGCACATTTTTAGGGGCGGCATTCTGGCGCCGGCCATGCCGCCCCTAAAAATGTGCCGCCCCAAGCACCAGCTTGTTTTGCTGGTGCCTAGAGCCGGCCCTGCCACTGAAGGAGAGAAGAAAGATGAAGGCCTAAAGAAAACAGAGTGACACACTGTGGTGTTGCAGCTACCTTAGCAGCACATGTGAATTATCTGTATACAGATTGAGATAAATTATGTATGCCTATGGCGATCTTATGAATACAGGGCTTATCTGATAGAGTACAAACTAATGTGAAATGTTTATAAGAGAAAAGTAAAATTTCGTATTTATTTTATTCTGTAGATACAATGTCAGTATTAGGATTGGACGAAGAGGAGGATACAGAATCACCCTGGGATTCAGAGGTACTTTCCATTAATATGGCTATTATGATCCCACCAATTTTATTCAATTCACTACTGCTCAAGAGTTTACTTTTATTGCATTTCTGACTTCTTCGTTGCTTAATGGATCATAGGGGTTGATGCTGTGGTTTTGAAGTACTTCTTCTATATTAGGGGCTGACTAGTTAAGACTGCTAATAACCTAGGTCTCCTGGCAGTGGACCCCCCAGATTCAATTAGTATTTCTAGCATCATATTGAATTATTAAATAGTTTAATTGTTTTAAATGTTTTTTAAAAGGTAAAAAAATTAGGTATTTAAATCTGTTTTTTGTTTTTTGGGTTTTTTTTTTAATTTTAAAAAAGACAATGAAATCTTGGCCCCATTTAAGTCAACAGTAAAACTCTCACTGAATGGATTTGGGGCCAGGTTTTCACCTTTTATCTCTGTCTGCAAGCATTGCCTCTGTAGAATCCCCTCTTAAGCTGATGCACATTAGGAAAAAGCTGTAACCATTGGAGCTGCACATACACCCTAGCGATGGTCTCTTGCCTCTCCCATATCCAGAGGATAGCCCCAGTTGCTACTCAGTTCTTGCGGACTGCTTTAGGCAGCAAGCAGAATGTAGTGGTGTTTTACCACATTAGTCTCCTTTTGAGAGTGTTTAACTTTTATCCTTTTAAAATTTTAATCTTAAAGTTTTAGGATAGTTAGTTTTCAGAGTAGCAGCCGTGTTAGTCTGTATCCTCAAAAATAACAGGAGTACTTGTGGCACCTTCTTGCATCCGAAGAAGTGGGTTGTAGCCCACGAAAGCTTATGCTCTAATAAATTTGTTAGTCTCTAAGGTGCCACAAGTACTCCTGTTATTTTTGAGGATAGTTAGTGTTAGTCTTTGTCAACTTTTTGGCCTTGTTGGACTTTGTTTCTTCAGTCCTCCTCATAGTATTCCCTGTGTAGCTGTGGGCCTGTTGATTATCGTAGGGTGCATGCACAACTCCCATAGACTTGTGTGCTGAGGACATGAACATCACCTGCACCTACAGTATAGAGATACAAACAGTCATTGTAAAGAACTGCAATTATTATTCAAGCAGTCTTTTTTTTTTTGTCTTTTTTTTTTTAATTTATCTTATTTCCTTACTTCATGTTACCACTTCTTCTGTGTTTATCAAGGCTAGTTCAGACATCTTAATTGACAGAAATTTTAACTAGCATTTTATTAACACTTTAATGAAAAATATTAATAAGTATTATGATTTTAAAATAGTCTATATTATGACATTCCTTTTCCAAAGTTTTTTCAGAAATACATGAGTTCTATGTATACTGGGTAGCGCACAAAAATGTTTGGTTGTAAATCATTGCTGATACCCAGCAACTAAAAATATTTATACTTTTTCTGTGGAAAGCAATTAAAAATTAATTGTATCCAGGTTATCATGCATGTTTTTAATTAACCAGTGTGCTTCTGAAAGCCCAAGAAAACTACCAGTCAACCTGTTAATTTCATCTGCTATCAGAACTGACACACACATGCAGAGTATTTTTGAGGAACCAAATGAAGGTAATTTTATCATTTGTATTATTATCCATATTTCATGAGCTTTTATAAAATAAGCTTAATTTTATATGTACGCCTTAGGAATTCTTCAAAAAAAGGAGTGGGTTGTTCTCTCAGTGGCAATAAAAAACTGCTGGTTAATTGTCATTATTGATAGATTTGTTTTTTTTACTCTTGATAAGAGCAGAAAATGCTTTGACATTCATTCAGGAGATGATCCATTTCAGAGGAACTGTGGTAGTTTGTATGTCCTTGGCCATTGACTAGCAGCTAAAATGGGTAGTAATTGGAATGTTACTCTCCTTAGTAGCTCAAACTGTATTTTCACTAGACTCTTGTTCTTCAAAACCTTGACATGGTTCAGGTTATTTATTTGTATAGAAAGTTTTTTCTGACAGAAAAGATGGTATGAGATATTTTTTTATGGTCAAAAAGTGTTATGATTTGCTGCTGTTATATTTCTTTCCTCTCTATAGTTTTATTAGCCCAGGAGGTTTAGCCTATGAAAGTTATAGAGAGATGGGGAGTTTTTGGCTTGATAGAATGTCTGACTCTGAATGACTTGAGATCATCCATTGTATATTACTTGAGGACCTCATAATCTCCATCCTGAGAGTGAGAAACCTAAGGGGGAAGGAAGATTTGGGTGAACTCCCAGAGGCAAAGACAGATGTTAAGTATTTTATTTGCTTAGCATCTGTGCATCTCATAAATGGTACTCTCAGTGCCTAGCTACTTTGGATCCATTGCATTTATATTTTCAAATATTCCACTTTCCAGAGCTTAACAGATGGTTCTAGATAGAAAGGAGTGAATGAAGTAGATAATTTTCTTGGAAATATATGATTTTTTTCATTTTCTGAATTCACACTTTATCTATGAATACTAATTTATTTCTGAGTCCAGAAAGGGTAGTACTTGGCATCTGAGAAGTCTAATTTTCTTAACAGTTCAAATGGCAAATGAGAAGTCCATAGTTGTATCCCTTTAGTGTGCTAAATAATCTTTCAGTAAAGCACCGTAAAAGATTATTGCTCTATTCAATAGTAAAAAAGAATAACAATATGAACATTGCACAAAATAATGGTTAATAGTTACAGATGTCTTTCGATTGTTCAAGACATTTGACACCTCACATCTTGATTAGTATAATTGTGCAATACTTAAAGCTACCTTACCACTCTGTTTCAGTTTGTGCAGAATTTGGTGGTCTACCTGGTTAGTGGAGCAGGTCCAGCTGGACCCATCATCCTTATTCTTCATTCATTCCAGTGGTTTTGGCTGCAATTAATGTTATTTGTCAGTCTGTAAAGCCCTACATGGCTTAGAGCTGGACAATTTTGGACATGTCGGACCAGATTTTCTGGAGTGCTGTGGCTCTTTGGCACTGCTCAGGCACATAAAGGGACTGTAATCTGGCCACAAATTCTCAACAGAGAGACCATGGGAGAAACTCTCTGTTGGGTGTAACTTTGCCAGATCCGGATCTGTGCCTTTTCTCCCTGCCCCCATCTGATGTAGAGTTCCAATCTGCTATGCCAGGGGTTCTCAAACTTTTGTACTGGTGACACCTTTTACACAGCCTCTGAGATCCCCCCTTATAAATTAAAAACATGTTTTTTATATATTGAACGCCATTATAAATGCTGGAGGCAAAGCAGGGTTTGGGGTGGAGGCTGACAGCTCGCGACCCCCCATGTAATTACCCTGTGACCCCCTGAGGGATCATGACCCCCAGTTTGAGAACCCCTGTGCTATGCCAATCCACTATTAAGAATCAAGCCTCTTCTTGTTCTCTTTGCACCAGCAAAATGTCTGAGATACCTGATGTACTTTTGCTTACTGTCCCCAGAAGTGCACTCTTGAGGATTGGAAGAAACTGTTCTCATTTGAAAGTTCTGGGCTATGGAACTTGCTACCTCTGCTGGTTAGCCAGAGTTCAAATCTGTTAGCCTGTAGAGCAAAGACTGACTGTTTTCAACCCAGCATCTGCCTGATTCTCTAAACTTTGTTGGTAATATCTGTCCTCTTCTGAATTTCTTGACTTTTCCTGGTGGGTGAACGTTGAGCACAAAAGGGTAATACTTGGTAGCTACTTTTCATAGAATCATAGAATATCAGGGTTGGAAGGGACCTCAAGAGGTCATCTAGTCCAACCCCCTGCTCAAAGCAGGACCAATTCCCAACTAAATCATCCCAGCCAGGGCTTTGTCAAGCCGTGCCTTAAAAACCTCCAAGGAAGGAGACTCCACCACCTCCCTAGGTAACGCATTCCAGTGCTTCACCACCCTCCTAGTGAAATAGTGTTTCCTAATATCCAACCTGGACCTCCCCCACTGCAACTTGAGACCATTGCTCCTTGTTCTGTCATCTGCCACCACTGAGAACAGCCGAGCTCCATCCTCTTTGGAACCTCCCTTCAGGTAGTTGAAGGCTGCTATCAAATCCCCCCTCATTCTTCTCTTCTGGAGACTAAACAATCCCAGTTCCCTCAGCCTCTCCTCATAAGTCATGTGCTCCAGACCCCTAATCATTTTTGTTGCCCTCCGCTGGACTCTTTCCAATTTTTCCACATCCTTCTTGTAGTGTGGGGCCCAAAATTGGACACAGTATTCCAGATGAGGCCTCACCAATGTCGAATAAAGGGGAACGATCACGTTCATCGATCTGCTGGCAATGCCCCTACTTATACAGCCCAAAATGCCGTTAGCCTTCTTGGCAACAAGAGCACACTGTTGACTCATATCCAGCTTCTCGTCCACTGTGACCCCTAGGTCCTTTTCTGCAGAACTGCTACCTAGCCATTCGGTCCCTAGTCTGTAGCAGTGCATGGGATTCTTCCGTCCTAAGTGCAGGACTCTGCACTTATCCTTGTTGAACCTCATCAGGTTTTTTTTGGCCCAATCCTCTAATTTGTCTAGGTCCCTCTGTATCCGATCCCTACCCTCTAGTGTATCTACCACGCCTCCTAGTTTAGTGTCATCTGCAAACTTGCTGAGAGTGCAGTCCACGCCATCCTCCAGATCATTAATAAAGATATTAAACAAAACCGGCCCCAGGACCAACCCTTGGGGCACTCCGCTTGAAACCGGCTGCCAACTAGACATGGAGCCATTGATCACTACCCGTTGAGCCCGACGATCTAGCCAGCTTTCTATCCACCTTACAGTCCATTCATCCAGCCCATATTTCTTTAACTTGGCGGCAAGAATACTGTGGGAGACTGTATCAAAAGCTTTGCTAAAGTCAAGGAATAACACATCCACTGCTTTCCCCTCATCCACAGAGCCAGTTATCTCATCATAGAAGGCAATTAGGTTAGTCAGGCACGACTTCCCTTTGGTGAATCCATGCTGACTGTTCACTTTCCTCTCCTCTAAGTGTTTCATAATTGATTCCTTGAGGACCTGTTCCATGATTTTTCCAGGGACTGAGGTGAGGCTGACTGGCCTGTAGTTCCCCGGATCCTCCTTCTTCCCTTTTTTAAAGATGGGCACTACATTAGCCTTTTTCCAGTCATCCGGGACCTCCCCCGATCGCCATGAGTTTTCAAAAATAATGGCTAATGGCTCTGCAATCTCATCCGCCAACTCCTTTAGCACCCTCGGATGCAGCGCATCCGGCCCCATGGACTTGTGCACATCCAGTTTTTCTAAATAGTCCCGAACCACTTCTTTCTCCACATAGGGCTGGTCACCTTCTCCCCATATTGTGCTGCCCAGTGCAGCAGTCTGGGAGCTGACCTTGTTTGTGAAGACAGAGGCAAAAAAATCATTGAGTACATTAGCTTTTTCCACATCCTCGGTCACTAGGTTGCCTCCCACATTCAGTAAGGGGCCCACACTTTCCTTGACTTTCTTCTTGTTGCTAACATACCTGAAGAAACCTTTCTTGTTACTCTTAACATCTCTTGCTAGCTGCAACTCCAAGTGTGATTTGGCCTTCCTGATTTCATTCCTGCATGCCTGAGCAATAGTTTTATACTCCTCCCTGGTCATTTGTCCAATCTTCCACTTCTTGTAAGCTTCTTTTTTGCGTTTAAGTTCAGCAAGGATTTCACTGTTTAGCCAAGCTGGTCGCCTGCCATATTTACTATTCTTTCTACACATCGGGATGTTTTTTTCCTGCAACCGCAATAAGGATTCTTTAAAATACAGCCAGCTCTCCTGGACCCCTTTGCCCTTCATGTTATTCTCCCAGGGGATCCTGCCCATCTGTTCCCTGAGGGAGTCAAAGTCTGCTTTTCTGAAGTCCAGGGTCCGTATTCTGCTGCTCTCCTTTCTTCCTTGTGTCAGGATCCTGAACTCGACCATCTCATGGTCACTGCCTCCCAGGTTCCCATCCACTTTTGCTTCCCCTACTAATTCTTCCCTGTTTGTGAGCAGCAGGTCAAGAAAAGCTCTGCCCCTAGTTGGTTCCTCCAGCACTTGCACCAGGAAATTGTCCCCTACACTTTCCAAAAACTTCCTGGATTGTCTGTGCACCGCTGTATTGCTCTCCCAGCAGATATCAGGGTGATTAAAGTCTCCCATGAGAACCAGGGCCTGCGATCTAGCAACTTCTGCTAGTTGCCAGAAGAAAGCCTCATCCACCTCATCCCCCTGGTCTGGTGGTCTATAGCAGACTCCAACCACGACATCACCCTTGTTGCTCACACTTCTCAACTTTATCCAGAGACTCTCAGGTTTTTCTGCAGTTTCATATCGGAGCTCTGAGCAGTCATACTCCTCTCTTACATACAACGCAACTCCCCCACCTTTTCTGCCCTGCCTGTCCTTCCTGAACAGTTTATATCCATCCATGACAGTACTCCAGTCATGTGAGTTATCCCACCAAGTCTCTGTTATTCCAATCGCATCATAGTTCCCTGATTGTGCCAGGACTTCCAGTTCTCCCTGCTTGTTTCCCAGGCTTCTTGCATTTGTGTATAGGCACTTAAGATAACTCATCGATCGTCCCTCTTTCTCAGCATGAGACAGGAGTCCTCCCCTCTTGCGCTCTCCTGCTTGTGCTTCCTCCCAGGATCCCATTTCCCCACTTACCTCAGGGCTTTGGTCTCCTTCCCCCGGTGAACCTAGTTTAAAGCCCTCCTCACTAGGTTAGCCAGCCTGCTGGCGAAGATGCTCTTCCCTCTCTTCGTTAGGTGGAGCCCGTCTCTGCCCAGCACTCCTCCTTCTTGGAACACCATCCCATGGTCGAAGAATCCAAAGCCTTCTCTCCGACACCACCTGCGTAGCCATTCATTGACTTCCACGATTCGACGGTCTCTACCCAGGCCTTTTCCTTGCACAGGGAGGATGGACGAGAACACCACTTGCGCCTCAAACTCCTTTATCCTTCTTCCCAGAGCCACGTAGTCTGCAGTGATCCGCTCAAGGTCATTCTTGGCAGTATCATTGGTGCCCACATGGAGAAGCAGGAAGGGGTAGCGATCCGAGGGCTTGATGAGTCTCGGCAGTCTCTCTGTCACATCGTGTATCCTAGCTCCTGGCAAGCAGCAGACCTCTCGGTTTTCCCGGTCGGGGCGGCAGATAGATGACTCAGTCCCCCTGAGGAGGGAGTCCCCGACCACCACCACCCTCCTCCTCCTCTTGGGAGTGGTGGTCGTGGAACCCCCATCCCTAGGACAGTGCATCTTTTGCCTTCCAATCGGTGGAGTCTCCTTCTGCTCCCTTCCCTCAGATGGGTCATCTAGTCCACTCTCCGCATTAGTACCTGTGGAGAGAACATGGAAACGATTGCTCACCTGTATCTCCATTGCTGGTGCATGGACACTCCTCTTTCTCCTTCTGGAAGTCACATGCTGCCAAACCTCTTCACAATCCTTCTGTCCCTGCTGTGCCTGCTCTGAATCTTCAGAACATTGTGGCCGTAGAAGCATCTCCTGACGTCTGTCCAGGAAATCTTCATTTTCCCTTATGCAACGCAGTGTTGATACTCGTTTCTCCAGCCCTCGAACCTTCTCTTCCAATATGGAGACCAGCTTGCACTTTGTACAGACAAAGTCGCTTCTGTCCTGTGGAAGAAAGACAAACATGGCACAACCTGTGCAGGTTACAACAGCTGATCGCTCACCTTCCATATCCCTGTCCTCTTAAGAGCTTCCTCAGCTGTTGCAGGAACCACTCAGAGAAACCTGCAGATGAAAGCCTCAGTGAGCTCTCTCCAGGCGAACTCCCAGGCAAACTCCCTCTGTTAGCCTCTGCTGTTCGCCGCTCAGCTGGTTCACTGCTGACTGCCCTTATATACCAGTCAGGCCCACTCAAGGCCCACCTGGAACAAAGCACTCCCAATTCACACTTTTCAAACAAACAAGCAAGCAATCAAGCACACGGTCAAACTGACCAACTGCCCCAGCAGCAGACACTCAGATACTCACCAACACAGCCCCCCTAATGCAGCATATTTATATTGATCTCTCTCTTTGTTTTGCCTGGAAGCTAAAGTAATGGATAAAATGTTATTTGATAAAAATAATACATAAACCTTAATACTTAAAATAATAAACTTTCTGCATGGTGCTCTGTGACCATTTGCTTATGAGGAGGGCAAGAAAGTTCTACTGCTAAGACAGCATGTTTCTTCCTATTTTTGTCTCTAAAGAATTATGATTTTGTCACTCTCATTGGAACATGATGAACATATTGATACAATTAAATGAAAATTTCATATCATATGTCATCAGGTTGTAGCCAAAACTTTTCCATCTTTTTGAAGGCTTGAAATCCTGTACTGCAGGGTTGCCTTGGGGAAGTCCGTTGCTTTGCTTTCCCTAAAATAAATAAAATGCTTTTAAAAAAGATCAAAAGACAATAGTGGAAATGCATTAGAAAGATTACCATATCACTGGACAGCAGTTTTGTTGAGATGAAGTAATAGTTGCTTATAAGAACACTTGAATTTTGGTAGTATTAAAATTATGCTATAATCCATTCTAACACATTTTATATTCCTCTTTGCAAAAGAGGATCAAGAAACTATATGATGACTAAGGTAGAGGCTACAA
Source organism: Emys orbicularis (assembly GCF_028017835.1). NCBI lineage: Eukaryota > Metazoa > Chordata > Testudines > Emydidae > Emys > Emys orbicularis. Next base: position 49,006,504 of record NC_088683.1, read on the forward strand.
GAAGTGTAGACAGGCCAGTAGATCACATTATGGAAATATTACACTAGACAAAAGTTGAAACTGTTATTGAGAATTGTATTAAAAGTGGACAATACAGCCAAACAGAAGAGTTGTTTCTGTTAATTCCTGGTAAGCTAAGCACACTGATCTGTGGATCACTGAACTGAGATGGCATAATTTAGTGGTCTCTATGTTGAGAATTTGTGCCAGATAACTGAACTGAGATTACATAGAATCATAGAAGATTAGGGTTGGAAGAGACCTCGGGAGGTCATCTAGTCCAAACCCTACTCAAAGCAGGACCAACACCAACTAAATCATCCCAGCCAGGGCTTTGTCAAGCCAGTACTTGCATATAACTCTTCTCCGACTCCTCCCATCTACAGAAAATAGAGATTCTTCAACACACAAACACTTGTGGGATAATCATAATAGTACTGTTGCACTGCTTTATGACACATTAAACTACTCCACTCCACTTTGGCTTTTGTAACTTTCCAATCAGGAAATGAATTATTGCCTTCTAAGAAAGAATAAAGGTTTTATTTTTGTACTGTTAATCAGCATGGCCTTATTGCTTCACATGAATTACTCTAGCTTGGTCACTTGAAATCTGAGGTGCATGTTTGAACAATCATGTGTTTCTATAATACTAACATGTGCTGCTTGCTATGATATATTTAGCCTAACTAAAAATAAGTCTTGTGGAATTAAAACAATGGTTGCAAATAGACAATACATAGTTGTCACACAAGGTACTAATTTTGCATGAAGTTGATAACTATTACACTTCAGGATTTTAAAAGACACTAGTTAATACTTTCTCCTCCCCCCTCTTTGTAGGTTTTTGTGAAAAAACTCTTGATTCACAGGTAAGTGTCATTCATGCTAAGAATTTGTCTTACCAATTAAAGAATATATCATTATTTTGAATTTTATTTAATTTTTGAGTGTTGGATTGTCTATAATAGCCAAAGACCACTCAAGCAATTTTAGAAACACATGACACCTCTTCTTGTCCTGCAAAGGGAATCGAGATTGGCAAAAGGCAAAAATCAGGTAATATTCACTACATCAAATTTTGGTGAGGGACTGGGCATCTTCATTAACAAATATTTATCTTAAACATTGCTTATTTTTTTTCTTTTGAAGATTTAATGGAAGAACTTGGTTTAGATGATGCAGATGATATTGAAGGTATTTATATGGGTTTTGTCCTTTTTTCTGACTGACATGTTTTAATTGCAATTTATACAAAAATGATTTACAGTCAATGTATAAAACTTTCATATTTAATTTGTTAGTATTCTGTGCTTTTAACAACATACCTTATGACATTTGCTAATTCTTTCTTGAAGAACACGCAATAACTGATCCAAAAATATAGTCAGAGTTTGAGATCCTAAATCTTGTATAGAGAAAATGTGGACTTAAGGGATTTTTAATTTTGTTTAATTTACGTTGATTTGTAATGTGTTTTTTTTCTTTTATTAATCAGCCAAGAGCTGAATTCAGGGTTCTGTGTTCCCGCTGCAAAAATTAGGTGTTAAGCATATCAACTGAAATGGAGGGAATACAAAACCTTGGACTCAGTTCTAGGCAGGTAAGTAAAAGAGAGAACTTTCATGTATTTTGAAGTGCATTGTAAATGAAGTATATAGCATACATGTAGTCTGTTTATGATTTAGGATCTCAAATTCTTTTTGTTTTTTTAAAAAAAATGTACTTCAATTCTCCCCACTTGGAATTCAATGGAGGCTAAGCTTCTTTTTAGAGAAATTTGTAAACGTGCGCTTGTAGTTTGAGAGCAGAAAATGTGTTAAAAGCATGAGCTTCCATTTTTCTCTTCTTTTTGCAGTATGTGCTCTTTTGGAAGAAGCTGAAAGAGTTGGATACTTTATTATTTGTATTACAGTAGCACTACAGAGCCCTAGTAATAGACCAGGATCCCATTGTGTTACAAATGCAGAACAAACAGATGGGCAGTTAGTAGCATATTTTGTTGGCTCTTAATGTTCATCTGCTCAGTGTATTCCAGTAAGTTCCACGACACCTTATTCTCTCCAGTTTCACATTATCTCTCACATTATCTCTCAGCCTTGAGAGAAACATTCACAAATATTTCTTTGTTTCAAAGTGGCTTTAAGCAGAGTTCATGTGCATGGAGATGGTCTCATGTTACTAGTGGCTAGATCGGGGGTGGCAAACTACGGCCCGCGGGCTGGATACGGCCCCTCAGGGCTTTGGATCCGGCCCGCGGCGCCGCCGGCACCACGTACCTGCAGCCCCCGGGCGGGGGGGCAGAGTGCTCCGTGTGTTGCCTCCAGGCACCGCCCCCCACAGCTCCCATTGGCCGGGAACGGGGAACCGCGGCCAATGGGAGCTTCAGGGGAGGAACCTGGAGGCACGGCAAGGGCAGCACATACGGAGCCCTCCGCCCACCCCCACCCCACCCCCAGGGGCCGCAGTGCTTCCGGGAGCGGCACGGGGCTGGGGACAGGGCAGGCGTGCAGGGAGCCTGCCCTGGCCCCAATGCGCGCCGCTGCCACCCTGGAGCCGCTTGAGGTAAGTGGCGCCGGGCCAGAGCCCGAACCCCTCCTGTACCCTGCCCCCCAACTCCCTGCCCTAAGCCCCCTGCCTGCACCTCACACCCCTCCTGCACCCCAACTCCCTGCCCTGATTCCCCTCGTGCACCCTGCACCGCTCCTGCACCCCAACTTCCTGCCCTGAGCCCCCTCGTACACCTCACACCCCTCCTGCACCCCAACCTCCTGCCCTGAGCCCCCTCGTACACCTCACACCCCTCCTGCACCCCAACCTCCTGCCCTGACCCCCCTGCCGCACCCCGCACCCTTCCTGCATCCCAACCCCCTGCCCTGAGTCCCCTACTGCACCCCAACCCCCTGCCCTGAACCTCTCCCGCAGTCCGTACCCCTCCTGCACCCCTTTCCTGAGTCCCCTTGTACACCCCACACCCCTCCTGCACCCCAATCCCCTTCCCCGAGCCCCCTCATACACCCTGCACCCCTCCTCTACCCCAATCCCTTGCCCTGAGCCCGTTCCTGCACACCGCATCCCCTCCCACACCCCGCACTCCCTCATGCACCGCAACCCCCTGCCCTGGCCCTGCATACAATTTCTCCACCCAGATGTGGCCCTCAGCCCAAAAAGTTGGCCCACCCCTGGCCTAGATGTTTCCAGAGTCCAAGGGGCCTAGGAGCCCCTATTTCATTACTCTGTAAATCTAGGGGGAAGGGAAATGTCCTGCATTTGCCGAGCCTGGAAAAGACAGAATGAAGAAGATACTTGATGCATTAGGATTCACGCAGGCCAGTAAGGAGTTCAGCCAGACACCTCCCTTGGATCCCTGGGTACCTTAAATGCTGTGCTGTTGCCCTGACACCAACAGCTAGCATACAAGCAGGCAGGTCACACCCTGGATTCTACTGCCAAATTACTCTTTACAGGGGGACATCAACAATCCTTTCAGCCCTGTGTTCTTCCCCAAAAATGTCTGTCTGTTTTGTTTGGCTTCTCATTTCTGGTGTTCTTGTGCAGCTTTCTCAGCCTCTCATTTTAGGGCTTTTTGCTACTTTTCCGATATAGCCAGCTCTAAATTTGCAGTTGTTTCACAGTTGCTAATTTTAAACTTCCTTTGTTCTGTTTCCACACCTGAGATAATAAACAGAAAATAATTAAGTTGTAATCTTTCTTTGATTGTTTCCAGCCTTTTGACTTGGGAATCACTTAAAACTATTTTACTGTTGCTTGAAGTGTAATTTTCAAATAGCAAGTTGTATGTGAATCCTGCTGCCTATGCCAATGTGACACTTATGGGTTCACCCAGGCCAGTTATGGTGTTCAGTCAACATCTGCCTTGGAACTCTGGGTACCTTAAATGCTATGCCGTTGTGTCTCACAGCTCTGACATCAACAGCTAGCATGCAAGTTGTACCCTGGCTTCCACCACCCAGTTTCCCTTTGCAGGGGGAACTCCACAACCCCAAATCACCTTTCTCTGCAGTGCACAGCCCCTCTGACTGTAGCATCCACAAAACCTTATTAAGTTCGCTGCTCCTTTAAAGTGACAGTACACAGCAGCTTATTAACTTAACTGGGGTTGACAAACCTTCCACTTCAAGCAAAGCACTGAGCTGGTTTATGGTAAAAATAAAACAAGTGTATTAATAAAAAGACATAGGTTTAAGTGTTACCAAGTATGAAGAATAAGGTAGAAATGGTTACAAACAGAAGTAAAAATATGTTTTTAAGACTAAAAATCAACTTAAGAAACTAGAGTAGTTTGTCTGATCACTGGCATTCTTCCAACATGGCTGGCCCATTCTTTAACCAGGACCTAACACACACAGCTCAAAGTGTTTGGTTTCTTTGACTATTTGAGTGAAGGATAATTATGGGGTTCTCTTCCTTTCTTTTCATGGTCCAGTAAACTTTTGAAATGTATTCTTTGAAACATGAGCCCAGATAAAGTTTCTTTCTCCTTCAGCGGTGTAAATTCTATGCTATCTTCTCCCCTACTTTTTAGCTTGATAGCTTTATTTACCTTGTATGTATTGGGACCTTCATTGTCTCTGCCTGACGACCAGGCTGGTCAGACAAACAAATACATATTCCTTTGTCCTGGACAGACTGGGCTTATGCATTGTTTGTCAAACACATTTTAAGAACATAATTCTAGCATGTATTTATAACTCTTTGTACACACTATACATATACTACACAATGATTTTTGGGGCCAGGTGTTACCAGTTGTATATGATTCCTTACACGATACCTTTTAGAGACAAATTATGACAACAGTGTGTGAAGTGTAGTGAGTATGTCAGGCCTGACAAAAGTTGCTGACGCAGAGTAGTGAACCACCAATGGGCATTTTTGTCACACCTCCCCCCTGACATTGACGCAGTACAATAAGCTATTCCTTAGGCATTGGTCCTAAATCCCCCTTAGCCCATAGGTTAAGGGGCACCTTTTCACCTCTTTACCATCTCTATTTCCCCAGCAGTTGCTGCACACCCATCTGAGTCACTCAGGCCAAAAGGTTCCAAAGGCATGAAACCAGATCTCTTACCACCCTGACTCAGCCCTGCTCCCAGAAGAGCCTTGGCCCACAGCTATTTACGTAGCTGTACTAGTGATTCACCACTTCCTGCAGTTTTTGGGCCACAACATCTTCCAGCTGTGCCTCAGTTCCCCTGCTCTCAGTGGAGTGCTGGCTCATAGCTATTTACCTATCTGTGCTAGGGTCCTACTAATTCTAGCAGATCTTGGGCCACAGCACCTTTTAGCTGTGCCACAAACATACATAACACTGACTCGGTTTCCCCAGTGAGGGTTTACATCCTTAACCACTGAGTGTGGTCATGGCAGGCTTGTACCTTAGCCCTTGGGCTCAACCTTGTTATATCATTACAGAAAATAGCACATCAAGAAAAAAACAAAACTTCCCACGTTCCCACAGTCAGAATTACAGAATAACCTTTAGTGTCCATAGTGACTCAGGCTACAGGCAGAGTAACGGGATCCACAATACACCCGTCTGTGTGCTTAGCACCTGATCAGGCACATCATTATGTCCTTCCTCCAGGTCTCGTGTGTGTGATTTATCCCCCTCTTCTGTTCAAACTTCCTGTGTTTGTCCTGGTCAGCAAGCTTCTGTTGCTCCAACTCTGTGTCCTCACTCTGACGCTTTGAGGTCCATTTGTTGTGTCCTGGCTAAAGGACAGGCCAGCTATGCTGGAAGAATGACTGGTGAGAAACTTCTTTGAAGAAAAGACTAGTATAAGTTGAAATTCAGTTGTAGAAGCATATTTTTACTTTTGATTTTTTGTAACCATTTCTAACCTTTTCCCTTATACTTGGTATCACTTAAACCTATGTCTCTTTGTTAATAAGCTTGTTTTACTTTAGCCATAAAGCAACTCAGTGCTTTGCTTGAAGTGGAAGGTTTGTCAACCCCAGTTAAGTTAATAAGTAGGGCTGTCGATTAATCGCAGTTAACTCACGCGATTCACTCAAAAACATTAATTGTGATCAAAAAAATTAATCGCGATTAATCGCAGTTTTAATCGCACTGTTAAACAATAGAATACCAATTGAAATTTATTAAATTTTTTGGATGTTTTTCTACCTCTTCAAATATATTGATTTCACTTACAACACAGAATATAAAGTGTACTCTGCTCATTTTATATTATTATTTTTATTACAAATATTTGTACTGTAAAAATGATAAACAAAAGCAATAGTATTTTTCAATTCACCTCATACAAGTACGGTAGTGCAATGTCTTTATCGTGAAAGTACAACTTAGAAGTGTAGTGTTTTTTGTTACATAACTGCACTCAAAAACAAAACAATGTAAAACTTTAGAGTCTACAAGTCCACTCAGTCCTACTTCTTGTTCAGCTAAGACAGACAAGTTTGTTTACATTTACAGGAGATAATGCTGCCCGCTTCTTATTTACAAAGTCACCTGAAAGCGAGAACAGATGTTTGCATGGCACTTTTGTAGCCAGCATTGCAAGTTATTTACATGCCAGATGTGGTAAACATTCGGATGCTCCTTCATGCTTCGGCCACCATGCCAGAGGACGTGATTCCATGCTGATGGCGCTCATTACAAAAATGTTAGTGCGCTAACTAAATTTGTGACTGAACTCGTTGGGAGAGAATTGTATGTCTCCTGCTCTATGTTACTCACATTCTGCCATATATTTCATGTTATAGCAGTCTCGGATGATGACCCAGCACATGTTGTTCGTTTTCAGAACACTTTCACTGCAGATTTCACAAAACGCAAAGAAGGTACCAATGTGAGATTTCTAAAGATAGCTACAGCACTCAACCCAAGGTTTAAGAATCTGAAGTACCTTCCAAAATCTGAGAGGGAGGAGGTGTGAAGCATGCTTTCAGAAGTCTTAAAAGAGCAACACTTCCCATGTAGAAACTACAGAACCCGAACCACCAAAAAAGAAAATCAACCTTCTGCTGGTGGCATCTGACTCAGAGAATGAAAATGAACATGTGTTGGTCCGCACTGCTTTGAATCGTTATCGAGCAGAACCCGTCATCAGCATGGATGCATGTCTTCTGGAATGGTGTTTGAAGCGTGAAGGGACATATCGTGTCCCCACGACACAAGCGTGAAGGGACATGGCACGTAAATATCCTGCAACGCCGGCTACCTCGGTGCCCTGCGAACGCCTGTTCTCACTTTCAGGTGACATTTTTGAAAAGAAGAAGTGGGCACTTTTATCTCCTGCAAATGTAAACAAACTTGTTTGTCTGAACCATTGGCTGAATAAGAAGTAGGACTGAGTGGACTTGTATACTCTAAAGTTTTAAGTTGTTTTATTTTTGAACGCCGTTTTCCCCCCACACACACATAATGCTACATTTGTAAGCTCAACTTTCATGATAAAAAGATTGCACTACAGTACTTGTATTAGGTAAATTGAAAAATACTATTTTGTTTTTTACAGTGCAGGTATTTGTAATAAAAATAAATATCAAGTGAGCACTGTACACTTTGTATTGTGTGCTGTAATTGAAATCAATATATTTGAAAATGTAGAAAACAGCCAAAAATATTTAAATAAATGGTATTCTATTATTCTTTAACAGCGCGATTAATTTTTTTAATCGCACGATTAATCACAATTTATCTTTTTAATCAATTGACTGCCCTATTAATAAGCTGCTGTGTACTGTCTCTTTAAAGGAGCAGCAAACCTGATAAGGTTTGTGGATGCCACAGTAAGAGGGGCTGAGCACTGTATAGAGAGATGTTTTGGGGGCAGAATTCAGGGCTGAAAGGATTGTCGATGTCCCCCTGTAAAGAGTAATTTGGCTATAGAATCCAGGGTGTGACCTGCCTGCTTGTATGCTAGCTGTTGGTGTCAGGGCTGTGAGCCACAACAGCATAGCATTTAAGATACCCAGAGTTCCAAGGCAGGTGTTGCCTGGTTTACTGGTTTGGATGAACCCCAAAGCGTCACAAATACTACTTTTCCATATTGCTTTCCTAGATACTGATTCACAAATCATATCTGTTTTTAGAATATGGGGCTTTCAGAGCATAGCTAAATATCCCTTTCCCATAGTGTTTTTATGCAAATGAAATAATCAGTTCCTTCTTCGCTCTGTGGTCACTGCAAGAATCCCTTTATAAAGTACCCTTATTTGTTAGGAAGGAAATCTCAAGACAGAAAGGGAAAAAAAAAAAGATCTCTCCCCTTAATCATAAGATAGCATCAAACATAATGTTTTGTGGCTTGCTAAGGTACACGCAAACTATGCTTTGTTAGAGCAGTGTTTCTCAAACTGGGGTCGCCGCTTGTGTAGGGAAAGCCCCTGGCGGGCCGGGCCGGTTTGTTTACCTGCCCCATCCACAGGTCTGGCTGATCGCAGCTCCCACTGGCTGCGGTTCGCTGCTGCAGGCCAATGGGAGCTGCGGGAAGCGGCGGCCAGTAAATCCCTCGGGCAGGTAAACAAACCGGCCCGGCCCGCCAGGGGCTTTCCCTACACAAGCGGCGACCCCAGTTTGAGAAACACTGAGTTAGAGTAGTAGTCTCTGGATGTGCACAGATTGCCTTGGGATGTGTCTAAGGCCTGGTCTACACTAACCCCCCAATTCGAACTAAGGTACGCAACTTCAGCTACGTGAATAACGTAGCTGAAGTCGACGTACCTTAGTTCGAACTTACCGCGGTCCAGACGCGGCAGGCAGGCTCCCCCGTCGACTCCGCGTACTCCTCGCACCGAGCAGGATTACCAGAGTCGACGGCGAGCACTTCTGGGTTCGATTTATCGCGTCCAGACAAGACGCGATAAATCGAACCCAGAAGTTCGATTGCCTGCCGCCGAACCAGCGCGTAAGTATAGACAAGCCCTAAGTGGCTTTGACACTGTTGGGATAACTCTGACCACTACATGTGCATCTGAGGGTAGAAAGATGCAGTCTACTATGTGATGGTCATGGATGACTGCGTATGCTACTAGAATTTAGCATTACTGTCTGCATTTTAATTCTTTTAAATCTGATATTCTTTTCAGATGTATCAGACTGGGATTCTACTAGCATTTCACTTAAAAATTTACCGGGTACTAAAAGCCACAAGGTTTTGACATTTGGGAATCCTTCATCTTTACTATCAACGTTAACAGCAAAGGATGATGCACCAGCCACGGCTTCTGGAGTTATTCCTCCAAGATTAGAAGAAATGTCAAAAGCTCAAACTGTGACTGCACCAGAAAATACCCATTTATACTCTCTCCAAAAACAACTCCTGCCAGTAATACTAAAAAGCAAAGGTATTTGTTTGTTGATATAATCTGTTATAATTTTTTCCCCAGTTGTTCTTAGTTACAGTTACTGTGGAAGAACTTATTTGAAAACTGGAATTTGGGGAGTGGAAGATCTTTGTGATCCTTCTATCTTGTCCTTCTCCACTCTCTCTATACCTTAATTTGGCATGAGGAGGTGTGCCTGCATCCAATTTTCAGACGTCACGAAGTCCCATTTCAAGTCAATGGAACTTAGGGCTTGTCTTCAATACAGATGCTGGTTGATCTAAGCTATGCAATTTGAGTTACGTTAATAGCGTAACTCAAGTCGACTTAACTCAAGTCTACTTACCGCGGGGTCCACACTACGCTGTGTCGATGGGAGCTGTTCTCCCACTGACATTGTTTCCGCCCCTCGTTGAGGTGGAGTACAGAAATCGATGGGAGACACTCTCATCAATTTAATGCAGTGGTGGGCAACCTGCAGCCTATCAAGGTAATCTGATTGCGGGCTGCGAGACATTTTGCTGACGTTGACCGTCCGCAGGCACAGCCCCCCCCCAGCTTCCAGTGGCTGCGGTTCGCCATTCCCAGCCAATGGGAGATGTGGGAAATGGAGGCTAGTACATCTCTGTGGCCCTCCGCTTCCTACAATTCTTATTGGCCAGGAACGGCGAACTGTGGCCACTGTGAGCTGCGGGGGGCCGGGCCTGTGGATGGTCAATGTCAGCAAAATGTCTTGTGGCCCACAATCAGATTATCCTGATGGGCCGCTTGCGGCCCATGGGCTGCAGGTTGATCACCACTGATTTAGCATGTCTTCACTAGACCCACTAAATCAATGCCGCTGCATTGATTGCAGCAGCGCTGATTTAGCTGCGTAGTGAAGACAAGCCCTGAGACTCCTAACTCTCATAGGTACTTTTGAAAATGTTTCTCTTAATCATTATACACTTTTTATATTGTTTTCCCCATATATATGTCTTATTTTTGCACAGTTATTCTTGCAATTGTTTTGGTAACCTGTTGCACACACTGGTTGCCTTTGCATTGTTGATGTGTTTTAAAAATTGTCTTTGACTCTGAGTCTCTCAGTTTATATTTGAGTCACATTATTCTAAAGTTTTGACACCAACTCAAAAATATAGCTGAAGAAAAGGTGAACTATGGTGCAAGTCATTCATAAATAAGAGGCTTTGGACATGAACCTTTCTTCTGGGATGGTGATGATGAGGATAACATTCTGGGTTGGGAGTGGCGAGGGAGAAAACTCTGACACAAAGATGCATCAGCACTGATTCACCTCAGGAAAGAAGCCCAGCTGCTTCAAGCAGTGCCCGGGAGATGAGCATGGTGTAGTTGCATATTAGGTCTACTTGGCGATGTTGTTCAGAATTGTGAAGCTTCATGGAAAGGACATAATGACCCTTGCTTTGAAATTGCTGTTATTAAGCTGTAAATGATTAATGCTTCAAAGAGCATGGAAAAAACTAAGACCTTCAAAGTCAGAATACTGCAATAAAAATAACCTTACTGTTCCAACAACAGGATCTCATTTCTCACTGGTAAGCAGTTGGTTTTCCAGTAACTTAATTACACAAAATGTAGAAATACAGAAAAATGTTGAAAAGAAACATACAAGACAATGAACATCAAAAGATGGTAATAGTGTTCCTAGTTATCTTCTAACTGAAGATAACATTTAACTTGTATTTTTCTATTTTAGGACTATACTCTGTCACATTTCCACTTAAAATTAATAATAATAGCGAAGTCCCTACTAGATTTTGCAGTATGTCTGGTACTTTACCCTTTTCAGGATAAAACCTCTGACTGGGGTAGAGTTCTTTTAAAAAAAAAAAAAAAAAAAAAAAATTGGTTGATTTGTTTTTGTTGGGTTCTTTTCACATAGAAGGGGGAGTCAGAGTTGTGGGTGCCATTATGATGGAAAAGTCTTTTTGAAGAGGAGGGTTTGCAGTGTTTCCTAAAAACAGTAAGGCATTGGATTCACCAAGGGCTTGTTTACATGGGAAGTTAGGGAACAGCAAGGTAGGGTATGGATTTACAACACACTAGCTACTCTATACTAATTCTCCGTGTGGCCTCTTATTGTGTACTGAAAATAACTTTGTGCACTTGAGCTTAGTCCACTTTAAAGTGTTCTAAGCTAAACTGCCTGAAGGCACTCTTAGACCTCATCTGCATTATGAGGTAGGGCTGTGATTCCCAGCAAGTCTACACATACCTGCGCTAGCACATCGAGCTACACTAGTATAAATAGTGTAGTTGTGGTAGCATGGGCAGTGGCAGCACAGCTTAGCAACGCCGACCATATACCCACTGGCTTCAGATGAAAGATTGTTCCGTAGCTGGATTCCCTGAACTGAGAATGTTCTGTCCCCAATACTTGCATGCTTAGGCCTGGGTTTTGTGATCTGCAGTGTCCCAGAGGAGTACAGCTGTCTCAGCAGTTGATTGAAATTTGGTCTTTAACATAACTGGGTTTTGATCCATTAATCACTATGAGGATTGGGACAAAAGCCATAAACTGTCATTAGAGGCTGACTGAGAGGACTTGGACATGGGCCTGATGTATTTACAGCAACCTAATAGAGAAGGTGCAACTTTATTTCCTGATGTGGAATGGGGGGAGGGATAGCTCAGTGGTTTGAGCATTGGCCTGCTAAACCCCGGGTTGTGAGTTCAATCCTTGAGGGGGCCACTTAGGGATCTGGGGCAAAATCAGTACTTGGTCCTGCTAGCAAAGGCAGGGGGCTGGACTTGATGACCTTTCGGGGTCCCTTCCAGTTCTATGAGATAGGTATATCTCCATATATTATTAATAAATGGGGTTATTCTTTGAGACACTTGAGAGAATTCTGTAAGCTTGATAAGATACCAGCCTAGAATACTTCTAAAGGATTTCTCCTTCAAGCAATTTTCTTACTAGTATCTTTCCAGTGGATGCTGAGATTTGGTATTGGTTCAGTCCTAGCAGCCCTTCAGGCTCAGCAAATGTGCTTCACCAGTTATCTTGGAAAGATTTATGCCATTCACAAAGCAAGGCTTCAGCCTGTTGTTGCACCAGATTGGTTACTCCAGGGGGAATTCTGCACCAAAAAATTAAAAATTCTGCACACAGTATTTGAAAATTCTGCATATTTTATTTGTCAGAATAAATCATGACAGTTTAAATTATTTTGGTAATTTATTTCAAAATATCTGTCAGCAAATATGTCTGTAACAAAACAGACAAAAAAAAGATTCTGGTAATTTTTTTTTTTTTTTTTGACAAATAGATTCCTTATTAGGCATATTAATACAGAACTTTGTGTAATTCATTTAAATTACAATACAGAACTGCATTTCCTGCACCTGTCAGAAGAGTGCAAAGGCTTGGGAGAGTCAGGGATAACGGAGGAGCTGAGGGAGAGGGAAGGAGCCTAGGAGTAAACCTGGAGGATGTTGGGTGTAGGTGTGGTTTTTGACACCATCTCTGTAGGCACTGTCATTACTAAAACAATCATGTCTAAATACCTGTGTAATATTGTATTGTATTACTGCTGTGACTGGGCAGGCCTGCAGTCACATCATGAATATGGCCCTCATTGAGGCAGAATAGCTCTGATTGCCAACCTAAGATGTGTTGTAATAGCAGATATGTTCAAAGCGGTCTCATGGTCATCTCTGCAAAGCACAGTTGATTAGATCACTGGTTCTCAACCAGGGGTATGTGTACCCCTGGGGGTACTTAGAGGTCTTTCAGGGGGGACATCAACTCATCTAGATATTTGCCTAGTTTTACAACAGGCTACATCAAAAGCACTAGCGAAGTCCATACAAACTAAAATTTCATACAGACAACAATGACTTGTTTATACTGCTCTATATACTATATACTGAAATGTAAGTACAATAGTTATATTCCAATTGATTTATTTTATAACTGTATGGTAAAAATGAGAACATAAGCAATTTTTCAATAAGTGTGCTGTGACACTTTTATATTTTGTCTGATTTTGTAAGCAAGTAGTTTTTTTAAGTGAGGTGTAACTTGGGGGTATGCAAGGCAAATTAGACTCCTACAAGGGGTACAGTAGTCTGGAAAGGTTGAGGACGACTGGTTTAGATTCTGTTTAAGGAGAGGAATCAGAGTACATCTTTCAGTCTTCAGAACCTGTTTTTGAAAAGGGTTCCAAAACATTTCTATAGAGATCTTTTCATTTCAGTTGTCTCTTATTTGAATTGGCCAATTTTTTGAAGTTCTTAGGAACATTGGAATTACCATATGAGATGTGGCCAGTACCAAATGCTTGGGAGACTCCCAAAATGGATAATTATTCTGTAAACAGAGTGGATTAATTTTAATCAAAGTAATTTAAATATTTGATTTTAATCTTGTTTTGCATTTGTACTTTTTAGTTCTTTTTCTAAAGAGCGATTGATTCTCATTAGTTGGTAACCATTAAAACATGTTGATTTGCAACTAAATTAGAGTCTTTTAGTTACATTTGGTACCTCTTTTTGCTTACCTGACAGATACACTGTATCTATACACATTTAAGCAATTACATTGCTTAACATTTATTAGATGCTTAATTTTTCCCTTTTTTTATTATGGTAGGAAATGATGATTGATGTGTTTCTTATTTACTAGATTAATATTTTTACTCGCAATTTGTTTCAATCTCTATTTGGATGGGAATTAGAATTCAATTAAAAATGCACAAACAATATTTAAATAATTACCTTCAGTGTGCTGGATACATATAAAAAAAAAAAAAAGAATCAAAACATTTTGCATTTAAAACATCAAACCAAGGAGTATTGTCTGTACTTTGTGAATGGAACTGATTGTTTCTGGCCACCATATGCTTCAAGATTTTAGTACTAGTAGAGCTCATCCTCTCTCACCTAATTTTTATTCATACATTGGAAGAAAACAAGCTTTCCTGGTTTTTCAACTCCCAATAGTTACTTAACTTTAAATGACCTAGTCATTGAACTGAACTATTTGAATAAACTAAAATGAAGAAAATATTCTCTCTGCCCCTGCTATCAGAGACACGTGTTTAGCACTTCAACAAACTCTTGTTCCATGTGCTTGACGAGTTCCAAAGGTTAGCTTTCTTTAAAACTTCAGAGCAAAAATGTACTGTTTAATATTTTTTATTTAATTGAATTATTTTAATAGATTATAGTAAATTTAGGCCTTGACGTAGGTTGTCATAATTTCAAATTTATTTTTAAATAGGTTTATTTTTAAAAAGAAAAATGTATTTAGCTTAAACAATTTTATTTAAATAAAAACTACTTTTTTAATTTAAAAACTAATTTTTTAATTTAAAATATTTTTTTTAAAATCTACTCTGTCTATAACATGTCTACAGGGGCAACTTCTTATTTACTCCAGACATCTTAGGTGTGGTGAACATTTGTGAGAGTGAAATTTTTAAAACTAGTATGGTAAATTCCTCTCCACTGCCCTCCCTCTACTCCCGTATTTTCATATGAATTTTTATTTTAAATAGCATTCATTTTATTAATACATGCACACATGTATTAAAGGATCATTAAAGTTGCAAAGTTAGATAATGCCAGAACTAAGGTTGTCCTGGTAACACTAATTCAGACTCCTTGTGCATATGCATTATGATACATTCTGGAATTATGTGATGACATCCTATTTTTTTCTACAGGACACCAGCCTCATTTAGTGCACACAGTAGTCCGTGTTCACTTACTGAGCAGCTATTCAATATTTTGTTTTCTCTTCACTGTTCATTGTTTGGCCCTAGCCATTATTTATTGTGCACTATTCAAATCCTGCTCTGAAGACAGAATTATTAATTGCCTCATAGGTTTTTCTATGGCTCTCATCACTATAATTATTTGTGAAGCACTCATACTAATTGATCTTCATGATAATCCTGTGAGGTGAGGTGGTAGTAGTGTCCCTATTTTACAGACGGGGAACTGAGGCACAGAGAAATTAAGGTCAAAAGTATGCACTAACTTTTGGATCCACAATTTGAAATTCCTAGGACCTGATTTTTCAGATTCTTTCAGTTGCAGCTGTGAGGGCACAGCACTTCTGCAAATCAGGCTACAAGGTCTCAAGTCGGGGATCCAGAATATGAGGAACACACACTTCATGCCACCTGTGAAAAGTTTGATTTAAATGACTTATAGACTCATAGACTTTAAGGTCAGAAGGGACCATTATGGTCATCTAGTCTGACCTCCTGCATGATGCAGGCCACAAAAGCTGACCCACCCACTTTCCCTTAACTCAGCTGTTGAAGTCTCCAGATCGTGATTTAAAGACTTCAAGTCGCAGAGAATCCTCCAGCTTGCGACCCCTGCCACATGCTGCGGAGGAAGGCGAAAAACCTCCAGGGCCTCTGCCAATCTACCCTGGAGGAAAATTCCTTCCCGACCCCAAATATGGCGATCAGTAGAACCCCGAGCATACAGGCAAGATTCTCCAGCCGGACCCTCATTTTACCAGCGATGGCACGCTATTGCCTAATTGACTAAAACCACTTGACTAGCATCACAGAGGAAGTCTGTAGCAGAGGCATGGAGAGAATTCAGTTCTTCAGAGCAGCACTCAGGTATCTTAGCCATGAGACTAATCTCTTTCTGCAATCCGCTGCCTTATTCATAGGTTTTGAAGGATTAGATTTTTGTCAATAAATTTCAATTTCACCATGCATACGCAAACCAATGAAAATATTTCCATCGATGATAATCAAATTGTACAAAGAGGTAAACTAAGAAAAATGCTGTTTGAAAACTTCTTAGAGTTTGATTTAAAGATATTTGCTTTGTATATTTTGACATACGATGTTGACAATTTATTTTTTAATGATTATAAAGCTTTAACTTTTTGAATCTCAATGTCTGTCATTAAATAAGTGTTTGACTCTCTCCCACCCACCATAATTTCACCCAATTCTGGAAAATTTAAATCGATAAAAATTGGAAAAGATGCTTTAAAACCCATAATTTTTTTTGCAGCTGTGAAAATTTAAATCAATAATTGGAAAAAAAAATGCTTAAAGATAAATTTTGATGTTATCCACTGAAATTATAAAAAATAATTAAATTCTGGTAAGCCTACTCCCAATTTCTGCAACAAATGAGGCAGGGGTCCTGTAAACAGCCTCCTTTACTACACAGCCTTGATTACTCCCCAAAGCAGGTCCATCCTGTGCACTGAATGAGGCAGGCATCCTGTGGAAAAATGTGATCATGTAATTAGACTGTGTCATAATACAGATATGCAACAAGGCGGAAGTAAAGTGGCATGAGCAATATGACTGAGAAATTATATGTCTAATTATCTATTTCCAAGAGAGATAGGAGTGATAAGTGTTTGGCATCTATTATTATAATGATCTATAATAGATTTCTTTCATATATATAAAAAGGAAATTAATTAGAAGAAAAGGTTCAAAACTAAACCAGCTCTTTTGGGTCAGTGTCTGCTTCAAAATTGCATAAGTTTATGAGAAACGTGAATTTTCCATTGATGTTTTAAAACTTCCTTGTTGTTTAATGTGTATATATACTAGCTGTAAGAATTGACCTTTTGCAAAGTAATATAGGCAGAAGTAAATGCTACAGGTTAATGCCTTTAAATTACAATTACAAGCATTTTTATTCAATATTAATTTAGATGAACTATTCGAACCTTCCTTTAATATGCCATCACCAGATGAAGAACGAGAAGATGCAGGTGAAAACTGCAAGAAGCAGGTATGTAAAGCAAATTTGTTTTAATTAGATAAGGCTATCTTGAAAACTGTTTCACACTAATGTTATACCAAATAAAATTGACATTAACCAGTTCACATGCTGAATTGCTGGATGATAAATGTCACAAAGCCCTTGCTAAGTACTTTTTAAAAACTGTAAATAAGCTTTAGAACCCATGAATTAAATCAGCCCTGTAAACTAAAATCATTTTATAGGTGGCGCTGGTAGTGCCACCTTTTATTAAGGGTGCCCAGCACTTCCCAATAAAAGAAACTGTTCTCAATTGCTTATAACTTTGCCATACTTTAACCATTGGGGCTGAGATTTTCTTTGCTAGTTGTCTACATCAGGCTGATTTCTTTTGTTTATTTGGAAAATTTCAGCCAAATAGATTCTGCCATTTTTCAGAGTGAAGCTAGGGAGAAAAACCTTGATTGGCCCATGTTAAAAAAGTCTGGGAACGTTTTCTTTGAAAAGCTCTGTGCTTTGGAGAAAGAACGTAAATTTTCAGGAAAAGTGAGGGGAAGAGGAGGTGTAGAGGAGATCTTTTTGCTGTCCCCATAAAAATCTTTGCAAATTTGACCAAGTTACAGGCTTATGAAAACTAGCAGTTCACACATTCACAGTAGAAAATTTAGATTTTTTGTAGCTGAATTCCCCAAATATTCTGTCTACTGAGCGTGTTCTAGCTTGGGGCTGAGCAGGACTCTACAAATGCAGTGCTGGACTACTGCAGTCTGTTCTGGGACTAGGCACCTGAACTGAGAGCAGGGAGACCGTGTGTCCTGTACTTTCAATCACACATCCACCCGTGCCCCCATTTCCTCCCTCCGCCGTAGGCCCAGGTAGTGTGGTGGAGGAAGCTGCCTGATTTGAATACAGAGGAGACAAGAACTGAGCCTGAGGACGGTGGGGTAGTAGATTGGTACAAGAAGCCTGGAGAGATGAGAGACTGAGACTTGGGGCTGGGAGGGTCGAAAACTGGGAATGGGAGAGAGGGACTAGGAGCTAGTAGGTGGCAGGGAAACAGATAAGATGAGGAGCCAAGGGGAAACTGGGACTGAGAACCTATGGGTTGGGAGGAGTGACGTGATGAGGGAGAGGAGACAGATCTGACAAGGAGTCAGATTGTGGGGAGAGAACTGGGACTGGCTGGTCAAAGAGACTGGTGCAAGGACCTGCTATGTGTCTGTCATATTGAACTAGGAGTCTTGGAAGGAAAATTGGGCTTTGGAGCCAGAAGGGACGGGGGAGGATAGAGGTGACTGGAGGCCAGGTTGCTGGAGATAGATTGGATGAGGAGCCGAGAGAGGAATTGGGATCAGTGGGGAAGGAGACTGGGGAAAAGGAGCTGGGCCTTGGGGGGTGAGACTAGAACTGGCTGGGCAAGAAGACTGAGATAAGAAGCCTGAGGAGTAGGGACTGGAACTGGAACAAGGAGCAGGGAAAAGATGGACTGAGACAGACCATTTGGAGAAGATGTGGCAGAAAAGGCCTCACTTGGGGGAGTGGACTGTGTGCACACTCCCCATGGAGGCTGGAATGGAACTCAAGATTCCTGAGTGGCACCGTTCCTCAGCTGTCAGCAAATATTTATGAAACCTGCTGGCAACGTGTCTTATCCCTTTTTTGTGTTTCTCCTCATTGAAGCTGACAAGCTACAACTGCTATCAATTACTCCATTAGCTCAAGTGGCAGAGGTCTATAGATCTAAAAGTTTCAACCCTACTAATGACCCATGGCCTAATATGATGCCACATGGGAGGGTTTTTTTTTTAGTTTGCTTATTTAAAAACCAAGGAAATGACACACACACAAAATGAGATTAAAGGAACATTATTACAGTTGCAAAGTCAAGCACTCAGAATTTCGGAAATGCAAGAATTAAGGGTGCCTATGTAGCCTAGTCTGACCCCCATGTGTGTATGCATTATGACATAGCCTTTAAATGTTGTTTCTTTCTCCTTTGCATATTTAGATTTGTTTTCGAAGCCTGGTTTTTGATTGGCTGAAGCAAAGATTCATTAAACAAAGCATAATACAAACCTGTAAATTTTTATTTGTTACAACAATAACCTTATTAAAATGTAAATTACAAAATTGTAATTTTGGGACAAACCAATGAGAGTTCATGCAAAACATATATGGTGAATGGAAGAAGAAAAAATAAAGGAATCAAGGGCCAAGTTCTTTCTGCTTTACTATGTGTATAACCCTATTGGCTTCAGTAGGAGAGCTCTCTTCTTCAGCCTGCCTGTTTAAATTGCACAAGATTTTACTTAGGAGACAAGATCTTACTTTCCTTTTCAACAACTTTTTGTTAAAGGGAAATGGGTATTCAATATAAACTATTTTAAATAACCCTGTAACTGGAAGAAAACACCTGTTCGATAATGGTGCAGTAATTATTACTGTATTCATTAAACTAGGTGATGGTAGCCAAAACATTAATTATTGGTATAGTAGAAATGAAGCCAATGAAACAGAATATTGCACAAAAGTTAATGCCCCCTGCATTTTGCATGACATGGAAATCTTGTGTCAATGTTTAAGCCCATTGGGCGTATTGTCATTAATTTGAATAATTTTGTAGTTTTTAAAACTTGAAAATCAAAGGTATAGTGAATTACAAATGTGGAGGATACATGCATATCATTGGAGCAGAACCAACCTCCACCACATGTGGTGTTTTCAGCAAATAACTAGAAATAGATCTGAGTCCCTTCTTTGTTAGAAGCTGTGGGAGGGGACTTCTTGAGAAGAAATCTCCACAAGGATTCCCTCACAGAGATTATCCCAACCATCACAGTGGGAGCTGGAGTTTGCCTCATCACCACAGAAAATTTGCTCCCTCCCTCCCCCAAACCAGGAGGATTTCAGGGGATCTGTGAGAGACCAGGCCATCCATGCAGCTGCATGGCCCCTGTGAGAGTGCCGCATCTTTGGATCTGTATTACTATGACCTCCTCTTGGGTAGGGCAGATCCTGGAATTTAGGGTGAGAGGAGATAGTTAGCACAATCTGCGTACAAACTTTTCCAGGTGACTTCTGTATTGAAATTTTCTCTAATTTCAAATATTTGAAAGGAGACATTGGGCCAGGATGGCTCCCCTAAAGGAATAACATGAACTCTAGCCTGTCTCTTCTTCCCCTGATTTGTTTTCCTCCATCTCCCATAGTGCAGTCTCTGGACCATTGAGAGAGGGGTCTAGATAGAAGGCCCTTCTTCACAGAGAGAAGGTGATCTGTATATGGGTGAACTCTTTCTCCACATGGATTTCAGAGGCACAGTCCATTCCAGTGTCTTTCTTTAATTTATATATTTGAAATTACAGAAAGTAGACGGGTTGAAAATTTAAAATGAATTAAGAAACCACATTGCTCAGATAAATCCAATCCAGCCAAAATAAAGACTCTATAAAATAAAAAATAAAGACTCCTTTTATATAAACAACACTCAGTAAACCTTTTGAATGTTTAGGGATTTTTTACAAGATTTGGTTACAGACCAGTTATTTTCAAGATGTCTTTGGCTCAGATTTGTGATATTTGGACAAGCTGGCAACATAAGCTTACTAGACTAATTGTAACTGCTGTTCTTTTACTAATTTTTCTTTCTCCATACCTGCCTTCTTAAGGATAAATACATATTAGACACAACCAGCTTGACAGAAAAAACAGCATCTGATTATCAGACTGACAAAACAGAAATTTCATTTCCACATCCAAAAATGAAAACTGAGCCACTAAAACAAAATGAGGACTCACATGGTGATGATGTGCAATTAAATCCAAAACTTTGGGAAGAAAGATATGAGAAAATGTGGGTTGAAAATGAGAAAAGGGAAGTGAAAACAAATTTTAAAAGCATTACAGCAGAGCTAAAGCAAATATTTGGTGAAATTACCGGTAATGAATTTCAGAAAACTACGCCCATGGAAGGGACATTACAAGATGGCTTCAGTGAAGAATTGGAGAGCATTCATGAAGCGCCACATAATTTGACAAAACCCACCAGTAGAATAGAAGAAAGAAGTGAATGTATGGACCTATGCTCTGTGCTTGAACAAAAGGACTCCAGCAATGAAAACGTAATTTCCTATGCTTTAAATTCCAGTTCTCATGAGCATCCCAATCAGTATAGCATCAGGCTATGTGAAAATGATAACAAACCGTGTACTGAACATATATGGAATGCAAATGAAGAGGGTTTTACTAACAATGCGGAAAGTACAAAAGTAGCTATAAATAAAGAGAGGGAAGACCAAATAGCTGCTATGGAAACAGAAGAAAATGTGGATGGAAATATTTCAAATTTAGAGAATAGTCCTGGCTATTCACTAAAACATAGTTTGAAAGAAAGCATTTTGGACAAAAGAGCTAATATTCCAGATGTTGTAAGACCTGTTTCTACAGATGATAAAAGCACATTTCTTGCTGTAGCAAAAATCAAACGTGGAAAAGACTCACACTATTTTAATGATAATATTCCCAAAGACTGCTTTGTTGGCAATCCTAAAACTAGTAATACTGAAATTGAAAGTAATTTGGGAAACTCTCGACAATCTCATGATGAAACTTTGAAAAGATCGTTGGATGAAGAACTGGAACAAGATATGGAAAGATTTAAAAATGAGGTAGGAATGCTGCAGATAGTATTCCTGGCTTTGGAGAAAGAGAAAGTACAACTACAAAAAGAGGTAGAGGTTCACCTGCTGCTGCTTCATTTTCATTGGTCTTTGCTCCACATCAACCATCCTGTTCACTTCAGCTATTCATCATTTCAGAAAGGTTTCTTATGCAAATTGGCTTTTTGTGCAATGCAAATATATTTCATATCTCTAGAGAGAGGCAGGTGGAGAGAATCTTCCTTTCCTCCATTATGTGGTTTAGAAGATTTAAGAAACCTAAAATTTAGTTATTCTTAATAGTAGTCTACAATTCAAACATAAAGGACCACATTCAGTTCTAGTGTAAGTAGGTGCCATTCCATTGACTTCAAAGGAAATGCACACATTTACATCGGTTCTCACTTTGAACCAAAGAATGAAAATAGCTTCTGAACAGGGTATTGACTAATCTTTGCATCTGCTCTGTTCTGTGCATGTGTATCTTTCATTACCCTTTGCTGAAACTCTTCAGTTTGCAGTGAAACCATTCTCTGATTAGGTGTTTTTCATTCAAAAAGAATTGTCTGCACATTTCTGTTAATCATATCTATTATGTCTACATAACAAACACTATTCATTCCTTCAAACTTCCTGTCATTAATACAGTTATGCTCTTCATTGCTTCATGTTTTGAGATGTAAATTGTATTTCAGTTTTAAAGGGTATGTTTTTATTAAACTTTTTAGTAGTGAGTGAATTCACCTTTCCCCCCCCCCCCCCCAAGAGTGAAAGTATTCCCACTCACTTGCTACCCTGAGTAGTGGAATATTATGTAAGTGTAGTTCTTTTAAAATTAAAAACACTTTTTAGTTCCTTTATGTGAATCCTAGGAATACAATTTAGTGTACCTTCTGGTAAGAATACCTCTTTATTAATTCAAGAAAACGATGACAAAAATGTTGAGTGTCAAACTTTCTTATCCTAGGTAGAAGAGGAAAAGAGAAAGCAAAAATGTGGGGAAATGTTGGCAATGGAGAAAAGAGAAGATGCTTATAAATCATATATGCAAACGTTGGCTGGAAATGGTATTAATCAGCAAATGAAACAGAAACTTACTATAAAAGGGAACCAGTATTCTACAGTAGAAAGTGGAGAAACCACAGAAGAAGAAAAACACATAAAGAACAGTATTTCCTCCAAGGAAAGAGCGAAGTTAATTCAAATACCTTTGAAGGGGTAAGATAGTAAAAATAAATAATAATCTTCATTTATTTGCATGTAAACCTAATTGTCTTAAGTATTTTTTATTCTGTAACTTAATGAAATAGTCTTCCACCTGTGAAAACTTGGGGTACACATTGTGCTTGCTTACAAGTGACACTAAATTTACCTTCCTTCCTAAAAATAGTTAAGTACATAATTTGTGCACTGCCCATTGACCAAATGAACACATTGACCAAGATTTTAAAAAAAAGGTTGCCAAAAGTTAGGCGCCTAAAATAGACTTAGAACCCTAAATTAGCTGCTTTTTAAAAAATGTTGAACCACCTAAAAATTCTCATTGACTTCAGTATCAATATTCAGGCCAAATACATTTTCAAAGCCAAAATTAGACGAGCAAAAATATGATGGGATTGTGGAAACTGGTTGCGGACTTAGCTATAGAGAGACAGTGGCTCACAGTTTAATTTTTTCTTTTTCTGGTTGGGTGCAAGTTGTCTCTTTTATAATCAGTAAATTTATAGATTTCATTGTCATTCTATTCATGTGTGTTTCGCAGGAACAAGGGGAGAGATGATACTTTTAACGAGTTACCCAGAGTTGGAATAGCGTGCAGATGGACAAAGCTTGGCTTGCCATCACACATGACCAGTTCCTTTTAATTTTGCTGCTTAGTGGCAGCAGGGTTTTCTTAACTGCAACCTAACCTTTTAGTCACTTTTTTCTTTTACTGCTGAACTCAGTTGAGAGTGTAGGCAAACACTAGTCCTCATCACCTTTCTTCTTTTCTCCCCCTTTAACGCACAGTGATACTTTTGCCCTGAGCAAGAGGTAGCAAGTTGTTGGTTTGCCTGTAGAGCAGACCAGAAGGAACACTGACTCAGTTGTTGCACAATCCCTGGAGCAGACAGGGAGGTACAGTGAGTCACAGTCTACTTTTTGGGTTCCCCCTTGCTTTAATAAGTACCCTGTACCAAGTTTGTGCTAGCACAGCGTATTTCTGCTGGTTGCACCAGGATAGCTATGTTAGCTGGTTCATTGTGGGTGAAGTCAGTGCTCTGCCTGCTCTCTATTCTGTATCTCCTACTGTCTTTCATTTATGTGGGGGTGCAAAGGATGAGCATTGTGGATGCTGTGTTTTCTTCTCTCTACTGCTACCTATGATCCTGGTAGGTGGTGCAGGGGAATAAGGGGGCATTTATGCCTCTCTATGCACTTGTGCATCCATGAAAGTCAGGCCACAGTGACAACTAACAGGGGTCAGAGTCTGTCCACCTTATATCCCATCTATCAAAAAATTTGGCCACCTCTGGAGTAAGGGTTTAGGCAAGGCAGGATGTAGAATGACAATATAAAGTATTTTTGTTATATTACATATAATTAATAAGAGAATTAAAAATAACCACATGGTGGATTGATTAAAAGAGTAATTTATAGAAACTAAACACTGCTTATATTTGAATACAAAAGTGTATTCTAGTAATCTAAAAAATATTTACAACATGAATTTCTTTTCTATAAATAGATGGAAATTTACAGTTTTCAGATATCTATTTCAACTTAACTTTAGCTAAAGAAATGGATTAGTAAGAGTCACATTTATGTCTGTATAAAGAATTCCATCGCTATTCCTTGCCTGTACAGAAATCTCAGAAAATTGTTACCAAGCTGATCAAATTGCAGATAAGTAGTTTTTGGAATTGCCCAAACAGTAAATAAGAGCACTTTGTGGGGTTTGAGCCTGCAAGTAGCCGAGTCTTCCAGCAAACTATGCCTAATTTAAAGCATGTGAGTAGTCCCATTGGGACTACTCAAGAACTGCTTAAAGCACTTAACTTAAAGCACTCAGGGCCAGAGTGCTCAGCACCTGGAAGGATTAAACCCGTTATGTCTAGAAGAGAGTTCAAGGGTGTTGTTATAAACGCACTATAAAACATTGAAACACAGGAAAATGTATGAAATTTGAACATTCATTTTTGTCAAGAGGGAAGTATTTTAACCATTCCCTTCAGACACTGTTATAATACAGTGGTTCTCTCTGTTTCACTTTGACTAGAAAGGGCTAGACTTACTTATTGGTGGAACCTGAGCTGCTTGTCAGCAGTAGAAATTTCACCAGTGGAGTAGGTAGACATAGTGGTGCAAAACACCTACAATCTCTGTTCTGTAGGAGATCTAGAGCCATCAAGAACAGTCGTCATAGTGGATTTGGCTGGTCAAGGAGAAGGTGGAGGTAAATCAGCTGGGAGATGTACTGATTCAGTGAATCTTTCAGGTTTTTAAAGCAGCTCTTCCATGATGAAGAGCTGCAGTAATTCCACCTGCCCCTCAAGGTGAATCCCCATTCCAGAGCATCTGTTTCCATGGGCACAGAAGAGTGACATTTGCTCCTGCTGGGCTGAATCTGACCCAGGAATTCTAATGCATGTGGCAACATGTTATGTGTGGAGGAAAATTTGTGCTTATACTGTTGGTGTGTCCTTCGCTATTTGGTGGAATCAGCTTCAGTACTTTATCGTAGAAGACATTTTTCTTTTAAGTGTTTCAATGTTCCTGGGTATTGTCTTCTATATTATTTTTTAATTTGTCTCTTCTACAAAGTATTTTATTTGAAGATACTTAAGTACTGGATTTTTTTCTTTATTCGTGTTGAAAGTAGTAATTCTGCCTTGAATGTGAAGGATGTAAAGAAAAATGAAAACAAAAAGCGGATTTCAAAACAGAGAGGTAATCAGCAGATGAATTCTACCAATGGAAATCAATTCCAAGTACTGGATGATAGCACTTTGAGTGAAACATCTCCGGATGAAGGAAGGTACAGAATATAACAATGCTATATTTCTCATTTAAGACTATTAGAAATATAACTTATTTAAGGTAGAAATTAGCTTGAGAACTGACACTAAAAATAAGTCCTACGTTAGAACTTCGGAGTTACGAACACCTCGGGAATGGAGGTGTTCATAACTCTGAAATGTTCATTGTGACAGTGTACCCCATAAGGCTTTATGGGGAGGGGGTGCTTATAAATGTATGTATGACATAACTGGAATATGTTTTGTGCTGCCTGTGCCAGGTAACATATCTCCGTAAAGGTTATGGTCTACTATATCTATTCATCCTATTTGTACATATATATATATATCATTTTCTACTTGAGGTTAAGAATATGGGCTGTATGCTTGCTTGGTTTCTAAGTAAGCTTTGGGAGGCATTTGGTCAGCTTCTTTAGGAAGGAATTTGCCAGGTTAAGTGCCTGATCAGGAAACACTTGGAGAACAATGCATCTTGGAATGCTCCAATCCACATAAGAAGTCTTCCTGGAGACATGCAAGATACCATGTGGACAATGGCGTTGGCCTGTAAAAACTGAGTCATGCAGGGGCATGTGACTTGCCCAGGTGACTCCAAAACTCCATCTTTAACCTGGTGCTTTTCCAGTGAGGGGGGGTGGAAACCCAGAGGGACAAAGGGTTCCCGCCTTATGCAAAAGATATATAAAGGGGTGGAAGAGAACAAAGGGGGAGAGAAGCCATCATGAAGAATCCCCTAGTTACCACCTGAGCTGCAACAAGAGCTGTACCAGGGGAAAGAATTGTGCCCAGGCCTGGAAGGTGTCCAGTCTGAGAAAAATTTACTGAAGCATCTCTGAGGGTGAGATTATCTGTATTTAGTTTGATTAGGCATAGATTTGCGCATTTTATTTTATTTTGCTTGTGACTTACTTTGTTCTGTCTGTTACTACTTTGAACCACTTAAATCCTACTGTCTGTATTTAATAAAATCACTTTATATTTAGTAATTTACTCAGAGTATGTATTAATACCTGGGGGAGCAAACAACTGTGCATATCTCTCTATCAGTGTTATAGAGGGCGAACAATTTATGAGTTTACTCTGCATAAGCTTTATGCAGGGTAAAACGGATTTATTTGGGTTTAGACCCCATTGGGAGTTGGGCATCTGAGTGCTAAAGACAAGCACAGCTCTGTGAGCTGTTTTCGGGTAAACTTGCAGCTTTGGGACAAGTGATTCAGACCCTGGGTCTGTGTTGGAGCCAGACTGGAGTGTCTCGCTCAGCAAGACAGGGTGCTGGAGTCCTGAGCTGGCAGGGAAAACAGAAGCAGGGGTAGTCTTGGCACATCAGGTGGCAGCTCCCAAGGGGGTTTCTGTGATCCAACCCGTCACATTCATAACTCAACAAAACATTATGGTGGTTCTTCCAAAAGTTTATAACTGAACATTGACTGAATCCAGCTTTGAAACTTTACTATGCAGTAGAAAAATGCTGTTTTTAACCATCTTAATTTAAATGAAACAAGCACAGAAACAGTTTCCTTACCTTGTCAAATCTTTTTCTAAACTTTCCCTTTATTTTATTTTTGTAGTTTACATTTAACACAGTACTGTACAGTATTTGCTTTTTTCCCCTTTGCTACCTGATTGCATACTTCCAGTTCCAAAAGAGGTGTGTGGTTGACCGGTCAGTTCATAACGCTGATTTTCGCAACTCTGAGGTTCTATTGTATTTGTTTTAGAGAAACAAGTTGGGTGAGGTAATATCTTTTATTGGACCAACTTCTGTTGGTGAGAGAGAGAGATTTTTTTCCCCTCAGGTTTTGGAAAGGTACTCACTGTCACAGCTAAGTACAAGGACAGATAGTGCAGCGTAAGTAGTTAGCACATACTATAAGGCAGTGGTTCTTGAAATCAATACAAACTAAAATTTCATACAGGCAATGACTTGTTTATACAGCTCTATATACTATACACTGAAATTAAAGTACAATACTTATATTTCAATCTATTTATTTTATAATTGTATAGTAAAAATGAGAAAGTAAACAATTTTTCAGTAATAGTGTGCTTAGTGTACCTCATCCAGTGCACTAAATGCCCCAACAACTATGTGGGTGAAGCCAGACAATCACTATGCTCTCAAATGAACTCTCACAGGGAAATGATAAACGACAAAAACATTATATCACCTGTGGGTGAATGCTTTTAACAAAGAGGTTAGCTAGAGAGTGATTGATCAGTCCTCATCCTCACAGGAAACCTGCACAACATTTTTGAAAGATGAGCCTGGGAGCTTAAATTCATAACTTTGCTAGACGCTAAAAATTAATAAAGACACTGGATTCATGACTTACTACAACAATCTTTAACCCACTATCCCCCCTTTTTGTCCTATGACTATAGGGGTGTTAACAGGCCACTTAATCTTGAATGGTCCCTTAGCACATATTCTAACTCCTTATGCTAAATTATCTATTCAACCTTGTATTTAGCTGTAACACTCTGAGTATCTTTCCCAGATCTGAGGAAGGGTTCTGTAGCTCAAAAGCTTCTCTCTCACCAACAGAAGTTGGTCCAATAAAAGATATTGCTTCACCCACCTTGTTTCTCTAATATCCTGGGACTGACACGGCTACAACACTGCATACTACTGTTTGTTTGTTCAAGTTTGTTGTTCAAGTATACAGACATTCAGAATAATTTAGTATTCGTGAGCTATCTAAAAAGTAAAGTCAATCTGTTTATTCATGTCTGAATATCAGTGACATCATAGCAGAATTTTTGGTAGCCTTCACGATCCATCGCTAACTTGAGCACTCAGCAGCTGACCTTCCAGTGGTCTGACATGCCCCATCCATCCATCTTGCTGGTTGTCCACTAGTACCATGACCATACACCATTCCTTCCATAATAATTTTCTCAAAAAGTGTGCAGTATGCCAGGAAATAAAGAGGCAAATGAATTGAGAACTCGCTCTTTCTTATCTATAAAAACCTTTCTCCCCTCCAGGTTCTTTTGCTTCCTTTTATTCAGAAGTGTGTAGCCCTCATTTTAGTACTATTCTGTTCCCCTTTTCCTCTTCTTTTAATGCTTAGGGCTTGTCTTCACTATGGGGGTAAGTCGACCTAAGTTACGCTACTCCAGCTACATGAATAACATAGCTGGAGTCAACATAGCTTAGGTCGACTTACTGCAGTGTCTTCATTGTGCTGCATCGATGGGAGATGCCCTCCTGTCAACTTACCTTACTCTTCTTGGGGAACTGGAGTACCGGGGTGGACCGGAGAGCGCTCTGCCGTCGATTTAGCGGATCTTCACCCGCTAAATTGATCCCCACTGCAAGGATGGGTGGTACACCCCAGAGAATGGTGGGTGGACCGGGTACATCCCAACTCCAGCACATACATAGAAGGGTTGAAGCAACAATTTAATTGGTGGGTGAGGGGATACACATGGAATTGTCGCTGCAGATGGAATCTATGGGCAGTAGCGTCGATCTCCCCATAGTAAAGACCAGCCCTTAGTCTTTTTCTTTTAGGGAAAAAAGGAGTATTGGAGGAAAGGCAGAATAAAAAAGGAAAGAAGACTTTGCTTCTGAACCCACCTAGCCTTCCTTTTTGACACCTTCATGGGGGATTGGAGCATGGTTAGGGTACTACTTTTCCCCATTTAAAGAACTCCACATGGTGTTTGTGGATGTGGACATTAGCCTTTTTTGATAGCTGCAGTAAGATGAATTGATAATGAAGACTACCATTGTTAGAAAGGTATGCACTTGTATCTTTTAGCTCAGGTGTTTCTCATCCTTTTAGAGAGCAGGGACCAGCTTGCTACCTTCCTAAACTGTGTCAGGGAGATCTCAGGGACCACCGCTGGTTCATGGACCAGTCATTGAGAAATACTGTCTAGCTTACAAGAAGCCTGGCTATTACTCACCATTAGGAGGTTCAGTGCCATTCTGATATAGGGGTTGTCACTTTATCTGCTTGGATGACTGCCAGATAACAACCTTGTTGTCTCCTCATTTCCTTCATATAACAATGAGTTGAACTTCTCTGCATCCCAGTGCTCTCCCATTGGGCCTGGTTCCTTCAAGTGTCGCTGTTAAGTAAACTTTGGGTTCTTATCTCAACATTCACTAAATATCCTCCATTGTAGGCTGTACACAGTGCCCTCCCCATCCATCCATCCCTTGCCAGGGTGGAGCATGAACCTCCCAACGGGAGCACCCTCAGCCTGGCCCTGGCAGCCAGGCTCGCTCAGCCATTTTGCCAGCTGGGGGCTCCCCTGCCAAACACAGGGTTCCCCTGCCCAATTCCCCCCAAACTTGGGGTCCCCCACACACACCAACTCCCCCCACACAATGTGGCTGCCACATCCCTTCCAAAACCCTCTTAACTCTTCATATGCCTTTGGTCAGACACTCCCCATAACAGCAACCGCCACTTAGTAGCAGCATAGGGAAAGGGAAATAAAGACAATCCAGGGAATTACAGACAAATCAGCTTAACTTCAGTACCCAGAAAGATAATGGAGCAAATAATTAACCAATCCATTTGCAAACACCTAGAAGATAATAAGGTGATAAGTAACAGTCAGCATGGATTTGAAATCATGTCAGACCAACCTAAGAGCTTTGACAGGGTAACAAGTGTTGTGGCTAGGGCGAAGCAGTAGATGTGGTATATCTTGACTTTAGTAAGGCTTTTGATACTGTCTCACATAACTTTCTCATAAACAAACTAGGGGACTACAACCTAAATGGAGTTACTGTAAGGGGGGTGCATAACTGGTTGGAAAACCATTCCCAGAGAGTAGTTATCAGTGGTTTACAGTCCAGCTGGAAAGGCATATCAAATGGAGGTCCCACAGGGAGCAGTTCTGGGTCTGGTTCTGTTCAATATATTCATCAATGATTTAAATAATGGCATAGAGAGTACACTTATAAAGTTTGCGGACAATACCAAGCTAGGAGGAGTTGCAAGTGCTTTGGAGGATAGGATTAAAATTCGAAAGGATCTGGACAACTGGAGAAATGGCCTGAAGTAAATAGGGAAGGAACAATCTGTTGCACACAAATAAAATGGGAAATGACTGCCTAGGAAAGTGTACTGCAGAGGGGGATCTGGGGATCAGAGTGGATCACAAGCTAAATACGAATCAGCAGTATAATACTGCTGCAAAAAAAAAGCAATTATCATTCTGGGATTTATTAGCAGGAATGTTGTAAGCAAGACATGAGAAGTAATTCTTCCGCTCTACTCTGCATTGATTAGGAGTATTGTGTCCAGTTCTGGGTGCCACATTTCAGGAAAGATACGGACAAATTGGAGAAAGTCCAGAGAAGAGCAACAAAAATGATTAAAGGTCTAGAAAACATGACCTATGAGGGCAGGTTGAAAAAATTGGGTTTGTGTAGTCTGGAGAAGAGAAGACTGAGAGGGGATATAACAGTTTCAAATACATAAAAGGTTATTACAAGCCAGAGGGAGAAAAAATTGTTCTCCTTAACCTCTGAGGATAGGATAAGAAGCAATGGGCTTAAATTGCAGCAAGGGAGGTTTAGGTTGGACATTAGGAAAAAATTCCTAATTGTCAGGGTATTTAATCACTGAATTAAATTGCCCTGGGAGGTTGTAGAATCTCCATTATTAGAGATTTTTAAGAGCAGGTTAGATCAACACCTTTTTTAATACTTAGCCCTGCCATGAGTTCAGGGGACTGGACTAGATGACCTCTCAAGGTACCTGGGTACTGATATGTTGCTACTAATGAGTGTCTACTGTAGTACCAACAGAGCTTAGAATTCGTTTTGCGAGGGACTTCGCAAAACAAATTCTAATGTCTCTACCCAAAGAGTTTGTAATCTAAAATAATAGTTCTCAGTGTTTTTCATAGTGTGGAATACATTTTAATACAGAAAATCCTCAGGGACCGTCTGCTGTCCTATTTACAAATGTTTAGAGCATCTCTTCCTTTGTACAGATGCCTACCACACTGTGGTAATTGCAACAAATAAATGGGCATACTGTGTGAGACCAATGATCCATCTTAGCCCAGTATCCTGTCTTCCAACAGTGGCCAGTGCCAGATGTGTCGGGGGGAATGAGCAGAACAGGGCAATTATTGAGTGATCCCACCCCTGTCATAAAGTCCCAGCTTCTGACAATCAGAAGTATAGGGACTCCCAGAGTATGGGGTTGCGTCCCTGACCATCTTGGCTAATAGTCATTAATAGATATATCTTCCATTAACTTATCTAATTCTTTTTTGAACCTATTTATACTTTTGGCCTTCACAATATCCCCTGTCAATGAGTTCCCCAGTTTGACTGTGTTGTGTGAGGAAATACTTGCTTTTATTTGTTTTAAACTTGCTTTCTATTAATTTATTGGGTGACTCCTGGTTTGTGTGTTATGTGAAGGGGTAAATACACTTTCACTTTCTCCACACCATTCATGATTTGATGTACCTCTATAATATCCCCCTCTCAGTCATCTTTTTTTCCAAGCTGAACAGTCCCAGTCGTCTTAATCTCTCCTCATACGGAAGCTGTTCCATCTCCCTAATCATTTTTGTTACCCGTTCCTCTACTTTTCGCATTTCTAATATATCTCTTTTGAGATGGGGCGACCAGAATCACAAACAGTGTTCAAGGTGTAGGTGTGCCATGGATATATATTGTGGCTTTGTGATATTTTCTGTCTTATCTATCCCTTTCCTAATGATTTCTAATATTGTTAGCTTTTTTAAACTGCCGCTGCACTTTGAGCAGATGTTTTCAGAGAACTAGCCAATATGACTCCAAGATCTCATTCTTGAGTGGTAGCAACTAATTTAGACCCCATCATTTTGTATGCATACTTGGGATTAGGTTTCCCACGTGCATTATTTTGCATTTATCAACATTGAATTTTGTGATGAGTAGAATCACAGAACCCCCTTTGGGAGCTGCCAACTGATGTGCCAAGACTACTTCTGCCCCTGCGTTTTTAGCTGTCTATATATTTTTAGAAATAAGGAAGAGCTAGCAGCATGTAACAGACCACCAGCACGTACTTTAGACTAGCAGACATCCATGGACCACAGATAGAGAGCCTCTAATCTAAAATATAGAAATAACAAAATCAGCGAGAGAAAGAACAGGATGAGGAAGGGAAGAACAGTTATATCAATAAGATCACATGGTGACTCAGTTCAAGTACATTTCTGAGTAATTAAAAATTAATTTTATCACTGCTTAAAAAAAGTCATGTCAGAAACTTTAATTTTTAGTCTTTTTAGAAAATCAAACCATTTTTTTGTGTAATACTCTGCAGCATCCAAAGTTCATTGAAAAAATGTTCCTGTTGAGACCATATTTACATTTTATGGCACACTAAAAAGATTATGTTTCTGCATTTATGGAATATATTTGCAAGACTCATTTAGATTGCTTTTCTAGGTTGTCAACAGCTATAACTAAAATTAAACATTGTTGATGGAGAATGGGGAATCCAAAATAAGTGGTTTAAAATTATTTTGGACCATAAGAGGCTTTTTCCTTAATGCCGAAAGAAGTGAAAGAACCAAAACCCCCAGTGTTGAGCATGCAATGTTTGTTCAGCATCTATACAGAGAGCCATCCACTGCAGAGTGTAGTGAAGTGTACATGGTTTGGAGCAATGTGAGCAAGCGTCAGTGTTCAGGCCTAGTTGTAAGAAAATAGTATTACTTTTTCAGCCAGCTGCTTAATACCTCATTACTTAACGTATTCTGGGCAGTGTTCTTGCCAGTCCACCCACTGCTCTCAGCTTATTCATCTTGTTGGACTGTGAGTAACAAAGCACCATGTTAAGCAGCTCTGAGGGTAACTCAGCAGTGTACTCTGAGTCCTTGTCCACATCTCATGCAGGATTGACCATAAAAGAATTCACATTTACTAAATGAATAAATCAATATTTTCAGAACAAACACATGATTTTACTTCTATCTTAACATCTGTTTTCCAATATCAAAATTTATTTTTGTTTTCTAGACCTGGAGCCAAAACAGTAGATGAAAGGAACAAGGTACTGTAAAATAGCTTACTAAACAAAAATATTGCTTTAAATGTTAAGCATTTATATAGCACTTTAAGCACTCATAAATGGGCATGGTGTTTCACCAGATATGTAAATCACTGTCCCTTCTCTGACGAGTTTACAGTCTATCATGTTTGAGACGACAATGTGTGGGAAATAGTTGAGTAAATGAATAATAACCTTGTTTTTGTTATAATTTATGGTAATTTACAATATTTCTTGAAATTATGTCTTATTTGTAGATTGGCAAACAGATGGATGTTGCAGATGATTTTGATGAATTAACTCAGTCTTCTGACACAGCTACAGAGGACTTAGAGTTGCCTGCTTCAACCTACAGAGATGCTATGTTGCTGATAGAACAGCTTTGTATGGATGGCAAAGGTAAAAGAGTTATGTTTCAATAGCAATTGAAGACAAGTGATTACAATTCTCTGGACAACATTAATGCTTTTCACCTGTGTGTCTTTGAATTCTCATTATAAATTCAAGCACATATTTTTAAATCCTAGGTATTTCTAGCTGTTTGTTCCCAAACTTATTGTCTCCTTTGACCATAAAGAAGGATATATTCCCTGGGAGCCCTGGCTGTCTGAAACACTGATTCAGGGTAGTAAGCCAGGTGTGGAAGAAAACAATGTCCTCACTCAGAGTTTGAAGCAACAAGCCAGAGGCA
This sequence comes from Emys orbicularis, assembly GCF_028017835.1. Taxonomy (NCBI): domain Eukaryota; kingdom Metazoa; phylum Chordata; order Testudines; family Emydidae; genus Emys; species Emys orbicularis. The sequence continues at coordinate 49,040,945 of NC_088683.1, forward strand.
GTTTTATTATGAGCAATTGCAATTGCACGGGAGAGTACACGTGGGCAGGGATTCCCCTCCCTAGGCAGGTCTCCGTTAGATAAACAATTAGGGCAAGCATTTATACCTTTTGTTACAGACAATAATGATCAACAACCGCATCTTGTTTATACATATTCCTTCTGATATCTTACTTTTCTCAGCAGTTCCTGCTACAGTCTGTATTCCATTCTTATCTAACACAAGGTCGAAAAACAGTATCTCTTACAGTTTTTTTCCCACTCGCTTTCCACTTGCCCAGGCCTTGCCTTGAAATCTCGCGTTATTAGAGCTAGTGTTAGCCTGACTCTTGCTCTATTCCTAGAAACTAAGATATCTGCGTTCAAATTCCCTTTATCCTTTTCTCTACTTCCACACAGGATAACCCTCATAGACTGGGTAAAAGGGCCTATTCCACCTCTAAAGGGTCTCTAAAATCCCCAGAGCCAGAACCACAACCGGGGGAGGGAAAATCCCCAGCACAGGTATTAAGGGAGATAACCTCTTAGAGTATGTCTCCACTGCAATTAAAAACCTGCAACTGGCCCATGCCAGCTGACTCAGGCTCACAGGACTCAAGCTAATGGGATGCTTAATTGCAGTTTAGACGTTCAGGCTCAGGCTGCAGCCTGAGCTCTGGGACCCTCCTACCTTGTCCCTAGAGTCTGGGCTCCAGCCCAAGCCTGAATGTCTACACCGTAATTAAACTGCCCATTACCCCACGCTCTGCAAGCCTGAATCAGCTGCCATGGGCTAGCTCTGGGGTTTAATTGCAGTGGAGACATACCTACAAAGATGCCACAGAATCTCCTCCCCATTCTCTATATATTTGCTGAGCTTTAGCTAGATATTTTCCTTTTCTCCCCATTATTTGTCTAGCTTCCACAATCAGCAGACACTACAGAAGGGTCACCTATTAGCGTTTACACTTAAAGAGACAATGGTATCCAGTATTGCAGCAGCAGAGGGCTCCTTTATTCCATCCCCACAGCTGGGTATGTGGCCTCTGTAATACCTTTGTCAGAGGAAGTAGAGATCAAACTTAATATCTGTCTCCAGTTTGCACAGAAGTCATATAGCTTTACTGTATAGTCTTTACTCTATAGCAGTGGTTCTCAAACTTTTTTTCTGCGGACCACTTGAAAATTGCTGAGGGTCTCGGCGGACCACTTAATGATCTTTCCAAATGTTGTTTATGCCATTAGCTAACTATTGTAAAGCACTTTGGATAAAAGCACTATATAAAAAAAAGTAATAATAATTAACGTTTTTTTGTTCTACAAATAAAAGCACACAACTCATATTTTAATATTAGTAGTCTTACCTTTCTAATGCGATGGATATGCCCTCTCCCCCGCCGCGGCAGCCCCTGAGCTGGGGCTGGGAAGGAGGGCCATCTCTCCCCAGCAGCCACAGCCCTGGAGCTGGGGAAAGTCACCTCTTTCTCTGGCCGCCGCAGCCCTGCACGTCCCAAATTCCCCTCTTCTCACCCCATGGCCCCCTCCCACCTACCCCCTATTCCCCCCAAGGCCACCACCTCACCTTACATATGTGTCTTCTCAAGGGTCCAGGCACCTAATTAGTGGAGCCACGCCTGCACAGCTCCACTATTCAGGTGGGTGGCCCTTCATTCTCTTGTGTGTGGCCACCCAGGCACGCACCTTAGAGGGAACTATCCGCGGACCACTGGTGGTCTGCGGACCACAGTTTGAGAACCTCTGCCCTACAGTATCTTTACTTAGAACAAGCGATGACCACTTAACATGCCACAAAATTTCTCTATCGGGTATTACAAGGGAGATTCTCAAAGGCATAAAAGACAGTTAGGTGCCCAATTCCTCTTTATGCCATTGAAAATCTCCTCCTCGCTGTAAAAGCATACATTTTGTAGTATATAGAAGTTATTGAATTGGACTTAAATCGTACATTCACAATCACTGGAGGTGTAAAATGTTTTATGTACACACACACACGCACACAGAGTATGTGTGTGTATAATCTGGTTCATACTTCGCATAATGAAATAATGAAAATAAAGTTTTAACATTGCACTTTTAATGTAAATGATAGTTTATATATTTTATATGAATTATATAGTGAACAGAAGTATTTTTAGAAAATATTTCTTCTTCGTCAGAGATGCAAAAGAAATCTACAAGCAAGTATTATGTAAGCATTTGTTATGTTTGTTGTATTGGATATTGAATAGTTCTGAAAGAGACATTTACATTTGTTTCCAGATACAGTATAGAAAATTAAAGCAATCTGAAGTGCTTCTGATTTTTTGCAAATTGAAATCGGCACATATCTTTACATTATTGATTTTCTTCACAAAGCAGATTCTATTAGTCTCTTGAAAATTCAGAACTTACTTCATGGATATGAACGATTAATAGACCGTGAAAAGGGCCGCTATACACAGCTCTTGGGAAAAGTAAGAAAGCTGGAGAATGAAAAGAAAGAGCTACAAACAGTATTGGAAGAGACCAGAGAATTGAAATCCATGCTGGATCACCAAAAAATGGAATGGGAAAGCGATGTCAGCAGTCTCAAGTACGGAATCTTAAATTCTAATAAGCATTTTACCAGGTTACTTTATCCAAATGCAAATAACAAAAGGGATGCTGGAATTAGTCAATGAGACGATCAACATGCTTTTCAGTGTTATGCACATTCTTAAGTACTTTGCTGAATTGGTCTAGTTCTCAGCACTTTACAGCATCAAGCTCAAAATTGTTTGGTCAAAAACTTATTGTTTGATAGTAGTTCTGTCTGGAAAGTCTACCTGCCAGATATTTTCCATGCAATATTTTTTCCAGCTAATTGTTGTAACGTGGAAAGGGAGGGAGTGATTTACTTGGGGCTAAAGCTGCCCTTTTGCCTCCCTCTGCTATCTCTTGCTCAGGTAAATCTCGCACCATACAGTTTCCCCCTTCTTGGCTGCCATGGTGAGATCTACCCCTGTAACCCCTGTCACACTAACCATAAACAATCCAGTGTACACCTTATATGAAAGAGACTGTGTGGTGATATGCTTCTGGTAGAGTTTCTCAGTAAGGTCTGTTCCAGGCTGTTGTTTTTCCAATCTTCAGAAACAAGTTGCTTATTTACAAAATTAGGACTTTCTAGACATTTTTTTATGTAGGACCATGAGTATGCATAGTGCTTTACAGACAAATGTGACCAATCCCTGCCCCAAAGAATGACAGCAAACAAAAATGAGATGGAGAGAGTATGGAAAAATGAGGGTTCTTTGAGTGGCTGTGCTATTCCCACTTATAGGTATTGCCCTGCCTAGTGGAGCCTAATAGTAGAACTTTTTCAAAGCAGTGTCTGTTAGAGTCCTCTCACACCATCTCCTAGCCTTCCCCGCAGTGTTTCAAAACATTCTGAGGGTGCGGTTTTCTAAGGGGGCACAGGTGCCCTCTACCACTTCAGTTCCTTCCAACAGCTGTGCCAGACAAAAATGAATCACTCCAGTCTGTTCAGGTCTGGGTTTTCTCCAGTTCTTACTGTCTTGATAATTGTTTAGTGATAACCATAGGCTGGGATTTTTTTTTTTTGGGGGGGGGGAGCATTGCCCCCCCAAACTGAATATGTCACAGAGGCAATGCATGGGGGGAGCATCCAGATTTCTCCCTTAGCCCTGCTTCCTCCCCACGAAGGAACATTGGGGGGCAGGGGGTGAGCGGTGACAGTTTGCCCATGTAGGTTGTGTAAGGGGAGGACAGAGAGCAGCTCCTGTTGACTCACTGCACAGTCCACTTGGGGAAACTGACCAGCAGTCACAGAGCACCTGGCATTGCTGCTTGTCCCCTCTCCCTCATCCCCCTAAGGGGGCACAGAGGAATGTTGAGGGGGTTCAGCTAGGTGTTCTCTGCTGGCAGGTAAGTTTCACCTTCATGATCTGTGTAAGGGGAGGGCAGGAAAGCAGCGACCCAGGAGAACCAGGCGGCACAGCTGCTTCCACAGTGTACAGCCCAGGTGAGTGACAGAGTGAATTACTCTTGGGAGAATTGGAATTCTGCGCCTGGCTCAGCTGCTGGGGGGCAGGAATGGGGGGGATTGGGACTTCCTCTTCCCCTTGAGCAGCTGGGGCCAGGTCAGACCCACCGCAGGAAGCGCTGCATCCCTCCCCCACTTCCTGCCCATATCACTCCTCAGTCACAAGAAGGAGGGGTCACTGTATGGGGAGCTGCCCCCATGTCCGCACAACCCCCTTGCATTCGGACTCCCCCACACACACACACACAGAGAACCTCCCCCACTGAACCCCCCGCCCCGTCGAGCCACCCTCCCTGCACTTGAATCCCTATCCCACCAAGCCTTCCCCCCCCTGCATCCAGAACCAGAGCCCCCACACTGAACCCCACCCCCCCATCCAGATCCGCTGCCGAGCCTCACCCCCCTAGCCTTTGTCCCCTCACCCCCCCCCCCCAATATAGAAGTCAAACTATGCCTATGGTGATAAGTATAGTTAGTTGTTAGTTCAGTTCTGGGTTATGGTGGAACCGAAGAGAAAGAAGCTGGGTTTCAAGCCCAGCTGTCCTCCCAGCATCAGATGACCACATTCAGTGTCTGAAATGCTTGGGAGACAACCTCTTTCCTTCTGGGTGTCCATCTGCTGGACTTTCACGCCCAGAGCTCTGGATGAGAGGCACAACAGATTACAACTGCTGCTCCTTAAGGAGCCCCTTGAGGCCAAACCATCCAGTTGCAGAAATGTGTTGGATCCAAGGTCTAAGAGGCCAGTCTTGGCTCCCGTGACTTTCTCCAGCAAACTGAAGAACTTTAAGGGCTCCAGGAAATCTGTTCCAGCTGTGTCAGTTCTAAGGAAGAAAGCAAGGGTGAAGACGAGCACAGTTAGCAATGACAGATCCGTCAAGGTCAAGGAAGATCAAACTTTGGGCTTCCACCTGAGCAGTATCTCTTGACTATAGATCTGAATAGTATGGATTTTGGGGCGGGGGGAGGTAATTTTGTTTTTGTTACTGTTCACATAAATAGCCTGTTTTTAGAAGTTGATTTTTGTGTAACAGATAAGTATTAGTATTTAAAAGGACTCTTCAGTTTGATCCCAAATTTGGAATACTTTTGTTTTTCTTTTCTATTTACCAAATCTTTATACACTGTTTATTTTCATAACAAATATTTGAATGTTGGGTTTTTTAAAATAAAATGACAACTAAATGAATACCAGATCTACACTCATGAGCAGCTGTAGTCTAGCAGAGTTACAGTAAGTATGGCATTGAACCCTTTATCTTTGAAGTTCAGACTCATATGTTGCATGTCAATGTTTTTTATCACGGGACACTTTGTCTTTCTTACTATTTGTAAAGTTTGGAGTTCAAACTCTAAAATATGAATTGCTTATGTATTAGTAGTTACAAATACTTGGCAAATTGTTAGCACGATTTTAAAGCAACCATTTTCTCGTATACAATCAGATTTTTCCTGTTGTCTATATGATTTGTGATATTGGTTAAAATATCTAAAAAGTCACCCAATACTCAAATGCTTCTTATTCATGTCATGGGAACAAGGAAACATACCATGCATTGTTTTTTTCGTTGTTCACTGTGTCTACACGTATAGATAATTGGATTCAATTATCAGAAAAGAAAAAAATAAAATTGCTAAACTCTCCTCAAGGCCTTCATTCTTTGTTAACCTAAAAATTAAATCAATGTTATACCTTAAGGTTCAATTTCATGTGTTTAAAAAAATTCTTGTCATTTTTATCACATTAAGCTTGAAGCTTATGCTGATTAACTAGCAAGACTTTTCTAAATTTATTTTAGATTATTGGCTTCATTCTTTAAGTACACTCCATTATGGGGGGGGGGGGGAAGAAACCTTTGCAGAGGAGAAAACATTCTGCTTACTTACTATAAGGTGTGCAGTCAGTTTATTTATACAAAAGTCATGTTTAAAATCTTGCCCTTTTTCCTTAGACACTTACTTTACTGGTAGTATTATCTATACTTACTATTTGGAACTCCTAGTGAATATTACAGGTTCAGAGTAAAGATATTTAGTTTAAGGCAGCTGCCAAGTTTTACCTTAGTTAGATTCAGTGGGCCATATCTTCAACTATAATTGCTCTGTTTTAATATGCTTTGTTCCATATTATTAGTAGAATAACTCAACATTTTGGATAGTACCTTTTTGGAAGGGGGCAGGAAGAATCCCTTCCTTTCTCACCTCCATGGTTTGGGATAAGATATAGGATTTAGCCCTTATGGCATTGAAGATACTTAAAATTAAATACATACTTTGATTAAGGCATTGTGTTCATTATGTAAAGAAATATGTTTTATAACTTTATAACTTTATAACCAAATATTGTGTTGTTTTAGTTTGTTATAAAGCTTACATACTGGTGAGTTTGTGTGTTATGTATCTTCATCAAAACTTTTGTATAGCTGGCACCTCTGAATGAGGTTACAATTTGCTTTAAAAGTCAGTTTAAGAGTCACAAGATAAGAATTGAAGGATTTTAAAAATGTGCTTCTTCTGTTTGTTTATTCTTCAAGCTACATACTGTGGAATATTTCTCTTTACCAAATTTTTAAGTGGGCTGAAATATCAACAGTTGAAATTCATGATGGGTGCAAGCATGTTCCAGGGTTTTGGTTTTAAAATAATGTTGTGTTAAATACCAGGTTTACTTTGAAACAAGAAGAAGAAAAGAGAATGAGTACAGAAATGCTGTATGAAAAAAACAGAGAACTGCTTAGAAAGAAAGAAGATCAGTACTGTAAAGAGATGGAGGAGAAACAACAGCTTGAGCTAACCCAAAGGAGTCTAGAAATGGAGTTGAGAAAATTGAGAAATCACTTGAAACAGGTTATTATTTATTAAATCTTAAGATATGTAATTCAACACAATTTTCTTGTATATGTTTCTTCCCATTTGTTTTAATTCAGAGGTGTTGTTCTAATATGTTTTAAGATATGGATTTTAAAATATAAAGTCAAACATTTACAATGGCAGTATATAATTCTCTACATGCATGCTCATGAAACTACGATTCTCTTTCAAGAGCTGGCTCTGCAGATTCCAGCACTCAGTAGCATATGCATTCTCAGAATATGCTGCTTCTACAGATCTACTCCATGTTGTTTTTTATTTTTCTCAGACTGATCATATTGTTAATTGAAAATAAGCATAAAAGGGACTGTAGTCCCAGCAACCCTCAGTTTCTGTTATCTGACAACAACAATCCTGATCTGTGGGGAGGCTTATTCAGACCCCTAATGGTCACTGCTTTCCAGATGCTATTGAGCTTGTGGTACTAAGCCATGTTAAAAAATGTGGATATGCCAGGGTGGTATACTCGAAGAACTTCTTATTCATCTCATTGACTCTCTAAAGTAAAGAAGATAAATATCTGATAATTGTTCTGTTTTGGTTCTTGACAAAAATATTTGTCATTTCACCCTGCTTCATTGAATTTAGAGGAATGACAAATGTGTATCTTGTTTCTTTGTAACCTTATGATTGAGAACAAACAAGAAATTGAGTTATAAAGATAGGCAGGTGTGGAGAAATTTTTAGTGACATCATAATTAGCCATGAAAGCAAAGCTCTAGTGGTTTGTGATGTCAGATGAACACAGCAAGAGAGACAGATGCAGATATGGATGTATCGTTATTTATAGTATTTCCATATTTTTATTTTGCTATAATAAATTGATTACAAATTTGTAAAATTAAATAGAGCAACATGTTAGTTTACTGATTTTATTTTAAATTTGCCATATTTGCCTGTTTGAGTTCAGTTTTAAGAATAATTAAAATACCTGCCTATTTTTCATCCCTCTCATACTGAGTCAGTATGAGAGGTAGAGCTTATGAACAAACATCAAGAAATTAAGGAAGGTTTTTGTCTCACTCCAGGACACTCCCCGGGCCTTATATTTTCTTTTATAAATTTTTCCTGGAATCCGATTATCTCCAGCTTAATATTTTGTTTGGGAATTTGGAATAGAAGATCTTTAACAAGCTGAAAAAAATGTGGATTTAAGAAATATTTGTGAAGACTGCAGTTGTGTTGCTCGAAAGTGGATATTCTCAGAGTTTAGAGTGCTAGGAAATTGCCTTTTGACTTCTGTCTGTGTGGATTGTAGCAAGTGGTCTGGCAGATCTAGAATTAATAGAATGAAGAAAGTTATTCAGCCTCATCAAGAGCCCATCTCTTCTTTCTCTAGTCCTCCTCTTAGAGGCTCTGTTGCCTCTACTCCTTTGTGTAGAGCACATGTTCCCAGCAGACTTGAAAGCAGATTTCCTTCCCCTCTTCTATCATTTTCTATTCCTCCTGTGAGAGAGAATGCTCTTAAAGGGATTAATTTTCCTTCAACTACATTAGACCTGGGGTTCAAGAGGAAAACACCTCAGGAAATACGAGGCCTTGTGAATACTGTTCGAAAAATGGTAAGAATTTTGTGTCCCTTGGTGACGTCCTAGCTGTGAGAACTGTATGTGTTATTTATAGAGCCCTGCAAATCTGCAGATATCCACATTATATCCACAGTCCATGTTTGCAGATCATGGATGGATGCAGACTCAAATTTTGTATCTCGGCAGGGCTCTAGTTATTTAGACTTTTAAAATGGAAGCAGGGTGTCCATTCTTGCAAAATGATTCTTTATTCAATACCAAACACTGGAAAATTCGTTTACCCTTATTTGATATTAGGTGATCAAATTGTTTAATTGTAGATTCCTTACATTTTCAGTACCAAATTAGTTTTCCATGAAAAGTAACCTGCTCATCAGAGAGGACTGGTTTTTTTGGTACAGCTTCAGAAATAATCTAAAATTGTCCAATAGTTCAGTTTAAGAAGTCTGTGACAAAGAATATTGAGAATATCACTTTAAGTTGAAAAGATCATTTGATTAATGTTTTCTTTTATTTTCAGAAAACACTCACAGAATTTTTGCGCGTTTCTGACTTGCATTTCAGTGTCAGTCTTCACTTAATGTTGACAGATTTTTTTTTAAAAAAAGCAAAACGTCATAAAGCTATGAATTCATGGTCTCTATTTCTGACAAATAGTTTTTATTGGGCTTGTGTAGGTAGTTGATACTCAATGAGGCACTGACTTTATAAAATAAGAATCATGATTTCTATAGTAAAGGATTGGGTATCTCAAATATGATTATTAAGCTATTTAAACACTCGTACTGTATTTATGCAGTGTGTACTATTCAACTGTCTGCACATGATCTCATGGGTCTTTTCACTAGGCTTGACCTACTTATAACCTTCAGTGTTGAAATGTATTTAACATTAAGGCTTCTTTACCATTGAACATTCTTAAATTCAGCCTGCATACCAACTTATCCTCAAAACATGATAGCCATTCCCCATTGTGACTTTTAGGCCTTGTCTTCTCGAGAGAAACTTACTATGCTAAGAATAGCAAGGTCCTCCTACCACACTTGCAGAACACATCCTATTCTTACACATACGAGATCCAAATTGTTTTCATTGGTACCAACTACCATTTAGTTTAGACTTGCTTTCAGTAGGAATAAATACTAGATTAGTCTGAACAATTTCAACTTCTACAGGTTTAGTGCAAATGCGGATGGAACTAAAATGGTTCAGGTGGTTTTTCTGTTACTGTCTCACATTGCATCATCAATATTTTGAAATCTCCCAGAATCAATTGCTTCTGGAAGCTGTGCCAGGAACTGTATGATTGGTACCCAAAGGGCATTTGAAATGGTTTAGAACAGACTTTGTGGATGTGAAAACTGCAACACTTCAGGACACCAGTAAGCATGGCTAGTATGGACACACTGAACTGTTTGTACAACAGTTTGACAAAGTCTTGGATTGCGCACAAGTATATAAATCCCATTTCAGCAAAGCACTGAAGTCCTGTTCTGCACAGCATTTAAGCATGTGCTTAACTTTAAGCACATACCTAAGTTCTATTGAAGTCAAGATGCTATAAATTTCTGAGGTTTAATGTCTTAACTAAATTTTGCTGTACATTACTATGCAGTGATATTAAGAACCTGACTTTTAGCTAGGTCTCAGTTAAGGCTTCAAGATTGCAAATGCAATTATTTGTGTATTTTCTGTGGCAATCAGGAGTTTAGTCAGCAATTGCAGTAATTACTGCAGGTGCAGTAATTGTATTTGCAACTTTAAGCCCACAATTTGGGGACATGTTTTTGAAAGTTTAGAGCTATGTTTACTTGAGACTACTTTCATCTTTGAAAGAAAAATTTATTACAAAAATGTTTTTTTTTTTTAATGTTTGGGGTGATCTAAATATTGGACGTACTTTTCAGTTTACTGTTAAAAGTAGATCAGTTAAAGACATTATTAAATTCTGTCTTTTCAAGATAGACTTCCATCCTATATACATCCTAAGGAAGCAGACATAGCTGAAAGAGGTGTTCTTTAGGCAAATGTACAAAACCTCTTCATGTATGGGTGAGGAAGCCATGATGAAAAGAACAATTATTACTATATCTAGTATATTTTTCCAATATTAAAATGTTTAAAATGTGTTTGTGTTAGGTTGAAGAAGAACGTAATGAAACCCAGAGACAGCTCTCTCAAGAACAGAGTGCCAGAGCTCTACAAGAGGGTATTTTGAACAACCATCTTTGGAAACAGAAAGAAATAGAAGAAGAGACTAAAATAACTGTAGCTAAAAGTTCAGAAGTAAGCAGTGTTCTGTCCAGTTCAAGTAAAATTATACAGTGTTCATTATTAAGGGTAAACAAAGGATGTTTTGCTAATTGTGTTGACTTAAAATGCCATCCTTTGCCAGAATATTTACAATATATAAAAGTAATATAGTTTTGTAAACATTGCTATGTTTGTTTCAGTTCCAGATTTAAAATTGGTATGCTGTGGACGGCAGTATCCACCAAATACTCTTAGAAAATTTGTAAAGTAAAAATGACACTTTTCTCAACTTCAGTCATCCCCTATTTTTCTGACAATATTCTGAAATGTTTTCTGTTGTTTTTTTAATTACTTTTAACTCCTGCTAGCTAGTGCAGAGCCAGTGAAGCTGAGGGAGATTCATCTGGATCCTTTTCTGGCTCAAATACGATCATATACTAGATAACAACGTTCCCATTTGAGTTCCTTACTACTGGCAGTGAGGGACAAAGCAGAATGAACACATCTATTAAAAATAGCTGTTTATTTGTAAACTGAGCAAATTTGGTACAGAAGCCACTGAGAGACCAACGTGGAATCCAAGAACCCCATTTTTACAGTCACTTTTGAGAGTGTAACTTCATCTTCAAAGTAATGTGATTACATTTAACATGCCTGTGCTTGACACAGTGAGAAGCTGTTTAACAGGAGCACTCCAACTTTTGGTCATACTTCTTCCTCACCACACTACCCAAAATTCTCAGTACGGTGGATGAATTTTATTCCTCTCTAGAGCAAAAGAGATTACATATACATCTCCTATTTGATTATTATCTGAGTACATTATGCTGTTTGGATGATTGGAAGACTACGTACCTAAGCTTCAGTAATATGGGAAAGAAGAGAGAAGGAAGAAAATGAAGGATACATGGAAAAAACACACTTTAATGCCAAGATAATACATAAAGTTAAAAGCTATAGGATATATATTCAAATAGAAGTCAGAGAAGGAAATAATAAATCGGGAAGTAAAAACACAATGAATCAGGCGAGCTAGGTTCTGTTGCTGATTCTGCAAATGGGATAACAAGCCTAAACTACATTTTTAAAGGAATATAAAGACAAACTCATATACACTAAAGCATACATGTACTCAGTAACACGGTAATATATTTGAAAGGCTTTAGATTTAAAATATTTAAAGGCTTTGTTTATATTATTGTTGATATAAAAAAGAAACTTGAATGTGGCTTACTGATTTGGTTGCTGAATAGTATCTTACAGTTCCAGTGAGTTCATCCACTAAAAGATAACGTGGGTTCCGAGCCTTTTCAGCCAATTAGATTGTAGTTTATAAAGCTATTTTAAGTAAGTCAAGGTTGATTATTAGAAAACATCAAAATGCATGTTTGTTCTCAGTTTTTTGAAATTTAACTCCTCTCCCTTCCTTCCCCCCTCTCACCTCTATGTTTATATGTTCTCAATTACTCAGGTACCTGATAATCAGAGAGAGAAGGATCTGTTACACAAAAATCAGATACTGCAAGATGAAATTGCTATACTAAGACTAGAGCTTGATCAAATAAGAATTCGGCACCAGGAGGAAGAAACCAAATATTTAGAAGAAAATGAGGTCTTGAGAGAAAAAAATGAAGATCTTAGGAAGGAGCTAAAACTCAATGAGGAGGCTTTGACACAAACAGTTTTTCAGTATAATGGACAGCTGAATGTATTAAAGACAGAATCTGCAATGTTAACTTCCAAAATAGAGCATGCAAAAGAAAATAAAGATAGACTGGAGACAGAGATGGAATCATTCCGTTCCCGTTTGAACTCTGCTGTTCAAGAACTTGAATGCTGTCGAAAATCAAAAAGTGATGTTGAGCGAACACTACAAAGAGAGCGTGATGAATGGCTTCGTTTGCAAGACAAGCTCAATCATGACCTGTCCAATCTGCGAGACACCAATACTATCTTGTCTCAACAGCTTAGTAAAGTCGAAACTAAAGCTAACAGTCTAGAAAATGAACTTCATCATGTAACACACACACTTAGAGAAAAAACTTTGCTTTTAGAAAGTACTCAAAGAGATCTAAGTCATGCACAATGTCAGGCAAAGGAACTTGATCATGCTCGACAAATTGAGAAGGATCAAATGAGCAAATATAGTGTAAAACAGGAATCTATGCAAGAACGATTGGCACAGCTTCAAAGTGAAAACGTCTTACTCCGGCAGCAATTGGAAGATATGCAAAACAAGGGGATCATCAAAGAAAAAGTAGTGAGTGATGTCCAAGATAGATTTAGTGATATATTCAGTAAACTTAGAGCTGATACTGAAAAGCAAGTTCATATGATGGAAGAGAGAAATAAGGAATTAATCACAAAATGTAATAATTTAAGGGAGCAAGTCTTTAAATACGATACAGAGAAAGTAGAAAGAGAGGTAAGTGTAAAAATTTCAAACAGTGATTTGAGTTTTACCATTTATTCACTGAAGGTCCCATAACAAAGTTTAAAATTTACCCTTGTAAAATTTTGAAATACACCAGCTGGAAAAAATAATTGTGTAATTTACTTACAGGGGAATGCACTTATCTGTTTCGTACTTGGAATAGTAATAGCTTGTGGCAAATAAAGCCATCTCTGTTTTCCCTCACCTATGTATTCTGCTCAGAAGATTTGAGCAATGACTTCCGAATTCAGACTATTCAAGGATAAACCACTTTGTCTACAAGTGTGATCTCCTTTCAGTTTTTACCTAGTGGAATTTGTGCATCATGGAATGGAAAGTAAAACTTTCCAAACAGTTCAAGAAGTTCCAGATAGCATTAGACTGCAGTGGTATGGAACAAAGGAAAGCCACAGAGGCAAAAGATTAGAAGAGAGGAAGTGGGAAATAAGTGAGGCAATAGGACTGTGATAAATGAAGGGGCGGGGTGGGAGATAGCTTCATTTTATGGACAGCCAGTCAGCCAGTAGCTATAAAATCGCTCTTAGTAGCTGTTCTCTAAGTGCTCTACCTGTAAAGGGTTAAAAAGTCTCACTGCTATGCATAGGTAAAAGGAAGTGAGTGGGCACCTGGCCAAAAGAACCAATGTGGGAAGGCTAGAACTTTTGTAAAATGGAAACAAGACTGCCTTTTTGTCTGTCTGTTGTTCTCGGGGAGAGGACTTATGCTGTGAGAAGCTTGGGCCAGGTATAAAAATCATCAGTATCATACCTAGAAACTACTCATCTAAAACCCCAGATATGTAAATAGATCAGGAAATGTCTAGGAAGATGCAATTAGGTTTATCCCTTTTATTTCTTTATGGCTTGTGGACTCCTCTGTGCTAACCCCAGATGCTTTTGTTTTGCTTGTAACCTTTAAGCTGGACCTCAGGAAACCTATTCTTGATGCTTAATCCTTGTAGTTGTTTTTTTTTTTTAAATCTAGCAAAAGCCTAAATTCCCAGATGTATTTTCTTTTCTTTTTTATTAATAAAATTTACCTTTTTCGAGAACAGAATTGGATTTTTGTGTCCCAAGAGGTTTGTGCACGTTTTTTAATTAGCTGCTGGCAACAGCTGATTTATTTTGTTTTTCTTTCTCAGCTCTTTCCCGGGGGGGGGGGTGTAAGGACTTGAGGGTACCCCACAGTAAGGAATTCCCAAGTGCGCCTTACTGGGCTGTCAACGGGGTTCTGCACTTGGGTGGTGGCAGCATCTACCCATCCAAGGTCAGAGAAAAGCTGTAACCTTGGGAGTTTAATAGAAGCCTGGAGTGGCAAGTATTAATTTTTAGAGTCCTTGCGGGCCCCCACCTTCTGCATTCGAAGTGCCGGAGTGAGGAATCAGCCTTGACAAGGACAAAGAAGAATATTGGAGACAACTAAGAAAAGCAACAGATTAAGAAAGGGACGCTGATCACAAGGGAGAGTAAACTCGATTTGGGCATGGGTGGAAATCAATTGAAGAATCATTGGGAAGGGTGGACAATTGGTAAGAGACAGCTAAGTGGAGAAGAGCTGGCAATTTGAAATCTAGTCACCACCTTCAAAAATGAGTTAGTTTCAGATACTACAATTGCTCCAAACTTCCCCTACTGGGTTTTATGCTTTTCAGTGAGATTTAAGCATGTTTTTGCTCCTTTGTTGCTGTATGAGAGACTGCACACAAAAAATGGAAAGTGACTGAAAAGGAAAACAGCTAGAACCGAACTATAGATAAAGTGCTTGCAAATACACAAGAGTGAAAATCACCTCTGTGCAGAGGCCAGCATAAGTCCATGTACCTCTGAGATCTCATTTAAGCCCTTAGAACTGAAATTTACATGATGCATAGGCCATGTGCTAGCCATCCGCAGTGGGGAGAACTACACCCAAAGTAAACCAACAAGCCTGGAGGGAACTATTTTTTCCCTGTAATCTCTTTCTGTTGTAGTCTTTTTATGTGCTGCTTGTAAGAAGATTAGATACAAAATTTTCAGACAGAGTTATGATTTTTAAGTTGGCAATGTTCTTTCAGACATTTTCTCCTGTCCCTTGTCTTTTTTGAAAATAAACCCTGAATGTCAGCAATTCTTAGGTAGATCTCTGCCTTAAGTTTAGTGTTGCTGGGAAATTATTGATACTCTGAAATTGCATTTACCTTTCTGTATTATGATTCCAGAAACTCTGAGCAGGTCAGATACGTTAAGGTGTTGAAGGCCTACCTAATGACTAATTTCTCAAGGTTACTTTAAAGAAGAAAAAAAGAATTTGTAGCAGGGCTGTCAGCCACTTTTTCCTGGAGTCTTTTTTGTAGGTCGCAAATGCTAATAAGTTAAAATAATAGATTCCATCAGGAGATGCTAAAAATAAGCAGAGTTACCGAGATTTTAAGTACAATATGTCAGTAGAGAGAGGGCTGTGTTGTTCTAAAATAAGCTGGTGGAAAATCAGAGAGGATTTTGATATGCCACATACTATTTTATGGGAACCTCAAGAGGATTTTAAAATGTGGGGCTTTTTTCTTTAGTGGACTGGGAAACCTAGAGAAAAGGATAGTGGAGAGGTTGTGAATGTGAAGCAGTGACTTATTTTTTTGATAACCAGAGTGGTCACTAATTGCTCTGAACACTTTTGAACAATCTCACAGTGTCCTGGTAAGGAAGATAATAAAGGTTGGTATCTGGTTTAAAAAAATAAATAAAGTGCTAAATGTCCCAACTGTACACTCAATCAGACTGTGGCTTTTATGCCTAAATGGATAGATCTGTATTCTGGTATATCTTAAAAAAATAAAACAAAACCAGACTTAACAATGGAAACTCTCTGTAAAAGTCCTTTCCTACATCACTGGAATGACCAAGACCCTTTCTTTTTAAATGACCATGAGCAGAAGATAGCACACATCCTAAACAGGCTAAATACATTTAACCTCTCTAAAAATGGCAATCCACATTCATTGGCACCAGCTGTCCAACTAGCTTTGATTGACAGTGCTCAGATGGGAGGGAGCCTGCAGCTATTTAGGCGCATCACTGGCAGACATGATTGTTTACCATTTAATGCTTTCCTGAATGGATTCATTGAGATATGTAACCTGACAAATCAAAAAATATATTTTAAATCCTGATCTGGACTCTTCATACTAATTTTTGTAGTCTTTATTAATACAAACTTGAAAATATTTCATTAGGGTACAGTAAGACAACTGCAGCAAGAACTTGCTGATGCTCTTAAAAAGCAATCAATGTCAGAAGCTTCTCTTGAAGTTACAACACGTTATCGCAACGACCTGGAAGACGACAAACTACATTTGCAAAAGGAAATAGACAAGATTAAAACCAAGGTATACAGGGTCTATTAACTTCATACAGTAGTAAATCTGTAGTCGGTTCATTGATTTTACAAATAGTGAAAAACATGACATGTTCTGCTTATTTTGAGAATAATATCAAATAGAGTTGTATTCATGAATTAATTTAATTTACTTTGTTATAAATGCAAGATATTATGAAATATCACAATTCATGAAACTAAATGGAATCTTTCTACATAGGAGTCTTATTTTAAAGATTTTGATAGCATGACATTTCAAATACAAGTATATCTGGTGTCTGTCTTTGTCACATAAAATTAGAAGCTGATTTCTGTTACTACTGTTTTACTGATGGTTTGTCACAACAGTCACCTTGTGGTTAAACTTTTACACTTACCTTTGACTTTAATGTTATGAAGGGAGGGAGTCCCTTGTCTTCCAATAGTAGCTTTACTTTAACTATTATGTTCACGCTAAAGTCTTGAAGCAGGGTGAGGGAATGCAAAATTGGCCTTTTAAAATGTTCATTTTTTTCTTTAAATGTAAAGTAATTGAATAGTTTAATTGGGTTCTAGTTTATAACATGAGTTTTGCTTCTCTAAGCATTCAAGAAAAGTGTTCTGCATGATGTCAGCCCTCATTAGCTATAGGTAAAAATAGTTGTTTCTCATTACTATATTTTTCTTCTAAACATTGCAGAAAGTCTAATCTCCTATTTTAGGCAGAACTGGGACAACATATTTTATTGGCAGCAGCAAGAAGATCTGTGCACGTGTACTAGAAAGACTAGATTAGGGCATTTAATATGAGACTATTAGGACAGATACGATGCAAAACACAAGTTACATAATTTTAACTAATCAATTAAATATGCATTAATTTCTCATTCATTCATTGAATTTTGGAGCAGCATCAGTTCTCCAACTAATCAGTTCTGAATACCTGCAAATAAATGATTCTGTCCTCCCTGCTCCTACAATTTATCAGTCCTCTCTTCTTGCTCCATTTATCCTCTAACAATTCAATTTTCAGCCCCCTCCTACTAAGCATTTCATCCTCTCTGCTGTCTCAAGCGTTTTATTCTCTCTCCACTCTCTTTATTTTTAGGAAAACACTTAGCTCTTCACCCCTCCTCCGAGGACTGAGGCAGGGAGCAGGAGCAGAAACTCCTATACTCTGTGCTTCCGCCTCAGGCTGTGGTGGTGTGGAATGGGGCAGGAGTGGAAGCTTGTCTCCCGTGTAGTTTCAATCCTTTTTGTCACCCTTCTAGTCTTGGAAGTGTAGGTAGAGCTGAAAGCCAGAAAGAGTTGCATATTGGTACTAAAATCTAGCTTCTCTCCAGCCAGTTCCAAAGACCTCTTTGCAGGCGAGGAGGGACAGGACAAGTGGTTGTTGGTGTTTTCTGAGGAAGTAGGCTATTCCTTAGGCACATGTTGTAACTCTGATTAGCAGCCTTCCCCCAGGAGACAGGGGAATGTGGTTAACTATTTAAATGAGGGGTTTTGCCATAGAGCCTGAAAACTTTATTGTCTGCATTTGACATTTCTGAAGATTTTGTGTTATCAGAATAGAATTTAAAAAAAATAAGTTTACAGAAAGCAAACTAAAAATATGTATAGGATAGCGTTTACAAGGTTTAAGTGAATTGCCTTGACGTAGGATGCTACACTTGTTGAAGTAATGCATCAAATCACAGTAACTGAAAGATACAAAATTTTATCACTCAGTGATAAAACTTCTTGTGTATTATTTTGTGGAAATAATTTTGGTACCACTATGGAAACTTAATACAAGTCTTTTGCCAAATTGCCAGTCAAGCTTTATACAAATCAAATACTGTACGGTTATCAAAACAGTTCAATCAAAAACATTCTAAAGTTAGAAATTTAAATTGCTTTAACTATTGAAATGTCAATTCAATTTAAAATCATCTTCCCACATAATTCTAAGCTAAACCTATTCTTGAATGCCTAGAGAAGCAAAACTCGTTATAAACTAGAACCCAATTAAACCTATTCCTCTTCCACACACACACCTACTAACATCAAGTATGCACTTGATGATTCAAAACCACTTCTCATTTTACTTGTTATTCACCAGTACATATAACTACAGGTAACTTGTAACTTTAATAATGGTTTACGTCTTACATTAGAAACAATAAACTCTTCAATTCACACTTTTCTCTATTATCTAAGGAGTTGTCCATTTTGTGACATCACAAACCATGTGTTCTGAAAAATGTATAAGCTCCGGTTCCGGTATTCATTATTTCTTTTTCAGCTATCGTTTCACAGCAGCTACATACAGTTTGTTTAGAGTAGTGCAATGAGTAGTTTTCATCATCTCAGCACTTTAAACACTTATTGACTTAAAATTATTTCTAGGCATCTAAGATGCAACTTGTTTATGAGACACAATGACATTTAAGTAATTTACATTCTTTCATAACTGTGGTACATACCTGATAACAATTTGTCTTAGAGTAACTAAATCCTCACTTGGACAAAGAAGATGCATGTTTATGTCTCTTACTTAACATATTATCTAGTTCAGCGGTTCTCAAACTGTGGTTTGGGACCCCAAAGTGGGTTGCGATGGGGTCGCTTGGGCTGACTTATACTTGCTGGGGCCTGGGGCCAAAGCCAAAGCCCGAGGGCTTCAACCCTGGGTGGCAGGACTCAGGTTACAGGCCCCCTGTCTGGGGCTGAAGCCCTTGGGCTTCAGCTTTGGCCCCCTGCCTGGGGAGGTAGGGTTTTAGCTCTCTCCTCCCCCCCCCCCCCCCGGGGAGGTGGGGCTTGGGTGGGCTCAAGCTTCGGTCCCCCTTCTTGGGGTACTGTAGTAATTTTTGTTGTCAGAAGGGGGTCACGGTGTAATGAAGTCTGAGAACCCCTGATCTAGTTTGTAGATAAATTCTTTAGCTCAGTTCAGTCTCTGACTTTTCCAGAAAAGTAGAAATATTGGATTATTACATCTATTTGTGCAACAGATTATTTTTGTAGTATTTTCTGCAACCGAGTTTTTAGCTATCAATCTGGATACTTCATTTTTTTTAAAGTTAACTCGTGTAACTCCTGTTTTCTCTCATCATTGCTGCCATCTTCTCATCTTCATACCCTCAGTTTGTTTATTACACCAACATGCTTCATCTTGTTTCAACCAAGATCTTGTGAGCTCTTTGGGACAGGGGCCATCTCTTTCTGTGATTGTATAGTGATTAGCACAATGAGCCCTGATCCCCTCTGGGAAGTACTGGAATACAAATAATAAAATATCAGATCAGTTATAAAGTTGTGCAGCAACTTTAAGGTAAGGATGAAAATTTTAAACGAGATACAGTGGGCAAGGAGGAGCAAGTGAAGACATTCAAAGAGTGACGTGGTCTTATAAGATGAGGAGAAATCATTTTTGCAGCAGTGTTTTGACTAATTGGAGAGGAGCAATATGGGACTGGTGAGGCCAGTATGGAGGATGTTGCAGTAATAATTGAGGAAGAAGATGAGGCATGGACAAGGCTTTCAGACATCTGGACAGAAAGGAAAGGAAATGGACCAGGGATTTATTTAAAACAAATGTTTATGTACAGGAAGTTGAGTTTTCATCTGAGATTCAATAATGGTTTAAATACTTGCACTTCAAACGTCAGTTACCTTTAATTTGCTTTGTTTACAGCTGCAAGAATCAGAAGATCAGTATATTCAGTCTGAACGACGTGTTCATGATTTGAAGAATGCATTGGACAGTAAAGAACGAGAAGTGAATGCTTCTTCCCAGAAATTGCAAGACCTTCTAATAGCATCATCTGGAACAAATAATGCTATAAAACAACTGGAAGAACATATACAAAGGTAAGAAAATTACCAACATGTTGAAATCAGGTTTTATTGTTTAAAATATGGCCAGAAAAAAAAGGACTTTTGCTAATACACAATTACAAATTACAGAATTAAATACTAAATACAAATTTAAAATATTAAAATTTTAATAGAGTTTTAGATTATGAAATTCATATGTAAATGATTATTTCAAAACTATTTCAAGTTTTGTGCTATTGTGGATGTAGAGACTTGTCTAGGAAAATCATATTGTTACATATTAAAACATTTATTTGCTTTTAAGACTTGAAATTGAAAATGCCAGATTGGAAGCTACAACCAAACAGCAAACAAGCAGAATTGAGGTACTTCAGAAAGACCTGCGGGATTCTGCTTCCGTAAGTCAGCCGCAGGCTTAACTTTCTTGTGAGTTTATTGCATCTATGCATTAAGGCTGGGATTTTCAAAGGAGCCTAAGGGGAATAGATTCTCAAATCTGATGGAGTTACGATCTTATGAAAATCCCAGGCTAATATAGCCAAATACTGGGTTTCTGAGAATTTTGAGATGGCATTATATGTATTATTATTATTCATGTGACATTATATATTCAATTAGTTTCAATGTGATGTATTTTATTATTAATACTAATGTGAATGTTTAAGATTTTAAATCAGACAAGTTTTCAAACATTCATTAGACATGTATATTGTTAAACACATATATGTAACAAGCTAATCAATAGAAATTCCCTTGGGATTTTGATGATAAAATACTTCCTCACTAGTCTGCTGATGCTAAATGAAATCATCAGAACATCTGAATAGAATTATATCCCTTGTTTTATATGTTGGCTTCTCAGTTTTTACAACTGATTTCATGGTAGAAATTTTTTAATATAATATAAATGAAAGAACTGTAAAGGTTTAAATATGCAATGAATAGGGGAAGAACACATGTATAGAAGGAAAAAAATCATTTTTAGGTTGTCAGCTGATAAGATTTTTCAATAAGCAGAGGTTGGTTTTGCTATGTATAGTTGATTTTCCCTTTGCTTCCTAATATTGTGTTTAGTGATGTGCAATAAACAACAAAGTTGGATCCCTGTGGTACCTTCTGTGAGATTTTGACTTTTTGTTTAAGATCCATTTTTCTTCTGTGGTAGCTAGCTTTTCTTTTAAATAAAGTCCACATCAGAGAAATCACCACGACAGTTGTCACTAATTGACACCCTTGTAGGCAGTGTCATAGAGAAGTCAAATATGAATGGGCATAGAGATTGAACTGTCCACTCCACCCAAACTGGCAAAGCAATATGGGGAGCATCTTTAGTTTTCATCTTTCCAAATTAGCCATGAAGGCCATTGTTTTCAGGTCTAATATAGATGCATCTTACCGTACACCTCTTCCTCAAAGATAGGCCTTTTGTCACATGGTCCAGTAGCTCCCTGAGTTGGACTGTGTGGAAATTGAGGAGAAATGCTAGCAAAAGCAAGCTGTTCCGAGAGGAATTATTCTCGGTATCCACAGTCTATTTCAATCACTGGAGTAAGTGGGAAGTAGTTTGGGGGTAGGGAGCGAAAGGTACTATTAGGCTTTTTCTAGTCATGCTGTGGAAGAGATTTTATATGTAATGAAGTACCACCATATACCCTCAGGTACTGAGACACCTGCAGTGTAATAACAGGCCTGGATTTAGAGATTAATTGAATGGATCTGAACAGAGGCCCCTCTGTGTTTCTCTCTCTATATATATGGCAAATAACATAGGAGAGACTTGTATGTTAACTCTGCAGATCCACACTTCTTCTGAGTTCTCTTCTAGACGATGAACCACAGTAAAAAGCTGAGGTTATATTGGCTGTGAACTTTATCTAATTTTTGCCTAGAATATTTGGTTCTGAGAATAGGGTATACATGCTTTCACAACAGTTACTGCACTTTACATAGTTCATAGACTTGTGACATGTAGAATTGTTGAGTCAAAATACTCTATGAATGCAAATGATTGGTACCGTATATACTCGATAGTAAGCCTGTTGTTTATAAGCCGACCCCCCCTCCCCCAAGATGGATAAGTAAAAAATAGAAAAATTTTATGACCCATTCATAAGCCAACCCTATAATTCAGGGGTCAGCAAACTTTGGCTCCCGGGCCATTAGGATAAGCCGCTGGCGGGCCGAGATGGTTTGTTTACCTCGAGCGTCCGCAGGCACAGAGGTAAACCTAAGTAAACAAAGTGTCCCGGCGTGCCAGCTGCTTACCCTGACGGGCCGGGACAGCAACTGGTGGGAAAATGTTTTGGAGGGGGAGAAGCTGGGGGTCAGGGGAGTAACCCCTTTGACCACTCCCGACATGACCCCACCCCTAGCCTGGGATCCCACACTCTCCCCATCCCATCCCTTCCCACCTTATCTGAGGAGGGCCAGGGGAGGATGTCTCTGGCCTGGCTGTCTGTCCCATTATGTCTGGAATGTTAGGGGAAATAATCAGTTGACATAGACATCAAAACAGGTATGGCAGGTATGTAATAATACAAAAAGGAAAATATTCTTTGAATATGTCTGACTGTCCTTAGAAATTTTCACAATACTTGTTTGTTTCTTGCATCACTTTTGTTCTGTAATTATATATGAACTTGAGTGTGGAAAGTTACAAATGTAATATCTTTTTTTAATGCTTGTATAGGTTCATAATCGCCTTGAAGACTTGATAACAGGCTTACAGACAGCAAAAATCAATTTAGAAGAACAGCTAAATCAGCAGGTAAATTAAGACACAATTCACATGGCCATTACTTTTTATCTCCTCTGCAAACTGTTATAAATGACCATGGTTGTGGGGCAGGAATGAAATAACTGTTTTTGGTTTGGGAGCTTTGTATGAAGGGAGGAAATTACACAATACCCAGGGGAGTTGCATTCAAGACCCTATTATAGAGCAAGGTGTCTTAGTAAGGACTTGTTTATATGTTTCCTAAGAGCCATATTATGAGTTTAACAGTTCCTTTTTCTGAGGTGGGGTGGGTGAGGTTATGTGAGTGTGGTCGGACTGGATTATCATAATGGTCCCTTCTGACCCTAAAGTCTATGACGCCCCTGTAAACATGTAATGTTTTCATCAACATGAACAGTTTCATGCATAATGTGTTTTGTGGCCTATAGGGAAGAAATGCTTATGTAGTTAAGGCACAGGAGTGGAATGTGGGAAACTTTCTGTTCTTGTCTCAGCTGTGGATTGCCATGTCATCTTGAACATGTTAGAACAGAGGTGGGCAAACTACAGCCCGCGGGCCACATCCAGCCCACAGGACCCTCATGCCCAGCCCCTGAGCTCCTGGCCTGGGAGACTAGCCCCCTCCCCCGCAGCCTCCGTTCACTGCGCCACCGATGCAATGCTATGAGTGGCGGGGCTGCGAGCTCTTGCCGGGCAGCGCAGCTGCAGAGCCGCGGCCTGACCCGGTGCTCTGTGCTGCACGGTGGTGTGGCTGGCTCCAGCTGGGCGGCGCGGTTGCCTGTCCTGGTGCTCTGGGTGGCGCGGCTGTAGCACCGCCAGCCACCGGTGCTCCAGGCAGCGCGGTGAGGGGGCAGGGAACGGGGGGGTTGGATAGAGGGCAGGGGAGTTCGGGGTGGTGGTCAGGGGTGTGGATGGGGGTCGGGGTGGTCAGAGGGCGGGAAATGGGGGGCTTGAATGGGGGCAGGAATCCCGGGGGGGGTTGGATGGGGTGGCGGGGGGGCAGTCAGGGGGAGGGGTTCCGGGAGTGGTCAGGGGACAGGGAGGGGTCGATGGGGCAAGGGTTCCGGGGGCAGGGCCGTCAGGGAACGGGGGGGTTGGATGGGGCAGGAGTCCCGGGGGGGCCTTCAGGGGGTGAGAAGCGGGGGGATTGGATAGGGGGCAGGGGCCAGGCCACGCCTGGCTGTTTGGGGAGGCACAGCCTCCCCTAACCAGCCCTCCATACAATTTTGGAAACCCGATGTGGCCCTCAGGCCAAAAAGTTTGCCCGCCCCTGTGTTAGAATGTGCTTCATTTTCTCCATATGTAAAATGGGGATAGATAGTACAATCCCGCTCATCAGCAGAGTCCTGTCAAAGGTCAAGAGAGACAAGACTGAAGTCATCATGGTTGCCCCAGTGTGACCGCGCCAACATTGATTCGGCACACTGATGGACCTGGCAGTGGCTGCTCCCTGTCCCTGTCCCAACCGACTGGATCTGCTCTCACAGGATCACAGGCGTCTCCTACACCGCAGCCTCGCCCCCCTTCACCTCACGGTGTGGATGCAGCGTGGTTGAACTTGGAGGAGCGGGCCTGCTCTAACGAGGTCCAGCAAATCCTTTTGGAAAGCAGGAAGCCTTCCACTAGAGCAACCTACCTGGCTAAATGGACAAGGTTCTCCCACTGGGCATCTGAGTGTACCATCTCTCCAACGCGCTCCTCTTGAAGTCTATCTTAGATTATCTGCTCCATCTTAAGTACCAGGGGCTGGCCCTCCCTTCCATCAGAGTACACCTTGCAGCTATCTCCGCTTTTCACCCGCCAATCCAAGGTCAGATAGTGTTTTCACACGACATGTCAGTCCGATTCCTGAGAGGCCTCGAGAGACGCTTCCCGCTGGCCCGGGCACCTGTCCCATAGTGGGACCTTAACTTGGTTCTTTCTAGGCTCACGGGCCAGTCCTTGGAGCCTATGGGCTCCTGCTCCATCTCCCACCTGTCATTGAAGGTCGCATTCCTTGTGGCGATAACATCCATGAGACAAGTGTTGGAGCTTAAAGCCCTGACATTGGAGCTGCTGTATACAGTGTTCTACAGGAACAAAGTTCAACTGTGACCCCATCCAGCCTTTCTGCCGAAGGTGGTGTCTTCCTTCCATGTTAACCAGGACTTCTTCCTCCCGGTGTTTTGTCCGAAGCCGCACACCACTGGGGAGGAAAGGAGGCTGCATGCCCTGGACGTCAGATGTGCCTTGGCGTTTTACCTGGAGCGTACTAAGCCCTTCTGCAGGTTGACTCAGCTCTTCATCGTGACAGCAGACCGCATGAAGGGCCTTCCGGTGTCATCGCAGAGGATTTCTAACTGGATCACCTCCTGCATCTGGACCGGTTATGAGCTGGCACAGGTCCATCCGTTGCCAATTGTGAGGGCCCACTCGATCAGAATTCAGGCGTCCTCGGCGGCCTTCCTGGCGCATGTTCCCATTCAGGACATTTGCAGAGCTGCGACGTGGTCTTCAGTTCACACATTCATGGTGCACTACACCATCACTCAGCAAGCCACAGACGATGTTGGGTTCGGCAGAGCTGTGTTGCAATCTACACATCCCCGTGAACTCCTATCTGCCTCTATTGGCACTGTTTGAGAGTCACCTAATATGGAATGGACACGAGCAAGCACTTGAAGAAGACGGTTACCTTTTCCGTAACTGGTATTCTTTGAGGTGTGTTGCTCATGTCCATTCCATAACCCACTTTCCTTCCCCACTGTTGGAGTTTCCGGCTAGGAGGAACTGAGGGTGGGGGGAGCCATTGGCGCCCCTTATACCATGGCATGTGCGCGCTGCTCTAGGGAGCACCAGAACCGGTCCCCTACGGATACCACTGAGGGAAAAACGTCCGGCACCGGTGCACGTGGCAAGCACACCTACCTAATATGGAATGGACATGAGCAACACATCTCAGTTACGGAAAAGGTAACTGTCTTTTTTTCTATCTCTAAGTGGATCAGGAATTGTTGGGGAAGCCTACAATATAAGGAGTTTCTCCTTGCCAAAAAGCAGAGGCATTATTACCATTCAGTCAGTCTACAGCAACTTTGTAAGTAAGTGTAAGGGACCCATGCAAGAAATTTGCAAGTTTACATCATGATCAAGTATCCACAGTTTTACCAGGCTGTATAAGTTTGCCTTCTTTTGATGCAGCCTTTAGCAGAAGTCTTGTAGGTTGGTGTAGGGCTGACAGGAAATCTGTACATAATATTAAAATTTGTGTGAGTGGTTGGAGTGAGTGTTTATATATTTTTGCTTCTAATCATCAATGCCTGCCTTCTATTAGACATAGAGAAATTTCACCTGCTGATTTTTCTCTAGATATATAATACGGCATGCCATTTCTATCCACCAGTTCTCCCAGTGTTTCTTTTAGTTTTCTTTCTTGAGTTAACTTTATACTTCATATGATCTCCAGCTATGGAAGACCTCATTCTGGAGAGTTGAGTTGGAGTGGGCCCCTATGGGTTTGTTCCTCTAATTTCTTTGTTGCTGCCTCCTGGTCATAAGTAACAAGACAGCCCTCTTGTTATAGATTGTTGGATGGGCTTCTTAAGAGAGAAATTAGCAGATAAAAAGACAGGTACAGTAACTCCTCACTTAATGTCGTCCCGGTTAACGTTGTTTCATTGTTATGTTGCTGATCAATTAGGGAACATGCTTGTTTAAAGTTGCGCAATGCTCCCTTATAACGTTCTTTGGCAGCCGCCTGCTTTGTCCACTGCTTGCAGAAAGAGCAGCCCGTTGGAGCTAGCTGGTGGGGGCTTGGAACCAGGGTGGACCAGCAGACCGCCTATCAGCTCCCCTAAGTTCCCTGTGCGGCAGCTGCCCAGCAGGCTATCAGTTGCCGGGCAGTTCAGGTGTCCCTCATCACTGCCATGTGCTGCTCCTGCCCTCTGCCTTGGAGCTGCTCCGAGGTGCCTCCTGCAGTGTACTTAGAGTGGGGTCAGTGTACTTAAAGGGGCAATGCGCATCTCTCTCTCTCACACACACACACGGTCCATGTCTCTCTTTCTCTCTCTCTGTCTCTCTCTCACACACACACACACACACTCTCTCTCTCTCTCTCACGGTGTGTTCCTCTGTCTCTGTCTGCCATGCTGTGTCTCCTCCCTCCATTCCTGCTGCCTTGTAGAGTGTGAGGCTACATTAACAACTATGTGTTAACACTTGAGGGCTCAGCCGAGTGCTAGTTCATCATTTAGCAGTAAGGCATTCCTTGGGAAATATCCCACCCTCTTCCCCCCCTCTGACTTCACCACCTCAACCAAGCTTCACAATCATCACTGCTGTGTACATATTAAATTGTTTGTTTAAAACTTATACTGTGTGTGTGTGTGTGTGTGTGTGTATGTGTGTGTGTATATATATATATATATATATACATACACACACACATACACTTTTGTCTGGCAATAAATGTTTCCCTGGAACCTAACCCACTCTCCCCCGCCCCACATTTACATTCATTTTTATGGGGAAATTGGATTCGCTTAACATCGTTTCGCTTAAAGTATAGTTTTTCAGGGACGTAACTACAATGTTAAGCAAGGAGTTACTGTACTGATAATTAGGGCCTTCATATGTGACTAAAATTTTTATAACTTCCAGCCTGACAATAATCTTGACATTTGTTTGTTACATTTTTGTTCTGTGCAAATGCTTACTCTGTAGGTCCAAAAACAAACCATGCTATCAATGACTGCAAAAGATACACATAATCTGTGGGAGGAGGAGTTGAAGTCCAGATCCAGACTTGGAGTTCGTCTATCTCAACTTGACAGGGAAAAGGCTGAGATGTTGGAACAAGTAAGTCAAAAAAATACCCAAATAATTTGTCAGTTTTAAGCTATATCTGTATTTTAAATAGTTACATTTTCATTTTATGTCACCCTTCTTAGTATCCTGTGAAATTCATGCTTACAGTGGCATACAAATTCTGTGAAGTCAACTGACAATTTTATAACAGAAGGCGGAGAGCCTCTTAAAAATCTGGAATATTTTGTGTCTCTTGAGGGGTGATGTGGCATATTATATGATATGATGATATGATAGCCAGTAACTGTCAGATTCTCTAAAGCTACAACATATAATAGATCCACATTCTTGAGTGTATGCTCTTTGTGTTAGATTGCCAAGAAAGTCACATAGCTCTGTAGTTCTACAACCATTGACTTCACTAATGTGTTTTGTGCACCACTTCTGGAGAGGAACCACAGCAATCCCTTATATATCATCAGCTTTCAGTTTCACTGTATGCAGTAAGACTGGAGGAGTTCCCGGGAAATCTTGATGGCTGTCTCAGCTATACTTTTTAGTTTAAAATAAATAAAAACAAGTTTCCCCTTATTAGTACTTTCTGTGCAGGTAAATTTATTAAAAATGACCATCAAAAATTTTCATTTTCCAAAAGTCACTAAACCTTGGAACAACATCAACCTTGATCCTGGCCACAACTCAGAAGGTACCTTTATCAACTGGGGTTTCTGTATTTTCTGACATATCCTGTTCCATACTCCTTTGTCTTGCCAGTTTCCTGTGAAACAATAAAAATTGTTAAAGAGGTTTTATTGTTCAATAAGGTTTAATTGTTTACTGTCTCAATAAGCATTAAAACATTTCTTCAACATGACACTGTTCCAATCCTTAGCTGTCCATCTAAATTGGGATAATTTCATTTTTGTTCCTACCTAAGATTATCCTTCACAGAGTCATCCTGGACTTGGCTCTGGCCAAAATCTTTCTTTCAGGAAAGAGATTCAAGGACATTCACCAATCTGTTCCAATCTTAGAACAGCCTCTGTCTCAGTCGGATTCTTCTTGAGACTAATGAGACTTATGTCCTCTTCCACATATTTAGTACCTGTAGCTCATCTGTAAATGAGACCACTGAAATGTTGGTTTATAGCCAAATTCCCTCCAAATGTGTTTTATATGGGAACACTGTGTATTTTTATGGAAGCCCTCAGGAGTCTCTTTTCAGAGTTGCCAGGCAATGTGTTGCAATAGCCAGGTATTAAGATTAGCTTCTGCCTGGGCGGAGGCTTCCACCCTCCCTCCTGCTCCTGCCATGGGGCTTTGGGTGCCCAAGCTCAGGGCTTCAGCCCTCCATAGCTCCAGCCGGCCCAGGCTCAGGGCTTCTGCCCAGTGGCTGCAGCTGGGGCTCAAGGCTTCGGCCCCCGTGCCTGCAGCCAGGACTTACGCCACCCAGGCTTGAAGCTTCTGCCTCCCCCCAATGCTGCCGGGGCTATGGACACCCAGATTCGGAGCTTCCGCCCCCCACGCCGCTCCTGCCTGGGCTCGGGGCACCAGGCTCAGGGCTTCCACCCAGCGGTTCTTCCAAGGCTTAGGCACCCATTTTTATGTAGGCCCTCAAATTGGCCAGGACCCCTACACATAGGTCCACTGTAGGCAGGGGGGCACTGAAAATGCTGTGCCTAGGGGCGCCTAAGGTGTAAATCTGGCCCTGTGTGTATGTGTGTGTGTGTGTGTGTGTGCGCGCCTGGTGCACAGGAGCCAGACTGTTTTCTGCAGCAGTACCTGTTGAGATGGTGCATGTGCCCTACGCCTCCTCATGGCCTCTCCTGAGGCTATGTTGGGAGAGCGGGGATGCCACCACACCCGTAGTCAGTTCCTTCTCACTGCTCGTGGCCTGAGTCAGAGCGCTCTTTGTAGTTTACCTCATGTTTTTTTCTCTGCATAGTCAGTGAGCAGATCTCTGCCTTTTTTGTAAATAGTTACTTAGCAGTTAGTACCCAGTAGTTAGGCTTCCTTTATGATTTTATTTTTGTTTTTAAAGTATTTAGGACTTGGCTTTCAGTGCTAGGCATCGATGGCATGCAGCACTCACTGAGCTTTAAGCACTGCCTGTTGTGAGGTGTGTGTCTCAAATAGTGCCCTCTACGTGTGCTATCTTTTGAGTTTTTGTGAGGGATACGTTAAAGAAAGGTGCAGTATCAGCCATTCTTTCAAAAGAAGAACACAGTTTTCCAGAGATCTGTGCCTCAAGCAACACTTCATGGAACAAGCAGTGAGACTCTTCTCTGCCCCAGGGCCCTCATTTGAATATCCTGCCACCTGTACACAGTTCACTACCAAGGCTATAGTGGTTTTGGACAGACCCCTGGACTTGGACTCTTCTCCTGTGAGAAAGAGGGGTTGTTCTTCCTCTCTAGGTCTTCCCCAAATAAGGACTCATAAGACAGACTGGAACCATTCAAAGAAGGACTTGGCTGTAATCACCGCTACCTTGCAGGAGTCCATAGTGAGTCCTGCCAGGGATACGACATAACCCAGAAACTCCACCGTGTTCTTGTCACATTCACATTTTTCTGACTTGGCATAGAGTTGGTTCTGACTAAGCCAGTCTAGAATGATACAGATACAGAGCTCTTGATTTTCAGAGAAAATGAGAATGTCAGCTAAATAGGTGACCATGAACTGATGGAATATCCCTAAAGACTTCATTCATAAAATGCTGGAAGGTAGCGGTGGCATTACAGAGGCCAAACAGCATAGCCAAATATTCAAAATGTCTGTCTTTCACTCACCCCCTTACCATATTCTGAGCAAGTTATATGCTTCATGAAGGTCTAATTTTGTAAGGATCCGAGCTAAGTAGAGTCTCTCCAAGCACATTAATAAAGGGAAGAGGATATCAATTGCGCACCATGATTTGATTTAGTGCCCAGTAATCAACGCAGAGTTGGAGAGAGCCATCCTTCTTGGCTATCAAGAATATAGAGGTGCCAGCTGGAGAGGTGGAGGGATGAATAAAATCCCATCTGGGTTTTTCCTCTAGATATTCCTGGAGGGCTTGTAGCTTTGGCTCAAAGAGAGCGTAAATAAGTGAATGTGAGGCGTGGATCAACCCAAACTGCATGATTTCCTACTGACTGCTGATGATGATGACCTCCTGGGATGCCATTTGATATGTGATGGGCCCTAAAGAGAGGGGTGACCCATCAATGGTCTCGACGCACTCGAGAAGGGGAAGTCCTTGTGGAGGGTAGGGGTCCGATGATCCTTGACAACTTCCTAGTCAATTAAGTTACCGTACGTACCCAAGTCAACCAGGGCCTCCAAGCAGAGGACAGGCATCACCAGGTGCCAAGGAGAAGATGAAGTGGAGTGGTCCGCTGGTTGGGGATTGTCTGGATTCCAGCAGTGCAGTGGCAGAGCAGCTCACGGGCTGGCAGAGTGAAGTACTGACCCAGATCTGGCCCTGCTACTGGGGCTGGGTTCTGGGATTTCCTGACTCAGAGGGATGGTGGTTCTTGGTCAGCAGCCCACCACAAAATGCAAACATTTGCCACAGTACAGGCACAGTCCTAGAGCCCAGGATCACTTATTTTCATTGATGGAGAGGCAGGGTTGAATTTGGTCAATCTACATTGGCTCGGGGTATTGTAGACTACCTGGAGTTGCATAGGACAGACGGGTCTGATTCAGTAAGGGTCGGGGGATGCGCTGCTTTTCCTGGCCTCGTTCTGTTAGTCGGCCATCAATATTGATGCACAGATCAGTCAGAGCCACTCAGTGCCCCTGATTCATCTCTAATAGAATCACTGAGTTCTTACCAGAAGCGGTGTCATTATGCAGCCTGGTTCCAGCAGGTATTGGCTGCCAGGCATCAAAACTTAGCAGTGTATCTGGCAATGGACCGGGACCCCTGCTGAAGGGCATGGAGCACAGACTCTGCAATGTGCTCTCTGTTAAGGTTGTCAAAAATATCTTCCATTGTCTCAAAATGTTTGAAAAGAAGGCTAAACATCTCCCATAGTGGGTAAGCCCACCCCAGAGCCTCTCCAGTAAGCCAAATAATCACGATTCCTAGTCCGAGAGCAATCTATGGGGTATTATTGTGGTTGCAGTACAAACAAAGTGACATTGATTCAAGAATCCCTGGAATTTGGTCCAGTCCCCATTGAACTTGTCCGGTAGGGGAACGTTGGACTCACAGATAATAGGTGTGAGAGTCGAAGGGACTTTAGCCACTGCCTGGGTTTGCACCTGGGTCTGGAGGCTGGCATTCCAGTTCTGTAGTGCAGTCACCTGGGCCTGGATTTCGTGAGCCTGCACCTAGGCCTACAGGACTGCATTCTATTCTCGAAGTGCAGCAAACTGGGCTTGTTTTTCCTATAAGGCGCCTACTAAGTCCATGAGGTTGAGTGGGGCTCCCACTATGATTGTTCCAGAAGCAACCTCCATGTCATTAAGCCCATGCCCTCCCTACGTCTGGTTTTTTGTGGGCTGTTCAAACTGCAAGCTGTCAGGGTGTGTGCGGCCAACCTAGTGAGTGGAACAGGACTTTGCCTGGTGGTTGTGGTGGCAGTTTGGGTAATGGCAAGTGAAGATCCATGGATCAGTCACTAGTCCAAAGGTGAAGCTGGAGTCAGGGTCAAGGGGACAAGCTAAAGGTTAGAACCCGAGTCAGAAGTCAAAGCCTAAGCTGAAGGGTAAGCCAGAGTCGTAGTCAGGAACGTAGCCAAGAGTCGGAGCAAGGAGTCAGAAACCAGAATGGACCGGGAGACTGAGGCTAGAGTGGGAGCAGGGCTTGGAGCAGACAGTGAAAGTCATAGTAGGGCAAGTGCAACTGTGAGCATGGTATGCATTGAGCAACTGCTGTGCTGCAGCTGCTGCAAGGCTCAAGTGGCAGACCAGCGGCTCCAGTAAGTGCAACCGTTTGGAGGGGGCTCACTGGACCAGACTGGGAGTCAGCCAGACTGGGAGCCAGCTATGTCTCCTCTACCTGTGAAAGATTCTGGACATTAGTTGGAAAGACTTCATCACCAGCAGAGATCTGAGAAATCGCCAACAAGCAACTTGTTTCCATCAGTATCAGAAGGAAGTGCTGGACAGATCTGGGGCATATACTCCAAATGCCAAGACAGACATCCACATGAAGCTGTCAAGTAGAAACCATCTGGTGTGAGGAAACAAAGGCACCCAAGAGAAACCTTAAGAAGAGCTCTTAGCAGAGAGGGTAAAATAGTTGATCTCTATTCACAGAGCAAATGGAACCAGCAGCAAATGACAGGGTGGAAACAAGTCTTTTCCATTCCTCTCTATGTGCCAACACTGGTGTGGGAAGGATGTAAAGATTGATAGATTTTTAAAAGGGATAGTTTAGTTTTTTTCATCCTAGTAAAGAAAACATACCACTTTATGAATGCCAGTGAAAATGAGGTAGGATCAGAAGAGGCTAAAATAGGGAAAGAACAAGTTAAAAATTACTTTGACAAATTAGATGTCTTCAAGTCACCAGGGCCTGATGAAATGCATCCTAGAATACTCAAGGAGCTGACTGAGAAGATATCTGAGCCATTAGCGATTATCTTTGAAAAGTCATGGAAGACAGGAGAGATTCCAGAAGATTGGAAAAGGACAAATATAGTGCTCATCTATAAAAAGGGAAATAAGGACAACCCAGGAAATTACAGACCAGTCATCTTAACTTCTGTACCCGGAAAGATAATGGAGCAAATAATTAAGCAATCAATTTGCAAACATCTAGAAGATAAGGTGATAAGTAACAGTCAGCATGGATTTGTCAAAAACAAATTATGTCAAACCAACCTGATACCTTTCTTTGACACGGTAACAAGCCTTATAGATAGGGGGGAAGTGGTAGACATGGTATATGTTGACTTT
The DNA here is from genome assembly GCF_028017835.1 of Emys orbicularis. Taxonomy (NCBI): domain Eukaryota; kingdom Metazoa; phylum Chordata; order Testudines; family Emydidae; genus Emys; species Emys orbicularis. The sequence goes on from NC_088683.1 coordinate 49,074,618, forward strand.
AGTAAAGCTTTTGATACTGTCTCACATGATCTTCTCATAAACTAGGGAAATGCAACCTAGATGGAGCTACTATAAGATGGGTGCAAAACTGGTTGGACAACCGTTCTCCGAGAGTAGTTATCAGTGGTTCATAGTCAGGCTGGAAGTGCATAACGAGTGGGGTCCCACAGGGATCAATTCTGGGTCCGGTTCTGTTCAATATCTTCATCAATGATTTAGATAATGGCATACAGAGTACACTTAGAAAGTTTGCGGACGATACCAAGCTGGGAGGGGTTGCAAGTGCTTTGGAGGATAGGATTAAAATTCAAAATGATCTGGACAAACTGGAGAAATGGTCTGAAATAAATCGGATGAAATTCAATAAGGACAAATGCAAAGTACTCCATTTTGGAAGGAACAATCAGTTGCACACATACAAAAAGGGAAATGACTGACTAGGAAGGAGTACTGCGGAAAAGGATCTGGGGGTCATAGTCGACCACAAGCTAAATATGAGTCAACAGGGTAATGCTCTTGCAAAATAAAGCAAACATCCTTTTGGGATGTATTAGCAGGAGTGTTGTAAGCAAGACACAAGAAGTAATTCTTCCGCTCTACTCCACTCTGATTAGGCCTCAGCTGGAATACTGTGTCCAGTTCTGGGTGCCACATTTCAGGAAGGATGTGAACAAATTGGAGAGAGTCAAGAGAAAAGCAACAAAAATGATTAAAGGTCTAGAAAACATGACCTATGAGGGAAGATTGAAAAACTGTGGTTTATTTAATTTGGAAAAGAGAAGACTGAGAGGGGATATGATAAGTTTTCAAGTATGTAAAAGGTTGTCATAAGGAGGAGGAAGAAAAATTGTTTAAGAAATGGTCTTAAATTGCAACAAGGGAGGTTTAGGTTGGACATTAGGAAAAACTTCCTAACTGTCAGGGTGGTTAAGCACTGGAATAAATTGCCTAGGGAGGTTGTGGAATCTCCATCATTGGAGATTTTTAAGAGCAGGTTAACAAACACCTGTCAGGAGTGGTCTAGATAATTAGTCCTGCCACGAGTGCAGGGGACTGGACTAGATGATCTCTCGAGGTCCCTTCCAGTTCTATGATTTTATGTTTAATGGCTGTGATGTGTCAGGTTGTCCCCTTGGCTTGGCTCTTTGTTTTGTATTCTGACCGAGTGAGAGGCCAAGCTGTTTCAGCATGGACACGTTCTAGATGGGTTACTTCCTGTATCATAATGATGTACAGGATAGCAAATACACCTCCTCCACAGAGACTATTGGCCCATTCAGCAAGAGCTCAAGCTACCTCGGTAGCTTTTCTGAGAAACACTTCTATATTGGATATCTGTAGGGCTGCTACTTGGTCCTCCTTGGAAGCATACCTTCACTCATAATTATGCCATCACAACTGCTTCAGGATCTGCTGCAACTTTAGGAAAGCAATATTGCAATCATTATTTAAGTAGACTCCAAGTCTCACCTCCTAACAGTACTGCTTGTGAGTCATCTGAGTGAAATATGTGTGCGCAACCACTCAAAAAAGAAAAAACAGTTACATACCTGTATTGTAACAGTTGTCCTTTAGAGATATAGTTGCACACATGTATGCCAGGGCCCGCCTTCTGTCCCATCTGCATTGGAGTACTGAGCCACCATATTCCATTGTAAAGGAACTGAAGGGGTGTTGAGGTGGCACTGCACTTAAGGAGCTTCAGGAAGGGTTATGGGGAGGTTCAGGGCACATGCACTGTCCTGATGGGTACTGCTTCAGAAAACTCTGGTTGCAGCTTGTTGGGCAAGCGCATACCTCAGTGGAATACATATGTGCAACCACATCTGGAAGAACAACAGTTACAACACAGGTAACCATTCTCTCTATTGCCTTGCCATAATTCCAGATGCTGGTTTCCTTCAGAAAAAAATAGTTTGCTACTTGCATAGGAAACTACCAGTCTCATATGAGCTACTATGAATACAAAATGTGGAGCAAGTCTTGCCACATCATATATTCTTTCCTTGAAGAAGACCAGAAAGAATTCAGAAATGTTATCAAGGTAGTTGAAAAGTTGCTTGATATTGCAGATACCGCAGTAAGAGCAACTGCCTCTGGAACCAGATGCCTATAGTCATGGATTGCTGTGGCAAGTGTTTGGCCTTCGGAAATAGGTACAACAGAAGCTTAAGGGCCTGCTGCCTCATGATGGAAACCATATTAGGATAATCACATGAATGCCAAGAAAACAAAAGTGACCTGTAGTTCAAGGTCAAGCTTTCCCTTCCTCCATCCATCAGGAAAGTCACAAGTACCACATCAGATTCAAGCAGCACAGTTTTCCAGCTCTGGGATGGATGGATGAAGAGTAGCAGCTGACTGAAACTGAATCCAGAAGGACAGAGATGGGGCTGATATCAGAGAGGGACAGAAACTTTCAAGAACTTGCCATCTCCATGACATCATGCTTCTTTGAGGGTGTCTCCCCTCAGATCATGGAAATGGTGTACATGTTCACCTGGTCTCCTCATTGCGCTGGATACCTCATTAGCCACAACAATTTTTATTTTATTTTTTTTACCAAAAAAAAATCCTTTTCCCACCTACTGCTGGCCAAAACCCATTATATTCAGACTAATCATTTATGCTCTCCAGGCTTGGTTACTGGACTGGACTTAACTAGGAATGAAATTATTTTAAAAAAATATATTGATTAGTTCAGAACATAACAGCCTGCTTACAGAGCCACAGGCCTCCAAGAGTACATCACCGTAATGCTCCCCTCTCACTAACTCATTGTTAAATACTGGGGACAAATTTAAAATTTCAGCCCTCATCTTCAAAAGCCTCCATGGGATTGACCCATGTTACCTAAGGCACCATCTCCATGATCATGACCTCCCCCAATAGATGTCTCCCACCAGGACCCTGAAAATGTCAACCGTGAGTGAGATTAATGTAACAAATGCTAAACTGAGCCCACAAGTATGGGTAAATTCCTGGAGAGGGCAGCCAATTTCTTGTTCCACTCCAGCTAAGTGACTATGAACTTATATTGCTTAAGTCTTTTGCAGGGTCAAAGGATGTTTAGTGAGAGTCATAGTAGCTTCTTGATCCAAACAGGAGTCTGCTGTGGTGCTAGAGATCTTCCAGAAAGCAACACAGTGCTCAGTCCACACTTGTCCACTAGGCATCACCATTTTGAAGATTTTAGTGTGGTAATCCCAGAAAACACATGTTTCAGTCACATGATAGTGCCTTCTCTGAGTCTACTGGGTTACTGTTAGATGAAACCCATTAGTCTCTGATGTGGCAAAGTTAAACATAAAATGGCAACTTTTCCCCATATATTTCCTGAAATACGGATTTCTATGAAGATCTTCCCTACTCTGGAAAGCCCACTCTATAATCAAGTTTTGGGGCTGATAGTCTTTATCTCTTGCTACTGCAGGAGGTGCCAAAATTCCATTGTGGCAATTTGATCCCATTTCCTGAGTGAGAACAGAGAAGAAAGTAGCCTATTCATTTCAGTCCATACTGGAGGGATGCAAGACAAAATCTAATTTTTAGATAAGGAGATGAAATATACTTTCTACATCTGGAAGAACAGCAGCTAATGACAACCGTAGAGTTTCAATATGACAGCACCTATCACAATGTGAGCAACACTGAAATAAATAATATTTAATAATAATGAACAGTGAATTAATAAGGTTAACAAGACTTAACATCAGTTGTATCTGCTTCCTAATTGGCCATGAATATATGTTTAATAGAATTTTATATTAAAACATCAACATTTTAAAACAAAGATGTATTCCAGCTTCTCTATAAGGAATGTGAAGGTCTGCTTCCAGTATGTATCATATATAGCAAATGAAGACTTCTATTAATACTATATGTAGTAACGTGTATATGTTTGTTTTTTGTTTGTTTTTCATTTTGAAAGTTCGAGAGTGAAAGGAAAAAAGTGAAGAAGCTAGTAGAGTTAAAACGATCAGTGGACGTCCGGCTGGATCAAGAAATGAAGAGAAACAGTGAATTGCAAAAAGAATGTAATGGGTACAGTTTTTTCAGCACTTTCAAGAAAATATCAAGTAAACTAAAACGTGACTTTGTTCTGTTTACAAAATTAAACTTTAACTGAAAAATGATTGCACAACTGACCTCACAAATTGCTTGTATAATGCCGAACTTTTAGTGGTGTTCGCTTTTGTAATTGAGCACCTGTTGCAAAGTGCAGTAAGCAGGTATGGTAAGCCAGGCTGCCATGCAACTCTTCAGGCAGGGAAGGAGAAAAAGGGTCCTTGTTTGGGCAGGGAAGGAGATAAAAGGACCTACACCTACAGACATCCTCATAGGGGCAGCCAGAAGTTTGCCCTAAAAATGATTTCTGAGACTGAGAGGATGATTCCTCAGATTTGTCTATCAAATACGTTAAAAATGGGTTTGAGGGGCTTGGCTATGGTTTCTAAAAATACATAAACAAGTCTGTTTGTCTTTCTACTGTATTTACTATGCAGAATGAAGAAACTTCTAAAAACAGCTAAGAAGAAACTAAAGGAATATGAGAATGGAGAGTGTGTGTCCCAGTTTAGTTTCCAGGGAGAACTGAAGAACAGATATTCTGAAATGGACAATGAAGTTAGTAGATTAAGGACAAAGGTAGGTTCTAATATTTGAAACTCACATCATTCATTCTTCATATATTCCTCTCAGAATTGCTATAAATGTGGTGGCTACATTTTGAGTGGGATTTTTGTTGTTTTTATTCTCGTTAAAGATTGTAAAGAAATAACAATCAGCTCCTCACCCGAAGAGCCTCATGAGATCCTCATGCATCTCACAAGCTCTAAAAAGCACTCAGGAGAGGGATGGGAACATCCACTGACATAAATGGACTAGTTCACACATCTCAGAGTTATTGTTTCAGGTTGTATTCATCTCAATAGGATGTTCTCATTCTACTCAAAAGAACACATTGAGATGAATGGGATGCCTCAGATCTTTTAGAGACTCCCGTGCTGAAGGAGGATGTGTAGAGAGGCCCTTTCCCTCCATCATCCCTCTATCCTTCCTGCTTAAAGGATTACGTTTCACAGTGCTCTAAAATCTGCATGTTTGCACAGATTTTCTTGAAATTCGCATTGCTTTGCGGGAATACATTGTAGGGTTAGTGACCACATTTGGGATCATTTGAGACCGTAGTTCCAGAGATACAAGTTCTGAAAAAGATAGCAGTTTTTAAAAAAGTTACTAGGTCAGGTGTTTTGCGCAGAGCCAGAGATAAAACTACTGCTGTGATGCAGCTCAAAATGTTCTCAATTGATCAGTTATTATCTACGATAGTGGACGGCATCCACTAGGTCTTTAGGGAATTTAAGAAAGTGTTCATTTCTTCAATTGCGTAGTTGTGCAGTCTGGAAGGATTATAATGTACATGTCCCAGTAAAGAAGAAACCGTGAGAGGGTTTCTATGCAACCATTTTATATTTGTCTGGATAGTTTGAGGGAATGTGCTGATGCCATTGCACCAGTGAACAGCCCTCCACTGTTGTTTCTAGTCCTAATCTTTGTACACCAGTGCAATAAAGATCTAATAACTCATGCTGCTTGCTGCAAGTTGTCTGTTATAATATCGTGTGTTCGTATTTTATGGGGAGGTTTACTGTGAATACAGCAGAATAGTCAGTAGCTGATTTAAGCAAAATATTTGTTGTTTTGGGTGGGGAGGAGTCGACGACAGAGGACTTGTGGATTGGCAAGAAGAACAGGGACAAGAGGGGTTGCAGTTACAGGAGTGGTGGGCAGTGAGGATGGATGATAGGCAAGCCTTGCATTGGTTGTTTACAGATTTTCTCATTTTACTAGCCTCTGGGGAGGTGAGGGAAAAGGACTACTTCCTGATCTTGGAGTAGATTAATGTGGTGTTTCCTAAAACACATAGTGCAGAAGTACAGAACTGACAGCGCAGGTGACTTGACCGCTAAGGGAAGAGAAATATGTGTTCTGCCAGCGTGCCAACATGTAGATTCTGGGTGATTCCTCATCCACAAGGTTGGAGAAGTTTGTGGCAAAGTGTGGAGTACACCACAGTATAGGGATTGCTGACACATGCTGATTTGAGTCAGTATGCAAACTGCAGGATGGGATATGAACAACTGTTTACATGACTACTAACTCCTATCAACAATGTATCTTTTCCTGGTGGTATGTTGTCCCCTTTCAGAATGTTGAGTTGAGCAAAACTCAAACTTCTGAAAACCAGGAAATGCACAGTTAAGCCCATGCAACATTTCTCTGCCCTCATTCAGCAATGCCCAATGTGTCCCATAAACACACCACTACAGCTGTAAGGTCCATAGTGGAGACATAGCCTATTTCACAGCCTTTTACAACTCCCTTGTGCTTACTCACATGATATCATCTCAACTATCACTTTCACTTAAACATAATTAAAGCATTAGAATCCTTTCACATTGCCCCTCACTGCTGACAATGTCCTTTGTAATAAATGCCCTAGGTAAGCCTAACACTGTCTGCATGCAAATAGTTCCCATTGGTTGCTGCCATCTCCAGGGGAACAGAGCAAAGGTGATGTGGGCAACCTTCCCCCCCCCCCACCACCACCTATAGTGTTAGATGGAATTCTGTTGGTGAGAGTGAATGAGTTGTAAAAGGAGCTTGTACATTTCAGCAACTGGGGAGTGTTAAAGTAAAGGTATGTGTGTTAACAGGGCATATTGGGGCATTTCTGAAAGAGAGCAAAGTTAAGGTTGCGTGGACAACCTTAACTGCATTTCCTGTTTTTCAGAAGTTTTGAGTTTTGCTCAACTCAATGTTCTGCATGGGGACGACATGCCCCAAGCAGCTTTCATTAACGTAGTTTTTTGCCATTGAATATACTTGGCTTTGTTCCAAACTATCTTCTTGAGTCTTATCACATGTTAAGGCTCTGATGTCACCTGCATTTTGGGGATTCCACCATCATATTTTAGGTCAGCAGGCAATGATGTGGGCCTATAGGGAGTGGAACTTATTTCCCCTTAACAGCTGTCTCAGCCCATCTTGCCCTATTCTTAAACACCTGAAAGTGTGTCCTAGAAGTAGCTTTTATTATCCCTATCTGGCTTATATTTAGAAACATTTCCACCCTTCCTACGTAGGGCCAAACTTATTACAGTCTGTTCCCCTTATTTTATGAGTTTAGCTTTGTTGCTAATGCACTATGTTTTAGAAATTAAGTACCTTTTTTATTATGTATTTAGTGCTTTGAGTGCCTTCACATCAGGGCATTTTTATAAATAAAATTAGTAGTATTTGTATGACTTTGTTGCAGTTAAAATGTAAAAATTATATTTGAACATCAAGGAAGGGGATTTTTATATATTCCCTTCCATGCAGTTATGTTTATACATATCAGTACAGTTGGAATAAGAAGGTCTGTTTGATACTGTCTACATATTTTTACACAGTATTTATTTTCCTATTTTCCTTTTTTATGTTAAAAAGGACAAGGAAACCATAAAATATGCAGTAATGACAGAAAAGATTAACTGTTTTTTTCCAGTGAGTTTTATTCAGGTTTCAGATCCTACTGCAAGATCTCACATTGTCTTTTAAATTCTTATATGCAAACTACCTTTTGATTTACCATAAGTATATTATTTCTCTGCTAGCATAAAAGGCTTCCTACAATCCAATTTTACAAGTTTTAAATGGTTGCATAGCATTTTTGATACATAACAAGGCCCCATCTCTTATGCTCCTGTTTACTTTAGAGCACATGAATGGTCCCATGCATGGGTAAAATGCTTGTAGGTTTGGGGCCTAAATTATTTTCTTTTTTAAAGTATTTCTGCAAACTACTATATATAGGTTGAGAAAGAAGAGGACTTAAGCTGTTCTATGAAAAATAATTTAAAAGATCTGCTTTTACTAAGTTTAGAATGATTTATATTCATTTTAAATGCAAAATTACAAACTTGTAAAATTATCTTGATTTTTTTTCACTGACTTTCATTGAATTTAGAGAAATTTTGAACTCCTGTTTGATAATTGAGTTTAAACTTTTTCAATGTGTACAGACAGATGAACTTTCCAAAAAGCTGGATATAGAGTCAAAAAAATCTACGCAGTTAGAGTCAACAAATCGTGATCTGCGAGAACAGTTGTCTTCTATGAAGATACTGCATAAGAATCATGAAAAGCTGGAGAAGAGCAAATGGCAGCTGGAAGGAGAAGTAGCTAATCTCAAACATCAAGTAGAGACTAATATGATGGACCACAGTCAAATAGAACAGTATAAAAGAGAGATTGAAGAACGAGCTAGACAAGAAATAAGACAAAAACTAGAAGAAGTCAATCTATTTTTGCAGGTTAATATATTTGCTACTTACTATATGCTGTATATTGGTACTTTAAGCTTTATATTCCATATTCATTTCCAAGTTGAAATTTATATTTTAGGTGTTTTATTTTAGGTGCTTTGTTTTTATCATAAAAGCTAAATACACCTCTACCTCGATGTAACGCAACCCGTTATAACACGAATTCGGATATAACGCGGTAAAGCAGCGCTCCGGGGGGGCGGGGCTGCGCACTCCAGTGGATCAAAGCAAGTTCAATATAACACGGTTTCACCTATAACGCGGTAAGATTTTTTGGCTCCCGAGAACAGCGTTATATCGAGGTAGAGGTGTATATAGTATTGCCATATGTTTTCAGTTTGGTAGTTAGGGAACTAGAGATACAATAGAAGGAAGAAAAAAATACAAAGAGAAGTAAAATTGAGTACAATTCCTTACAGTAGCACCTGTGGGTCATTCTATCCCAAAGCCTACCCCAGACTGATTTTCCCTCATGACTTCATTTTTTACCCTGGAGGGGATGCTCAGCTTGCCTTACTCTTAGGCCTTGGCTACACTTGCAGCTGTACAGCACTGTGACGTAAACCTGTCTTCGTACAGCTGAGTAGGGAAAAGCGCTGCAGTCTGTCCACACTGACAGCTGACAGCGCAGTGGCGTGGCCACACTTGCAACATTTGCAGCTGTGTTGGGAGCAGTGCATTATGGGCAGCTATCCCAGCATTCATGTGGCTGCAACGTGCTTTTCAAAACGGGGGAGGGGAGGGTGGAGTGTGACAGGGAGTGTGGGGGGAGAGAGAGTGCTTTTTGGAGCATGTCAGCACTCTATTTTGCAAGTTCCAAACTCCCGGCCCCCTGCTCATTCATTCACTCACTCAAAGCAAACAGCAAACTGTTTGCTTTTTCTCTGTGGTACGAGCTTTGAAACCGGCACTTCTGCATTCCTGCAGCCGGTCACAACAATGGAGAGGATTGGCCACTTGACAAGGTGATCAGTACAGCGCTGCAGGTTGATTCCTGGTACACACAGGGGAGAGTCGTAGCCACTCCGCTGTATCTCTTATGCTTCTTGGGGAGGTGGAGTACCTGCAGCGGTGTACCCAGGGAGATACAGCGCTGCAAGTGCCCTGCCAGTGTGGACGGGGAGTGAGTTACAGCGCTGGGGGAGGCTTTACAGCGCTGTAACTCGCAAGTGTAGCCAAGGCCTTAGAGGGATAGTATCCTGTCACACTGACCAAAGTAGCTTTTGTTCTTTGTATTTATTTTGCAAAGCTACACTGATTTTCCCTCCTCCCCTCTTCTTTGGAGTTCAGTTCATGAGCTTCTGCAGATAGAGAAGAACTGAGGGAAGACGAAGGGGATGGATTATTTATATCCTCGGCTAGTAGATTGTTGGGCTCAAAAGATATATGTCTACCTCACCTACGCCACCCCTTCCCTTCCCCCCACCCCTCCGAGCTATTATTACTGATGGTTCCATGGTCAGTGACCAGGCATGTTAACTGCTACAGTGTGGTTCTGAACACAGTATGTTGAGAGAACAAAAGTTACAAAGTAACCTCCTCTTTTTGACTCCACGTTTATTATTTCAATGCTGGAAGTATTATCTACCTGTGTATAGATCACATGGGATTCTGGCTCCAGCAGGGGGAGTTTCAATTAGTTTCAATTAGACTGTTGTCCTATAAGTGAAAGTTGTGTACTGCTAACTTTAATGTAATAGATCCTTAATAAGGGACAGTTTCTTTCTAAGCTGAAATCTTTCTATTGCATAGTGACTTCAAATGTCTCCCTGTATGGTTGATGGCACTAAGGAAGAGTAATTCCCTATCTGACTAAGATAGTGTACTTATATTGAATATGATTAACTGCTGGGAAAAAATTCCTCTTTCTTCCAATTTATTAACGTTGTATTATTTGCTTTAGACGCAGGCAGCCTCCCAAGAGACATTAGAACAAATAAGAACTACTAATAATGCTTCACTGAGAAACCAACTGGAGCACAGAATTAGAGATCTAGAATCTGAACTGGCTAGAATAAAAAACACACAAGAAGACAGTGTCTTTCAAAAACAGTCTACGCAGACAGAACTGGAAAGATACAAAGATCTTTATTTGGAAGAATTAAAAATTAGAAAATCGCTAGCAAGTAAACTGGATAGGTAAGTCAAAACCTTTATTTTAAAACAAATGGTAAAATATTATTTTTCCTTCATTAACTTTCCTCCTAAAATGCCTCACTCCTGGACCTGCTCACCATAATGTGCATCAATCCAAGAGCAGGTATCTGTAGATGCAGTAGACTTTCACAACTAGCTGGAAGGCTGAGTAACATGAATTACTTTCAATATTTTATAAGTAGCAGAAATATCATTCATTTTTATAGAGTATATTATAAAATTCTTTTGATTTTAACAGGCATATCTTCTGGCCGGTCTGTAATAATCTCCTGTACTTACAGTAGGCAAGAAAAATTGCAGTTCTTTGAGTAGTGTTCCTATGGGTGCTTCACTTCAGGTGCGCTTGCATCCCACATGTCTTTGATTAAAGATTTTCGTCAGCAATGTCCATTTGGCTAGCACATCCACTGCTGATATCCTCATGCTCCACACTGAGGCTATATGAGGCTGCACAGGCAAACTGCCCTCAGTTCTTTCTCAACTGCCTCAGCCTGAGGTGGAGCTTAGCATGTCTACAGTGTGCCTGCCTCAGGTTCTTGTTGAGTTTATTTGTTAGTAGTACTACAGTAGTTAGTTACTGGTTATTGAAAGATTGTTTTATTTCCTTTGGGAAAATCCTGTCTGTGAGGGGCCTGCCCGGTTCACCGGGGTTTAAATGTTGCCTCACATGGACAGAAGCTATCCTGATCAGCGATGGACACTCTAAGTGGGTTCACTGCCTGGGAGAGTTGCATGGTCCACAGAAGTGTAACTTCCAGTTAGCCCTCAAATCCAGGGCACAGAAGAACCGGAAACTCAAGCTGTGACTGTTAATGAAGGCGTGCTCCCTTCTCCCCACTTCAGAGCCAAGTCAGGAGAACCCCCACACTCCGTACATCAGTCCCTCTAGCGCCCCTTTGACTTTGGTGCAACACTCTCCTGAAAAGGGGAAAGCCTCAGAGACCACCTCTAAAGATCCTAAAAAGAGAAGCTCTAATTCCCCTCAGAAGAGATCCATCTCAAAAAGCCTCACTCTTTGACCAGGTCAGTAGCCTCAGAGACTTCATCCTCAAGGCTTGGTACCATAAAGGTGAAGGGCTCCTCCAGTACCAGTCAGGAAAATCCAGCAGCTTGAAGAGTAGACCTGGCTCTGAGAAGGCTCCAGTACCATCTAGTGGAGATGATCAGAGAAAACACAGAAGAATATAGGTACCATCAGACTTAATCCCTCTCCTGGTACCTATGTCAAGCATTTCAATATCATGTAAGACTAAGCCTCCGTCTGCATCAGCACTGCCTGTGAATCACTCAAAACCATCATCACCATTCTGCAGGGACAAGCATTCCAGTCTGTTGGCGCTGCAACAGCACTCAGTGCCGCAGCTCCACTCAGTGCTGCAAGACATTAGGTATCTGAAGGACTTATCAGTGACTGCTGAACCAGAGTCCCCATTGCTGGCAAGTACCGAGCATCTCTAGGTACCAAGAACCTCTCAATCACCAGACCTTTATTATCCCCAGTAAAGTCACTTCCCTCTTTGGTCGGAGCTTCCCCATTAGAGGAGGAAGAGGATGATGGAGACTTCTCTTCGGTATCATCGATCTCTGTTTAGGGTTCTCCTACATACCCATATATAAACCCCTTTCTCAAAGAGACAGAAGATGTCCTGGGACCTCATAACTCCTGATGGGAGCAATCCTGGATACCACCCACCTCCCCCTTATGGTCCTCAATGGCTATATTGAGATTCCTGGGCAGCTTATTGGCAGCAGTTCTCCAGAGCCCTGATCGGTTCCAAGAATGTTGTCAAAGGTTCTGTCAGTGGTGGCTGCCTACCTGTGTCGTCAGGCGATCACAGTATTCCCATGCCTTGACAATTGGTTTCTCAAGGTTCGGTCATACCAAGAAATGTTGTCTGCCAAACAGAACACTTTTTGTTCTTGGACTTGGGTCTTCAATTGAAAGTGGGACAATCCACACTGACTCCTGTTCAGAACATACAATTTATAGGTGTATCCCTGTATTCCTTGGCATCCAGAGCCTTCCTTCCCTTGGACAGGTCCACAACACTATCAAACCTTGTCAGAAATATTCAAAGGAAACCCCAGACTTCTGTCAGAAACAGTCTTCAACTTCTAGATCACATGGTAGCTTGCACTTTTGTGACAGAACATGCAAGATTGTGCCTTTGCTGTTTCCAGTGGTGGCTCAAACCAGTTTACTTACCAAACAGACACAGCCTAGACAAACAGGTGTCAGTTCCTCAATATGTCAGATAAACTTCCTAGACTGGTGGAATGTTCATCACAATGTAGGGATACGGATCCCCTTCCTCCAACTGACACCAATGGTAACCATAACCCCAGATGCATCTCTGTTAGGATGGAGGAGGGCGCACCTCAGTGCTCTAATGTTACAGTGCAGATGGTCACCCTAAGAATCTACCCCCCATCAACCCGTTGGAGCTCAGAGTGGTCAGAAATGCCTGCCTTCATTTTCTGCCTCTCATCAGACGCAGGTCTATCAAAGCTATGATCAGCAATGTGGCCTGTATGTTATATATCAATCGTCAAGAAGGAGCGAGATCCCCTTCCCTCTGCGCTGAAGCAATAAGGTTATGGAACTGCTGTGTAAAACATTGCATAGAATTTCAGTAATGAATGTCACAGCTGACACTTTCAGCAAGTGTTTTGCCCAAGACTATAAATGGGGGCTGGATTCCCAGGTTTTTGTCGGCATATTTCAGACTCCAGGATTTCCAGTAGTGGACCTCTTTGCCACAGCTATGAACAAAAAATGCTATCTATTCTATTCAAGGAGGGGCTTAGTTCACAATTTATTGGGGGACACCTTTCTCCTCACTTGGACAAAGAAACTGTTTTATGTGTTCCCCCCAATGCCTCTCATTCTCAAAGTGGTGAACAAAATCAGACAGGACAAGAGCAGAGTTATCCTAGTAGCCCCAACACGATCAAGGCAGGCCTGTTTCCTACCTGTTTCGCCTAGCCCTTTGTTCAGTGATAAATCTTCTAATCACTCCTCTCCCAGGGTGTCAGTCAACTGCTGCATTGTAATCTGAGCATTCTCCACCTGAAGGCGTGGCTCCTTGATGGTTCGTGGTGTTAGAGTTGGTCTGTGTTGCAGAAGTACAATAGATAAAATAGGAAAGATTCTACCAGAAATACCTTCAAAAAGTGGAGAAGATTTAGTCACTGGTGTGAATTCCAGAATCCTGTCCCCAAATCTGCCTTGTTTCCTCTTGTTCTAGTATACCTGCTACAACTAAAGCAAATGGGATTATCACTTAGTTCTCTCAAGGTTAAATTGGCTGCCTTAACCGCTTTCCATACCATTATTGGGGGGTTCTCACTGTTTGTTCACCCTACAACCATAAAGTTCATGAAAAGTCTTGGTAATCCCTTTCCACCAGTGAAAATCCCCACCCCAGTTTGGGACCTTAATTTGTCTCTTAAAAGTCTCATGAAATCTCCTTTTGAACCGATGATGACATGCTCCTTACTGAATTTGTCCATGAAAACAGCCTTCTTAGTGGCTATTACCTCAGCCCACAGAGTCAGAGAGATGGGGCCTTCATGGTAGACCCTCCTTTCACAGTATTCTGCAAGGACAAAGTTACCTTACGACCATACACCAGATTTCTTCCTAAATGGTCTTCTGAGTTTCATGTGAGTCAGGTCATTTACATGCCAGTGTTCTTTCCAACACCACATAATTCCAATCTAGAGACTGCTTTCCATACTGAAGATGTCAAGAGGGTGTTATCCTTCTACCTAGACAGGATTAAATCATTTTGTAAATCTCCTAGATTGCTCATTTTGTTTGTAGACAGATCTAAAGGTTCTCAACAAAGTCACAATCAATATCTATAGCTTTACCTAAAAATTTCCCAGTATCTGAGATCTGCAGAGCTGCTACATGGTCTTTGGTACATACCTTCCCCAGGCACTATGCCGTAGTCAGTGCCTCTAGAGCTGATGTAGCAGTTGGCAATGCAGTTCTTTCCTCTGTGCTCGACTCAATTCTGAAGCTTCCTCCTCCTTATGGGAATACGGCTCGGGAGTTACCTGAAGTGGAGCACCGATAGGGACATTACTTGAAGAAGAAAGAGAGGTTACTCACCCTGTGCATTAGCTGTAGTTCTTCTAAATGTGTCCCTCTTTGGGTGCTCCACTACCCGCCCTCCTTCCCCTTTGCTTCGGAGTTTCTGTCTGAGATGCAGCGGTGAAGAAGGAACTGAGGGCAGTTTGCCCATGCAGCTTCGCTGCAGGGCATGAGGATATTAGCAGCACATGCATGGACCCAAATGCACACTGCTCATGAAAATCTCAGATTAAAGATGCGTGGGGTGCACGCACATCTGAAGTGGAGCACCCACAGGAGAACACATCTTAAAGAATTGCAGTTACTGCTCAGGGTAAGTAATCTCTTTTTTTCTTACCCTGTCAGCCTCAATCCATAGAAAAAAGGCCTGATCTGGTGGTGCGTTTAGGATCAGTTCAGCTCCCATTATAACAGTACTTCTCAGGATTGGAACTACACTGAGAGGAAGTTATTAGAGTCCAGTTATTAGAGTACTAGCCTAGGATTTGGGAGACCTGGGTTCAGTTCACAGCTCTGCCAAAGATTTCCTCTGTAATCTTGGGCAAATTGCTTACTCTTTCTGGGCCTCAGTTCCCACTTACGTAATATGGAGATAATATTACTTTCCTTTCTCACAGGGTGTTGTGAGATAATATAAATACATTAAAGATTATAGTAATCGGGACTTATAACTATCTAAGATAAATTGTCTTGAGGTCAAATTCTGAGAAGTGCTGAGCATCTCTAACTCCCCTTCATTCCCAAGAGGCACTCAGAATCTTTCAGGATTTGGCTCTTAGAAAACTTCAGAGGGATTTGACAAAAACAACGAGGTGTCCGGTGGCACCTTAAAGACTAACAGATTTATTTAGGCATAAGCTTTCGTGGGGCTCCATGCATCTGAAGAAGTGGGTTTTTTACCCACTAAAGCTTATGCCCAAATAAATCTGTTAGTCTTTAAGGTGCCACCGGACTCCTCGTTGTTTTTGTGGATACAGACTAACATGGCTACCCCTCTGATAGAGGGAATTGAGTAATGCTTAATTTCTAATATTCTTAATCATTTACAGTTATAGAAATATAATAAAAATAGCTTGAAATTTGGATGATAACATTTAGTTGTGAAAGTGTGAGTAAAAACTACATCTATATTTTTCACAGAGCTAATGAAAGGATAGCAGAGGCCAATGCTAAACTCCTTCATGAGCGCCACAGGAGCAAATCTTTAATTGCTAACAGCATTGTAAATGGAAGTCTTTCTGCAAGTCCAGTCCTGGATACAACTCAGCTTGGCAATCTTGGCAATAATTTAACACTAAATAGAAGTCTTGGTCTTGGAGGAAGTTTCATAAACCCAACTGGAAATGCATTATCTTCAAAAAACAGAGTGGAAGCTTATCTGGCTAAGGTGAGCAATTATAGATATCATTCTAAATTATTTTTATATAATTTAGGTTAAAACCATAATCTGGCTTAGTTTTATTAATGAGCATTCATTTTAAATGCAAAATATGTATCCCAATGCTTGTAACCTAATAGTGTAAAAACCACAATAATTAATCATGAAAATAAATAAATATATAATTTTAGAGGAAAAAGAGAGACTATAGTACTTGCATTCGGTGGGCCATATGGGCCTGTTTGCAAATAAGCAAGCACACAAGACACAATATCTGGCAATTAACATCTAACAAGAAGGAGAAAAAAATCTTAAGAATATTTGTCCTAGGTTGCAGGAAACTCCTAACATAGATGCATATTATGTATTTACATAGAAAGATCATTTGTATTATAAAAGGGTGCAGATAAAAAGCTCATGATGTTGTCAAACTTGCCAGCTTTAATTAAAAAGAGGTGTACAAAAATTCTGAAGAACAAGTATTAGTTAAGGGTACTTTTGCCTTCTTCTGTTACCT
Source organism: Emys orbicularis (assembly GCF_028017835.1). Lineage (NCBI taxonomy): Eukaryota > Metazoa > Chordata > Testudines > Emydidae > Emys > Emys orbicularis. The sequence goes on from NC_088683.1 coordinate 49,091,144, forward strand.
TCCTAATATTTATGCCATATACATGCTTCATAGGGCTCCACTCTTTGGCAAGTGACTTGGCACATGAATATTGGCCACTTGGGCCCCGTTAAAAAAGAATGCTGTACAATGGGGTTGTCTGTATTTAGTATACATCCCATGGTGAGGAATTTATGTCATGCACAGTAAATATTTATTTTTTAATAACTCCTTATCTTAGTCTCTTTGGGCTGTCTCAGGTTGAAGAGTAGTATAATATGGCAAGATAAATGATACCATATATGTACTGTATTATTGCCTGATTTCTTCTTTCACTGGAATATGAATAGTAAATAATAATTAAAAGGTAAAACTAATTGTTCTTCAAGTTACTGTCAACGCAGATTCTACTTTGAGTGTGCATGCATTCCATGCATGCAAGATTGGATTGTTTTTCAATAGCAGTGTCTATTGGGGCCATGCCTGCAGCCTGGGAGCCCTTGCAACCACCATAGCTGAGGATAAAAGGGGCAGGGCAGCCTCAACCACCTCTCAATTCCTTCTTACTGCTTGTGGCTACAAAATTGAACCCCATGGTGTCCACTTCTCTTTATCTACAGAGAGTATTTGGAGCTATTATTGTCTAGATATTTAGTTGGTAGCTTACATAAGCTTAGTTAACGCTATTGGGGGAAAAAAAGTTTTTACTTAATATCAGATTTCTTGCAAACACACACCCCCAACCTCTCTGTGTAAGAGCTAGACACTTCTCCCGTCATCCCACATACACAGGCTCAGAATGGCTGAAGACAAGTCTCCAGGATTCAAGATTTGCCCGTCCTGCGAGACAGCAGTGTCCACCAGTGATGGACATTCAAGATGCCTCTTAGGTATAAGAGAAGGACACGTAGCCGAGTGATACTTGGTACACAAATATCTCTGAGTACCCTGAAGCTGCATCACCTGGAGATGTCTATGCATGCATCTTCAGATCCTGGCAAGTGACCTGAGAGACCTACTCCATCCAGTCAGTCACACACACTCCAGCAAGTTATGATGTCATCCGAAGCTCACAGAACACTCAGAATACCCACTCCTCCTGCATTGACCTAGGAGAGGGACCATAAGAAGCACTGCTCCTTGGACCAAGGAATGTACAAATCTTCCTACCCAGTCAGAAGACTCAAGTCCTCACCTGAGGCTCTGACGCTCTATTCCCTTGAGGCTGAGCCTCACCCAAGTACATCAAAGCCAGTCACTTCACACAGTAAGCACTTTGCCACTTCTGATACCACTCAGGCGGCAGACTCCTCTCTGACACTGGATAGGTCCATACCAATGGCAGCAGCACCAAGAAAACTGGTGATACATACATCAGCACCATAACAATGGCGCCAGCAGCTTCTATGGCACTGACATGCATTGGTACCAACACAGGCTTCTTTGAAATTGAGACATTTCTCAAAGCTGGCTGACTTAGCTATGGGACCAATTTTGGAATCCCTGATATTGGACAGGCCAAGAGAGGGATAAACCAAACAGGGTCCTCTGGTGATCTCTCAGTACCATCCACAGATCAGGCCAGTGTGCTCCACGGATGGAAGAGGCTGAAAAGTTGAGTTCCTCTAAGGAATGCAGCAGACTTTCCTCATCTGAATGTGACCCATACCTCCTTTAGATAACCCAGTGGGACACGGACATACAATCGAGGGAGGAACCCCCTGAGAGGCCCCCACAAATATTCTGAATTGAGAAGGGAACTTCTAAGCTGGCACTCTCCCATCCCATGTGTCCTCCTCCCCCTCAACACTCCTACCAACACTGGCTTTATTGGTCTCCATGCAGTATCAACCCTTATGTCAGGAAACCAGCTTCCTCAGTGGTCTTCAGACCAAGACCACACTTGCCTGCACAGCAGATTGAGCCTGTCCTAGTACCCACTCTCAGACATCATCAGTTGCTGAAAGGAGAGCAAGACCTCAGTAGAGATGATCTCTCCTCTTACCACTCACAACCTCTAGCTATGTCCTCCTCACCTGCTGATGAAACGACCAACCCTCCTCTTCAGTGTGGTTAAAAGTTTTTCAGGAACTGTTGAGACTAGCAGAAACATTGGATATCCTATTAGAGATAATCCAAGAAAAGCAACATAAGCTATTAGCCCTTCTCCACCCATCATCCTTAGGCAAAATGACTTTACCTATTAATTTAGGGCTTTTGGAACCAACAAAGGTCATCTGGGACACTCCTGCATCCATTCCCCCCACAACTTCCAAGTGCATGAACAAGAGATACCAGGTGCCAGCTAATGGGCACAAATACTTTTTAGAATCCCACCCTCAGTACCGTAATTGTCCAGGCTGTTCATGAGAAATCTAAACAGTCCAAATCCATTCCCAGAAAGAGACAAAGAAATTAGATCTTTTCAGACAAAAAAAATATTTCTCAGTGAATCGTCAACTAGGAGTTGCCAGTTATCAAGTACTTCTTTCTAAGTATGATGCCCTGGTACAGGACAGGCTCTCCACCTTAACATACAAGCTCCCCCGTGAATACCAGGAAGGTTAAGGTCAACCATGACAGATGGACAGTTCACTGCTAGAACATTGCTCTAAGCAGTGCTTGATGCATCAGATATGGCAGCTAGAACCACAGCTATGGCTGTGACAATGAGAAGGTCGTCCTGGCTATAGACATCTGGTATCCCTCATGAAGTCTAAGTGACCATACAGGATCTACCCTTCCCAGGTAATTAACTGTTCAACAGTGACACAGATGGGGCATTGCACTTTCTTAACGATACAGAGGACAACCCTCCAGTCACTGGGGCTTATGTGTTCCAGCTCCTAGACGTAAAAAACAATGTTGTCAGTGGTCCTTGCATAAATACAGCAGCAATGCTACCCTCAACAACGCACTTCATAGCCATCAAGGAAGAGGCAATGTTTTCACCAATGACATTCCTTGAGCTCTTCTTTGGCACCCTGCAACAGGGACAGTTGGTCACAAAACATCTCTGAAAGCAATGTCGAGAGCCCAGCTGGACCACCTGTGTATCGACTCCCTTCTATTCATGTTGGCAACCACCTATTTTATTTCAGAGAAGGTTGGGCTGGGATTACTTCAGACCAGTCGGTCCTCAAGATAGTGAACAAGGTGTATCCCATCCAGTTTCAAGCTGTTACAATCTCCTCCCCACCCTTCCCATCCCTCCTCAGAGATCCCTCTCACAAGACACTTCTAAGACAAGAAATTTAACACTGGGAATAGTGGAGGAAGTTCCTTAAGGATTCAAAGGAAAAGCGCTCTACTCCCACTACTTCTTGATCCCAAAGAAGAAGTGGGCATGGAGACCCCACCTGGATCTTCAACATCTCAGTCCTTTTGTTCAATGTTTCAAATTCAGGATGGTCACCGTAGCCTGTGTTATCCCCTCTTTGGATCCCATGGACTGGTTCACAGCTACTTTCACATTGTGCTGGGAGCATCACAAAAAATACCTTAGTCACCCTTCGGCTTCATCTGACTTCCACATTAATCAGTCCCTCAACAAGTCACCTATTCCATATAAAAAACTCTAGCTCTCTTCAGCCCCCTGGGACTCAGTGGTGAACAAAAACAAATCCACACTAACTCCAACACAATGCATTGAATTCATGGGGGCAATGTTTAGATTCCAGGTTAGCAAAGACATGCCAACCTCAACAGAGATCAGACATCGTATAGCAGTTCCAGGTGCATTTCATAACACAAGTGAGAACTTGTATAAAGATTTTGCCACGCCTCACTTTTGTCCACTTGAAGTGTGGTTGAAATCAGTGTATCTGTTCAATGCAGCATGGACAAGAAGGGCCCCACAGAAGTCCTGTGATCATTTGATCGGTGGGCACAACCAAAATAAGTATGTTGGAAAGTTCCATTTTCCACATCCCTTCCATCAAAGATTAGTCATGGACACCTCCACATAAGGGTGGGGAGCACACCTGAATCAACTTCAGATTCAACAGAAATGGTCAGCTCCTGAATCCTCCCTCCACATCGCTATGCTAGAACTCAGAGCAATTTGTTTGGCATTCAAGGCCCTTTCTGCCTCTCTTTCAGGGCCTTTCAAGTGCTTACCAACAACACCATTGCAAAGTGTTACATCAACAGGCAAGGAGAAGCCAGGTCATCCCCTCTGTGCCAGGAATTCATACTTCTATGGATTTGGAGCATTCAGCATCATGTTATCCCACTAACTATTCATCTTCTGGGGCATCAGAACATGCTGTTAGTCTGCCCCAACAGAGGACTCTTGGAGATTTGTGAGTGGTCCCTCAAGTGTTTGACTCCCTAGGCTATCTTGCACAGATGAGGGTCTCTGACAGTAGACCTGTTTGCTATATGCCACAACAACAAATGTCCAAGATTTTGCTCCAGAGAAGGCAGGAGTCTGGGATCCTCACAGATACCTTCCTCATCCCTTGGACACCAGGGGTGATGTATGTGTTTCCACCGATACACATGATCCCCAGCATGCTAGGAAGCTGAGATAAAACCATTACCATGATAGCGCAGCTTAATCCAGGCAGTTGTTTTATTTGGACCTGATTGAACTGTCTGTTCAGAAGCCAATCACCTAACTGGTTTTACCCAACCTACTGTCCCAGAACAATACCCAGATCCTCCATCCAGACCCATAGTCCCTGCACCTGGCAGTTTGGAGTCTGGTTGACTGACATCTACAGAGAGGAGCTGTTTTGCAGCAATCCTATTCATCTTGCTTCAGAAACATAAAGCCTTCAGCAAGGAAAACTTACTAGTCCAAATGGAAACAATTGTTTGTTTGGGCTGAACAACATCACTGCTCACCTCTATAGACAACAGTTCCAGTAATAGATTATTTGCTCTAGTTAAAGCAGTCAGGATTATCCCTGTGCTTAATTGGAGTCCAGTTGGCTGCAATCTCAGCAAATTGGCCCCCAGTACAAAGCTACATAATATTTTGTCACTCCACTGTGGAAAAATTTCTGAAAGGACTGATCCAAGCTTTTCCACCAGTCCCTGTCCCTTGCGATCTGATTGCAGTGTCTGGTTTTAATGGGTTCCTCCTTCAAGCCCATGATTACCTGCTCCTTCCATCACATCTCAGTGAAGATGTGGCCTTCCCGGTGTCCATGCCCCTATCCAGAAGGATATGGGTGATTCAGGCCTTTATAGCAGGCCCTCTTTATACCATCATTCACAAGGAAAAAGTCACTCTTAGGCCTCATCTGAAGTTCCTGCCTAAGGTAGTCTTAGACTTCCACATTAATGAGTCTCTTCATCTGCCAGTCTTTTTCCCCAAACCTCATTCTTCACCTGCCGAAGCAAACCTTTACACACTGGATGTAGTTAGAGCAGTCTTTTTATCTGGACAGGACTAGAATGATTGATTAGAGCTTCACTAAGACTGTTTGGTACTTTTGTAGAACAGATGAGGGGACAACAAATATCCTTGCAGAGATTGTCTAAATGGATTTTGAATATACATACTTGGTATGCATTATTAAAGAATGATATTACCCCAGACACATCTGGTCTCATTTGATTTGAGTCCAGCGGGCCTACACTGCCTCTTTTAACAGTCCCATTGACTGAGATATGTAGAGGAGCTATATGGAGTTCAGTCCATACTTTTACCACTCAAGCCTCTAGATCAGGTGCAAGCTTTGGTCAGGTGATTCTTCAGTCAGTACTTAAATAGGACTCCTTTACATACATCTGGGCACAGGATACTGCTTGCTTATCACTAGGGCTGTCAAGCGATTAAAAAAAACTAATCACGATTAATAGTGCGATTAATCGCACTGTTAAACAATAATAGAATACCATTTATTTAAATATTTTTGGATGCTTTCTACATTTTCAAATATATTGATTTCAGTTACAACACAGAGTACAAAGTGTACAGCGCTCACTTTATATTTATTTTTGATTACGAATATTTGCACTGTAAAAATCAAAAGAAATAGTATTTTTCAATTCACCTAATACAAGTTCTGTAGTGTAATCTCTTTATCATGAAAGTTGAACTTACACATATAGAATCATGTACCAAAAAACCTGCATTCAAAAATAAAACAATATAAAACTTCAGAGGCTGCAAGTCCACTCAGGCTCTAAAGTTTTACATTGTTTTGTTTTTGAGTGCAGTTATGAAGCAAAAAAATCTACATTTGTAAGTTGCCCTGACGATAGAGATTGCACTACAGTACTTGTATGAGCCGAACTGAAAAATATTATTTTTTTATTTATCATTTTTACAGTGCAAATATTTGTCATCAAAAATGATAATATAAAATGAGCATTGTACACTTTGTATTCTGTGTTAGTAATTGAAAACAATATATTTGAAAATGTAGAAAAACATCCACAAATATTTAATAAATTTCAATTGGCATTCTATAGTTTAACACTGCGATAAAAACTGTGATTAATCGTGATTAATTTTTTTGAGTTAATTGCATGAGTTAACTGCAATTAATCAACATCCCTACTTATCACCAGCAGTGAAATCTGTGTGGACAGTCACTCAAAAAAGAAAGGTTATTTAACTTTACAGTCAGTAAGTGAGGTTCTTCTGTTTATACCTCCGGCATGAAGCGAGGTTCCCTGACCACGGGTCAAGCCCCGGTACCTGCAGTGCTGCCTACATCATCAGCACCGAAACCTGTCCCATGGCCCCAGACGCAGTGGCCAGTGCCATGGTACCTGTGGAACCCTTGAGAGTTCACCCAACCCTCCCAGGCTGTCTGGTTGGTGTTGGGAGCCTCGGAGAGGCCAGCGGCCTCAGTATCCCGTCCCCCTCCAGTGCTTGAGGCTTTGGGGGGTAAGACCCTACAGATCCAGGAGGACCCAGGAAAGTAAGCTACTGGACCACCAGTGGAAGTAGAGGTCCCTGCGGCACTGGCGTCATCCTCATCGTCGCCAGACGAGGCTATCACAGGGCCCCCTCACCCAGTTCCTCAAGATGACGCCAAAGTGCATCACGAACTTTTGAAAATGGTCACATCCATCCTGGTTACAATCGACATGTCCATGAATTCTTATCCACCTCCAGGGGTACTGCTTTGGAGTCACCTAATATGGAATGGACATGAGCAAGCACTTGAAGAAGAAAAGAGTTACCTTTTCTGTAACTGGTGTTCTTCGAGATGTGTTCCTCATGTCCATTCCACAACCCACCCTCCTTCCCCACTGTCAGATTTCCGGCAAGAAGGAACTGAGGGTGGGGGGAGCCGGCGGTGCCCCTTATACCGTGCCATGCGGGTGCCACTCCGGAGAGCACCAGAGCCGGTCCCCTACGGATACTGCTGAGGGAAAAACTTCTGGCATCGGTGGTAAGCATGTGGTAAGCACACACACATAATATGGAATGGACATGAGCAACACATCTCGAAGAACACCAGTTACGGAAAAGTTAACTGTCTTTTCTTCATTAAATGGGTTCACAGAATCTCTTGAACTGCTCAGCATTTACCCTAACAGGGATCACATGTTCAATGCATGATCTTCACTCTATGAAGAATGCATTGGCCTCCTACTATGAGGCTCAGGAACCACCAAACTATATTTAGATCACTTGAGTACATGATTCTTCACAAAATACATCTCAGTTCCCTTCTGTGAATAAGACTTTTCTTTCAGCTCAGTATTACTTTCTCTCTTCCACCCCCCCTCCCCACTTCACTCCACCATTGGTAGGAGCTGAGAAATATTTTTTTTCACTTCAGTGACAAGTTTTTCATTTTAGTTCTACAGTAGAATCCATTTAATCAGCATCCTGTTAAAAATGTGTCTGCTTACTTGTACCTGAGAAAATGGCTTCAGGACAAACCAATATGAATTAATGAGTAGCAGTGGCAAATCTAAAGAGGACAACGTTCTCTTGATAATTACAAGCATATATTTAGGGCAGAATAGGGGACATATTGACTATTGAAGAACTAACCCACGGCAAAAAAGGCAAGCATTAGGGGATGGGCAAGTTCCAGAAAGAAGGAAGTAAGAAAGAGGATGTAAACAGGATTTAGGAAGGCAAAGATTAGAAGTAGGAAACACAAAAGTTGAAGGGCAAAGGGGAGAAAGCAGCCAAACAAGGAAGAATAGGAGTTGGGATAGGAATAGAGTGGAGGGAATGAAGAGCAGCAGGGAGAAAATGGAACAGAGAAAATAACAGGAAGAACAAGGGGAAGGGAGGAATCGGTTCTATAGAGATAAAAGAAAGAACGCTGTTTCAGTTTAAACAAAAAGGGGTAAGAGTTGTGTTTTTTTAAAGAAGCAGAAAAAGAGAGACAGAGAAGGGAAAGAAAGTGGAAATGGAAGTAGAGAAAATCAGAATAAAGAAATGTAAGCAGGAAAAGAAGACACAGGCAACTTTTAGGTTAGTGATTTTTTTATGTCTTACTAGATTTTGTAGTGTGTGTATATATAAATTACAGAAAAGGGGAGCACCAGGGATATACCTCTACACCGCTCTTGACAGTGCATACATGTGAATGTGTGCTCAGAATATACCTACGTTCTTTCTTGCTTTGACCTGCGTGAAGACATTAATTCCTTGTCCTACCTCCTGGTGCATCACATCACCACCAGATAATGCAATCTCAAAGCAGCAGATCAGACGGAGATCTTTGACAACAGCCACCAAAATTGGTGAGCTTCTCACTGCTGGTTTACTTTAATCTCTCCTTACCTTAAGGGTTTTTATAATAGTGTATTTAAATGCTTTGGTCATAACTTATTTTTAAAAAATTAAATGAAACCAATTATAGGAATTAACTAACTCATTACTGCCTGAAATGAGGCCATGTGACAAATCAATAAGTTTCTATTATTTTCCCTTTTAGTGGGTACTGAGATCTGAGAACAAGGAAGTTAATAAGCTCAACAGACATAATAATTTCTCCACTAAGAATTGTCTTGACAGATCTCCATTCTTGGGCTACAAGCCCCAAAATCATCAAGAATACAAGAACAGCAACTCACTGATCTGTTTGTTACTATATATTGGGGACCCAGGGCTGCTTCCACTATAGTCAGTAGTTTTCAAAATGATCACTTGCTTCAGTTGTACTGCAGTATGGTTAATTATATCAGGTCAGTTTGTAGATTAGCTGTAGTTTCAAAACCTTAGTTTTTAAAACCTTAAGTAGTGTTAATACTGTTTTAAGTTGGTTAGTTCTAATCAGTTTCCTGATTTAAAGTTGGCTAATCTCATATCAGATCCAGATAAAATATCTACCATTAAACAGTATGTGCCATGTGGTAATAAAGTTTCTGTAAAGGACCAGCACACCAGTTTCCTTGAGTCTCTGGGAGAAGACCACTTCTTGAGGGGGTACTCAGTTTGCGCTGGACAATGCTGTTACCAAAAGGACACTGTCTATATGGCTGTCAGATTGTATTCCTCATTTCTGTGATCCAGCTGGCCCAAAGGCTTTGTCAAGGCTTACTTGATCCAAGGTCAGACTGCTACCACAAGTTTCAGAGTGGTAGCAGTTTTTTTCTCCTGCTGATAATAGCCCACTTTAATTGATTAGTCTCGTTAGAGTTGGTATGGCACCACCCATGTTTTCATGTTCTCTGTGTGTATATATATATATCTTCTTACTGTATTTTCCACTGCATGCATCTGATGAAGTGGGTTTTAGCCCACAAAAGCTTATGCCCAAATAAATTTGTTAGTCTTTAAGGTGCCACAAGTACTCCTCGTTCTTTTTACTGCTGCCACAGTTTACCTCACAGACATCTCCATCTGTCCAGACAAATGCAGCTACTTGGCACACTCACCACATTATTGCTTGGATTTGGCCTCCTAGGAAAACATCCTGTTTCAGATTCTCCATCTTCAAGAACTTGTTTTCAAAAAAGGGAGGGCAAACTCTGTCTTAAATAAACTCCCTCTTCTCAAGACATTGATCTTGTTGCTGCTGCTTGGTGTAATTGTGATCTCATTTTCTTTTGGGGCATCCTTGGAGCATCTTACTCTTTTAAAAAATATTAATAGCAGTGTCCATCTGGGCCACACATGCACCCTGTGCTGCCTCATGCTCCCGTATAAGGACATAAAGGGCAGAGCAGCCCGTGATCCTTCCTCAGTTCTCTCTTATTGCACATGGAAGTGAGATGGGATTTAGCAAGTGTCTGACATGTTAACTTTCCTCTAGTTTCAAATTAATATTTTAGAATTAGTTTGGTGAAGAAGTATTACCTTTGATTAATTTTCCAATTTGGATGTTTAAAAAAACCAACAGAAAGATAGCATGCTGTACAGTGAGGCAAGGTGCCTCATGCCATCTGCCATGGTGGACTCAGGATTTAAGCCCTGCCCAACCTGCAATGGACTTACTTCCCTGGTTGATCGACATAGTCAATGCCTTTTCTGTCTGGGGGTAGACCTCATTCCTGATAAGTCTGAAATCCTTCTTGTTGTGGACTCACAAGTTGAGGGATGTGTTGCTGAAACTACTGGTACTTGTGTAATTGGTGCATGTCACCTTAGACCCAATGGAGACATCCACCTTGAAGGAACCCAAAGGCTTATCCTCCATGAGTGCCACTCCAAGCAGACACAATACCCCAGGGCCTAGCAGTGAAACAAAGGCTGGGAATAAAACTGTTGAAACAGACACTGGTGACATTGATGCCGATTGCCCAGTACATTTTGGCACCACTGCCAATTCTGTATCATCATCAACAGACTTGGCACTGGCCTTAGCACAAGCTCCTTCAACACCAACCGTGACTTCATGAGAGCCAGCAGCGGTGCCCCAACTCCAGGATGACACTGAAAGGAAGGGCCGAGGAGAGATGAGACATGGCTGCAAGCATAGAGGCACTGCCTCACAGAGAACAGAAATTATTCCGTCAAGGGCAGGGCACTTCAGTTCTTTGCCCAGGGAGTGGCACTAAGTAAGCCAGCATCAGCACAGAAAAAAATGCCAGCACTAGCCATGGTGCCAATTGCAGCACTGAGGTATGCCCTCATGGAACCCTGTTGATCCCTTCAGGGACATCATTGGTACCAATGTAATTAAGCCTCCTTTATTTCATAGAAAGCTGTCCAACCCTCTGAGAGACTAAATAGAAGCCAATCTGAGCCTCTGCACTGGACTTAAATTTATTCCTTTCAAGCTCCAATTTTGACTCTGGCAGATTCATTGACTTAACCTAGGAATTTTGGAGTATTTTTGTTCATGCATTCTGAAATATAAAATATTGACTAGAAACATGTCAGTCATTGGCTTTCTTTGCACCATTAATTTTATCTATTAAGAATGATGTTCCAGATCTATCTGCACAAATGATAATACAGCACTAACCCTTTTGTCATCGCATACTCTGATTTTAGGTGGAAAGTTTTTGGAAAGAAGGAACATGTTTTGAAGATGGCTTATGCAAACTTCTTTGGGGATTAACTTCCTTTCAGTATGTGTTTCACAAAATGGCAAAGGTCTTGAAGATTCACAGCATTCTAACTGTTCATGAGATTTCCTCCCAAAGCATTTTCTAATGGGTAATCCTTTTCAATAGGATTCATCAATTGCCAGCCTTCCTAAAAATGTCAGATTATAGCCTTTTGTGAGCATTCTCAGTGCTGCTTAATTATTGCATGGCACTTGGTTACCTTTGTGATAGGCACTTTACAGACCTGAATATCTCTCTTCATTCTACTTCAGCCACACCACCTATTTGTTTAATGAAAGAAAGAATTTGTCACAGTCAGTCCTTTTCAGTTTCAGGTGCTAAATCCAGGTCTAATGTTTAATTAGTAGTACAGTAGACCAGGTTCTATAATTGTGTGGCAATCATGTTCCAGCATCTTTGATGGGGAGCCCTTACATCACATTAATTACAGCGAAATTATCTAAACAATTCTTTCCTTTAAGTTTTAAAAACAGTTTGGTATTTTCCAGGCATCTCTTAGGGTTGCATGAATGTAACTAATTCCTCTGTTGGGTTAATAATTTCAAACATTTTCTAAATGCTCTCATTCTTAATTTTGGATTTTTTCTTTAAAATAAAAGATAAATGCTTCTTAGGTCATTTGTTGTATCTAGCTGGCAATGCAGGATTGTTCTTCACTATATATTTGCAAGTGCTTTTATGTGGTTTACTGTACTTTTGAAATATCTCAAATGTTTTTGAAAAAAATTCTATAATCTTATTAGGAAAAAGCTTTGAGGTGAGTATCAGGAAGAGTCTTACTGTCAGGAAAGTTTTTTCCTGTTATTCAACCTAAATTTCCCTCTCCTAATTTCATCCTATAACTCCAAATTAAATTCCCTTTTACCATCCTAAAGAGTTGCTCTCTAGCCTTGTTTATTGATTACATGCTACAAATATTTGTAGATAGTTCACACACACTTTTATATACTACATATCCATAGTAAAATCTTAAATTTACCTTTCAGGGCAGGATTATCTTTTTATTCTAATAGAGATGATTTCCTTTCCTAGATGAAAGTAAGTAGAACTACTATTAGATTCATGGGTAATTTACCATTTCCCTCTCTTCCCATAAGAACACAGGACTAGAAGGGACTTCCTGCATTATCGAGTCCAGTTCCCAGCTATTGCAGGCAACCTCATCGTATAGTCCTGTTCATAAATTTATGAAGCTCCATCTTAAAATTAGTTACGTTGTTTGCCCCACTATTCCTAGTGGAAGGCTGTTCCAGAACCTCACTTCCCTTCTGACTGTTAGAAACCTTCCTCTAATTTCTAGCCCAAATTTATTCATTGTCAGTTATACCCATTTGTTCTTTTGCCAACATGGTCCTTTAGCTTAAATAGCTCTTCTGTCTCCCTGGTGTTTGCTCCCCTGGTGTACTTATAGAGAGCAGTCATATTCCCTCTCAGTCTAAACAAGCCATGCTCTTTTACTGTCTTCTTATAAAATAGGCTGTCCATTCCCTGATCATCTCAGTAGCCCTTCTCTGCACCTATTCCAGTTTAAATTAATCTTTCTTGAACATAGGTGACCAGAATTGTACACATTATTCTAGATGAGGTCTTATCAGTGCCTTCTACAATGATATTAATACTTCCCTGTCTCTGTTGGAAATATTTTTCCCAATATATCCTAGGATCACATTTGCCTTCTTTATAGCACATTACATTGGTGGGTCACAGTCATCCAGCGATTGACTAATAGACCCTAGTTTCTAGGAGAAATTATTATTTGTCCCTAAGTGCACGACCATGCAGTTTGTACTACTAAATCTCATCCCATTTCTATTATTCCAGTCCTCCAGGTCATCCAGTTCTTCCATTTTGATACGCTGATCCTCCTCTGTAGTGATGCTGCCTCCCAACTTTTCCCATTTTACTCAGCTCCTTTAAGGTAGATCCTCTAATTTCTTCTTTGTTGGATTTTCAACTGCCATGTATTCTAACAAAACAGGAGTCTGATCTCAGGAGCTTAAACTTTCAATGTCTGTCAGTCTTCTTTTTCATTAACTTTTTCATTAAGCTGCAGAACTTTTAGCCATATTCTTTTCATCTATTTACTGGTTAGGGAACAACTTTGACCCACTTTAATGTCAACATTAATCATCCCAGATCACTGAATGGTTGATTTTTTTCCAAAGGGTTATACCTCTTAGTTTCTTCTTTCAAACATGCTTCAGAAAAATAAACAGAACTCTCAGCAATAAGTTCAGTCATTGCTGGAGAACAGTTGAATAAAATACGTATTTCACATAGCTGTGCAGACTGAGAATATCTATTCATAGCACAGTATTTCATCATCCTATTGGAAGACAGCTTCTTCTGCACCCATTTCTGAAGAAGTAAAAGTACAAGATATCTATTCCATACGAAAAATGATGTTAAGAGATTAAAGTTTCAGAGTAAAGGATTCAAGTCAGAAATACCAAAGAAAAGACTGCATATATTTGTTACTGTGTGTGTAATACTATAGAATTTGATCTTGCTTCCATTGAAGTCAGTGGCAAAACTAGGCTAGAATTAGGCCCCCATGATCACGTACTATTATGTCTCCTTCAAGTGCTGTTTCTGTGGGTGCTCCACTGCAGGTGTTGGTGTGTCCCGGCACCGTTGATCTTCGGTAGCAGTGTCTGGTCGGGGTGTGCGTGCACAGTAGCAGTCTTGCGGCACCACTGGTACCTCATCTAGCACGCGCACACCCCAACCCCTTCAGTTCCTTCTCAACCATCCTCGGCTTGAGACGGAGTCCGTTAACAGCGTCACTAAAAACCTTCAATAAAATTAGATTGTTAGATAGCCTAGTTATTACCTTTGTTATTTTAATTAGTATCGTTATAGTTAGCATTAGTTAACCTTAGTTAGATAGTATTTTAAAAAAAACTTTTGTTTTCTCATCCCCCTTTTTTTCCACAAAAAATGGATGCCTTAAATATGCCTGGCTCCCAAGGCTTTAAAAGATGTACTTCATGTAAAGACACAATACCAATTTCTGATGGCCACTCATTACGTGTCCGATGCTTAGGTGAGCTTGCTACAAGCTCGCTTAGAGTTCATCTCGCCACCATCACGGCCTTCCATCAACAGGTAAATGGAACTTTGATATTCGCTCACCCGATTACTAAGCGATTTTTAACGGGCATACAGAACATGTACCCAGACATCCTAGAACCCACACCAGCCTGAGACTTAAATCTGGTGCTCAGAAGTCTAACCAGGGCCCCATTCGAACCTTTAGCCACATGCTCGTTACTATCTATGAAAATGGCATTCCTGGTTGCCATTCCATCGGTGCGAAGAGTCAGCGAGATAGGGGCTTTCGTGGCTCACCCCCCCATACACAATATTCTTCAAGGATAAAGACACATCCTAAGTTTATGCCCAAAATATCTTCCTCGTTCCACCTCAACCAACCAATTCACTTACTTACATTTCATCCAAATCCACGCACTAACACTCAGGAAGTGGTCCTGCACACACTGGATGTGCACCATGCCTTAGCATTTTATCTGGACAGAATGAAGCCCTTCTGAAAATCACCTTGACTTTTTGTGTCAACAACAGAACGATTGAAGGACTCTGCCATATCTACGCAAAGAATATCTAAACAGATATCCAGCTGTATCCATATGTGCTATTCACTACACAACACTGAAGCCCCTCCAGGCATCAGAACCCACTCGACAAGAGCTTTATCTACCTCCATAGCATTCCTACACAACGTGCCCATTCTAGACATCTGCAGGGCGGCCACCTGGGCCTCTGAACACACATTCATGAACCACTACACAATTACTCTCGGTTCAAGTTCAGACACAAGACTAGAGCTACGTCTACACTACGGGGGGGGGGGATCGATTTCAGATACGTAAATTCAGCTACGGGAATAGCGTAGCTGAATTCGATGATTCTGATCCGACTTACCCCGCTGTGAGGACGGCGGCAAATCGACCGCCGCGGCTCCCCCGTCGACGGCGCTTACTCCTACCTGGGCTGGTGGAGTAGGCGCGTCAATTCGGGGATCGATTATCGCGTCCCAACGAGACGCGATAAATCGATCTCCGAGAGATCGATTTTCTACCGCCGATCCGGGCGGGTAGTGAAGACCAGCCCTAGGTCTCACAGTACTAGCTTCAGCAACGAACTCAACTCCAAAGCCCTTTCCATCCTCATGAGGGCACTGTTCTACATTCACCTGAAGTGGAGCACCCACAGGGACAGCACTCAAAGAAGAGAAGGTTACTCACCTTGTGCAGTAACTGAAGTTCTTCGAGATGTGTCTCTCTATGGGTTCTCCACTACCCATCCTCCCCCCCTCTACTTTGGAGTACAAGCTAAACACTCCACGATAGAGAAAGAACTGAAGGGGTCAGTCCATGTGCATGCTAGATGAGGCACCAGCAGCACCGTGAGACTGCTACTGCGTATGCGGACCCCGACCAGACACTGCTACCAAAAATCTCCAATCAACGGCGCTGTGACGCGCTGACACCTGAAGTGGAGCACCCACAGGGACACAGATCTCGAATAACTTCAGTTACTGCACAAGGTGACTAACGTTCTCTTCTGCCTGACCCCTGCCTTATTCACTTTAAAGAATGGGTGGTGTACAATAAACAAGACACAAGTTCTCAGATTCTCTGTCTTATTTGAAGCCATTTTGTTTTGCATTTTCAACAGTCAATCTGAAGTAATTCAGAAATCTTGATTTACAGATTAACAGAAAACAAAAACATTTTTCTCCCTCTGCATCAAAAACCACTTATTATCTCTTCAAACTTTCCCAGTAGATAAATCTCTGTGAAAAGTCATATACTGCCTATGTTTGGAGATAAGGGAAAGTTCTTAACAATTTTTATTGTGGAGCATCATGGGCAGCGGGTATAATAGACCAGGGAATTCTAAGCCTTCCCTGGTGCCGCTGCCGCCAACCTGCTGCTGGACACCTGGGCCAGGATGGCCCTGTCCCTTCCCCTTTCCCAAGGCCCCCGCCGCCTGCTGCTGCTCACCACGTCCCTCCTCCTCAGGGGTGGGGGAGTGAGGCGGGAACGGGGTGAGCCAGCAGGGGCGGGGGGAGGGTCTGGTGGGGGAGTGAGGTGGCTCACTTGGTTGGGCACGGGGAGGAGGCTTGCCGGGTGCAGGGGGGCCGGCAGCTCGGCCCGGCTGGTGTGGATGGGGCTGGCCCGGCGCTCAGCGGTGTCGTAGCTGGCCTGGCATCCCGACTTGGGAGGGGGGCAGGGCCCGTCCCGTCCGGGGGGTGGCTCAGCCCAGTGTTCGGCCTGCCCGGCGGGGCGGGGGCTTGGTCCGGCATGGCTGGGGCCTGACTGGCGCTCAGGGGGGTGGGTGGCCTGGTATGGCATGGCTGGGGTGGGCAGGCGCAGGCCCTCAGCCGTGGGGAGGGGCCTCAGGAGGGCTCCTCCTGTTATGCGGGGAGGTTGGAGCTACAGCATGCAGAGGGGGTGGGGCCTCGGGCGGAAGGGGGCGCCGCCAGCAGACTAGCCTCTCCAAAGCGGAGGTTCACCCGCCACCCATGTGGAGCGTTATGGGCCCAATCATCCTTTTACTGCTATCAATGTGAGTTCTTTCATGTAGATTAAAGTGGGAACAGACCTGGGCACTGTCCCGTGGAGTAAAGCATGTTGCATTTTTTTTTTTCTGATTGTAGCTTAAAACATAATGGTATTTCTCTAGATGGCAGCAAACTGATATTTTCCTTAGCTCAAGTGGTAGATCCTGTGTTTCTGTAGCCAAGCAGAATTCCAGTGTGAGCTCCACAAGTGTTCATTATTATTTTGATGTGATAGCCTCTTCATAGTTTAGAGATTACAACCACAGTCCCATTCTGATTGATTTTTTGATCCCTTTTCTAATGCAAAGAAGGGAATTTTCCATACTTAGAGATTTTTTAAGATTAAGTTCCATTTTCAGCTAGAACATTTTCTGACTGTTTTGATTGTTTTAATCTCAAGAACTTTAAAATATCTTAACAATACCCTTCTGAAACTTTAGAAAAGTGTTTTTCTTTGTATTTGTCTACATTACCTCACAAAAATTGAAACTTAAGTAGATTTTGACATTGGTTTATGCAAAAATAGCATTCAACTACAAGAATGATAAAACGTTTTAAAAATTGGTGCTATTTGAAAATCAGATATGAATTATCTATCAGCGGAGCTGATTTGAGGCAGCAGTGAGTAGCAATAGAAAATATTTTTTGTCAACATCCTTGGGTGATTTTTCAAAAGTGGAAAGAGACTTTGGGATGTGGTAAAATAGTTGGTTTCTTCTAACACTAAATAAGGAAAATTGGACTAATCTTACAGCTACCCTGTGTTTGTCTTCTTTGCTATTGAGCTTCTTCCTACAATCCTTCCCAAATTCTGATTTTCCAAGGTTCCTCCACAGATTTAAAGAAACAGTACATATTCTTACATGCCTCTCATACACATTGTTTCAATAGTGGTTGCTTAGGTCACCTGTAAATTGGAGATGATAATTAAGGCACCATGTTTGTCACTGAGGTCACAGAAGTCACAGATTCTGTGACTTTCTGTGACATCCGTGACTTCTGCAGCAGCCCGTGTGGCTGGCCCGGGAGCTGCCTGAGCAGCTCGTGGGCCAGTTGCACTACACAAAAGAAAAGATAACAAGGTAGTTACCTGTCACATCATCTAAAAACCGAAGCACTTAAAACCAAAGAAATTATTAGTTAAGAACCTCATAAATCTGATGCTGGGCATATCAGAAACATAAACTAATTATTCATATCAAGTTTTTTAAAAAGCATATTTAATCACATCACAACCACCTTAACTCTGACCCAGAATAAATACTATATTCATCAGTAACCTCAAAATGTAAACGCTGCATATAGAACCCTTTTGAAAAGGAAACAAAAAAATATGTACATGTTAACGACCCACATTGGTCAGCCTTAAATACTAAACTACAGATAAATAACACAGTTTTCATATTAAAAATACAACATTATTCTTAAGAAACAGCAACTATAAGTACTTGGGAAATCCACTGCAAACTGCATCTGTAGTAACTTAGATAACTTACAATGTTATGGGGGGAGGTAGGTTTAAACTTGCTAGCCCACCTCAACTCCTCCTAGCTCTCTGGATCCCCAACAGCGGAGCTTCTCTGTAGCCAGGAGGAAGTGAGGAGTATGCATTGCCCTCCCTTGTGCGGGGGCAGAGGGAGATCTGTGTATGGCGTACTATACCTGCACACTGTTCACTAGGATAGGTTCTAGCCAATAGGCCCCGATCTTTCAGGGAGCTCTGATGACTTTAGGGGAGATCTGCCCATGCAGAGTTCCTTGCAGGACTGAGGCCTTAGTAAACAAAGGGCTATGCATAAAACTAATAGATGAATATTTTAAAACATAGTTAATAAAAATAAACTTTAACAGTTTACCTTAGAAAACAATAGTGATCTCTGTTGCCAAACACACTAAGCATGAGTCAATATAGTTATAAAGCACATCTTTTAATCTGTGAAAATAGGGGGAATCTCCTTATTTTATCTCTAAATTTCAATTCTGTTTCCAGTCTTTTTCCATCTGCACTCTCTTGTAGTATAGTATTCAAAAATCCTAAGTAATTTTTATTTTCTTCATTTATTTACGGGTCATTTTTCAGTTCTGATTTCCAAGACCTATAAACTTATTGGCTTTTGTTCTTACTTCTTCAGCTCCTTGATCAAAAGTCTGTTTCTTCCTTCTCTTCTCTGCAACCAGATACATGGCCAGGTGTGTAGTCAGTATTGCTTAATACTATGTAGTTCTTTGTACTGGGCACGTTTTTCTGTTTGTATTGTTTAAATTTTAATTTCAATTAAGAACAAGTTTTGTCTGGATTGTCATAATATTGCAAATTTAAAAACTCAGTTTATACTTTTGCTATACTTTACAAAAGTGAATAGCATAATTATTTAAATTAGCAAGACAGTACTGCTGTTTTATGTATTTGTGTGTAATGCTGACAACAGCTAAAATGATACCATTGATCAGTACTGAAGAATGGAATGTACAGAATCATATTTATTATATTTGAGTCATGGCTGTCTTTAAACAGCAGGGGTTGGTGGATATCATTTTTTATCTTTTAAGTAAAAAGTTGTTTTCAAACTTAGTCTTTCTTTTGTAAAATCCACTCTTGGAGTTTCTCACGAGGACTGCCTTATAGTTATCTAATCCAATGAATCCTGGAAAAATCCATCAGTCGTGCATTTACTGTGTATGGACTAGTGTCATGCTACGGTACTGTATATATTGTATATGATGACCCTTTCATTTCCTTTTTGCCTATCAGTCTAGACCTCAATACTTAATCATTTAAGTTTGTATTTTGTATAGTTTCGTTTTTCATTTTTTCTTGGTGTTAATAGTTTTCTGACTCCCTTTTCATCCTCCACTCCTCTTTCCTGGGGAAAGATAAGAAACTCCCAACCAAAGACAAAAAAAAGCTGTCAACAAGCCCTGGAGTTTCATAGGATCTTAAAAGCCAAAGGTTCTTCATTCTCCCTAAAGCTGATTAACAGAAACTCCCCAAGTAAAAATTTGTGTTAATCTTACCAACAATTATTTCTTCCCAAAAGACATTGCAGATAAGAAGATGGAAGCTATCCTTAGATAGAACTTTGAAACTTCTTCAGTGATCCATAAAGTTTGTCTACACTGCAGTTAGACACCCAAGGCTGGCCTGTGCCAGCTGACTCAGGCTCACAAGACTCAGGCTGAGGGGCTGTTTAATTACGGTATAGACCTTCAGGTTCAGGCTACAGCCCAAGCTCTGAGACCCTCTCACCTGGCAGGTTTTTAATTGCTGTGTAGATAAACCCATAGACACTCATTGGCAAGAATATTCTTCACTTGAGCCATGACGTCCTGGTGCAGTGAGTTGAAAAGCCTGGACCACGAGAAGCCCATGACAAGTTCAAGTCAATACTGAAGAAACTATCCCTAGCAACTACATTTGTGGCAGATGGATCCATGGACTCCATGAAGCTGGCAGCAAAAGGCTGTGCAAAACTATTCAAAGCAAATCCCCCTGTGCCTCAACTTCTCAGGTGGGAATCCTGTTTAGTTAGACACTGGGATAAGGTGGAAGTGAAAATATTTATTCTCTATATCAGAAAAGATAAAAGGACTACAGTCCTTATACAAAAGCTCCTTTCATTGCTACCCACAACACAGGCCACCAGATAAGGGACTTTTCTTATTCCAGGGTAAACACTAAACCAGTAACCCACAGGCATGTCCTGATCTGGGGACAAGTTCAGCCCTTGTTTCCAATCCAAACAGTCAGTATGGCTGCAACTATGCCTGATTCCACCCAGAAATACTCCTGGAAGGCACTTAGACACATGGTTCCAGTCAACATTAGAGTACAACACTGATAATCTCTGGTGCTCCAGGCTCTTCTACATCTTTATCCATTCTCCAGCCTTAAGACACAGCAAGCCATCCTGAAGTAGATCTCTCATCTCCCAGAGCTATGGGTAGTAGAGCCTGTCTCTCAAGACCAAATGTTTTCAGGGTTCTATTCCATATTCTTCCTAGTAAGGGAAAGATCAGGAAGAGTCCAAGCCATCTTAGACCTCAAGAGGCTGAACAGGTCAACAAAGAAGAATTAAATTCAGAATGGGTTTCTAGCTTCCATTATTTTTTACAATCTCTCCAGCAGACCTGACAGAAGCTTATCTGCATATTCCACTGTTTAGAGTGCCTTGCCACTCAGTACCAGTCAAACTCTGCTCTCTGGAGGGTTCTTCCTCTTCTTCCTCTTTTCCCAATTGTGTCTGTCTTACTCCCTTACTGAAGCAGTTTCTTCTTCCCAAAATGCCGAACTGGTGAGTAAATTAACCTTGTAAAGGAAAAAAAAGGATATTAACCAGTATTTAAATTTTTCCATTTGTTTCTCAGAATATTGAATGAGTAAATCTCATCATTTGTAAAATTACTGTTCATGAGGTACTCATCACTGTTATATCTGTGTGCTAGCTCCATATATTTCAAAATTATGCTTTCTTATATGCTGGCTGTTGTTGTGTCTTGTCTTTTTAGATTTTAAATTCTTCAGGTCATTGACTGTCTTAATGGAAAGTCTATTGTGGACACTACAGAAATACAAGTTATAAATAACAATGCACAGTACCATGGGTATGAATAAACAAAATGCTTAGGAAGAGCTTGCAATCAAAACTGTAAAAGTGACAGTAACTAATTCCCTTGAGAGAGGAACACACCTTTTCGTTCCCCCTAGTCAATTTAAGCCACTTAATACAAAGGTGCAGAGTTTGTTCTCCAATCCCATAACCATCATTCACCATCCTTAGAAGAAGGATGACAAAAAGAGATGAGTGTTGCATCTTTCCACAAAGATAGAGAGAAGGTTCTCAGTGTGATCTGAGGGTCTTGCAGTAAACTAATATTGTACATTTTTATAGCAGCTAAATTAAATACTGATGTTTTATTTTTATATACAATTTAAGGACTCAATCTTGCAAAACTTATTCTTGCAACAGTAGCTTCATTGGGTTGCAGTACCGGGCCTCATATTTTTAACAGGCCAAACTTAGAATTAGATCGGAGTGGGCAAACTTTTTGGCCCAAGGGCCACATCGGGGTTGCGCAACTGTATGGAGGGCCGAGTAGGGAAGGCTGTGCCTCCCCAAACAGCCTGGCCCCCGCCCCCTCCCACTTCCGGCCCCGACTGCCCCCCTCAGAACCTCCAACCCATCCAACCCCCCTGCTCCCTGTCCCCTGACTGCCCTAACCCCTATCCAGCCCCCTGGGACTCGACCCCCTATCCAACCGCCCTCTGCTCCTCATCCCCTGACCACCCCTTCCCGGGACCCCCCACCCCTAACTGCCCCCTGGGATCCCACCCCCTTATCCACCCCCCCCTCCCCGCTCCCCACCCCCTCACCAGCAGCAGGAGCTCGCAGCCACGACACCCGGCCAGAACCAGAGCCAGCTGCGCTCCCCACGCTGCCCAGCGGGAGCAGTGGGCCAGAGCGCGGCCCATGGGGCGAGGTGTGGCTGCGGGGGAGGGGAGTAGTGGGGGAGGGGCCAGGGACTAGGCTCCCAAGCCGGGAGCTCAGGGGCTGGGCAGGACAGTCCTGCGGGCCGGATGTGGCCCGCAAGCTGTAGTTTGCCCACGTCTGAATTAGATACATATACCCACCCCTGAATTTAATTGTGATTTTATTCACATATCTGAAGATAGAATTTAGCCCTCCATTACTTATTGATTGTGCTTGTTTGTATGTGTTTAACTACTAAATTATGAATCATTTATCATTAGTTAAATACATTAATAAGTCAACAACTAGTAAGGATGGTTTATTAAGCAGCATGTGCATGAAGGGGTGTAAAAGCCATGAGTCCTACACTCCTCTGAGCTATAAAGTAGTTAATTATAGTTTGTAAATATACTTCATAGGGACAGAAGAGGCTAATTAGCAACCATCTAGTCAGTTGGGATGGTCTGGTTTATTTGGTCCTGCCTCAGCGCAGGAGGCTGGACTTGATGACCTCTTGAGGTCCCTTCCAGCCCTACACATCTATGATGTCTCTGAAGGTATAGATTGTTTTACGATGCTGCTGATATTGTTCAACCATCAGAATATGAAGACTCAGCTAATCAAGATTTTCTCCAAAACAAAACTAAATCTCTGTTCAGGATTTTCGTTTCACTTTTATTTACACTCTGTAGTTGTTTTTAAATATATAGCAATATTTTTGTGACATGAACTACACTAAACTGTTTATATGTAAATATTGTTAATACTTAATTTCAGATGCAGCAGGAACTAGAAAAAAGTATCACTAAAGAACTTGACCAAGGTAATTTGTCAAAGCATGTTAACATTTTTTTTTTTCAAAAACTGAGTGTTACTAAATATCATTTATGATTTTGTTATAATTCAAAAATAGTATTAAGCTGTTATGTTATATACCATTGCTGTTTCTACTAATTTTCAAATTTAGTAAAGTTCTTTTTGCAAGCACTGCCCACTTACCAAAGTGCTGTACAGATTATTATGTAATTCCCCCACCAAAAAAGTCTTAATCTGAAGTCAATTTTGCAGAAATTCCCAAATAACACACACATAGGATTAACACAAATACAATAAATCCTCTTTTAAGATTTTTCACAAACTTTAAAAATCACTTCTCCTCTCACACTTCTTTTAATCAGTATTATTGTATATAATTGATATTCTTCCAAATTTATCACTAGAATAAGCAATTGTCATGCCGTTGTCTTCATTGGAATTTAGTGTACTTACAGCATCTGTGGATTTGACCTATTATTTTCAATAGCCCTTGAAATACTAACAGTTATTTACTGATTAGCAAAAAGGCTAATGTATTGCTTTTATAATTAAAAAATATGGTTTCTTCCTTTGTGAATGTCCCTTTTATGTCATGTTCATCATGTTTCCTTTGTATTGATTTAAAAATGTGTATCTGCTGTCTCTGGACCTGATACAATGCCCACCGCTGTCGGTGGAAAAAATTCAATGGGTTTATGACAAAGCCTATTGTAAAACTATCACACAACATAACACAGAACATATATGGTCATTTGTTTTTCTTCTTCTTTCTAGCCACAGCTGAACTTGAAACTGGATCTGTAAGAGTCTCTCCTGTAGGATCTACTGATGGATCTTCAAAAAATCTAAATGTGGATCAGGATCCGGTTTCCAGGGCAACACAGCAGTATCTAGATGTTTTAAAGAAAAATTATATGATTTGAACAAAACATTAAAGCAAGTTTGTGGAAATGATTTTGTTTACATAACATTTTAATGGTTTCCCATTAAATGGGTTCAGATGTGAAAAATCTTAATTACAATTTAAATATAAACTATAAAGGTATTTTATAAATATCAGGCACATTGCACTTGTCTCTGGAGAAACACCACATAGTTATATAGTCTCCTTTTAAATTAAATATATAAGCCATACCTTGTTTTCATTTGTAACTAGCAAAGGATACACAGAGCGGTGTTCTTGAGTTTGACAGAACTGCCTGAATGTTAGTTGTTACAACAGCTGTTCTGAGTCTCATCCCATTCATTTTCTCTGATGTATTTTAACCAAAGCGTTTCCTGAATTCTGTTTTGTGTGTTTTCTGTTTACGTGTATTTTATGTTTTTAAATGTTGTCTTAAGTAGCCATTAGCATGTTCAGATCTGATGCATCTGTTTTGTGCCCAGTTCTGTAGTCCTGACACAGGGAAAACTGTTGATTCACTGTAAGATTTACCTATATTAGGTTTGCAGAATTAGGGAATTGCCTAATTTGTTTTTGCTTTTATTCCATTGTGTTTGAGTTTAAAAAATACTACATATCTGTAATAGTGCCAAGAGATTTGTAGTGTGTGTTTTATATGGTAGGGGAAACTTATCAATACAATGCACTGAATTTTTTATTAAATAATACAGCAACTTGGGGCATTCTGAGTTGTTAGTAGATCACTATGTTGTAAGTACAGCTCTTCTGTAGATGAAATAGAGTAAAACTATATATATATATTGTGCGCCTACCTCCAATTTTCTTGATATTTTTCAAAGTTGGTGCATGGAAAAGCTAAGTTTTGCATTATTACTAAAAGCAGAAGACCCCTTGATCATAAATCTAGTAAACTGGACTTAAAGCGAGTCTGTTTCAATGATCAAGACAGTTTTACTTATTCCAGCGATTCATCCATTGTTACTGAAGACCCATATTTCTGCCATTAAATATCTTATTATCAGTAATGTTGTGGTTCAAGATGATGTAACAGAGGAAGAAATCCGCACTAGAGAAAACATGAACAATGATTATATTGAGATGAGCAGGACATGAAAAATATATCCTGTACCTACTACTCCAAGAACTAAGCTAACTAGCCAGGGTGGAAAAAACCTGTGCCACCATGTCTCTTAACAGTTTTAAAGGAATAAAACAGTTTTGAATAGTTGGTGTATTGTCTTTACTTGTAAAATACTACATTTCAACTGTTCAATAAATTGTTAAATGTAACATGTCTCACTTTTGTTTTACATTGCTTCTCTTCCTGACTATACTTGTGTATCATTTTCTGTGTTGTTTCCAGTGTCTGTTCTTTCTTTCCTTCCTTCTCCTACTATCCCTTTACTCCCTTTCCTGTCTTCTACTCCACCCTCACAACTGATCTCATTTCTAATACTTTTGTCTCTCCTTTCTCCCCACAAAATGTCAGTCCCCTGTCTCTTTTTCCTACACACCAATGTGCATGCTTATTCACATACTCCTTTCTCTCTGGTCTTCTCCTTCCTTCTGATTGAAAGAGCAGCAGCTCAGTGGGCCAGGGAGAATGGCCCCTATTGAGTTCAATATCCCATACAAAACTTCCACTCACCCTGAGCAAATTGCTTTTTAAAACCTCATACATATACAGTTTAGGGGAGGTATTGCAGCAGATCGTTTGCTGGTGTCATTCAGCATAGTCCTATTGACTTTAATGGAACTATGCTGATTTACAGCAGCTGAGGATTCAGCTCATTATCTGCCACCTCTAGATACCCCAGGCAAGATTCAAAAATGGGTGCCCCTAAAGTTAGACTCCTAAAAAGTGACCTAATTTTTTCCGAAGTGTTCAGCACTCCCAGCAGCTCTCATTGAAATTGCATACCCCCCCCCCCCACCACCACCACCACCACTTTAGGGGAAAGCACTACGAACTCAAACTACAACTCAAAAATCAAAATCATTTTTGGCTCTGGAGTCTTCCCTAAATGCCCCTAATATGAAATTGAGTATTCTAAATTGGTAATCTGTTAGCAATCAGCCAGCAAACCCTTCAGCTAACCAGAGCCATGGGACAAAATTCCACAGCAGCAACTCCTAAATTCCACTGTAACGTTAATTTATTGTGTATCAGCATCAATTGTTATAATCTCCACCATCATGAAAACGTACACCACTGTGGCTTCTAGTAGAAAATAATCATTGACATAAAACTTCATTATACTTTTCAACCATGATTAGTTTAGACTAGACCATTGGTTCTGGTATGCTCTCTTGGTGGTTGGGCTTCAGCTCCCATGGCAACACAGCTCACAACCTCCTTCTCCCAATATGTGCTACCAAAGAGAGAAGCTTGTACTGTAGTCTGCTTAAGCATTTATCTCACCAGATCCTCAGACCTCCGCTGCTGCGCTAGCTAGTCTCTGCTTCTGTCCCTCCCTCTCTCTGGCTATATTCCAGTTCTCACTCCCCAACCTCCTGCTGCCTAGGTCCACAGAATATTGCAAAGAGCATGCACTGTAATCCAATTAATTCCCTGTGATATGGAAAGGGGCAGAGCAAGAGGTAGGTACAAACAAGGTACACAGGGTAACAAAACAAAATGTCAGGTGTCTGACTGCAGCAGCAGGTGATGCTAAAACAGAAATTGTTAATTTTGTGACATCTTGAGGAAACTGCCAAATTACCAGTTACAGAATTGCAGTCCGTGTGGCTCTGATTCAGATGAATGGGGCAAGTGACCCTTCTCAGAGCTATTAATCAGCCTCTCTTCTGACACTGCATCCATTTACACCGGATTAAGGGTTTTAAGGTTTTCTTTGCAACCACAAGGGCTACAAGGTGTTTTGCTTTTTAAATGAAAGCTAAGATTCTGAAGTCCAATTCTGTGGCAAGGGGCTGAATAGCACAATACACAAGATCCTTTAATATCTACTGTGACCCAAAACTCTTCCTGTTCCACACTGACCATCATTCTTCAGACAGAGAATTAAATGCAAATGGAAATCCCTTCATATTTTGCTCTTGTGTAAACAGAAAACATCATAGTATGGAAACCAACCTACTCCTATCTGCGTCCATGCCCTACCAGAAAACGGGGTTCAGTCTTAAGGATGGAGAAGGGGCCTCTCCCTGCAGGCTGGCCCCACACTAAAACGAAAGTAGCACTTCAGGCAGACTATGACCAGATCAAGGGCCACATGAGGACTCCATTCCCCATACGGCTGCACCACCATGGGATTATAGATTATAGATTATATTCCCATGTTCAGAATTACTCTTGATTTATTGAATAAAGCCTGGAGTGGTACTAAATGACTCCTGCAGTACATCCATGGTGCTAGACAAACTGAGGAGGAGACAGGCATCCTTCCAGGCTCCTGAAGCCATCTAGCAGGCTAGTCCCATACACAAGGTATTTGTACCAGCACCTCACCTCAGTTGAGTGGTGTCCAGGCCAGGATCAATAGTGTGCTATTAACGTTAATAAAATCTTCCCCTTCAAGCATTATAGTGGTGCAACAGCACCACTACAGTAAAGTTGCATCACAGTTTATGTTTAAAGCTTGACCTTCCTAGATCCTCTAAAATCAACATTCTTAGTCAGTGTCCTTTTGAAATTTGGTGTGCTTCAAGAAGGTGACAGGTAGGGTTAGTCACCCAAAGTTGGGGTCATTTGAACTAAGGTGGTGGAGATATAAGCCCTGAAAAATAAGTCCTTTTTAAAAAAGTTTCCAGGTGTTTGGTTTTTGTGTTTTTTTTTGTCCAGATCTAGAGATCAAATCATTGCTGTGATCCATTGGTCTCAATCTGTTGAGTTTCACCAAAGGTCATGCATGGCTCCCACTAAATCTGAATGGTGACTCCTGACTGCTTTGAAATTTGGTGTGCCTCATGGAGGTGTCCAGTAGCCCACGAAAGCTTGTGCTCAAATAAATTTGTTAGTCTCTAAGGTGCCACAAGTACTCCTGTTCTTTTTTAAAATTAATCAAGAAACCAAAGGACATGAAGAAAAGAAATTTTTGAATTGCCTATACACCAATGCTAAGAGCCTGGGTAGTAAATAAGAGGAACTGAAATTGCTAATTTATGAGCATAAATTTGATCTAGTTGGTATTACTGAACCTTGTGGGATGATTCACATGACTGGAATGTTAAAATCAGTGGTTACAATTTGCTTAGGAAGGATCAAATGGGCAAAAGGGGAGGGGGAATGGCACTCTGTCAAAAAATGGCATTATGCATTTCCAAGTCACTGATAAAAGAAAATTATCTTGAATGCTTATGGATCAATACACTACCAAATAAGCACAAGCTGGGATATTAGTTTTTAGATGGGTGTCACCCAATCACACTAGGGAACAGGATGACCACCTCCTTATGCACCTATCTATAAGGAGTATGGAAAAAATCTGTGTGATTTAGGGGGATTTCAGTTTGAGTGACATATGCTGGAGGTCTCATTCTGCCTGTCCTGAAACATTCTAATTTATTGTAATTGTTAACCATCATATATGACAATTTCTTAACTCAAAAAGTGTTGCTTCCAACACGGGAATTCTTTATTAGACCTTGTCCTAATAGATACAAATGAACTGATCACAGAACTAAAAGATAATGATAGCTTAAATGTAACTAGATCACATTTATAATGTACGAGCAGAATAAAGTCCATACCAGTATATATATACTTGGCGCTTTAATAGGGCCCACTTCATAAAGCTGAAAACAATTCTGAACTAAATCAGCTGTAAGGAAGAATTTAATCAGATAAAATATGAAGGATAATTGAGAATGATTTAAGAACATCTTAAATCTTTGTGCCCAAAAGCCACAATCAAAGAAGAAGGCCCCACTAGTTAAAAAACTGACTTTGTTGAGAGGGGAAGTGAAGGCAGCTATAAAAAGTAAAAAAAATATAACAAATGGAAGAAAGGGGAAGTTGATCGTAATTACTATAAAGCAAAAGTTAGGAATAGTAGTAGGGAAGCCAAGGGACACAGGGAGAAATCTATGGCCAGCGGAATTAAGGCAAGTAAGGAGATTTTTTTAAATATATTATGAACAAAAGGAATCCTGAAAATGGTATTGTCCATTACTAGATGAAAATAGGGGAATTATCAATAATAATGCAGAAAAGACAGAAGTGTTCAATAAATGTCTGTTCTGTATTTGGGGAAAGAACAGATGATATAATCTCATCAGTTGGTGTGAACACTCTTTCTATTTCATTTTTAAATCAGCAGGTCCACGTAACTTACATCCAAGAGTTTTAAAAGAGCTGTCTGAGGAGCTCTCTGGACTGTTACAGTTGATTTTCAATAAGTTGTGGAGCACTGAGAAAGTTCCAGAAGACTGGAGAAAGCTAATGTTGTGCCAATTTTTAAAAAAGGTAAATGGCCCATATCAGCCTGACATCAACCCAGGCCAAGATAATGGAGCAGCTGATAAGGGACTCGATTAATAAAGAATTAAAGGAGGGGGCTCACTCTCCCCCATCCTCACTCACTTTCACTGAGCTGGGGCAGCAGGTTGGGTTGTGGGAGTGGGTGAGGGCTCCGACTATGGGTGCAGGCTCTGGGCTGTGCCCAGGAATGAGGAGTTTGGAGGGTCGGGGGTTGGGGCTTGGGGGTGGAGCATGGGCTTACCTCGGGTGGCTCCCAGTCAGTAGCACAGTGGGGAGGTTAAGGCAGGCTGCCTGCCTGTCCTGGCACTGTGCTGCACGTGCCCTGGAAGCAGCCAGCAGGTCCGGGTCCTAGGCGGGGGGGGGGGAGGGGGGCACAAGGCTCCACACACCGCTTTTGCCCACAGGCACTGCCCCCTCCCCAGCTCTCATTGGCCGGGAGTGTGGAACCGGTGCTCGGGGTGGGGAGAGTGCACAGAGCCCATGCCCCCCACCTAGGAGCCGGATCTGCTGGCCGCCTCCGGGGCGCAGTGCGGTGCCAGCCAGGACAGGTAGGGACTAGCCTGTCTTAGCGCTGCAGCACCACCAACCGGCCTTTTAACAACCCAGTCAGAGGTGCTGACCAGAGCCGGCAGGGTCCCTTTTCGACCAGGTGTTCCGGTCGAAAACCGGACACCTGGTCACTCTATTTGTGGGTCATGGGTGGCAATTTTATTTAGGCAGGATGTAATCCAAGTCTTTGGGGGGAAATTAGATGTGACTGCTTCCTAGGGAGCGGGGTATTATGAGGTAGAGGACTGGGGGAATAGGGGCTTGGGGTTGTAGCAACAGGCAGGGAGTTACGGGAAGAGGGATAAATGGGGATGGGTGATAGGAAGAGTTGATGGGGGTTTCAAGTGAGGGACGCTTGGCACATGCCAGCTTTGCCAGTGCACCCCAACATACTCCACATCCTCTAGCTCTGCTGGGCACACACACACCCTGCACACCCAGCTCCGCCAGCGCATCCCCAATCCAAATGCGCCCTCGGCTCACCCACTGCACCCACCCACCCCGCCCCTTACGCTGTGAGCTCTTTGGGGCTCGGTGGGACTCGAGTGATACTGCAGCCCACTGGAGCCAAGGTTGCCTCACGCTTTCTGTTTAAAGCTCGACCCCTCTAAGTCCCCTGAAAGCCAGCCATAGGGTGACCAGATGTCCTGATTTTTTAGGGACAGTCCCGATATTTGGGGCTTTTTCTTACATAGGATCCTATTACCCCCGACCCCGTCCTGATTTTTCACACTTGCTGTCTGGTCAGCCTAGCGTAGGGTTACCATATTTGGAGTGTCCAAAAAGAGGACACTCCACGGGGCCCCGCCCCCGCCCCCAGCCCCAACTCCGCCCCCTCCCCTGCTTCCTGCGAACATTTGATTCGTGGGAAGCCTGAAGCAGGAAGCAGGCAGCAGGTAAGCTGGGGGGAGGAGGCGTCGCCCAGTCTGGCCCTGGCCGGCCCCGGCGTCTCCAGCCTGGCTCGGCTCGGGCCCTGGGGTGCCGGCCCCGGGCCAGCCCCCGGCCGAGCACCCCTGGGCCAGCCCCGGGCCAGCACCGCCGCCCCCGGCCCAGCGCGCCCCCCAGCCGCCCAGCACCGCCGGCCCCCGGCAGCCCGGCGCCCCGGGCCAGCCCCCGGCCCAGCGGCGCTGGATTTTCCCGGACATGTTCGGCTTTTTGGGATTTCCCCCCGGACGGGGATTTGAATCCCCAAAAGCCGGACATGTCCGGGAAAATCCGGACGTATGGTAACCCTAGCCTAGCCACACGCTCAGCCTGGTACCTCTGAGGGTGCAGGGCCAGGGTCAGTGGTGGCTCTGACTGGGGCCCACGGGTGTAGCTGCACCCACCGCCATCACGGGGCCGAGGAAGGACACAAAAGCAGCCCTCGCCGCCACCACCGCCCCGCACCTGACCCCGATTCTCTTGCGCTCCCGCCTTGCCTGTGCAAAGTCCCAGCACGGGTTACTCCGCCTAGCAACAGCTCTCTCCAGCCAATCAAAAATCCAGGCTGGCAGCACGACAGCCAATCGGAAAAAAAATCACATTTCTCTAGCCAATCATAAAGCTCCAATCTCAACCTCCGCAGCCAAACACAGCACCATAGAAAAAGTGACAGGTTACCCGGCAACATGGCGAGACGCTCGGCCAATGGGAACATCAGGCAGGCAGTGCCCGCCCTCATACTATCCTGCCCAGCAACGTCTCACTAAGTGGCTAAGGCCCGGTAAACTCGGAACAGACTTAACCAATCAGGAAGGAAAATAGGGTGAGCGACAGTTCAGGATTAACCCCTTGGAGCGATCGGGCTGCTTCGGGCTTGAGGTCTTTTCCCTGGCTCTTGGATCTAAGCTAGACCCACAGAGAGCTGCAGTGACTGCGAGGGCCCCTGAACCTGTGACTGAGCTGGTCACGTTCAAATATGCAAGTCCTGTCACATCATTGTTGCAGTATTTTCTGAAATTAATGCTGTTTTTTCCTTTAATAAAGGTTTCCTTTTGTTATACACGGGACTTGCGCATGGTGACGTATTGCCTCTTAGCGGCCAGGGGTAGTGTTCAGTTTTCCCTGATTACCGGCTCAAGCCAGTTCTATTTTGTATTGTTAAGAGGACCCCCCTAGATATTGAACCCAGCCCTTGTTGCTGCCTACATCACATGGCAGAAGGGTTACATAGCTAACTTCTCCCCTCTCCTCCTTGTTTCCCAGTATAGCTTAGTTCTGTGCAACCCAAGTACAGAATTGGAGGAGAAGATTGTCCAAATTATTTCTGGCAACAGGGCCGCCCAGAGGAGGGGGCAAATGGGGCAATTTGCCCCAGGCCCCGCAGGGCCCCTACGAGAATATAGTATTCTATAGTATTGCAACTTTTTTTTAATGGAAGGGGCCCCTGAAATTGCTTTGCCCCAGGCCCCCTGAATCCTCTGGGCGGCCCTGTCTGGCATAATAAAGTTCTCTGCCATTTCAAAAGCTCCACAAGCGTCCAGTGACCATGTGACCTCCCTGGGCCCCTGCTGGGCTCCCCGCATCAAAATCTGAAATGGCGCTCCTGCCCAAACCTGTGGCATTTTGGTGGGTGGGAGGGGACAGTGCACCATTGAATTGGGAGGCTACATCAACCTATAGTAGAGACCAAAATTGGGGTTATTTGTGCAAGGGGGGTGCAAAAATATAAGCCCCAAAAATAGCCACTTTTTCAAAGAGTTTTTGGTGTTTTGTTTTATTTTTGCACAGATCTAGAGAGCAAACTATTGCTGTGATGTGGGTCAAAATGGTCTCACTCTGACAAGTTTTATCCCAGGTAGGGCATGATACCCACTAAATCTTTGGGGGACCCAAATTGAGAATGGTATTTAAGAATGTGTGTTCGTTTCTTTGCATGTGTAGTCTGAAAGGCAGTGGCAGCTCTATGTTTTTTGCCACCCCAAGCACGGCAGTCAGGCGGCCTCAGCGGCGTTTCTGTGGGTGATCTGCCGGTCCCACGCCTTTGTACCCGCTGCCGAATTTCCGCCGAAGCCGTGGGACCGGCGGAACGCCCACAGCCATGCCGCCGAAGGGCACTTGGCACCTGGCGACCGGCACGCGGCCCCCCTCCCCCCCCCGCGCGGCTTGCCGCCCCAGACACGCACTTGCTGCGCTGGTGCCTGGAGCCACCCCTGCTGAAAGGATTACTGTGCACATGCCCCAATAAAGAAAAAAAAACATGAGCAGTTGTCTGTGCAGCCAAATAATGCTTGCCTGGGTAGTTAGAGGAAATGAGCCAAAAACATTGCCCGGGTGAACACCACACCACTGAAGTTTTTAGTTTCAATCTTTGTATAGCACTTGTCCCAGTACAGATCCTTGAGGGACCCCGCTAGCTACCTCTCTCAAGTGTGAAAAACTGACTGTTTATTCCTACACTTTATTTCCTATCTTTTAACCAGTTACTGATCCATGAGTGGACCTGAAAGTCCAAGTACACTATATCCACATGTTTGTTGATCCCCTCAAATAATTCTAACAGACTGATGAAACATGATTTCCCTTTACAAAAACCATGTTGAGTCTTCCCTAATAAATTGTCTTTAGCTATGTATTCTGATAATTCAACCAATTTGCCTGGCACTAAAGTTAGGCTTACCGGGCTGTAATTGCCAGGCTCCCCTTTGGAATCTGTTTTTTTAAAATCAGCATCACATTAGCTATCCTCCAGTCATCTGGTACAGAGGCTGATTTCAGCAATAAGTTACATACCTCAGATAGTAGTTCTGCAATTTCTTTTCTGAGTTCCTTCCAAACTCTTGAGTGAATACTATCTGGTCCTGGTGATTTATTACTGTTATCAATTTTTTCCAAAACCTCCTCTAATGACACCTCAATCTGGGACAGTTCCTCAAATTTGTCACCTAAAAAGATTGGCACAGGTATGGGAAACTCCTTCTCGGCAGAGGGTCACTGCAGAGGATGTAAAGATGGATGCAAAGAATTCATTTAGCTTCTCTACAATGGCCTTGTCTTCTGTGAGTGCTTCTTCAGCACCTCGATCATCCAGTGGCCCTACTGATAAAAAAATCAGGCTTCCTGCTTCTGATGTACTTAAAAGTTTTTTGGTTGGTTGTGGGTTTTTTGGGGGTTTTTTGCTGTTAGTTTTTGCATCTTTTGCTTGTTGCTGTTCAAATTCTCTTTTGGCCTGCCTAATTATACTCTTACACTTGACCTGCCAGAGTTTATGCGCTTTTCTATTTTCCTCAGTAGGATTTGACTTCCAATTTTTAAAGGATGCCTTTTTGCCTCTAACTACCTCTTTTACGCTGTTAAGCCATGGTGACATTGTTTGGTCCTCTTACAATGTTTTTAATTTGGGATATACATTTAATTTGAGCTTTTATTATGGTGTTTTTTAAAAGTTTCCATGCAACCTGCAGTCATTTCACTTTTGTGACTTTTCCTTTTAACTAGCCTCCTCATTTTTATGTAGTTCCTCTTTTTGAAGGTAAATGCTCCTGTGGTGGGTTTCTTTGGAATCCAAACCCCGACCCACCACAAGGATGTTAAATTTAATTACATTATGGTCATTATTACTAAGTGGTTCATCTACATTTGCTTCTCGGACCAAACCTGTGTCAATCAAGAATTGTTTCTCCCCTGGTGGGTTCCAGGACTAGCTGTTCCAAGCAGTCATTAAAGGTGTCTCAAACTTTTATCTCTGCATCCTGTTCTGAGGGAGATAATTGAACTGCATCAGGCGGGACCCCCTATGGTGCCTTGGGCTGGACCTTCTGCTCCTGCTATAGTCAGAGCGGTACAAGTCTGACTTCGACTCTGATGTTTCAGAATAGGAGGGCCAGGGCGGCGCTGCGCCTCTTGACGTAGAGCGTCGGGAGCCTGGGGACCGACGGTGCTCCATGGATGGAGGTGCTGGTGGTGGGGGGTGCCGAGGTGACGGAGATCAGCATGATATCATCGCCGGCTTTCCCTTTGACTGAACGGGGTGCCGAGATGGAGCCTGCAGTTCCGGCGCATCCTCCTGCCTTGGGGGCGAGAACGGTGTGTGAGTCTCAGCAGGTCCTGCGCCACCTCAAAAGCCTCCGAAGTGGACGGGAGCAGCCGGTGCTCCAAGGGATTTGGCGAGTGTGATGGGCCCAGACTCGACTGCCTCACTTTGGCAGGAGTCGACGTAGCCCCACTCTGAGCCTCGGAGCCGTGACCCAACTGAGTTGCCACTGATGGCTGGTCCCTTGATCTTGCTGAGGGGCATCAGTCTCTTTCCATCCTCTTCTTCTTCTGCACTGGCAATTGGGACCAGTGCCGAAGGCTGGAGTGCCCCCGAGAGGCTCCATGATGGTGCCGAGTCTCCTTGGCAGTGTCTTTCTTTGACGCCGGATCTCTCAAAGACAGCACTGGACCGCGCCGTGCCAAAGAAGACATACTGGGAGTGGGATCCCCGGCACCTGGATCCGACTGAGGTTGGAGAGATGCCTCCATGAGGAGTATTTTAAGCTGCTGCTCCCTCTCTTTAAGAGTTCTCAGTCGGAATTCCCGACAGATCTTGCAGCAGTCTGTTTCCCTCCCCAGACACCATAAACAGGAGGTGTGGGAGTCACTTTTAGTCATGCGCTTTGCGCAGTCCTGGCAAGTCTTGAAGCCCAGGGATCGCGGCATGCCCCAGTGACAAATAAGGGGGGACAGAAAAATGGAGGGAGGGAACCCCCCGTAACTGAAACTTATACGTGAACTAACTATGCTATACTAACCAACTAGAACTATCTGCAGCAAAAACCGAAAGTACTGCTAAGCCGCTTGCTGAAGCAAGAGCAAGGGGAAGTTCCAGCTACCGTCACTGGCAGTAAGAAGGGACTGAGGGGGTGGCAGGTCGGCAGGGCCCTTTATTGGGCACCATGAAGGTGTGACTCCAGGGGGTGCCCAGGTCGACCCCATGGATGCAGCTAGGGGAAAAATCTTCCAGCTACTGTGCACATGCGCGCACACACATCTGATTGGAATTAACATGAACAAGCACTCGAAGAACTGGCCCTAGCGATGTTCCATAGGTAGGCACATTCGATTCTCCATTTGAGTATCAGGTGCCAAGATTAATCAGAATAACAAGATAACACAAGCTTGTATCTGGCCTTTCTAGTTGCCATTACCTCTGAAATGCAACTTTTGGAATTAAAAAGTTCCCCTATCTGTACAAGAGCCACACTGCTGTTGTCATGAGGAAAAGGTTACTCTTATAGCTCCAGAAACCTTTCTGATCAAGATAAGTTTCTCTTTCCACAATTCCTGGGAAACATTTCTCCTGTTGTTTTGTTCTAAACCTGGGAAGGTTGTGGCATAAATGGGTATTCCTAGTGCTCTAAAATATATCTTAAGCACATGGAGTACATGCACCAGTTGTGTCCTGTTTATCTAATGCTATCCAAAATGTCAAGGTCATATAAGGCATCAAAGTTGCTCCAGGCAAAACACAAAAATCCTGCACCAGGTGGCATGCTAGGCATCACAGAAGTCTTTAGAGGCACTGGAGGGAAAGTGTACGAGTCTCATCTGAGGAAGATTTGCAAAGTGAGTTTCCATTCCTCCACAGGAAGCTGCTACTCGGTTGGTTCCCACATAATTCCTTAGATTACAGAGCTCTGGCTCTTTATGGAGGGAAACTTCCATTCTTGCCTATTATTCAACTATAATAATAATTAAAACATTCCCTCCCCCCACTTCTTGAGCGTCACTTGAGCTTGACGCTTCCCACTAATGATGAATGAGGAGAGATGCTGTGCAAGAGAATGCCAAATTTCTTACCTGATAATTTTCTTTCCATTAGCAGCTTCTCTCCTCATTCAGCCCACCCTGGTAGTTTGGTAAATGACTAGAGGGAGAGTTAGATATTTATAATTGTCTTAAAGTTAATTTAACACATTGTATCAGGTTGTCTTAATGCTAATAATCAGTTGCTGTTGTATTTCTACAGCTGTTGAAGAACTCCTCCAGTGGCCTGTACAGAAGGGTGGGGCTTAGTCCTGGAGCCTCCAGAAACAACACTGGACTGCCTCGGAATTCTGGAGGGGTGAGGGTGGGGGGTTTAACCCATTAGAGATGAATAAGAAGAGAAACTGCTAAAAGAAAATTATCAGGTAAGAAATTTCTCATTCTTTGCCTAGCCTGCCCTTTTGAAATCCATGCCCAGAGGAGACCCTCCATGTATGGATTTACCCCATACCACACTGTTCCACCCTCCCCCAGGGAGGCCTTTCCTGGGGCCTAGCATCAGCCCTCAGGAAGACTTGGAGAGTGAATGGGCAGGGGAAAGGCGTGGTAAGGGGCATGTATCTTATGCCTCCTTTGGCCCTGCAGAGTTTTCCCCAGAGAAAATAATTCAGGTTATGGAACCTCCCACTCAGTGATCCGGGGACAACCTCAGGCAGCAGGCATCCCTGCTAATGTAACTCTAACAGCAGGTGTGGTATCAGCTGGCAGGGGCCAGAGCTGGTGTGGAAGCACAGAGCTTCTCCACAGA
The DNA here is from genome assembly GCF_028017835.1 of Emys orbicularis. Lineage (NCBI taxonomy): Eukaryota > Metazoa > Chordata > Testudines > Emydidae > Emys > Emys orbicularis. Next base: position 49,128,800 of record NC_088683.1, read on the forward strand.
TGGCCTCCAATAGAACCTTGGGTACTCTCAGGTTTGGGCCAGGTCCCATGGCCTATTCTGGTAGGGGAGCAACCCCACCTCCCTCATGGGATCTCTGTAAATGGCTGCTCACAGAGATTTCATCCCAATAAACCATTTCCTTCCGGTTTTACCATAGGAGAGGATGGTGTGGGCCCATATACTTATCTGCCACTTTGTAACCTGATGTTAGGTAACTCTTCATTGTATTGTGAAAGTCCCTTGTGTGACTTGGCATAGAAGCTGTTAGGATTTTGTGTTAATGAGTTGTATAATTTTTTACTGATTTATCTATACACTGGCTGTTATATAGTTAGTGTCAGAAACACCTCTTAATTTCCTTGCTAAGATGCATCACAAAGGCAGCTTGCTAAGGATTCTTTTAGGATGAACTTCTAGATTTTTAAACTGCATCATGGCAAATTCCTTTTTCAAAATAAGTTGTACTTTCATGGGTATAGCTATACAAATAAAATACCAGGAACATTTCCTTTCACAAACTGGATCTGATCATGTCCATTAGTTTTTACCAGGAGCAAACATTTTAAAAAAGCCCATCCAGCTTTTTGCTTTATTCAAGATGTACTGAATTTTGTCCAAAGAAGGAGCATGCTGTTCTTTGTTATTCACTGGCAGAACTGTTGCTTGAGGGACCAGTTAAAGCTCATTCAAGTAGGGCTGCTGTAGAGATAGTAGTCAGACAACTCAATCCTGACTCTTGAGATTTGCAGGCAGCCACTTGTAATTCATTACAGGGCTTTACAACTATGACTGCTTCTACACTGCTTTGCACAAAGAATATAAATCTGGCCTATATTTACACCTAGGATCAATTCCCAGCTGACCATCCCCTTCTTCTCTTTAGCCTCTCTATTTGTCACACTACATATATATATATATATATATATATATTGCCTGTTGTAAAAAGTTATATTTACTTAAAAACACAATGCCATTGCTTTTTTATTACCTGTTGGCAGAGGGAGCTGAAGTTTCCAGACACTGGCTGCTGGAACAGAGAGGTATTGAGAGTCAGCATTAGCACCAGCCATAGCATTAGGAACTGCTGTTTATTGTTGCCATAGGGATAACAAAACTATTCAATCCATTGCCTCCAGAAGTTCATATTTTTCCTGTGCATGAGTGAAAAATCAAGGGTGGATGCTTTGGGATCACTCCCTTTAAGAAGTAGCATTCTATAGCCCCCGAGGGACTAAAAAAATTGTTCCACTCCAAGGTTAAGCAGCACAACAAAAGTGTGTCTATTACTGCTGAAACAGTTCAGTGTATCCACTTTGCTGGTGTGCTCTGCACACTCTCCAGCCATCACTGTATGTGTGCATAGAGGCACCTATTCTATAATTCTAGACACAGCTCTCTGGAACAGGCACAGAGCATCAGAGTAGGTTCTTACTTGTCAATATGTTATCTAGGCAGATATATCATCAATGAATATGGGTACATTAACCACCTCTTCCAGATGTGTATATTTTGTCCATAATTATATATTGATTTACAAGGAACAGTGTAAAGGTTGCTGCTGCACAATATTGTATTCTGCTCCTCTGACCCTTCTGGAACAAGAGATTTTGAAATGCATAAGGCAAAGTCAAACCTTTGGAAGCAGAACCTGCTCAGTTACAGTCTCAGCACCTCTCTCTTAAAAGAGCATTAGACACTATGAAAACAAAGGTTAGCGCATGAGGAAATGCAGAGTTAAGGGAATACTTCTCACACAACACAACCACACAACCGTTAACTCTGCCCTTGTATGGATGCCAGGATGACCTTATAACATCACAGTACTTTACCTTTCCCTAACATAGGTTAACATTTCCCCTACGCCCAGCACAACTCCAAACACAGAGAAGGGAACACAGGCATTCCTAAACTTTAGGTCTGATGGAGAACCAAGATCTGAAGAAAGCTTAGCACTGACACAAAGGCACTTAATTGGAAACTTCCAGAGCAATGGAACAGACTCGGCACTGAAGAACCTGCACTGATAGCACCAGCCGGTTTTTGGCTAGAAAAGGCACTGAATTCCTGAGTACCACACATGCCCTGAGATAACGGCTCAGATGACAGAACCAGCCTCCTTGGCACTGGAGAAGATCTGGAAGTGAAACTAGACTTAGTGTTCTAACTCAAAACCCAATAATGGTAATGGGCACATTAGGGACTTCTAAAGTTTCTTTTGCCTGGGGCCTGACCAGTGGATGGATCCGAAGAGCTGGCTTTTATGGCTTCTGTCATGAGGAAGGCCAGGAGCTAAATGTGTCTATCCTTTCAAGTCCAAGGCATGAAGGTACAGCATGCCTGTAGCGAAGTCGAGATTCACTGGCATGGCACCTCCTGCTGGTCATCTTGGGAATTAGCTCTTTTCCAGCTTCGGAGCACCCTCTGCTGGCCGGCGGCTCGCCTGCCTCATGCCCCATGACCCTCCCGAATCCCGGGTGCCACTGCAGTACCCCAACACTCTGTGTCTCCCCTCCCAGGGGAACCCCCAACCCTCTAAACCTACCTTGCCTCAGTGGCTACTGCCAGTCATCATCTAGCCCCCGCTCCCTGGGGCAGCCTGCCGTCCGTAATGGCCACTCATCATTGGCAGGGGGTTAGGACCTGCTTCTTTTGCCTATTCCCAGGCTGCATCTCTGCAGCCCCAGTACCTTTCATAGGCCTTCAACAAGGTCTGCAGCCTGGGGTTTTACCAGGCTGGAGCTCCCCAGTTCCCTTGCCCTATTCCCCAGCACTGCTCCAGTTCAGGTACCTTCCTCTCAGGCAGCTAGCCTTTCCCACTCCAGGGCTACAGTGAGACTCCTCCCAGCTCCTGGCCCCCAGCCCTCTTATCAGCCTAGCTTGGCTGCTTTTAACCTCTGTCTATCGGAGTGGGGCAGCTGCCCCACTACAATGCCAAACAACAATCTCATAGACTCATAGACTTTAAGGTCAGAAGGGACCATTATGATCATCTAGTCTGACCTCCTGCACAACACAGGCCACAGAATCTCACCCACCCACTCCTGTAACAAACCCCTAACCTATGTCTGAGTTATTGAAGTCCTCAAATCGTGATTTAAAGAACTCAAGGTGCAGAGAATCCTCCAGGAGACAAGGAGTACAAATGATACCACATGGACTTTTTTCAGGTCTTTGGATGGAGTTCAGATTGTGAAGGATGGGGAGATGCCTGTAATATTTTATGAATGATATTTCCATCTATTTGTGATTGTGTTGTTTGCTATATGATTGTCAAATTCAAGGGTTAATTCATGCAGGAGTTACTTACATATTCACAGGAAAGGGGAGACAATAACTTCAGATTGCCCCATTTACCAACACTTAAAAGGACAAAGCAGGTGTCATCCCCCTGGAAATATCTCTCTGACCATGCTGAGATCAATTGTATGGCTGGGGAGCTGGGAGCGGAAGGGTCTCAGCTTGTACCCAAGAGAGGTGATACTTTCAGGCAAGAAATTGGAACAAAGAATTTTGGGATTGAGAAATAGAGAGCTCTTGAAGCACAGAGGAGAGAGAGGGTCTGTGGGGAAGCAAATTAAACCCCAGTCCCCAGAGGTGGGGGTGCTCAAGTGAAGGTAGACCAACCTAAGCTTTGGGTAAGACCGATATACACTTAGATGGTGTGTTATGTTAAAACTTTTTCTCTTGCTATGCTCTGGTCCTACTATTATGATTAACTAATACTTTGCAGAAAAGGAAGATGTGTTCAATAAATATTTCTGTTCTATACTTGGGGCAAAAAGAGATGATGCTGTCTCACCATATGGTGATAACACTTTTGCCATTCCACTATATCTGGAGGATGTTAAACAGAAGCTTCTAAAGTCAGACATTTTAAAATCAGCAGGTCCAGAGAACTTGCATCCCAGAGTTTTAAAGGAGCTGGCTGAGGAGCTCTCTGCACTGTTACTGTGGATTTTCAATAAGTCTTGGAGCACTGGGGAAGTTCCAGAAGACTGGAAGAAAGCTAATGTTGTGCCAGTTTTTAAAAAGGATTAACAGGATGACTAGGGTAATTATAGGCCTGTCAGCCTGACTTTGATCCCAGGAAAGATAATAGAGTTGCTGATATGGGACTCAATTAATAATGAACTAAAGGAGGGTAATGTAACTAATGCAAATCACCATGGGTTTATGGAAAATGGATCCTGGAAGACTAACTTGATATCTTTTTTTGATGAGATTACAAGTTTGGTTGCTAAGCGTAATAATGTTGATGTACTATACTTAGACTTTGGTAAGGTGTTTGATTTGGTGCCCTATGACATTTTGATTAAAAAACTAGAACACTATAAAATTAACATGGCACACATTACATGGATTAAAAACTAGCTAAATGAAAGGTCTCAAAATGTAACTGTAAACAGGGAATCATCATCATCAAGAGGGTCTGTTGCCAGTAGGGTCCTGCAGGGATTGGGTCTTGACCCCCACACTATTTAACCTCTTTATCAGTGACCTGGAAGAAAAAAATAAAATCATTGATAAAGTTTGCAGATGACACAAAAAATGGAGGAGTGGTAAATGATGAAGAGGACAAGCTCCTGATTCAGAGCAATCTGGATCACTTGAAAAACTAGGTACAAGCAAACAATATGTGTTTTAATATGGCTAGACATAAATGTATGCATCTAGGAACAAAGAATGTAGGACACACTTGCAGGGTGGGAGACTCTATCCTGGGAAGCAGTGCTTCTGAAAAAAATTGGGGGTTGCAGTGGATAATCAGCCGAACACGAGCTTCCAGTGTGATGCTGTGGCCAAAAGAGCTAATATGATCCTGGGATGCATAAACAGGGAAACTTCGAGTAGGAATAGAGAGGTTATTTTACCTCTGTAATTGGCACTGGTGTGACTGCTGCCAAAATACTGTGTCCAGTTCTAGTGCCCATTCACAGAGGATGTTGATCAACTGGAAAGCATTCAGAGAAGAGCCCAAAGAATGATTAAAGGATTAGAAAACATGCATTATAGTGAGAGACTCAAGGAGCTCAATATATTTATCTTAACAAAGAGAAGGCTAAGGGGTGACTTGATTAGTCTTTAAGTATCTATATTGGGAACAAACATTTAATATGGGCTCTTCAATCTAGCAAAGAAAGGTATAACATAATGTAATGGCTGGAAATTGAAGCTAGAAAAATGCAGACTGGAAATAAGATATACATTTTTAACAGTGAGAGTAATCAATCATTAGAACAATTTACCAAGGGTTGTGGTGGATTCTCCATCACTGACAATTTTTAAATCAAGATTGGATGTTTTTCTAAAAGATCTGTTCTAGGAATTATTTTGGGGAAGTTCTATGGCCTGTGTTATACTGGAGGTCCGACTAGATGACCACAATGGTTCCTTCTGCCCTTAGAATCTATGACAAGGCTATTTGGGGTCACTGTATTAACTACTGGTAAGGTAAGACTTGCAGATTGCAGAACCCAGTCAGGCCTGTTGAGCAATCACCACTGGTACCCAGGGGACTGTAGCTGAGATGCAGTCAGAGTGGAAGAATTGTGGGATTCCACCCCAGAACGGGTGCAGGCAAGAAGCCTAGCACCAGCAGGGAGGAGGGTGCACCCAGTGAGACTGGAAGCAGGGTCAGAGGTGCAGCTACCCCTGAATCATGACACATATGGTGTGACTCCATATCCTGGAGTTAGCCCCAGAATCTGTCTATGCAACAGCACAGAGAAAACGGGGCACATTACAAATTATTATATTTATGCTGCTAAAATGCACCTCAGAGGTTAACTTTGTAGGAAGGGTGGAGTGGGAGCGGACGGCAAAAGAGGGAGGAAGGCATTAAGGGCTATCACTGGCTTTCCAGCCAAAACTTCAGAGTGGTAGCCGTGTTAGTCTGTATCAGCAAAAAGAACGAGTACTTGTGGCACCTACTCTCTAAGGTGCCACAAGTACTTGTCATTCTTTCAGCCAAAACTTGTAATTCTAGTAAATAGTTTTTAAAAATTGGGGCCTTTATTAAGAAATTCCTCTTCCCACTCCTTTTTCTCTTCAAGATAGCCCATATTATTTATACGTATACACTGGTGCCCAAATCATTTATATAAAACAATCACTTATACAATAACAAAAATGCCAACTTCTCAGGGAAAAGGCCAATCCCAATCCCCACGAGAGACAGTCTTTACCATTACTTTTTCGATTATCTTACTTAAAGGATAGGTAAAGGACTAGGCCACAACTAGGAGGAAACTCTGCTTTTTTGAGCATAGTTTCACCCCCACCTGGCAAGGATAGATGGCACCCTTCTCAAAGGGTGATAATCTAGGTATAGAACTAATGCCTCCACGTTTGTCTTCAACTTAAATGTAACGTACTTGGCTGCAATCACCCCAGCATATCTAAAATCTAGTTGAGACCTAACTGGATGCAGCTCAACCAAAGGCAGTGGTGCATTTAAAATCTCCCTCCTTTGTACTATTCCCTCGGTGCAGATCTGATCATTTTTTTCAGGTAAGTAGATAGATAACTCTTCGGACTGAGAAAATAATTTTAATACAGCTCTGGCAAGTCCGTTTTACCTAACTGATGTATGTAGCTATGATGTCTTTCTGTGTATTGCACATTTAAATGTGTAAGGACTCTGCCTTTGTGCAGTAATTACTGCTACTGCAGCCTTTTCCAGCACAGGCAGCCTAGCCTCCCTCGGTTTAGTGCATAGTTACATCTGCCCAATTTACAATATTTAGTTTCTATTTAGTGCTTTTGTTCCATAATCTTAAAGCACTTTACAAAGATAAGTACATACATTTAGTAATTGTACATGCAAATACACATGAAAAATGAACAATTTGTTCTACTCTGACATTAACCTGCACCAACAATATGTAAAGAACTAATGCTTAATAAAAATAAGTTACACATTAAAGAGAATGAATTATTTGCTATTCAACTCTTCCCTAAAGTTTCAGATGCAAGAGGGATTGTTTAGAGTACAGGACAAGAATCATTTTTGTTCTGGACCTTAATAGTCTTCCTTGCATCTGACTACTCTGTTTAAGTCCCCTGTTCACAATGAATAGATCTCACTATTATAGTAGCCTAATGTGTGTTAATGCAAGTGACAATAAATTATGTTTATTTTGCAAACTGATATTCACAAACACCACAGAGGTGCATCGAAGTTATGAATGTTATGGCATTTGTGAATTGGTGCGATTGCTGGAATGGTTTAATAAACAAAATATATTCAGATGGTTTGTGATTACCAGAAGAGTGTAACAATCCTATTAACCTGATAAAGGAAAGTTTGCAATATTTGGAAACATGCATCATGAAACTTCCACATATAAGTTAGTAAACAAGGATCCTAGTATTAGATTTTCATTCCTGCACTCAAATCAGAACTATATTTGTCCAACACATGTCACTATTTGTAATACTGAAATATCACACATTAAAAAAAGCTACTTGTTGGCAGAGGTTAATTGACTTGTGTTTATGCAGTGTAATTTACAAATCAATACAGTAAAGCACACTTCACCTTTAAGAGTAGTGATTTGTTTCTACTTCACAAGTGGCATTCAGGAGTCGTTTATGTATCAAGTGTCAAGTCTGCCACTGAAATTAAATGCTAATGTTAGATATATGTTTACTTTGCAGTGAAATTATACGAGAGACTTCAATAAAATGTAGATATTTTAATTTACATATCAAAATACAACACATTCACAAAATAAAGTGTGGCCCAACCAAGTTATAACAATTTGTAAAAATTCTTCATGCTGTTTTTTAAATAGTTCTATACAGCCAAAGTTTACAAAGTCCTCGTGCATCCTTGTGTTTCTCCTGTTCAGTGTGCTACTGAGTTCAAAGGTTCTGCTCGAATATTCCCCAAGTCAAGTGCTGAATCTGTCTCTTCATCAATTTCACCAATGACAGCACTATAAGTAACAAAATAGATTAAATACCACTAGTAGAAATTGTCCCATTTTGAAACAAGATGAAAACCACAAATATAGTGACTTGCTATTCCAAAATGAGATTTGTGATTACAGAACTGCAAAATTTCAGTAATTTTCCCCCATAGATTTTGTTTGGAGCAAAAAAAATAAAATAAAATTGAACAATAAGTATATTCTGCAAACATTTGGCAATCTAGAAGCAACAACTCTGGATGAAATCTGTCTACTCCTAGTCACTGGAGCAGGGATTTGAATTTGGGTCTCTCACATTCTAGGCAAGTGTCCTAACTGCAAGGCTGTAGAGTTATTCTCATTTGCTTTCCCTGGGGCAATGACTTCATTATCACCATGATTGTCTATGAATAATGTATAGTCATTGGGCCGGGGAAAGAGTGAGAATGACTCTACAGCCTGTCAAGTATCAGGGGGTACTACAGCCTAGTAGTTGGGGCACTCACCTGGGATGTGACTACAGCCTGGTAGTTGAGGAACTCACTTGGGATGTGGGAGACCTAATTTCAAATCCCTGCTTCAATGACTAATTATTTACAAAAAGTGGAACAGCTTCAAGAGAGATTAAGAAAGCCCTATATCAGAATACTCCATAGCCCAGTGGCTAGGGCACTCTCCTGCAATGGGAGCAGTGATTTGAACCTGGGTCTCACACATCCTAAGTGAGTAGCCTAACGGTTATAAGGAAGGCACCACCTCCTCCAGCCATTTTGTGAATTCTTTTCTTTGGTAAAAAGGCCAGAAAAATAAAAATAATTTGTTTTTAACGGAAATCAAACATTTTGTTTGACATTACCAAAAATGTTTCAAATTTTTCAGTTTGGTTGAAACTACACCTCTACCCCGATATAACGCGACCCGATATAACACGAATTCTGATATGACGCGGTAAAGCAGTCCTCGGGGGGAGGGGGAGGGCTGCGCACTCCGGCAGATCAAAGCAAGTTCGATATAACGCGGTAAGATTTTTTTGGCTCCCGAGGACAGTGTTATATCGAGATAGAGGTGTATTTGGCAAACTCAACACAAAATAGTTTTGGTAGACTGAAAACTGCATTTTTTGACAAATAAACTGTTCATCTGAAAAACTTCATCCAGCTCTACTTAATTATTCTTTACCATGATATTTACAGAATATTAAACACTGCTTAGCCTGCTCCTATCATGTTGACCAATTTTATTTCCTTGTACTCCAGGATCTGTTGTTTCATCTTATACTTAGATTGGAAGCTCTTTGGGGCAGGTATGGCCTTTTTGTTGTGTGTGGGTACAGTACCTACCTAGCACAATGGGGTCCTGGGCACTATGGTAATACAAATAAATAATAAATCCTAAATCCACAAATGAGAACTCATGTTACAATTTTTATTACAGGTCACCAGGTCTGAAGTATACAATTCCCTTTCACCTCTAGGTCAGCGGTTCTCACAACAAATTTTTTGGTGGTCTCAGAGTGTGACCAGCAACTCTTGCTGGTGGCCGCTCAGACAAAGTTTCCTAAAATACTTAATTAACTTTAAGAAAAACAAATAAATATACACATATACATGTCCAAATCATTGGAATTCATGTATGTAGGGTTTTTTTTTTTTTTTTTGGCAGACAATAATAAAAATGTATAATTGTATTTTGGTGCCCCTGGCCTCCGCTGCCTCCCACAGCCTCCCCTCCAGCGTCTGCTGCCCTCCCAAGACTCCCCAGCACCCCCCTGGACACCACTGCTCTCCCCCCCCCCCCCCATTGCCCCAAGCTCCCTTCCGGGGCCTTGCACCCCAGGCTCACCCTGCTCCTTGCTTCTTGACCATGGCGTGAAGCCCCACCACCCTGGGCTGAAGCCCAGAGCCCCACATCTGGACCTGGGAAAGAGGGGGCCTGAAGCACAGAGCACCACCACCCTGGGGGGTTGAAGCCCAGAGCCCACCACCAGAGGCCCATGGCTGAAGGGGCGGGGGGGGGAGGGGGAGGCTGAAGCCCTCCCCCAGAGTCCCTTGGCTGAAGCCAAGCAGGGTGGGCTGAAGCCTGCCACCGGAGCCTCCAGCTGAAGCCGGGCAGGGGTGGGGGTGTGAAGCCTGCCCCCACAGTCCCACAATTGAAGACGGCGGGTGAGGGGGCTGAAGCCCACCCCTAGGCGCTGCAGGGAGGGGCCGCTGCTTTGCCCCCTCCCCATCTCTGCCCAGGAGGCTGTCGTGGTTGCATTTGAGAAACAATCCTCTAGGTTACCAGTTTGAATATGACTAAAGCTGTTACTGACCAAAAACTGAACCCTCTGATGGCTCTATTCAGGGCCTTTGTAAAATGTCTTCCTCACTTTCTAGTGACAAGTGTGCACATCTTCATCTGAGCTAGTACTAACTGGGACACTTCTTGGCTGGAGACTGAACTATTTTAGCCATTCTACAGATGTTTGCCCACTATGTCAAGGTTGAGGGAGGTTTACTGTTACTGTCTGTTCTGAACCTGTGGATAAAGAGAACTTAGGGTTTCTAGGTTTATCAATCTGACATCTTGCATCATTACAGCTTTAAACATTTTTAACTAATTCTGATTTGATTGGATTAGAAAAGAATAAGCTATACTTACACATTATCTCCTCTAACAATGTACAATCCCAATACTACTTGTTCAACTCCTTGTGAAGAACTGAACACTCGTTCATGGCTTTCATCCAAAATCAAGTTGATGGTCTGATCAAAACCTTTGAGGGTTCCCTGAAAAGCGCACAAAAAAATTAAGTATTCCAATGATCTTTAAGTTTTTCATTTTAGTGCACAAGAATAACTCAGGCAGCAATATACTGTAGAAGAGATGATCATTCTAGATTTTACTCTGAGCTTTAAAGCTGAATAAACATGTACTGTTAGAGACTGGAACTTGAAAACAGAGAGTCAGTTTAAGATTATCATTTACTATCACGTTACAAGTAACAGTTAAGATTACTGTAACTTTAATATTAGGGAAGTGGTTTTCAAACTTTTTTTCTGGCAACCCAGTTGAAAAAAATTGTTGATGCCTGCAACCCAATGGAGCTGGGGATGAGCGGTTTGGAGTGCGGGAGGGGCTCAGGGCTGGGGCAGAGAGTTGGGGTGCAGGGGTGGGGCCGGGGATGAGGGGTTTGGGGTGCAGGAGGGGGCTCTTGGTTCGGGGGGTCAGGGCTGAGGCGGGGGTTGGAGTACGGGAGGGGGTCAGGGTTCTGGGCTGGGGGTGCAGGCTCTGGGGTGGGGCTGGGAATGAGGGGTTTGGGGTGCAGGAAGGGGCTCCAGGTTTGAGGGGGCTCAGGGCTGGGTCAGGGGATTGGGGGGCAGGGTTGGGGCATGAGCTTACCTTGGGCGGCTACCGGTCAGCAGCGCAGCAGGGGTGCTAAGGCAGGCTTCCTGCCTGTCCTGGCACCACGGACCGCGCTGCACCCCGGAAGCAGCCAGCAGCAGGTCCGGCTCCTAGGAGGAGGCGCACAAGCAGCTCTGCGCGGCTCTCGCCCACAGGCACCCCCCCCAGCTCCCACTGGCTGGTAACCGGCCAATGGGAGTGCGGAGCTGTTGCTCAGGACGGGGGCAGCGCATGGAGCCCCCCGGCTAGGAGCTGGACCTGCTGCTGGCTGCTTTTGGGGCGCAGCACAGCGTCAGGACAGGTAGGGAGTAGCCTGCCTTAGCCAGGCAGCACCGCCGACAGGACTTTTAATGGCCCGGTCGGTGGTGCTGACCAGAGCCACCGCAACCCACTGCCTTACATTCCAAGACCCAGTACTGGGTCTCGACCTGCCGTTTCAAAACCACTGTATTAGAGGGAGTTACTTTTTTCAAGTGTACTTTGTACAGTTGACAGCCAATTACAGATAGCCAATTTCACCATTTCTGCTGTATAGTTAGTTTTCCCTGTTTGTGTGAGTCTTTCATACCCCAACAGTATCTGAAACTTGTTTTTAAACTGACAAGATTTTAAAAGTGATGTCTCTTTAAATAAAGGTTAGTTTCCATGCTTTGTTATTTGTGTGTAGCATCTACCATTAGAAGTTGAATGATCTAGTTATTTTTTTCAAAACCCACATAATTCAAACAACACTATTTACATAGTACTAATTTTATATTCACCACAATCATTCTTCCATCAGAAGTAATTACTGCAACAGTACCTAACAGTACAGTCAAGGAAATGTTTAAAGAAAACATATTCACAGCTTGAAACAAGATGAAGGTGTTACGTTCAACACAAATCTGTAATATAAATTATGATTCAAGAGATTAACTTTGTGCCTTAAGAATTTCTTACTCAAAAAATTGTTAAAGAAATGTGTTAACTGACTGATAAAACCAACCTCTGAAATTAGCAGTGGTCTGGGATATTTTTGTTGTTCTGTCAAACCAGCATCATTGTGCTTCCATTTGCAGGAGAGCCATAAATCAAAGCAGCAGACCCCCAAATACATAGAGTGAAGTATTTTGCTTTATCATCAGGACAGCCTCAGACAGCCCGTGCTGGCTCCCTAAAGCATTTTAGGTATGCCATCCCATTAGAGTTTCTGACTCTGGGCTATTTATTTTGTTCATAGATTCACTGAATTTAAGACCAGAATTGAATCATTAGATCATCTAGTCTGACCTGCATATCACATTTGACCCACTTACCCCCATATTGTCCACCTTAACTTGTGTTGGGCTAAAACATATTACCCCAAAAACCAACCAGTGTTGTGCTGAAGACATCAAGAGATGTAGAATCCACCACATCCCTGGCTGGTTTGTTCCAATGGTAAATCACCCTCACTACTAAAACTTTATGCCTCATTTTCAATCTGAATGTGCCTTGGTTCAGAGTAGTGCCCTGATCTGTTCAGACCTGGAGTTGTCATCCATAGAGCTCAGAGTGGGTCACGGCCATTAGCCCCCGTTTGCAGATGGGGAAACTGAGGCACGAACATTGACGTGACCTGCCCAAAGTCAACCAGCAGAGCAGTGGCGGAGCCCAGAGCCAAGCCAGGTCTCCTGAGCCCCACTCAGTGCTCTGCCCCCTAGGCCGCGCTGCCCCCCGCCAGACGGCACCGGGAGGTCTCGCTCTATTTAGGGCACCGTAGGCAGCACTGGCCCAGCCCCCTCCCCGCAGAGCCCCACGGACCGGGAAGGCCGTAGCCTCCATCCCCGCCCGGGCTGAGCCGGTGTGTGTGGTGGGGGGAGGGGCTCCCACAAGGGTCTCGGAGGAGCAGCCGCCACCGACCCCTGAGGGAAGAAGGGGGGGGAAGAGAGGGCGCTGTAGACCCCCCCGCGCTGCTCCCCAGCCCGCCCTCCGCGGCCCGGGCCGCGCTCTGCGCAGCACACAAGCCCGTCCCGGCGGAAGGATACGGTTAATGTAGTTCTCCAGCGCGGAGGTCATGGCGGCGACGGCTCCGTTCCGCGCGCTGCTTGCTAGCACCACCGGGGACGGCAACCGGATCCCGCGAGACTTCCCGCGCCAAACGTTGAGAGACGCAGCTGGCCTGCCTCACTGCGCACACGCAGGATTGGGAGGGGCGGGGAGGGGAGAGGTGTGTGGGCTTTCCCGCGGCTACGACAGCCTCCTGGGCGGGGCTTCCGCCCTCCCTCAGGCTGAGGAAGGAGCAAGGCGAGTTCTCGGGGGATAATCGGGCTCGGGCTGGCGGCGGCGGGACCAGGGCTCCGGCCACGGGGCTTCAGTCGCCAACTCCCAGCGCCGGGCGCGCGGGGTTTCGGGGCTGACCCCCAGCGCCGGGCGCGCGGCCCATGGGGCTTCAGGCTCCGACCCCTGGCCGTGCCGCAGCAGGCTCTCACCGCGGCTCCGGCCCCCAGCTCCAGGGTCTGGCCGTGGGCACTGACCCCCGGCCCTGGCTGTGCCGCTCCTGCCTCGGCTTTGGGCTCTTGCCGCGGGCACTGACTGACGGCAGCGGGTGCCAACCCCCGGCTCCAGCTGAGCAGTGGTGGGGCTCACCACCCACCCCCATCTCCCCTGGACCCCACTGCCTTCCTGCATCCATGCCTCCAATGCCCTGGACTCCCCTCCCTCTGTGACCCCAGCCCCGCATCCATGGCCCCCGTGCCTCCCCCTCCACCCCACCCCCACCCCCGGCTTAACTTGTTCTGGGACTTGCTGAGAAAAATGATATTAACAAACATGTAAGTATCTCTTTTCACAGCAGACATACTAGCTAGCTGGGAGGCTGTGAAAAGTGATACTTGTATGTATGTTAATATCACTTTCCACAGCCTCCCAGGTAGCTATTAAGTGTCCTGTGAAAAGTGATTGATATTTAACAAACATATAATTATCACTGTTCACAGTATTATTTTTATTGAGTCTGCATAAAAAATCCTACACAAATAAATTACAATGATTTGGATATTTATATGTCTGTATTCATTTGTTTTTCCTAAAGTTAATTAAGTATTTTAGGGGGAAAATGTGTGTGTGGCCACCAGCAAGAGTTGGTTGCCGCATTCTGAGGCCACCAACAATTTTGTTGTGAGAATCTCTGGGCTAGAGTATCTTTTAGAAAGACATCTTGCTCTGATGGAATTGTTACGGAGACAATTGAATGTTATGTTTCTCATTGGAGGCAGAATATAATTCTCCTCTTCAAAACCAGGTGGTCAAAGTTTGGACAAGTGCCAAATGCAGGCCTTGGAGCTCCATGTCATGGCCTTGCTCATTTCAGTATCCGTGTAGCACAGGCAGATAGCAGCTCCTGTCAGGCGATGTGCTGTCTTGATCTCAGTGGCCTAATCATGCCACATTTGGGGATCAGTCATCTCTGCAGACAGCTGCATTTTATACACACTATCTGCAGGTTCTTAGCAAACAGCCACAGCAGAGCTGGGCAGCCTAGTCTCAAGCACTCCTGTTCCTGTGTCTCGCTTGGCAGGACACAGTCACAGTCTGTATCCAGAGCTGGGCAGAGGGTCAGTTACTGGGGCCCTGCCTTTTGCCCCCCGCCATCACACCCTGACTTGGAAGTGTTAAAAACTCAGCCACTTCTCTCCCCCCGCCCATAACAGCCCAGGGCAGGCTACAGGCACGCTCCTCCCATCTGCCATCCATCAGGGGTAGGACTGCAGGGGCACGGAGTTGGCCTGGGGAGACCACGAGCTGTGGGCTGCAGTTGCAGGCCTGGCAGTCCCTTGCCTGGGAGGGACCCGCAGCTGCCGCCCAACACCTATCGCCTCAATCCTCTCTGCACCACCCCACCACAGCCACTCTGGCCCACACATGCACACTGAGTGTAACCACAAGCATGCCTACCTCTATCCATCCTCATAAGCTTTTAAGCGAATGCACACTGAGGTTTTCTGGCTCCGACCAGCCGCTGCAAATTCCTGCCCTAAAGCAGCACTCAGGTGTCAGCCCTGCCTGAGATTTACACAGTTTAATCAGCGCATGTGCAACAGGTTCAACTACCTAGTCCAGTCAAAAGTTGTGGGCCTGATGCAGGAGTTAGTGGGTGAAATTCTACAGCCTATGTTATGCAGGAGGTCAGACAAGGTGATCATAATGCTTCCTTTTAGCTTTAAAAATCTATGAATGACAGTGTGTTTCATCTCCGAGGCAGTCATCACTTGGTTGCCATATAAGCCTCTGATCTTATCTCCTGCTCTGCCCTTGTTCTGCCTATGTGTCGCTTCTATGCATCCATTTATCTCCACAGCTGGCTCCCTCCTTGCTCCTATCTTCCTCACATCCTCGTTAATCATAATTAACATAGACAATGTTTCCTCAACCTCTTAAAAAAAAATCTGTAAAACTCACTCTGTGATAAATTCTGAATAAAATGATCTTCTGTGACTTTGTTTCTGTACTGTATTGAACCAGCCTTAGAATATAATCCCTTCAGGGCAGGATCTATTAATCATTTGGCATACCTTACCTGTTGTACAGCACTGTGTACAAGTATTTATGGTTCTATACACGGTAAATAAAAATAATACATGTACTTCTGCCAAGTACATATACACTATTCTGTTTAGTTTCTCATACCTCACTCTTCACCTTAGTATCTGAGTGCTTCAAATTATTAATGATTATTTATTATTTAGTATGTATTGTTGAGACCATGCTAGGTGCATTACATACATGTAAATTACACTGCCATTGTAGAAAAAGTGCTTGTGAGTTTCATATGGTTAGGGCCAACCCCCATAATCCATATGTCATTAAAAAAACCACTGCCAAAAAAGGGAGCAAGAAGTGAGCAAAGTAAAGCTTCCAAAGGCAGGTTTAAATTGCATCTTTTCTTCTCAGCCCTCTGAGAAAGTAGTTGTTATTGATGTCAATGTGGGGGTTATTGCTCCTTGAGGGGGAATAAGGTATATTTTACAGGACGGATCATTAACAAATTGATTATATGGCATATTGGTGACACATAGGTTTTAGCCCATGAAAGCTTATGCCCAAATAAATTTGTTAGTCTCTAAGGTGCCACAAGTACTCCTCGTTCTTTTTGCTAATACAGACTAACACGGCTGCCACTCTGAAATATGTATTGATGTCATACTGGTAAGATGCACTTATCAGAATTTGTATGCATTGCAGCTTTTCACCTTTGGAAGATCAGCTTTCCATAACTGAATGAGGGGACATTATGTCCATTACAGATTTGTCTCTGAATGCATCAGCTGTCTGTTGTGGATATAATTTCTGTTCTGATTGTTGTGTTGTTGAAATTCTTTATTGCATATAATTATAAACAGCAATTCCAACAACATAAATATCAAGGAGAACCTCATTCTAGGTCTGACAGCCATGACTATTGCTCAAGTGACATGTAAAATACTGTTAGACCTGATACATTGCACAATTTTCTATGTATACATGTATATCAAAGTCAGATGTCTGCTTCTTATACCTTACTGAATGGACTCTCATATGATATTCCCACTACAGGAATTCAGGACCGAAAACCTATTACACACACACTCTTTATTTTTCAGCTGACGTTAGTGACTCTCATGCTACCACTTGGCATTCATGAAAAGGATCTCTAACATCTGAGCTGAATGCTGTAACTATATGCAATCTGCTGTGTGTTGGGTCATCAGGAATTATAAACAAGAGAGCTTTTGTAACGTTTGGGCAAAATTTGCTTTGTCCACAGATGCAACATCCCCATTCACTGAACATATACTCATAGGGTGCTGATCACCCTGAAAATTCATGCTGGGATGTTAAGTTGCTATTTACACATCCCTATTTTTAAGTATCCTTTTCACCTGTTATTTTTTTAATTCAGAAGGGATGTTCTGGCCCTTCTCATCAGTTTCTATTGTGAACTGGATTGATACATCCAGTAACTCATTTATCAAAATGAGTTAGTCATTCTCCCTCTCTTTTTCTTGAATGAGAGATAATGGAATGTCTCTTTTAATACTTCATTATCATGTCAAGCAGTGAAGAAAGGGGTATTTTTATTTGTACAAGACATAGTAAACCAGTTTGGTTTTATATAGTGCCTTTCATGCTAAAGGTATCTCAAACACTTAACAGAGATCAGGCTAGATACATGGAGACAAATTTTGTGGCCCACTCCACTCCCTTTGTACTGCTCCAGCAGCACAAAAGGAGCAGAAACCAGTTGGATCTCACTTGCTGGGAATTCCCCCATCTTGATGAAATCCTCAGTGTGTGCAAAGCTGACATGTCTGGATCCCTTGCCACCCACCCACTGACCTTAGGGGAGGGGTATAGCTGAGCAGCAGCACTCTGCTTCTCTCTGGCTGACAGATGGTCCCTGGGAGGGGGCCACAGTCAGCCAGCATAGCACTAGCCTCAGGAACACGGAGCTTCAAGTATCTCTCTTTTGCCCCGCTATTCCCTTTCATCTATATCCAGCTGAGAATCTGTCCCTGATAGTACAATGAATTACTATATATAGACAGAGAGAGAAGGTAGGTGACATAATATCTCAAGGGTGGGCAAACTTTTTGGCCCGAGGGCCACATCGGGGTTGCAAAACTGTATGGAGGGCCGGGTAGGGAAGGCTGTGCCTCCCCAAACAGCCTAGCCCCTGCCCCCTATCCGACCCCTCCCACTTCCCGCCCCCTGATTGCCTCCCTCAGAACCCCTGACCCATCCAACGCCCCCTGCTCCTTGTCCCCTGACCACTGCCCCCTCCCAGGACCCCCAAACCCCTTCCCAGGACTCCCACAACTATCCAACCCCCATGCTCCCTGACCCCTGTCCCCTGACAGGCCCCCCAGGACTCCCACACTTATCCAACCCCCCCCCCAGAACCTCTGCTCCATCCAACCCCCCCGCTCCCTGTCCCCTGACTGCCCCCCGGGATCCCCTGCCCCTTATCCAACCCCCCGGCCCCCTTACCATGCCACTCAGAGCAGCATGTCTGGCAGCCGCACCGCCCAGCCAGAGCCAGACACACTGCCTCGCTGCCCTGCAGGAGCGCGCAGCCCCACTGCCCAGAGCTCTGCCTGCGTGGCTGTGGGGGATGGGGGGCAGAGGAGGAGGGGCCGGGGGCTAGCCTCCCCCGTCAGGAGATCAAGGGCCGGACAGGGTGGTCCTGCAGGCTGTAGTTTGCCCACCTCTGTAATATCTTTTATTACACTAATTTCTGTAGGTGAGAGAGACAAGCTTTTGAGCTTATCCAGAGCTCACAGAGACCTGCTTAAGCTTGAAAGTTTCTCTTTCACCAACAGAAGTTGGAGATTAGAGAGACAAACATGGCTACAACAACACTGCATATGTACAGACATAGCAGCCATCAAGCCCTCAGATTTATTGAGCAAGTCAAATCTCTTAATGAGAAACCTTTCTTTTGTCTTGTGTTCTGCACTTCTTATGATTATACTTACTATCTCACTTTAAACGTTATATTTCAGTAATATGTATATATTGATTATTATTAAATAACATGTATTAAAAAGAACATTTGATGTTTCCCTCTAGATTAAAAAAAGGGTCACTTTCCAGAACATTCACCTGCCTCCTATTTGATTTCAGTAATCTGCCATCAGGTAGCTGCTGTGACTGATTGTCTTCAGTGGCTTATACAACCACGGTGGCAGTTGAATGTGCTCCTGTGGCTGTATCTGCACCCGATCCTGGCTTCTCAGGGGCTGCCTAGCCAGGATGAGAGCACTCAGAACTGCAGAGGGAGCTGCGCTGTTCATGTGCAAGCAGATACCTTCTTGTGTGTGAGCGTTGTGACTGGAGGGATGGGTGATTGATGACCTTATTACTGTGTCTGTGTATAGTTAATTTTACAGCTTCCAAAGTGCGCTGGCCTCTGCTTCAGTGGCAGCAGGGATCAATGCCTTATTAGGCTGCAGCTAGAGGCGAATGACATCCACTCCTAGCATGCTGCTAGAAGTCATCTCATTTGATATGATCTGTAGAAATCCTTAGTTAAGGAGAGGTGAAGTCCCCTAGAAATAATCCTGCTGACAGGGGTAAACAGTTCTAGAAAAGGTCTAGTGCAGGAGATGAAAGGCCTGGCCAACATCAGTCCCCTATGGTATTGTCAGAGTCTGATGATTCCCATGTCAGCCCCAGAGGGAGCCTGGTGCCAATCCTGTTCCTTTTTCAACCTTCACTCTTTTGCCATACAGTTGCTGAGCAGTCTTGCAGAAACTACCAAAGACTTGAGCTTTGCTCCTTGTGCTTCAGTAACTTCTTCTCTATAGGCCAGATCCCCAGCTGGTGTAAGTCAGTATAGTTCCACTATGTCAATTCCTCCAAAGAGATCAAAGCGTACTGGACATGATCTGTTTTGCCATTTCTTGCCTCTTTGTCAGATTCAACTCAATCCATCTTGCAGTGAAAGAAAGAATGGACTGCTGTTTGCGTCAGCCTCAAGGTTGAGGCTGGTGATGCAAGAGAACACTCTTCCTACATCAGTTTTCATTCGCTGGAATCACACTGGCTTAGTCAGCATTGTATCTGCACTGCCTCCACAAAGGGAAAACAAACAATGAAAACATCATTGGTTTAAGAGCAGAGTGCACACAGCAAAAGCCAGTGCTTCACCTTTTAACTTTACCCTTTACATCCTTTTACTGACTCAACTCCACCGGCTGGTGTGTGCACACTTGAGAAAAAGCAGGTACATGACCCACCTCTGCCTTGCCCTTCCTTGCCTTCTTACAGGTTTCTAGTTCTGCTGGTGGCAGTGGAATGTCAGCAGCAGCAGGACATAGATTATGGCTGACACTTGCACAGGTACACAAGTGTGTGAGGGTGGGGGTGAAGGTCCTTGTGCACCTCCACAGTGCTGGCCACAATCGAGCCTGAAATCTTTTTAAAATAGTGTATTTCAATACCCTTAGACGGGCATTTGGCATAAAGCAGATGAGGTGTTTGAAAAGGTTAACAATCTAAAAGTTCTAGAAGGCTTTGAATAGGAGTTACAGCCCCTTAGAAACAAGCCTGCTTGACAAGTGGTCCCACAGCACATTCTATTTGTCCTTAGGATGTCCCAGTTACCAAACACCTGACCTGAACTGGTTTCCTACAATAGTAATCCCAGATATCAGAAAAGCTCGGTTTTCACTAAAGAGCTCTTTTGATGAGAAAAATATATTTTCCCAATATTTTTGGCTAACATATGCACAGCATATTTCCATTCTCATTATGCTGCATCCTAACAATGTGTCAGCTTAAAAAAATAAGATTACATCTTTCTGCTCTCAGAAAAGCGAAGACATCAAAACTAAAAAAAAATAAAAAATTAAAGGAACAAACCGAACATTTTCCTTTCAAAGTATATTTTTAGGGGGCTTTATGAAATAATGGCTGGAAAATGCTATTTGTTATATGCCCACATACCTAGAGTTACAGAGAAAACAGATGCTCATGTTCATTTGTTCTAAACAGAAAGTAAGTGTCTAAATTAATGCTAAAAGAACATGACTACATAAAAAGGACATTTAAGGACCTGACTTATTAACATGCAAACTTCATTTGTTGCAGCCATAGATAAATTCTCACTTGTTAAATTACTTACAGGTAGTAGATATTTCTGTACTGGTAGATTTATCAAGGCAAAGTTCATCATATCATACATTCCTAATCTGTAGCTTCTGTTAGGATGACTAGATCTCACAGTTTTAAATATAATGCTCTTTATCTTAATGCTTTGTGTAGCAATGCCTATTTGACCTCTTCCATTTCTCATTTCATTTGCTGCATTCTACAAGAACACAACATAAAAGGAATAGTATATGGTCAAAGAGCTCTGTCTGGAGGTGACTTACACACGGCCTACTGCCAGTTTTAATATAAATTGCACTGAAAAAAAAATCAATGTTTCTCCTGTATAACTTACATTAAATCATTATTTATCAAAATGGGTTTTCATTGTGCCCTGGGTCTTTCATTTGGCACAAGTAGCATTATTGTAGCACTTGTATAAGTGGATGTAGTATACATAATGGGCTTGATCCTGCATGGAGCAGGTGCTGAGTGATTCATGCATAACCACGTGGTAAAAAAAATGATAGCAATAGAGGGAACACAAGGAAACCTGATCCAGCATTACTGATACGCTGAAGTGGGCTTGTCTTGCCTAGTAGCAGGAGCAGTGCCAAAGAGCAGAATGCATAGTTAAGTGCTTCATTAGAATGACGTTAAACCCATGTCTTCTCAGGCAGAGCCCTTCTTTGCCCAGATCCTGACCCTTTTTTACCCTGTGCTTTTTGGGGGAAGTGTATGGGCGCCTATAGCATTTGAGACTTACTTTGCAGGTAAGCATGGCAACTCTAAGGTGATCAGATGCAGGGTCTGAAATGTCAGGAAATCAGTTGGGGGGGAGGGGTAGTTGTGGGAGGTGTTGAAAATGGGGCTTATAATAAACTTCCTATTAAGCTAACTTCAATTATGGAGTGGCTACCATCACTGGATAGTATCTAGAAATAACTAAAGTAGTTCAGACATGCCCGTGGTAACTGTCTTTTCATTATCAACCACTTTGCTATAGCACTATTGATTACTGCTCCAGATGCTTGTCCCTTAAGTTCTTGTTCAGAAACACTTAACATATTAGCCTTATCTAATTGAATAGTCATAGAAGTGAGTGAAATGTCACTCAAATTCACTTCCTTTCTCTACAATCCACAGTAGATGTATATATGGAGCTGAACTCAGACTGTCTTGGTGTTTCAGAGCACCTTCTCCAGATATAATTCTCCTTTTTGGTTGTATTAAGCTTGTGCTGGACAGGCTACTAATACAGCTCTGGACTTTTATAGTTCCTTTCGCTGTAGGACCTCAAAGTACTCTGCACACTTAGAGCATTACAATATTTTGTAAGAGAAGTATTAATTTACATAGTATGTAAACTGAATCTCAGTGTGGTTAACTGACTTATCCAGGATCCCACACTGAAGTCAGTAGTAGAAACAGAAAGAACCCAGGAGTCCTGAATCCCAAACTCAATTCCAGTTGATTATTATTTGTATTACAACAGCACCAAGGGGCCCCAGTCAATCAGTGCCCTATTGTGTTAGGCACTGTACATACACATAATAAGGGACAGTTCCTGCCCCAAAGAATTGTTAGCTTTATTTTACAGATCAGAAGCTCAAGCACAGAAACTTGTCCAAGGTCACACAGGAAGTCTGTGGCAGAGCCAGAAATTGAACCCAGATCTCTTGACTCTCAGTCTAATGCCTTAACCATCCTTCTTAGGCAATTATTTACTTGTTTGTTACAAAAAAAACTGTTAGAACTCATTCTGCCTACCTCCCCCTCCCCGCAGTACTGCACTGGTGCATAACTAGATGAGTTTGCAAGGGACTGTAAGAGCAATACAGTCAGTTCTCTCCTTTTTCCTATTCAGGAGACCCCGAGTATTACTTTGGTGACATACTTATTCTGTTAACCTGCAAATAAAAGTTCCAGGGTAGTGTGTCAAGCCAAATGTTCCACATGTCAAGGTAAAGCATTGTTGTGATTTCTCCCACCTGGTTGCTTTTTCCTTCAATAACAAAATTTTTAAAGTGATAAAAGGAGAATAAATCAATATGCAAATATACTCATTTCCATTAATTCTTGCCAAAAATTGGCTAAAATCATCACCACATGACATACTGGGGTAGGTTGTGTCTTAAAAAAGGTGCTTCATTTTCTCAGACACTGCATAAATGATGAGCCAGATGCTGAAATTAGTTCTGTTTTTTATGAATAAAGTCTACTGTAAATGGGAGCATAATATCCAAATCGATTGTCAATGCGCAAGTCTCTGCTGCCATGAAGCTAACATATGCAATCTGTTCTTCCCAAGGGCTCTCAACATTATCTTATATTATTCTGAATGTGTACAGTGCATACATGGCTGACTCTGGTATTTTGTAATCACTCCTGGGGTGTATAAACAGGTGATGGTCTGTTATGCACATGGGGAAAAGATGACTGAAGAATCATGAGTGAAAGCATGTAGGCGTGCATGGCCATCCCTCGCTTGCCATCTCCGAGGACAGCCACACCTCTTTGCTGTCAGGCACCTGGAATGGCAGTCTTTACAAGGAGGAAATTAGCTGTCTCTAGAGCAGGGTAGAGCAGGTAAGAGTTTAGGGCTCAGACCAGAGTGAGCACCAAACATAGTCTAGTGTCCTAGCTCAGCAGACAGTAGACTGACAGGCCTCCTGGCCTATGGTGGGGAGGCTGCCACCCGATGGGGTGGCAGAGGGTAGAGGGACACAGGCCCACCCAACTCCACCATATCCCAGCCCAAGGCCCTAACAGTGGCAGAGTGGTCCACCACTGGGTCAGCAGGGATCCACCCACAACACACTGACCTTGTATCAGGCCAGCACTCAACCAGACTGTTGTCTAGTTTCCTTGGGCTACTTCCTACATCCCCAAGGTTTGGTACCTTTACATTGTAGTTGTCCTCAGTCTCCCCCAGGTAAGTGGCCAGCAGCAGCCCCAGTAGCTCTTCAGTGTCAGTCAGCCAGCACCTCTGATCAGTCCTCAGGTGACAGCCATGGCAGCTCCTCAGTCGGCCAACAGCACTGGAAGCTGTGGCCAGTCCTCAGGAGGCAGCTCCTCAGCGTCTCCATCAGCCAGCAGGTCTGGGAGCACTTGCCAGTCCTTGGTGCAGCTAGATGCATCAGTCTTCCCTGGCAGCTCCAGCCCAACTGAACTATAGGGCCTGCCTTTTATAGTTCCTGTCCCGTCCCTCTACTTCTGGCATGGTGAGTGCAGCCTCTCTGGTTCCGCCCACCAGAGGGCCTCTGGCTGTCCCTCGCGGTCAATCTCCAAGGGCAACCACGCATCTTTGATACAATGGGAAATAGAAAATAGTAAAAAATTAAATTTTTAAAAAGCTATTTTTTTGGCAGGAGGCTATAACTTTCCTAAACTGTTAAGACTATTTTTCACTGAATATGCACCATGTCCATTATATCCATGATCAAATTCATGGTGATTTTGGACCCTATCTCAAATTTTTACTCAGGCAACACTACCATTGGATTAGGAAGGAAGGCATAGTACTGAAATTAAAGTGGAAAGCCTTTATGTATGAGGTCTCTTTCCTTCATAACTGCTATGTAATATTGTTTCCCACGTTCAGTCTAAGAACGCTGATTATTTAGACGAACATCACTTGAGTAGCAGATACTGTAAATAACGGAAGAGTTTTTTTTTATAAAACGTTGTATTGTTAATACTGAAAATGCATTTGGCTTAATAAAAGCAGACAGCTTTGAAAAGGGTTTTTTTTAAACCGATGGCAGTCACCTTAAAGTGATTTTTGAAATACGCTTCCAGTTTCTTTGAAAACCTAGACATACAATCTAAGCCATGACATGATTGGATTATTAAAATGTGTTTGGTAGGGAGGCATATAATTATCTTCAGTTTCTAGCTAAAGCAGAGCTGGTAACTGATATCTAGTCTCTGCAATATATCTCATTTATACATTCACTAACAAATTTTTGTTCTGTCTGAGCTACTCCATTACAGAAAGAAATTAATTATTTTTAAAGGAGGCTTATATATCCAACTGAAAGATGTTCTGAGGCAAGCAGAAGCCCTGAGCAGAAAACAGGCATCAGTCCCACTGTTGCCGGGCAAATACACCCTGAGCCCCTTTGGGATGGGGAAGAGTGGCTGCATCCACCTGACTATCCTTAGTCTCAGGGTGGTACGACCTAGCGGCCAGAGTCAATATGACTGCCCTCCTTAGCAGGGCTACGCGGCCTAGTGGCCAGAGTCAATACGGTTGCCCTGCCTCGCTGGGCTGAAGGCTAGAGGGGGATAGGCCAGGTGGCTGGGGCAGGAGGACCCAGGTCCTCCCTCTCCACCAAGTCCCAGACCAGGGCCCTGCCAGCAGCAAGTGTACTTGCCACTGGGTCAGCAGGGATCTGACCGAAACACACTGACTTAGTGCCTGGTCCTACAACTGGATCAATGTCTAGTTCCCCTGGGCTACTTCCTACCGTGTCTTCCAGTGGCAGGGTCTCCGTCTCTCCTGGGTCTCCAGCCTGTGAAGCTCCCGACAGTTCTGATGCTTCCTGGGTGTCTGCAGGTAGCAGAGTGTCTGTCCAGATCTTGGCGGGTTTGGCCTCTGTGGTCTTGGGCTCCAGCAGCTCCTGGGCGGGAGCCCACAGCATGCGTCCTCTCTCTTTGGTGGTCAGCCCTGACTGAGCTGGGCTGCTCCCCTTTATACTGATGCTCCAGTTTGAGCATGCCCAGCTGGGGTGAGGGGTATGGCTTCCTCTGGCCAAAGTACATGGTTAACCCCTCCTAGTCCAGTGTGGGGCAAGTATACCCTGTCACACACCCTTCCCCTCTGGAGGGTACCTGACGGGTGCACGACCTCCTCCTCTTCCCTGCCCAATCTTGAAAAGAAGTCTGCGTTAGCATGTGCCTTACCTGGCCGATGCGGCACGCAGAAATCATAGGACTGAAGGAAGAGGTACTACTGCATGATGATTCGGGTGTTGGTGTCCTTGATACTGTTCAGCCATCAAAGGGGTGCATGGTCGGTGATCAGCTGGAAGGTATTCCCCAGCAGATAATACCGTAGGGTGTCCTCCACCCATTTCACAGCCAAGGCCTCCTTCTTGATCATTAAGTACTGGGTCTCCCTATGAAACAACTTGCAGCTTAGGTAGAGGATCAGATGTTCCTCCCCATTGGTCTCCTGTGACAATACAGCCCCAAACCCCACCGCCGAGACATGTGTCTGTACAATGAAGTGTCTCATGAAATCAGAGTGTGCCAGCTGTTCCTTCAGGGCCTGGAAGCCCATCTCGTATTCCACAGACCGCTGGACCCTTCAGGGCTGTGAATTCTGAGGTCTGACAGGGGGGCTGCTAGCATTGCAAAGTCTGGCACAAACTGGCGATGGTATCCAGCCAGGTTGACAAACTGCCGTACGTGCTTTTTCGTTATTGGGGTGAGACACTCCTGTAGAGCTTGTATCTTATCTACTAGGGGCTGCAGTTTCCCTCCTCCTGTCATGTACCCTAGGTACATTACCTTCTTCTGCTCGAGATGACATTTGGCCAGGTTTGCTGTGAGCCCGGCCTCTTTAACGGCCCTTAGCACGTTGGAGAGGTGCTGGAGGTAATCTTCCCAACTGTTACTGTATATTACGATGTCATCAATGTATACGGCAGCATACTGATCATGGGGCTGCAAAACCTGGTTCATTAACCGCTGGAAGGTGGCAGTGGCCCCATGTAGTCCGAATGGCATCATGAACTGATACAGGCTGAATGGTTTAGGGAAGGCCATTTTCGCTCATGAGTTTGGTGTCAAGGATATTTGCCAGTACCCTTTTGTCAGGTCTAACATAGATAGGAACTTGGTCCCTCCCGGCTATTCCAGGAGCTCTTCTGCCCACAACATTGGGTAGGTGCCAATCGGGAGATGGTGTTAACCTTCTGAAAGGCACTACAAGAGCAAATCATCCAATCTGGTTTTGGGACCAAGACTATCAGCTGTGCCATTCACTCCGTAACGACTCCACCACTCCCAAATCCAACATAATCTCCAATTCTTTCGGGATGGCATCCCACATCTTCCAAGGGGGGGGGGGCTGATGGTTGTTGCGCACCCTCTGTCCTGGGA
The DNA here is from genome assembly GCF_028017835.1 of Emys orbicularis. NCBI lineage: Eukaryota > Metazoa > Chordata > Testudines > Emydidae > Emys > Emys orbicularis. The sequence continues at coordinate 49,155,799 of NC_088683.1, forward strand.
CGGTAGCAATGGGGTGACTCGCAGTTGTCATCCACCCCGAGCGGGCTGATAAGATGTCTGGGAAGGCCTGTATGACTTGCTACAGTTGTCCCTGCTCCTTGGGCCTAAGCTTGGCTCCCATCGTGACCGGTCCTGACTCCAGTGGTCCCTCGACCAGAGGCCCTAATTTGGGTTCTGGGGGGGAAGTAGTGATGAGTAGGCCCTCCCTGGCTTACCAGGCTTTTAGTAGTTTGACATGGTACATGTGCATCTCTTTTTGCCGCTTTGGCAGCTGGATCTTGTAGTCCACCAGCCCTACCCGCTGGGTGACCTCAAACGGACCCTGCCATTTGGCCAGGAGCTTGGACTCAGTGGAGGGTAGCAGAGTAGGACCCTGTCTCACGGCTCAAAACTACATAACGTGGCCCCATCCCTTTGCTTTACTGTTGTTCCTGCACCTGTTGAGCCTGTAGCAGGTTCTCTTGAGTGAAGGCCCCGAGCATCCGGAACTGCTCGCATAGTTGCAACACATAGTGGGCTGAACCCCTGATCAGAGTCTCCTGTTCCTCCCATTCCTTCCTTACGAGGTCGAGACTGCCATGGAGTTGACTTCTACAGAGGAGCTTGAAGGGGGAGAAGCCAATTGACACCTGGAGGACCTCTCGCACAGCAAACAGCAAGGCAGGGAGTACCGTGTCCCAGTGCGATGAGTCATCCTCCACAAACTTGCGCAGCATCGTTTTTAAGGTCTTGTTAAACTGCTCTACTATCCCGTCCGTTTGAGGGTGATACAACGAAGTCTTGAGGGCCCGGACGCTCATTAAGTGGCATAACTCAGCCATTAGCCATGACAACACATTGGTGCCCTGGTCCATTAGGATTTCTCAGGGTATCCCTAGCCTGGCGAAGACCTTTACTAGCTCGGTGGCAATCTTGGAGGCCATGGCTGTCCACAAGGGAACGGCCTTGGGTTACTGAGTCACATAGTCAACAATCACTAAACTGTTCCACTCTTCTCCAGCGGTCCTACGAGGGCCGGGCCAATGCTCTCAAACTGTACCCCAACCATGGGGGGTGGGATGAGAGTGCCTTTGGTCCAGTGCACTGGCACTCAGAACAGGAGGCGCAGTAGTTCTTCACCTCCCAATGGATGCCTGGCCAAAAGAACATCCGTGCCACCCTCTGGAGGGTTTTTTCCCTCCTGAGATGTCCCATCCAGGGCACTGAATGCGCTAAGTGTAGAAGGCCCTGCTGCAACCTCCATGGGACCAACAACTGCCGGAAGTCTTCCTGGGTCTGGGGGTCCTTAACCACCCAGTAGAGACGGTCCTCCCCCCATATCTCAAAGCAGAGTCCCTGTGGTGGTCAGGGGGATGGCCTCTTCCTCCTGGTCTGGGGTAGTGGCCTGTTCCCAGGCTCGGCTGAGGGTAGGATCCTCCCTCTGTTCCCATTGTGTTCCAGCTCGACCTGGGCACCCTGGGGATTTCTGCCCTGGGGCGTGGTTCACCTGGAGCCTCCGGAGGGTTAAAGAGCCCTTTCCCCAGGTCAGGGTCTGTGGCTCGACCAAGCAGTCCCCTTCTTGCTGGTCCTTCCTTCTCACCATTCAGTGATTGACAGCCACATTCCCGTAGGAGCTCCTGGAACCACGGCCAATCATGCCCCAGAATCACAGGATAGGCCAGTTTGGGGGCCATGCTAACCTGAAGGACTGTCATAGTGGATGATCTCCAGACTTACTCGGGCGGTTGGGTAAAGCCGTATATCCCCATGGATGCATTGTAGTTGAATCTTGGTCCCTGGTGGTTTGGGGTCTGGGACCAGGCTGCCTCAGATGAGTGTCTTGCTACAGCCAGAGTCAATCAGGGCCGTCGCTGAGGTCCCTTTTCTCTGGGCCCCCCTTCCGGGCCCAGGAGCTGGCTACCCATACCTGGCCATAGCTACAGTCCATATATGGGCAGTCCTGTTGAAAGTACCCCCTCTTGTCTCTACTTGTGGCAGCGGTCCTGAGCTTCTCTGGCCAATGCATCTGGTTTTGTCGGGGTGGGACCCCCCGGCGAGTCTTCTTCCCTCCAGGTCAGGGTTCGGTTGTTTGTTTGTCTCTGGACGGAGTCAGGGCGGGGGGAGGGAGAAGGACCAGTGCTCTGGGAAGGTGTCACAATCCCCTTGGCTTGGTTTGTTGGGGGCTTCCTGTGGCTGGTCTGTCTTTCCCTCCCAGATCTTCGGGTGTGTGGGGTTGCGGTCCTGTACTTTTGGCTGCCAAGTAATCCTCCATCAATCCAACAGCCTTGGTGAGCGTCGCCGGCCGATGTCGCTGCACCCATTCTTTCCCCCCTGGCAGAGAGGATTTGGGTGAATTGCTCCAGCTTCACTATATTAGTCTCTTGGGCTTCAGACCATTTTTCTGGCTCCAGTCACCACTAGGCAGAGTCTCGGAGGCATTGGGCTATGCCCTCGGCCTAGCCCCAGGGCTACCATTCCTGGCAAAAGTGTTAGCGGTAAGTTTTGGGGCTGATGCCTGTTTGGTCTAGGATGGCCACTTTCACTTTTCCATATCTCAGGGTGTCTAGGGGATCCAGCGTCCAGTACGCTGACTGGACTGGCCCCATCACATATGCGGCCAGGAAGATGGCCTAGTGCTCCGGAGGCCATTGGGCAGCATTGGTCACCAGTGTTCCCTCTAATTTTTCCCACCCATGTGAGGAATTAATTTTGTTATGTACACAGATATGGAGGTGATTTGTGACACATCACCTCCATATTGGTGCACACAAAAAAATTCATGTGGAGGGGTGGGACTGAGGGGTTCAGAGTGTGGGAGGGGGTTCAGGGATGGGGTGTGGGAGGGAGACGAGGACTCTGGCTGGGGGTGTGGGCTCTGGGGTGGGGCCAGGGATGAGGGGCTCAGGTCTGGGGGAGAGGATTGGAGTGTGGGGGTTGAAGGCTCCAGCTGGGGCTGCAGACTCTGGGGTTGGGCTGGGCATGAGGAGTATGGGGTGCAGTGGGGCTCCCTGGGGCTACTGTGGGGAGAGAGGAACCCCCCCCCCAGCTCTCTCCCTGCAGCAGCACCTGGGCTGAGGGGGAGAGGCGCCTGTCCCCCGGCCATGGCAGGTTTGGGGCCGGGCTGGTTTGGGGCTGGAGGAGGGGCGCCTGTCCCCCAGCCATGGCAGGTCTGGGACTGGGCTGGGTTGGGGCCAGGGGAGGGACGCCGCAGCCGGTCCGGGGCTTGGGGAGAGGAATGTCTCCCCGCCATAGCTCTGAGCGCCTGTGCGGTGCTTATTAGGCGGTCACGTGGCCACACAGCTTAGAGGGAACTTAGGAGGCCACACATTCAAAAGTCACCAGGAAGGCCTCGGGGTCGTCACTGGGCCCCATTTTTGTGAGCTGTACTTAGAGGCTAGTTGGGAGGGTTCCCATGTCCAGCTCGGCTGGGGTGGTGGAAGGCATCCCTCCCCGCCGCAGCAACGTCACCATTTGCTGGACCAGTCATTCCTGCTGGGCCTGGCGCTGGGCGGCCAGCTCCTGCATCACCTGTTGTTGTTGAGTGGTAATGTGCTGCAATAACTGTGCCTGGTGCTGCTGTTGTTGCCTTGCTTGCTGCTGTTGGTTCTCCAGCAGCCACTTCAAGAACTTGTCAGTCTCCATTCTAGTTCGCAGTGACCGATACGGGAGAAAAAAAAGGGTATGTCCCTCTGTCAGTTTTCCCTGTTCTGGCCTTTCGGCAAGTCCTGATCACTGCCCGCATTCTCCATCATGTGTCGCAGGGCAAGTACACCCCATCCCCCTTTGGGATGGGGAAATGGGTGTTCTTAGAGTGCTGTCCCTGTGGGTGCGCCACTTCAGGAATCGGTGCGTCCTGGCCCTGTCGATCAGAGATTTACAGTAGCAGTGTCCATGCACACAGTAAGTGTCTTTTGCTGCTGCATCTAGCACACACACAACCCGAGCCCTCCAGTTCCTTCTCAACCATAATCGGCTGAAGACAGAGCTCTGGGGCCATGTTCACCATTCTTCCCAGACCTTTAAAAATAGTAGTTTAAATAGTTAGTTAAGCAGTTATAAAGTTGTTTATAGTCTTAGTTTTTTGTTTAGAATTTTATTTTTACTTTCTCCCAATTTCCCCTCCCTGTAGTTTCCCCGCAATGGGGTCAGTTAACAGTTAAAGATACCTGGCTCCTCAAGCTTTAAGCAATGCGGCTCCTGCCATGAAGCAGTGCCCGTTTCTGATGGGCACTCATGTGTCCAATGCCTTGGTGAAGCGCATATACCACAGAAATAAGCACATTGTAATAACCTGAAGGCAAGAGTCCGGCATGACTAGGATCTCCGACTAAAAGTGATCCTGATGGAGAAATCTCTCCAACCAGAGACCAACCAATGGACCACCTCTCCAGGCAGCCCCCTTTCAGGGAAAGGAGACATGTCTTCGTCTAAAAGACTGAGGAAGAGGGCATAGACATCTCCGCAGAGAGCACCACAGAAACAACAATGGTCTCCTGCCAGGTCTCTAGCCCCGATGCCAACACATGCTCGGGTGAACACCAATAATGCTCCGGGTAGCTCCATCACCACCGAGTCCCGAGTGAAGGAGACGGAGTCGAGGCACAGACGGAGACATGCCTCCTCCATGGCACCAACCTCACCTGTTAGGGACTTGGTATCGAGTATCTCCTCAGGCACCATGCCTCCGCCCCCCACACCGACATCGCAGTCGGCACCAGTAGAGAAAGCCAAATTGGCACCGACCGCACCACCTTAACTGCCACAACTTCTGACAGCACCGACACGGACGAGGGCGCCCCCATCGGCACCGATGGTACCGACAACTGAAACGCCACAGAATCTGCTACAACAGAGTGACTTGGCTATCTGTTCTGCACCACAGTCCTCCTTACTCAATACCGAGGGCTCTCCTGAACATTATAGCAGTAATCCCCATACTCCTCATGCCGCTTTACACTTGTCCAGCGAAGATGAGGATAATGATATGCAGGTGTGTAGCGAGGCGGTGGGATACCCCATAGCCCCGCTGAGGGCCGAACCTCCCCTACTACCAACGTGGGCGGAGCCACCGGGTCCAGCTCCCGCCCCTCAGAGGTCACGGCCCCGACCCGAAAGTATAAAAGCTCGCCTGCAGAGCTCAGTGGAGCACACGCGGGCGGAGAGAGCAGACGTCTGTGGCCGAGCTCCTGCTTGGGAGACAGCCGCAGGCTGCGACCAGCCTGCTGACTTACCAGGCCTGCCGAGCCTACCTCTCGCCAGGTACCCTGAGGAGGACTGGCCAAGCCTGCCCCGTGCCAGCTACCCCGAGGAGGAGCCGAGCCTGCCCCGTGCCAGCTACCCTGAGGAGGAGCCGAGCCTGCCCCGTGCCAGCTACCCTGAGGAGGACTGGCCAAGCCTGCCCCATTCCTGCTACCCCGAGGAGGAACCGAGCCTACCCTGCGCTACCTACCCAGAGGAGCCGATGCTGGTGGAGAGCACCGACGACACTAGGACGGCCCAGGTACCATACGAGGGGGAGTGTGGAAGTAGCCCGGGAGCAGCCGACCCCAGTCTGGCTGCTGCACTGCCAGAGCCGATGTCAGTGTGTTGCGGCCAGGATCCCCACTGACAGCAGCGAACGTCCGTCGCTGCTAGGGCCCCGGGCTGGGACGCAGTAGAGTGGGAGGGCCTGCGTCGCCCTGCCACCCACTCCTTGGATGGCAGACTCCCCCCTTTTTCCCTGGCCTAGAGAGGCTGGGGGCTGCTACAAACCCTGACCCAGCCCCTGCTTAAGGGCCTGGGCCTCTGACTAACTATTTGCTTGCTGCCATGCCCTGACCTAGGGTCTGGGCTGCTACAAACTGACCCAGCCCCTGCTTAAGGGCCTGGGCCTCTGACTAACTATTTGCTTGCTGCGCCGCCCTGACCTAGGGCCTGGGCCGCTGATTGACTATTTGCTACTGACCCAGCCCCTGCCTAAGGGCCTGGGCCGCTGACTGACTATTTGCTACTGACCCAGCCCCTGCTTAGGGGCCTGGGCCGCTGATTGACTATTTGCTACTGACCCAGCCCCTGCCTAAGGGCCTGGGCCGCTGATTGACTATTTGCTACTGACCCAGCCCCTGCTTAGGGGCCTGGGCCGCTGATTGACTATTTGCTACTGACCCAGCCCCTGCCTAAGGGCCTGGGCCGCTGATTGACTATTTGCTACTGACCCAGCCCCTGCTTAGGGGCCTGGGCCGCTGATTGACTGTTTGATTACTGCCCCGCCCTGACCTAGGGCTGCTATAGACTTTGCCTCAGCCCTTGCTTAAGGGCCTGCATTCTGACCTCTTGGCTCAGCCCCTGCTTACGGGCCTAAGCCCCTAACTGTGGGTCTGCGGTCCCAGACTGCCGCCGGACCAGAGCGAGGCGGTGGGATACCCCACAGCCCCGCTGAGGGCCAAACCTCGGCCCAAAACTACTACACGGTGCCATGCATCTTCTAACCACAGCACTCATCACCAAAAGATCAAAGGCCACCCTGGATCCATATAGGGTCCAAACACCCTTAAAACCAGATGGCTCACCCATGGTATGGATCGCCGTGGATCATAGAATCATAGGACTGGAAGGGACCTCTAGTCATCTAGTCCGGTCCCCTGCACTCATGGCAGGACTAAGTATTATCTAAACCATCCCTGACTGGTGTTTGTCTAACCTGCTCTTAAAAATCTCCAATGATGGAGATTCCACAACCTCCGTAGGCAATTTATTCCAGTGCTTAACCACCCTGACAGTTAGGAAGTTTTTCCTAATGTCCAACCTAAACCTCCCTTGCTGCAATTTAAGTCCATTGCTTCTTGTCCTATCCTCAGAGGGTAAGAACAGTAGTTTTTCTCCCTCCTCCTTGTAACAACAATTGGTGTGCTGTACCCACCGATGGCCTTCCCAATGCAATGGGCTCATTGGGAACCCTAGGCAGCTCACAGGGGCCCTCACTCTAGGCCACCCATGGCTCACAGAGGCGAGCGGATATCTCACCCCACTTCCTCCACCCTGCAGACGACGGAGGCTCAGGATGTCGGTGATGACACTGAGACGGGCACGGATCAGGAAGGTACATTTTCTGCACACAATTCTTCCTCCTCCCCAGATAAGGTGATCATGCCACCACTTCCTACCTCGGCGGATGACTTCATGCAGTTCCAGGGACTGTTGAAGCGGGTCCCCCAAAGCCAGGACATCCCGTTGGATGAAATGCAGACAAACCAGCACAAGCTGGTACAAATTCTACAACCTTCATCTACGTGCAAAATCATTCTGCCCATCAATGTCGCGACTTTGGAACCAGCAGACACAGTCTGGCAGACACCGGCCTCAATTCCGCCAACATGGAAAAGGGCAGATAGGAAGTATTATGTCCCCATCAACGGGGTGAACTTCCTCTTCTCACAGCTGCCTCCCAACTCCTTGGTGGTCGACGCCGCTAATCAACACGGCAAATAACAGTTTAGATCGACCCCACAAAATAAGGAACACAAGAGGCTCGACTTCTTCAGACACAAAGTCTACTCCTCAGCGATATTACAATTCCGAGTCGCCAACTATTCCGCCTTGCTGGCTAAATAAGATTACAATAATTATGGGAAACTTAGCTTGTTCACTGCAGAGTTTCCAGAGGAGAAATAATCACAATTTCAGGCCATTTAAACGAGGGTCAACTCATCGCTAAAATAGCCCTCCAAGGTGGACACGGTGGCCAGAACCACGGCCATGGCTGTTGTGATGCACCTGGCAAAGAGAATGCAGTACCAACCTTATCGAAGGTCCAGAGATTCCTCTTCTAAATGGCAACAGCAATGATCCTATGAGCACCAAAGACAACGACAACATTCGCAGTGACAGAGAGCACCTCAATCTCAACAGTCATCTTCTCAATCGGCTCCGCTCAAGCCACAATTTTGAAGTTTGGTTGAGGGTCTGAATGACCTCCCTCACCAGGCAGCATTTACATCCGATCCATCCACGTGTTTTGGTCATTGCTTTCACCTTGTCTGGGCATCAATAACCATGGACCGATGAGTGTTAGAGATCGTACAATCGGGATATACCGTCCCTTTTACCTCCCAACCACCTACCCTACCCCCCTCCCTCTTCAGGGACCCTTCTCATGAGCATGTGTTATGACAAGAAGTCAATCATCTTCTGCAACTGGGGGCTGTGGAACATGTACCTTCGCAATACAAGGAGAAGGGGTTCTACTCCCATTACTTCTTGAGCCAGAAGAAGAATGGGGGATGGAGACCTTTCTTGGACCTCAGGAAGCTCAACAAGTTCGTACACACTCAAAAGTTCAAGATGGTCACACTAGGCATGATACTTCTAGCGCTGCAAAAGGGGGACTGGTTTTCAGCTCTCAACCTCCCAGAGGCTTATTTTCATATTACTATACACCCCGCTCACAGGAAATTCCTGCAGTTCACAGTAAGACACGAACACTTCCAGTACAGAGTACTATCGTTTGGCCTGTCCACCGCATCAAGAGTTTTCTCCAAAACCTTAATGGTAGTAGTGGCACATGTACCCCATCAAGGGATAATGATCTTCCTGTACTTGGACAATTGCCTTCTCAAAGGCCCAACCCAACAAGAAGCACGGGACACAGTCCAGACAACGATCATACTATTCAGGGATCTAGGGCTACAGATAAATGAATAAAAATCCACTCTAATCCCTGTCCAACAACTGGACTTCATTGGGGCACATCTCGATGCTATAGAAGCCAAAGAATCCCTGCCCCTGAACAGATTCACAATGCTGACAAACCGTAATCTCAGAGGTAAGAGTCAGCCCCCAAGTACCAGCTCGTACTGTCCTGCAACTGCTAGGACACATGGCAGCCACAACGTTTGTGGTACGACACGCAAGACTACATATGCGCTGCCTACAGGGCTGGTTGATCTCGGTATACATACCCAGCAAGCACAGCCTACACAAACAACTGAAAGTACCACCCTGTGTCTTAGACTGTCTTCGCTCGTGGACAAGACTAGAAAATCTATGGATGGGCATCCCATTCCAACAGGAATCCCCATCAGTAGTAATCACAATGGACATCTCGCTGCTAGGCTGGTAGGTGCACACATGCATCAGCACACAGTTCAAGGCAAATGGTTTCTTGCAGAGACTCAGTTACACATCTACTAGAGCTATGCACAGTCCGCAATGCCTGCAAACATTTCCTACCTCATAACAGGATGAATCAAGTCACATAATGACCAACAACATTGCCTGCATGTTTTACATCAATCACCAAGGAGGCGCTCGATCACCCTCACTATGCACCGAAGCCATGAAACTGGTGCATACACCACAACATAAACATTTCGGCCTCCTACCTTCCTGGCTGTCAGAATGTAATGGCGGACACGCTAAGCAGGTACTTCTCTCAAGACCATGAATGAGAAATGAACAGGGGAGTCCTTCAATCCATATTCTACCAGTGGGGCACTCCCCTCATTGACTTGTTTGCATCCCCAATGGACCACAAATGCACAATGTTCTGCTTGAGACCAGGAATGGGACCACGGTCACTGGTGGACGCCTTCCTCATTGCATGGGATGCACAACTCATGTACACGTTCCCACCGACCCCCCTGATATCACGCGTGATTCATAAGATATGAATAGACAAGGCCAGGGTCATCCTCATAGTCCCGACGTGGCCCAGACAAGCATGGTATCCTTACCTGATGCGCATGGCGATATGCGCTCCTTGAGTTCTCCCTCGCCGTCCGGACCTGCTGTCTCAGAACAACGGTCGCACTCTTCACCACAATCCAAAGAAACTCCCCCTTCAAGTGTGGCTCCTGCATGGTTCCATTATGGCGAACTGCTCGGAACACAAGTTGAACAGCAGGAAAGTGACCATTCATAATACTTACCTTCAAAAATGGAAGAGTCTCCTCCTGGTGTCAAGAAAAACATGCAACGGCCTCCACTACACCACTGCCATTAGTGTTGGATTACCAATGAGCTTGATTAAAGTCCATCTTGCAGCCATTATGAGCCATTATGAGATTGACGGAACCTCTATCTTCACACACCCCATTTCTAAACGCTTCCTCGTGGACCTTCAGAACATTTATCCTGAGGTTCTCCAACCTACTCTGGCCTGGTACCTCAATCTGGTATTGAAATGCCTCACCAGACCACCATTTGAACTTCTAGCCACCTGTTCCCTCCTACACTTATCCACAAAAATGGCCTTTTTGGTCGCTATTACTTCCGCCGGATGGGTGAGTGAGATACACTACATCCACACCCAAAATTTTTACCAATGGTAACATCATCCTTGCATATGAACCAACCAATCCATCTTAAGAACATAAGAACATAAGAAAGGCCATACCGGGTCAGACCAAAGGTCCATCTAGCCCAGTATCCTGTCTACCGACAGTGGCCAATGCCAGGTGCCCCAGAGGGAGTGAACCTAACAGGCAATGATCAAGTGATCTCTCTCCTGCCATCCATCTCCACCCTCTGACAGACAGAGGCTAGGGACACCATTCCTTACCCCTCCTGGCTAATAGCCATTAATGGACTTAACCACCATGAATTTATCCAGTTCTCTTTTAAACTCTGTTATAGTCCTAGCCTTCACAACCTCCTCAGGTAAGGAGTTCCACAAGTTGACTGTGCGCTGCGTGAAGAAGAACTTCCTTTTATTTGTTTTAAACCTGCTGCCTATTAATTTCATTTGATGACCCCTAGTTCTTGTATTATGGGAATAAGTAAATAACTTTTCTTTCTCCACTTTCTCCACATCACTCATGATTTTATATACCTCTATCATATCCCCCCTTAGTCTCCTCTTTTCCAAGCTGAAGAGTCCTAGCCTCTTTAATCTCTCCTCATATGGGACCTGTTCCAAACCCTTAATCATTTTAGTTGCCCTTTTCTGAACCTTTTCTAGTGCCAGTATATCTTTTTTGAGATGAGGAGACCACATCTGTATGCAGTATTCGAGATGAGGGCGTACCATCGATTTATATAAGGGCAATAATATATTCTCAGTCTTATTCTCTATCCCCTTTTTAATGATTCCTAACATCCTGTTTGCTTTTTTGACCGCCTCTGCACACTGCGTGGACATTTTCAGAGAACTATCCACGATGACTCCAAGATCTTTTTCCTGACTTGTAGCTAAATTAGCCCCCATCATATTGTATGTATAGTTGGGGTTATTTTTTCCAATGTGCATTACTTTACATTTATCCACATTAAATTTCATTTGCCATTTTGTTGCCCAATCACTTAGTTTTGTGAGATCTTTTTGAAGTTCTTCACAGTCTGCTTTGGACTTAACTATCTTTAGCAGTTTAGTATCATCTGCAAACTTTGCCACCTCACTGTTTACCCCTTTCTCCAGATCATTTATGAATAAGTTGAATAGGATCGGTCCGAGGACTGACCCTTGGGGAACACCACTAGTTACCCCTCTCCATTCTGAGAATTTACCATTAATTCCTACCCTTTGTTCCCTGTCTTTTAACCAGTTCTCAATCCATGAAAGGACCTTCCCTTTTATCCCATGGCAGCTTAATTTACATAAGAGCCTTTGGTGAGGGACCTTGTCAAAGGCTTTCTGGAAATCTAAGTACACTATGTCCACTGGATCCCCCTTGTCCACATGTTTGTTGACCCCTTCAAAGAATTCTAATAGATTAGTAAGACACGATTTCCCTTTACAGAAACCATGTTGACTATTGCTCAACAGTTTATGTTTTTCTATGTGTCGGACAATTTTATTCTTAACTATTGTTTCGACTAATTTGCCCGGTACAGACATTAGACTTACCGGTCTGTAATTGCCGGGATCACCTCTAGAGCCCTTTTTAAATATTGGCGTTACATTAGCTAACTTCCAGTCATTGGGTACAGAAGCCGATTTAAAGGACAGGTTACAAACCTTAGTTAACAGTTCCGCAACTTCACATTTGAGTTCTTTCAGAACTCTTGGGTGAATGCCATCTGGTCCCGGTGACTTGTTAATGTTAAGTTTATCAATTAATTCCAAAACCTCCTCTCGTGACACTTCAATCCGTGACAGTTCCTCAGATTTGTCACCTACAAAAGCCAGCTCAGGTTTAGGAATCTCCCTAACATCCTCAGCCGTGAAGACTGAAGCAAAGAATCCATTTAGTTTCTCCGCAATGACTTTATCGTCTTTAAGTGCTCCTTTTGTATCTCGATCATCAAGGGGCCCCACTGGTTGTTTAGCAGGCTTCCTGCTTCTGATGTACTTAAAAAACATTTTGTTATTACCTTTGGAGTTTTTGGCTAGCCGTTCTTCAAACTCCTCTTTGGCTTTTCTTATTACATTCTTGCACTTAATTTGGCAGCGTTTATGCTCCTTTCTATTTTCCTCACTAGGATTTGACTTCCACTTTTTAAAGGAAGTCTTTTTATCTCTCACTGCTTCTTTTACATGGTTGTTAAGCCACAGTGGCTCTTTTTTAGTTCTTTTACTGTGTTTCTTAATTTGGGGTATACATTGAAGTTGGGCCTCTATTATGGTGTCTTTAAAAAGCACCCATGCAGCTTGCAGGGATTTCACTTTAGTCACTGTACCTTTTAACTTCTGTTTAACTAACCCCCTCATTTTTGCATTGTTCCCCCTTTTGAAATTAAATGCCAGAGTGTTGGGCTGTTGAGATGTTCTTCCCACCACAGGGATGTTGAATGCTATTGTATTATGGTCACTATTTCCAAGCGGTCCTGCTATAGTTACCTCTTGGACCAGCTCCTGCGCTCCACTCAGGACTAAATCTAGAGTTGCCTCTCCCCTTGTGGGTTCCCGTACCAGCTGCTCCACGAAGCAGTCATTTAAAGTATTGAGAAATTTTATCTCTGCATTTCGTCCTGAAGTGAAATGTTCCCAGTCAATATGGGGATAATTGAAATCCCCCACTATTATTGAGTTCTTAATTTTGATAGCCTCTCTAATTTCCCTTAGCATTTCATCATCTTCCTACGTTCTATCCCAACCCCCACGGGACTCCAACAGAGATGGCCTTGCATACATTGGATGTCAGGCGGGTGTTAGCGTTTTACCTGGAAAGGACCAAACCTTTCTGGAAATCTCCTAGACTTTTTATTTCAACTACCAAGTGTTCGAAAGGGTGCACAATATCCACTCAGACTGTCTAAACGAATCTCCACATGCATCCAAACTTGCTATTGTATTCGGAATATGGGCCCTCTTGTGCACATCAGAGTGCATTCTATGCAATCAGTTTCAACCTTGATAGTGTTCCTGAACAATGTTACGATATTAGAGATCTGCAGAGCGACTACTTGGGCCGTTGTACACACATTCACTGAGCACTACGTTATCACTCAAGACTCCAGGGCTGATGTCATAGTTGGCCTAACCACACTTACCTCTATGACTCAAATGAACCCAAAGTCCCTCCTTGCCTTCTGAGGGACACTGCTCTATAGTCACCTGAAATGGAGCACCCACATGGACAGCACTCGAAGAAGAAGAAAAGGTTACTCAACTTGTGCAGTAACTGAAGTTCTTTGAGATGTGTGGCCCTGTGGGTGCTCCACTACCCACCCTCCTCTCCTCTACTTCGGAGTTCGCAGTAAGGACTCTGCGGTAGAGAAGGAACTGTCGTGCATGCACTACATGTGGCACCAATGGCACCACGAGATGCCTTCTGTGCACACATGACCTGTGTGGACACTGCTACTGTAAATCTCCGATTGACGGCACCGGGATGCACTGACACTTGAAGTGGAGCACCCGCAGGATACCCACAGCACACATCTTGAAGAACCTAAGTTACTGCACAAGGTGAGTATCCTTCTCTTATAGTCCCTCGGCTGTGTCCACCTGACTGCCCTTAATCTCAGGGCAGTACAGCCGAGGTGCCACAGTCAATATGGCTGCCCTTCCTCGCAGGGCTGCGTGGCCTAAGGGCCAGAGTCAACGTGGTTGCCCTCTCTTGCAAGACTACAGTGCCCAGTGGCCAGAGTCAATACAGCTGCCCTTCCTCGCAGGGCTGCTGATTGGTAGAGGGGGACAGGCCACCACCAGGCCTTCCCTCTCCACCAGATCCCAGCCCAGGGTCCTGCCAATGGCAAGTGTACTCGCCCCTGGGTCAGTGGGGATCTGACCAAAACATGCTGATTTAATGCCCAGTCCTACAACTGGATCAATATCTAGTTCCCCTGGGTTACTTCCTACCATGTCTTCCAGTGGCAGGGTCTCCAACCTGTGAAGCTTCCGACAGTTCTGACACCTCCTGGGTGTCCACAGGTAGCTGAGTGTCTGTCCGGATTTCGGTGGGCTTGGCCTCCATGGTCTTGTGCTCCAGCAGCTCCCGGGCAGGAACCTGCAGCATGCATCTTCTCTCTTTGGCGGTCAGCCCTGACTGAGCTGGGCTGTTCCCCTTTATACTGACGCTCCAGTTGGAGCATTCCCAGTAGGGTCAAGGGGGCATGGCTTCCTCTACCCAAAGTATGGAGTTAACCTCTCCTTGTCCAGTGCGGGGCAAGTACACCCTGTCACACCCACCTAAAGGATAAAGACTTTCCAGAAACATTCTCAGCACAGTAAATGGCACATTCTGAGTACCTTGCATGAATATATAAAAATACATGATGCAATGTCATGTCAGCTTTTCTGAAGTAGTTCCATTTTTTAGCTAAAACTGTGACTGTCAGTTCAGCCTGATAAATCGATAAAGTTTCAGCCAAACAAAGCCTTAACTGCAAAAGATACAATTAGAGATTCAAGTTAGACACTGGTTAGGCCTTGTCCAGTAGGGGGCCTGTAGACAATTATTTGATTGCAAAGGCAAGTGTTTTCATTAGGAAAAAACAAACACCACCCACCCCCACCCAGGAGTACTAACATCATGAGAGACTTGAAGAAAATTGGCAGTCAAATAATGTACATCTGCTAATGCCTTTATGAACAGATTTTGAACAATGCAAGTGCATTTTAATTTTTGTTGGTAAAAACCCAATATCTTTTTCAAATGTCATGTAGTTTTTTTTCCTATACTGGAGCTTTTTTCTTACCTCCATTGGTGACACTAGTTATTGTTTGAATTAGCAGTGAGTACAACAAAGTGACATATCACAATATGTCATATAATGTGGATGATAAACTCCTGTACTGTACTGTATAGTGGATGCTATTTCTGTATTTATTTATAATTAAACTGCAAGAGGGTGTTGTTAACTAGAGTTGGGTTGTTACCTTGAAAAATGGATTTTGGGGCACTGCTGTAATAACCCACCTATTGCCTCTTTAGTCTGTTCTTCATGAGGTAAAAGTTCCAGGGGGTTTTAAGGAATCACCAAAGGACATGGATATAATCTTTTGATAAAGTAATTGACACAGGCAGTATTCTTTCCAAAACAAAGTATCTTTTATTAAAGTAACTAATAATCCCTAGTACAATATGATCTAAAAATCCTAAACGAGGCACAAAATCCCTCAGACACAAATCCCTTACTGCAAGTTAAGGAGCACTTAAACTACAATAGCATATAGTTCAAAAAATTCTAAGGGAAGCAATTTATTGCAAGTGACCAATTTGCAGCAAATTGCTGATAGCATGTCTTAAATTACTTTAAAGTTTACATAAGCGAAATATAATTAAAACACATACACATTTCAAGCACACACATGTTAAATACTATATACTATTCTAAACTACTTTTACTAAACTATAATTAAAAGAATATTAAGGTTACTCTATAAATCCATTGCTGCTTTCTTTTAAAAATCAAATAACTGCTGCTACTTTTCAGCTCCTAGTCAGTCAGCTCCGCTCCAGCTTTCTTATTTCTCTCTGCAGCAGTTCTTCTTTGGCTTCTCTTGCTGGCTTTCTGGCTCTTCCTGCTCACCTTTCTCCTGCTCAGACACAGCCTCTGGACTCTGAAACTGTTGCTGGCAGCTGTCCTTTTATGCTACATTGTAGCTCTTTCCTTATATACCTTCCTAATCTTAGCAACAGTTACCTGACTCGCACATGCTCAGTCTTGATCATTACCTCAGAATTCTGATTGACAGCTCTGACTTTTAAAACAAGTTGTGACCAGTATGAGTGGGTTCTGACCAGCCAGCTGCTTAACTGACTGACCTCTCTGTCACCCCTTACTGCACATGCTCAGTCGTTGCCAATCTTGCACATGCTCACTGTTGTCCTCTACCTCAGAGCTATGATTCTGCCAAGCCACACCCACATGGCTCTTTCTCATGAGTTTTTTTTTTTTTTTAAGAGATCCTAAATTCTTACTGAGCACGCTCATGGTTTGCAGCATCCATCTCAGAGTGGAGTGATTTTTGCTTATTCAGAATAGAGGTCAGAAATGCAAAATAGAGACTGGAGAATTTTTTTCAGTAATAGGGTGGGAAGCAGTTTTTCTGTCCCATGAGAATTTCCTAACTTTTGAACATTTTTTCCATTCTGAATCTGGACAAAAAGTCAACAATCTCAAAAAATTTTATGTAACTGATGAACCAAAAAAAAAAAAAATTGGATCAGTTCAACTAAAACATTTTATTTCAGTTATTTCAAAAAGGTTTGTTTCAATATCAACTTGTAACGGGGTTGGCACTCACCTCTCACAAGCACCCCCATTCTGGTTGGGTGTGTCTGCATACTTTCAGTACTGGTGACCCCTTTCGGTGGTTCTCAGGCATTTTTTTCAGCAACTCAGCCGAGTCGCACACTGTCTGCATGTTAACCATAACAGACCCCTTCCGGGGTATACAGTCCACCGGGGCCTATATCAGTACCCCTCTGGTGATGTTTCTCTAGCCCTCCCTAGGCCTTGGTCTTTAAGTAGTGCGGCCCTGATATGGGCTGTATCCCTAGGGCTTCCTCCCTGGAGACACTATCTTCCCTCCCCAGGCTCAGTCCCTGCAGCCAGCCAGGAGCTCCCTCAGTGCTCCCCCAGTCCCTGCTAGCAAACTGTCTTTGGCTCAGTCCTAGCAGCCAGCCAGGAGCATCTCACTCCCACAGTCCCTACCCGCAGACTGAGCTGTCTGTGGCCCTGATGCTCTTCCAGGCAGCCAGGACTGCAGTCCTTTCTTCTCCAGCTCCAAGCAGCAACTAACTGCTGCTCTGTTCTGCAGCTCCTTTTTATAGGGCCCTCCTGGACCTTGACTTGCCTTTCCAACAGCCTTCTCCGATTGGTTGCTTCCTCGCAACCACTCTAGGCCGCTTGGAGACCTCTCCACTGCTCCTTTCCTGGAATGGGTGTGGCAGAATCCTGAGGCCTCCAGCAGGGGGCCTTTGGGCATAGTGTACCCCATCACACAACCTTTTAAATGTTTTTGTGCCTTTTTTAGTATAAATTAACTAACATTTCAAAACAAGAGAGTCATTTCAAACAGAAAAATGAAACTTTTTGTTTAGAAAATATTAAAATGGGACATTTTGACAATTTCAAAATTTTTCCCCATTTTTTTAAATTGGGAGATTCATTAAAACTGATCCTTTCTCTGTTTAGGTTTCAACGAATTTGCATTTTCCAGCACAAAAAGTTTCATCAGAAAATTCCCAACCAGCTCTGTGGTTAAGTAATGCATGCCATCCTGTGAGTAGCAATTTTATAGCTATCCGGGGGCACAAAGCTGTAATGAAATGCTGCCAATCTGCATGGAATGCAAGCACCTGTCAGTACAGTCATACCGAAATTGGTATGTTGGTCACATGTCAGGGGCCAAATCATTCTCACTGTACTCACTTGAGTAGTCCCACTGTCTGCAATGGGACTGTTATCATTAATGATTATTTATCTAGTGCCAATACTTTACTAGGCTCCTAGTATATGAAGATAAAGTCCCTGCCCTAATGAGTTAATTACTTGTATGAATAAGGTGATCTGGATGTGGCCCCATGCACCTGATTCTCTACAGCTGTGCACATTGCATGGTCATTTACATTCAGGCTAAGCCTCCCCTGGTGCAACCACCGCCGACCCACCACTGGATGCCCGGGCTGTGGTGGCCCTGCCTATTCCCCTCCCTACTGGGAGTGGGCTTCCATCAGAAGTTTTTGCTTATTTATTATGTGCCATGCAGGTTCCTGGGAGGCTGAGAAGGCGGTATCTGCTACTCAGCTTCCAGGGCCCTTGGACTCCCCAGGTTGATTATTGATGGACCCGGTAAACTGAGTAGCAGATACCACGTCCTCAGCTGTCTGGGAACCTGCCTGGCACATATAAAAGCTCAACATTCTCCATCCATCGCTGCCTGGCTACTCCTCTCCAGCACTCCACCCTGGTAAGCAGCAGGCTGGCGGCAATTAGAGGTACCCGGGGGCAGCGAATGTGCCCCCCCAGTCTTTTTTACTTGTTCAAGTTCTGCGATGGGTGGGGCGAGTGCTCAGATCGGGGGAGGGGCAGAGAGCGCAAATGGTGGGGGCTTTGGAGGAGGGGACTGTGCAGGAGAGGGGGAGCGGAGCAAGGAGGGGGAAGGAGGGACACGGCAAGCGGCAGTGGGGAGGCCAAGTGGGAGAGGGAGGGGAAGGAAAGTAAAGACACGTGACAGTGGGAGGGGGTCAACAGGGGGGGAGGAGAGGAGGGATGCACGTAGCAGGGGAGGGGAGTGGTCTGGGGCAGAGTGTGGGTGGAAGAAGCGGGATGGGGAGCTAGCCTCTCTGAGGGGAAGCTTCACATGCCACTCATGCCCAGGATTGCAAGGTGAGTGCAAGTGAATGGAGAGTTCTGATTTGGTAGCCGTTTTCACTCGCTTGTATTCACTTTGCGAAGGAGCAAGGCAGTGGGGAACTGGGCCCTGACCTCTGGCCCAGAAAGCTGTGGGTTCAACATTACGCTCATACCTACTATGGTGCAGTAATGTGTTTTATTGTGAAAGCTATTGTCCTGTGTATGTGATGTACAAATGGAGAGAAGAAAATTGGATTTTTAACGATTCAGATGGCAGTTAAAGATCCCACAGCACCCTGGGAAAGAGCAGACAATAAATTACTGAAGTGTTCTGGCCAACATTTCCTTTCTCAGTGAACATTTCCTTTCTCCAGAACTTTTGTCTGAGTTGCTATATTGCAAAACACGTAATCACACTACAGTACTAGCATTGCTCAGTACTCTAAACCATTGTATGTTGCGCTTGGGGATTACTGTATGAAAGAATAAACTTTCTTCCTATAGCTGTTTACATACCGTGACTGAGAATGTCTTTAATCTGCTGAGTTTGGAAAACAGGTGTGTGATTTATAATGGAGCACTCTGTTTCGGCAGATATAGGGCAGACTGATTTCCTCTTTGTGCCTCTCCATGGTAATAGGGAAAATCCCTAAAATAAGAGAGAATATGAAATATCTGCTAATTGTCAATAAAGCTAGATTATAAATAGGGCCCTACCAAATTCACAGCCATGAAAAACACGTCACAGACCGTGAAATCTGGTCTCCCCCCATGAAATCTGGTCTTTTATGTGCTTTTACCCTATACTATACAGATTTAACAGGGGAGACACCAGTGTTTCTGAAATTGGGGGTCCTGAACCAAAAGGGAGTTGCAGGGAGGTCACAAGTTTATTCTAGGAGTGTCGTGATATTGCCACCCTTACTTCTGCGCTGCCTTCAGAGCTGGTCAGCCAGAGAGCAGTGGCTGTTTGCCAAGCGCCCAGCTCTGAAGTCAGCGCCCCACCAGCAGTAGCACAGAATTAAAGGTGGCAATACCATATCATGCCACCCTTACTTCTGTGCTGCTGCCTTTAGAGCTGGGCAGCCGGAGAGTGGCGGCTGCTGACTGAGGGCCCAGCTCTGCAGGCAGCATCACAAAAGTAAGGGTGGCAATTCCATACCATGCCATCCTTACTTCTGCACTACTGCTGGCAGCGGCTCTGCCTTCAGAGCTGGGATCCCGGCCGACAGCCACCTCTCTCCAGCTGCTCAGCTATGAAGGCAACGGCGCTGTCAGCAGCAGCGCAGAAGTAAGGGTAGCAGTACTGCAACCCCCCCATACTAACCTTGCGACCTCCCCCAACTCCTTTTTGGGTCAGGATCCCTATAATTATAACACAGTGAAATTTCAGATTTAAATAGCTGAAATCATGAAATTTATGATTTTTAAAATCTTCTGACTATGAAATTGACCAAAATGGACCGTGAATTTGGTAGGGCCCTAATTATAAAATGAATCACACATATTTTAAATTAATGTAATTACTATCCTAGGAAGATCCCCTCTATGTTCCTGACTAGCTCTTTGGATGAACCAAAGCAGAGGCAGCCTCCAAAGACTTCATCTTAAATTTTGCAACCAACACTTCCTGGAATAAACACTTTGGGAACTTGGGTTAGTTCCAAGTAGACTTACAGCAAAGCTAGAAGTGCAGAAGAACCTCATTAATTCTCTTTAACGATTGAGAGATTTACCAGTTTTTGAAATTCTGAAATTAGCAGTGAACAAAGAATTGAAAAACCAAGGAGAACGCTTTGCAACATGTAATTTGTTTCTTTATTCTGACAGTTGTCAGGTAGATTTAGTTACTGAAAATACTTCTTCATGTGCTAAGAAATGTACTGTGATGTCTTTTGTAAAAAAATAATGAAGTCTTAGTAATATGAGACTTCTCTGCAACACTCTGCTGAAAAGAAAATGCCACTTTTTCATGCAAATTACATGATATATGTGTAACCCTTCTGCCAGATGGAGTTGGCAGCAACGAGGGCTGGGTTCAATATCTAGAGGT
Source organism: Emys orbicularis (assembly GCF_028017835.1). Lineage (NCBI taxonomy): Eukaryota > Metazoa > Chordata > Testudines > Emydidae > Emys > Emys orbicularis. Next base: position 49,176,494 of record NC_088683.1, read on the forward strand.
TCCTTTTCAAAAATACAACACAGAACTGGCTCGAGCCCCTACCCAGTAACCTGGTAAAATTACACACAACCCCATGGCACCTCTAGGAGGCAATACTTGCCCTCTCATAATCACAGAGTCTGAGTGTAGAAAATAAACTTTTAATGAAAGGAGGGAAATCACCTAACATTAATTAGGGGAAATACCACAAGCAGGATACATAAACATAAAACGGTGAGCAAACCACCCGCCCCAGAGTACACTGGGCAGTGTCTTCTGCTTCAGATTCTTGAGTTCTACAACCAAAAAATCCTGTACTGTGCCCCTCTCTGCTCCCTCACCACACCCCACTCACAGTGGTTGTCCTTGGTCAGTGAGGACCCAGAGGGAGCTCTAGCCCAACCTACCCACATAAATGCCTGTCACAATCTGGCCTTTTAACTTTAAGATTAGGCCTTTAGTATTTTATATTTCTATTTATTTTTTTATTTAAAAGCAAAGGGGCTGGAAAGCTGGTGGATCTCTCCAGCTGGAAATTCCCTTCTTATGACACCCTCCTCCTGGCACCTGGCATGGGGGCATACTGAGGGAGGGATCTGTGGCCAGAGCTGAATGCACTCCAGCAATCTCCGGTTGGCTCTCTGGCTTTTTGGGGCCATAATCAGCAAGATATAGTGCAGAACAACCTTAAGCCTGCTATACACTGGTCAGAAATGGTTGCTGACCAGCCCCAGGATCAGGGAAACACAAACAGCTCCTTTGTGGCTTTCCCCTGTCAGCTGTGCCCAGAGCTTTCTCTGCACAGTGAACTCTATGTCTTTAGAATCCAGAGGTGTCTAAATCACTTGCTGTAGACTGCAGTAGCTTTCAGAGAACCAGCATCACCCACAAGCTGCAATAACCCAATGCACAGAAGCCTGCTGTTTCAAACAGAAATTCAATTTTTTTTGCTGAGTAATTGTTTTAATACTCAGCAACACCCACGTAACAGCAAACTGTTTAATGATGGGGCTGTTGTATCCCTACTGAAATATTCAATAGAGCTCTCTCTCAAAAAAAGATAACATTTCTGTGGAAAATTGGTCCAGTTCTGGAGAAATTTTCCATGGAAACGCTCCACAGCAACTTTTCCATGAAGGCATTCAGAGGCAGCCATATGGTGGTGACACACATTAGTTTCTTTATTATCACAAGAAACTGCTGCGGCATTCTCATGGTAACATACAATAGGCTGTAATGCTTTAGGATATCAGAGCTGGTGTAATAATTATGCAAAATTATTCCATACTGTGCTGCTGGAGTAAATCCATAGCAGCATACATAAACACCTCCTAGAAGTCAGGTATACTACACATTTGCAACCAGGGGGATAGAACCAAGGAACTTTAGCTCCAAATGCACAGGCTTCTAATATTGATATTAAAGGAGAATTGCCATTCTTGTCAGTATGATTTACATGTTCTTTTTGTCACTGGAGGAATGACATAGGGCTCAATCTAAGCCTATTAAAATCAATGGGTCACCTGGTGTAAATGTGTAGCTCCATTAGCTTTAATGGAACACTGATCATTTATAGCAACAAAGGATGTGGCCTACTGAGAATGCACCCCATTAACTAAAATGGGAGCTGGGCCAGGCCCATAAGCACTAGCACTTATTCTGGTCTGATTCTGCCCAGCTGAGGGCAGGGTACACATATGCACTCACCAGGATGCTTCACCAACTGGCACAATACAGATTTTGGATTCTAATCTCCACTTCATCAGTGTCAATCAGAGTAGCTCCTTTCACCCCAAAGGAGTTACACTGATATACGTTCGTGTAATAGAATTCAGAATCTGGTCCAGAATTCCTAGGTGTTGAAGGGTGTCTTAAGGTTGGAATTTCAAGCCTATTTCTGATGTTCAAGGATTTGGTGAGTTTGATAGACCCTTATTGCTGTTTTAATATCATTTTCTTTGTGTGACATATTTCATTCATGCCTCCAAAATGAAAGGATATATATTTTGCAAACACCTTAGCAACTCACACAGCATTATATGCATACATGAGAAAAAAAGGAAATGGGACTTTTCAATATTCATTTATTTTTTTAGTGAAACATCAAAGTCACATAACCTTACATCTAATAATAACAATTATACAGCACTTCTGTATCTTCAAAGCACTTGACAAACAATAAGTAATTAATCCTCAGAGCCTCTTTTTGAAATAGATAAGTAAGCATTATTAACAAATGGGGAAAATGAGACATAAGGAGGTGAAGTTTCTTGCCCAAGGCCATAGAGTGAAACAGTAACAGAGCCAGTATTAGAACTCAAGCATTCCAGGCTCCCAGTTCTGTGGTCAGTCTACTAAACAACACTGATATATATAAAGCACAGACCTTGACATCCATTCCTAATAACCAATCACAATAATCATACAGCAGCTAAGGATAAACAAATATAATCTTAAAACTGGAAAGAGACTGATTTATTTTTGCACCATTCAAAAATACTGTGTTATTTTCTATTATCAGCAAATGTATAAATCTTCAAAGAGGAGCAGAAACTGTATCTATTTCCCTCTTTTCTGAGTCATCTATAGATGGTTTCAATTACCTTGAGAGACCGCCCTAATCCCAGAATTGGTGTACTGGATAAGAAATATGAATATTCTTATAAAACATATAGCTAACCACATGGTGTTGGGCTTGATTCAGGTTTGACTAGATGGAATTATGTAGGAGGTCAGATTAGATAATCATAATGGTCTCTTCTCTTAAATCTATTACTTTACTTGAGGGGCAAGGTACCACTCAACAAGAGTTAGGATGGCAGAATCTGGTGCTCTATTAATTAGGAGCTGTGTATTAGGCAGAATAAAAATGACTGAGTCTAGGCATATGGTAGATTCATTTTTCAGTATGTTGATGATTTCAAAGAACATGTAGTAACAGAACAAATCAACATGTGTTGGAGATATTCAGGTGCCCACGCCACCTACACAAAATGATATTTTGGTGCCATATAAATGAGTCAATGATAATGACAAATCTCTTTCACTGAGTAATTTCTATTGCAATTGAAGATGAATACTGTAAAAGAGGGCATGCAAATGTACTAACACATTTTTTTCTGCTTCAGAATAATTATGTATTGTAAATAGCTTTCACAGAAAACAAAACTCTTCAGGGCTCTTGTGGAAATAGATTTTTTAAATGAAATAAGTACCTTTTAGTGGGAATATAAATATCTTCCAGTTTCATTACATTCCTTAAATACTACAGTGATAGGCACCCCAGAAACACCTCAGCTAGATGACAAAGCTCTCTGTTGTATACTGCTTTCTGCCTTTGATATGAAATGTTGCATCTTGATTCACAAATGCATTAAAATCTGAAGGCAAAATGCTGCTTTCAGATCCACATGGCAGATCTCTGCTCTGATATTCTCTTATGTGTGCAACTCCTACAAATGTTTTGCATAGTTAGAGAGAATATTGGAGAGAAAATCTGCTGTGTGGATCCAAGGGGGAAATTTTGCTTTGTGTGTGGAACATATATTCTTCTTTTGTCAGAGTGGAGTCCCCATTTTGATCTTCAATTGTAAGAGCTCCGTAACAGCTAAGAAACTTAGGCCTGGTCTACACTAGGCTTTTATGTCGAATTTAGCGCCGTTACATCGAATTAACCCTGCACCCGTCCACACCACGAAGCTATTTAGTTCGACATAGAGCTCTCTTAAATTCGACTTCTGTACTCCTCCAAAACGAGAGGAGTAGCGCTAAATTCGAAATGGCCATATCGAATTAGGCTAGGTGTGGATGGAAATCAACGGTAATAGCTCCGGGAGCTATCCCACAGTGCACCACTCTGTTGATGCTCTGGACAGCAGTCCGAGCTCGGATGCTCTGATCAGCCACACAGGAAAAGCCCCGGGAAAATTTGAATTCCTTTTCCTGTCTGGGCAGTTTGAATCTCATTCCCTGTTTGGACAGCGTGGCGAGCTCAGCAGCACTGGCAACGATGCAGAGCTCTCCAGCAGAGATGGCCGTGCAATCTAATAGAAGGAGGGCCCCAGCATGGACTGATCGGGAAGTCTTGGATCTCATCGCTGTGTGGGGCGATGAGTCCGTGCTTTCAGAGCTGCGCTCCAAAAGAGGGAATGCAAAGATCTACGAGAAGATCTCTAAAGCCATGGCAGAGAGAGGATACAGCCGGGATGCAACGCAGTGCCGCGTGAAAATCAAGGAGCTGAGACAAGGCAACCAAAAAACCAAAGAGGCAAACGGACGCTCCGGATCCCATCCCCACACATCCCGTTTCTACGAGGCACTGCATTCCATCCTAGGTGCGTCCGCCACCACTACCCCACCACTGACCGTGGACTCTGAGGATGGGATATTGTCCGCGGCAGGTTCCTCGTCGGACATGTTAGCGGACGGGGAAGATGAAGAAGGAGATGAGGAGGACGAGGCAGTCGACAGCGCTGGCACCGCTGATTTCCCCGACAGCCAGGATCTCTTCATCACCCTTACCGAGATCCCCTACCAACCGTCCCCATCCCTTACCCCGGAGACAGAATCAGGGGAAGGATCAAGCAGTAAGTGCTTTAAATATCTAAACATTTATTTTTACAAGAACTGAAATATTTATAATATTAACAATGGCTGTTTATTAAAGTGCTTAAACATGTAAACAATTATCTGCAAAAAAACTGGAATATTTACAATAGTAACAAAGGGTTTTTCATGATTTGTCTGCCTTAGGCTCTTCACAATTTAGTCCCAAGTATTTAAAAAAATTTGTACAATGTCCGGTAAGTCATGATTATGCTGCCCAAGACGCTCCACTCTTTAGTCCCAGTGCACCTACGCGAAAATCCGGTCAATATGGCCGGGGATGGAGGCGAAATCCTCATAGGAGAACTCCTCGTAGGTCTCATGAAGGTACATTTCCAGCCTGTTCATCAGGTTCCTGGGTAGGGCGATCTTAGTGGGCCCTCCGTGGTACGACACGTTACCGCGCCACGACACCATCAGATACTCTGGTATCATTGCCCTGCAGAGCATAGCGGCAAACGGCCCTGGTTTCTGAAGGCTTTCTCGAAACATCCTTTCCCTCTGGGACTCCGAGATCCTCAGCAGGGTGATGTCGCTCATTACGCCCTGCTTTGAATTAGGGAGGGGAATGTTAGTATTGGGACTGCTTTACAGCCACGCGGTGGAGGGAGAGGGGCAGCATACAGGGATCTTTCCCTGGAACAGCCGCGAGGGGGTGGGACAGGGGCATAGTTCATGCTGTCCTGATTGCTGGCAGCAGAGACTGGCATTGCTTTCAATGTGAAAGGAGGCCAGTGCTACTAGTACAGTTTTAAGCAGCCAGAAGTCTACGGCTTACCATGATTGCACGCTACAGAAGTTCAGGTGTCCTGCCACGCTTCTCAGATAACTGCAAGACCACTGCAGGACCCCAGGCACTGAAGGCGATGGCCGAAAATTCGACCTTGTCCTGAGTGCGCATGTGAGAGGTGCAGTGCATGGTCTTGTTCACAGAGAAAGACTAGGTTCTTTGTACACAACTTCATTTATCTGTCTCAGGAATTCACTCCATTTTTCCCATTCACACAGACACATCTGCGACTGTCTCCCAACCCAGCCTGTCAGCACACTCCCAGAGGCTAGCGCAGATTAGGAGGAGGAAGAAGAAGACGCGGGAGGACATGTTCTCAGAACTAATGAGCTGCTCCCGAGCCTAGGCAGCCCAGCAGACACAGTGGAGGGAGAACTTGTCCCAAATGCACCGAGCAGTCATGGAACGGGAGGAGAGGTGGCGTCAGGAGGACCAGCAGGCTACTGAAAAGCTGCTTGGACTTCTGAGGGAGCAAACGGACACGCTCCGGCGCCTTGTGGATGTTCTGCAAGACCGGAGGCAGGAGGACAGAGCCCCGCTGCAGTCTATCTCTAACCGCCCTCCCCCGCCACCAAGTCCCACACCCCCCTCACCCAAAGTACAAAGAAGGAGGGGCGGCAAGGGCCGTTAAAACTTTCAGTCAACCCCTGCAGACTGCTCTAGCACTAGAAGGCTCTCATTCCCCAAAATTTTTAAAGTCCTTTCCTACACACCTCACAGAAGCCCCCGTGCAAGTTTCAACCCCCACGTTTCATGTCTGGTTCATAATAAAATATTCGTTTTTGTTAATTACTGTTTCCATGATTTTATTTTGGAGGAGAGTCTGTCTGAACGAGGGGAAGGGGCATGGTAATTGGACAGGACAGTCACCTTTACCAGGGTACAGAGGCGGGGTCAGGTCCAGGATCAGGACACATACCCAGTGCAGTGACTAGTGACCCTGTTCAATCTGGGAGGTGGTTTTCATGTTCTGTGGGGGGGGGGGGTTGCTCTGTGACTTTGTGGCGGGGGAGGGCAGTTACAGATCTAATGCATCACAGAGCCCCGCAGCAGGGGAGCTGTAACCCTCCTCCCCCTGCCAGACAGTCACATAGCCGACACATACACGCTGTCCCGCCCAGGAGGGCTGGCAGGCTCTGTTGAAACAACCAGTCCACCACTGCGGAACCCGTCATTCCTGGAGTTTAGAAGCATCATTTGCATCACAACACTAAACCCGCACCCCGCCACAGTCTGCGTCCCAGGTTTAAAACATTCCCGCGAAAACAGTAATAAAGACAACGGTGTTCATTAACAAAACAGAACAGATTTTATTTTTTGGGAAGGGGGTGAAGGGGGTATGTAACTGGAGAGGATAGTCAACGGTAACTGGGTAAAGAAACGGTGGCAAGTTCAGGTTCTGAGTCCACAAACTTAAAATTCACTGGTGACCCTGCTCAGTCTGGAAACTGTCTTTCAAAGCCTCCCGGATGCACAGTGCGTCCCGCTGGGCTCTTCTAATCTCCCGGCTGTCTGGCTGGGAGTAATCAGCAGCCAGGCGATTTGCCTCAACCTCCCACCCCACCATAAAGGTCTCCCCCTTGCTCTCACAGAGATTGTGGAGCACACAGCAAGCTGCAATAACAATGGGGATATTGGTTTCGCTGAGATCACAGCGAGTCAGTAAGCTTCTCCATCTCCCCTTGAGACGGCCAAAAGCACACTCCACCACCATTCTGCACTTGCTGAGCCGGTAGTTGAACAGTTCTTTTTCTGTGTCCAGGGCGCCAGTATAGGGCTTCATGAGCCAGGGCATTAGCGGGTATGCTGGGTCCCCGAGGATCACTGTAGGCATCTCCACATCCCCAAGAGTTATTTTGTGGTCCGGGAAGTAAATACCTTCCTGCAGCCTTCTAAACAGACCAGAGTTCCTGAACACGCGAGCGTCATGAACCTTGCCCGGCCATCCAACGTTGATGTTAGTGAAACGTCCCTTATGGTCCACCAGTGCTTGCAGCACCATTGAAAAGTAGCCCTTTCGGTTGATGTACTGGCTGGCCTGGTGGTCCGGTCCCAGGATAGGGATGTGAGTCCCATCTATAGCCCCACCGCAGTTTGGGAATCCCATCGCGGCGAAGCCATCTATGATGGCCTGCGCGTTTCCCAGGGTCACTACCTTTGACAGCAGTACCTTCACGATTGCCTTGGCTACTTGCATGACAACAACCCCCACGGTAGACTTGCCCACGCCAAACTGGTTCGCGACTGACCGGTAGCTGTCCGGCGTTGCAAGCTTCCAGAGGGCTATGGCCACTCGCTTCTGGACAGTCAGGGCTGCTCGCATCCGGGTGTCCTTGCGCTTCAGGGCAGGGGACAGCAACTCACAAAGTTCGAGGAAAGTCCCCTTCCGCATGCGAAAGTTTCGCAGCCACTGGGATTCATCCCAGACCTGAAGCACTATGCGGTCCCACCAGTCCGTGCTTGTTTCACGGGCCCAGAATCGCCGTTCCACAGTATCCACAAGACCCATTGCCACCGTGATGTCCTCGGCACTGGGTGTCGTGGTTTCAGACAGGCGTGTGCTACTCTCGGAGTTCAGGTCCTCACCCCGGTGCCGTAGCCTCCTCGCCTGATTTCTCTCTATCTGCCTCAGTGAAAGGTCGATGATGAGCTGCGATGCGTTGACAACGGCCACAACTGCAGCGATGGTCACAGCGGGATCCATGCTCGCAGTGCTGTGGCGTCCGCGCTGTCACTGACCAGAAAAGTGCGCGAACTGATTTCCCGCCGGCGCTTTCAGGGAGGGAGGGCGGGAGTGATGGTTGGATGACGACAGTTACCCAAAACCACCCTCGACACATTTTTTTACCCAGAAGGCAATGGCGGCTCGACCCAGAATTCCAATGGGCAGCGGGGACTGCGGGAACTGTGGGATAGCTGCCCACAGTGCACCGCTTCCAATGTCGACGCTTGCCCCGTTAGTGTGGACTGACAAAGTCGAATTACTGTCCTTAGTGTGGACACACACGTTCGACTTTGTAATATCGATTCCACATATTCGATTTAACTAAAATCGAACTACTCTCGTAGTGTAGACATACCCTTAGGGTGAACTCTTGGTCCCACAGAAATCAATGGGAGTTTTGCCATTGACTTCAGTGGGACCAGGACAGGGCCGGCTCTAGGTTTTTTGCTGCCCCAAGCAAAAAAATTTTTGGCTGCCCCCCACCCCAGCCCTGGGCTCTTCCCCCCCCCCAACTGCACCCTCCTTCCGCCGCAGCCCTGGGTCACTGGTAACTCGCTCCCAGGGCGGGTCATTCAGTAGGAATTTTGGATGTGCACAGAACACAGACAGGATTGGTTCCCATATGGTTACAGAACTGCAGTGAAGTGGAACAATTTTCAGCTTGTGTGATTGGAGGATATCTGGATGCATATTATAAGACTGTCCTACATAAATGAGGAAAAGTTGAGATGCCTTTATTATTCTTTTGTTCCATTGTTTGTTTCTATGGGGAATTTGCCAATGCAATATCACGGTCTTCCTTTTAAACAAATAAAACTAAAACTAAAAAAAAAAAAAAAAAAAAAGCAATGGCTGTTGAAAATAGCAATTCCAGTCCTAATAACCACTGGGAAGCATTTCTTGCTCAATTTATTCTACTTTTTCTACAGCAAGTTACAGTGGATCAGTATATTTGATTTGGGAGAAATGAAGTAACAGCTGCCCAAATTGAGCTGGAGCACTCCTGAATTTTGAGGGTGTTCAAATCTGGAAAAGAAAAGTCAATTTCTGCTTCCATGGCTCAGAAGTGGAAATCCTCCTACGTGCCTGGTACTGTATCTAAAGCTGCCCAGTCTAGTAGAGCCTCCCCTCCCTTACTTTTCATTTTAAATTCTAGTGGGATCCACGTACCTCCCTTGCTAGGCTTCAGATAGAGAGGTGCAATGTCCATTTAGTCCACCCAATTCTTTCTTTGGGGGAGAGCCCAGGGCTAGGGCGGCAGGAGGTGCAGGTGGGGGCCAGAGCTGGGGCAGCAGAGGGTGCGGGGGGGGGGAAAGAGCCCAGGGCTGGGGCGGCAGGGGGTGCGAGTGGGGGCCAGAGCTGGGGCAGCAGAGGGTGCAGGGGGGGGGAGAGCCCAGGGCTGGGGCGGCAGGAGGTGCAGGTGGGGGCCAGAGCTGGGGCAGCAGAGGGTGCGGGGGGGGGAAGAGCCCAGGGCTGGGGCAGCAGGGGGTGCGAGTGGGGGCCAGAGCTGGGGCAGCAGAGAGTGCAGGGGGGGGGAGAGCCCAGGGCTGGGGCGGTAGGAGGTGCGGGTGTGGGGGGGGAGAGCCCAGGGCTGGGGCAGCAGGAGGTGCGGGTGGGGGGAGAGCCCAGGGCTGGGACAGCAGGGGGGTGCAGGTGGGGGCCAGAGCTGGGGTGGCAGGGGGTGTGAGTGGGGGAGAGTCCATGGCTGGGGCAACACAGGAGTGAGGGGGGAGCCTAGGGCTGGGGTGGAGGGTGGCAAAAAACCTAGAGCTGGCTCTGTCCCTACCATTCACAGCAAGCTGCAGCATGAGATTTCAGTTCCACACTCCTTCCCCCTCCCTTTCCTGTTACTAACGGCCGAGGGAATGCTGGGAAATGTAGTTCTTTCCCTGCTCCAGGGCTGGCTCTATAGGCAGGGAGCTAACCAAGGAACTTCATCTCCCAGGGCTCCCTGTTGGTTCTCAGCTCCCATGCTGGATTCTTGCGCCCCTGCAAATATGCCGCCCCAAGCAATTGCTTGCTTTGCTGGGGCCTAGAGCCGGCCTTGGACCAGGATTTCACCCCCAGTGCCTGGAACCCAGTTAGGATGTTTACAACTAGATTTAATTAATAAGCTTCTGTGTCTCTCTCAGAGAAAAGAAAGGAGAAGATTAAAATATACTCCTCCCATTATGCATGTTTTGCAAAGTCAGTTTACTGCATTTAATGGAATGTTATGTGCACCTTGGGTAGGAGGGATGTACTTCCCAGTTGCACTCCACAGTTACAGCACAGTGAAATCACTTATTTCATATGCTTCTGTGATACACATTATTTTCCTCTGCTCATGACAAGCATGTTACAAAGTCTAGTGCCAGTGACAGAAATACAATGGGGCAGTTTTGCACTCACTAAATCGTTTATCAATTTAGTAGGTTGGATGATGCTCTGATTAGGTCTGAATCCTTTCCCACCCTCTGAAGTGAATTGCTTTTATTAATTTTTAAACAGTTGTACTAACCAAATGACTATTTACCAGTTACTCAATGTTCTTCTCTTCAATCCACATTGTGGATTTCTTACAGTACAGATCTCTGATGCCAGTGAGAATTCCATGAGTAGCATCAGAGCAGAATAGGTGCCTAGATACCACAGGGATGAACATAGATAGATACATCAGTGAGATTAGTTAAGATAGAAAATAGAGTAGAGAGTCATGCTGTATACCTAATGACTTGCAGGACCTACTTGTTTTACCTGGCATTTGAAAAGTGTTATGGGAGACTGAAGTACTGGCCAGTGCATTGGGGAGGTGTTATTTATATTTAGGGCTGCTGATTGGTAGGAAGGGTATACTTGGTTCTGTAACTATAACCCAGGACACCGGGGGTCTGGGTAATTTTTATTGTCTAAATGGAAAGAAAATAAATAGATATAAGAGTTTTGCTTTGTGGACTAGAGAGAAGAATATTGCCTTTCGTTTACAACTCGGTACTGTTGTCAATGATGTTCATATGGTCAACTAAGTTAAATTTCAGCCTTTACAATGAAAGCAGACACTTTGGGGAAGTTTTGCTCTGGTTCAGGCTCTGGATTCATGACCAGCACACCTCTCTAAGGCCTGGTCTACACTAGGCTTTTATGTCGAATTTAGCGCCGTTACATCGAATTAACCCTGCACCCGTCCACACCACGAAGCTATTTAGTTCGACATAGAGCTCTCTTAAATTCGACTTCTGTACTCCTCCAAAACGAGAGGAGTAGCGCTAAATTCGAAATGGCCATATCGAATTAGGCTAGGTGTGGATGGAAATCGACGGTAATAGCTCCGGGAGCTATCCCACAGTGCACCACTCTGTTGACGCTCTGGACAGCAGTCCGAGCTCGGATGCTCTGATCAGCCACACAGGAAAAGCCCCGGGAAAATTTGAATTCCTTTTCCTGTCTGAGCAGTTTGAATCTCATTCCCTGTTTGGACAGCGTGGCGAGCTCAGCAGCACTGGCAACGATGCAGAGCTCTCCAGCAGAGATGGCCGTGCAATCTAATAGAAGGAGGGCCCCAGCATGGACTGATCGGGAAGTCTTGGATCTCATCGCTGTGTGGGGCGATGAGTCCGTGCTTTCAGAGCTGCGCTCCAAAAGACGGAATGCAAAGATCTACGAGAAGATCTCTAAAGCCATGGCAGAGAGAGGATACAGCCGGGATGCAACGCAGTGCCGCGTGAAAATCAAGGAGCTGAGACAAGGCTACCAAAAAACCAAAGAGGCAAACGGACGCTCCGGATCCCATCCCCACACATCCCGTTTCTACGAGGCACTGCATTCCATCCTAGGTGCGGCCGCCACCACTACCCCACCACTGACCGTGGACTCTGAGGATGGGATATTGTCCGCGGCAGGTTCCTCGTCGGACATGTTAGCGGACGGGGAAGATGAAGAAGGAGATGAGGAGGACGAGGCAGTCGACAGCGCTGGCACCGCTGATTTCCCCGACAGCCAGGAGCTCTTCATCACCCTTACCGAGATCCCCTACCAACCGTCCCCATCCCTTACCCCGGAGACAGAATCAGGGGAAGGATCAAGCAGTGAGTGCTTTAAATATCTAAACATTTATTTTTACAAGAACTGGAATATTTATAATATTAACAATGGCTGTTTATTAAAGTGCTTAAACATGTAAACAATTATCTGCAAAAAAACTGGAATATTTACAATAGTAACAAAGGGTTTTTCATGATTTGTCTGCCTTAGGCTCTTCACAATTTAGTCCCAAGTATTTAAAATTTTTTTTACAATGTCCGGTAAGTCATGATTATGCTGCCCAAGACGCTCCACTCTTTAGTCCCAGTGCACCTACGCGAAAATCCGGTCAATATGGCTGGGGATGGAGGCGAAATCCTCATAGGAGAACTCCTCGTAGGTCTCATGAAGGTAAATTTCCAGCCTGTTCATCAGGTTCCTGGGTAGGGCGATCTTAGTGGGCCCTCCGTGGTAGGACACGTTACCGCGCCACGACACCATCAGATACTCTGGTATCATCGCCCTGCAGAGCATAGCGGCAAACGGCCCTGGTTTCTGAAGGCTTTCTCGAAACATCCTTTCCCTCTGGGACTCCGAGATCCTCAGCAGGGTGATGTCGCTCATTACGCCCTGCTTTGAATTAGGGAGGGGAATGTTAGTATTGGGACTGCTTTACAGCCACGCGGTGGAGGGAGAGGGGCAGCATACAGGGATCTTTCCCTGGAACAGCCGCGAGGGGGTGGGACAGGGGCATAGTTCATGCTGTCCTGATTGCTGGCAGCAGAGACTGGCATTGCTTTCAATGTGAAAGGAGGCCAGTGCTACTAGTACAGTTTTAAGCAGCCAGAAGTCTACGGCTTACCATGATTGCACGCTACAGAAGTTCAGGTGTCCTGCCACGCTTCTCAGATAACTGCAAGACCACTGCAGGACCCCAGGCACTGAAGGCGATGGCCGAAAATTCGACCTTGTCCTGAGTGCGCATGTGAGAGGTGCAGTGCATGGTCTTGTTCACAGAGAAAGACTAGGTTCTTTGTACACAACTTCATTTATCTGTCTCAGGAATTCACTCCATTTTTCCCATTCACACAGACACATCTGCGACTGTCTCCCAACCCAGCCTGTCAGCACAGTCCCAGAGGCTAGCGCAGATTAGGAGGAGGAAGAAGAAGACGCGGGAGGACATGTTCTCAGAACTAATGAGCTGTTCCCGAGCCCAGGCAGCCCAGCAGACACAGTGGAGGGAGAACTTGTCCCAAATGCACCGAGCAGTCATGGAACGGGAGGAGAGGTGGCGTCAGGAGGACCAGCAGGCTACTGAAAAGCTGCTTGGACTTCTGAGGGAGCAAACGGACACGCTCCGGCGCCTTGTGGATGTTCTGCAAGACCGGAGGCAGGAGGACAGAGCCCCGCTGCAGTCTATCTCTAACCGCCCTCCCCCGCCACCAAGTCCCACACCCCCCTCACCCAAAGTACAAAGAAGGAGGGGCGGCAAGGGCCGTTAAAACTTTCAGTCAACCCCTGCAGACTGCTCTAGCACTAGAAGGCTCTCATTCCCCAAAATTTTAAAAGTCCTTTCCTACACACCTCACAGAAGCCCCCGTGCAAGTTTCAACCCCCACGTTTCATGTCTGGTTCATAATAAAATATTCGTTTCTGTTAATTACTGTTTCCATGATTTTATTTTGGAGGAGAGTCTGTCTGAACGAGGGGAAGGGGCATGGTAATTGGACAGGACAGTCACCTTTACCAGGGTACAGAGGCGGGGTCAGGTCCAGGATCAGGACACATACCCAGTGCAGTGACTAGTGACCCTGTTCAATCTGGGAGGTGGTTTTCATGTTCTGTGGGGGGGGGGGGGGGGTGTTGCTCTGTGACTTTGTGGCGGGGGAGGGCAGTTACAGATCTAATGCATCACAGAGCCCCGCAGCAGGGGAGCTGTAACCCTCCTCCCCCTGCCAGACAGTCACATAGCCGACACATACACGCTGTCCCGCCCAGGAGGGCTGGCAGGCTCTGTTGAAACAACCAGTCCACCACTGCGGAACCCGTCATTCCTGGAGTTTAGAAGCATCATTTGCATCACAACAGTAAACCCGCACCCCGCCACAGTCTGCGTCCCAGGTTTAAAACATTCCCGCGAAAACAGTAATAAAGACAACGGTGTTCATTAACAAAACAGAACAGATTTTATTTTTTGGGAAGGGGGTGAAGGGGGTATGTAACTGGAGAGGATAGTCAACGGTAACTGGGTAAAGAAACGGTGGCAAGTTCAGGTTCTGAGTCCACAAACTTAAAATTCACTGGTGACCCTGCTCAGTCTGGAAACTGTCTTTCAAAGCCTCCCGGATGCACAGTGCGTCCCGCTGGGCTCTTCTAATCTCCCGGCTGTCTGGCTGGGAGTAATCAGCAGCCAGGCGATTTGCCTCAACCTCCCACCCCGCCATAAAGGTCTCCCCCTTGCTCTCACACAGATTGTGGAGCACACAGCAAGCTGCAATAACAATGGGGATATTGGTTTCGCTGAGATCACAGCGAGTCAGTAAGCTTCTCCATCTCCCCTTGAGACGGCCAAAAGCACACTCCACCACCATTCTGCACTTGCTGAGCCGGTAGTTGAACAGTTCTTTTTCTGTGTCCAGGGCGCCAGTATAGGGCTTCATGAGCCAGGGCATTAGCGGGTATGCTGGGTCCCCGAGGATCACTGTAGGCATCTCCACATCCCCAAGAGTTATTTTGTGGTCCGGGAAGTAAATACCTTCCTGCAGCCTTCTAAACAGACCAGAGTTCCTGAACACGCGAGCGTCATGAACCTTGCCCGGCCATCCGACGTTGATGTTAGTAAAACGTCCCTTATGGTCCACCAGTGCTTGCAGCACCATTGAAAAGTAGCCCTTTCGGTTGATGTACTGGCTGGCCTGGTGGTCCGGTCCCAGGATAGGGATGTGAGTCCCATCTATAGCCCCACCGCAGTTTGGGAATCCCATCGCGGCGAAGCCATCTATGATGGCCTGCGCGTTTCCCAGGGTCACTACCTTTGACAGCAGTACCTTCACGATTGCCTTGGCTACTTGCATGACAACAACCCCCACGGTAGACTTGCCCACGCCAAACTGGTTCGCGACTGACCGGTAGCTGTCCGGCGTTGCGAGCTTCCAGAGGGCTATGGCCACTCGCTTCTGGACAGTCAGGGCTGCTCGCATCCGGGTGTCCTTGCGCTTCAGGGCAGGGGACAGCAACTCACAAAGTTCGAGGAAAGTCCCCTTCCGCATGCGAAAGTTTCGCAGCCACTGGGATTCATCCCAGACCTGAAGCACTATGCGGTCCCACCAGTCCGTGCTTGTTTCACGGGCCCAGAATCGCCGTTCCACAGTATCCACAAGACCCATTGCCACCGTGATGTCCTCGGCACTGGGTGTCGTGGTTTCAGACAGGCGTGTGCTACTCTCGGAGTTCAGGTCCTGACCCCGGTGCCGTAGCCTCCTCGCCTGATTTCTCTCTATCTGCCTCAGTGAAAGGTCGATGATGAGCTGCGATGCGTTGACAACGGCCACAACTGCAGCGATGGTCACAGCGGGATCCATGCTCGCAGTGCTGTGGCGTCCGCGCTGTCACTGACCAGAAAAGTGCGCGAACTGATTTCCCGCCGGCGCTTTCAGGGAGGGAGGGCGGGAGTGACGGTTGGATGACGACAGTTACCCAAAAGCACCCTCGACACATTTTTTTACCCAGAAGGCAATGGCGGCTCGACCCAGAATTCCAATGGGCAGCGGGGACTGCGGGAACTGTGGGATAGCTGCCCACAGTGCACCGCTTCCAATGTCGACGCTTGCCCCGTTAGTGTGGACTGACAAAGTCGAATTACTGTCCTTAGTGTGGACACACACGTTCGACTTTGTAATATCGATTCCACATATTCGATTTAACTAAAATCGAACTACTCTCGTAGTGTAGACATACCCTAATAGACAGAACCAATGTCTGCATTGAGAGACCCTTCAGCATCCAACCATCTGGATCAGAACTTTGTGGCTTAGGCTCATCTCCAGAAAAAGAAATCTTGCTTCCAACCACAGACGAGGGTATTACAAACTCTGGTGACAGCTCTAAGATCATTACTCAGTTCCTAACTCAGGGAAACAATCTCCCATTGAAGTGATTAATGACCTAGTTGATACACAAACACACCACTGTATGCCTGAAGTTAGTGAAAGTTTGCCTGAGTAAAGCATGGTTAAAACCTAAGCAAGGGCTTAAGAATTTGGTCCAATGGGGAAAAAAAAGAAGTAGTATTCACTGCTTTGCTTTATCCCTTAGAGTGAAATACAAACATTCTTCCTACTGCAAAGGAAATCAGTTACTACAATAAAATAAAAATAAGTTACTGCTCCCTTTGTTACTCTCAAAATGTTCATTAACAGGCTTTGACAGGGAAGGAGATTGCTAAGATGTCATGAGAGTCAAAGTCAGTTGCTCACAAAGCACAACAATAATAAAATGAGTTGCCTTTATTTTAACTTCCTTTGGCCTTTGAGCTAACCGTTCAGATTCTTGGGTTTAGTCTATTGCAGGCTGACAGAGCCATTCAGTACTGAAAATCTTTGGCATAGCCCCAAAACGTGATCTTCCTTTCAACCTGGCTGCCAATACGTCTCCTGCAATCTCTGCCCTGCCATCTGTTTAAGTTTTATGCCCCACAAATCCTGTTTATCCGTTTATTCATGGACTCCTTAGGAATTCTGGAATACAGGAGACTAGAGCCTGGGATGATCCATCTACTGCAAATATCTATGGGTGGTGGCCTGGGGAGAGGCAGACTCAGGATTGCCTCATGGAGTTTTCTCCAAACCATTCCAACCATGAGCAACTTAGCTTCATGGTGCCCCCTGTGGCATGGGGCCCTGGGCAATTGCCCAGCTTGCTACCCCTGAACACCGGCCCTGGCTTTTATATGCAGAAAACCAGTTATTGTGGCACAGGTGGGCTGTGGAGTTTTTATAGAATGTTTTGGGGGGAGGGGGGCTCAGAAAGAAAAAGGTTGAGAACCCCTGATCTATACAAGGGTAGGGCCATCCAGAAAAGATTACTCCATCAAGTCAACCTGCCAGACCTTCCCTTAGCTGCTGCTGCTGCCTCTGGGATTCTTCTCTTCAAAGGGGTTTCCCAAATGTGGAGGGGAATCATGGAACAATTAGTGAACTATCAGGCTGCATACATTAACCTTCCACTGTCTTTTCTGCTGGTGTCCAGAAAAACAATGTGCCTTCCTTCCCACCCTCTCCCAGCCAGCACCTTCTTGTTGTTGGCCCACTTCCTCCCAGCATTAGACATCAAAACCCTCTGCAGGGTCTGAGGTTGGAGTGATGTGCTGTGGAAGCTCCAATGTTCACACAGAACAGAGAAGATCAGCATGGAGGGTTCTCTCCACTTTGTGATAACTGGGAGAATGATCTGGCCAACAAGTGTTAGGTAGTTAACCAGGCTACTACAGGCTTTATTCTGAAAAGCCCATGGCACAACACACACCTCACATTGACTTCAATGGGAGCTGTGGGTCCTCAGTATCTCTCCACATAAGGCCAAGAGTTTTCAGGCTATGAACAAGCCAAACTGTGTTCTGGAGAATATCCCAACTATAAGGCATTTCTGCAGGAGGTCTGGCATAAAGGCTGTTCCTTTGCTCCCAGCCTCTTCTAACTTGGATGATAGGAAAAGAGCAGTTAGATTTTTTTCTCCTTCATGAGCAAGCAAACCTAACCCAATAGCTCCTTTATAGAAAGTAAAACCTCCACTCCATTTTAGAAAAAGGTGATTCTTTCCAGTAATTACTAGGAAGCTTGAGACCCTGGAGAAGAAGAAAAAGAAATTTGGGGTGTTGGTCATTAAAGAACTAAAGAATGGGCCTCTTCAATTGCAATTCTTCTGTGGAGTTTTCAAAACTTTTGATACTGCAATATTTTACCTGCTCTGCTAGGGGGAAAAAAAATCAGAATGGCCTGACATTCAAGAGATACACTTGTATCTCCTAATACAAGAAAGCACACTTTCAGTAGACTTTTGTTATGAATTTTAGAGAATTTTGTGCCAGTTTCTTTCAACAGTAGCTCTAAGTATCACTAGAGGGCACTAAGACAGCTGTGAGACATTTCAACTTTAAGGCTTCAATCCTGTTCCTGTTGAAGTCAACGAGAAAACACATTGACTTTAGTGGTGTTGACTCAGACCATAAAAGCCTGTTTTCTCCCACTGATATCAATGAAAAAACAAAAATAATTAAAAAGAAAATAAAAAGAAGCTACCTGTGCCCAACAAACCCACTGTGAATCATTGTTATGCTCGAAAGTAAATGTAATTAATAGATCAAATTGATTTATAAGAAAAATATACATCTCATCATAAAAGTAAGATGATATAAATATTGTACACAGTGCCTCTTGAGATTACCTGAGCATGTATACTTGATGCTTCTCTTTGACAGAAACAGCTGGTCTTAACAATGTAGTGATTATTGAATAAAATCTTTCAAAGTAAAATATGTGTATTATTGACATCTTGCCTGGTGGCCTAGATGCAGTGCTCTGCAATATGTTGGAGACCTCTGTTTGATGCTGGATCTTGTTGTTTTGTTCCCTAGAGCTTCAATGAACACATCAACAAAAAAATCACTATCTTACAGCCATGGGCTGTGAGCTTGTCAAATTTCATAAGTTAAGCTACACTGGTCCTGGTCAGTACTTGATTGAAAGACCTCAAAGAAAAAAGGAGTTGTTTTTTAACAGAATCCAGCTGCTATTTTAATCTCCTACAGAAGCTTTGCCTGCTGTTCAGGTTGTACTTCTCTCCAAACTTTTATTGGGTTTTTTTGTTTTGTTTGTTTGGACTTTTTTTTTTTAAAAGAAAATTATATATATATAAAAAAACTATGAGCAAAATTCTAAGGTACTTATTTAGATTTTACTCTAAAAATTATTCAGGCAAAACTTTAAATGGAGTGATGGATAATGCTGAAATAAGGAGTTCAGGATTTGGCCCATTATTAGTAAAATGGCAAGGTCGAAATATTAATCACAAGGTGGCTGTGGCCTCAACTCTGAGTGTCTTGTCTTTAACTCTTCCCCACATGAGTGCATGCAGCAATGAAATATCATTATGTGAGTTTATCATACGCTTTGCTGTATAATTTTATAAACCATTGTGTAGGAAATGCATTATATTGAAATACTTAAGGAGTTACTGCTGCAGGAAAAGGCAGGGTGTTAGGGTTTGATTTTCCAATGCTTTGCAACCTACATAATCATTTACCACTGTACAGATAGTAACAAAAGGCCCAATCTGATGCCAATTGAAGCCAATGGAAAGACTCCTGATGGAAGTTGGATCAGGTCCTGTGTTCCCTCTTCACATCTAAACAATAAAGTCTAGACTTCCCTGGTAGTGAGTGGGGCTTGGGGGAAAATGAAGGCAGACTAATTAACTGTTTGAGGTGAAAAAACAGAATACCTCTTTGATAAGAATTCAGGATGTGGGCATATTGTCCACCCAGCTTACCTTTATGGAACATTGACAATTTGAACTGGTCATTTGTGTCTGGATTTCAGACACTCTGAGATGATGCAATTACCACTAGAAATGGAGTCTTTAGATGTGGCACAGAGAACATTCTGTCAGTGGCTTAGAAGATAGTCCCATCAATTTGATGAGCACCACATTTAAGTCCCAGGACAGGGGAGGATCCCAAAGAAGAAGAAAGACATATAGTGAGCCTTTCAAGAAACTCATCACTATAGGTGCACAGATAGGGTGAGAGAACACAGACTCCTGTACTGGTGGGTGAACATCTGAAATTGCTAATGAGAGGTTAGAATGCTGAATACCTCTTGGTGTAGTGGTTAGGGGGAGCCAACAGGACCAGTACAGTATTTGAGAGAAGGTGGTTCTTATAAAAATGATGCAAAACATGGATGATCCCATTGGTCTGGGGAGCCTGTGTGTGACATACGTATTTGTTGGACACCGGCAAATTTCCATGCTCTCTGGCTGTTGGAACATTCCTGATGTTTTGTGTCATATCTAACATTCTGCATTTCTTTTCTCTTTATTCATTTTAGTGCAGTCACTGATATTTTAAAGTAATATCTTATTATGAATATATTTTAATGTGTTATTAAGTGGGCTTCATAGTAAGGCTACCAGCTCTGAACTAATAATGTGTAGTGTTAGAAATGATAGGAAAAAAGCAATTTTTCCTTTGAAAATTTGGAGGAAAGCCAAACCAAAAAAAAAAAAAAAAGTAGAAATTTTCCATAGTAAAGTACAACTTTTGGGGCAAAAAAAAAAAAGAATATTTTTGGCTGAAAATGAAGAACTTTGATTTGGACATACTGACATGGTGTCTTATAGGAATGGTAGTTCAGGTGCCTCATGCCCACATTCTTCTTTGTACACAAGGCATCCTGGCTAGACTACATATCCCATCATGCACCATTGTCTCCCCTCTTGCCAACCTACCATGGTGCACCATGGAAGTCCCTAGCCACACCATGCGAGCCGTAGTCTGGCAGGGGAACCCGTCTCAAAAAGAGAATGGGGGAATGAGATACCCAAACTACAACTCCCATGAGACACTGCACGGTATTTTCAAATAGAAATGTTTTGGGTTTCTGACTATACCTTTTGGTTTTCAGATGAAAATTTTCATTTTTCATATTTTTGTTTTTTCAGTTAAAAATCTAAATTTTCCACGGAAAGCAGAGGCTTTTTGTGAAAAATTTCATTTGATCAAAAATGCAAATTTCTGTCAAAAACCAGTTCCAATAGAATATTTTCAACCAGTCCAATTTAAATAGTTTAATAGTTTTCACAATTATAAAAAGCAGATGATTGTATATTTTGCTATGTGCAGAATAAGATTTTTAGCACATTTGTAAAAGACAATTATTATCCCATACACTTGATTATAATTTTAAATTCCAACTTGATTCAGCAACACCTTACACACTCAAATAATCTTTAGTCTTGTAAGCAATCCTCTTGACACCAATGAAAGCAGTTATATAAGGGATTGAAGGAGTTGGTGCCATCTCTTTGAATTTTTATTTTCGTCTTCCTTCTCTCTCATCATAATATCTGGCCCAGTCTCAGTCAGGTAATAGGAAACTAGTTATTGCCATTTCATTAATCAGACTCGGGATTATACTGTGAATACTAAACTACGATTGATCCCAAAGCTCATCACTTACATCTGCTGCAGTGTAAAATGCAGCCCACTATCCTTCTGTTATGGCTGATTCCACTGACAAGTATTTTGTATTATGTTCTATACCCTTTTTTATTCTAACAAAATCTCACAATTCTCTCTCTAATAAATAATACATAAATAATCATTAATAATTAATAAAGGCAACTGCTATACATATGGGTAGGATGCTTCGTACCTACATTTATTATCCCTACTGTCAAACATCTAAAAAATCACGACTTGGCTCCTGGGCTGCTCTTAGTTACGGTTGCTTTGGAAACTGGTTCCTTGGTATTTGCACACATCTCAATTTGTAAATGACTATTCTTTCAAAAATAGCAAGAATGTTAAAAGGTGCAGTTTTAGTCTTTGTCTGTGTTATGGTTAAGGTGTGGGTCTCTCTCTCTCTCTCCAGCTGGATAGCTGCGATGCATCAAAGCCATACCTCTCAACATCTTCAAAGCTAAGGCACCCATAGTCTAAGAGGCTCAGGTCTCAGCTAGGCCACACCTTCCTGTGTGACCTTGAACAAGTCACTTACATGCTATGTGCTTTGTTTCCTCATTTGTAAAACAGGAATAATAATACTTCTTTTCTCCTATCTTTTGTCTGTCTTGTCTGTTTAGATTGTAAGCAGTTTGGGGCTGGTACTGTCTCTTACTCTATGTGCTACTGTATTATTAATTATTATTATTATTAATTATTATGATGATGCCACTCTTCAGAGACCCCTCTGGCTGCCGAGTATGTGTGTTGATGGTCTCCAAAGAATGTCCCATCCAGTCCCTCAGGTCAGGAGAGAAAGCCATTTTGGTTCCAATTCTTGAAGGTGATAAGTGGTAAAGGATGGGAAATGGTTGGATCCTTGAGAATTCAGAATCATGTGGTCTTTTCTAAAGAGCCTAAATGATTCCAGAAAAAATACTACATTAAAGAATAAGAAATGATTTTAACTTCTAACCTTGTAACCCAAAGTGGCATGTATACCTACTCATTCTAAGGATCAGCTAACTGTCATTCCATCTTAGGAGCTAGACTTAATGGGATTTTACCGGGATGTCAGCTAGACACCAATTAATTTTTTTTTAAAAAGCTACTGTGATTTAAAAGCTATGCAATAGATATGTCTGTTACATGACTTAACCTTTAAACATGTTTTATCCTTATATAACATGCAATAATTGTCTCATTAAATCTAAATATCTGTCAGGGTTGCATGTACTATGTAACACATTCAGTCTAAATTATTTTACCATATACATCTCTAATGCCTCATTAGAAGGCAGCAGTGGGGCTGTGATCCCAGGACTGGCTTAGCCCAGCAAAACAAACTTTATTCATACTAGCCTGAAGAAATATATTTTGATGGAATTTTTATGTGATTTAAGTGGTTGTGAAAATTACCAGACTGACAGCCTTGGAGACTGAAATCCAGCATTTATCCATTAAACAGGTGCAGCAGTGGCAATGCAGGCATCCCCATGTTGCCGCTGTCAGAGAACTTCAGCCGTACCTGGAAGGATAACCTCTAAAGATGAAAGAATAAGTTATCGCCAAGCTTTTCTGCTATAAGCAACGACAACTGTGGTGATGATTTCTGATGCATACACCTCTCCGTTGGAACTGGACTTAAACCACCAAACCCATTTCACTTAGTTGTTGAACAGTGTAAGGAAAACTTCTGAAAAGTGTTGACCTGAACTGGTAATTGTGATGTCCAAGGTTCTATAGACCTTTTATAAACCTTTGAGCCCTACAGTCCCTCTCACCTGTTTAATAGCTCTGTGTTTCTTCTACTGAGGTATTTACTTTCCAGTATTTAAGTTTAAAATAGAAGCTTCTACACACCCATATGTATAGTCATAAACCATCCTTCCATAATAATTATGTTTCATAGCCGCAGTTTCCTTATATTTAGGTATAATTTGCAAGGGGCCCTCCTTGCAACCTCTTCTTGCCAGAGGCAAGGTTACAAATTCAACACTTGAAAGTTTGGATATTAGGAAGTTGTAGTTTATGCAACCTAAGCATCAGACTCTGGAAATAATTGTCCGAAGCTGTAGTGACAATCTTAAGTCTGCCCAGGGGTGCTGGAACAATTTGTATAATGGGGATGCTGAGAGCCATTGAACCAAACTGCAAACCCTGTAAATAATGGAAACCACTTCAGCCCAGGAGATGCGGTAGCACCCCCAGAGCCCCTAGTTCCAGCACCTATGGGTCTGCCTCTCAGGCCAAAGCACAATCCTTTAGGATTCATCTAGGAGCCATGGACCCTCATTATCTCAGGGAAAACTACATGTTTGTTTCTAACCTGCAACTTCCCCAGCCGCCCAGAGACACTCTAATTCAAGGATAGAGACTATAAGCTACAGTGCCCTTGGAAGGACCAAAGATTGCAAAACCTAACATACTACCCTCCACAAAATATTGCATACACAAGATTCTGCCTCCCTCAGCCACTCTACTGTGGGTGGGATAGCCCACCCTACCCTATCCTCCCTCCCTCTATTGTATAGAGACCTCACACTCCTGATATAAGGCATTGTGACAATGTTGAGATACATTCTACCTGATTATGAATAGGAATTAGAAAGAAACATGGGAACTTGAAAACTATGTTTATAAAAGGAAAGATCTTTGGCTTAATACTCCATGTAAAGATAGTGGGGAGATCCTACACTAGTCCAAAAGAAACTAACTCTTTAGTCTGGGAAAGAAAACCTATGTAATGTAATTACTCATACCCAGAAAAGGAGAAGACATTAGGTTGACCCCTACCCTGTCCACATTTAAGTCCCTTTTAAAGTTCCACTTCTGTCATGCTGTCAGTAGTGAATTAAGTTGATTTATATATCAATTGCCTGCAGTTATTCCCTTTCTTCTGACTTCTGTCTAATAATTTGTCCTGAGACTGTGAACAAAGAACATCCTTGAGTGTTTGGAAAGTATCTGGCACATAGCAGGTGCTACTACAAATAAGTAACCAATAATATAATCTGTTAGGGTAAAAGTAGCTGGGTGACAGCGGAAGGGATATGTAAAATAACTTGTATCTGCTCAGGTTTAGAGGGGCATTTGGTGTGAAATAGATTGACAGAAGACTGAAAAACAAATTGCGCATTAATGGATGCAGATTTTCATTCAAACAATGAATATCTCTCTCCATGTCTCTATTATAAACTGTGTTTGATCAGATGTCACTGAATAAATATGTTCACAGCACCCAACAGTATAAGTGGGATGACACAATACTGAGAAAGGGAGAGAGGGAAGACTCCACATCTGATGTGTTGTGATGCTAGCAGTAGAGATGGCGGAAAACTTTCTGTCAAAACTGATTTTGATGGGAAAATTGGGTTTTCGACAAAATGGAATTTTTCACAGAAAGTCTCTGCTCCAAACTTACTTCGTCACCATGATACACCACAGCCATGTGACTGCTATGTTGAACCACCTCCCATTACCAAGACGAGAGACCTGAAATTTTCACCCAAAAACTTGAAATTTCTGAGAGGGGGGAAAAAGGATTTTCTAACTAATTCTAGCTAGTAATGAGGCAGAGAAAGCTGCTAGTAGCAGCTGCGGAGGGTCATGAATTCTATAAAGAGAGTTCATGCATGTTTAAACTCAAGTGTAACTATAAGATTTTGACTACAAGATTTCAACCTATTTCACAAGGCTGTTACCCAGACCATAGAGTAGATATGATTTCATACAGCTTGTTTTGAAAAGCTGACTTGTTTTGCTTTTTTGTTTCTTTTCTAATAACCATCACTCTCTTTAGTGTACTCTTGGGTTTTAGGCTTTTGCAGGAGTAACAACTTGTGACATTACCCAGGGTACGAGAGATGATGCGTGCCTGCTGATAGTGGGGGTGGGGGTTGGGCGGCGCACAACTGTGGAAATGCTTGAATCATGACCCCCAAGCAATCCCCCCTCCTGGAAAACAGTGGCCCTTCCCTGCAGCTCCCAGCTGTTCCTTCTGTCTCTGCCTCTCCGACTCAGCTGCCCCACAGGGAGACGGGCCTGGCCACACCATTTGACTGAGCAATCTGGAGGGGCATGTGACCCCGCATACCTCCCCCCCCCCCCACACACACACACACGTCACTCTGCAGGGAATAACTATGTCTCCTCAATTCTCTAACCTGGGATGTCTTTTACACTGCTTTACTGGTGAACAGCCACTCCTGGCTAGTTAAACACACAGCCTCCAATATGTAACTTGCTCCCACCTGCACAGTATTGAGTGCTACTAGCTAGCCACTCATAAATTATACTGTAGAAGAATACCAGCAGATTCTCTAGTCCCAGACTTTCCCCCAGAAATGTGCGTCTTGTATTGCCCAGCACCTTGCTGAACAATTCAAGCACATATAAAGTCCATCATTCATCAATGGAAAATGCTATGCACCAGCTTTGTTATCCCAAATGGAGTCCCCCCACCCACAGTTTAATCCAGACACACTGGCCAGATAAAACAGTGAAACAAGTTTATTAACTACAGAAAGAAAAGAAAGATTTTAAGTGACTACAAGTGATGAGGCATAAAAGTCAGAACTGGTTACCAAGAAAATAAAAAAGATAAAACACAAGCTAACTGCCTAACTTAAAAAGCTAAGTGAACTTAAAAGCAAAAGTTTTTTCTCATCATAAGCTTACAGCAGTCTGTACTGGCTTGCTTCAGCCAGGATTCCCCCATCCCAATTCAGTTCTTTAAGAGTCACTGGTGTCTTGAGCAGAGATGAAGAAGGAGAGTGAGGTCAAGCCTTCTTTTCTCCTCTTTATAATTCAATTTCTTGTGCTAGAAACATCCTTGCTGAGCTATAGTGGCAAAACAATCTTTTGTGGACATGAGGTTTGAATTGTCCTGGTCATGAAATGTAAATTTCTTGTTCATGCCTTCCCCCTGCCAGAGAATGGTTGCTTAACTCTCCAGGTCATGCCTCTCTCTTCATCTTCTCAACCTGCAGACCGGCCTTAGTCCAAGTACCTCAGCATCCTCCATGATTCGGCCCTCTGGCTGTGTCACCATCTATATTTCTCCCTTCCAGGGTTAGGTGTCACTGTCCACCAGTCAAGCCACTTCCCCAGTGGTGAATGAGGGGATCCAGGCCTGCCTACTACTCCAGATCTCCACCCAGGGACTCTGTAGACAGCAGCCTCCTGTTGCATCTCTTTAACTTGGTTCAATGCTGTTTCAGTTCCCTGGGCCACTTCCCCGCGGCCCCAGCACCTTCTTTGCCCTCTCTTCAGGGCCTTCAGCCAGCAAGTCTGAGCAGCCAGCCAGGAGCTCCCTCTTGTTCCCCTAGTCCCTGCCAGCAACTGCTCTTTCCAAGTTGCTACCCTTGGTGCAGCCTGCTAGGAACACAGTCCTCACTCCTTGGGCTCCCCACAGCAACCAAGCCTGCTTTACCCAGAAGCTTCTTTTGTACTAGCCTTCTGGGCCTTAATTGACTGCTTCATGCAGCCTCTCTCCAATTGGCTGCTTCCTGCGCAGCCTCTCTAGGCTGCTTGGAGGACTCACCTCTACTGCTCCTTTCTGGGATGGGGTGCGGCAGGCCCATGAGGTTCTATTAACCCCTTCCACTCCAGTGTGGGGTGAGCACCCCATCACACCCCCTTTCAGTTTCAATCAGTGTCTCATTATTTTTGCATTTATGAAACAGGGAAATCAGAAATTCCCAATAGACCTTTTCTATCACATTCATTATTTTATAAACTTATACATGTCCCCTCGTATTCATCTCCTTTCTAAGGGAAACTACTCCTGCTGCGTTGTTCAATTTGTATTTGTACAGTAATTACCATAGCAGGATCTCTGGATGTTACTTTAATATAAATATTACTCAATAATAGTAGTATCCATATTCATAACAGGGAACACTTAGTTATTTCTGAAGTGGCAACTAGTGGGGTTTCCCTACCAATAAGTGGAGGCTAAGCAAGGCATAGGGGGCAGACTGGCAGAACCTTAGCTGAGTATTTCCAAATTTTCTGATGCTTAGTATTTTTTAATGACAGCATTATAATTTCCTGACATTTAACAGTTAATTTTTGTAATCTTAACTCCAGATGCAAGCCTTACTTTCAAGAATTTGTTATTTTGTATCTACCAGGTCCCAACAGTAAATTAATAGCTATAATTATAATCTTATCTGAACTCTATCTTAATGAAGTTGTTTTAATTGGGAATTAAATATTTTCATTGTTTTTAATCATGCCATATTAGTAGTTTTTCTTAATGATAATTCACAACACCTTTTGCCTTGTAGCAATTAATCTAGAACAGTTTTTAAAAGTTCAACAGGAATTAGAAAATAGAAGACTACAGGATTATAATATAGAAGTTAGTGATAGAAGTACTAAGCGATGTCACCATAGCAACTCTGCTTGCACACAGGATCCTGTATTTAACCTAAGGGAGTTTTTAAAACTTCTTCATTCCTGAAATAGCTAATCACCATAGTGTTCATGTAGAGAGTGCATAGCACTCTTAAGTTCATGTGAATGCATCCTCCTTTCTTTAATGATAGATTTGTGTTAGAAATGTATAAGCACTTTCGCTCAATATAATTTCTAACTAAGAAGCCACTACTGTCTGAACATGCAGGTTGACGTTATTAATGCAAATCATGGCAGGTGATCATAAAAGTGCAATAATGTTCTCTGGGGGGGCTTGTAAGCAAAGACCATTTCAATAAAGTAGAAGCAACATAGCAGAAAACATTTCCAGAATTTCTGTTTAAAGTTCTTTGTCTGTTTTCCCCTTGCTATCCACAATATTTTATAATTGTACCCTTCTTTCTGCATATCCCATTATGAGCTTTGTCAGAAAAAGAAGCCCTGGGCTGGAGCATTGCTCAGTCACTCTGTGGGGATGGCACATGTGTAATCTGATCAGTATGTAGGAGCTGCAAGGGAATGATGCGTGCACGCTCTGGTCAGTGTGTAGGAACTGTGA
The DNA here is from genome assembly GCF_028017835.1 of Emys orbicularis. NCBI lineage: Eukaryota > Metazoa > Chordata > Testudines > Emydidae > Emys > Emys orbicularis. The sequence continues at coordinate 49,204,797 of NC_088683.1, forward strand.
GGGGATGGAGCATGCTCAATCCTGATGAAATCCAGAGAATTTAGCTGCCAAACTCTAACAAGTCTCTACTGAGAATGTGTAAACTGTGGGGGGTTTTTTTTTAGAAAAGTACTTTAAAATGAATGTGCACATTTATAGAAATAGGTTATTAATAATTATTTCAAAGCTGAGATATGGATTTCAACTACATCACCTGAGAGAAAAACACATGGGTTTTGTCTTAAATGCTATCCTTTGTTCCCGACTTACAGTTGCACTAAAGTTAGGAAACCTGTATACCTATTCTATTTTGGTGAGCTATGCGAGAAGATTTTAAAAATATCTCCATTATAGTTAGGTAGGTTTGACAGTCTGTGCAGCCAGAGAATCAGGTCTAAAAGTGGAAAAATGCTGAAAAACAATCTGATAAACATTAAAGAAAAGAAATCAAGAACACAATATTTGATCTTTTCACGATTCTGTCAAACACGTATTATCCGTACACAAAACTACTCATACATTTTTATCAACTGTCCAATTGCTATATACTCTGAGCGTCATACACATTTTTAAGGGTCAGATCCAGCTCCTAGTGAAATCATTGAGAGTTGTGCCATTGCCTTTAGTAGGATCAGGATTGTGAACATGTTTTAGGAGGAGCACATCTTTTAAAAGCATTTTCAGTTTTAAGGTTAAATACATCTTGGCTCAAATCTTCAAAGAGATGCACAGTGGTCTTAAATATTTTCATGTGGTCCTCAAATTGCAAATTATCAGCTAGAAACTTCTCCATAGTGAATTTAGCCCACTCTATTCAGGTTGTATACACAAAAATTCTGTTTTAGGCCCCAGTCCTGCAAAGGGTTTTGAAGTCAATGGGACTCCATGAAGGGGTAAAGATTGAGGTTTGCACATCAGGGCCTTTTTTGCAGTAATAAAAGCAAAGGAAGAGTAAATATTTCTCATTGTGCAATTGCAACTTATGAAATCTTTCAGTGATATGCCAAAAGGGACCTCTGGGGGCTCCTAGAAACTTCTGACCGAAATTCTGCCAGCAAACTGAGGCAAGGGTTAGGATGATTTCTCTTCATCTGATGGAGGTATCTCTCTCCGGCTGCTGCTAAATAATTCCTGACAGTGATGCCTTATCCCTTGGGACTCCAAATACTTCTTTGGAATTGACTAGAGTGCACCTAGTGCCAGGAGTTTTTTCTTTTTAAATTACCCTGGGGGAGAGTATAACCTCAAGTCCCTCCTGCAAAGGAGTCAAATCATTGACTAGTGTAAATCAGTGTAATTCCATTGACTTCAGCGTGCAGTTGACAAAGGGCATAAGAGTTACTTAGGTAAATTACGGCAATGTTCTGTTTCTGGCAGCCCTCCTAAGAGGGCCTCTCCTAAAAGAGCCTGATATTCTGCACTGTTCTGAAGAAGTGTGTTAATCCAGTGCCATCTGTCTTTATCTTGCTAACTAGTTACCAATTTAATCAGACAGCACAAACTGTTGATGATAGTTTGTTGCTTCTGCTGTTCCTCTGCCTGGTAGTTTTGTTCCTTTCCCTAAAAAATCAAGGAATTCGTTAAAATATATGTGTGAAGATATTTGAGAATGGTTTGTTTAAAATGCTGCTGGAGCCAAGGATGGCTACACGCAAGCAAACTGTTTTGCTCACACTGCTTGGTCACTGCAAGATCTTGCATACTTTACCAAATACAGGTGGCATATATGCAATGTTGTCACATTAAAAAGTCACATTATTGCCACAGTTAATGGGCCACATTCAGACCATTTGGCTCTAACTCCTTTGGATCTAATGGTGTTGTAACTGTTACCATCATATGTGAATTTGGCCTAGAGCACTTGGTGGATGCAGTAGGTTCCAAACTGTGATAGTAAAATCCTCTAGAAAATGATATTTTTTCTATAAGATTTTTTAATCATCCTATAGAATTTAATAGAGGACTATAAACCTTCTATAGAATTCCACAGGAAAACACAGAAATGACATCATGCTCTATTAAATTCTATAGGTTTTAGAGTAATTTTATTCCCTCCTTGATATATTCTAGAAGACTTTTCCATAAGAGAGGGCAAGCTCAAATGCACTTGCTTTTTCTGTACAGGGCTGGCCTTATGGGTGGGTGACTGCCAGCATGCCAAGGTCAGGGGAGGGGGATGCTGTGCTCAAGGGGCTGCAGAAGGGCTGTGCCCACCCAGGAGGCAGAGGGAGGCAATAAAGGGGGCTATGGGGCAGGAGCCAGGTGCTCGCATGCGTCCTCTCTCCACCCTCCTGGCAGCTGACACCTGCAGCGCCGCCACGGCTCCACCTGCTGCTGCGCTGCCTGCTTGCTCAGAGAGCAGTACTTAAAGGGTGCCAAAGAAAGTTCGCCCAGGTTGCCTGTGACCATTGGTGCCTGGAGGGGCCACAGTGAGATTTCTCAATCAGGGAAGACTGCAAAGAATGGGGCAGGCGATCCCAAAAACTGGTGGTTATTCTAATTATCAGAGTCACCAAGCCAGCAACAAAACAGCTTCTACAATACCTTACTGGTTACCCAGAAGCCAAAAATACAGTTCCCTTAAAGCAACCCTGCCTCGGGCTTCCACCCAGACAGCCAAATTTAGTATTTTAGTGAAAAATTAACAGGTTCATCATATATAAAGTTCATCATATATAAATGTCTTCCATTCCCAAGGGATCAGACACATTACCCTCAGGTCAATGAATATTTCAGATTTTACCCAATTACATGCTTCCAGCCAATTCTTATTAACTAAACTAAGATTTATTAAAAAAGAAAAGAGAGAGAGTATTGTGGTTAGAAGATCATTATATATACAGATAAGAATAAAGTTCTTGGGTCAGTTTCATAATAGAGATGGTTAGCTGCTGAGTTGCAAAAAATTCTTTCAGAATCAATTCCATAGGTTATAATCCAAATAGGCAGTTCATGTATAGCATTTGTTCAAATCCTTCCATAAGAATGTGCAAGGACAGTCCAGGATACTTGGAGACCTCAGTCTTACAACTCAAAACTCCCCCTGCTAAAGGTTCAAGAGATTTGAGATGACAGGATCAGGTCCTACAGTTCTTTTATAGATCTCTGGCAGGCTACTATGGCTTCTTGACCGCATGATAACACAACAGGCATTCATTGGATGAAGAATAGATAATAACATTGTGGCTTTGAAGTCAATTCTGTACACAGTTAAATTAGGATTGCCAACTTTCTAATTACACAAAATTGAACACTTTTGTCCTGCCCCTGTCCTGCCCCTTCTCCAAGGCCCTGCCCCTGCTCACTCCATCCCCCTCCCTCTGTCGCTCACTCTCCCCCACCCTCACTCACTTTCACTTGGCTGGGACAGGGAGCTAGGATTTGGGAGGGGGTGAGGGCTCCGTCTGGGGGTGCATGCTCTGGAGTTCATCTGGGGAAAGGTTTGGGGTGCAGGAAGGAGCATTGGGCTGCGGCAGGGGTTTGGGGTGTGGGAGTGGGTATGCAGTGTGAGCTCTGGGAGGGAGTTTGGGTGCGGGAGTGGGCTCAGGGCTGGGGCAGAGGGTTGGAGTATGGGAGGAGGTTCAGGGTACGGGCTCTGGCTGGGCGATGCTTACCTCAGGCAGTTCCGGGAAGTGGGTGGCATGTCTGGCTCCTAGGCGGAGGGGTCATGGGGCTCTACGTGCTGCCTCCACCTGCAGGCGCTGTCCCTGCAGCTCCCATTGGCCACGGTTCCTGGCCAATGGGAGCCACGGAGCCGGTGCTTGGGGTGGAGGCAGCGCATGGAGCTCCCATGGCCACCCTGTGCCTAGGAGCCGAACATACCAGCCGCTTCTGGGAGCCATGCCAGACAGGGAGCATGCCTTAGCCTCACTGCGCCACCGACCAGACTTTTAAAGGCCTGTTCAGCGGTGCTGACTAGGGTTGCCAACTGTCTAATCACACAAACCCAAACATCGTTGCCCTGCCCCTTCCCCGCCCCTTCCCTGAGACCCCACCCCTTCTATGAGGCCCCACTCATCTCACTCCACAACCCCCCCGTCACTTGCTATCTCCCACCCTCACTCACTTTCACCGGGCTGGGGCAGGGGGTTGGGATGTGGGAGGGGGTGTGGGCTCTGGGATGGGGCCGAGGGGTTCGGAGCATGGGAGGAAACTCTGGGCTGAACCTGGGGCAGGGGATTGGGGTGTAGGAGGGGGTTTGGGGTGCTGGCTCCAGGAGGGGGGTCAGGGCTGGGGCAGGTGGTTGGGGTACGGCAGGGCGTGAGGGGTGCGAGCTCTGGCTGGGTGGTGCTTACCTCGGGCAGCTCCTGGTCGGCAGTGCAGCGGGGCTAAGGCAGGCTCCCTGCCTGCCCTGGCCCTGTGCCACTCCCAAAGTGGCCAGCACCTCCCTATGTCCCCTGGGGCAGGGGCCAGAGAGCTCCGCACGCTGCCCCTGCTTGCAGGCACCACCCCTGCAGCTCCCATTGGCCGCAATTTCCAGGCAATGGGAGCTGTGGAATCAGTGCTCGAGGCGGGGGCAGCGCGGAAAGACCCCCTGCCCTGCCCCGGGGCCGCAGGGATGTGCCAGCCGCTTCTGGGAGCAGTGCGGAGCCAGGGCAGGTAAGGAGCCTGCCTTAGCCCCGCTGCGCCGCTGGACTTTTAGCGGCCTAAAACCTCCTGGTTTGGCTTCAGTAGCCTCCGGAGATATAGCCAGATTCCGGGAGACTCCCAGCAAAACTGGGAGGGTTGGCAACCCTAATGCTGTCTGGAGCTGCCAGGGTCCCTTGCCCAGTCAAAAACCAGATGCCTGGCAACCCTAAGGTAAACTAGTAGCATTAATTAACATAAGGCAATTATCCGTTCAAACTATCAAGGCATTCCATTATGGCACAAACAATGTAAGATGAAGACAATGTAAGTAATTTTATTTCTTGCAATATATTACATCTTTGATCTTAAGGTTAACGGAACTATCCGCAAGCATAATATAATGTAATTAAGACATGAAAGGGAATTAGCATCCACAAGCTAATCTGGTTACATGGTTAACATCTAACAAGAAATAAGTAAACACATACAATTAGTTTTACCTCTAATTCTCTAACAATGCAGGTTTGCATTTCAAAGCTCTAGTCTATCTAACCTGGCTTTGTTAGCTACTTATAAGGCATGGCCCTAATTGCCATTTATATACTTTTCTAATATGTCTTGAAAGGTTGAATTTGGGTCATTTTAGCCTGCTAGTTGCTTAACCATTTCTGACTCAGTATCAGGTGCCATTTTCACTAAGGCCAGCCCTGTTTCTATATAGCAAGGTTATTTCAGGAGAATATAAAAATTAATTTCTTCACCTGTACAGTCTAAGTCTTGCAAACTCCCTCCGGATAACTCTGAAGTAAAATTCCTTGGGCTTGATCTATCCTTGGGAAAAGCCAACCGGAGTCAAAGTAAATCTTAAAGCAGTAAGTTGACACCAGGGATGAACTTGGCACATGCTTTGCAAATAGGAAGTTTGACCCATTAGTCAGACTTCACAGGCTAAAAATACAAAAGTAATGTTGCGACAAAAGCTGTTTTCTCTTCCTAATAAAATCTGTATTGAAAAATGCCAGAGTGCCATCAAACCCAGCAGTGATGAGCGGAATTCATTCCAATAATTATGCAGTCATTAGACAACAGTCTATATAGGAGGGGGGAAATACTTTTATGGAAATACAGTTTCCATGAGTAGTTATTTAATCTAATTAATTGCATCTAGCTGAGCCTTTTTTGCTGAATTTGGGATAATCCATTATCAGACCTTTACAGTAATTCTAATTAATTTAATCTTTACCAGCATATGAGATGGTTTTTATTCCATCTTTCTCCAATATGCAGGCAACAAAAATGAAAGTTCAGATCACCAAATAAACTTCTTGTAGACACCGAGTCTTATTATGCTAACAAATTAATTTTAACTCCAGAGACACTGGTGTGTTCTTACCCTAGGAAAATAAAGACAGTGGTTAAGTCAAAAATTAAAAGGTTCTGTAACATTGTGTTCTATTTGTTGTTGAAGTTTTATACCATAGTTGTATGGTGTATCTTCATAGCTGATGCTGTTCTCATTAAAGCCAATGGGGGCCCCACTGACATTGTTAAGAGGCCTGAAAGTGAGATTTCCCTTTAAATTGCCAGAGCAATGTAAAGGTGGTTTGGAGTAAATGAGAATCAGGCCTTAGGAGTTACTGCCATTCAGGAAGGAAAGGAGATCTGAGTCACTGTTGGTGGCCCTGACTGCTGGGCCATGACTACTTCTTATGTGAGTGGGCTGAAGCTTGGCTATGAAGGCATTGTGATTCTGCCCCTGTGCTTGACTTATTACTGGTAGTCCATGAAGCCATCTAGATGCTGGTGATCGCCTCTTTGGAAAAAAAAGGTAATTCATTTTAGTGAGGAGAGCTGAGTTCTGTAGCTCAGTGGAGCAAGTCTAGTTTTATAAAGTGATTTATGGTCTGGAAAAGTTCTGTACAGTGTGATTTTTCTGCCTCTCTTTGTCTTCTTGGCAGTGGTATGTGTTTCCAGAAAGCCCTTGTGTCTGAGTCTGTGTCTGTCAGGCTGTATCTTCTGCCAGCACCACTCAAGTTTTCTTCCTCATTGATTTTTCTGTCACAGGTCATTCAAGTGCTGCTGTGATCTGTGTGGATGGGAGGGTGTGTGCGTGTGTGCGTCAGTCCTAGCCTAAGAAAGTGGTTGTAATATGCTTTACTACTTCTACTACTGGGCTTTTGGTTTGGTAGAGGTCTCTATGAGTATATTGTGGAATTTGGCAGGATTCAGGAGTTTTCTATTCTTCCTGTCTCTCAAGGTAGAGTGTTCTTATATCTGCCAGGAAGAAATGTTCTTTGAATATAAACATTTTAATATTATAGAGGAATTAATTAGCTAGCTGACATTGGTTAAGTAACTTCTTACCAAATTCAGACAAGAACCATCTCTCCAGGTTTTAAGAAAATACAATCATTTCTTTGAACATTTAAATCTAAAGACACTCTTTTATAGAATCATCTACATTTAAAAAGACTATTTTAAGCACTGGAAGACTCCTGTATAGGAAATAGGAGTGTTTGGACTCATTTGAAACAACAATTTCAAATCCTATTAAACCCTAATGAACCTAAAATGGACTGAGTAAGAGTTAAAACTCTACCTTTAAAGATGTTCTGAGAGTTTCCCACCACAAAGACAAAAGCAGTTACAGCCCTGCTGTGTATGCATAGTGGATTGGATATCCATGAGCTGAAAATGTTACTAAGGCCATTCCAGGAAGTATTGAGCCAAAGGTGACAATGGCTGATATTTGAGCCCAGCTTAGCCCCTGAAAGAAGTGTATCCTCCACCACCTGTTCATTTCATCTCTCTGCCAGCAACCAGACAACTAAGAACAGGGAAGCCATAACTCAGCATCAGGAAGAAGCAACCTTTCAGCACAGCACTTCTGCAACTTGCCACCACCAAGACTTCAGCATCACTGGAGAGATGGAATTTGCAAAGGCACTGCCATGAGGTTAGATTTAAACTTTTCTTGTAATCATTTTCATGGAATACTGAAATGCTATTGTAATTTAATTTTTATTTTAGGATGAAGTTCATAATTTTTGAACCGCGCAGGCTTTCTGTGCTTTGCCAGTCCAGCTGAACCTCTCCCCGTCATTTTCTACCAAACAATGCAGGACCTCCTCGCTTCACAGCATAGAGGTTTAGCATAAGCTGTTTACACTTATGTTACCTTCACTGTAATAACACCCAGAGGAGTGAAGATTTCATCTGAATCAGTTTTTAGAAGCACGGGGGTTTTCTGCACCTTTACCTCTAAGTAGTCTCTTCTAATTTTGCTGTGAAATTACTGAAACAGCAGACCCTGTCTCAAGCTCTATTTTAAGTATTACTTTTTCTGCTTGTAAAGAAATCCATTAAATAACAATTCATTTATTATCTTGTAAATTAAACAGTTGTAGAGATGCTATATTGTTCTCAATGAAGTCCATGTTGCAGGTTGTCATCTGCAAGCTGAGGAAACTAAAATTCGCTGGTATTGCTCTCATGAGGTGATGGTTGTGCATTTAGCACTGGTGTGCACATTTCCTGTGTGTGTCCCAGTTTCTACAAGGTTTGTCCTTGAACTAACAGTCACCTCCAATTTCAGACTGCACTTATGTTGTGGGAAAGTCTTTGAGTGTGCTTTTTGCTTGACCCCAATTCATTTGTTGCACAAATAACATGATGCTATTGAAGGAAAATATAATCCCAACTGTACATATAAAATGGAGTATAAATTAGCTGTTCCCACCCAAGAAAGAGATCTCAGAGTCATTATGGATAGTTCTCTGTAAACATTCACTCAATGTGCAGTGGCAGTCAAAAAAGCTAACAGAATGTTGGGAATCATTAAGAAAGGGATAGATAATAAGACAGAAAATATCATATTGCTTCTATATAAATCCATGGTATGCCCACATCTTAAATATTGTGTGCAGATCTGGTAAACCCATCTCAAAACAAGATATATTGGAATTGGAAAATTGAATATATTGAAATTCAGAAAAGGGCAACAAAAATGATTAAGGGTATGGAACAGCTTTTGTATGAGGAGAGATGAATAAGAGTCGAACTTTTCAGCTTGGAAAAGAGACGACTAAGGGGGATATGAGAGAGGTCTACAAAATCATGACAGGTGTGGAGAAAGTAAATAAGGAAGTGTTATTTACCCCTTTTCATAACACAAGAACTAGAGGTCAGCAAATGATATTAATGGTAGCAGGTTTAAAACAAACAAAACGAAGTATTCACAGAATGCACAGTCAACCTGTGGGACTCTTTGCCAGAGGGTGTTGTGAAGGCCAAGACTATAACAGAGTTCAAAAAAGAAATAGATAAATTTATGGAGGATAGGTCAATCAATGACCATTAGCCAGGATGGGCAGGGATGGCGTCCCTAGCCCCTGTTTGCCAGAAGCTGGGAATGGGCGACAGGGGATGGATCACTTGATGATTACCTGTTCTGTTCATTCCCTCTGAAACATCTGGCATTGGCCACTGTCAGAAGACAGGATACTGGGCTAGATGGACATTTGGTTTGACCCAATATGGCCATTCTTATGTTCTTATGTCCTTTGTATCGTTAGGAGCTATTGATACACCATTGTGTAACTCTAAGAGTCCCTTTATGTCAACTGGCAAAGGGCCAAAACACTGTTGTAAGGATATTTAGCCAAACAGTGCCTTGTAAAGTATCATATATAAATGGAGACACACTGGTCATGAATATCATTGTGTGATATATATATATGGATTGTGTAAAAAAGTTATGTATGTTTAGAAATATGTCCAGACCAAGCAATCTGAGTAGAGTGAATAAACATGTTTGTCCTACACATAGGAATGTTGTTTAGCCTGTTTGCCTGTGTCTCCAATGTAAATTGAGCAAGGTGAGGCCAGAGACCAGGGAAGTATATTTACATCTAAGGTAAACAAAGTAATCAAGCCAACAAGAAAGCAAATGGACCAGTGGATGAAAAGGGGATTTGGCACCTGCATCTGAAAGAATAATCAACATGGGAGAAGAACTCTGTCTAGGTTTACTTTTCAAATAATACATTTCAGGGGTTTTCTCAACTATAAAAGGTAAGAAAGTGAACTCCTGCCCAAGGGACAAAAGATGCCAGCACTCATGGAATCTGTGTAAGGTGGATCCTTCAATCATGTGGGCTGAAGACGCTGGGAACTGACTGTAGGTGAGAAATTGTATGAGACCAGGTGTGACAGGTTCCCCCCGGGGTGCCACCTAGAACTGGGGTATCACTGAGACCTCTGACTCACCAGCCTGTGCTCCATCTCAGCACTGTGCTGCTGTGACAAGCTATAGACTGCTTCCAGTCTTATACTTCCACCAGCATTCATACAGGCAGGGACACACCCAGCTGCAGCTTCACGCAGGCTGACCAGCCACTGCACGAATCAACAATAGAGAGGCTACAGCCAAAATAACCCCAACCCCCCCACCCCAGCCTAGGACCCTAGAGTCGTACCATCCTGCCCTGATCGAAACTTGACCAGTATGAATTTATTATACAGTTCGCCTTTCCCTCAATGTATAGAGAAATATGCACAATACGCTTGCGTTAAACCAAGCTGAGATTTTTCCCAGACACATGAGTCAAAGGCCCACTGGTTTAAATTAAAACATGTTTATTAACTACAAAAGATAGATGTTAAGTGATTATAAGTGATAGCAAACAGAAGTAGATTACGTAGCAAATAAACAAAACCACAAACTAAGCCTAAAATACTAGATAGGTTGGATTTGAATTAGCAATCTCTCACCCTGGGTGATGATACAAGCAGTTCACCAGGTTTCCATATACAGGCTAGAAATCCTTTTAGCCTGGGACTAACACTTCCCCCATTCCAGTCTTTTTTCCTCAGGTGTTTTCAGGAGTTCTCTTGTATGGGGAGTGAGGCAGCTCGATGATGTCACACCCCACCTTATCTAGCTTTAACATATGGCGGGACCCCTTTGTTCCAAAATCAGTTCCCAGCCCAGTTTCTGGAAAAATACAGGTACCCAAAATGGAGATCAGTGTCATGTGGTCTGGTCACATGCCCTTGCATGCCCTGCTGAGTCATAGCAATCATTACTTATAGGCAGGGGTGAAAGTAACTTAAAGGACTTACCGGTACGCCAGAGTCCTGAGCGGGGGCATGGCCTCAACCGGAAGAGGCGTGGCCTTTCAATATTTAAAGGCCCTGAGGCTCCCCACAGTGGCCGGAGCCCCTGGCCCTTTAAATCCCCACCAGAGCCTGGCTGCCGGAGCCCCGGGGGGGATTTAAAGGGCCCGGTGCTCCTGCCACTGCAGGGAGCCCCGGGCCCTTTAAAGCGCTGCCCGAGCCCCGCTGCCAGAGGTCCGGCAGCGCTTTAAAGGGCCCGGGGCTACCTGCAGTGGCTGGAGCCCTGGGCCCTTTAAATCACCGCCAGGGAAGCTGGTCCAGTCCGGTATGCCGTACCGAACTGTACTGTCTTACTTTCACCTCTGCTTATAGGCTGTCTGGAGGGTTCTCAGGAAGGCTCACCAGGTGGGAGATAAGCTTCTCCTAAGGCCTGTTGTTTCCCCTGATGGCCCATTACCTTGAATAGGCCCTTCCCAACCAGCTATCTAGGATGGAAGCATCTTGCCTACAGATGATGTCACTCAGGTGTAACTACATTTGGAATACAGATACATAGTCATAACTTTGGATACAAAAATGATACATGCATACAAATAGGATAATCATATTCAGCAAACCACAACTTTTCCATTGACGGTTTTCATGATTCATCTTGTACAAATTGCATCATAATTATGTCATAATTATATCATAGTCATACCCCCATGATGAATATGGGGTGTAGTGTCACACCAGGATTATAAGATGTTAAATGTAGCCACTAGAAAATGTGTTTTTACTTTTATTTTATTTGCAACCATTTTTGTCTCTTTTTCTCTTGCTTAATATCACTTACATCTTTGTTCTTTATTAATACATTTATTCTTGTTTTATTATAAAACTATCTCAGTGCTGTGTATTATGGTAAAGAGTGTGTCCTCAGTGAGCCAACAGGATGGCGTATGCTCTGTCTCTTTGGAGACGGGGGACTTAGTAAATTCTGTGACTGTCCAGTGAGAGTGGCTGGACACTGCAGAGAGACATCTCTGGGGAACGGGAGTGCACTGAATGTTACTTGCAAAGCAAGGTTTAGATTGTCCAAGTCTCAGGGAGTTTGCTGGTGAGGCTAACAGAACTGGTGTGGCAGGGAGCTGACACACAGTGTAAGCCACACCGGAGCTCTCCCTTGCTGAGCCAGAGAGGTAGTGGCTTATGGTTATGGACACGCTGAGGAGAGTGTCACACATAGATGAAGCAATTTCTAATGCATATTTTAGGAACAAACCAGCCTCAGTCAATAGCTGGTTTTGGATTAGCAATTACTGTCAGTTTCGAGGTAACTGCACTGCTGACACACACCCCTACCCCATGGTCTATGCAAGGAATCCCTCTTACATCTCAGGCCATCACCTCTCTCTGAGCAGGGACTCGCATCCCTTTTCCTCCAGAGTGGGGTTTTAGGCTTGCTGTCCCCCCTGCAGTTGTCTGCGATTATCCCAGCATGACTGACTTAGCTCAGCCCCTGTAGTTTCACTGTTTCTCTAGAGACTAAGACTGTGGTTTACCAGTGACTAGCCAGCTTTCACAAGGCAAAGTACATTTATTTTAGGCTAAAAGTCTGATAGAGAAAAAAAATCAAACAACAAAAATCCAGTTGTTCCACATTGGGGGCCTGGGAGATCAAAATCCTTCCAACCGTTTAGCAGCCCTTGAGCAAAGAGTCATGTCCATTTGTTGCATCAAAAAATGAAGGCCCTTTAATTTAAATTTCACCTTTTATAACAAAAGCCCTTTCTTTTTCTCCTTGGGCCTCTGTGACCCAGTCTGAACCAATGTATGTAATTCTCCCTACGTGTGGTACTTTTCTAGAGTTGTTTACCCATCTGAGGATTCATAGTAATCATCCCCCACTGATGTCAGTTCCTGGCTCACGCAGCTAACTTTTACAAAGGGGTACAATAGGATCTTTCTCTCTCTCTCACACACACACACACACACACACACACACACACACACACACACACACACACACACACACACACACACACACAATGTTCATAAAGTTAAAACCATATTCCCCAAAGGTACTATATGTGTTTGCAATATCTGTCACAACCACATTCTCGCTAAAGTGTATGACATTACAACAAATGCATGGACTCAACAGATAACTGTTTCCAGCTTTATTTCCTTGAAAAGAGCAGTTAAGCCTTGTCACATTCTGGAGTGCAATCCAGACCAGTGGGGGCTTGTATCGTCACCTGTCCTGTAATCCTGGGCATCTTAAAATGCTCTGCTGCTGTAGCACCCTTGTCTGGATGCTCACAGCCAGCATACAAGCACACACTCAGTGTCTGTGTGATAAGCAGCCTTGGACCAGCAGCTCTGACCCCAGCAGCCTGCTTGTTACACAACACCGCACTCTGACTTCTACCAGCATTGGTTACACCTAGCAAGATGACTCCAACACCCCCTCCCCCCGCTTCCGAATTTTCCCCAAACCATGTGCTCTGCAATCTCCAGCCCTTTCCTGGGCAATTCAGAGGAATAACAAGGTTTGTTTACTCCTCTAAAGAGATAAACTGCAAGCTTATCACTTTAACAAGAGTTAACTATCACTTCAATTGAAACTCATCATTGGGTTGGTTTAGAATATAAGTAAAACAAGTGTATTAACAAAAGGAGATAGGATTTTAAGTGAACTCAAGTAGAAGAGATAGAGTTAGCAATAGTTACATGCAAATAAAAGTAGAAAATGCTTTCTAAAGACTAAGACTTAATAAAACTACAGTCTTGGTTCAAGGTAAGATTTTACCACACTACCTTCCAGAAAGATGACCACTCCCTTAGTCAGGATCTTCTACAAAGTCAAAAGTGCTCAGTTCCTTTGTCTTCTTAGGTGAAAGATAACATGGGGTTCTTTGCCCCTCTTTTTCTAATCCAACGAGCCTTTGAAATGGATTCTTCTGAAGGTTACCTCCAAAGTAAAATTCATTCAAGCTGTGAGAAAGGAAACATGGAGCCTGGTGATGAAGGAAGTTCCATGCTGGCTTCTTTCCCTGCTAGTGTTTGCTAAATTGCAAATTGAACTGTTCCTGCAATTTCCTTGCCCTGCCATGATGCAGAGAGGTTATCACCTCCCCTTTTTAGTTTGATGGTTTTGCTTACCTTTTTTGTAAATGCATTCCCATTGTCTCTTAAAGTACTTTGGAAGTACCTTCAAGGTGGCATTCCTTTTTCTAAGGTGGGATAACATCAACCCTGCCTGGCACACACACTTTAAGAACATAATTCCCTTTCTATTACTATCTTACATGCCACCTTTTAGATATCAGTTCTGACTTTAGTGAGTTGGAGTACACTGAACTGGTCAGGCCTGCTGAAATTCACTACCAGAGACCAGCGAGTCCCTGGCCCTCTTGTATTGAGATACTGTTTTGTGACCCTAACCTATATCAAGGTTGCCTAAAATGTGGCATCAGAGTGGTTATTGCTACCAACCTCAGGTCATATGTATCCCAAGAATTAAGTGAAGGCCACTTGGGAATTGTAAAAATGGACATCCTTGCCAGGGGTTTTGTGTGGTGGCCAAAGATGGATACATGGGTAGAGAAAATGGCAAAACAATGTCAAGGTTGTCAGCGAATGCAACAGATGCATAAACATGCTTTTTTTCATCCTGGGGAATGGCCAACAATCCAATAGCAAAGAATCCACATAAACTGTGCCGGATCATTTATGGAACATGTGTTTTGGATTGCAGTAGATGTCCATTCTAAATGTCCTAAGGTATTCTGTATGTATTTAACTAAATCACTGCACATGGTGGAAGTGTTAAGACAATTGTTTTCATGGATGGGAATTCCTGATCAAATTGTGACCCTGGAACTCAGTTAACATCTGAAGAGTTTCAATTGTCTGTCAGATAAAAGTGTCACAAACACATAAACCAGCTTTCGAGCACATGTTCAGTGGGATGCTGTACTCCAGTGATGCTGTTGAAAATACTGAGCCTACAATACAGCCCCAGACAGTGACTTGTGATAGTACTAGTGAGCCTCATGTCCTTGTTTCTAGTACATGAGACCCTAACGCTACAGAGCAGGAAGATGTTGCTGATACAGCTACACCAGAAAGTACAGACACTGTTTCACACACTGTTGTGATGCCTATGAGACTTTATCCAAGAGAAGTCATAATCCAACTCTCAGACTTGATTTGCAACATGTTGCTTATTTAATGATTGGTATCTGTAAAGGCGCCCTCCTGGCTCCTCCACAAAACTCAGTCGGAGACCACACCAAGTGTATGCACCAGTGCTCTTTTATTCCTTTGTGCTAGTTCCCACCACCAGCTATTTACACTTTCTTCAGGCCAACCCCCGGGGGGAATGCTAGCTTTCCCTACCAGCAGGGACCTAGAGCCATATGCTCCTCCCCTTCCCGTGTCTCCCCCCCCCCCTTAGTTTCCCCTCTGCTAGCTTTATATGGCCGGCTGGCTGATTAGGCCCGCAGGTGCCAATGCTCAAGTAATCAGGGCTTGGTCTCCCCTGCCATCCCCAACTAATCCCCTTAATTGGAGAGGGGCTAACAGGGACCTGGCCAGGCTCTCCTGGCCAGCACCCTGTTACAGGATCTGTAATTCTTTTTGTTTATGTACATTTACACTAAAGGGGGAGGAGTATGTGGTGTATAGGAATTGGACAATCCCTTCAGCTGGAGCCCTCTCATGGCCCTTACTGTCTTCCGTGTTTCAGAAGTAAACAAACCCGCCGGAGCAGCAGTGTGTATATGTAGCTAGCCCTTGGACATTCCCCTCTGGTGTTATCTAGACCGGTGATCTCCTAGGTCACTCCAATCCTTGACTCTGGGAGCCAGCCTTACCCTGCTCTGCTGTGAGAACCCCCACTCCTGGGCTGTTAACGCACAGCCTCTGGCATGTAAGCTGCTCCCAGCTACTTGCAACCGAATGACACTAGCCAATATCTCTGGTCCCAGACACAACCCTAGGAACCTCCGTCTTGCAGTGTCTAGTTATGCCGCTGGACGCTGCAAGCTTATATGAGTTTGTCAATTTAACAAAGAAATTGATATGTACCAGGCTTGTTATCCCAAGGGGAGTCTGACAAAATAGGTGTTCAGGGAGATCTTGCACATTGGCTGGCCCTTTGGGGAGCAGTCTCCCAACCCCAGGATTGTACATATGCGGAAAATCATTTTGGGGTTACCCTATGTTTCCCCCACCCAGCACTGAATCTTCCCTGCCCCCTAGAGGGCTGTGATCTGTGCTCTCTGGGCTAGGTGTGTTTACCCTTCTATCAGATTCACCTTTTCCCAGCAGCTTTCCCATAACTGCTTTCTGTATCTCACCAGCCTGGGGGAAAACACCCCCTTCTCTGTTAGTTGGGTCATTTGTATTCTGGCAAACTACCACCTGGCAATTTCCTGGTCTCAACTCCTCTGTTATCGCAGGCATTGGAGCTGCATCTTGATTTAAAGAGACACAATTACTTTTCAAAA
Source organism: Emys orbicularis (assembly GCF_028017835.1). Classification (NCBI taxonomy): domain Eukaryota; kingdom Metazoa; phylum Chordata; order Testudines; family Emydidae; genus Emys; species Emys orbicularis. Next base: position 49,220,960 of record NC_088683.1, read on the forward strand.
ACTTATCAGAAATAGCATCCTGAAAAATTGGGACCTGGATTGGGGTATCCTCCGCCACCCCTTTCTCTTTCCCTGAGAAATCAGCTGTGTGACTGCTCCCCTCCATGAGGTCAGATACACAGTTCCTTCTCAAAACCTGGGTCACAGGCTGAGTGCCTGGGTGAACAGATACTGACCCAGCCATCCTCTTAATGTCCTGGGCATCCTGCCCCAAGTGACTAGTGAGGAGACATTCCTGTACCCCCACTATTCCTTCCCCAGTTTCCTCCTCTGGATCCCCTCCTAAGACACATTTCTCTGTGCTCCATAGGAAGGGTTCTGTCTCTTGTTCATCTGCAGAACTCTGCCAGCTAACAACTGGGACAGTTTCCTTAATCACTGATAACACCTCTCCTGCCCCTGCGCCTGAGGGCATGTTGCCTTCTCCTAGAAAGGGGCTAGTCTCAGCCCCTCCCATACTTGGAAGCACCCTGCTTCCCTGTGTTACAGAGTCACAGGAATCCGCACCCACCTCAGTGGTTTCTGAGATCTTCTGCCCCTTCTCCGGGCTCTCCTCTGGGACACATTTCTCTATGCTCCCTAGAGCCGGTTTTGCCTCTGATTCAGCTGCAACCTGCTGGCAGCTAACAACCTGGACAGTTCTCTCCCTGGCAGGCATTACACCCTCATCCCTTCCTGGTGTGGTGTTGTCTCCAGCTGCAGTGCAGGAGTTGGTTTCAACCACCCTCCCACCTGGAAGATGTGGCTTCTCCCTGCTGTAGAAGAATCAAGGAGACTCTCTCCCATTCTCTCAGCAGTTCCTAAGACCTTATCCTTTCCCTCGGGGGTCCCAGCATAAAATTCCCTCCTGCTGCAGGCAAATACTTTAACCTGAGCTACATGGAAAAAATCATTACCAAGAAGCAGCTTGACTAGGAGGTGTTCTATTATCCCCACAGTCAAAACACTTTCCAGGTCTTTCCACACCACATGGATTTTAGCTAGTGGTATGAGGAATCTGCTTCCGCCCACCCCCACAATCTCTGACATTTGGCCAGGTAGCATACTTGCCTATGGGACCACACTCTGCTTAACCAGAGAGATCTGGGCCCCTGTATCGCTCTGCCCCAAGTATTCCCTGCCATCAATTTGGACAGCCGTAACATGCTCCATATCTGGTTCTGCAGAGGCTAACCTCACAAAACCAATATGATAGGTTTCAATTGCATGGGGTGGGGGTTCTGTGTTGAGGACATCAGAACTAACATGAGCTATTGGTTGCCTGCTTCCTCCTAGCACAGGGCATTTATTCCTCAGGTGATCAGTGGAATTACACTGATAGCACCTTTTGGGCTCTTCTGCTTTTACAGGAGATTTGGGATAGGAGTTACCAGTAGAGGAATGTTTTTGGGTAAGAGAATGTTTAGGCTCCCAACCCGCTTCTCTCTTCCCAGGAACAAAATGGGATCCTCCCTTCCCACCGGTTTTAAACCCTCTTTCTGTGGTCTGCCCTCAATAGACGCCTGATTCTGTTTGAAGGCATCAGCTAAAAAAGCCATCTCATCCACAGACTTTATATCTTTGTCCCATAGGCATTGCTTTACATCAGCCTTACATATGCTTAGGAAAAGCTCTTGAGCAACAAGATCCAACATTCCCTCGAAACTTGCCACCTCTTTGCCCCCACCCATTTTCCCAACAAATCTTTGATTTTGTTGACATATTCCCCATTATTCATCCCAATATCCCTCTTAAGATTCCTAAATTTAACTCTATATGTTTCAGAGGTAATCTGAAAACTTCGCAAAACAGTATCTTTAAATTTACAATAGTCTAAAGCATCTTCAATGGGCATTCCACTGAATACATTTTGAGCTTTACCAGTTAATTTCGCAATCAGGGTAGGAACTCTCTTATCATCAGGGATTTCATGTATTACACACAGCCTTTCGAAGGTAGTCAGATATTCAGAAATATCATTGTCCTCACTGTACGCAGGACATAAGTGTTCCCATTTGTGGATTTTTTGAGTGATGGGAGTCATTGGGGTCAGGAGGTTCTGGTTCTGCTTCTCTAGCAGGTCCAGTTGGTGTTTTCACACTCTCTCTCTCTCTTTTTCTCTTTCTTCCCGCTCTCTTACTCTTTCTCTTTCTTCTCTTTCTTTTTCTTTTACTTCTATGGCCCTTCTGTGTGCAGCCTCCTCCCTGGCTGCCTCTCTGGCTGCCTCTTTCTTCCATAGCCCTTCTGTGTGGAGCCTCCTCTTCTTTGAGCCTCATTTCTGCCTGCCACATTTGAAACTTGACGTCCTTTTCCTTCTCCGCAGCTTCCAGTCTGGCCAGCTCTAGTTTTGTAGCTGCCTCACTGGTAGTCATTTTTCTGCTTTCTTATGCTTATTTCCCTCACCCGAAATAAATAAACAGAAAATAACAAAACTGTGACCTCCTCTTGACTGTTCTAAGCCACTGCACTTAAGACTCACTTAAAATCACAAATATCAATGCCTAAAGTGTGAACTTCACTTGGAGTAACAAGCCATATATAGACCCTGCTCACTGCACCACTCTGACGTTCCCCTCTGGTGTTATCTGGACTGGTGATCTGCTAGGTCACGCCAATCCTTGACTCTGGGAGCCAGCCTTACCCTGCTCTGCTGTGAGAACTCCCACTCTTGGGCTGTTCACGCATAGCCTTTGGCATGTGAGCTGCTCCTTGGACTGTGCAACTGAATGACACTAGCCAATACCTCCAGTCCCAGATACAACCCTGGTTGTATGCTTATGAATGTATATATGACATAACTGGAATATGTTTTATGCTACTGTGACGTTGCACTCTATATGATTTTATGAAAGTATGCTGATGAGTATGAATATAATGTAACTGGAATATGCTTCATGCAAAAGGTCTCTTGTAAGGTATCATTACAAAGCTTATAATCTACTGAGTGTGGTCATCCTATTTGTATACATGTATCACTCTTGTATCTGAAACTAGAAATATAAAATATAACTCTGGGGGCCTATTGTAATTATGCAAAGTGTGGGCCATTAATGATGGTTTGGAATCTTGATGGCTCCCATCAACCAGGACAATTGATTACAAATGGCTCTGTTTTACTTGTAAGTTTTCCTGTATACATGTGTGCTGGCAAGTGGGTAATGAAGTATTACAGTGACATGTGATCATGTCACCTGAACTGGAATCCATCTTTAACCTGGTGCTTTTCCATTGAGAAGGGGGGTGGGAACCCAGAGGGACAAAGGATTCCCTCCTTGTGCAAAAGATATATACGTGGGTGGAACAAAGACAAAGGGGGCAGCCATCATGAGAAATGCCCGAGCTACCACCTGAGCTGGAACAAGGGCTGTACCATGGGAAAGGACTGTGCCCAGACTAGGAAGGCATCCAGTCTGTGAAAGAAACGCATTGAAACATCTCTGAGGGTGAGATTTTATCTGTATTCAGTTTTATTACTGTATTAGGCTTAGATTTACATGTTTTATTTTATTTTACTTGGTAATTCACTTTGTTCTGTCTGTTACTGCTTGGAACCACTTACATCCTACTTTCTGTAATTAATAAAATCACTTTTTACTTATTAATTAACCCAGAGTATGTATTAATACCTGGGGGGAGGGGGAAGCTGTGCATATCTCTCTATCAGAGTTACAGAGGGCAAACTATTTATGAGCTTACCCTGTATAAGCTTTATACAAGGTAAAACGGATTTATTTAGGGTTTGGACCCCATTGGGAGTTGAGCATCTGAGTGTTAAAGACAGGAACATTTCTGTACGTTGTTTTCAGTTAAGTCTGCAGCTTTGGGGCATGTGGTTCAGACCCTGGGTCTGTGTTGGAGCAGACTGGTGTGTCTGGCTCAACAAGACAGGGAGCTGGATTCCCAGGCTGGCAGGGAAAACAGGGGCAGAAGTAGTCTTGGCACATGGGTTGACAGTTCTCAAGGGGGTTTCTGTGATCCAACCTGTCACAGCTACATATGCCATGTAACATATCTCTGTAAAGGTTATGATCTACTGAATATATTCCTCCTGTTTGTATGCACGTATCATCGTTGTATTCGAAGTTATGAATATTAGCTGTGTACTTGCTTGATTTGTAAGTAGCCTTAGTAAAGCATTTGGTCAGCTTCCTGAGAAAGGAATGTGCAAGTTAAGTGCCCAATCAAGAAACACTTAATGAACAAAGGATCTTGGAAGGCTCCAATCCACCAGCCAGGGGGGAAAACACCCCCGTCTCTGTCAGTGGGGTCATTTGTATTCGGGCAAACTACCACTTTCCCTGCCCCCTAGAGGGCTGTGATCTGTGCTCTCTGGGCTAGGTGTGTTTACCCTTTGATCAGATTCACCTTTTCCCAGCAGCTTTCCCATAAGTGCTCTCTGTGTCTCACTAGCCTGGGGGAAAACACCCCTGTACCTTGTGGGAACCCCATGTTCATCTTTATAAAATGATTGTGTGGTATCCAAAGTTTGTCATGTTGGGTGTCTTCGGAAGGTTCATGATGCACTGAGCATGGTTGTTATAGTGACATTATAATAATTGTTACAGTAATGTTCTAGTAAGGTTATAGTTATAATTTCATGTATATAGTTATGAGGCTGAAAATGTATCCTTATGGCTGAAAGCAAGCCCAGGCAAAAACTCTCCAAGAACAGAGAGGCAGTTCACACCTCATCAGGGCATGTATTGGACAAACCCAGCCCAGCTTCACAGGAACAAAGGACGCAGGCCTAGGCAACAACAGTTTGGAAAAGAGAAGACTGAGAGGGGACATGATAGCAGTTTTCAGGTATCTAAAAGGGTGTCATAAGGAGGAGGGAGAAAACTTGTTCACCTTAGCCTTTAAGGATAGAACAAGAAGCAATGGGCTTAAACTGCAGCAAGGGAGGTCTAGGTTGGACATTAGGAAAAAGTTCCTAACTGTCAGGGTGGTTAAACACTGGAATAAATTGCCTAGGGAGGTTGTGGAATCTCCATCTCTGGAGATATTTAAGAGTAGGTTAGATAAATGTCTATCAGGGATGGTCTAGACAGTATTTGGTCCTGCCATGCGGGCAGGGGACTGGACTCGATGACCTCTCGAGGTCCCTTCCAGTCCTAGAATCTATGAATCTATGAATCTATGAAAAGATCTGTTAGACCAGGGCTGGCCAACCTGAGCCTGAGAAGGAGCCAGAATTTAACAATGTACATTGCCAAAGAGCCACAGTAATATGTCAGCAGCCCCCCCCATCAGCTCCCCCACCCACCAGCAGCCCCACCAATCAGCGCCTTCCCCTCCCTCCCTGCACCTCCCGATTAGCTGTTTCGTGGTGTGCAGGAGGCTCGGGGGGGGGGGGGGGGAGGGTTAGGAGCAAGGGCACGGCAGGCTCAGGGGAGGGGGCAAGAAGGGGTGGAGTGGGGGTAGGGCCTGTGGCAGAGCCAGGGGTGGAGCAGTGAGCACCCCCTGGCACATTGGGAAGTTGGCACCTGTAGCTCCAGCCCCGGAGTCGGTGCCTATACAAGGAGCTGCATATTAACTTCTGAAGAGCCGCATGTGGCTCTGGAGCCACAGGTTGACCACTCCTGTGTTAGACTCTCAAGTGAGTCGCCCCCCCCCTTCCTTTGGTCAGTTTGGAACTGCAATGAGGTAATGCTCACCTGAATCTGAAGTGGTGGTGGTGGGGGGAGCAAAGCCAAGAGGGAAGAAAGAACATGATAAAAGGGAGAGACGTTTACCATACTCTTCCTGTCTCTTCCACCTACATCTACAGACACCACACCAAGCGACTGAAGCGCTGATCAAAGGGGAGAGCCTGGCTGAAGAGCAACCAGCCTGTGGTGAGAAGCTCTAAGTTTGTAAGGACATTGAAAGTGTTAAGATCAGCTTAAAGTGACAAAGAGTCCTGTGGCACCTTATAGACTAACAGACATATTGGAGCATAAGCTTTCGTGGGTGAATACCCACTTTGTCATCCACAAAAGCTTATGCTCCAATACGTCTGTTAGTCTATAAGGTGCCACAGGACTCTTTGTTGCTTTTTACAGATCCAGACTAACACGGCTACCCCTCTCATACTTAAGATCAGCTTAGAATGCGTTTTGCTTTTATTTCATTTGACCAAATCTGACTTGTTGTGCTTTGACTTATAATCACTTAAAATCTATCTTTATAGTTGATAAATCTGTTTGTTTATTCTACCTGAAGCAGTGCGTTTGGTTTGAAGTGTGTCAGAGACTCCCCTTGGGAGAACAAGCCTGGTACATATCAATTTCTTTGTTAAATTGAGGATTCATATAAGCTTGCAGCGTCCAGCAGGCATAACTGGACATTGCAAGACGGAGGTTCCTAGGGTTGTGTCTGGGACCGGAGATATTGGCTAGTGTCATTCGGTTGCACAATCCAAGGAGCAGCTAACATGCCAGAGGCTGTGCGTGAACAGCCCAGGAGTGGGGGTTCTCACAGCAGAGCAGGGTAAGGCTGGCTCCCAGAGTCAAGGATTGGAGTGACCTAGCAGATCACCGGTCCAGATAACACCAGGGGAACGTCACAGCCTTGCAGGTTGTATACATGGTTATTTGGACCTCAACATTCCCATGAGGTTCCTTCATATTACCTTTGTCTGAAGAACTACAGAAACAACACAAATGATGCTTGTATCTTAGTAATCCAGACCTTCCATTGTCAGGGTTTCTCAAAGGTGCCTTCAGCTTTAGAAGTGGGACACACTGAGTTCCATGTGTAATGAGTGTAGACACTGAACTATTGCATTGTCTCACATGAAGATCCCTCCGAGTAGTCTGCTGTAGATAGGGAAGCCTATATGGTTGTCTGTACTGAACTTGGTATGTGGATAGAGGACTTCATTCTCAGGACTATCAAGCTAACACATTTCATAAGAACTACAGTAACATTAAAAAATGAGGGGTAAACTTAGTTCTGTTGTAATAATGTAGGTACTAATATAGGCATCCCCAGCAAAGACCTGGTTAGAGAAGGCACATCAGAATAAGAAGCCCTGTGTAAGTCAGCTGTTCATCAGCAACATTGGGTTGCTTTTATATGGTCTCAATTCCTGACTGAACTAGCCCATTCCAGATAAAAACAAGAAATAAAGGAAACTCTCTATGGGCAGTTAAAATAACAAATTAGACATGCAACACTTAACATTATTACAGATTGGCTGAAGTGCCGAGCATGCTACATGAGATTTCCAACTCCAGCACTAATCATTAGTACCAATAACGACTCTGTCTAAGAAGCGGGTGCAGTCAGAATACTAGTTCAGAGACCTGGAAAAAATATTGTTTTGAAGGCAGATTTACTTTAAAAAGTAATTGGGACAAGTGACTCTAGTGATAAAACTTAACACATTCAAAAAACTCAGCACTCACCTTTCAAGTATGTCCCTTGACTTCACATAAGAAACTGCAGAGTTTGAGGAAAAGAGGCAGAGGCTTCAGTGCTGTAATGTATATTTCCCAACTTGTGTGTACCATATGGAACAGTCCGGCACTGGCAGAGGATTGGTAAGAAGATCCAAAAGCCCTCTTCCTACTCTAGTTTTGTTTCTACACAGCCCTGATGACTTTTTTTCCTGAGTAACTTGTAGAGCTTGTGATGCTTTCTTGGGGTGTCCAGAATTGTAAGTCACTTTGTTACCCTTCTGCCTCAGCAAGAGAGATATTTGCTGCTACAAAACTGTGTGCCAACTCCCTGACACTCCAGTTTGTTAGACAGCCCAACAAACTTCTCGGGACCCTGCCAGTCCTTGCCTTGCCTTGCAGGGAACTCTTGGTGACCCCAGTCCAAATCCCCAGGAACAGCGTTCCTCCGCAGCATCCAGCTCCTGTCACTGGATGCCTACAGAAATACCAAATCTGCTGTCTCCAAAGAGACAGAGTACACAGCAGCCTGCTGGCTCAGCTGAGGTTTCCCCCTTCACTTTAACATAACAGCACTGAGATGGATTTATAATGAAATAAGAATAAGTTTATTAATAAAGAACAGAGATTTAAGTGATACTAAGCAGAGATAATGGAAACAGAAAATAGTTACAAATAAAACAAAAATATAATCATGCTTGCTAGTGACTAAAGCTTAATGTGTTACAATCCTTGTCTAAGGCTGTTGTCTTACCCTAAGCCACTTCTTAGCAGGCTCCAAGCTTTATAAAGCAGCCTTCTCACTTACAGTTACTTCTCCGCATCAGCAACCCATATAGTCAGGGCCGGCGCTTCCATTTAGGTGACCTAGGCAGTCGCCTAGGGCACCAGGATTTGGGGGGGTTGCATTTTGCCACCCTCGGTGGCAATTCGGCGGTGGGGGGTCCTTCTGAGCTCCGGGTCTTCGGCGGCAATTCCACGGCGGGTCCTTCACTCGCTCCGGGACCTGCCGCCGAAGTGCCCCGAAGACCGGGAGCGTGGAAGGACCCCCGCCTAGGGCACCAAAAACCCTGGCGCCGCTCCTGCATATAGTTGGAGATCCACTGTTCATAGATGCAAAGAGCGCTAACCTCTTTGTTATCCCTCAGTAAGGGATAACAAAGGGGTTCTCTCCCCTTTCTCATGTAGTCCAGTAACCCTTTGAGATGTGCTCTTTGGAAGTGTATCCCCAGATAAAGTTTTTCTCCCCTACTGCTCGTGCTCCAGTGAGCTGACACCATGCTGTTTCCTCATCCTCCTGATAACTGGTGCTTACTTCAGATGCAAGTGAACTGCCCATTGTCTCTGGCATCATCCTGCTCAACTTACATGATAGACACAGGCAATTAGGCAAAGCAACAGTCCTTTGTGTAGGACAAACTTGTTTATCAAGTCCTCCTCCCGCAAACATATTTTGGGAATATAGTTCCAGCATACATACATACATTTTACACACCATTTGTACATACATCACACAATGGTACTAACAACTGGTGTGTCACCAGCTTTCATTTGCTACACACATGACACTCTTTACAGCAGGAGTCGGCAACCTTTGGCATGCGGCCCATTAAGGTAATCCGCTGGCAGGCCACGAGACATTTTGTTAATGTTGACCGTCTGCAGGCACGGCCCCCCGCAGCTCCCAGTGGCCACAGTTTGCTGTTCCCAGCCAATGGGAGCTGCAGGGGGCTGTGCCTGCAGACGGTCAACATTAACAAAATGTCTCATGGCCCACCAGCGGATTACCTTAATGGGCCACATGCCAAAGGTTGCCGACCCCTGCTTTACAGATTAATACTATGACGACAGTGCGTTAGGTGTAGTGAGTGTATCCATCCATGTAGATATCTGCACCTGCCTTTTGGCATTAAAAGGCTCTTAGGATCACAGTGCTGAACAAGACACAACTGTAGGATTTTATGGCCATGAAGATGCAGAAGACAGGATGAACAGGCAGTCAGTTACGGGGAGGATTTAGGCCTTTCTAGTAGTTCCATCCATGTAGATATTTGCACCTGCACAGAGCCCTACTGAATGCAGTGAGGGAAGAAGCTAGGTTTTTTTATTTAAAAAAAGGTGACTAGTATTGAGTAGTGCATATGTTAATTGGGTTAAGATAATACGCAAAGCCAAAATAAGATTTATATAGCAAATTTATTCTTCTTTTCTTACATTATTTCCCATGAATAATCCCCAGTAGACACTAGTGAAGTGGTTTGAAGAAATGCAGAGCAGAACTGAGCTTTCATCTCCCTCTGTGGGTGTTCCTGAGCAGTACTCGTGAGAGATACTGTGCAAACTTGGCAGGGCAGGAGATGTTGGGTAACACAAGCATAAAAGGAATATGAAAGCTGCAGCCTGAGAGAGAGAATTTTTAAGTGGAATACAAAGTTATGTGCAGAAACGTGGGCTAAACTCTCTCAAAGCTGAAAATTACGCAGTACTTTCAAATGCAAATGATGTAAAGATGTCTTGTATATAAAAAGGTAAGAGTGCTCATTCAGTAATGACGCATAATATCAAACACCTTTTAAGTTAAGCTATCTGGAGTGTATGAGGGTCATGAAACTGATCTATGCTACAGCAGAAGTAATTGAACAGATATATTTACTGAGGCTTTAAAAATACGCTATACATTTCTTACCCGAGATTCTGTGCCCCTATGAAGGTGGTAGCTTAAATTAACTTCATTTTCCTTTGCCACCATAATGCAGCATGAACACTTCATTCCAAAGTGGGGAAGTCAGCACTACAGAGTCATACTTCTAAAAAGCCATTCGTTCTAACTCAGTGCTCAGGGGACATTAGCGATTTTTAGTGAGGCAAAAATGCATTACGTGATACTACATTTTCCCCTCTGCTTTTATAGACTCCTTTCTTGCACTGAACTCTGGCAAGAGAGTTCCTTTTGCATGTAAAATGATTGACTTTAGTGTGTGTATGAGGGATGAGGTTCTAATAAAAGGTCATGTATCATGAGGGAAAGTTTAAAGATTTCAGTAGTTCACTTGTTTTGGCACATTCTGCAATGACTCACAGGCTTAATTCTCTCAAGCTATCAAATTAATAAAACCCTCTAATTCTTGTCAGGATTCATCCAGCAGGGGGGTTAAATAGCTAGTCTTCAGAGAGTGTTATTTTACTATTGTCAGAAAATGTTCTTCAAGTGAGCTATATATTGCCAGAAATACAGTAAAATGAATGTACACCCTGCTTCCTCTAGTAAGATGTATTCTTCTTCCCTTTGGGCACCCCACAATTGTCATGGAATTGTTCTGTAGCGCTAGGATACTATTTTAGTAATAAGGTCTGTTCTCATAAACAATCAGAGCTAGCTAGAATGAATCAGAATCCTGGGAGGCCCTTACCTTAGGTGTATGTGTTACAGTACAGTCTTTCATTGCATGGTCATCCTGTGGATCAGATAACACAGTATAATATATACATTTCTACAACCTTAAATATACATGTGTAGTATCTTGTAGTGCACAGTACAACTCTGTGTATGCCAGATAAAGACAGAGAATTTCAACAGGACAAACAGATATTTGTATTTATAATGGCAAAAGCGGATTTATTTCCTCATTGTCTTCATTCTCAAAAATCGCTATACCTTTTTTCCCCTCAAAATTAAAAAAAAAGATGTCCCTTGGGCAGATATCAAGTTTGGAATATTTGAGTCCCCAAGGGTGAAAGCCTACAGAAGTTATAAGCAAATGCAAGAGAGGGTGCTCGCTGGTTACCTGACCTCCCTACCGATTACATAGGTCCGAATCCATCAAAATATTTTTAGGGCTTGATCCAAAGCCCATTGGAGTAGTGGGGCATCTCACATTCTGAAAGTGTTTTGCCTGATTGAGGCCATCATGGTGGTTGAGGCTAATAACAAAGTAATGTTGTTCTCAACAGTTAGACTGCACAGTTTACTAACAACCAACCCTGAATCACAATCAGGGCCGGCTCCAGGGTTTTGGCCGCCCCAAGCAGCCAAAAAAAAAAAAAAAGCCGGGATCGCGATCTGCGGCGGCAATTCGGCGGGAGGTCCTTCGCTCCGAGCGGGAGTGAGGGACCGTCCGCCAAATTGCTGCCGAATAGCTGGACGTGCCGCCCCCCCCTCCGGAGTGGCCGCCCCAAGCACCTGCTTGCCAGGCTGGTGCCTGGAGCCGGCCCTGATCACAATGAATACATCATAATATATTTTCCTCCTACGTTTCCTTGGTTTTCCTACTATATATATACTGTACTGTGCATCAAGTGTCAGTCAATAAATATGTATAGTATGTTTTAAACACGCTCCACTTTTTAAGAGATCCAGATTTTTCCTCCTTTCTAAATTAGGCTGATTTGTGGAAGGAAAGGTCCCTTGAGAATTGACACAGAGTCAGTCAGGTGTCCTCTCTAGCCGCCCACTAGACTGCTGTGAGGGGAATCCAAGCCTCTGGGTCCTTGAATCCCTGGATGTTTTTAACTTCTGGGGCCTGAATGGAGTCTTAGGGTCCCTACGCATACCGTTGGGGTACAGACCCTGGGTCTAACTCCCTATCCTGAGAGCTGGAACCTGTAGGGTTGCCAACTTTCCAATTTCTTAAATCTGGACACAACAGCTCCCCCGCCCCTGCTCGCTTGCTCACTCCCCCCTCCCTCCTGGGACTCACTTGCCACCTGCAAGCTGGGCTGGGAACTGAAGTGGAGCCTGCCCACAAAATGCAGGTAGGAGTCATCCCTGGCTGAGAAGGGGCTGGTGCGGGTTGATGACCTGGCACCCCCTGTTGTCCCCACACCCTGGGCTAGGCTGGTGGTGGTGTTTGCAGAAAGCGATGGGAAGGCAGGGGGGCAGAGGGTGTCAGTCTGTCTGTCTGGGCGAATCGGGCCAGGCTAAGGGAATGCCCTTCCCTCCCCGCACAGTATGTGTGCAAGCTGGAGGTCAGGCTCCGCTATGAGCCACATGCTCTGAGCTTTAAGGGTGCTGTTCGCCCACCCTCCTGGGCCAGGCTGCCAAGCTCCCATCTGAGTGGCAGGAGGCTGGTGCTGCAAAGTCACCTCTGCCCTGAGGAGAAGCAGCCACCCGGCATGGGATCTCTGGCTCAGGTTGCGGCTCCGGTGCTGGTCACGCATGTCTCGGAGCCCCTGGAGCGGCTTCCCATGAAGATGGGGTGTTTCTGCAGCAGGCAGGGCGAGGGCAGAGCCAGGGAGCAGAGAGGAGGGTGGAAAATAGGATGCGATCCAAACTCAATCCAAAGGCATGGATTGGCACCCACCTGGCTCACAGCCATGCTGCCTCCAGCTCTCTGCAAGTGCCCTGCTGCGGTCACACACGCTGCAGTGGACGCTGCCTTGGCCCCCCATTCCGGCACCCCTCCGGGCAGTAAGCAGACTTTTGGTGTCCGATCAGTACTTCTGACTGGACACTGTACAGGTCCCCTTTCAACCGAACTTTCCGGTCAAAAACTGGACACCTAGCATCCCTAGGAACCTGCTGTCCAGCTACCTAGCCCTTCTGGGTGCAGGGCTGGCCCTTCAGACTCCCCTGTACTTAATCACACACTCCCCCAGAACTCCACTGAAAGGTCTGAGCTCTCTGGTTTACTGTATAACTCTCTTTGGAAGCTTGTAGCTGTTGTCAAGCATTTACCACACAGAGACACTTTGCCCCGAGTCTAACACAGTTGCTCATTTATTTAATCATATAAAGCACAAGAGAGTACAGATCATTTAGAACACAACAAACATTCTAACTGCAGTGCCCCTCACTAGCTCACCCTTCCCTTGGGAGTCCTTGGGGACCATCTGGACTCAGGAAACAGGCCGGGCCCCTTGGCTTGTGAGACTGCTACATGCTGGGCTGCTGCTCCTTCGTGGAGACTTCTTCCTCAGTATCTGTGACCTTCCTCTCTCTTTCCCCCAGCTTCTAACATGTTTCCTTATTTAAGCCCCTCCTTTGTTCTGTGTCTGATAACTTTCCATTGCTCTGACTTTCCTCTCCTTTCAAACAGAGGAGGAAGTATTTTCTCCCTGCTGAGCATCTCCATTGTCTGGTCAAAGCACCCTCATTAAGTACCTTCCCATTGTCCTCAGTCTGGGGTGTACCTGCTGCATATCCTGTCAGCGGTGGGGGGGTCCACATACATATAGGCTTTAAATGACACAGTAATTTCAGTATACTGTTTTATCATTCAGAATTCATAAGATGTACAGACAGAGCCCCCCAGTTCATCACAAGAATATCACACATCCTTTGGAAATCTCTTCATCTCAGTGCCATCCTTGCTTCAACAACAACAACATCATTTAAAATGTATAAAGACTGTATCGTGAATTTGTTTATGAAAATGTCAGTGGAGCTGCTCTAGAAAAAGCATCAAAAAGGAACTTTCTTCGTGATTGTCTTTAAATGGGCTTATATTGTAAAGTCTGAATTTTAATAAATATGACATTTTAAAAGAAGTCATCTGGTCATGTTAGCGCTGTGCCTCTCTAGAGGCATGAGATCTTACAGTATGTGATGCAGAGGTTGCTATGGCAATTTAGCATTTTTTCAAGTATTTTTTCAGATTTCTTCAGTTGCTATTAATAAATTTCCTGAAATACTCTGGAAAAAAACCCCCAGTCTATCAAAATAACACTTGTCTTTCATAAATTAGCTGTTTAGAGTCTAATCCTTTTCCTTTCAAAGTCAATGCAAATCTCCCACCGACTTTAATGGGAATATGACTTGGCCCCAAATATTTGGAATTTTTAATATGATAGTGCCTCCTAAATATTGGGTTTTTTAAATCACAAAGTACTGCAAATGCCATGTGTTCTGATACAAAATAATTGCAACAAGGTCTTTCACAGAGAATATTACTTGCTTGTTGTACTGGTAGCACATCACGGCTAACTCATGAGACAGCTTAGTACATGTCTCCCAGATATTGCTATGTGGGGTGTTTTCATGGTACCATAGCATTCAAACACTCGTTAGACAGACTTCTCTGCAAGATTCCTGCACATACTTATTTCAGACAGTAGCAACAAAACCATGTCTCTGTAATGTTTATAACAGGGAGAATGTCTGAGACTTCAGCCAGAGCTACCTAGCCAATATAAATTGGTGTTCTTCCATTGATTTCACTGGAGTTATGCCAGTTTATACCAGCTGGGAATCTGGCCCTATATTCTGATGCTAAAGTCCTCACATGTGAGATCATGACCTGGAGCTGCCATCATAGGAGGAATATATCTTAAGACATCACATAGGCAAGATATGACAAAAACAAGCTCATTTAAGAATAATATATGTGGATAGACTGGGTCTCTTCTCCCTTACACCATTGTAAATCAGGATTAATTCCATTACTACAATAATGTTGATAAGCAGCACCAAGTAATAATCATTCTTCAAGAGACCTCAAGCAGTTTATCACAACATGTCTTTTCCAGCATTATAGTCTGACCCCTACCTCACACATGAACACAGCGGTAGCGTGCCTGCTGATATGACTGAGAGATTCACTCCGGTCTTCCAGACTCAACTCCAATCGTGTACTGACAATGTTTTAAACAAAGGGCTCCCATACATTACCCTCTTTTCTTTTAAGGAACCCTGCATAGGAAGGGTGTATATGCTGATAGAGTGGAGAATGGAGGGATGAAGGGGGTCTATAATTTGTCTTTCTATTAAAATAAAAATGCTTTCTCAAACGTAACCAACAAGAGAGGCACCACTTGGCAAACAAATATTAAGTGCACTTGCAGGACACATTAATACTTTGTTCCAGAAAAATATACTGAGTGTATTGTTAGTATACACTAACAATAGAGATAGCTCAGTGGTTTGAGCATTAGCCTGCTAAACCCAGGGTTGTGAGTTCAATCCTTAAGGGGGCCACTCAGGGATCTGGAGCAAAATCAGTACTTGGTTCTGCTAGTGAAGGCAGGGGGCTGGACTCAATGACCTTTCAAAGTCCCTTCCAGTTCTAGGAGATAGGATATCTTTATTTATTTATAGCACAATGTTCAGCTTGTATAGTTTGATGTGGGGGCGAAGACCTTACAGAGAATTGTGGCATCTTCTTCCGTATGATTTTTTTAATTAGCTACCATCTGGTGCAAATTAGCCCATTTAAAAAATGCTCATCAGAGTATTTTTTATATATCCCAGGAACAATTTACCCTGTGAAGGAACATTCAGACATATCCAGAGAGGGGGGGAAGTCTATCAATGGAAGGGCAGTCACTCCAACCCTCCCCTCTGTTGGTGGTAGATTTTTAACAATGGGCTGTTGGGAGTGCCCAAGAACTCCTCTCCAGCACATCACTGCTGGATTCCCCTAGGATTAATTCAGGGGTGCAACAGAGCACAATGAATGGCCCAGGCGGTAGCCGCCAGACTTCAACATAAGCAAACAAAAGTGAGTTTCCCAGACTGCCTCTCCCAGCGCTGCTTCTGATTGGCTTGTGGAAACGAGGCTGTGGAGAAGTAGAAGGGGCAGGGTTGCAGAGGCCTCCAACCAGTGCAGAAGGAGAGCGGCCACAGCAAGGTGTAGGGAAAGCTGCCAAATCTCAGCCACTTCTCCTACCAGAAATAGTTAAGGAGCTGGTAGCCAGCAAGTGAAGAAGGTGGCAAAGAGTGGGAGTAGCCAGCAGGTGAAGATTGAGCAATTATTTAATCTAGATCAACAGCTCTTTGGGGCAGGGACTGCATCTCTTCCATGTATCTCTACAGTACCTAGAGCTTTGGGAATTCAGTGAATAAGTAATACTACAGGGAGGCTTGGGGTTGCATGAGAGAGGATGGACCTTTGGTTGAATGAGGGAAAAGGGATTAGGGACACTTAAATTTTGTTTGGTGGCGCATCTTCAACTTTTGAACTAAGAATTACGATGATGCCTCTCAATTGTTACAGAGGACTTGAACTGTGTTTTCCATATTCATAGTGATGCTTTCTAACTGTAACTTATGTAGTAGCCCAACCAGGAATTTATCTTTCCTTTTAAGGTCTTTTGGGACTGATTAAACAATTCACCCTGTGAAGGGACATTCAGACATATGATACAGGGGGATGTGATAATGAGATGTCCCTTACCCCCAGAGAACTCCAAGACGTAACACCTTTGTCCCCTTTGACTCCCAACTTTCCTTTACAGTTTGAATGTAGACAGAGGGTGTACACTCTCCCAGAAATTTCCACCTCTCTCCTTCTGTGACAGGTTTCAGAGTAGCAGCCGTGTTAGTCTGTATCCGCAAAAATAACAGGAGTACTTGTGGCACCTTAGAGACTAACAAATTTATTAGAGCATAAGCTTTCGTGGGCTACAACCCACTTCTTCGGATGCTCCTTTCTTTACTATTCCCTTTCTCCTGTTTAAAAGCTACCTTCTTTGGCTGGTTTGCTGTGCAAGAGAATGAATCCAAAATGGAAGAAGACCTGCCATTTATAGAACAAGCCCCTCCTGCAAGTGGGATTGCATGAATCCGATGGCCATGCTAAGGATTAACAGTGTGTGTCACAGCTCTAGTTGAGCACCCCCCTTGGCCACTCACCAGACTGCTGCAAGAGGACCCAGCTGCTGGAGCCTGTGTGTTTTAAGCCTCCAGAGTCTGAACAGAGCCCAGACACTGTCCCTATTCTGGGGTCCCTAGGCACACTCTCAGAGTGCAGATCCTCTATCTAGCATCCCCTCTTGAGAGCAGCCTGCTGCCCAGTCCCTGGAACTAGTACTGGCCCCTCAAGCTTGCCTGTATCTTAAAAACACCCTCTCTCACAATCTCACCCAAGGTGTGAGCTGTCTGGGTTATCATTTAACTCTCTCAGGAGGCACTTGATAAGGTGTAGCGCATAACCACATATAGGCTTTGCACAGGACTCAAACACAGCATTTACTTAAGTATGGGAAATACACAGAAAGTATAGATCATATAGAAAACACCAAACAACTTGAATGCAATGTCCTTCACTCTAGCTCGACCTTCCCTTGTGAGTCCTTGCGGGACCATTTTTGTTCAGATAGGCAGGGTTCCCCCAGGCCTCATGAGGCTCCTACAGCAGCTTCCCTCATCTTGAATCCATGAAAATGGCCAAAGATCCTGAATAAATCAGCTCCTGCCCTTTTATTAACCTTCCAGTCCCTCGGTCAGGTGACCTCCAGATAAGCTTCAACAGAGGATCACAGAACTCTGCCAGGTGACTTTGTTGCCAGGTGATCCCTTCCCTGACAAATCAATTCTCCTGCGTAGGAGCCAGCCTATTATGTAGATCTATTCCATTTCAATGGGAGAGCATTTAATTCAATGACCCTCTATAGTCAACCCTGTATCACTAAGACTTGGAGTTTTAGTCCAACATAGAGACAAGCAGACAGCAGAGAAGACAACTAGTCCCTACATTCAAAATGGAGTTTTCAGTTGGATAAAAATACATACAGAGCATTCATAATCTGACATAGAATTAATAAATTGTACAGACAGATTTCCCAAATCTTCACAGCATGCATGCAGCTCTAGACCTGATTGCAGTGCTAGCTCTGCAGGAGGGGGTGCCAGAGAGCCAGAATATTTATTGATTTAGTATGGTTAAAGTCAAGTCTTTGTGCATAAATTTTCATATGCAATGTATCCTGTCATCTTATTTGTTTTCCTTCACATTTATTTGCAGGCTGTGCTATTGTGTGATAACAATCACCAGCACTTTGTGTTGGCCCTGAAGGCTGGGTATATTACACTGTAGATAGGGAAGTGAATAGGATAGTTGTCTTTTGCCAGAAGTTCAATTTTACAATTAGAGTCTACAGCGCCCCATGTAAGTGGATGTAAAATGTTACCAAATCAGCATTCTCCACTCACACTGGTGGAGTAACATTTTGTACCCACTTGACACAGTGGTAAATGACTCCACAAAATGCTAGACAGATGACAAACCCATCCTGTGTTTTATATCCATGAATTATCACAATAGAAAAAGACTGTTACACATAAAACCATAGGTAGCAGGGACCTGGTATATTTCTCAACTGCATTTTGAGAACTCAATAAAAATCACTGACAGGATTAAAGAATAGATTGGTAAGAATGAAACTACTTTTCAATTTCTATGAAAAAACAAACACCAATCTTTTGGGGGGGGGGGGTTCAGGTAGAATATTCTTGAATCTCATCTCACTAGGAAACTGAGTAAAGGAGAATTATGATACTGACATGTCATAGTCCTCACTTGAGCAGACTAAGGATTTTTATTATTGCTGATAAGAACAAGATCTCTAAAGGAGTGACCGATTTCTGTCGGTGGTACTAGGAACATTATGAACATACACAGTAGCAATATTTAGGCATAGATCCAGGGAATTAACAGTTGACAGAATGAAGAAAATGTACATACACAGCATTTGGGATTCCTCCTATTATAACAGAATGATCCACAAAGCATAAGGCTGCATGTGAACTGGTGGTTAGGACAGGCAAGTGGGAGTCAAGAAACGTGGGTTTTATTCCCAATTCTGCCACTGCTCACTGACACAGGGTAATGTAAGGGTTCCACAATCTATCCCTAAGTGACGTTGGACAGTCATGACTTGCAACTAATTGTGCTTCTGGAATAGACCATCTTTTCTTTACTTTGCAGGGGGTCTTGGGAGGGAAATAGACATATTGTTTTGGTTAAGGTTGGCTGAGAAGATAACAGTTAAATGGCGTCAAGAAGACTCCCGACTCTGATCTCACACCAATTGTGCACCTCTGACCTACACCAGAATCAAGCCCCTAGGAATCAGTAACATTGGATCTCTTTCTAGTTCTGTCACAGTGTGACCATATGGGTGCCAAGCACTTTACCTAACTGTACTTAGCTAACCGAACTGTAAAACAAGAATAGAACCAGACTTTCAGCATGGCCTTAACCCAGCCTCTGATTTTGCTCCTGCAATTGGTTAGGCTTAATCATGCACTTGTAATTAGGATCATCATGATGTTTAGATACCAGACTGAACCTACAAAGCAGGTACCTTAATGTCCAAGCGATCTAACAATCTTTCTGTGCACAGACTGCAGACCCAAAAACAAGAGGCCAACTTTCACAATCTATCCATAACATTTACCTACCAGACAAGGGAGTTATCAGAATGCATGAAATGTGCCTGATTCTTCTTAGGCTTGCACTGTGTCACCATTGATACCTGTGCAAGTCCAAACAGTGACATTTTACACTTTGCACTTTGACACTAGGTGCAGTGGCCCAGGGCCTGGTTCAAAGTGGTCTTGTAGCCCTCTCACAACCCTCAATTAATTCTTTTGGTTCAAAGACCGTTTGTGACCACTACCACCACCACCACCCCTGAAAGCTTCAGTGAAGAGAGTATTTTCTGGGCAGCTCAGAGGAGGGACAGAGTAGATGAAGGTTATGACTGGGGCCCTCCTCAGGGCTGCTCTAGCCTGTGTCCGGTGGTACACTGGTCCATGGCAACCCTTGAATAGGGGATGCACAAGCCACATCCCTTCTATCTCTGCACTGGCCCTAAGACATCTACCTCCCAGAGTTTATAAAGTGCTTTGGAATCTTCAGGTGCAGAGCACAATAACCCTGCAAGTTTCCCTACTAGCATTTGTATTGCTAATTCTAATTTCACGTTTCAGTTGATTAACTCATTTTCTCAATTAAGGGAGTATCTCACAAACATATAAAGATCCTTTACCAATACTTCTCTTCCTTCTTTATGAACTGGAACATTTGAGTGCTGTGCGTGTTGCACTTTTTCTCCTTCTCTCATTTCACATGCCATTGTTGTCTTGTGGAAATATTCCTCTTCTCATAAGCTATTATGCAGCATGAACAATAATTTTTTAACAGTTTTCATACTTCCTGATAAATGGCACCACCAGCTGTATCAAGACAGGGCATATCCATTTTTAGTGTAATGCCAGTTCCTGCAGTGATGGATTTTTATGGCTCTGTGTGAGTTCTCTGCGGGAGAGGTAGCTACTGAAAGCATAATCCACAATCACAAAAGGACAACTAAGAGAAATAAATTCATGCAGTGCTACACTTGCAAACAGATCTGCAACTTCAATGACCTGCAGGAATTTGATCAGATGACGGAGCTGAGACGGATGAATATATATTCATAGAGCAAACATTTTCCTCAGCCTTCTTAAGAAGAAAGAAAGAAAGATGACAGAGAAAGGAGATTAAAGTTCCTGATTGCCATTATATAGTATAAAAGATAAGGACCCCAGATGTCCCCATACTTATCTTCATTATTATACAACTTATAAATGACCATTTCATATGAAGCTGCATCTTTTAATGATGCAGTCCATTCCTGGGCTTTCAGTCTTGCCTTTGTTTGTCTCAAGAAAATATTTTTTCCTGGTGGTAGATTGCTAATCCAAGCAATGTACCCTTTAGAAGTCTTAAAACATCGAATAATAACCAGTCTAGCATAAACAGGAGCTAGTTATCTATAGGTTACTCATTACATTCCTCCTCCCCTCCCCCCGGAAACTTGTCTGACACTCTCAAAACATGGCAGCGATTGGAGGATAACATTGCAAGCACGTATCAGGTTCCTAACAAACAAAAATGGTCAGAGCCCCAGCTCTTCATCTCATCCAAAGGCAACCGCCTGCAGCACAAATGTTGCTAGCACCATGCCAATGTATTAGCACATTGTTAATCACACAGCCTATGGGGGAGTCAGGCAGCCCAGGGAACAAGACAAAAAAAATCTGTTTTGTTTTTTTCCAAACAGAGTTTTTTCTGTCTTTTCCTCCCGTGAAAAAAAATACAAATTTTTGACTTTTCATCCTGATTCAGGATAAAAGTTTTTTCAAAAAATTGAACTTTTTTGTGGGAGAGAAAGACTTTTTTCTAGCCAGCATTGTTTGTTACACCCACCTGTTGAATCATGTCTTAAACTGAAACTATCATTGCCTACCGACATGGAGCCCTGACCTGGTAGGGGTCTTTAGGTATTAATGTAATACAAATATGAAATCAGAAGGAATGGATTCATTGTGTAATGTATTGGTACTAGCAAACACTCTGACACTGTCAACTAACCTATTGCCCTTTGTGCTTAATTGGACAGAGCTATATTTAGCTCATTTATTAGGCTCCAATAAATGGGGGATGAGGCAATTTTCCTGCAGGGAGCATATTACAGTAACTCCTCGCTTAACGTTGTAGTTCTGTTCCTGAAAAATGTGACTTTAAGCGAAACAATGTTAAGTGAATCCAATTTCCCCATAAGAATTAATGTAAATGGGGGGGTTAGGTTCCAGGGAAATTTTTTTCACCAGACAAAAAACTATATATTATATAGAAATACACACAGTATACATTTTAAACAAACAATTTAATACTGTTCATAGCTATGATGATTGTGAAGCTTGGTTGAGGTGGTGAAGTTAGAGGGTGGAAGAGGGAGGGATATTTCCCAGGGAATGCCTTGCTGCTAAATGATGAACTAGTACTCGGCTGAGCCCTCAGGGTTAACATATTGTTGTTAATGTAGCCTCTCACACAAGGCAGCACGAACACGAGGGAAGGGAGACAGCATAGCAGACAGAGACAGACACACACCTTGTGTGTGGGAGAGAGAGATGCACACTGCCCCTTTAAGTAAGCTGACCTACTCTTAAGTGCATTGTCTTTTTAAGTGGATCAGGAAGTTGAGACAGCAGCTGCTGCCCCAGGCTCTCTCTGTCTCTCTCCGTCTGTGTCCCTTCCCTGCTCTATATGGAGAAGGGGTAAGTGAGGTGCAGGAGCAGGGGGGAGGGGGACACCCTGACATTAGCCTCCTCCTTCCCTCCCTGCACAGCAAGCAGGAGTCTCTGGGAGCAGCTCCAAGGCAGAGGGCAGGAGCAGCACACAGCAGTGGGGGGAGGGACAGCTGCAGCACAAGGAACTTAGGGGAGCGGGGAGCTGATAGGGGGGCTGCCGGTCCACCGTGGTTACAAGCCCCCACCAGCTAGCTCCAACGGGCTGCTCTTTCTGCAAGCAGTGTACAAAGCAGGTGGCTGCCAAATGACATTAGAAGGGAGCACTGCACAACTTTAAACAAGCGTGTTCCCTAATTGATCAGCAACGTAACAACGAAACAACGTTAACCGGGACGACTTTAAGTGAGGAGTTATGTACTCCAGTATTTGCACTGACTACCACTGTGATCTTGGGAAACTGCCTCTGTCCCCACATGATACTGCAACAGTTGAAACCTCTCAGACCAATCAATTGAAAGCCCTCCCTGGTTTAAACAAGAGGAGGATGGAGGCTCTCTCAGGGAGTGGATCCTCCACTGAGGGATAGCAGCAACAGCCAGGGGAGCTGCAAGGAAAGCTGCTTCATACCCCAGATCTGTTGACCTTTGGGGCAATATTGCATGGTTGATTTGTTCTCAGGCTTCCTGGGAGGGAGTTATAAATTGCTGATAATTTGTGGATGACGGGATGCAGATTGTAGAGTTATTACAGCTTTTTTTTCAAGTAATTTTTAATTCTTCTGATATGGTTTAATGGGCCCACAGCTTAGGACTGGGGCATATTTCCTAAAAGGGAACAAAACAAAACTGAATTAAATAAACAAAAAAGCTCCCCAGTGTGGGGCTCAACCAAGTCCTATGGGTCTGGCTGTGGAACTCTCCCTCCCACAAGGGTTTTCGGAGAGGAAAAATGGTCTGATGGAAAGCAAGAGATCTAGATTCAATTCCAGGCTCTGCTATAGACTTCCTATATGACCTTGGCCAAGTCACTTACTCTCTCTGAGCCTCAGTTTGCCACCTGTAAAATGGGGATAATAGCACTTCCTTACCTTTCAGGGATGTTGTGAGGATAACTACATTAAAAATTGTGACATGCTCAAATATTATGGTATTGGGTAGGAAGGGGTATATCAGTATCTAAGGTAAATAGTTTTGTTCTCCCCACCTCTGTTCCCCAAACATAGCTTGTTAGCTGAACATCTGTACAAAAAGAAGTTTAACCCCTTGTTCAATGGAGACAACAAAGTTTCTCTACACTTTATCTCACTCCAATATAATTCCTAGATACTATGGTGACAGATAGATATGTTTAGACAGATTGAACAGAAGTCAAGATTAACCAAAGGTTAATTGTATCCCCCAGTTGCACTGGCTCAAGCTCTGTTCCTAACTAGGAGTTACCCAAGAGTGGAGCCTCTAGCTTTCATCCTGTGGAGTTGCTAAGATTCTCAGAGTTGAAAGCTAAGGTCCAATGCAGCTGATAAGCAGCATATGAATGGAGCCCTACAGGAATTCTGCTTCTAATGGTGCTCAGCTAGTTTTGATGCAGATATCTGGTGTCCCGAAGTCCTTGGTAAAATTGGGATTCTGCTGTCATTTCAATGCACAGCACACCTTGATTTAATTCCCCACTTCTTTAAGGCAGCACCTCTTGTGCACTAATGTATTACTTTCCAGGATGTACACAGAGATTCAGCCATTAGTCTGGTTCTTTCCATGCACCTTCAAGTTTCACTGAGTCTTAAAGTCATTGTAAACTATATTGGCAGCCAATGAAAGCATTCAGGAATCGCTTACTATGGAAACAAAAATTAGTAGCCTAACCCCAGCAGAAACATATGGAATGAACTGTGTTTTATTGCCCCAGGTTGGGACTGTGACAGGCTTAGGGGAGTTAGGCCTGGTCTACACTAGGATTTTACATCGGCATAGCTATGTCTCTCAGGGGTGTGAAAAATCCACACTCCTGAGAGACGTAGCTATACCGACCTAACCCCCGCTGTAGACAGAGCTAGGTTGATGGATGAATTCTTCCATTGACCTAGCTGCTGCCTCTCGGGGGGGTGGATTACGTACTCGGACAGGAGAACCCCTCCTGTCGGCGTAGATAGTGTCTACCCTGAAGCGCTACAGCAGCACAGCTGCACTGTTGTGGCGTTTTAAGTGTAGACATAACCTTAGGCACCCAATGCAAGCCAGAAGCTTTAGGCTTCTTTGAAAATCCTAGCCTCATGATACAGCTCCCTGTAGGAATCCAATTCAGGAGGAATTACGATTACCTACCTGGATCATAATGAAAGGCTGAACTACCAGCTCCACATCAGCACTTGAAAGGAGAAGCTTCAGCCTGGCAGTATTTGGGAAATGATATTGAGCTGTTTTAGTTATGCTATTACTTAGTTCATCTAATGGTTGGCTGGAATAAATAGTTACTCTCACTGTTGTCACTGGTTGAGTGTGATCTGAAGTAACTGAAATCCATCCACATAACCTGGGGGAAGGGAAAGTGAGAATCAGAATACAGGGAGTAATTAAAAGAGTGAAGCTCTAATTGATTAGAATTGTTAATATGCATGACAGAACAATGCAAATAGAGCTCACTCTGATAATACACTACAAGGAACTTTCTGTAGCCCAGGCAAGATCAAAGATGCCTCAAACTTGCATAAAATAAATGCAACCGTTGTAATAATGGTTACAATTTAAAAAAGAAAAACACATTAGTCAGGGGGTCCATCCCTTCAGATAAATCTGAAAGAGGTAATTAGGTGTAAAATATTTGAGAACTGCGTTGTACATATGTCATTACATAATGAGATATATTTTGGGCTACAAGACAAACTAGGAAATATTATGTGCAACATGGCCTGTTTAACTGAGACTTGAGTTATGCATTTCCTTACTTTATGATTTTTAACTTTGCAGTCTTAATATTGCTAATGCAGTTTTATGCTTATAATTTGATTTTTAAACACCCTATTTCTTAATAATAGCATTTAAATGATCCCAATAAGGCTTTGAAGTTGACATTGCATCTAGGACTTTGGAGTCAATGAGGGGCAAGTCCTTTGCTGAATACAATATTTGAGGAATACTATATTTGTAAAAAATGATGCATAAAACAAGTTAAATAATAATATCCACATTTCATAAATGTGTTCAATTAATAATTTTCAAGCAACCCTAACAAGTGTTTATTACAGAGACTGTTTTGCAACCTTACCTATAGTGGTCACTACCAGTCATTGTTACTATACGTTTATATGAACATAAGCACTTAAAAGATAACACAACATACTTTAAAAATAATCACAGTAGAATCTTACTAGTACATATGTTCCATAACTGGCTCATAATACCAGCAATCTCTCCCCATTCCTCAAATATTTAATAGCAGTAAAGTAGACTAGTAGAGAGCTCATAGTATGATGTCCTTTTTTTTTTTCAAAATACAACTCTGAACACTTATTAGTAGTAGCACATTATGAAATATTATCAGAAATAAAATTAAACAATGCTTATCAAATTAATCAAAGAACATTTTGAGTACATGCATTCTCTCATTTTTTCCATCATGTTGGTTTGCTTGCTTACACATTTGAAAAATTTAGAAAGTCCCAATTAATCATTCAGTCATTCATGTGAATAGACAAGGTCCAACTCTAATTAAATAATTTCATACCGGCATAAACTTGAAAGATGAGAACAGCCAACCAAATACCAACATACATGTGTTTCCTTTGCTACTAATTCAGACCTTTGAATTTGGATGAAAGCTTTATTTTTTCTAGTCTCTTTCTGCTTGACCCCAAAGTGAAGTTATAATCTCCTGTTTATGGCAGACGTGTGAGAGTGGAAATGAATGCCACCAATGCACTGCAGGATTGAATAGGAGAGGATGAGGATTTATTCCTCTTCAGCTCATTTATCTACTTAAATAAATGATAATAACAATAACTAGCCCTTATCTAGCACTTTTCATCCCTAGATATCAAAGTGCTTTATAAAGGAGGTCAGTATCATTTATCCCTATTTTACAGATAGAAAACCGAGGCACAGAGAGATATGACTTGCTCAAGGTAACCCAACAGGTCAGTAGAACCTAGGCCTTCTGAGTCCAGGTCCAGTGCTCTCTCCACTGGGAAAAAATAATAATGAAAAACAAGTGCAACATGGTTTAATGCTTTCAGTCTAATAAGTTTGAATGGTCTCCCAAGTATTTGCGTGATTGCCTGATATGAAATACATAGTACCAAGACATATATAGAGATAGGGCCCAAACCATGCCCCCCCCCCCCCCAACCAAATCCTAGATTTAAGTTATTCAGATCTAAACTTCTCTTAACTTCGAAGCGTGGTCCCCTTTCTAATTATATATAATAATTGAGTGCAGTCACTGGCATAATTGGCCATCTGTGTATTTTCATATGTGTGAAATGAACACTAGGAAAAGTTATTCATGCTGGTGCCACCCATGTTCACAGAGAGGTGATTGATAATAATCTCTAAAACTGGATTCCAGATTAAATATATTTTCTGGATGAAATGCAATTTTCCTCAGTTATTTTGTGTGTTATTAAAGAGCCACAGGCAAGACTGCAAAACCTAGTGGCAGATGGGGCAATCAGGGGGACCAGAAAGATTCTAGCCTGTTTCTAGGAAAAATCCAACAGCATTTGCTATCCCTGCTGTCCTGCTTTCAGTTTAGTGTTCAGTCTTGTATAGCTTCCACTATTAAGTACAGTACAATATTTCAGGGAGATGTCTTCCTAGCTATTTCTTTGAAGAAAACTGATACGATGTATTTACCACATTTGGCATTTATGGATAAAGAAACTTTCAGGAAGGATAAAAATTAAATCAATCACCCTCCCCACTTGAAAAGCACAATGTGGGAAAGAAATCGATGCACAGCATAGGCCAAATTTGGGTAAGATATGAGAAGCAGTAGAACTTTACTCAAGAGATAACATCCCATTAGTATAAATGGGGGCAGGTCACATGCCGCAGCCCAAGTCTTTCTATCATTAGGTTTCCACATAAAATCCATGTCTTTATGCAAGCCCACAGTAAAAGTGGCTGCAAAATAGCCCATCCATCAGTCTCCTGAAGACGAACAAGAATAACACTAGATTAATGTAAACAGGGAAGAATGTGAAAATTGTGGTCCATTCAGACAATAATAATATTTTTCATAATTATGCATCTGGTGCCCAAACACCGTGGTGATGGCTGCCTTAGAAATGTCTCTATAGATGTTTCTTAGAGTTTTTGTGCCATCTGTCCATCTGAACACTCAGGAAACCACCTCTGCATTGATGCAAATTCATAGCGTTTTCTTTGCACCCAGGAGCATTTGAAACTTTAATAAAATCTCACATTCTGCAGAAATCAATAGGGCCAGCAGAAAATTGATAATATGACATACCACCACAGTAACCCAAGACAACCTCTGTGTGAACACAAAGAAAAGGCTTGCATTTGCTTTCATGTGTAGTCAATTCTTGTCTACATTTACTTCTCAGGAACATCAGATAAGTATATGTTTCCCCTTCCCCCTATACAACAAGTGTACTGATATTTGAAGTGGCTGGATCAGCTATATTTGTCGTCATACCACCTTCTGCTGTGACCTTATCAGATCTTACAGGTCAATCAGGATTGTATCTGATCTGTATTTGGATGGGAGGCCTCAAAGGAAATCCTGTGATGGTGTAGGAGAATCAGTAGGTGTCAATCTTCCTCTTGAATTGGTATTGAAATAATGCCCAATTATGGTGCTAAAGAGCACTGCATTGCTGGGGGTATTTTGGAGATCTTGCAACTTTGGACAAAAATGACATTCTATCCATTTGTGGTCCTTTAGGGTCCCTGACATATTTTGGAAGAGAAGATACCCTGGCTGAATTCTAATTTAGGCAATCACATTCCGCCAACCGGAGTTCCTTCTGCAGTTTCATTGCATAAATTATTCATCATCATATCCTAAATTGTGGTGGAGCTTTTCGTTAAATAACTGCTGGGTTCTTATGCTGGAGGTGGCTGCATGTCAGTGATTGGTGAACTTTGACCTTAATGATTTTGCAGGTGGAACCCCGGAAGCAGGCTCTGTGTGCTTGCACCTGGGAATGTGAACAGCAGTATAAGCTGTACAAAACATCTGCTCTGCTGGGGGATTCCAGGCAGCTGGCACAGTGCAGAAAGTAGACTGGGGAACTCCTGCTATAAATGAAAGCTGCCTAAAGGAGGACAGTAATGGTATAGGCCTCTGTCCCCATGGCTGTACTGAGGCACAAATTACAAGCAATGGACTAATGGCGGAGTGATGAATCAAGCCCATTTTTTTAAAAAGTGCTTTGGAATTCTTTGAGATAGAAGGGACTATATATTTTAAGATATTATTTTAATTTGGATTATTTTCTGTGTTCTCACACAGTTCTAATGGAAGACTTTGGTTATGGAAAAATATCCAACTAAACTAATAATAACTAAGTGGTATCTTCACAGTGCCAACAATTTTACCATCATTTCCCAGTATTCAATAATATTTTTTCTATTAGATTTTGGCAAAGGAGGAGTGCTTTCCCCTCTCTTGTTTAATGATATTCAAAGCATGTAGATTGTAGGGTTGGAAGAAATTTTCAAGAGGTTTTTTTATATCTCTTACTATAACTGTTGAAATTAAAATGCATGAGAACAAAATGGCTCTTACAAGCCTGGGGAGGGAATTCCTTTTGTTGCTTCTTTAAGGTGTCAGTTCAATATTTGGACTGTCATATTTTCTTTAAACCATTTTCATCTACTTCAGTATTTCACCAGCATATATTTGTTTTTCTAACATTACGCTATTTTATGTATTTTTCTTGGAAATTGCAGTTATAATCAACATATAGTACCTAGTTTTAATTGTTAATTATTTAAAATCCACTTCCATAAATCCATGCTTTGAATGAACAATGCAAGGTGCAAAATAAATAAAAATATATAGGGCCTGAAGTCAATGGGCTTTGGATCAGGCCCAAAATGCTTTCCAGTTTGTACACACACCAGCTCTTAAAAGAATCTGCTAAACTGTCATGGGGTCAGCTGTCAATAACCTGGTAACACAGTTAGAGGCATTAATCACAAAGTAGAATTGCAAGCACACAAGTAGATTAAGGTGAATCATAGCAATCATCACAGAGATGAATTAGGGCTGGCCCAATCCTGACTTCTGTCAGAGTTCAGGGCATTCAGCACCTTATAAAGTGTTCTGCAGCTTACCCTTCAATTGGGTGTCCATGGTCCTGATACTCACATTTCTGTTGTTCCTGCCCTGCCCAGTTTTGCAGAAATACTGTAAATGAGAAGCCTTCTGCAATGTATAATTCAAAGGCTTTGTGCATGGAGAGCACCGCTCTGATCTACTCACTGCATTTTCCCTTATTTTAGGTAAAGATATCTGGATGTTTAGAGAACCAGATTAAGAAAATGCATAGCCAGTGCACTCATGATAAAAGAATATTAAGCTTGCATGCTCAAATATTGGCTGGAAATGATTTTCAAATTGCATGTTTTTTGGTAATAATCACAGCTTGCAATTTGCACTGTGGTGGTTAGTTACATATGTCATCCACTCAAGGAACAGAAATGTTAATGTGATTTAATTATCTAACCAAACAAAGCAGGAATTTCAAAGCTCAAATATCTAATATTTGTTACAAATTATTTGCAGCTATGCATGCAGGAAATATTTTTTGTGAAGGAATTTGGAAATAGTTTTGAATAATGAATACAGCTGAGAATTTTGCAATCTGCTTGCAAACATTTCACAAACAGAAAAGCAGATGAAATGCAACCAATTATTTATTATTAGTTATACACTGAGCTCTAGTACTAGGCATCACATCACTTATCTTTCTCACAAAGCCCTGGCTGGGATGATTTAGTTGGGAATTGGCCCTGCTTTGAGCAGGGGGTTGGACTAGATGACCTCCTGAGGTCCCTTCCAACCCTGATATTCTATGAAATGTTAAGATGTCCTTTTGATCTCTGAATTAACAGAATACAGCATAGACAGAGACTGTTTGATTACATTGTTAACCTCTAACAATATATATGTAAACACACAAAAACACAAACATTATCTACCAAAATGTCTCTAAGGGTTGAATTTGGGTCATCTATCCTGCAGTATGCTTAACCCTTTCTGGCCATGCATCACACTTGTAAATAACTCTTATTTCTTCTTCTTAGTTAATAAATCTTCAGTTAGTTTATTATAGGATTGACTAAAAGCATCGCCATTGGTTTGAGATCTGAGGTGCAATTGACCTGGGGTGGGTGACCGGTCCTTTGGGACTGGGAGTAACCTGAATATTGTTGTGATTTTTGGTGTAAGGGACCATCTATCACAAAGGCAGGCTTGCCTGAGTGGCAAGATAGACCACAGCATGCAAGGGGACTGTCTGTGACTCCATGTTAAGGCTGTTATAGTACTTGAGGAGTTAACACTTGATAGCTGGTTGGTGAAATCTAAGTATAGAACTCACAATCAGTGTAGGGTTTGTGCCCTGGTTTGTAACAGTCTGCCCTGAGATTGGTACTCTCGTTGGTGAGCCAGTCCAGGCAGCTTGACACCCCTGTGTGCCCAGAAGGACAGACTGTTTAACTACAATTCACTAGAAATCTCAACTTAGTGCAGTGCAAAGAACCAACAGTTATTCCCCCAGAAGTCATAATGACACACATGTGTGAGTATAGCACCAGTGAGGACAAGTAACAGGTAGACCTGTGCTATGTGGCTGCTCACACCCAGGCTAGGATACTCAGACCTGGGTGCTGATTACCTGAGTTAATTCTGCAGTGAAGACATATTCATAGTGTCCACCTGTCAAGGCTGTATCCCCACTTTGAACTTTAGGGTACAAGTGTGGGGGCCTGCATGAGGTCTTCTAAGCTTAACTACCAGCTTAGATCTGGTCCGCTGCCACCATTCCCACAAGCTAATTCCCTTCCCTGGGAAGCTTTGAGAAACCTTTCACCAATTCCCTAGTGAATACAGATCCAAACCCCTTGGATCTTAAAACAAGGAGAAATTGACCCTTCCCCCCTCCTTCCTTTCACCAACTCCTGGTGA
Source organism: Emys orbicularis (assembly GCF_028017835.1). Taxonomy (NCBI): domain Eukaryota; kingdom Metazoa; phylum Chordata; order Testudines; family Emydidae; genus Emys; species Emys orbicularis. The sequence goes on from NC_088683.1 coordinate 49,252,214, forward strand.
ATACAGATCCAAACCCCTTGGATCTTAAAACAAGGAGAAATTGACCCTTCCCCCCTCCTTCCTTTCACCAACTCCTGGTGAATACAGATCCAACTCCCTTGGATCTAAAAACAAGGAAAAATCAATCAGGTTCTTAAAAAGAAGGCTTTTAATTAAAGAAAAAGGTAAAAATCATCTCTGTAAAATCAGTATGGAAAATAACTTTACAGGGTAATCAAACTTAAAGAGCTCAGAGGACCCCCCTCTAGTCTCAGGTTCAAAGTACGGCAAACAAAGATAAACACTCTAGTAAAAGGTACATTTACAAGTTGAGAAAACAAAGTAATACTAAGACGCCTTGCCTGGCTTTTTACTTACAAGTTTGAAATATGAGAGACTTGTTTAGAAAGATGGGGAGAACCTGGATTGATGTCTGGTCCCTCTCAGTCCCAAGAGCGAACGAACCCTTAAACAAAGAGCACAAACAAAAGCCTTTCCCCCCCCAAGATTTGAAAGTATCTTGTCCCCTTATTGGTCCTTTGGGTCAGGTGTCAGCCAGGTTACCCGAGCTTCTTAACCCTTTACAGGTAAAAGGATTTTGGAGTCTCTGGCCAGAAGGGATTTTATAGTACTGTACACAGGAGAGCTGTTACCCTTCCCTTTATAGTTATGACACCACCTATCAGTAACACCATTACACACATAGGAACTTTTAGGTGAAATCAGTGCTTCTTACAATGATGGCAATGGCATTGATTTAAAATAAAACCATTGAAGGCAGAAACTCAGAGGAAAGCAAAGTTGAAAACCTCTCTGTAACCAGAATCCCACTGAGATGTGGGAACAAAAGAAGAAAGGCCAAGACAAATGCAAGTGGTGCTGGGGAGATGGAGGAGGGAGTCACACGCCCACATTCACCATTGCCAGGCAACCTGAAAACACACTGTACATCAGAATAACATGGGTTTTGCACTGAATCGGAAGGCTTCCAGCAAAGCAATCTGTTATGGGAACATTGTTAGTAGATGGAATGATGATACACAGAAGGAATTGCTGTTGTAGGAAGATGTTTGAAAAATTCGTATTCAATAAGTTAAGAAAAGCATCTGCTAAGAAGACTACTGCTGGTGCAGTACTGGACAACCCCAAAGGAAAAGAGAATGAAAATAGTTAAGGGACAGGCAGAAAATCCATTGAGTGACTTATCATTGGCAAATGTCATCCAGATTTCTCATCACCCAAACAGTGCACACTGGAAAGTGACATTCTGACCTGTGTAGTTCAGACAAGTCCCAGATTGTAATAAGTGTAGGAGAAGCTGCATCACAACATGAGAGCCTTTGAGACCCCTCCTTCCCCCCCCGCCCCCCGCCACCTTCACTTTCTCTCTGCCTCTCCTGGACTTATGTCTGACTAGAGAACTAATGCATTGGACACTATCCACAGTGGATGTGGGATTTGTTTGTATACCAAGTGTTGGGCCCAACATAAATTTATAACACATTATCTTACCTAACTCAATCCATCTGCTTTTCTAATTCACCTATCACTGAGTGACCAGGTGCCAAATGATTGACCAAATATGAGGATATACAAAAGAAGCTGACCATTGCAAATGGCAGCCCTAAAACCCATTTGGAGGTCCTGGTGCAATGAATGTGAAGACCTGCTGATCATGTAGTGTGACATGGCTGTAAGATGTATGCTCAGGGAAAAGGGGACTTAACCAAAACACACAAGGAACACTCAGACCTTCCCCATAGACGTGTACTCTGCTTTTCTCTGCCTTGTTGCATGATGTATTGTGCTGCTGAGCTTTTAGATAAGGTAAAGTAGATTCAGACTAGACACACAGACAGCCAGGTTCAGACATTAGTCTGTATTTCTTTATCCCAAATGGCTACTTGAACAGGGTACAAAGGCAAACAGGATCAATGGCAATACCATCTGCTTTCTCAGCACTCCTGGAACATGAATCCACCCCATTTTTTGGTGGCTTCAATTTTTGTGTTGATGATATATCCAGCTCCTTTATTCCCCTGCCTCCTCCCTCTTGCCTACTCTATTGTCTTTCAACTCTCCTGTCCTCCAAAATGGCCACCCACTTGGCTTTGAGTTCACTAAGCATTGCTCTCTCTCAGATCTTTCTAGCACTAAGATCCTTCCCTCCAATGACTACCTCCTCTCCTTTAACATTCTCCTTTCCACCCCTATTTCCCATCTCTCCATGCAGCTTTTCTGTTGCCTCCAAATCATTTAGTCTCCTGACTTTTCAGCTGCTCAAAGTCTCCCACCTGTTATTCTCACATCCATTGAGTCAGCTGTTGTCCATCCACTCCACTCTCTCTTCCACTTTGACTCCGACTTTTCCATCTGTTACACTAACCTCGACCCTGGCTCATGCTCAACATGTGCTTTTCCCACTCCTGCCCCTATGCTGCAGACTGCTTCTGGAGAAAATCCTATGACCCGGGACTGGAGACTTCCTCCATTACAGATATTTTCAAAGTAACATCTTTGGTAGCTACCAGATTATGTAATTGCTAATTCTGTTTATATAATGTGTATAGGAGTTAGATCTTGAGAAAATGCTTATTGACAGCTTTGATACAGTTCTTCTTAGAAGCTGAATATATCAATAATAATATTGGTTTCCTTCCTAATTTTTTCTGGCTGAATCTCTCTGAGAATCCTTCCAAGGAGTAAGTACTGCCAGCAGGTTACTCCCCTGTAAGTGAACAAAACATTACTAGGTGTCAGAAGCCCTGTAAGTGCAGAAACAAGCCTAAGGGAGAAACTGGCCAGCATAATGCATCTGCCTCAAATGAATTAGGAAAACATGTACAAAGTTGAAGCGCAAGCAACATGAAGAGCTCATTTTCAAGCATCCCAGAAAACCCAAAATTGAGAGAGAGAAAAATATTGTTATCTGCTAATCTGCGCTGGCAAGAAGGGTTGTGATACTTACACTTCGATATGTTAGCTGAAGAGAGGAAAAAAAGAGCCAAGGTCACATTAAAATAGTTTTGATGAATGATATCCCAAAAGTATTGAGAGTACAAGAGACAAATGAACCCACAGAACAGCTTGTGACAGAGTAAAAGTTGCCATTTAAAGACTGTGCCTTTACTGATATCAGTGAAATGATTTGGGACAGAAGAATGTTTGGGACTAACTCACCAAAAGTCTGATAAATCAAGGAAAGAGCTTGATTTACATAAAGCAGAAGACACTGGTTTAACCACTTTGGCATTTAGAGAGCATGGCCCCTTTAAATCTTTGTCCTGAGGGGGGAAGTGCTGATTGTTCCAGGAAAAGGAAGTGTTTTAGGTGGTTGGGGGGTGGGAGAGCATGGAGAGAGGGAGAGCAATAGGGTGTGTCTCTGGAACTCCGGACAGAAGGGCTGCAGAAAGCAGGCCCTCACAGAGTGAAGCAGCTAAGAACGTGCCCGAAGTCTGGGAGGGACAGAGCGTCCGACCGGGGACACCCCAGGACAGGAGCCAGGAGGAGCAGTGTGCCAGGGAGGAATCTCCTGAGAAGGACAAACCAAAGCTGGAACCAGTGTCACTGCTGCCCGGAGCTGTATGGGGCCATGAGTACTGGCACTTGTGACTGTATTGGAGTAAGGAGAGAAGCTACTAGCTAGTTAAGTGGGGAGGTGGTCGCGACAGAAGAGGGCACTGGAGGCAGGGCCAGCTCTAGGTTTTTTGCCGCCCCAAGCAAAAAAAATTTTGGCTGCCCCCCACCCCAGCCCTGGGCTCTCACTCACCCCCACCAGTGCCCTCCCGCACCCGCACCCCCTGCCGCCTCAGCCCTGGGCTCCCCTCCACCAGTGCTGACTCCGCCTGCTCCCCCCTCGCCTCCAGCTGGTCCGGCGCTGGCAGGGTTGGGGTAAGCAGCGGGGCTCCCGGGCCGCGCCTCAGCCAGGGCCGGCTCTGGCTTTTTTGCCGCCCCAGGCAAAAAAGCCTCCGGCCACCCCCCCCCCCCCCCGCGGGGGCTCCGCTCTCCCCCCGGCGGCAGGGCGCCGGGGGGGAGGGTGGCCGGAGCCCTGGGAGGAGGGCGGCGAGCCCTGACGGGGGCTCCGCTCTCCCCCCGGCGGCCGGGGGGAGGGCGCCGGGGGGGGAGGGCGGCCGGAGCCCTGGGAGGAGGGCGGCGAGCCCCGGCGGGGGCTCTGTTCTCCCCCCGGCAGCCGGGGGGAGGGCGGTGAGCCCCGGCCGGGGCTCGGCTCTCCCCCCGGCGGCCAGAGCGCAGGGGGCAGGGCGGCGAGAGGGCGGCGAGCCCGGCCGTGGCCCCGCTCTCCCCGGCGGCCGAAGCGCTGCGCCGCCCCCCTCCAGGTGCCGCCCCAAGCACAAGCTTGGTGGGCTGGTGCCTGGAGCCGGCCCTGGCCTCAGCCCAGGGTCCCTTCAGCCAGGGCTCCCGCCTCCAGGACCAGCCGGGACCCGGGAGGGCAGAGCCGGGGGACCGCCCCGGCGGCGGGCTGAGGAGCTGGGGCAGGGTAGCCCCAGAGGGAGTGGAGCCCTGGAGAGCGGGATGCGGGCCCCGCACGGCAGCACCCCACCCTCTATGGCCCCGCTGCTGCTGCTGCTTCTGGCTGCCCTGCCGCAGTCCCTGGGCGGCTCGGGCCGCTTCGCCCAGCCCCGACTGCGGCATTGGGGGGAGGCCACCCTGTGGCACCTGCAGGTGGCTCCATTTGCCCTGCGGGGCGGCCCCCAGCCCGAGTGTCCCCTGCTCGGAGCCTGCCTGGCCCAGCCACAAGGTGCGGGCGCTGCTCCCCCGTGGTGCAAACCGCAGCGGCCCCAGGGTGCCCCCCGCGCTGCTGCTGCCAGGGCCGGCTCTAGGCTTTTGCCACCCGAAGCAAAAAAAAAAATGGCCGGAATGCCGCCTCTGAAAATGTGCCACCCCAAGCACGTGCTTGGTTTGCTAGTGCCTAGAGCCGGCCCTGACTGGAGAGGTTTGTTGGGGAAAGTTTACTGGTGCCAAAGATGACCAGGAGCACCCAAGACTCACCACTGGACTGGAACTTTGCCCAGGACTCCTGAACTCTGTGTGCAGACACGTTGCTCGGTGTCTGACCTTTCAAGGCCTGTGGGGACTTGTGTTGAATGCAACCCAGTTTTACCACTCCCCCTATATTTCCCCCTGTTGGTTTTTCTCCATTCATCTCTCTGTGAATAAATATTTCTCTTTCCTCTATTCATTGTACTTTTCCGGTGAGTGTGTGTTCACTCTGGGGGGGTTGGAACAGGTGCCCCTGCGGTGGAAGGGACTTTCCCTGCTGTGTTCCTGCGCCCACCTTTTCTTGGCCAGAGCTGCCTGCAGAGCAGACTCCATCTTGGCCACAAGGGTACTAAAGTTACACTGGTAAAACCCATGAAATGACACATTCCCCACTAAAATCCACATCTAAAAAAGGTGGTGTGTGAAGTAGCAAAACCTCATTATTATTTATTTGTACTATGATAGTGCCCAGGGGCCACAATCAGAATCTGAGTGCTGGGCACTGGACTTGCTCAGGGTAAGACAGTCCATGCCCTGAAATAATTTATGGTCTAGGTGCAATTGCTGGCTGTAGAGGTAGTGAAGGAGGTTTAGAAGAGGGTACCAATGTGGGGGATGCGTGTTACATAATGTGATCCTAAATTTGATATCTATTTACTGAACTCACATGGACATGAACTCTCTATAGGATGTCTCCTACCTATTTAGTCAGCACCCTGACAAACAGTATGCGGGCTGGCTTGACACCCTTAGCAGGGAGTAGATTCGGTTAAATGCATTTCATGGCTCTTCACAATTATTTAATGGCACCCAAAAGGTTCAATCCTGCATGCCATTAGCATGTGGACTTCCTATCCAGTTTGCTGAGAGTTCTGCATGCCAAAAGGTTGCAGGATAGGGCCCTCAGTCCAAAAGCAATTCATTAAATTAAAATAAAAATTGGACCCACAATACATTCCTGTGAAACTCTGAGACAGTCGCTTAACTGCAGCTTCCAGTGGGGTGTGCTACTTCAAAGACTTCTGCTGTTCATCTTCCTAAGCCTTTTTGCGAAGATCACAAAATTAATCTTAGCCAGATCATCCTGCTCATTTTCCTACTGTTTAAAAAAAAAGTATGTGTGCAAAGTATTGTGAAATTATTTATAATGTTACTGAGCATTTTTGGCATTAGCTACTTTCTTATGAGCGTGGCTGTATGTACATTTATTTCATGGCAACCTGGGGTGTGAATCTAACCTGCACTAGCTGGCTGCTTGTGGACCCTGCTGACACACAATAACAGTTCCTCAGGGCACTTTGATGTACCCTGCTTTGAAATGGGAGAAGATTAAAGTTCAGGAAAAATCAGCAGGGTTCACATGGACACTTAGGGCAGCAGATTCACACCCCAGCTTGCTGGGAACTATGTGTTTGGATAGACAAGCCCTGAGATTAATTCTTTTATTGTTCCCCCACATAAAATACCACAAATTACAACAGAAAAAGGAAAACATAAAAAAATCCCTGTAAGAGAATTAACAAATAAGATTAAAAACAGCATATTAGTAATAGTTTAATTCTGTATTTTGGGGCTACTGACATGTTAGTAGTCAGTATTCAGGGCACTAAATAATAATACTTAGCTCTTATTTTCCATCAATAGATCTCAAAGCACTTTGCAAAAAAATTATCCCCTTTTACAGATGGGAAAACTGAGGCACAGAGAGGCAAATTGGCTAGTCTACGGTCACCCAGCAGGCCAGTGAAAGAACATGGAATAGAACCTCAGTTTTCTGAGTCATCCCTGATCCCAGCAGGCCTGAGAGCTGCAAAGATGTCACTGAGCTGGTCTGAGAATTGTCTTAATCCTAACCTGATACCCCATTGTTGACATGTCTGAGAACAGGATAAGCACAGTCTTGCCTCTGTGTTCAGTACCTCTATAGAGTCAATTCATTGTCTTTCTAGTCAGTGAAGTTCTATATTCAGAAACCCCAATTTCTGGTTGTGTTAGCTCCTCTACTCTGCTCATTTCATCAATGTGCTCATTCTAAGGTTCATTAGGTTTCGTGACTCCTTGAACAATTTCATTGTCAGTCATAGTCTGAGTCACTGGTCATGGGCATGGAGCCACTTTTCAGCTGCCTTGCAAACATTTTCTGTCAATTCAAGTCTTTCCATCATCCTCCCAGTTTCCTTCTCCTGCCCAGTGTGTCTGTTTCTGGCCAATATTTTAAATACTGTACAGGCAAATGTGAATATGACTTCTGCATGTGTACCATGATTGCATGCACAATTGCAGTCTTTAGACACTCAAATGACCAATATTGAGTCTTACTACCCATTTGCACATGCATTACATAGGCTAATGTGATTCAGTCGTTACTGGGGCAATATTGCATGTGAAATTCTAACTATCTGACATTCTTTCCTCCCTTTTTTGTTCAGAATACATACCAAGCAAATAGTGCACCCAATAGTTTGCAACATGGTAACAATTCAATTCACTCCCCTACACAGATGAAGCCTTTCACAAAGTCAGTGATCACATATTCAAGGATAAAGCCTCACAAGACAGAAGCCATACCTTGATCCAGAGACCGAATACAGAATGTGATGTTTGGGGGTAGAAAACCATACATTTTCTCCTTTCAGTATTTTCATGGGTAGGATTACTGAGTGGTCAGGACACTTGTCTCTAAGCAGAGTAGCTTTGGCAGACATTTTGCTGCAGCAGAGAAAATTTTTTAACAGAAGGCACCAAGTTTTTCTTAAAGTCTTCAGTAGATCTTCTAGCTGTTGGAAGTAGTACTGTGTTATAGGAGTGCTCGTACGTTAATGTGTTTAGCGTATCAAGGAGTTACATAACAGCCAGTGCAGAAAAGCTCATGGCAACCAATTGCAGGGGCACAAAACTACAGTTGGTCTATTCTTCATCTTTTTGTAACCCTTGTGTGCTGCCTCCCTGGTGCTCTGAGCTAATGGATGAGTGGATATCATTTCCCAAAACACAGATTCATCAGTGTTGTGTACCTTCTCAGTGTTTAGAATACTTTCCTCCATGATTTTTTTCTGCAAGTACAGAGAGCTGCCCCAACATTAGCTACCACGTCCCCTTAAGCACTGAGGCCCAGATGTGGGTGAAGGCCAGAAGATTCCTGGCTTAGGGTAAGGAACCAGGCACCTGTGCCACCCCAACAGAGAGGCAAGGGGCCAGAGGCCCGATGTGCTAACAGCTAGACCACCTGGCCCCCTGAGCACCCTATCATCTCCCTGCCCCATAATTCCATACAACTGTGAAAATTTAAATAGATGAAAATCTAAAAAAAGCTTACAAATAATATTATCTGTCAAAAAGATAAAAAATAATCAAATTCTGCCAACTCGAGTTTATAATTCTTTCTCGTATGAATGTATTGTTCTAGCTGAATAAGGGGCAGTGGGGAAAACACGCAACACAATAACTATATAAAAGCAACCTCCCAGCAAACACTGGGGAGGCAATTACAGGACAATAGCATTCTTCCAGGCCCCAGGCCAAAGTGACATAACTGCCAATGCTAAGAATGAAGAGATCAAAAGAACACTAAACAATGAAAAAGCCTTTCTCAGGAGAAGACAAGGAGCAGGAGTCAATGGTCAAGAGCTGTCAGGGAGCAGGCTGACAGAAAGAAGCTCCATAGGAGTGTCTGAAAGCAACTGAGGCCTTTCCTGGCTCCCAGGAAATGGTAAATCTTAGGGAAAGACAGGCAAGAGTGTAGGCGGTTTATTGTTTTCTCTTAAATGCTTTGATTCTAAATAAATAATACTTTGCTTTAAACAAGCTCTTGGTTTACTGGATATCACTGTCATTGCTCCTGAAACAGAACTGCAGTGTCTGAGCCTAAGTCAGACCTGTTGAGGTAATCATGGTTAGTACGAGGGGACTGCAGACCAGACCCAGTCTCAGAGTGGGAGAATCATGTGACTGCACCCTTGAGACTGGTGACAGCTAGTGTCCTGACACCTGAGAGGGGGTGCGTATGAAGAAACCAAGAGGGGTCAGCGATGTAGTTAGTGTAGTAACTGTAACAGATGTCTCTTGTAACCAGGGCCGGCTCTGGCTTTTTTGCCGCCCCAAGCAAAAAAAAAAAAAAAAAAAAAAACCTGCGGCGTGGCCGGAGCGACAAAGCAGGAAAAAAAAAAAACCTGCGGGGCAGCCGGAGCCAGGGTGCAGGGGTACTCCCTGTGCTGCAGACATGCCCCGGCTAGAGGGGGGGAGGGGGAGGGATCGGGGGGGAGAGAGAGAAGGGGGGAGGCCAGGGCTTCAGCGGCACGCTCGCCATGTGGCCCCGACCGCCGCGCCGCCTGCCGGGAGGGCTCCGCGCTGCTCCAGTCAGCAGGGAGGGAAGGACGCGGGCTGGGGCAGATGGAGCGCGCAGCCCGTTCCCAGCAGGGCGCTCCCCTCCTCCGCGCCGTCGCCCCCTACAGGGCGGCTGGAGCGGTGAACAAAACAAAACAAAACAAACAAACAAACAAACAAGTCACAGTGCCGTGCTAGGATTGGGCGGAATGCCGCCCCATAGAATCTGCCGCCCCATGCACGAGCTTGCTCGGCTGGTACCTGGAGCCAGCCCTGCTTGTAACAAAAATCCTTCTTTAGACTTTCAGTAGCAGTAGATAATATACTTTTGCATTTTTTTCCTCTGGGCTCCATTATAGTGGTAAAATCTGTGTTGTAACTGTACACAAAATACAAGATTTTCACAGACACATGATGTGTCTGCCAGTGTCTCTGAAAAGAGAAATGTGAAATTAGAGCTGGTCAGGAAAACTTTGACAGAACCATTTTCTATTGGAGAATAAGCTTCTGTTGAAATCAAAATGCTTCCTGAAATAGTGTTGATTTCACTGAAATTTTGTTTCAGAGGAAAAACAGGAAAATAAAATTCTGACAATGTAGAAATGTCCTGATTCTACATCACCTGAATGAATGTTTTGATTTTTAAAATTTTGTATTAATATGATATATTGTTCCTGCAAGATTTGACATCTGCTTATCAATATAAAAAAATTTTAAGTCAAAATTGACACCAAACATCTTAATTAATTTCCCCAAAAATTGTTTTCAGAATTTTCCTTTGTGGAGAATTTAGAAATGTTCAGCTTTTGGTCTAATTTGGAACAAAGCCAAATTTCTAAATCTCAAAATCCTTCACAAAACAGAATCTCTGTGCTCCACACAGCTCTTCTTAAAAGAGTAAGTGGATGTGAAATGTTGCAGGAATAAAAGTGCCTGAGGTAACAAAATGCTTAGGAAAGCAATGTCCAGCATAAGAGAGTCCTTGGTCTAGAATGGAATATCATCTGCAAGATCATCAGCATCACTGTCACATGTAGCAGCCTGACCTTATGAACAAAAGAGATATAGTGGGCTAGATTCTGCTTATCCAGCCACCTGTAAGACCCTTCTATAAGAGGAATACCTAGCTGGGTCACAACTGGCATAGTAGCTCTTATTCACCCTCATGCTGGTTCGTGGTACACAGGTATTTCTGGGGGAAATGGGGTATGGATGGAGCATCTTGGTGCTCTGGCTATCCCTACCTGTTGTAATGGCCCTTTGGGGCTCTGAGTAGTCAGGCATAAGTCACAGAGCCTGAGAGGTGCTGTGTTGTATCTCAGGCAGTAGAGCAGAATTGTCCTCAGATGGCCCCAGGATCCAGATGCCACAAACGTGGTACAAAATCACCTTTCTCTTCTTTCCTCTTCTTGTAGCACATCACAGCCAGACCACAGAATCTGGTCCAGTATTTTTTCACCCAAAACAGCACAACACGTTAAATAAGGGGGAACTGTAATTGTGACATGTTACTTTAAAGACTAAGTGTAATTCTGCTGAGGCTATTTGTCACCAGTAAGCTTTCCACTCATGGCACAATTTGCAAAACTGTTCTAAGTGAATGGATTCACTTTGTGTTTTAAAATAAGAAAATAGGGAAACATCCCTGATTTTGAATGCTTATATCTAAAAGCTATAGAACAGGGGATAGCATCTACATTGTTGAACTAAAGCTTTATATAATTTTTTTCAAATGGGCATGCTGAACTAAGAGCAATCCATTTATTTAAATTCCACTTATTTCATGTTCAGGAGACAGTCTGAGCAGCAGGCTGCAATTAATGACTATGTAAATAGGCTTAGTACAAGCAAAGTACATGTGCTTTCCTCTCCATTTACAGAGCAGCTGGTAGAGTGTTTAATTGACCTTCTCTGCTTGCTATATATTGCCAATATGCATAGCATCAGTCTCTATAGACGTCTATACACTTTGTAAAAGCCTGAAGTATCTACTAATTTATGGCAATTAGTCAGTTCTTAATTAGAAGACAAAAGGTAATGCTGATAGTATGCAATACTTCATTGTCAGATTTTTCTGCGCACTTCAGAATAAGAGAAATACACAGAAGACTATCTGAGCTTAGAAAAATAATATGATGAATGCCAATTGTCATTTTTAACTTCTCCCCAGTTTTTCTATTGTTCTGAAATAGGGCAAGAGTTGGTCTGATCTTGACTGAGAATCAGAAGCTGTTTCTAAACAATGACAACAGAATGAAGTACATACTAAGAATAGCAATGCCATCACCCAAAATCAAATTCTGCCCCCATTGAAATCAATGTCAAAACTCCCATGTGTGTGTCTTAAAACAGGATTTCTTAGGCCACTCTACATCTCTGAAATATAGAAATATTTTTAGCAGATGACCCTAAACTCACTCTCCATTAGCTAAATTTCACAGCTGTGATGTAAGTGGAAAGCTAATTTTCTCCAAAGCTGGAATAAAAAAACCAAAAACCTGGGAGATATACCTGAGTTTCAGCAATTGAAATAAAATAAAGTAAAAACAAAAACACCCATCACCAAAATAGTTTTACCCTGACAACTGACAGCCACAGTGTTGTCCCTGTGAACGTCTGGCAGTGCCCGAGCTCCACTCACTGAACTTCCCGCGGCTAGCCCCACAAGGATCTGGTGCTCATATGAGGGTTTGAAGTTTTAAAACCTATCTGGCTATAAAACGCTTATTTGAGCATAAATGATGTTCAGAAAAGCTTTTCACAGTGAAAATTATGTTTTTAAAGCTTAAACATATTTGCCATAGATCAACATTTCATTTTGTAGCTCTCGGAAAGAATGTGCTCCATTGTCATTTCTGGAAGATGAGCAACCTATAGAATTTTAAAATTTGTTTTGCTCTCATCTTGAGTCTGTAACTTTGTATCTGAGGACAATATATATATAGAGAGAGAGTGTTTGTATAATTTGCCTGCAAAGTTTGTTCCAAAGAATAAAACGTTATAAGCTTCAGTTTCACTAAACAAATAGGGGCCTGAGTCTCATTTCACTTACACCAATATAAGTGAGGATTAAGTCTATGTCTTCACTAGAAATGCTGCAGCAGCACAGCTGCAACAACTCAGCTGTCTCTGTAGCGCTTCAGTATAGACATTCATTACAGTGACGGGAGGGGATCTCTCATCTCTGCAGTTAATCCATCTCTCCGAGAGGTGGTAACATGGTTGACAGAAGAATTCTTCCATCAACCTAGCGCTGTCAACACCAGGGGTTAGGTCTGCTTAACTGCATCCCTCAGGGGTAGGGTGACCAGACAGCAACTGTGAAAAATCGGAACGGGGGTGGGGGGTAATAGGCTTCTATATAAGAAAAAGCCTCAAATATCGGACTGTCCCTATAAAATCGGGACATCTGGTCACCCTACTCAGGGGTGTAGATTTTTCACACCCCTGAACGATGTAGCTGGGTCAACTGAACATTTCAGTGTAGACCTGGCCTGTCTCCCCTGAACTCAGTGCATTTACCTCAGTGCAAAATTGGTGCAATTGAGAGGAAAACCAAACCCTGTCTATTTAAGTGATACATTTCTTACCCAGCTATGTCCAGACATAGATATTTCTAAAATTAGAATTTAAGATGCAGATTTTTATCTGACTGCTCAGCTGACAGCATTTTAGGTACGAATTCCAGACCAGCATCTGAAGCAAAATGGTGGAAATTTTAAGAAACATTGTGTTTTCCTTGTGCCAGGCACATTTTTGTATGTTGAACCTGGTGTCTGGCACCTTAAGAAATAAGGGTTCACCATCCACCACAATCCCAAGGTGTTGAATGAGAGGAGAAAGTGGCATGATCGGGTCTCAACTTCAGACCCAGAAGTTCTGGGATAATGGGGTGAGGGTGTGTGGGAACTTCCCATGTCTGCCATCCTGTTTGATACGAAAGGGGAGGTATATCATGGATGTGGGGGTGCTTTGTGGTGAATGTTGATCTGGACCCCAAAACGTGTTATATGTATAGGACTGTTGAGGTGGTGTATTGGAATATCAGGAACAGAAGACAGTTTCATCTCCCTCCCCCACCGGCACAAAACCTTTGAATTTACTCAAATGTAATGACAGAGCTATTTCTCTTTTGCTGTTGTATGCAATGTACAAGACTCATTTTTGTCTAAGACCTCCTCTCCTGACATATTCCTCTGCACCCTGTTCAGCTAAATTCAGAAAGAAGGAGTTAATGTAAAGTTCTTTAATTTGCATATCTGTAACTCATCAACCCTAAAAAAGTAATATAAGTTCTATGTGCGAGTGTGAATCATGATGCATTAATTAGAAGAGCGGTTCTCAAACTATTTACCATCCCGCCCTTCTTTTATCAGAGGAAATAAATTAGGGGGGAAGGGAGTCAAGACAGTAATAGGAAATGGATGGCAGTTCATCTGTCTCACAGCTGAGGAAAGAGTAAGTGGAGTCAGCATCTGATCAGCTAGGCATTTTCTTGTGCATTCCAGTTTGACTTTTCAACCTGCAATTATCACACACACACATTGGCAAAAGAATAGAGGGGAGTTAAAAAGTCAAAAGACAGACTAAAAAAACCATACTTAGATGGTTTTTCAAATCTCATGATTTTTAGGTCAATCTTATGGTTTTGGGGGTCTGACTCATGTTTTTGATCTCTCTTGAGGGTGTCCCACTTAATGATTTTTGATCCCTTGAAGTTAGCAATACTTCTGGGGTTGCCTCTTCAAAACCAGCAATCATGGGTGGGACCTTGGAGGAGTTAAGGGTTGAGATGATTTCTAATTCCCAGTTCTTAATTCCACTAATGAAATTTGGTCTTTCCTGTGTTTTTGATCAAATCCAAGCCAAAGAGTAGGAGGTGGATCTGGATCCAGCATTATAGATCTAAACGCTCCCAGAACACCAGAGGTGTTTCGGTCCATCTTTAAATCAAACTGTGACCTTACAGGTCTCGCTGCACCTCTGCCCACTGTCTACTGTCTCTAAGAGCAAGCCTAAGGTTCTGGCTTCTTGCCATTACCTGTGTTGGTGGAATCTCACAGTTATTAGAATCTTCGACCAGGACCTGGATGCATGATTAGGTGGATAACAATTGCTTATTACTGCACAGACCTGTCTCAGCCATTCTACCTGCATGAGCCTTCCTTTGACAACCAGTGAAATTGACCAACCTTCTTAAAAGCAAAGTAGTTTTATTTAGCAACTGGAACAAAGCTTTAGAGAAAAAAAGATTTTAAAACAACGAACAGCCTTCCTGCATATGAATTCTTCTCTAATCATACATATCCTCCTAGAAGCAAAGATCCACTGTGAACACAGTTGATAACATTCCCTGCTGTTCTTTTAACCCACCTGCCTTCCTGGTGTGAGGTCAGGTCTATGCTACAAACTTTTGCTGGCATATCTGGGTCATGGGTGTGATGAGGTGTGATTTGTGACTGACCTCGCTGTGCCATCAAAAGCCTCTAGCATAGACACAGTCATAAGCTCTTTTGCCGATATAGCTTATTTCACTTGGGAGGGCTGGAATAAGTTGTTCCAGCAAAACGGTTGGCGTTGCTTTAGAAATATCAAAGGAAAAACTAGGTAAAAAAATTGTAGATAAGTGGCAATCAGCCAGAGATTTTCACCAGGTTGAGAAGAATTCTAGAAGCATGAAAATATGGCTATGATATTCAGTTGTGGGTGGTAACCTAGTAGGAATCTCTAGGCCTAGCAGCTTGAAATTTCTGACAAATATAAAATGAACTTGCTGAGTGTGAAGTTAGTAGAGTACATTTATAGTAATATCTTGCTAAGAAGGATGGAATCTTTGCTGAGGTGGTCTTGTAGATTTTTATCTTGAGGCTAGAAATTAAGGGGTGTGCTATAATCATTATGCCCAGTTGTGCAATTTCCTGGGGGACACATGTGGATCCCAAATGTTAATAGTGGCTGGATACGACACAATGCAAAGACCTTTTTCAAAAATAATATAAAAGCTCTTGGGACAGAGAATACCTTTTGTTTGTACAGCTCCTAGCATAATGGGATCCTGATCCATGGCTGGGGTCCTAGGCTCTACAACAATTAATAATAACTAAACTACAAACTTATAATTGTATTGAAAGCTATGAAGATCTGAGATAGTAAATATATGTAGATTAAAACATAACCCTTAGGAAAATTCAGACATACACAGTGTTTATCCTTCTAAGCATTAATTTGCCAGCAATTTGAAAAATGCCAATGTCAAGGGTTAACTTAAAAAAAACAGGAAAATCTACTCGCTATCCTGATTTCAATCCATATACTGCTCTAGGTCCATACCAGTAACTCTCATTGATGAAGATCTTGGGAAACATATTGCACTTCATAAATGCTCTTAATAGTCTCTTGGAATAAATGATATGCTGTAGATGGAGAGATCATGGAGAGATCAACTTGAGATGCATATATTTTTCTGATACACAATGCCAAAGGACTGGGTATATTGCAGCTTCCCATGCTGTACTATTTTTGAGATTTTTTTATTGTTTTTCTTATAAAGATTGTATAAATTGCATTTGACATTCATAAATATACTCTTCTCTTTCTATCTCTGCCCCTTTCCTTTGGATTTAATACCTCATTGAGATCTTGCATCAAGGAACGTGTGATATGTATTCTGCATGGGAGTGGATGACGAGAGACTTCTGAAACACCGCCCTAAGGTATAACTCCCCTTCTCTCCTGCAAACTGCTTTAGTCTATGACTCTAGAAAAAATAGATCTTGCTTGTTAGCAGCACCTACATAGCTGTCTTTGAGCGGTGTAATACAATGTGGGAAAACAATCCTGACAGCATTTTGATATGAATTTGGATTCCTCATATTCGTATGTGTTGAATAAATTGGAGGTGCTGAATTAACAAGACAATTTTAGGCATTTAGGCAAGGCACTACTCATTGCCATTCACTCGAGTGTGTATAGTAATTTGGTACTGTTACCAAGTGAAGTTCCCACCCTGCTCCAGCGTCTAACTGCATGGTATATAGTCCAGACTTTCTCCCTTGTGAAGTTTGACTTTATCAGTAACTTAAAAGGCTCAAATGGGACTTATATGGTGCATAGGCCTTATATAAGCTCCCCTGCACATCTAGATCATTCTCCAACCTTTGCCCATGTTAATCAGAGTCATACAGGTCATCTGAGGTGTAAACTTACATGTACTGCATGGGAAGTTCAAAGGCAAACAAAAAGCAAATGAACTAAGCAAACTAAATCAAAAGAGACAGACAAAAAAGAGAAAGACACACACAAATGCACCCTGTTTGTTTTAAAGATAAAAGACTTCCAGTCTGTTTTTTGGCTGAGGATAGTATTAGATGCTTAGTCACAGGATTTTCAAATGATTCTCATCAGCTGCCACAGATGCATTAAAAGAACCAGAATTCAATACATTCTTTTTTTTCTTTCAAAATAGTGATTGTGCCAACAATAAAAGGTTCCAAAGCAGAGAGTTTCATGAGCCTTTTGAACCTGGGGAGCTACTGGGATTCAGGGCTGACTTACAGCATGCATTAAATTTAAACTGCTTGGTTGCAGTTGTCATTGGCCCACATCACAACAGCATCTGGCACAATTGACATTCTCTGCACACAAGAAATTTATGCTGAAATAGTAAAGATGTTTCAGGTCTGGATTTAGCCGTGTGGTCCAGCTTGCAGTGTCCAACTAGAACTAAAAAGGGTGAGATGCTGCCCTGTTTTGCACTTTGCTCCTCTCTGTAACCCTAGTCAGTGGGGTGGCAATAGGTGTGCAAAGAGCAGAATGTAGTTCAGTGTCACTAAAAGAAAATTCATCCATAAGGGAAAAAACAAACTAGTGTCCCACAATCTACAGAGTATTTGGGTTGGGTGATTGCTATTGAAAGCTTACAGAAGTGAGTCAGTCAGTTTTTGAGAAGTGATACCTACCCAGACTCATACCAGTGGAGGTTGTCACAACATGGAGGTTGTCACTGCATATTCACAGTGTATAATCAATTTTGACTGTGCAGAAAGTAGGATCTGAACTCTGTTCCTAACCTAAAACACTGCATAATAGATACTCCTGCAAACTCTGTTTCCAGGGAAATGAATATTAACATTTCCTTCTTTCCATACTGTGAGTTTATTAGAGTGAGTTCAATAAAACAGGTATTTTATCCTATTTCACTCTAAGAAAAGATAAGGATTAGCTTGGAAATCTGCACATGGCATTATAACAGCATGATTTTGTTATTCCTTCAGGCTTTATAAGATGGGGAATTACTGTACTGTATTATGTCAGTAGAACAATGACTGACTCAGCCTGCACCATTTGTCTGTTCTTTGTAAATGTTACACCAAGAAGAGAACAGAATAAATCTCTAAAACATCTTTATTGAACTGGCCAAAAAATTAAAATGATGTGATCTACCAAGAACATTATTATTTTGAAGTAAAAAAGTGAATAGGAGTCATTTCAATTACTGTTCTGATTTTTCTTTATGGATTGAACTATCTCATGCTCATAAATCCTCTTGCCACTTTCTTAGCATAGCATTAAATCATTAAAACATCTATGTTAAATGAAAACCAGATCTTCTGAATAATTATATTAAACAGTAGAATTAAATTCTACCATAAATTTGGGAACAAATTGTTGATGAGATGCTGGATTTATATAGATTCTTTTACTATATACATTACCACTACAACTGCCTAATATGTCTCTGTTTCATGCCTTGTCATGTTGTCAAAGACCTTGTAACCCTCCAAGGAATATTCCAGAGAGAATTTTTTTTAAATAAATAAATAAAAATGAGGATAACCTATTTTCAAAGCATGGTGGATCATTGCAGCTTGACAGAATGAGTGCAGAGGTTACTTTATTTCCATGCGGCAGTCTTGTTTAAAGTGGTCTGTAGAGTGGCTATGTAAAAAAAAATGGAACTTTTTTACTTAATAGGTCTGTTCCCTTTTCATTACTGTGAAACCAAGACATCTGTGGGAGAGTGAGTTGGATTGTATCCTGGCTCATGCATCATCAACAGAATTGTTAATGAGATTCAAGCTACAGAATGCTTATTACTGGTGATGTTGCAACAGGAGAGTAACCAGTCTGATATTCAGATCCCATGCTGGGTTTGTAGGGTGGGTTCACAGTTGGGGGGGAGGGAGATCTTTTCAGTAAAATCTAAGTTAATTTGGGCCCTGACTCAGGAAAGCAGTTAAACACATATTTCACTTTAAGCATGTGCTTAAGTCACATTGAACTGGGGCCTTGATAAGGAGTCAGCCGCTGTACCACTACTCTGATCACTGTATCACCAATTAAATTGCCCTGGGTGTGGGAGGGGGGGTGAGAATGGGAAACCTGAAGGGCAAAACTGTGCCTAATTGTTAAGTTAGAATGGCTGAGGCAAGTTAAAACATTAATTAGCCCATTAGCTCCGGGAGGAAATGAATATG
Source organism: Emys orbicularis (assembly GCF_028017835.1). Taxonomy (NCBI): domain Eukaryota; kingdom Metazoa; phylum Chordata; order Testudines; family Emydidae; genus Emys; species Emys orbicularis. Next base: position 49,270,990 of record NC_088683.1, read on the forward strand.
CAGAGGGATGAGAGATGAGCAAGAAAGCTCAAGCAAGGCAGGATCTCAGCCTGATCTTGAAGGGAGAGATCTCCTCCCTCTCCTCACCTTGGTTTAATGGGGCTAAGGACTTACATGTTATTGTAAATACGGGGCTGCACAATGCTTTAAGGGTGATGGGGGAACATGGTAAATAAACCACACCATGGTGGTTACAAGCACAGTTTCCAAGCAGTCTGTGTGCACAGTGGAGGACAGGAGCAGAGGGAAAGAGCCACTGAGCAATAAGAAACATGGACCAACACAATATTATACTTCACTGTTTGGCTCATAGAGTTTAGGATGTGCGCCATAGCTTAACAGAACATAAAGCAAACAGGAATCTGGGGCTTAATTCTGCAAGGTGATGAGCATTCCTGTGAGGTTCTGAGACCCCTCACCTCTCATTAACTGTGACAGGACTGAAGGTGCTCCTCACCTCATGCTTGTGCACAACATCTTGTGGAACTGAACCCCTGATGATCAACACAGTTCTTTGCACAATTTTGTAACAAACAGTAACATTGAGCATCAGTCTTTTTATTTTTGTTTTTAACTTTTAACTTTTATTAAATCCAGACTTCTTTAGGGAGTTTTATACAACACCCAGGTCTTATATATAATTGCCGTATATGTTATAGTTGCTATAAGCAACCCTTGTGTTGTCATTGTTCTATATTGTTATTCTTTTCCCTGCAGACTTCAAACATAACATAATAAAAGAAAGTTCTTTGAAAATATATTCTTCAATCAGTGTAAACCTTCATGTATAAAAAAACAACACAGCTCATTTAAAAACCCCATACATCAGAAAAAACTTTATTTTTAATACAAATTAGGTTATATCAGTATTTTAGCCTAATACAGCTAATCCTGCTGGGGCATAACCTGATCTCTTACCCTCCAACAATATACTGTCTAATCTACCCTTTTTAATTAGATGCTGATGAAATCCATCACCACTTCATTAAAGATCATTCTACTGAAGTAGCTAATAAAAGAATAAATTGGGACACAGCCCAGCACCTTTAGCTTCTTGAAAGAGTTCTGACATTTTATTATTTTGTAATGAAGTATATGTGCTGTGGTTATGATGTGCAGCAAATTTTGCAGCTAAAATGTGGAATAAGTTTTAGAAAAAAAATTGGGGGAGCGGGGGGAAGAGAAGGATTATAGTTTGCTTGGAAAATTGATGGATCAATCCACACCGAAATTCAGTTCTTGGACAAATATATCAAAGTTTGGAAGCTTATCAAAGCACACTTCAGAACTTTTTGTGCATTGTAACAGGGTCCACACAGCGAGATAGTGAGCAGCCAGCTAGTTATGTTACACACTCTGGCTTACCATGCACTAACTTTCTGTGTAGACAAGCCCTTAGTGATTTCAGTCCAATACCTAGTAGATAGATCTTCATCATAAAAACCATCATTCCAGCTGTCACCTTTTAGTTGGCTTTCTCAGAAGAGGAGTTAATGGCTAAAAGGAGATGGATAGCAAGCGCATATCTCACCCCCAGAAATAGCCTCCCACACCCCATGTCAGGTTGGAAGTACATTGGAAGGACAGTGTGGGAAGCTTGTTCTGTCTCTGCCTACATCCATTTTGTGATTAAAAATAGATCTTCAATTTTCAGCCCTAGTGACATGATACCTTTTGCAAGTATTAAGATCTGCAAAAAGAAACAGAGGACATTTTAAAAAAGAGAGCTTGGTATTTCACAAGTCAAAGTGCTAAGTGTATTAAAAAGAGTCTTGGGAATAATATATGTGATTTTCATATCACAATCTGCAATGAAAAGGTTAAAGGAAAAAAATTGTGGATTTGAGGCACTATTATCAGTTTCATGGTGATGAAAGTACCATGCTAAAAAACCTTAGGCAACAGCCAGACAATCTGTGTTTAAAAAGATGATAAAGAGATTAGTATCTGATCAGGCTTCTATAAACAAGTAATGGGGGAAAAAAGCTATTTGCACAAAAAGCCTAATTACTTTGGGAGAAAATCCTTCTTTGCACACAGAAGGGCCGATCATGTGTTAGCTCTAATTTATGCTGATCCTTATATACCGTACAGTAGGGATATGCCTTATCCCTTGGCTGGTTCTACGTGACATGCAATTTTGCAAACATGTGTCAGTGATTTGAGATATTCAGAAGCAATTCTGCATGGAAAACAATGGCAAGCAAGAAATGATAAGTTGTACCAGCTCATGGCAATGCAATTGTGTTATCTCCAAATAATATTCAAGACAGTGCAAGTTAACACTACTACTGCTTGCTCTTTGAGCTGCTGCAAAACCAGAAGGAATTTTTACAATTAGTCTTACACCATCCAGCTCTCTTTCCTCTCAACTCTGTGTAAGATCATGTCACCCAAAAGATCATGTCACCAAGAATAGACAATTCATATTTATTTTCTTTTTAAAAACAATGAAAAAATACTTAGCTGATATTATTGATATAGTAAGTGTGGTTGTTTTAGGCAGATGTTTGTATTTCCATGTTAATAAGGGAAATGTTTAATAAGGCAGTTACTATAGTGACAGTTTTAGAGAGGAAAGACAATCTTATCGTTAAGGTATTGGATTGGGATTCAGATCTAGTGCTCACAGACTTTCTTGAGCAAGTCATTCACATCTCTCTGAACCTCAGTTCCTCATCTGTAAAATGGGGAATGTTGTGAGGATAAATCCATTCATCTTTATGAAGTATATAAATACTAAAGTACAGTATCAAAAAGCCTGTAAATAATTTCTTCTTTATTGTTATTGATTGATTGATTGATTGATTGATTGAAGTAGCTCTTAGGAGCCCCCGTCATGTACCAGGACCAATTGTGCTAGGCACTGTACAAACATAGAACAAAATGACTGTCCATATCCCTAAGATCTTAAAATCTAAGAAAGGAGATAAATTATCTGTATTCCTTTTCAAAACACTGTGTTAAGGCTTCCCAAAATATACCCATCTTCCTTTTAAATAATCTTTGTTATGCCTCAGTGTCCCATAAGGGATGGGCTTTTGCTCCTGGAAGATATGTAAAGGTGAAATGGGCACTTCACTTCCAATTTATTTTGCACATTGTGTTTGTGATAGCCCTGTTCCTGACCTAAGGGAATCAATGGCCTCTTTTAAAATGAGGGGTAAAGAAACTTTGATTTTGAAGGACATATGATATAGCACAATATCTGGCATTGGTATTACCATTACCACTTCCTGCTTGGAATTCTTCATCTAGCCCATGTGGGCAGCATTGATATTATTGCCATTTAACACAGTGCGGAAGGGCTTGGAAGGCATATTATACCCATAGAATCATAGAATCATAGAATATCAGGGTTGGAAGGGACCTCAGGAGGTCATCTAGTCCAACCCCCTGCTCAAAGCAGGACCAATCCCCAACTAAATCATCCCAGCCAGCACCCAAAACACATTATAATCCTGCTCAGACACAATGTGACCTAAAAACCCAGCGTTAGATTTTAGTATTTTTCTCTTCATATCTGGATGCCTTGGCCTACACTTCAGTTCTGAAATGAATCGTCACAGCTCAGCTCAGATAATTGTCTGGAAGGCTGAAAGAAATATTGGCATCTCCTGAGCTTATCCCACAAATTAACTCTTCAAAGCACTAGAGAATATGAACAACAATCTCTGCTGGTCCACAGGCACAGAGTGAAATATTTGGTATTTAGGTCCTGAGAATATAATACCTTCTGAGCCAGTTCTTCAGCAGGCATTGTAGTATTTAGTAAATTAGATTCAAATACGTCACAGTATCTTCGGAGAGCCCGTTCACAATGAGGACATGTTCCATTTGTGAGCTCTGCTTTTTCTTTCTTTCTTTCTTTCTTTCTTTCTTTCTTTCTTTCTTTCTTTCTTTCTCGTTTAAAAAAAATTGGCTTGTTTTTTACCTTAGAAATACCAGGAATTTCAAGTCTGGTCTTCCCTTTTTTTGCAGGAGATCTACTGAGTGGTTCAGAGGAGATATACTGTGAATTCTTATACCTTCATTGAAAGGGCAGGCAGTTGAATCTCTAAGAACATTTTTCTCCAAAATGTTACTTAGTCATTAAAGTTGAATAGTGTTAAGAATAGCAATCTTAAGTAGTCAAACTAAAAAACCCTTTTCACCTTTCACTTGCTCACTTTTCACTCTCTTGAGTTTTGTGATGTTGTTGTTTCACTAGTTTCCCAGTTGTACTGGAATCTTCTGAGCTAGACATAACTTGAATTTCTAATGTAAAAATCAAGTTTCAGGAGCCTAGGTTTCTTTCAAGTTGAAACCCCAAAGAGTGCTCAAATGTTATTTTTAACAGCTGTGATGTGTTATTTGAATCTATTAATACTAGGAATGCATGTATAGTATCTCCACCTATGTATATTGAGCCCAGAATAAAATTCTTGATTAGGGAAAGCTAAAGTTATACATGTGAAAATGAACCTTACTACATGCCATAAAACAGAGGGATAATGATACTCATGGGAATCCAAGGACTCCGGTACTTCTTTGTTTCCACCGTAATTGCCACCAGCAGAAACTGAAGGCTTTCCACCTGAAAGGCCTATGACACGTGTGAATTCCAGTAGTGGGTCTTTCTTATTGTAATCTTCCCACTGGCTATCACTTCCCCGACTGACAGTCCATACAAACTGAGCATACAGAAGAGTGTGACTGCTAATTTTTCTGAAGAAATGTAAGACGTAAGTAAGACACTGACGGTGACTCATTTCACATGCATTTGGGGAAATAATACACAGTGAGTTCTGAGCACCATCAATTTTCATATTAAAGTTAACAAACTGGTTGGAGAAAAGGAAAGCTAGAAAACAATGGATACAAGGGCTACATGTTAGTGCAAGAGGCATTACCGTGGACAAACACACCCATAGAAGAATTAATGTGAACATCTGTAGTTTCTGTGGTGTTTGAAGTTAGGGAGAGGATGCTTTACAATGCTCTGCAGATATAATTATACATATATAGATGTAGGACACTGAGAAAATCTAATGATTTACTGAAGGATTTAATGATATCCCACTTGCATAAGATGTTCATCCCTTAGGCAAGGAAAGATTATGCTGTCTTTTCCACTGATGCCTTACATGTGGCATTTAACCAAATATAGTGCATACTGGAACTCTACTATGAAGGATGCAAAGAAGGCTTCTCAAAATGTAAGGATGCTTACTGCATTGTGGATATTTGTGTTTATTGTAGTGCAGCTTTGTGTCATATGGATAATAGTTAATGATATTTAAATCAGCTTATTCTTATAGTGTTAAAGGATGCTGTTAAGATACTTTTAGAACAGTTTGCATTTTGTATATCTAGATAGTGTGTATGTGTGTGTGTGTGTGAGTATACATACATACATACACACACACTTTTGTTTGCAACTGCCTCTTAAATTAGAAAGCAATGTTCCTGAGAATTCTGATGTTTTGGAACCAGATAAGGAAGTTGATCTGGATTTACTAATCACTCCTAGGCCAGATGTGTAGTAGCCAGCTCTCCATAGCAGCCTCAGGGATGCTCTAGCTTAAATCAGCTACCAGCATCCCCAATATGGCTGCTAGGATTGCCAAAGGGAAGCCTTGGCCCCAGACATATAGACGTGGGGGTGAAGGAGCCACTATCGTGGTTCTCTACCACCATAAGATCCCCATATGCCAGGGCAGTCCTTCCAGGGCTGGAGCAAAGCAGCCTGCTGGGCTGTTGAATTAAAATTGTATCTAGAAACATTTTTCTCTTTGTCTTTCAAATGAATCTGGTGATTTTCTTACATTAATTTTCCCCATCTCCATTATGTTTTGTGTGTGTAGGTGATCAGTGATGTTGTACTAATTAGTAATGGTCACTGCATTTTCATATAGTCCTTCTGCCAAGAAGCAGACATTGGGATATATGTTTTCTTAGATGGTAATGTTAGTTTGGATGACTCGTGTACAAGATTTTTAAACGCTACTTTGATATAATTCCAATAAATAAATAAATAAATAAACTGTATTTTACCTATCCAAGCCTGTTCTTTTTCCTCTGGCAAACATTTATTTCTTTTTTCCCTGCATTTTTTGACTGGAGATGAAATGAACATGGCTATTCTGTATAATAACAGAAAATTCCACTTGAACAGCACACTCACTACAAAACCTTCTTGTTCGTAGACAAGCATCATTGACTAATGTCAGTGCAGAACTTGGAAGAGGGCTTTTTAATTAACTGGTAAGGAGGAACCAACAGAATAATGCACAATGTGTGTGTGGGGGGGACGGCGGGGGAGTTATATTTGCTTTTGTTTTGTGGAATCTGCAAAGAGTATGCATTAGAGCTGGTTAGAACATTTAAGGAGATGAATTGGTTTAAATGACATTTTTATTGGGAAGTCTGAAAGAAAGAGAGAGATTCTATTGCCTGGAGATTAGAGCTCTGGGCTTGGATGTGGGCCAGCCTGGTTTAAGTCCCAGGTGTGCCAGATTCAGGATGATTTGGGCTGAAAAACTTTGCTCTGACTCAGGGAGAGCAGGGACTTGAACCTAAATCTCTGAAATCCCAGACCAGTGCTCCATCCACCAGGATGTACACTTACTTTCCCAATCAAAAATGGACATTTTGACACAATTCTGTTTTCAGGAAAATGTTCAAAAGGTTTTGAAGTCTTTTGAAACCTTTGAAATCTCAAAAGTTGCCATGAAATTGAATTGTCATCCTCCAAGCAACCCATGTGCGGTGTGTGTGTGTTACTCCTGGGGGAATTCTGCACCACTGTGAATGCGCAGAATTTATGTCCCCCGCAGATTTCTTTGCTTCCCCACAGAAAAATGACTTTTTGATGGGAAAGCAAAGGGAAGCCACAAGAGTGGTCATGCGACCCTCCCCAGAAGTATGTTTCAGGGGCCCAGGGCAGCCATTAGAGAGGTAAATAACTGTGGGGCAGGAGGCGGGACTGGGAAAAACCTGGCTGGTGGCTCCTACCCTGTGCAGCTAGGCTGGGGAGGACGAGACTTCCAGCTGGGCTGGGGAGGACAGGACTTCCTCTTCCCTTGCACAGCATCCAGGGCTGGGTCAGACCCACCCCCAGATTTCTCCCCCAGCTGAAGGAAGCTCTTCAAATTTCCCCTCCCCACTTCCTGCACCCATCACTACTTAGCTGCAAGGGCAGGGATCCCTGTATAGGGAGCTGCTCCCCCATCAGCCCAACCCCTGTGCATCCAGACCCTCTCATACCCAGACCCTCCCGCCAAGCCTCACACCCCCAAACTCAGAACCCTCCCCCCGATGAGCCGCACTCCCCCTGCACCTGGACCACCCCGACGAGCCACCTGGATCCCCACCCTACTGAGCCCCAAGCAGCTGCATATGGACCTTCCACTGAGCCCCAGACACCCAGGCCCCCCTGCCGAGCTCTATCCCCTCCACACACAGACCCCCCCCCCCCACTGAGCCCCAACCACCTTCACCTGGAACCCCCCCACAGAGTCCCCTTACCGTTGCACCCAGAACCCCCCCCCCCCCAACAAGCCCCTGTTCATCCAGATCCCCCTGCACCCGGATCTCCTCCTGAGCCACCTGCACCCAGAGTGCCCCACAAAGAACCCTCTCAACCCACACCTGGATCCCCCCACACTAAGCCCCTCCACACTTGGGTCCTGCCTTGCTGAGCCTGCCTGCCCACACCTGGTGGACCTGGCACAGAGGGGCAGGGCCCTGGGATATTTCTGGGGCAGGCCCAGTCCTTGTACTGCGTCCGGGTTGGGTGCAGCCTCACCTCTGACTCCATGTCCTGGGGGGAGCTGCACAGTGATCTCCCACCTCTGTGCAGCCAGTGGCCTGAGCTCCCCAATGCCAGGCTGGAGCCGTCACATTTATTTGACAAATAAAATTTGCAGAATTTTAAAATATTGTGTGCAGAATTTTTATATTTTTGCCTCAGAATTCCCTCAGGAGTAGTGTGTGTAATATTATATATATAGACCTGATTCTAATAGTCACTAAGACCCCCTTCACACTGGTCTGGCAACATAAAAGGGCCTTAAAGAGAATTTATATTATACTACTTCCCACTGTACTTGGTGTAAAGGGACCTAAGTATATATGAGAATCAAGCATATAAGTAAACACATGCATTTTGAGCTATTTTACTGTTAACTAACTAGCATTCTTCACCGAGCTTCTCCTTCCCACACAAAAAATGACACCCGACTGAAGTCTAGGACAAATAACATTCAATCTTGCACCAGTAACAGGTTTTCCATACATAAAAATGTCATGAATTTAAAGCTTCTGGTATCTCAGACCCTCCAGGGCTAGAACTGGGAGTTTTATCCACTTGGGAATGAGAAGGTCATAGCTTCCCAATGGGACCCAGAACTAGCTATCAGTTTTAGGGTATGTCTACACTACAGGATTAATCCGAATTTATATAATTCGAATTTAGGAAACCGATTTTATAAATTCGAATGTATTCGGCCACACTAGGCACCATTAATTCGGTGGTGTGCGTCCAAGCTACCGTAGTAGCATCGATTTCCAGAGCGTTGCATTGTGGGTAGCCAATAACATCTAATTGCCAATAACATCGAATTGCGGCCACACTAACCTTAATTCGGATTAACAATACCGATTTTGACGCTACTCCTCTCGTTGAGGAGGAGTACAGAAATCGAATTAAAGGGCTCTTTAATTCGAATTAAATGGCTTCGTTGTGTGGACGGGTCAAGCGTTAATTCGAATTAAAGCAGCTAAATCCGAATTAAAGTCGTAGTGTAGACCAGGCCTTAGTATGTCCCAAGATGATGGGATTGAAAGGCATAGGTTATTATTAGAGATTTTTATGCTTCCTCTGAACCTTCTGTAGGTGCACTGATAACTGGAGCATCTGGATTTACAGGGAGAGGGATATGAAAAGTAGGTCAATAACATTTCTAAAACCTCACTAAAATGTTTTTTCTGTAACACGTGGCATCTCACAACATCATGTATTCTGTATGAGGTATAAAGGTTTTAGGATGGTCTGCATGACTTACTCTTGGTTTGACACTATGTGTAAAACTGCTATCCCAAAATCATGCTGATATCATCTTTATACCCTACATGCCTTTATACTACTACATACTATCAAATATTTTATATGTAGTACATGGTCCTTGGTCTCTTCTTAAAAAAAAATGAATACAATGAAATTATATATGTGTGTGTATGGTCTCATTGTGTGTTTCATTTGTTGTTTTTTTAAAAAACAAGACACAAAGGACCATAACCTTCCTTTGATATATGCACACACAAGGGAGTTCTGGTCTGGATTGCTTAGAATTGAATCTGGAGAACTTTCCCCCGGAGAGTGACCACTTCAGTGAAGGTTAATATTTGTGCCTAAAATCTTGATAGTGTCCCTTTGATCACATTCAAAACATATAAATGTGTATGGATGGGAAAGAGGGTTAATGATGCATGTTTGCCAGAAGGAGCTTGGACAAACATGGTTCAGTATATAATTTTGTTTTTAAAAGCCAGATTTATAGATTACATCTCACTGAATCAATTATTTCTGTAAATACGAGGGAAATAACAGACTTTACAACTAGAAACAGCTGTGTTTTTCCAATACTATTGAAATTTGAATTAATACTAAAAGGAACAAAGAAAGAATGGAATAAGTGGATTAAAGACATTACTTATTCCAGATGACATAATTCCACCACAGATTCTTCACAGAGTATCTATGGTAAAATGATACTTTCATTTTAAACCATTATTGCTGAGCTATTTTTCCTATTTACAGTAAACTCTTCTCTAAAGACTTGATCCCTTTCATGCACAATCAAAAACAAAGGCAAAATGAAAATAAATAAAAAGGCTTTTGTTTTAAAATGTGATTAGTTTAATCACAATACAACTAGCAATGAGGTAAGAATAGTTTCATAATATATGAATATGGGATTAGACTAGACGAGTTTTTTTGCCCATCCTCCCTCCGTCCACTTTTAGGGCTGTTTGCCGGTAACTCGCCTATTTTTAATTGGTGGAAGTTTTGTTGGCACATGCTTAGGCTCCTGCAAGTTTATCCATACCGTGGCGTCAAATAGTTTATTAGTTTATTAAATAGCATACACATTTACAGGAAATGAATTTATATTAAAGACCTAAGCCTTTAAATCATCTCTCAAATGAATGTCACAGCTAAATACAAGGTGTAATTGAGGGCAAGTCTACATTACAAAATTAAGTTGACATAAGCTATGTTGCTGTACAGCTACTGCAGTATTTGAATCGGTTTTACATGTTCACAGTATGCTCCTTGTGTCAGAGGTGCATGTCCTCACCAGGAGCACTTGCACTGATTTAACTGCCAGTGTGGGGCATTGTGGGATGGTTTCTGAAAGGCAGCAACAGTCATTGCAGTGTCTACACTGACACTGTGTTGACTTAACTATATCGACTTAAGCACTATGCCTCTTGCGGAGGAGGAGTTATTAAGTTAGTGTAGTGGGCGAGTTACATTGGTGGGAGCTACATTTTAGTGTAGACACTTGCAGAGGTAGGTTGACATAAGCTGCCTTACATCGACCCTAACTCCACAGTGTAGACCAGGCCAGAGTCTGGAGCATAAGGAGTTAACACATATTGCAAGAGACTGTTCAAGATGAAGTGGACAATTAACACTTCTGCAGTCATAGGACAAAGGAGGGTTAGTGGGTTACAAGTTGTTGTAATGAAGTTGTAATTGAAATCAATGAAATATTTTTCTATATAAGAAGGCACAATCATGTGAGTAAGGGCCTCTGTTACAAAGATCCCTCTCTCAAATTATATCTGAACTTTAGCAGACAGACAACTGGACATTTTCAAACAGCATTTATAATTAAACAATATTTTCACTTAGCCTCCTAGAAAGTAGAGTAAAATTTCAAGTTCTATTGTAGATATCTGGAGCACAAGGAGTCTCTTAATTACTAGATAATTTGAAAGCCTAGACTGGAGCATTGTAGGAGTGCTTGTGATTCCAGGGTGCTTATTCTTTTCAAAAGTGCATTTTAGAGTAGATATTGAATACCGGATGAGTACAATATCTAATTCATCATGCTTTGGGGAAAACGTGGGAAGAGAATAAGAAATTCCAAGGTTTCTTTTACACAGAAACACCTACTGGAATCTAAACTCAGGTCTCACTAAGAATTCAAGGTGTTTGTTTTACTGGTGTAAGAGTTGTGCATCTCCTTGCAACGATTTGCCATTGCTAGGAGGTTGAAGTCAGCTTTATAACATTCTCTCCATGGTTTTATCAATGGTCAGGCTGCAATCAGCCAGTTGGAAGAGGAGTTATCAGAATTGTTATGAAACAAGCACATTGAATGACCAAATAATGTCACAAGAAATAGCATCATGGCAAATGGTAAGGAGAAAAACGTGAGAAAAAGATCTAATATGGTCTAAATGCCTGCTGGAATATGATCTCTTGAATGTGTTTTCATCTTTTGTGTGCATTACAATAATACTAATTAATATCTAGCTCTTACATAGCTACGTATGCTACTGTTATCGTGCACAGGCTAAAATTAACTTCTGTGCCTATTGTATTATGTTGAATGAGGCGCAAGAGGACAGGCTTTACTTAACTTGTTTTTGAGGCAGTGATACTGGAGCTAGAATTGCAGGAATAACATTCAGCCTTCTCTTCCTCAACACACCACCACCAACAAATCAAAAAAAAAAAGAGAGACTTTTTAACCTGTAAAAATTTTGATAGACCAAGTTTTTTGTCCTGAACACTATATTTTATCTATGGCTTGTGCCTCCACTGGGAATGAATGTGTACTTTGTTCTCTGCAATTGTTTCCAGCTGCAAAGCTGCTACTGTTAAGCACTAATGTGTTTTGTTTTTTTAAGTTAGCTTTGGGAATGACCAGTTCTCACCAATAAGACCTTGGCAGTCGTTTACTTCAGGACGGTGTCATACCAAGTTTTATCAAGTCTCACTGTATATTTTTAATGTTTAAATCATATTTAATTTTTTCTAGGGAATAGCTTGCATTCTGGTATTTAATAGAGTACTAACAGAGTCACGTAGTCTTCCTCGCTCGCTCTGTCATACTATTTGTCACATTCATGCAACGCTCCTATTCAGTATGGTCTTAAGTGAGGTCCTAATTCAGGGAAGCATCTCTATTCAGCAAAGCAATGTTTTAATCCCATAGTGGTCCTTAAGCACATGCTTAATTACCCCAATAGGGATGTAGTTAAATACATGCTTAAATGCTTTCCTGGACTGGGGTGTAAGGTAACAACAGAATATGCCCCCAAATAGATGAGGATGAAATTAATAGATGAAATTATACTTGTTTTTGTTGTTCTTGAAATATTGTAACTTTAAAGCTTGTACATAAAACTTTCAAAAATGTAAAGCAGTAGGAGGATTTTTGAGTCAAGGGTTTTGGCGAGTTCACCATTCCAGCTCTCACCTCTATTTCCCCCCTACATTTGTGAGTTAAAGTTATGTTGACCCTAATCCAGCAATGAGCTCTGTGCAGGCAGATCCCTGCAGCTGGGTAGAACTACACTGAACTCAGTGGGGCTCCCCGCAAGCACAGGCATCTGCCCATGCAGCGGTTATTTCACAATAATTCATTTCCCAAACTAGATATTATTTTGTAATATTCTGCTGTGCTACTGTGGTCTCGCTGTATATATGAACCATTCATGTGTTGACAATTTCCAAGGGATTAAAAATTCCAGTGTATTAAAGATTACTTTGCCATCCTCCAGACAGGCGATTTGGATGTACTAGACTGGCCTACCTGACCCTTTTCTCCCCTTGGAGAGATGGCAGTAGAGAGAGAAAAAAAACAGAGAAAACGGGACACTGTTAAATTTGGTTTGGGAAATGTCATTAATTTTTGTATGAAATCAAATATAAATTACACTCTGCTGAACATGCTGGCATTGAAGCACATTACAGACATATACTGTAGCACTCTAACAGAGAATAATCGGGAGCTAATGTATCAATAAACAATATTTCAGACATAACATATGCACCTCTGAACCCGGGAGTGAGACAGAAGGGTGTTTATTCACAGGTAGGGTTGTTGTGCTTTCCATACTTGTTACTGTTTTAGATTCACCACTCATGGATGGAGCTTTCCCACTGAATTAGTCTTGCTGAGTTTGATAGGTACAGTACAAAGAGACATATGTGGCCTGATTCACATTTACACAAAAGATATGGCAGTGCAAAGGGGCCTTTAAAGGAAGTGTAAATGTAATCTACATCCATACATAAGGCTCCTTATGCTCAGAGCAATGTGAAAGGGCCTTAATGTAAATGAGAGGCAGCTCTAGACATAGTCATAATTTTTAATTAAAAAAAAATGGCATTTCAATGACAATGATATTTTCTGCCAGAAAAAAATCTCTTTGAATTGTTTTCATGTTTCAACACATTTTTGAATGAAAATTTTCCAATAAAAGTTTTGATTTTTTTTAAAATTCTCAAAATTTTCCATTCAACTTAGTGGGGGGAAAATGGGAAAGTTTTTTTAAAATGACAGATTCAGGAACCCCTCCCCCACACCCTAAACATTTCAAAACAATTTTTTTAAACAAAATGTTTGGTTTCATTTTGAAATAATTAGTATGCAAGTTTTACATTAAAAAAAGAAAGATTTCAAATGAAACAAAAATATGCATCTTTTTCACTAAATAAAATAAAATCAGCCAGCTCTAATCAAGCCCCTGCATCATAACAGCATTATTTGGCCCAACACTTAATTACATAAGATTTAAGATTGAAAGTGTGTTTCAGTGGAGCCGAGATTACAACTATGGAACAATATTACAAAACTTCCCTACCTTAGAAAACAACAACAACGTGTTTGGAAATGAAGAGAAAAGGGATCTAGCCACTTCTCCACTGCTGTACAATACTTTTTCACTCACTGACACCCCACCTAACAATCTCCTCACACCTAGCCTTAACATTGCCCTCTAACTTTTACAAAAATAGAAGCAAAAATCAAAAATAACAAATTACTATGAGATTATGGGTTGTATTCTCCCACCTGCAAGAACCCCATTGCATTATCCTCTCCCCTAACCTCCAGAGTAAAAGGAGAGAAGGGCCATACAGGAGCAGTTCTATGGGTGGGGTGGAAAGGGGATGTGACAGAGCAGAGCTCTGCCATATGATTCTCCTCTGTTATAAGTCCTCAAAGTCCTGTGTGGCTCTAACCTGCCCCAAAGCTGGGTGACTCCAGATCAAGGAGCCACATCCAGCTCCTTGTGTCCCCCCACCCCCAATTTACACTCAAGACCTATAAAATCCTGTTTGGTATTTAAGGGATCAATTTCTAATATGCCATAGCACTAATACATATTACAACATTACTCAGATAAACTACTTATGTTAGTTGCTACAAAGTGTAGTTAAAAATAGTCTTGCAAGGTCTAGCTATACTTCCATAAATGTAATCATCATCTAATCAACACAGTTCAGAACACCATCCAGATCAGTCATTCATCAAATAATTCTACTCCACCAGCACACCACCCTATAAGAGAGAATATAAAACTCTAACATAATCTAATGGACTGAGGCGCTAGACTCCTTTTAAACTATCACACATTCAGTTTTAAAAATATACATAATCAACAGTGTATACCCAAGAGCATATTTCCATTACAAAATAAGGAGATAAAACCAAGGGGGTTGGGTGGACTGACAGTAAGTGATGGAAGGTTCTGTGGCAGTGAAGATCTGGCTGCATCCTTAAGTTGCCCCTTTCCAGGCTTTCATACATTTGGGTTTTCGAAAGGGGAACATATAATATTGGTCTTGGGGAGGTAGCTGGAGTTCACTGAACTATACTATCAACTAAGTCTTTTGTTTGTGAATTTTAAAATTATATTGTGGTGGCAAGGTATTAAAGCAAGGAACAGGGAATCAGGAGGTCTGAGTTCTGCTGTGTGCCACTCTATCCCTGACTTGGGTGGGCTCTTGGGTGGTCCCTTAACCTCTCTTTTTTCAGTTTCCCCATCGGCCATAATGGAGCTAGTAACCCTTAACTACCTTAAAAGTACTGGGAGAGCTTTAGATAAAAGGTGCCATATAAAGGCAAAATATTATTTTCATTAGCAGTTGTACATAAAAGGTATGCTAAAGACTCTGGGCCAAAACCTGCCCATATTTAGACACATATAACCCCACTGAAATCAATCAGGTTCTACAGGTGTAATCAAGATCAAACTTTGGCTTACTATATACGGTGTGAATCCCTGATGCTAGATAGGTGAGGATTTTAATAAACATATTATAGGTATCTCAGTGAAGCAGTAGATACTATATTCCCTTTTATCCAGATAAGGATTTTCCATGATGAAGAATAAACTGTTTAAAAACATATTGTCCGACTGGCCAATTTATAAAAACAACCTAAATTTAAAAGCCCACCCCAAACATTCTATTGGTATTGTTGCAGGAGGCAATACCCCATTTCTGTTTTCATTTAGAACTAGAACTTACATTTTTGGTAAGATACATAGTAGTCAGTACAAAGTTACAAGCTGTTCAGAACCATTTAATAATTTATCCTGGAAAAAAAAGATATTGGCATGCTGAGCTAATTGAACAATCTGGTCGGCTGAACATTGGCTGATGTGTTACAATACATTATTGACTTTTCCAAATTCATCATCCAATTCAACCTCCTGCATGTTAATATGACCCTGAAAGAGCACACAAATAACAGGAATGACTCCTATTTTTCTATTGCATTGAATGTGAATGTTTCTAAATGCTAGTAAGTACTGGTATAGGATCTTGCACTGCCTAAAGTCAATATGACTTTTTATGTCTGCCAGACTATTGCTTTACTAAAGACTCTCTAGAAAGTCACATGACTTTTATATTTCCATTAAAAATAAAATCTATTACAAAGCAAAGCTCTCAGTTCTTACACCTGCCTGTGGTGCCATCTCAGTCAAGTGCTTACATAATTTGTAATAATGGTTTCATTAATGCAAATCTACATGCATGTATAATAATCATCTCTGTGTCATTGGTGTAGTTCCAAAAGGAAAGAATATATCTGTGATTTTAACTGCAGTATTCTTTCATCCTCTCAATAGTTTGTGGTCAAGGAGAATTTCTGGGGAAGCTTTCAATCTCTGCCCCTGTCTTGCATCACTTTCACACCCAAAGAGAAGTACCTCAATTGCTACACACCCAGAACAGCTCAGAATCTTCCATCCATCCTGCTAAGGGAAGTCTGTAGCTTCATCACTGTCCCTTCACTGCTGCTACTGGCAGTGATTAGTTTTGTTTTTTATCTAGTCTTTTTATTTCTAATGAAAAAACATCAAGGCAAGGAATATACTGGCCCTTTAAGGCCAGAGGGGGAAGACTGAGAGGCCAGTCTACCCCTTTACAAGATTTCTGGAGCAGATCAGGGTGTAGGAAATGGCAGAGGGAAGAGAAGGTGGTCCCATGGTTCCAGTGTCTGTGGAAAAATCTAGGTGACTGTTTCTTTAAGGGCCCAGGCTAAAGAGCCTTGTAGTGTAGGGTGGGCCAAGGCTCCTCATTCTCAGCTAACCAGGACAAGTTCTGGGAAAATGGTCAGCATATAAACTGCCTCTTCCCTTATCATAATGTGGGAGATCTGGTCTCCAAGGATGTCCCAGCAGAGATGCCTGGGAGGAAAGGACTTTGCAATGAAGGTAATGTTTTGAGGTTTTTTTGTTTGGAAGTATTTGCTGCCAGTTTGGATGGAGCTGGGTGAGGGCTGGCTAGGGCTGCAGCCTGCTACAGTATAGTTGAAATTGATAATTACAGGTAGTAACTCAACAGAAAGAAAGAAATTAGAATCAAATTCAGTAAAAACTCTTATATATGCTCATGGAACCCAGATAGAATCCTTTTTCATTCAAGACTTACATGAGGTGCATGTACCCCTGCTGTTGTGCTGCAGGGTAGGGGTTTTATAGACTTTTTGGACCAAATTCTGCTCACAGTGGTGTAAATCTAGAATAATTTAATTGGTATTAATGGACTACAGTGGATTTAGACCACTGAAAGAAGAGCAAAATTTGACACTTTGTTTCCACTGTATTGTCCAATGGGAAAACTCTGCCCTACATAATTGTAATCTGCTGGGAAAGCCCTAGTCACTGCTCTTCTTTTACATGTGCACTGGCCTAGCTCTTGCCATTTTTTAGAGTATCCTTTGAAGCTGCTACAGGGGCTATTTAAGATAAACAGAAGTTCAAATAACCAGCTCCCCCTCTACACCAGTGGGAGAGTAAAGTTTTGCAGACTTTAAAACTTGGCTGCAATCAGGGGGGAAAGCTGGTTGTTTGACAATCTCTCTGTTCCAGGCAGTTGTAAAATGACAGCTAACTGCAGAATTTGACAGAGTGGTAACTGCACCGATTCATACAGAATTTAAAGGCATGTTTTTATACTTTATATTACTTTATATATACTTTATATTTAGTGCCAGATCCTCAGCTTGTGTAATCTCTGATAGCTTCATTGATTTAAATTGAACAGCGACATTTTATACCAGCAGAGGAGAAAGCCCTTTGTGTGGTACATTAATTTGAAATTAAATTAAAGGGGGGAAATGCTATAAATAAAAGGTCATTCTCCTTTGCTTTCTGTTGTAATATTGCATGTGAATTGGCTTTCATAGGCCAGGAAATGAATATTTTATGAAGATGAACTATGGATCCTATGTGGTGTCAGACAAAAATCCATTCTTCATTAAACCTGCTGGTAATTCTGATACTGGATTTGCTATCACTCTTCACAATGTGGAGAGAATGCTTTAATTCACATTTTGGAATCAAAACCTTATCCTGAGCTCTGTCCTTCTGCAATATTTTCTTGTGTTCTATGACAAAAGTTGGGTGTGTGGGGAGGAAAATAAGAACTGAACACTTTTTGCATTTTCTTAATTAAATCAAAACATGTCGTAAAATATTTCTGTATTTTCACTCGAAATGAAGCTGACTTATGCCTAATTGTACAGTAGATGTGAATCATTGGAACCTAGTTCAGAACCTGCTGTGACTTCTTGTTTAAGGAACAGACTTTTGATAACCACTTTTACAGCTAATGATATATTTCCATAAATAGTATTCTTAACCATTGTGAGACAATCAGCTAGTCAGGGCGATCAGCATCCTAGAATATTATGGATATTAGCAAATGACCTTCCTGTACCCCCCAGCATTCATTTTAGAAGAGTCATGGAATAGCAAGGAGACAGGCAAAACCAATACTGATTTTTCAAAAAATGGAAAGATGTCTGTTCCTGGCAATCAATATCCAGAGGCTGAAAGTCTGACTTCTAGGCCCAACAAAATAATGGAACAAATGTTGAGAGGTGTACAAGAACCAAGTGAGGAGGGAAGAATCTAAGGGACAATTCTCATTTACACAAAGGCCCCTTTATACTTCTTAAGGTTTTACACTGCACTACTGATATAAAAGACAAATGAAACAGGTGTAAATTAGATATGTTGTCAGATCAGTATAAAGGGACCTTCCTGAATCAGGCCCTAAGCTGTCGTATCTAACAACACACTGCAGTACTCTAACATGTTAGAGGGTGAAGTAAGACTCCCTTATGATCTCAGACATAAAAAGAAGCAAAATAAGACTAATATGGGTGGCAGCATATTTAACTTCTAATTTCCTATAGTGAAAGCTCAGAGTGTTTACTTGTTAGGGTGAGCAGATGCTAGTCAGGACAACCATTCACGGTTACAAAATTCATAAAAATGAGACTAAAACCAGTTATTTGCTGGAAGGTATAAAATTTGTGACTCACTGATGTATATTAAAGTGACTGAAGTTCCTCATTCTCATCCTCTGTAAAAGGCTCCAGAGTGAGCCTTTATCCAGTGGCCAGGAGTTCGCACGGGTATCCGCCGCTGAGGATATGGACAGAGATTGCGTGGCAACAAGTACACAATAGGTGCACTCAGCAGATTTTTCCTCTGGGCTGAAAGCGGTCTCTTTGCAAAGTTTACTGTTTCTTTGCAAAGAGACAGTCTTCAGCCCAGACATATAGAGAAGAAGTCTGCTGATATGCCATCTATGCAGTTTACCTATTGTGCATTTGTTGCCACTCTGTGTCTGTGTCTTCAGTGGCTGATGCCTGTGCATCAACATGTTGACTTAGCTTACATGACACTAACAAGCATTCATTGACTGAAAGAGATTTCTCTGACTCTAAATACATGAACTGATAGAAATGAAGTTATTGAAGTTAAGCTTAGCGTGATGTTTTCAAATCCTGAAAACTGTTAATGCTGATTTGCATTCCTCTCTATACCCAAATTCTGCTCTGTTACACCTGTGCACCTCAATGACGTTATGCTGATGTAGCTTAAAGTAGAATTTGCCTCATTATGTCTATCCAACGCTTTGACTATGGACAGGCATAGCTTACAGTGAAACAGAATTTCTGTCTGGAACCAAACAAACAATTATTCTCCCTGGCCACAACACCCGCCAAAACCCAATCAAAAGAGGCATTCCAAATTGTGAGGTCTGATCATCTAGCACACTGGGTTTAAAAGAGTCCAGTTACCTACTTGAAGAAGGTGAAATAGGTCTTCACAACAGCATGCTCAACCTTCTGGAACATCCTTCCAAAGGAGATCAGGAAGAGTTCAAGCTTTGCCATTTTCAGATCATAATGTAAGACTTGGCTCTTTGATATAGCATTCCCCTATGAACCAGAACAGAAGAAAATCCATACACATGCTCCAACGATGCAACCCACGATTAAATAAAGTAGGGTGGCATAGTTGACTGGACTTCCACAGAGTTGGAATTTTATAATTCATAGACAGCAGTTAAATGCTGTAATGACAGACATTTGACATGAACTGATAATAGATATCCCTTGCTGAGGTGGTGTATTGCAGAATGTAATTGCTCTGTTTTTTTTGTTTTTGTTTTTTGTTTTTTGAGGGGGGAGGGAAGGGTCTGCAGCATTCCAAGCATGTACTGCTGGTGAAGAACACATTATCTGATTTATTATTGTACTTGTTCTTCACCACTGGTGCCATGTATTCTCTGTTTAAAAATAAAAATGTGAATACATAGGTTAATGAAAAATATAGCGCTCAGAGAAGATCAAGCCAACACCTTCACTTGGACAAGCACATAACCTACTTAGAGTTTGTGAAGCAAATATATATTATCCTGATAGGAGTTGCTGATCACATTCAAGACTATTATCGTGTGAACTGTAGTAGTGCCCAGCCCAGTGGTCCCAGTTAGGAATTGGAGCCCCTTCTTGTTATGAACTATACAACAAAACAAAGATCCCTGTCCCAAAAATCTTACTAACTGCACATATGATGAGAAACAGGTACATACAACCAACAGATGAGGAGCACAAGGAAACAGTGAGACAATTAGTGTAATAAGCAACAGCCACAAACTATCAAAGGCCAGTCTTGCAGCACTTACACAAAACAAAGTCTTCTATTATCTCTTACATAGGTACAAGTTTTATTATTAAACAAAAAGAACCAGGGATAGAAATATATCACTCTTCTTGTCGCCTGCCTAGATTGTGATGTCAAAAGAAAAAAAAAATGAAAAAAATTCAACTTGCATGTGTACAAATTAAGGGCAGGGTTTGTTCTTTTCCATGTTACTTCACTTCATTATTTCTCAAGCTAGACAAACATTTTTAAATTCAAAAGGAAATAACAATCTACACTATAGAATGAAAGGTGAATCCAAAGCTCATGTGCAGCAGACTATCTTAACAACTAATATACATTCTGGGGAATAGATACCTTAAGGGATTCGTAATTCTCCTTATATATACCATTGTTATTTTGAATACAGCCCAAATAGATAGTGATTGAAAGTTCTATCTGTGGGAGATAATACAGACACATGGAATATTCTGAATATTGTATCAACTTTATAAACGTTATATGTACCTGTATGGGCTAGTGACTGCATCAAGCTCCCCTGTGAAGTTACAGGAGTTTGCTTCAGGAACAAAAATCATGGCAGGGGGTAATTAATGCAAATCCTTAGGCAGGTCACAAGTCAGGAGAAGGCTCACCCTCTGGACAAAATTGCATAGTCTGGATTTGATCTGGCGTAAAGGCTGACAAACAAAGAACTGAAAACTGTATAAAGTAACCACCTTAACATAGGGTAAGAGGTCACTCTTACCTGATCCACGAAGTGACATGAGGTTGACCCAGAGAGACAGGCCCTGTGAGAGGACCTGAAGGACTTTGAAACCTGTCAGGGACCATGTGTGGAAGGTGGGTAATACCTGGTAAGATAGACATGCATATAAACTGTTTATTTGTTAAGATATGGTTTCCTTAAAGCTTTTGTTATGAATACGTAATATGTTGCTTTATGAAGGCTGGCCAGCACAGATTAACCCTGTCGTTGCTCTTGAGAGAACAGGACTGCAGGTGCTGAACTAAAGTCAGACTTGCCTAGGTGATGACCGTGAACTAAAGGGGAAATTGCAGCTTAAATCCCTGGTCTAGAGGGAGAGAAGAACAGGACTCCATATCCATAAAGGAGTTAGCGGTGCAGTTCCCTCAGGAACTGTGATACCATCCAAAACATGAGACGTGATAAGTCATGACTTTATTGTCACTTTTCTTCAATACCTATTGGTACCTATTTTGTGGCATCAGACGAGTTCCTAGTGGACAATGTCCACATCACCAAATCCATCATGGCTAGTAACAATTGGGTCCCTTTGGCAGTTTCCAGGACTGTCCAATTGTCATCTTTCACAAGCAGGATGTATACAGCAGCAAAAATCCTGTGGCTGGCTAGGAAAAAAATGGCTATGACTCACAATGTATCTCATGCCTTTGATGTTGAGAAGGCTGCTTTCCATAACTTTGATACAACCATGAAATATGATTCTTTTAACTTGCCCAACAAAACAGGATGCCCAATAAAAAAAATCTACCTTTAAAAAAATAAAAATCTTTCACTCTATAAATCAATATCAAAGACATTTCCAGCTCATTTAATACATACTTCATTGTTATTACTAATCTTTTACAGTAGCTAAGTACCAAGACTGCTGAGTAACTTCCCATTATGATGTAAACTGGCTAGGTATGAAAAGGGGAAATATGTTTCCTCCTCCTCAGACACTCCAACATCAGTCAAGCAGAAAAGAAGAAATATGTGGAGGAGTCACCTTTAAAGAGTGAGGGTGGGAACCAACAAAACAAATGAGGTCACAGACAAACTCCTCTGCCCCCAAGGTTATCTCTAAACTCTGTTTCAACTTCAGCCTTTATTGTTTAATCACTGTAGTATCCAGACGTCCTAATCAAGATCAGCCTACCACTAGACACATACTAGACAACATACAAACACATAGAAAGACATGCTCCATACCTGAAAGAGTTTACAATCAAAGATGAAAAGAAATATATGAAGGTGGAGGAGGAGAAGAAGAATAGAATACAACTGGGTACACTCTTTTATATAGGTTACATAGGTCTTTTTTTTTTAAGTAAAGAAATGCATATCAGCTATGCCTGACTGCTCCAACCTAATCTTAATTAGCAGGCTAATTGCTTATAGGTATCCTGAATAGAGCTGACCAAATTCTTTTTTTTTCCAAAGGAAAATTTTGATTTTTCAGCAAAAAATTCAAATATCACTATATTGCTGCTGAAAACTGAAAAATTTCAATTCAGAAATGCTTCACAGTACCTCATGGGAGTTGTAGTTCTGTGCCTCATTCTCCTCTGTAAACAGGGTTACCTGGCCAGACTACATTTCCTATGATGCACCACAGACAGGGACTCCCATTAGGAACAGTTTTGATGGAAAATGTTCAACCAGCCCCAATCATGAATTTGCCCTTGGAACAGTGGATTGTAAACAGTATTATCCACCCTCTATCTAATTAGCGATTTCTTGTTTATTGTATATAATACATACTTCAGTCTCTATGGGATTACCTTGCTATGGTATATTCAAAACGTTGCATATATTAGTAATCTAATATTTTGAATACATAGTGCAACAATCCTAATCTAGTGCAAAACACAGGAAAGGTTTGCATGATGACATATATGTGATCATGAGACACCACTATCAAGACAACTTCACTGAGCTGACACAATCCCTTGCAAAATATAGTTTACATATGTACCATCCTTTTGATAATGAGCCATTTTTGATAATGAGATGAATTCATTATCAAGCAGCCAGATGGCAAAATACAGATGATAATTCACAGAAAGGAATTTGACACAGATCAGCACCTCCAGTCTGACTCCTAAACCCCAGGAGCAGTAAAAAGATTAATAGCAAGGAAGTTTGTGGGCAGGAAATAAAACTCTGCCCCCTCCCTGCTGAAAAATTGTTCAAAGAGGCTTCAATAATTGCAAACTCATTGATATGCAAAATGGCAACTGGCAAAAACCTCAAGAAATGCATTGAAACCCAAACCACAGCAACCTCAGACCAGTGAATAGCCATAGCAAATATCCTGACTGTTGAAGACATAAGCGATTCCTTTATGAGGCTACTAGAAGAGCATGAAATGAGACAATATTATAGCACGTGGGATAATTTAGGCATCATTCTGAGCAAACCAGAAGAATAACTTCTACCACAAGCACAGAAAACTAGATCTGAGGGAGACTGTATAGTTCTGTATTATAAAGGTGCTCAGATACCATGATGATTGGCAAAGTATAAGAACCTGAATAAAATAGAATTTGCAGAAAATTGACCACTGGTAAATGCCAAGAATAGGGATGGATGAACCCACTAAAACAACCAAAGCAAAAAAACTGTCAAAATCCCTTTGATGTTTTTGATCAGATAAATTCCCAGCCAAAAACCTTCCTGTTTTTCCCTGTTCATGTCCATCTGTCCTCCCAAAATACACCTGCATTTGATCACAGAAATCATGGTTGAAAAAGACCTATTATGTCATCCTCAGCCAATGCAGGATTGTTTCTAACAAACACTATCTTAATACTTTGTCAAATCTTAATGAAAGTGTTCACTGTGATTGGTTTTCACCACTTCCCTGAGGAGACTAGTCCACAGCATGCTCTAGTAGATCTAATTTCCTGATATTTCCCTTTCTTTCATCCTATTACTCTTAATTATACCCTTATCACAATATAATAATTCCTCTCTCTCCCTTAGGTTTACACCGTTCAAGCATGTGTAGATTGGTATGTCCCTCATCCTTTCAAATACTGCTTCACCAAACTTTGCAGACATGTGCAGGTTTAGAACCTCCATCTAGCTGGCTGCCTCTAGCTGTATTTTTTTGCTTGCATGATTACTTTGGGAATCTTTTAAAATGTGAGGGCTTATGGTCTCTAGAGAAGATAAAAGGAAGGTGGTTACTAGATAGCTTCCTGGAGATGGGGCAATACTGCCTAAAGTAGTAAATTCAGGACACGTGATGATATTAAATTTCCTCAGAGAAGATCAGAGGAACGTAGTGGGAGTGGGGAAATTGTCAACTCTGTAGGGGAACCAAGGATCTGGGATCTTGGGCATATCTGCACCAATCTTATGGCTACCCAACATATTGGAATATGTGCACTGGTGTTTTTAAAGCTCCAGGAGGGAACCAGGCAGGAGTGGTTCTGAGAAGAAGCTATGCAGCAAAGCAGAGAGAGAGAGGCAGGCTAGTGGACTAGTATTAGGGATAATGCTGTTTTGCTTATATTAACTAAGTTCCTTGTTCAATATTAGTAGTAACTCTCTCTTTGAATTTACCATTGCCACGTGACACCCCACTCTTGGTACAACTTCCTTTGGTGCCTCGGTGTCAGTGGGTTCCACCCCCAGAGTACTCCCTCTCGCAGGGAGTGTGGAGGTGTTCTGCCAGCCATTCGGATTTCCAGTGGAAATCCAAATAGTACAGTGGGGGTTGTACATGAAGGGCAGCTGCTCCTCATAAATGAGGTAGGAACAGACTCTTGATTTGAACAGTTTCCTGGGAACAACATGTTGCAGAGTCATTGCTCTCATCTGTGTATTCAGGGACTTTTCCTTCCCATATTTGCTCCCCTCTGAGCTGAGCACGTAGCCCATTGTCTGTGGGGTTGTTCATGTGTGAGGATAAATGAGTGAGTGAGATCTGGTTTTCCTTTGTATCCTTGAATTGCTGCTGTATTCTGTTATGTAAGCATGAACACCTGGGCTGGGATGTCAGTAGAAAAGGATATTGTGAAAGGCTTCCTGCTCCTTCAAGAGCATCTTTTGAGTCTGTATGGTGATGTCTGCTCTTTGTTTGGAAAAGAGGATTAGAAATAAGAATAAATGTAACTAGCTAGCGCTTGCATCCTCAGAGTGGTTTCTTTATTAAAATATTATAAATGTTGGTGGATCATGAATTAAGAAGCAGACTCTGATGTAGCCAAGCCCCAGCCTATCAAGATGTGCACCAGATGTGAACTCAGAGTGCTTGGACAATGTAGAAACCTGATATGATATGTTACGTGTGGCTTTTCCCACTACAAAAATGGGCTGCTGTAATTTATACAAATTGGAATCTCTATGTTGCCTTTACCCTGAGACCCGCATGTAGTGAGTTTCACAGTCAAATAATCTGAAGGCAGACACAGGGAGCACTGGGACTAGATCTTTGCCTGGGAGATTGTAGAAGAGAAGTAAGCTATTTTACCTTAAAATATTCTGCCCTCATAAACATGCACAACTCCCACTGCTGCCTGTGGCAGTACTGTGTGTTTTATCTCAGGGCAGAATGTGGCCAATATTTTGTAATGTAGCTTTCTATATGAATCAGAATGCAATGTGCAGGTCCTTTCCTTTTACTTTGTATAACTTACTCATGAGTGTGGGACACTGCATGACCTAATTAAAATAATGAAATGTCAGCCACTGTGTTTATTAGCTGTACTCATAAAATATATATGCACACGCATAGTGTGAACAGGGCATTTAATCATTTTTGTCTACAAGAATTACTGAACTGCTGATAGCAGATTTATTTAAATTAACCCGGCTATAGGAAATTTAACACCAGGAAGCAATAGGAATGGAAATGTCATTTCTTAGCTGATAAACAGTAATCTTTCATACTCAGATTCTGCTAGAATGCTAATTGGTAATTTTACCTTTCAGACTCTTGCTAATATACTGGCCTACAAACTGAACAGTTCTAAACAACGCGTCCCCTCTTCTTCCTCACTTCCTTCATCTAGAATTACAGGTAGTGTTAGAATTCAGCTGTTACTATTAACAATACTCAGGGTCATAGCTGTGTGGCCCAGTTAAAGGTTACAGAAAGCCAAAACTTAAGAAGAACTGGTGCAATTCCGTTGCCTAATGTGAAGCAGGATATAGAGATCCTGCAAAGGGACACACGTACACACTCACACAGTATGCTGCAAAGCTGTGCTCTGTTGAGGCTCCATCCACACTCCTATAAAGTAGTCTATTGGAGGTATTGACTAGATACGTTCCACAGTTCAATGACTATGCAGATCTACAGGCCAGATGCCTCCATTGTCACTCCACTACCAGTAGCAGGAGGATTTGACTGTTCCCACTCATCCCATGCCACTGTATAACTCCCTACTGCAGAGCCTATTTACTTGGACTTTTTGAAGGGTACAGGATTTGTCTCTGAAGACTTCACTGTATTTATAAACTATATATATACACACATAGTGCGAACTGGCCATAAGTACACAGTCAGCACTTCAAAGGACTTGAGAGAGATTCCCACACTACAGTCATTCTTTTTAGATGACAAATCTGAGGAACTGTCCCAGATTGAGGTGTCAATAGAGGGGATTTTGGAACAAACTGATAAAGTAATAAGTCACCAGGACTGGATGGTATTCGCCCAAGAGTTCGGAAGGAACTCAAATATGAAATTGCAGAACCACTAACTGTGGGATGTAACCTATCACTTAAACCAGCTTCTGTACCAGGTGACTGGAAGATAGTTAATGTAATGCCAATTTTAAAAAAGGCTCCAGGGGTAACCCTGGCAATTATAGGCCAGTAAGACTAACTTCAGTACTAGGTAAACTGATTGAAATTATAGCAAAGAACAGAATTATTGAAAGCACAGATGACCATGATATGTTGGGGAAGCATGAACATGGCTTTTGTAAAGATAAATAATATCTCACCAATCTATTACAATTCTTCGAGGATGTCAACAAACATGTGGACAAGGGTGATCCAGTCAATATAGTTTACTTGGACTTTAAGAAAGCCTTTGACGAGGTCCCACGCCAAAGGCTCTTAAACAAAGTGAGCAGTCATGGGATAAAAGGGAAGGTCCTCTCATGGATCAGTAACTGGTTAAAAGATAGAAAACAAAGGGCTGGAATAAACCGTTAGTTCTCACAGTGGAGAGAGGTAAATAGCGGGGTCCCCCAAGGATCTGTACTGGGACTAAACAGCATTAGCTGTTCAACGTATTCATAAATGTTCTGGAAAAGGGGGTAAACAGTTAGGTGGAAAAGTTTGCAGATGATATAACATTACACAAGATAGTTAAGTCCAAAGCTGATTGTGAAGAGTTACAAAGGGATCTAACAAAACTGGGTGACTTGGTAACAAAATGGCTGATGAAATTCGATGTTGATAGATGCAAAGTAATGGAAACTGAAAAACATAATCCCAACTATACATACAAAATGATGGGGTCTAAATTAGCTATTACCTCTCAAGAAAGAGACCTTGGAGTCATCGTGGATAGTTCTCTGAAGCCATCTGCTCAATGTGCAGAGGCAGTCAAAAAAGCTAACAAAATGTTAGGAACCATTAGGAAAGGGTTGGTTAGATAACAGGACAGAAAATATCATAATGTCACTATATAAAGCCATTTTGTACCCAAAACTTGAATACTGTCTGGGTCATATGCACCCAGTTTTGTGAGTATGGTCACCCCCTCTCCGAAAAGATGTACTGTATTAGAATTGGAAAAAGTGCAAAGAAGGGCAACAGTATGGAGTAGAGATACAAATGAGGAGAGATTAAAAAGACTGGGACTGTTCCATTTAGAAATGAGACAACAATGGGAAGATATAATAGAGGTCTATAAAGTCATGAATGGTGTGGAGAAAGTGAATAAGGAAGTGTTATTTACCCCTTCATATAACACAAGAACCAGGAATCACCCAATGAAATTAATAGGCAGTAGGTTAAAAACAAATATAAAGAGGTACTTCTTCACATACGTACTGTCAATCTGCGGAACTCCTGGCCAAGGCAGGTTGTGAAGGCCAAAAGTATAACTGGGTTAAAAAAAGAATTAGATAATTTTATGGTGGACAAGTCCATCAATGGCTATTAGCTAAGATGGTCAGAGATGCAACCCCATGCTCTGGGTGTCCCTATATCTCTGCCTGCCAGAAGCTGGGACTGGACAACAGTAGATGGATCACTTGATAATTGCCCTGTTCTGTTCATTCCTTCTGAAGCATCTGGCACCAGCCACTGTTAGAAGACAGGATACTGGGCTAGATGGACCATTGGTCTGACCCAGCATGGCCGTTTTTATGTTCTTATATAGTGTTTGACATATTCAAACTGCTTTACAAATATTAAGAACCAAGCTCAGCCAACATTAGTGATATTGATAAGCACTTTTTCCCACAAGTAGCTGAGCCAGAGAAGTCAATGGGTCTCCTTGCAGAGTAAGGTGCTATTCAGTGTAAGTAAGAGGATCAGAATGTGGCCCCAGATGAACTAGGCACCAGGAGGAGGATGGTTGCTTTAGTCTGATATCCCGATAGTGACAATGGGACTTAATCATTTACTGCTATGTAGCCCTATAACTGCAGTCTTTATAGCTAAAGTGATGATGAATTTGAGGCACAGATTAGAGAACAGAGTGCCCTTCAAGGTCCTGTATAACTTATGGTGATAAACATTATGGAATATGATTTCAAAAATAGGAAGAGGTGGCTTGTCCTTCCCCTGAACTCTGCTTTGCTTACACATTTTAGAAGAGTTTTGTCACATGAAAAATGGGCAAAGCAGATAATGTGTGTGACAGATATGGCAGTTTCTTGCAATGTCCTTGGAAGACTTTGTTGTATTTAGTACATGTATTATTGTGGGACAGGGGTGTATGTAAATTCTCTAAGGTAGAGATGTGACAGAAGTGAGATCTGGGAGTTCAAAAGCCTATGCAGTATTGAAAATGTGCCAGACAAACATGGACTTTTGGGACAATCCGTGCTAAATGGATTTTCTGGGGAATCCCTGTGGAGAGATTAATGCACATTCCCCTACTCCAGTTATGCACAAATCCTGCCTTCTGAAGCTATGCCCTGAGGACAGAATCACTGTCTACTGATTACCGGGTACAGACGGCCAAGACCAAAGGCCTGAGCTGTATAAAGAAATGGCTGATCTGCCCGTCTGTGGTCTGGTTGTGGAGCTAAGATCGATAAATTTGTAACCACAGGGAAAACCCAGTTGTGGGACTGACACCTAACAATGCCTTATATTGGAGTTGGAGGTGACCTCTAATAATCTTTTTAGCATACACGTAGGTTCTTTTATTGTTTTAATATGTTTTCCCTATAAAATTTTACTTTAAGAATAAATGATCCTGCTTAGAAAGAGCTGTGTGGTAACTTTAAACTGTGGGCAATATACTGGTCATAGCCCTTGGAAACCACAAGCTCTGGCATTTTCAGATAGTCTGTCTTTTTGGGGACATCACAGAGTAAGGCAGGGAGCTGTGCAGTCTTAAAATCCCCAGTCAGGAGAGAGAGAAATGCGAGTCTTAACACAAGAGGCAATGGCTGGGAGCCAAAAGCCTAAATTGGGTGCTCTTGGTGGACCATGGAGGGGGAAATACAGGTGCAGTTAGACTGAAACTGTGACAATGCATAATGCCTCTTTACAGCTGGCATTTCCTTGAGAGTGAAATGGAGACTACAGAACACAGAGAAGTCTTGAGAACACTCAGAGCTTGATCCTAATCTCAGATATGGGGTTGTGCATTGTGAAATCAGCTCCTGTGCATGTGCACACATTAGCAAGAACTTATCTGAGATTAGAACTGAGTCTTACTGTGAAACCGTGTTGACAAAGCAAATTACCCTATGAAATAAAGGAAAAATTATTTCAAAATAAGCATAAATATAGAATAGTGAATTCCCTAATAATTCTGTTGATGCTTAGAGATGTCTCTTCATTTGGTCAAGTACAGGCATGTGTGACACACGGTAGTAGACTATGTTCATGGACAGCTTTGTTTATATTAGGGGATAAATAGTCAAGCATTAGTGATATTTTACATTTTTGAATGCTTGAAGAATTAACTTTAAAAATCCTACTTGATTTTGGGAGGGAAATCTACAAACATATTCACTAGGTTTGAAATTTACTCCAGTGCCAAAAGCCACCCTCTCTGGGCCTATATACTACTTAACCTACACAATAAGGGCCTGATTCTGATCTAACGTAACCCTGTTTTATACAAGTTGTCAGGGTTCCTTCCCCACTCTGAACTCTGGGGTACAGATGTGGGGACCTGCATGAAAGACCCCCCTAAACTTATTTTTACCAGCATAGGTTAAAAACTCCCCCAAGGCACAAATTCCTTCCTTGCCTTAGTATCGCTGCCACCACCAAGTGATTTAAACAAACATTCAGGGAGGGCCACTTGGAGCCCTACCTTCCCCAAATATCCCCCCAAACCCCTCCTGGGGAGGCTTGAGAATAATATCCTCACCAATTGGTACAGGTGAACACAGACCCAAACCCTTGGATCTTAAGAACAATGAAAAATCAATCGGGTTCTTAAAAGAAGAATTTTAATTAAAGAAAAGGTAAAAGAATCACCTCTGTAAAATCAGGATGGTAAGTACTTTACAGAATAACAAAAGACTCAAACACAGAGGATTTCCCCTCTAGGCAAAACTTAAAGTTACAAAAACAAGGATAAACCTCCCTCTTAGCACAGCGAAAATTCACAAGCTAAACAAAAGATAACCTAACACATTTTTTCCCTATTACTTACTATTTCTGCAATACTAGATGCTTAGTTCAGATATGCTTAAGGAGATGTAATTTCCCTGTCCCGTTTCCTGGCTGGCTCTGAGACAGACAAAAAACCTTCCCCCACAGATTTGAAAGTATCTTCTCCCCTTACTGGTCCTTTTGGTCAGGTGCCCCCAGGTTATCTGAGCTTCTTAACCCTTTACAGGTAAAAAAGTAATTAACCCTTTTCAGGGTAAAGAGGGATTTTATGCTACCCTTAGCTGTATGTTTATGACACAAGTGTAATTTCCATTGACTTCAGCAGAGTTATTTTGATTTACACTGGTGTATCTAAGATGAGAATTGCTCTCTTTTTGTGGAACTTGAGTGGTGAACAGGTCTTTGAGTTTCCTCATCCTACAAGAAAGGATTTTTGCAAATCAAATTTAGACCTAAAAATCTTGACATGTTTTAAATTTTGTCTCTGCTGTGGTACACAATATCAGTACATAAATAGTTTATTTAGAACTGAAAGCTTTACAGTGCACTTGCTGAACGTTTCAAGTATTCATCACACTAACCACTGCACCAGTGCAAAGAATTATTCTCTGCAAAAGGTCATTGCTTATTTTATTTATTTGTACTTATTTTTCACAAAACATGTATCTAGGCTAGTCATTAGTTTAAATTGTAGATCAGTAATTTACAATCTTGCTATAAGCTCTTGCAATTTGGCAAATAGCAGAATTTATTGATTTCACTGAGACTAGTCCATTGCATTTCTCAGTGTAGGTGAGGATTTAGTAAGAGCATTGACTGAGCAATTCTAATCATCCCTCATTTGACACTTTCATCTCTAGAAAATAAATAAAACACAAAGTAGGTTTGCTTCTGTGGTGTGTTTTTACAAGGCTATTCCATTTTCTTATACATTTCACATTAATTACGTGGTTCTCTGTTAGAACATAGAATCATAGAACTGGAAGGGACCTCGAGAGGTCATCTAGTCTAGTTCCCTGCACTCGTGGCAGGACTAATTATCTAGACCATACCTGACAGGTGTTTGTCTAACCTGCCCTTAAAAATCTCCAATGATGGAGATTCCACAACCTCCCTAGGCAATTTATTCCAATGCTTAACCACCCTGACAGTTAGAAAATTATTCCTAATGTCCAACCTAAACCTCCCTTGCTGCAATTTAAGCCCATTGCTTCTTGTTCTATCCTCAGAGGTTAAGAAAAACAAATTTTCTTCCTCCTCCTTGTAACAAACTTTTACATACTTGAAAGCTGTTATCATGTCCCCTCTCAGTCTTCTCTTTTCCAGACTAAACAAACCCAATTTTTTCAGTCTTCCCTCATAGGTCATGTTTTCTAGAAGTTAAGATGACTGGTCTGTAATTTCCTGGGGTTTCCTTATTTCCCTTGTTATGGATTGGCACTATATTTGCTCGTTTCCAGTCTTCTGGAATCTCTCCCGTCTTCCATGACTTTTCAAAGATAATCGCTAATGTCTCAGATATCTCCTCAGTCATCTCCTTGAGTATTCTAGGATGCATTTCATCAGGCCCTGGTGACATCTAATTTGTCCAAATAATTTTCAATTTGTCCTTTCCCTATTTTAGCCTCTTCTGTTCCTACCTCATTTTCACTGGCATTCACTACATTAGATGTCCAATCACCACCAACCTTGTTGGTGAAAACCAAAACAAAGAAGTCATTAAGCACCTCTGCCATTTCCACAGTTTCTGTTATTATTCCCCCACACACACATCCCCTCCACATTGAGTAACAGGCCTACCCTGTCCTTAGTCTATCTCTTGCTTCTAATGTACTTGTAGAATGTTTTCTTGTTACTCTTTATGTCTCTGGCTAGTTTGATCTTGTTTTGTTCCTTGGCCTTTCTAATTTTGTCCCTACATACTTCTGTTATTTGTTTATATTCATCCTTTGTAATTTGACCTAGTTTCCGCTTTTTGTAGGACTCTTTTTTGATTTTTAGGTAACTGAAGATCTCCTGGTTAAGCCAGGGTGGTCTCTTGCCATACTTCCTATCTTTCCTACGCAATGGGATAGTTTCCTCTTTTGCACTTAATATTGTCTCTTGGAAAAACTGCTAACTGTCTTCTATTGTTTGTCCCCTTAGACTTGCTTCCCATGGGATCTTACCTACCAACTCCTTGAGTTTGCTAAAGTCTGCCTTCTTGAAAACCATTGTCTTTATTTTGCTGTTCTCCTTCCTACCATTTCTGAGAATCATGAATGCTATCATTTCAAGATCACTTTCACCCAAGCTGCCTTCCACTTTCAAATTCTCAACCAGCTCCTCTCTATTTGTCAAAATCAAATCTAGAACAGCCTCTCCCCGGTAGCTGTCTCCACCTTCTGAAATAAAAAATTGTCTCCAGTACATTCCAAGAACTTATTGGATAATCTGTGCCCTGCTGTGTTATTTTCCCAACAGATGTCTGAGTAGTTGAAGTCCCCCATCACCACCACGTCTTGTGCTTTGGATGATTTTGTTAGCTGTTTAGAAAAAGCCTCATCCGCCTCTTCTTCCTGGTTAGGTAGTCTGTAGTAGACCCCTACCATGACATCAACCTTGTTTTTTTTACCCCTTTTATCCTTACCCTGAGACTTTCAACAAGTTTGTCTCCTATTTCCATCTCAATCTCAGTCTAAGCTTATACATTTTTATATATATAAGGCAACACCGCCTCAGTTTTTTCCCTGCTGGTCCTTCCTGAGCAAGTTGTATCCTTCTATACCAATATTCCAGTCATGTGTATTATCCCACCAGATCTCCGTGATGCCATCTATGTCATAGTTGTGTTTATTTACTAGCATTTCAAGTTCTTCCTGCTTATTCCCCATATTTCTTGCATTAGTATACAGATATCTAAGATACTGATTTGATTCCCCTCGCCACAGTTCTATCTTGTCTCTCCTTTATCCCTGCTATAACAGCCCATGTTCCCCCCAAATTCCGAACCTTCTCCCAGGTCTCCATGTTCTTGACTTACCTGTGGGCTTTGGTCACCTGCCCCCTTCAAACCTAGTTTAAAGCCCTCCTCACTAGGTTAGCCAGTTTGTATCCAAATATGCTCTTTCCCTTCCTCGATTGGTGGACCCCATCTCTGGTTAGCAGTCCTTCTTCCTGGAACAGCTTCCCGGGGTCAAGGAAGCCATAGCCCTCCTGGCGACACCATCTTGGCAGCCAGGTATTCACCTCCAGGATGCATCTGTCTCTGGCTGGGCCCCTACCCTTGACCGGAAGGATCAAAGAGAACACCACCCGTGCTTCAAACTACTTCACCCTTACTCCCAGAGCCTTGTAGTTACTTCTGATCTGCTGTGGGTCATACCTTGCAGTATCATTAGTGCCCACATGGATGAGTAGCATGGGGTAGTAGTCAGAGGGCCGGATGGACCTTGACAATCCCTCCGTAGCATCTCGGATATGGACCCCTGGTAGACAGCATACCTCCCGGGATGCCTTGTCAGAACACCAGATGGGTGCCTCCATCCCCCTCAGAAGAGAGTCACCAACCACTACCCTACATTTCGTCCTGGGAGTGGTGGCTGTGATCCTCCCAGCCTTGGGGGTACATGGATTCTTCTCCTCCGCTGGAGGTTATTCCTCATCGCTTGTTGCCAGGGCAGCATATCGGTTTTCCATCACCATCGTGGGTGGGTTCGGAGTAGGGGTGGAGTGCTGCCTGCTGCCAGAAATAACTAGCTGCCAGTGTCCTCCATGTGACAGAGCCATATCCTCTTCCCCCGGTGGCCTGACAGCAGTGCTCTCTAGGTGGATAGCGTCCTCAGCCTTGGAAGTTTCCATATGAATACTGTCAATGAATTCCTCATGTGCACGGATGCTCCTCAGCCTAGCCACCTCCTCCTGTAGCTCTCCCACCTGCTTCCTGAAAGATTCCACCAGCAGGCACCTCTCACACTGGATGGTCCTCCCAGCCTTGCTTTCTGTGAGTGGGAAATGCAGGCCACAGTCTCTGCAAATCCACACCAGGATCTGAGTAGAGGCATCCATGGTTAGGTTCTATGTCAGGATACAGGTGCAGGTGGAGTAAACAGGAGCAGTGTTGGCACTGGCGATGCAGCCCTTCCTAACCATAGCGACTATATTACATCTCCCTCCCACAAAAACTCCCTCTCAAACTCCCTGGTTTGCTAGCTCCCCTTGGTTGCTTAGCTTCTGGCTTTTAAGGCCTTTTCTCCTAGGTCAGCCCTATTCCCTTGTTAATCACACAGGGGGAGGGTGGTCACAAGGCTGATCAAAGATGACTAAGGATGATCCAGGGAACAAAGGCTCAAACAGTCCTCACAAACAATCCCAACTGACCCAGTAACTAAAATAATTGAAATAACCTGAAAGAGAGAGAAAAACACAAACAGCCAAACAAACTCACTCACCCCAAAGTTAGTACTTGCACCTTGTTCGTTCAGCAGGGGGATCGCCTTCTCCCCCTCTCAAATTCCCCTGTTTGCGGTCTCCTGTTCGCTAGCATGAAGTACACAAAGGAAAAAGTTAATTGTTCAGTTCCTTTAATGCCATTTCTCTCTCTCTCATATATTCAGCATTCTGTTTAACCCAGTGACGATCACCTTTCTAATAACAAATATTCTCTTTAGTGCTCAAATGTTTGTTGCTAAAATGTAGGCAACGTGTCTAAAGCTATTGCAGCCAACAGTAAAGAAGTCCATTATGAATATTTCTCTTACACCACACTCTTCTCTGTAGCACATACATTTATTAGACCCCCTAGGCAGTGCATGACATTGGGAGGACAGAGTGACTAAAATAATGAGTAGTCACTGTGCAATAACATGGCATGTTACAGCAGGAAACCTTTGTTTGGTAGGCATGGTGCCACAAAATGATTGATTAAAACCAGATGGTAAAAAACGCATTGCAACTAGCACCCCAATGAGCTCTTTTGAGTAGTTATTGAAATGGTAGGATATTCTTCTTTAGAAAATATGTGCATTCAGTGAAAAAATCTCTAAAGCATTTTCTGTTGTGGTTGAAGTTCCACAGTTCCAGAGTTTGGTGTTGGGGTGGGAGGGAGTGTAGCTGACTGTAACGCTACTTAGATATAATTATCTCACTGTTATAGTCCAATAATTATAACCCTATTTAACTAATTGAGAAGAAGGATGACTTGTAGTCAAATTACTGGACTAGGCCTCAGAAGATCTTGGTTTAATTCCTGGCTCTCCCACATAGTTCCTCTGTGATTTTGGACAAGTCAGTGGCCCCATTGAAGTCAATGGCAAAATTCCCATTGACTTCAATAGAGCCAGGATTTCATCCTTAATTTTCTTGTGCCTCTGTTCCTCGTCTGTTAAATCGAGATAATGATACTTTTCTCCCACTCCCTGTCTGTCTTGTCTGTGTATTTAGATTGTAAGCTCTTTGGGGCAGGGACTGCTGCTTGCTCTCTGTGGGCTTGTCTTCACTGAAAAGTTAATTCGAGTTATAACTTGAGTGTTCCCCTAACTTGAGTCCTATCAAAACACCAAAAACCCTTAACTCCAATGTAGTGCTGCTTTGATCTCAAGTTCTCTGGCTTGTCAGGGGGTATAGGCTAAAGTGCAAGTCAGCACAACATGTCACCTACTAACATGACCATTCTATAGTGTGGATGCAGACTAGCTCCACTCTAGTGCCGTTGGTCCTCCAGTCCCTTCCCACAATTCTTCCTGTGTGCCCAGAGATGCCAGACAAGTTTTCCCACAATTCACTGAGAAAGAATTCATAGATTGGCTCATCTTGCTGTAGCAGAAAGAATAGTGGGATGTGCTCCCAAAAGTTTTCATGGCAAACATGAGTGACTGCAACACTAATATGACCACATCCGTGTGAATGTTATTTCAGTGTGGCTGCTCTCACTTGACTAGGCTAACTCAAGAGAAAGAGTATCAAATGTATATAACACCGCCAGACCCTGGTCGTTGGCAGGTGGGATTGAACCAGGGACCTCTAGAGCTAAATGCATGAGCCTCTACTGCATTAGCTAAAAGACACCTGGCTGTAGAGCAGACTCATTCATCTCTAAGTGGTCTCGGTGCCACTACATGGGACAGAACACCACACCCTGGAGGTGTGTGGGTTACATGTAGATAAATCGAATTAACTTTGCAGTGAAGACATACCCTGCAAGTACAGCACCTAGCACAATGGGGGCCCTAATCTTGATAGGGCTTGTGTTACTGTAATATAAATAATTATTAATTGTCATTATTGTTGTTATTCCACACAGTATTGTGGGAGTGAACTGATATTTAGCAGTCTTAGTCCTATTAGAGAGAGACTTCTTAGTTTGTTTAAGATGGAGTGATAGAGTATATAGGAACACCTATTGCTTGTGGAAGAACAATAATGATTACTAATCACTGCAAGATCTGTCAAGGGTAGAAAATGTGATGGTGAAGTCTCCTAGCAAGTTTATAACAAATGACAGATTTACAACATTAGAACATGTTTAAAAAACCTTGTTCTGCTAGTCCTACCTGTTCAGCTAAAAAGTTTTAAATATTTACTTACTACAGCAGTTATTTCTTGTCCAGGGTTGCCTAATTTTAAAACTATTTTTGCAACCTTTTCTGCAGTAAGGCAATTAATTCCATTGGCGAGGGCTTGTATTTCTTCATCCTAGCAACACCTTTTTCCAGTGTGATGGATTTTTGTCTTTTGCTACACAAAGAAGTGAATAATTTTCCATTGTAAGTAGGATTGTTTTCTCACTTCAGCAGAAAAAAATGCTTAATTTTCATCGCACTAGCAGTTAATTCACTTTGGGTCTATTTTACATTTTAACTGGTTGAGTAATTCATGCCCATCTGTTTCTCTCTAAGTCAAGTGATCATTTTTATTTCTGAAATGTGTTTTTCTTTTTGAGTACTGCTGTAAATCTCAGAATATTATTTTGTCGACCACTTGTCTATTATCATTTGCTTCAGAGGTGATATAAAAAGAAACATGAAAGATTCCATAACATCTGTGTGAGGCAGTGCACAGTGGGTGTGAAAATCACAGCAGAAATGAAAGAAGCAATTTTTGTCAGAAATGCAGGTTTTATACCTTGCGTCCCCAGTCAAAGGTGAACTGTAGCTTCTAAATTCAAACCATTTGATATCACTTCTCAACTGCAGGAGGATGTACTATAGGAACACAGAACAG
Organism: Emys orbicularis; assembly: GCF_028017835.1. Taxonomy (NCBI): domain Eukaryota; kingdom Metazoa; phylum Chordata; order Testudines; family Emydidae; genus Emys; species Emys orbicularis. The sequence goes on from NC_088683.1 coordinate 49,309,196, forward strand.
AAAATCCATGTCCTACTTCTGCTCTGCAAAACTGGATTCAGTTCTTAACAATTTCATATATTCTCAGAAAATAAAATACACGGGAGAGGAGGGGCAGGAAAAGCAAACAGAACAAAAAATGGAGCTTCAGTTACTTAGGAAAAGAGAACAAATTGTAAAGCATTCTCTGGAGGGTCATTTGCAAAGCCAAATAAGGTTCTTCCATTTCAGATGAAAATATTAAACAAGCTCTATATGTTATTCATTATGGAGCATCTTTATACAGTACTCATATATTATACCATTTGAAGATGGATTTTCCTAACTTTCCCCTGACCAAGCAGGGGCGGAAGGCCCTGCTTATTTGAGATAGATCTACTCAGATTGTGGCTCCAGCTGCAGGAGTCAGAACACAGTGTCTTCTGGGGTTGCTCCTGGGATGGTGCAATTTACCCAACACCCCTTGCTCAAAGTCACGCCTAACATCACATTGTTCTTGGTGTCCCAGCTTCTGTGCAGTTGTAGTTTTTCCTTTCAAATTTATGGGGAAATCAGCAGAGATAATGGAGCAGATCAAATAATTTCACCTGCCAGTGAATAACTCTCTTGGCAGAAGGCTGCCACATTCTTGTACTTTCATAAGTATCTAAAGCACAGAATTAAAGTGGGTCTGCTCTTGGCCGCTGTTTTCATCCAGATTGGGCTATAAGCAAGTCTGTCTTGCACACAGGTCCTCTCCTATGGAGCTCTCTCCCAAAAGATGTCCACAGAGTCACTTCCTGGCTAGTTTTATGGCATGCTGCACATCCTCTTTATTTCCATAGGCCTAGCTTTGCCTGTTTTGCGGCATCTTTACCTTGTTTTTTCATCTGCTACATAGAAAAATCCCTTCCAGATTCCCACCCATGACTTTAGAATGAGCGAAGAAGAGACCACCCCTAAAAAACCATACCAGCTATTACACTGAGCCCAGAACTTGCTAGGACAGGACTTGGGGACTATTTAGGCAATACTGTGTGGCTACTCCTGCAGTGCAGGCCTGATCAAGAAAGCCAATAGTTACATTCCTCAAGAGCAACAAAGAGTCCTGTGGCACCTTATAGACTAACAGATGTATTGGAGCATGAGCTTTCGTGGGTGAATACCCACTTCGTCAGATGCAACAAGAGTGAGTGTGAGTGCATTGATTCAAGAAGATCCCAGTAACCTCAGGTAAAACAACCACCTTTTATTTTCCCCACTCCTCTAACTTGTTGCAAATTGATCAATTTTGGGTTAGTGTGTGGGTTTTTTATGCTATCTGGATGAGTTTTATTTGGCTAACTGCTTTCTATTTAGACTTTAGGACCTGATTTTCTTTTAACATATGCAGATAAATCAGCAGTCAACTCCATTGACTGCTGATTTACATTGGTGCAAGTGGAGAATCCAGTCCTTAGACCCCAATTCTCTTCTCACCTATTCAGTGTAAATCGGGAATAACTCCAGTGAAGCCAATGGAGTTAAAACGATGTAAAACAGGCTAAAATGAATTCAGAATCAAGCCCTTAATACTTTGATTGATCTTTACTCTATAGCATTTATCTGTTTAGGTTTTCACGATGCCTCCCAACATCATACTATCTGATCACCTTCTACAAGAAGTACACACAAAAATATCTTTGGCTTGGTCTACACTTAAAAGTTAAGTTGACATAACTGCATTGGTTAGGGGTGTGAAAAAACCACACTCCTGACCAACGTAGCTATGGCAACTTAACCTCCAGTATAGACACAGCTGTGTCAATGGAAGAATGCTGCAGTCAACATAATCTTCATCCAGCTCCTGTGAAAATTCTAGCTTCTACAAATAAGAGTCTTCCCTTGTTTGCAGACCACTTAATTTTTCCAGTGGAGAGAATCTCTCGTGTGAGGTTATCATTGTGGAAGGAGAGGGTGAGCTCTTGGATGGCCACAGCCAATACCGTGCAGAACTTAGAAAATCAGTACTGCACCCATTAACTCTTTCCCCAAAAAGGAACCAGTGTATAGAGTGACTAAGCAGGGACAATATGTTCCTACTAACCTATGTTAGTGAGTAGACAAGCTGCTACATTCTGGACCAGCTTTCTTAGATGCCTTGCAAGAGGAGCCCTTTAAATAGATTAAATATCTAAACAATAGGTGGGCATCTTTCACTAAGGGTTAAAAGTCATTAAACAAACATACTGCAGAAGCATCCTTGGGGCCATCCGAGGATAATGTGGGCATTCCCCATCATTCCTCACGCACATCATGTTACAAGCTTCATGTTGTGTCATTTGGAGTCAAGCCACATTACTCCATGACATTTTTTTTCTAAATAGAAATACTCTTCTCTCAGCACTGGATACACAATATCCTGGTGCCAAGAAGCATCCATGTGATCTGCCTTTCAAAAAGCACCACTTGTTCAACACCACTTGACTTGACAAGTAAACAGTTCAATACAACTCTGAAAGGGTCAGATAAGCTGCCCTTGCTGGTTTCATGTGGTCGTTCAGTACCAGTCATCAGTCAAGTATGTACACAAGTCTTTCCTGCACAAGGAATAGGCAGCTAACAGTATAAATTTTCTTTACTAATAACACCTTGTTTTATTTGGAAAAAATGAAATAACACAGCACTTGCATCCCAAATAACAAGACACAACAAGAAAATACCCTGCATTTTAGAGTGAGCACAATATTCTGGTACACCATATAAATTTAGGTTTATATGCCAGTAAGTGGTTCTTAAGCTTTTCCATACCAGGACTCACCTACTGGCTAGCCAGGATCTAGCTGGGACCACCTCTCATTTAGTAAGTGAAGGGCAAGGTGGTCATGACCCCCTGACATCTGTTCTCAGCCCCCTTGGGGATTGTGACTCCAATGTTGATAACCCCTACTTTAGTGATTACTAATAGGGAGTTATGGAGAGATCCTGTCACAGGTGAATGGTGCACGTGAATCAGGTCCACCTGCCCTCTGAAAAGGCCTTACTCGCACTGAAATCAAAATCCAGATCACAGCCCCTTATGTAGCTGTGTGATAACACCCTTCCCCCAACCCATGCACCCCATGTAAGGGCTGCCCAGAATTGCAGCTGCTCCCCAGGCCAAGAAGAAGCAATTTGCTGAAGGGGAGGGGGCTGGGAACTATAGGGTCTAGCCAGAACTCTGTCCACTGTGTCCCAGCCTGTGTACTAACAGGGTGGTTTCTGTGGATAGCAGTATATAGTGATCTTCTTCAATCACTAGCTCTACCCATTGCTCCTAACTCACCTAACCAAATGGAGGTCACTGCTGAACTAACTAAACTCATTTCTTGGTATCTGTAACCTTACCAGCTATCAAAAGATATTACTAGAAGATAATGTCATTCAAAAGACAGTGGATCGAGAGGTTTTACACCCCTTTTTCTAATTTCAATATGTTTGTCTAGTATCAAGGTCCTGGTTCTTATTGCGGCAAGCTGTAGGTCTTGCATGAACAATGAAAGAAAACAGAAGTGAAGAAATAGAGGTTAACAATGGACAAAGCATGAATTCACAAGTGGCCTTGTAAATAATATGTAGCTAGTGGATAAAGAAATAGTAAGAAAAAGATAATGTGTGATAAGCTTGCAGCTGCAGCTTTGCTAACTAGAACATTTTTTAGTGCATGGACAGCTCATGATCTATACAGGGATTGGTTCACAAAATTGGTAAACCCATCATAAAGCATGTGATACAATGTAAAATGTAATGTGAATGTGTTAGTCTGTTTTAGAATATGTATATAATCTGATTTGTAATTATGTACGTTGGAATTGTGGTGCACCCTAACCCACCCCACTACACATGAGCCTGATCACCTCAGGTGTAGCTTTATGAAATGGCAATAAAGACACCTCAGGGATGAGTCCGGATTCAAACCAAGATTTTTGGATTCCAGCGAACTGGATAAAGTGTTCTCCCAGAACTGGACAAGGTGTTCTGGATAAGTCGAGTGGAAAAGGTCTCAGAGGGAATCCCAACATAAGTTACTAGTCTCAGCCAGCAAAGGAAAGGTTAAGTAGGAAGTAATTAAGCTAGTTCCAAGCAGCAATAGTAAGTGGTGTTTTACCATTCTTCCTATGTGATGGTAGATCTGCAATAAACACAGAAATGTGATTGACTATAATTCCAACAGCCGAAGTTTTAAGGTTCTGCTCATACAGTAACTGTTGAAATTTCTGAGGTTTGTATGGTATTATAAGTGGCATGGTTTCATAATGTCTTATGCACAAGGGTGTCTGTGGTTCTTTCATAGCTGGGGGCACTTCTACCCTACTGCACCTACAAATTCTGTGCCTATCTTCAGTACATTAGCATTTTGAACGTTGTCGGGAGAACATTTTGTTTCTACAATGATGTTGATGCCAATAGTGTGGGTTCATTTCATATCAATCTTGGTTTATTTATGTCAATGAATGCATTATTTTCAGCTGCATTTCTTTCATTCCTGCATCATGTAGGTCACTATAATTATATGCAGTCAACCAGACAGAAAAATTTTCTAAAATTGCCAGAATGTTTAGAAAAGATTGACAAATTGAACTATGTTCCTGTTTATTAAAGTGCCATTATGTTTGGAAAACAGAGCATAAATAAACACTTTAATTAGGAAAATAGGTAGAAAGTTCTGAGAGTTTGGACATGGAGTTCAGAGCTTAGAAACAAACATAAGAATTTGCAAGAAAAAAACCCAGAGAATACCAGTTTCACAGAGAATGAAGTATTATGAAACTTTCAAGTAACATTATGGCTTAGGGAAAAATCCAGGAGGCTTAGAAGGGCTGCAGCAAATTCTTTGTTGTTGTTCCAGGTTAGTTGGGGTTACTTAGGTTCTTGCTGCTATTATTTACCATAACATGCTTGGAGTGCAGGACAAGTCTGATTTACTGATCTACATTTTAAGAGGGCAGCAATAAACCAGATAAATGAGCTTTACAAACTCTATGCACAGAAGATGCTCCACACATAGTCCGTATCAGTAACATTCATGGAATTTTTGGTTTTAGCATTTGGTAACCAGGGTAGAATCTTTTGTCCTCCCTACAGTATTTTGGTCACAAATGTGTGCTGAAGCAGGCATCTGTTTCCAAAAGTGACTTAAAAAGCAATGTTCGTATTTCCATCTTCTTATACTGAAGTTATCTTGTTCCTCATTTTTCTATTTTCTGTGGGAGTCTCATTATCTCCTAGATATTTGGAGTAGCATGGGATTTAAGCACGCTATTCTCAGAGATGTGGGAAATGCTTACCCCAATCTTTCTCCATAGTTGGCTGCAATGCAGCAGGACTGTTCACTAATCAGTAAATACTAAGAACCCACTGTTCCCCAGACTGAGTATTGTGCACCTTCTTTATCCCAGAGAAAGTAAAATAATCCTTAATACAGTTTAGAATGTTGACTAATGAATCTTTTATTTTTTAAAAATATATACACTTCTACCCTGATATAACGTGACCCGATATAACACAAATTCGGATATAACGCGGTAAAGCAGCGCTCGGGGGGGGGGGAGGGCTGCGCACTTCGGCAGATCAAAGCAAGTTCGATTTTTTGGCTCCTGAGGACAGCGTTATATCGGGGTAGAGGTGTATATATAAACTGCAATTTCTCGTGAGATCAATATGTGGGTGAGTGACGACGAGTTGTCAGGGAAAATAAACTGGGGGAAGATGTAGTCAAAGTGACTGCTGTAGAGAAGCATGCACTGATTGTGTTGGAATAATCCATTGCCATGTCTTTATTTCACTGGCACACTCATTACATATAACTGTTAAGTGGTATATCTGGGCCTACCCAAGACAGGAGAGAGAAGATAGACCTAAGTTAACTTTAAATAGGGTTATTCCTGTTACTGTTACTTTATTCCATATAACTGGGATAATGATGGTGTAACCGAGGGATCAAAAGGAAATGTAACTACCCAGCCAGCCACCGCTAATAGGAACAAGGTAATTAAATGTGGATCATGTGTGATTTGGTTGTGACACATAAGCTACATTGTCCACAATTCATCTTTGATATAGAGTAGGATTAATGTTAAGATTTATTGTAGAATAAAGGAAACCTGTATCTTTAAAAACAATTGGAACTGGTTGCAGGGTGACAACAATCATGAAAATTAACATTCAAAGGTTGACATCTTGGAGAGGAGCGTGCTTATTTGGCGGGATAAGATGCAAAATTGGGACAGGAAACAGGAACTGAAACTGTCTAGGTACAACACTGAACACAATCCTGAATGTGTGGACTCCAGAGAGCACCACTTTGTGGGGCACGTGTTTTATGACAGTAAACCAGGTATACCAAAGGCATCTACCAGGTGTAACAGGGCTGTGGGAGACAACAAGAGGAGGAAATCCAAGAAGAAAGGAATTATCTCTGAGAGGCAGAGTAGCCAAAAGGGACACATGTTAGATTAAGACAGACCACACTCTAGAAACATCATCTTGTTCCATTTCTACAAGTAATCCGAGATGTGTTTACCTAGTTTAACTCTGCTCAAGTATAAAACTAGCGATGTTGCACAGCTTTTTTTATTTTAATTTGATTTTCTTTTTCTGTTCTTAAATCTTGTTTTTAATAAGAAGATTTGAGTTCTAGATTGTACTGAGGTAAAGTCATTGAAGTACTGCATCCTTCATGAGAAGGATACCTATTGACCTTTGGTGAGATGCATTGCAGGAGAAAACAATATTACTTATCTAAGAGGAGTTGGTTCAGAACACCCCCTTAGAAGTACCACCCAGATACTGGCTGTGGTCAGCAGAGAAACTGGGAAAGTTGGTGCACTATAAGAAATCACAGGACTAGGATTCTGAAGGTTACAGGGTACCCCCTAGAAGAGATGCTATGGCCATGTTGGTAAAGAGAGGCCCTGCAGATCCATCTTGAGGATGAAGTTTTGGGGTTAACTTCCAGACAGGGTTCAGAATGGGATAGGGAAGCACTCCCAGCTGGAAGTTGATTATGTGCAGCTGATCCTATTTAGATCCAGCACTTTAAAGAGCAGCTGAGGGGAACCAGAACAAGCTGCTTGGGGATAGGGTGGAGGATAAGGACATAAGAATGACCTGGTTTAGTTTGTATAATCAGGGAGTTGGCATATCCCTGCAGAGAGGGGACCCAGACAAAGGCTGGTTGCCCAGGTTTTATCATTTTAGTTAACCAAAACCCATGCTGAAAGTAGACTGAAACCCCAGAGAGGCTTATTTGTGCTTAAAACTGAGCTTCCAGTGAATTCTTTCTCTCCATTCCAACCCTGCCCTTGCCAGAATTTTGAAAAAGATGTATCCACTTTAACCTGGTTTAAGTGCCCCATAAATCAACATCCTTGGGATGCAAGATCTTGTTAGCACCTTAAAGCATGGGGCCAGTCAGCAGACATTAGAGCATCATTCATTTCTTGGGGATAGTGATACCATCTAGGCTGCAATCTTGGTGGCTAAACACTGGGCAAGAATGGCTCTTATTGTTCAATAACTGTATAAACCCCTAGCAAACCTACTAGGAGGACAAGTGGATTAAGCTCTTATTAACCAGTATTGTAGAACACTACAATGTTGGAATTTCCAGGTAGATTTTTTGTTCTGTTTTTAAATGGGTCAATGGAGAGTGCTGTACTGGTCTTAAACAAAGCACAGGCTTGAGACTAGATCCTCAGCTGGTAATAAATTGGCATAGCTACCTTCTCTTTGCTGGAGGTGAAGTCAGTTTACACTAGCTGAAGAGCTGGCCCTGAGTAGCCAGAGAGCTGCATCATGTTAGTGCTAAGTTGAATTCAAAATTCTCTAAGACAATAGATTACTGAAGAAGACTTGGCTAAGGAGAAAGATACTGTAAAGATAGACATCTGAGCAGGAATGGTATGGAAGTTGAATTAACGGACATAACTAAGGGCAATGATTAGTTTGAAAAAGTTTCTAATCAAAGAGATGTAAAATAATAATAAAACTTAATTGGCTCACCCTGATTGGAAAACTGTAGAAGAGGGGAGAGATGTACCAGAGTAACTGCATCAGGCATGATTCTAAGTCCAGTGCTCTGTGACAAACAGGGTATGCTAAAAGATTCCAAGGAATACAATTGCATTTCCCAATAAAATATAAATAGAAAATGTCTAAAACATTTATTTTCCTTTTCTCACTGATGCTTTCTAAACAGACAGCTACCAGAAAAGACAAACCTGTAGATCAATTGCATGAGAGAGAGAGAGGAATAAGGGAGCATTTATAAAGATGCATTAATTGGTGGTGAGGAGTAGTGGAATAGCTTGTGTTACAATGTAACAGTTTGATTCACATCTGCCCATTTCTCCTGGCTAAATCATTACTTTTGCTGTGCCAGAAAGTTTAATCAAAGCTTTAATATTGTAACAGATCTTTGGTCACCCTAAAATTTATGATTACTTCTGTGCTACATTGTGAGCGCCTAAGAACTTGATGGTGACAGCAGATCCACCTGATTTAAAAGCACTGGCCCCAACCTTCTGAGCTGAAAAAAGTCTTTATTATCTGATAGCAGCATAGTGCCTATGACACAAATTTTAGCAATTCTGATTTTATCCAGAAGAGAGCACACATGCACTTTAGTTCATTACCGCATTTAATATTGCATATTAATTTTCTTTTCCAATAAGACTAATTTCAGTATGCTAACTTGTCTCTGAATGTATTGATTGTATTACTTTAATACCACTCTGTTGAAAAGCATTTGTGGTGGATTAAGGTAGGATCCTTGGAAAACCAGGACTTGGGAACACATCTGTCACAGTTGGGATCATGGAGCAGCATGTTCCAAGGATCTTCCACCCATAACTGGAGAGCAAACTGTAGTTAATCTCATGATCTGTCTACCTAAAAGCAGAGTGAAGTGGTTGAGGCTCAGATCCTTCTGCCTGGAAGCAGGAGCAGAGAATGGTATAGCCATCAGTGAGCTCAGCACAAAGATAGCAGTGCTTTGGAACAGCCAAGTCATCTCTTAACTATCTGGGAGGCAGACCTGAATCTTTCATGGAGCCATAATCTAAAGTAACCCCCTGAATGTTCAAACTCCTGATTGTTTCCCACTTGAGCAAGCAGAGGTTCAATTTTTTCCTGATTCCCCCACCCTACTTTTATTGCTCACAAGTCATTTCCCTGCTACCCAGATCTGTGGACACTTAGAGCAGCAGAGTACCAGTCATATTGACTAATACTCCAGCTGTTCTGTGTAGGTATTCTGTGAAGCATTCTGCGTAGGTTCATCAGATATCCATTTCCTTGATATGATTTGCTGCCAGCAAACCCCATCACAGAGCAGCACAGCAGGGAAACAATACAAGGGAGGGGTTTGGTTCTCTACCACCTTATATCTAGTGCAGCCATTTACACCTGTGCAAAGTCAGGGTCAAAATGCAGTGGACAAAGGTTTCCATTTACGCAGCTGCTTCTCCCCTGTGTTGTCTCGGTCCCCTTCTCTCCCATCCCTATTGTCTCCCTCCCTTGATTAGAAAATGATAGGCACTTTTTCACATACCCATGCCTTCGTGACCTGGAACTTCTGACTGTTTAGTGATGTTTAAAATTCCAAACATTTCTTTCTATCCCCCCCCCCCTTTTATTTTTCACTCAGTTCAAGTGGTGGAGGTGCAATTTTCTGGCTACACTGTGGTTATATACACTTTGGCAGCATATTGAAGACTGTAGTGAAGTGATGATGGCAAGTTTACTTTTCACCTCTGGTAACACCATGATTTTGTTCAAATTCCATTTTTCTTTCCATTGTCCAAATTCTTCTCTCAGTTTCACTTGTGTAAATCTGGACTAACTGCGCTGATTTCAGTAGGGTTACCCTGGATTTACATGGGTGTTCCTGAGAAAAATGTGATCCTGTATGTCCAATGGAAGAACAATATTACACAGGACAGGATTTTTTTCAGCAGTACCCAATCATAACAATGGTATGTTTCACAATATTCCATCCCATGCTATTGGGGATAGTTGCTGTTGAGTTGCTGCTGCTCCTTATTTGGCATCATGTGCCTAGTATACACATTTTATTTTACAGCTTTCAAACTCTAAGTGTAAAGCTATATATTTGTGCCCAGCCTCTAGCTTGACCTAACAAAAGTAAATCCTTATAAAGATCATTTTAAACTTGTATACCTTCATCAGGCAACTAAAGGAAACAATTATATTTTATGCCTAGATTTTTTTAAACAGTGTATTCATATTATTCCAACTCTCCTGCTGCTATTACAAAAACTAGCATGACAAAAGGAAAAATATTAGGCTGGATATAGTCAATCAACTTAGAACAATTTGTAGAATTCTGAATTTTCTAAAGATTAATAGTACTTGTCTGTCAGAATGTAAAATTACTTCTTATGACGTGTTTAATTACATATTTTCAGAACTTTCTACAGCAAAAAAACATGACAATAATTAATACCTAATGGTATAAACATCACTGCTTTTGCAGTTGCCTGGCAACCAACTACTGTAGGCCTGTCAGCTTATCAAGGGGGGCTCAAATAAATGAAAGAGAAGGATCCATTTCTTGCAGAGATGGGTGAGAGGCAGCTTTGTTCTGGACAAGCTTGTTTAAGTTATTTTCTAGAATGACCTCACTAAGCCAAATCTCTCTTGTGGTCTAGCATGTACTAATGTCTTTCAACCATGGTGAAAGGAAACAAGATGGTCTGGGAAATAAAGAAAACCTGTAATTGAATAAAACAATGTTATATTTACACTTAGCGAGAGCTTTTATGGTCAGAAATACAATAGTAGGATTCTGGTTACTCACAATAGTCATAATATTACGTCTTCTTTCCAAAGAGGGTGTTTTTGTGGGTTCACTTCTAGTTCCAATGAGAATGGTTTTCCCCTTGTCCCAGACATGAAGAGGATTGATTTCTTGTGCAGTGGTCTTAACCCTTTGCCAGATCATAAATTTGAATTTAAAAAGGGTTTTTCTTCGAAGCTGGTGCACTATGCTAACATCTCAACAGCATAGGGAGTAGGGAATGGAACAAATCTCACTGAAAAGTGGTCTCTTCCAGCTGCGAAAGCATTAGTTCATGGTGCCATTTATTTTGTCTAGGAAAGTATCAGTTAATTTCCAGTGCAAGCTCTTTTTCTTGGCACTGGGACATCTAATTCCCAGTCTATTCAATTTATATATTTAGACTGATGGTCTACTGAATAAAACAAGGGACTGGGAATCAGTACCTCTGGGTTCTTGTCTCAGCTCTTGCTGCTGATTTGCTGTGTTGTCTTGAGCAAGTCACTTAACCTTCCTATGCCTTGGTTTTCCACATCTAAATAATAGTTCAAATATTATCTGACTCAAAAGGGTGTTGTCAAAGCTGATTCCCCACTCTGGCACTTTGAGTGCAGAAGGTGGGGGCCCGCAAGGATTCTAAAAATAAATACTGGCCACTCCAGGCTGGTATTAAACTCCCAAGATCACAGCTTCTGTGTGACCTTGGATGGGGAGATGCTGCCACCACTCAAGTGCAAAAAACCCCTTTGGACCCAAGAAGGCGCACGTGGGAATTCCTCCCTGTGGGGTACTCTCAAGCCCTTTAACCCCCCCTCCGGGGAAGAGCTGAGAAAGAAAAACAAACGAAATCAGCTGTTGCCACCAGCTAATTAAACAACATGTGCACAAACCTCTTAGGACACCCAAAAAACAAAACAAAAACAAAACAACAACAACAAAACAATCCTGTTCTTAAAAAAGGTAAATTTTATTAAAAACAAAAAGAAAGAAAATACATCTGGAACTTAGGTTAGTGCTAGATTTTAAAAGAGCAAATATAATAATTAAGCATCAAGAATGGTTTTCTTGGGGTCCAGCTTAATGGTTACAAGCAAAACAAAAGCATTTGGGGGTTAGCACAGAGGAGTCTACAAACCAATAACGAAAAAAAAAAAAGAGAGATAAACCTAATCATGTCTTCCTAGATGTTCCCTGATCTACTTACATATCTGGGGGTTTCAAATAAGTAGTCTCTAGGTATGATCTGATGGTTTTTCATACCTGGCTTAAAGCTTCCTACAGCCTAGTTCAGTCCTGTTCCTGCTCTGTGTCTCCTCTATCTGGAGAACAATAGACAGACAAAGGGAAAGTTTTTTCCCAATTTTAAAAAGTTCTAGCCCTCCCATTGGCTCTTTTGGTCAGGTGCCCACTCCTTCCTTTTACCTATGGGCTTTTTTAACCCTTTACAGGTAAAGCAAGTAGAGAACAGCTACTAACAGGGATTTTATAGCTAACTGGCTGGCTGAGTGTCCATACAAGGGAGCTACCTCCCTCACATACTTCATTTATCACAGATGTGAGGCTTAATTAATTAATATGTATAGAGTGCTTTGAAGTCCTTTGAGGAAAGGTGCTAGATACATATTGCTGAGCATACCCAGTTTAACATATTTAACATTACTGAATCTTATATATTGTAGTAAGTATTAAAATAAAAGTGCTCAAATTATACTAAAATACTCCTCATTCCCAAACTAGTGGCATTTTGTCTCTCTGGCTCTGCCCCCACAGTAAAGTTTTTTAGGCCTGGACTTTTCTAGGAACCCAACTTTTTGGCATCTAGAAAATCACAGGAACAATACCATGTTCCACAAAGCCTGACTTAAGTGCCTAGGCTCCCTGTACAGTAACTCCTCACTTAACGTTGTAGTTATGTTCCTGAAAAATGCAACTTTAAGTGAAACAATGTTAAGCAAATCCAATTTCCCCATAAGAATTAATGTAAAACGTTCCAGGGAATTTTTTTTTTGCCAGACAAAAGGCATTATATACATTTTTAAACCATTTTAAACAAGCAATTTAATACAGGTATAAGTTTTAAACAATTTTAAAGAAACAACTTAATAATACACTCATCACTGCTGAGTATGAAGCTTGGGTGAGGTGGTGGAGTCAGAGAGTGGAAGAGGATGGATTGTCCGGCTGCTCCTCTTGCTGTTCTTGCAAGCACAGGCATTGACTTTGCCTGGGGCAGGGGGCTCAACCCTCGGGCCACCCACTCCACCCCTTCCCCCAAGCCCCCACCCTTGACCCGCCTCTTCTCCTCCCCCCTCCCTTCTGAATGCTGCAAGCCAGCTGATTGCTGTGGGCAGGAGGCGGGGAGGGAGGAGGGAGGCACACCGAGTCCTCACTCCTCCCCCCTTCCTCCTGCCTGGGGCAATTAGCTGGCTTGTGGCGTTTAAGAGGCAGGAGGGAGGAGCGAGGACTTAGTGCGCAGGCTCCCCCTCCTTCCCCCCCGCCTCCTGCCCGGGGCAATCAGCTGGTTTGCATTGTTCAGGAGGCAGGGGAGGGAGGGGGAGCCTGCGCGCCAAGTCCTCACTCCTCCCCCCCCCACCTCCTAAATGCTGCAAGCCAGCTGATTGAGGCGGGGGGGGGGGGGGGGGGGAGGCGCTGATCCATGGGGTCTGCCGGCAGGCAGGAGGTGCTGTGGGGACAGGGGCATAGGGAGGCTGCCAGCTGTGGAGAAAGCAGGCAGCCAAACAATATAAGAGTGGAGCATTGCACAACTTTAAATGAGCATGTTCCCTAATTGATCAGCAACGTAACAACAAAACGTTAACTGGGATGACTTTAAGTGAGGAGTTACTGTACAATGAATGGGGAGAGACAGGCACCTAATAAGGCATACACTAGGTCATAGGTTTTCAAACTGCGGATCGCGACCCAGTACTGGGTCGTGGCATGGAAGGCACTGGGTTGTGGCGGCTCTGGTCTGCACCACTGACTGGGTCGTTAAAAGTCCCGTTGGCAATGTTTCCCAGCTAAGGCATGCTTAGTTTCTATCTGTTCTGACACCGTGCTGCACCCCGGAAGTGGCCAGCAGCAGGTCCAGCTCCTAAGCGGGGGGGGGGGGGCGCACGGGGCGCCGCGTGCTGCCCCCACCCCGAGCCCTGCACTCCCATTGGCCAGTTTTCACCAGCATAACTGAGAACAGAATCTTGCCTAAGATCCCTCCTACCTAAGATCTTAAAATCAGTGCAGGAGGGAAGGCTGCTTTATCTCACACATTCTTGTTAGTTGCTCTTCCTGAGGCCTTCTCTGTGTATAAATACACTGATTATGGACACCTGTTGAATGCCAAGTTGGTGCAAGTTCCTTTGCAACTTAGACTTGTTTTCTCTACTTACACCTGATGTATAACTTTCACCGCTATTTATGTAATCACTGAATTTGGGCTAGGGACTTATGTGTCACTTGTATCTCTTTCCCTCAGGCTGGATTTGGCCCCGAATGTTAATTTCCATACCAGAAGTTCAAACTAGCTTATGAAAGAGAGAAATCCTTAGATTACTGTAGTATTGATGAAGGAGTTAAGTTTCAAAGTTGGGAGTGTAGAAAATTCACAATATAATGGTTCAATCTCAGCAACAAGCCAGTGCACAGCTTTCAATGGGCTGTAAGCCTGTTCCTTCACCACTGCAGATGCTGAATTTCACCCATGAGGGAATAAACTTCCTAGTAAACTTCCACATCAGCAGCAAGGGAACTAATTCCCCTGTGTTGTGGTTCTATTGATGGAGCTAATGACCTAGTGAAGCAGTTTTACTTCATTAGTAAGTAAACTTCTCCCTAGTGAAGCATTTCAATACAAACAGCATTTCATTACCAACTCCCTAGCATAGAGGTTTAATCCAACTGCTAAGGGAGTTAACTCCTTAGTGTGATCAGTCCTTCTTGGCAGTCAATTGCTTAAATTCCCTTGTGATTTTTATTTGCTCAGTTATACAGATAACTTCTCAATGAAGCTGTTTCATGCAGTGAGTCCTCATTTCCTTAGCACAATATTACAGTCTGCACAGCAAGATAGTAGTAGTTCAACACTGACAGCAAGAATAACCTCCATTGCATTGGAATTTGTCCCCCATTACAGTGGTTCCATTTTGGCAGTACTACACTTTCAGCTTGGCAGGAGGACAGTTAACTGTCCCATTTTGTGGATGGGATGGTTGGGAATAATTTCAAAAAGCATCATTTTGTATAATAAAAACGGAGGTAGGCCAGAAGTGTTAGGGATAGCAATACATTTTTTTTAATGAGGTCCTGCAATAATATCATCTGACATTCCCTGAGGAAATTAGCTCCCCAGGATAGTGGTTGGAGGGTTAAAAGTTAAATTCCAAAACGAGGGCATGTACTCCCAAGCATTGCAGATTCCTGCATCATTCTTGCCAGTGAGGGAATAAACAATCCTGGAAGTTGGAACGTGAATTCCCCTGCCATCGCCATTACAGCCAGTATGATCCCAGCAACACACATTTTTACTATGTTCAGGGAAAATCTTGTTTTCTGACTGGAGTTGCCGTTGCCTTTAAAAGCAAATTAGTTACCAGTGCCTTCTCTTGAAAGCTGTTTGAGAGAGATTGATTCACATAGCCTTATTACTTCAGTTAACATCCTCTTGTGGGCTTCTTCACATTCCTTACCAAATCTGCAGATTGTGTGAGTGAAAAATAAGGTAAGGTCTTTCTTTTTCTAGATGCTCTCAAAGAGATGATCTCCTGCATAACATGGGCCATAGGACTTACCTGAATTAATTCCTGCATCATGTCCAGTAGCTATGCTTGAACATGATT
Source organism: Emys orbicularis (assembly GCF_028017835.1). Classification (NCBI taxonomy): domain Eukaryota; kingdom Metazoa; phylum Chordata; order Testudines; family Emydidae; genus Emys; species Emys orbicularis. Next base: position 49,324,805 of record NC_088683.1, read on the forward strand.
GCATATTATTTCTAAAAGGTATATTCTATTTTAGAAAAACATCCAAAATTTCAGGTGATGGACAATCTGTCACAACCCTTTGGTAAATTATTCCAGTGATTAATTATCCCCGCTGTTAAAAATATACACCTAATTTCTAGTCTGAATTTGTCTAGTTTCATCTTCCACCCACTGGTTCTTGTTATACCTCTGTCTGTTAGGCAATGTCTACACTTTAAAGTTAAGTCAACTTAAGTTACGTCAACATACAGCCACTGCTGTAATTAAACCGCGGTTGCATGTCCACACTATACTCCTTGTGTCGGCAGGACTGGCCACAGGGTATTTTGGGAAGGGTTTGCAATGCCTCCTGGGGCCAGGTTCAGTGTCACATGATGCAGGTTTCTCAATCCCATTGTTCCATGGGCATCCTACTAGGTTTCCAGCTGCTTTTCAACTGCCATGATAACCTTTGAGCCAGCCATCTGTGTCAGAAAGCATGGATCCTGCACTGCTCTTCAGTATTGTGCTGAGCATTATAAACACAAGGCTATAAGAGAAGCTCAATGGAGGGAGGAGGGCTATTCACCACCATTCTGACCCCAGCCCCCTCCTCATAGAAGCGGTATGTTTGCGGCTCTGCACCAGAGGTGATTATTTGCCTTCCTTGCCTTCTGATATGCCTGCCACAGCTCTTTGATTTGTACATGGCACTGCTGCATGTCCCTGGCATAGCCCTTCCCCTCCATGCCCTGAGCAAGTTCCTGCGGCTGGGAAGGCAGCTGTGCCTGCACAGCCTCCTCTCCCCACAGACCCAGGAGATCCACCACCTCAGCTGGGAAGTTGCTATATGAGCTCTCCACACCGAGGAAAAAGGAAGAGCAAGTTCAAAACTTCCCAGGGCTTTAACGGGGGAGGGGTGTCTACTTGTATACCTGGTTGCAGGGCAGTGGAGTTCAAAACAGTGACCTGAATAGTCATGTTGGGCATTGTGGGATACCTCCTGGAGGCCAGTTATGTCAACGTAAGTAACGCAGTGTTTACGCAGACACTGTATCGCTCTAACTACGTCGCCCTAAGCTCTACGCTTTTTGTCAAAGTGGTTTTATTATGTCGGCATAGCAGGCGAGTTAAAGTGGCAGAAGGAGCATTGCAGTGTGTACACCTCCATAGTTAGGTCAACATAAGCTGCCTTATATCAAGAAAGCTGTGCAGTTTAGACATGATCTTAGTCTGAAGAGGCCTCTATTATCAAATTTCTGTTCAATATGTAGGTTCTTATAGACTGATCAAATCACTCCTTAATATTCTCTTTAAAAATCTAGATTGAGCTCCTGGAGTCACTCTCTATAAGGCATGTTTTCTAATCCTTGAATTGTTCTAGTGGCTCTTGTCTGAAGCCTCTCCAATTTATCAACATCCTTCTTGAACTGTGGTCCGCTTTGGGACTTTATTCTGATTGCACATAACAAACGTGATCCAGTCATGATCACTTCCACCTGATCCCAGCAGGGGCAGTGAGTTGTATGGGCCCGTGGAGCCCATGCTCCACCAATATGAGAGCACGGGGGCCCGGCTCCACCAAAGTTCAGAGCTGGGCCTCTGCCCCGGCCCCGCCTGCGGCCTCCGTGCCCCTCCTCCGGAGCGTCCCTCCTAGCCTTTCCTGCCGCCCCTGGGCAATTTAAAAGGGCCCCCGCCACCACCACCGGTAGCACAATGGGGCTAAGGCAGCTTCCCACCCGCTCGCTCCGCTCTGCTTCCGGAAGCGGGCAGCATGTCCCTGTGGCCCCTGGGGGGGGGGGGGGGGGGGGGGGGAGGGAGGGAAGAAGGACCTGTTCTGGGCACCACCAAAAATTATACAAACCTGCCGCCCCTGTTGCTTAAGTCCTTTTTATCTGTCAAGAGGTCTAATTTAGAATTCCCCCATCTTAGATGCATCACTTCGAGTTAGGAAACTGTCATCTATAATACTTAGAAATTCCAAGGAAGTTTTAGTATTAGTAGCATGACACTTCAAGTATGTCACTCAGTTTGAAGTCCCCCATGATAAGTTCCCCCCCCCTGCATATTTTAGAAAGGTGCTTAAGGAACTGGTCATCCTGTAGTGCAATTTGGTGGCAGACAATACCCGTAGCCTGTGCTTTAACTGTTAGATTAAGGATAGCTCAGTGGTTTACGCATTGGCCTGCTAAGTGGAGGATTGTGAGCTCAATCCTTGAGGGGGCCACTTAGGGATCTGGGGCAAAATCAATATTTGGTCCTGCTAGTAAAGGCTCTTCTATGAGATAGGTATATCTCCATATTAACTTTGGGGGGCGGAGGGATAGCGCAGTGGTTTAAGCATTGGCCTGCTAAACCCAGGGTTGTGAGTTCAATCCTTGAGGGGGCCACTTAAGGATCTGGGGCAAAAATCAGTACTTGGTCCTGCTAGTGAAGGCAGGGGGCTGGACTCAATGACCTTTCAAGGTCCCTTCCAGCTCTATGAGATAGGTATATCTCCATATATTTTAGAACATTGATATATAAGCATTCATGATCATTTGCTTCCTAGTTGTCAGTGATTTGGAAACAGGTTATACCACTTTTGACATAGAGTGCCACTCCCCATCCTTTTTGCTCATTTAATTCTTCTTAAATAGGTTATAACCAGTCATTTTTAGCATTCTAGTCATGTAAATCTCCCCACCAGGTTTCAGTAATACCAGCTCCTAGCATTAGTGTATAGGAAATTAAAGAATATCTTCTCTTCATGTCCCTTGGCACCTTGATTAATTTTGTACTCGACATCTTGATTTTGTGCTAAATTAATGTTCGTTTGTTCTCTTTTTCACATTCCCCTTTTGCTGTTATATTCTCCTGACTAGTCCAGCCAATCTGCCCCCAAGAAAACTGGTTCCCCTTCCACTGACATGGAGCCCATCCAAACTGTACAGCCTCCTCTCCCTATCGAAGGTGGCCCAGTATTCCACAAAACCCTTTACTTTACACAACTTAACTAACTAGCAGTTCACTTCCAGAATCTTCATTCCCTGGTAGGACCGGATCTCCTAGATCACTTGGACATTCCTCTTCTTCAGTGCCCATCAATGTTCTCTGAAGTCATCTATATTCTGGGAGGTATTGTGAGAACTACTGTATGAGTTGGCATGGTGAGTCTCACCTGGGGAAGATAGCAGAAGTGATCTAAATCAGCAATGAGGTGGACCCCTTGAAAAGACCGTGATACCTGAGGAGTCACTTTCATGATAAGCTTATTTTCACGCATTTAACTTTCTGTAAACATTCTTCTTTGGGCTGCAGTATCTCCTGTTTGCTCTGAGCCCACACATAGATTTTTATTTTATTTTATTTTATTTTATTTTATGAAAGGTTGGTAAGATCCCATTTTACTATTTTTAGTTATCTGAGTGAGAATGGTCAGCAGTCAGGTAGACAGCCTTCTTGCTGCAGGGTTGTTCAGTGTAACCAGTAACTCCCTTCCCTGTAGTTGTGCTGTGAAAGCAAGCAAATGCCCCTTTCCATGAGGGCAGTTTGTTTGGTAATGGAGGGAATGAACGCTCTCCTGCACAGCAACTGTATCCTGAGGGTGAGGGACTGAACTTTCCAACCCTAGTGTGCCAGTTTTGTAACCACAGGAAAGAAACAAGTTTAACTCACAGGCGTAGGGACAGGCCTAGCAGAGGAGTGACCTTTCCAACCATCTCTTGAGCTCAGTGGAGCAGCCGCATAAGTGAGAATGTTATTTCTCTGCAGCCGGACAGCTATATTCCAGCAGTAAAAAAGTGAACTTCTTCCCCCAACTACAGAAACTCCTTTGCCTCACTACAGTGATTAAAATAAACCAGCTGCAGCAACACAGCGAGCAAGGCTCTAGCATGAACATGTGATGATGGGAGTTTTTCCTCTCTAGCATGGGCACGGCAGTGAGGGTGTTGTTTTTTGTTTCTACATAGCCCCAGAAGAGGAGACAAGACCAGCTTCAGGGGTACAGAGGACAAGTAGCAACATGGGGCATAAAGAGGGAGGAGCATTCACCAATTCAAACCTCCCAATCTGACCCCCATTTACCAGGTTTTGAGGCACTATGTTGCTTGGGGCATCAAGTCTCCATAGCCATTCTTAGGTGAAGGGATGTCTCTGGCACAGTCAGAGCAGCCAGAGAATGGCCATCACTTAGTGCAGTGGCACAGTCTTTGTAAGCAAGGAATGAATAATTCCTAGTGTGGAGATAGTCACAAAAGTGAGGGAGTTCTCTGTCCAGCAAAAGCTCAAACAATCCTGAGCACAATAGGTACCACTGACAATGACGCAGTGACCAACGCCCAGCATGGCAGTGCAGTCCCCGTAGCAGTTAGACTGTAATTAAGTGCTGTGGTGTCCCCAATAAAGGAATTAAGCACTGATGCTGTCATGACAAGGAAAGGGTTAAGCATGTAACTACCCAGTAGGTGCTAGAATAAGTGATGACGGGAGTGGGGGCACAGCTCAGGTCAGCCTTAAGTGGGGAGTGGGGCTTGGGTGAGTGGCTTGGGCTAGCCTCACACGGGGTCCCATTTTCCCTTTGGGAAGTATGGTCACCCTAGTTAAGTGTGGCCCTGGAACAAGAGCAGCCCCAGCAATGGTGGGGCTAAGCATGGTCCTGCCTCGAGAAAGTTAAGTGAGGCTATGGTTCTAGAGTGGGTTAAATGCAGATCTAACTCCAGTTCAGGAGCTGGCTAACTGAGGCCCTTTGCAGCAGGAAAGCAAAAAGTAGAATCTTGAGTGAGCTCCACTCTGGTGCAGCTAGTGTCATGCGTGGAACAGCCAGGGCGAGGAGAACACACGCCGCTCAGCCTAGGCGCGTGGGTGTTGTAATTTAAGCACAGCTGCTTCAGATCTGGCATGGAGGAGTTAAAGGTGGGTCCGAGGGGGGCTTTGCTTTGACAATTGGAGGGGGAAAGGTAAATACAGCTTTAGTCCCAGCATGGAGAGGATTAAGTGCAGCTCCGGGGGGAGGAGAGAGGACTGGATTAAGGCACACTGCTGCTCTATTTGTCTCTCACCCCCCCCCTTGCAAAGAAGCCGGGCCCCCCATCTCCCTTCCAGGAGTGGCAGCAGCCTCCTGTCTCCCCTCCCCAAAGAGGCAGAGGTAGCAGCTGAGGGGCCCTAAGCAGCTTGGGCAGGTGGGCCGGGCCCCCCACGCCTTCCGCGGCACCACGCCGGGACGCTCTGCGGGGGGGGTGGGCGAGGCAGAGCCGTGGGTCCACTCGGGGTCCCCTGTCCCAGCTTTCCATCGACCCCCGCAGCTGGACGAGCCCCGGCCCTGCTGGCTGCCCTCGCTCCGCCCTGGCGCGCAGGGGGTTAAGGGCTGCCGCGGGCGGGCGGGCGCGGCCCGGCAGGGAGGGGGTTAAGTGCCTGGCTGCTGCGGAGGCTGCCACTCGGCTCCGCGGCTCGCTTGGAGTCGGAGCCGCTCCAGCGGGAAGATGGCGACGGAGGGAGCGAGCGGGCAGCCCGGCTCCGGCGGCCAGGAGGAACCGGCGGGAACGGTAACCAGGCTGCGGGGACAGGGCGGCAATAGGGGCTCCGACCCGGCCGGCGCTGGGCTGCGGCGGCTCGGCTGCGGGTCGCCCCGCAGTGCTACCAACGGGGGCGTGGAGCTCCCCGCGGCGGTTACCCGCCCTGCTGCGGGGTGCCCGGGCTGTAGCGTCCCGCGCTCTGCTCGGGGGCGCCGGGGCTCTCGGAGCCCGCCCGGGCCGGGGGGGCGCCGGGGCTCTCGGAGCCCGCCCGGGCCGGGGGGGCGCCGGGCGGGAATTTGCTGGGCTCCTGTTGTGGCAGCGCCTGTGTGGGCGGGAGCTGGCGGCGCGGGGCTGGTGAGCTGCTCTCACCCGGTGCCGGGTGAGCGGGCCGGCTGCTGCTCCCTACGGCCAGGTCCCCGAGCAGCCCCTCGTGGCTCCGTCCCAGGGGTCGCGGTTTTCATACCAGGCAGGCTCGCATCTTGGGGGTTTCTCGGATGGCTGAGGGTTGTGTGCTTTATGCTGGATCCAGAGCCTGCGTGAGGCAAAAGCTGCGTGGTGGGGGGAGCAGGACGCAGAGCTTGATGCCAAGGCAGATTCATTTGCCTTGCTTCAAACGCTTTCAATAGGAAAGAATTGTCCCCGCTTAAAGAGCCAAGCCGGAGCTTTCCTTTCATGCTGACACACGCTGTATCGGGGTTAAAAATCCCCAAACGACAGGCGGCTTTGCCTTCTTCTCTCTCCAGTTATGCTGATCAGTCTAACACGGCTAGACTGATTTTTTTTTTTTGCTGTTGTGGCTGTTTCTCTTGGTTTTCTAATATACTGAAATCTATGGAGTCAATTTCTAGGGCATATGCCTGGGGATTTAAACCTGTAACTCCCATTAGTACAAATAAGAATTGCATGGCAAAATCTACAATCGATTTGTACCCCTAAAAGTTGTAAACATTAAATTTTCACTATGAGAAAATACATTGCTTAGCATATCAAAGCCCTTACATTTTACACTTTTTTTTTTAATTGGATCCCTTGTGAGGGCATTGACCCAAGACTAGAAAAGAGCACGTTTTTCTGTGAAACTGCTTACAAAATTGTATATTAAATATTCCCTACATGTTTTTAATATCTTGCTGTATTTGTTTTTCAAATGAAAAATCTTTATGGACTCCATCCTAGGATTTGAATGGTGCTTCTGAAAATAACTTTTGTAAGTTGACAGTCCATAATATAACTAGTGTGTCAAACAAGTCTAAGTATTTTCAAATTAATATCCATAAAACTGTTCTGAATTGATATTGGCATACTATTGAGTCCTTTAAAGGGAACTTAAACTTAACTCAAGTTTATAGCTCTTAGTTTAAATGTAAAAACTAAGACTAGTACGACACAACAAAAATTTCTACAATAGCATTTAAATATTCCAGTTAAAATAATTGTTGTTAAACAATTAAATGTTGTTTAAATACTGCAACATTAAGAGGCTCAAAATGATGATAAAGAAGTGTGTAACTGGCTTCATTAATTTTCATTGATTAAGCTGCCAAATGCAAGAAGTAAACACTATAGTGATATTTAAACTTTTTTAAACATTGTTGGTTTTAGAAACTTCAAGTAATTTAAATAACATGGGCAAACACTTTTTTACTTGTTTAAGCATTGGCATATTTAGCCATCTAAATAAATGGACTGTTTTTTAAAAAAATACTGAGCAAAACTCAGGCTAGATACTTTGATTCCTAAATACTGTTTTAGTAGCCTAACCTTGGGCATCCATTTAGTGAAAACTCTTATTTTTAATTTGCCAATTATCCTTCAAATGTTTAAATTCCTTGTCCTCTGTTTTTCCTCAAACTATATTCTAAACTTTGTATTTATGAGTATGCTTCACTTCCTTGTAGCTCAATCCAAAATAATTCTCCAATAGAACAAAAACACTGGGTGTGTGTGTGTGGAAATATATTGGAGTGAGTAGTTTTTAAAAGGGACACTACAAGTAAAATTATTAGTTCTCTTCTAAATAAAAAAAGAGAGATCAGTGTTTTGGGGTTATTGCCAGGACACAGGATTAATTAATAGCTTGAAGTTCAGCAAGATTTCCAGTGGAGTGATAGTAGTTATACAGTAGTATTCTTCTATACTTAAATAACATCTAATACTGTCAACAGTTCTGCTAGACTACTCTTCACTTTTGTAGATATCTGATGCTAAATAGTTATCCTGATGTCTTGGTACAACACTGAAAAAATAATTTTTCAGCTGCTGGCTGGCTGTTCTTGGGAAAACTTACAGAATAGTATGGAAAAGATGGTCCTACTTTTTTATTGTCCAAGGAATTTGACTGAAAGAGTGGAGTATTTTTTAATGTGCTGTAGTTGGGAATGAAGCCAACATTCTTGTCATTCTGAGTGTTTTTTTCCCCCCAATCTAAATGCTGCAGCTGGTATGCCCCAAAAAAAAAAAAAAAAAAAATACTAGGTCTACCCGTTGTCATGGTAATAATGACTGTGGAAAACTGGGGGAGAGTGTATCTGAGTCTGTTCTCACACCTGTGTATCAGGAATGACTGCAGTAAAGTCGGTAGAGTTGCATGAGCATAAAGTCATTGTAATTTAGACTAGAATGTGGCAATGGTTTTAAAAAGATTAAAATACCCTGGGATGACTTCCATATTCATGATACCGACTGATAATGATTATATTATCAAATGTATCATTCCTTTTTGCTGATATTTTGTGGGCAGCAACCTGCAGTGCCGTGAAAGCTGGTTTGACAGATGTGGTGGTCTAACAGTATGTTTAAAGAGGACACTGCAAAGCCTGTATCTTTCTAACAGCTCTGTTTGTTAACATTACCCAGTAAAATATTGTTTTTTCAGTTGTGGTGGACTAGCAACTGTAGAAATGGTAATCCACAATTTGGCTAAATGTGGGAACTCTTTGTAAAGCTCTGCATAAAGTACATATAGAATGGAATATTGACATGATTGAAGTCTGTGGGAGTTTTGCTGCTCCTGTCAACAGATCCACAATTTCACCAATAGTGTTAAGTGCAGTTCTACAATGATCAGTCTTTATTATGGCTCCTTAATATTTGTTTTCTTTCAGTAACTGTATTGTTACTGATTTAATAACAGGAACTCCCTAGAATCACGAGAGAGTCTTAGATGGTTGTATGATATTTTAGACCCACAACTGATAAGGAAAGCTCCAGGTACCAACAACAACTACTAAAAAAAACCCTATGGTTAGAAAGGTTAAGGACAATAAGAAGGAATCTTTTTTTAAAATATATTGGGAACAAACTAAATCTTATCCATGGTCTAGGTCTGATACTGGACAAACGTGGTAGTTATCAGTCATGATTTATAAAAAGTTAAATTTCTGTTCTTTACAAAGAAAGAAGCAGGATGATGTATTCATATCTTACAGCGATAATGAAATTCTTCCTATTACATCAGTAACTAGTGAGGATGTTAAATATTAAAGTGACTATTAAAGTTAAACATTTTTGAATCTGCAGGACTGCATATCTCAACGAAGAGCAGTAAAAGAATTGGCTGAGGAGCTCTCTGAGCCATTAGTATTGTGTGTGGGGTGTTTTTCTTTATTATTTAAAAAAAAAAAAAAACCCACAAAACTTGTAACACAGTGGAAGTTCCAAGAGGACTAGGAAAACTAATGTTGCAGCAATATTTTAAAAAGATAAATGAGATGACCCAGGAAACTATAGATCAATTAACCTGATACTGATCCCCAGCAAAATCAAGGGAAGACTGATATGGGCTGCTATCGATAAAGAATTAAGATAATACCAAAGTGATATATGCCATCATGTGCCAGCAATGCCCCTTTGCCATATACATTGGCCAAACCGGACAGTCTCTATGCAAAAGAATAAATGGACACAAATCTGACATCAGGAATCATAACATTCAAAAACCAGTGGGAGAACACTTCAACCTCTCTAACCACTCAGTGACCAACTTGAAGTTGGCAATTTTGCAACAAAAAAACTTCAAAAACAGACTCCAAAGAGACTCTTGAACTTGAATTAATATGCAAATTAGATACAATTAACTTAAGTTTGAACAGAGACTGGGAATGGTTGGGTCATTACACTAATTGAATCTATTTCCCCATGTTAAAATATCCTCACCTTCTATGGGTCATCTCGATTATCACTGCAAAGGTTTTTTCTCTCTCCTGCTGATGATAGCTCATCTCAATTGATTGGACTCTTACAGTTGGTATGGCTACTTCCACCTTTTCATGTTCTCTGTATGTATAAATATCTTCTTTCTGTGTGTTCCATTCTATGCATCCGACGAAGTGGGCTGGAGCCCACGAAAGCTTATGCTCAAATAAATTTGTTAGTCTCTAAGGTGCCACAAGTACTCCTGTTAAGACAATAGCATAATTTATGCTAATCAACATGGTTTTATGGGAAATAAGTCTTGTCAAACTTTAATCGGATCACAAGAATGGTTTCTGTAGGTAACCGTGACATAATATACTTAGCCTTCTCACATGATGATATTCTTGTATATTTAAAAAAGCACTATACAAAATACAGCCTCAGTTAAATGGATCAAAAACGGATAGATCACAAAGTAATTGTAAATGGGGAAACATCCCGTTATTGGGGTATTTGTAGTGGGGTCTGACAGGAATCTGTTCTTGGCTCCATGCTATCTAATATCTTTATCCATCATTTGGAAGAAAATATGCAGTAACTGATGGGAAAATTTCCAGAAGACTTAGAAGTGGTTGAATACTAAATAATGACTAGGACAGATCAGTTATCCAGACTGACCTGGCTCACTTTAAAAGCTTACCTCATTTGAAGCCTGTTTTAACACCCCAAATGCAATGGCATAACATAGGAACAAAGAATGCAGATCATACTTCTAAGATGAGCGACTGTATCCTGCAAAATAGTGATTCTGAAAATGACATATGGGTCTTGGTAGATAACCAATTGAACATGAGCTCCTAGTACAGTGCTATTGCTTAGGGGGAAGATATGACTCATGGCTACATAAGCAGGGGAATGTCAAGTAGGAGTAGGGAGTGGTAATACCTTTGTACACTGCATTAGTGAGACCGTTACTGGCATAATGTGTCCAGTTGTGGTGACAACACTTCAAAGAAGATGTTGACAAATTGGAAAGCAATCGGGAAAAGAGCTACAAACACGCCTTGTAGAGAGAGACTAAAGAAGCTCAATCTACTTACCTTATCCAAGAGAAGGTAAAGTGATGATTTGATCAGTTTACAAGTATCTACATGAGGAAGAAATTTCTGATGGTAGATGGATCTTTTAATCTAGCATTAGAAGGCATAATGAGATCCAGTGGTTGAAGGCTGAAGCTAGAAAAATTCATACAGATGCTCCCCGACTTATGCAAGTGTTCTGTTCTGGAACACCTTGCGTAAGTCAAACGTATACCCGACCCTTACGCCAGAAAAACAAACTATTTCTAGTTTACGGAACTTTTTTCCGTAAGTGCAGATATGCAAAAGTTGCGTTTGCATAATCCGGGGGGGGGGTCTGTACAAGAAATAAGTCACATTCTTAACGAGGGTAATTGATTAATGGAAAAACCCTGGGAATGTGTTTGAAGTTTCAATCACTTGAAGTCTTTTAAAGTAAGATATCCAGTCTTTATTTAATGAAAGCTATAGCTCAAACAGAAGTTATGAGCTTGATCCAAAACTTGGAGAAAGATTCTTTGGTCTGTTTATACAGGAGATCAGACTAGATGATCATCATAATGGTCCCTCTTGTCCTTAAAATCTGTGAATTAAAATTAAGCATATATGTAGGTGTTTGCAGAATTGAGCCTTACAAGCACTTTAAGTTTTATATGTTCGTAGTATGAATTAAAAATTTAGAGCTGGTTGAAAAATATAGAAGTTCTTCATGAGATTTTCTACAACTCTTTTCACTGAAACATAGAATTTTTGATATTTCCATCACTAAGTTTGTCAAAACAAACTTATTTTGGGGGCCCCTGTTCTTCTCCCCCCGCCCCCCAAATTTGAAATTTTGAAAGATTTAAAACTGTTCTAAAAGTAAGGTTGAGACTACTTTCGAGCAGGGGGTTGGACTAGATGATCTCCTGAGGTCCATTCCAACCCTGATATTCTATACCATCTGCTAGGCAAATTGGATAACTGAAACCTCCAATAACTACAGAAACAGAACATAGGGTAACTTTAAACACTTGTAACTGTTCTACATCTAATCATGTAGTGTTGTTTGCCTTAGAAATTAGTTATTTTTAATGTAATTTTTAGTTACAAACTGGATTAGCATTGCATGTAAACTAATTGATGTAAACATGGTCATTAAAGTATAGTTTCATAAAAATGTTTCTCAGTTATGAGAACCTCTTTGGCTACATATGTAGTTTTGAAGATAAATCTTTCTGCTGTTTTGCATTTTTTTGGCTTTGATTTATTGAAAATACATACTTCAATCTCTGTGCACATCATAAAACACAAATTTGTTTACCCACCTTGTCCCTCTAATCAATTTAGTAGTCAGTGTGTTTAAAAAAACAAACAAAAAAACAAACAAACAAAAAAACCCCAATCCCCCAGTATTTGAGTAAAACACCACCCACTTAAGCAAAAGTACAAATGAGCAAATAAACACTGAAAATTAAACTCAGGCCGTGGGACCCTGAAAGACTTAAATGTGCTTAATTTTGTGCACTAAAAGTGGTTGAGTGTAGGGCTGCCAATTAATTGCAGTTAACTCATGTGATTAACTCAAAATATTTTTGGATGTTTTCTACATTTCCAAATATACTGATTTCAATTACAACACAGAATACAAAGTGTACAGTGCTCACTTTATATTTTTGATTTCAAATATTTGCACTGTAAAAAAACAAGTAATAGTATTTTCAATTCACCTAATATCAGTACTGTAGTGCAATCTCTTTATCATGAAAACTGAACTTACAAATGTCAAATTGTTTTATTTTTTGAATGGAGTTTTTTGTATATAATTTGAAATTTGTAAGTTCAGTTTTCATGATAGAGATTGCACTACAGTACTGATATTAGGTGAATTGAAAATACTATTGTGTTTTACAGTATATTTTTTATTTCAAATATTTGTAAGGTGAGCACTGTACACTTTGTATTCAGTGTTGTAATTGAAATGAGTATATTTGGAAATGTAGAAAACATCCAAAAATATTTAAATGGTATTGTATTATTTAACAATGCAACTAATCACAATTAATTTTTTTAATTGCTTGACAGTCCTAGTTGATTGACTTCAGTGGGATTCCTCACTATGTATAAGGTTAAGTACATGTATAAGTATCTGCAGGATCAGTGTCTCCATATCTATCAGACTGATGAATAAGGAAGCAAATTCCACAGTTAGTCTCCCCCTGGTTTTCTCCAATCTCACAGAACTCAGATTTTACGTCTGTTAACAAGAGCCTTCCAGTTGATCTGAAGTGAGCACTTGAACACTGTTTCTAGGTCACCTGCTCCTCCCTCAAAACCAGGGCTGCCCCAAGCAAAAAATCTTTTTTTGCCGCCCCAAGCAAAAAGATTTTTGGCTGCCCCCCGTCCCAGCCCTGGGCTCCTCGCCGCACCCCCCCTGCTGCCCCAGCTCTGGGCTCCCCCCTACCTCCCCACCATTGCCCCCCACACACACCTCCTGACGCCCCAGCCCTGGGCGCTCTTTTTCTCCCCCCCTCCCCCCCTGCACCCTCCTTCCGCCACAGCCCTGGGTCACTGGTAACTCGCTCCCAGGGCAGGTCATTCAGCAGGAATTTTAGGTGTGCACAGAACACAGACAGGATTGGTTCCCATATGGTTACAGAACTGCAGTAAAGTGGAACAATTTTCAGCTTGTGTGATTGGAGGATATCTGGATGCATATTATAAGACTGTCCTACATAAATGAGGAAAAGTTGAAGTGCCTTTATTATTCTTTTGTTCCACTCTTTCTTTCTATGGGGAATTTACCAATGCAATATCACTGTCTGCCTTTTTTTTGTGTTTGTTTAAAAGGAAATGGCTGTTGAAAATAGCAATTCCAGTCCTAATAACCACTGACACTTCTTGCTCAATTTTATCCTAGCTTTTTCTGTAGCAAGTTACAGTGGATCAGTATATTTGATTTGGGAGAGATGAAGTAACAGCTGCCCAAACTGAGCTTGAGCACTCCTTAATTTTGAGGTGTTCAAATCTGGAAGGCGGGCGGGGGGGGGCCTGTGGCTCCTCAGGGGAGCACGGCAGCATGTGTGCAGCAGCATGTCTGGTGCTGCGCGAAGCCAGACACGCTGGTCTGAGTGGCACGGTAAGGGGGTTGGAGAAGGGGTAGGGAGTTCCAGGGGGGCAGTCAAGGGACAGGCAGCAGTTGGATAGGCATGGGAGTCCCAGGGGTTTGTCAGGGGACAGGTAGGGGGTGGGGTCCTAGGGGGGAAGTTGGGGAGGGGGCAATCAGGGGACAAGGACCAGTGGGGCTTAGATAGGGGGTGGGGTCCTGGGGGGCAGTTGGGGCAGGGGTCCCAGGAGGGGGTGATCAGGGAGCAGGGGGGTTGGATGGGTTGGGGTTTCTGTGGGGGGCAGTTGGAGGGAGTGGATGGTGGCAGGGTGGGGCTACCCTCCCTCCCTGTGGAGTGTCCTATTTTTTTTGAATGTTAAAATATGGTATCCCTACTCACAGTGCAGCTCTCCATTCACAGCAGGCTGCAGCATGAGGTCTCCGCTTCCTCACTCCCTCCCCCTCTTTCCTGTTGGTAGTGGCCAAGGGAATGCTGGGAAATGTAGTTCTTTCCCTGCTCCAGGGCTGGCTCTATAGGCAGGGAGCTAACCAAGGAACTACAGCTCCCAGGGCCCCCTGTTGGTTCTCAGCTCCCATGCTGGATCCCTGCCGCCCCTGCAAATGGGCTGCCCCAAGCAGCTGCTTGCTTTGCTGGTGCCTAGAGTCGCCCCTGCTCAAAACATCTCTGGAGTGAAGTGCCATCAGTGCCTGTCCAACCCCTCCTACCCCTCCAAATTAATTCAGGATTTTGGAATGTCCTCCTCTCTGAGCAGCATCCATCAGTTTCAGGTGATGGGGAGAAGCACCAGGGTCCTTTCAATATGTCATAACTAGGGCCCTACCAAAATCACGGTCCATTTTGGTCAATTTCATGGTCATAGGATTTTAAAAATCATAAATTTCATTTCCGCTATTTAAATCTGAAATTTCACTGTGTTGTAATTGTAGGAGTCCTGACCCAAAAAAGGATTTGTGGAAGGGAGGGGGTCAAGTTTAGTGTGTGTGGTAGCACTACCCTTACATCTGTGCTGCTGGTGGTGGCGGTGCTGCCTTCAGAGATGGAGAGCGGTGGTTGCTGGCCGGGATCCCAGCTCTGAAGGCAGAGCCAGCAGCAGTGCAGAAGTAAGGGTGGCATGGTATGGTATTGCCATCCTGCTCTGCTATTGCTGTGGTGCTGAGCGCCGTCAGAGCTGAGCGCCCAGCCAATAACTGCCACTCTCCAGCCGCCCAGCTCTGAAGGCAGTGAAGTAAGGGTGCAATACCATGACCCCCAAAATACCCTTGTGACCCCCCTGCAATACCCTTTTGGGTCAGGACCCCCAATTTAAGAAATGCTGGTCTCCCTGTAAAATCTGTGTAGTATAGCGTTAAAGCACCCAAAAGATCAGATTTCAGAGTCCGTGATGCATTTTTCATGGCCATGTATTTGGTAGAGCCCTACATACAATAGGAAATAAGACTAGTAGCTCCTAACCAAACACTCCTCTGTGGATAAGAGAAAATCAAAGATTCTGATTAAAGCTTCTGATTTTGTTTGACTGTTGGTAGTGCTTCTGCCTTGATCTGTGAGGATGCAGGTTAGCAATTAAGCTGTACTAATGTTCGAGATGGGCACCCAGCGAATTGGGTGGGGCTGAGCTAATTAGTTGTGTGGTTTAATGATTCTGTATCAGCTGCTAGGCAACACTAACTTCTTGCAGAATTGGATTTTAAAAAATGACATGGCATTCGGGAACACTCAGACTCCATCTGAACAGACTTCTTACAAATTTAGTTTGAGGCAGAGGAATAAGAATTTTCCTCTGTTTGGGTCTTGTATGCTAAATTTCACCCTGGAGCAACATATTCATACATCTCAGTTGTAAAACTAGTATGGTGGAATGGCTGTTACAGGCTCAGTGCTAGAAGTATTGTAACTAAGTCTCAGAGGACACGAGTGGAGAGCCACTAATGTAGAATATATTGGCTCGCATGAAAACAAACTATTGTCCTGTTGATTATAATGCCCAATGCTCGAGGCTCAGTATATTAGGGAGGCTGCTTTTTCAGCCTGAAAGGCAATAGTTTTCACTAAGCAAATTTATTTGTATTAATACAATCATTCACAAATCAGAAAAAAGCAATTGTACTGCTTGCTCCCTGCCTGCCCAACTCCTTCCCTTTTTTTATTTTCTCAATACTGCCAATTTCTCCACCTTCTCCTGCCCACTTCTTATCTATCTTATAAACAGAAGCAGGATTGTGGGTACTGGTGCTTATAGGTATATAATTGCTCAGGTAACTGCAACAGCTACTCTGAGGCAAAACAAGAACCTAAGCAAGTCTGTTATGGTGAAGACATCCTGCTGCCAAGAAGTGGCAGGCAGGGAAATGTGTGGGAGTTAGTTGACGGCATAATCAGGATATTTTTTTTTTTTTTTAATCTAACATGAGGTAGTCCGGGAAATGCATGGATTTATTTGTCTAGTCAAGTAGCCCTGGTGTGGCCAACTGGATTGCATGCTGGCCATTGAGGGGTGTAAAATATTGTACATGAATAAGTTGAGTGGATGGCCCACTTATTAAATAATATAAAAGACAAAGTCAAGAGTAGTGTTACAGATCTGGTGCAATACTGTACAGAAATGATTTTAGTGTAATTATAAAGAGATGCAATTGGGTCAAGCAATTCTCTTATTTTATAAATCCAAAGCCAGGGAATATTCTTTTTCCCCCTGCCCTCCAAATACCTGAGCTGCTTTTTCTCTTGCACCACTTGCATCTTTTTTTTTTTTTTAAACTTCAAACCCCAAAATTCTACAACAAGCTGCTTTTGCCAATTTTGAAATATTTAAAAAATTCAGATGTAAAATATAACCATATAAAACAGTGGTTCTCAAACTTTTATACTGGTGACCCTTTCACATAGCAAGCCTCTGAATGAGACACCCCTCTCCCCCTATAAATTAAAAACACTTTTAAAAATACATTTAACACCATTATAAATGTTGGATGCAAAGTGGGATTTGGGTGCAGGCTGACAGCTCATGGACCCCCATATAATAACCTCATGACCCCCTGAAGGGTCCCGAACCCCTGATATAAAACTTACTGTACTTGTATCTGTTGTCCTATTGGCAATTCAGGCTTCAATTATCAAGAAAAACTTGACAGGCCAGTAGTCAAATATAGTTAAGAAGATAAGGATTTTAATCCTTAATCATCTCCTTCCTCTAAGAATAAAAAAGCTTTCAGAATAAAACACTGCAGAAAATTACTTAAGAAATAGGTTCTGGCTCTTTTTGCTTGTGTATTATTGTAGCTAAACTTAATTTAATATGACCAGCTGACCCTCTTAACCACCCATTGCTGCTACCATGTTTATGCTCTGGTTAATGTCATGAAAGAATTTACTTTTAAAAAAAGTACATCACCTGATCAGGTCCCCATTTAAAATGCTCATAATTGCATCCTTGGTGTTGAATAGATTTTCACTTATGTCTCTGGCTCAACTCTGGTCAAGGACTAGGGTGGATAAAAATCATTTAAAAATTGACAAATCAAGGTTTAATTTTTATAATCTCTTAAAATCAATTTTAATATACAAATTATTAAGCAGTACATTTGCTGCTAAGCTTTTTAAATAACCCAAACCACAGAACTGTTAGAAGTCACTGGCTAAGCATCTGGAACCAGAGTTTGTTGAAATGCTAAACTGGCTTTTGACATTAGTAGCCTCTTCTGCAAGAGTATATTTTCTTTTTCAGTTTATTCAACTAGTTCAGTACAGTGACTAATTCACTGTAAGTTAAGAAACCAATTGGAAATTGAACAAGCAGGGAAAACTTGTTTTTAATTCATAAATTGGAAAAGAAAAAACTAGGTGGGGGGAGATCTACCTGAAACAATCAGTACAATTCACTAAGTACAGATACGTTATTTAATGTATGTTTGCTTTAAATGCAAAATGTTTTGTCAAACCTTTTGATAAATATATTTTCTTATGTATCCGGTTGTTAAAGTTGCATGTATTTTTAATTGATTTTGGATTTCCATCCAAATAGACTTGGCACATATCACAAGTAAAAATAAATGCAACATTGACCATTTTCTAAATAACAAATGTATACATTTATTCAGATACTGAATTTTAATTGAGCTATATCCTTTATATTTAAAAAAAAAAAAAAAAAATAGATGCATTGTATCCTCTTGGATAGTTTGGGGCTACATTTTGCTTAGTGTAAAGGCTGTATTTAGTTGCAAATCAACATGTTTTAATAGTTACCAATCAATACAAATAAACCTTTCCTTAGAAAAATAGCTAAAAAGTACAAATGCAAAAACATAGTTGAAATCAATTATTTAAATCAAGGTTTTCTGCTTGCTGGTTTAAATCATGATTAAAATTGGTGATTTTAAACTGCTTTGATTTACATCAATCCACCTTGTCAAGGTTCATAGTGACTAAGTCTTTACCAATGATGAGCTGCCAATATATTAACAGGGAACTTTCACGTACTTTACCTCTTGACTGGGGTGGCCAGCCTGAGCCTGAGGAGCCAGAATTTACCAATGTACATTGCTAAAGAGCCACAGTAATACATCAGCAGCCCCCATTAGCCCCCACCCCCAGCACCTCCTGCCCACCAGCAGCCTTGCTGATTAGCACCCCCCTTCTCCCTCCCCGTGCTTCTCCCCCGATGGAGGGGGGAGGAGCGGGAGCCTTGGGGTAAGGGGTGGAGTGGAGGTGGGGCCTGGAGTTGAGCAGTGGAAAGTTGGCACCTGTAGCTCCAGCCCCGGAGTCAGCACCTATGCAAGGAGCCGCATATTAACTTCTGAAGATCCGCATGTGGCTCCGGAGCCACAGGTTGGCTACCCCTGCTCTTGACAGTGAATTCTGGTCTGGGGGAGACCAGGCTGCTTGCACTGTCCCCTAGTGGCTGCATCCCCTTCCTCCTTTGGCCATGCTTATCAGAAATATCCTAATGGGCTAGGAGAAGAAATATGGTGTACAGAAGAAAGATGGTCTTGTAGTTAAAGCACTGGATGAGGTCTTAGAATATCATGGTTGAGTTTCTGGCTCTGCCATATGGACTTCCAGAGTGACTCTGAACAAGCCACTTAATTTCGTCCTTAATTCCCTATCTGTAAAATGGGGACAAGAATATTTCCCTACCTCACAGGGCTGCTATAAGATTAACTTGTGTTTAAGAAGTGCTCAGATACTGCTGCAATGTAGGTCATAGAAGAAGGAATATAGGGGAGGTATTGCTGGCTGCAAAGCTGAATTAGATATAGGAGGGGTGTGAGAAGAGGGGAATTTTACTGCTGGGAGGGAGGAAACTAGAGGCACTATACTAGTATTGATGATCTGTGTAATGTGCTCTGTTACTACAGTGAGTACTATAGAGCAGGGGTTCTCAACCTTTTCCTTTCTGAGGCCACCCCTGACATGCTATTTAAAAACTCCATGGCCCAGCTGAGCCACAACTGGCTTTCTTCATATAAAAGCCAGGGCCAGCATTGAGGGGTAGCAAGCAGGGCAATTACCCAGGGCCCCATGCCATTGGGGCACTGCAAAGGCTGCTTCAGCTTTAGCTTCTGGGTGGCGGGGCTCAGAGCCCTGGGCTTCAGTCCCCTGCAGTGGCCTTTGGCTTTCTGCCCTTGGCCCCAGAGAGCTTAACGCTGGTCCTATTTGGTGGCCCCCCCAGGGGCCCTGGACCTCTGGTTGAGAACCACTACTGTAGAGAGTTTTAAAAGTAGTGAGAGAGGTTGCATTTGCATGTGTGAGAATACAGAACAAGGAAAAGAAGCTTTCAAAGTGACCTGCTGCTTTTTTGGCCCCGTGGCATGAGAGCAGCTAAAGATGGGGTAGTTCTGGGAAAGGTTGGGCACTTTTTCTAACCTCCAGTGCACAGTTCTGCATGTAGCTTGACCTGAATGTGGAACAGCAAGAACAAAACAAAGGACATTTAAAATGAAGGGTTTCAAATGTTTACTCTACCACTTTTTTTACTGATATTTACATATCAAGGCTATTCATTGGTCTATTTGAAAAGAGTTGATGGATTCAAGCGCTGTTGCCAAAATCACTAAAACTAATAGGAATTATAGCCCTATTCATTGTCTCTCAAAGGCGGATGCATGTTGGCTAAGTAGCCTGGGGAAGCTTGCCCTGATGTTTTACATGTACAGATACACCTCTACCTCGATATAACGCTGTCCTCGGGAGCCAAAAAAAAATCTTACTGCGTTATAGGTGAAACCGCGTTTGTCATAACTATAAAGGGAAGGGTAACAGCCCTCCTGTGTACAATACTATAAAATCCCTCCTGGCCAGAGACTCCAAAATCCTTTTACCTGTAAAGGGTTAAGAAGCTCAGGTAACCTGGCTGACACCTGACCCAAAGGACCAATAAGGGGACAAGATACTTTCAAATCTTGGTGGGGAAAGGCTTTTGTTTGTGCTCTTTGTTTTGATGGTGGTTCGCTCTGGGGACAGAGAGGGACCAGACATCAATCCAGGCTCTCCAAGTCTTTCTGAACAAGTCTCTCATATTTCAAACTTGTAAGTAAGCAGCCAGGCAAGGCATGTTCGTTTTATCTTTGTTTTCTCAACTTGTAAATGTACCTTTTACTAGGGTGTTTACCTCTGTTTGCTGTAACTTTGAACCTAAGGCTAGAGGGGGGTCCTCTAGGCTCTTTAAGTTTGATTACCCTGTAAAGTTATTTCCCACCCTTTAATTAAAAGCCTTCTTTTTAAGAACCTGATTGATTTTTCCTTGTTTTAAGATCCAAGGGGTTTGGATCTGTATTCACCAGGGAATTGGTGAAGAGTTTCTCAAGGCTACCCAGGGAAGGGAATTAGCACATTGGGAGTGGTGGCAGCGGACCAGATCTAAGCTGGTAGTTAAAGCTTAGAAGTTTTCATGCAGGCCCCCACATCTGTACCCTAAAGTTCAGAGTGGGGAAGCAGCCTTGACAGCGTTATATTGAACTTGCTTTGATCCGCTGGAGTGCGCAGCCCCACCCCTCCGGAGCACTGCTTTACCACATTGTATCAGAATTGTATTGTATCGGGTCGCATTATATGGAGGTAGAGGTGTAAATAAGGCTCTGGCCTGCAAGTTCTTTTCACCTGAACTCACTTCATGGGGGGGGAGACAATTATCTCAATGACAAATTCAAAAACCGAACAAGCAAAGTAATGATAGCTGAAACCAAAGAATTAGAGGTTGGTGTGGGTCATGCACTAATTCCTTAACAAAACCCCCATGTCCTAAGATACTGTTGTCACCGGCCTAAACTTCACTTTCATTGGGTTTTGAGGTTCTGCTTTCTGAAAATCAAGCCCTTCTGGGGTTTGGCAACTTGGACACCCATAAATTGAGGTATCCATAATCACTAGTCACTTTGAAGATTTAATCCAGTGGTATCTTTCTTTCTTCCTAAGGACTATATACATTTCTCACTCCATCTATTTTCTCCTGTGGAAGGAGCATCCCCAAACTTTCAGATCATAATAACCATGCCCTTTTTCATTGCTTTTCAAGACTAGCTGTAATGAGGGCTTACAGAATTGACCCAATGCTTACCAGCTACACTTACACCCACATGTTCACCCCCTCACACTGGGTTCCTCTGAATGCTTCAGCTACAACAGTAGCGGTGTTTTGGGCAACTTTGCTTCCTTTCCCATGCTGGGGAAAACCGCTCACTACTGCTTTCTCAAAATGGGAATAGAGCAGATATCACCTGGGCCAGTTTGCTGTCAAATTCTCCTTTAAAAAAAAAAAAACAGGAGTACAACTTTTGTTCATCTCCTGGGCTTGCTGCCTCCTTAAGTGGAAATAGCCAGCAGTTCTGGTGGCTCTGCCCCTTGGCCACTACAAATTCCTACTCATCATGGACTAGTGTGTGTCTGCAAGCAACATCCATAATAACTGACTAAAAGGCTAACTGAAAGTGGATTTGCACAGTGCTGTTCAAATTTCAATGATTTGGCTATTAAAAAGGAGGAGGGAAATAAAAACTAAAAAGGCTTAGTTCTAGAATCCTCATTGCTCCTGGATTCCCAAGTGATGTTGCCCAAGGGGGGGGAGGTGGTGGTGGTAGGGTTCCTGGTACAATGATTGTGACAATTTCTTCTGGATGTAGACCTTGATACAGTCATTCAAGCCTTTGTCACCTCCCACTTCAGGAGTAATCCCATGTAGACGAACACAGAAGACCTCAGAAACTGCAATTGGCATAGAATATGATGGCCTATTTATATAGTGGGATTGGTTGAAAAGAGCATAGTGCTTCACTGTTGCGGAGTTTGTACCTGCCTATTTTCTTCTGGGTGCAAGTCAAGGTGTTAATATTATTCTATGATACTCTATGGCTTGGGTTGTAGCCATCCAGGAGTGTTCCTCTCTCCGTGTGCTGTCGTGATACTTGAGCTCAGCTGAAATATTCAAGTTTAACAGGAGTAGGAAAACAGAAATTGCCATACCAGATCAAACCAGTGCCCAAGTCTAATATCCTTTCTCCTGATTATCAGCTCCTTTTGTGAAATTCTCTAATAATTATGGAATAACTTCTCCTTTGGGAAAGTTTCTTCCAACCATAGGCAATCAGTTGCTGGCTTACACACTGAAACATGAGGACTTATTCCCCTTGCAGACATTTATTTTACTATATATAACTGTGGATGATATCTTTCTTATCAAAGTCTGGTCCTGTTGTTGTATTCAGCTGGCTGCTTTGCTTCAATGGTGTCTTGTGGCAATGAGTTCACAAGCTAATTGTGGGTTTTTAAACATAAAAGTACTTCCTTTAATCAATTTTAAATTTAGTATCTTTCAATTTCATTTTAATGCCCTTTTTTTGTTCCTTTTTTGGGGAGGAGGGGAATAGAATTTCCTTTTTTTTTTTTTAACACCTAATCTATATTGTGCAGTATTATTCACCCGTATCATGTCTCCTCTTATTAATCAGCACTCTAAACAATTATTTCAGCGTCTACTCACACAGGTTTTCCATGCATTTTTAATTGCTTTTGTTGCCTGTCTTTTGGACCTTTTTCTGCCATGTCTTTTTATTAGATGGGGTGACCTGTACTTGATAGGCAATTTTTAGTGGAGGGATCTTAGCTGTGGAATTAAATTTCTCTTGTTGGTCTGAAAGTACTCTTTTCACCTTTAGGACAGGCCTCATCTGTTCATAGAGGCTTTTCTGTGATTGGGAGTGTTTATTTACCTACTCTACTAGTCTTTTGTATTTGTATTTATTTGATTTTTAACTTTCTTTTGTGCAATTGCCCTGCGACCCTGTATATGGAATCATTTGGTAGGATGAAAAATAAAGTTCAGTTATTTTGCAGACTTTTAGTTGACAATGTGAAGCCCCAAGACAGCTAAAATACAAATGCTTAACTTTGACTGAATTTGACTTCAGTGGGACTAGCTTGTTTAAAGTTAAGCACATGCATAAGTCTTTGCAGGAGCTGGCCCTTTGAAAGAAAAATGGCTTGAAAACAGCACGTACTGGTAAACTCCTCACACTTCATCTTAAATAAAAAGGGGTAAAACTACTTGATACTCACCTTGACCCTGCTTGTCACAATTCAGATCATGTCAAATCTTTACAACACAATAATAAACTTTAGAAAAATATGGTCTGTGGTGGAAATGCTGACAGAAACTACCACTATTATCATGCCCTTTCTTTGTTTTTGCTTTGCAGTTTTATCTTCGTTTCCCCCCCCCCTCCTACTGTAACCATACCTGCATTTAAATAGTGTATTCATTCATCAATTGTACTTCTCTTACAGAAAAGAGAGTTTGATGTGGATAATCTGAGCAAGCCAGAACTGCGGATGCTCCTTAGTGTAATGGAAGGGGAACTGGAAGCACGGGATCTTGTAATTGAAGCCTTGAGGGTAAGTTACTGTGGTGTTTTTTAAGAATCACATCGCTGAAGTCGACGTACTTAAACCTATTTACTGTGGTGAGTCGACTGCTGCTACTCCCCCCTCGACTCTGCCTGTGCCTCTCATGGCGGTGGAGTACAGGAGTTGATGACGGAAGAGTGCTCGGGAGTGGATTGATCGCTGCCCACCGATCCGGCGGGTAGTGTAGGCATACCCTTAGTAAAAAGGTATAAATTGTGATGTGTCGGGCTCTTTAGCTGTTCAGACCCTAGCACTCACAAAATGCTTTCTTGGCTAAGTGGTAATCGCTTTGTTCCCAAACCACCTTAACAAAATATACAGTAATTGAATTTGGAATTTGAAAGGGTAGAGCATGGGGTAAAATGATGGAATTTAAAGAGAATGTTATGTTGCATCATACTCCATTTGCAATAGGTGGGAATAATTTTAAAGAAGGGCTATCACAGTTAATTCAAGTGATTAACTCAAAACAAATTAACTCAATTAAAAAATGAATCACAGCTTTTATCACACTTAAGCAATAATACCAATTTAAATTTATTAAATATTTTTGGGTGGATTTCTACATTTTTCAAATATATTGATTTAAATTACAACACAGAATACAGTGTACAGTGCTCACTTTATTATTCTGATTACAAATATTCACTAAAAAAAAAAGCATGAGGTGAATTAAAAGAATTTTCTTTTTTACTATGCAATATTTGTAATCAAAATAATAAAGTGAGTACTGTAAACTTTGTATTCTATGTAATTGAAATCAATATATTTGAAAATGTAGGAAACATCCACAAACATTAAATTAGTAGTACTGTTTTTGTTTAACAGTGCAATTAAAATCTATTTTATTTTTTAATCTCATGACTAATCGCAATTTTTAAAAATATATTAAATTGAATCCAGTCTTCATTTGTTTCAGCAGTCTCGATGCTTGGATGTAACAAATGTTTAGTGGGCATTGCCAGTCTTCTGAAGTGGGAGTGGAGATGAAATGGGAAGGTCATTTCAATGTAGAAAAGGGTGTATGCCACGCTTTATTTATTTATTATTTACTTTTTTTAAACCCTGGGACCCAGTTTTGATTAGGGCATCATTGTGCAAGGTGCTCTGCAAATACACATTAGTGCGTGTTTCCTACCCCAGTCTAAAGACAAAGCTGTCTGGAAACTGTAGACATAACTTTGATCCTCATCTGATGAACATTTTTAAAGTTATATTTTTATTAATGCAAGAAAATGTAATGAGTATCCAAACAAACCTTTAGTAACAAAAAGAAGATCCTTCTAGATTGAAGCAATTTATAGCAAAATTACAGTTGGCTAGATATCAGCAAATCTACATAGAATCATAGAATATCAGGGTTGGAAGGGACCTCAGGAGGTCATCTAGTCCAACCCTCTGCTCAAAGCGGGACCAATTCCCAACTAAATCATCCCAGCCAGGGCTTTGTCAAACCGGGCCTTAAAAACCTCCAAGGAAGGAGATTCCACCACCTCCCTAGGTAACGCATTCCAGTGCTTCACCACCCTGCTAGTGAAATAGTGTTTCCTAAAATCCAACCTAGACCTCCCCCACTGCAACTTGAGACCATTGTTCCTTGTTCTGTCATCTGCCACCACTGAGAACAGCTGAGCTCCATCCTCTTTGGAACCCCCCTTCAGGTAGTTGAAAGCAGCTATCAAATCCCCCCTCATTCTTCTCTTCTGCAGACTAAACAATCCCAGTTCCCTCAGCCTCTCCTCATAAGTCATGTGCTCCAGACCCCTAATCATTTTTGTTGCCCTCTGCTGGACTCTTTCCAATTTTTCCACATCCTTCTTGTAGTGTGGGGCCCAAAACTGGACACAGTACTCCAGATGAGGCCTCACCAATGTTGAATAAAGGGGAACGATCACGTTCCTCGATCTGCTGGCAATGCCCCTATTTATACAGCCCAAAATGCCGTTAGCCTTCTTGGCAACAAGAGCACACTGACTCATATCCAGCTTCTCGTCCACTGTGACCCCTAGGTCCTTTTCTGCAGAACTGCTACCTAGCCATTCGGTCCCTAGTCTGTAGCAGTGCATAGGATTCTTCCATCCTAAGTGCAGGACTCTGCACTTGTCCTTGTTGAACCTCATCAGGTTTTTGGCCCAATCCTCTAATTTGTCTACATCCTTTAAGGTCTTCTAAAGAGAACCCAATGTAGTGGAGTATGCCTCATGCTAGGGGTGTGTGTGTGTGTGTGTGTAATAACCAATATATACATACATATATTTATCAGGTACTGCAATAACACTTTCAACTGTAATGTCACAATAAGATACCTGTCTTAATTTTTTTTTTTTTAAGAATTGCTCTTGGCTTTAGACCTCTTGCTACAAATGGAGCTGTTTAAATAGGTGTTACTGACATATCGATATTAACTATCAAGTGCCTGGATATGGCCTTTCTTTTATGAAATACCATTTTAATTTTTAATGGTAATAGAACACTAGAGGCGATGTTTCTAGAGTATTACTGCAATGTGGAATACTTTAGTCTGGGGTTTTGAAGTGCATGCACTCCCAGAAATGCACTGCCTTGTTCTGTCTTGCTGTCTTATAATTTCAGATCTTGTGTCCTGACTGCCAAGTTAAGGTAAACTAAAAATAGGATATTTGAGCACTTTCAACTGCCCACAAATGCATATGAGAAAGGAGACTCTACTGCTCAGAGTATAATAATGGTACACATGCCAAAAGCACACTGGATATATTACACTAGTCTACAATGTAGAAACATAAGGCTAGACGGGACCTCGAGAGGTTGTCAAGTCCAACTCCCTGTGCTGAGGGAGGACCAAGTAAACCTAGATCATCTAGAGCCTCACCTCAGTCCCTGGAAAAATCATGGAACAGGTCCTCAAGGAATCAATTATGAAACACTTAGAGGAGAGGAAAGTGATCAGGAACAGTCAGCATGGATTCACCAAAGGGAAGTCGTGCCTGACTAACATAATTGCCTTCTATGATGAGATAACTGGCTCTGTGGATGAGGGGAAAGCAGTGGATGTGTTATTCCTTGACTTTAGCAAAGCTTTTGATACAGTCTCCCACAGTATTCTTGCCGCCAAGTTAAAGAAATATGGGCTGGATGAATGGACTGTAAGGTGGATAGAAAGCTGGCTAGATCGTCGGGCTCAACGGGTAGTGATCAATGGCTTCATGTCTAGTTGGCAGCCGGTTTCAAGCAGAGTGCCCCAAGGGTCGGTCCTGGGGCCGGTTTTGTTTAATATCTTTATTAATGATCTGGAGGATGGTGTGGACTGCACTCTCAGCAAGTTTGCAGATGACACTAAACTAGGAGGCGTGGTAGATACACTAGAGGGTAGGGATCGGATACAGAGGGACCTAGACAAATTAGAGGATTGGGCCAAAAAAAACCTGATGAGGTTCAACAAGGATAAGTGCAGAGTCCTGCACTTAGGACGGAAGAATCCCATGCACTGCTACAGACTAGGGACCGAATGGCTAGGTAGCAGTTCTGCAGAAAAGGACCTAGGGGTCACAGTGGACGAGAAGCTGGATATGAGTCAACAGTGTGCTCTTGTTGCCAAGAAGGCTAACGGCATTTTGGGCTGTATAAGTAGGGGCATTGCCAGCAGATCGAGGAACGTGATCGTTCCCCTTTATTCGACATTGGTGAGGCCTCATCTGGAATATTGTGTCCAATTTTGGGCCCCACACTACAAGAAGGATGTGGAAAAATTGGAAAGAGTCCAGCGGAGGGCAACAAAAGTGATTAGGGGTCTGGCGCACATGACTTATGAGGAGAGGCTGAGGGAACTGGGATTGTTTAGTCTCCAGAAGAGAAGAATGAGGGGGGATTTGATAGCAACCTTCAACTACCTGAAGGGGGGTTCCAAAGAGGATGGAGCTCGGCTGTTCTCAGTGGTGGCAGATGACAGAACAAGGAGCAATGGTCTCAAGTTGCAGTGGGGGAGGTCCAGGTTGGATATTAGGAAACACTATTTCACTAGGAGGGTGGTGAAGCACTGGAATGCGTTACCTAGGGAGGTGGTGGAGTCTCCTTCCTTGGAGGTTTTTAAGGCCCGGCTTGACAAAGCCCTGGCTGGGATGATTTAGTTGGGAATTGGTCCTGCTTTGAGCAGGGGGTTGGACTAGATGACCTCTTGAGGTCCCTTCCAACCCTGATATTCTATGATCTCTGACCAGGGCCGGTGCTACCATTTAGGCAAACTAGATGGTTGCCTGGAGTGCCAAAGAGCAGTGCCCCCAATTTTTTTTACAGCGTTCCTACACCCCCTCCCTGAGCGTGCGGTCGCTGCTCCACTTCTCCCTCCAATCAG
The DNA here is from genome assembly GCF_028017835.1 of Emys orbicularis. Lineage (NCBI taxonomy): Eukaryota > Metazoa > Chordata > Testudines > Emydidae > Emys > Emys orbicularis. Next base: position 49,352,826 of record NC_088683.1, read on the forward strand.
CTGTTTGGCGCTGCAAGCCTGGGAGGAGAGGAGAATTAGAGCGGGGGCGGCATGCTCGGGGAGGAGGCGGAGCAGAGGTGAGCTGGGGTGGGGAGCTGCTGCATGGCTCCGCCGGGGGGGGGGGGGAGTGCCTCAAGGCGGGGGGGGGCATGCGCCTCGGGAGGGGGGGGCAGCTGCCGCAGTGCTGGGGGTGGGGGGAGGGGCGCAAGGTGGAAGTTTCGCCTAGGGCGTGAAACTTCCTTGCACCGGCCCTGTCTCTGACAGTGTTTTATTTAACCTATTCTTAAAAATCTCCAACGATGGGGATTCCACAACCTCCTTTCAAAACTTATTCCAGTGCTTAACTATCCTTATAACTAGTTTTTTTTTTTTTGTTTTCTTTTGTTTTTTTGTTTTATATCTAACCCAAATCTCCTTTGCTGCAGATTAAGCCAATTATTTCTTGTCTTACAAAAAGGATGATCAATTGTTCTTCATGTCCACTGATGGTAACAGCCCTTCTGATATTTGAAGACTATCAGTTCCTTCTCTCCCCCATCCCTGCTCCCCACCAGTCGCCTTTTCTCAGATTAAACATGGTAAAAGGGTAAAAAATCTGGGCATAGGTCAGGTTTTCTAAACTGTTCATCATTTTTTGTCACTCTCCTCTGGACTCTCTCTCCAGTTTGTCCACATCTTTTGAAAAGTATGGTACCCAAAACTGGACACAGTACTTCAGGTGAGGCCTCCCCAGTGTCGAGTAGAGTGGGACAATTACCCCCCGTGTTTTACATCTGACACTCCTGCTAATACAGCCCAGAATGAAATTAATCTTTTTTGCAACTGCATCACATTTTTGACTCATTCAGTATGTTATTCACTATAACCTCCAGATCCTTTTCAGCAGTACTGCTGCCTAGCCAATTATTCCCCATTTTGGGTGTGCATTTGATTTTTTCCTTCCTAAGTGTAATACTTGTCTTTAATCTACAATTCGTCAAAGTCCTTGTGAATACTAAACTTATTCTCCAAAGTGATAGAAACCTTACCAGGTTAGTGTCATTGCAAATTTTATAAGCATCCTCTCCACTCCATTATCCAAGTCATTAATGAAAATATCGAATAGTACCAGACCCAGGACACACCCCATTGGGCCCCACTAAATATGTTCTCCAGTATAACTGCAAACCATTGATGATTACTCTTTGAGTACTGTGTCTCAACCAGTTTTGCACCCACCTTATAGGCATTTTCTCTAGACCACATTTCCCTAGTTTGCTTATGAGAAGGTCGTGTGAGATTGTGTCAAAAGCCTTATTAAAATCAAGATGTATCACATGCACCGCTTTCCCCCATCCGCTGGTTGGTTTGTCATGATTTATTCTGGACAAATACATGCTGGCTATTTTTTATAACTCTATTATGCTCTAGGTGCTTACAAATTGTTTAATAATTTTGTGTTCGTATCTGTTTACGTATTGAAGTTAGGCTGACCGCTTTATGATTCCCCAGGCCCTCTGTTCCCTTTTTAAAGATAAGTATTATGTTTTGAGACTTCACCTGTCCTCCGTGAGCTTTCTAAGATCATCACTAATGTTTCCAAGATCAGCTAGTTACCATTCACCATAGGGTGTATGGTTTTTATCAGGCCTTGCTGACTTGAATACATCTAACTTATCTAAATACTCTAACCTGTTCTTTCTCTATTTTGGCTTGCATCTTTGCCCTTATTGATGATATTAATTGTGCTGAGTATCTGGTTGCTATTAACTTTTTCAGTGAAGACTGAAGCAAAATAGGCATTAAACATCTCCGCCTTCTTGATGCCATCAATTATTAACTCTTTCCTCCCTAAATTGAGGATCTACAATTTGCTTTTTCTTTTCTAATGTATTTAAAGAACCGTGTCTTATTGCCTCTTATGTCTCTTGCTAGGTGTAACTCGTTTTCTCTTAGCCTTTTTGATTTTTGTCCCTACATACTTGTGCTGTTCTTTTGTACTCATCCTTGGCAATTTGTCTGTTTCCACTGTTTGTCAATTCCTTTCTCCCCCCCCCCCCCCCCCCCCCAGGTCATTATAGAGATAGCGATGGAGCCATATTGGGTTCTTCCAGTCTATCTTTTGCATTGGGATAGTCTCTTCTTCTGCCTTTAATATTGTCTCTTTCAGAAACTGCCAGCACACCTGAACGTCTCACACTTTTTTCATTTTCTTCTCATGGGACCTTTCGTACCAGTTCTGTGTTTGTGTAAGGACAATGGACTTAGTTTTTTTTTTTTCCTGCTGCTTCCACTCCTTCCTGTCCTTAGAATAATAAAATCTAGCATTTCATGATCACTTTCACCAAAATGGTTTTCAACCTTCAGATTCACAACCAGTGCCTACTTGTTAGTCAGAATTAGGCTTAAAATGTTTTCCCACAATTACTTCCTCCACTTTCTGTAACAAAAGATTGTGGAATGCAGTGGAGACAAACTTATAGGATGTTGTGTCTTGCCATATTACTTTTCCATCAGATGTCTGGGTAGTTAGTCCCCCATTACTACCAGGTCTTGTGTGTTGGACATTTCTGCTGTTGGCTCTAGAAATGCCTCCTCCACCACCTTGTCCTGATTTGGTGTCTAGTAGACCCCTGCCATGACATCACCCCTGTTTTTCTGCACCGCCCCCCTCCCATTCATCCTCTGACTCTCACCCACTTCTGGACCTCAAAACAAGTGTATATATTCTTTATGTATAATTCAACACCTCTTCACTCTTCTTCCCCCCCGCCCACCCAGTCTCCTGAACAAGCTGTACCCCTTTATACCAATATCCCAGTCATGACATTTATCCCACCAAGAGACATTTATCTCTAATGCCATTTGTCATAACTGGGCTTATGTACTAATACTTCCAGTTCTTCCTGCATATTTCCCATACTTCTTCCACTTGTGTAAAGACATCTAAGATGTTGAGCACATTTCTCCCACTGATACCACTCGGGTTGCTCCTTTGACCCTATTATAATTTTCCATTTAGCCCCCTGTTAAGGTCACCTTACTTTATACTTGCCTGTGGGCTTTTGACACCTGCCCCTTTTGAATCTAGTTTAAAGACCTCCTCACTATGTTAGCAAATTGGTGTCCAAGATGCTCTTCCTCTCATTGGTCAGATGGACCCTATCTCTTCACAGCAGTCCTCCTTCCTGGAACAGTGTCCCATGTTCAAGCAAGCCAAAGCCATCCTGTCGACACCATCTACTCAATCATGCATTCATCTCCAGCATGTATGTGGATGGAGGACGGGAATGCATAAGCGTATGCATTGTACACTAGGGAGTATTAAAATGGCTCAGTATTGTACAGTTCCAGGAGGGACAAAGTGCAAGTACCCAGCCACCTGTTGAGGTTGGTAGTTTATGCATAACAGGCTGTATTAAAACCGCTATCTGTAGAGATGGGCAGAGAGTGGTAATTCTATTTCATGGAGGATTTCAAGACTTCAAATTTGGTTTCATTCTGATTTGAATAAAAACCAAAAGATTAGAAATTCTGTTCCCAGCTCTACTGTAGGCTCTGGGTCTGAGGCAGTCCACCAGGCAGACTGCCTGGAAGCCTTGACGGCCTGGCCTGCTGAGGAGCTGAGTCAAGGCTTCCAGACTGTTGACTCCATATTAGCCACCAGGTGGAGTGTTGGGAGCCAGGAGTCCTGAGCTTCCCAGCAGCCTGCCTGCCAGTCCAGTTGCTGAGGAATCAGGCAGGCAAGTTGGTAGGAAATGAGGCAAGTTTTGAAGCCTGCCTGGTAGGGAAGGTTGTATCAGTTTGGCAAAACTCAGCATGGTCTGCAGAATGATTTGATTTTGGCAAATTGGGTCAAAACAAAAATAAGGCTTGTCAAAATTTTTCCAGCCAGTTGTAGTGATCATTCTACAGCTTGTTTCCCAAGGTCCCTGCTGGTGTAGGGACCAGGGTCAGCAGTGTGGAGTCCTCTGATCTGTAATTGTCTGTTAATACATAAATATGTGAGAATTGAGTAGCTCGATGTATGTCCATCAATTTTAAAACTTCTGATTTCCAATTAAAACTAGTTACTCATAGTATACAGTGTGCTAATGACATGAAAGGTCCTTAACCTACATTTGAAATGGCAAATGTAATTGCTTCTAAAATAACTTTTTAAAAAGACTGACTAGCTAATCTGAGTGATGCTAAACTTTGTCTGTTAGTCATTATTTTTTTTGTGGAACACTATTTGCATAATTTGATTCAAATCTTCTATTTTGTATAAATGGTTTTTATATTTATAGTATCCATTTTGATTTCTAAATAAATTTAGAAAAAGATTCTGAAATATCATGCTAGTTAAATATTGCTTCTTCACCGAATATCTTAATATTTATCACTGAAACTTTCCTTAAATACAACATTGAAAATGTGAAGCTCTTTCCATTAGATTGTCTTAAATTGACATAATTCTTAAGGTAACATTTGGGAAATACTGGACAAATTGGAAAATTGAATTTATGAAAAGGTTTTGTGGTTTTTGTTTTGTGATTGGATGGTACTTTTGGTTTAAAATGGAAAGGAATAGAAGGCAGGCTTAATGTCTTGGATACTGGTTTGTTACGTAAAAGTACGAAACCAATGTCACTTAAACAAAACTCTTTTCTGGTAGCTTATGAAAATCAGAATTTCAGCTGCAGCATATAGAAGCGTCTATTTGAATATGGAAAACTTTTTATTAATCTGTTTTCTCTGGGAACATGGAAATTTGCCTTGTTTAATGGTATCAAAACTCTTTAATGCTAGCAGTCCAAGCAGGTGACCTAGTAGTGGGCAAAACTGGCTTTTTATATGTCCACATACAAGAATGATTTTAATAAAGTGAATGTCTTTAACTACCATTTTTTGCTAATTAGTACATGTTGTGCCCATCTTCCTTCTATGGCTATAACAGCTTAATTTACTGGACCAAGAATTTCTTTAGGCTATTAACAATGTACTGTATTCATGAGCAGAACAAAGCTGTAGATGTGAGCTTTTCCAGCTGAGTGCAATTCATGTCCTGCTTGTTAATACTGTACCGTGGAAGGCTACAGTTCCACATGACGTATCATCTTAAGAGAACTGAGTATTTTCAGATTCCTACTATGTAGGGGTGTGTGGTGTGTGTGTTTTTTTTTTTTTTTTTTTTTTTTTTTTTTTTTAAGAAACTACATTAATAAAGCACTTTGATTCCTTGCTAAATTTACTGTCATGCATTTTGAACAAAATAACACAAACATGGGTGGGGGGAAAATGTTAATTGCTGCTAAACTACTTCCTGATAAAGGCACAAACTATTGCAATATTCACTTAATTGCTGCACGCTGCTAATCATTTGCGTGTTTTTACTGCATGTTAACATTATGGCAAATAGAATAATCATTTAATAGATTAATATTGATATTCAGCTTATTACCTATAACAGGTTATATTTGTTGAACCTAGAAATGTCTTATGAAGGTTTATAGCTCTAATTGTAAGAAGCTATAATTTAAGTAGCATGATTGGCTCAGATAAAACAAGGAAATTATTTTAATTCTAAATGATAGCAGGTGAACCAGTTAATCTTCATTTCAGATCTTGAAATATAGATACGTGCCAATATTCCTTTATTAATCTGAAAACATTGACACCTATTTTGACTCACTTATAGCCTAAAATGGCATTTTATGAGCAGCTAGGTTTAACCTTTTGTGGCCCAGACTCTCCCATTCCTTAATGCATGAAAATCACATTTAAAGTGATAACCTAATTTTGTGTGGGCCAGGTGCTATTGAAAATTTAAAATTAATGATCTGGAAGAAAACAAAACAGTACTGATAAAGTTTGACGATGCCACAAAGATTGGTGGAATGATAAATAACAATCACTGATACAGCATGATCTGTATCACTTGGTAAGATGGGCAGAAGCAAACTGTTTCAATAAGTCAAATGTAAGGCCATACATCTAGGAACAAAGAGAGCAGACCACACTTACAGTATGGGGGAACTTGATCTTGGGAAGTGGTGACTCTGTTTATTGGGAATCATTGTGGATAAATCAGATGAACATGAACTCTCAGTGGGTATGTCTATACTATAAGCCCAGGCTCAAACTCCACCATGAGCCTAACCCCTCCCTCGGTCTATATAGAGTTCTGTCTGACTCCATACCATCACGGACTGGTCCAAGAGGATGCATTTTTGTAATCAACTTATGGTTGACATTCTGGACAGGGTTAACAAGCAGGTGCAGTACCAAAGAGAGAGAGAAGGATTCTCGAAGTAGAGAGGCAGACGGAAAGGCACAGACAGGCCACAGAGTTCTAGGACAGAACTGCAGTACATGAGCAAATACTTGCATTGCAGTTTCTGGAATAGGAATGTATGTTGATGGAAAAGGCCAAGCCCAGCAACAGACCTGTCTGAGCAGCTGTTTTTGCGAAGGCCCTCAAGAATTCAGGCTTCTGTTGCACCCATACCAGGGTCTAAGTCCCCTCTCCGCAGGAATACCCAACCATGGAATTGTCCAAAGTAGCCTATGCAAGTGGCTCTTAACAAAAGCAGCAGGGCAGGGGAAATCTACTCCCAGCATACTTCCACCTCCATGCTGACCCTCTCCCTCTCATTTATCCAGCCTCTCTTGCAGTCCACCACCGCCCTGGAGGCCTATACACCCATACAGTGGCAGCAAGTGCCTGCTAAATGCACAAGGAAAGGAGAACATGCCAGGGGACATACATAAATAAACCAAAGAGTGCAAACAAAATCTCCTAATTTTGCATTTTGTTCGTGGTGTTGGCTTATTACTCCTGTTTTTGGTTTTTGGCAATGCTTCAACATTTGTTGTTTTTGTAATTTAAGAAATTATTATTGCTATCACTACATCACATTTTATGTGATTGTTGAATAATAAAGATAAATACAGGGTAAGGCACAATGGGTAGGTTGTATCCAACACTTATTTAATACAACTGTGTACCTCAATCAATACTGCAAATGCAGTTTCTCCCTATTACATTAACAAACCTCTCATCCATAATAATGAATACCCATCTGTTCACTGTGTACTGTGACAGTACCCTTCCCCCCCACTTCATTTTGTGGTGTGGTAGTACCTCCTTTACTGCAAACGTACAAAAACATTCATAAACATACTGTTCTCCCCCTTCCCTTGGCCTATGCAAGTCCATAATGTGGGAGCACAGAGCATTTCTGACTTCTGGTGACTGGGTGCATCCTGCTTCAGCGGTGACCAATGCACTTTCTGACTGAGTGTACTGGTTCAGCAATCCATTACTGTCATAGGTCCATTCAGGGCAAATGGCTCATCTTTGTTTTCACGAAGATTTTGCAGAGTACAGCAAGCCACAGTAAGGCGGACATCATTGATGACACTGGGGTCCAAGTAGGCATCAGTGGGATTTCAATCTGCCAATCAGGCAGAAAACCCTGGCATCATGAACATTTCCTATGCAGCCCACGCTAGTGTCCATAAATCTGCCTCTGTGGGCCACAAGGGCCTGCATAATAATAGAGTAGTACTCTGTGCTTCAGGTACTCATGTGCTTCTTGAGAAGGGCAAGTTGTGGGTGTAGTTTGGAAAGTCCATTCTCTCAAAGTCAGCAGTTATTTAACGGATTTGTTTATGCTCTCCACCCGTAAGTATAATCACATGCCTGATCACATCAGACTGTGCCCTGGCCACCCTTTTACCCACAGCTGACTTTCCAGCACCAAACTGGTTAGCAATAGACCTGTCTGGGGTAGCAAGCCTTCAGACAGTTATAGAAACCTACTTCTGGACTGATATATGGCCATCCTCGTATATGTGTCACAGTGCTGGAGGGTCGGGGCAAGCTGCTCACAAAGCTCCAAAAATGTAGCTTTTTTTCATGTGAAAACTCTGGACCCACTGTTGGTCATCAGAGGTCCACAGGACTGTGATATCCTGCCAGTCTGCTCTTGTAGCCCAGCTCCAAAAGCACTGGTCTACATAGTGTCATCAACAGCTATACTAAGAGTCCTGAGCAGCATCAGCCAGTTTGTCTTCCATGTTTGTATTGTTTAGCTTCCTCTTTCTCCTGCTCTATTAGCTCTTTTATGACCCACCAAAGGCATCTGAAATGCTGCCAAACTGTCCACCAGCATCTGGTGAAAGGTCTACCCGCTTCCTGAAACAGGAGTGAAAGCCCAAGCAAGAGAAGCTCTTCAAAATGGTGACTTCTTCATGTTGCTGGCTCTGCTTGCTGGGAGTATGCAGATCCAAAAGGCAGCTCTGCATAATCTGTTGGGAATTTGGTAGGCTGTGACAATCAAGGTTTCCCACGATGCACCATGAACAAAAGGCTAAGAGTGGCCACATCTCAGGAGAGCACTAGAAGTCTGGGTTATGGTTGGTTGGACTTGGGTTTGCATACTGCAATGTGGATGCTGGAGCCCCTGTGTCAGGCCCAGTCTCAAGTGTGGATGCTCAAGACCTGGGTTTTCAAACCCAGTGACTGTAGACTTGAGTTCCACTAACCCCAGGGTTATGTTGTAGTGCAAATGTAGCCAGTGTGATGCTGTGGCTAAAACGGCTAATGGGAATCTTGAGTAGGAGTAGGGAGATTATATTACCTCCTGTATCTGGCACTGGTGTGATCACTGCTGGAATATTGTATCCACTCTGGTGTCCATGCTTCAAGAAGGATATTGAAAAATTGGGGAGGGTTCAGAGAAGAGCCCCTAGAGCGATTAAAGGATTGGCAAACAGAGAGAGAGAGACTGAACTCCTGGAGTCTCTATTTAGCTTATCATAAAGAAGGTTAAGGGGTGATTTGGTTCTGTCTGGCATGCAAAGATATAACAAGTTCCAGTGGATGGAGGCTGAAGCTAGATGAATTCAGGATAGATATAAGGCACGAAAATCAACAGTAAGGGTAATTAACCATTGGAACAACTTACCGAGGGTTGTGCTGGATTCTCCATCACTCTACATTTTAAAATCAAGATTGAATGCTTTTCTAAAAGTTTTATGCCCTAGTTCAAGTGTGAATTAATTCAGGGAAGTCATGGCCTGTATTATGCAGGAGATTCTAGCGGACATGGGCCAGGTAGTGCGCAAAATGCTCATGTGGACCCCACTGGTGTGCATAAAATTCCCTAGTGTGCATTAACATAGCCCATTTCAAACAGAACTATATTAATGAGCACTGGGGAACTTTTAGTACATGGCACCTGTTGATCATGCTGGCATTTAGCATGCAACATGCTAGCATTTACACCCCTCTAGTGTGGACTAACACACTGTGTAAATAAGCCCTATGTGACGTTGGACAAGGCACTCACTTTTATCATTTAAATATGGATAGTATCTACCTGCCTCTTGGAGTCAATGAAGTTTAATGTTTTTGTAAAGTACATTTAGATCCTTGGATGAACTGAAAGTGCTAGTGGTGTTTCCTGAGAATGGAACCATAAAAGATAAATACTATAGTTACTGCTGGTTTTCCCATTTAATTGAGTCATTTACATTATTCCTTTTTAAGGTGGTTGTTGTTGGGGTTTTTTTATATTGAACATAACATTAAACAAAGTTCCAGCTACTTCCTTTCTAATTTCTTTTGTCTGTGTAAGTCTCTGTAGGTGGTAAATGAGTTGGAATAGGAAAATTTGCATTTCACCTGATGCTATGGTGTGCATGTAATTAGAGTGCAAGACTTACAATGACTTCCTACTATGGATACTTAATTTACTGCAGCACATGGGATTAGAATAAATTCTGTTAATTTCAGAAAAAATTACCACTATGGCTTTATTGCAAACATAACTCAAACTTTAATGCCAGAAGGGACCATCATGATCCTCTAGTCTGACCTCCTGTATGCTGCAGGACATAGAATCTCACCAACCCACTCCTGTAATATACCCATAATTTTTGGCTGAATTACTGAAGTTGTCATAACATGATTTAAAGACTTCAAGTTGGAGAGAATCCACTATTTACTCTAGTTTAAACCTGCACATGATCTGTGCCCTATGCTGCAGAGGAAGGCAAAAAAAGACCAGGGTCTTTGCCCATCTGATCCAGGGAGAAAAAAATCCATCCTGACCCCCAATATGGTGATCCGTCAGACCCCCAACGTGTTGGCAAGACCCACCAGCCAGACACCTGCGGAAGAATTTTCTGTAGTAACTCAGAGCCCTCCCCATCTAGTGTCCCATCTCTGGCCATTGGGGATATTTACTACTAGCAGTTGCAGATGGGTCACATGCCATTGTAGGTAGTCTCATCATACCATCCCCACCAACTTACCAAGCTCAGTCTTGAAGCCAGTTAGGTTTTTTGCCCCCACTTATTCCCTTAGAAGGCTGTTCCAGAACTTCAGTCATTGAATGGTTAGAAACCTTTGCCTAATTTCAAGCTTAAACTTGTTGGCCAGTTTATATCCAATGGTTCTTGTGCCCACATGGGTGCTTAAATTAAAGAACTCCTCTCCCTCCCTGGTATTTATTCCTCTGACTTTGTGGAGAGTAATTACATCTCCCCTCAGCCTTCTTTTGGGTAGGCTAAACAAGCCAAGCTCTCTGAGTCTCCTCTCATAAGGTAGGTTTTCCATTCCTCGGATCATCCTAGTAGCCCTTCTCTGCATCTGTTCCAGTTGTAATTAATCTTTCTTAAACTTGGGAGAGCAGAATTTCACACAGTATTCTAGATGAGGTCTCACCAGTGTCTTGTACAATGGTACTAACACTTCCCATATGTCTACTGGAAATACCTTGCCCGATGCATCTTAGGACTGCACTAGCCTTTTTCATGGCTGCCTCACGTTGGTGGCTCCTAATCCTGTGATCAACCAGTACACCCAGATCTTTATCTTCCTCTGCTTCCAACATGCATCCCCATCTTATAGCAAAAATTCTTGTTGTTAGTCCTTAAGTGCATGACTTTGCACTATTAAATTTCATCCCATTTCTATTACTCCTGTTTTCAATGTTGTCCAGATCTTCTTGCATGATATGCCAGTCCTCCTCCATATTGACAATTCCTTTGTCATCCACAAATTTTATTAGCACACTCCCACTTCTTATTCCAAGGTCATTAATGAAAATGTTAAATAAGATTGGTCCCAAGACCAATCCCCGAGGAACTCCATTAGTAACCTTCCTCCAGCCTGACAGTTCACATTGTCTCCACTTTACCCAGTTTCTTATCCACCTTTCAATTCTCATATTAATCCCCATCTTTTTCAATTTAACTAAGAATTTCCCATGTGGAACTGTATCAAATACCTTACTGAAATCCAGGTAGATTAGGTATTCTGCATTTCCTTTGTCTAAAAATCAGTTATCTTCTCAAAGTAGGAGATCAGGTTGGTTTGTCAAGATCTACCTTTTGTAAAACCATCTTGTGTGTAATCCCAATTATAGGTAAATGGTATGTCCTTAACTCCTTTCTCTTTTTCAAAATTTGTTCCAGGACCTTGCATACCATTTGATGTCAAACTAACAGGTCTGTAGTTTCCCAGATCACTTTTTTTTTTCTTTTCTAAAAAAACAAACAAACTAGCAATTCTCCAGTCTCTGAGTTTACGAGTTCATTAAAAATCCTAGTTATTGAGCTTGCAATTTCTTGTGCCAGTTCCTTTAATGTTCTTGGCTGGAGATTATTCAAGCACCCTGATTTGGTTCCATTAAACTGCTTGTTTGATTTCCTCCTTTAGATATGGTAATTTCTACTTCCATATCCTCATTTCTATTAGCCCCCCTGCCACTACCCCATTGCCTCAGTTTTTAATAAGGGTAATGAGGAGCTAAGTATTCAGTCAGGTGTTGGGCCATGTCCAGATTATCTTTCATTTTCACCCTATCTTCAGTGTTTAGTGGTCCCACTTCTTCACTTGTGTGTTTTTTTTTTTTTTTTTTTTTTTTTTTTTTCCAATTTATATAGCTATAGAATCTTGTAGTATTGGTTTTATTTTTTTCTCAAGGTCCAACTCTGCTTGGCTTTTGGCAATTCTCATTCTTTCCCTGCACTTTCTGATGTGCAAGAGGTAGCTTTGCTTGCTGATCTAGCCTATCTTCCATTCCTTCTAGGCTTTCTGCTTTCTCATAACCTGTTTCAGATGCCTGTTCATCCAGTTTGATCTGTAATCCTTCCCTAGGAATTTTTTCCCCTTGTTTGGGATTCAGGCTTCAGGAAGTTTCTGTAACTTTGACTTAGAATTACTTTAAGCCTCCTCCACATTCAGATCCTTGAGTGCTAAGCTGATTTCCCAATTATCCAACCATTTTCCCCCAATGTGTTGATTTGGTTCTTTTTTTTTTTTTTTTCTAGCTTCCTAATGCCAGTGGTAAAGTGGTAGAAAATGAAAAAAGGAGACAGTCACTTTGAGGTCATTCAGCAGAGAAGGCTTGGCTGAAACAGGGATGGGAGTCTTAGTGAAGGTGCAGGATCCACCTCCGTGTACAGCTCAAACTACATAATCACCCTTCTAGTGCAGACTAACTCATCATTTAGACAAGCCCTTCACGTAGTAGTTGCCTTTGAGAAACGTATGCACAAGCAGAAGGTGCCTGACAGTAAGGAGGAAATTTTGTACATGCAAATAACTTCTGAAGTGCTACGGGCTTAATGGACCCAGAAGGGGGCGGTTTATTGGAAATGGGGATGGGGGAAAGAAAAGGAGGGAGATACAACAGACTACGAGGGCTGACAGAGCCCCAGCCTGAGCCCCAACTTCTTTCCCCTCCCCTACCACCCACCCCAATTTTACCTCAAACTACTCTCTCCCCATTTTCTCCCCCCCCCCCCCAACTTCTACCTTCCCAGCAAGCAATTGTGTGTGCCTGCTCCAGGCTTTAAGAAGGCCTTGCTTCTCCTGGGCATGCATATCTGAGACCCCCCTCCATGGCTCTCCAGGTAAACTGGGATCGGGGGGGGGGGGAGTCTGAGGGTATCACAAATTTAAACTTCTGAAAACCAGGAAATATGAAGTTAAAGTGTACATTGCCACCCGTGGGGTGGAGGGGCTGGCTGGAGTGGGAAATGGACTGTGTGTCAGGGGCATGACTGGGGAGGGCCTGGCTGAAGTAGGGGTTGGGGGCTTAGGGAGAGCATGGGACCCATCTTGGTGGACCGCTAAAGCTATATAATCAAGGAAATGTGCTGAGACAGATATGATTTCCTGCAATATCCTGGATAAGCCATATTGAATTTTTAAGTATGTTAGAAGCTCATTGTATTAAAATTGCAAATGTTTGTTTTGTGGAAGGGTATGTAAGGTCTGGGGGTAGGGAGAAAAGATGACCAGTGTAAATCCTGGGGAATAGTACAAGCTTCAAAGGACTATATTTTTGAAACAATGGGCTAGACAAGAATGAAGTTTTAAAGTTAAGTGGGTTTTCCAAGAAATCTCTAGGGGGAGGTGTATGCAAATATACCCCCTCTGGGTATGCACTGCCTTTTGAAGCTTCGCTGGGAGAAGGGAACCTTTGTCTGCTGATCACCTGTTGTATGTGGACAATATCAGAGGCCCAATCTGTATAAAGGAGTGACTCTCGTACTGATTGGCATGCTTGTTCTGAGCTAAGGTGGTTATTAATTTGTAAGCCCAGAAAAACTCCTTGGTGGAGTTTGAAGGACTGATCACCTGCCAGAGTCCATTTTGAAGTTCGTGATCTCCAGTAGGCTTAAACAATAAAAGGACCTACACGCCTGCTAATGTCTTCTCTGTAATGACTTCACTTAAGAATAAATGTGCTTGCTTAGAAAGATCTGTGTGGTACCTTGTAATTGTGGGCAATTAAACTGTTTCTCTTTTGAAGAGAAAAGCAAAGCAGGCCTGCTTAGTAGTCTGACTTGCTGGGGAACTTAGTGAAGACAGGGAACTGTGCAGCCCGGTAAAACCCTGGTCCTAGGGGAAGGAGAGACTGTTCTGGAGCCTAGAGTGGATGCCCTGGCTGAACTAGGGGGAGAGGGGGGAGGGAGGGAGAAAGACAGGAGATATGTAAATCCTCCAGTAAGTGAACTGGAAATAGTAGAGTGGGGGAGATGCAGGGAGATATAACTGTCTCTCTTGCATATTTGAAGTTATAGTAACCACTATGGAATAAAACGGTCAGGATTTTAGGACACAGACCATGCAGCCTCAGTCAGTCACTACACCCTACAACCATTTCAAGGCACTATTTTCCCCATCCTATTGGAGCAAGCGCACAGGAGCAGGATGGACCTAGATTTCAGGGATCTGAGTTTTGCTAAACTCCTTGTTCTGGAATGGCATAAGATAACACAGGGTAACCTCAATTCTGTGTTTAATGAAGGTTCTTAGTGAATATACAAGTTTATATATGAGATTGTTTCAGTTTGAAAACAAGTCTTGTTTTCCTGTCATATATTATAAACAGATTTGTATGAAATTAGGATCTTCATTAAATTGGAAAGACCAAAGGATCCTGAACTGATACAGATTTTTCCAATAACACCATAAGGGGAGGAAACACTACTGTTTGGTCTACACTTAAATAATAACATTGGTCAGATGTGAAAAATCCATATACCCTCCCCCATATTACTATGCCAACATAACCTGCAGGGTAGGAGCAGCTGTGTCAACAGAAGAATATCTCTTGCAACATAGCTACCATTGTTTGTGGAGGAAAAACCTGTTCTGGCACAATAGGCTGCATCTACACTATGGGGTTACACCAGTAGGTGACTAAAGCTACGCCGTATAGTCTCCCTCATATAGACAATCTAAATGTAAGGGGTATGTCTAGACTGTAGCTGGAAGTATGCTTCCCAGCGCCAGCAGACAGACATGCGCTATCTCTGCTAAGTTGTGTAGGCAGGGGTAGCACCGCAGCAGCTCGGGCTAGCTGCCTGAGTACAAAGCCAGCCAGAGACCCCATATATGTACTTGGTTGGTTAGCACAAGTCATGACCTAAATACCTGCCCCTCATCAGGCAAAAGCCCAAGAGAAGAAAGGACCTCTGAAAAGATTAATTGATCTAAATCCATCAGATCAGCAAGGGAAATGAATACCAGAATCAAGAATCCTCCACTAAGAGTACCACATACTTATCCCCAGATATTTTAACCTAGCAACTGTTCAATTGACACCTCAATTGATCACAGTGGCAGCACTCATACATACAGGAAGAGATGCCTAGCACTCAAACCATACAGGCCCAAGGGTTGGAGACCCTGCTTTTATCAGCATCATCCTCTTTCCTAATCCAGGCTCCTCTCAAATGCTGATTTTCCTTCATTACCTCTATAGTCAACACACAGGGTGAGTAATACAGCTGATGTTATGTGGTGGTGTTCCTCAAGTTGCAGGCTGCAACCTTCCAGCTAGTGTCCCTGACTCCTTTCACTGAACTATTGCTCACGTGCGTTTAGCTGTGTTCCAGGGCGGGGATTCCATCCATTCTCTTGTGCCATTGGTACAGTTTTCTATTTAAAAAGTCAATTTTCTCCTGCAATAGCTGGTTTATCTGCATGGGCACTGAACCTAATCAGAAGATCTGTTCATTGTTATGCCTCACTTCATGGCCAAAAGTTACTTTACCCTGGATAATGGGGAGTCAGTGCCCCCCTGTGGCAAAGCACAAGTAGTGAATAATTACCACACTGCCGTAGCAGCCATTCATTCTATGTAAGCAAATCAAACTTTTCCAATTTGGGCACCTAGCTGACACTAACAGCGAGTTAGTGGGTTTCTGGTCCCAATGAATGAACTGTCTTAAAGTACTGAGGACATCAGCTCACAAAAGGTCAAGATGAGCAGTGGAGGTAGAGAAGAATCTACAGGAGAGTTTGCATTCTTGCCAGAGCTGTTAATCTGTAAAATAGGGGAGGATGACCAGAAAATTAAGGCAGTCTTTTTAGTGTTTAATGAAGGATCACAATGCTTAGCTATCTATTCTAGACACACTCCAGTTCGCAGCCCATTTCAGAGACTGGCTTCTGACTTGTGAACTGTTAGCTGAGAAAAGGGGCTGCAGAAGTGGGCTTTACTTTTCAGCTACATCTTTCTAAAGCAGGCCTGCACAACTCGTAAAGCGGCGAGGGCCATATTACTCCAAAGAAAACAGCTGAGGGCCGAACCCCCCCCCCCCAGCGCCGCCAGAACCCCCCCCAGCACCACCCAACCCCCCCAAAACACAACACCCCCCCCAGCGCCATCCACCCCGTGGAAACAACCCCCCCAGCGCTGCCCAGCCCCCCCCGAAACAACCCCCCCCCCAAGCGCCGCCTGCCCCATGGGAAAAAATCCTCCTTCCACAGCGCCGCCCTGATCAAACAGCAGTATTGAACCTTGGTGTAATATGTTATAGGGGGCCCCTAAGGTAGTATAATTAAGATAAAAGAAAAATGTCTTTTTGCTAGAAGTAGAATAAGATCTTCCCCCCACTTTGTAATCAATTGACCTGTTGAATGAATGAGGTGTGAATGAGGAAGGTGTGGAAGGCAGCACCTCCAGGCAGCTGCAACCCTTGGAGAGGGGATGGGAGCCAGACCAGATCAGTAGAACAGGTCAGCCACCGACTCGCCGCTCGCCTCCTCAGCCCCCCTCCCCTGGCTCGCCTACTCACCCCCCGCCACTGCCCGCTCGCTCACCTCCTGAGCCCCCCATCCTCCCGGCTCGCCTACTTACCCCCCGCCACTGCCCGCCCACTCATCTCCTCAGCCCCCCCTCCCCCGCCGCCGGCTCACCTGCCCCCCCGCCACTGCCCGCCCGCTCACCTCCTCAGCCCCCTACTCCCCCCGGCTCATCTACTCACTCCCCGCCACTGCCCGCCCGCCCGCTCGCCGCCTCAGCCCCCCACTGCCCCGGCTCACCTACTCAGCCCCCCTCCCTTGCCGCCGGCTCACCTGCCCCCCTGCCTCTGCCCGCCCGCTTGCCTCCTCAGCCCCCCGGCTCGCCTACTCACCCCCCGCCACTGCCCGCCCGCTCGCCTCCTCAGTCCCGCCCCTGCTGCCTCACCTGCCCCCCCGCCACTGTCTGCCCACTTGCCTCCTCAGCCCCCCACTCCTCCAGCTTGCCTACTCACCCCCCGCCTCCTCAGCCCCCCTCCCTCACCCGCCGCTTGCCTACTCACCCCCCGCGGGCCGCACAGTGAGCCCACCTACTCATCCCCCGCGGGCCGCACAGTGAGCCCACGCGGGCCGCATGCGGCCCCTGGACCGCATGTTGTGCAGGCCTGTTCTAAAGCATCCAAGGGAAAAAAGGTCTGGAGGCTCAATGATGGCACAACGTACCAAATAATCAAGAACATATGTACAGCTCATCATAATGAATTATGTTGGATCTACACGGTGTTTCTTATGCACAAAGAAGATGGACAATTTTTTGTTTTCATTTCTTTCCAAATGACTTTCCACATGCAGTTAACTGCTAAAAGAGCTGAACCCTTAAATGACCACGTGCTTCTCTGAGCAATATAAATATATGGAACTGGATGACTCAGGATAATGGAATATGGAAGTAGAATTGGGTGAAATTTTTTTCAGTAAATAGTTTAGTCACTGTAAAAAGGTGTTTCAATCAAACCCAAACTGATAGCGAATTCATGTTGCAGTCTGTCAGATAGTATTTTTCAGTTCAGTTTAACTGTGTTTCACTAATGTCAAAGTGAAATGTTTTATTTTGACCTGACTCAAAATTTTTCATTTATATTTTGAACATTGACACAAATTAGAGGATCAGATTTACAAAATGTTGAGGAGGTTGAGGGAGGAGTGGCAGCCTCCCTTTAACCTGTAGCCTTACGGTTAGGGAATTCACCCACAATGTGGGTAACCCAGTTCAATTCCCCTCAGCCTGAAGTGGAACTGGGAAGATTCAGGTTCAAGGCCCTAAGTGAGGACTGAGGCACGATGGAAGGAGAAAAGCTGCTATTTCTCTGAATAGGTTATAACATTTTCTAGGGCAGGGGTGGGCAAACTATTGCCCGGGGGCCACATCCAGCCCTCCACACATTTTAATTGGGCCCTCAAGCTCCCGCCGGGAAGTGGGGTCTGGGGCTTGTCCCGCTCCAGCTGGGGAGCAGGATCGGGGTATTGCCCTACTTTGCATGGCTCCTGGAAACAACGGCATGACCCCCTCCGCCTCCTACACATAGGGGCAGCCAAGAGGTTCCCCAAGCACTGCCCCCACAGCTCCTATTGGCCAGGAACTGCAGCCAATGGGAGCTGCAGGGACGGCGTCTGAGGACAGGGCAGTGCACAGAGCCGCCTGGCCACACCTCCACGTAGGAGGCGGAGGGAAGACATGCTGCTGTTTCTGGGAGCCACTTGAGGTAAGCGTTGCCATGAGCCTGACCCCCTTCCTGCACCCCAACCTCCTGCCCCAGTCCTGATCTCCTTGCCCTCTAAACCCCTCATTTCCAGAGTGGAGTATCCTCCTGCACCCCCAACCTCTCATCCCAGCCCCACCCCAGAGCCTGCACCTTCAGCTAGAGCCCTCCTGCCTTCCCGCACCCCAACCCCCAATTTTGTGACTATTCATGGCCCACCCTACAATTTCCATACCCGGATGTGGCCCACCCCTGTTCTAGGTAAGTAGAAGACTGACAATGCAAATTGAAAGCTGCCTTGTTTAACAAGGATTAAATTCACTTTTATCAAACCCCACACAGATTTTTTAAAAACTCATTAGTATCTTGAAGTGCTGTACAATAAAGAAATGTGTCAAAAATATAAGTAACTTAACCTAGTAGATTAGAAGGAATTTATTTTGAGATTTAAGATGAACTGGGAAATAGATTCCATAATCTATAATCCTGACTGAAAAGGTGTTCTTAAAATGGATAATCTAGAAGTATGTTCGCCCAATGGCAAACCAAAATTTATACAAAGAGTATGCTGGATGCTTATAAACCTAGAGAGTAACACAGAAGTAGCAACCAGCGTTCAAAAGTAATTAAGGAAAATCATTTCACGTACTGACCAGTTCAAGGGTTAAAAGATAAAACTTCAAAATACAAGTTAACAAATTCAAACAGCTTGCAATATTGAAATAATGCTTTTTGGCTGCCAGATGCAGTGAATTTTAAAAAAAACCTAATATTTAAAAAGCCTTTAATCATAAGAGATGCAATGTGATAATCCGAGGACAGGTAAATACTGCGTAGATCCTTGAGCAGATAAAAAAGCAAATATAACGACATTTAAACAATCAGCGACACTTGCCAAATCAGTAAGAACAAATTACACACAGTCTCCATAAAATTTCAGTAATAAACTACGTTTCTAGTTTAAAAAAAAAAAAATTCCATTATTCAGAAGTTACAACATAAGCACTGTCAGAGTCACTCCTTTCTGGATCACTTTGTTCTCAAAAGCATAGGCCTACCATTGCATTCCCACACAGAACCTGCAGGCAGTTCTCTCCTCACACATACATGTTGGCATCCCTCCTGCGTGCGTGGCCTTTTTGATTTCCAAAAGGCACCTGCTGCAACACAGTCTGTCTTATTGGCAGCCAGAAATACCAAATTCAGCCTTTCACCTATTCCTCAGATCTGCTTTTTTGGCACACAAGGGCATAGGACTTCTTGTAGAAGAAATTTAGATTTATTCATTAACTTAATCATTACGAGGCACCCAAGGGACCAAACAAAAATATATTGTATCATCTTTTAGATAGGCAGAAATGTTATCAGCTGAGTGATTATTTGCTAAACAAATCTATATTGCTAATTTTTGTCAATTCCTCTTAAAAACAAAAACAAACAAAAGACCCCACAGTTCCCAGGCTCTTCTCCAATAACCCCTTAAAGTTAGTTCCAAATAATAGTAGGTGTTAACTTTGCAGCTCTGATGTTTCTGTGTAATTATGTTTTCTCCTGAGAGTTTAGTAACATACAGAACAATTTTTTGTTTGCAGTAATTCTATTTGTATGTGTGGTGCATATATCACTGTCAAAAATGTAGTATCACATTCCATGACAACCAACACAAGAAAGTAACAATATACAATGGGCACTCAAGTTCAAATTGGTGTATGAAGTTTTATTATATACAATTTATTATTGCACAGGCAATGACGTGAAAGCATGATTGCAATTCAGCTGTTGAAATGCCAGTCAGAAGTATGCATAAATATCTCCACTTTAGATTAATACACATAAATTATGCACAAGTCATTTTCAGTAATCTATAGTATTTTGTTCTAAATTACCCACCAAGAAATTAAAATCATGACAATGATAAACTTACAGTATCAAGTATCAGAGGGGTAGCTGTGTTAGTCTGTATCCAGAAAAACAACGAGTAGTCCGGTGGCACCTTAAAGACTAACAGATTTATTTGGGCATAAGTTTTCGTGGGTTAAAAAAACCCACTTCTTACAGTATGCCACAATATATTGCTCTATTTTATTTAGATTTGGTTTTGTGAAGGTTGAACAATATATCTGAAACAATTTAACTGCAAGCCTGTGTATATTATACATATTACAAGTGAACATGACAAACACAAGATGCTTTCAATCAATATAAAAAATAAAATTGCACTAGGAAGTTCTAAATCAGCGAGGAGTCTGACTGCAATTAAAAGACAGATCTTCTAGTAACAGCACTCCACAATGTACAGTTGAAGCCTTGAATTCTATCTTCTGTGACCAGACCGAGAGCTTTGGGGTCAAATGTTTTCTGCCCAGGGGAAGCAGTCTTAAGACCCATGTGGCCATTTTACATGCAGTGTCCACCCATCTGTCAGAAGACCAGAGATTGTCACAATGATAGGCTTTTTAAAAAAAGTGAAAATGAGGAAGGTGACATTCACAACTTCACCTCTGCTAAATGTAGTAAGTAGAATGAGTCAACAACGCAATGCTGTTGCAAAAAAAAGCAAAATGTAGTTTTGGGTTGCATTAACAGAGGCATAACATACAAATCACAGGACCTGATAGTACCACTCTACTCAGCGCTGGTTAGGCTCAGCTGAAGTATTGCATCCAATTTTGGTCACTAATCTATAGAAAGGATGTAGAGAAACTGGAAAGGATTCAGAGGTGAGTGACAAAGACAATCAAAGGGATGGAGTGCAAGCCATATGAGCAAAGGCTGAAGGAACTGGGTATGTTTAGTTTTGGAAAAGAGGAGATTAAGGGGGGACATAAGAGTCTTCAAATACTTAAAAGGCTGCAATAAAAAAAATGAAGAAAAGTTGTTCTCTTGCCACAGAGGCCAGGACAAGAAGCAATGGGTTCAAGCTAAAGCATAGCAAATTTAGATTAAATTTCAGGAAAAACCTGTGTGCCATAGAATATTCACACTGCAGGTTGTAACAAGTAAATTCTGTAATTTTGACAGGTTCTCTGTCTTTTTCTATTTGTGGGTCTTCTCCTTTTACAATGATAAATGGATGACAAAATGAACTAAATTGGCTATATGGCTCTTTAAGGAAGGGCTAGCACAATGGGATTCTGATCCTGATTGTGGTCACTAGGCATTACTATAAATAAAACATGTACAAAAATAATAGAGCATTATAAAAATACAAAATCCCCATTCTTTAAACTTTGTCACTTTAGTAACTTTGTATCCAATTTTCACAGATATTTTTTCCACAGCACCACTCATTTTATTACACAATAACACAGTAATAGTTCTGCAAGACTAGTGTCTTGCTGGTAGTGGTGTAGTGAAGGTCTGAAGTTATCTAGCATGTCTATTACCTGCCTATAAATAAATGTTTTCATCATTATTCATTTCCAGCTCTCCTGATTTCTGTCCAGGCTTATCAAAATGCTTGGAGTCAGGGGGACAGCATTGTATTAAAAATTCGTGCAAAAGAACAAACCTTTTCAAGACTGGGGGAATGGGGTGGGGAAATTACAATTTGTCTCTTTAGAAATTTAGAAAAAAAGTAAATTTATACTGTGGGTTTGTATATGTAAAAAGTCAGACCTGGTCCTGTTGATCTGTGCTTATTTCTCATGGACAGGACTATTTGCCCCATAGCAAGGTTACTGTTTTTCCGTCTGCTTTTAAAACAAACAAAAAACCCCATAGACATTCAGTAAACATTCTGCACAGCAGCAGTGGTACAGGAGTCTGCAAACAGAGTTGAAAACGGGGGCATTTCAGTGGGAGTTTGTAAGTAGAGTTTGGGGGAGGGTGTGGGTAGGTGTCTTTTCCTTTTCATAGGAGTTTAGGCAGGAAGGCTATGACAGAGAGGCCGTAGTGGAGGTGACCCAAGGAATGGAAGAGACAAGGAAGATGACTGGATGTGGAAGCTGTGGGATGTACATTATCCTGGAGCAGGTACCTGAAAAGAGCTTCATTTGCATGAAGTGCCATCTGCTGGAAGAGAAGATCCAAGATTTGGAGATCCAGGTAGAAACTGTGGTTGAGTTTCAAAGGGAACTCAAACAGATGATGGAGGGAAGGTGAGAGGAGACTGAAGGGAAAATTCAAGACTTTCAGATGCAAGCTAGACTGGAGAACTGTGAGGGTAGATTGCTGGCAGGGAAAATGGCCAGTGGAAGCATGTGACTATGAGAACTAGGCAGAGGAAAAGACTAGCTAGTATTGGAGAAATAGAGCTCAGGAACAGGTTTGCTGAGTTGGAAAATAAAGAAAGGGTGCAGCGGGCAGTAACAGAAGATGAGAGGGCAAGGAAAAAAGAGCGGCTATTCCTACAACAAGAGAGGAAGAGTCAGTGGAGGTAGCCAGAGTTTGGAGCCCCAGAAGGATAGAGGATGATGCACAGAAGATTGCAAGGAAGAACAAAAATGCATCAGAGATTATGCCAGGCTGGGGAAGACACTTAAAGAAGTGGAGTCTCAAGTGATCTTCAGTGGATTCTGCCTGTACCTAGGAGGAAAAGAATGAAGGTGAAACAAGATTATGATGATCAAACAGATGCCTCAGGTAGTGGTGCTGAATGAGCGCTTTGGGATGTTCAACCATTGGGAGTTGTTCACAGACAGAGGACTGTTCTCATGGGACAGACTCCACCTTAGTAGGGAGGGAAATAGACCTCTGGGATGGAGGTTGGCACAACTGATTAAAATAAAAAATAGCTTTTAACTAGGCATTCGAGGGAGACCATTGGGAGATGCTCATTTAATCTCCATGCCTGATTCTAATATTGAGGGGAGAAAAATTAAGAAAGAGGATACAGCAATAGAAAAAGGAATAGCAGAAGGTAGGAGAAAGCGCCAATACCAACTATGCTAACAGCCAGGTAGGCGATACTGGCAGTGGAATGACTGTCCCTAATCGGGTGAGGAATCTGGGGAAAGCCAAGCAGAAACAACTATGACATCTGTACACCAATGCAAGGAGCCTGGGTAACAAAATGGAAGAATTAGAACTATTGGTGCAGGAAGTGAAACCAGATATTCTTCTTTGAGGCGTGTCCCTGTGGGTGCTCCACTTTAGCTGTCTTGGTGCCCCTGCGCTTGTAATCGGAGATTTGTAGTAACAGTGCCCCATTTCGCCATGCACACGTGGCAGCCATGTCACGCCGCTCCGAGCGGTTACCCTGTGTGCGCAGCCAACCGTCCCCCAGTTCCTTCTCTATCACCTTTGGCTTCTGTCGGAATGACAGCAGTGTCCTTAACAACTCTAGATACTCCTCTTATTTCAGCCCTTTCTCAGTTATTACTCCTTTATTAATTTCTCCTTTCATTTTTCTTTACCATTTTTCTCCCTTTTTCCCCGCCTCAGGGAAAATGCCTTAAAGAGGCATTAGAATGGGACTATTCCCATTCTTTATTCAACACAGCCTCTCAGACATGCCAGGCTCTCCAGGTTTCAAATGCTGTCTGATCTGCAGACTTTCGATATCAGTCACAGACAGCCACACGCAATGTGTCTGGGGGGGACGCACATATTACCCAAAAGTGTCCCCCCTGCAAGAAACTGATAGTGAGGACAAGGACGGCTAGGGATTTTCAACTAAAACTTTTGATGTTGGAGAAATCCCTCAGACCTGCCTCCGATCCCGAGTCCAGGACACCACCTGGCCAACACTCACTTGCAGTTGCCTCAGATATGGGATCCTCTTCAAAAACTGCTACTAAGGCTCCTGTTCCTAAGAAAGCCACAAAAAAACAGTCTCACTCTTCACCACAGCGAGATTTGCCTGAAAAAAAGTGATCTCTGACCGCAAAGTCTGCCCCGGTACTGACTGCACCAGGATTGTCTGGTACCAAGACGTTCCGAGGAGCAAAAGACCTGATGCGGTCTAGTTCTCATGGAGGCACACATAACAAAACCAAGCCTCGTAGCTCGGCACCGAGGGAACCTAAGAAAACTCAGGCACTGAGCAGCGCTA
This sequence comes from Emys orbicularis, assembly GCF_028017835.1. Taxonomy (NCBI): domain Eukaryota; kingdom Metazoa; phylum Chordata; order Testudines; family Emydidae; genus Emys; species Emys orbicularis. The sequence goes on from NC_088683.1 coordinate 49,377,097, forward strand.
TGGCGCCACCTGTCGCACCGATACAATACAGCAAGTGTGCGGCACCGGCAACGCTCACTCTGTTTTCCAGCCAGAGCTTGCCTCCGCCGTCGATACTGAGCCTCCCGGTCCCGCAACAGTTCATCAGCCAGGCGGACCTCCTCATTACTTCTACTCTGGGAACTCCGCTTTTCGGCACCAGCGGCACCCCAGCCAGATCAGGGGCAAGCTTTACCACTACCCCTGCTGGCTCAGCCCTTCCTCTCTCCAGAAATGAAGAGGAGGAAGTGGAGGCAGGAATGTGCACCCCTTGCCATTCCTCACCCAAACCTGGACCCTCGCGGCTGCAGGGCACAGCGTGGCTACCCCCACAATGGGTGCCCCCTCCCATGGTCCTCCCACCAAATTGGGCATTATACAGGGCCCAGAACGTCAAGCCTTCCAATCCACACAGACCCAAGACACCATGATCACCGTCAGCATCTGTTCCGGCTTCTCCAGAAAGGCCGGAGGAGGAAGCCAAAGAACCTGAGGATAGGCCAGAGGGTGACACCCTCCCACCTACCCACATTTTCTCTTCGTCTCCTGACGAAACAATAATGCCGTCTCCCTCACATCAGGAGATGACTTCAAATCCTTTCAGGATCCGTTTAAACGAGTAGCTGACTCCCTCGATATATCACTGGCAGAGCTATCAGAGACACAGCATAAGCTGACTGATATACTTCAGGCCTCTCCGTCAGCCAAGATGGCACTACCCATTAATGCAGCCATTATGGAGCCTGCAAAAACTGTCTGGCAGATGCCAGCCACAGCTCCACCTTCTTGTAAAAGATCTGACAAGAAGTACTATGTACCGGCTAAGGGAGTTGAGTTTTCGTTCATCTACCCTACCCCAAACTCATTGGTGGTAGAGGTAGTTAATCAAAGGGGGAAGCAACATCAGGCCAAAGCACCCCGTATGATAAAGACTGGAAATGGCTAGACCTCTTTGGCAGAAAAGCCTATTCGTTGGCTACCCTCCAATTTCGCATAGCCAACTATTCCACCTTACTAGCCAAGGACACACACAACATTTTTTTGCAGATGTTAACTTTTATTGAACATCTTCCAGCAGACAAAAAATAACAATATAAAGCCACTATAACAGAGGGTTTCCTCATCGCCAGAACGGCCCTGCAGGCTTCTCAAGATTCTGCTGACACGGCAGCCCGATCAATTGCCACATCCGTCATCATGAAGAAAGCTTCCTGACTCCTGGCTTTCCCAGGGCAGTTCAGGCTACCGTAGAGGACTTACCTTTTGAAGGCCACAAATTGTTCACAGAGAGCATAGATGTATCCTTACATACCTTGAAGGACTCCCGTGCGACATTAAAGACACTGGGAATATATGTCCCTGCGAACAAAAAGAAACAGGGCAGATTCTGTAACCAACGATTCCGGTCTGCCCCATACACCTAGCCTCAAAGACATTATGACCAATGCCGCAAGCAGCGCCAGAAGAGATGCCGACAAACAAGAGCAGTCATCTACATCTCAACCATCCACTTTCAGGCAAACATTTTGAAGTGTTGGTTGAGGCAGGGCCGGCTCTAGGATTTTTGCCGCTCAAAGCAAAAACAATTTTGGCCGCCCCCCCCCCGTTTTTTAATTACCCCACCCCCGGCCCCACCTCAACTCCGCCCCTTCCCCAAATCCCCAGCCCTGCCTCCTCCCCCCAGGCTCTCAAGCCTGGGAGGAAGGGGGAGCAGCGGCGCGCGAAACGGCTCGGGATCTCCCCCTCCCTCCCAGGCTTGAGAGCCTGGGAGGCAGGGCGAGTAGCGGCGCGTGAGCGGCAGCGGAGGTGAGCTAGGGTGGCCGGGGCACATTTTTAGGGGCGGCATTCTGGCGCCGGCCATGCCGCCCCAAGCACCAGCTTGTTTTGCTGGTGCCTAGAGCCGGCCCTGGGTTGAGGACACGAGAGCCTCACATTCTCCAATTCCAGAGTCACTTTTAATTTCCAGCCCATTTGGGGACCGCCTTACACCTTTCTACCCACTCTGGAGATCCATCACCTCAGACAGATGGGTTCTGGAAATTATACATAAGGGCTATTCCATCCACTTTGTTTCTATTCCACCTACCCACCCCTCTTCCCCATCCCTCTTCAGGGACCCATCTCACGAGCATCTGTTACAGCAGGAAATAAACCATCTCCTGCAATTAGGAGCGGTATAACCCGTACCAACTCAGCACAGAGGCCTGGGGTTTTATTCACATTATATCCTCACTCAGAAGAAAACAGGCAGATGGAGGCCAATTCTGGACTTGCGCAAACTAAACAAGTTTGTGAGAACACAGCGCTTCAAGATGGTAATCCTAGCAACCATAATTCCGGCATTGGAGAAAGGAGATTGGCTCTCGGCCCTCGACCTACAGGATGCTTACTTTCACGTCACCATCCACCCGGCGCACAGGAGGTTCCTCCGATTCACTCTTGGGAAGCACCACTTGCATTACCACTACAGGGTGCTCCCCTTTGACCTATCCATGGCCCCAAGAGTATTTTCCAAAGTTCTTGCTGTTGCAGCAGCACATCTTCGCTGGCAGGGTGTGATAATCTTTCCCTACCTAGACGACTGCCTGTTAAAAGCACCAGCATACCAGGAGGCAGTCGACGCCACTCACACCCCTATAACCTTGCAGGTTTGACCTGTAAATGCAGACACGGTTTGACACAAATTATATGGCAACTCTCTTAAAACACATTAGTTTCAAAGCTCTAAAAACCCTTAATCATAAAAATATTTACTAATAGAGTAGATGTGAAGTAATTTTAGATGTATAAACTTGAATGTTGTTATTATGGTGCTGTGTAATAAGGCTTCAAATCACATAGGGTCAAATTGTGACACCTTCCTCCCTCCACTGTTGCCATACACACACACTGGTAAGCAGTTACTCACTTGAGTGGTCCCATTGATAACCGCTCACAAAAAGCACCAGCCTGCAAGAAGCTCAGCACTGACTCTCAGTGAAGTCAGTGGGACTGCTCACATGGTAAGATTTCAGCACATGCTTTAGTGCTTTGCTGGACAGGATCAAGGCTAAAGTTCTTGGCTCCTTGCAGGATTGATCACCAGTTACATACTTCAGTTTATACCTCATTTAATAGAAGCAGATAAGATCTGTTCCTTTGTGGGAGCAGCCTTACCTCTCTTCTGGAAGTCATGATAGTCCACATGATTAATCCCTCTGGAGCATGTTTTTGAACATCTATTAAATATTTTAAAAGTAGTAGGTTAAGCAAAACATTTATTACACACAGTGCCTTATGTGCTAAGTGCTACATATATGAAGAGACAATCCCTGCCCTGAAGCACTTACAATCTAAAAAGACAGTATGATGACAGGTGATGTAGTGCAAAATTAGTCAGGGTGGTGAATGGCACTTGCCTGTCAGTTACCACATTTTGTTGCTAATCTTATACTTGTCACTCAATATTTTAAAATATTTAACCATATTTGGTGTCTTAACCCTTGTCTTCTCTTTATTTTTTTTGTTTAATTCTTACTTAGTTTTAAAGTTATATTTGTTTACTTTTCAATACTGCTGTAAGTAACTGTAGCCCTTTTTATTTGCTTTAAATCCAACATAGATTTAACAGTTTGATAAAGACACTTAGTGACTAGCCCATTTCTGACAGTACCAGTTACCGTTGTTGTTCCAACTTTATTTCTAAGTAAATATTAGAGGGTAAAAGATTACACTGCCTTGCAATATCTGATGGAGTTGGAAAATTACTGTGGTACAGATTAATATATATATAATTTGGTCTCTAATTGGTATAAAAATGTTGTCTTGTGAGGCTTAATGGTAAATGGTGAGGCTTAACATTTCATAGGTTGTGTGAATTAAATGAAGATGAAGTCCTATCCCTACTCCCAACGGACAGTGATGACCTCAGGGTCAACCTGAGACTGTTATAGTGTGATTGAAGTTTGGTCTTGGATTTTTTTTTTTTTTAAACATACAGCAAGAATCTCAACAGCTACAGCAGAGGCAAGAGGGAGAGCAAGTGAATAGATCCCTTTCTGCCAGAGGATAGCAGATGGGTCTGAAGCAGTGCCGGCTACAATGAAAAAAGCTGCCTGCTGTTTGGGGGTGAGGGATAGCTCAGTGGTTTGAGCATTGGCCTGCTAAACCCAGGGTTGTGAGTTCTATCCTTGAGGGGGCCATTTAGGGATCTGGGACAAAAATCTGTCTGGGGATTGGTCTTGCTTTGAGCAGGGGGTTGGACTTAGGGTCTACACTAGGAGTTTATATCGAATTTAGCGCCGTTACATCGAATTAACCCTGCACCCGTCCACACCACGAAGCTATTTAGTTCGAAATAGAGCTCTTTTAAATTCGACTTCTGTAATCCTCGAAAACTAGAGGAGTAGCGCTAAATTCGAAATGGCAATATCGAATTAGGCTAGGTGCGGATGGAAATCGACGGTAATAGCTCCGGGAGCTATCCCACAGTGCACCACTCTGTTGACGCTCTGGACAGCACTTCGAGCTCGGATGCTCTGACCAGCCACACAGGAAAAGCCCCGGGAAAATTTGAATTCCTTTTCCTGTCTGGCCAGTTTGAATCTCATTTTCTGTTTGGACAGCGTGGAGAGCTCAGCAGCACTGGCAACGATGCAGAGCTCTCCAGCAGAGTTGGCCGTGCAATCTAATAGAAAGAGGGCCCCAGCATGGACTGATCGGGAAGTCTTGGATCTCATCGCTGTGTGGGGCGATGAGTCTGTGCTTTCAGAGCTGCGCTCCAAAAGAAGGAATGCAAAGATCTATGAGAAGATCTCTAAAGCCATGGCAGAGAGAGGATACAGCCGGGATGCAACGCAGTGCCGCGTGAAAATCAAGGAGCTGAGACAAGGCTACCAAAAAACCAAAGAGGCAAACCGACGCTCCGGATCCCAGCCCCACACATCACGTTTCTACGAGGCACTGCATTCCATCCTAGGTGCGGCCGCCACCACTACCCCACCAGTGACCGTGGACTCCGAGGATGGGATATTGTCCACGGCCGGTTCCTCCTCGGAAATGTTAGGTGACGGGGAAGATGAGGAAGGAGATGAGGAGGACGAGGCAGTCGACAGCGCTTGCACTGCTGATTTCCCCGACAGCCAGGAGCTCTTCATCAATGGAAGGCTCTCGTTCCAAAGTTTGAAAAGTCCTTTCCTACCCATCTCACAATAGCCCACGTCCAAGTTTCCTCCCCCCCCTTTTCATGTGTGGTTCATAATAAAACATCTGTTTCTGTTAAGTACTGTTTCCGAGAGTGTCTTTTAGAGGGGATTCTGTCTGAAGGGGGGGAAGGGGTTTGTTACTTGGACAGGACAGTCACCTGTAGCAGGCTACAGAGGCGGGGGCAGGTCCAGCATCAGGACACATACACAGTGCAGTCACCAGTTACCCTGGTCAGTCTGGGAGGCGGTTTTCATGTTCTGGGGTGCGAGGGGGTTGATCTGTGACTTTGTGGCGGGGGAGGGCAGTTAGAGATCCTATGCCGCGGTCCTTATCCTGGATCACAGAGCCACGCAGCAGGGGATCTGTTACCCTCCGCCCCCTGCCAGAAAGTCACTTGGCCGACACATACATGCAGTCCCGCCCAGGACTGCTGGCAGGCTGCGTTGAAACAACCAATCCAGCACTGCGGAGCCTGTCATTCCCGGACTTTAGAAGCATCATTTGCATCAAAACACTAAGCCCGCCCCCCGCCACAGTCTGCGTCCCCGGTTTAAAACATTCCCGCGAAAACAGTAAAAAAGAGAACCTTGTTCATTAACAAAACGGAACAGATTTTATTTGTTGGGAAGGTGGGGAAGGGGGTATGTAACTTGGAAGGATAGTCAACAGTAACTGGGTAAAGAAACGGGGGCAGGTTCAGCATCTGTGTCCACAAAGTAAAAAGTCACTGGAGACCCTGCTCAGTCAGGAACCTGGCTTTCAAAGCCTCCCTGATGCACAGCGCGTCCCGCTGTGATCTTCTAATCGCCCTGCTGTCTGGCTGGACGTAATCAGAAGCCAGGCTATTTGCCTCAACCTCCCACCCCGACATATAGGTCTCCCCCTTGCTCTCACACAAATTGTGGAGCACACAGCAAGCAGCTATCACAATGGGGATATTGGTCTCGCTGAGATCACAGCGAGTGAGTAGGCTTCTCCATCTCCCCTTGAGACGGCCAAAAGCACACTCCACCACCATTCTGCACTTGCTGAGCCGGTAGTTGAATAGTTCTTTCCCTGAGTCCAGTGCGCCAGTGTAGGGCTTCATGAGCCAGGGCATTAGCGGGTATGCAGGGTCCCCGAGGATGACTGTAGGCATCTCCACATCCCCAACAGTTACTTTGTGGTCCGGGAAGTAAAGACCTTCCTGCAGCCGTCTACACAGACCAGAGTTCCTGAACACCCTAGCGTCATGAACCTTGCCAGGCCATCCAACGTAGATATTGGTAAAACGTCCCCGATGGTCCACCAGTGCTTGCAGCACCATGGAAAAGTAGCCCTTCCGGTTGATGTACTGGCTGGCCTGGTGGTCCGGTGCCAGGATAGGGATGTGAGTCCCATCTATAGCCCCACCGCAGTTTGGGAATCCCATCTCGGCAAAGCCATCTCTGATGAGCTTCACGTTTCCCAGGGTCACTACCTTAGATAGCAGTAGCTTGACGATTGCCCTGGCTACTTGCATAACAGCAACCCCCACGGTAGACTTGCCCACGCCAAACTGGTTAGCGACGGACCGGTAGCTGTCTGGCGTTGCGAGCTTCCAGAGGGCTATGGCCACTCGCTTCTGGACGGTCAGGGCTGCCCGCATCCGGGTGTCCTTTCGCTTCAGGGCAGGGGACAGCAACTCACACAGTTCGAGGAAAGTCCCCTTCCGCATGCGAAAGTTGCGCAGCCACTGGGATTCATCCCAGACCTGCAGCACTATGCGGTCCCACCATTCCGTGCTTGTTTCACGGGCCCAGAATCGCCGTTCAACAGTATCAACAAGACCCAGTGACAGCGAGATGTCCTGGGCGCTGGGTCTCATGTTCTCGGAGAGGTCGGAGCTAGTGTCCGACTTCATGCCGTCACGGTGGTGCCGTAGCCTCCTCTCATGATTGATCTGCAGCTGCCTCTGGTACAGGTGGAGGAGAAGCTGTGAGGCGTTGAGAACTGCCACAACTGCAGCGATGGTCTCAGCGGGATCCATGCTCGCACTGCTGTGGCGTCCGCGCTGTCAGTAATCAGAAAAGCGCGCGAACTGATTTCCCGCCGGCGCTTTCAGGGAGGGAGGGAGGGAGGGCGTGAGTGACGGACGGATGACGACAGGCGCCCAAAAGCACCCTCGACACATTTTTTTACCCAGAAGGCATTTGGGGCTCGACCCAGAATTCCAATGGGCAGGGGGGACTGCGGGAACTGTGGGATAGCTGCCCACAGTGCACCGCTTCCAATGTCGACGCTTGCCCCGTTAGTGTGGACTCACAAAGTCTCACAAAGTCGAATTACTGTCCTTAGTGTGGACACACACGTTCGACTTAGTAATATCGATTCCACATAGTCGAATTAACTAAAATCGAAGTACTCTCGTAGTGTAGACAAGGCCTTAGATGACCTCCTGAGGTCCCTTCCAACCCTGATATTCTATGATTTATTTCAGATGTGTCTTTAGGTAACTGCAGACTCTTGTATTTACTATATGTTCCCTGAAATTTATTGGAACTGGTGTGCTGGTGTGCTGAAACAGAACTTGTGGTTCCAGTTCTACCAGATCTCTTGTCCCAAGATTGGAGTGAGATTCTTAACCCAGAACCAATCCCAGGCTGTCAGCTTGGCTTCTGGAACACTGGGTACACTAGTATTCTGTGTTCTGTGAGGTCCAAAAAAAGCCTGTTGGAAAAGCTGGGAGACTTTGACTAGACAAAACTATTTAGTGAATTAGAAGAGATTCTGCAGCAGAACAGTTGCAAAGGTTGAAGACCAGAACCTGTATAGAATGTCACTTTTATTTTGGGCTGTCCTACTACACTTGTAGCTGTCAACTGTGTAATCATGTTCAAGTATGAGGTTCCCCTTAACTGTCATTCTAGCTTTCTATACTCCACTGCACAGATTGGCAGTCTTTGCTCACTGTACCAGCTTTCTGAAAGGCATATTTGTCTCAAGATCCATAGACAATGGTCCTTAAGAAGCATATTTACTATAGTAAGAAACAACTTTTATAGTTCTAAAGACTTAATCAACCCATGCATTATTTTCATTTTACATGTAAATTACCTCATCTTCTAGTTTAAACTTCCTCCTACAGTTCCAGTAGGTTTTTTTTTTGAAGTTACAGCATTTTAATTTAACCCTTTTATATTTCTTCCAGTTTCAGTTTTAAATAACTCTCTTAAAATATATGTAAGGGATTTAGAATTATAACTTGAATAAGCTTTGAACATAAAACCATTCTTAATAGTTCTCTGACATCTCTCTAAATAGTGTCTACCCTTTAACCTCTGTGGTTTATCTTAGTAAACATCACTATTTAGCCAGGAAACAAATATTTGGCTATAATAACAAAATATTTTTGAGACAAGATTAAACTCACTAACATCTGTATTACAAATAGAGTTCATATCAGTAAATTCAGGTACCTAATGTCTCAGTGCTATAGAAATTTATAGTAATATTACTATGATGGACCTAAGCCCCCAAGGGCAAATCAGATGCTACTTATTCATGCATAATAGAAAATCATATTATAAAGATGTATTTCATCAGCAGTCATCGCCACTTAAGTCTTTAGTTATAACGTTACCACCTTGTATATACCAAGCTAATGCATCAGCATCTCCATTATTATATTTTGAAAATGTCCCCCTACATCTGTATTTAAAACCAAATAGAAACCTATTTAGGACACAGGCATTCCATCCAATGGAGTTTCTTTCAAATGTGGTCGTTTCATAGTGTTTGTATTCTCATTCATGTGCTCTTTACTCAGGCAAAACTTCCATTGACAATTGTGAGTTTTGCCTGAATAAAAACTTCAGGTTGGTACTTGGTGTGTGGTGTTGCATCTCTTTTTATCTTTTATCTAGCAATTATCCTGATGATACTTTTTTACCAGGTAGTGTTTAGAAATTTGAGAATACGAAATATTTCTAATTTATTTTAAAACATATTTTTATACAGATATTTGTATGGCTAACGTTGCTCATTAATACAAATGAGTGACTTTCATTTTTTAGCTCTCTAAAAGAGAGTCATTTTTAAAAGAAAAAAATAAACAAAATATAAAAATATTCCCAAAGGGAAGGCAACTTCAACTAACAGATAGTATGACTTTAGTTAGTAAATTGACAAAGATACTTAATGTAATTTACAAGTTCTAATGTAATGTCTAACAGAATGACTGACCTTGAACAAATCAGATGATTAATCATAGTAAAAGGTTCATTTTTGCTTGAGGACCCAGGTGTAAGTAACTCTACAGTTACTGCATTTACTCTTAATATGTGTGCACTAGTGTCTCTTTAGATTGGATTAATAGCACCTGCAAATGTTTGAAATGCTTTTACAGTATTACATAGAATGAGGTCTGCAAACATATTTTTCTTCCCACCATCCTCATACTCCCTTTTAAAACTTTGCTGTGTGCTGGTTTTGTTTATAGTTAAGGCTACGTTTTAGTCACGGGTATTTTTAGTAAAAGTCACGGACAGTAAACAAAAATTCATGGCCCATGACCTGTCCATGACTTTTACTATATACCCCTGACTAAAACCTGTGGGGGGGAGCCCGGGACCCCTGCTGATGATGGAGGGGGCATGGGCGGCAGCCCGTGGCCCGGGACCCCTGCTGGTGTTGTGGGGGGGTGCGGGTGGCGGCGTGCGGCCCGGGACCCCCACTGGTGCTGGGAGAGGAGGGGGTTGGCGAGGCTGGCAGGCTCCCTACCTGGCTCCGTGCCTCTCCCCTCCCCACCAGCAGCAGAGTTTGGGTGTGGGAGGGGGTATGGGGTTGGGGCACGGGACAAGGTGAGGTGGGCTCTCGGTGGCACTTACCTAGGGGGCTCCCCAGAAGCGGCGACATCCCCCTTGTTCAGCTCCTAGGTAGAGGCATGGCCAGGCAAATCTGCGTGCTGCCTCCGCCCAGTGCGCTGGCTTTGCAGCTCCCATTGGCTGGGAACCGCGGCCAATGGGAGCTGCAGGGGCAGTGCCTGCAGGCGGAGGCAGCGCGCAGAGCTGCCTGGCCCCCCTGCCTAGGAACTGAGCGGGGGTGATGTCGCCGCTTCCGGGGAGCCCCCCATTTAAGTGCTGCCGAGAGCCCGCCGAGAGTCCGGTGCCCCAATCCTCTGCTTTTTCCCACCCAAACTCTGCTGCTGCTGGGGGGCGGGGGTGCGGTGGCCAGAGATTGCCCCAGCAGTGGCCGGTGTGACTGGCACAAGGGCTACCTGAGCAGAAGTCACGGAAAGTCACGGAATCCGTGACCTCCGTGACAAACTGGCAGCCTTATTTATAGTTTAGATCTTGTTTACTGTCAGTAACATGTAGAAAGTAGACTTTTACTATTTCCTCTCCCACCTGCTCTATTAGAGTTCTTTGAAGGGGTCAACAAACATGTGGACAAGGGGGATCCAGTGGACATAGTATACTTAGATTTCCAGAAAGCCTTTGACAAGGTCCCTCACCAAAGGCTCTTATGTAAATTAAGTTGTCATGGGATAAGAGGGAAGATCCTTTCATGGACTGAGAACTGGTTAAAAGACAGGGAACAAAGGGTAGGAATAAATGTTAAATTTTCAGAATGGAGAGGGGTAACTAGTTGTTTTCCCAATGGTCAGTCCTAGGCCCAATCCTATTCAACTTAGTCATAAATGATCTGGAGAAAGGGTTAAACAGTGAGGTGGCAAAGTTTGCAGATGATACTAAACTGCTAAAGATAGTTAAGATCAAAGCAGACTGTGAAGAACTTCAAAAAGATCTCACAAAACTAAGTGATTGGGCAACAAAATGGCAAATGAAATTTAATGTGGATAAATGTAAAGTAATGCACATTGGAAAAAATAACCCCAACTATACATACAATATGATGGGGGCTAATTTAGCTACAATTAATCAGGAAAGAGATCTTGGAGTCATCGTAAATACTTCTCTGAAGACGTCCACACAGTGTGCAGCAGCAGTCGAAAAAACAAACAGGATGTTAGGAATCACTAAAAAAGGGATAGAGAATAAGACAGAGAATATCTTATTGCCCTTATATAAATCCATGGTACGCCCACATCTTGAATACTGTGTACAGATGTGGTCTCCTCATCTCAAAAAAGATATACTGGCATTAGAAAAGGTTCAGAGAAGGGCAACTAAAATGATTAGGGGTTTGGAACGGGTCCCATATGAGGAGAGATTAAAGAGGCTAGGACTTTTAAGCTTGGAAAAGAGGAGACTAAGGGGGGATATGATAGAGGTATATAAAATCATGAGTTGTGTGGAGAAAGTGAATAAGGAAAAGTTATTTACTTGTTCCCATAATATAAGAACTAGGTGCCACCAAATGAAATTAATGGGCAGCAGGTTTAAAACAAATAAAAGGAAGTTCTTCTTTACACAGCCAACAGTCAACTTATGGAAGTCCTTGCCTGAGGAGGTTGTGAAGGCTAGAAGTATAACAGGGTTTAAAAGAGAACTGGATAAATTCATGGAGGTTAAGTCCATTAATGGCTATTAGCCAGGATGGGAAAGGAATGGTATCCTTAGCCTCTGTTTGTCAGAGGGTGGAGATGGATGGCAGGAGAGAGATCACTTGATCATTACCTGTTAGGTTCACTCCCTCTGGGACACCTGGCATTGGTTACTGTCAGTAAACAGGATACTGGGCTGGATGGACTTTTGGTCTGACCGAGTATGGCCACTCTTATGTTCTTATTCTTATGTTCTTATGCACCCCCGACCTCCCTGTGGTAATAAGTGAATATAACGTAACTGGGATATGCTTCATGCAAAAGGTCTCTTGTAAGGTATCATTACAAAGCTTATAATCTACTGAGTATGATATAAATGTACCACTCTTGTACCTAAAACTAGAAATATAAAATGTAACTCTGAGGGCCTATTGTAATTATGTAAAGTGTGGGCCATTAATGATGGTTTGGAATCTTGATGACTCCCATTAACCAGGACCATTGTCTGCAGATGGTTGTGTTTACCTGTTAGTCTTCCTGTATATGTGTGTGCTGGCAAGTGGGCAATGAAGTCTTGCAGTGACATGTGATCATGTCACCTGAACTGGAATCCATCTTTAACCTGGTGCTTTTCCAGTGAGGGGGGGTGGAAACCCAGAGGGACAAAGGATTCCCGCCTTATGCAAAAGATATATAAAGGGGTGGAACAGAACAAAGAGGGAAGAGGAGCCATCATGAAGAATCCCCTAGCTATCACCTGAGCTGCAACAAGAGCTGTACCAGGGGAAAGAATTGTGCCCAGGCCTGGAAGGTGTCCAGTCTGAGAAAAAACTTACTGAAGCATCTCTGAGGGTGAGATTATCTGTATTCAGTTTGATTAGACATAGATTTGCGCATTTTATTTTATTTTGCTTGGTGACTTACTTTGTTCTGTCTGTTACTACTTGGAACCACTTAAATCCTACTGTTTGTATTTAATAAAATCACTTTTTATTTAGTAATTTACTCAGAGTATGTATTAATACCTGGGGGAGCAAACAACTGTGCATATCTCTCTATCAGTGTTATAGAGGGCGAACAATTTATGAGTTTGCCCTGCATAAGCTTTATGCAGGGTAAAACGGATTTATTTGGGTTTAGACCCCATTGTGAGTTGGGCATCTGAGTGCTAAAGACAAGCACACTCCTGGGAGTTGTTTTCAGGTAAACTTGCAGCTTTGGGACCAGTGATTCAGACCCTGGGTCTGTGTTGGAGCCAGACGGGAGTGTCTGGCTCAGCAAGACAGGGTGCTGGAGTCCTGAGCTGGCAGGGAAAACAGAAGCAGGGGTAGTCTTTGCACATCGGGTGGCAGCTCCCAAGGGGGTTTCTGTGATCCAACCCGTTACAGTCCCATTGTGTGGTTAAAAGCTTTTTGGAACCACTCCACAATACAAGTCAATGAAGGTCTGTTGAAACAGTCTTAGTACAGGTTATTATTTGGAAAAGGAAATTTAATTAGAGGAACAAACTCTGAGAAGGAAGGAAATTTTGTTAAGGGTGCTATAGCAGCCTTAATTCAGTTCCATTGTTCTGTAACAATGCTGTTATGTATAGTCGTGTATTTGATGTTTATCATCAGATGCAGCATGGAAGACTTGGAATTTCTGAACTTCAAACTTTGCAGGTAAATGAAGGAGAAACTCAAATATTTTTTGTTTAAAATAAAATAAAATTAAAAAAATAAAATGCACTTTTAATCTTAGTCGTATAGATTGTATATTCTGTTACTGATTAGGTGTATTTGTTTAAAATTTATTTAAACAAGATTGTCCTATCTCCATAACTAATTTCACCTGGGATTATTAACTGAAAGACTGTTAAACATATTTACTTTTTTGTATTTTAGTTAGTTTGGAGCATTTAAAATTCTATTTTGTCATAGCAAACATCTGTTCAGATTCACTGTCTGTTTCTTGTGTACCATCACATGGTTGGTTTTAGTTCTCAGCAAAGCAGTGTAATGTTTAAATTGCCCAAAACTTACTTATTTAATTTTTTAAAAAACCATGAAACATTGCTATTCTTATTAGGTTATAAAACCCTATTTACATATTTTTAAAATCTGTATTTTGTAATCTAAATAGATGACAGTGTCACTGCTGTGAACAATTGGGGGTCGGGGGAGGGGAGTCTCTGCAGATCCCCTCTAAAACTTGTAGCAGCTTGTACATTTTGTATCCTTCAAGAAGTAAATATTATTCTCTTGATACAGAAGTATTACAGACTAGCAAATATAGCTCAATTCTGCAATGAGTTTTTTGCAGGTGCAAGCTAAATATGTATATTTTTTCAACAATTTTTTGTAACCGTGTCTGTCCTCTTAACTACTAGGCAGATTGCTGAAGTAAGGAATAAAAATGTATGCAAGGAATAAAATATTAACACCATATTAGAAGAAAGAACTAGTGAATATTTAATTGCTTCAAACAAATTTCTGAGGCACAAACTTGAACAAAATGGTAATGTAAAATGTGCTTAATTTTTCCTATCACCACCTGTAATCCCTTTATTTTTGAAAATGTTCTTTTGAATAGACGCTTTCTCCCTTCAACCCAGATTCTGCCTAATCCTTCAGTGAAGTCATAATTGTATGTTTGTGGCATTAGTCTGTTGCCATGGAAATGAGTGTGATATAACAAATTCAGTGCTACAGCTTCACTGCAGCATCAAATAGGGAAAAGAGAGTTTAAACACTAGTCTTTGATCATTTTTCCCCCCCCTGACACTTTTGGTAATTCTGGAAAATATTTTTATTTCATTTTAATTTATTCATGTTCTAGGTTCCTTTCCAAATGTTAAAAGTAAAACAACAAGCGAATGTTCTTAGTATAAAAAGACTTTTCCATTCTGTGTTGGGTTTGGCTGCCCTGCTATGCATCCAAAGCCTATATGCAACATATCAAGGTCACAAATTGCCCAGTGAACAACAAAGAAACTTTTCATCCCTTCTGGCCTTAAAATCTATGAATCTTTTCATAGACGATAATGCTCCATAATCCGCTAACCAAAGTTCTTTAATTTAACCCTTAAAAAGATGGAGAAAATAAATGAGCCATGCACCATTCCCTGAAGACCAGCCAATCTGTGTTTTGTTGGACCATGGATAGGAAGCAAGTTCCATAAGCGCTAGGATTTGGATCCAGGGGGTAATTATCTGTCCAATATTTGCTTGTGCATGGTAAATTACTTTTCCATTTGATTGTCAGGTAAATTTATTGCATAATTACCAAGTCTATTTGTGGATTTATTTATTTTCTTTTTACAGTATCTCATTCTTCAATTCTGTAAATATAGATTGTAACACTATGACAAAGCTGTGGCAATGTCCTTAATGCTGTAAACAAATGGAAAGTATTTACCCTAATTGTTTTGCACAGGAATAATGTATTTTGTTTAAAAGTTAAACTAGTTATGAGAATTAAAAAATTACAATCCGTGAATTGTCTTCCTGTCTCAGAATCAACTTCTTGCAGTATCTTTGGGAGACTATATTATATTAAGTGTATGAATGGTTTATGTGTCATTGTGGGCCAGGGATTGTATGTGTAACCCAGGGGCAACCTATGGCACGCGTGCCAAAGGCGGCACGCAAGCTGGTTTTCAGTGGCACTCACACTGCCCGGGTCGTGACCAGCAGTCCGGGGGGCTCTGCATTTTAATTAAATTTTAAATGAAGCTTCTTAAACATTTTAAAAACCTTATTTTCTTTACATACAACAATAGTTTGTTTATATATTATAGACTTATAGAAAGAGATCTTCTAAAAACGTTAAAATGAATTACTTGCACGCGAAACCTTAAATTAGAGTGAATAAATGAAGACTCGGCACACCACTTCTGAAAGGTTGCCAACCCCTGGTGCAACCTTTTGGTTAAAGAGATATTTCCCTATTAAGCATGTGGGTTACGTATGCACTCCATGGGGGAAGAGGGTTACCACAGCTCCTCCAGGAAGTGAAAACAGTAGGGGATGATTAAGACCAATTACTCAAGTTATAACACCTCTGGAGAGAGATCACTTCCTGGGGAGGCTTGCATATTCTTGGTCAAACTGCATTCTCCAGAGATCAAGAGACAAAGAAAGGACTTTTGGATAAATAGCCTGAGTTTAAATTGACTTGGAAGATTCGGTCAGTTTCCTGATATAAAGGCTGATGTGGACTTATAACCACCAGGAAAACCCAGTTGTGGGGTTGGAAGGACTGACCTGTATCAGAGCCCTATGTTGGAGTTGGGGGTGAACTCTGGTAATCTTTTTAGAGAAGCTGGTAGGCCTACCACAGTCTGTTGGCCTCAAAGATTACTGTACTCTGGCTTGCCTCCAGCGTACCCTAACAGGCCCTCCAGGTGCATGACCCTTCTTCTGGGAACATACAAATTACTGTATCAAATTAGACCAGTGATCCATCCTTGTCCTAATAGACAATTGTGGAACAAGTAGCCCATAAAGAAAGTTTCCTCCTCGTCCCATCAATTGGTGGCTGGTGTATATATTTGAAGTATAAGTGTTTATAATCTAATTTATTATTTTAAGTCCTATAAAATATAACTGGTTATTCTATTTACATAAATGTGTAATCCTGTTTTAAAGCCAACTAAGCTCTTGCTCTTAATGGTATCTTATGGCAGTGTATTCCATGGGTTAGTACATCGTATGTTTTAAAAAAAATTTAAAAAAAGGTTTTCTTTTATCGGTTTTAAATTTGTTTCCCTTTCAATTTCATTGGCTATCCCCTTGTTCATGTTTTTTGAAGGAGGGTAAATAAGAGCATTTGATTTAACTTCTGTAGACCATTCATCATTTTGTATACCTATATGATATCCCTTCTTATTCTTTTTCTCTCTCAACTAAATAGCATCAAACTTTTCTATACCTCTTCCTATGGAAATCTTTTCACGTCTCTAACTACTTGCTTTGTTAATCTCTTGTCTCCTTCTCCTTCAATCTCTGTGTCTAGGTGTGAAAAGCTAGTGTGTGCGCAAAAGTACAGTTTACTGTTTTTATATGTTCCCATCTCATCCTTAAATATGGCGGTGTTATAGCAAGGGCCCTCAGAAAACCATGTTTTCATAGAATGTGTGGAAAATGTGACATTAGCCCAACCCTCTGATCTTCCTAACAGAAGGGAGGAGGAAGCCGATATCTGCACGTGGAAGTCTCATGCTCGGTACGGCTCATAGCATGTGGTAGCGTCATGTCAGAGTAGCAGTTCTAAGCAGCAGCAGCACTGCCTCACATAAAACTGGCTACGAAGTTCCGTCCCCCCGCTTCCTCTCCCCAAATGCTTGTTTTGCTCTGGTGACTGCAGACTTTTCCCTCCCTTTCTTCCTTTCTCCCACTCAGTGCCCATCTGCCCACCAAGCTGGCTCATATACTGCAGACTCGGGAGCCCTTTTTGTACAAGGCAGTGCTGCCACCACTTGGAACATGAGGAGCTGTGGCCTCAGCAGGGAGGTGGAAGTACTTGCTGGCTGCCGAGCCCTCAGCCAGAGTGCTGATGATTTTTCCAGTGAGCATTATACTGGTGCACATGGATGCCTGCTTTCGCCTACCTGCTGTTGGAAAAATCACAGCAGTTTGGGGGCGATTTGGTGGCCAATGTGCAATTCAACCCGCCCACTGAAGCAGTTGCTGCTCATGTTCCAAGTGCCTCACCTAAAACTGACCACCAAGTCCACAGCAGGTGAGCCAGCATAGCAGGTGGGCAGGCACGGAGTGGGAGAAACGGAGCGACGGAGGAAAAAGTAGGAAGCCACCATATTAAATTGCAGCAGTTTGGGAGGGAAATGGGGGCAGGAGAGCTTGGCGGCCAGTTTTATGCAAAGGAATGCAGCGGTGACCTTTTGCTGACTGCATTGCATGCATATCCTGTGGAAATTGATATTTTACCCATCACGCTGCTGCACATTTTAAAAACATAATCTGAGTGTTTTTTTTTAGGGCCCTAGTCATAACCATATTTCCCATAGTGAAGGATGAGTTTTATAACTTCAGGTTTTAAATTATACAGTGAATTTAACAGTAGCATAATTGTACAACAATAATCACAAATTAAAATTTGATATTTACAAACGTTTTAAATTCATTGTATAAGAAATTGATAATTTTGTACTAGCGCAGTATAGTATACTAGCGCAGTATAGAATACTAGTGAGTATTCAAGTGACGTTAGGACTGTACATTCTGCAAAAGATGAATGGCATAAAAGTCAACCTCTTGACATTGGCAACATTAGATTTTATGATTTAAGGCTCACAGTATGTAGAGAGAGAACTAGAGATAGCAAAGCTTTTATGATTTGTGCTTCCACGGGCATGAGAAGCAGAGCCAATATATAGTTCATCTATGGATGCTCTTTGTACTCCTACTCACTAGCTTCTCATACCTTTTTAAAGGTTGTGAACGGAGCAATATTGTAAACACTGAACATATTAGTTTATTCAGGTAGCCCAGAAACTCCGCATTTTGGCTAAATTACTGTTGTAGATCTGAGGAATGTTTTATGCTGATGTTATACTGTCAACTTCTCTTCCATAGTGAGTCTATGTTGACAGTGTAGTTGTTGGAAGCTGATAATCTCAAACAAATACATCATGACTAGTCAGCATTTAGTAAAATTCCATAGTTACCTTCAGTGCAAAACTTCCAACTAGCACTTATTTCTTAGAATTTGGAGCCTTATTTTGAAGGCAGTTTTTGGCAACTCAAGAATTTATTAGATAAATTGTAATACATGGATGTTGGTGCAGTGGAGAAGCTGTGTACAAGTCTGATACTTTCAGTGGGAGAAGTATACATTCTATATATGACAGGTCTGTCTGTTTACATGTTATATTTTAACATGAAAATGTTTTATCATACTAGTCAAATGCTAAATGCTTCTTAAACTGCTAAAAATGTCAACTGTGTAAAGCTAAATATAAACATGTAGTTATAAATAGTGACCTTTCAATGTATAGTGGTATTTGTGCTGTCTGTACAGTACATTGTATAGTGTGTAAGAGAGAGCATGCTCCAGAAGTGATTAAGGTTTCAGGATTTAGAAACACCAGGTGTCTCTGAGTCACAAAGCTGGACTTGTTTAGAAGCCAACAAAAGCTATCCTTGTAATGAAAAAGAAAATACTTCTGCAGTAAAAGAGCTAATTAGCAATTTCTGGGGGTAATTGTTAAGGTAAAGTTACTGATTTAAGTCATCTTTCATTTTGATAATAAGAAAAAACGGCAATTACTAGCTTTTAAATATTGGCCTGAAAAATGGAACAGTGGAGTCTCACTCACTACAGTCTATAAAATGACAAATTGTATTTAATGTACTTTCTCCCTAACACACATTTAACTTTTTCTAAATGCAGGGAAATAGATAATTTCTTGTAAATTAATCTGCTTTTTCTACTGAATCTGGCAGATGATCTCTAGAAACATACAAAGTAGTGTGTATTTTTAAAAAAACCCTGAAAAATGCATTTAAAAATATTTCTGTACAAATGCCATCTGTGCAGGCCACTCCTTGGTCTTAGTTTCCTAGCCTGGGAAAGGTGGAACTCCATGCGCTTCAGGATTCCAGTCTCCAGTCCTTTGTTGCATTTGCCTTGGCATTTTGGCACTCTTCCCTCAGTGCTTTGACATTGTTGTGTCAGTGTTAGCATTTTACCTTGGAGTTTCATTGTGATTGTTGTTGTCTTCATTTGAAACTTCTTGCTTTGAATTACTTATATATTTCCAGGTCTTTATGGCATACTGGCCAGATTCCAGGAGTAGACCAACAAGCATGGAGCTTCTGGCATAGAGTGCCATCTCATAGATACAGTGGGAGCCTCTGTGTCAAATATTTGCTGAGTGACACACTACATGCTGCTGGCAGAAAGGGCTGCTGGAGACTTTGCATCCAGCTCCAGCCATCTGCTGATGTATCCAAAACTCCTTGCTGGGAGCACCAATGGAGTTCCTATGTTGAGCTCTGGTTACTGAAATATCCTGGGTATGTGCATAAAGCGCAGATAGGAGACCCTGTATTAAGCTCTGACTGCTCGCAGGTGCATCCTGGTTCAGCCATTGCATCCGGACTGCGAGTGCAGAGCACCAATGGGGAAACTGAGCAGCAGATCAGTTTTGATGTTTTAAGTATTTGGTAATCCTTAGCAATCTCAACACTGACAAAATGCTGTTGCATTTAGGCCATCTCTTGCCTGAAGAGCCATTTGTATTTGTATATGAAGCACTTAACCTTGATGCTGATGTCCTCGGCAGTCTCTGTGACATGATCTTTTTATTGGACCCCAGATACATCAGTGGAACAGTTGAAACTGATGGTTTAATGAGTGAAGCAGCTAGCCTAAGGAGTGATGGCTTCTACTTAGTAACAGCAGATCTGATGCTGAGTATGTCTCTGCAGTGGTCTAAAACCACTCCTTTATGAGGATGAGAGGTATTCTTACTCAGAGGATTTGGTTTTTTTCATACAGGTCCTACATCTCTTCATACTAGAAACCAACAGTACTGAACAACTTACAGACCCTTGGTGTCCTGAAGGGTGATCCTACTTCAAACAAGTAATCAGGCCAACTGCTTCTAGACATTCTTACTTGCTATGTGCCTAAGCAGAGGGAAAACATGTTATCATGCAGACCAAAGCTCTGTTTCCAGTCTTCTTCTGGCATCCCACAGGAGATCATATTTGCAAAGCATAACTTCCCTGTCCTGTGTGAAGAGGCTCAGATATGTCTTTCTACCAGTACTTATGGTAGCAAGGGCAAACCTCAAGAGATTAAAAATACAAGCATTCAAATAGGACCCATATTGTAATGGGATCTTATTAATTGGCCAAGAGTTCTTATTTTTTCATCAGTCTACAAAACTGCTCTTGGATAATCACTGAAAACCAGGGCATCTTTCTCCATTCCAACCAAGGAATCCTCTTCCTGACAAATGTGGCTTCTGAAGAATAGCGCTTTGCAGGCCTGGTGTGTCTGAGCTGATGGTCTGATTTTCCTGAATTATCAGAGGTCTGTACTGGAGGGAACACAGTATCAAACAGAAAAGGTTTGTAATATGGTACAAACTGAGCTCCCTTTGTCCTCACATATGTACTACTTCCTTTGTTATCGCTGTCTAACTCAAAGTCTACCCTAACTTCTCCTAGGTCCACTTGACAAATATTTTGCATGTTCAGGGACTATACTCAAGCAGACTAGTATATTTACAACCTTTCTTCAGATACTTAGAAGACTTGATGCTTTTCAATCTCCAGCCATAAATTCCCCCGTGTCTGAGATCTTCTTTGGATCTTGAGTAAAATAGTGACCGCTTTTCCTGAGCCACATTATACAGACAAATATCAGGTTTTCTTTCATTTAAGTTCACATTCCTGCTAGCAGCGAGTGGCTCATAGTGGTATTGTGCTTTTAAACTTAGGCTGTGTCTACACTGCCACTTTCAGTGCTAAAACTTTAGTCGTTCAGGGGTATGAAAAAGCACCCCCCGAGCGACAAAAGTTTTAGTGATGAAAAGCGCCAGTATAGACAGCGCTTTATCGCTCCCAGCAATAAAGCTACCACCGCTCGTTCGTAGACATACCCTTTGTGCCTATTTCTGTACATACCTGCTTTTTCAGGATAAGGTGGGCTACAAAATCTTTCAACATCTTTTCTCTAGATGGGGATGGGCTCCCACCTTTGCCTGTTATCATGCCATCTTTCACACATCCACATGTCCAATCCTGTGAAACCTCACTTCACAAATTCAATGGGAAAAGTTGCTGATAAAGGTCATTACAGGTGGATATTGGCTTTTAGGCAGTCCACCCAAATTTCTGGTTTTGTTTGAGAGCCATGTGTGAATGGCTGCTGTTATGGCATTGTATTCAGGCCTAGGGTGACCAGATGTCCTGATTTTATAGGGACAGTCCCGATATTTGGGGCTTTTTCTTATATAGGCTCCTATTACCCCACCACCCCCTGTCCCGATTTTTCACACTTGCTGTCTGGTCATCCTCAGCTATGACTTAGCCCCTCCAATTTCAAGCTAGCTATGTCGGGTCTCATTCAGTCCAAGACAAGGTTGCCACTACAGCTTGCCTCAGGATTATTCACTTGCAGACATAGGCATATCTCAGGGTCTAGACTAAACACTATTGCTTGTGTTCAGTTTCTAGGGAGTTTTCCTGCCTTATCCCTCAATTCTGTGATTATGCTTCCAGGGTATGAGATCAAATTTTACTATCCTCTGAAGTTTTTTTCTTTGAGCAGGCTAAATTTTTGAGTAATTTTATGGAGGGTTTTAGAATCTGTCCAACAGGCCATTGAGTGGTTAGACCTAATGTGTGATGGGAGGTGTCTTCCCTCTTGTATTTTTTTGAAAACAGAACTTTTACCTTTTGGTGGCCTTTTTCCCATAGTTCTTGCCTCTTTAGACAAGGGATAGTTTCTGACTTTTAATTCTGCTTCTTTAAAAATATCATATTGATGGATTTTCACTTATTCATCTTCTTCCCTCGGAGTTTGGAGGGGGTTCTTTCTTTCTTTTCTTTTCTTTTCTTTTCTTTCTTCTAAATTCTAGTTTATTATTTGTGTTTTAGAGGCATGGTTTTTCAGTCAATGTTTGTGAGTGATTGTATTAGTTTATTTATTTTGCTTTCTGCAAAATCTGAACATGATTGGAATGTCCAAGAGACAGCAGTTGGATGTGTGGGAGGCAGATAACCCCAATTTGGGTAGGTTGATTAACTCCTCTCACCATTACTGCTGCTCCTATTTATAAAAAACTCCAAACAACCAAACAAACAAAACTTCACAACACCATACATGCACATCAAACAACCAACACCACCACTGCTTGTCTCCCGCTAGGATTCAAGACTGAGAATTTTGCAGATGGTATTTTCAGAGCAGAGAATTGCAAGTCAGTATTAACTGTGGTCCTATTTGCATAATATATGAATACACTAAAAATACCTCTCCTGATATTGGCCTGAATTGTTGATTTGCATGTTGTGCGCTTAACTGCTTGGGCTCATGAGTAAAAAATGACTTTTTGTTCTAACCAGCTTGAGGCAATGGGAGTGTGAATTTTTTTTATATAGCTTTCTGCAATTTTCTGTTCCATCAATAAAATATCCTACTGCATTCTATGAATATGATCACACATTTAAATAATAAAAGTGAGTGATTTTTCTGATCATGTGATACTTGTATGTTATGTCCTAATACCAGATTTTGTGAAGAGTGAGAATTTGAGAAATTTAAATATTGTGGATGGATACTCTTCAATTTTTCTGATTTTTGGTTTAACTGATTATAGTATATGTCCTCTTAAGTGACAGTCTGTCAAGCACATTGTTTTAAAAACTGAACATTTTGGTGCTAACAGCAGTTACCTGAAATAGCAGTTTTCATGGCTTTTTAGGGTATGTCTACACAGCGAAGAAAAAGCCACGGCTGGCCTGTGCCAGCTGACTCAGGCTTGTTGGGCTCAGGCTGTGGGGCTGTTTCATTGCTGTTAGACTTCTGGGCTCTGGGACCCTCCAACCCGAACCCGGAAATCTACACAGCAGTGAAACAGCCCCGCAGCCTGAGCCCCACAAGCCGGAGTGGACTGGTGTGGGCCAGCTGCAGGTTTTTCTTTGCTATGTAGACATACCCTGAGTGTCATTCTTTTTCGTAAACTGAAATTTAAAAAATCATTCTACAATACCAAAATAAAGGTTTTTTTTCCTTTTCCCTTCTTCTCTGCATATCAGCAACTTTACAGGTTCTTCCTTCTATGGTTTTCCTGAAACCGTTCCAGAGAATTTAAATTTCTGTAGTCAAATGGAAAGAAGACTTTGCTTGCTTATATGATACACTACTTGGATAAAATAAAAAATAAAATAAAATCTTTGTGTAATATATCTGACTACTTCTATTTAGATATAAATTATGAATAAATGTGCTCATACAGAATATTTTTTACAACTGTAAATATTTATTGTCCTTCTCCTTTAGGTTTACAGCTGTTGTGTGTGTGGATGTACTCTGAAAAATCCATTAATTACTGTTTTTGTTCATCTGTTTATATTTTAGGCACGCCGGAAGGAGGTTTTTATCCAGGAACGGTATGGGAGGTTTAATCTTAGTGACCCATTTCTGGCTCTGCAGAGAGACTATGAAGCAGGTGCTGGTAGTAAAGAAAAGAAGTCCATCTGTACCAACCCCCTCTCCATTTTAGAAGCTGTCATGTCTCACTGCAGAAAAATGCAAGAGAGAATGTCCGCTCAGTTGGCTGCTGCTGAAAACAGACAAAAGAAGGTATCACAGTTACTAACTTTTTAAGATTATTATCCACTTTAGTATTGTACAAACACTAAGATGCTAATTGCTAATGGTATTTTATGTGCAGATTGCTGTTCCATGAATTAAGGATTGCCTATGAATGAAATGAGATTTAACTCTTACAAACCCATGAACTATTTATCTCTGCAGTACCAGCTGTGCTGGGTTAAAAGAAAGTACCACATTTGAACAGATCTGGTATTTTTGTATTTTTTTTTAATCCAACCCTGTTTAAGCCTAAAAGAGCTGCTTTTACATTATGCTGTTTAGTTAAAGCAGAAATTAAGTACAGATATCATTTATTCATGTATGAGATGAGAACAGAATAACTATAAACCATGCAGCTCTGTTTTTAATACATTAGTAAAGAAATTTCTATTTTAAAAACAAAGTATATTTCTAATCCTTTAAGGAATAAAGAGAAACTGTTTTGGAACCAACATAACAAAAAAGGATTGCTGTCATACTCAAAAAGAATCCTTTCCCATTTTGAACGTGTGTTGTCGATATGCAACTCTGGGTACGTCTACACTGTCATAAAAGACCCGTGGCACAGCTATGGCTGGCCCAGGTCAGCTTACTTGGGGTCATGGGGCTTGGGCTGTGGGGCCATAAGACTGTGGTGTAGATGTTTGGGCTCGGGCTGAAGCCCATGGTTTGGGACCCTTCTCCAACAGGGCGTTAGAGCCCAGACTCCAGCCCGAATACACTACATGTTTTTAGCCCTATAACCTGAGCCAGCTGACCTGGGCCAGCTGTGGGTCTTTTATTGCAGTGTAGGCATACCCTCTGACAGAATTTTCTGCTGCAGTGGCTCTGCTTCGTATATGAAGAAACATCTGATAAACAATTCTTAATAAATTCTGTTTGCTACCCTAAAAATCAAGGGCATGTCTAAGCTATATCATAGCTTTTAACAGTTTATTTTTCTGAGGTAACTGATGCATTAGATTCCAAGCTTGTTCACAAAGTTTTCTAGATCATCTTCCATTAATATCACTTTTTTTTTTCTTCGAATTCTATTCTCCAGCATAATTTACATTTGGCTCTCCATTAGTTTCTCGTTAGGAAAACGACGGCTAGAAATGAGGAATGTTAGAACCACATTTTAATGAATAATAATTGCATAAGGGACATTTTTATTTCAAAAAGTTATGTAGCGAAAGGGTCTGGAGCTTCAGTATTCTTCTCTGTGAAATCCTTTGAATAAGTTAGGCCAGCTCTACACTAAAAATTTTTGCTGGTTATAGTAATGTTGGGTAAGGGGTGGAGCGGGTTAGGTTTTTTTTTTTTTTTGGGGCAACATTTTTATACTGGCAAAAACCCTAGTGTAGACACATTTATACCAGCATAAAGGTACTTTTCCCTATATCACTTATTTTACCTGGGGGACTGGTATAAGCTATATTGGCAAAAGCACTCTTTTTTGATAGAATAAACTGTGTCTGCGTTAGTTAGCTATAACTAAACAAGCAAACCTGTTCTAGTGTATGTAGACTATATGTTCTTCTATAGACTATGGCACTATATAAATCCATGGTACGCCTATACCCTGAATAATACATGTAGTTCTTCTTCAAGTAGATGCAGCAATGTATTTCACGTAGGTGTGCGTGTGACCAGTGCATCAGAGCCAGAGAACTTTGCCTAGCAGTTCCTGAAGGGGCAGCGCTTGCATCTTGTGGCCACAGCCCCTCCCCTGGCTATATGAGGTGATACTGTCCCCACCCCCCTCAGTTCCTTCTCATTGCCTGAGGCTGGAGTCAGAGCTCTGTGTGGTTTTCACCTCACAATCCCTTCTGACTGGCTGAGAGTCGTATAGTTGTATATAGTTGTATAGCTAATACCCTTCTTAGTGTTACTTTTAGTTAGGACCAGTTATGTACCAGTATGTAGGCAGTCTGGCCTAGTAGTCAGAGCAGGAGTCAGGTCTAGTGGGTGAGCAGGCGTCTAGGTTGGGGAGCTAAGCCCAGGGTGAGCACCGAGTCAACTGCCAGTTAGCAGAGCCAGGGGTCAAGGAAGAGTCAGAACCAGGAGTTAGAGCTGAGGTCAGATGCCAAATGCCAGAGCCAAGAGTCAAGCCGGAGTCAGGGTCAGAAGTCAGAGGCTGGGATCGGAGCCAGGACTGGTCACTGAGAATTGACAGCGATGCATAAGGACAGGGGGAGAGGCAAGGATCAAGCACGGAGCAGGAGCACTATGGGAACAGGAATGAAGGCGGGGGTAAGGCAGGAGCCACAAGGAGAGCAGGAACAGGGTTGGGTGCAGGAGGCAGGCACAAGCAGGGCCCAATGCAACCACAACAGGAAACCACCTTGTTGCTCAGACAAACTTCCTTTTCCTCCTCCTAGCTTAAATAGCATAGTTAGACCAATCGGTGGAGCCAGGTGATCTTCCAGTCAGAGTTCCCATGGGTTGTGCCTTGGCTGGGGCTATAGCCCTAGTAGCTTCTTAGCCCACCTGATTTCAGTAGTGTGCCCCCCCCAGCCCCCCCCCCCCCAAATTGAGTAATAGGCCTACCCTGTCCTTGGTCTTCCTCTTGCTTCTAATGTATTTGTAGAATGTTTTCTTGTTACACTTTGTCTCTAGCTCGTTTAATCTCATTTTGTGCCTTGGCCTTTCTACTTTTGTCCCTACATACGTGTGTTATTTGTTTATATTCATCCTTTGTAATTTGACCTAGTTTTCACTTTTTTAGGACTCTTTTGAGTTTCAGATCATTGAACATCTCCTGGTTAAGCCAGGGTGGTCTCTTGCCATACTTCCTATCTTTTCTACACAGTAGGATAGTTTGCTCTTGTGCCCTTAATAATGCCTCTTTGAAAAACTGCCAACTCTCTTGAACTGTTTTTCCCCTTAGCCTTGCTTCCCATGGGAGCTTATCTACCAACTCCCCGAGTTTGCAAAAGTCTGCCGTCTTATAATCCATTATTGTGCTGTTTTCCCTCCTGTCATTCCTTAAAATCATGAACACTACCATTTCATGATCACTTTCACCCAAGTTGCCTTCCTCTTTCAAATTCTCAACCAGTTCCTCCCTTTTTGTCAAAATCAAATCTAGAACAGTTTTCTCCACCTTCTGAAATAAAAAATGGTCTCCAATACATTCTTGTTGGATAATCTGTGCCATACTGTATTATTTTCCCCAACAGATGTCTGGGTAGTTGAAGTCCCCCATCATCACCAAGTCCTGTACTTTGGATGATTTTGTTAGTTGTTTAAAAAAAAGTGTCATCCACCTCTTCTTCCTGGTTAGATGGTCTATAGTAGACCCCCTACCATGACATCACCCTGGCTTTTTACCCCTTTTATCCTTACCCAGAGACTTTTTCAACAGGTCTGTCTCTTATTTCCATCTCAACGTCAGTCGAAATGTATACATTTTTAATAAATAAGGCAACACCTCCTGCCTTTTTTCCCTGCCTGTCCTTTCTGAGCAAGCTATAGCCTTCTATATCAATATTACAGTCATGTGCATTTGTGACGGGTTCGGTCACAGAGACCCCCTTGGGACTGTCACCTGATGTGCTGAATTTACCTCTGAGCCCGTTTTCCCTGCCTTGTTGAGCCTGACACGTTAGCCTGCTGCAACACAGACCCAGGGTCTGGTCCATGCCCCCAAAACTGCAGACTTTATCCAAAAACTGCTCAGCAGGTCACCTATCTCCAGCACCCAGAAACCCAGTTCCCAATGGGATCCAAACCCCAAATAAATACTCTTTACTCTGCATAAAGCTTATACTGGGCAAACTCATAAATTGTCCACCCTCTATAACACTGATAGAAAGATGTGCACAACTGTTTGCTCCCCTAGGTATTAATCACTTACTCTGGGTCTACTAATAAAAGCGATTTTATTAAGTATAAAAAGTATGATTTAAGTGGTTTCAAGTAATAACAGACAGAACAAAGTAAGTCACCAAGCAAAATAAAGCAAAAACACGCAAGTCTAAGCCTAATATAATACATTAAGAAACAGATTACAGGTAAATCTCACCCTCAGAGATGTTCCAAAAAGCTTCTTTCACTTTATATTTATTTTTGATTACAAATATTTGTACTGTAAACCCCCCCCAAAAGAAATAGTACTTTTCAGTTCACCTAATACAAGTACTGTAGTGCAATCTCTTTATCATGAAAGTTGAACTTATGAATGTAGAATTATGTACAAAAAAATAACTGCACTCAAAAATAAAAGGAGAAACTTTAGAGCCTACAAGTCCACTCAGTCGTAGTTCTACTTCTTGTTCAGCTAATAGCTCAGACAAACAAGTTTGTTTACATTTATGGGAGATAATGCTGCCTGCTTCGTGTTACAATATCACCTGAAAGTGAAAACAGGCATTCACATGGCACTGTTGTAGCCAGCATCTCTAAATATTTACATGCCAGATGCACTAAAGATTCATCTGTCCCTTCATGATTCGACCACCATTCCAGAGGACATGCTTCCATGCTGGTGACGGGTTCTGCTCAATAATGTTCAAAGCAGTATGGACTGACGTACGTTCATTTTCATCATCTGAGTTGGATGCCACCTACAGAAGGTTGATTTTCTTTTTTTGTGCTTCGGGTTCTGTAGTTTCTGCATCAGAGTGTTGCTCTTTTAAGACTTCTGAAAGCATGCTTCACACCTTGTCCCTCTCAGATTTTGGAAGGCACTTCAGTTTCTTAAACCTTGGGTTGAGTGCTGTAGCTGTCTTTAGAAATCTCACATTGGTACCTTCTTTGTGTTTTGTCAGATCTGCAGTGAAAGTGTTCTTAAATCGACCAACATGTGCTGGGTCGTCATCCAAGACTGCCATAACATGAAATATATGGCAGAATCTGGGTAAAACAGAGCAGGAGACATGCAATTCTCCCCCAAGGAGTTCAGTCACAAATTTAATTAACACATTATTTTTTTAACAAGTGTCATCAGCATGGAAGCATGTCCTCTGGAATGGTGGCCAAAGCATGAAGGGGCATAAGCATGTTTAGCATACCTGACACGTAAAAACCTTGTAATGCCGGATACAACAGTGACATACGAACACCTGTTTTCACTTTCAGGTGACATTGTAAATAAGAAGTGGGCAGCATTCTTGCCCGTAAATGTAAACAAACTTGTTTGTCTTAGCAATTGGCTGAACAAGAATTAAGACTGAGTGGACTTGTAGGCTCTAAAGTTTTACTTTGTTTTGTTTTTGAGTGCAATTATGTAACAAAAAAAAAATCTACAATTGTAAGTTGCACTTTCAGGATAAAGATATTGCACTACAGTACTTGTATTAGGGGAATTGAAAAATACTATTTCTTTTATCATTTTCACAGTGCAAATATTTGTAATGAAAAATAATAATATAGAGTGAGCACTATACACCTTGTATTCTGTGTTGTAATTGAAATCAATATATTTGAAAATGTAGAAAAACATCCAAAAACATTTAATAAATTTCAATTGGTATTCTATTGTTTAACAGTACAATTAAAACTTTGATTAATTGCGATTAATTTTTAATTTTTTTAGTTAATCACATGAGTCAACTCCAATTAAGTGACAGCCATAGTATAATTCTATACATCAGGTATATATTTGTCTTAAAACTTTATTGTAGGTAGCATGTGTGGCGGTATGTTTAACCCAGGTTACTAATCATATCCACTCTAAAGGATTATGTATTAGTCAAACTGAAATTTTCCATGTACACTCTAAGCCAGAGAGCAATTTTGTTTTTCAAAAAGCTTTAAGTAACCTTTAAGCACCTTTGAGGACCAAGAAAGTGAGAGAAATACACTTTTGCCATTATAAAAATCTTTTCCTACTTTTTTGGCCAGATTTATTGCCTCATTGGTTTGGGTAGAAACTTGAAATTCCAAATAGCAGATGATCATTTTGAGAGGGATTTCATATTACCATAGATGGAGGGAGGAGGTTCTGCATGATGAGGATAATTGATATTCTCTTATAAAAACCAAAATTATTTCCCTATATCAGTATATGTAGCTGTGGATTTTATTACTTGTTTAGAATACCCATCAAGATGGCACCCCTTTAAGTTTCCTTGAACAAGGATTCCCAGCATGGAGGTTGCAATCAGGTGTCACAACTAGAGCTAGTCAGAAATTTTCTGACAAAACTTAGTTTAGTCTGAAGATGCTGATTAACTGGAGCAAAATGTTTTGTCGAATCTGTTGTAGATTTGACAAAACTCTAGCTAAAACACAGTGTTCCAGGGTTGACAACCCTGCAGCAGAGAGCCTTTCAGCTCCTGGAGACCCTGGCTCCAGCTGGGTCTCTTGGGGCTAATAGGTTTCCTCCTCCACTCCAGGGAGCAGTGCTTCCCTGCCATGTGGATTGCCCCAGAGCAGCAGACTCTTGGAGAAAGTCCTAAGATTTCTAGGCTCCCAACTCTGCTGCAGGGCCCTGGAAGTCCTGAATGCCCTGGCTCAGGCAGGGAGCCTAGAAGCCCTGAGACCCTCAGCTCTGGCGAGGCGCCCATGTCTGGCAAGATCCCTGTCTTATAGTGGCTGAGTGAAACTGACAAGAAAATCAATTTAACATATTTTGGTATTTCCAAAATGAAATTTTTGGGGATCTCTGATTTGCTAGGGTTACCATATTGCAGTCCTGGAAAAAGAGGACACTCCAAGGGGCCCCGGCCCTGCCCCAACTCCGCCCCTTCCCTGCCCCAACTCCGCCCCTTCTCCAAAGTCCCCGCCCTGACTCCGTCCCTCCCCTAAACGCTCCGTCCCCTGCTCCTCCCCCTCCCCTGCTTCCCGTGAATCAAATGTTTGGAGAACGGAGTGGTCTCGAGTAGTCGAAGACCTTTCTTCCCCGTCCCCTCCAGTCTATGTCTATCCTATTGCTGTCTAACCCGCCCCAACTCCTCATCTGATTTCAACTGCCCCCCACTACCGCTCTGGATTCCTTGTCCCAGTTTCCTGGTCCTGTCTCACTCTCCTCTCTCCCCGCCCCCATCACTCAGATGGGATGTTCGTTCCAGATTGGCAAAATTATAAGGCTTCCCAACATTTCAACACTTCCCATTCTAAATTTTCGGTTGCTTAACTATAGGCTAGTTCTGCCTACAACAAAGCATATTCAGAACTTCTGATTAAAGGGATTATAAATGTAGCAACCTCCATCATAGCTAGTCACCAAAGATTGAACCTGAGCCATCCAGACTTAAAAGCATGAGCTTCTACTACTTGAGTTCAAGACATAACTCCCTTAGCTGGTAGCTATACAGTTATCCTCTAAAAATCCACCAGAGGAGGGCACAAAATGCATGTTGGACAGTGAATTACAAAAGTGCCAAATATTATTATTAGACCTGCAATACTTTTCACAAAGAACATCAGCGGGGGATAAACTGGGAGTTTAAGAATATTTGGAAAACAATTTTAGAATAACATTCAGTGCTGTGGTTTAAAAGAAAAAAAACCTGTTAAAACTCATAACTTAGCAGCATTCAGTGTTTGAAAAAAAAACAGCTTCTAGGAGGGATACAAGTTAAGAATGTTGAAACAGGAAAATGTTATGCTTAGTTACCACTTGGGCAAGGCGGCGTGCTATGTAATACTTGCAAGATTTCACTGTAATGTTTTACAATATATAGCAGCGCAATGCTGATTCCATTGATATTGTTGAGCAATTCATGCTGATTTTATTTCAGCCCACATCTTAATAGTTTTGAATACTATAGATCACAATTTTCAGCTCAGTTGGTCTGAACATGCAGAGCTTTAAAATTGCTATGCTCTAAACTGTATATTAACTACAATTTTATAAACCTGCATGTCAGAGAACTGTGTGCCACTACTACTAGACAGTGGCACAAGGCAATTCAGTGTGAATCACAGAAATGTAGAACTGGAAGGGACATCAACAGGTCATCTAGTCAAACCCTGCACTGAGGCAGGACTGAGTAATAACAACTAGACCATCCTTGACAGGTGTTTGTCTAACCTCTTAAAAAACTCCAGTGACTGCTATTCCATAACCTCTCTAGGTAATTTGTCCAGTGCTTAACTACCTTTACAGTTAGGAAGTTTTTCCTAATGTCTAACCTAAATCTCCCTTGCTACAATTTAAGCCCATTGCTTCTTTTTCATGCATGTCCTGAGTGGGACGGGGGTGGGTCCAGGCAGTGGGATTGGGGGGAGGGAGGTCGAGGGAGTCGGTGGGTGTGTGGGGATGGACCGGGGGAAGCAGGGTGGAGGAACTGAGGGGGACAGGACTGGGACTGGGGTGGGCTGAGGGGGATGGGACAGGACTGGGATGGGGGGAGTAGGGTAGGGGCTGAGGGGAGCATGAATGGGACAGGGTAGAGAGAGCTGTGTAGAGTGGGGTGGGGCGGGGGAGACAATGGGGCTGAGCTGGGGAGGGTCGGGGGGTTGGAGAGGGACAGGGTCTGGAGGGGATGAGACAGAGGGGAGCAGGACTGGAAGGGGGGGAAGTTGAGGGGGTGGGACAGCAGGGGGAGTGATGGGGGTGGGATGACAGGGGAGGCTGAAGAAGAGATTTGGGGTAGGGCAAGGCTGAGGGCAGTGGGTTGGGGGAGCAGGGGGACTGTGGGGGAGGCTGTTGGAACGGGGGCAGGGACTGAGCGCAGTGGGTTTGGGGTGGGAGGTACAGGGGGAACTGTGGGGGAGGCTGAGGGAACAGGGTCAGGGTGGGGGCTGAGGGCAGTGGGTCGGGTCTACACTGGCACCTCTCAGCATTGCTGTGCCGGGCAGCAGACCTGTACCAGCGCTACCCTGGCGATGGAAGAGTCCTCAGTGGAAATGCAGACTTCATGACACAGACCCTCCTCGTCACTTCAAACCTGGCGCTGCTCTGGTCAGTCGCTAGGCTCTTGTCACTTTCAAACCCATGCAGCGTATCTGGCTCTTTTTCAGTACTCAGGTTAAGAAAAGCCTCTGCATTTTGTGAGGGCTTCAGCATTCACTTTCGTACTTGACAAACTGTCTGCCTGACACATTGCTCCCAGGGCATCTTTATTCATTATCGGCAGGTCCATCAGATTAAGGAGCAACACAGGGGGAAGCAACACAATGGTGTCATGGATTTTTAATTTTTCAAACCACTTTGGCCTCAACAGGGATAACAGCAAATCTGGACAGAGCAGATGGGTGTCAGGATGGGTTTGGGTATTTTTTTTTTTTTTAAGTGAAAATGTTTGGGTCTGAGCAAAGGCTGCAAACGTCCCTTTGGAAACCTCTGCTGATCTTTTGCCCCAGGGGCTAACGACAGCCTGGAATCCGGGACAGATTTCCACATCCATGCAGGGTGAGATGATCGGGGGGGTGGGGGGGGAGAGAGGAACAGGGTCAGGGGGGCTGAGGGCAGTGGATTGAGGGTGAGGGGCACAGGGGGGACACTGCGGGGGAGGCTGAGGGAACAGGGTCAGGGTGGGGGCTGAGGGCAGTGGGTCGGGTGAGATCGGGGGGAGGGGAGGGACTGTGGGGGAGGCAGAGGGAACAGGGTCAGGGGGGCTGAGGGCAGTAGATTGAGGGTGGGGGCACAGGGGGGACTGCGGGGGAGGCTGAGGGAACAGGGTCAGGGAGGGGGCTGAGGGCAGTGGGGCTGAGGGGAG
Organism: Emys orbicularis; assembly: GCF_028017835.1. NCBI lineage: Eukaryota > Metazoa > Chordata > Testudines > Emydidae > Emys > Emys orbicularis. The sequence goes on from NC_088683.1 coordinate 49,410,694, forward strand.
CCCCCCCAGAACCCCCCCAGGGGGCCAGGTGAGCCCAGCAGTGCTTACCTGGAGCAGCTCCCAGGAAGCATCCAGCAGGCAGGTCCCTCCCAGTCCCTCTGGCTCCTTCCTACGGTTGGGTCGGGTCGAGGGGAGGGGGGCAGGGACGGGGGGGGTCTCTCTGCCCGAGTCTACAGGCCCCGCCCCGCTGCAGCACGCAGGGGAGCGAGACCTCCTCGCTGCCTCTCTGTGTGCCGGGGCAGGGGCAGGGCTGCGCTCTGCAGGCTCCTGCCGGCCGGGCAGCGGGCCCCGTGGGCTGACACCGCCGCACTGGGAGCTCTCAGCTGCGCGCTGCCCCAGGGAGGAAAGGTGAGTGGCGCCGGCTTGCCGCGTTTCCCCCAGCACAGCTGCCCTGTCAGCGCTTTTGTGTCTTTAAATAGCCGTCCGGGGGGAATTTGTAAAAAGCTAAAAATGTCCGGGATTTCCCCCCGGACGGCTATTTAAAGACCCAAAAGCTGGACATGTCCGGGGAAACCCGGACATATGGTAACCCTAGGTTTGCCAAAAAATATTTGGCAAGTTTTTGCTTTCATTCCAAATTAGAATGAAAGCAAATGTGGAAATACAGAAACTTATCCTGAACTGAAACTCCCAAGCTTTGCCCAGCTCTAGTTGGGACAAAGTGGGAAATGGGAGGGATGTTTCTGACTAGATTCTGGCTGAATGAGCTCCAGGGGGCTCCTGATATGGAAAAAGTCAAGAAACACTGGTCTAGGAGCTACCTTGAACATAGAAGAGTATGCGTATTGAAATACAAAAGCCCAGGATAAAGCCCTTGGCCTCTGATAAAGATTCTTTTGTAAGAATTTTAAAAATTTTAGTCATATGCATAATTGAGCTCTTAATAGTTACTACATTTTAATAAATCTAAACATACAGTCCTGGGGAAAACTACTGGCCTTTTTTAAATCAATGGGAGTGTTCTATTGACTTCAGTAGGGCCAGACTTTCACCCCAGGTCTTAAATGATATTCTTTTCATAATTCGGCTGTCACAGTCAAACCGTATAGTGTATCTTTGCTTGATCAGATGGTGATTGCATTTTTTAGCGACAGCAAGTATTCAAGTGTCGACAAGACAAAGGCATAGGTTCCTGCCCAAAGAAGCTTACACTCTAAGCAGAGTATAAAAAATGGATGCACAATGCAGAATGTGTCTCAAAAGATGGTTGTATGATTATGTGCAGTTGTTTTGTAATATAAAGGCTGGGTGACAGTATAACTCCTGATCTGAGATAGCCTTAGTGGGATTCACAGAAGAATTAAGTTTAAAAAAAAAAAAAAAAGATTTGAATGAGTAGGTGGTGGCTGTCTGGTGCACTGTGTTAGGGAGGGAGTTCCAGGTGTGGGAATGAGAAGGAATGAATGCTTATAGGATAAGAAAGGATGTGTTGAAGCATGAACCATTGGTGGAGGACAGAGGGCAGGAGAGGGTGTGTTCATTTCCTTGCTAATTTCTATAATAATTTCTAGAACGTTACAGTGTTTTCAAATTTGTGATGGAGCCTATATTTTGGGTACACACTAAAGGGTTTATCTCGGTAAAGAACCCTGATAGGTCCCTACGAAACTAACATAATGGGGTGAAAGAAGCTAATGTAACTCCAGTCATTCTGTTGTTATAGTTTGTGCTGGTACTAGTGTCATATTTCATTCCTTATTCAAGAGAATGCATACGTCTGTTCACCAACAAAGTGTTTATTTGGGGGAGAGAATTTTATCAGTATGTAATATCTAAATACCCATCTGTTAACAGATAGCTAAAACTTGGTTAGAACACGAACTATGTAGACATTTCGGACCTTATACTGTCCAATGAAATCCTGCATTCTAAATGGGATCTGGCTGTAGTCTGTTACCTAACAAAGATGAAATGATGCAGTATTGTGTGCTGCAATGTCATTCACTGAAAAATGTATCAAATTAATAAAAATTGTATTGTGGGCTCAACAAAGCATTTTTGAAGAATTTCTTCTCCCCATTTCCCTCAATGTTCCAAAAGATTCCAAGTTTATCTCAGAGATCAAATTCTTTAACTGACTTCATTGGGCTAAAGTGTCAACCTACTGGCTTCAGTGGGACTATTCATGTAACTGCTTACCAGTGTGAGTAAGTAGCTGACTGTGTGGCCCAAGATAACTAAATCTGCATTTCAGAGGATTTGTAATCTTAAGTAAAGCCTTAAATTTTCCACTCACTACAGAGTAGTGAAATTTTGATGCTTGTCCAAACTATAATAGCTACAGTAAGGGATAGATTTTTTTTTTAATGTTTCCCAGAAGGGAATTTAAATATTTGGTTGAATAAATCATAATTTTAGAAACAATTCTTAGATCTTAATTTGTCTGATCATTTGGTTTTACTCTCCAGAGACATCTGAATTATATCAACCACCATTTAAAATAGTTCAGTAACCTGTAAATTAAACTTTAATTAAATAAAATACTGTGTTCTTTAAAATGTATATACAGTACTTTTCTGGACATTGTCACTATAATCCCACCTTTTTATTTAGTATGAGCAGAGATGAATATTTAGTTGAAAATGGGACTTGAAAAATCAACTTGCTGAGGGTGAGTTGGCAATTTTCCTGGCCGAGTGCCATCATCTTCTGGAGAACCAAAGCCTTAATTTTTTAAAAAAGCCAATCACTACATTACAGACAAGTGGTACCCGCTTAAACTTTCCACATCTGTGGCAACTATGTAGCATTCTTTAGGTGAAATACTCAACTCTCAACCCCTCTGCCCCTCAAAAATCCATCAATTGTGTACTTTCCTTCCAATAAATACACCAATTCCTTCCTGTTCCCCATGTCCCAAATCATCTGCTGGGAATGTTAATGAAATTATTCTTTGGGATGCACTTTAAGCTTACTTGATTCATTGTTCTGTATAAAACTGTATTGGGGGGGGGGGAATCTTTAAGTGTGTCTCCTACTTCTCCCTTAATGTCGTTATGCAGAGGTGGAGCCCAACTGCCTATGCCTTTCAGTCTTTGCAGTCAGCTGGCATTAGTTTGATTTTAAAGATATATCTTCACAGGGAAAAGGATTAGAGATTGATCTATTACTTCTTTTAACAAGGGGCTTGACAGGCCTGATCCAGCTTATTAACGTTGTTCCCACAAAGAAGATGACAAACCTTTCAGATACAAGCCTTATATAAAGATATTTTACAATAGAACTAGGGAAGAAAGTGGAGTCCTTTCAGCCGAGAACAATATTTGGAAGCAGGACCAAAGCAAACACTTTTGAAACTTGGATGAGAGCATTCCTGTGCTGCAAGCTAAGAACTAATTTTAGCTTGATGGGTCAGATAATAGATGCTGCTAGTTGACAGCTCAGCATAATTAGATCAGGTGCATGACACCTGAAACCAAACTTTCTTCTTTATTTACATATGCTTTGCCAAGTCATTATGATAAACATGCTTCATTTCAGCATGTTGATTCCTATGCATGACAATCTGATGTATTGCTGTATTAGCTGAGTAAAACTTGCTTGGTTCTTGGTGATACTACAGCTTGAATGTTGATGAGGACAATGCTGCATGCTTCAGCTTATTCACAAGTTAGTTGTATATGAATTCATTGTATAAAAGCTAGTATTAAAGGATGGCTGTTTTCCTTTTTTCCCTGGATGTTAATTTGATCTGTGAGTTCCAGAGTGCCTATTGAAAGGTTCTGAGTTACTAGCAACTTCAGCTATATTAGATTATTAGCTGTGTCTGTAACAACTTGAAAATAAGTTAGTTTTATTTCAGTTAACGTACAAAACCAACCTCCCTCCCAACATGCAGTAATGCTCAGTGTAATCTATTGTCTTCAGTTGGGTTAATGTATTATGGGTAGTCTGCAGAGGACTGAGCCACTTTCTCATTGAAAAATAATCTAGAGTGTCAGACTCTGTCATATGTACTTTTTCCATGACTTTCTTCAGTCACACTAGCAACATTAGTACAGCTGTTGCTGGCGCGATTTGCCCATGAAGGTGCTAATTCCTTAGTGGTAAAATGGCAAACGGAATGACTTTTGCTGGACAAGGAGCATGATTTTCTGCCTGTGGATGACTGTAACTGAAGTCTCAGGGACAGTCCTAATTGCAATCTGATAAATCACGGTAAATTAATATTTGCTGGTGTATTATCATTGACAAATGCTGCTGCTACTCTTCACTTAGCAGTCCCTTCGGATTTCCTATTATCCTTTTTATGTTGCTACTGAATACTCTCTTGTTAATGAAGAGCAAACTAGTTTGGGGCAATGGAGGTGGGCAGGATGGGTTGTGAGATGCTGGGTGTTGCTGTTAAATCATCATAGGGCTCCTGTCACTCGTAAATCTAGAGCTTTAGGTTTAGCCACTGCTGTCTGAGGACCTCTTTTGATATGGGAGATCAAAATGAAACTTGTAGTGTAAGAGCTTGGTTAGTCATAATGACTTTGTTTTAACTTGATCATCCTCATGATGATCAGGCACAGGAAGGAAATTTTACTGTATGTAAAACATCTATCACGGTTGTCAACATCTAGGGTGATAAGACGTCCCAATACTAGGGGCTTTGTCTTTATATAGGACCCTATTACCACCACCCCTCCTCCACTCCATCCCAATTTTTCTGGTCCACCCTATCAACATCACATACACCCACTCCCCCCAGATATACTTTTTGCCCTCTTTCCTCCTCCCAACAAAGCAGAGGAAACATTTACAAGTAAGAGAACACTAATTAAAACGTTGGGCAGTTGAGACAACCTTATCATTTTACCAGCATTTCATGAAGATTATCCCTCCAAAAGATTTACCTAACGTTCCTTCCCTTTTCAGAGTTCTCTGTTGTGTATCTGAACTGGACTTACCAAATGGGTAAAATGTAGCCTCCAAAAAATGAGCGACAGCAAGTAGAATCAAACTTCTGACCTGCAGTCCTTTTCCCTGTCCTGTTCCCCTCCTGATATGATGCAAGTTTCATTTCCACTAAGTATTAGATAACAGTGGAGGACTAAGGGAACTATCCTAAGAAAAATAGTATTTATTACCTTTGAAACAAAATAGTGGATAGGTCTAATTAAAATGAGAGAGAGAGAGAGAGAGAGAGAGAGCACACATGCAGGAATAAGAAAAACATTTCAGAAGCTGTCCAAGAAAGTGTCAGTCTTCTACTGGAGGAGGACCTGGGATATCATTGGGTAACAGCAGGGTACTCAAAAGTCATCATACTGTAATGAGTTTCTTTTGATAGCAACCAAGGCCAAAAACCACTGATTTAAAAATGAACTGCTCCATATCCCATTACGAATTCCCTGGGCCATCTGGTTCCCCAGATTACAGTTTACATGAAATATATTCACTGTACAGTATCTTCTTACAACTCTGAAATTAGTGTTATTTATCATCTAGTTTAACATAAAATCCTTCCTACCTCTGTAGTAATCAGAAGTACTGAAGTGAAGCAGTTATTGCAAGTGAGCTCATTTAAAGTATATTGCTGTTTGCCCTGACCCTCTATAGATCAGCTTTTAATCCATCTGTGCAGCAAACTGTTAATTGCTGGAAAGTGAAAAATTCTAGTATGATGGAAGCAAGAAACAACTTTCTTACTGAAGTCAGAGTGAAGCTTGCAAGTTTGCAAGCACTAGACTTTTAGTTGACTGTAAATATTTTCCCAGAGTTAGTAAAAATATTAAACAAGCAAATGCACTTCAAAAGTTTGGTGGTTCTTGTTCTTTCTGTACATGTACAGTAGGTAAGGTTAACCTCTTAATATGTGGTGATTATGGTGGAGTGAGAGGGGAGAGACTTTCCGGCTGCATAGGAAGATCATAGGGTCAAGTTAAAGAAATTATAAGGGTATTCAGAGAATGCAGAATTTATTTATTTATTTATTTATTTTTAGCCAGTCATGCAGATAAACAGCATAGGAAGAGGAGGCTGCAGCATGAGAAGTGCTAGTTAGCAATTTTTGTTTGATGTGTTTATGAGGCTGATAGGGAAATACTGAAGTGGTTTAGATTGTATTGCCATCCATAGAGCTAGGTAACATTGTTTTCAGCAAATAGTATATTTGCTATATTTATATGGGCGACAGGGGATGGATCACTTGATGATTATCTGTTCTGTTCATTCCCTCTGGGGCACCTGGCATTGGCCACTGTCGGAAGACAGGATACTGGGCTAGATGGACCTGTAGTCTGACCCAGTATGACCAATCTTATGCTATTTTTTTTTTTTTAAAAGCAAAAAAGGGTGAAAACCATATGAAAATGAAACAAAATGAAAAATCATAAAATTTTGTTTTGGATAACACAAGACCCTGGAAATTAAACAAAATCCTTGTACATTTAGTTTTGCTTTGGTTTTTTCGCTTTGGATGTTTTTTGAAACCGAAATAATTTTTCCCCTCATTCGTTTGAGTGAGTAACTGAAGAAAATCAGTTTTGGTTTTAAATTAATTTTTTTCTGGATTTTTTGGTTTGGTCCTCAAACATTCCAACATTTTGTATCTCAGCTTATATCTAATGGTAGAATACTGGAATTTGCTTAAGTAATACAGCATGTTCTTAAAAGATTGAAACAACAATGTCATGTTATTAACATACCATGTTGAAAAGCTGTATTTTGTACGTTAATGAGAATTTACCTATACATTTTTATTTCAGTTGGAAATGGAAAAGTCTCAGTTACAGATGCTTGAGCTGGAGCATAAGAAGTTGTCTGCTCGCCTTGAAGAAGAACGTGGCAAGAATAAACATGTAGTATTGATGCTAGTGAAAGAATGTAAACAGTTGTCTGGCAAAATTATAGAGGAAGCCCAGAAACTGGAAGAAATAATGTCAAAATTTGAAGAAGAAAAAAAAAAGGCTAATGAATTGGAGGAATTTCTTGCAGCTGAGAAACAAAGGAGTACACAAATGGAAGCTCAGATGGAAAAACAGCTCTCTGAGTTTGACACAGAAAGGGAGCAACTGCGTGCCAAACTTAACAGAGAGGAAGCACATACTAGTGACCTCAAAGAAGAGAGAGATAAAATGAGAAAAATGATTGAGCAGTTAAAAAAGGAAAATGACAATAAACCAAACCTTTCTCTCACTTGTAGAAATAAAGATAAGTGTTTTGTTTCAGTATCTGTTGGAACAGAAGGCCCAGCTTCAAGAACTATTGCCTGTCAGACAGATACAATGCCGACGGACATTAGCACTGAAAGTGTTAGGAAGTTGCCTTTGACTGTGCCTGTAAAACCTTCAGCAGTGAACTCTCTGGTTTCTGGCAGCACAAAAACGAATGTATCCGCCAATGCAGCATTTGTGAAACCAGTCATTGATAGGCACTCTTCCTGTAGTGAACTGATTGTCCCATCCACAACTCCTATTCTGACTCCAAGTCAAAACAGAATTGAGGAAAATGGACCAAGTACTGGCTCATCACCAGATTTTACAAATAGCACTTCCCCCTTTCCAAGTAATGCTGCCCTCTCCGTTTCTCCAGCATCAAGTATTGCATCTCAGAACCACTCACTAGCTTCGTCTATGCACAGTTTACAGTCACAGTCTGCCAACGCTACTGTGCATCCAGGCCTAAATCCTCGAGTCCAAGCAGCTAGATTTAGATTTCAAGCTAATGCTAATGATCAAGACCAAAATGGAAACACTACCCAAAGCCCTCCGTCAAGGGATGTCTCTCCCACTAGTCGTGACAACCTAGTTGCCAAACAGCTAGCTCGGAATACTGTCACCCAAGTCCTTTCAAGATTTACAAGTCCTCAAGGTGGTGCTACTTTGCGGCCTGGAATGTCACATTCAGTGGAAGTTGGCACCTATCCCCCAGTTGGTAGAATGGGTTTAAAGACTCCCAATGTATCAAGAATTGACAGAGGAAATCCTCCACCTATTCCTCCAAAAAAGCCAGGGCTTTCGCAAACTCCTTCACCACCACACCCACAGCTTAAAGTTATTATGGATAGTAGTCGATCCTCTAATACGGGTGTAAAATTTGACAGCAAAACCATGATTTCACCTCCTTCCAGTTCACCACAAGGAATCAGGGTAATAAATGAGGAAATTATTTCTAAGTCCTCACCTCAGCTGCCACCAAAACCTACTATAGATATATCTATGGCATCTGCAGGCTGTGCCATACCAGCCATGGCCACATCTCAGGTGGGTGCCTGGCCTTCCCAATCCCCTGGACTGAACCAACCTGCATGTTCAGAAAGTTCCTTTGTCATTCCCACCACCATTGCCTGTAGCTCCTTCATAAACCCTATTAGTGCTTCATCCTGTAGACCATGTGATTCAGACAGCCTACTGGCAACAGCATCAGGTAAAGGGATTGATATACTTCAAACTATCTCCCTCTAAGAATGTTCTGTCTTTTTCTCTGGATCTGTCATTTGCTTTATTTATCTTTTACAGCTTTTTCTCTAAACTGATTTATCTTTTTTTAAAGTGGAAATTTACATGTATATTATTTTTTCCAAGTTTCAGGGGTATGGGAATTTATCTTGCTTCATAATTTTTTTGTTTTTAACAATGATCATAAGTCAGTTTCCTTTTAAGGAAGCCTTCATTTTAGTGAAGACTTCATCCTTAATAAGGGAATGAAAATTGATGTTTTGAGCAGATTGGCCATTCTGAGCAGAGGTTCTGAGAAGATTCTGGAATAATGACATACTCCAGAAAAGGGAGATTCCTTAATAATACTTTTGGCCTTCTGTAAGCGTGAGGATATTAGAGCTCTACAAACATGAATTAATTTTGAGAATTGCCTATGTATAGTTTCTCTGATGGTATGTGTTCCTCCAATGCCATTGAGTTTTCTGAACCTTCTAGAAAACAGTGCCTATCTGGAGCCATTTGATCCCCTTCTCATGGCACCAAATAATTTTATAACCGTTTATAAAAGAGCAGTGCAATCCTAACCACCTTTCTTCACACCTGGAGAAATTCACATTTAAGCAGTATGTTTGGTGTCCTCCTGTATTTCTGGAGTGTGTGATGCATGCACCTGCTGTTTAATTTCTCTGAGAAAGAGGCTCACTCCCTACCTCACTAACCAATGGTTAGCATGGAGGATGTTTACATTTTAGCAGCTCCATATTTTCCTCATGATGAAGGCCTTATGAATCAGGGCCCTGATCCACCTTTGGATCAACTGCTGAATCTGCCATCATCTTTGTTTCCAAATATTCCCTTGTTGGAAAAGGTTAGCATAAGAATAGCAAGTATTAGCCCCTTTCTAGGCCATGACTGCACAGGGAGAGAGGACCTCTCCAAAAAGAAGTCAGTCAGTGCTGGGACCCTATAAATCGGGGGTAGTCGATAGGCAAACCGCAGGCCAAATCTGGACTACCAGACGCTTTTGAAAGGACCCTGAAATCTTTTTATTTACTTCTTCTTATTATTATTATTATCATCATCATTATTATTATTTTTTCTGGAGTCTGGACCTTGACTATACCTTGACCAAGAAATTTGGACCTTGACAAAAAAATTGACCCTCCCTGCTGTAGGCACAGGAACTTTCATTAGCACTGACGAGCACTTGGATGGTTCAGAGGTTTTGGTGCGGTCAGTCTCAGTCCTAAAAGACTCCCCCAGCCCTTTCTTAGACTCCATACTGTAGAGACTTGAGTTTTTATTTGATAAGACAAAATCATTAAGGAAATTAACTACAATCTATGTAGTTTTTACAGTGTCTGTAGGACAGAAGCCATCTCTATATAAATTCTATCAGCTTTACATATGGAGAGCTGTTTTACATGTTAACTAGGTCACGGTACATAAGGCTCTCCGGATCACTCTATTGTGACTAAGGCAGTTTTGATGGCATGCCTTCATAATGCATAGAAATCTGTCAGTCTGCTACCTGGTATTCTTAACCTGTGTTTCGAGAGCACTTTTCAGTCAATGTGGCATCTAGATATGACCTTTGCTTTGTTGTATTGCTTGTCAAACTCCTATATGTGGGAATATACAGAGGTAATTCTCAAAGAAGAAAGGTTATTCATCACAAACCATTCGTGTCCTTTTCCCCTTGTAATTCAAATTCTATAGTTTAGGACTTTGAGGTTTATTGGAGGGAGCTGAAGGAGTTTGGACCACTTGCTCTGAATGTTTGGTACAGTCAGAGGGCTCTTGTGGGACTGTAACTGGGACTGCTTTCTACAAGATTTCTAAAACTCAGTGGCAATGGAAACATATCCCATAAATTGGAATGTGCAGAGGTAGGTAAATACTAATAACTCTAATTTATAGACCTAGAAACTGAGTCAGAGAGAAGATAAGAGACTTGCCTGTGATCCCCCAGCAACACACTGCAGTAACAGAATTTGTCAAAACCCCTTGCTTTAAACTTTTACACTTCCCCTTGTGTGTGTTTGTGTTCCTTAAATGCGGGACTTGATAAGGAACTTAATCTACCTTCATGTATTTTTGGCATATGCTATAAGAGAACTAAACTTTTATGTGCAGGATGGTGTACAAACATGAAAGATATGGTCCCTGCCTTGAAGTAGCTTATGCTTAGTAAAGGCAAAACAGACAGATGGTGGTTAGTTTGGTACATGGGGATAGATTTAAATAACATCTTTTTTATTTACACTATATGGTTAGTAAACACCTGACAGTCTCTTTGTAAACCCCTCCCCCTTATTTACCATCTTTGTTTATTTTGTCTTTTTAGAGGTTGAACTCTTGGAGGCAAAGATTGTTTTCTAGTGTTTGTACAGCACCTATCATGTTATAGGCACTACTGGAAACAAACAATAGTATTTAGGTTTTCAAACTCTCTGAATTGCTAGAGATTCAGTTATTAAAAGTAATATTCAACTTAATTTAAACCTTATTTGTTTAATCTTTGCACAGAATGTTTAGTATTTTTATTTTGTATCAATCAGGGTTGACTCATTTAAAAATTAGTGTGCTGAAATGTTGTTTGTATTTTATTGTACAGTAAGTGCTGGTGAAAATCAGTCAGAATTTGTTATAAGTGTTCAAAAACATAGTAAGCGGATTGGTTAATATATTTCAAAGCCTTTTAGAGTCAGGTTGAAATTTGATGTTTATTGGCAGGTCAGTAAATCCATGACTTCATTTCCTTTTAATGTGAAGTCAGGAGGAGTGGAAGAAAGCCTGAATTTTTTTCTTTCATTAATGGCAAATCAGTCGCCTGGTTAGGTCAGTTTCTTTACAGTGCAGCATTGCTTTAAGAAACGTTGGAATATTATCACTTTCTGTGATGGAATATTTTGGTTCTAAAGAAGAACAAAAACTGTGATATAGAATAAAAGGAGATTACAAGTTGCATCAGTAATATGTTCTTTTGTATCAAGACGACAATATCTACAGCTTTAAATACAGCTGAGAAAAAACTCCCACCTTTTGTTATGTATGTTGAACAAGGTGTATATGAAAAAGTGAAAATATACTCTTAGTGTTTCTTGTTTGTTTTGATTCCTAAATATCCATGGATTTGACTTCCTAGAGAAATAAGTGTTTAAAACTGAAATGATTATAGTCAATTGGATTTCCATACCCCTGGGATTTCTTCTTTCTTTTTCTTCTTGGTTTTGCATCACTCTTCAATCGGAGTATGTATTTATTCAGTTCATTCCAATATTGATTGATTTTCCTTTGTATGTGATTGGCTTAGAAGGTAAATAGGATGTGAGGATTCATTCTGAAGCTGATGCCAGAAGCTGTTTTTCTATCCCTCTGCCCTTCATTACTGTATGTCCTGCAAGCTGTCACAGATGCTTCACTTTTGCATATGAAACCGTATACCTTACTGATATTTCCTAACCTTATTATACAGTATCCTGGATGAATACAAATCTGTTATGCTGCTTCGCAATGATAACAGAAGTTAAAATATGCATTTATGTGATTACTTCGTTTGTGTGTCTTATGCAGTAGAAGCTTTTCATCCATTCTTAATCTAGCACAATGCGTTTCATCACTGGAATGCAACAGTATATTTGCCCTCGCGAAAAGCTGAAAATGAGAATAAAGGTACCAGATGTCCATTTACAGTAATGCACAATAAGCATTCTTTCTCTGATATTCTTATTAATGATGCTGAAAAATCTTGTGCTACTTTTCAACAAAAGCAGAAACCTCAGAAATGTTGTTAATGTTTCAAAATGGCTTGGCATAGTGAACCTTATGTTTTCAGTAAAGTGTTAAGCCCCCTACTCACCCTACCTCCCAGTGTCCAAAAATCATTCCAGCACAAACAAGACTAATTCCTAAAATGGAAAAGCAAGTTCAGGCAAAGAGGATTAACATCCAAGGAGATGCTGACACACTAGATATATCCACAGGAAGCAGTATCAAAAACACAGGGAAATACAATAAAGTCAATTAATACCTTTGGTTAGTTCAAACAAAATTTCTACCTACAGTAACAGTTTAGGCTTACAAGATGATACAAGGCAGAAACAATGGAAAGAAAAACAGCTTTCATAATTGTATTTTATTTTTCTTTCCATTATTCCTCAGTCACTTTTGTACCTTGTAAGAATAAATGTTCACAAACATCTGAACTCTACTTTATATGTATAGTATTTCTGACTTCTCAAAAGGTGAAGTTTGGCTTATATTTTTCTTAGTAAAGCAAAAATAGTTCTAGAAGATTTTTCTGTAATCTAAAAAGCCACAAGGTATAGAATTTATGAGAAGTAATTTAAATTGTATGAATCTTATTTTGTAAACCTCTAGATTTTCTTTCGTAGCCTGCTTTAAAAATAAGAGTAAAACTATTGATATATCTTCATACAACTTCAAAGTTGGCCTTCAATTTGAAGCAGTATACCATGTAACTTTAAATGATTGATATGGCTGCTGATATATATGGTAGTGGTTTTTTATAGTTGCCTATACAATTTATAAAAATTTATAAAATGAGTAATAAGTTAATTTATCTTTCTGAAAGTACTACAAATAAATATTATGCTGCCTCTCTGTACTATAATAGTAAAATGTATTTTATTTTGAAATTATCAAGCTAAAAGTATCTTATTTTGAAAACAATTCTAAAAGAGCTCCAACTAATTATTTTTTGTTAGTTTTAGCTGGGAATCTGACTATGTATTTTCTTATATGATCAGATTTCAGTATCTCATAGGAGGGTGTTTGTGCACATACATGCACTGCAAATAGAGTAATCTATTCAAAAAGGAAAAATGGTGTGAATTCTCATTTTCAAAGGGTAAAATATGTGTGTGTGTGTGTGTGTGTCTGACACACACACACAAATATATTAACATTTATATTTTTCAATCCTTTTTCCTATTTTCTTTTGCAGTCTTTTGATCAAGGAAGAGTACACAAAGTCTTCCATACTATATGCAGCAGACTTCATGCATTTAACAAACTCTCCTCTAAAGCTGCTAAGTAATAATATATGGAATGTCTAACAAGATAACTCCTAAGATTTCTAAAGCTCTGTTTTGTAGATTGCCGTTTTCATTGGATGACTTGAAAGCTTTTATCAGTAATTTTGATGTAACTAGCTACTTACTCTACATTGGCTCGTCTGAAAATAAAATAGAAATCACAGTACTGCTGAGTAAAATTAACATATATATTAGGGCAAAGTTCAACAACAAATATGTATATTACAGGGCTTCTGCAAACCTTTATGTTGAACTGTCCTCTTGTTAATTCTTTATTTTTAAAGTATAACTGAAGCACTTTGAACCAATTTTTCTATCTTATTTGGCTATGATACTCTTTCAGGTTGAAATATTATTATATATTAGGTTAAGATTTTGAAGAAAAATCAAGTTTGCAGATGAAAATAAAAAGCACCTACTTATATGAAAATATATCTGGAATGATTTTTGATTTAGCTACAATTAAACTAAAGCCAGAATTGTATAAGGTAGTAATGTCAGAAATTTTGGAGTGTGGAAGTTGTTTGTGATGTTCCCAAAGTTTTTATTTGTGTTAACCCATGAAGATAGAATCCTATTAATTTGAGTTAACAATGAACATAACTTCTTACCACTGTGTGTGATTTTAATTGTCTTTTGATGTAGGGGAAAAAATAACATTACAAGACTCATGCTAAACCGTAACAGACCCTATAGTGTTGATGGACCTGTTTAGGTTTTCTTTTATATATATTAATAGCTCAGAAATAATGCACAACCTTAATTTATTCATGAGTCTTCCCTCTAACATCTGTCACTTTAACTCGCAGGCTGGTCTCCCTCCCTAACCCCTTTGTTAATGAGTGGTGGTCCTGTCCCCCTGGGTGGCAGGCCCACCCTTCTTCACCAAACTGCTGCCCAGGGAAATGTCACTTTATTGTCAATGCTGCTTAATGAAGAAGGATTGGACATTAATTATTTCTGTGAAGATGGTTATTCTGCCTTGTATTCTGCTGCTATGAATGGACATACAGGTAAGGGATTCACAGTTTTGTTAAACTGTATAAATAAAGTAATAGAAGCATTAATAATTTGAAAATAAAGCCCACTTTGTGCCTGATCCAAAACCGATTTGAAGTCAAAGAAAAGACTTCTGTTAACTTCCATGGGCTTCTGATCAGATGTTTTATCAGTAAGAATGTCCGTAGATGATAAATTTGAGCAAAATATCAGTTGGCATACACGTACATTTGAAGTCTGTTGTCAGTGATTTTCTGTGGAAGGGATCATGGATTTCATTATTAGTATGAAATTAGAGATGAGAGGATTTTAAAAAAAAGTGATTTTATCTAGGCAAGTTAAAACGAAGTAGTGTCATTTATTCAAATGAATTTGAACATGCATTATGCATAGGTAGTGCTTATGCTTGAAATGTATGTTGGTAGGAAAGTAAAATGCTCCATCTAAAATAACTGAAACAAAATAGCCCTAATTTCCTCTACATAACAAATAACTGATGTGAGTGTATGTAAATTCATGATGTATTTGTTAACTTCTGTTTCTATTAAATTTAAAAAAAAGAGTTCTAGAAAAGTTCAAGTGCCTGGAGCCTTTCAGCAGTATGCTGTCTTGTACCATTTTCTGATCTGATCCAACCAAGTGTCAAGTATATTAGAAATGAACAAAATATTTCACTGATACAAAGCAGGAACAATATTTTTTAAAATAGCTGATACAAGTGTACCACACATGCCTTTTTATGAGCACTTTCTCTCTAAAAATTGGAAGATGCAAACTAAATCTGAATCAGTACTAATATAAAATTCTGCTTGGGATAGACTCTACAAACCCCACATTTTTCCTCTCTGAGACATCAAAGTTGAAATCCCTGTCTCCATTCGAGTCAATGGAAGTTTTGCAATTGACTTCAGTAAAGCTAGGATTTTACCCCAGGAGAGGTGATGGACTATAGTGGGTTTGATTTATAGTCACTGTTTTTAATATTGTGGGTTTAGATCTATTAAGTGGAGATTGTATGGGGAGTTTCTAATTATGTGACTGGTCTTAAATTGTTATAGAAAAACTGTTCTAATTTTGTTATGTTCACAGGCCAAATTTTCAAACTAGAAGCATAAAATTAGCTCCTAAATCCATAATTAGGCACCTAAACAAATGGCCTGATTTTCAGAAGTGCTGACAACTCAGCAGCTCCTATTGATCTCAGTGAGAGTTTATGGGAACTCGCTTTACCCTTGAAATACCCAGTAAGAAAGTTCTACAGAATTAATGGAAACAGCATCCCTTAAATATTTAATTACTGTAATATAAGTCTTATAATTGTAGTTGAATATATACTGTAATTTTTAGGTATTAGATTGTTGCTTTTTAAAACAAGTAATATATTGCAGTAGTTTTGATTCTACATCAGTATCTGAAAAATATTTAATAATTGTATGAGTTAGGTTTTCACCATTTCCTTAGCTACCAACTGGCTTGTATAAAATAGGTCTCTCATTTGTTTCTGGTGTCATCTTAAAGTACAGTATATGCTAGTTGAGACCTCTCTGAAAAATCAGATTTGTAAAATTGTTGGCAGAAAGGTTGTAATTCTTAACTTAAATTCAGACAAACTTATTTAATTGGATAAATGTAACTTCAAAATTAATCCATTATATATTTTCTAATAGGCTTAAGAAAGTGTCATGATGAAGCACTTACAGTAGACAGTCCTGGCTTAATTGACCATGAGAACAGAGATGATATTGGTCTGAATCTGGGGATGGGAAAATGGTTAAATGACTCAGTTTGAGGGACTGTGGATTGAATTGAGTAGTTTTCAGTAGCAGGTGGCTAGCAGACAACTTAGACAGGCATAGTTTTTTCCCCTTCTGTGGAAGGACCTCACCCATGAGCTTATATCCACACCATTTGTTTGCTTGGGAGCATGAGTGTGTTCTGGATTGCAGTTGGAATGGTTAAAGGGGATTTGGAGACTTCTAGAACCAGTCTCTCCCCTGAAGCAGCTCCTTTGTTCCTCTTGGGCAGTAGCTGGCTGGAAAAGAACCATAGCTGTCATGTGTCTGCCCCCCCCCCCCCTTCCCCCCGATGCATGGGATAGGTTAAGGGCAGAGGTAGACTGCAGCTGCTCTTCACCAATTCTCAGTTGAAATATGGTCCTTTAGGATTCATAGCCAACTGATGAAAGGTAGAGCAGTCCTTAAACTGCTAAACTATGCTAGGGCTGGTGCAAATCGACCCACAGGAGCAGGGAGCTGTAACCAGCACCCTGACAGTGCTCCCTGCCATGTTCCTGTGCTGAGAATGTGGCCTGGGCTCCTTGTTGCAAGAGAGATGAGAACACTCAGGATATTCTTTCCAAGTCTATTCACACTAGGTACAAAATTCCTGTTCTTAGGCAGTTCCGCTTTCAGAGCTCCGGCTACAACCATTTTCAGGACATTTAGCCCACAGCAGCTTTTTTCTGCTTTCCATGCAAATACTGTCCCCGTGTGTGTGTGTGTGTGTGTGTGTGTGTGATAATGCTTGCCCCCAAAGTATAAGTTAAACACTCCTTTTGTGTTTGAATGGATGCTGAGAAATTGTTTTTCCCATTTGGCCTCAGTAACCAGTCTGTGGGAAATTGAGCAAATCAGTTTGCCAATCCATCTTTGTTTGACCTGCTAACAAAACGCGAACCACTTCAACTTACTACACTTTGAAAAGGATCTTCTGCTTTTGGACACAAAATGTGTCACACGTGATTGAGCTAATCCACCCAAGTGTCTACATTATATTGATAATCCCAGCCATTCATTCAGACACTGGAGGTGACAGAGGGAGGGAGAATGGAATGATAAATCCAGCTGAAAAACCCAGGAGATGTGAAGAGTACAGTACTCCTTTGAATAAACTATAGAAAATTATGTGCATTAACTGTACTCTGTGTTCAGCTATAACAGTGGGGGGTGCCGCTTAAATAGTTGAGATTTGTAGGCATACCTGTTTTGTCCATTCTTTTACCATAACAGTTATCAAAGACTTGGAGAAGGAGCCAGAAAGCATGCTGGCCAAATACTAAGAATTGGTGTAAGGGAACCTCTTTTCATTTTATTCCAAAGAGATTTATGGGGTTGGCAAGAAAGAATTCATATTTTAAATTAAATAGATGTTTGGATTAAGATGGAGATAGATGAAGGAAAGACAGGAAAGAAGCTATAATAGTATTGACATTTGTCAGAGCAGTACTTCTACTGAGAAACAGTTGAACAGTATATCTGTGTTTTTCACTGGATTTCAGTTATAAATACAAATGTTGGGCAAAGTAGCTGAATGAGGGCTTCTTGATGATTTGCAAAAGTCTTTCAGATGAATATTCTAGTATAGGGCTAGCTTATCATGGCTGTGATGTCCAAAAATAGATTCCTAAAGTTAGGCTTCTAACTCCTTACTCAGGCTCATAAAAGTTTGACCTGAGTTGCAAAAGTGCTAAGTACCTAATAGCTTTCAGTGACTTCAGTGTGAGGTTCTGGGTTCTCAGTATCTTTGAAAATCAAGTCACTTATTTAGGTAAGTAAGTTTAGGCTCCTGTTTTTGAAAATCTTGTTCCCTGATGTTTGGTGATTTACACAATCAGTCCATAATACTCACCTAAACATTTTAGAGAGAGTTAACCAGAGAAAAATATGCATTCAGAAATTAATAGAAACGAGTTTCACTTGACAAAGCTTGGGTTTTGGGTTTGAGCACATTAATGTTACTCAAAAGTTGGGGCAGGAGCTTAAATCCGGTATTTTCCTTTGGGCCCATCCCTAGAAAAGAGACAATTGCAGTAGAACCTCAGAGTTATGAACACCTTGGGAATGGAGGTTGTTCGTAACTCTGAAATGTTCGTAACTCTGAACAAAACGTTATGGTTCTTTCAAAACTTTACAATAGAACATTGACTTACTACAGCTTTGAAGCTTTACTTTGAAACTTTACTATGCAGAAGAAAAATGCTGCTTTCCCTTTATTATTTTAATAGTTTACCTTTAACACAGTACTGTACTGTTTGCTTTTTTTAAATATTCTTTTTGTCTCTTCTGCTGCCTGATTGTGTACTTCCGGTTCCAAATGAGGTGTGTGGTTGACTGGTCAGTTCATAACTCTGGTGTTTGTAACTCTGAGTTTCTACTGTAACTATGGAAATTTTTCTTGTAAGAAATACACTCTGATCAGGTTATTTTTCTTGTAAGAAATACACTCTGAGCAGGTTATGTGCTTTCTTAAGTTTATATGCATGTAGATGGCATTCCAATCTCTTGTGGAAGAAAAAGCAGAAAATTATATCATTAATATATACTTTAAATATCTTGAATGAATTTGGCTGTGGAATGGGTGAATCAATTTAATTTTCTACTGTTTCATTTAACGTGTTATTTTGGAAAAAGTTCATTATAGAAAGTGTTGTTAAAGTTTGCAAGTGTAGTTCAGTTGTAAAGTTATCCGTAGTAATTTCAGAGCATTGACACACCTGTGGAAGTTTTTAAAAAACCAAGTACATGCTCTAGTTTTAACATATCTCATTTTTCTTGTTGCATCTGTGACGGGTTGGATCACAGAAAACCCCTTGGGCACTGCCAACTGATGTGCTGAGACTACTTCTAACCCGCTTCCCCTGGCAACTTGGGACGTCAGTGCCATGCCTGGTTTGAGCCAGACACACTAGCCTGCTGCAGACCCAGACCCAGGTCTGAACCAGGTCCCCCAAAAGCTGCAGGCTTAACTGAAAACAGCTTAAGAAGTGTTCCTGTCTCTAACACTCAGATGCCCAGCTCCTAGTGGGATCCAAACCCTAAATAAATCTGTTTTATCTGTGTAAAGCTTATGCAGGGTAAACTCATAAATTGCTCGCCCTCTATAACACTGATAGATATGCACAGCTGTTTGTCCCCCTTCCCCAAGGTATTAATACATACTCTGGGTTAATTAATGAGTAAAAAGTGATTTTATTAAATACAAAAAGTAGGATTTAAGTGGTTCCAAGTAATAACAGACAGAACAAAGTGAATTACATAAGAACATAAGAAAGGCCGTACTGGGTCAGACCAAAGGTCCATCTAGCCCAGTATCCTGTCTACTGACAGTGGCCAATGCCAGGTGCCCCAGAGGGAGTGAACCTAACAGGCAATGATCAAGTGATCTCTCTCCTGCCATCCATCTCCACCCTCTGACAGACAGAGGCTAGGGACACCATTCCTTACCCCTCCTGGCTAATAGCCATTAATGGACTTAACCACCATGAATTTATCCAGTTCTCTTTTAAACTCTGTTATAGTCCTAGCCTTCACAACCTCCTCAGGTAAGGAGTTCCACAAGTTGACTGTGCGCTGCGTGAAGAAGAACTTCCTTTTATTTGTTTTAAACCTGCTGCCTATTAATTTCATTTGATGACCCCTAGTTCTTGTATTATGGGAATAAGTAAATAACTTTTCTTTCTCCACATCACTCATGATTTTATATACCTCTATCATATCCCCCCTTAGTCTCCTCTTTTCCAAGCTGAAGAGTCCTAGCCTCTTTAATCTCTCTTCATATGGGACCCGTTCCAAATCCTTAATCATTTTAGTTGCCCTTTTCTGAACCTTTTCTAGTGCCAGTATATCTTTTTTGAGACGAGGAGACCACATCTGTACGCAGTATTCGAGATGAGGGCGTACCATTGATTTATATAAGGGCAATAATATATTCTCAGTCTTATTCTCTATCCCCTTTTTAATGATTCCTAACATCCTGTTTGCTTTTTTGACCACCTCTGCACACTGCGTGGACATTTTCAGAGAACTATCCATGATGACTCCAAGATCTTTTTCCTGACTTGTTGTAGCTAAATTAGCCCCCATCATATTGTATGTATAGTTGGGGTTATTTTTTCCAATGTGAATTACTTTACATTTATCCACATTAAATTTCATTTGCCATTTTGTTGCCCAATCACTTAGTTTTGTGAGATCTTTTTGAAGTTCTTCACAGTCTGCTTTGGTCTTAACTATCTTTAGCAGTTTAGTATCATCTGCAAGCTTTGCCACCTCACTGTTTACCCCTTTCTCCAGATCATTTATGAATAAGTTGAATAGGATCGGTCCGAGGACTGACCCTTGGGGAACACCACTAGTTACCCCTCTCCATTCTGAGAATTTACCATTAATTCCTACCCTTTGTTCCCTGTCTTTTAACCAGTTCTCAATCCATGAAAGGACCTTCCCTTTTATCCCATGGCAGCTTAATTTACATAAAAGCCTTTGGTGGGGGACCTTGTCAAAGGCTTTCTGGAAATCTAAGTACACTATGTCCACTGGATCCCCCTTGTCCACATGTTTGTTGACCCCTTCAAAGAATTCTAATAGATTAGTAAGACACGATTTCCCTTTACAGAAACCATGTTGACTGTTGCTCAACAGTTTGTTTTTCTATGTGTCGGACAATTTTATTCTTAACTATTGTTTCGACTAATTTGCCCGGTACAGACATTAGACTTACCGGTCTGTAATTGCCGGGATCACCTCTAGAGCCCTTTTTAAATATTGGCGTTACATTAGCTAACTTCCAGTCATTGGGTACAGAAGCCGATTTAAAGGACAGGTTACAAACCTTAGTTAATAGTTCCGCAACTTCACATTTGAGTTCTTTCAGAACTCTTGGGTGCATGCCATCTGGTCCCGGTGACTTGTTAATGTTAAGTTTATCAATTAATTCCAAAACCACCTCTCGTGACACTTCAATCCGTGACAGTTCCTCAGATTTGTCACCTACAAAAGCCAGCTCAGGTTTGGGAATCTCCCTAACATCCTCAGCCGTGAAGACTGAAGCAAAAAATCCGTTTAGTTTCTCTGCAATGACTTTATCGTCTTTAAGCGCTCCTTTTGTATCTCGATCATCAAGGGGCCCCACTGGTTGTTTAGCAGGCTTCCTACTTCTGATGTACTTAAAAAACATTTTGTTATTACCTTTGGAGTTTTTGGCTAGCCATTCTTCAAACTCCTCTTTGGCCTTTCTTATTACATTCTTGCACTTAATTTGGCAGTGTTTATGCTCCTTTCTATTTGCCTCACTAGGATTTGACTTCCACTTTATAAAGGAAGTCTTTTTATCTCTCACTGCTTCTTTTACATGGTTGTTAAGCCACGGTGGCTCTTTTTTAGTTCTTTTACTGTGTTTCTTAATTTGGGGTATACATTGAAGTTGGGCCTCTATTATGGTGTCTTTAAAAAGCGCCCATGCAGCTTGCAGGGATTTCACTTTAGTCACTACCTTTTAACTTCTGTTTAACTAACCCCCTCATTTTTGCATAGTTCCCCCTTTTGAAATTAAATGCCACAGTGTTGGGCTGTTGAGATGTTCTTCCCACCACAGGGATTACAGTAACCATGGGGGTGTGAGTGATTACAGTAACCACGGGGGTGTGAGTGATTACCAAGCAAAATAAAATAAAACATGCAAGCCTATGCCTAATACAGTAAGAAGCTTAATACAGATAAAATCTCACCCTCAGAGATGTTCCAATAAGCCTCTTTTACAGACTAGCCTCCTTCTAGTCAGGGTCCAGCAATCACTCACACCCCCGTGGTTACTGTAATTTGTTCCAGCGTCTTTCAGGTATCCTTTGGGAGTGGAGAGGCTATCTCTTGAACTAGCTGAAGACCAAATGGAGGGGTCTCCCAGGGGTTTAAATAGATTTTCTCTTGTGGGTGGACACCCCTCCCTCCCCCTATGTAGAATCCCAGCTACAAGATGGAGTTTTGAAGTCACATGGGCAAGTCACATGTGCATGCACGACTCAGAACTTACAGGTAGCAGCCATTGTTCACATGCTACCTTGAACGTCCTCAGATAGACTTCTTATGTGGATTGGAGCCTTCCAAGATCCAATGTCCGTTAAGTGTTTCTTGGTTGGGCACTTAACTTGCAAATTCCTTTCTAAAGAAGCTGCCCAAATGCCTTACTAAGGCTACTTAAAATCCAACAAGTACACAGCCAATATTCATAACTTTGAATACAAAAATGATACATGCATACAAATAGGATAAATACATTCAGTAGATCATAACCTTTGCAGAGATATGTTACATGGCATATGTAGCATAAAACATATTCCAGTTATGTCATATTTACATTCATAAGCATATTTCCATAAAGCATTATGGGGTGCAACGTCACACGTATCAATCTGCATTTGTGTTTACTTAATAGATTGTGTGAGATTGCTGCTGACTGCAGAAGCACAAGTTGATGCTGCTGATAAAAATGGTTTTACACCCTTGTGTTCAGCAGTTGCTCAGGGACATTTCAGGTAAGTGACATAAGATTTTTTTCATGAAACTGTAGTACTCTTTAAGCATTATATTTTTAGCCATAGTTGTGCTTTTATCACATATTGAAAGCAAAATACCCAATCTCATAGTAATGTAACATTATGGTTGAGAATGTAAACAGATCTGTATGTTTCCCCTTGCAGCTTTAATTTGACCACCCACTGTGCACATGTACTATTTGTAATTGCACCATGACAATTACAGTTTCCATAGGAACCATGACTTTGAATTTCCTGGCTTTCTTTTACACACATTCTCGGCTATAATGTTGTATTAATGTAGGCTTTTTCATTCATTTTCTTTATTTGATTTTTCTAAAACAAAAAGGAGAGAGAGCCAAAAGGGAGAGATTGAGTCTACACTCAGATAAATAACTGCATTTATTTTAATTTGTAACGTGAAATTCAAATGCATAAAATGTATTTGAAGTTCAAAAAAAGTTCTCTTTACACAATGACAGTCATTTAAAATCAAATAGAGTTTAACAAATAAAAAAAGTCTTAAATAATCTGACTAAAAATTCCTTCCCTTTTCAGTTGCTCGGCTTGCACTACTGAGTGCTGTCATAATTTATTTATTTGTATTGCAGTAGTGCCTAAGAGCCTTAGTCATGGAACTGTACCCCACCATGCAATACAGAACAAAAAGACACTCTCTGCCTCTCCATCATAGTCTTTCACACCCAACAAACTTGTATTTCTAGAGCAAAAATGCCTTTGAGACCTCCCTTCCTGACATAACTGAAAGAAGCAAAAAGAGCACAATGTTCTTTTACTTTCCATTGCAGGACATTTAGAAGTGGAAATTCTGCCTTTGACTGAGTGTCTCTTCTGACATAACTGTATTGTGTGTACTGCAGATCTTGCCTATTTTTATGCACCACTTCTTCTTTAAAATGAGAGTGCAAGGAGCATTGAAGATTCTTGCTATATCTAGAGGGTTTTCAGATTCACAAACTCAGGGAGTACCAGGAAAGGGATACTCATGGTGGATGGCCTGTAGGGATTCATTAAATTTTCATTTCTTTCTTAGTTTCTTGTTGTGTTGTTTGTTTTTTTAAGGGGAAGATGGAATTTATCCAGACAGGTGTGTATGTGTTAGAGACTGAATCTCTAACCTTGTGGTCACATTGCTGCTATCCTTGTTTCCCCAAAATCTCCCCCCCTTCCCACTTTCTCCATCTGCCACACCCACTTATTGTATGTTGTCATAATGTAAAATCATCTTGGCAGGGACTGCCATTAGAGTCCCAGTCCTGAGAACTACTCTACAGATAATAGTGTATCTGGCCAAATGTTACACTATTTAATGTTAAATTTGTAAATTTACAGTAACTAGAGTAGGAGATGCCAGAAAACCCCACCAGTTTGCATCCTCTCACTAAAATACATGTAACTTAGATGTTTTCTTTTACATATTAAGTTATTTATTTCTGCTACTTACCCTGTCAACACATGGGTAGTTATGGCTCTGTTATACTTGTGGCACAGCAGAGCTTATGCTCTCTCTATCCCTGAGGGCTATTTATAAAGCTTGACATCCCTAAATATTTGCTTCTTTGCTTGTCCATCTTTTTGATGTCTTGAACATGGACTGCTTTATCATGACATAGTGAAAGAGAGTATAATAATAACAAAGCTGGACATATATAAATAGTGCTGAGAGGTAGAGTAACCTCAATAATGCTTTAGGCTGCTTGATCTGTTGATCATTTTAAACTTCCTGCTTTGAAGAATTCTGCCATGGGCAATGCAATAGTATGCTCTGTCCTTCCTTTCTCTCTGCATCATATGATCAGTGCTTCTGCTATGCTAGGAATCTGAAGTTAATGACAATGATGGACTTATAGTATTGGCTAGTGCCAAGAATAGCATAAACAAATTTGATGCAAGTTTCCCAGTATGTATGTCAATTAACCTTTTTCCTGAACTGTGACAACCTTGCTGTACCAGCCATAGATGTAGTCTCCTGAGCAAAAATTGACAGTTCTTCTGAATTGTTTGGTGGCTTTGTGGTTTGAACAAATGTCCACTAACAGCTGAGACCACCAAACTCATTTTACTAGTGGCCCAAACCAGATTTTGACCCTGGATTTCCAGAGGTGAAAGGTTAGTTCATAAACTCTTGCACCACCTAGCCTCCCAGAGACTAGTCTAACATGACATGAGGGGAGCTGGAGCTGTCATTGGGAGACCCAGAACTCGACAGGCTACTCTGAAGTCTTGTAAGGCAGCAAGATGTATTGAGTTTAAGAAGACCTGTTAGCATGGTAATATCATGTGAATTAATATTTAAGCTTTTTTTTTTTAATTGTAGACTCATAATATTGTGGTTTCACTAGACGCATTATCCATATTGTTTCTATAATATTTGAAATGTCAACCTATACTGTAAACCCTTTACAGATAAAAACAAGAAAAGAAATATTCATAAATTCTTACTTGTTTTTAAGACCATAAGGGACAATTATGATCACCTCCGTCATAACACAGACCACAGAAGCTCAATTAGTACAGTAACTCCTCACTTAACGTTGTAGTTATGTTCCTGAAAAATGCTACTTTAAGTGAAACGATGTTAAGCGAATCCAATTTCCCCATAAGAATTAATGTAAATGGAGGGGGTGGGGGGGATTAGGTTCCAGGGAATTTTTTTTCGCCAAACAAAAGTCCGTCTCTATCTATCTATCTATCTATCTATCTATCTATCTATCTATCTATCTATACACACACACACACACAGAGAATAAGTTTTAAACAATTTTATACTGTACACAGCAATGATGATTGTGAAGCTTGGTTGAGGTGGTGAAGTCAGAGGGTGGGATATTTCGCACGGATGCTAAATGATGAACTAGCACTCGGCTGAGCCCTCAAGGGTTAACAAGTTGTTAATGTAGCCTCACACTCTACAAGGCAGCATGAATGGAGGGAGGGGAGACAGCATGGCAGAAAAAGACAGAGACACACACTGCGTGTGTGTGTGTGTGTGTGTGTGTGTGTGAGAGAGAGAGAGAGAGAGAGAGACTCGCATTGCCCCTTTAAGTATGCTGACTCCACTCTAAGTACATTGCCTTTTTAAGTAGATCAGCAAGTTGAGACAGCAGCTGCCGCCAGCAAGCGCCCTCCGTCCTGAGCCCTGTCATGTCCCCCCCGCTCTGTGGAAATAACGTACAGGAGCAGGGGGAGGGGACACTCTGGCATTAGCACTCCTCTTCCCCCTTCCACGTGCATAGCAAGCAGGAGGCTCCCAGGAGCAGCTCCAAGGCAGAGGGCAGGAGCAGCACATGGCAGTGGGAGAAGGGAGAGCTGAACTGCCCGGCAATTGATAGCCTGCTGGGTGGCTGCCACACAGGGAACTTAGGGGAATGGAGAGCTGATATGGGGGCTGCCGGTCCACCCTGGTTCCCCATCAGCTAGCTCCAACGGGCTGCTCTTTCTGCAAGCAGTGGACAAAGCAGGTGGCTGCCAAACAACGTTATAAGGGAGCATTGCACAACTTTAAATGAGCATGTTCTCTAACTGATCAGCAATGTAACAACAAAACCATGTTAACCAGGACAACTTTTAGTGAGGAGTTACTGTAATTCCTGCATCAGACTCATGACTTCTAATTGAGCTAGAGCATATCTATTTAGGACATCAAGTCTTGATTTAAATCCATCAAATGATATAAAATGCACCAGATGCCTGTATAAGTTGTTCCAATGGTTAATTACCTACACTGTTAAAAATATTTGCCTTATTTCTAGTCTGAATTTGTCTAGCTTCAGCTTCCAGCATTTGGATCTCATTATGCCTTTTCCTGATAGATTAAAGAGCCCTCTATTATCAGAAATATTCTCCCCATTTAGCTACTTATAGGTCATGATTAAGTCAGCTATTAATCTTTTCTAGGGTAAACTGGATGCTCACCTCACTAGCTGGGCTACAGTTTTGATGGGACTTTGAGCAGTAGAGACACCTTCTAGTGTCTGGGGGTGGTGGATGGAGGTGGGTGGGTATCTCAGCTGGAAGCAGCTGAAGCAGTGTTCCATCTGCTCAGTCTCCTTTTCTTTCACTCCCCCATCCCATTTTGTTTTCAGCATGTGGGGGCTGTTTTTTTCCTGCTTCTTCCTTCTTTCTACTTCTGAGAAGTAATTCTTCCACTCTACTACATGCTGATTAGGCCTCCACTGGAGTATTGTGTCCAGGTCTGGGCGCCACATTTCAGGATAGATGTGGACAAACCTGGAGAAAGTCCAGAGAAGAGCAACAAAAATAATTAAAGGTCTAGAAAACATGACTTACGAGGAAAATTGAAAAAATTGGGTTTGTTTAGTCTGAAAAAGAGAAGACTGAGAGGAGACATAACAGTTTTCAGTTACATAAAAGGTTGTTACAAGGAGGAAGAAAAATTATCCTCTTTAACCTCTGAGGCTAGGGCAAGAAGCAATGGGCTTAAATTGCAGCAAGGGAGGTTTAGGTTGGACGTTAGGAAAAACTTCCTAACTGTCAGGGTGGTTAAGCACTGGTATAAATAGCCCAGGGAGGTTGTGGAATCTCTAGATAATGCTTAGTCCTGCCATGAGTGCAAGAGACTGGACTAGATGACCTCTCAAGTCTTACGATTCTATGATTCCTCATGCTCAGGGCATTTGGATCTGGGCTCTGGTAACTTTTCCACCCATTTCTGGGGCCAGGTGATTGGCTCCTGTTTGAGGGTGGAGTGTGAAGGGGATTGATACAGTTTGCTGTCTAGGTGGAGTAGCCATTGTGGATTTCCTATGTAAGGCTCACCCTTGCCACCTTTAATTTAGTTGCTGGATCTCTGGTGATGCTGTGGGCTAAGCTGATCACCAGTTTTGGGGTCTGCAAGTGTTTTATAACATACGGCAAAATTTGCAGACTGCAATGCCTTGACAGCATTTTGCTGGACATCTGCTGGGAGATCTTGGGAAAGTCATTTCTTCTTCGAGTGCTTGCTCATATCCATTCCAGTTAGGTGTGTGCGCGCTGCGTGCACGATCGTCGGAGAAATTTCTACCCTAGCAACACCCGGTGGGTCGGCTGTGGAGCCCCCTGGAGTGGCGCCTTCATGGCGCTGGATATATACCCCAGCCGACCCAGCGCCCCCTCAGTTCCTTCTTACCGCCCCTGACGGTCGTTGGAACTGTGGAGCGCGGCATAGCTGTTCTCCACTCTCCCTAGCTTACCCTTCTGAAGTTACGTGTAGATAGTTGTATTATAGTGTTAGATTCTGTAGATAGTGATTTATTTTACTTTGTTGTAGTTGTAAGTACTTAGCGGGGGTGAAGGGGGTTGTTCTTCCCCCCTTTTTCCCCCCGGCGCACAGCCGGGCTCATGCCCAAGGCTCCTGGCTTTAAGCAGTGCGCGTCCTGCGCGAAGCCTATGCCGACCAGTGCCCCGCACAACTCCTGTTTGAAGTGCCTCGGAGAATCCCACCAGGCAGATAAGTGCCAGATCTGCAAGGCCTTTAAACCTAGAACTCGAAAGGAGCGGGACTTCAGGCTTCGGCAGCTCCTGATGGAGGCGGCACTTAGCCCGGATCCTCCCTCGGCGCGCCCAGCCCCGGCACCGAGCGCCTCGGTACGCAGCGCCTCGGCGGCGCCTACCGGCACTGCAGACAAGTCCGCACGGCACCGGCCGACTTCGGCACCGCGGCCGCCTCAAGGGACTCGGCGCCGGTCTCTTTCTCCGGGCCACAAGAAAGCCCGTAAGGCGCAGGACACTGCTGCCCTGAAGACGCCGGCTCCCCCGGTGCCGGGGGTAGAGCCGCGTCCGCCTTTGGACCGCCCAAAGCAAGGGCCAACAGCACTGTCGACTCCGGCACCGAGGCCGTTGAGTCCGGTGCGGATTGAATCTCCACCTCGGTCGGTGGTGGAGCCTTGTCTGCCTTCCACCCCGGAGACGTTCGCAACGGCGAGGGACCTTATTGCCCTCACGGAGTCGGCACCGCCTCTACTTCCGGCACCGCCGGCACCCCGCGCAGTGCAATCCAGGGGCAAGCCTGCCCTGGTGCGCCCACCGTCTCCGGCCGTGGACTCTCGGCACCGCTCCAGGTCCAGGAGTGGGTCCCGACGCCGCTCGCAGTCCTGGCGCCGACTATCACCTCGGCACCGGTCGTACTCGCAGCCAAGATCTTCGTCGCGGCACCGGTCTACCTCTCGGCACCGGCGCGGCCACCGGTACCGATCGGGATCCCGGCGGAGTTCTCGGCACCGGTATGAGCGCCGCTCAACCTCCAGGGGCCGCTCCCGGTACCAGATTTCGTCGCGGTCGTCGTCCAGCTCAAGATCCGGGTCTCGGCACCGACGCGGCTACCGGCACCGATCTCGATCCCGGTACCGCTCACCGGCACCGCGCAGGGACCGATCCCCTTATGACCGGCACCGATCGGCACCGTCCCATCAGGAGCCGATTGCATCGCGCTCAGCACCGCCTTGGCCGTCGAGATCAGCATCTCGCTCCTCTGAGGGGGCCTCTAGATCGGCCTACCCTCCTCAGGGGCAGGCGGCTTCGGCGGATTTCGGCCATTGGCAGGAGACTGCCGAGGACCCTGCACAGGGACCTGCGCACTGGTCCTTTTGGACTCCATGGGCCTACCATCAAGCGCAGGGGGCTCCACCATCTGCCTCCCGCTCGGCACGTTCCGAGCCCAGGACCCCGGAGGCCACCGTCTCCTGCCCCCCCCCCGGGGGCATGGAGGCTCCAGTGCCCACACCTGCGGAGGCCCTGGACCCGGGGACAGGCGATGCCCAGCTCCATGAACACCTGGAGCAGGATCCGCCATTGGACCCCTTGCCACCGGAGGCATCCTCCTCCTCCTCCCCCGATGAGGCGGTGGCGGGTACATCCACCATGGGCCCGCCCCCTATAGATCTTCGGGCCTACCAGGACCTGTTGCGCCGGCTGGCTCGCAATATGGACCTCTAGGTGGAGGAGATTGTGGAGGTGCAGGACCCGGTAGTGAGCATCCTCTCCGCGGATGCCCCATCCAGAGTGGCGTTACCACTCATACGGACTATCCAAAACAATGCCAATACGATCTGGCAAACTCCGGCCTCCATTCCACCCACAGCCAGAGGGGTGGAAAGAAAGTACTTTGTTCCTTCTAAGGACCATGAGTACCTGTATACCCATCCCCAGCCATGCTCACTGGTCGTGTCGTCAGTGAACGCACGGGAGCGCCACGGCCAGCAGGCTGCAGCGCCCAAATCGAAGGACGCTAAGCGCTTTGATTTGTTTGGACGCAAGGTTTATTCGGCTGGGGGGTTACAACTTAGAGCGGCCAACCAACAGGCGCTCTTAAGCCGATATAATTATAACTCATGGGCATCGATGGGGAAGTTTAAAGAACTGGTTCCCCAAGATTCCAGGGAAGAGTTCGGGGCCTTCGTAGAGGAGGGTAAGAAGGTGGCACTTACCTCCTTACAGGCCTCCTTGGATATCGCGGACTCGGCCGCTAGAACTTTGGCCTCGGGCATAGCCATGCGGCGAATCTCCTGGCTCCAGGTGTCAGGCTTGCCGCCAGAACTGCAGCAAACCCTGCAGGACTTACCCTTTGAGGGCCAGGGCCTGTTTTCAGAAAAGACTGACTCTCGGCTCCAGAGCCTTAAGGACTCAAGGACGATTATGCGCTCCCTGGGGATGCATGTCCCAGGGCCCCAGCACAGGCCCTTCAGACCACAGCCTCAGAGGTTCTACCCTCCCCCGCCTCGTCTGAGACAGGACTTTGCCAGAAGGCGGGGTCGGGGTGGTAGGCGTAGGTCGACTGGCCCTCAACCGGCCCAAAACCAGGGACTGCCTAGGCCACCTTCAGGCCCTAGGCAGAACTTTTGAAGGTGCGGTCGAGGACGGCACCACAACTAGTACCCAGGATTCAACTCCCCCCTTTCGGGATCACCTCTCCAGTTTCCACCGTGCTTGGTCCCTTATAACCTCGGACCGTTGGGTCCTTCGCACGGTGGAGAGGGGATACGCTCTCCAGTTTTCCTCGCCCCCCCCCCCACTCCCCCTCCCCGTCCCTCTTCAGGGACCCTTCTCACGAGCAACTCCTTACACAGGAGGTTTTTGGGCTCCTCTCTATGGGGGCCATAGAGGAGGTTCCACCAGAGTTAAGGGGCAGGGGGTTTTATTCCCGCTACTTCCTGATCCCCAAGTCAAAAGGGGGTCTACGGCCCATCTTAGACTTGCGCGGACTCAACAAATTCATAGTGAAGTTGAAGTTCCGCATGGTATCTTTGGGGACCATTATCCCTTCCCTGGATCCTGGAGACTGGTTCGCCGCCCTCGACATGAAGGACGCATATTTCCATATAGCAGTCTATCCGCCTCACAGGCGTTTTCTGCGATTTGTAGTAAACATGGTGCACTACCAATTTGCAGTCCTTCCCTTCGGCTTGTCCTCAGCTCCCAGGGTGTTCACAAAGTGTGTGGCGGTCGTCGCGGCATACCTTCGTCGACAAGGGATACAGGTGTTCCCGTATTTAGACGACTGGCTGGTACGCGGCCGTACCAGAGACCAAGTTCAAGCTCATGTCCACATAGTGACACAAACTTTCCACGAGCTGGGCATTCTACTCAACAGAGAGAAGTCCACGCTAGTGCCAACCCAGAGGATAGAATTTATTGGAGCAATCCTAGACTCCAGATGTGCCCGAGCCATTCTACCAGACAACCGCTTTCATACCATCACAAGCGTCATTCAAGGGCTCAGGACCTTTCCGATTACCACAATACGGTCATGCCTCGCCCTGCTAGGTCACATGGCCTCCTGCACTTACGTAACCAGGCATGCCAGACTGCGACTTCGCCCACTTCAGGCCTGGGTATCATCGGTATACCGTCCTCATCGAGACAACCTAAACATGGTGGTCACGGTTCCGAACTCGGTCCTGGCCTCCCTCACCTGGTGGTTGGATCGCCGGGTGGTTTGCGCAGGAGTGCCGTTTCACGCCCCGCAGCCCTCCCTACACCTGGTCACGGACGCTTCATCTCTAGGATGGGGCGCTCACCTCGGGGAGCACCATACCCAGGGCCTGTGGACCGCACCCCAACTCGCCCTGCACATCAACGTTCGCGAGCTGATGGCGGTGCGCCTGGCTTGCCAGGCCTTTCTCAATCTCCTACAGGGCCGTTGCGTGTTGGTTCTCACGGACAACACCACGGCCATGTTTTACATCAACAAGTAAGGCGGAGCCCACTCATCTCTCCTATGCCAAGAGGCCATTCGCCTGTGGGACTTCTGCATCGCCCACTCGATACATCTCACGGCATCGTTCCTTCCTGGAGTCCAGAATACGCTGGCGGACCGTCTCAGCAGGTCCTTCCAGACGCACGAGTGGTCAATTCGTCCAGACGTCATCTATTCCATCTTCCAGAGGTGGGGATTTCCCCAGGTCGACCTGTTTGCATCTCGAGCCAACAGGAAGTGCCACGCATTCTGCTCCCTATAAGGGCGAGCGCTGGGCTCTCTATCGGACGCGTTCCTACTAACCTGGAAAGGCCACCTGTGCTATGCTTTCCCTCCATTTCCACTGGTCCACAGAGTACTGCTCAAGATCCACAGAGACCAGGCACGGGTAATTCTCGTCGCTCCAGCTTGGCCGAGACAGCACTGGTACACCACACTGTTGGAACTCTCGGCTCAAACACCGATCACGCTTCCGTTATGTCCCGATCTCATCTCTCAGGACCACGGCCGGCTGTGTCACCCAGACCTGCAATCGCTCCACCTCACAGCGTGGATGCTCCATGGCTGAATCGGACAGAGCGGCAATGCTCGCAATCTGTCCAGCAGATTCTGCTGGGAAGTAGAAAGCCCTCTACACGGTCCACTTACTTAGCCAAGTGGAAGCGTTTCTCCTGTTGGTGTGAGCAACGAGCTACGCCCCCCTTGCAGGCGCCTATTCCTCTCATACTGGAATATCTCCTGTCCCTAAGACAGCAGGACTTGGCGATATCTTCAATCAAGGTTCACCTCGCCGCTATTTCGGCGTTCCACCCAGGAGAACTCGCGTCCTCGGTCTTCTCTAACCCGATGGTCATTAGATTCCTCAAGGGCTTAGACTGGCTGTACCCACGGCAACGCCAGCCGGTTCCGATGTGGGACCTCAACCTCGTTCTCTCCAGGCTCACAGGGCCTCCATTTGAACCATTGGCGACCTGTTCGCTCCTGTACTTATCCTGGAAGACAGCCTTCCTCGTAGCCATCACCTCAGCACGGCGCGTTTCTGAACTCAGAGCGCTCACGTCCGAACCCCCATACACGGTGTTCCACAAGGACAAGGTGCAGCTTCGCCCCCACCCTGCCTTTCTTCCAAAGGTGGTCTCACCTTTCCACGTGAACCAGGATATATTTCTCCCGGTCTTCCATCCAAAGCCACACGCTACTCGTCAAGACCAGCGTTTGCATTCTTTGGACGTACGCAGGGCCCTGGCTTTCTATATTGACCGTACAAAGCCATTTCGGAAGACGACACAACTCTTTGTTGCGGTAGCCGACCGGATGAAAGGCTCACCGGTCTCCTCGCAGTGCCTGTCCTCTTGGATCACGTCCTGTATTCGTGCTTGTTACGACCTAGCCGGTGTCCCGACTCCGCGCCTTACCGCTCACTCCACGAGGGCCCAGGCCTCCTCGACTGCCTTCCTGGCTCAGGTCCCGATCCAGGACATTTGTAGAGCTGCAGTTTGGTCTTCCGTACACACATTCGCTGCTCACTATGCGCTGGTGCAACAATCCAGAGACGATGCTGCTTTCGGGTCAGCGGTTCTGCGCACAGCGATGTCTCACTCCGACCCCGCCACCTAGGTGGGGCTTGGGAGTCACCTAACTGGAATGGATATGAGCAAGCACTCGAAGAAGAAAAGACGGTTACTCACCGTTGTAACTGTTGTTCTTTGAGATGTGTTGCTCATATCCATTCCACACCCGCCCCCCTTCCCCACTGTCGGAGTAGCCGGCAAGAAGGAACTGAGGGGGCGCTGGGTCGGCTGGGGTATATATCCAGCGCCATGAAGGCGCCACTCCAGGGGGCTCCACAGCCGACCCACCGGGTGTTGCTAGGGTAGAAATTTCTCCGACGATCGTGCACGTGGCGTGCACACACCTAACTGGAATGGATATGAGCAACACATCTCGAAGAACAACAGTTACAACGGTGAGTAACCGTCTTTTCACCTCTCTGTGCCTCAGTTGCCAATTCTGTAAAATGGAGATAGTGTTACTGACCTCCTTTGTAAAGTGCTTTGAGACCTACTGATGAAAAATGCTGTATATGAGCTAGGTATTATTTAATGTCTCTCTAGAAGGCAGGTTAAGAACATAAGAATAGCCATACTGGGTCAGAACTGTGGTCCATCTAGCCTAGTATCCTGTTTTTTGACAGCGGCCAATGTCAGATGCTTCAGATGGAATGAAAAGAACAGGGCAATTATCAAATGATCCATTCCCTGTCATCCAGCATTTGGCAGTCAGAGGGTTAGGGACACCCAGAGCATGGGGTTGCATTCCTGACCATCTTGGCTAGTAGCCATTGATGGACCTATCCTCCATGAACTTATCTAATTATTTTTAGAACTTGGTTATACTTTTGGCCTTTACAACATACCCTGGCAGTGAGTTTCACTGTGCATTGTGTGAAAAAATACTTCCTTATGTTTGTTTTAAACCTGCTGCCTATTAATTTATTGCATGACCCCTGGTTCTTGTGTTATGTGAAGGGGTAGTAACACTTATTTATTCACTTTCTCCGTACCATTCATGATTTTATAGACCTCTATTATATCCCTCCCTACTTGACTGTTTTCCAAGCTGAAGAGTCCCAGTCTTTTAAATCTCTCCTCATATAGGAGCTGTTCCATATCATAATCATTTTTGTTGTCCTTCTCTGTACTTTTTCCAATTCTAATATATCATTTTTAGATGGGGCAGCTAGAACTGCATACAGTATTCAAGGTGTGGGTGTAGCATTGATTTTTATAGTGGCATTATGGTATTTACTGTCCTTATTATCTATCCCTTTCCTAATGGTTCTTGACATTCTGTTAGCTTTTTTGACTGCCGCTGCACATTGAGCAGATGTTTTCAGAGAACTATCCACAATGACTCCAAGATCTTGTTCTTGAGTGGTGACAGCTAAGTTAGACACCATCATTTTGTATGTGTAGTTGAAATTGTTTGCCAATGTGCATTACTTTGCATTTATAAACATTGAATTTCATCTGCCATTTTGTTATCCAATCACCCACTTTTGTGAGATTCCTTTGTAACTCTTTGCACTCCGCTTTGGACTTAATTATCTTGAGTCATTTTTTATTGTCTGCAAACTTTGCCACCTTACTGTTTACCTCTTTTTCCAGATCATTTATGAATATGTTGAACAGCACTGGTCCCAATACAGACCTCGTGGGACCCCGCTATTTAAATCTCTCTATTCTGAAAACTGACCATTTATTCCTACTCTTTGTTTTCTATCTTTTAACCATGATCCATGAGAGGACCTTCCCTCTTCTCCCATGACTGCTTACTTTGCTTAAGAGCCTTTGGTGAGGGACCTTGTCAAAGATTTTCTGAATGTGCAAGTACATTATATCCACTGTATCATGCTTGTCCACATGTTTGTTGACCCCCTCAAAGAATTGTAATAGATTGTTGAGGCATGATTTCCCTTTACAAAAGCTGTTTTGACTTCCCCAGCAGATCGTGTTCATCTCTGTGTCTGATAATTCTGTTCTTTTCTATAGTTTCAACCAATTTGCCTGGTACTGAATTTGGGCTTCTTGGCCTATAATTGCCAGCATTGCCTCTAGAACCTTTTTTAAAAATCAGTGTTACATTAGCTATCCACCAGTCATCTGGTACAGAGGCTGATTTAAGCAATAGGTTACATATCAGTTAGTAGTTCTGTAATTTCATATCTGAATTCCTTCAGAACTCTTGGGTGAATATCATCTGGTCCTGGTGACTTATTACTGTTTAATTTATCGATTTGTTCTAAAACCACTTCTATCGTCATCTGAAACTTGGACAGAATTGTCACCTGAAAAGAATGACTCCGATGTGGGAATCTCTCTCGCATCCTGTGCAATGAAAACCAATGCAAAAAATTCTTTTAGCTTCCCCGCTGTAGAAGGGATGTGGACAAATTGTAGAGAGTCCATCAGAGGACAACGAAAATGATTAGGGGACTGGGGCACATGACTTATGAGGAGAGGCTGAGGGAACTGGGCTTATTTAGTCTGCAGAAGAGAAGAGTGTGTGTGCAGGGGGATTTGATAGCAGCCTTCAACTACCTGAAGGGGGGTTCCAAAGAGGATGGAGCTAGGCTATTCTCAGTGGTGGCAGATGACAGAACAAGGAGCAATGGTCTCAAGTTGCAGTGGGGGAGGTCTAGGTTGGATATTAGGAAACACTGTTTCACTAGGAGGAGGATGAAGCACTGGAATGGGTTACCTAGGGAGGTGGTGGACTCTTGGAAGTTTTAAGGCCCTGCTTGACAAAGCCCTGGCTGGGATGATTTAGTTGGCGTTGGTCCTGCTTTGAGCAGGGGGTTGGACTAGATGACCTCCTGAGGTCTCTTCCTACCCTGATCTTTTATGATTCTATGATTCTCTGCAATTGCCTTGACTTCCTTGAGTGCTCCTTTAGCATTTCAATCGTCGGGTGGTCGCAACGATTATTTGGCAGGGTTCCTGCTTCTGATATACTTTAAAAAAAATTGCTGTTAGTTTTTGTGTCTTTTGCTAGTTGCTCTTCAAATTCCTTAATAATTCCACCTCCATGAGAGGCGTTAGCTGTGGCTGCGGGAGAAGTTCTCCCACCAACATCGCTCTTAGGTTGGTATAACTGCATCACTCAGGAGTGTGGATTATTCATATCCCTGATTGACATAGTTATACTGAAGTAATTCTGTAGTGTAGACCAGGGCTAAGTTTTTACGTTGTAAACCTTGTAACTGTGTAACTCACCAAACAGAAAAGAAGCTTTAATTAATGTAAAGGCTGGCTTCCTACAGAAGATGCTAGGGCTTGAACACAAAAAGGCCCATTGAAACCAATGAGCCATTGTGAAACATCAAAGGACAAAGACTTTGTTGATTGCTCCCCCACGCCCATGAAGAGGAAATGTGCACAAGGATCCATCTCATTGGCTTGAACTCTGGGGGAAGGGAATAAAAATCTCTGATCAGAAGAAACTGGATCTCTCTATACTGCTTGAACTCTGAGGGGCAAAGATTTCTAAGCATAAACAAGGGATTTCTAACTGTTTGGTCTGGGTCAGCCCTTAAAGGACTTAGAATTTAATATATTATAGCAGCTTCTAATACCTTTTGGAACCTAAGGTTGTAACTCATTTGTGTGTGTATTTTACCTGCTTTGATCTTGTAAATAACTCTCATTTCTTTTTCTTCTTTAATAAATATTTAGTTAATTTATTATAGGATTGGCTACAAGTATTGTCTTTGATCTAGGATCTAAGGTGCAGTTGACCTGGAGTAAGTGACTGGTTCTTTGGGACTGGGAGTAACCTGAATATTGTGGTTTTTGGTGTAAGGAAAAACATCTATCACAAAGGCAAGCTTACCTGGGTGGCAAGATAGATTGGAGTACCCAAGAGGGCTGTCTGTGACTTCATATTAAGGCTGTTATAGTGCCTGAGGATTCACACTTGATACTTGGTTGGTGAAATCTAAGTATAGAACTCACAACCACTTTGGGGTTTGTGCCCTGCATCTTCACATTCTGCTCTGAGGTTGGTACTCATGTTCCTGAGCCACTCCAGACAGCTTAACAGGCTCCTCCAGATGTGGCTCCTCTGTTCTTATCAGATTATTTGGAGAGTTTCCCCTGTTGAAGTCATCTTCCACTTCCTATTCTTCATCTAGACACCGAGCCCAAAAGTGCTTTAGATCTTTAGGAGATCACCATTGGCACTGGAATTGGTACAATTCTCATACCAGAGATAGGGATTTGTGGCCCGGTTCCTACATGCAGTCAATGTCATATCCCTTTCCTCAGTGGCATTCATGGAATCCTTGGGAGGTCCCTTGATCTTCAGGGTCTTGATCCTTGGTTCACTCCAAGGTACAGTCACCAAACTTTCCTGCTGTCTTGCCTCCTGACCCAAGTAATCTAGAGACCATATGGAGGTTCTCTCTCTGAGCCGGTTCAGTCTGAGTCTTTATTGCAGGAGCAAGTAGAATCATAGAAGATCCCATTAGCCTTGATTTCCGTTTCCTCTTCATCTTCTTCATCGGACAATTCCACTATATCAGATTCCTCGTCTCCTGTGCCTGTGGATTTTAAATAATGTCAAGATCTCTATGGCGAATGGGCAGGCAGAGTATGTTTGGGAGAATACCCATTAACCAATAGATGTACTCCAGTCTTCAGCTCCAGGGAGGGCAGCTCTTCCTATAAATGAAGGACTTTTGGAACCTGCAAAGACTTTGTGGCATACCCCAGCTTCCTTACTACCCATAGGGAAGCCCACTGATTTAAGTTGGAAGTGAAAGACATAGTGTCTTAAAATTGGATTTCATGGGAAGAAAAATTTATTCAACCTCGTCTTTACTAATGTGCATTGCCAATCAGCAGGTTCTATTGTCAAAATATGATTTTGTGAATTGTGAATATGACAGAATTTTAAGATAAGCTGCCAGAATCCTCCAGGAGAGATTCAAGCTTTCATTGCAGAGGGCCGGTTAGTGGCCAGGATGTCATTACAATCAGCACTGGATGTAGCAGACACCTCCTCTAGGATTATGACCTCACCTGTAACAATGAGAAGAGCTTTGCAGTTACAGAATTCTGGCATAGTCCCTGAGGTCCAACAAAGTATAGAGGACTTACCATTTGATGGTTGATTTTTATTTTCACAGAAAACTGATGAGACATAATTTTTTTTTTTAAAGACTCTTGAACTACTTTACATTCACCAGAAGTTTATACCCCAGTGATAAGGAGGTGTCACCGTGGGGTCAACAACAACAGCAGCAACAATACTGACTCTATTCCCAGCATTATTTTCGGCAGGTGGCTTATCCAGCTAGACCACAGGACTTGTCCAGGAAGAGACATTAATCTCAAAGGAAAAGGCCTACTTCCAACCAGCCAGCCCATCCGCCATCTGCTTTGGACAAATAGTCAATTTAACTCTCCTAACAAGGACAGTATCCCAATGAGCTGGGAGCACACACAATCAAGTGGAATACATGTCGACACCCATGTCTTGAAGAACTGTGGCAGTACAGGTAAGTAACTGTTTTTGGTTTGGTTTGGTTTTTTACTGTTGTCAAATCATTCTTTTAGCTCTTTCCTGAGCCTTTTCCAGTCAGAACTGGAAACAACATTCTAGTAATGGTCTTACTAATACTGTATACAGAGTTAATACCACCTTCCTACTCCAACTGGATATTCCTCTTTTTATAGCCAAGGATCAAATTAGCTCTCTTAGCTACCACATCACATTGGGAGCTCAGTTTCAGCTGGGTATCCTCCAAGACCCCTATGTGCCTCACAGAGTCACTGCTTTCCAGAATATACTCCCTCATGCTGTAAATTTGACATACCTTCTTTGTTCCTAGATGCCTGACCTTGCTTTTGGCTGTATTCAAATGCATGCGGTTTAAACGAGTCCAGTTTACTAATCGATCCTAATTGCAGTGTAGAAATGACCTGTCAGTATAATTGAGAAGTGTACAGCCAGGGATTGTGATGGTTGAGTCAAACATGCCTGGGGTCCCGTACTGTACTGATCTCTGCATTGGCCTTATTGGATGCCCCCAGCATCCAGATCCACAGTGCCACTATGTTGTACAAACAGATCAACATGGAGGGAGCCTTCTCCTGCTGGTATTGAGACCAGTGACAGTCCGTACCAATTAGCCTGTGGACTCTCAAGTTCGGGACTTGCCTCAATCTGCTCTAACTGGGAGGCAATCTCTCAATTTGCAAACAAACTGCTGGAAAGTTCTAGAGAGCAGTTTTGGTCCCTTGTTGCTAAAGGCTGCCTGGTCTCTTGATGCAGGCCTCCTTTTACACAGTGGATTCTACAGCCAAGGTTATGTCGATGGCAGCGACTATGCACCTTTCCTCCTGGTTGCAGTCTTTGGGGATTCCTGTGGAGGTGCAACAGACAATTGAGGACCTTCCCTTCGAGGAATGTGCTTTGTTCTCTTCCAAAACAGACAAGGCTTTCCACATACTAATGGACTCAAGAGCAGTTTTAAAGTCCTTCGGTCTCTACATGCTGGCTATGAAGAGGACAAAATATCATCCTCAATACCAGCCTTACTCAATACCAGCAGCATTACCTGTTCCATCAGGCTGACCGGTGTAAGAGGAAGAGAAGGTCTCAGAGGAGGAGACCTATGCCTTCTACTTCCTTAGTCTCTTCATCTAGACATCCACAGGTCTTAAAACAGTCACTTTGACTTTTATGTCAAGGACAGCATGCTATCCAACCAGGAACTCCCTAGCTCTTCCCCCCATTTCTGGGACATGTCCTATTTCCTACTTGTGTGGCAGTCCATCACTTCAGACAAGTGGGTGCTAAGCTTGGTGGAGTTGGGATATACCCTGCATTTTCTTTCTATCCCTCCATCCTGTCCCCCACTACAGAGTTCAGAGACCCCTCTCATGAGGTGCCCTCTCTTCATTGGGGCAGTGATATTTATTCCTGATAATTTCTAATATCCAAAGCCAGGGGGAGCGGGTCAGGGTCTCAGACCCATTGTACACCTTAGGAATCCCAACAAATACATCAAGATGAAGTTCTCCATAATGTCCTTGGCTACAGCTATCTCTTCCCTAGATCCAGAAGATTGGTGTGCCACCCTCAGTTTACAGGATGCCTACTTCCATGTGGTGATCCATCCTTGCCACAGGAAGTTTCTGAGGTTCATCGTAGGACACAATCATAGTCAATTTGCTATTCTGCCCTTTGGTCTGTCATCAGCATCAAGAGTATTCACTCAAGTACGTGGCAGTGGTTGCAGGCTACCTCCTCCAGAGAGATGTCCACATTTATCCTTACCTGAACGATTGGTTGGTTCAGGCTCTCTCCAGACAATAGCTACAAATTGCTGTTCATTGAACTCTGGCTGTTCAACATCCTGGTCCTGAAATTAAATACAGTCGATGTTATTGCCTCTAAAAAAGGTCTTTCCAGATTTCAGACTATACGGGACCTCTGTACATCCCTCAAGGATCACTGGTGGACCACTGTGAGGAATTGCTTAAGACTTATGGGCCACATGGCTGCATGTACTTATGTGACCCCTCAGGCCAGACTGTACCTCAGAGCATTACAGGCATGGCTCAAGTCAGTCTATTGCCCTCATATCCACCTCCTGGACAAGTTAGTGTGCATCCCAGATGAGTATTCTCATCTCTGAGCTAGTATATGAGCCAAGACCATGTCTGTCGGGAAGTTCCCTATACTCCACCTCAGCCCAACACAGTAGCATTTAATTTCAGAAAGGGGGACTACACAAAAATGAGGAATTTAGTTAAACAGAAATTAAAAGGTACAGTGCCAAAAGTGAAATCCCTGCAAGCTGCATGGAAACGTTTTAAATACACCATAATAGAGGCTCAACTTAAATGTATACCCCCAAATTCATAAGAATAGTAAGAGAACCAAAAAAAGTGCCACTGTGTCTAAACAATATAGTAAAAGAAGCCGTGAGAGGCAAAAAGGCATCCTTTAAAAAGTGGAAGTTAAATCCTAGTGAGGAAAATAGAAAGGAGCATAAACTCTGGCAGGTGAAGTGTAAAAATACAATTAGGAAGGCCAAAAAAGAATTTGAAGAACAGCTAGCCAAAGACTCAAAAAGTAATAGCAACATTTTTTTTAAGTACATCAGAAGCAGGAAATCTGCTAAACAACCAGTGAGGTCACTGGACGATCGAGATGCTAAAGGAGCACTCAAAGACGATAATGTCATTTCAGAGAAACTAAATGAATTCTTTGCATCGATCTTCATGACTGAGGATATGAGGGAAATTCCCAAACCTGAGCTATTCTTTTTAGGTGATGAATTTGAGGAACTGTCCCAGATTGAGGTGTCATTAGGGGAGGTTTTGGAACAAATTCATAAATTAAACAGCAATAAGTCACCAGGACCAGATGGCATTCACCCAAGAGTTCTGAAGGAACTCAAATGTGAAATTGAAGAACTAGTAACTGTAGTTTGTAAACTATCATTTAAATCAGCTTCTGTACCAAATGACTGGGGGATAGCTAATGTGACACCAGTTTTTAAAAAGGGCTCCAGAGGTGATCCCAGCAATTATAGGCCAGTAAGCCTGACTTCAGTACCAGACAAACTTGTTGAAACTATAGTGAAGACCAGAATTGTCAGACACATAGATGAACACGATTTGTTGGGGAAAGAGTCAACATAGTTTTTGTAAAGGGAAATCATGCATCACCAATCTACTAGAATTCTTTGAGGGGGTCAACAAGCATGTGGACAAGGGGGATCCAGTGGATATAGTGTACTTAGATTTTCAGAAAGCCTTTGATAAGATCATTCATCAAAAGGCTCTTAAGCAATGTAAGCTGTCATGGGATAAGAGGGAAGATCCTCTCATGGATTGGTAACTGATTAAAAGATAGGAAACAAAGGGTAGGAATAAATGGTCAGTTTTCAGAATGGAGACAGGTAAATAGTAGTGTCCCCCAGGGGTCTGTACTGAGACCAGTACTATTCAACATGTTCATAAACAATCTGGGAAAAGGGGTAAACAGGGAGGTGGCAAAATTTGCAGATGATGCAGAACTATTCAAGATAGTTAAGTCCAAAGCAGACTGCGAAGAGCTACAAAGGGATCTCACAAAACTGGATGACTGGACAGCAAAATGACAGATGAAATTCAATGTTGATAAATGCAAAGTAATGCAGATTGGAAAACATAATTCCAACTATACATATAAAATAAGGGGTCTAAATTCGCTGTTACCACTCGAGGGAGATCTTGGAGTCATTGTGGATAGTTCTCTGAAAACATCAACTCAATGTGCAGCAGCAGTCAAAAAAGCTAACGGAAAGTTGGGAATCATTAAGAAATGGATAGATAATAAGACAGTAAATACCATAATGCCGCTATATAAATCCATGGTACACCCACATCTTGAATATTGCATGCAGATGTGGTTGCCCATCTCGAAAAAGAGATATTGGAAAAGGTTCAGAAAAGGGCAACAAAAATGATTAGGGGTATAGAACAGCTTCCGTATGAGGAGAGATTAATAAGATTGGGACTTTTCAGCTCCGAAAAGAGACAACTAAGGATGGATATGATAGAAGTCTATAAAATAATGATTGGTGTGGAGAAAGTAAATAAGGAAGTGTTGTTTACTCCTTCTCATAACACAAGAACTAGGGGCCACCAAATGAAATTAATAGGCAGCAGGTTTAAAACAAACAAAAGGAAGTATTTCTTCACACAATTCACAGTCAACCTGTGGAACTCTTTGCCAGAGGATGTTGTGAAGGCCAAGACTATAACAGGGTTCAAAAAAGAACTAGATAAATTCATGGAGGATAGGTCCATCAATGGCTATTAGCCAGGATGGGCAGGGATGGTGTCCCTAATCTCTGTTTGCCAGAAGCTGGGAATAGGTGATGGGGGTGGGTCACTTGATGATTGCCTGTTCTGTTCATTCCTTCTGGGGCACCTGGCATTGGCCACTGTAGGAAGACAGGATACTGGGCTAGATGGACCTCTGGTCTGAACCAGTATAGTCATTCTTATGTTGTTATGGTTTCTGATCCACCATGCACCATTTTCCACAAGGACAAGGTTCAGCTTAGGCCACACCCTAAGAGCATCTCAAAGATAGTATCTGATTTTCATATGAATCATGTTCACAGGTATGAGCAAAGGCTGCACACCGTGGATGGGACCGTGGATGGGACACAGCCCTTCCATGTTTCTTCCTAGCTTTTTGTTTCATATTCAGAGCATATGAGAGAAGTCAACCAGTTACAACACAGAGACTGTCGAAATGGATCACCAGCTGCAGCACTCTTGTGCTTCCAAAGGGATAGCACTCCCTGGCAGGCTGACTGCACACTCAACTAGAGCACATTCAGCCTCAACAGCATTTGTGGCACACATCCCTATTGTGGACATCTGCAGGGCAACTATGTGGTCTTCAGTTCATACATTCACCAGACATTATGCACTGACTGCTGCATCAAGGGAAGATGCAAATGTAGGTCCCACAGTCCCTTTTTCTAATAAGAATCCAAGCCCCATGGTCAGGGATAAGAGCTTGGGGGTCACCTACAGTGTAATGGACATATACAAGCACTAGAAGAAGAAACGGTTACTCAGCGTCTCATAACTGTTGTTCTTTGAGATGTGTTGCATATGTCCACTATACCACCTGTCCTCTTCCCCCAGTGCATCGGAGACTACCATTAGCTTCTGGTGCAAAGGAACTGAAGGAGAAGCAAAGCTCCTCCCGTATTTTTCCCTTGGTTTGGAGCATGAGGAGCTCAAGTGTGGGCAGGGCCGTTAGGGATTCTGCTAGGGAAGTGTTTTTCAAACTGGGGGTTATGACCCAAAAGGGGGTTGCAAGGCTATGGGGGGGGGAGAGGGGTCACTGTATTGCCATCCTAAATTCCAGGCTGCCTTTAGAGCTGGCAGCTGGAGAGCGGTGGCTGCCGTTCAGGTGCCCATCTCTGAGGGCAGCGCTGCCGCCAGCAGCAGCCCTTAGAAGTAAGGGTGGCGTGTGTGTGTGTGGGGGGTCATCACAGTCTGAAATATTTTCAAAGGGGGGCCCATCAAAAAAAGTTAGAGAACCCTTGCACTGGGGAAAACACTCTAGCACTGGTGCACGGGACATGCACGCACCTACAGTTGCAATGGACATATGCAACACATCTCAATGTACAACAGTTACAAGAAGGTAACTTATTTTTTCCAATGAAAACTTTTTAGTTTTTTTATCAGCTTTACTTAGAACCAGCTTTAATAATCTTAAATGTTACCAAGACAGTGCTCCAGTGTTTGGGTTGCAAACACTGCAAAAGAATGTTTGTTTAAAAAAAAATTCCGCTGTAATGTTTTAA
Organism: Emys orbicularis; assembly: GCF_028017835.1. Lineage (NCBI taxonomy): Eukaryota > Metazoa > Chordata > Testudines > Emydidae > Emys > Emys orbicularis. The sequence goes on from NC_088683.1 coordinate 49,455,542, forward strand.
TGAATGATGGAAGCATTTCTGATAGTTTTAGGTTTTTATAAAAGGCTGATAGTATGCAATCTAAATGTTGGACCAAGTTTATAACCTCACTATATCCCTTTAATCCATTCCACCATCCCTCTTGTTGATCCAGCCTGTCACCTTTAACTGGTCTCCTTCCTTGCCAGACATATTCAGGCTGTGTCCAATTCCTGCAGCTACTTCCTCCATAACATTTTGAAGATTCATCCTTTCATTGCTGTAGAGACAGCCAAAACTTTCATCCAGGCTGGCATCATCCTCCCATCTTGATTACTGTAACCACCTCCTCTCTGGCCTCCCAAACACCATGTCCCTTGAATCCATTAACACAGTTGCTAAGATTGTAATTCTTGTCTATCACTTAGAGCAGGGGTCTCAAACATGCGGCCCATGGGCCGCATGCAGCCCGCGGAGCTCTTCCCTGCGGCCCGCCAAGCTCCCCGCGCACCCCACCCGTTACTTCCTGTCTCTGCCAAACTCCCCTCCCCCCCGCCTCCCCCCCGAGTTATTTTATGTGGCAGCTAAGCTCCCTGGGCGCTGCTCCCCAATGTTTGGGGCAGGGTCTCTCCCCCAGTCCCGCCTGCCGCCCCCACACACCTCCCCCGAGTGTCCCCCGGCCTCACTTGCTGCCCCCTCACCACCCGGAGCCTGCAGCTCATGCTGACTCAGCTCCGCTCTGCCGGCTTCTGGCATCACCTGCTGCCGCAGGGTCCTAGTGCCCCCCTCCACTAAGGCCAGGGCACTGCCCTTCCCCTGCCCTTCTGCCCTAGTCCTGAGCCTCTCCAATGCCCCAAACCCCTCATCCCTAGCCCCACAGCCCTCACCCCTGCACCCCCTCCTATCCCCAAACTCCATCCCAGAGCCTGCACCCCCACCCCCTGCCCCAGCCTGGAGCCTGCACCCAGCACCCAAACTCCATCCCAGAGCCTGCACCCCTCCACCCATCCTGCACCCCACCCCGTGCCCCAGCCTGGAGCCTGCACCCAGCACCCAAACTCCCTCCCAGAGCCTGTACCCCTCCACCCATTCTGCACCCCACACCCTGTGCCCCAGCCCGGAGCCTGCACCCAGCATCCAAACTCCATCCTAGAGTCTGCACCCCAGACCCCCTCCCCCATCCAAACTCCCTCCCAGAACAGGTGGGGGCGGAGTTGGGGGAGGGGCAGGTTCTGGGCCCCACCAAAATTTCTACAAACCTGCCACCCCTGGAAGAGGCAGAGCAGGGGTGGAGTGGTGGCACAGCCCAGTGCAGTGGGGGGGCTTTACTGAGTGTATATATTTTATTAAAACTGCTTGGAGGACGAGGTGGAGAAGAGATGGGGCAGGGGCGGGGCCTCATGGAAGGGGTGGAGTGGGGGCGGGGCCAGGGGCAGCGAGGGGGGGTGTCAGTGATGCGGCCCTCGGGCCAATGTACTAGTCCTCATGTGGCCCTTGTGCTCATTTGAGTTTGAGACCCCTGACTTAGAGCATATTAGGCACCTCTTTGAATCCTTCCAATAACTCCTCCTGTTTCACTGCATCAAGTTCAGCTTCTTGTCTTCACCTTGTAAGACTCTTCACACAACTTTCCCTCTCAGGGTAAGATTAAAGCAATTCAGGGTGCTAGTCAACCACAGCATGGGGCTCCTGTGGCCCAGCCCTCTCCCTACCGTTCCAGAGAGGTAGTGGCCTGGGCATCCCCTTCTCCCAGGAAGGCCAGCAGTACCTCCCCTCATTGGGAGTAGCTGAAAGATGGGAGTGGCAGCAGGTGGCCCACGTCACTCTTCTCAGACCACAGTGGAGGTGATGTTGGGTTCCCTCGCAGCTTTTTTCTTTTGTTACAGCCTCATTGAGATAAATGGGTCAGTTCACACATTTCTTTACAACCATTATGGCTAGAATCTTCATTTTTTAGATGAAAGCTGAGATTCTGATGTAATCAATGGCTCCATGAGTGGAGACCCTAGTTATACAGGCCTGCTGCACCTATAACTTAATCTGAGTACCCCTCTTTACTTGTCTTTTCTTGCATTTTATTCTGTCTCTTTCAACTTTACCTGCTCAATCAAAGATTCCAGCCTCCTCTGCCTTCCTGTCAGCTGCACTCTCATGCATCTCCATGTGTACTTTCATGTGTCTGTGACGCATGGAACATGTTCCCTGAACTAATCCATAAAACCCTCTCGTCAAGACCCAGCTGTACTGCAGTGCCCTTATGAAATAAGCCAATGAATGACAGCTGGGTAGAGGGACATTTGGGAATATGTCTATTTATAATTGCGAGGGGAAAAAAGTGTATACTGTATACAAATTATATACACAATCATACACACATAATTGTGTCCTCCTCCATCCTCATGTTGCTTGTCTTTGGTCAGAGATTGTGTGTTTGCACAGCACTTATCACAGTGGGACTCCAGTCCTCAACTGGGCCTGTGAAAGCTACAGCAATTTAAATATTGAATAAAAGTATGTTGTTATGAGGAGGCAAGAGTGTGTATGGCTTTTGTGGACAAATCTTTAGTCATCTGAAAAGCAATCTTTCACAGCTGTTATATTTCATGGATAGGAGATATCTCTACAGTTCTGTTTGACGCTTTAGATGCTGTTTTCTAATGAAAATATTGTAAAGCTTCACAACAAGTTTGTGTTTTCAGTATTTGCTGTTTTGTAGAACTACAAACGTAACTGCTGTGAGAGTAACGGAGGGATTGCCAAATATTTAAAGAGATAGCACTCTGATGTCAGTGGTCAGGAAAAAAAACATTCCTTTGTTACTCACACTTGAAGGCTTTTATTCAAATAGCTGTCAACTAAAACGTTTTTGTCAGCTCTTGTAAAATACAGTTTTCCAATCTTGCCAGTTTTAAATAGAACTTTAATATACCTACAATAATTTAGGATTGATGTGATTAATTTAACTAAATTAGTCTATGTTAATATATACATCAATACAACATTTAAATATGGTTTTTAAATGTGCATGTAACTTCACATAGCATTTAAAAAGTCAAATACAGGAATCTTTTATTGTGTTGTCACCTGATGTTTCCACTCATAGGTGTGCAGAATTATTAATTATGTATCAGGCTGACGTTAACCATGCTGCTGAAAGAGGACAGACGCCTTTGTACCTAGCCTGTGGAAATGGAAATAATGAATGTATCAAACTTTTGCTGGAAGCTGGAGCAGATCGAAGTGTAAAAACCAGTGTAAGTTAAAAGAATTTCTAAAATCACAGTGTGAATTGAACAGCTGCAAAAATCAGAATTCCTTGCACTGTAATTTTTAACTCTTTAATGATGTAATACTCAGTGTGTTTTGGAATTAGTAAAAGCTTTGATTTTAATATTGCTGTGTCTCATTGTAGAATGTTTTCTATTTGTTTAGGTTGCATAGTTTCCCTAAAAACTTATAAATCACTTAGCTTTCCTCTTAGCCTCCGTTTCAAAATGCAACATCTTGTATACCATGTTCCTGTGTAGGACAGCAGAGGTAGAATCGATCTGCTTCACTGTCAACTCTCATGGTATGCAGTGTTGTTATAGCCTTACTTCTCCTGGTGGCAGTCATGAATGAGGTAGGGATATGTGGTAGCCCCTGATACCTCTATACCTCTGGGGCATCTTGTCTAATTGCAGATCAACATTATCCTTGAAGAAAACATTCTTCAGCAAGGATTGTGAAAGAAATTCGTAGACATTTGTTACAAAGAGAGAGTGAGGAGGATAAAACAAAATGTATGTGTGTGGTGTGGATGGGGAGAGAGTAGGTGAGAGTCTTCAAATTTAAAGGTTAGGCATTCCCTTATTCACATACTTCAGGGCTATTGCTTAAAAATTTGACATGTACACATAATATTGAGACTTTTTATCACTGACTGTTGTGAGATTTAGACTCTATAGAAATATTGTATGAAAGATATTTTGTACGTGTTGTAGGCTTTGGCTACACTGGCGCTGTACAGCGCTGCAACTTGCTGCGCTCAGGGGTGTGAAAAAACACCCCCCTGAGCGCAGCGAGTACAGCGCTGTAAAGCGCCAGTGTAATCAGTGCCTGCAGCGCTGCACGCTCGCTCGCAGTGCTGCAAGCTACTCCCCTCGGCAGCGCTGTGAAGTCCCGAGTGTAGCCAAGCCCTTAGTCTTTTAAACACATAGTGCATGTTAATTAGGTTAAAAGGGGCTGATTTTTTTTGTGGAAAGTAACCTGAATTCATTTTGAAATTAGAGGAAAAGAGGATATAGAAAACATTATTGAAAAGATCTTGTCTGGTTGTTAAGTTGACTTTTTATACCAAGACGTTACAGAAATTGCCACTTACTGATTGCTTCTTTGTTGTAATATTAAGCCACACCTTATGGAAGGTGGTGCTACAGAAGTGCATCACCCTGAGAAGAAGACCTAGGGAGGTACAATGGATAAAATTTTCAAAAGCACTTAAGTCCCATTGAAATTCAGTCATTGGGACTAAAATGCCTTTGTTACTGAGACACTTCCACATTTTTCCCCAGTGTCTCCAGAGTGCTCCCCACTGCCACAGAAGTCTTGCCACTGCACTACCTTTGGAGAAGGCACAGCGTGCTTTTCCCCCACATGGGAACAGACTCCCTATCTGGTGTCAGGAGGCCAGGTCCATGAATCCATCCTTTCCTACCAACTTTGAGGAAGATATCATAGACAGAGGAAGAATCCTGAATCAGTCTTTGCTGTTAAAGGAGTGTGAGCACTGCCATTGTGCTCTGCTCTGCTGGGTAATACAGGGGGAATGTTCCTTGTACCTTTCTGCCAACTCTCATTGTGGAGTGCTGGCTGCAGATGACCAATAAATGACTTTAAAATTTAGTTTTTGAGGTCAAGATCTGCGAATACATTAAACGGTTTCATTTTTTAAAATTGGAAAAACAATCTACTGCAAGACATTTCTCTCACTAGGGCATGCATTTTCTAAGTGGATTTCTTTGAAAGTAAAATCCAAACCATCAAGCATCCCTGAAATTAAAAAAATCTTTCCTTAGAGTAGAAAATGCAGTAGCAAAATGATGAAGGGTAGAACCAAAGGAGGGTGGAACCAATATTACAGTATTGAGTTGTATGAATGTGCGTATTGATTTTTCCAAACTAAGGAGATTACAAAACTCAGACCATAGATATATGCTGACAAAGGTGCAGGAAGTAGGGCTGCAGGGGGTGTTGCAGCACCCCCAGATTATGCGCCCGGTGTCCTGGCTGCTGGCCCCGCGCCCCTGCCGCCCTGAGTCCTGGCTGCCGGCCCCCTGCGGCCCGGAGGTTCTGCTGCCAGCCTGGGGCCCTGCTTGGCTGCCGTCCCTGGGGGCTCTGCTGCCAGCCCCAGGGTCCCAGCCACCGGCTTGCATGCGGAGTCCCGCTGGGGTCCCAAGGGCTCCGCTGCTGGTCCCAGGGTCCTGGCCGCTGGCCCTGCATGCAGGGTCCCAGCTGCCGGCTGCATGCCTGGGTGGTCCTGGCTGCTAGTCCTGCATGCAGGGTCCCGGCAGCCCGCCCCATGCCTGGGGGCTCTGCTGCCTGCCCTAGAGTCCCAGTTGCCAGCCTGGGGTTCCGCCCGGCCGCTGGCTCTGTGCCCAGGGGTTCCCCCGCCAGCCCCAGGGTCCCAGCTGCTGGCCCCAGGGTCCTGGCCGTCCGCCCTGCATGCGGAGTCCCGGCTGCCAGCCCCATGCCTGGGACTCTGCACCCGCACATAACTGTGGCCCCAGCCTCCACTGCCTTACTCCTGTCCGCATCCCCGCTCCCGGAGCCAAGGGCGTGCTTCTGGCCCCAGCTCTAGGGGGGTGGTGAGGGACGCAGATGGGGGCAAGAGGGGTGCATCTCAGTACCCCCACTCCAAAAACTGTTCCAGCACCACTGTATGCTGATAATCTTTTTGTCACTTACAATGGAAAGAAGCTTGTATGGTCAGCTCAAATGTAGTGATAATTTAGAAGAAAATAAGTAGGAGAGACAAGTTCAGACTGTGGCCTTTAAATTAAGGACATCAAAGGAGAATAAAGGATTGAAAATTCTTCCAAGAGCAGCTGCATTGTTTGTTGTGCTAATGCAGAGAGAAGCTAACATTGTGTATAGCCAGAGAGGAAAAAAGTGCTATATAAAATTGTACAGAATAGTTAATAAAAAAATCTGACAAAGGTCCAGTTACAATTTTACATTAGCTCTCAATTTGCAACCCAAGACATCCCTGGCAGAGGGTTGCTTTGATTCAGTTTGACCTCCACTTGGCATGTTTTCGGTGGACCCTTACGACCTGTGGTGGCTCAATAAATGTCTTTTTCCAAGCAGGTATTATGGGATTGTAACCCACCTTTTTCATTTCACACCAGGCATCTCACACACATACTTATGCATAGAGCACAACAGATGGACTGTCTCATACAAAACTGTGACATTTGTTTATAACCAGCCATTGTTGGATGCTTAAAAGCTTTACAGACAGCATGTTTGATAGAAAGCAATTAGTAATATAAATTTTGTAACTAACCACTTTTCTCCGTGTGTGGTGGGGTTGTGCTTTTCATTTTTGTCTCTTTAGGATGGCTGGACACCAATTCATGCAGCTGTGGATTCTGGTAATGTTGACAGCCTCAAGCTCCTTATGTACTATGGAGAAACAGACAATGGAAACTTAATGAATGATGCACAGCCTAATTCAGGCTTCTTTGACTTGGAATGCAGAGAAGACAGCTATCCCAGTAAAGCAAGGCCTGTTGTTTCTGCAGATCTTATCAACCATGCTGACAAAGAGGGTTGGACTGCTGCCCATATAGCAGCATCAAAAGGCTTTAAGGTCTGTCTGTATGTTGTTATAACTATTGTAGCAATTAAATGACTTTTCCATTAATTGTGTGTCTATTTAATATAGACATGTCAAGTTAATGACATCCTTAATTGTAAATGTAACTGTTCATAGTTAAATGAAAATTATCTTAATTTTGCAAATAGTCTCCAACTGTCCATGGAATAGTGGTTTTTCTTTTTTTTTTTTTTTTTTTAGTATCTGTGCTTTACGCAGGCTTTTCAATTGGAAAGGAGTACGTTAGCTGGAAAAAGTTTTATTATGATTGCAGGGAGAAATCCAATCTGACCTACTCCACCCTGGCTAATTGATGTCAGCAGGGCAGTTTCTTGACACCAAGCACTAATGCAACATTTGGCATCAGAAGCTTGACGCTACTAACTCTGAATGGTTAATTGAAATTTTTTTTTTTAATGAGAAGTAGGATTTGTATCAGTTCAAATCTGAGACTGTTTCTGGAAGAGAGAATGGAACAGAGATGTCATTGAGGGGCATAGGGAAGGATAGTTTTGAGAATAGGGCCTAAGATTTTAAAAATCAACTAGTGATATTGAGTGCTTAACCTGAGACATTATAAAAGAGGCTTGATTCTCAGAAAAGGCAGAGAACCCACCCTGTGAAAATGACGCCTCTTTAGGTATATTGGATGGGGCACCGAAAAATGGATGCACTTAAAATTTCTCCACGCTTTTAAAAATTGTGGCCAGATCTGTTTATCATCTGAGTCTGGCTAAGAGGTTGTGAGCTTTTTTTTTTTGTCTGAGGACCTTGCCACTATTTGCCATACTTTATTACATAGACTATAGAATAGAATATCAGGGTTGGAAGGGACCTCAGGAGGTCATCTATTCCAACCCCCTGCTCAAAGCAGGACCAATTCCCAACTAAATCATCCCAGCCAGGGCTTTGTCAAGCCTGACCTTAAAAACCTCCAAGGAAGGAGATTCCATCACCTCCCTAGGTAACCCATTACAGTGCTTCACCACCCTCCTAGTGAAAAAGTTTTTCCTAATAGCCAACCTAAACCTCTCCCACTGCAACTTGAGACCATTACTCCTTGTTCTGTCATCTGGTACCACTGAGAATAGTCTAGATCCATCCTCTTTGGAATCCCCTTTCAGGTAGTTGAAAGCAGCTATCAAATCCCCCCTCATTCTTCTCTTCTGCAGACTAAACAATCCCAGTTCCCTCAGCCTCTCCTCATAAGTCATGTGTTCCAGCCCCCTTATCATTTTAGTTGCCCTCCGCTGGACTCTTTCCAATTTTTCCACATCCTCCTTGTAGTGTGGGGCCCAAAACTGGACACAGTACTCCAGATGAGGCCTCACCAATAACGAATAGAGGGGAATGATCACATGCCTCGATCTGCTGGCAGTGCCCCTACTTATACAGCCCAAAATGCCGTTAGTCTTCTTGGCAACAAGGGCACACTGTTGACTCATATCCAGCTTCTTGTCCACTGTAACCCCTAGGTTCTTTTCTGCAGAACTGCTGCCTAGCCATTCGGTCCCTAGTCTGTAGCAGTGCATGGGATTCTTCCATCCTAAGTGCAGGACTCTGCACTTGTCCTTGTTGAACCTCATCAGGTTTCTTTTGGCCCAATCCTCTAATTTGTCTAGGTCACTCTGGACCCTATCCCTACCCTCCAGTGTATCTACCACTCCTCCCAGTTTAGTGTCATCTGCAAACTTGCTGAGAGTGCAGTCCACACCATCCTACAGATCATTAATGAAGATATTGAACAAAACCGGCCCCAGGACCGATCCTTGGGGCACTCCGCTTGATACCGGTTGCCAACTAGACATGGAGCCATTGATCACTACCCGTTGAGCCCGACGATCTAGCCAGCTTTCTATTCACCTTATAGTCCATTCATCCAGCCCATACTTCTTTAACTTGCCGGCAAGAATACTGTTTGAGACCGTATCAAAAACTTTGCTAAAGTCAAGGAATAACACATCCACTGCTTTCCCCTCATCCACAGACCCAGTTATCTCCTCATAGAAGGCAATTAGGTTAGTCAGGCATGACTTGCCCTTGGTGAATCCATGCCGCCTGTTCCTGATCACTTTCCTCCCCTCTAAGTGCTTCAGAATTGATTCCTTGAGGACCTGCTCCATGATTTTTCCAGGGACTGAGGTGAGGCTGACTGGCCTGTAGTTCCCCGGATCCTCCTCCTTCTCTTTTTTAAAGATGGGCACTACATTAGCCTTTTTCCAGTTCTCCAGGACCTCCCCCGATCGCCATGAGTTTTCAAAGATAATAGCAAATGCTCTGCAATCACATCCGCCAACTCCTTTAGCACCCTCGGATGCAGCGCATCCAGCCCCGTGGATTTGTGCTCATCCAGCTTTTCTAAATAGTCCCGAACCACTTCTTTCTCCTGAGAATTTCAAGTCTAAGGCAAAACATTTGACACCGGTACTTCAATTCTGTGAGAAACACCTTTTGGAGCTTCATGTTTAGCAATTCTGTTAGTTGCCTTTCTCTGTATATTTGGAAATACATGTGTATGTATTGAATCAGAAGTTTAATGGCTAATTGTAGGGCTGCCTGCTTCCGGCAGCAAACAATTTTTGAGTATTTATCCCAAGTTAATTTAGTTAAACTGCAAATAATACAGCTCTTATCTTTCCAGAACTGCCTAGAAATCTTGTGTAGCCATGGTGGACTAGAGGCTGAAAGGAAAGATAAGTGTGATCGAACGCTGCATGATGTTGCCACTGATGACTGCAAACATCTCCTGGAGAACTTGAGTGAGTTAGTTTGCCAACAGCACTGCACTAAAATATTTAGCAGCCAGGGTCTTGTGGGACACACAAGAAACATTTAATACAATGTTTGTTTACCCTTAATCTCACCCTGTTCACATTTTTCAACCACCAAGCCAGTTTATTTTTTAAAGAGTGCAGACATATTACTCAAAATTCTGCTACAATAAATGACAAAAAACGTCTTGTTGGAAGGTACTGGGTAATCTCTTGTTCTGATTTTTAGTAGTACCTTAAAATGTGTCAACTTTAAAAAATCAAATAAATTGTTCAGTTCTGGAAACAAACCTAATCCTTTGGAATTGGTAAATTAATATTTAGTAGTTATTTTTCATCAGAACTTTTACCTTTCTTCCTTTCATTGTTCTTATCTTCCTCTTTTCAGACTCTTTGTTTAAACCTGATGGGGATTTTGCCCAAAATAACCTGTTTGTCATTGGATTTGGAGTAGAACTGGGTGATTTTTTTTTCCAGACTAATTGTTTATTCACCAAAAAGTGCAGGTTTTTTTGCTGCAAAACTACTAGTGAATTTGATACAAATTTGCCAAATAGTTTTGGCTCAAAACCATTTTTTCATAATTTAGATGCCATTCAAAAATGGGAGGAGCGGGTGGTGCTGGTGCCCTGCTTACAACTTTTTGCCCAGTGGTTAGGGCTCTTAACCGGAATGTGGGAGACCCAGGTTCTAGTGTTGATCTCTCTCATTCTCTCCTGTTGTAACTGTTCCACTATGTATAAACAGAGTCATTGAAGCAGGGACTCAAACTTGGGTCTCCCATGTTGCAGGAGAATGCCTTAACTACCAGGATATAAAGTCATTCTCACTCTCTTTTCCCAGCCCAGTAGCTAGTCATCGTCATTATGTCTGACTGTGAATTGTCACTGGATGAGAGTGCCCAGAGCACTGGGCTAAATGTTACAGATGGCAGTGGTGGCACCATCCCCACCAGACATTTTGTGAATCTAGCCTTTTAAAAATCCCTGAAACAAAATGTTGCAGATTAAATTATATGTTTTCTTCTACCTGAAATGGATTTTTTTTCAAATCACTGACATTTTTTGCCATATTTATATCTGTTTGACCTCAATCAGATTTCCCCCCCAATAACCGATAGTGAACCAGCTCTGTGTTGGAACTATATTGGTTAATATCATCTAGGACCTGGCCATTGAACTATAAGAACAAAACTAAAACAGCATTGAAAGTCTTGTTACAGCAGAATTGCTCCCCAAACCAGCCAGCATCTCTCCTGTAGCTACACTTCCTCAGTATTTCAGGGTCATTTGCTGAAATGTATTGTTTTTCCAATGAAGTTGGGGGAGAGTGAGGCTTGCAATCCTAGAGTAATCTTTAATGGTGCATATAGCAGGGATGGCCAAACTTACTGGCCCTCTAAGCTGCATACAACAATCTTCAGAAGTTCGAGAGATGGGGTTTGGCGCTTCAGCCCTGTGGCAAGATGGTGGAACTAGGGGTTTCTTCCCTACAAGGGCCAGGGGTGGGGTCTCAGGGCTTCAGCCCTGCAAGGCACACTTGCTGGGGCAAGGGGCTTCAGCCCTGCTCCCGCTGAAACCCCAAGCCCCGGCGGGCGCCTCCTGCAGGGCTGAAGCCCCAAGATCCCTCTCCCTACTGGGCAGAAACTCCTAGCTCCACCATGCCACCAGAGGGCAGAAGCCCCAGCTCCTCCAAACAATCTGATAGGCAGAGAATGGGGGTGTGGGGGGCTCTGAAAGCTGCAGTTTAACTGTAAGAGAGTCGCATGCGGCTCATGACTCATGGTTTGGCCACCTCTGGCATATAGTATAAACAGATATTAATCTACAATCTATTGCTAGTATGGAATTTTGTCCCAGTTCTCAGAGTACAGCAACATCCAAAAATTATTCCTCTAATGTGTTATGCTGTGTATGTAACCCACCGCACACACTTAGTTCCTTTATTATTTTTTAACTTTTTTTTCTCTGGTGACACTCTTAAAATGTTTACACACTTAAAAATAGACAACCCATTGGAATGTCTTTATTTTGCTATGGGAGAAAATGTCCACAAAGAGAAATCTGTTTCAAAATTTTTGCTTTCCAGACTCCCATTAAAAATGTTTGGCTTGGATATTTTCCCCTGTAACTGCAACTAAATAATTATTAGCTTTTTCTATAATGATAGTAAAATTGCATTGACATACATATGCATAACCACAAATGAAAGCTCCTCCCTGTTAGAAAATGAAATGTTAGAAACCACTAGCCATATGACTAAATCTGTAAGAATTTGGATTTGGAAAGAGGAAATGAAAGATTATTTAAGCTTGTCTTGTAGACCAATAGTGTATTATTGATACTTATAAAATGAAGATAGTGATGTTGAATGCTTTGTATAATAATCTGTAATTTAATAGTGGTTTTATGACTGTTTTGCATTGTGGTATGGTCCATACTCTTTCTCCATATTCCCTAATGAATAATAGATGTTATAATACTTGTCTGTCTCCCAGGGCTATTGAGATGTAAAAGTACTTCATATTATTAATCTTATTTACAATAGCTCTTTTATTGTGTTTTTTGTGTGATTTTAACTATTTTAGGTTCTCTAATTTTTTTTTAATAGATGCTCTTAGAGTACCTTTAAGGATTTCAGTCAGTGAAATAGAACTAGCCTACTGTGGTACAGAGGATTGTGACACAGAAAACACAATATGTTCTTTAAATATCCGCAAACAGACATCATGGGATGATTTTTCAAAAGCAGTGAGTCAGGCGGTGACAAACCATTTCCAAGCAATCACCTCTGATGGATGGAGGAGTCTAGAAGACCTGACATTTAATAATGCTGCAGAATCCAACATTGGCCTCAGTGCAAGCAGTATATTATCCATCAAAATAGGTATGAATCATCACTGTTGCTTGAAAGAAAAGCAAAACCTTTTTCCTGTTTGTGGGGTGCATGATATGTTGTTAATTCCTTAGTTAAGTATATTTAAAATTACTTGTGGCAGCTTCTGGGCTAGATCAGGTCATCATGATTGCATTCATTACACAAAACACTCATTTGCATTAAGACACTTTTATGCCTTAAGTTTTACTTACCCAATAAAATAAAATTGGATGAAAATATTTGGTGAGGTTTCTTGATATGCTGCTTTAAACCGTAGAGACTAAGGAAATTCCCTTTTGGGAAAGGAGGAGCCCATCCTAAAACAAAATGAAGCCAGCTCGCTGGCATGTAAAATTAAAAAGGTCATAGAGGAGTTTTTAAACTACGTGTTGAGGAAAAGCTGACAGGTGTGGAGGAGCAGACAATTCTGACAGATGCATCCATTAGGGGAGGATTCATTAAAGGGGATACTCTATATCCTAGTATAGAGGAGAGGATAGAAGCTAACAGATTACAGGTAGGAACTAAAGAGAAACAGTCAAATGAAAGAGTCCCGTTCAATTACATCACATGGCAGACAACTAAATATTGACAAATTTTGTGAGTGCTTGTATGCAAATGCAAGAAGTCTAAATACTAAGATACTGAGTGCCTGGTATTAAATGAGAATATTGACATAATAGGTATCACAGAAACTTGTTGGAATGATGATGATCAATGGGGCACGGTAATTCCAGAGTACAAAATATATGGGAATGACAATAGGTCTCACTAGTGGAGAAATGGCATTATATGTGAAAGAAAGCATAGCGTCAAATAGCATAAAAATCTAAATTAAACTTTACCATAAAATCTCTATGGATTCCATGCTTGAATAGTAAGATATAGCAGTAGGAATATACTACCAACCACCTGCCCAGGATGATGACAGTGATTGTGAAATGCTCCAGGAGATTAGAGAGGCTACAAAAACAGAAAACCAAATAATTATCGGGGATTTCAACTATCCCCTACTGACTGGGAACATGTCACCTCAAGATGGGATGCAGAGATAAAATTTCTAGACACCATTAATGGCAGCTTCTTAGAACAGCTAGTCCTGGAACCCACAAGGGGAGAGGCAATTCTTGATTTAGTCCTAAGTGGCACGCAGGATCTGGTCCAAGAGGTGAAGATAGCTGAACCAATTGGTAATAGCAACCATAATGTAATTACCATATATACTCATTCATAAGTTGAATATTTTTGGTAAAAAAGTGACGCATCAAAGAGCGGGGATCGGCTTATAAACGGATCTACACCAAAATTTGATGATTTTAAACTCTATGGAATCATTTAATTGAATATCTAATACATTATCGTTTTGTTTACCTGGAGCGTCTGCAGGCATGGAGCCCCTCAGCTCCCTGTGCTCACGGTTCGCCGTTCCCAGCCAATGGGAGCTGCAGGAAGTGGCGCCACGTCCCGCAGCTCCCATTGGCTGGGAACGGCGAACCACAGCCACAGGGAGCTGAGGGGCTCCATGCCTGCAGACGCTCCAAGTAAACAAAATGTCCCGACCCACCAGCAGCTTACCCTGACGGGCTGGGAGCCAAAGTTTTCCAACCCCTGAAATATAGGGTTGGCTTATGAAAGGGTCATACAGTTTTTGCTATTTTTACCTATCCCTTTTGGGGGGTCGGCTTATAAACGAACGAGTTAATGAATGAGTATATATGGTAAATTTAAAATCCTTGTAAGGGGAAAATACCAAAGAAACCCACCATAGTAACATTTAACTTCAAAAAGGGGAACTATGTAAAAATAAGAAGGGTAGTTAAACGGACATTAAAAAGAACAGTTACAAGAGTGAAATGCCTGCAAGCTGTATGGCACCTTTTTAGAAAACACAATAATAAAGGCTCAAACGATATATATACCCCAAATATATTTTAAAAAAACCCAAAACAGTAAGAGGACCAGAAAAATGACACCATGGTTAAACAACAGAGTACAAGAGATAGTTAGAGACAAGACATCACTTAAAAATTGCAAGTCAAATCCTACTAAGGAAGCTAGAAAAGAACATAGCCTCTGGCAGGTCATATGTGAAAGTATAACAAGGCAGGTCAAAAAAAAATTGATGAGCAATTAGCAAAAGACACAAAAACCAGAAGCAAAAAAAATTTTAAGTCCATCCGAACCAGGAAGCCTGCCAAACAATCAGTGTGTCCACTGGATGATCGAGGTGCTAAAAGAAGCATTCAAAGAAGATAAGGGCATTGCAGAGAAGCTAAATAAATTCTTTGCATTGGTCTTCACTTCAGAGGACATGAGGGAGATTCCCACATCTGAGCCATTCTTTTTAGGTGACAAATCAGAGGAGCTGATTGAGATGTTGATAAGAGGAGGTTTTGGAACAAATCGCTAAATTAAACAGCACTAAGTCACCAGAACCAGATGGTGTTCACCTAAGATTTCTGAAGGAACTCAAATATGAAATTGCAAAACTGTGATATGTAATCTATTGCTTAAATCAGCCTCTGTACCAGATGACTGGCAGATAGCTAATATAACACCAATGTTTTTAAAACATTAAAGAGGCTATCCTGGCAATTACAGGCCAGTAAACCTGACTTCGGTACCGGGCAAATTGGTTGAAACTATAATCAACAGAATTATCAGACATACAGATGAACACGATTTGTTGAGGAAGAGTCAACTTGGGGAAGTTTAGGTTTTCTAACGGGAAATCATGCCTCACCAGCCGATTTAAATTCTTTGAGTGGGTCAATAAACATGGACAAGGATGATCCAGTGGATATAAAGTGTACTTGCACTTTCAGAAATTCTTTGACAAGGTTCCTCACCAAAGGCTCTTAAGCAAAGTAAGTAGTCATGGGATAAGAGGGAAGGTCCTCTCATGGATCAGTAACTGGTTAAAAGATGGAGTAGGAATGAATGGTCAGTTTTCCAAATGTAGAGAAGTAAATAGTGGGGTCCTCCAAAGATCTGTATTGGGACCAGTGATGTTTATAAATGATCAGGAAAAAGAAGTAAACCATGAGATGGCAAAGTTTGCAGATGATACAAAATGACTCAAGATAGTTAAGTCCAAAGCTGACAGCGAAGAGTTACAAAGGGATATCACAAAACTGATGGCACTTGAAATTCAGTGTTGATAAATGCAAAGTAATGCACATTGGAAAACATAATTCCAACTCCACATATAAAATGATGGGATCTAAATTAGCTGTTACCACTCAAGAAGAATATCTTGGAGTCATCGTGGACAGTTCTCTGAAAACATCTTCTCAATGTGCAGTAGTCAAAAAAGCTAACAATGTTAGGAACCATTAGGAAAGGGATAGCTAATTAGGACAATAAATACCATAGTGCCACTGTATAAATCCATGGTACACCCACAACTTGAATAAAGCATGCAGGTCTGGTTGCCCTATCCGAAAAATGATATATTAAAATTAGAAAAGACACAGAGAAGGGCAACAAAAATGATTAGGGGCATGGAACAGATCCCATATAAGGAGAGATTTAAAAGATTGGGACTGTTTGGCTTGGAAAAGCGATGACTAAGGAGGTCTATAAAATCATAAATAATGTGGACAAAGTGAATAAAGAAGTCTAATTTACCCCTTCACGCAACACAAGAACCAGGGGTCTCCAGTTGAAATTAATAGGAAGCAAGTTTAAAACAAACATAAGGAAGTACTTCTTCACACAACGCACAGTCAGCCTATGGAATTCATTGCCAGGAGATGTTGTGAAAGCCAAAAGTAGAATGGGGTTCAAAAGAGAATTAGATAAGTTCATGGAGGATAGGTCCATCTATGGCTATTAGCCAAGATGGTCAGGTATGCAACTCCGTGCTCTGGATGTCCCTAAACCTCTGACTGCCAGAAGCTGGGATTGACAACAGGGGATGGACCACTCAATAAATTCTGTTCTGTTCATTTCCTCTGAAGCATCTGGCACTGCCCGCTGTCAGAACACAGGATACTAGACTAGATGGACCATTGTTCTGACCCAGTA
The DNA here is from genome assembly GCF_028017835.1 of Emys orbicularis. Lineage (NCBI taxonomy): Eukaryota > Metazoa > Chordata > Testudines > Emydidae > Emys > Emys orbicularis. The sequence continues at coordinate 49,472,036 of NC_088683.1, forward strand.
TGGCCATTCTTATGTTCTTATGAACTGCCTTAAGATCCTATCCAATAAACCTTAGAACATGCCTACATGAAAGCATTCTTTAACTCTGGCTGTGTGGGTGGTTTAGTGGATTAAGGCACTTTTATATCTTCTCTGGGACCCAGGTTTCAAGTCTGCCCTGAGATCCTAAGTCAATAAGAGTTGTGTTGTCTCAGTCTAGCCCTCAAAAAGAAGGGATCAGCATTACACCTTAAAAAAACAAAACCTCTTCTGTAAAATCCCGTGCTTGGGTTTTTGTAATGAATCCTGACTGATACTTACATGTATAGGCAAAAGAGAACTCCCATTTTATTTCAGTGAAAGCTCTACTTAGGAACTGGTCAGGAAAATTAACAGATTGTTATTCCAGTATGATACTTCCAGCTTAGAGTAATCATGGAACAATACTGGGAAAACCATACTGCATGAATGTGTCTGGCCAATATATAAATAAAACTACTGTTTTCACTGTTGCCCATCTTTTCATAAACAGCCACTGCTACACAAAATTCAAGCATCTCTTAGGGCCTGATTTTCCATTATCCTGCACCTTTGTGTAGTCATTGCACTAGTGCAAAGTGTGCTTAAAATGCTGCCCTTCAGCTTTCAGAGCTTTTTACACAAGAAGTGAGTGCAAATCAGAATTGGTAGCATTTTATGGTCACTTTGCACTGGTTTGAATGACTATACAAGATATAGGGCAATGGAAAACCAGGCCCTTCATCTAAAATATATATTATGTTTTGAATCAAGCAAATTACCATGATTTTATTCAATGTTTACTATTTAATATATTAAATGTAAAGGTCCATTACAAAGTGATATTTTAAACTATTGTTTTAATCTGCATACAACAGCAAATGTTCAAATGTTATCACCCATATATAAAATAATTAAATGTTTTTATACATGGAACTGATTTGTTTTTCAAAATAGCAGAACTGAATATATATGTACACATTCTGTGCCGGCGGATAGGTGTGCTGTGTGTGTGGAGGGGTGTATGCAGATATAGTATGTATATGTCTCCATTCTCTCTCTCTCTCTCTCTTTTTTTCTTTTTTTTTTTTTTTTTTTTTTTTAACAGGAAATGTTCCATGGTCAACAGGTCAGATTTTTCCACAGGCACCGTGGGATTTTTTGAAGAGGAATAAAACAGAACACATAACAGTGTTTTTGTTCGGTAAAGGCATTTGCAACTATTTTGTTTTTGAAAATTGAAAAATTCCATAGTAATAGAGATTATGAATCATTTGCTACCATTTTTTTCTTTAGTATTTCATACAACTTTCCTGCTTCCCATAAATTTGACATTCAGTTAGTAAAATAATGATCACTTAATTTGGTTAAAAGCAGATATGTGGACCTAGAGCATTTAGAAACACACGATAGCACTTAGGAGCTATAAACTCCATAGGTACAGTTATTTTATAATATCTATATCACCCATAATACCTTTTAAACCTGTATTACAAGATACAGGTAATTCTTTTCATGATAAAAGAAGTTGATTAGCAACTCTGATTGAATATGTGATGTCCATATAGAGTCTTAGAGATGCTTCAAGGTCTCACTATAGCTAGTATAAGAATGCTTGTTTGTTTATTACACATTCTTATAAATCATGAGGATTGCAGGTATTAGATAATAATATATGTATTTTAAAGGTCCTCAAGAAGGCTGCTTAAACAGTGTGACTTATGCATCTATGATCCACCTTCAGATACTGCAGAACTACCTCCGGCTGGTAGGTACCAGACTAGCATCTGTCTGCTGGCTCTCATCTCCTTTAGGCATATGTGAAAACCCCTGCTTAACCCAGTCTGCAGTGCTTCTACCATCTCACCCTCCGTTTCTGTCTTTTGTCGCCTTATTGATGGATCGATTGATTAATATTGATTATTGATTAATCTTTTAGACCTCAGTGGTCAATAAAGGTTCAGTCTTTAGTAGCATCAGGAATATTATAATCAGTATCATTAGAATAAGAGACCCTAGAAGCACATGAGACACAATTGCAATTTTTACCAATTTCCTTTATTAACAAATCCACTAAACCAATAAATAATCCCACAAACACTAAAATATAATAGCAGATAGAGAGAGTGCAAAGTCTTTAGCCCTATGGCTGGCATCTCTCTCATCTCCGACTGAGGGACCCTGGAATGTCAGTCATTGTCTTCCGCATTATCATCTTCATCATCATCAAAATTCCGAAAGTAAGCCTCTGAGCAAATACTTCCCACTGAAATCCTCCCCTGAGGCCACAATTCCCCTACACTGCAAGGAAGTAATCAAGAATGATTGGGATAAGACAAACATGGGCAAGCACGTTAACAGAAATTATCTTAGGTTCTGCGGGATCCAGGAACCAAAAGTCCCAATTACTGAGATACCAAAAGTTGACGCTGCCATAGTGTCCCTGGCTAAAGATATGGTTATCTCCTCAGAAGGGAAGTTCTAGCCTAAGGACTTCCCAGATAGAAAAATGGATGCCACTCTCAAAAAAAGACTGTGAGGCCTCCTCAGCTTCCTCAGGGCATCACTAGCAGCTTTTTTTTTTTTTTTTTTTGAGAGCATCTCTCTACTGGGTGGAAAACTCAGAGCTCTCAAAGGTAGAGAGCACTCTCACTTTGGCTCTATTTTAAAAAAAATTACCTTGGAAGCAACTTTCATTGCTGACACCTCAATGGATGCAATTAGATTCTCAGGCAAACACATGGCCTCCAGCTCAGTGAGCAGGTGCCACCTACGGCTCTGGAAGATGGATAGCCACTCAAAGTGGGTGCTGTGCTTTGCCAAATTCACAGGAGCCCTGCTTTTCAGAGAGAAGCTATACAAGTTAGTGGTAGACAATGCCGCAAAATCTTAACAGTTCCTTCCAACAGTACACCATGTCTTTAAAAGAGAATGCGGACTGGCCTTCAGACAAAGGTGTTCTTTTCGGCCTTTGGCCTTGCGGAATACAAGTGAAGAGACAGCAGATTCTCCAGAAGAATGCCGTGGAACCAAGGCTTGGGAGGAAAGCCCCAAGGAAACCCTGCCTCTCCCAAAGTCCCCGTCCATTTGTGACAGAGACTGCATAGGTCTCCCCTTGAAGCTGAAGACTGGGAGCAGGATTTCCCATTTCCTGGAGGAATGGGTTGCTTCGACCCCAGACCAGTGGGTCAGGGATACTCACTTGAATTATGGGCTCCACCCTGTCCATTTCTCATCCAGTCCCCTGTCACGCTGTCTGGTAGGCTCACCACTGAGAGTGCCAATCTGAGATCAGACTGTCAGAAAATAGGGCAGACCCACCAAGTTGGTGGTATATTCTATAATGAGATTTTACAAAGCCAATAACAAACATGCACTCCTGGATTAATATATTAGTCTTGCCGTGGAGTCACAGACAGTCCACTTATGCTCTCTCAGGACCCTCTTTACCTCCCAGACAAACTAGACTTTGTGTTGAAAGGTTATTAAAACCCCAAATCACCTGACATTAGGTTACTCCCAACCCCAAGGAGTCGGTCACTTACTCCAAGTCAATGGATACTCTGGATCTCACACCAAAAACAATGCTGAAAAGTAAATTTCTCTAGTAAACTAATTAAAGGTTTATTAGCTAAGAAAAAGAAGTGAGTTAAGAGGTTAAAGCAGGTAAAGTACATTAACAGGTGAGTCCAAATTTGTAAACCCAAAGTGATAGCTCAGGCTACGTCCTCACTACGGGGGGGGGGGAGGGGAGTCGATTTAAGATCCGCAAATTCAGCTACGCAAATAGCTGATAGACGTATCGGAGCCGACTTACGCTGCTGTGAGGACGGCGGCAAATCGACCTCTGCGGCTCCCCCGTCGACGGCACTTACTCCTACCTCCGCTGGTGGAGTAGAAGCGTCGATTCGGGGATCGATTGTCGCATCCCGATGAGACGCGATAATTCGATCCCCGAGAGATCGATTTCTACCCGCCGATTCAGGCGGGTAGTGTAGACCTGCCCAAAGATGTAGCAATCTGCTAGTTTCCCATAAATCTCTCAGGGTTGCCCAAAATGATTTTGGGGATTTCTGTCTTTGCATCTGGAACGCGCTCTGTAAGTGTCCATGGCAGCTCAGAAATACAGGATTGATCCAGGGGGGAGGGATAGCTCAGTGGTTTGAGCATTGGCCTGCTAAACCCAGGGTTGTGAGTTCAATCTTTGAGGGGGCCATTTAGGGAAGGGATGGGATGGGATGGGATGGGATGGGATGGGGGGGGGGGGACCAAAACCCTGTCAGAAGACTGTACTTGGTCCTGTTAGTGAAGGCAGGGGACTGGACTTGATGACCTTTCAAGGTCCCTTCCAGTTCTATGAGATAGGTATATCTCCATATATATATATATATATATAAAATAATCTCCCTGGATTCAATATTATAGCATCTTCCACGGAAGGCAGTTAGGCCAGTGTTTTCATTCACAGTGGGGCTCTTCCTTTGTTGGCTAAATGAAAACTGAGCTTGTGAGCTTTCAGTGTCGAACATAACAATCCATGCTTTGAAGTTAGCAATCTTTTACATTTTCCAGGCTCCAGTCTCATGTGATGGGCAGATGTAATGTAAATACAATGTGATAGCCAAAAACAATCCTTCATTAGTTTTCATTAAGTTTTACACATTAAATAATTTTTCCTCCTAATACTAACACACCTTTGATCTAGGATTATCTCACTGAAGGGTGTACATAATGTAATTACATGTAATGTGATAGCAGACAACAGAATACAGATAAGTGAAAACAGTACAATCAACATTTTTGATTTATTCTAACAAGTGAATTGGCTTGAACACACTAAGACCTTTTAGCATTTCTTTGATATTCACACACAAGTGAATTGCCCTGTTGCTGTAGCCTGAGCTGGCAATCTGTTAGACAGCATCACACCCCCATCTTGAACAACTCTGTAAAACTCTAATCCAGAATGAGATTTTTCACCTCCTAGATATGGGAGTAATAGAGAGAGTTCCCTCAGAAGAAAGATTCTCAAGGTGCTACTCCATCTTTATCATTCAGAAGTGTACGGAAGGAGTCTGAGCCAATCCAGATCTCAAAAGGCTCAACAAGTGGATGAAGGAAATGTAGTTCCAGATAGAGACTCTAACTGCTACAGTGTCATCCCTGTCCCCAGGGGAATCTTCTGACTTCAGTGGATCTGACAGATGCACATATCCACATCCCAATAAGACTGGGCCATTGCACGTTCCTAAGGTTTGCCAATGGCAGGTAGCAGTCTCAATATCGGACACTCCCATTCAGCTTGTCATTGGCCCCCCTGGATCTTTACAGAGATGGTGGTGGAAATCTTAGGCAGACTCACATCACCTATACACCTTCCCGGACAACATCTTAATCAGAACTCTGTCCCCAGCAACAGCACACAGAACTACAATCCTCAACCTTGAATCTCCTGCAGGAGTATGGCTTTATTGTAACATCAAAAAAGCCTAGAGAAGAACCACATCCTGATTGTCAGACAACATGATCCCAGTCACATAAGTGAACAACCAAGGGGGCAGCAAGAAGCCCAGCACTACAGGCTGAAGCACTGGAAATCATGCAGTGGGTGGAGAGTTGTCTCCTCTCCCTCAGGGCAACTCACATAAAGGGGGAGACCTGAACCAAAAGGCAGACTAACTCAGCAGGCACAAGGTGAACAGCTGCAAGTGGTGCCTGAATCAGGAGATCTTCTAGTTAATCATCCAATTGTTTGGCCTTTCCTTAACCATTTAAGAAGCACATAAATGTGTAGAAATCAAAGTAATTCCCCAGGGAAGTGAACCCCAGATCTATGGAAACAGATGTCCTATCACACAGGTAGCCACAGGGCCCCCTCTATGTATTTCTGCCCTTCCCATTATTAGGGAAGGTGATCCAGAAAAAAAATGAGAATGGGACAGTAATATTGGTAACCCCTGGTTTTGGGACCTGATAGAGCTGAAATTGGGACCACCACTAAGCTCCCCAAAAGACCAGAAATCCTTTCCCAAGGCCCTCTACTTCATCTGGACCCAAAGTGGCTGCACCTAACAGCCTGGCTATTGAAAGGGAAGCACTTATATTGGTGGGTATGTCCTCCAGAGTCACCAGAACACTTCTTTCTTCTAGAAGAGTATCAACCTTGAAAACATGCTTCTTTAATTGGACCAAGTTTTGCGACTGGTGCCAGGAACATGAAGCAAATTCTGTAATTCCTCTATCTGAATTTTCTCCAAGAAGTCTTCAATAAAGGTCTCCAACCCAGCATCATTGTGCATCGTGTCTGCCCTTAGTAAAATGATGTTCACAGGATCTGCAGGTTCCCTGGCAGGAACACCTAGGTAGCCAGATTCCTTAGGGCAGTCCAGATGGCCAAACCAGTGATTAGATCTCCTTTTCCCAAGTGATTGCCACTTTTATTGAGACCACTGACAAACCATCCCTTTGAACCACTGACATCAGTATCCGCATTTTATTTGTCCATCAAAACTTGATTTCTGATAGTCATCACATCCACCAAGTGAGTGTCAGAGCTGGCAGCACTCTCCATGCAGGAACCTCATTACGAGTTTCATAAGGACAAGGTGGTGCTCAGAGTTCCGGAATTGTTTATCCCGAAGGTGAACTCTCCTTTCCACACTTCCCAAGAAGTGGTTCTAGCTTTATTCTGTCCAAATCCACAGCATCCCATCGAGGAGAAGTGGTACATCTTAGATGTCAGAAAGACTCTGAAAATGTACTTCAAATGTACAGAATCCAGGAGGAGATCAGGGGGCCCATTTGTATCCTGCTATCTGAAATACCAATGACTCAGAGCTTCCAGGTCCTCTCTTGCTAGTTGGATTAGACCAGGGGTAGGCAATTTATGGCACGTGTGCCGAAGGCGGAACGCGAGCTGATTTTCAGTGACACTCACACTGCCCGGGTCCTGGCCACCGGTCCAGGGGGCTCTGCATTTTAATTTAATTTTAAATGAAGCTTCTTAAACATTTTAAAAACCTTATTTACTTTACATACAACAATAGTGTAGTTATATATTATAGACTTATAGAAAGAGACCTTCTAAAAACGTTAAAATGTATTATTGGCATGCAAAACCTTAAATTAAATATAAATGAAGACTCGGCACACCACTTCTGAAAGGTTGCCGACCCTTGGATTAGACTATGTATTGCGAAAGGCATCGGAGATTCTGGTTTCAGAAGAGGTATGGGCACACTCCACACAATCCTTGGAGACCTTGTGGGCAGAAAAAGCTAATGCATCTTCAGTAGAAAGTGTAAGGTGGCCACCTGGTCAAGTGCTACCATCTTTATCAAGCGCTACAAGGTGGACTTCCCATCCACTGCAGAAGCTTCCTTTGGCAGGAATGTGCTACAGGCGATGGCCTGGAAATGATTTTGTCCTTTGAGCAAATATTATTGGTAGGAGGGATACCGTTTTCCCTTTTTCTGCCCTTTTCTTAACCCTCCGGACCTCTGTTCATTGCTCGCTACTTCCCAGATGTCAAGAAATGTGGGAGATGCTGGGCTGCAGAATGGAAAATTTATTATTATTAATTTCCTTTCTTCTAACAGTGTTTCTCACATTTCTACCCAACATGGATGGCTCATAAGTCCAGGGTCAGAGATTAAGTGGAGTCATTACAATAGGACTGTCTTCCTTTGTCTACTGTACATAGTTATTTCATTATCTCTGTAAGATTTGTTAATGTTATATAGGTTTTACAGTTTGGGAATAACTCATTTGGAAGAAAGCAGGAGCTGAGAGAGCATGGCTACACCATGCAGCTCCAAACTCTGATCTGTCTTCATGAGCTGCAGAAAGTGGAGAGCAGCCCAGATGTCATCAAGAATTGTGGGAGATGCTGCTAATAGAAAGAAAGAAAGGAATTTCATTAAGAAATTTTCTGTTCTTCCAAAAGACCTTTGCAATGAAGAGCATACAGTGACTTCAAACGATTTCCAAACAAAAATCAAGGAACTCACAAGACGCATGCTCATTTCCATTGTTCATAAACATTGATTTCCATTGCATCTACTTAATCCCTCTTCTTTCATTTGTACTTTGTTTAAATGGTGAGCTCCTTGTGTTAGAGACCTTGTCTTCATACCCATTTGAAAAGCACCTAGCATATTGATTATGCTACACAAATAATAAATAATAGGTTTGCATCTGTGATATGTTCTTCATTAGCAATGCTGTACAGGTATATTCCATGCCCCGAGGGCATTTCATATTAATATATTAGGTGTGTGCACACGCCACATGCACCGCTGCCGGAGGTTTGTCCCTTAGCAGTATCCATAGGGGACCGGCTCTGGCACCCTCTGGAGTGGTGCCCGCATGGCGTGGTATAAGGGGCACCGCCGGCTCCCTCCACCCTCAGTTCTTTTTTACCGCCAGTGATGGTGCTGGAACATCTGCTACTTAGGATAGCATTGTTTTATTCTCTGTTCTTGCGAACTTTGAAAACCTGTAATATAGTTAAGTATCAGAGGGGTAGCCGTGTTAGTCTGGATCTGTAAAAAGCAACAGAGGGTCCTGTGGCACCTTTAAGACTAACAGATGTATTGGAGCATAAGCTTTCGTGGGTGAATACCCACTTCGTCAGACGCGAAGTAATAATATAGTTGTACATGTTTAGTAGCTGAATTAATTACCCTTAGTAGTAGTTCTCGAACTCTTCGTTAGTCCCGAATGGGACTCAGCTCGGGGACGGGGCATGTGATCGTTTAAGCACCATCTCCATGTGGCGAGCTTCCTGGCTGCTCCTCTCGGGCTTGTCCACCAAGGCTCAGCAGTTGATTCAGGACCTTCCCTTCGATGTCCAGGCCCTATTTGCAGAACAGACTGATACCAAGCTGCACGGTTGAAAGGACCCCCATACCACCCTGAAAACACCAGGATTGTACATCACAGGCCCAGCACATAAGTGATTCAAACTGCAACAGCCTCAGGGACAAGGGAGCCAGTCTTAGTAGGACCTGCCTCACAAGAAGGCCAATGGCTACAAGTGCCGCCCAAGCCACCCTCCTCCACCCCCTGCTCAGTTGGGCTCCACCCGGAATAAGCAAGGGGCCAAGTGACCGTTTTGAGGGTGCGCCTGAGGGCAACCTACCAGTCTATTCCCCGGATCCATCTTCTCTGTTTTTTTCCAACCGCCTTTTCTTTTTCCTCCCTGCATGGACCGTGATAACCTCAGACTGCTGGGCCCTGAACACAGTGGCGCAGGGCTACACCTTTTAGTTTCTTTTCTACCTCCCTTCCCCGTCGCTCTTCAGGGATCCTTCTCATGAGACTCTCCTCGCGCAGGAGGTCCAAGGATTGCTGCAGATATGGGCGGTGGAGGAAGTTCCTTTAGAGTACAGGAACAGGGGATTTTATTCCCAATCCTTTTTAATCCCAAAGGCAGTCTACGTCCCATTCTGGACCTGCGAGACCTCAACAAGTACCTAAAGAAACTGAAGTTCTGCATGGTCTCCCTGACCTCTATCATCCCCTCCCTGGATCCGGGAGACTGGTATGCCACCCTCGACTTAAAGGACACATTTCATCTATCCGTACCTCGACAACTGGCTGGTCAAGGGCAGCTCCAGGTCTCAGGTCCAAAGGGGATGCAAGCCACTTGCCTCTCCCTGGGCCTACTGGTGAACAACAAAAAGTCCACGTTAGTTCCAGTATAAATGATAGAATTCATCGAAGCTGTGCTCGACTCAACCTGCACGAGAGCGTTCCTACCGCTTGAAAGGTTTCAGGCCTTGACAGACCTAATCGTGAAGGTGTCCGCGTTTCCCCTGACTACAGCCAGGGTCTGCCTGCGTCTGCTGGGCCACATGGCAGCTTGCACATACGTTGTTCACCATGCCAGGCTCCTCATGCGGCCCCTGCAGCAATAGCTGACGACGGTCCTATTCTAGTCCGGGGATCACCTGGAAAAAATTGTGACCATTCCCCCAGCAGTACTCACTTCGTTGTGATGGTGGACCGGTCGCAAGAAGGTCCTTGAGGGAGTTCTGTTCGACAGCCCCCCTCACTCCATCGAGTTGGTGTCAGACGCCCCGGACCTTGGCTGAGGTGTGCACCTCGGAGCTCTTCAGATCCAGGATATGTGGTCCCCAGAGGAGATGGCACTCCACATAAATGTCAAAGAACTCAGAGCGGTCCGATTGGTGTGTGGTGTCTTCCTACCTCACCTTTCAGGCAAGATGGTGAGAGTCCTGATGAACAACACAGCCTTGATGTTGTTCATTAACAGGCAAGGGGGAGCGCAGTCATCGGCTCTCTGCCAGGAGGCTCTCCGGCTCTGGAACTTCTGCATCGACCATGAGATCCACTTGGAGGCTTGTAACCTCCCTGGTGTCAAGAGCACGCTAGCGGATCACCTCAGCAGGGCCTTCTCCTCTCACCACGAGTGGTCGCTCTATTGCGATGTAGCCTACATGGTCTTCCAGAGGTGGGGAACTCCTCAAGTGGACTTGTTCGCCACGAGGCAAAACAGAAAATGTCATCTGTTTTGCTCTCAGCAAGGTCTGGGCAAGGACTCCCTCTCCAACGCCTTCCTCCTGTCGTGGTCAGGGGGCCTGATGTACGTGTTCCCTCCGATCCCACTCATCGCCAAGGTCCTGGCAAAGATCATGCTAACTTGTGCCCTGTCTCTCTTGATCGCCCCGGCGTGGCCTCGCCAGCTCTGGTTCGGCACATTCATGAACCTGTCAGCGGCCCTTCCCTGTCCCCTGCCCAACTAACTGGACCTGCTGTAACAGGATCATGGTCGGCTCTTACATCCCAACCTTGTGTCCCTCCACCTCTCAGCATGGATGCTGCGTGGCTGAACCCGGAAGAGCGGACCTGTTCAGAGGAGGTCCAACAGGTCCTCCTGCAAAGTAGGAAGCCCTCAACTAGACTGACTTACCTGGCCAAGTGGACGAGGTTTTCCTGCTGGGCGTCCGAGCGTGGCATCTCTCCCTCGCGTTCTTCCATAGAGGCTGTCCTAGATTACCTACTTCATTTGAGAAACCAGGGCCTGGCACACTCTTCCATTAGAGTGCATCTCGCGGTCATCTCCGCTTTTCGCCCGCCAATCCAAGGACAGACGGTGTTTTCCCATGACATGACTGTCAGATTCTTTAAAGGGCACGAGAGACTTTTTCCCTAAGTATGGACTCCTGTTCCACAGTGGGATCTTAACTTGGTCCTCTCTAGGCTCACAGGCCCGCCCTTTGAGCCGCTGGGTTCCTGCTTCCTTTTCCACCTGTCATGGAAGGTCGCATTCCTGGTGGCGGTGACATCAGCGAGATGAGTCTCTGAAATTAAAGCCTTGACCTCGGAACCACCGGACATGGTCTTCTACAAAGACAGGGTTCAGCTGCGGTCCCACCCGGCCCTCCTGCCGAAGATGGTGTCTACCTTCCATATCCTGATGTTCTGTCCTAAACCGCACAAGACCAGTGAGGAGAGGCATCTTCATGTGTTGGACGTCTGAAGGGCCTTGGCTTTTTACTTGGAATGTACCAAGCCTTTCCGTAAATCAACTCAGCTCTTCATCGCTACAGCGGATAGGATGAAGGGCCTTCTGGTGTCCTCACAGAGGATTTCCAATTGGTTTAACCTCGTGTTAGACCTGGCGGGGGTTCCACTGCTGCCAATTGTCAGAGCCCACTCAACTAGAGCACAAGCATCTTCAGCGGCCTTCCTGGCACACATACCTATCCAGGATATCTGTAGAGCCACAACGTGGTTCTCTGTCCACACGTTCATGGCCCATTATGCCATCACTCAGAAGTCCAGGGACAACACTGCGTTCAGCAGAGCTGTGTTGCAATCTACACATCCGTGAACTCCTACCCACCTCCATGGGTACTGCTTTGGAGTCACCTAATATGGAATGGACATGAGCAAGCACTCGAAGAAGAAAAGACAGTTACCTTTTCCGTAACTGGTGTTCTTCGAGATGTGTTGCTCATGTCCATTCCACAACTCGCCCTCCTTCCCCACTGTCAGAGTTTCCGGCAAGAAGGAACTGAGGGTGGGGGGAGCCAGTGGCACCCCTTATACCGTGCCATGTGGGCACCACTCCAGAGGGCGCCAGAGCCAGTCCCCATCGGATATTGCTAAGGGAAAAACTTCTGGCATGGTGCATGTAGCGAGCACACACACCTACTATGGAATGGACATGAGCAACACATCTCAAAGAACACCAGTTACGGAAAAGGTCGCTGTCTTTTAATGCTGGTATTTTGTTTGTTTTTGTTTAGTGCAGTACATATGGTAAGGTATAGGTTATATTACTGTGAAGTGGGATGCCTGAGCTTTCTGATGGGATGAAGTGAATGTTTGGCTGAAAAGTATGAGACATTGAACTGAATTAATCAAGCCGTTGGTTCATGAAAAACTATGTAACTCATTATTTCTTTCAAACTGGCCCTAACTTGTTCTCTGGACATCAAAAAACCTGACAGTCAAAAATGTTGACATTTTCCCACTAGTACTTTATAATTTCCATGCACCTTTTTAGGATTCACAGGACTGTTCTGATTTGCCTTTGTGGGGGACAGGGGGAGCAAAGTATGCAGGGGAGTAGTATTATAGTTAAAAGATATTTTTTAAAACTCCAGCATGTACTGTATGGACAACACTTAAAATAACCTTTTCTCTTTTCAAAAGGACATTTTCCCTTCAATCCCTTATTTTCTGTCACATAAAAAATAAATTGTAAGCATGGAAATTAAGTCATTAAATTCATTTTTACTAGCTACCAATTGATTGATGAATTATTTATTGAAATGTAATATGCAGGTGATTATTAGCAACTTTAAAGAGGAAACAAAATTAAAATAAGTTGGTTCATATCAACCATTATTAAAGAAACCAACCCTATTCCATACTGAGCAGCAGCTTTATTTGTATAAAAAAAATATCATTTTTCATTACACAAGTTATTTGGTGTAGAAAACTGATGAGAAAGCAAATCTGGGTAAATTAGCTTTTGGACGTCATTGTTTTCATAGCGATAGAGCCAGTTTAAACATAATTAAAACCCAAGTAAAAAAATACCTCCAGAGCCCTCTGCTGGTAAATTAGGTAAACAATGTGTGCTTTAGATCTCAGCTGTTTGCAGGAGTCTGACAATTACCCAGTAGTTTAACTGTGCTCCCTTGACAGTTAATTACACATGAGCACTAAGCTAATATCATTTTACAAAGTGAAGGCCCACAAGTAATTTTGATTTGAAATGGGTTTTAGTTCTCCAGAACATTATACAGTGCGTTTGTGAGTTTCAACTAGAGATAAAGCTGTAGCTTTGTCATTCAGTTAAAAAAAATTAAAACATGTTGAAGTAAAATCATCATAGAGAACTGGAAATATTTTTTTTAAATGTGTGCATTATAATAGTATGGATCAGGGGTCAGCAACCTTCAGCACGCAGCCCATCAGGGTAATCCGCTGGCAACTCCTAGTGGCTGCTGTTCGCCGTTCCCGGCCATTGGTTATATAAAAGTAGCAAGATGGTTATACAGTGAAAAAAATTCCTGTGTTTAAATAAGAGATACTGATGAATTTAGATAATAGGTAGTAAACCCAAAGCAGCTACCTTTAAATATGAATGTGGGATATTTGGTTTACTTTTCACACTTGTAGAGCAGGTATCTCTTTGCCTCTTCAGCATGCTTTTTATAATCCAAGAGGTCAAATTAAATCAGTTTAGGCAGACAGGTTCTAAATATTATGACACTGGGTTCCTATATTGTTAGTATAAATTATATATTTAGAGTTTGAGGAGTAGTTTTTGCCTCAACTTAAAATAAATGTGGCAAAAACTTAAATGTTGATGGTTTTTATAGAATAATTTGGGTTTGAAGGGTTCTCTTGTAAGTTCTGCCCACTCTGTCATTGGATTTGATTGTTAACTGTAACCTGTCCCTATTGTCTGGGTTTGTCAAATTCAACCATTGATGGGACAAAAGAATGTTTTTGCATAGCTTTATAAATTAAGAACAATCCCATGTTATTTCTATGTAAAAACCTCTCTTTAAAAGCTGCAACACACCAATACTGCACATGTAGAACACTGTATTATAAGGTGCATAAGTTTCATAGACTATCAGTGTTGGAAGGGACCTCAGGAGGTCATCTAGTCCAACCCCCTGCTCAAAGCAGGACCAATCCCCAGACAGATTTTTGCCCCAGATCCCTAAATGGCCCCCTCAAGGATTGAACTCTCAACCCTGGGTTTAGCAGGCCAATGCTCAAACCACTGAGCTATTCCTCCTCCCCATGATTGCGAAGTGGAAAATTCCACATATACCTAACCCCTTGGGTTTTGGTTGTTTTGTTTGGATTAAAAATATCCAGGTCTGTGAATATTCATGTAAAGTTTACTTTGTTTATGTGTAGGTTGAACAATACCGTAATGTCATCTTTCATGGTCCAGAAGGAAGTTTGCAAGACTACATAGCACATCAGATAGCGCTCTGTATGAAGGTATTAAACAAGCATACAAAATAAATAATTCTAGAAAGAGCATGTAAAGCTTCCCTAAACCTGTGAATTTTCAACACAGAAAAAGCAAATGGCTGCCGGATTCACCTGTGAAATTGTTAAAGTTGAAGTGGATGCTGATTTCTCCAAGGAGCAGCTTGCAGAATTATTCATCAATAATGGTAAGATTATTTCAGCAGATCTATTTTGATCAGTAGAAGGCTACTTCTAAAGATGCTTTCGGAAGAAACATTAAAGCACGCTGTATAGCCTATGGCATATTTTTAATAGAGTTCTGAAAATCTCACAAATTCTGGAGAAGGAAACAAGGCTCTCAAGTGAGCTAGTGCTAAAGATGGCAGTCCAGAAATGAGCTTTGTGTAAACTTTATGTCTTTTACATTAATGGATTCTTAATATTTTTTCTCCTGTCCCCTTTCATGTTTCCTTATGTTAGTGAACATTTCACTTGATTTCCAAGGTTCAGAAATGTTGAACCAGAAATATAAGAACATTGCTACTTTATCATGCCTGCTGGCTGAATACAGCACTTTATTCTCCAGAGCTATCAGCATCTTCGCGAGCAATGAAAACTAGTTTTAAAAAATTCTATAAAGTAGTTGAAAAAACAGCATTGGAGTTATTATTTTCTGGAAAAAACAAGGAAATTATGTAGAGAGAGATCCAATAAACTGGATTAAAGAAAAAAACAAATACTGATTATCCTAAATGGAATATTAGCTACAGTTATTCTACTTATCCAGTTCTTAAGTTTTGAACTTATTTGTATTTTTACTGTCTACTGGAATTTTTCACAACAGCTATTAGAAGAATGCCATTTTTCAACTTCAGTTTATTAAAACAATAGGCTTCAGACTGTGTAAGATCAATGAATGTCTCCAATTCCGGGAGACCTGGATAAATGTAGTGAGCCATTTCTATAGGATCACTTTTAGTCCTTTTTAAATCAGTGGTTTTTTTGTTTGTTTGTTCTACATAGCCTTTTTTGAAAACCCAGATTTTTGTGATACTTCATTATTTATTGCTCAAATATTATCTTTTTCTGATTGGTAGGTGGTGTGTTAAATATTGTTAATCGTATTGTCCAGTTTTCCATGGTATTACATTTAACAGCATACAAGCACATCTGTATTTGGAATACTAGAATAGTATTATGTTAACACAACGTTATTTCACCTTAAGAGAGCTTTTGCTGCATACATCTTCTTTAATCTGTCCAGTACTTAATAAATACTTCTCTTCACTGTGGCTAAAAGTTTCAAATGTCAGTGAGAGTAATGGATTTTCAGCACCTCTGAAAATCAGGCCTGTTCTTTAGATATTTTAAATGTGGATTTAAGTGCCTAACTGTAGGCATCAATCCATGTGTATTTTGTCTTATTGCTACAGAACAAAGTTAAATTCCTGTTGCTAGTGTAATGTGAACCACTTTTAAAAACAATGATAAACAGTTATACAAGGATTGAAATATCCCACAACAGATATTTTGGAGCAGCATACTTATTCTTGAAATGGTTCTGGTCAGCATGCCTTAACTATAATTTTGGGATGACCAGTGAAGAAGAATAAAAAAGAGAGATGGCTAAGTAATGAAAGCTGATAAGGAAGGCAGGATGGACTAACACCACACTTGGTAAAAACAATTGGGAGGAAAAACTAAGGAAGGGAGAGCATAGAAGAGGAACTGAATGTGGGGAAAAGGGTGATAGAGCAGACACATAATGGGATTCTGCTCTGCCTTGTAAGGTTTCTTGTTTTGTTTTGTTTTTATTTGTAAAAAAGAGAGAAACAGTGAGAAAAAGAAAATGGAATAGACAAAAAAATTGGGGGAGAATGAAGGAATGGTAAAGAAAAGAGAGAATACATTTAGCATTTAGGCTAGTTAAATGTGTTTTATTTTTCCCAGGTCATCATATTTCTGTGGATAGAATCCTATAGCCTTCCTAGTTTGATGAGAAGGCAGGTGTTGGTACAATATTATTGGTGAGACTGGGGCAAACTGCTGGTTGCTACTGACTAACTTTAACAGGATAGGGTTCTAAAATAAATAAAATTGACATGAAACAGGTAACTTTTTTTTCTATTTTTTTTTCTGATTTAAGTGCTAGCATAACACTGCATTTTAATGGGCTTTTTTATATTTATATTGACAGAGCTGTGATGATTTACACAAGCTGGGAATCTGGCCCATTATCACTTTATTTAAAAAAATAAAACAAGTAATAGCTGAGGATGGGTTCTTGAGATTCCTATTGGGATGAGAAATTTTGGGAACTCATACAGACAAGCATAAGCAGAATTCTTAAGCAGGGTCTTTGTTTTAAAATACACAGTTTTTTTGTGATTTATCATTTGTGCTTCATTCTCTGGTAGTCAAAAAAGCGAATAGAATGCTGGGAATCATTAAGAAAGGGATCGATAGTAAAACAGAAAATATATTGCCTCTATATAAATTCGTGGTACGCCCACATCTTGAATACTCCATGCAGATGTGGTTGCCCCATCTCAAAAAAGATATATTGGAATTGGAAAAGGTTCAGAAAAGGGCAACAAAAATGATTAGGGGTACGGAACATCTGCCATATGAGCAGAGATGAATAAGACTGGGACTTTTCACCTTGGAAAAGACACGACTAAGGGGGGATATGATAGAGGTCTATAAAATCATGACTGGTGTGGAGAAAGTAAATAAGGAAGTGTTATTACTCCTTCTCATAACACAAGAACTAGGGGTCACCAAATGAAATTAATAGGCAGCAGGTTTAAAACAAACAAACAGAAGTATTTTTTCACACAATGGACAGTCAACCTGTGGAACTCCTTGCCAGAGGATGTTGTAAGGCCAAGACTATAACAGGGTTCAAAAAAGAACTAGATAAATTTATGGAGGATAGGTCTATCAGTGTCTATTAGCCAGGATGGGCAGGGATGGTGTCCCTAGCCTCTGTTTGCCAGAAGCTGGGAATGGATCACTTGATGATAACCTGTTATGTTCATTCCCTTTAGGGCACCTGGCATTGGCCACTGTCAGAAGACAGGATACTTGGCTAGATGAACCTTAGGTCTGACCCAGTATGGCTGTTCTTATCTTCTATGTTTTTATGCTCATACCTAATTGAGATTTTGTCATGAATGCAGCTCTTCACTTTTTGTACAGGATTTGAGTGTGGGATCATGCTGTTATGTATGAACTTATTCCCAATAACTCATGTGAATAATTATACATAAAGGTAAGAACCAGTGCCTTAATTGCTATGGCCACAGTGTCAGATAATTTCTGAGCAGCATCACAGCTCTTATCAAAACTGGTAAACATAGATGCGAGGAAGGTAAATTTTTAATAAATTGATATAATTTATAAATTTTGTCCTCATAGAAAATACATTATTATCATTGTACAAAGGGATAGTTGGTTTAACATTATGCAGTAAAATACATAGGATATTTTTATATAATGTCTTTCATATAAATAGTCAGTGGCACTGGAACACTTTTAATAGTGGGGGTGCTGAAAGCCAGCCACCTTGCCCCTGTCCATCCCCCACTCCGAGCTGGGGCCAGGAGTAGGGCTGTGTCTCCAGGACGTGGGGGACACGGACAGAGGTAAGGGGGACGAGGCTGGGGCCACAGCTGGGGGCGAGCATGGGTCCAGGAGCAGAGCCTCAGGATGCAGGGCTGGCAGCCAGGATCCTGGGAGCAGGGCCGGCAACCAGGACCCTGCGTGTGTGTGTGGGGGGGGGGAGGGGCGGTGGAGAGGGGGGGATAGAAGCAGAGCCCCACATAAAACCTGGGGGTGCTGCAGCACCCCCCACACCGCTAGTTCCCACATCTATGTAAATAGTATCCAAAAGCATTTTGCAAAGTCACTACAAATAATACATTAGAGTTTAACACACAAAGAGAAGTGATGGTGAATTGGAGATGCTATCTCACAGTGCAGCAACTGCAAAGAAAGATGAGACTTGTGCCAATCGTAACCAGATTGCATGGAGAGGCAGAGGAGGCTGGAGTAAGTGGGTTGGGGATTAGAGAGATACTTGACCTGTGCTATTGGGTGGAGTGAGTTTATGGAGTTTTAAAACAAGGGGACAATTTTGATCTAATGCTTGATATTATTGGGGAGCCAGTGGAATTGTTTGAAGATGGGGATGATGTAGTTATGGATAGAAACGTTCCACACATGCTGCACCCTGGAGAGCTAGGACTCAGAAAGGCTATAAAGAAAGAAGTTGTAGTGAGAAGAGATTAAGGCATGGGGATTTGAACAGAGGTGGAATCAATGCAATATCTTAAGTGGCTAATGTTGTGAAGGTTATAAACAAGTACATTTGAAAACATGGAATTTATCAGAGGAGAAACATTTCAAGTTATGATTGTTGTTACGGTTAAGTCACATACACTGTCCTCATGCTCAGTGTTCCCTCTAATTTTTCCCACTCATTTGCAGAATATATTTTGTTATGTGCACCAGTATGGATGTGATGTGTGACACATCACCTCCATATTGGTGCGCATAACAAAATTAATGTGGCAGGGTGGGGCCAAGGTGTTCGGAGTGTGGAAGGGGACTCAGGGCTGGGGCAGGGGGTTGGGGTGTGTGCTCTGGGGTGGGGACGGGGATGAGGGGCTCAGGGCTGGGGCAGAGGGTTAAGGTGCAGGGGGTGAGAGCTCCAGCTGGGGGTGGGGGCTCTAGAGTGGGGCTGGGGATGAGGGGTTTGGGGTGCAGTGGGGCTCCCTGGAGCTACTGCGGGGAGAGAGGGCTCCCCTCCAGCTCTCTCCCTGCAGCAGCACCTGGGCTGCGGGGGAGAGGTGCCTGTCTCCCAGCCGCAGCAGGTCCGGGGCTGGGCTGGGTCGGAGCCGGGGAAGAGGGAGGGGCACCATGGCAGGTCTAGGGCTTGGGGAGAGGCACCTTTCCCCGCCTGAGCCCTGAGCACCTGCGCGGCACCAAATAGGTAGCTGTGCAGCTGCACAGCTTAGAGGGAACTTAGCTCACAGGAAGGATCATCCCAACTTTAGTAAAGGCAGGTTAGGAAAGTGGAAGATAGTTAAAAATGCATAGCCAAAAGACTAGCCATGTGGCACGTACTAGGGGTCTGTAAAGAACAGACATGCCTTTAGAGCCCTAAGAGCCCTAGTGTCCTGCATTAGCAGCTGTTTAAGAGATGAAGTACAAAGTTAAGGGATAAATGGTTAATTTTTGACATGGAAATAGGTTAATAGTAGAAAGTTCCAAGGACCTGTACTAGGACTGATTTGACTTTACTAGTTTACTAAATTTACTAATGATGTGAAAAGAAGAAAAAGAACAAACCGTGAAGTAGCAAAATTGTGCTTGACACAATTATTTAGGTTAGACAAGACTAAAGATTGTGAGAAACCTCAAAATGGCCTAACAAAGTTAGGTCAATAGGTAACACAATGGCAGCTGAAATTCAATCTTAGAAAATTTGTTGTTTTATTGTTTTATATTTATATTGCAGTGGCACACAGATTCCTCAACCAGAGTATGGTACCATTCTGCTAGGTACCTGTGTATATATACACATCTCTGCCCTGAAGAATTTATGGTCTAAGAAAACAAATGGCAAACCAAGATTAGGCAAGATGGAGGGTTGAATATAATCACATGTATACAATTTTTATATACATTTGCAATTTTTTGGACATTATAGATAAAGAGGCAACTATCCCCAACTATGCCTCAACCTAGCTATCATTAATTGGCTGGTTTCCTATAGGCAACACATAAGAGGTGGGTCTTGAGGAGGAATTAGAATGCGGAGAGGGTAGTGTCCCCATGAATCAGTTCAGGGAAGGCAAGCTAACACAATGGGGGGAAAAGGGTGTCTTATGCATCCGAAGAAGTGGGCTGTAGCCCATGAAAGCTTATGCTCTAATAAATTTGTTAGTCTCTAAGGTGCCACAAGTACTCCTGTTCTTTTTGCGGATACAGACTAACACGGCTGCTACTCTGAAACTTATGAATCTGGAATGACCATTACATCACTGCCTTGTATACTGGTGTAGGCTTTACGGTGTGCCAGAATGAGTAGGCATAAGCACATTCCCAAAGATCTTGGCTCGCCATCTTTTCTTCTCTACCTCTGAAGCAGGGATCATTGTATTAGGATACTGAAGTCTGTAGTAAATGTGAAGATGAAATGGTGTCCATTTTAGGATTCTTTCTTTAGATAATAATTTCAAAAACCATTCTTTTCTTACTATGTAGTATGATTTTTTTCCCTGCTGTTTGGTATTTCCCTTTTGTTTTTGAACACTAAATGTTGCATAATCCATTCAATTTGTACTATTTTTCCCATAATTTTAAAAGGCAAAAATAAAAAAAAGTTTCTCAAGCAGCATGTTAATGCTAAATGTAATATTTGTAACTAAAAAGAGATTTGCACAAGCATATATTAATGGGTTCTTTTTGTTACAGCTTGTCTGGTCCCAGTGAAACAGCTTTCTGTGAGCAAGAAAACCATTGTGATTTTAGAGAATCTGGAAAAAGCTTCATTATTTGATTTACTGGGAGACTTTCTGACACCTCTTGAGAATCGTGGTGAAAATCCCTGCACTTTTCAAAAAGGTATTAAAAACAAAGTTGGGTAGAGAAATATTTTATTATAATGATACCGTTTTAATATAATAGATAATGTGTGGAGAGTTTATTTAGAGGATTAAGATTCTATAGTTTTGTTGGTTTTATATATAGTTTCAAACTATCTGTTCTCAACTGCATGTGAGAAATATTAGTTATTTTTTATTTGTAATTTAATTGCATTTATTAGAAACAAATATAATGCTGCTTGCTTTTAACAATCACTTATGTAGATTGTAGGAAAGCTTTGATTATTGCAATAAAATGTCTTTTGGTTCATTTTTAGCAAACGGTGTGCCTGATGCATATTACTTTCATGAGAACTGCTTTCTAATGGGGACAATTGCAAAGTCTCGTCTCCAAGGCTCTGACTTGTTGGTTCAGCAACATTTCCGCTGGGTTCAACTAAGGTGGGATGGGGAACCAATCCATGGCTTGCTTCAAAGGTTTTTAAGAAGGAAAGTTATAAATAAGGTAAGAAACACTGAAATTGGCTTCAGTATTTTTTTCAGAAAAAAGTGTGCAGTGCTATTGTCTCATTAGAGTTGGTATGGCAACACCCATTTTTTCATGTTCTCTGTATGTGTGTGTGTATATATATATATACATCTTCCTACTGTATTTTCCACTGCATGCATCCGATGAAGTGGGTTTTAGCCCACGAAAGCTTATGCTCAAATAAATTTGTTAGTCTTGAAGATGCCACAAGTACTCCTCGTTCTTTTTGCTGATACAAACTAACACGGCTACCACTCTGAAACGTGTTTAGAAAAAGTGATCCTTTAGTTTAAAAAACTTGTGAGCATACAATATCATAACTATTCCACACCAAAAACTACACTAATATAACAATGTTACAGAACATTAAAAGCAAACAAAATCAGTTTGAAGGATAAATGTACCATGTCTATAATATACTTTGTTAGTTAATTTGCGTGACCTCACTTGATTGGCATAAAGACACAGGTCTGCCACAGACAGTAGTAAGGATAGTTACTGTCTGTTTGCAAATATATACATGAAAAAGGTCTCTTTGAAGGTGTTTATAATCCTGTAACTGTACATGGCAATAGAATATGAAGCAAAAATAAAAGCCTGGTCCCAAAGAGTCTACTATCTAAAGATGTAAGCGGGTGTGATACAGTTAAGTGTCCTGTGTATCTCTGCTAGGCTTAACAGAACAAAAGGATTTTCAGAAGCAATTTGGAGAAAAGGGAGGGCTTAGCATACATTGCAAAAAAAGTTAACATCATTATGAGGTGTATTGTCAGGAGTGTTGTAAGCAAGACACAAGAAGTAATTCTTCCGCTCTACTCCATGCTAATTAGGCCTCAACTGGAGGATTGTGTCTTGGTACTACATTTCAGGAAAGATGTGGACAAATTCGAGAAAGTCCAGAGAAGAGCAACACAAATTATTAAAGGTGTAGAAATCCTGACCTATGAGGGAAGGTAGAAAAAAAAATGGGATTGTTTAGTCTGGAGAAAAGAAGACTGAGAGGGGACATAACGGTTTTCAAGTACATAAAAGGTTACAAGGAGGAGGGAGAATAATTGTTCTCCTTAACCTCTGAGGATAGGACAAGAATCAATGGGGCTTAAATTGCAACAAGAGCTGTTTAGATTGGACATTAGGAAAAACTTCCTAACTGTCAGGGTTGTTAAACACTGGAATAAATTTCCTAGGGAGGTTGTGACATCTGCATCATTGGAGATTTTTAAGAGCAGGTTAGACAAAAACTTGCCAGAGATGGTCTAGATCAGCATTTCTCAAACTGGGGTCCACATACTCCTGGGGGTCCCAGAGGGTACTCCAGGGGGTCCGCGGGTCCCACTGATCAAGTCCTTCCCCTCCCTCAACTACTCCCCCTCTCTCTATCTCCCGGAGGCTACTGAAGACAAGCAGGGAGATTTTAGGTGCTAAATGTCTAGCGGTGCAGCGGGGCTAAGGCAGGGCTCCCTACCTGCCCTAGCTCTGCACCACTCCCGGAAGCAGCCGGCACGTCAGGGGCGCAGGGGATCTCCGCACGCTGCCCCCGCCCTGAGCGCCCACTCCACAGCTCCCATTGGCTGGGAACTGTGGCCGCCTGAGGTAAGCACCTCCCAGCCGGAGCCCACACCCCCACCCCCTCCTGCCCACCAACCTCCAACCCTGCACCTTGCACTCCCTTCTGCACCCCAACCCCCTACCCCAGCCCCCTCCTGCACCCAAACTCCCTCCCAGAGCCTGCACCCCACATCCCCTCCTGCACCCCAACCCCCTGCCGCAGCCTGGTGAAAGTGAGTGAGGGTGGGGGAGAGCGAGCGATGGAAGCAGGGGGGATGGTGTGAGCGGGGGGGCAGGAAGAGGTGGGGCAGGGGTGGGACCCTTGGAGGGTGGGGGCTGAGCAGGGGGGGCTTGGGAATTCCCCCAAAATTTTAAATCAAAATGGGGGTCCTCAAGTTGTCATTTTCGAGTCCTAAGAATCTATGATTCTATAAATTGGAAGTTTGTTCTGAGCTGAAAGGCAGTATGCAATAAGATGTACACGAGTAGGAAAAGGAGACAAGAGGAGGAGAAAAAAATTGAGTATTAAGAAGCAGGTGGGAATAAGGGCAAAGATAGGCAGGAGCAGAGTTGTGGAATTCTTTGAAAGCTATTTGGTAACAGATAATACTAATAAGTTGGCAGCCATTGCAGAGTTGAGAAATATGGGGGGTTTGGATGGGAGCTTGGTCAGAATATCTGCAAAGGAAGATAATCTTGGCAGCAGTATTTTGGATAGCTTGAAGAAGAACAGGTTGCCATAGGAGTAGAAAAGATGACCTAACTGATAGGGAATTCAGAGGACCTATTGTTCAATTCCTGGTTCAGCTACAGGCTTCCTGAATGATCTTGGTTAAATCACCAGTCTTACCCATGTGCCTGATTTCCCTTTATCTGTTGAATGGGAATAATACCTCCCTCCCTCAGAGAGGTGTTTTGAAGATAAAATCTATTAATGATTTTGAGGTTCTGAGATGTTGTGGTGATGAGGATTAGTTAAGTTCCTAGACAAACAGACAATACTTATATAACTTTTTAAATTAGACAAATCATTCTGATGCTAAAAGTGGTGCATGTGGGAAGCCCTACTTGCTAAATCCACTTGTGCTTAAAATTGACAGAGAAGCCTTAAATAGTTTCACTACCCATTGTGAATTTCCTCAAATTACTTATTTCAAAAGGCTAATTCCTTTCAAATACTTTTTTCTGTGTGAATTGTTGTTTATTTTTACAGTGCAACGGAACTCTTCAAATTTATTTTAATAAGTGAATTTCTGTGATTTTTTTGGTCTGTGGATTAAAATTTAGTAGTGTATTTTAGTAGTATCTGCCATTGATGATGAAGATTATATTTTTACAGAGAGTAAAGACAAGGAGTAAAAGGTAAAAGGCTCTTAAATCCTATTTTCAAGAGTGACTTAAGCTCCTAAAGGCCAGATTTTTAAAGGCATCTGTCTGCATCTTTGGGCTGGTCCACACTAACCCCCCACTTCGAACTAAGATACGCAACTTCAGCTATGTTATTCACGTAGCTGAAGTTGAACTATCTTAGTTCGAACTTACCGCGGGTCCACACGCGGCAGGCAGGCTCCCCCGTCGACTCCGCGTATTCCTCTCGCGGAGCAGGAGTACCGGCGTCGACGGCGAGCACTTCCGGGATCGATCCGGGATCGATTTATCGCGTCTAGACAAGACGCGATAAATCGATCCCAGAAGATCGATTGCTTACCGCCGGATCCGGAAGTAAGTATAGACGTACCCTTTAGGTGCAGGAATACCTTTAAAAGTCTGGCCCAAAGTGTCTCAATAAATTTTGAAAATGGGACGTAGGTTCCTAAACCACATCGTGGTTAGTGTTAAACCCTCTTTCATAAAACAACCTTTAGGATTGGATACCTGTTAGTTGGCTTGGCTGCAGGTTTCCAGATTATACCTGGAGAAATCTCTAGGACTGGTCTTACACTGGAGATAACTTGTTTGGGAGCAGGAGGAGGCCATAGTACAGAGAGTGAAGGAGAGAGAGGCCATACTGCATTCCTTTGGTTCTGTGTCTTGCTCCTTTAGTCCCTCCTTTGGAGAAGGGAAGGGTCTTTCTGAGACAACTTTCACCTCAACGGTTGGCTTCAAGGGAGCTCAGTACTACTCAGCACAGAACTCTTAGCCTCAACAATATCACCAAGGGTTCTAATCCCTTTTTCAGCAAGCAACAAAACCTGAAGAGTTTAGCTGGCCTGTGACTACCAGTAGCCTGACAGCATCTACTTCTAAAAGGCTCCCCATCTGCTTCTGACTTCTGATGCCACTGGTCATCAGGGGATCTGGTCACTGGTCATCTCCTTGGCAGCTTGGCTCCTGACATAGCAGTGATCTTTAGTGCACGGATGGTGCATATGAGAGTTGGGTGTGCACTACTCATTTTGTGTGAAGAATGCAGTTTGTGAGATTCAGGCCATTGTTACTTGTCCCTAGCTTTAAAAGTATAGAATCATAAATTAATGCTGTATGACCGTGTGCATAACTGTTAATGAAAACAAATTGGTAATATGCTTTTCTGTTTCTGACAATCTGAATTTTTTCTAATATTCTGTTTTAGAAAATGAGTTCAAATCAAGCATCTGGTACAGATCTGTTCAAATCAATGTGAGTTTTGTCACTATCTTCAATGGGTCAGCATTTCACCCAATATCTTTACAGGAATTTGCAAATATTTGCTGCAAATATAGTTTTGGATCACAGAGTTGTCTAGTAGTTAGATTTAGAAGAAAAGATTCTTTCTCACGAAAATAATTCCTTTTTATCTACTGCCTCAAAACAAAAAGTATGTCTTGGTTGAAATATCTATTTTGGGTCTTTAGGATTCCATGCTCTATCGCCATCCTTTCTGCATGAAATGCTCTCGATTTTCAATAAAAGTATCCCTAGAGCATGAACAAAATGGATCTTCAGGGTAAATACACTGCAAGAAAGAATAGTTGCAGTACATTGGGAAACAAAGCAACAGAATTAAATTAATTTTAATAGTAGCAAACTGTCATAAATATAAATATATTTATAGTATGTCACTTTGTGGAACTGTCACTTTTGAGTCCTCCTAAATAATAATTTGATAAAATAACATAACTTTTTAAAGATGTTTTTTCCGTATTGTTGTTCCCAACTTCTGTTTCTATTTGTACATAAATATGTTAAACTATTTGTACGGAAAACAAAATTGATTTCAGTTAGTCTTCAGATTGACTAACACACTTAAGTTTAAAAACTTAAGGTAGATATAAGGTAGATAAGGGGAACAATTTTGACTTTTCAATGAGAAATTGAAAAATAAAATGTTTTAGCAAAAAAAAAAAAAAAATTTCAATTTGGAAATGCTGCCGTGATACTTCATTGCTCTCAATTTCTTCTAGAGATTGAGCTCCTTGGTTGGACTACATCTCTCATGATGCTCTGTGATCTCTCTTCATGCTGAGGAAACCATTTGCATCCTCAGTCTCTGGCTATGGTATATCATGGGAGATGTAGTCTAGCAGGGGTGCCAGCCCATCAAAGAGAATGGGGACATAGGGAAACCAAACTACAACTCCCATGAGGCACCACAGCATGATATTCTAATTGAAATATTTTGTGTTTCTTCTTTAAGTGTCCTATGCATATTCCCATTCATGAGATACTCCAACCGGTGTAGCTGAACGGTAGAACCCTAGTTAGCAGCAGCTATTGGAATGGTTACATACCTCCCTCGCCTCTCCCATCAGTGAATGTTGAACGTTCCAGGGCAAGGGTACAAAAGGGACATGGCGCTCCAGCCACCTCAGTTCCTTCCAACTATGACCAGCTGAACAGATCAGGAAATGCTCCAGGGAGCTTATGGCCCTCTACCTTGTTAGCTAGTTAATTATTTTATAGCTAGAATTAGTAGTTTGTTAAATAGTATTAGTTTAAGTTAGTTGTAAATCTTTGGTTTTGAGATGGCGGAACCAAAGGCTAGAAAGCCTGGTTTTAAAAGTTGTGTGTCATGTCTGGCAGTGTTTCTAGCACCTGACACATGTACCAGATGCCTGGCATGTTTGGATGAGGGACACTCAACTTCAGAATGCTCAGTTTGCTCAACATTTATAATGTGAGCAATAAAAGGAGACAAAACAGACTTCAAGCAATTTTATTACAAGAAGCACTGTCAGCAAAACCACCCAGAACTGAGTGAGTGAGTACAGGGTTCAAACAAGTCTCAGTGACCAGCATCAGCTCTAGGCAAGTCTGCAGGAAAGAAGAACAAGTCCTCCACCTTGGTACCAAGTATTAAAGGATCCATAAGTGGGAAGGCTCCAAAGAGGAAAACTACTGTGGTGTTAGTCTCTGTTTCCAGAGCCAATCCACTACAAAAGGACACAACTGTTGAGGCAAACATGAGCATTTAGTCCTCATTGGTGTCAGCCTCTTTGCAAAGAGCTAGTCCACATGAGAAAGACCCATCTGGTACAGATTCTCATGGTAGAATAAGGAGACATTCTTCTTCTGATCCAGTCATGTTGATCCAAATGAGGCAGTTCTGAAAGCAAGAGCTATGGAACCAATGAGGCAGGGAAAAGATAAGTCAATACCCTTTTTCTCTGGGTACTGGGTCTCTTAGCATCAGTCACCTCAGTGACCCCATATGCTTATCTTTGGATGTGAAACCTGCAATACTGGCTAGCAAGAAATTACAAACCAAGCTTAAACAATGTGAATTGCAAATTTATAACTTCACAGCAGGTGTTAACAGCACTGATGTGGATGGACATGTGCTCTAAATGTAATGATGAGTATACCTTTCAATCTCCCTCTACCATCAGCAGTACTTACCTCTGATGCATCTACACTGTGATGGGGGCTATTAGTCATAACTGTGTGGTCACCAAATAAAAAGAATACATATCTGTATCTTAGAACTGAGAGCAGTCAGGTTAGCTCTAATGTCATTTCTGCCTCAGATTGAACACAGGATATTTCAGGTTGTGACAGATAATGTAACAGCATTAAATTATCTAAACAAAGAAGGTGAGACTTATTCCCTCCATGACCATTTTTCTTTGGCTAGACATACTCCAAGGTTGGCAATTCTCATAGTTGTATTTGGTGTAAAGGTATTTGTGAAACTGACCTCTCTCTTTGGAAAAATTGGACTGAGACTATCCACTAACTGTCATTATTTTCCAGTCACTAATAACCTAACTTACATTTGATCTAACAATTTAAAAATGAGAGGCTGCCTAGAAATGAAAGTAGATGACCATCTGCTGAACCATCAAGACTCCCCTTAAACACACTTCTCTAGCTCAGTTGTGATTTTTTTTAAATATAAATTTTTTTGGTCAAAAAGTTATGGCCACCGTTTGTTAAAGTTGTGCTTTGGGGTGCAGGTGGATGGGAGGTGGGGCGTTGTGTAGGACTAAACTCGTGTTTTGTAACTGACTAGATGTCAAGTTGGCAGTAGGGTCCTTCACCCTACAACAGGGGCTGGATAACACCTCCACCCATTCCTCCAGGCCCCAGGAAGAGTGAGGCGGGAGGGCAATCCCCTGCGCCTTAGAGCCAGCCCCAGCTCAGAGATCTGTGGATGGCTGACACCACTAGTGTCAGCCCTTTAGGAGGCACAAGCCTCAGCCCCCACCCATCCCCACTCACTGAGGCCTCTATAAGCCTGTCCCCTGGAGTGGATGGAGAGACACTGAAGGCAAAGTCCTCAGTGGCTCACAGGACTTGCTCCTGCTCAGATCAGGCCCAATACACACCACCTGGTGGAGCTGGAACTGTATCTGGGCATACTGTGAGGCCAGCAGGGCTGAGTGGAAGTGGCAGCGCTTGGTGGAGCCAGGGGCAGAAAGCAGGGTGAGCTCCCCAGGGAGCTTGGCCAGGCTCCATCGTCTTCCTTGTTCCACCACTGTCACTGCCCCTACCAGGTTATGATGGAGGGGAGTCTGGCCATATTTGAGTGAGTGGCATTGCTAAAAAGTTGCGGCGAATGTTGAAAGTAGCAGTTGACCGCAACAAAATCATGGCCTGTGATTTTCTTACAGCCTTATGAATAACATAGTAAAGAATCTGTCTACTTTAGCTACGTGTTGTGACTAAAATGAATTTAACTGGTGGAAAATATTTTTCTAATTACTTGGTAATGCCAAGAGTCCAATCTTACCTACAATTTGAAAACAAAGAACCTTTGCCATACACAGTGAGATGCATATTGTGGGACAATATAAAATAATCATAATGCATATCTTTATTTGGGCATATTGTTAAACAAAGAGGAGGGAGATTTTATTTTTTTTATTTTTAATTTCTTAGCACCAGGAAGAGATTGTGATCCTATGAGAACCAAGTGTTTTACTGCATGTGATTTTAAAATTAGCACATGTTTTGCATTCTGAATATAAACCTTCCAGAGCCAACAAGACAGTTCAGCTTTCATGTGATCTTAGCACCTGAGCTTCATAGGGGTTTGCACCTTCACAGATTTTTCATTTTCACTAGGAATACTAACATGCAAGTTATTTAAGTCCAGATGCCCAGATATCATGAAAAGTTAATTTAGGAAAAATGTTATTCTCAAATGTATCACTCTTATTAAAAAAACCTTCATGTTTTAGAAATCTCTGTAAGCCCCAGCTTGTCAAAGTGAGGTTACTAAACAGTAGCATCAGTCATCTGTAGGTTATTCTTTGTAGGAATATGTAAGCTTTTTATTATTTATATCATTGTGCTTTGTTTCTTCTTTCGTGTGTGTGTGTGTGTGGTGTGTGTAACTTGCACGTTCTAGATCATTGGAGCTTTTTTTCTTTGACTGTGTTCTCAAAGTTATTTGAGCTCTTTGTTTCTATGAAAATGTGTTTAATATATGTTTAAGGCAATAAGCTTTAATGCAGCAGTTCAGGATACTCGATGAAGATTTGGTCATCTTAATCTTTCTTTTCCTGATTATTTAGTTGAGGTTTATTAAGTGTTTTTTAAATGTACCTGATTTTCACAATGGGCAATGTGCTAAAGAGCCAACCCCTTTCCTTCCTGATAAAGGTATGAAATTATGTCAAACCCTTTGTCTTTTCTGTCTTTATAGTTCAGAGGTAAAGTGCCCCCTCCATGGGATCCAGTGTGCAAGATCATAGACTGGATTCTTGCCGTTTGGCACCAGCTGAACTCCTGCTTATCCCGTTTAGGTGCACCTGAAGCACTCATAGGGCCAAAACATTTCTTCTCTTGTCCGGTGGAGCCTGGGCATGGCCAAATCACAGTGAAGTAAGATTTATATTCCCTGATTGCCAATGTTAAGGTATAGTGAGGTACTAAAAATATTTATGAACACAATGATCATGTGTTCCCCAAATCCAATGATATTTTTATGATATTGAGAATAGAAGTATCATCTTTTAGTTGCAGTTATTAAAACTACTGTGTGCATAGCTTAAAATTAAACAGCCAGTAAAATTGTGCAGAAAACATACAAAGTTTCCTGTTTTTCCTGAAAATGTCACAATTGTTTGGAATGTTAAATGAAAGGAGCCCATGTTCCAACACTTTTGAAAACATGTTTGTGATTAATACAAAAGAATAGGGAAATAGCTAAAATATTTGTGATTCATGGCTGTCAGTCTAAAACACACTGCATGGCTACATTAGACAGTCAATGAATCTTCAGTTCATATTTGTTTTGTGCACTAATCTGGCTACTTGGCATATTCATACAAAACTCCTCCAAACACATATTGTCCAGCCTGCTTTCCTACACTCTCACTAATGCCGCTATTAGTCTCCTCCAGTTCCTGTCTGACCCTGGCTCCAGTCTCCTCTGCCTAGCTCCTGCAGCTGCCTGACTCATTCCTGTCACTCTGTCATTACCTCCAAAGCTCATTTACTTGCTTTTTTCCTCCACCCTCTTCTATCCCAGAGATGCCCCAATCCCCACCAGGTGTCTCCCCAAAATATCCAGTCCATCAGTATCCAAATGTGGATTTGGTATCTCCTTGAAGCTTAATGATGGTTGTTAGTTACAGAATGAATCAATTATGGCATTGGGCGGGGGCAATATGTGAAAAAATCAATGTTTATAAAAATCAGTTAAATCTAATCTGGAACCATAAACTCTGAAATGCCTTAATCTTAACTATGTGGTTATTGCATGGCATCACAACAGGACAGAGTTAAAGTTGCTGGAGTACCTTAACTATATATTTCCAACCATAATGGGTTTGGATTTATTTTAAGTGTAACCTTAACTCTGAATTGACTAGATTTGTAATATGTAGTTTGGGGATAATTACAGCATTGCTGTAATGTTGTTTTTTACCCTTAACTTTTTGATATGTACTTTCAATCTTAACTCCATCTTAATGTAGTTTTTGTCAGGGAATAAACAATAAAAATAAACATAGCTACAATGAATACTTACTGGATTTATCTTGCTTGGCAGTGTGGTAATTAATAGTGTTGGCATTTAAATTGCGATAATTAGGTTTCATTGATGCCTCACTGGGTGCTATTGTTTCAACCTATCTGACTGAACAGTATGCTCAGCAAGACATCAGTGGCAGCTGTTTTTGCAGCCAGAAGTGTGTTATACCTTTCTGTTTTGAAAGTGGCAATTTAGGCCTGATGAACACTAAAATATTAGGCCAGTTTAACTACATTGGTCAGGGATGTGAAAAATCCACACTCCTATGTGGTGTAGTTAAGCCGACCTAAGTCCCTGTCTAGACAGCGCTAGGTTGATGGAAGAATTCTTCCGTCGACCTAGCTACCATGTCTTAAGGAGGTGGATTACCTACACCAATGGCAGAATCCTCCCATTGGCATAGGTAACACCTATACTGAAGCACTACAGTGGCACAGCTGCAGCAGCTTAGCATTTTAAGTGTAGACAAACCCTTAGATTCTGGAGAGCAGAACAAGTAAATTAGGAAGACTTCAGTTCCATGGCTCTTGCTGATTTTCTGTGCCCTTGTATTTCTGTTGTCCTTGGTCTTGAGAATTAAGTGTGATCTTCCAAAGGGAGTTTTTTGTTTTGTTTTGTTTCATCATGATGTATAAAGGAGGTGTGAAAGAGACTTTTCTTAGCGCTTTTCCCCCCCTTTCTTTCCCCTCCCCCTTGTTTTATACTTAGAAATATAAAATAGGCTCAAGGCTAGTGTTTGTTGATATTGTAGGACTTAATAGATTTTCATGTATTTTGGGAGCTTGAGCAGGACATGCCGGAATGAAAGACAGACACAGGGATTGATTTAAGCGGCCAGATGCAACTTTATTAACTTAACAATAGGGAGGGTGTTATATGACCACCTCTCACATACCAGACATTTAACTGGCTGCAGGTTTACAGGACATGTAGCATGTAATTAATAACCAAGATAGATGCTCTTCAGCCTACCCTTCATATGCTGCTCGATTCTGTAGCCTGTCATCCTCCCCACATGCGAGGATGTGGGTACAGGGTATCAAAGGGGACCCGGGTCTGCAAAGATTTCATGTCCCCCTTCTCTTTATATAGGCCCAAGTTCACCAGCAAATTCCCAGGTCTCATTTACCTCTGGGAGCTGACACTGTATAGCCTTTATCTGCATTTGTACAGTAGCTGCAAGTTGCGACAAAAAAACATTCCTATATTATTTCTTAATATTATTTGCCATTTCTTCTCTTTTAACCCAGCTGTGCCTCCACAATGCTGTAAGCAAGGCAAAAAAAAATCACCAGACTGTTGCCAGTTTGACCCAATGAGGAAAAATTCTAAAAATTCTAAAAATCCAAAAACAGACAGTTGGTCAGACCACGGCATCCTGAAGCACAGCTTAGTATACATCAACTACAGGGAAGGAAGGCAGAGCAGTCATAAAGACAATATGGCTCATGAAATCCTGGACAGGTTTCAAATTTTGGGAAGGAGCATAATAGCTAATTGGCTTCTCCATTCCCTCCCCCAGGCCAGCCAGGGGCAGGTAAAGAAAGCCTCTTCCTCCTGCACATTTCTCTATGTAACTAATATTAGAGGAGGGGCTGCTCCAGCTCTCCCTCCTCCCCTTTATTTGGGAGTTTGGGCATCATGCATTTTAGTTTGACCAAACATCATCCCTCTGCCTTGCGCTGATTGGGGAGGGGAGGGTATTTCAGACAGACGACAAATGAAGGAAGAAGGATATCAAATTTTAATGGAAACCACTTTTCTTCTAACTCTTTGGACAAGCATTTGAGTTAAATTGTTAACAAAAATAAAAAATGCAAGCCACTTCCTCTTTTGGTCAGGCTATCCAAAGATGTCGGTTTCTAATGTTAAAACAAAAATAAATTAAAGGCATAAAATCCTTTCCCCCTACCCTACTTGTAAGTAAGGGGGGAGGGATAGCTCAGTGGTTTGAGCATTAGCCTGTTAAACCCAGGGTTGTGAGTTCAATCCTTGAGGGGGCCACTTAGGGATCTGGGGCAAAATCAGTACTTGGTCCTGCTAGTGAAGGCAGGGGGCTGGACTTGATGACCTTTCAAGGTCCCTTCCAGTTCTAGGAGATAGGATAATTTTAAGTCATCTTTAATAAATAAGATATGTGTAAAACATGTTTGTTAACTTGTCCTGATTCTAAAGTTTTCTGTATGCTTCAAGGTGGCTGTCCAAATTATGGAACACTGTCATTGCTCCCAGAGTTCAAGAAGCAATACTCGCCAGAGCCTCTGTGAAGAGACCGCCTGCACTGGGACAAACAGCAGCCAAAAAAAATCCTAGTCAAGGCCAACAGGCTGTGGTTAAAGCAGCTCTCAGTATCTTGCTAAACAAAGCTGTTCTGCATGGCTGTCCTCTTCCACGAACAGGTAACAGTGAACAAGCTCAGCTAGAAAGCAAGCAGTTGTATACTGGAATTTCTTAAGCAGGATTAACATTATTTAATGATTTTTAAAAAAATAAATGTAGCACTTTTCATCAGTGTATTTCAAAGCACGTTAGAAAAGATGTCAGTACATAACATAGTAATTTCACAAATATGGTAAGTCTTGTGATTAAAAGAGTTTGATCCCATTGAACGGAATATTAATGAGAAATCCTAGAGGCCGTGTTATTTCTTTGCTAACTGCATATCACTGCTATGGCTGCAATGCACTATCAGCATTTTTTTAAAATGTGTATTAATATTGTTTCAGATCTGGATAGATATATAGCAGACTTTAAAGGAGGAAATTTCCCCTTAGCCATGGTTTCAAGCTACAAAAATTGTAATAAGAAAAGAGGAGAGAATGCTTCCTGGAGAAAGGTGAGCACAAGTCCTCGTAAGAAGTCAGGCCATTCATCTTCCCAATCATGGAGTAAGCAGGAGGCAAATACAGAAGGTAAAGCTCGTTATTTTGGGCCACAGAAAACATGTTAGTCTTTTGTGATGGGGGGGGGGGGGAGGGAGTGTTTTTGAGATGAGTAGATATGACCCTGGAAGGAAAATGGTTTTTATTTTTTTCATGTTTGAACTTCCTTTTAATTCTCAGCAAAAATAAGGTACATTTAATGTTCACTTCTTTTGAAAATTGTTCAGCTCTTTTGCTCTTTTTCTGGTGCTTTTGAAATAGCCTACTTAAATTTATTTTTGTTCTGGTTAAATGCCTTTCCTGTTATTTATAGCACATAAAGTGTTAAATGACATAGTAAGCAAGTCCGTTAAATAATCTCATTGTTTTGCACCCTTTTTATATATATACACAACAATAATGTAAATGGTTATAATAGAAATAATTAAAATCAGACATCCTTTCTCATTCTATGATCCTTTCTCATTCTATGATCCTTTCACTTTTGCCAGCTAAGTAGAATCAAGCCAGGTTAGGACTTGGATGGGAGACCTCCAAAGAATAAGATAGGGACTGTAGGAAATGATGTTGGAGATGCAGTTGGTGGCACTCTTTCCTCTACCTCAAAATGATCAGATGGGCAAAAGTCTCTGGATTTTAAATTGCAGGCTTTTTTTCTAAGGTTTCCTCTTCATTGCCAAAAATAAATTTAAAAAAATCCAGAGTTCATGTAGGGAAAGACATTGTATTTTAGAGGTTCTAAGAGGTTACTATATAGTTTCAAGTATGCTAATTAATAGTTGCTTGATACTTTATATGATAACTGGTTTGATGCAACTACAATAGTGTGGCAGATATAATTAATTAATAAGTGGCATTTATAAATTTATAATGCCTGTCACTCAGAGATCAGCCAGTAAATGGTTAATGATAAACTATACAGGGACTGAATTATCCATATGCAAAATCAACCACTTCTGGAATGGAAAATAGCATTCTTTAAACAGCACACAGAGAGGACACCAGAGGGTGCTGCAGCCAAGGTTGATGCAGGTTGCTTGAGCTCTGAAGTAGTCCACGGGAATCCCTGAACATCGTCCCCTAAACCCCACCATCCAACCCCTAGAAATATTGTGCCTGACTACTGAAACCCCCAAGGTGCCCTCTAGCTCTGCATCTTCCTCTCCAGATCTGAAAGCACTGAAAAAACAGAGATCTGCCTCCCCGCTTCTGCAAACAAAATGGTGCCTGAATCTGATGGAACGCAGCTGATGGCTTATTACAACAGATGGCTGCAGAGACTGTTGAAATCAAATCTAGTTTCTACCCTACCACCGTGCCTCAGATTCAGAGTGCCCTTACACACTCTATCCAGATGGAATGGGGAAGTAGAACACAGAATTTCTGAAGTGGAAGATAGTCTCAAAGAGAACAAATTACAGGTTATGAAGAACTGTAATGATATCAAGACTATTAAGACTAAGCTAATTGATCTAGACAGTGGCTCACAATGTAACCTGAGAATTGTGGGTGTCCCTGAGGGAATAAGGAAAGGCAAACCCTCTGAATTTGTCCCTAAGTAAATTGTTGGATCTGCTGGTAGATTTTTGTTTTGAAATAGAGTGGGCACACCGGGCCATAGACCTCCCTGCCAGCTCCAGGAGGTCAGCCCAGAGCACTGATTGTGAAGTTCCTGAAGTTTACCACTTAAGGACCTTATATTGCAAAAATCAATAGGAAAAAAAAGGAGCTCTTGGGGGAGAACCAGCAATTAAAATACTGCTTTTTTCAAGATTATGCCTGTGATATGGTTGCAGTGAGGGCAGCTTTTAACCAAGCACAGAATTTGGCTAAGAAGATGGACTAGAATTATTTTATTAAATATCCATCAATGCTCAATATTAAAGATGGCAACAAGATAGTATCAGTCAGGTCCCCCCAGAAGGCAGAAAAATACCTCAAAAATCTGCAAACTCCTCCCTCGCAAGAGGAGACATATGGAATGATTCGACTGTATGGAATTTATGTATTGTTCTCTGAGATCTGATATGGCTGCTCTAAATAAGTTGATAGGTGCTAATTGATTGATCTTTTTTTTTTTTTTTTTTTTTTTTTTTTTTGTCGGTAATAGGTGATTAGTATAGTTGTAATGTTTGGGGCCCCAGGGGCTGTGATGATGTCCACATTTTACCTGATCCGGTTTCCCCTTTGGGTGTCAAGTGTATATTTTTGAACAGTTTAAACAGATTCTTCTTTGTGATTTCATGGAACTAATGTGCGTTTCTCTCGCCACTATATTTTATATTTTGGGGGTTTTAATTAATTATTTAATTCCTCTTTCTGTCCTCCGTCTTGTTACCCTCCCATGCTGGGAATTTCCTTCTCACTCCTGTAGAATATGTACTGGGAAGTGACATCCTACCCCTGGGCTGTATAACTTTTGCTGCTTAGATATGTAAGAACTGTATGCTGCTCAGGAAAATTTGCAAATTTCTCATTTATTCTCAAAGCAGCTTTATATTTTATCCAGTATATTTTAACAATGATGGCTCCAGTAATTAAATGTCTCTCCTGGAATATAAAGAGTTTTAATAACCCTGTTAAAAGAAAAAAAAATATTCAGTCCTTTAAAAAGAGAGTATTGACACTGCAATTCTCCAGGAGACGCATCTGACAGAACTTGAAGCTTGTAAACTGAATAGAGATTAGATAGGCTTCTCAATTTCTAGTTGTTTTAATTCTATGTGAGGGGTGTTGCTATAATACATAAAAAGTTGACAGTAAATATTCTGAGCACAAGTTCTGGCAGGGAGGGCAGATTTACTGTCCTCAAGGCTAAAATTAGCAATTCTATAATCATATTTGCCAATTTCTACAAGCCAAGTCAGGGTGATCCCAAATTTGTTCATAATTTTTTTATGAATATAAATGACATGGGTCACCATCCTGTTATTAGAGCTGGAGACTTCAGCGAAACACTAGACCCAGTCTTTGATAAATCTGCTCCATCTCCATATAAAAACATGATTACTTGTCAGGTATTTCATACATACATGACTGATTTAGGTTTACAAGATGTGTGGAGATTGGGTAATCCTATGGCCAGAGACTATAGTTATTGTTTTTTGTTTGTTTGTTTGTTTTCCTGCAGCTTCATTCAACGTATTCAGAATTGGACTATTTCTTAGTGTCAGAAGACTTGATCAGTTCTTTCACTGATTATGGCATTTGTGCTATTGTTATAGCTGACTGTGCTCCTATATACATTTGTCTGTTAGGCGCCCAGAATATGTACCCCTAACTAAAATGTGGAGCTTAAATACCATTCCGCTGTTTGATACATCATGTGTTAACTCTCTCCAACAAGAGTTAGAACTTAAAAAAAAAAAAAAAAAAAAAAAAACATGCCCCCACCACTTCATCAGCTGCCACACTTTGGGAAACATTTAAAGCCTTCATCAGAGGCCATACCATCTCTTATGCCACCTATAAAAAGACATGGAGAGAACACAGAATTGAAATCAATACACTTCTGTCCCAAAAGGCAGCTTGCTTTATTCAGTTTGAAGCAAAACTACTGGGAATCTGGCGAGAGAGCTGGCAAGCTGTCAGCATACAGACTTAAGCAAAAGGCTAACAATAATTACTACATAGTCCAAGGTCTTTCTTGGGTTTAATAATAACTGTAATTACAATTTCACTTAGAGTAGGCAGGAGAGTTTGCTCATTCTTGGTCTCACTGAATATGTTCAATATGTAGGTGTTAAAGTTTCAGAGAACTTTTTGTAAAAATTCAGTTGGGAATCTTCCATAACAGACATGGCTCCGATAATTTGCATCAACTGATTGATGCTCTTGCCACTTAGAGAGATGCTAAAGAACCTTTAGCTGTTATTTCTTTAGATGCTGAAAAGGCTTTTCAACGCATACCCTTTTTTACATATTAGCAAAATTTTGGACTTGGTGTATACACCTCTACCCCGATATAACGCGACCCGATATAACACGAATTCGGATATAACGCAGTAAAGCAGTGCTCCGGGGGGGCGGGGCTGCGCACTCCGGCGGATCAAAGCAAGTTCAATATAACGCGGTTTCACCTATAACGCGGTAAGATTTTTTTGGCTCCCAAGGACAGCGTTATATCGAGGTGTAATTTATTTCTTGGATTAAGTTTTTATACTCCAATCTAACTTCCAGGGTAGTTACCCATAGTATCATTTCTGCCCCATTTCCATCACAGAGAGGTCTGAGGCAGGGCTGCCCCCTTTCTCCTTTTCTGTTTGATTTAGCTCTAGAACCTTTAGCCATTGCCATCTGAGCAAATCAAAATATGTATGGTATCAGGGTGGGCCAAACAGAACACTACATTATGCTCTATGCAGATGATGCTCTTGTGTCTACGCCTGAGGTTACCATTCCTAACCACTGTTAATAAGTTTAGATTCAGGATATAAAATTAATGAAGGTAAATCAGAAATCTTGTGCATTAACAAATATGTCCACAAAGGCCTTTTCTCAAATTGGGATTTTCAATGGCAATCCTCTTATATGAAGTATTTAGGAATACTGATTCCCCAAAATATTCAGGACATCCCTAAGACAAATATATAACCAGTTACTGTACAAATGGCTAACGATTTGGGGAGATGGAGTTTGTTAACCCTCAGTGTGGGGGGTAAAATTAATATACTGAAAATGAATGTCCTTCCTAGAATTTTATATGTCCCTATTTCTAGTCCTCAAATTGTTTTTAATAAATTCAATAATATTTTAAGAACATTCCTTTGGGTTGCAGGTAATTTGGGCTCTGAACAAATTAGACCTCCCTGACTCTGTGAGGATTTCTTTTTCCCAGCTTGGAAAATTATTGATATCTCCTTTTTGTTAATTAATGCATCTTTGTGGTTATTAGATGTGAGTACACAGACTCCTCCTTGGATTCAGGTTGAACCAGTTTGATATTGAAAGCTAAGATGGAGCCCTCCCCCTTAAGTTTCATTCTTGGATATGCTCCTGGTACCTGGGGGAGATTACCTGGTAACAAGGCAGCGTGGTTCTAACATGCAGCTTATGTTGCTAAAAAATTAATACTGCAAAAATGGAAAAATCGATTCCCACCAAATATTGATGCCAGGCTCAGTGATATGGCTGTCCTTGCAGCTAACAAACAAACTGGCATTGTGCAAAAAAGGAATGTCTGAAAAATTCAAAGCCATTGGCTGACTTTTTAGAGGTCTATGATTTACTGTGGACCCTGAAGGTAGATACGTTGCTTCCCCTCCTCTCCCTTTATCCTAACCCTCTTTATTTGCTACTTGTATTATGATGAATCTGCTATTTTGGTATATTTGTTGTATTTGGAAAAAATAATAAAAATTATAAATAAAAAAACAGCCCACAGCAAGATTCTACACTAGTTCAGAAATAAAACTGAAGAATACCCTATACAACTGAAACTACAGGGAGGATTTTAGGCAGCCAGAATGAAATTTCTGAAGGTGTAATTTAGATAACCTATTATGCATAACATTCCTACTCTGGTAACAAGTACCATGCTATTTTTAATGTCCAC
The DNA here is from genome assembly GCF_028017835.1 of Emys orbicularis. Taxonomy (NCBI): domain Eukaryota; kingdom Metazoa; phylum Chordata; order Testudines; family Emydidae; genus Emys; species Emys orbicularis. The sequence continues at coordinate 49,512,039 of NC_088683.1, forward strand.
AAGTGAGAGGTCTAACCTCAGCTTTATGTCTTCAATAAAAGAGATGGCCATCCCAGCAGCACAATACCCCCTAACCCTATGTTAAGATATTGGTTTGTTCAGTACTGACTCAGGGAAAAGAGTGCTATTTCTGAATTGCCTCTACCCCTTCCTAAAGCAGACTGGGTTTGCTTGGTAGTCTTCCATCCAAATTCTGACCAGATCTAATTCTGCTTAGTTTTTGAGAGTTGATGTGAACACAGCTCAGGGTGATAAGGTTATTGCTGTCATACCTTGTATCTAGGGATCCTTTTGCACTCTTGGTAACGTATATTAAGAATAAACATTTGGAGGGAAACTGAGACAAAATGGGACAGTGGATTTCATTTTAATAGCCTTTCACCTCTGAGTTCAAATGCTCACTCTGATAACAAGTAATGATGAATTGGTTGGTTTCCTTCTTTTTGAGAGGACCAATACTGGTGTCAGTAGTCGCTGTGATGGCAGAACTTGGTGGGGGAAAGACTACCTATATCAGGCCCCACTCAGGCCCCTTTGTGCCATTGCAATAGTGCCATGGAGCCTTAACGTGATCTTGACAGGACACAGGGGCGTGCTGTGCTCTGATGATATCTGATGATCAGCAAATAGGAATATATTTTACCTATTCATTACAGCTTTTAAAATGAAGAAAACAATAGAATTATGCTGAGTACTAACAAGTTAACTTCCCCCCTCTCGTGCAGGTATACAAAGAAAGAATGTGTTGCAACAAAATTGCAACAAAATGGCTTCTCTTATCAAAAAGTAAGTCCGTTTTTTTTTTTTCTTTTAGCCCTTATCAAAGAGCACAGATACTACTGTGTCAAAAACCAGTTCACTCTTATGAGTAAGTGAAGGGTTTATGTTTGATATGGTTACTTTTGGTTTCAGAGCTGAAGAAGTGTAGGCTTTTTAATTCTAATTTTGGGGGGGGGGGGACGGGATTGGAGGCTTTTAATTATAATTTAGAACCTATTTCAGTAGCTCAAACCTTGCCACAGACTATGTTCCTTTATTTATTATTAGAATTTTCTAGAAATTGGGGAATATTATATAAAACTCCTCTTACTTTGGCTTATAAAAAGCAGACGGCTGTCTTTTAATCCAGAGGTGTACAAAGAAGACCCTCTGGCTATTTCAGCCTGCTGAATGGAAATCTGAAGTTTGTATAATATGTGCATTTTAGTCTAAATGATATGGAATATCTTTAAGTAGCTACTGAGCAAATGGTCCAAGGGGACTGCATTTTGTGCTACCATATGCAAGAGACAACTCCAGATCTGAAATTCACATCTTTGCATATCACAGAATCCTTTGTGCTTCTAGCAGTGGCTCCTTTTAATTTGAATAGTTCCAAAAAAGGAGTGTGGGAGGATAGCTGCAGCGTTGAATTGGTGTAAGCAAAAGAAAGAAGAACTCTCCTGCCGAATGGCATTTGTACTTGTCACACAGAAGCATCTTTTGTGAAACAATGGAGAGAGTAGATTAAATTTTGTAGAAGAGGGTCTATTATGAAGCAACAAAATTAAAGACTGACAACTACTGATGCCTAAACTGGATGCTATTTCCATTCCGTTTGTTGGTACATCCTAAAGTAGGGGGCGTTACTGAATGGACAGTGTAGTTATACAATCTTTGTGAAAGGATGATACCATTTCCCAGTGCCCCATGTGTGTATATGTGTATATATGTGTGTGTGTGTGTGTGTGTGTGTGTGTGTGTGTATATATATATATATATATATATATATATATATATATATATATATATATATTAATTATGCACCATAGCCCACTTTCAGTTGTCCTGTCTCTTGTTTTGTTTTCATAGCTCTTCAGAGAATGAGCAGCTAAAAGTGTTAAATCTGGAGCAAAGGCTGTCCCTTGGTTCTGATGATGAAGTAGATCTTGTGCAGGAACTTCAAAGTATGTGTTCCAGCAAATCAGAGTCTGATATAAGCAAGGTAACACTGCGGTTTAAATAATTTACATCATAATCATATGTAGTTGTTTAATCCATAATAGATCTTAGATTTTAAAATATTTGTTTATTAACTGGAGATGTGCTAAAATATATTAATATATTATATGTGTGATAGATTTTATTATGATTTATTTTATTTTTTAAAAAGTTTAACCTTAAATGTCATGTCATACACTCAGGAATTTGCAGTGGATGCTAAAATGTATTGATTCATAAATGTTAGAGAAGCTAAAGTGCTATCAGATAATCTGCTTCAATGCATTATTGTTCTCCACATCATATTCTCTTTCACCAGCCTAATTTTAAGTGATTGAATCAGTTGTGTTTTCACTACTTCCATTGGGAGACTATTTCATAGTCTAATAGGAATATAAAGCTTTTCTGATGCACATTGTACACTTACTTTGCTTACCATAATCCCATTATACCTAATTATACCCTCAAGGATCTCCGTAAACAATTCACTTGTTGTTTAAACCTTTCCAGCAATTTTGTTTTATTGCACATTCTGTGTGATCTTAGATACCAACAAACTTTTAATCAAGAAATAATTGTGGTGGAAAGCTTTGTAATCCTGTTTTAATTCCCTGTGAAGTTAGGTTTTAGCAGCTGTATGTTATGAGCCAGATGCACTGAAGCTGCACCAGCTAATCCCTTGGCATCTCAGCGGGGATTCACTCCAAGGCCATGTCTGGACTAGGGAAAATAGATGGTTTAAAAGTATGTTAGCTAACTCATTTTAACTAACATTTTTAAACACTTGTGTAGACAGGGTTTAACACTTTTAAAATGTATTTACTGGTTGTGGCAATTCTAAAAGGCATGGCTTAGGGGACAGCAGCTGGTGTCATTGACACTGTTCTTCCTAGCCAGAATAGGGAAGGACAAGATGAAGAATATTTAAAGAAATTAGATGTATTAAAGTTGGCAGAGCCTGATGAAATTCACCCTAGGACTGAAGCAATCTTGGAACTATTAGCAATTATCTTCACGAACTCATGAAGGATGGGTGAGGTCCTAGAGGACTGAAGAATGGCAAACATATATAGTACCTATCTTTAAAAAAGGGGAACAAAGAGGATCCGGGAATTATAGACCAGTCAGTCAGCCTAACTGCTATAGCTGGAAAGATTCTTACAAATTGATTGTTTAATAATTTTGCCAGTATCTAGAGTATAATAGGGTGATAAGTAATAACCAGTGTGGATTTATCAAAGAATAAATCATGCTGACCCAGCCCAATTTCCTTCTTTGACAGGGCTACTGGCTAGTGGATAGGGGAAAAGAAGTAGACATGATTTATTTTGAATTTAGTTACGTTTTTGACACTGTACTTACGTGATGTTCTTAGAAGCAAACTAGGGAAATAGTGTCTAGATTAAATTACTATAAAGTGGGGCCCAAATGGCTGAAAAACTGTACTCAAAGAGTAGTCATGGTTCATTGTCAAACTGGGAGGATATATCTAGTGGGATTCCATTGATGACTTGGATAATGCAGCGGAGAGAATGTTTATAAAATTTGCAGATGACACCAAGATGGAAGGGGTTGCAAGCACTTTTGAGGACAGGGTTAGAATTCAAAATGACCTTGATAAACTAGAAAATTGGTCTGAAATTAAAGTTGAGTAAAAATTGAATAAAGAGAAATTCAAAGTATTACACTAAGGAAGAAAAAAATCAACTGCACAGCTACAAAATGGGGACTAAGTGGCTAGGCAGTAGTACTGTTGAAAAGGATCTGGGGGTTATAATGGATCACAAATTGAATCTGAGTTAAAAATGTGATGCAGTTGCAAAACAGGTAAACATTATTCTGTGGTGTGTTAACAGGAGTGTTGTATGTAAGACATGATTGGTAATTGTTTCACTCTACTCAGTGCTGGTGAGGCCTCAGCTAGAGTACTGTGTCCGATTTTGGGTGCCATGCTCTAAGAAGGATGTGGACAAATGAGAGAATCCAGAGCAGAGCAACAAAACTGTTAAAAAGTTTAGAAAACCTGGCCTATGAGGAAAGATTAAAAAAACTGGGCATGAGAAAAGAAGGCGGAGTAAAGTATGAAAATATGTTAAGGACTATTATAAAGAGGATGGTCATCAACTGTTAATCTATCTCCAATGAAGGTAAAACAAACTTAATCTGCAGCAAGGGAAATTTAGGTTAGATTTTAGGATAACTTTCTAACTACAAGGACAGTTAAACACTGGTATCAAGGGTTATGGAATCCCCATCATTGGAGGTTTTTAAGAACAAGTTAGATGAACACCTGTCAGGGGTGGTCCTAGGTAGACTTGGCCCTGCCTCCCCGGAAGAAAGAAGGGGTGAATGGACTAGTTGATCTCTGGAGGTCCCTTCCAGCTCTACATTTCTATGATTCTGTAAACTTAAATTGAATCTGGCTCCCTTTTTTTTCTTGGATACAGTGAGGATTTATTAAACCTTCTTTTGAAGTTTACACACAACTCCCATAATCTCCCATGCAAAGTAAAACGTGCATTAAAAACAGACCCCAAGAATCTTCAAAATGAAATATAAAGGACTTCCAAAATATTGTTTTCTTTTCTTTTAGATTGCTGATTCTAAGGATGAGTTGGTTATGTTCAGAAGCTCTCAAACTGATCCTATATTTTCAGCAAGCAGTACTAATCCAAGTAAATCGGTGTCACAAAAGGTATGGGACGCACAGTATGTTTCATAAGAGTGTAAAAAATACCTGTGTACAAACTATTTTGAAGATTTTCTAGAGCTCACTACAAATCTATGTTTGAATTCTTGGTGGGAATCAGAAAGATTAAAATGCCTTGACTTCTCTGTTAATTAGAGAGACAAGGTATTTACTGACCAGTTGGTAAACCGATATGATTAATAATGTTTATGAAACATACTTCAGGCACCGTGGGCCAAATTTTTCCCTGGTATGTGTCCACCAAAGTCATTGGTCATTAAACCAGGTATGCATTTGGCCCATGTGTGATTTTCATATTTACAGATGATATCTACTAGATAAGTATAGATAGTCATGATATTTCAATTATTTTAATCAAACTTTTCTGAAATTTGGACTTTTCTAGCATTCAGCATTTTCATAGTAGCCTTACAAGCTAAAGTGATTAAATGAACTGAAGTAGTCAAAATTCCTGTTACTTCTTGACACTAATTGCTTGAATATGGTTTGCTATGTCATCCTTATTAGTGATTACCAAAGCATATGCCAGTTTGAACCAGATTACTCCTGAGTGTCTTCCCTAACTAGAAATGAGTCAGCCTGACATTGAGTGGAAAGCTCCCAGCTGGTGGAAATTTTGAGAAACTGAAACCAATTAGAGTACAGGAGGCTGAGCAAGCAAGACATAGATCAGCTTTTTTTTTTCTTTTTTTTTTTTTTAATGGGCATTAACTTCTTTCCCTCTGAACTTGTTGTATGTTTCAGTGCACTGCTCTCTTGGCACCCTATCTTATAAGAAACGAAAAAAACCAGAAAGAATAAATCCATTTGGAATTGGTCCTCCCAGTTTTGGGAAACAAAAGTCCAGTTGTAAACAGACAATATTAACTACAGGATAGTTTGAACATGTGATAGCTTAGGTGCCAAAAAGCTGCTGATTTGTTACTGGAGGGCATAAAGTTGTAAGTCAGAAAATAATTGGATGATCACAAGTATATTTGTTGAATGTCAGTTATTTTTTGAAGAAACCATAGGGGGAAATTACCTAAATTCTTTGCAAATTACATCCGTTTGAAATCTATAAAGGGAAAACATTACTGTATTAAAAAATTCAATATGTAGCATAATGATACTGAGTTCTGCAGCAACACTGAGACTCTGATAATACTTTACTTGTATAAATGTTGCCTTCCATCCTAGAATTCCAATGTACTTTATGCACAGCAATTTAGTCTTACCACCCCCCAGTGACATGTATCACCCATTTAGCGATGAAGAAACTGAAATGAATGACTTGCCCGAGACCACAGAGGAAATCTGTGATAGGGTTGGGAATGGAATCCCAACTCAGAGAGAGAGTTAAATTCTCCCTAGTGTCACAAAATTAAAGTACAATTCTACATGGTACTGAAGGTATATTCTTGGCCAGAAGAGGCACTGGATTTAGGAGATCTGGACGGAATTCCTAGCTCTACCAGGAAGTAAGTGTGTGTGTGTGTGCGTGTGTGTGCGCGTGTATGTGTGTGTGAGAGAGAGAGAGAGAGAGAAAGAGAGTGACTGACTGACTTTGGGCAAGATACTCAATATCTCTGTGCCTCAGCTCCCTGTCTGTTCAATGGGGATAATGCTTCCCTACCTAACAGAGATGCTATGAGATCATCTATTATCTCTGTTGCCCTATCCATAGGGTTTTGTTTGGTGCCTAGCACCAGAGTATCAGAATGTGTTCCACATAAAATCAGTAGCAATAGTGAAGTCTCTAGTGGACTTCATGGAGTTTCTGGCACTTTTTCCTTTTGGGGTAAAAACTCAGTTTGGGGTTAAATTAGTGAATGTTGGTGAGGTGCAGCAAAGGGGGCTATATGTATACTTAGACAGCTAAAAGGAGTTATTTTGATGCATTAATAGAACTGAGGGGAAGCTTGGAAAGTAGGAAGCAAGGCAATCAGTCCTTCACTTTCCTTTTTTCATGAAATGTATAAAGAACATTTAAAGAAGGGGGTTGGTGGAATTTAATTAAATCAGCATTCAGTGAAATTCATGCTTCTCTAAAGATACTGGCCTAGATCCTCAGCTACGGCTGAGAAACATAAATTCCAGCTTGGCAGGTGTGTGTGCGTAAAACTGGCCTTTGTGCTACTTTCATTCTAGGCCATCTAAGGGCTACCCTAAATTATGCCAGCTGCTGAAAGCCCCAAGAAGCAGATGTGGCAGCAGTGATTGCCAAGGAAAGGGAGCCCTAGCCATGCCTAGCTTTTCCCCAGCTAGACATCCTACACTAGGATGACCCTTTTGTAGCTGGCTACAGCAGATTTTTGTATGACAGTGTCTAAAATGCAAAATAGCTGAACACAAAATCAAGGCCACAATCTATACAGGATCCTCATTACAATAAGACCAGCAGAACTCCTTTAGCTCTTAAGATTTTTATGATCCTTGAGGGCAGCAGTAGTGGGATAAAGTATGGTCCCCTATTAGCAGTCACACACAACTCACTGCTGAGTATAAATGCTGCCCTTGGGACATTCCAGTCAATTTCTTCTTGATCACAGTCAGTAAAGGAGCTCCCTTAAGAAACTGCACCTGATTGGCCATCACTCCAGCTCTTCCCCAATTCCAACGATGCCTTGCCAGGTAACCTTTCATATCTATTGGCTCTTCTTCGAGTGATGGTCCCTATGGTATTCCGCTGAGGGTTACACATGCACACCATGCGTTTGGAGCTGGAGAATTTGAAAGTAGTATCCGTTGGTCCGCACATGCGCCCTGGCTCACCTTGTGCTTCCATCCATGGCGATAAAGAACAGGGTGGACTCACCACATCTCCAGTTCCTTGTCGCCGCCGCATGGTCCTGGTCAGAACTTTCAGTGTCCATGTTTCTGATGCACTTTTAAATACGATGGTTGTACATAGTTTTATGAGTTTTATAATAGCTTTACCAATTTATTGTAGTTTTAGTGCTTAGTTTAGATTGATCTGGGGGGTTTTCTTCATCATTCCCCCCCCCACTCATTCCATTTCCCCCCACACACACCCTTCCGCGCTTCCCCCCGTACCCGCGAGCAAGTATTAGACTATGCCCAGGACTCCAGGCCTCAAACTCTGTGCCTCCTGCCTGCTCTCCTTCTCGGTCAGCACCAACACCCTCTCTACTGCTTGGGGGGAGCTCACAGTGCATCCAGGTGCAGTATTTGCCAGTCCTTCCCCAGCCACACCCAAGAAGGCCAGGCTCTGCTTCCAGAAGCACTTCATGGAGCTTGCCATGAGGCCTCATTCGGACCTAGGCCAGGGAACTCCCCCATACATCAGCCTGAATCAGCACAGAGCACACCTATTGCTACCATATCCAAATCTGGTGTCGGGGGAACCACCACCATGTACCCCATGGTGGGACCTAGTCAGGAGATAAGGAAGTATACCCATAAGCATGGGACTAAGTCTTCCTCAAAATCAAAGAAAGTGGACACGCCTTCCATGACTTCGAGCCATGGAGACGGAACTTGCGCTAAATCCTATAAGCATGAGAAGAAATCCCACACACGGTGGGAAACGTCTGTTCCCAGCACCACTCCACCGGTACCGTCATCACTGGCACAAGATGTGGGATCCTCCCTTTCTGGGAAGGTCCATGGCGCTGGCACCAATACAAATCAAAGAGAGGGTGCCTCCATTTCTAGAGAGATTATTTCTCTGCCACGGGATATGCCCTGGGTATAGGACCCCTCACCATCCATTCCGATAATCTACACCCTTCCGATGGTACTGCCATTTGAACTGGAGTCTGCATTCACCTCCTCCAACGAATCAGAAACAGGAGAGAAGCTGACCGTGTCATATCACTCCTACACACCTTCACGGAGACAGCCACATCTATAGCAGCATCCACCACTTCAACCATATCGGAGCCATTGGCACCCCATGCCATACCCCACAACCTCCCTAGGATCCATCCTATTGGTCATATTGGGGACTCTGGTCCCAATTTCACTCCCTTGGAACCATCCCAGTCTACGAGGGAATATTCACCTGCCTCCCCTCTATGGGTTCCTGCTCAGATCCACTGGTAGAGGAGGAACTCCTTAGTCCAGTCCCAGCGGTGCTGCCAAAACCGGTGAGATTTCCCTCTTCATTTCCAGATGAAGTGGTTACTGCAGCATCCCCTTCTCTTCCGGATGACTTCAAGCAATTTCAGAAACTGTTGCAGAGAGTCGCGAGGGAACTCCAAATTCCCCTGCAAGAAATCCAAGGCACCCAGCATAAGCTACTTAATATCCTCCACACCTTGGGACCAGCCAGAATTACATTGCCAATTAATGACGCTATTCTGTCCTGGGAGGCTCCAGTGTGGCACACCCCTGCCACATGCACAGCTACCCTCCAAAGTGGCCAAAAAACATTGCTATGTTCCTGCCAAGGGGTCTGAGTTCCTTTTTTCTCACCCTTCTCCAAACTCCCTAGTTGTCCAGGCAGCGACTGAACAAGCCAAGCAATATCACCCTTGATCTACAGCAGCCGATAAGGAGGGCAAGCATTTGGACCTTTTGGGGTGCAAGGTATTTTTCTCATCTAGCCTTCAATTCAGGATTGTGAACAATCAGGCATTACTAGCCAAGTACGACTTCCTGAATTATAGTAAATTTGAGGAATTTACTGATAGTCTGCCACAACATGATCAGGCTCGTTTTCAGGTGCTTCTTGATGAAGGGAATCTGGTAGCAAGAACAGCCCTCCAGTCGGCAGTAGATGCAGCAGATACCTCCTCCGTGGCCATGGCTATGGCCATAGTCATGCATAGGGAGTCTTGGCTCCATTTCTCTGGTTTCCCAAGGGAGGTACAGAACTATTGAAGATCTCTCGCTTTCAGTGAATCCCATCTTTTTAACCAGAAGATGAAAGAATCACTGCATATCCTCAAGGATTCCAGAGCCATCCTTCACTCTCTCGGCATCCACACTCCTGCCCCAAAGTGCAAATTCCACCACCCACCATCCAGCCAACTCTGTGGGCCCCCCATTCTACCTTCAGAGACCTGATGAGCCCCCGAGGAAATGCCAGAAAACTCAGTGATCTTGACTCCCGGGGCCCTCTTTTCAGGCTTTGCCGTCACAGCTGCAACCTCCAGCCAAGAGGTATTTCTGAGGTGACCCCAAGAGTTACAAACCACTATGTCTATCACCTCACAACCCTCCTACCACCTTTGGGGGTTGTTTAGCCCTCTTTTCCCACACTTTGAATGCGATAACAATGGACAAATGGATGTTGAACATCATCCACCATGGCTATACAATCGAGTTTATCATGTTACCTCCTCCAAGACCCCTCCCTCCTGTCCTTTTCAGGGACCACTCTCATGACAGCATCCTCACCCAAGAGGTGAACTCCTTATTACAACAGGGAGCAGTAGAACGCGTTCCCACAGAATATCAGGGAAGGGGGTTTTACTCAACTTCCTGATATCCAAGAAGAAAGGCAGGGGGAGACCAATCCTTGAACTCCGACGTCTCAGTCACTTCATTCACAAACTCAAGTTTTGTATCATCACCCTGGCAGTGATTAGCCCATCCTTAGAGAAAAACATGGGGTTTACGGCTCTCAATATGAAGGACACTTATTTTCACATCAATGTCCATCCAGCACACAGACATTTCCAGAGATTCACAGTGGGCACCTACCATTTCCAGTACAGGGTGCTCCCCTTCAGAATAGCCACCACTTCCAGAGTCTTTACCAAAAAAATTTCTGTCGTAACAGCCTATGTCAAACTTTAGGGGGTCCTCATGTTTCTATATCTTGACAATTGGCTTCTAGCTGCGTGGTCCAGGCAAGAAACACAAGCTTCAACCTCCATGCTGTTCAACCTTCTTTTGTCCCTCGGAGTCAGCGTCGACATTGAGAAATCGATCATAGACTGCACAGTGTCTCTTGACTTCATAGAGGCTGACATCATTCAGTCACAGCATGGGCCTATTTGCCAAAAGACATGTTCCAGGCAATGAGCAACATCATAACTTGCATTGTGAGCAATTCTATCTACCAGCCTGGACTTGCCTATCCCTCCTAGGCCACATGGCTTCATGTACACGTGACTCCTTTTGCATGACTCCACCTTTGCTGTATTCAGATGTGGCTCCAGTCCATTTACTCACCAAACCATCATTCCATGGACTTCATGCTAATAGTCCCCACCAAGGTACTGTCATGACTTCAGTGATGGACAGACCCAGATCACATATGCATGGGGGGAGTCTCTTTCTTCCTTCTTCCCCGGACAAGATGATCATCATCGACACAGGCCTGGCAGGCTGCCACTTGGGGTACGTCTATACTTACTTCCTGGTCCGGATGTAAGCGATCGATCTTCTGGGATCGATCCTGGAAGTGCTTGCCGTCGACGCCAGTACTCCAGCTCAGCGAGAGGAGTACGCGGCATCGACGGGGGAGCCTGCCTGCAGCGTCTGGACCCGCGGTAAGTTCGGACTAAGGTACTTCGAATTCAGCTACGTTATTAACGTAGCTGAATTTGCGTACCTTAGTCCGAAGTGGGGGGTTAGTGTGGACCAGGCCTTGGACGATTATATGACACAGGGAACGTGGTCTCCCCAAGTATCCAGGATGCACATAAATATCCTGGAACTCCAAGCTGAGTGGTTTTCTTCCTCTTTTGATGCCATACTTGCAAAAGGAAGAGAAAAAGGGCCTAGAAAAATGAGAGAAGGACCAGATCAACAGAGAAAATGAGCACTGAGCTGCAAAACAGAAATCCAACATCGGAACAAGGGAACATGCACCTATGGGCATGTAGCCTGAAGGATAGCTAAAAAAAAGTCTGTGATGCTGAAGTGCAGGATCTCAAGCAGCAAACCTAAAGGCAAGCTCTCCTTACACTTCCCATAAGCCCAGTGGGTGAACATCACCACCAAAGCACTCCATCCCCCATCGAGCACTGATTCCTTGAAATACCAAGCTCCAGCTCATCAGATGATATGGAGGCTCTGCGCAAGAAGCCAAGTTAGGAGACACGCAGAGCATGAGCAGCTCCTTGATATGCCTCTGTTGAAGCTCCTAGTCCTCAGTGAGACTGCCAGGAAGCCCACAGTACCAGCTCTAAGACATTGCTCTTGCCCTAGGATGGCCAGTGTAGAAGCTCTTGGAGCAAATAGGATGCTTTTTACGCTGAAGTCTGTGCTCATGCGGGAAATTCCAGTCTGAAAGCCGGTACCTCTTACCGTGAGGGCTCTGGCACATCTTGATGCCCAGCTTGAGTAAGGATGGCAGAATTCAGCCCTATGTGATTAAAAATGTTCAAATAAATAAAATAAATTTGTTTTAGGAAAAAGCTTTCATTCATTAGCTGCATGTCTCTGTTAAACTGCATTACAACAGTATAATATATATAATATAACACTCCTTTTTAATGAGAAAATAAATTATAAATGTAGCTCTGTAGGTTCATTAAATGTTCTCTGTTCTGTTCTTTTATAGGGTTTAAATTTAAGTCCCCTGTTCTGTATTGATACGTAGAGGAGTTAGCATGTGTGACACAAACATAACAGCAGATTTTTATGAAGAGTTGTACAATGAAGCTAATTGCTTTGATGCCTTATGAAATGCAGCTGTCCAGCTATACCATGCATTCTTGAGTTATTACTCTTCTGAATTATCTTCTCACCTCTCTATTGTAACGCTTACTGTATTTTTTATTGGCCTATTGGCAGTTACCTTAAATATTTAAAATGTCACTGAGTATATTCCATATTTTTATTTAAAATCTGGAGATCAGTTCCCACTACAGTTTTGAAGGTAGATGAAAGTTTGGGACTGTACTTCTTTAAAGTGTTTTTCTTTTAACAAAGAAGGATTACCTACTGTATTGATATTCTTTTGTTATTTAAGCAAAGAAGTTCCTAACCCCATATGGCAGTGATTTGATATCTGCATGGTTCAGAAACATAGCTGACTGCATTTGTGCTAATATTATGAATTTTGATATCTGGCTACATGTTTTATTTTGTTAGTTAGCATGATTTTTTTTTCTGTCAAAACTATATTATAGCATGGTTTGTAATAACTATATAAGCTTAGTTAATTGTCTCATTGATAAATTGAAAACAAAAATTGTAAATCATTCCAAGGTGCTGTTTTGGAAATATCTGTATTTTACTTTTTGACCAGTGCTATGGTGTAAGTGCAGTATGTTAAGGTTGGGCAGAACATGCATTTTCTCTTCCTCTGTACATTTCCTTAGCACAGGCAGTACTTGTTTCCTGGAAAAGATGGAAGAGAAATGTGTATCCTGTCCTTAGGCCCTACCATATAAATCCCAGCAGTGCCTAGCAATCTTATTCTTCTCATGGGAGGTTAGACTCGAGTATTAGCTGGTTTCAGTCTCCAAATTAGGAATCTGCAAACAGGTTTTTAAAAGTACCATCTGTTCTGCAGCAATACTGAAGACAGATGGATATCCCCAGTGCCTCTAATGCCTAGGGCTAGTTCATCTTTCTGCTCAATGCAGTTTCTGCCACAGCAAATCAGCTACTATATGAGTAGAAAGGAGAAATAAGAAAACTGCTTTCATAACAGGGATAATATCACTATCCTCACCTCATTTCTGTGGTGATAAGACATATTTTGGAGGGGAACTGATTTGGCCTATGCTGCATGCTAAGCAACTACCCTCTGTGCCGTGTGTGTGTGTGTGTGAGAGAGAGAGAGAGAGAGAGAGAGAATAACGTAGCTGGAGTCGACGTACCATAGGTCAAGTTACCGCAAGGTCTACACCATGGGGGTTCGATGGGAGAAAATCTCCCATCGACTTACCTTACTCTTCTCGACTTACCTTACTCTTCTCGTCGGGGGTAGAGTACAGGGGTTGACTGGAGAGTGATCTGCAGTCAATTTGGCGGGTCTTTACTAGACCTGCTAAATTGACTGCCGGTGGATCGATCTCAAAGCGTCAATTCCCGCTGTAGTGTAGACCGGCCCATAGAATTGTAGCATGACTACACCACACTTTTAAATAATACTGCTACCCTGACATTACATTACAAAAGAAAGAAGCTGCAGTATGAATTGCAAAGATGATGATTGGCTGATTATGTGATTTTTTTTTTTTTCCAACAAGAAGAGAAGAAGCTCTCAGTAACAAGTCAGCTGATCGGATAGATTTACAAAACTACTGAATCTTATGACCAGCACAAAAACATCAGGTGGTATTTTACTAGCACAGCACATGTACTTGATTAGAATTTTGAAAGGCCAATTAAAAGTTTTAGATGCTTTGAAATACTGAGTGGCTAGTGAAGACAGTTTTGAAGAAGAGCCGGTATGGCAGATAGTGAATTTTAAAACAGTCCACAAAGTAGGATTGTGTCCTTCCAGCAGCAGTTTGAGGGTTTTCATACACACCTACCCCTCTGCTTATTGTTCACACTAAAGTAGTGTTTATTCAATGTTTTCAATTTAGATTTAAAAAGAATGTAACTTAAAAGTGCCAGTGGTGCTGCAAACCTCTGTTAAAGGGACTGCTGAGCTTCTGGGGATGAGAGGAGGGAGAAATGGTCCATATAGTCCAGGGAACCTTTCTTGTTCAGAGGAGGAGAGAGAGAGAAAAGTAAGAAGAACAGTACCAATCATCAGCTGGTATAATTTGGCCTAGTTCCGCTGAAATCAGCTTAGAATCTGGAATAGTCAGTATTAGGGAGTAAGAGTTTAGAACCAATCCTCACGTCCCATTCCACATTAAAATATAGTACCTCAAAAATGGCAGCCAAGCACAAGATATTTCAAAATCATTTTATAAGAAAACGAGCAACTGAAAACAGAAGTTTTAAAATGGAAATGTCACCTCAACCTTAGCTCCATTTAGTATTGTTGCTGTAATGGGGTAAAAATTAATGTGTCTCTGGATTATTTTATTCCAGCCCTAATACTGAATCTTGTGTTTATCACCCAAGAGATCTCCTGCTTTCTCCCTGATTTAAACATGCATCTCCCTAACCCCAGTTTACAGCTGTCATCCTTCCACAGGGGCTCCCTCTACCTAATGAAGGAAAGAGAATATATTACCTCCAGTGTGCTTCTAATCCCTGCTCGCCCAGCAAGAATAACATTTAGGGCTTCTGAATGACAATGCAGAGCACCACCATTGTCCTTGTGTGATATGTTAAGTTTTTATTGAAGAAATGCCCTGTTAGCTTTTTTTTACAAAAGCAACTTCTATTAGAGTATTGGTTTCTAACTGGTTAAGAAAGCTAAAACTGTAACTGTTTCACCAGGACCTGGAAATTTATCCTTTTCCTGTGGCTATCATGCTTCCAAAAGGTGCAAGATGCTGTAAACAGTAGACACTCACTGTTTTGCTCATTTTTGGTGTTCTTGGTTCTTACGATGGATGTGCTTATGCTAAAAAGATGCTTTATTTTATTCACAGGATGGGATCCGTCCTCTCAGCAGCAATCGCACTGTGGAATGCACCAACAGTAAATCAAAGACTGAGTTGGGTGTTTCAAGAGTTAAATCTTTTCTTCCTGTTCCCAGAAGTAAAGTCACCCAGCCTTCTCAGTACGCAAAAAAGCAGCAGCAGTAATACAAGGCAAATAGAGGCAGATGATGATAACTCAAAAGAAAAGATTTGGAATTTGCACAAAAAAATACAAATAGAAAAATCTAATAAATAGATCTGCCTAGCATACAGTTTTCAGTGTTCACGTAATCTCTGT
The DNA here is from genome assembly GCF_028017835.1 of Emys orbicularis. Taxonomy (NCBI): domain Eukaryota; kingdom Metazoa; phylum Chordata; order Testudines; family Emydidae; genus Emys; species Emys orbicularis. The sequence goes on from NC_088683.1 coordinate 49,527,427, forward strand.
ATTAAAGAACAAAGAACTCAAATATGTAAATAATTTTTTTAAATTAAAATGGTTTACTTGTAATGTAATGTGTGTACGGGACCACAGTTTAATTTGTATGTAAATAAGATGTTCATAATGAAAATATTTTATTGCTTTAATCTGGAAATTATATTGATTTAAACTTAGTAGTGGAAAGTTATGCCAACCTCATAAATGGGTTTTCTAATATGGAAATTACTATTGCTTAAATGATTTTATTCAGGGGTATCACCACAGAAAAGTGTGTGTGTGTGTGTGTATATATATATACACTATATAAATATATTCTATGAAATTCATGTGTTGCATACAGATGAGTTGCACAATATGTTCAGTACTGGCTTAAAGCTAATGTACATGCATTTTAAAGACTGAACATGTTTTTATCTTCACTTAATGAAAAGTGAATGGAATGTGGCAATAATTAAAATGATTGGAAACTTAGATCAATTACTTTCAGCTACAAGCCATATTAAATATTTTGATTACCCCACAGTCTGCCTGCTGAAATGTGCTTTTGTTTCTCTCTTGCTTATTGTAGGCTTCATGTGTTGGAACTGTTATGAGTTTGCATTATGACTCCTATCTTTAAAAAAGAAAAGGAAGAGAAATTATAATGCAATAAATCAATTATTTCACACCACTTCCCACTCTTTGGGATGGTCGAAAATTTGCTCCTCTAATAATTGAGTTCTTAATGTATGATGTAAAACTTTTCTACTCTTTCAATAGCATTTTAAAAAATGAATCTAGGAAATGATGTTTGTTTTACCAAAACAGATGTTATTGAAAGAATTACAGCACAAGTTTAATTACACGGTTGTTCAGAGATAATGTATCAGCAATAACATGAATTACCATGTAATTACCATTTTTTATAGTGGATTTACTGTGTAGTTGCTGTGAAATAACATTTGAATTGCAGTTAACCTGAAATATTTTTTATCTCACTACAGACTTAAATTACTTTCCCATTAGAGGAACTGTGTATATGTGAAGGAAATATTCCATCTACCCACCCACTTTATGGTGGCCACAATTTATACTTGTGAATAGTAATAATGTGGATACAATCACTGTCTTGGTACCTTATTATCTAGTCGGAAGAGGAGGATACGTAGCTTCCTTAAGATCAGACCTCAGTGCCACCTGGTGAATTATCAAGAGGTTGCTTTAAGAGAGGTATGGGCAACATGCTCATCCCTGCGCCTTCCAAAAGAGCACTGTTCAAGTGAATTTTGGAAGGGGCAAGAGTTACATAAATGTATTCCTAGCACTTCACCACAATGAGTAAGGCAGCCATCCCAAACTCATGTCAATAAAACTTTTGTACTGCTCCATGTTTGTCTGTCTCTTGGTCTTGTGTGTGTATATTGTATCTGTATGAATTTAGAAGGATTAAATGGCTGATTTTATAGTTATCTCCTTTAAAATATATTCTGGGAGGAAATGCATAACTTTCAGCATTGTTGTCTTACAACCTGTGATGGGGTGTCCACGCCACACAAGGCCTGAGAGGGTTAAGGTGGTAAGGTTGGCCAATCAACTGCCTAGGCTGCACCTGAAAAAGGAGCCAGGGGGCAAGGATTAATTAGAGACAAGGCTCAGCTGGATAGGAATAGGAGGGGCAAGGATTAATTAGAGACAAGGCTCAGCTGGATAGGAACAGGAAGGGCCTGTATAAAGCCTAGGAGCTGACAGCCAAAAGGGACTGCAGGGAAGTAGTCTGCAGTCACTCCCTGAGAGAAGGGAGGTGTGTTTAGGGCTATAGAGGCAAGGAGCCTACAGTTACTCCCTGGGAGGAGGGAGTTGTGTGGCTGGCAAACCCAGAGAGGGTACAGAGCCAGAAAGGTAGAAAAGGATCAGGGGAGAGCAGCCAGGCATAGGATAATGTAGGCCTTGGCTGCGGAAGATAGGGCTCCTGAGCTGGAACCTGGAGTAGAGGGCTGGCCTGGGTTCCCGTACCAGGCACTGAGGAGGTGGCACAGACCAGGCCGTAGAGAGCAGACTGCCTGGGATGGTTTGCTCTGAAAGATACCCAGAAGGGGAGGACTGTAGTGACCTGGCCGGAGGGGCAAGTCACAAAGAGGAAGCTGCAGCTCCTGGAGTGAGAAGGAGCCACAGAGCGAGAGAGGACGACGGGTGGAGAGACCACCAGAGGAGGGCGCGGCACCTGGAAGGAGCTAATCCCACAGCAGCCAAGAGGAGGCATCCTTAGCGGTGAGTGGATCCCGTGACAAACCCCAGTGATGTATACATTCTTGTGCAGTAACAGACCTCCAGTGATTTCCAGTGAACACTCACCAAGAGTTTTCATATCTCCTGACCTTGTCCTCAGTTTGGGTGCTGAAAACAGGACATGTATCTGTTTAACCAGGACCGGCTCTAGGCATCAGCAAACCAAGCACGTGCTTGGGGCGGCACAATTCCTGGTGCGGCATTCCGAGAGCCGGCCCTGTGTTTACCAGCAACTGGTTTTCAGCAGCATTGATCAGCTGAAGATCAGAGGAATGTGCCTTAGCATCTAGCATCTGAGTACTGAAGCATGGTAATTATAGCTTACTCTGTGTGTGAAGAGTTGTTTGTAATGATCACACAGGATGCAGCATCGTGTTTGTTATAAATACAAACTGATTAAGAGAATTCTGCAAGAAGTCAGGGAGGTGAAAAAGGGAAGGAAAAAAACTAGGGTAGGGGCAACACCTAAGTTACAGCCTGAGCTAACTTTGCAGTGAGGACATATCCTAGAAGACAAAGACCTCTCCTTTAGGCCCTGAGTGATGACTGCAGGATCAGGGCCTTAGTTTGTATGTGTAGAGAGTAGAGCTGGGCGCATAACTGATTTTTCAGTTCAGCCAGCAAACTGAAAAATCTGAACAAATGCTCAGCTCAGTTTGGCACTTGCCTGGGATATAGGAGACCCAGGTTTGAATTCCCACTCTACACCAAGGACTTGAACTCAAGATCCCCACACCACCAAGCTATAGGCTATTCTGGAGCAGTTTGCTCTCAATCTTTCCCATTGAAGCTGTTCCACTTTGTATAAATATCTAAATATCCATTGGGCTAAAGAGAGTGAGAACAACTCTATGGTCTGTGGATTAAGGCATTCCTGGGAGGGGATGTGGTCTGGTGGGAGATGTGGATTCAAATCCCTCTTCTGAATGAGAGAGAGGGACGACTTGAGTCCACATTATCTACCCCCCTCCCAGGGAGTGCCTAAGGGTACGTCTACACAGGTCAGCTGACTCAGGCTCACGGGGCTCAGGCTGCAGGGCTAAAAATCTCTGTGTAGACATTCGGGCTTGGGCTCCAGCCTGAGTCCAAATGTCTACACCAGTGGCTCTCAAACTTTTTACCGGTAACCCCTTTCACATAGCTAGCCTCTGAGTGCGACCCCCCTTATACATTAAAAACACTTTTTAATATATTTAACACCATTATAAATGCTGGAGGCAAAGCGGGGTTTGGGGTAAAGGCTGACAGCTCGCGACCCCCCATGTGATAACCTTGTGACCCCCTGAGGGGTCCCGACCTCCAGTTTGAGAACCCCTGGTCTACACAGTGATTTTTCAGCCTTGGAACCCGAGCCCTGTGAACCCAAGTCAGCTGACCTGGGCCAGCTGCAGGATTTTTATCCCTGTGTAGGCATACCTTTAATCACCAAGCTATACAGACATTTTTATTCTCTCCTGGGCTTTAAACAGAAGAGCATAAGAACAGACTAGCCTATAGCCTGGTTCTTAGCCTGGGCAGAGACCTGAGTTCAACTCCCTGCTCCAGGGTGGGGATTCAAATCTGGGTCTCCCACATTCAGGCAAGTGCCCTAAGCACTGGGTTAAAGATTACAGCAGGACTGTGTGCATGCAGTCTTTGTCCCCCTCACCAAAAGAGTTTTTCCCAGCAAAAATTAATCAGTCAAACCTTAAATAGTTTCAGGTTGACTGAAACTGCATTTTTCAGCAAATAAACTATGAATCCAAACTAATTTGCCCTGCTCTAATAAAGAGAAGACTAACAGTTCTAACCTGAAATATCCGATTGATTTTAAGAAGGGGTGTCACTCATGAGAAAGCAGCCATGCAGTACAAGGAGTAAACATCTGCATAGGAGTGAAAAGAATTGTTTCAACTTTGACCACTATGTCCACAATCTTAAGGGGAAAAAATGTTATTGCTACATTTAAAAATGTCTTTTGGGCCTCTAATTATCTTCTCCTTCTGTGAGCCATGGTCCCTATGTGTATTCCACACGTGGGTATGCATGTGCATCAGATGCCTGAGACTGGAAATTCTTCAAAGCAGTGTCCATTGTCCTGCACATGTGCAGTAGCTCTCCTCACGCTCCTTACCGAGAGAATAAGAGGCAGTGCAGGCTGATGCCTCTCCACCACCTTCTTTCTGCCACCTGGCCTGAGTCGGAATAATGTTCTCCTTCACTCCCTTGTATAACCTGCAAAGACAGAAAATATTTTTAAGTAGTTATGTATTTTATAGGGCTGTCGATTAATCAAAGTTAACTCATGCGATTAACTCAAAAAAATTAATCACGATTAATCACAGTTTAAATCTTATTGTTAAACAATAGAATCCCAATTTAAATTTATTAAATATTTTTGGATGTTTTTCTATATTTTCAAATATATTGATTTCAGTTACAACGCAGAATACAAAGTGTACAATGCTCACTTTATATTATTTTTATTACAAATATTTGCACTGTAAAAATGATAAAAGAAATAGTATTTTTCAATTCACCTCATACAAGTACTGTAGTGCAATCTCTTTATCATGAAAGTGCAACTTACATATGTCGATTTTTTTGTTTGTTACATAACTGCACTCAAAAAACAAAAGAATATAAAACCTTAGAGCCTACAAGTCCACTCAGTCCTACTTGTTCAGCCAATCACTAAGACAAACAATTTTGTTTACATTTACAGGAGATAATGCTGCCCACTTATTTACAATGTCAGCTGAAAGTGAGAACAAGCGTTCGGATAACACTTTTGTAGCTGGCATTGCAAGGTATTTACATGCCAAATATGCTAAACATGTGTATGCCCCTTCATGCTTCAGCCACCATTCCAGAGGACATGCTTCCATGCTGATGACGCTTGTTAAAAAAAAAAGTGTTAATTTAAATTTGTGACTGAAGTCATTGGGGGAGGATTGTATGTCTCCTGCTCTGTTTTACCTGCATTCTGCCATATATTTCATGTTATAATAGTCTCCGATGATGACCCAGTGCATGTTGTTCGTTTTAAGAACACTTTCACTGCAGATTTGACAAACTGCAAAGAAGGTACCAATGTGAGATTTCTAAAGATAGCTACAGCACTCCACCCAAGGTTTAAGAATCTGAAGTACTTCCAAAATCTGAGAGGGACGAGGTGTGGAGCATGATTTCAGAAATCTTAAAAGAGCAACACTCCAATGCGGAAACTACAGAACCCGAACCACCAAAAAAGAAAATCAACCTTCTGCTGGTGGCATCTGTCTCAGATGATGAAAATGAACATGTGTCGGTCTGCTCTGCTTTGGCTCATTATTGAGCAGAACCTGTCATCAGCATGGATGTATGTCCTCTGGAATGATAGTCGAAGCATGAAGGGACATATGAATCTTTAGCACATCTGGCACGTAAATATCTTGTGACACCGGCTACAACAGTGCCATGCAAATGCTTGTTCTTGCTTAATAGTGCGATTAATTGCGATTAATTTTTTTAATTGATTGACAGCCCTAGTATTTTAGCTTAGTAGTTAAAGTTATAGTTAGCATAGAGTATTTCTTTTCCCCAGTTGGGGAACCCCTCCCTGGATCTGGGACTATGCCCAGAGTCCTGGGATTCAAGAATTGCTTCTCCTGCTCTCACTCCTTCTCCATCAGTGACCAACATTAATGGTGCCTGTAGTGTCTGGGTGAGGTGCATATCTCTGCAAAGTGCAACATCTGTCACTCCTTCCCATCCAGAACTCGAGAAGTCCGGGAGCTTTGCCTACAAAAGCATCTGATGGAGAAGGTTGTTAGGTCCCTTTCCGATCCGGGTAAGGGAGACCCCCCTGTACATCGACCTCAACTGACCAGCAGTGCCCCTCCAAGCACATGCCGTGGAATGGAGCTTTCAATATATAAGCCCAAGGACTCTTTTTTTTCTAGCACAGTGGCTTTCAACATTTTTTCATTTGTGGACACCTAAAAATTTTTGAATGGAGGTACAGACCCCTTTGGAAATCTTAGACATAGTCTGCGGACCTCCAGGTGTGTGCAGACCACAGGTTGAAAACCACTGTTCTAGGGCTTCCCATGAGAGTAGAGGGTGCTCTCATAGGCTCAAGGACAAATCGTCTTCAAGGACTGTCGATAACAAATGTACTTCCTCCCCAAGCCTCTCCAAGTTGGGTGAGATGTTGCATACAGAACCTAAGGAACTGGCTTTGCTAAAGACCCCCTAGATTGGAGGGCAAAGCGTGTAAAAAGAAAGATCCGCTGATTCCATCAGTCACCTCAGAACCCGAGCGTAGGACAGATGTTCACCAGCTCCATCTACAAGTACTGATCCAGACCCATCATCAGTACCGCCTCGTTCATCTAAAGACCATCCAGCTGCCACGGTTGCACCGGGTCCTTCAGACTTGACTGATGGAACCTCTTAGACACCAGGGCATATGGAGACATACAGAATACTGGAGGATATAGTCATTCCTTATCCACTGTCTCCACTTCTTTCCAGCCCGCCCTCCTAAGGAGTGTCCTGACTCTTTCTTGGGAGCATATATCAATGTCCCAGGAGCAGTCCAATTTCAAAACATCTGACAGGAGTGCCCTGGTACCAAAGGCATCATCGCTACCAGTGGAACAGTTCTTGGATGAGTCAGGGGAGATGGACGCACCAGTATCTCTGCGGACACGCTCGAGCCCCGAAAGATAGTTGTGAGGTTACTCTCGCCATTCTTCCGGATATGCGCCCCCCCCTCTGGGACTGCTGGTATCAATTCCCTTGGGGGTCCCCCTCAACTGATCGATCCCTCTTTCTGGCATTATTGGGGTCCGTGGGATTCTTATGGCAGGCATCCAGGCCCTTCTCAGAAGTTGTATCGCTCCTCTCCCTCTCACCAATGTGTTCCGTTAGTGTATGAGGAGGAAGGGCCAGAACCAGAGCTGCAGGTACCGATGGTTCCGATGGGTGCTTCTTCATCATCCCGGGATGACGTGGTGACTCCTTTTTTGCCTTCTCTGCTGGATGACCACCGCTAGTACCAGGAACTGTTACAAAGAGTTGCCAATGACCTACAGATCCCATTAGAGGAGATCCAGGACCCTCAATACTAGTTCCTGGACATCCTGCAACCTCAGGGACTGAGTAAGGTGGCCCTTCCAATCAATGAGGCCATACTAGAACTGGCCAGAGCAGTATGACATGCTGGGGCATCGTGTGCCCCGACACCACAAAGAGCCGAGAGGCGATACTTTGTTCCTGCTAAAGGAGTTGAATGTTTATATTCCAGTCTTGTCCCTAACTCGCTGGTGGTACAGGCAGCTACAGAAAGAGCTGAGCCAAAATTTTGAAGGTCTTTTCCTCCATAGGGGTGCAATTTCCTGGTGCTAATTACCAAGCTTTGTTAGCAAAATAGGACTTTAGTAACTATTCCAAGCTTGTGGACTTCAAAGATAAACTTCCCATGGAGGACAGGGCCCAATTTCAGTCTCCTTTAGAATAGGGGACATTAGTGGCAAAATTAGCCCTCCAGGCTGCAGTTGATGCTGTAGACCCAGCTTCCAGAATTTGGCCACTGGCTTGGTCATGAGAAGGGACTTTTGGTTGCAATTGTCAGGGTTTCCTAAGGAGGTCCAAAACATCATCCAGGACTTCCCTTTGACAAGTCCAACCTCTTTAAATGGGAAAATGAAGTAGTCCCTGCACTCACTAAAGGATTCAAGATTGACTCTGTATTTCCTGGAGATTTATACCCCAGTCTCCCAGGAGGAAATGGCCGCCCTTTAGATCAGGCCAACTTCCTGATGCTCCTTGTTACCAGAGCCCAGCTGAGCCTCTGCACAAATGTCACAGGATTCAGAGACCTTGCTTTTCAGCCACCTTTACTGTTACAGTTTCTGCTCTCTCTCAACCGTAGGCCAAAAGCCATTTTTGACATATTGCTCAAGACCCACGTACCACTGCTAATGACACCCATCTATCCCCCTGTTGCCTTTGAGGGCTGTCTTACACTCTTTGCCACAACTGGAACAAGATCACTATGGATAGTTGGGTTCTGGAGATTATCTGTCAGGGATACTCCATAGAGCTTCTCTCCTTCCTGCCTCACGAACCTCCTTCCAACTCCCTCTTCGGGGACCATTCTCACTAGGTGATTCTTCAATGGGAGGTGGAATCCCTTTTACACTCAGGGGCAAATAGAGCGCATCCCACCTCATCCGTCATATTCACAACTCCCTTGCAGACAAGCTAAGCAGAAGCTTTTTGGCAGACCATGGATGGGAGGTTTGTGACACAATCCTGAACAAAATATGTACATAGTGGGGTACTCCACTCTTTGCATCCCAAATGAACAGAAAAATCCCCATGTATTGTTACCAAAAAGCCACAAGTCACAACTCCCAGGACGATGCTCTTCTGCTGTCTGGGACAAATGGCCTCAGATATGCCTTTCTTCCCATTCCCCTACTTCCACAAGTCATGGGGAAGATATTCAAAACAGAGCCAACATCATTCTCCAAGCTCCCTACTGGCCCAAACAGTTCTAGTTCACGGAACTTCTAACAAAGTCAGCCTGCCCACCACTCAGGATCTGCCCATTCCCAGATCTTCAAACCCAGGACACGGAAAAGTCAAGCATTCCAGTCTGGGCTCACTCCACCTCATGGCCTGGTGTTTAGATGGGTGTCGGTAATAGAACACATGCTCTGCCCTCCTATTCAGAAGATCCTTAACCAAAGTAGAAAGGAATCTACTAGAACCTGCTATCTGGCCAAATGGAGATACTTTTTGGCTTGGGCACAACTCCACCAATATTCTACAGGTACCTTAAGCATCCCAGTTGTCCTGGATTATCTTCAGTCTCTGAAGATGTCAGGTGTAGCTATTAGTTCGCTGTGCGCACACCTACTGCTGCAGAACATCTACAGAGCGGCCACCTGGAGTTCTAGTCACACATTCCTGACACACTATAGTTCATGCCTTGGCTGTGGATTCAGCAGTGGGATCAGCAGTATTGCAGCCATCCCTGCTACCCACTTCCTTGCATCCACCTCCAGTCTGAACACTGCTTGCCAGTCATCCACATGTGGAATATATGTGGGGACCATCACTTGAAGAAGTGGAGCTTACTTGCTGTAACTGGAGATTCTTTGAGATATGTGGTCCCTATCAGTATCCTATTACCCTCCCTCTATCCCCTCTGCTTTGGATCCTGTTGGACTTGCGGTAAGAAGAGGAACTGCAGAGGTATCTGCCTGCACTGCCCCTTATATCCTCGGCTCGGAGCATGAGGAGAGCTATTGCGCATGTGCAGGCCAACGGACACTGCTTTGAAGAATTTTCAGACTCGGACACATGGTATATATATGCATACAGATAGGGACCACACCTCCCCAAGAACCTCCAGTTACAGTAAGTAACCTCTACTTTGTCTACTGCTTTAGGCTTCCTCCCAGCCACTGCTTTTACCTACTTGCCCTCCTATTTCTTCCCACTGTGAGTTTTCAGTTCTCAGTGCAGTCACAGACTGCACTATCTCCTTTGAGCTTCATGTGTCTCTGATCTTATCTTGCAGTATTTGTAACTCTCCTGTCTTGACTGAATCTCTTAGCTGCGGTGGTGTATTTGTTTAGCTCCCTCAGTTATAATCTTATGTCAGGTCCAACCCTTAAAATGATTTAACCCACACTTCTCTGACTTTGGATTATCCTGATACAAAGCTGACAGTTCTTGTTCTTCATTGGAGAAACTGGAGTTCATGGAGGGAGATGAGGCACTGGAAAGGTTTCTGGCCTTTTTGGTGTTTGTGCTTAATGTGTACCTCCTTTTTGTTCTAGTCTAATATATATATATATATATATATATATATATATATTATTTATTTATTTATTTTCATGCTCCTTTTTCCAAAACTGTATGTTTCACCAGGACTATGTGTGCGTTTCCACATCAGAGCCTTAGCCTAGCGCTCTCCCCCTCCCCCACTGCCCTGGTAAAAAACCCCTATTTCAAACTGGTAATTTGGATAAGAATGATTATTTTAGGATTAAACTTTCTATGCTTGATCTCTGGGAGCAAATGGTTTCTCTTTCCCTCCCAATTAAAGCTTGGGGAACTGGAATTTGAGTTATTATCCTACATGAAAGAGGTTTTAAGTAGGTAGTGCTGCACTGTGCGCGTGTGGGGAACAGGGAAGATAGGTCCCAGCTGGTGATACTCCTTCCCTCTCCAGGGCCCCTCTGACCCAGCGCAGTGCAGGGAGACCTCCCTTCTGGCGACCTGATCAAACCCTCGGACCACTACCCCTTCCTGCTTCTCCACGTGGGCACCAATGATACTGCCAAGAATGACCTTGAGCGGGTCACTGCAGACTATGTGGCTCTGGGAAGAAGGATAAAGAAGTTTGAGGTGCAAGTCATGTTCTCGTCCATCCTCCCTGTTGAAGGAAAAAGCCCACGTAGGGACCAGTGAATTGTGGAGGTAAATGCGTGGTTACGCAGGAGGTGTCAGAAACAGGGCTTTGGATTCTTCGACCATGGGATGTTGTTCCAGGAAGGATTGCTAGGAAGAGATGGGAATCCACCTAACGAAGAGAGGGAAGAGCATCTTTGTAGGCAAGCTTGCTAACCTAGTGAGGAGGGCATTAAACTAGGTTCGCTGGGGGATGGAGACCTAAGCCCTGAGGTAAATGGGGAAGTGGGATACCGGGAGGAAACACAGGGAGGAGGGTGAAACAGGGGAGGCCTCCTGATTGATACTGAGAAAGTAGGTCAATCGGCTAGTTATCTTAGGTGCCTGTACACGAACGAAAGAAGCCTGGGAAACAAGCAGTAAGAATTGGAAGTCCTGGCACAGTCAAGGAACTATGATGTCATTGGAATAACAGAGACTTGGTGGGGTAACTCACATGACTGGGGCACTTTCATGGCTGGGTATAAACTGTTCAGTAAGGACAGGTGGGGGAGAAAAGGTGGAGGAGTTGCACTGTATGTAAGAGAGCAGTATGATTGTTCCGAGCTCCAGTATGAAACTGGAGAAAAGCCTGTTTCGAGTCTTTGGGTTAAGTTTAGAGGCGAGAGCAACAAGGGTGGTGTTGTGGTGGGCATCTGCTATAGACCACCAGACGAGGAGGATGAGGTCGAGGAGGCTTTCTTCGGACAACTAACAGAAGTTTCCAGATCACAGGCCCTGGTTCTCATGGGGGACTTCAATCACCCTGACATCCAGGGCTGGCCTTACCTCAAGTGCCAGACTATGGGCAGGCACCACTAGGCCCAGAGTTGCAAAGTTTTGGCCCAAGCAAGGGGACATGGGGGCATCATTTGAACTCCCCGCCTCAGGTGCCAAAATATTGTGGGCCGGCCCTGCTGACATCTGCTGGGAGAGCAATACAGCAGTGCACAGACAATCCAGGAAGTTTTTGGAGAGTGTTGGGGACAACTTCTTGGTACAAGTGCTGGAGGAACTAACACAAACAAAATTGGTAGGGGAAGAAGTGGGTGGCAACCTTGGCAGCAGTGACCATGAGATGGTTGAGTTCAGGATCCTGACAAAAGGAAGAAAGGAGATCAGCAGAATACAGACCCTGGACTTCAGAAAAGCAGACTTTGACTCCCTCAGGGAACTGACAGACAGGATCCCCTGGGTGGCTAATATGAGGGTGGGATGGGATCCCCCCCAGGGTGCAGCTTGGGACCGGGATGCAGCCTGGGACTGTGCCTCCTGAACTCTCCCCAGCCTGGGCTGTCTATCACAATGCCTTGCTAGTGACCAGCAGCAACCCCTCTAGGAACTGTGATCACTCAGCACAACTGCATGTGGAGTCCCACACCCAGCATGAATGCTCCCAGAGCCACTCATGAATCACATGGAGAAAGGCACCAGCCAAATCTCCCCAGTTCCCAGCACTGTACCCCAGGAATATGCCATCTTGCACTGCTCAAAATGGGCAGTGCAAATGTATTAATTGGTTCACCACTTCATCAATGGAAAGTGGACATACACCAGCCTTTGCAAACCTGAACAGATTTGCCCCAAACTCACAAACTCACTGGTACAGATAAACAATTAAACAAATGTATTGACTATAAAAGATAGATTTTAAGTGATATTAAGTGATAGGCAAAAAGTCAGAGTTAGTTACCAAAATAAAATAAAATATAAGCACGCAGTCTAAACTCTCAACCCTATTAGACTGGGCAACATCTAGATTAAGCAGTTTTTCTCACCCCACTGGATATTGCAGTCCTTAATATACAGGTTTGTTCCTTAAACCTGGACCAATCTCCTCTGTTGGAGTTTTGTCGTCTTCTCAGTGTCTAAGGGCTTGTCTACACTTACATTTTATAGCGCTCTAACTTGCTGGCTCAGGGGTCTGAAAAATCACCCCCCTAAGTGCAGCAAGTCTGAGCGCTTTAAAGCACTAGTGTAAACAGTCTCCCAGTGCTCGGAGCTAATCCCCTCGTGGAGGTGGATTACCAGGAGCACTGGGAGAGCTCTCTCCCAGCACTCATGCGTGACCACACTCGCACTTCAAAGCGCTGCCGCAGGAGTGTTCCCGCAACAACGCTTTGAAGTTTCCAGTGTAGCCATGCCCTTCGTTGCTTGCAGCGAAAGTGGGGGCAAGAGAAGGGCCCAGTATGTGTCTGCTGTTTTATACCCTCAGTCCATGTGCTTGGGGAGCACAAGTCCGGTCATGTCTGGGGGGCATTGCTGAGTCTCTCCAAGCAAAGTTGAGCAATTTCCCTGGTGTGACCTCATGCAGGTGAGTCATTGCATTGTAGCTCCCTTGCTGGACAATGGCTGTTGATGGGTTGTTTGACACCCCGCCCAGGCATTGGTTACTTTCCTTGCTGTTGCCTCTGGATAGCTATCATCTGGCTGATTCCCCAATTTACAGCATGTTTTAGTGACCACCATACAACACAATTCTCTTAACTTCAATATGCATTAATGATACACATATATGGATAGAGAAATGACTTTCAGCAGATCATAACCTTTCCCCTGATACCTTACAAGGCATGCTTTATATGTAAGATCACAATTATATGAAAATGAGGAATATGGGGGTTACAGTATGCTCCCCCAAGGTATAGAATGTCACAGAGGGGGAAAGGAGTCCAGGAGAGCTGACTGTATTTTATTGAGGGCGCAGGAACAAACCATCCCAATGTGCAGAAAGAATAGCAAATAAGGCAGGCGACCAACTTGGCTTAACAGTCAAATCTTCAGTGAGCTTAAACACAAAAAGGAAGCTTACAAGAAGTGGAAACTTGGATGACTAGGGAGGAGTATAAAAATATTGCATGCAGGGGTGTAATCAAGAAGACCAAAGCACAATTGGAGTTGCAGCTAGCAAGAGATCTAAAGGGTAACAAGAAGGGTTTCTACAGGTATGATAGCAACAAGAAGAAGGTCAGAGAAAGTGTGGGACCCTTACTGAATGGGGGAGGCAACCTATTGACAGATGATGTGGAAAAAGCTGAAGTACTCATGCTTTTTTTGCCTCGGTCTTCACAGACAAGATCAGCTCCCAGACAGCTGCACTGGGCAGCATAGTATGGGGAGGAGGTGAGCAGCCCTCAGTAGTGAAAGAACAGGTTAAGGACTATTTAGAAAAGCTGGACGTGCACAAGTTCATGGGGCCGGATGCAATGCATCCGAGAGTGCTGAGAGAGTTGGCTGATGTGTTTGCAGAGCCATTGGCCATTATCTTTGAAAACTTGTGGCAATCGGGGGAGGTCCCAGACAACTGGAAAAAAGGCAAATATAGTGCCCATATTTTAAAAAGGGAAGAAGGAGAATCCAGGTCAGCCTCAGTTCTGTCCCCGGAAAAATCATGGAGCAGGTCCTCAAGGAATCAATTTTGAAGCACTTGGAGGAGAGGAAGGTGATAAGGAACAGTCAACTTGGATTCACCAAGGGCAAGTCATGCCTGACCAACCTGATTGCCTTCTATGAGATAACTGGCTCTGTGGATATGGGGAAAGCAGTGAATGTGATATACCTTGACTTTAGCAAAGCTTTTGATACAGTCGCCCAAAGTATTCTTGCCAGCAAGTTAAAGAAGTATGGATTGGATGAATGGACTATAAAGTGGATAGAAAGCTGGCAAGTCATCGGGCTCAACGGGTAGTGATCAATGGCTCGATGTCTAGTTGGCAGCCAGTATCAAGCAGAGTGCCCCAGGGGTTGGTCCTGGGGCCGGTTTTGTTCAACATCTTCATTAATGATCTGGATGCTGGGATGGATTGCACCCTCAGCAAGTTCGTGGATGACACTAAGCTGTGGGGAGAGGGAGATATGCTGGAGGGTAGGGATAGGGTCCAGAGTGATCTAGACAAATTGGAGGATTGGGTCAAAAGAAATCTGAGGAGGTTCAACAAGGACAAGTGCAGAGTCCTGCACTTAGGACGAAAGAATCCCATGCACTGCTACAGGCTGGGGACTGACTGGCTACATGGCAGTTTTGCAAAAAAGGACCTTGGGATTACAGCGGACGAGAAGTTGGATATGAGTCAACAGTGTGCCCTTGTTGCCAAGAAGGCTAATGGCATATTGGGCTGCATTAGTAGGAGCATTGCCAGCTGATCAAGGGAAGTGATTATTCCCCTCTATTCGGCACTGGTGAGGCCGCATCTGGAGTAATGTGTCCAGTTTTGGGCCCCCCACTACAGAAGGGATGTGGACAAATTGGAGAGAGTCCAGCAGAGGCCAACGACAATGATTAGGGGCTGGGACACATGACTTATGAGGAGAGGCTGAGGGAACTGGGCTTATTTAGTCCGCAGAAGAGAAGAGTGAGGGGGGATTTGATAGCAGCCTTCAACTACCTGAAGTGGGGTTCCAAAGAGGATGAAGCTAGGCTGTTCTCAGTGGTGGCAGATGACAGAACAAGGAGCAATGGTCTCAAGTTGCAGTGGGGGAGGTCTAGGTTGGATATTAGGAAACACTATTTTACTAGGAGGGTGGTGAAGCACTGGAATGGGTTACCTAGTGCGGTGGTGGAATCTCCATCCTTAGAGATTTTTAAGACCCAGCTTGACAAAGCCCTGGCTGGGATGATTTAGCTGAGGTTGGTCCTGCTTTGAGCAGGGGTTTAGACTGGATGACCTCCTGAGGTCTCTTCCAGCCCTAATCTTCTATGATTGTATGACCCAAAGACCCATGCAACAACTCCCCTCCTGCCAGCCATGCAGGCTTTGGGAAAGGAACTGTAGGGAGGAGCCAGCCAGAGACTAAAGCTTGCAGAGTAGCTGCCAAAAACTGTACAGGCAGGGACTGACAATGTCAGCAGGCTGCTCGCTTTATTTTTCATTCTGGACAGTCTCTTCCTTGTGCTGACTGGCTGGTTGCTCTAACCTCTCTTTTGTGGCCTCTTTACTTCTGCCTCCCTCCACCTACCCTCCATGCTCCCCTTCTTCCTTCTTTTCTTCAGGGTCTCTTTGTCTTTCTGTCTAGGCAATCCACTTCTCACTAAACCCCTCCCAAAGGATTAAAATAATAACAAATCAAACAATCGTGGCACCAACGTGCTGTTTGCAAACCACCAGTCAGCTTGTCCACTCTGTCCCTTGCCCTTGCCCTGGGTCTGTCCTGTTTATTAGATGATAAACTCTTCAGGGGAGGGACTGGCTGCTACTCAGTGTTTGGGCAGTGCCTAGTGCAATGGGGCTGCATTTGCGGCTTGCCTGTCAAAATGTAATAAAACTAATGATGTTGGTACTGCAGCAGCATTGAGAGTCCCCAGCCAGCCTGGAAGCTCCACGCTACTAGATGATGTGCCCATGTGCTCTTCCCTGAAGAGTTTACAATCTTAGAAAACATGGTGCATGAAGAGCACGATTGTGTGTGAAAAGAGGTGAGGGGAGATTGAGATACCATCAAATAGATGCAGCTTTTATATACACTTGGTTTTTTATTGTTATAAATAGAGGATGTAACTAACTATTCCCAGTTCGTCATTAACCATTGTTAATTAGCTGATTTCTTATAAGTGTTGTGGCAGAGAACAGGCCTTGTTTTAATTTTAAGTAACACTAACCACCAAACCAAGCTAGGCTGGGGACAGGGAGCTGGGCCCTGAGGAGCACAGGAGGGAGCTGAGGAGATGTATTCAAATGGGAGGGGGAGAGGCAGGTAAGAGAGCCAGCTGGGTAAGGGGCAGGAAATGGACAGAGCAGGATAAAAGGACGGAGCTACAGGGAAAGGGTGGGTAGCGAGCAACAGGGAGGGGGTTGAGAGGTGGGAGAGTAAGTGGGACAGAGCTAGTAGAAAGTGAGCATGGGACAGTGATGGGGGCCCAAGTATCACTCCTGTCTGAGCTCAGTCTCTGGGCAGGCCTGATCAGCAGAGCTGTAAGCAGCTCATGCAGCTTGTCTTGGCAGCCCCTGGGTTTAGTTTAGAACCAATTGCTGGTGGAAGGTACTTACGCTATTATTTTGAATTTCATTTTCAAAAAGCCCATGTGCTGGTGTTGGGAAGGCTTAGGGCTGGTGGTGTGAGCGACTGCCATTTTGGGTGAGGGGTATCCCTACACGCAAGCCCACTGAGCTATAAAATACTACATGTGACTGTTCCCGTTTAAGAAGAACAGTCCTTACTTTTATAGTCAAATATCATTTCTTCATTGCTTGCTTGTCCATACATGTAATGCACTCCTGTTGTGCACGCACCCCATGTGCTCAAGATCGGTCTTTGGCCTGAGGCAGTGCATGAGCCCTGCATGTCTTCATGCTCCCATGCCAAGGGCATAACAGGCAGGACAGACCATCCATCATTCAGTTCATTCTCATCACCTGTGGCTGCAAGAGGGAATGCCTCAGCATCCACATTTCAATGCACCCTTTCTTTTCTCAGTCTGTGTAGATAGTTGTGTAGACATTTCAATGATAGGTAAAGTGTGTAGTGACTTATTGACAAGCAGATTTCTATCAAAGATAAACCCTTTATTATGAACAGGAACTGTGTACAGCAATGAGGTAACAGAACTTGCTACTACTCTATGTAGCTGCAGCTTGTGACTGCCCTGTCCTGGGCTTCTTTGTTTCTGACCCCAGCAGGAAGTGTGTCCCAATGCCCCAAAGACGGCATCTAGAGTGTACAGGAAGCATGGGATAGGTGTACTTCCTGGAGGACTTACTCCGTACCACAGTGAATTAGGATAATTTCCACTGGGCAAGTTTTTTATAGTTTTTTTGATTTTCTTCAGTCAGGATCGTCCTGGTGCTGGGGTTTGGAGATGTCCCATCTTAAGTCACCAGGTTTTAAGCATTGCTCCACTCGCAAGGCAGCAGTTGTGATTAAGGACAAACACATCGGTTGCCTTTTTTATCCTGGGGGAGCTCATATCCCCAACAAATCATCGGTGTATAAATGCTTTTCTAAAAGGACTTTAAAGGCAAGTTGGGGGGTGCATCTTAAAATACTTTTGTCAGACTGCTTCAGGAAGCAGGGCTCTGATCTGGGCAGGGCAGAACCCCCTGGAAAAGTTCCACCTCAGTTGAGAAGTGCCCCCGTGGGTTCAAGATCCACTAGCTCCTGTGCTCCATTCTAGCTTCAGATTCTGATAGGACTGTCAAAGCCAAGTCCTCAGACAAAAAGGAGCATCACTGATCTGTGAACAGCAGGGGAAGATCCCACTGGGGATTCCCAGTAAAAAGAGGTCCAAGTATCCTCACCACTCTTGATTGAAGGAGACTCTTAAGGGCCAAGCTGGACACCACAGGAGCTCTGAGGGAGCATGGTACTGGGACACCAGCAGCACAGTCTCAGGATTCAAATCAGCTGCCTCTGGTGCTGAAGCCAGAGCATTGGGGGCTACCCCTGTATTAAGTGCTTCAATCAAGTGCTCTGTATTAAGTGGTATTATCGTACCACTTCCATCAGTTCTAATCTCTTCAATGCTGCTCATTTGATGGCAAGTGTGTCAGTACCAGGCATGTCAGCACCACTGACCTGGATCCTTTCTACTTTCAGATCAAGATTCATGGCACCATCCCTATTTGCTTTCAATGTTCCAGCGTGGCCCTATTGGAAACCCTAAGGTCACACTTCCAGACTGGCTTGTGGCTCTCGGTCTACAAGCTGCATACTTCCATATCTCCATCCACACAACAAACAGGAAGTATCTAAGATTTCAGGTGGGGCAGAACAACTATCAACACGGAGTCCTGGCTTTTGGTCTCTCTACAGCACTGAGGGTGTCCACCAATGTTCTAGCAGTTGTTGCTAGAGCTGGGCAAGAAACAGTTTTTCTGTCCCATGAAAATTTTTGAGATTTTGACATTTTTCCCCATCCTGAATTGGGATGAAAAGTTAAAATCTTAAAAAAATTCACAAACCAACCCCCCCGCCCCCAAAGCATAAGCATCAAGGTCTGATGCCACTTTTGGCAGAGCTGTGCTGCAATCTTTGTTTAAGTAGACTCCATGCACCCACCCTTGTTACAGGTCACTGCTTGTTAGTGACCAAGTGTGGACTGTATATGGACAAGCACTCAAATAAGAGAGAAAAATTACTTACCTTACAGTTGCTGGAGTTCTTTGAGGTGTGTTGTCTGTGTGTATTCCATGATCCACCCTCCTATTCACTACTATGGGGTCCTACAACATCTGGATTCTGCCGTGATGAAGGAACTGAATAGCGATTGGGCCTGTTCCACCCTTTATGCCCTCATTACTGGAGCATGCGGAGACTCCCTGTGCATGCCTGGCTCCAACAAGCACTGACAGACTGTGATCTCCAGCACATAGGGTGCAAGTGCACCAAGAACGGAATATATGTGGACAACTTATCTCAGAGAACCAGTAAGGTAAGTAACTCCCCCCCCCCCCATTCTGTCCTTATGGAAATCTCTCCTAATCCAGTGTATTTTAATTGAGTCAAAAGGTGTCTCTCTAAATGTTGGTAAATTATACAGCTGAATCAGAGGTTTCTATCTGGACACAGTCAACAAATTTAGTGGCAGGAGCATTCTAAGATTTTTGCTTGTGACTGAAAGAAGACACCCTTACACATGTAGCTCTAAGAGAGCGAGCATATCTCAGTGAGCAATTCCAACATCTGTAATTGTGTTTCTTTAGTTCAGCTGATTATAATTTAAGCAGTGAGCTCAGTGTTCTATGTTCATTCTGTCTGTGTATACACCTCCTTCTTTAGCCTCAAACTCTGGATGAGGGTAATTTATAAACTCTGAATGTAAATGAAGAGATGTTCAGCTAGTGATGGCAACTGGCTGTTACCATCCCCTTAAAAATGCTCTTTCTAGTTCTCTTGCTGAGTTTCCATTGTTTCTTCTATTCCCAAATAGCACAAAAATGCCCAAATTCCCTTATTTTTAAGTTAATGTAAAAGTTTAAAGACAGGACTCAAATTCTAACAATGATAGCTTAGCATGCCATATAAAACCCTTAGATCACAAAAAGAATCGTAACCCTTCACAAATGATCACAGTTTGATTAAACCAAAGCACAACTGCTCTGCAGCACCATCTGGGGACACTGAGGTGTACATTTAGAACCAAGCATTCAAAATTGTCCAAATTTAAAGCTATGCAAATAACTGATTTTTCAGTTCCTTTGTAATACCAAAAACTCAGGGGGAAAATAGTTTTGGGTCCACCCAAAATGAAAGTTAAAAAATTTGGGCAAACCAAAAAGTTGAAAACATTAATTTGATCTGAAACAAAACATTTTGTTTTCATTTAAACATTTTTCAAAACAAAATTGTTTAGATTTTTGTGGTTATTTTTGTTTGACCAAAACAGTTAGGTGAAATCAACTGTTTTCATGAATTGTTTTGGTTGACCTATATCTGCATTTTTATTTTTTTATTTATTTTTTGGGGGTGAAAAAAAGTTTTGGCCAAAAAATTTCACCCAGCTCTAGTCACAGTAACTATTGGCAGTCCAAAAGAATATTTAAAAAAGGATTTTGTGTCCAGGGAAAATTAGAAATGTTAATAAACTTTTGAAGTGTATGAGTTGGGATACACAACACTTCCCTTAGTGGTGATATAGGGATTATTCTTTTTGCCCTTATCAGAGAGAACATCTCAATTTAAAAGGGCTTGGAAAGTTCAACACTGTTTCCAGAGACATTTTTATACATCTACATTTAGCTTAGGAACCGTAAGATATAAAACCCACAAGGAAATAGACAGTAGAATTGTCTTTTTAACAAACCAAACAAAGCCAGATAGTGGAATTGTACACAGTCTTAATTTTATTAACATGCTGTAGATCATGTTGTCTACTTTGGTAATAAATAGAATAAAAAATTAAATGCATTTTGTTTGGTAGGCAGTGTTCACTTAGTAGAAGCAGCAGAACATTTCTGTTGCAACTATCATGACTTGTTACATAAGCAGTTTGAGTTAAGAGAGTTTTTATTTAAATAGAAGCTTAACATCCTTGTCTTGCCAGAACGCTTCCATGCATCCCAATAACGGTAACTTTGGATGCTAGTGGAGATGTCTCTGGGATACTGTCATTTTTTTTCCAGTTTTACTATAACATGCAATAAAAAGGACTAGTGGCATAAAAAGGAGATGTTTCAAATATAAAACTTCTTTTTATACAAATATATTTTTCTTTATAGTGCATAATCACTCTTAAAATACGGCATTCTCGTAATAAATGTTTGCAACAATATTAAAATAAATAAAATATTCTAGAGAAAAGTTCGGTTGCATCTGAAAACTGCAAAACAGAAGCATATATAAACTGATTCCATTATTAAAGTCTACTTCAAAGTTTTTGTTCTTTATACAAACTATGATAAAAAGCATGTAAAGGTGTCTGACCTAAACACACAGAATATTACTCTTCAGCTGTTGGAAGTCCTGCCATTTACTACAAGGGGACTGCCCATATTAACATGGACTCCACCCAATTAGTGTTTGCAAGGCTGGGCCAATAGTCTCCTAGATTCCAAAAGGAAATATTAACTCCCATGATCATCTTTTAACTGCTGAGAAATGACGGATGTTGAGCAGCTTGCAAGCCAACATCCTCTTTTTCCTTCATTCTCACCTGCATGCTTGGAGCTGTGCAGTGTTATGAAAGGGCATTTGCCTTTTCTGCAGTGCTGAGATACAGTAAGTGCCTGAAGAATGAGTAGGAGGAAATATTCTGAGTGGGTCACTGGTGCTTTCTCAACCCCTTTTCAGGGAGTAAGTGAACCTAAAACTATCATTGTACATTTTTGATTTTAGTGTTTTCCATTCAAGTTTGATTTTTTTTAACATTCCTCCTCTGCCACCTTCCCCTCCTCCCAAACACACGTCAGCAAAAGTTTTGAAAATTTGATGAAATGATTAAGTTGGTCTAAACGGGTTCCTACCTCTGCCCATCATCTACTTTTGTTCCACAGTAAAGCAGCTTTTACAAGGAAGCCCGGCTTATCAGAACAAGTGGTAAATCTTCAAGGATATGTAATGCCTCACACACAATTTGACCATTGGAGGGCAGCCATTTCCATAAATGTCATTTAATGCCTCCTGAAAGTTTGAATCTGTGCTTGTTCCTGCAATTTCAGTGGTGTTGGTCACGCTTCTCCCGTTTTTGAGGTACAGTACTGTATTCCCCCAAACTCCACCAGTTAACTCCTAAGAGGAAGCGTTTCCACCCATTCTCACAGCCTGGTCTCTTGCACTTCTTCCTCTGTCTCTTCCTGCAAGGCACTGATTTTGGGTCTAGACTTGCGCTTGCTTGAATTCCTGCGGTGTAGTGGGAATATCTTCAGGCGATCAGAGTAGCTGATCGCCTGCCTGAAGGAATTCTTTTCATTCAGCAGCTTCTGGATCGACTCGTATTGCCGCACTTTATTCTCTTCTATTACCTAATGAAACATGTTCGTTCAATTAGACCTATATCAATAGTGCTGATAGAATTCAGTTAACTAAATAAACTAGCGAGGTAGCACAGACTGATAGGAGGGAAAACTTCAAGGACTTACATTGGGAAAAGAGCAAAAAAGCTGTCTTTACATAGTTTGAAATGTGAAATGACTGACAAATTTTCATTACAAACCAGAAGAGGAGTTTTAAAATTATGGTGTTTGGGAAATGTTCCTGGTGCTCAGTTTCAAAAATGGTCCTTTTTTCTCTCTATCTTTTTAGCTCATCTTAACTATGAAAGGTTTGACCTTAATCTCCCAATATGTTTTGGTTTATTGGCATTGCTGAAAGGTGTCTTCTTGTATTTTGGTGGGGGCTGGAGGAATCCAGGTGCAGTTCATGAGGGAATTACAAAGAGTTATATTATAAAGAGCTTCATAATATAATAAATCCACTCCAAGGTAGGCAAGGAAGGGGTTAACCAGGGGCTTATTAAAGCAGGGATATACAAAAAAGCACTGAAAGGTTGGTGGAAGGGAACCAAGGGGGAGGGCTTTCCTGCCTCAAACTCAAGCTGTGTTTACACTACGGAGACTATATATATCCATGTCAGTGTAGCTATGTCAGCATAACCCTGTAGTGTAGACACAGCCTACACCCATGGAAGGAGTTTTTCCATCAGTATAGGAACACCATCTCCCCAAATGAAGTTAGCTGTGTCGATGCACCCATTCTTCTGTTGACATAGCTGTGTGTACACCGGGGTTAGGCTGCATCTTTCACACCCCTGACCAATGTAGCTATATCAATCTCACTTTCAAATGTAGATCAAGCCTCAGGCTAGGAAGCAAGCAGGAACTGACCCTCTTGCTATGCTGTTTAAAAGAGACTGTGTAAGTTAAGGATTGTTTGCCATTCTGCTATCCTTTGTTTGCTTTTTTTTCTGGGGTATTTTGGACTTGCCTGAAGAAAGCTCCAGTCCCTTTATGGGCTTGTCTACACATAAGCCGCTACAGTGACACACCAGCATGTTCTCCTGTTGGCAAAGGTACTCCTAGGTTGAAAGGAGAATTCTCCCATTGAGTAGCACTGTCTACACTGGGGGTTAGGTTGGTTTAACTGCGTCACACGATGGGTGGATTTTTCACACCTCTGAGCAACCAGTCTAATTTCCTGCCATTGTCACCCCAATGAGGGGCAGGACACTGGGATGAGGTGCATGGGGGTGTTAGCACAGCACAGAGTCAGGGCCAGCCCCTATGTGAGAGTGTGTTTAGTGCCCCCAATTGCTTTAATCCAGCCCCAGAAGTGGGAAGAGGGAAAATGTGAACAGGCATGGAGCTGGGGGCAGACTGGTGTTAGGGCTGGGTCTAGGGGGCAAAGAGCTCTGCTACCTGATGTTGCAATGGAGAGCTTTGGGGGAAGGAAGGAAGAGGGGTACATGGAGACTTGCAAGGAGTGATGAAGGGAAGGTACAGCAGACTGAGGGGACCTGGAATGTACCTGGGTTATCAGGAGTATGGAGGGGGATAGGGAAAAACACCACATTTTACCCACGTTGTGCTTTAAAAGGTTAAAAACATCCAGTTATAAAACTTTGAGCCTAAACATATTTTGTGTGGATAAAACCTCTCTCCCTCCACTGTCCAATATCCCATCTTCTCCCACCCAGTTTGTATGGACTTGATAGAGTATATTTCCATTACAGGGCAAGACCAGGGGGAAAAGATATGGCTAGGTATATGGTGTACATTGCATGGATGATAGTGGTACTTGGGGAATTGACTGGATCCCTTATCTTTTCATTTCCAGACATTCTCATTTTTTAAATTAAATAGTTCTTAAATGTTTGGAAAGAATGTATATTTTCTGGGTGTTAGCAGAACTCCACTGAAATACACTTTAACTGTGTGTTAGAAGATTTTTGTTTGTGAATTAAAATGTATAACTAGAAAGGACCTTAATGAATCAGGCTCCACGATGGTCTATGCGAAGAACTCCATCTTTTACATGAGTGTACAGTCCAGTATATAGTATAACAATAGTGGTTCAAAAGGGGTATATCTCATGTATTGCATAGTCCACTTCCGTTTCAGATTATACTCGTCCTATCCAACTGCATAGTAATGCAACTCTAAAACTGCTTTACATTAAAGAGAAAACCATGCACTTGACAAAATGTATATGGAGGAAAACATTCTGAGCTATATTGTAGCAAAAGAAATATTAAAACATCCCCTCTCTCTGAGAGCCAGGAAAGTATACAGGAAAATATCTGATTTTAAGAGCCACTTCTCAGCTTTCACACACAGTTCATCCCGTTTTCTTTACTAGCCATTGTTATCTACTGAAAAACATAACTACAATACTGGCATTTCCTTAACAAATGATTAACAGTTTTTAACACAGAAAGGAAATTTCAGGTTGTTTCTAGAGAGAAACACAGCAGTCTAACCATCTTAGGCAGGATACTTCTGTTGCAGTTCTCTAGTTACTCTTCTGCCATATGTCCTCAGATTAATTAAAAACAGGTACAGACACCTGCATATTTGTTGTAATAATGTACAATAAGATGACAATTCTTAGGCACTTCCAGCCAATTAGAATAAAGAAGGCACCAGGTATTTGAACTGACCCCGGGCAGCAGATATGGCTAATCTAACCATAGAAGAGTTACTTAAAATACTGTGCAAAGCCCATATCTGTCAATTATAGGGAAATCACTTTAAAAAGATACAGCACTTACCAAAAATTGCTGACATTCCAACATTGCTTCTAGTCTGTGTTCTGAGAGTATTACTGTACAGTTTGCAAATGCATGCTTGAGTGTTTTTCTAATCACCTGGAAGGTTCTGAAAGATAAAACAGTTTTGGCATGTAGAATGTTATACAGAAATTGGCACATTTTAGGAAATTATCAACTTACAGCCTTTTAATACTGAGCTGCACAATGTAAAGATTTCAGAATGACACACACATAAAGTTACACTCCTGCTACATAAATTGCAATTATAAAATTTAAGTTGTAATTAAAATTATTTGACACATTTTTATAATTCTACAATGTATATTGAAATTTATGATGTCCCTTTTAGTAAATGTGCTATCCAGTATTATCATTATTTTGGGGTAATTCCCCTATTTCTCTGGTTTGGCTAGAGATGAATTGAACTAGTTCATATTCTACCAAACACAGCAGTGGTGTTTAGTTAGGCCTGTGATTTTCACCATTCAGTGTATTAACAAGTGTGTATCCTGTGCTATCATAAAGTGCCACACTCAGGATATGTCTCCACTGCAATTAAAAACATACGTCTGGCCCGTGCCAACTGACTCAGGCTTGCGCAGCTCGGGCTGCAGGCTGTTTAATTGCAGTGTAGATGTCCGGGCTTGGGCTGGAATCCAGTGTCTAGGACCCTGTGAGGTGGGAGGGTCCTAGAGCGTGGGCTAAAATAATAAGAGTGGTGGTGTTAGCGCTAAACACTGTTTGTATTCACACACGCTGACAATTATTGACTTATTTGAGGCTCTGGCACCTTGAAAAGGCATCAGAATTAACAAATGTCTTCCAGTCTGTAATCTTTCAATGGCCTGCGGTTTTTCTCATTCCATATTGTCCAGTGGACAATATCTAAGGTATTAATATCTCTACAAGGTGCTGTCTCTCAGACTTGCAGTTCCTAAGAATTACATCCAAAAATGAGTGCCATTATAGGAGACACTACCAGGGAGAGGCACTAGCAATTGAGAAATGGTTTCAGAACAACTGAAACAATTTGGTACTTGATCAAATATATTACAAGAAAGAAGTATTTTGCACATGCAGTCGCTGCTTTTTATAGGCTGAAAATATTTTTATTTCAAACCAGTAAAAGACACTGTTATAGCAGTCAAGTGGCTATACAGTGAATGAATTCATCACAGGAATTCTCTCTCCTTTTTTTTTTTTTTTTTTTTTATCCCTCGCACTTGCCTCAGTGAACATTTAACCAAATATTACAGTTTTTGCTCTGGTAGGGAGATTGTTTAAAAAGTTTCAGACAAAAGATAAAGTGTTTTTATTGCTGAGTTATAAAGCTCTAAAATAGGAGTTCGTTCCAGGCAACTGTCTCATTTCCTTGTGCTCCCTCTAAGCTGTTTGCTAGATCCACCTCTTCACTACAGCCTTACACTTATATTGTGAACTCTCTGGGGCAGAGATTGTCTTTGTTATATGTTTGTAGAGTGACTAGCTTAATGGGGCCTTGCCCTCCCGGTGCTACTGTGCTGGAAATAATAATTAGTAATCATAACAATAACATGCTCTCATGTATTGAGCACAGGGTTAACAGCCCGGAATTCCTGGGTTTCTAATCCTAGTTCTGACTAGCTTTGTGGCCTCAGTCAATTCCCTTAACCCCTTTGGGTCAAACTGAGACTTCATATAGTTAATGGAGTTGTAGTCATGCATTAGGGATGAATTTGGCCCTCTGTGTTAGTTTCCCCACACATAACGTAAGTACCTACCTCCCAGATGTGGTGTTTGTTTGAAGTAAGTTGTAAATATTTTTATTAAGGGGTAAATTGTGACTTGAATTGTACACCCACACAAGGGAGTAAAAACCCAGGGGAGTACCTAGACCCTCTGACTGTGTAGGAGTAAGTGGGGATACTTGCCTGCTTACTCTCTCCTGGGAACAGCTAGGCAGAGAAAAGTAGGGAATGGCACTCTTCTTTCTACCATGCACACTCTGGCAGAGTAGCTGAGCCCAATGCAGGGGTAGTAATGTACCACTGGTACAGCTCACCTGTAAATTACTTATCTTCCTGGACCAAAGAGAAAGCAGGGGCAGGACCGCGTGTAAGGCACAATGATTCCCAGGGTAGCTACTGGGATGGTACAGTTTATGTACCATCCCTTGCTCAGGGCTGTACCTTAAGTTGAAATCTAGCCCTAAAATGAACTAGAAATATGACAAAATAACTTTCTCTGCTGTTCTGCCTCACTGACTTCCCTACCTCACACTGGAATATAGTAAAAAATCAGAAAAACTTACATAGGATCAAGATGAGCACTTGGTTCATCAAGCAGCAGGATTTTAGCTTTACTGAGAACTGATCTGGCGAGACACATCAATTGTTTGTGCCCGTGGCTGAGGACATAGCCACCATCTAGAAGAACAAAATCAAGCTGGCCTGGAAAATGCTCTATTACAGACTTCAGTCCAACCTGCAGGAGATAAAAATCAAAGGAGAAAGCTGTATGACAGAAATTGGTACTGCTGGTTCTTTGTTGCAGCAACCCATCCTTTTAACCCCTCTGCCTTTTGATTCTGAGACTGAGCAGAAAATGTGAATTGAAGAAATGAGAATCTTTGGTATAAAATTATTCAAAACAAAGAGTTGGAAGAAGTGAAAGATCATGCATTTTTGATTCAGACTGAACACTGGGGTGTATGTCAGAACATTGAGAGTTAAAGTTGTTTGCTTATAAGACATAATGAGATTTGGTGTTTTGACCAAAACATTCTGAGTCTAAAAGGAAAGCAATTCATTTTATTCAGTGGTGATGTGCGTCACCAGTAATGCTGAGGGAAGATGTTTCCAAAAGCAGCCGGGGCTCCTTAGTTACTAGGAGTAGAAATCTCACACAGCACACTACACCAGCAGAGAAAATAACACAGGTCTCCAAAGCAGTTGTAACCATGGCTTTGAGACTATTTCCATCCACTTCTTCCTTTGTCTGAAAGATGACAAGAACACCACACGCTTTAGCATGTTTCCCCAAAATGCCTAGACAATCTTTGGCCTGCACAATCTTTCACTGGCATCGTCAGAGAAACTTTTACCTTACCAACTGCTTTTGTGAATTTCAAAACTCAGAAATGTGCATTATTGTATTGCTATAAGCTATGCAACAACTTAACTTACAGTAAAACTGAAAATAGTAGTTATAAAGGGCAAAACTGGTTTTGTAATTTTGCAACTCATTTTCATTCTGTATCATAAGGCAGGAAGAATTCCAAATCCACTTCCTTTTCATCTAATACGGGACCTCTAGCAAAGAAGAATTCCTGAGCCTAGATGATGAAGTTCTGAAGAATTCAGTTTGGCTTTTGGTTTGATTTGGTTTTTTTCAGCAGCATACCAGCTGTGTGCAGGTCACTGCTCACTTCTTCACTCCTCAGCTATCTGCTCATTCACTGAGCCAACTGATACAAGTAGAAAGGATGCTTTCATTCTAAAACAATGTCTGTGCTGGTCACGGGGCCAAATTCTGTTCTGATGTACATTCTTTGCAGCCCTTCTGATTCTGACTGAGAGCAAAATTTGGCCTAGGGAGTCTACATGGCACTGTAACATGATGATGCTGAAATATTGTGCCAGCGTAGTCCACACACCACCTGGGTGTGGTGTAGTGTCACTGAGACCACTTAGAGATTAATGAGTCTGCTACAGCCTTAGCAAACAGACAAGTGGCTTTTAGCTTATGCAGTAGAGGCTCATGCATTTAGCTCCAAAGATCCCAGGTTCGATCCCGCCCACAGACAACCAGAGTCTATCGGTGTTACATCAGCACCACAATAAAATGTTCAAGTTTAGTCATTCCATACTTTGACCTTGAACCACAAAAGTACTTACGTCCCTAAATCCAGGTTTATGTGCCTAAATGTCAGTTTCAGGCTTCAGTGCAATTCACAAAAATCCAGCTGAACCCAGTGGGGGCCTACGTTTTTGCAGTATAGTTCCCTAGACAAATATATTTCTGCCTCTGGGCATGCGCACTATTGCCTCCCTCTAGGCAGCTGAGCGTTTTTCTCCTGCCTAAACCACAGAGTAAATTACAAACCAGGGGAAGATAGGTGCTTGGCCATCTTACTCACAGGCAGAGCCTGAGCTGCTAGGTGTGCTCGGAGGCTGGCTACTGCATCAGGTCCTCAGGTGAGTTCACACAAAACAGCTTGGGGGGGGGGGTGAAGGTTGCAGCAGGGGGACTTGATCCTGGTCACCTACATCCTGGGTTAATGCTCTAAAAGCCAGGCTGTGGACCCATTCTCATGCTTGTGTGCTTTCTCTCTCTCTCTCTCTCTGGCTGAAATGACTCTAATTATTTATCCAGAATGCAACAGCTTCAACAGGAGAGATTGAGGGAGACCTACATCAAAATATCCCATAGGCTGATGACTAAGCCATGCACCTGAGAAGTGGCACATCCAGTTCAAATCCCTTCTCCTCATCAGGTGAAGGGGGGGCCTTGAACTCAGGGTCTCCTGCAACCAAGATCAGTACCCTAGCCACTGGGCTAAAAGTTATGAGGAAACTTTCCATCCTAACTTCTTGGGGCAATGCCTTAGATGCCTAATACTAAAGAGGGTTCACAGCTGAGAATTGCTAGCCAATTTAGGTACCTCCATGCAACCTAGACTTAGATAACTATCTCTGAGACAGGGGCAGGGTTTAGCACACATTCCTGTTAGCATCTCCCAATTGCTAGCTTAGTTGGCTCCCCACTTGCATGCTGGGTTTTGTGGATTTCATTCTAAAGTGCCTCTCTCTCCTCCTGTACTGTATAGGGAGCCGAGGCACCTAACTCAGGCTTTGCAAATTGCAGTGAGTTCTAGTGGCAAAAGTTAAGCATTGCAACACTCAACATCACAACGCCAAAGTACCACTGTGAATCTAGGCCCTTGATCTTAAACGTGAGTTGCAAAGAAAGTTTAAAAGTGATGTTGACTTCAGCAGTAGCTGCTGAATGTCCTCACTGCACCCTGCAGCAGCTAAAGTGGAGCAGAAGCATTTAACACAGGAACAAGTAAAAATTAACTTTCTTTTTATGTTGTCCTCTCCAAGTCACATCAGCTGTTTGTAGCATTCTCTAACAAACCAGCTTTC
Organism: Emys orbicularis; assembly: GCF_028017835.1. Lineage (NCBI taxonomy): Eukaryota > Metazoa > Chordata > Testudines > Emydidae > Emys > Emys orbicularis. The sequence continues at coordinate 49,557,382 of NC_088683.1, forward strand.
AAGAGAGCACAGAGTCCATACACAATCAGATCAGGCCTATTTTTTAAAAATGCATAGGATGATTCTGTAACATTTCTGTTTCACTGCTCTTTGTTTTACATTTTTCAGTTTATTATTTTATATGCTAAAAAACTGAGAAGGGCAGGTTTTTTTTTTTTCTTAAAGGGAATTTCCTGACTCCTTGTGTTATGTCCCAGAATGGCCGCTGCTCCCTAACAATGCACTTTCAAATAAAAATTCTTCTTGGTGTTGTAAATAAGACCTAGCTCTTTAAAAATCTCCTTTTTAGTTTATACCTGGAAAAGAAATTCCCAACCAAAAAACACCACTAGAATTTGCTTGTCTATTCAGCAGTGGGAGCAGTGTCCCATGCCTGGGACTCGCAGGCTCCTAGAAGACTAAGTGAGGAGAGCCCAGATCGCTCTTCCCTCTCAGCTACGCCTGCTTGAAAATGTTATGTCAAATTTTAGTGACTGGAAAATTGTTTTTTGACAAAACTAACATTTTCACAGAAAGTGTCTGCATGTCTCAATAAATATATAAAATAATTTTTAAACGTGTCTTTTTCCATTTGGAAACCAAAATTTTCACTCAAAAATAAATATTAGTTTTTGGATAAAAATTCAATTTTTCCATTGAAAGTTTTGACATAAGTGGGACCCTCCCCCATCATTTTAGTCAAAATTTTCCACAGGGAGATAAAATAATTCTGATCAGCTCTAGTCTGAACCTGCAGCCACTAACCAACTCCCACTTCTCATCCCTGGAACTTCCACCACAGTCTGTCTAGGGGGATGGGAAGGAACAATTATGGTGCTCTCTTCCCTGGAATGTGGGGAAGAAAAAGAAAGAACCTCCTGCTGTGGACTTTGTGAGCAGGGAGAGAAATCCAGCCAAGCCCTGGATGCAGGAAGCAGACTGTGCCCCACTACCCGAGTTGCCATAAGTCCAGGAGACAAAAAGGGGAAGAGAATTTTTCTGGTGCTGGTTGGCTGGCTCTCTTGTCCATTCCATGGGGTGAGTGGTGCAGGGGAGACAGTGGCCAGGTGGGGTGTTTGAGGGAGGTCGTGATTGAGCAGAGCTGACTGGGAAGAAACAAAATGGGGACTGATAATGAATGGGGAAGAAGGTAGCGAGAGCCAGAGGCAGGGATAAACTGTTGGAAAGAGGTATGTAATGGGGTGTACAAAATCTTCAGGGCTTTACAGGAGCACTCCCTTGTACACAAGACTCTCCGCCCCCAATTGTCTAGCATGGAAAGAAACCCCAGAGAAGGCATAGGAACAGATTAATGCCTTGGATCTGAACTGAGGAAGTTTTGGGAATAAAGGCCCCATTTGTAAGCCCCAGAGTCTGATCAGGACTAGCAGATAAATGGAGCTCCTGAAAAGTGAACTAGCAGAAGTTCATTGCTGAATCTGCACTAATGGGAACAGGTGATACTCATCACTTGATCAGGAGCTCATGGGAAGAGCTGGCTTTCTCTTTGAAGGGGAGAGAGTGAGAGCCGGGACCTAACTCTTCACTGCCTTGTATGCTGTCATCACTAAGGTTAAGATTTTGTTGTGGGGTGTTTTTATTAAAAGTCACAGACAGGTCCTGGCCAATAAACAAATCGTCAAAGCCTGAAGCCCTTCTGTGAGGTGGCTGACAGCCCGAGCCCTGCCGGGGGGGGGGGGGGGGGGGGGCTGAAGTCATGGAGGCTCATCTAAACGCACAAAATCCGTGACCTCCGTGACGGTCTCATAGCCTTAGTCATCACTTATACCTGTGCAAAGTGAAGTGTGAAGTGCTACCAGAGCTATCTTACAACCACTCTGAATAGCATTAAATGACACCTAAGCAGGACTGTGGGGAAGCAGGTTCAAAAATCTCATCAGAGAAGGACCTCCTTATGTTCCAAAAGTGATTGGTGTGTGTCCAGCTTATTTCTGGGCTGTATGTTCCTTTGGGTTTGTAGGTAATTATGCTGCTGGTTACACAAAAGTTGAGAGTGACCAGAGAGGTTGGCGACTATTGCCTGGATCCTGAAGCTGGCACCTTTTGAACTAAATCTACACAATGATGTGTGGCCCTCCTCAAGAGAGAGAGACTCCTAATGTTTGACACAGACTCTTGGAGGTTGCCATGGAAACAAGGGAAGGAGAGACTAGTGGTGATAAAGATGGAAAAAGACTGTTGGGATTGGCAATGCTGTACCATAAATTAATTATCCAGTCAGATATGCAGATACCAGACAGTGAAAGGTAAGTGCAAAGGTTGTGGTTTGTTTTGTTTTTTGTTCTATCGTCTTGAAATATTGGCAATCCTTACCATGATCTGTACATTATTTATATTTTTATATTTTAATAACAGTTGGCTCTGAGCATATTTTGATTTCTATAGTACTGTTATTTTTGCCCATAAATAAAACTATAGTCATCTGGGGTCCAATCCTGCAAGAATTTATGCATGAACACAAATACATGCACTGTTCATATGCATATATTTAAACATGTACAAGTGTTTTCAGGATAGAGACTCTGGTTTGCATAGTACAAGCTTATCTTTAGTTGAGGAAACTTTGTACTAACTTTTCCATTAAAAACATGGGTTTATGTATCCTGGGGAGCTTGAAGGAACATTACCAAATCATCAATGTAGCAAGAAAACCATCAATTTCTACCAGTTTGGTAAAATCGAATCTAAAGCTCCACTATGTTTCCTCCATTCCCATGGGACTTCTGGGTTTGTTAATCCCATCCCAGAATGCATCTTTCCATGACATAAGTTGCTGCATGTGTTGGAAGGAGTGATGTCACAAAATGCTGCATTCTGAGTTGTCTTTAATAAGCCAAGAAGTGCTAGGGAATTGCAATGACTGAAAAACATTTTTGATAAAGATTAGTTAAAACTTATTACTGTGCTGAATGCCCGTCTTTGATTCTTATCCCCAAGGCAGCCCTGCTAGTTGGGATACGAGGCACCTATTAGGTTGCTTTTCATTTCAACTTTATAGTTCATCTTTAAAGATTCTGATTGAAAGTTATGTCTTCTAGTGACATTTTAATATGACCAGAAAAACAACAGAATCATAAATGGTGCAATGAATTTTCTAAACAAACTTCCTCATCTGTGTTTCTTGCTGGGTCATCCAGCAGAGCCATATCCTGAAACCTCACCTATGCTAAATAATAGATCAGAGCACTCAGACTGTGTTGCATGCAAGTTTTATTAATGTTTTCCTCTACTTGGCTCTGCCAAAAGCAGATTTGTTGGGTAATAAGCAAGGTATTAACCTTTCTCTATGTTTTGTTTCTAAGACACTATGTAATGTAACACAATACAACCACTTGAGCTACATTTTGTTTAATTACAGTTGTGGTTAAGTCATGCACTGAACAGTAACAGGTAGACTTAACGCCCACAGACAGTTCTGAACTGCATACAGACAGTACCAAGTCTGAGTATTTTTAGGGGTTTGGGAGGAGAAAAGAAGAGATTTGGATTATAATGAAAAAATCATAGAATCATAGAATATCAGGGTTGGCAGGGACCTCAGGAGGTCATCTAGTCCAAGCCCCTGCTCAAAGCAGGACCAATCCCCAACTAAATCATCCCAGCCAGGGCTTTGTCAAGCCTGACCTTAAAAACATCTAAGGAAGGAGATTCCACCACCTCCCTAGGTAACCCATTCCTGTGCTTTGAGAGAAGCATTGGAGAAGGTGAGTGAGTAAAAAACCCAAAATCTGTTTAGCATCTCCTTACTGGGGCTGAGCTTTGAAGAATCGAGCATTGCTGAGGGTATAGGCAATTTACACATTGGCTGCAGCTGACTTTCTAGGGGATGTGGTCACTGTTAAAAAGATACATCACCTGCTCAGTACTTAAACTCCAGTTTACAAAGGGTGGGCTATATGTTGTCAATTATCTGCCTACAACATGTCTGTGCAAAGAACTTCCTTTGAAGTCCACAGACTGATGGCAGGCTATGGCCTGGTGATGTAAAGCAGGTGGTTTAAGGAACAAGAAGCAAGGGTAATTATATAAATTTCTAAATCTCTCTTCAATCAGGCAGTGAAAGAACAATTATTAGAAAGACCATCTGCAAAACTGTCTTAGGCCTGGTCTACATATAAAATTTAGATCAACCTAGCTGCATTGCTCAAAGGTGTGAAAAATTCATGCCCCTGAATACCATAGTTAAGCCAATCTAACTCACGGTATAGATGCAGTTAGGTCGATAGAAGAATTATTCTATCATCCTAGTTACCACCACTTGGAGAGATGGATTAACTATAGTGATTGGGGGGGGGGAAATTCCGTCACTGTAGGAAGCATCTACACTGTAGCACTTCGGTGGTATAACTGTGCTGCGATAGTACCCATAGTGTAGACATGGCCTTGATAAGAGCTGTCAAATAGAAGCACCTAATACTTGCCATTTAAACCTGTAATTGTTTGGTTTATACTTATCCTATTTAGACTGTAAACTCTTCTGGGCAGGGACAATGTTTTTTGTTTGAGCACCGTGTTATGTATGATGCTACATAAATAATAATTTTATAGTTATTGAGCAAAATTCCTTCCCACTGTAACTCCCTTTATTACAGGGGAGTTACACAAATAGTATTGATGAACAACACAAATAATATTGAACAGCTTTACCTCATCTGCAACTTTCCATAATTCTTCATCATTCCATTGTCCATAAGGATCCAAGTTTTTCCGAAAAGACCCAGAAAATATAAACACTTTCTGTGGGAGAACAAAATAAATAAGAAATCATTTTAAAACTGCATAGCACACCAAAAGTGTAGATGGTGGGGAAAAAATTGTCAGAAAATGCTGTTTTAATTAAACCAATTTTTTTTTCACAAAATGGTTTTGACAAATTCCCATTTTGGAAAGAAAAAAGTTTTGAAAATGTCAAAATATCCCATTTTGACATTTTTTGAACAAAACTTTTTTTTCATTTCAAAATGACTTTGTATTTTGAAATTGACTTCATTATATATTTTAAAACATTACATAAAATGCTTCTTCAAGTCCAGATCAATTCAAAATATTCTTTTTCAGAATTTAAGTGCCCCCCAAAATTCAGGGCTTTTGTCCAGATTTTGGATAATTTTTTTTTTCTTTCAAATCTTGAGTTTTCCTATGGAACAGAAAATCCATTTACTGACCAGCTGTAACCAAAAGTTACCCGAGCTTCATAACACTTCCTTATGTATCACCGCTATCACTTAACAGAACTGCTGTTAAGTTAAGTGTAACCTTAACAGCAGTTCTGGGCCTCAGTTTAGTTCCAGTGATACTCAGCACATAGCAAAATCTGAGTCATGAGAGGAATAGCAATAATCCATTTATACAGGAGTCTTGCACAACTGACGCTTTCTTCTGCTCTTTTGTGTGCCTGTCAGGGAGGGGTGTGGGAGAGGCTGGAGATTTCTTAATCTTGAGAATGATCTTTCTCCCACTGAAGTCTGTAGGAGTTTTGCCTTTAACTTCAATGTGATCAGAAGCAGTTCCCTTTCTTATTTTTACAGGTATAAGTGAACATCTCTTAGGCCAGGTCTACACCCAAAAGTCAAGTCGACGCAGTTACATTGCTCAAGGGTGTGAAAAGTCCACCCCCAGTGTAGACAGCGCTAGTCAATAGAAAAATTCTTCTGTCGACTTACCTACTGCCTCTCAGGGAGGTGGATTAATTATGCTGATGGGAGAACCACTTCCATCACTGTAGTGACGCTATAGTGCAGTTTGTAGTTTGGAAAGTGATGGCACAGCTGAAATTAAATATTTGCTTAATCTCTTTTTACATTATAAGGGTGTATTCGATTCTGACAGAAATCAAATACTGTACTTCAAATGGCACTGAGATTGCACAACTATTCCTAATGAGATGAAACTAATGTGACACCTGCTGTGTCACTTGATACACCTTATTGCCTATAGCAGACCGAATTCACTGTCAATGAATGTCACAGTATCTTAGTGGGAAATATTATAATGGTTTTGGCTCCTTTCCCTGTGCACACTGAACAAATATTAGTTGTAGATAAAGCTGAGAGCCAATTATTGTCTCTTTATCCCTTTTGTCTTCCTATTGGAAATGTTTATTTAAAAGAAACATATTTTGAAATGAAAGTGATTACAACTGTTTAATTTCTTGCAGAAACTGACTTTTAGCCTTAGTGTGTCTTTTGATGCTTCTAAAAGTGGGACACTGATAACATTAGCTAAAAGCAGGTCTGGCTAGGGGAATACACAGGATTCCCCACATAGTTTGACCAAACAAGCACAATCATAACCTGAGGTGTACCTGGGACTCCAGTCCTCGGGATACCCTAGAGATGAATTACTATATGATGCCTTTGGTCAAATTCCAAAGTGGTTTTGATATGTGTTCAAATAGCCTTAATTCAAAGATTTCAGATATAAATTGGTGCTATTCAGGGCTCCAGAAATGAGAAGCCGGTGCTGAGTCCCACTCTGGTCTCACTGGAGGTGCTTAAATGAGGTTCCTGCACTGCTGGTCAGTGCAAGAGAGGATTCTGTCTGGAGGGCAAAGAGTATAAATGTGCTCCCCAAGTCCCTGGGTAAGCTGGTAGAACAATGTCCTCCAACTGAGCTGGGCTTCCAGTTCCCTCTTCCTCAGCTAAAGTGATGCCCCCTTTACCTCTCCCTCATAACTCCAGGCAGCAGGGACCCGTAAAGGGGTCACAGTTCTTGGTGGTGATGAGCACATTTGCATCAGGATTAGATTCTTATGACTATTGGGCACTGTGGAGCTAATAGCAGTGAGAAATCTGTGTCTGGTATGGCTTCAGACACACTTCATTTGCCATATAGTTAACTAATAAAGTAGCTATTTTAGTCCTGCAGCAGTGAAGAAAAGTTAACTGAACAAACCAGTTTTTAGAAAAGGTTCATAACACCTAACTAGCATTCCTTCCCACGTGCAACACACACAAAGTACAGTATCTTCTTGTTCTGAAACTGCTGCTTTTCCTGTTACTGCTGCTTTCAAAAAATCTTTGTCTTAAAGTATGGCACCTAAAAAAGTGCATTTTATTCCCAAACGAGGTGCGGCATTGTCCTGAATTCTGGCAGCTTCCTGCACAGTTCAGCAAGACGTTTCCGTCTTTCTAGCTCCTTCATATCTATACAGGGCTCACTTGTGTAAATATTGTGTTAGTGTCACATGTGCAGTGCGGAGTCCAATTACAAAGAAGCCACTGTAAATGTTAGATGTTTCAAGGGAACAAATGGCTAGTGAAATATAGGGAGTTCTGTGCTGGTTATGAGTGCACCAAGAAAACCTGGCAAATGGGGAACTGGATGTCTCGGGGGATTGGTAATAGATATGGAACCTTCTGCATCTTGGGTACCAGTTCAAAATCACCCTAGATGAACACTGACAAGGTGATGATATGATCTACAGTTTATAGTCAGAATTGGCATCCTACAATAGGCAAGTGTCAAGGTAAAATAGTGCAGAAATACAGTAGTAAGTAGGTGTGGTGGTAATTGCCACCAAATACTGTAACTGACCCCTCAAAAGAACATCACTGAGTGCTATCATACGAAAGTCCCCTCTAGATGTCTGGTAGTGTGCTAGGGGCACCACAGACTTGGAGTTGAATGCTGTGTAGGAGACGGAAGTGCTAGGCCCTTCAGAGGCTACTCACAGATGTGAGTAATAGAGTATTACTTTTGCAGGACTGCTGGAAACTAAAAGGTGCAAATACCCTAGCTACGGTTACTTAATGACAACAGAAGAGCAACCTCGCAATTCCTAAAGCAGACTCTAGGGGCAGGCCAGTTCAAGGTATAAAGGTAAGAGTCTTGTTGGAATCCCAGTAGCACGATTCTCCAAGGTGTCCTATGTGCAGCTGCCCCCACACCTCCTGTTTGCAGGCCACTGTGCTGTGGCAACATGTTGCTTCTCTGCCCAGCTCTCTGCTTTCAGTCCCAGCTCTTAAGCTGCCTTCTGCTTGCCCTTAGCTCTGCTGCCAACTCCCAAGCTCTCACACAGTCTGTCTCTCAGCCCAGCCTGGTCCCTTCTGACTCCAGAATACTCTCTTCTCTGTACTCTGGGGATTAGATTCTGGCTGGATATTGACTTGGCTAACACAGCTCCTTACACTGGCTAAATCCTTTCTCCCTAGCTCAGTGAAATTTCTCACAATGTGAAATTTGAAAATGGGAGGCAATTAAATAGGCATTTGTGTACATAGCTACTGTTATTACCCATGCAGTTACATGCAGAAATATAGACCTATAGCTGCATGTATGTTTTCTAGCAGGAATCTCATGTCACCCAGCCAGAAAGTGTGCTCCTTAGTTAGTAATTACATGTAGTGCAAAATGGAGTTTACACCTAAAACCTCTTGCATAACAATTTCCTATACATAATAGACAAGAGCAACCCTCCTCCTTCATCTACACTCTGTTCTAGAATATGGAGGGGGAAATACTGTCTATAAGGGATCTCAGGCTTTTTCCAAGTTTCCCTCATATCCCAACAAAGGCAGACAGATTGGTTTGATTGGCCCAATGAGGGGAACCATTTGTTATAGGAGGAGAACCAAGGCACTTTGCACAGCTCTTGGAACCCTGATTTTGAGACCTTAAAAATGTCCCTTTGGGACTGGGACATGAATGGGTTTAACAAGTTCTGCCATGTTTCCCTAAACCTATTTCCTTCCCGCAAGTGACACTGTCCCTTGTCACAGGCCAGCCAATAAGTTTGTGTTGGCCTAGATGATGTTCACTAAATTTATTTCATTAATAAGTGGTAAGAGTCAAGTACTTGCATGTATATTTGCATTCATGAAGAGTTATAATCAGAATATAAATTGTATTCTTGTATCTTCTGAGTTTTAACTTTGAGACTGGGAAAGAAAAGAGATTTTTTCCCTGTAAAGTTTGGCATTATTGTGCATATTGATATTACATGAAATACTAAGTTGGGGAACTATCTCCTAGCATAAAGAATGAACCTTTAAAAATTCCTGATATATCCACCACCAATACCTGAAAAAAAAATTAGGTCAGGAATTAGCTGTCTGAATCAATTACCTGACAAACCATACTTGCACTGCCATTAAGATTCTGGAAAATAGTGTCTTGGTATAAATAACATGTGTAAAATATTGCAAGGCCTAGTGAATGTTTGACCTAATAATCTCGAGTTTGGTACATTATTCTTCCGGTTATTTATTGGGACACTGACAATTTGAATTCATTTAAATTCACTCTTCTGATATAGTATCATTTAAATTGTGTACTCTGGTGTGTGTGTGTGTTTTTCTTTTACCCTTAAAGATATGTATAAGGATATTTCTGCCAATGTGTAGGTGAGCCAAGAAGAATAACCCTAAACTTGTTCAGGCCCACCACTCCTCCACCCTGCCCTTTCTCTCTGTACATGCTCTAGCCAACTGCCTCTTCAGTAGAGCTGGTCAGAACATTTTTGCCAAAATCAAATTGTGGGAAAATGTTTCTTCCGAGCATACTGATATTGACAAAACTTTCATCAGGAAGGCTGACAGCTAGACTCCCTGGTGGTTAGGTACTGGTCTAGAATGGGGAAGACCCAGGTTCCAGGACCTGCTCTTCATGATTTTGAGTGATCTGGGATGGAAATCCTGCTCTGAATCAAGCAAAGCAGGGACTTGAAGATGGGACTACCCCAGGCCAGGGCCCTCTATCTACACATATGCACGCCCTTTGTGAAAACATTTGAAGGGTTTAGTTTTCATTCCAACGTGGAACGAAAACTAACTTTGAAAGTTGCTGCACAATGGAGTAGTCAGCTCTACTCATCCATTCTGCTTCCAGCTTTGCTGCTGCTCCTGGCAAACTCTCTCACACTCTCACAGGTTTTGGAATTGAGGAAGAGCATGCTTCATTGTAAAACAGTGACAGTGACTACACATAAAGTGCAGTCACTGGAAGAAAGTAAGCAAACTGAAAGAGAAATTTTTTTCTCTTTCAATCATCTTCGAGGTTATCATCATGGGAGCAGGTAAAACATTTTCAGATGGAAATGTGATTTTTTCAAATTGAGGGTGTCCCTTTAATCTCCATATGAAAAGGTTTGAATGTTCTGGTTTCACAGGCATCTGTGAATGCTTTCATCAGTTTTAAAATATTTACAACAGAGAATTGGAAGATAAAAGCACTGAAAACTGTAGGGCTTTCTGCATGCTTTTCAGGACCTAGTCCTGCAAGGTGCTGAGCAACCCCTGAAGATACTAATTGCCCTCATCTCCCATGGATCTCATCAGGAATTGAAGGTGCTAAGTACCTTGCAAGATTGAGCCCTCAGAGCAGGAAACAATCTCTATGTTGCCCTCAGTAAGCATGTGGAGCCTTTCCTGATCTCTATAGGAGTTCTGCACATGGATCTAAGGCAGCAGATGGCCCACTCTACTGTAATGCTGATTTCCCTGGATCCACTGCAAGATTTCAGACTTTGCAAAACCCTTGCTATGGGGATCTATGGGGACTTGCACTTTTCAGCTTTCTGCATTTTACAGAGGCTACTTGGAACCCTGTATAACAGCCCTGCCTATGAACTCTGAAAGGAAATGGTCTCAGGAATATAAAGAGAGATACGGAAGGAAGTAGGTTGAATAGTATAAAGTCAAACCACCATTTGAGCTGGAAACTGGTAAATGTCACTTTTCCTTCTTAACTCCTATAAAATGAAGTGTGTGTGGGGGCGGGGATGTAAGAACAAAAGGTATCATCACTTTTCATTAGAGTATATTTAACCTATTCTCCATGTCTGATTTCTTTTAATATATATTGGGCATTTAAATCTGTAAAATTGTATGTGATATACTGTACCACACTGCCAAAAGGCCTGAAATAGGACATCATGATCACATTTGATGTGATCAAGGAAATATCAGAATAAGAGCCTCACTCTCTACATATCATTCAATGATGCCGTTCCCTTGCCTATACTCCTTAATTTTGTTCTCAGGCTCCTCTTCATTTTATTCTAATGAGAAACAGGCCCCAACCTCACAGTATGCTCAGATCCAAACTGGCTCAATATCTGAGGCCATTTCTTAATTTAACTTAGTCATATACCTTGAGGTGTAACTTCTATGAATGACAGTGCACAAGCTAACTTAATGACATCGAGACTGGACCTGGCTGCCCACTCTTATTGAATGCACAGGCCTGTAAATCATGGGATGTAACTGTTGCTGGAGGTAGGCTAGTAAGCCTGCCCTGAATAATGAGGTGGGTCTCGGTACACTGGGACCACACTTCAAACAACCAGATATCCCAAGTTACTGCTTCACATTAAAGTTTTCAAAAAATATTCTAGAAGGGTATAAACCCCCAAGGCAAAAGCCAACTAATAACTGATGAGGGATAAGAAGAAACTTCCCCTCTGGGCAGCTATTCCATACTGTCCCCTGTTTGGTTTCTTGCATCTTCCACTGTAGCATCTACACCTCTACCCCGATATAACGCTGTCCTCGGGAGCCAAAAAATCTTACTGTGTTATAGGTGAAACCGCGTTATATTGAACTTGCTTTGATCCACCAGAGTGCTGCTTTACTGCGTTATATCTGAATTTGCGTTATATCGGGTCGCGTTATATTGGGGTAGAGGTGTATTATTAGCCACTGTCAGAGAGGGGGAGCCTGATTAGATGGATCACTGGTGTGATTCACTGCAGGAACCCTCATCTGTAGAAAGGGCCACCATTGGCAATCATCTGTAGAAAGGCATGCCACAGGGCAACTGAGGCCTTCCATTATCATAGAATCATAGAATATCAAGGTTGGAAGGGACCTCAGGAGGTCATCTAGTCCAACCCCCTGCTCAAAGCAGGACCAATCCCCAACTAAATCCCCAAATTGCCCCCTCAAGAATTGAACTCACAACCCTGGGTTTAGCAGGCCAATGCGCAAACCACTGAGCTATCCCTACCCCCCCCCCCCCATTTTAAGAAATGGCAAAGATGGGGGATGGTAGGAGAAGGGAAGGTTGTCATGGGGTGATTGGTAGTGTAGAAAAAATCAGCCCTTCCAATGTTCTTACATTGTTCAAACAGCCCTCTCTAGGACTTTGATTATCTGTGGGTTGTTGTAGGCCAGATTCCAGGAAGGGGATAAACAACCCCCTGAGATGAAGGATAGAGAACAAAAGTCTCTTTATTCTCTTGGTGGAAGAGGCTGCGTGGTATATGTAATGTTTTTCCCCCTACAGGGAGGGTGCTGGTGGAGAGCTAATCTCACTCTGTAGTTGGGCATTTCTGAGGATTAACGTGCAGTTTTATAGCAAGTGCTCAGTGTTTGACTGTGGGGCTTGAGGACAGGAGCCCCAAGTGCAGTACAGACCTGGTAGGGGCCTGGCAGCCCGGCCCACAGGCCATGCAACTTTATTTAAAAGGCTAAAGATAATGTTTTTTTGGCACTGGGTTCTCTTTAAATGTCCACATTAAAAGCACTTTAAAACTGTACTACATGCATAACTTTTAACAACTAGCCCATGTTTTTGGCTAGTGGAGGAGCAGGTTATACAACTAATGGCATCTCAGTCTATTGTATTTTGCTAACAGCTGCAGAATCAAGTTTGTTTTTACATTAGTGCTTCTATTATTTATTTGGGTATTTGGCTACTGTCATTGAAAGGCTTTTATTAATAATACTTTGCACTGTGATTACCATAACCACTGAGGCTACTTAAGTGTACCCACCTTCACTATTACCTTGTCCCCTACCTCTGTGTGTCTTTAGCCATATGTTATGTCTTGTGAGCTCTCTGGGCCAGGGAATGTCTGTTTTACTTGTTTGTACAGTGCCTAGCACAATGAACGCCTGATACCTGCTTGGAGCCTGTAAGTGCTACCAAAAGATATGGATAATAATAATAGTCCCTTTCATCCACAGATCTTGTGCCCTTTTACGGAGGAATAAATATTATTATTGTATTTGACAGATGGAGAAACAATGGAACTCAGAGGTTATGTTCCTTGCACAAGCTTATATAGTTGGGACAAAGCTGGAAGTAGGATCCAGGCCTCCTGATGCTAAATTCTTTGTCCTACCCCCTAGAGAATACTGCACTCCTTTACCTTTCGGTGGGGATGGGAGTGAGGTTTGGGGTGGGTGATAGGGATTTTTTTAGGGAGGGGATTTTCGGGTGGGTGATAAGGATTTTTGGGGGGGAAAGCATGAAATAAACTGCCATTTACTCAGTTTCTAACACCTTTCTTTGGTTCCTCTTTATCTGTTGCCAATTTAGACATGCTACCTCAGAGCTGGTGTATTTTTGGTTATAAATTTGCATACTCTTGACTGACACTGTGCTTCACTAGGAGCATATGAGCAGAACTCCTCTGGTTGGCATTCACTTTTTTACTTGTTTCATTTTTTTTTTAAGTTGTTTCACCTATTTCCACTAGAAAGGATTTGTTGGTATAGTTATATTGGCAAACTGTTCTAGGGGAGATGCAGGTTACAGTAGCAAATGAATTTTTGCCGGTAAAGCTTATACTATCTCCTAAATGAAAGACATTTTATGCTGGTATAACTGCGTCTACACTAGGGCATTTGCTGGCACAGCTGTATTGGTTAGAGATTTGATTCTTCCTCCCCACCCTCCCACTCCTAACTAACATAGCTATGTTGGTAAACCGTTAAAATGGAGACTAGGCCGGAGACAAGGGAAAATAAGGGAGCTTATGAGATGAAACAGTCAAACAAGGGGAGGTGAAGAAACAAAGCAATGAAGGGGGGAGAGAACAGGAGATAAGTCAGCTAACCAGAGGGCAGCTTACCGGCAGAGTCTGGGATCAGTAGGCAGAGTATGACCAACCAGGCTGTCAACAAAGCACAGACAGGAAAAGAATCTGACTAGGAAGTTATGCAATATGGTTCTTGGTTCCATCTGGGGAAGGGTGTAGCTTAGCAGCAGGAAAAGGCTACTTCGTATTTTTCTTAAAGAAAAGTATGAACTCTAATGCTGAAATACTTGTATTGGGAGGGGGAGCGGAATCACAAAGAATGTCAGAATCTGAAAAAAGACAAGAGAAGTAGAAAAAAATGATGTGCCTCCATTTTGTGTTTGCAAAATCTAAGCCATTCCTGATGCTCACCAAAATGAGCATTTCAGCTATTTTCCCCCCATAACCACAGAGAAGACAATGCTACATATGCTCAGCACTCATTAGCAACCCATCAACAGGAGTCAAATTCTTCTCTCCGTTATACTGAGGCAAATCGGGAGTCATTCCAGTCACTTGAATGCAATTAGTCCAGTTTTATTTCAGTGTAATGGAGAGCAGATTTTGGCCCATGTACCCAAATGAAGAAAGGAAATAAAGTTAGAGCCCTGGGTTGTATTAGTCTAAATAGCCAGGAATGAACTCCTTATTTTAAAAATGAGTAACCTGACAGAGTCCTTTTTAATGAAAGAGTTTGTGAAGATCCCTCAATCTTTACAGCTATTTGAAAGTATTTCACCTGTTCACTTGCTAACCAGCAAATGCTGATGTAATACTATGGCTATGTCTACACTGCATACCACTTGCGGTGGCATGTAGGGTACGTGTAGCTACACACCACAGTGAAAAGCCGGCTGCATCCATACTGCGGTGTGTAGCTACATGTGTCAGGGAAAGACTTTGGTAGCAGGGAAAGGCTCCAACAGCAGGGATCTGCTAGAACCTTTCCTGCTGCCTCCCTCCTGCCAGAGCCTTTCTCTGTGATGGGGAAAGGCTCCGGCAGCAGGGAGGCAGCAGGACACTACACTTCCAAAAATAGCAATGTATATCGGGGAGGCACTGCTGGGTGTGTAATGAGTCACGTAGGGTACATACACTGAAGTTTTGGCATGTCTTTACTCTACTCATCTAAGCTGAGCCTCATCATCTACACTGCTATTTATACCCGTGCTAGGGAGGCATGCAGCGTATGTATTCTACACACTGCCATAAAGAGTGTTCAGTGTAGACATACCCTAAGTCTCTGTGATAGTCACAGCTTGCCACTTGAGTGACAGAAACACTGGTCCACAATGGGGTCCAGCTTACTCTAGTGGTTAATGCTGGTGGAGGAAAGTCTGCTAGGGAACAAGGCTGTGGTGGTAGGAAGCTGCTGCAACCTCTCTGTGCTGGGGAGAAATAATGGCCCAGTGAAGGCTAAAGAGTGGGTGGTGCTGGCTAAAAAGTGAACCAAACTGGTTGGCTAAGGACTGCACTGATTCAGTATCTGGAGGCAGTGAAGCTCCTATGGAGTCCTCAGGAAGAACTATAGCTTCCCCATCATGGACGTGCGTGATATTGGAAACACTACCTATCCTCCACTCGGTGAATCCCCCTTCTGGTGTAGAAGGCTTAGCTGTAACTTGGCCTACTGTAGTTCTCTGCCTTCTGATATTGTGTATATCTGTCTACTGGTAAGATTGTAGTCTATTGCTAATTTAATTATACTGCGTCACTCAAATGATTGGCTAAGGACTGAAGATAAATCCTGTATGTAAGTGAAAACTCATGCAGCATAAAGCTTTCAAAACACATAAAAATGCCAATACAAGAAGTTCTGAGTCAACATTTTTGGAGACGGCTAACAATTTTCATCAATAAAATAAAAAGCATGATGTTGAATCTGTCATAGTTCTCTCTCCTCCTGTTACAATGACCAATCACTACACTTTATTTTTAGTTCTACTACATAATATTTTACTTACTCTAGATAACTTACTCCAAATAATGTTCATTTCCCAGGCAGGTAGCATACTAATATAACCAGAGAGGAAGGATGGTGCTAGCCTGAGACTCAGGCCAAACATGTGGCGCTCGGCGGCTGCAGCTCTGGTGCCCAGGGCGTGAACCCCCTGAGCCCGGGCCTGCTGCGGGGACCCAGCTGGTGCAATCCCGCAGGCGGCCCCAGCGTGGGGGCAGCAGGCCCTAGCCCCCCGTCCTGCTTGGGTCCCGCAGGGGAACAAACGGGGCTGCCGATGCCTCCACCCCGGGACCGCCTGCGGGATTGCACCAGCTGGGCAGCCAGCCCAGACGCGACTGGCCAGGGGCTGGGCGCAGCATGCGCGCTGCTGGGTCCTGTCCCCGCAGCAGGCCCGGGCTCAGGGGGTCACGCCCCGGGCGCCAGAGCCGCAGCCGCCGAGCGCCACGTGCTTGGCCGCTTCCTCCCCCTGCAGCAGTGGGAGCTGCAGCAGCGGCTGCTCCCAAGTCCGGCTGCCCAGGTGGGGAGAATGAACAGCCGCCGCCTGGCCCCGCAGCCCGCCCTCCTACGCTTCCTCCAGGTACTGCGCCCGAGTCCTGCCTGCTCAGGGCCAGGCCGGACTCACACTCACCCCGGCCCCGCGCTCCCCTGTGTCTCCCGGGCCTCCCTCCAGTGCTTGCGGAGGGAGGAGGAATGGTGTGGGGGGGTGTTGTTGGTTTTTTTTGCTCTGCTGCCATTTTTTGTTTTGTTTTTTTGCTCTGCACCCCCCATTTTGGAACAATGAGGGGCGTAAGCAGGCAGTGAAGCTGTGATGCTTTGTGTTTCCTGCGTGTACTCTACTTTTCCCTTTGTAGTAATTGCAATAAGAGTTGCAGCAAGCTGTTGGTGAAAGGCAGAGCCCTGTTACAGAAGAGAGCTACACATTGCTCTTTCACGGAATCTACACTTTTGTTCTTGGTTTTGATTTTCAGTTAAAAACAACTAACGCTAGGCTCAACATATCTGTTTGCTGTTTGCATATGGAAAAATAACCAGGTACGACACTGGGGAAAATCTTACTTAAAACCTTGTCACTTCATTGGTCATTACCTGTGGTATAACTCCAAATGCCTTTCTCCACTGCTGCACAGTGATTGTGTTCCAAGAGACGCCATCAATTTGCATATCTCCTTCTGTATTCAGCAGTCTTAAAAAGGCAAAGAGCAAAGTGCTTTTCCCCGACCCAGTTCTTCCCAAAAGACCCACCTGCAATATTAAATAATTCAAAGTGAATGGAGACTCCTTTGCTTAATATTGTTCATGCATTAACCACAAAGCAAGGATGCAGCACAACTGAAGGACTATCCCATACAGAACTTAGTAGGATAGGATGTGTATTACCATTGTTTTTGGGAAAGGTAAAGGACCTCAGCAGAGATATGAAACACTGAGCCAGATTCTGCTCTTACTTTTGTGTAACCTCATTTAGCTACCCAAGGAGAGAATCTGTCCTTCTGCGTTTAGCCAAAGAGCACAAATGTACTTATCCATTACCCTTATTTATTACCCATCCTCCCTACAGCCCTTCTCCTTCCATTTTGTAGTGGATCCCCCTTCAGAAAAGACCTTAAAATTCAAAGAAATGAAAACAAGCATGTATTGTATTTCAGCAATGTTGTTAAGATGGGCCTAACTCTGATCTTACACTGGGGTAACTTGATTGACTTTGATGACTTTGCTCCTCATTGATACTGGCATCAGTGAGATCAGACTCTGGCACTATGTTACAGTTGCAATACATGTTCTGGTTTCTCCATAACTTAGCAGGGCTGACAAAATACTGCAGATGACACAACATCAATTAAAGAAGGAACTTCTAAATGCATGACCATCAGACTTGTGCAAAACAATCTCTTCCTTATTAAGGCTGGATTCTGCAGGAAGGGCCACAACGAGCCCCTCGTTTTCTTTAGATCGGGTGCACTTCTTTCTGTGACATTATGCCACAGCAGAAGGATCTGATACTTCCTAAAAACAGTGGTTGCTATTTAAATAGTTTGCATTTCCCACACAGTGGAATTGAAGATTACCTCATCTTATCCCCTATACTTAGAATAGGCAATACCTGTGGGAACAGTTGGCAAATGTTGACACACTAATGGCTTTTACTGTAGTGTATTTTCTCACAGCGAATGCTGTGCAATCTGAGCATAGGCTGTTTTGGCAGATGGGAACAAGACAATTTTGGAAGTGAAGTGGTGGAAATTTCCTACTGTTCGGGACCCTCCCTGTAAAGTGAACAACACAGCATCAGACCTGACTCTGAGGGAGGAGTGAGGGCTAAGCACCCGCTGCTACCATCGAGTTAAAAAGCACGGTAGATACTTGGCCTCTCTTATCTCCTATCTCGCATGCTTGTTTCTATTATCCTCAATAGGGGAATCTTACAAGGATCTAGCTGCAAGGTAAAATACCGTGGTGCACTTAAAGCTCATTCTGCTTCTAGAGACATTACCAGTTCTAGTGGTAGTCACCATTTCAAGTAAAGGGAAAACCTCTGAAACTGGAATGAACTTCTTAGGCGCAC
Source organism: Emys orbicularis (assembly GCF_028017835.1). NCBI lineage: Eukaryota > Metazoa > Chordata > Testudines > Emydidae > Emys > Emys orbicularis. Next base: position 49,575,649 of record NC_088683.1, read on the forward strand.
TGCTGTAAAAGGGATCCTTGTTTTAATTGCAATGCAGCTTTATGCCCATCTCTCTACTGCACATACAAAATCTTTCCTTTTATTATCCTTTGGCATCAATCATTTTCCAGGTAGTAAGTGAAGTGAAATTTAATCCACCACCCATACTTTAGGTATCATACAGAGCACATCTCATCCAGAGGGAGAGTGGTTTAGAGGACGAAACTAAAAGAAGTCAGACTCCAGAGTTCCAATCTTTGGCTCCTCTACATGCTCAATTGGTGTAAATCAGTATAGTTCCATTAAAGTCAATGGAGCTATGGCAGCTTACAGCAGGTAGAGATCTGTCTCACTGTGTGGCTTAGGAACATCATTTAACCTCTCTGTTTCTGTTTCCTCAGCTATGAAATGGGGCTAAACCTGCCTACATCTTCCTCACTGGGGCCTTGATTCAGGAAAGTACTTACTGGACTTCAATGGGACTTTCCTGAAAAGGGATGCTTTCCTGAAGCTGGGCTCAATGGGCAGTGAAGGTGAGTTAATGTTTGTACGGCCCTTTGAAGACAGCTTTACACATCAGATGAGTGGTTCGGAGCTCACATTCCTCTGAATACTAGAGCTAGTGATGCATTACTGTTGGCACATCATCCTGTATTCTTCTGTGCTCTATTTGGGTCAGTCTGCCCCAAAAATCTCTCTTTATTAGCAAACTTCCCTCCAGCCAGGGAGAAGCACAAACAGAGAAAGCAGCCAAATTCGTGTGCAGGAATAGAACTTGGTGAACTATTACTTAGGTATGTAATCAATACTCTCTACTTTCACACCCCAAACAAGTCCTTATCATACTTCACTGAGCTGTAACCACTCTTAGGATTTCTAGCAGCTCTGAGCTATTTTGTCCCCTCAATTTTCTACCTGTATCTAATAACTTCACAGCTAAGTTCTTATTAAAAACAAATGGAAACCTCATTCCTTTTTTAGGTGATTTAGATAATTACCCTGTGTTGGTGCAGCTATTTCCTGTTTTTGTTTATTAGAAATTTACCAGAGTCAGCCAACAATTTAGTAATTCAATTGTCTCATAAAGGGACTTTTGGGGATAAACTTAACTGAAGTCAGTTCAAACAAGACAAAACAATATCTCACCCTCTGTCCAGGACTTATTGAAAAAGAAATGTTTTCTAATACAGCAGCTCCTCCATCAATATACTTCGCTGAGAGATTCTTGACAGTCATTTGGCCTCCGGATGGCCAGGGCTTCTCTTCCTTTGCATGCTTGTTTTCAATTATGAGGACCCCTGTAAGCTGGTCATCCTTTAGTGGCTTAGTGTTTTTTGTTTCTTCTTTTGGCATGTCAATGAATTTAAATATTCGGCTTACAGACCGCATCTGGGAACAATAGCAACAAAAAAACAGCACTGAGGTTGTTCTGAATACCTCAGCCGAACAGTAATTCCCATAATAAAGCTTGGGTTTTTTGTGGTAGGATATAACGTGAATTAATGTTTAAAGCAAGGGGACTTTTTGTGGAGAGCCCTGGTTCTGCTCCTGATTGTGCTTGTGGCACTGGGCAAATCTCATGACATGTCCATGCTTCAGTTTCCTCAACTGTAACTTGGGTAAAGGAATACTTTGTACCTTTTCTAAAGATTCTGAGAATCCTGGATGAGAATCTACATGTAAGAACAGAGTATAATTACTGACACAGTTTCGGAGTCTTAAACTCCTGCCTCTCCTGCAGGGGGCTCTTGACCTGACGAGTGACTTCGTTTGACTAATGCTGGATCACCTAACAATGAGACACCTTTTCCTACAGAATGTGGGGAATTTTAAAGCTCCACAACTCTAACATCAGGTACAACAGAAAGTTCATTAGACATTCACATTTATTAAAAATCTTTGAGCATTTATATGTACTTGAGAAACTGTCCATACCTTTGTACAACTATACATTGTACAAATTGGGCGGGAAGTTTTATGGCACTTAATTTTATGCCTGTATCTGTACATACTATGCTTCCCTATAGACGGGGGCAAATCTCATGGTTCAGGGAGCTTAGACAAGGCTGAATTATGCTGGCTGTCAGTGGCTTGTTGAGCTAGCACTCCCTTCCTGCGTCACAATACAGCATTAAATTTAAAAATAAATAAATCTTCCGTCCTTATGGTTGCAAAGAGAACCTTCAAAAAGTTAACTGATGAAGAGGTATTTACCTAACTCTGCAAGCTGCTTGAAACAATTACTCTGACAGAAATGTGTTTAAGAGGATGTGAACACTGAAAGCTACTGACAACAATTTACATGTCACTCCTGTGATTTATTTCACTGCTGGTCAAAGGATGCAAGAAGGAGAGGGATGATCATATTTAAAAGATTTGCACAAACCATGAGTGGCATTTCATTTTGGTGATGCACGTGGGCAGAAATTGGGAGAGAACCATCATTAACTTCCTCCAGTCTGACCTTGTCTTCAGGAAGAGCCCTTCCTATGCACTTGACACTACTGTTTGATTAGGTGTACGGCAGTAAAAGTGCTACAGCCTGATGAAGGATGTTGGAACTAGATTCATTACACTGATCTAGAGAACCTTATGTTCTTACTCCACTGCAGTTTTCCTTTAAATGTCCTTTAAATACTTCAGTTGTTATCCAAATATTTACTTAATGTGTTATATTTATGTTATAGCAGATGCTGCTAGTGCCTGATGTATTAAGGTTAGAATTCCAGCTTCTATTGTAATCTCTCTTTTTTTCACTTGCTTGTAATTTTCTTTCATACATTTTGAGACTGAAATAATCCAGCTGACCTCAGCTCTAAGGTGTATCTCTTTTTTTAAGGTTAAAATCAAATATGTTGAGTCATGTCTGAGGTACAGTGTGTATGCCTGACAATAATACTTTCCCTGTAGACTGGGAGCTGAAATTCTGTGCTTTGATTAAATGAGAAACTGAAGCTAGAAAAATCAGTCTTGGCTATCTTGTTTATATCTCATTGAGGTTCAAAATACAAGCCAAGTTTAAAGGAAGTTTGTTCAGTAGCTTTAATGTTGTGTGTTTAAAGTTGGCATTTTACTTTTGCATGTTAAGATACGGCACATTTTTAAAATGTATTATGCCTTTGTTAAAGGCACCTGAAGCAGAGTATGTAAGCTGCAGACAACTGTAGAGTTCCAGTTGGAGGAATTTACAAGCTTTGAGGATGAAGTCAATGCAGCTTGTTACTCCACAGGCCAAAGAGCTTCACATCAGGGAACACCCCATACAATGAGTGAAGCACTGCTGAATTAACAGTGTTTTCTGTTAGGACCAGGTGTTTGGAAGCCTACGGATTTAGCATAAAGAGCTCTTGAAAAATTGAGGTCTGGATCCTAGTTTAAACACCACCGTTCTCATGGTGACATGAAAGGGAGAATAGGAAGAATTTGATTCTTTACCAAAATTCTTTGTATCTTCTCACAAATCCAATCCCTCCTGTCATGCCAATGGCACCAACTCTGATAATTCTGGAAGGGGGGCAAATTCTTGTCCCCACCCCCTGTTTTTCCCAGAAGTACCCTGAGTCTCCCTCAGCCAGGGAGACTCCCTCTCTCTTACCAACCAGGGTTGGCCTTACCATGAGGCGAACTGACGTGGCCGCCTCAGGTGCCAGACTGTGGGGGGGCACCACTAGGACCCAGAGTGTAGAAAACTGTGTCTGCTGCTGGTGCATATGTATTCTCTCTGCTCTAGATGCCCGGAGATGGTGGAGTGCTGTGCTGGAGGAAGGAGGGCACAAGAGACATAACAGGCAGGCAGGAGAAAAGGTGAGAGGGAATAACAGAAAGCAGCAGGAGCTGCAGGGAGAGAGAGGAGGAGGAGCCTCTTATGTACCTCTCTAGCACCCCCAGGAGCCTGGACTGATTAACACCAGCTTCTCAGGGAGCTTCCTGTTTCCTGCTGCTTCCCTGAACCCACTTTAGGAGAACAGGCAGTCAACTGAAGTAGTAGGAGCCAGTTAGGCCCTTAAGATGCTGATATTTTCCCTCACTCAGGCCCTGCTATCAGCCTGCTTATTTGTCCCCTTCAGTTGAGTGTTGAGAGCCACTATAGCTGGCACAGAAAGCAGTTATGAGTGAAAGAAGAAAACGCTCCTCTGGGGCAGCATTCTGAAAAAAGAAAGAAAGCAAAGGAAGCTCTTCTATCTAAGCAGGAAGGAGCTCTCCTGAGATACATAAACACAAATGTTCACGGTGAGACTTCCAGCCCCAATGAGGATGTGAATGGTGAGGAGATGCCTGATCTTCCAGTTAGTCAGAGTGCAGGTGACCTGGCAGCTACTGCAGCATCCATATCTCCATCTCAAATGGATGTGACCATGCACATTCCTGAAGAAAAGTGTAGCTCAGAGAAGAGTGTGGTGGAGGCGCAAGAAACAGCTGCTGCTGAGTTTAGTTCCTTAAGTCTAGATGATCCAGGACAGTGGACCCACTTGAGCAGTAGCCTGAGGGACTTCCTTGTACTGCATGGGCCACAGCAAGTGAAATACTTCATGTTCCCCAAAGACAATGAAAATAGAAGTTTCCATCCAACACATTACTGGCGTGAAATCCCCAATGGTGACAAAGTGGAGAGGCCATGGCTTATGTACTCAAAAACCCAGAACGCTACACACTGTTTTTGTTGCAAACTCTTCCAGTCTAATGTTCCAGCCACATTGGGTTCTACAGGAACAAAGGACTGGAAAAATCTGGCTAGAAAGCTGGCATGCCATGAGAAGGCAGCAAATCACCAGAGAGCATTCCATAGGTGGAAAGAGCTTGAAATGAGACTAAGGTTAAAGGCCACCATAGATGATCAGCATCAAGAGAAGATAGCATCAGAGCCTCTTTACTGGCAAAATATTCTGAAAAGGCTCGTTGCCATTGTGAGAATGCTTGCTACCCAAAACCTAGCACTGTGTGGCACTTCAGATCAGCTGTATGTGCCAAACAATGGAAACTTCCTTAAAATTGTGGAGCTGATGGCTGAGTTTGATGCTGTACTCCAGGAGCATCTAAGAAGAGTCACCACCCAAGAAGTGTACACACACCACTACCTTGGAAAAACAATTCAAAATTAGATCATACAGTTACTGGCAATAAAAGTCAAACAGAAGATTGTGGCAGATCTGAAGTCAGCAAGATATTACTCTGTTATTCTGGACTGCACACCTGACATCAGCCGTACGGAACAAATGACTTTAATGGTGCGTTTTGTAACAACAACAGAACCTAATGAAAATGTCCCTGCAATGGTGACTGTCAGAGAGCATTTTCTAGAATGTATTGACATTGATGATACTACAGGGCTGATATGACTAATGTGCTTCTTAAAAAGCTGAAAGATACGGGAATTGCAATAGCTGACATGAGAGGTCAGGGCTATGATAATGGTGCCCACCTGAGAGGAAAGAACAGAGAAGTGCAGACATGGATCCGAGAGTTAAACCCTCGAGCTTTTTTTGACCCACGCAGGGCCGGCTTCAGGGTTTCTGCCGCCCCAAGCGGCAAAAACAAACAAACAAACAAACAGCCGATCGGCAGCAGCTCAATCGCGCCGTTCCATTCTTCGGCAGAAGTTTGGCGGCGGGTCCTTCACTCCCTCTCTTCCTCTTTGGCAGCACTTCGGCGGCAGCTCAAAGAGGAAGAGAGGGACTGAGGGAATTCCCGCCGAAGACCCGGACAGGCCGCCCCAATAGCGGACAGAGTGCCACCCCTTTGTATTGGCCGCCCAAAGCACCTGCTTCCTTAGCTGGTGCCTGGAGCCGGCCCTGGTCCCATGCAGTTCTCATTCATTGAACTTTGGTGGTCAGTGATGCAGCATCAGCTTCTAGTGAGGCTGCTGAATTTTTTAATGTAATTCAAAGCATCTATGTATTTTTCTCTGCATCAACTCATTGATGGCAAATTTTGAAGCAACATCTGGGAACATCCTCTCTGACACTGAAACCACTGAGTGCCACACGATGGGAAAGTTGAGTGGAGGCGATAAAGCCTATCAAACATCAAATTGGGAAGATAGATGATGCCATAGTTGCCATTATGGAGGATAATGCTATGACAGGAACTGTTTGTGGGAGAACAGTGGAAGAGGGAAATGGAATCACCAGAAACATACATACCTTCAAATTTCTGTGTGGCTTAGTGTTGTGGCATGACATACTGTTTGAAATAAATGCTGTAAGCAAGAGACTCCAAGGTGTTGACCTTGATATATCTGGAGCAATGGAACAACTGGACAAAGCAAAGTCATACCTACAGTCTTACTGGTCAGATGAGGGATTTCAAAACGTTCTGAAGAGTGCACAGAAGTTGGCAGAGGAACTTCACACTGAAGCTATTTTCCCACCCATTCAAGAATACAAGAAGACATTTTGATTACGAGGCATGGGATAATCCCATAAGAGACCCCAAACAACAATTCAAAGTTGAATTCTTTAACCACGTGCTAGATTGTGCAATACAGTCAGTTGAAGAACATTTCATGCAGCTCAAGGAACACAGCAGTATATTTGGGATGTTGTATGATATTTCAAAACTCCTCACTATACCTGAAGAAGACCTACACCAGCAATGCAGGGCACTAGAGACAGTGTTGACACATGATTACATGAGCTATATTGATGCGAGTGATTTAGGTGATGAACTGAAAGCGCTTTCAAGATACATTTCAGCAGGATCAACTCCAAAGGCTGTTCTGGAATATATGTGCACAAATAAGATGACCACCCTCTTTCCAACTGCTTCTGTTGCTCTGCGCATACTTCTAACACTTCCTGTAACAGTTGTCAGTGGACAACGCAGCTTCTCCAAGCTGAAGTTAATAAAAACACATCTACGCTCCACAATGACACAGGAGAGGCTGGTCGGCCTTGCAACCATCTCAATAGCGCATGAGCTGGCCCAGACTGTGGACCTTCAGGAAGAAGGCACAATTGAGACCTTTCAAACTTTTGGCCCAAGTGAGGGGGCATAGGGGCATCATTTGAGCTCCCCGCCTCAGGTGCCAAAATGTTGTGGGCCGGCCTTGTTACGATCACAGTGTTTCAGCTGGTGCTGTCAGGAGTCAAGTTCTCAGTGGACTCCCCTGTGCTCCTCTGTACAGGAACAGACTCTCCATATGCCAGGTCGAGCCACCATTGAGTCAGCAAGCCCTCCATCTGGACAGAGGGGCAGCCAGGCCCAATTTGAGTGGCACTGCAACGATGCAGCTGGAGTGATGCTCCAAACTGCTACAACAGCAGCCAGACTGATTTTAGTATGGGACCACTTTTTAAAAGTGGTTGGCCAGGTCCTCCTCCTCCTTCCCCCAGCTCTGTAGCCTATGGAACTTTGTGCAAGTACAAAACCCTTGGGAAGGGGGGTTCCTCCCCACCAATGGACACCGCTGTAGAGTTCCCAGCCACAACATTATCATGAAACAAATTTTAAGGGTGATAAATGTATTAAGCCATCCGCTTAATTAAAAAGAGACATTCTCAGATACCATTGTACAACAAGATATGCTATATATCAGCTGGATACTGTTGGTAAGGCATTCTGACCACACACAGAAATCATGCAAGTGCCAGGGCCACCCAGAGGGGGGGCAAGTGGGGCAATTTGTCCTGGGCCCCACAGGGGCCCCGCGAGCCCTGGCCCGGTGGCAGTCCGAATCTTCGGCATTTTTCGGCGGCGAGGGGTCCTTCAGTGCTGCCGAGGACGCGGAGCGACTGAAGGGCCCCCCACTGCCGAAATGCCCCGCGAGCCCTGGCCCGGCGGCAGTCCGGGTCTTCAGCAGCATTTCGGCGGCGGGTCCTTCAGTGCTGCCGAAGACGCGGAGCGACTGAAGGGCCCCCCCGCTGCCGAAATGCCGCCGAAGACCCGGAACGCCGCCGGGTGAGTACAAGCGCTGCAGCTCCCCCACTTTGCCCCAGGCCCCCTGAATCCTCTGGGCGGCCCTGGCAAGTGCAAATTAGTGTTACATATCACAGGCTGAATAGACTTCATTGCCTGATTCTTGTTAATAAATGATTGTTGGAGCATTGAAATAGATATGAACCTATTATTTCCCCACATGCCATTTCTAGATGTTTCATTATGAATGACATTGGGATGTGTATGTTTGGTATATCCTGTTAATGTCCCATTAATTTTGGAGTAAGGCTAATTATGTTTTCTGTGACATAGTCATTACTGTAAACTGATTTTCCAACTCTCACAGCAGCGACAGTGTTTGGAAAATGAAGTACTGGTATTACTGTAACAATTGCCAGGGATCTGCTATTTATTTTTAGAAGTGAATGAGACAAATTATTTCAAAGTGTTGTAAAGGAGAAGATCTCCTTTACAAGCTTAATAAAAATCACAGTTTTTAGGTTTGAATAGTATCTCCTCAGAAGAAGAACAGAGAAGTGTTAAGTGTAGGCATGACATTCTTTTTTTTTTTAACCATTGGTCAAAGACTTATCTTTCACAATCATTATATATCTTGCCAGAAATCAACAAAATATACTATCCTTGTAAATGAAATTAACTTTCATTACTGACTGAAATCTGTGTGAATGTAATATAATGTATGTAAATGGTGTTGGGAAAGGGCCAACTAATGAACTGAAAATAATGGAAAGCCTTGGTAACTTAGGCTTTGTCTTCACTACCCGCCGATCCGGCGGGTAGCAATCGGTTTTTCGGGGATCGACTTACCGCGTCTAGTGAAGACGCGGTAAAATCGATCCCTGATCGCTCTGCCGTCGACTCCGGAAATCCACCTCGGCAGGAGGCGGCAGCGGAGGCGGCGGCAGCGCGGCAGCGGTCGACTTTCCCGCGTCCTCACCGCTAGGTAAGCCGACCTAAAATACGCAACTTCAGCTACGGTATTCACGTAGCTGAAGTTGCGTATCTTAGGTCGGACCCCCACTGCAGTGTAGACCTAGCCTGAGGCCCAGATCCACAAAGCTACTTAGGCACCTAACTGCCAATTTTAGGCACCACTGTGATCCACAAAACCTCTGCTCGGCTGCTGCCTAACCCGGTAGATGCCTAAACTCAGCACTGATGTTTTCAGGGTAAAAGTTCCCTAGTCACCTATGTTTCTGCCTCTGGGCATGCACACTGTTGTTTCTCTCTAGACATCCAGGAGCTTATCTCCTGCCTAAGTCCCAGAGCAAGCCATGAACCAGGGGAAGATAGGTGGAGGAATGCCTGATCCAGTAGGTGAGCTCAGAGTTTGCTTAGCTCTAAACAAAATGCCTAGGAGAGGAGCCCAGTAGTTAAGATACTCTCCCTGGGAGACCACCACCACTTCAAGTCCCTGCTCTGACTGATAAGCAGGAATTTGAGCAGGGGTCTCCTGCTTCTCAGGTGAGTATTCCAGTCACTGTTTTTCTGCCCCAATTGATAGTTATTCAATTACCATTAAAAACTTCAATAGGAGACATTGAAGGAGACTCAGATCAGAATATCCCAGAGCCCAGCGGTTAGGGTACTCATGTGAGAAAGAGGACTCCTAGAAAGGGGTACCTGTCTGTGGATCACTAGCAGAGATAGGTGCCTCTGGATTTAGGCACTTAACTCTGAGAGAGGGGTGGGGCTTACCACACAGCCCTCTTGTCAGCATCTCCCACAGGCAAGCTGACTAGCATGCTGACTTTTGTGGGTGGCGTTTTTAAGTGCCTTTCTCTCACCATGCATTGTATAGGGAGCCTAGACACCTAACTCAGGCTTTGTGGATCACATTACTGTTCCTCTGATTTTCTGGGCACCTAGAAATTAGTCATTTCAACGCTAAGTATTGCAATGCCTAAGTCCTTTGTGGATCTGGGCCTTACTGAAGATGGATTCCAGCATAACTGGATTGAGAATGAGAGAGAGAGAGAGAGGTCTTTATTTAAAAAATGAGAAACCACTAACTAGCTCCTAAGGCCAATTTCTGCCCATGGGGTACTCATGGTGGTTCCTGCTGAAGTCAGTGGAAGTTCCATGACTAAAGAGCAGAATTTGGCACTGAGAGGGAGTTTGACATAAATGGCATGTAGAGGTCTAACTCACACTAAAAGCCAAGGGGAGATAGCCATCTAGGTTCCATTCATGACTTTGAAAATCAATATCTTAGTCTCTTTGTTCCAAACGTTTTGTTTGCACTAATATGCCCGTGAAGGGCATGGAGCTGCTCAGTAATTATTTAGGAAACTGCTCTGTAATATCTTATAAATACTGTATGTGACCTGATTATTGGGATAATTAGTCTATGGCTACATTGGGTTATTGGGATACTTACTGTATGCATATATTAGTTTAGTTTAATAATAGGTTGTTGGGGAATTCCCCAGGAGCTAAGGACTATCAAAAACCTCACCACTTTCCTCTCCACGTGCAAGCCACATTTCTTTGACCTTGCCTTCTCTAGTATAAACTCATACCAACAGGTACATTTGAAGAAAAAAAAAAACCTACCAAAACAAGACTCTCCACTCCACCCCACACACTTCTCCCTCTGAGGAGTGGATGACAGAACAAACATATGACCTGTGTAGTCATATTGCTTCGTGCTCTACTGGAAGGTGCTCAGATACTACAGTGATGAGCATGGTATAAAAACCTATACAGAATAGAATAAAACAGAACAAGCAGGAAGATGGTACAACAGCTACAGATAAAACACTCTATGGTAAACACTTCAAGGGTGTTAAGAGACAAGCCTGAGCTATTAACTGTGAAGCACCTACTTCCTTGGTGCCAGCCACGTTACAAAGCCTTGCCAATGCTGGGAATGAACAGATCAAAGGGACAATAAAGAGTTAAAAAGACTCTTTCTGACTGGAGACCAGCTGGTTGTAGGGAAGGTGTTTGTGGGGAACACACTAGCACCCATGAATACCTGTTTGGGAGGTCTGAAGCAGTTAGGCTATCCTAAACTTCCAAGGGATGGCAAGCCTTCAGTAAGATAGATATGGTGGGCCTTTATTGTTTGTTACAGAGTCCTTTTTGTCTTATATTATGCTCTGTTCCTAAAGATTAAACTGTACTTCTTGGTTTGAGAAGGTTGTTTTCGGTCACTGAATTTACAACTGATCACACCTACCAAAGAGTATTACTGCCGATGCTGAACCCAATCAGACCTGCTGGGTAAGCACAGTGGAAGCCCGGGGCCTGGTCTAAGAGTGGGAGAATCCTGGGATTCCACCCTGAGAGCAGTGAAGGCATGGTTAGGGGTCAAAGACCCAGAAATGGGGCTATGCACTCTGTGAACCAGAAAAGGGCACAGAGTTGCAGCTAGCTCTATAATCAATATAGTGCTCCAAATTCATTTACTGAAAGAAAAAACTGAAGAGACCTACTAGGTAACATTCTGAAATCTACTTTGTGCTTGAAATAAAGGCACCTGGGTTAGATCTTCTAGGTCCCATGCATGCTGGGCAGTCTCTTTTTCTCTACATTTGTCAACCAAAGTTGTTTGTACAACTGAGAAAAGTGAATGAATTGAATTTGACATTCAATTTACTGATCATTCATAGCTCTTCTCTCTGAAGAGAAACTACACTAATTTAGATTGATATCAAAAGATATAATTCATTCTAATCTGTCAGCCTGAGAGAGACAGACAAAAGTTGCAAATCTGAGAGAAAGATGTCAATACAATGCCCATAAAAGGAGGTCCCTGGCACTTACTATAAGTGTGATGTGAGGGAATCAATCTATAAACTTGCCCATAAGAACTGAGTCCCCATAACTATCCAGGAGATAGTGGCTAAGCCATCCTACTGTCACATACTAATGAAAATCTGCTGGAAAGCCTAAAGACATATAATTTCATCTCTCTGTCTGAGACTCTTACTGGAAGATTTATCTACACCATATGTGCAGATATTTTACACAATTTAATATTTTCGAAATATTCAGAATATGGCTTGGCTGTGTCTGTCACTTGTATTATGATTTAAACCTGTACACACTGGTGTATAAATATCAATAACATTTTACAAAAATAATCATCCTTCCTTTTCATCCAGAAGCTTTACCTCAATCATTATGAGTGACTGAATGTGTGTAGCAGCAGGCTTCTTGTCTGTAATCTCAGTCAGCAATTTGCCTGCTGTTTTTGAATTCCCAAACTTTTGCTTCAGAAAAATACAGTACATTTAATTCTTAATGCTAAAAAAATGTTCAGAGCATAATATGCTATTTTTAGTCTTGCCTGATTGATTTTTTTTATTGAGATTTTAATAACATTTTACACTTTAATTCTCTCTCTAATTTAGCTTGGCTCTCTGAAACTCTTCTTAATGTCAGAATTAATAATACTTGTGTACTGTCAACTCCCAGAAAATGGAAAGACTAATTGATAAAAGAATTAATCTCAAAATGCCTATATGCTTTCCTGCTAGGAAGAGGGACGATACCCAGCCCGAAGCAGAAATGCATGGTATTCAGTCGTGATGTTGCAATGTATCATCCCCTGGAAAACATGTTGTCTGAGGTCATATGGAGTGTGACCAGGAAACACAATGAAACATTGGTTCAACAGCTTAATACTGTGCAGAAAAACCCATTGAACTTCTTCAGTCAGGGTGTGGGTAGCTAGGCACAATAACTTTTCTCAGGTTTCAAACCCTGTGCTGTCCTTAAATCTTGTGGGCACCAAAGGGATAGTTGCTTAGGTTTCCAGTGTGTGTCTGGAGCCACTGGTAATGCTTTTAATTGCAGGAATGGAATGTTTCAGACTAGTTAATGCTGAACTTGGACTTAAACATGTGCTCCTTCTCATACAGGTTTGTAAAGGAAAAATGTCAAGCTTGACAGATATTCCCTGATTCTGTCCCTTTTATAGTGCCCCCCACTTATTACTTGTGCACCCTGATGCATATGTGGCACAAAGAGTCCTGATGGAACTTGGACTGTGGTATGATGGGATGCATCTTAGTACATAAGCTCTTAGAAGTCTATTTCTGTCTGGGGTCCTCCTCGGGTACTTTGCCCTAACATCCAGCCTGTGTTTCCCTCTATGTCACGTAACATGGGGGAGCGTACAGCACATGTTCTTTCAACAAAACAAAATATCATGTGGCTGTTAATGCTCATGAGAGGTATTGACTTGGCAATCCTGTTAAATCAAGTTGCCTGTTTACTCCAGAGCAGTAGCAGGGCAAGCATCAACCCTGCTATGGGACGGGATGGGGAAACTTGCTCTAAGAACAACAGGTCTATTTCTTTCTTTGTGTCCCATGAATCTCTGGGCAGCTCTGAGTCTGCCAATTAGGTGAGCTTATGAGGTGTGAACTGGAACTCAGACACACCAAAATCCATTAAGTGGGAGCAGCTTTTGAATCCAGACCAGCTCGGTAAGGATTAACCTGGCGACCTACAGGATAAAGGGTCTAATAGCTCACAAGCAATGTGCTAATAAATGCTAATGTAATACCTTCAAGAATGAGGCTCCTTTTCTAGAAAGATACATTAATACATTAAGTTCCAGCCTTTTGGTGTCTAAAAGGCAGGGTCTTCTACTTTCTGGATCTCCCTCATACTCAAAATCTCCCTCATACTGCTCTGTCTCTTCAAACACACTCTACAATTAAATGCCCCACACAGTTCTTAGATCTCCCTTCTTTTCATCCTGGAGCATCATTACAGACATGAGGAGCAGTTCAGTGTCATCATTTATTTCTGTCCATGGTTTGTTCCTCCATTAAGCCCAGCCTGGACATGTCCCTGCATAAGTTGTCCTGCCATCTAGTCAGTAGTCAACGTCTAGGTCAGATGGATTGTGGTTGTGTTTGTATTATTTTCCTTAGCATCTGTCTTGTCTTCTGCAATGCCCAACCATTGTAATCTGCATTGTAAGCAGCTGAGCTGCTAAAAGCTGGTGGAACAAGTGCTATCAAAGCATTAGGAAAAAATATACAAGTAGGTATGGGAGTAAGAGGAGGTACCAGATGACTGGCTAAAGGCAACAGTTGTACCAATCCTGAAGAAAGGAGATCTTGCTGGTGTGACAAATTACAGAGACATATGCTTATTGCAAGTACCGGGGGGGGACATGACAAAAGCAATTGTCCATAGATTAAGGCCAGTTTCAGAGGGAGTTGTAGGTGAGGCACAGTGTGGCTGTAGGCCAGGCCAAAGCTGCATTGATCAGATATCTACGCTCTGACAGCTGATTAAGGTGGTGGGAGGAGTAGCAAGAAGGAAATTAATGATGCTTGCTGTTTTCAGTGACTTCTTGAAAGTATTTGATTCGGTTTGGAATGAAGCATTATTAAAAGGAGCAAAATCATATGGCGTTCCAGAAAAGATAACTGCAATTATAAAAGCAATGTGTGAAAACTCCTGCAATATAGTCAAAATTGGTGGAAAATTAAGCAACTGGTTCAAATAAAAGTTTGGTGTAAGACAAGAGGGCATAGAATCACTGCTTTTCATCATGTTCTTAAACTGGACATTAAGAACATTAGATGGGTTGGAGAGTGTGACACTGGATGATGTATAGGTAAACTCCTTTGGTTACACGGATGACATTGTACAGCTGGTGGACACATTTGAATTAATGATGATACTCTTCAGTACCTTGGACAAGTGGTGTAGTTGACTTGGACTTACAATAAATGCCAAGAAGACCCATCTTGGAAAAAGTAGCATAAAGCATTGAAATGCAGCAGTGAATTCAGAATCTTATGTGCATTGAGGAAGCTTAATCAGTGCCGATGGTTCCAGCAAGGATGAGGTTAAAAGGAGATGTGCCTTAGCCACAAGTGCTGCACAGAAATTAACGAAATTATGGACTGATAAAAACATAATGTTTGGCACCAAAGTGAAAATTTATCAAACTGGTGTACTAATAGTATTACTCTCTATGATCTGGAAGCAGCTGCATTCAATGAAACAGACATCAAAAGGCTGGAGGCAGCAGAGATGAGTGTTCTTTGAAAGACAACAGGTGTAAAGTGGATTTTAAGACAAATGAAGTTAGGAGAGTAGGATGTGATGTCAAGGCATGGGATTGGAGACAATCAAAAATCATTCCCATTAACAGAAATATAATAAAACATCCAAATTTAAATACAAATTTTTGCAAGAGAAAAAATCATTAGCAGGATCCTCACACTAACTTAAGAAGGGTTTACATATATATTACCCACATGGATTTTCATGAGAACTCACACCTACACCTCTCACATACACAGCACAGTCCTCTTCCATTTCAGTTATAGGAGTAACTGGTGGTGAAAGGCATCTGCTATCCTCTATGTGATCCGCCCAGAAAGGGAGGTAGGAGATGTTTTCCTTCCAGTGTGTCACACAATGATTTGTTTCAGGATTCCTGGTTCAGAAAACAGAGTGTGATCTTCTTGAATGAAACCTGGCTCTGCCTTTCATAGTGCTGGGTGGAATTTTTCAGCCAAAACTCTTTTTGGCAAAATATGCAGATTTGGCAACACCAAAACATTCTGCAAATTTGTGTTCATTTCACCAGACTGTTCATTGGGGGAGGGCAAGAATCAGAAGAAACCAAAATATTTAGTTCTGACATTTTGAGTTATTCTGGGTTGGCTGATGACATATTGGGCTGCATTAGTAGGAGCATTGCCAGCTGATCAAGGGACGTGATTATTCCCCTCTATTCGGCACTCGTGGAGTATTGCATCCAGTTTTGGGCCCCTTGCCTCTACAGAAGGGATGTGGACAAATTGGAGAGAGTCCAGCAGAGGGCAAGGAAAATGATTGGGGGCTGGGGCACATGACTTTCGAGGCAAGGCTGAGGGAACTGGGGTTATTTAGTCTGCAGAAGAGAAGAATGAGGGGGGATTTGATAGCAGCCTTCAACTACCTGAAGAGGGGTTCCAAAGAGGATGGAGCTAGGCTGTTCTCTGTGGTGGCAGAACAAGGAGCAATGGTCTCAAGTTGCAGTGGGGGAGGTCTTGGGTATTAGGAAAAACTATTTCACTAGGAGGGTGGTGAAGCACTGGAATGGGTTCACTAGGAAGGCGGTGGAATCTCCATCCTTAGAGGTTTTTAAGGCCCGGCTTGACAAAGCCCTGGCTGGGATGATTTAGTTGGGGTTGGTCCTGCTTTGAGCAGGGGGTTGGACTAGATGACCTCCTGAGGTCTCTTCCAACCCTAATCATCTATGATTCTATGAAACAAATTTTAGTTTTAAAATTTCCTTGAATTTTATTTCAAATAAATCCAAAATGTTTACAAATGGTCCAAATTAAAATGAAATGTTTTAATTTTGTTGAAATGAAACACTTCATTAGACCCCAAACAAATTTTTAAACGTTTTGATTCACCAAAAATTTCAAATAACTTTATGGTCCAACCTGAAATGGATTTTTTTTTTCATTTTTCAAAATTTTCCAATAAACCACTAAATCCATTATATAGATATCTCCAGTCTTGGGTACTATGTCTAGCTCTTCCTTGTGCAACTTCAGTGTTACCTAATCTGTGAAATAGATGAGTTATAGTTGCCTTTCTCTGCTAAGGCATATGAGGACTTGGATAATAAGGGTTGTGATATGCACAGAAATATTAACAGCAATCAGTGGAAAAGCTGGTCATGGTCTCCTGCCTTATACTTTAGTGCACATTGCCCTACTTCAGGAGGGTGCAGTGGTGGGAGGAGGGGAGCGGTGGGGTAGTTCTTTCCCTTTCCCTCAGAGGTGGGAAGATGCAATGTAGCCTGCCAAAAGCAATTGATGTGATACACATGACACTTGGCAGACCTGAGTCTAGAGCAGTGGTGGGCAACCTGCGGCCTGCACCCTGTCAGGGTAATCTGCTGGCAGGCCGCCAGACCGTTTGTTTACATTTGCAAAGCTGCCTGCAGCTCAGTGACCGTGGTTTGCCGTTCCCAGCCAATGGGAGCTGCAGGAAGCAGCAGCCGGCACGCTTATAGTGAGAGATTGAGCGGCTGGAGTCTATTTAGCTTAACAAAGAGAAGGTGAACGGCTGACTTGATTTCAGAAAAAATATCTACATGAGGAACAAATATTTGATAATGGGCTCTTCATTCTAGCACAGAGAGGTATAACATGATTCAATGACTAGAAGCTGAAGATAGAGAAATTCAGACTGAAAATAAGGCATACATTTTTAATAGCAAGGGTGATTAACCATGGGAACAATTTACCAAGTCATGTGGTGGATTTGCCATCAATGACAATTTTACAATCAAAATTGGATATTTTTAAAGGATATGCTCTAGTTTAAAAGGAATTATTTTGGGGAAGTTCTATGGCCTGTGTTATCCGGGAAGTCAGACTAGATGATCACAGTGATCCCTTCTGGCCTTGGAATCTGTGAGAAAGATGATTTATAATCTCTTACTTTAATCATTCATTGATGTACAGGGTGGAGCAACATGACACTTTGCAAGTGGGTTATTAGTATCTCCCTTGGGGGTGTTTTAATATTTCCTTAGGAAAGTGATCTTGGCATGCAATAGTAAATGCATGACAAATTATTGTTTCCTAATAAAAGGAACTGCCACTTTCCAGTTCAAGCACTGCTACTACAAGATACACATAAATGAAGGAGGAGGTTGTAAAGCATTAAAACATTCCTCTGGGATTAGCTCAGGCCTTATCTGCAAAGGCAGCACTCAGTGGAAAACAGATTTTCTGTTTCCTTGTGGAGGAAAAAACAAAAATCAGCTCAGTTAAAAATATCACAGGAGTGGCTGGTAGGATAAGAAAAAGAGCCAAAATCCAGTAAAAAGATATTGACAGAAATGTCCAAAGTCAGGAGAGAAACCTAATTAACTGATATTAATAAATGAAACAATAGAAGACTATTAGGTTGACCAAATGTTATAAAAAGTGGTAAAGCAGATAAAGCCTTGAGACAGCGTAAAGAGAATTGTAAAGACCATAAAGGGCATTAGCAGCTGAAGCCAAGCAAGGTGACCTGGAACTTACAATCTTTTATTGGAATGGCTGGGGAAACACCCCCATGAGAAATATTAAAAATCTGCTATGAAACCCTCAATTTGGTCCAGTTTAGATATTAGTGTTGCCAAAGGATTAAAGGAGACTGCGGAAAAGCAGATGACAACATCAGTTCAAATTCTAGCCAATGGTAATACCATAGATTCCAGTGGATATATACAAGCTAGGGTATTAATGGATATTAACCATGTCCTTACTAGAGCTTTACTGACTGATTATACCCTCTTGTTCTAATTATTCAGAATATGAATTGCCTAAAGAGGAAAGACCTATAGTGTTGTCAGCTGTACCTAATCTGTGGACAGTCTAATATTTAATAAGCTGTTAAGCAGCAAAGAACAAACAGGTAAATTCCATGGGCATTCCCAAGAAAGTTCTGATGAGAGGCAAAAGTGTCTGGAGTCTGAAAGAACACCATAAGTTGAGGGATATCAAGTAGCAATGTATCAAGGAAAGAGAATGAAGAAATCTAACATGATCTCATATGAAAGTTATGCAATGTGTCCTGCCCTACATAAGGGCTACATTTTTATCTAGAGCAAACTCTTCCTTTCTGGAAGAGAAGGTATAGAGACTTGAACAGTAGTTGCTGCAAAAGATAATGGATCAGAGAGTTACATGGGAGAAAAAGGGGAGGAACTGTGCACTGAGAAAATATATTAAGAATGGAAGGGAAACATTATGGGAGAGATTGAGATATTCTGCTCTTGAGGAAGAGAAGGGACCAGAGTGGACTGATAATTGGCCAAAAGAGGATAACAGACCTGATCAAGCAGCAAGCATTGAAAAAAGCCACCAGAAAGAAAAAGAAAATAAATCTTTATCAATTGTTAGGACCCTGGGCTGAGACATCTGTGCTCTAAATAAGAGAGAGAGGTTGGTATGCTGCTTCTTGTGTGCTAAGACTAATACAATCATAATAAGGGTGCTAAATAAACTGAATAATGGTGTCAGATCAATGATCTATCTAGCGCAATATCCTGTCTTCAGTGGCCAGTAACAGATCATTCAAAAGAAGTGAACAGAACAGGTAATTTTGAGTGATTCATCCCTTGTTTGTCCAGTCCCAGCTTCTGGCAGTTGAAGATGTATGGACACCGGGACATAGGGTTGTGTCCCTGACCATCTTGACTATAGCCATTGATGGACCTGTCCTCCATGAACTTATCTAATTTTTTTAACTCAATTATACTTTTGGCCTTCACAACATCCCCTGGCAATGAATTCCACAGGTTTCTGAAAATTCAATTTTCCAATGGGGGAGGGAACAACTTATTTGTGACCTGCTCTATCTAGTTCACTTGTTGACTGTCGCATTTCCATAGGAAAAATCCAAAGATCTGAAGTTAAGAATGATTTTTTAAAAAGAAAATGAAAAATCAGACTCCACTCTAACACTGACACTGTTTTTGCTTTTAAAATTTGACCCAAGTCTAGGTGTACGACATGTATTTTTCCTATGGTAAATTTCCCTAATTCTTCTTCACAATTGTATGCACTGTTCAGTCAATGCATATACATGATCATATGACTGTTTCCCTGTTCTCCCACCCATCTGTTTGTTTCATCCACTTGTTGCATCTTGCCATTAACCAAGACCCTGATCCTGAAAAGAATTGTCTGTACTTAACTTTCTGCACTGATTTCAATGGCATGAAGTTAACACAAAGTTAAGCACATGTGTACATCTTTGCAGGCTCTGACAACAAGACTGTAAGCTTTCTGGGGCCAAGATGTTTTACTAGCTATTTGTATAACCCCTAACAGAGCGGGGACCTGATACCTGTTTGGAGGTTGTAAGTAATACAGAGAATTAAGAATAATAAATACACATCATTATATGCAGTACAGTGTAAGATTTCCTTGAGACTCTGGTGATATTATCCCTTGTCTGCTAGCAGAGAGAGAGAGGGTGCATGTCAGGGAAGGATCCTGACAGTGAGATCTATTAGCTCCAGAGAAGCTGTGGAAGTCCCTTCAATGGGGACATCTAACACTAGTCTGGACAAAGGCACTAGAAATTGTAGTGTTGGGAGCAACCCTTCACTAGAAGAGGCATGGAGTAGACGGCCTAGCAGGCCCTTTTCCATTTCTGATTTGATAATAGATGCACCTCAGAAGAACCAATATCACAGAGATAGCAAATGTTTCAGGGGAAAAAGAGCTATTTATGTGCATGGGGAAGTGCTCATAGACTTCTGCAAAGAGCATGAGGATTTGTTTTTGCTACTGCCTGGCTGCTATTACCAGCCAATGTTTTTACAGCAATTTGTCATTAAAAATAGTAATAAAGAGAGAATTCTTCCTTACTAAAGTGTTACTATATCAAATACTCTTTGCAGGCCAGGACAGGCACTAGTGCTCCCTTTGTGAAATATCAGCTCCATCTTCTGTTTGTAATAATAACACTGAAAGGTGTAGTGTGTGAAGAGGACTTTTGTACAGATTTTTTTTCTACATAGAAGAGCCTCACTGTGTCTCCTGGAGTTAAGAAGAAGTTTACAAATAGGACAGGGGATGGATACAATAGAAATATTTTTGAGATTGCTGCTACCACATTCATGCCTTAACATAAAACAAGGGGATGTTTTGGTGAACACCAGCCTGGCCCAAAGAGTTGCCTTTTTATGTATCTTACTGTTATGGTAAACAAGCTGTTGCCATAGAGGTTGTATCAATATTTTTAAGAGTTTTGAAGGTGGCAGTATTGTTACTTTAACTAGTTTCACAAGGTTCTTGTGCAATAAGAATACATACCTTTCAAGGAGACATGCTGGTCTGATGTAGTAGAGAGCAGAATTACCATAAAGTCATTGGTGGATGGGGAGAAATATACACCTCTCCAGGTACATTATGTTTCTAGATGACCACAAGTCATCAATGTTGCAGAGGGACTATATGTTGTAGATGGTTAATTCCTAGCTTTTTGGCTCTTAAGGGCTAGCTTCAGAATGGGGGTGGCTGAACTGACTTGTTAAAAATAACAAACTGGCAAATCTTTATCCCCAACACCAACCATTCCCATCCTTTATAACAAACAACTGAATGCAAATGAACCAAGATTTGGTGACCTAGAAATCTAGTCAGGACCCACCTGTTTCCCACGCTCCTGCTGAAATGGTTTTAACTGATCAAAGGGTTGGAGAAAGTGGGACTAGGTAATGTTGCTCGCGGGCTTTATTTAATAAGATACTATTGGTGTACTTGTTGTTTAGGTGCCTCAGGATGTTGTTGTTAAAGTAGGATGTTTTAAAATCATGTAGTGCACATCGTTCAAGGTAGATGCAATTAACACAGTTTTAAATTAATCAGTGAAAGAGTCTGATAACTTCCCTACCTCCTTTTCACTCTTCTAAGTTTCTAGTCAGAAGTGAAAAGGCTGGAAATTGCATGAGCAAACGTACTCTTTTAGGAGTTTTCAGCCTACTTTGTCATCTTCAAAAGTTTATTCCCAGTATGAATTGCCCACTTCACCTTGAATGGTCTTTTACAACTTGTATTAACTCCTTCATGCTAAACAATCTGTTTCACCTTGTATTGAGCTGGGACACTCTGACTACTGTTCCCAGACCTGAAGAAGAGCTCTGTGTAAGCTCGAAAGCTTGTCTCTCTCACCAACAGAAGTTGGTCCAGTAAAAGGTATTACCTCTCCCACCTTGTCTCTCAAAAAGTTTAGGTAGCTGTGAGTGAACATTGCATCAAACATTCTACTTCCCATAAAAAACCCCACAAGTGACCCTAAATAAATAAATTAAAAATAACAATTACTCTGAAACAAATCAACCTTTAAAAGAGGTAAATTAATGGAAGTCAAAAACAAACCCCCTACCGCGGTCTTCAGCGTTTATGTAGCAAAAAGGAAGAAGTGCCAAACACTCCAGGAAGTTTACTAGGGCCTTCACAATTGCTATTAATTTTTTTGGAAGTTGCTTGGATGCCCCACTGATGGGTGGCAGTATAAATTCCTAAAATAGACTGAGCATTAAGCATTGGATAACCCCTGGTCCTTGCAAACCAAATCCAATCCTTTTTGACATTCTCCCCTCACTACTTCAAATCTATCTGGCTTTGTTTTTTAAAGTCCCACGTGAAATTATTTGTTGTCCCCATATATAATTCCAGTGGACTTTTGATCTCAGAATCACCACACAAATTTGTCTCTGTAGTGAAAAAGTGTGACTGTTACTGGCAGAGCTGTGAGTGGAGGTTTTTGGTGTATCTGCCTTGCAGCCACAATTCAGAAACAAACTAGTAAACAATAAGACAAGACAATTCTTCAGACAAGTAGTAATAATAATAATAAACAATCATAATAAAAACAAGCTGCTTTCTATACTTACCAGACTGTCCACATCTATGCTTGAGTTTACTGCCCATTGTAAGGTGCCCATGATATTCATGGCTAAAGTTAGAACAATGCCAGCTTTGCTTTGCCCTTCACCTGCAGGCGGGGGGAAAAACTGTCTATAAATATGATTACATGCAAATAAAAAGCCAATGGCTAGAAGAGAAAATGGGTATGTATATCTCAAAATGTGAATGTCCAGTAAAAGTGTGTGTGTTTGTTTTTTTTTTTTTTTTTTTGCTGCTGCTGCTGTTCAAAGAGGAAGCATGTTTTAGCAATTAAAGCAAAGGACTGGGAGTTGGGATTCTGGGTTCTACTCCTGACATTGATACTAGGCTTGCTGTTTGTCAGAAGCTGGGAATGGGCGACAGGGAATGGATCACTTGATGATTACCTATTCTGTTCATTCCCTCTGGGTCACCTGGCATTGGCCACTGTCAGAAGACAGGATACTGGGCTAGACGGACCTTTGGTCTGACCCAGTATGGCCATTCTTATATTCTTATGGATCTGCTCTTGTTTTGATGGATGTTAATGGGGAATTTTAGCACTGAATTAAATTGAGAACAGGTTCAGGCCCTATGTGACCTTAATTACTTGCCCTCAAGTTTTTCATTCTAGACTCTGCGAATCTATAAAATGCCTCATCTGTCAAATCTAGATATCAAAAGAATTAATTATGGAGAGGTTTGTGACTAGAGTTCCATTTTAATGCTACCACCACCAAGATAATTCAATCTGCTTAGTCCACAAGCTGAAGATTGGGTTTTCATCTGTTGCCCAAATTGAGAACAAATTTTTCTTACTATTTACTGAGAGTTGGTGGTATGACTTTTTGTGGGTTGCTTGTTTGATTGCCTTTAATATCAATAGGGTTTAGCTGCCTCTCAGCAAATTCAGAGACTGTCATGAGTACTATAATCCCTCCATGGTTCTGTTTTGAATCTGACATGCCATTGTATACAAGGCTTAAGATGTCAAATTGGATAAAAGTTTTTGGTTATACTACAGCTACCTTCCTCTGGTTTGTCCATTGCTTCAAAAAACAACCTCCTGTACATTTTTTATAGACTCCTTCCCTTTATCAAAGTAATTATAAATCTGAAGAATAAAAAGGAACATGGTCCTATTGAAATCTGACCACTTTCAGAAAACAAATTCAAAGTAGTTTCAGGTACTGCACCTGCCATTCTGTCTGCCTGCCCATATCTATATCTATATATATATATACACACATAATCAAACTTTCATATTTATTAAAATTGTGTTTGTTTTCCTGAGTAATATGAACTTGACTATATACAAAGTGCTTACACAAGATAAACAAACAAGGGGGAAGAGTGAAGATTGCTTCCCCATGATTTTTCCCTGTAACTTTTCAGTTAGTCCCTTGAAATATTAGTTTTAAGTAAAGTGGGTAAACATTTTCAGACAGTGATTCTTTTTTAAGTTGATAATGTCATTTTAAAGGTGTAAAAGGAGCTAGAACATTATGATACAAATTTGTGTAACTTCTAAGAGGAAAAACAGATAAAATGAAAAAAATAAATCTGGGCAGATGAAATTTGGATATCTGAACTCTGCCTTTGCTGAATGTATTAATGCAGCTAAATTAGCACAATGTTATTGAATTTGAGAATTAAATTATTCAAATACACAACTGCAAAACTTCATCTAAATCCAAATGTGTTGTCTGAAATCCAGCTGCACACTAATGATTATAGATGGTGCAAAGTGGTGGTCTGGTGTTAACTCCACCTTAATGACGTTTGTTGTCTTGGAGTTGATGATCATAAAGTTCTTTGAGCTCCTTAGCTGAAAAGGGCAATGTTTAAGTGCAAAGTATAGTTTGTGCCAAACTATCTGAAAATAGTCTGCTGTAGACTTCTGCAGAACACTGCCACATTAGTGCAAAAATGATTCTTCTAAATTCCTTCTCTCCTGAGTTTGTGTCAAGCTTCTAGTAATCACAGTGCTAGAAAACTGTACATGTAATATACAATACTTGGCAGTAGAACTTCAAATAAATTTACAAAAGAGAGACTTCCTGTCTGACACAGCTCATAACCTTGGCACTCCCCATTCTGGATAGAGTCTGGATCAATTTAAAACTCTATATCTGGAAGAATATTTAATTAATGTTTTTAGTCTCTAATGTTTTGTTTTTCTCAATTTTAAAATATGACAAATACTGAAATATAATTGTACAGGTAGCTGAGGGCCTATCTTGCTGTCATTTGAAGTCAGTGGAAGTATTGCCATTGACCCCAATAAGAATGGGATTAGGCATCAAACATTTCATATTTTGTGTTGTCCTAGAGAAAAAAATGTGGCTACATACTGTGGATCACATTTTGCTAATTTAGGTCAGAGTGTAACACTTTTTGCAGTACAGCATCACAATGAAATTGTCCATGTACTTTGGTCACCTTTAAAGTTAACATCTTCCAAGAATTACTGTGCAATGGTAGCTGTAATATCAGGGTTTTCCCTTATTTTCAGAATAGGAAATGCCACCTGATTTTGCATCTCACAGGTGGCATTCTGCACCCCATAAGACAGGACCCTAACTGTGATATCTCTCATACTGTTCCCACTATTGTGGGAACAGCTGCTGGTAAATCTTGACTCTTTAATGGTAACCTCTGTGTAAATGATTATATTCAAATAAATTAAACGGACTAACTGACGGTGTTGATTTTCCCTCTCCCAATATTTATTAATGCTATTTTGAAAGCATTTGGACAAGTAAAAATCAAGGAACAATTGCCTTGCAAATTATTGGGTTCTTACAAATGTGTTAATTAGCACAATGTGGATGTTATTAACTAAATGAGAAATCCAGCTAAATACTCAATCGATTCTATACTCAGTATTTAGGACCATTCTGTTTGTTATTTTTAAACTATACCTTTCATGAAAATTCTCAATACAAAATGCAGAATAGAGAACTGAGGAGAATTCCTGGAGTGAATATAAGGCTATAGTTCTGTGGAAGGGCTCTGCAAATAGCCACCATAAGAAGCACGTATTTTTTCATGCCCTTTTTTATGTTAACTGTTTAAAAAAATCACAGTTTCAACCTGGAGAAGGGTCTATCCCTTCTCTCCAATCCATGCACACATTTGGCTTCGATGCTAAAGTCCTGAAATCTATTGTGGCAAAGGATGCATTAGCATTCTAAGCACATCTTTTGTCTGAAAGCTGTTGCTGATTCAGTAGAATTAGAGCTGTGCAATGCAATTGTTTGGGGGGTGGGTGGGTTATGGTTTTCTCCCTAAAATCAGGTAAAACTCATGCTTTCGTGTGCAATCTGCTTTGATTTTTCTGACTTGAATTCAAAGATCAATGTAAAATTTGGGAGAGGGGGACAAATGCACATGAACAAGAACCAAAATATACATATAACAATAACAGCATATTACATATATTAAAAACTCATTAAAACTGCTGTGTTTTACACAGGGCTCAGTAATTTTAACATGCAAAGAGAGACCAAAGCAGACAGGCTTTGAGACATTCTGTTTCTGAAGAAATACATTATATTTAACTAAGATTTTCTCTATGACTTCATTTAGATGTTCGCTTTCCATCTTGAACTGTACAGGTACTATGCTGGTCAACGGCCGCCAACTTCTATCCAACAGTGGGAGCATTTCAGCAATGAGTGAGATGGTGAGAGCATATACCATACATAGTTTTATAATTAGTTTAAGTTGTGAGCACTTCAGGGATTCTGGATGGGAGGTGCTAAACTGTACTCTCTCAGTAGATTGAGCACTAGGCTGAGAGTCAGGAAACATGGGTTCTGTTTCTGACTTGCTGGGTGACCTTATCCAGTTCACCGAATCTTTCTGTTTCTCATATGGGAACAGTAATGTTAACCTAGTTATGCTAAAGCTATGAGCTCTACAGTTGAAGAGCACCATGTAAGTGTACATTTATTGGTATGGGGGTGCACAGTTGCATTAACATAGAGAATTTTTTAAATAGTTACAGTACTGAGTAGGACATTTTTGGTTCACTTTAACATGTTTTTTCCTCACTGGATATTACTTTCAAATTAACTCTTTCAGCCAATTCTGTAAAACATCAGATTTTAGATCATATTAATTACGTCATTTCTAGTTTAACTGATAACTCACAATATTTTGATAGAATAACAATAAATTTGCTATTTTAATGCTTTGTTTTCAGCCTATACAATCCTGCAATAGTTTCTAAATCTGGCCCCTTAAACAGAAGCAAAGCTTTCATTTTAATCTCTCAGTAAAGTTACTGTACCTGTAGTCACAATAGAGATGAATGTCACAGCAATGAAGAAGATGACAAAAATAAGTTCTATTCTCATCTGGAACCAGCGCAGTGTGGACAGGTATAGGAACCAGTTCGCTGTGTGTAAGTTCAGTGCTTTGTGAAATAAGGTTTCAAAATATGGCTGTCGCCCAAAAGCTCTTAGTGTCCATAGCCCCTTTAAGCTTGTAACAAGATGTGTGAAAATTGGACTCCGGGCTGCAAAGTATTTAGATTAAAAACACTATAAACACTCATCCTTCAGTACCTTTCAGAACAGAAATGAGCAAAAAGCCCAACCCCACTCAACAATATAACTATCTTCATTTGTTTAAATTATATGTATCTTCTTATTTTTCTTTCACAAATACCATCAACATACTCATAGGACATGATATATGGTAATAGTGGTCCTATAAATGTGATGAAATTTCATTCAATGTATAATCTATGAGCGAACATTTTATTTGTTTGCAGCTAGTATAATTACTTGTAGAAACCCCTGCTATACTGAGATATCACATGGAGGAAACCCAACAAAAATTAATTCCTTAATGTTCTGAGAACTAAGCAAGGCAACGTTTTTAACAAATAGAAAATGCCTCATCGCTCTGAATTGCAGAGTACTGACAAACCTTTAATAGAAGTTTTGCAACACATCAAAAGTATAATGATCCCTTTGAACTTCACAATTCAGGCCTGTCTCTAACCAAAAGCAAAGGTAATAATCAATATCTGACATTCATGACTGAGATGCTAAGGAGCTGAAGGTCTGTCCTGAAGCCACAACATTGTCTGAATAAATGATCAAGCCAAACCCTTGCTTCTAAAAT
Organism: Emys orbicularis; assembly: GCF_028017835.1. Lineage (NCBI taxonomy): Eukaryota > Metazoa > Chordata > Testudines > Emydidae > Emys > Emys orbicularis. The sequence continues at coordinate 49,603,044 of NC_088683.1, forward strand.
AGAGTTGTCATTACATGTTCTAAATATGTTTCCGCATAAAGAGCCTATCCCTGAGAAGTGCTGAGCACCGACAAAGCCAGATCTCAAATTTTCAAGTACATCTAATCTTTTTAAAACACTATTTCAGGTCATTATTTATTTTCAGCTTCACTGGTGATGCCCAACTTTAAATCTGTTTTCTTCGTTACTCTTTGGCAGGAGGGAACTCCTTATTTGCTGGCTGAGTAATAGCACTGGCTATCAGGGGAGATGAATGTTCTGCTCCTGCAGACAATGGAATCTTGTACCAGAGAAGGCAAAGAAAAGGTGAAAGGGTAAATTGCTTCTCCATTTATTTGTTGTGGGTTTCAGTGTCTACAAATTTGGCTGCTTGTACAGTGACCCAAGAATCTGTTAATGCCAGGGGCACACACAGGGTGCAAGGAGATTACAGGTGTCTCCTGAGTCTGGTATGAACATTCTAGTTCACCAAAGAGTGTCATGTAAGGTCTCTAATAAAAGCTTATGTCATACTCATCTTCATAATCATTGCAAAATGTTTGTATGGATGATATTTAAGGAGTTATGTGTCTGTACCAGAAATGAGTGTCCTTAAAGTCTGTGTCACCAATAGAGGTGAAGAAACAAGTTTTCTCTAACACAAGAAATGTTTCTCTCTCCCTGTTTCTGATGTAACCTAATATAATAGATGTTCCATTTACACACAAAGTCAAATATTAATGAAGAGATGTGAAATCAACAGGGGAGGGGCACACAGGGGGAAAAAACAAACCACAGAGGGTTATCTTGAGTAAGGACAATGACATTTGTGGGTATTTCTAGGAGGCAAGGCAGACACTCCTGTACTGTTTTACTGAGGGGACAAGCTGTGAGAACGGCTTGTGTCTTGGGGGGAAAAGATCTCAACAATCCTTGCTGAAAAATGCTGACTTTGGGATAAGCTCGAATTATCAAGACAAGGAAATAATTTTAGTTTAGTCTAAGATTTAGGTTGTGTGTTATGGTTTTATTTGATATGTAACCAATTGTTTCCAATACCTTGTCTTGCTAACACTTTGAATCTCTGTTATTTAATAATAAACTTACTCTTGTTTTAACTATAAATATATTGAAGTGCTATGGCGTAAATCAAAGTGTTGGCCCTGAGTTGAATCTAACAAGCTGGTGTGTTCTGTTCCTTTGGGGACAGCACATCTGGTATTTCTGTGAGTAGCCAGTGACGGGGGATACTTGGAAGTGTCTCAGGAGCTGGGGTGCATCTGTTATCTACCTACAGAACAAAGGCCAGGCTGGTGTAACCCAGATGAGAATACTTGCGGGGATGACAGGCTGGTTGTGATGGGGAGCTATTGCTCAGCTGTCGCAAGCAAGTTTCTCTAGCTCTGGAGGCAACAAGGTGACTCACGGCACTGGGTACCCCAAGAAGCATCACACATACCTTCAGATTCCAGTTGTTTCAGCTGCTGAGAAGTGTGGAGAAAATATGCCCTTAACATAATAAAGGCTCCTATCACAGGCACTGATGCCAGGAAGATGTAGGGCTGTAAAATTGAGACTACTATTATGGCGCCAGTCACAATCAGTATTAACTGTAGGATGAAAGAAAAAATAGTATTGATGAAATACATTTTCATTTTACAGATTAGAGATTGGTGATGAATCACCCCTTGAGGCCTTCATTACTTCAATCAAGTAAATCCGTGGCCTCTAGATACCGCAAGAGCTGCTTTGCAAAAAAGGTGATAACTTTCACCTCTAAATCACTGGTTGAATCCAGGCCCCATCAGTAAGTGACTGAAAACTGTTGAGTTTTGAAATAGTAGTCTCAAATCATTTTCTAGCAGACAAATATTCATACCACCATAAAACCTCCTGACAACTGGCAATCTCAGCAGAAGGTGAGGATTGAATGGCCATGGACACTGAATTAACTTTCACGCTGGAAAGAAACTTGCACAGTTGCTGCTCTTGGTGTCTGTGACTATAAGAGAGGAGTTCAGTTTCCAATGATCTCAGTCTGGTGTCTTTCACAAACACTATATTAACATAAATTTTTCTAAGGAAAAATTTCCTATCCTTCACTTTTTTTTTTTTTTTTTTTTGAGTCTTCATTTTAAAAAATCCTCATCTGGAATCTAAGCAATGTAATAGGAGCACTAAGGTTTATGGACAAACACCTACTGTAGCAACTGCAATGGTAAACAATGAGATACTTCACTGTATTTTACATTTGTTTTAAGAGGTGAATCTTTGGGCTGATGCAGCATGGGTTATAATTTTGCAGGCTGTGTTGCACTGGTTTGTGGTAATGCAAGAGTGTTTGTGTTTGCTCGTCATTTCATAATGCAGAATGTAACAACCATTGTAACCTTAAGAGGAGAATGAATCATTCATCTGAAATTCAGTCAAATTATATAACTCCCAAATTAAAGACTCCACATGGAATCATAGTCCCGTGATGACCCTGCTTTAACACAGGTTCCTATCATTCTCTTGAATTCTGCAGAGGTTACAAATCTGTGCTACACTGTCCTTACTGTTGCTGTGCCATTTTTGTATCTGATCTTGCCTGCATGAGTAATAGAAGTAGAAATGAGAGACACGCCTAGATCCTCAAAGGTATTTAGCTGCCTAACTCCCACTGGGAGTTGCTTTTCAGGATCTGGGCCACAGTCCCCAGAGGAAATGGCTTCATGGATCATAGTCGCTGAAGCAAATTGTTAATGGAAAATGGAAAACTAAGAAGAAAACTAAAAGGGGACTTTTAGGCATACAAAGTAATGTCCAAGAACAAACAGTGTGAAATCACGACTCTGCTCGGGATATCTCGTTTGCGGCCTCTGAGAGAGGAGCACCCTCTTAGTCTGAACATGTGTGCTTCCTGCCTGAAACATCCTAATGTATAAAATGGAGTTGTATATCTAAGTGGAACTTCCACAGTGAGCCATATCACACATAGCTTAATAAGTGCCCTTGTATTTTCATAAGTTCAATTCTTAATAGTGCAGATCTAGAAGTATAATTTTAAAAATGTACATGCTTTCAAGTAGTTTTGTGAAGTCATTATAATGAATAACATTATACTAAAGCCTAATCCCTACTATGTTATTCACATGTAAAGAGGTTGGCTATTTGAAATCCTAAATACTGCTTATCTGGTTTGAAATGGGATCTTGGACTGACTGCTTCAGAGGAGATATAAGTTACATTTCATAACTGACTCTTTAGTTATGAGAACCTCCTTTGAGTGCTCTGTGTAGGTGCTTCTTTTCCCTTCTAACTAGGCATTTCTTGTCTAGAATATAAGCAGGGTTTCCCCTTCACAGACTGTAATTTAACGTCTCTTTAACCTATAATTTAAACTCAGAAAACGGAATTTCTGTCCCATGGAAAACTTCAAGGTTTCAAGAAAGTTTGTATCTCAATATGGGATGCAAAGTAAAAACCACATTTTTATGGGACAGAAATTCTGAAAAATTCCATTTCAGGAGAAATGGAATTTTTCTGCTTGCTGGCTGCCTGCCTGGAAAGCTCTTGTCAATTTCATTTTCTGCCTACAGAATATTGATTTTTATTTTTTCAAAATTGAACCTTTCCCATGGAAAACTGTTGATTTTTGTGAAACGGGCATTTTCCACTGGAAAAGCATTCCGATGGAAATTTCCCAACCAGCTGTACTAGGTACATGAATTAAATTAACCAGAACATTTAAGACAGTAAACCGGTCTCCTTATCAAAATCGAAGCCTCGCCATTATACATCAGAGCTTCAATGGCCTGAGCATGGACCCTTAGATTGCTTCTAAAGTCAAGTCTCCAAAGTTGTAATACACAACTCCTGGGCTACATCAAAATCTGGCTGCATATTTCTCTCATTTCAATATAGTTTTTAATAGTGTTGCTTCTTGACTTGCCAAAATACTATAATTCAAGAAGTTTCATATATTCTTACTGAACATAAGACTTGCCATACTGGATCTGCCCAATGGTCTATCCGGTCCAGTATCCTGTCTCTGACAGTCCCTAGTACCAGTTGCTTCAGAGGAAGTAGCCATGTAGTAGGCAATGTTTCCACCAAACCCACAATAATTAGCAGATGGCTTGTGCCCTGAAGCATGAGGAATTTATATACTTTCCAAAACTTTTTTTAAAAAGTATTTACTACCATAACTCTGGAGATATTTATCCATCTAAATGCCCAATTGTTTCCTGAATCCTGCTAAGATCATGGCCTACAGCTAAATAGAAGGTGGAAAAAATCTAAGCAGCTAAATGTATGTTGAATTCTAATTTTTTGCTTAGTTCTTTTTATTTAATATGATATGTTATCCATGCTGTGTGACTGCAGGGGAAGACTAAATAAACAAATATATCTAGAACTCTGATTTTACAAACCTGAATGAAGTCAAATATTGTAAGTGGCAGTAGGTCATCCAGTATGGCTGTATCTTTAGAGAATCTGTTAAGTATTCCACCTACAGATAGAAAGAACAGAAATAAAGCAACAGGTAAAGGGCTCGTTGTTACATGAGTATGTTCTACAGATGTCAGCTCTAACTAACGCAATAGCTTTTCTGCATATGGAACATGTTAACTGAGATGATGTTTTTAAAGTTTTTGCGCTAAATTCAGCCTTGGTCTAAGTGCTATTCCATTTTTGTTAATGGAGTTACATCTGCTTACACTAGGACTGAATTTAGCCCTACAGCTTTTATTTTAGTTAGTGAAGTCCCAGGAAAACACAGAATAGGTTAGTGCAATAGAAGATGCATGCTTAGATGGGATGGGGAAGAGAGACAAAGGCAGACAGGCTGTACCACTCATGCAATAGATTTTGCAATAGATATGGATAGTCTGTGCATTAGCATGGTATTTGATTTCAAAATATCAGCTTCCTGACTTCCAAGCAGACTTAATGTGCATAATGATATCAGAAAGTAAGAAGAGAATTAGTAATAAGAAGGACTTATATGAAATGGAGACTCATTTTGGTGCATTTCTATTTACTAGTGTCTCCTGCTATCTACTCTTAAGTATAGTCTAGTAAATGAGGATAGGACAGGAATAAGTGGGTTGTAGCCCACGAAAGCTTATGCTCTAATAAATTTGTTAGTCTCTAAGGTGCCACAAGTACTCCTGTTCTTTTTACAGATGACAGTGGCACTTACTGCATTAGTTATGTAACAAAATCTCCAGCAACTTTAGGGACAGATTTTGATACCCTTACTCATGCTGAGTAGCACCTTATTCCATCTACTTCAGTGGGACTACCTTGAGTAAGGCATTACTTAGTGTGAGTAAGGGTATCTGAATCTGACCTTCAGTGACTTACTGTAGAGCTGACTGTGTATCTTATACTACAGTTTTATCCAAAGTGAACTCAGCTCTTGTCCGTTTTTATGTCTTTTTTACACTGTTATAAAACCTGAAGGAGATATTTCAAAACCAAAGCAGACATCTAAAATGTGTGGTACTTAAAATGCAGTCAAGCTTTTCTACAAGATTCATACATTACTTCTGATGTAGCAACATTTAAAATTGAACTGAGGTGGTAGAGAAAACAATGGTGCCCTTTAAACAGAATGAAGCACTCTTTAATTAAAATCAAAGGCATAAATCATTGTCAGTCAGTTTCTATCTTGACTACCTGCTTTCAAAGAGTTGACGACTGACATAGGTGCCTGAAGAACTGCGTGCAGCATCTTCTGATGAAGACTTTTGGAAACTGTTATAAGAGTATGCACCAGGGGTAAACCTCTGAAGAGTCCCAAGGCAAGCAGGGTATCTGCCACTCCCACGTAAATATAAAAGACATAGTAGTTGCTAGTGTCGGTGACAATCACTGTAGCGCTGTTGGACCCATCAGAGCTGGCATTTTTTGGCTGTGTTATATTTGCCGCATTTGCAGCACTTCTATGAAATGCAATTAAAAAAAAATACAGTAAGTTCAAAAGCATCTTAGTTCCTTTTACTATCACTATTACACGAGTAGTATCTACAAGCTCCAATTGTCCTAAATCCATATGGGTGATTTTTCTTTCTTGAACATCAACCTGCATGTACAAAACACAACTAATTTGTCACTCCATAGTCAACCTGTGGAACTCTTTGCCAGAGGATGTTGTGAAGGCCAACACTATAACAGTGTTAAAAAAAAAACTAGATAAATTCATGGAGGATAGGTTCATCAATGGCTATTAGCCAGGATGGGCAGGGGTGGTGTCCCTAGCCTCTGTTTGCTAGAGGCTGGTAATAAGCGACAGGGGATGGATCACTTGATGATTATCTGTTCTGTTCATTCCCTCTGGAGCACCTTGCATTGGCCACTATTGGAAGACAGGATAATGTGCTAGATGGACCTTTGGTCTGACCCAGTATGGCCGTTCTTATATGTTTTTGACTAGCCTTAAGGATCTTCATGAACAGATATCAAGAGGCTTTTTTTTTTTTTTTTACAAAAAGCAGCAGCAGAAAGAGAATCCCCAAGCCCATAATAAAATGCAGTCAATACTTACTCTTTGAGAAACCACAACCCAAATAAAGAAGCAGCCACCTGCAATCAGTGAACATACGATTATTTTTTTCTGTTACATTATGTTCTTTTACTCCCTTTTCTTCTTTCCATAACTATGGTAATTGTTTATTGCACCATTATTTGTACAGAGAACATTATAAATGGATGAAATTCAAACTTCCTTGAAGCAAACACCTTGCCACTTCTCTTCCTCCTTCCACAGGGAACCCTTCAGTGCACCTCCCAAGGAGAACTACATTTATACATACACTTTATAAGCATTCAAGTACCAAAGCACCTTTTACATTTGTTGGCATTGTAGGATTAACAGCGATTTGCTAAAATGCATTCTTGGTGACAAGGGACACTTACTGTATGTTTGAAAGTTTCTTTTGTTTTAAATATTATTACATTTTGTTAACAACTGAAACAATGAGACTGCTTCCCAGTAGATATGAAATATGTGTCAAGACTTAAAGTGACAGTAAAGAATTCAACACATCACTAATTTTATTTAACTCCTTTGTCTGACACTGTTACTTTTCAGGAATATACCCCTTGAGCTCAATCTGTCCCTCTTCCTCCAGTTCAGTTCAGCTGTAATTTCTGTCCAGTCCTTTGCTACCAGAGTTACTGTAGTATTGTCATTCTCTCTGACCAATCTCTTTGTCTGATCTGAGTGTTCCTCAGCACGTCTCCTATCCTTCAGCTGCTAGTTTTAAATAACGCTTCAACACACTGTTAATTTGCTGTGCCAGCAATCAAGTTCCACTTTGTTTAAAATGGATCTCAACCCTTCTGTATAGGCTCTCCTGGCCCCACGACATCCCTCAGTGTCTAATAAATATAAAGCTTCCTCTTTATACCGAATTCTTATCTATCCACTGAGACCCAGCAGAGCCTTCTGTTGAGTTAATCTGATGATACTGGAAGCATTTCAGAAAAAACTACTGGATAGATCTTATACTTAAACCTTATTCCTAGTAATTTAAATGTAGATCCTAGGTCATCTCTCTTATATCTCCCCACATCACTGCTATCAAGATATGCCTTACCACAGATTGCACCCCAATACTTATTAGAAATTTGTTTTAGATGTCTCATGAGATCTGCCATCTTTGCACCAGCTAGATAAATTACTGAAGAGCTGTCACAGTAACCTAGTAATCAAAATCTCCCCCTGTCCTCCTATGTCTCACAGCCCGTCTCCACCTTGAGTGCCTCCCAGTACATAACCAGCGTTCTCATCTGAGGGATGCAGAGAGCCAATTCTGAGGTGGGCCTGCTTTACAGAATCCTTACATGCTGTTTCTGTGAGTATCCACTTCTTCCTCTGCATGCTCTACCAGTTCACCAACTCTGGCCTCAAGATACTGTAGTTGGGCATTAAGGACCATGAGCTTCTTGCAAATGTGCACACATACAACACTTGGCCACAAGGTAAGTTCTTGTACATTTTCCTTGTAATAATGCCCTGGCTGGGTCATGAATCTGGTACCTCTAGATCTAGAATAGCTCATTCTACTAGGTTTAAGGCAGCATCTATAGCAGTGGTGGGCAACCTGCGGCCTGCGGGCTGCACGCAGCCCATCAGGGTAATCCACTGGCAGGCCGCAAGACAATTTGTTTACATTGACTGTCCGCAGGCACAGCCGCCTGCAGCTTCCAGTGGCCATGGTTCGCCGTTCCCGGTCAATGGGAGCTGCGGGAAGCGGTGTGGGCTGCAGCTGAGCAGGGGTTGGAGGATCTCGGGTGTGTTGGACTTGAGTTGGACTTGAGTTCCAAATTCCTTGTGTGAATTGGGATTATGGACTCTTGTACAGCCTTGCACTAACTCATTGTCTTTGATAAACAATAGTAAACCAAAAAAGTAATATCCCAACACCACTCATCAGCAATTAAGCCAGCAGCCAACAAAAATGCATATGCAAAAATGTTGACACTAAATACTTTTATATTTGAAACAAAAAAATGCTCAATCTGAACAAACATAACATGATTTTACAAGCAGAATAGTCTTACCTCAATTAAAAAGATTACTACACACAAAATTAGCACAAAAGTCAAGCTTTTGTGGGTGGTAATGTATCTGTAATATGTATTCCAGGTAATAACAGCACTCATGCTTTCTGCATCATCAATAAAACATTCCTGCCAAGATAATCAATAAGAACATGGTTAGAATGACCACCTCTACCCATAAGAACTATTGATATGTGACTACAATCCCTCCTGCACTGATTCATTTTAAGTGACAGAAATGCAGCATTCAGTTTGACTGGAGAGGAGGGATGGTAATTGTAGGTAGGAGTGACATTTTTCAGGTGAAACCTTTTACTGAAAAATGAATATTCAGGTTAACCAAAACATTTCACAAATTCATACAGAATTTGCTGAATTGTTTCAGCTGAAAAAGAAGAAGAAAAAATAAAGAAAATTCTAAATTTTTCATTTTGACTTTCCCATTTGAAATCCATTTAGAATGTTATATCCATATTGATTTTTTTTTAAAGGTAAAAAAAAATCAAAAGAAACAAAACATTTTGTTTGACCTGAAACAATTTAATTTTTTTTTTTTTTTTTAGTTTGGTCACCAAACCAAAAATCAGTTATTCACATAGTGCAAGATAATTGTTGAGTTACCTCTTGCATAAAGACACCACTTAAAAATCACTTGAGCTGTTGACATAGCCTGATAATAACAATCCTCAGATCAACACACCATTGCTAAAAACATAGCTTGATTATGTCTTAATTTCTTCAAACATTACCTACACATGAGGTTTCAAAGAAATTCAACAATACAGAAACTTTGAGGAATCTCTGTTCTACTAAGATCACTCAGGCAAAAGAAAAGGTGAGAAATGCTAATTTTTAAATAATAACGAGCTTTAAGCATTTCTTCATTGTATACAGCACATAGCTGTATCCATGAGTAGGGCTCCTAGGCACTATGGTAACAATAATAATAATAAAAGTACAAAATTTTCATTCAGAAAGTGACCTAGAAAACATCAGTTGTCCTCCAAAGAGCAACTTTGCCAAACTTGGAAATGAAATTCATTCATTAAAAAGTGAAATAGAGATATTTTAGACCTGTTTTAAGTGCAAATCTCATCTGTGTTTTAACTACGACGTTATTACCAGAAACTCCATTATACTATAACTAATTCAGCATAATCTTCTCTCCAGTGTCTGCATCACCATGTGAAATTTGTTCAGTTTTTTTATAAATCAAATACTATCAACTTGTAGCCTGATCAGCTGCAATATTGAATAGCTACATTCAATGTGTGTAACTATTCCAATTGGTTTAATTTATTCCATGAGTTAATGTTTCAAATGTCTATTCTTGATTCTTAGTTTAAAAACCACACAAACTTTAGTTTCAAATTTGATTTCAAATTTGATTTCCACATAATTACTCTTACAAGTCGGTAACTGTAAGGGAATAGATGGTTTTCAAAAGTTGTACATGACTTGTTATAAAATCTGAAAAGTAGACAGGAGCTATTCTTGAGGGTCTGATGCAGTGATATTGCAACAAAAGAGTCCTCCTAGAGTCATTCTTTCAGATTATATATAAATTCTTTAACTAAATTTCAAACTGGTATTTGAGATAGAAAAATAAAGGACACTCTACAGAGCAGTACCACATAATTCATTACAAGAAAGGTGGAAAACATAGAAGGACTGTAGTGCTCAATGCTATCAGCAAAGTATTCCATCTAAAAAGAAGGGCAATACAAATCAGCACATACCTTCAAATCTTCTTCATTAATCTCATCACTTATGTCCAAGACGCTGTCTTTAGACAAGCGCCTAGCATAGATGTCTCTCTCGGGAGACAGGTTAGACTGGGGGACCATCGACATTTTACGTACAGATGTACTCCCCTTTTTGTAAAAGCTTTGTCCCTGGTTAATTGAGGTACGGGTCATCAAGTTCAGCACAGACTGCCTCCTCTGTCCATGGAACATGGGCCCTGTGGTTAGTAAATTGCTCCGAGGCAGAATGGCCTCACCCTGTTCAGAATCGGGCACCAGAGACAACCTTCTTTCTGGTGGCTCACTATAACCTTCTTCTATCCCATTGGCCTGTGCTGGGGCTTTCTGTATTATCGAAAACTTTCTGCTAGCATTAAGTGGATTAATAATGATGGAGTTCTTTCTTTTTTCATTGAAATCAGTAGTTTGTTTAAAAGATTGCTTCTTGGATTCATTTCGGGAACCCACTCCATCTCCATCAATGGAAAACCGTCGGAGAGCTTCATTCAGAATTGAGTTTCTTCTCTCTGGACTAAACTGATCAAAAGAATCAAATCCCATCAGCTTTGAGCTGAAGTCAGGCCGCTGAGCCTGAAGTTCAGAAAATGTTCCATAGAAATAGCTGGTCCCTTCATGTAAAATTAATATTTTGTCTGCTGTCCTTAAATGTTCCAGTTTTGAAGTCACCAGGATTCTAGTTTTATTTGCCATCAACTTGCAAACACAGCTACAAAAAACAAAAGAATTATATGCATTTTAAAACCAGGGCAATTATTCAATATTTCCTCTCCATGCTTTCATATTACTTTCATCACTTCCACTCTTACTCCATTTGCTTTTATAGGGCAGAGAAGTGGGTGGAACACACAATTAGTGTTCATCTGGGGTTCCAGGGGGGTGAGCAGAAGAATGGACGCTGGCCTCTAGTTAGGCTCAACGTAATGGTGGCACAGCTGAGCTGCTTGTAAGTTCCCCACTTGCAGCCATGCAAAACTTTCATACACCACACAGATGTAACTGGGAAACTTCATGGAGAGCAGGGAATTATTGTATAATCGACGTATGGGGGTGTCCTTTAGGTACATATGTGCTTGCCCAGTCTGCTGTCAATCTCGCCTTTCCAGCTGGTCAGTGGGTCCTTTTGTGTGACCAGCCTGTTGGGGTTTACACAAAAAAGGACAAAATACTATTTTCTATGAACATCAACACCCATGAAACAGTTGATAACTATTTAAACTATTTTAAACTATTAAAGATAATATGCCACAAGCACTTGTCATGTGTGCACACACTCACTATTATATTGTATGTGTAATTTGAGAGAGAGAGAGAGAATATATAACTGTATCTGGGGATGAATAAGCTATAGGAGTTACAATATGTCCAATTACTGTATGGGCAGGTTTAATGAGTATACGATGCCTGCTAGCCAAAAGGTGATATATTGTCACATGGCTTTGGATTCAGTATCCAAAATGATTCCTAAAAACTATGTATCATTTTGACCACTTCTATATTTTGGGCATATTCATATAAATTCTGTGGCAAATAGATGAGGGAGTGTTTTCTTTCTTGGATTTGTGCTTTGCATTGTGCTGCTTGACAGAACACCCAGAAACAAACCTTGGAAAAAATACAGTACCTTTCAAATATTTCTTTTTCTGTTAAAATATCTAAATAGCCAAAAGGAGAATCCAGGAGATACAAATCAGCATCTTTGTACACTGCTCTAAACAGAGGAAATGGAAATGAAATTAGCTTTCATTACTATCTACCAGTTCAATTTAAGTTTAATTTATAATGCATGCTTTTAAAATTGAATCTCATAAGAGCTGTAACTAATAGACATAAGAATCTAGACTGCTTATTTACAGGGAATTAGTGTTCAGAATTAAATAGGTTTATAATTCACCTTTTAATAAAGCCTTTCCTTGTAGCAGGGTAGTTTGCATAGTAAAGTAATTTTTCATGGAATTTCATGTAATCAAAAGAAACTGCACAACTACCTTTACTTGTGAGTAGGACTACTCACATGCTTGATGTTCACCTGTGCCTAAGTATTTGCGGGGTCAGAATCTTAGACTGTAATGATCCTGAGTTGGACACTGGGGCCCAACCCTGCCCCCACTAAAGTGAACAAGAGTTTTGCCATTGACGTCAATGGAAGCAGGAGCAGGCCCTTTGTCTTATTGTGTGATTGTAAAACATGACACTATAAATTAGTACAAAGAAATAATTAAGAAAACCCTGAAAATTGGATTTTACTTCCATTTAAAGTACTTAAAAATCTTTTAACATTTGTTTCTAAACAGTTATGTTGAACAAACATAATATGAAAAACATATAGCCACTAAAAACATTAATAGTATATTCTGCCAATAGTATAGGTAATTTTACTGAAAGACCTTCTATTATGATTGAATTCACTTATTGTACATTTTGATGTAGTGACTGCACAGTAATCATATTGTTCTTGACATTTTCAACGGTTGGCAAGTTTATAACTTACTTCCTACGTTAATGGTAGAGTTCAGCTCAGCGCTATATATTGGATGTTGCCTATACTGTCTGTGACTTTTTTTATTTTAAAAATATAATTATACAGCTGAAGACTAATGCCTATTGGCAAGCTGATCACACAACAGTAGATTGATAAAGTCAATCATATGACATTCCAGGAATTGACCAGATTTCCTTTGGAAGTTTATAAACATGGCTGTACACAGAGTTTGGGAAGGTATTTAATCAGTCTGATAGTTTTTATGGAAATCTGAATGGTTTATACTTTAGTTCAGCATTCCCCAAACTTTCGAAAGATGAGGCATGCCCCCTTCAGGAAAGTTGAATTAACCACACCCTCTGCCTACTTGCAACTCTGCCAAGTGTTCTAAAGGCCTCCACGTCTTAATATATGTATCTTTCACCTCACCCGCACTGGAGCATGCCCAGTATTTGAGAAATGCTGGTCTATGTCTTCATAATATGATCTTACTTCTGCTGTGTGTTTTGAGCATTGGTATACTTTAAATTTCAACATTGTCACCTGATTGTTAACCAATCATCACTGGCACCCATTGAAATGAATGGGGCAGTTCACATGTCAAAACTATTGTTTCAGGCTCTGCAAACCCAGGCAGACATCACCGCATTTGGTTACACTGTTTCATATTTTGAAGGTGTTTTTCTTCACAACTACACCAGCTAGAGGCTTCTTTTAAGAAAAGCTCATATTCTGGAGAATAATTGAGAATTCAGTCTGCTTCCCCTTCCCCTGTATGCAGTGTTGTTGTAGCCATGTTGGTTCCAGGATATTAGAGAGACAAGGTGGGTGAGGTAATTAGTTGGTCCAATAAAATATATTACTTCACCCACCTTGTACCCCCATCCCCTGGTTATTCCTTTGCAGCTTCCCCCAAGGGTGCATTGACTAGTTTGGGTGGTTTAATTCTATTATACCAAATATGATATTTCTTTGAGCTTAATCCTTAATAGATGTCCATCTTAAATAAGGGGGGAAATAAGCAAACCATACGTATCTTTAAAAACAAAATTCTTCCTCAACAATTTTACTGGGAGGGTTGTCTCTTGATTGAATGAATGTTTAGAACACAGCCCTAGGGACAGCATGAGAGACACTGAAGTTCTAGGAAGCACAGCCACTGTGCAACACCTTATGAGGGATCGCTCTGCTGGCTTGTGTGGAGAGGAGGTAAGGTCTTTGCTTTGTCTCCTTTGAAGTGGTTTGCATCGCAGAGCCACTTCCAGGGATCAGGCCTTGCGCTCGGAGTGCTGAGAATGCAATTGTGGCTGTCCCTCTTATGCACACATAATCCAGATCTGGAGCTGAACATCTCTGACTCAGGCTCTTCTCTAACTGTTTGCTACCTTTTGAGTATTATATTGTGCTGTTTTGCTCTGTTAGGTTTCAGTGACATGGCTTTTATTACATTGATTCTAAATAACTGTGTAAGTCTGACTGTTTTTAACCTGTCTCCCTCTCCCTTCTGAGAGCCTTTTACAGTACAGTACCTAGCCTGAAGCTAGACGGTTAATGAAGAACTGCTTTGGAGAAAATGCTAATTTTACGTTCTAAATCAGCTATCATATTACTGAATAGACCATGTACATCCTCTCCTAGAAAGCAAATACACCTCTTCTGACACACCCCGGTCTGCTTGGGAGTGGGAGCTTTTATCATCAATCCCAGATGATATAGCCATGTGGTGGTATCATGCCACTAGAACAGTCCAACTCCCTGGTTATTTATTTTGTAATGCTCATGCATTTTTAGCAGCTGGCCTTCAACTGTTTGTTTGATTTGTTTCCTTCCTGATGAAATAACTTAATTGATTTAAAGAATGATTAAAGTAAACTTATGACTTAACTCATATGACTGAATTTGAGTCTACTGCTGTGTGATCAGCTTGCCTGTGTCCATTAGTCTGCTGCTATAGAACTTTTGAAAGTATCCACTAATTTTGAATGGCCAAACTGAGAAACGTAGGGCCTGTTTAATCAGAAGTTCTGGCCACCCACAGCTCTCATTAACTTTAACTAGACTTTTGGGTGCTCAGCAACTCTGAACATTAGGCCTTGGGCCTGTCATAAAATTCACCCAACCCAGGCATCTAAAATCAGTCACCATTGTTTTGACAATGTGGGCTTTAACCATTCAGTGCCTCAGTTTCCCTGTTTGGAAAATGGAGACAATATCTGACAACCTCTGAGAGCATTATGAGTCTCAATTATTTAATGTGTAAAGCTCTTTGCAACCCTCTGGTGACAGTTGCTGAAATATTTCGTATTTCTATTTGCACATGACAAGCATTTCTCTGGTGCTCAGACAATCAACATTTCATGCTGTGAACTTTAAACTGACAGTTTCAGTTAACTATGGAAACTTTCATCTTTTGCTGAACTTCTGGGTATTTCTGAACTAAATTAATGAACGTATAGATGTATCTTAAATGCCTGTATTTTCACAGGACAAAAATCTGATCTCTGATGTTAAAATGCAGCTCCCACTGGAGTTATGCACATATATCTATATGGCAGAATTAGGTCCACATTTCATTAAACTGTTCATACTATGTTTCCCAAATGTGACATGTCAGCCATTCAGATGATAAAATATTCACCTAGCTAGTGAGATTCTTGCCCGTTGACCTCCACTCAGGGTGATTCCGCCTTCCCCTAATACTGTATAGTCTTTCTCAGGAAACTTTGAAATCTCCTGTTAAAAGATTTTAAAAATTAGATGTGTATTTTCCATATCCAAATGACACAAGTTGCAAATTAACCAAAAGCAAATGCATATAGAGAGTTTAGATGGAGATAACTGTAAGATCACACAAATTTGTTTGCTTATTTCATTGTTTCCTTATTCAGAAATGAGTAATTAAAGTGTAAACATTTATTTACCTCAGGGCTCACCAAAAGCTTATCAAGTCTTATGAACAAATATTAGTCTTAAACATTAGTTCCCCAGAAGTAAAGAATGGACCTTTTACATAATCTAATTCTAAACCTCTAACCACTTATGTACATTTCCTACCTGAGAGAAGAGTGACAAATGTGTGTTTGCAGTTATAGTTAGAGAAGATCATGAACCAAACTTTGATTCTGAACACCACAAAATTCAGGGAAGTCCATACCCACAGTGGTTTCAATACCCTAGATCCCCAAAGCCCTTGTCTTTGGGGAGGTTGCAAGGGTTTGGGATCCAAACTTTACAGCTTGGGCCATCTCTTATTTAAGATTTGATGAATGGTCAGTGGTAAAAACACAAAATCAACAAATATAAAACAGGGGATTAATTCCCTCTCATGATTGGCAGGGGTGAGGGAAGGACTAGGGATCTATTTGTGTCTCCCTGATCCTACGCTGTCCGGCTCTAGAGTTGGAGCAGTTGAGAAGCCTAACACTGGGGAGAACCCTGCACCCATCAGTAGTTGATGCCACCTCCATTAGCTTTACACCACTGGAAAGTTCTCCTCTGCAAGGGGAATTCTCCACTGGCCACATATGGCCAGAATCTTGAGTGGAACACATGGGAGAATCTGGACCCAGGAGACTTTGCTTTTTCTTTAGTACAAAACTGAAACCTTTGTGCAGCATTTTCTTTCTGTTTTATGCCATTATTATTTCTGAAACATGAAAGCTGATGAGTATTGCATTCTGAATGAGTGGGACTAGGGTGGTGGTTGTGGTTGTTGTTGTTTTAAAGTTTTTCTTCATTCAGAAAGTTGGCTTGACCTTTTCCTTATGAGGACAATGAGGGGGAGGAGAAGGTGAAAGATTGTCTTATTGTGGTACCAGCCTGAATATTTATTATATTGACTGATTAAATCAACCAGCATGTGACTTCTTACTTCAGCAATGGGATCAACTAGGGAAAATCAATCTCCAGTTCATACACTTGCAACCCAAAAACTATCCCTTGTTAAGAGAGACTGGGTTACTCCCCAAAATTCAGACCTGGATTTCAAAAACCCCAGATTTCAGGGCTGTTTAGATCCAGTGTTCTGGCTTAAGCCCACCTCTAGATATTAATTTTGTGCCAGGAGTTTCAGCTCTCCCTTTACAATGTGCCTTTGATCACCTTACCTGTGATTGTGACCATTCATCATTCTACTCTGAACAATTTCTAACATTCCAAACCGCTGAGACATCTCCAACAGGCATGAAAATAAATAAATAAAATAACAAGCCAGGAAAGTATTTCCTTCTTCCTCCCTTGCAAATTAACACTGGCCTCGGGGATAGAATGAACAATACTGTTCAGTCCTGGTTCAGGGACAGATTAAATGCCCTGCATCTCACAGCCTAGAAATTGGGTGCCTGGTACCTCAGGAAAGGGGAGACTCCCAGTTTTTCAATTCAATAATAGCCTTCAATAGCCTTCTCTTCCCACCATAGAAGATTTGGAAATATCTGAGCTTAAAAATCAAGATACTTATATATGGAAAAAGCTATTTTGGGTAATAGAATGTTCTGAAGTTGAGGCAGTGCAGCCTAGTGGATAGAGCACTGGACTGGGACTGGGACTCAGGAGACCTGGATTCTATCCCTAGCTCTACTGTTGCCCTGTTGGGTGACTTTGGGCAAGTCACTTCACCTCCCTGTGCCTCCTTCCCCCATCTGTAAAATGGGGATAGTGATACTGACCACCTCCTGTGAAGCACTCTGAGATCTGTTGATGAAAAGCACTATACAAGAGAGAGGTATTATTATTTCCCTCCCTCATGGAGACCTATACAGTCAAACTCCTGTAAACAATATGGATGCTTGAGTTTACAGGCAGAGAGATGTGAAAAATAGCACCAACATCTTTTAAAAACGCTTCCAAACTTGTCAAAAATAGTATATCTGTAATGTATGAGGTATTTAGGGTGCCACGATATACAGGTTTTATAGGCACTCATTTGGGATTGACCTGCATAGCTCAATCAGGGCTTCACTGGCTGTGCATGAATACTGCATCCATCCCTTGCTCTTACAGATAAAACCTTTATGTCTCTCCACTATGCCATTAGATATTTGTGTATTTATATATCTAGATATTTGAGCTGATTTTTCCCCCCCAGTTCCTACTGGTTCCATTCGAAAATACAGTTACTGGTTCCTAGTGCTACTGTTCTTCCAGTAGAGACCAGCCAGAGAACTGTGGCATCTATTGGAACTTCCATTACACACTATGGGTGAAAGTCTGGCCCCACTGCATTGTAAACGCGGGTCCATGAGACCCAGGTTGTGGACTCAAGATACATCCACACTGGATCATCTGACTCGGGGTCATGGGCTCAGGCAGCGAGGTTAAAAATTGCAGTGTAGATGTCCAGGCTTGCGCTGAAACCTGGGCTGTGCTGGGGGGACAGAGGGGTGTTAGAGCCTGAGATTCAGCCCAAGCCTCAACATCCACACTGCTATTTTTAGCCTCACTGTCCAAGAACCATGAGCCTTCCCTCAAGTCCCCACCCCCGCCCTGCCTCTTCCCACCCCTGCTCCGCCTCCACCCCGCCCCCATTCCACCCCCTTCCCCAAGTCTCCATCCCACCTCTTCCCCGCCTCCTCCCTTGAACGCGCTGTGTCCCCGCTCCTCCCCCCCCCCCCCGGAACGCCGCCAAACAGCTGTTTCGTAGTGGGCAGAAGTGCTGGGAGGGAGGGAGAGGAGCAGGAACATGGCACGCTCAAGGGAGGAAGCGGGTAAGAGGCGGGGTGAGCTTGGCTGCCGGTGGGTGCGGAGCACCCACTAATTTTTCCCCGTGGGTGCTCCAGCCCCGGAGCACCCATGCAGTCGGTGCCTGTGTCCACACTGCATTGTAAACACGGGCTTACAATTGCTAAACTTGGGTCTCACAGCTGTGCTAACACATCCAATCGTCACTACGCAGACCTTCTAACTCAGGTGTGCATCTTGAGCTGTGTGCACGCTGCAAAATGACAGTGTCCCAGGAGTCCCAGGGGGACTTGGGCTCTGACCCACCCCACCAGCATATCCTAAGACCAGAGTCCAGAGTGCTTGCTGTTGCAAGTCAGACGGATTTGTGTAGGGACAGAAGGCAGGCTTGGGCTCAAACCTGAATCAAAGCCCAAGCTCAGTGTGCAGTGTAGACATACCCACTGAAGTTAATGGCAAAACTACCATTGACTTAAATGGTGTCAGGATTTCATCCTGTTTGTGCATAAAATATAATATGGTACCATTTTGTGTCATTGACAAAATATTTTGTGCCATTAGAGATTTTCTGACAGAGACACCTATTGTGTTACACTGTCAAAGAAATCTTCCCTTCAATTCAGCACGGGAGATTATAGCACAGAGTAGACAGGGGGCTCTACTCTGGGAGTGTCACAGATAACAAGTGTTTTATTAATTTGATTCCAAAGGAGTCAGCAGAATATTTCATGTTTTGTCTAAATCGATCCTAGTTACTCAACTTTTCCATTTAGAGGTAGCTACCAATGGCAAATACAAACCAAAAAATCAAAATAAATGTGACACACATTAATTGTTTGGAACATGCATTAGCCACTGCAAAAAACATATAGTATTGGGCCATATTCATCCTTGGGTGTAACTTTACTGAAGAAAGTGTAGTCAAATCAGGGATGAATTTAACCTGTTGATGCTGAACAACATATAAATGTATAATAATTATGGAGCATCCACTTCTACTGGATACATTCATTTTTGGATGTCCAAATTGATAAACCTGCAGCCTGATCATTCAGAAGTACAGAGCCCCTACAGTTCCCAGTGACTTCAGTTACATCTGTGGGTGATTAAGGGAGGAGAGGAGAATGGTCTGCACTTGGGTTGCCAACCTTCGGACCCCCTAAAATAAAACAACCCTGCAAATGATAGAACAGAGCAGAGATCTCAGCCATCCACACTGTCTGCTCTTTGTAGTTCACCCTCACTTCCTTCTTCTCTCTCTAATACTCTTGACTTCCTTCTTCTCTGCTCCTTTCACTCTCCCCTTCTCTACACACCCCACCCCCAGATCTCTTCACTTTCTCTTCGCTCTTGCCCTTGCTCTCGCTTTATTCTCACTAATACCCCATACTCTCACTTCTCTATCCACTCTCCCCAATTTCCTTTGTGTTCTCTTCTCCACACTCTGCCTTCCCTCTCCCCCGCCCCCACCCAATTCTCCTTCTCTTCTTCCCCCTCCTTCCTCTTGGAAGTGGTCTTCCTCTCTCTCTCTCTCTGCCATCTGTTTTCTGCACAGCAAGCCTCAAGAGCATTCCCAACAACTACAAAGATCATAGTGCAGGCGCCATTGTGTGAAATGCCCTAGGGAATCTGTAAGTATATTTGAGCTGAAACAGAAGCAAAGGATTTCAAGAAGGAGCTGGAACACCATTCCACTCAATTTAATCATTTTCCTCTTTAGTTACAAGCAAAATACACTCCCTCGCCTGTTTGCTCACTCACATGATGACTTCTGTATTTCCAGCAAGAACATAAACCTTTCATATCTCACAGAAATAGAGATGTGGCCCAAACAAACTCCTAGATTTAATACCCCTTAACTTTTGGATCTCAGTTGGACTGAGCAACTGAAGCCCATCTCTAAGCTGATGGGCTTGCAGTGGATTTGAAACTATAATGACACTTCTTATTAGGCAGAGAATATACACAATAGGCCAGATCCTCCACTGTGGCCAAGGACTGCTCAGCACAACTCAGCAGGATCTATCCTCTGAAGGAGTAAGGGATAACATTCCTCTGGGGTCAGAGGCCTGGAGCTGGCCTGGCTGCCTGATTAGCTCACCCCCTGTATCTGAGGAAAGAGATGGAATTACTTAGCTGCCCTTATAAAAGAGGGCAGCAACAATGACGGGGAGGGGAGGGACTGTGGAAGTGCCTGGGTGCTGTGTCCAGTGTACTGACAGTGGCACGACTACTGAAAGGAACTGCTTCAGAAAACCAGATAGACAAGAGGGGAGACTACTGGGGAGCCATGGAGGGCTGAGGCAAGAGCCAGGTAAACTTGCTGTGGGAATTAGTGGTATGAGAGGTTGGGGACAGGACTGCTGCGCTCGCACAGACTTTGAAGTAAGAGTCTGGGGGAGGTGGGACTGTGTTTGTTAAGAAGGCTCAGTTAAAGAAACTGCTCCAGCTGAAAATAGTTTCCCTGGATTCCTTGAGAAACATAGACAAGGGTTAGCCCAGGGAGTGAGCTGACTCAGTAGAGTAAAGCTCGGTCCAACAGGAGGAGGGTGCTATAAAATAGGCCTAATCTATTCCAGTGGGTTTAAGACATGTTTGCACTCTTTCAAGCCTGGGTCATTCTGCACCAGTCTGCTTCCCTGGTGTAAATTGGCTACTCTAACTTGAGCTGCCTGCCAATGGCCTCAAGGTCCCGGAAGGTCAGTGGAGGATCCCCTTATGCAGGTGAGCTAGGGTTACCATACGTCCGGTTTTTCCCGGACATGTCCGGCTTTTCGGCAATCAAACCCCCGTCCGGGGGGAATTGCCAAAAAGCGGAACATGTCCGGGAAAAATACCGGCCGGGCACTTCCTCTCCCGCGGCTGCTCTGCTCCTCCCCTGACTCAGACTTCGGCTCTGTTTAAGAGCCAAGCTGCCCGAGCCAGCGCTACCGGCTTCGGGCAGCCCCCGTGCCTCCGGACCCCAGCCACCGGCCGGGCACTTCTCCTCCCCGGCTCCAGCTGCTCTGCTCCTCCCCTGACTCAGACTTCGGCTCTGCTTAAGAGCCAAGCTGCCCGAGCCAGCGCTACGGGCTTCGGGCAGGCCCCGTGCCTCCGGACCCTGCGCCACCGGAGCAGAGCAGCTGGAGCCCGGGAAGGGAAGTGCCCGGCCGGCGGCTGGGGTCCGGAGGCACGGGGCCTGCCCGAAGCCCGTAGCGCTGGCTCGGGCAGCTTGGCTCTTAAGCAGAGCCGAAGTCTGAGTCAGGGGAGGAGCAGAGCAGCTGGAGCCGGGGAGGAGAAGTGCCCGGCCGGCAGCTGGGGTCCGGAGGCATGGGGGCTGCCCGAAGCCCGAGCGCTACCGGCTTCACAGGTTTGCCGGGCAGCCTCCAGACCCTGCGCCCCCGGCTGGGCGCTTCCCCTCCCGGGCTCCAGCTGCGCTGGGGAAGCGCCGGCCGGGGGCGCAGGGTCTGGGGGCTGCCCGGCAAACCGTGAAGCCGGTAGTGCTTGGGCAGCCCTTTTCGCGTGGCTGGGAGGGAGGAGGGGGAGTTAGGGCGGGGACTTTGGGGAATGGGCGGGGAATGGGCGGAGTTGGGGCGGGGCCGGGGGTGGGAAAGGGGCGGGGCCAGGGCCCCGTGGAATGTCCTCTTTTTTTATTTTTTAACTATGGTAACCCTAGGTGAGATCTCTATGGGTTGGATCCACTGGGCTGAGGATAGCTTTGTACTAGTGGCGTGGCAGAAAGCTGCTCCAACACAGGGGAGGATCTTGTTTCGTAAGTGTGGGTGAGGAGAAACACTGACTCAAAAGACAGGAATATACCCAGTTCGTAAAGTTTATCTCAAGGTTGTGATAACCTATGAAAGTTTGAGCATAAAACACTTGCTTAGCAATAAAATAAATCTGAGAGCTCCACTTTGTAGTATTCCATGCTGATATTATTTGGTTAAATGCTTTTTGTACTCTAGTCAGTCTTCCCCACCCTCCTTCCTTGTGTAAGGTACGAGTTTCTGAGCAGACTATCTTGGATGCTGTCCTATCTCCTCTGTCACTTCTTGAATCAGACTTAATTCCCTTAACCTGACTGTACTGTCTATAAATTGAACATACCCACCATTTCTTGCTTTAAAAATCTTCTGCCAAAGGAAAAGTTCATTAGGGAATGGGTGAGTTTTGCCAGCATTTGCTTGAGTTTTGGGTGGACCTGAAACTCCAGCTAAATCTCATGAACTCTTGTGAAACAAAACACCTGCATTTGGATCGTGAACTTTCTGTGAATGATTTTATACAAATCTAATGAGCCACAGCAGCAGGACTTAGGGAGCACAAGAGGCTTTTTTATTTGAATAAGAGAGCAATTTTTTTAAGTGACTGGTGACTTTGGGTGCCCAATTTGAGACACCTTAAAAGGACCTGATTTTCACTAGGGAAATGCTCAGGACTTTCTAAAAATCAGGCCCCTTTAACATGTTCCAAGTTGGACACACACAAATTTGAAGCATTCAAAATTATTAGTTACTAAGTTTATAGCAGAAATGCTGAGAAGCAGACATTAGCCTGAATGGTGAGGTTTCATTCTAGAGTTGAACAGCCCCAAAATTTGGGGTTTGTTCAGATCCATTTAATTTTAAAGACTGCTTATAGTTTAATGACCAGGGTGAAAGTGCAGTTTTGTGCTTTCTGCAAAATCAACAAGCTGTAATTGCAAATGTATATAACAAGGCTGAAATAAAATAAAATGGGGGAAGGGAATGGAAGAAGTTAAAGTTAATAGATTTTAAGGTCAGAAGGGTCATAAAATCTCACCCAGTAAATTCTATATCAAGCTTAAAACTTGTTTGAGCTAGAGCATTTATTTTTAGAAGGATATTCAGTCTTGATTTAAAGACACCGAGTGAAGGAGAATCCACCACACCCATAGATGGCTTGTTCCAATTGTTAATTATCCTCACTGTTAAAATGTGTGCCTTATTTCTATCCTGAATTTGTCTAGCTTCATCTTCCAACTACTGTATCGTTTTATGCCTTTTTGTTTGCTTGTTTTGCTAGATTAAAGAGCCATCTACTATTAGAAATCTCTTCCCCATGTAGATACTTGTAGATTGTGATCAAACCACTTCTTCATCTTCTCTTGGTTTATCTAAACCAGTGGTCCCCAAATGTTTTATGTTGCACCCCCGCCTTACCTGTAATGTAATCTTTCTGGGCCCCACTGGGGCTGGGAAGAGGGCCAGAGACTGGGAGCAGCGGCTGGGGCCACAGCTGGGAGCGGGGCCGCAACTGGGAGCGGCCCAGGGAAGGGAGGCTGGCCTGGGCCCCACCGCACCCTCCCAAAAGTTCCTCCGTGCCCCCATAAGGGGGCATATCCCACAGTTTGGGGACCACTGATCTAAATAGATAGTTTCTTAACTCTCCCATTGTAAGGCATGTCTTCCAGACTTTGAATAATTCTTGTAGCCCTCTTCTGAACCCTTTCCAGTTTATGAACATCCTTTTTGAAGTGTGCACACCAGAACTGGACACACTAATGCAGAGTACAGAGGTAATCCCAGCCTCCCAACTCCTACTCAATGGTCTTCTGTTGATATTCCAGATACATATTTTATTTATTTATGTATTTTAATGTTCTGTGCACTAATATTCTGCCATGGGTAATCTTAACTGTTCAGAATATGCAGTATATGACCCACTTGTAGATTATTTGTATTCAAGGAAAATTCTGCAAGATGAAGCAGAAATGCTGGTAGATGTGTCCTCTGCTGCAAGAATTCTGCCAACCTCAAGATTAAGGAGGATATGTGGTGGGATGCATTTTGCTGTTCCTCTAAAATTTGAACTTGCAGCCCTCTATAGCACATCCTACTCACTGCAGCATATGAACTAGCCAGCTAGTGGCTGAATCTTAACCCTAGTCAGCGGATCCTATACCCTTAGGAATGTGGTGCACAGGCTAGCATGTTTGTTTGCGCTCTCTCCTAGCATTTCTTTAAGCTCCAAGGAACAAAACATGCCGATTGCACACGAGGAATGGAGAAGATGCTCCTTATGCAAGTGTGCTGACTAGATGATCACAACGATCCCTTCTGGCTTGGAATCTGACTCTGATAACCTATCAGCCTCCATCCTCTGTGACCCAACCCAATGAAAGGTAGGATCTGGCTTTCTTTTTATTATTTGATTTCACATGAAACACAACCTTCGTTTGTATGCACTGTTAAACATTATCTTTGTGGGCAGCTAAGAGCTCTCAAACAAGGTAGTTTATTTACTTTAAGGGTGTCAGCCTCTTAGGAGCTAAGAAGGTTGTAATTTGTGATTATGGCTTTGGGTGACGCATTCACCACCTGTGCGGAGACAGAATGGATTGACATCATGGCAAAAAGAATATCTTCATTCTCTTTCAAATAGTTTAAAACTAAAAATTGAAGAGTGATGGTAAGACCAGTATGGGCTCCGGAATTGGTGAGTTATTACACTCTCTTTTTAAAAGTGATAAGTTGATTGTTGGTTTTTTAACAGGGAAAATGACAGGTGACATTCCTGCTGTCTTGACTCTGAGAACTCCATCTCTTTCTCAGGTTCATTTTATTTTTCTTACCAAAGTAAGAACTAATGAACTTTAAATGTAGGGACTCTCACTTCAAAGGTCCTAAGGCTTTAACTCTACCAGTTTAACATGTGTTAAAAGCACACCGCCTTGTCTACCCTAGGCTGTTAACATTTGTTATCTAAGACTTCCAAATCCTACAAGGCCCAACTGTTCCTTGATGAGCCTTCACTAGAACTAGTGATCTTCATCTGGCCACCTGTGTCATGGCTGGTTAGCTGGTGAGCTCTGAAAGGATCACAAATAATTTTAAATCTCTAAGTAACTGGTAATCATTTATCATTGTTTCATTAGTTAAAGGAAAACATTCTTTTGAGCCCCTGTAGGAAGCTACTAGTTACAGTTATACTCATTTCACAGAAGAACTATTCTGCACTAGCATTGCCCCGATGCTGTCCTCCCTAAAGTGGAAGGGGAAATACTGAGGTAATCGGCATGTCCTCCCTCACTTGAGATATGCTGGTGTAGGGGAGAGCATACTTCAGGGCCTACTCTTGCTTGGAAGGATTAGATTTTTATCAGTAAATGTGGTTAAAAGTTGATTTCACCGTACACACACAAACCCACCAAAAAAAATATTTCCATCAAGGATAATCAAAGTTTACAGACAGGGGAAGTAAGAAAAATGCTGACTGAGAACTTATTAGAGTTTGATTTAAGGATATTTACTTTGTATATTTTGACATGGGATGTTGACTGTTTGTGTTTTAATGCTTACAAAGCTTTAACTTTTTGAATCTCAACATTTACTGTCATTAAATAATTGTCTGATCCTGCCCCATAATTTCCTGCAACTGTGAAAATTTAAATAGATAATAATACAAACTTAAAAATAAACATCTACATTATCAGTTGAAATTATTTAAAAAAAAAAAATTGTGCCAAGCCTAAATAAATGGCATTTTCTCCACTGAATTAGCACTGAGCATAGAGTTATCGAGCATTGTGCTGCCAGAGATGTCACCAGTCCCTGCACCTGTAAAGGTGTAGGGCTGTGGCAGCTGTGATCAGTTCCATAAATCCCCCAGCACACTACGAGGGATGTGCTGTGAGGAGTCGGGGCCAGCCTGCACTAGAAACCAGACCCCTATTGAGGAGGGACAATACTAGCTGGAAAAGCTTTCTTCTTGATTGACTCAAACTTCCACGGCCCAAAGTGTTACTTTTTATTTAAGGTCATTTAGAAATCAGACTATAGGAAGCATTTGGAACTCCCAGTTTAAAAGCTGAACTGAGGTTTGGGTTTTTATATTTTAATAGGCTTCAAAAAGCCCCAAGTACCCCAGTCAGGTGGAAGTCAAGACCCTGGCAACTGGTCCTATGAACAACTGTAGCTCACCTGACACATCCCACTATCAAATATAAAAATCACATACTTTCGTTCTAATTCCATACATGGTGGTGCTTTGAACTACCTTAATCTTATCAAACAATCCCCAAACTACTACAAATAACTTTAAGACATAAGCATACAAAAGTAAAGCAAATATTTTAGGAATACTGATAGGCAATGCCCCTTGCACAGTTTTCTTAAGCTCCACTAGCCCTAGTTTATGCACCAATTTTATCACAAAATTATCTTAATCTGTGCAGAACCAGCCTAAATAAATGTTGGCCTGTATTTTGCATGATTCTGCAATAGTGTAATTCCTACCCAACTTCTTTATTTATTTTATTTGTACAATGGTAGCACCTGGGGACCTCATTCACGGACCAGGATCCTGTTATGCTAGAGGCTATACAAACATACATTGCCAAATTATCAGGCCAGTATATTCAGTATGAGTTCTTTAGAATGTCCTTTTCTAGAGTTCTGGATTCTTATGGCCTTATAGGAGCTCACTGGAAAAAATAAAGTCAAGTCACTTTTTTCTCATTGCTTTTCTATAACTTTAATTGAAAGCTTTCCAAGAGTTTTAGAGTAGGGACTGTGTTTTATGATAGATGTGTACTCTTCGGGAACACAAACCGCAAATAATAATAAAGTAGCAGGAATACTTTTTTTTTTTTTTTTAAGAAACAATCTAAATACTCATTTGTTCTATCAAGAAACACTCTTGTGCAACAGGTACTACCAGATGGAACGTCTTTTACTTCATAAGCACTAATTCAGAATCTAACAAACAAAATGCTATCCTATACAGTGAACATTTTATTCTTGGACAGGCTAAAATATTGGAAAGCTATGTGAACTATTTGCTTGCATTTTCCATCTATGCATAATTACTTTCGAGATAAAGTTACCGCACACGTTTTCAGTAATTCCTCAAATGGTTGTAAATGATAAATTCTTAGAAAACAGGTTAAAATGCCAGTCAAAAGAGATATGAAGAGTAGATGTAGTACTGGCTTTTTCTTAAAATGTTCATGCTCAGAGATTTTTTACTTTAATTTTGATCTGTCCTAATAATTAGGGTCAGTATTTTTTAAATCTTTTTTAAAATAAGACAAAATAATGCCAAAGCAATTTCTGTTGTTCTATGAAAAATCAAACCTATGTTTTTAAAACAAAGACCTGAATCCAACAAGGTGCTGAGCACCTTGTGTTCCCATTGAAATCATTAAGTACCATGCACTAGCAGGTGCCAAGGGCCAAATTTTGCACTTACAATACTATTTACTTAAATGAAATGATCTGAGACATAAATTAGTGCATGTTTAGGTGATGGGGGCGGGGAGAGAGAAGAAAAAGTACTCTACTTAGCAGTCACTTCACTTTCCTTTTGGAACAAGCTGGTGTAGATCTTAAATGTGCACTCCATCATGCTACTTTCTTTAGAGGTCTGGACATGATGGAGAAAGGAGAGGGATCATTCCACATCTACATTGCTTGTTGGAGCTGGAACAAGTTGTACTGTTCCAGTCCTCTGGATCAAATACAGGAAATGGCTTTTTTCCTCCCCAAGAGTGTTGTGTCAATGAGAACATGAATTTGGGGTAAAATCTCATTTATCTGTAATTGAGGTCTAGATTTGGGGCTTGTCTACATGGCAAGTTAGCGAGCACTCCAGAGTGTGAATTTACAGCACACCAGTAACTAACTCACCATGTGGACACTGCTACAGTGCTTTGAAAGTCCTGGTGTATGGCTTAGCATACTGATGCTTCAAAGTACAGCATGCTAAGCTGCAGTCTGGGACTTTCACTGCGCTGTGGCAGTGTCCACACAGTGAGTTAGTGCATGGACAGCAGGTGTGCTGTAGATTCACACCCTGCCATGCTGCATGCTATCTTCCCATGCAGACAAGCCTTCAGATTGGCCCTTCTGCAGATGTGCAGCAAGGAGATGAGTTTTCCTCCACCACCACCTCCAACCCCTTTTGCATAGCCTATGTAACAGCCAGAAACAATTGCAGCCCTTTCGCTCAGTCAGATGGACTATTTGGTCATTCATAAAGGGGGATGACAGAGCACAGGCAGAAACTTCCTGGTGATCCACACCATCCCCACCAAACGCAGGGCTCTGCCTTAAGCACACAATTGAGCCCTAAAAGATTTACCAGAGGCTGTAGATAGGGAATTAACATTTGGTTTTCATCATTTTTAATTTTCTCTACAGTGTTTCCTCAGAAACTTTGTAGAAACTAGAAAGACTGAAGAGGTGATTGATGAGACTAGGACACTGTGTGAGGGAATAGTTCTTGCTGGATTTCTCCCTGGTCATAGTGTAATGCTAGTTTGTTCAGAGTCCACATGGTCCCAAAGCTTCCTCCTGCCATTATGAAAACATCTGTTCATTCTTTTTTACTCTCAAGGTAGTGTCTTGAACTACTGACAGGAACTATTTAATAACACTTTTTCTAATGCTAGCTGGCTGCTCACCTCACTGGCACTAGCTCCAGAGGCTTAAAGACCTAAAAGATATGGGTTAGATTCAACAGTTGGCACCCATGGGATGGAGAGCAGTCAACAGTGATGAGGCTGACCAGTATTGTTAACCTTCCCATCATTCTAGGAATTTCCTGTCTTATTGCAGGGGATGCACAGCATGGCCCTTAGAGCGAAAACAGAATTTGGAATGGCTGCAACAGGTTGGTTCTTGGATCTGTGTTGTTGACAACAGCTATAAGGCTGGACTCATGCAGCAGTCTGTGGCAGAAGGCCTAGCATGGAACAAAGCCAGGACCTCTTCTTCAGAAAGTCTTAATAAATTTCCTGTCAAACTGCTAATCAAAACTCAGGCTGTTCTTTGAGTATCCGTGGCATATACAGTAAGGCCTTAAACATATTTAAAAAATTACTTTATTATTTAATTGTACCCTGCATAGAGATAAAGTACAGTAACCTCCTCTTATCTTAAAACAGACCATCTATTGTTTTCTTGCTTGACTGGATCTAAAAGAAAATAACTTTCACTGTATGACCTAAAGAAAGACTTTGCTAAGCTAGTTTAAATATCTGTTGTCTTCAATATAGAGATCAAAACAAGAGCCCTGTCTTGTGACAAGGCTGGGTGAGTGAGAAGATCTTAGAAGCTGGGTGGAATAAATACAGACAAGCTCTAGTGCAATACATCTTTACAAAATACACTTTTGTGTTTCACTGTGTGATAAAAACACTTGTCTGGAACCATGATCTGACAGCAGCAAAAAACACACAGTGCACATGGAGCCCACCTCCATGTATCAGTTACGAACTGGATGTTAAATAGGAGCTGGATCCTGCGGTAGTTTACACTGGATACTGAGCTCTTCTGAAAATCTGGCCATGAGTGTGAAGAAGAGTCCTGGGTGCTGAGGCCTTTACAATCTGGCCCACAACTCTCCATTGAAATCAACGGCAGTTTTGGTATGGAAAAATAGCAAAACTGAGCACTTCATGCGGACATTTTTCCCAGTAAATAGTTTTATAAGAGTTAAAAAAAATAGTAAAGCTGATTTTTAAAATGTTGTTGTTTAAAAATGTTGATGAACATAATTTTTTGCCAAAAACAAAAATTGTATCTAACTTTTTCAGGTTTTTTGCTTAAATATTTTCTATTTTCAGCTGAGGAAAACATAGTTTTTATGGTTTGGGTTTTTTCAATTAAATCCCCGTTTATCATTTCTTTTATTTATTTATTTTGAGGAAAATGTCAATTTTTCATGGAGATTTCTGTTTCTATGAAAACTTTTCACTGAAAAAAGATTTTTGAATGAAAATTTTTGACCATCTCTCTAAACAGCGCTGGGAGAACTCACCTGAGCCAACCTTGCTGGGTCCTGTTTGTGTAGGTTATGCGTACCAGAACCTGCAAAGTCTGGTCACAGGGACTCCACAGTTGGTTTGCTTGGTGTTTCACAAAACTCATGTGGTGTCCCTCCCTGGAAACTCCCTGCTAATAGACTAAGTCCATAAGTAGCAGTATCACTCTTTCTAATTTTGAGTAGCTCTGAGATTCTAGACCTTTCACACAGTTCCTGGGATCTTTCATACAGTTCTAGAGGCTCCCCTATTACCATACTCATCATCCTGAAGCATTTTTTCTCATTCAATAAACAGCTGTCCTGGAATTTCTGGCTATCCCTAATCATATGTAAAGGTTGTTAATTCCATTTTCTATAAAGACATTTTGGTAATTAGATCTATTCTGAAAGAATAAACAAATTTAAAATATGATTGTTTGGCTTTTAACAACCAAAGTAGGTAGAAACTTTGGTAAGAAGCATCAGACCTTACTGTGAATGTTTTTATAACAGGCTTACTCTGTGGGCTTAGACAGTTTCATATGCAGCCGGGGAAACTATTCACAAATATTTTTTTCAAATTCAAATAGCTTCTCATATTTTCCCCTTTCTGTTTGCTTCTATTAATGCAAACACATTCACATGAATGTTGCAGAATGGTTATTCTTAGTCTGAAAGCAAGGATTCGTGTGTTAAGGGCCTGATCCAGTGCCCACTGAAGTCAATAGGAAGCACTGGTTGAAGGGATCAGGCCTAATAAAGTGATTTGCTTTTCATGCCAAAAGTGCTTTCACTGCTTATAAAGTTTGTCATCCAGTCAAGGAACAGAAATATTTCTATCTCAAATCATGAGCAGCAAATTAGACTAAGATATAGTTGAAGTAAATATTTTCCTCCTCCCTTCTCAGGAATTAGTGTCACATTGCTACCACCATCATCCTTTCTGAGAGGATGAAAAACCATGAAGAACACTCTTCTCTGGATATGCTGTCCTTCCCTACATCATCCTTCCCTGAACAATAGTCTGTGCCACATCCCCTGTTCTCAAAAGGGTTCCCTAACCTGAGTCACAATGTGCAAAGAGACTGCATTTTCTGAGCAACAGATCATCAGAGTCTGCCTCTAGCAAAGGACTGGGTTGTGATGACAAAGCTACACCATTAGTGCCCATGGTAGAGCTGGCTCCTGGTATCTGCACAGGCCCTGAACAGTACACATGATGACTTCTTTCTCCCTCCTTTGCTTTGATAGTTATTACTTCATTTGTAATTCCCTTTACAGGTCATTAGTTTCCTTGGTCATTGTGTGCACTAACACAACAACCTTGGCACAGAGGCTGTTATGGGCTTGTGCACATGCAACTGCCCACAGTTACTAGTTTTGTCTGTGCAATAACTGTTGTGAATGCCAACTGGTGACAGAAAACGGGGGACTGGCACAGGGTTCATGAATACTTACACTAATAGAGCTGAAATTTCTTCCCCCTGGGGGAAAAAAACTTAGTTTTCATTGAAATCTTGCACAGGAAATTTTGATGTTTCCTGCTGAAAATGGGAGTTATAGTGCCTCACAGGAATTGTAGTTTGATCCTTGTGTCCTCATTCTCCTCTGTGGACAGGTACCCCTGCTGCACAACATCTCCCATAATACAACACATTGAGTCTCCCCTTTTTGGTGAGGGGAAACTATGCAACTTGGAGTTTCTGACTGTGTTGCTCTGTGGGAGATGTTGTCCAGCTGGGGATCCTGGCACATAGGGGAGAATGGGGAAACAAAGAGCAAACTACAATTCCCATTGTTGGCCACAATCTTTTGTTTTTTGGGAAATATTTAGACAAAAAAATAATTTTCCATGGAAAGCAGACACTTTTTGCCAAAAAAAAGTCATCTAGCCTAAAACCCACTTTTCTGTCAAAGAATATTTTGATGGAAAATTTGCAACCAGGCCTTCACATAAACCCTTTCTGTGAATGTGGCAAGAGAAAACTAAACTGAAGTCTGAACTCACTCTATCAAACTATATAGTGGCCTAACTTTTCTAGCAGTGATGTCTCAAGGAAGGCCAGACTCAAATGCCAAAAAGGGCAAGGTTTAAAACAGGAGGGGAACCTTTTTTCTATCAGGGGCCACTGGCCCACAGAAAAAAATCAGTTGCGGGCCACACACAGACCTGCAGAGGGGCGCGGAGGGTCGGGGCTTCCCCCCGCAGCGGGGCAAGCCAACACTCACAGCTCCAGCCCCACGGTGGGGTGGGTGAGGAGGCTTGGGGTTTCCCCTGGGCTCCAGAGTGAGGCCAGAAATAAGGGATTCAGGGTGCGGGAGGGGACTCCGGGTTGGGGCAGGGGGTTGGAGTGTGGGAGGAGATGAGAACTCCAGTGTGGGCTCTGGGATGGGGCTGGGAATGATGGGATTAGGGTGCAGGAAGGGGCTCCAGGCTGGAGCCAAGGGGTTTGGAGTGCAGAGGGGGGGACTGGGGCAGGGGGTTGGGGTGAAGGTAGGGGTGCAGGATCTGGGAGGGAGTTAGGGTGCGGGAGGGGGTTCTGACCTGGGGCAGGAGATGCAGGCTCCCACTAGGTTGCGCTTACCTCAGGCGGCTCCCAGTCAGTGGCACAGTGGGGCTAAGGCAGGCTCCATGCCTGCTCTGGCTCCAACTGCCATGTCCAGCCCCTAGGCAAAGGGGCCAAAGGGCTCTGCACTGTGCCCCTGCAGCTCCCATTGGCCATGGCTGGGGGCAGGGCCAGCGCACGGAGCTTCCCTCAGTTCCCTGATTGCCGCATCGCCTAGGGGCCGCACGGACATGCCAGCCGCTTCTGGGAGCTGCGCGGCGCCAACCAGACTTTTAACGTCTTGGCAACCCCAGCTTCCCCTGCAGCGCTGCGAGCCAGCGCTCGTGGCTCCAGCCCCACAGGGGGCACCCAGGCTTCTGGGCT
Source organism: Emys orbicularis (assembly GCF_028017835.1). NCBI lineage: Eukaryota > Metazoa > Chordata > Testudines > Emydidae > Emys > Emys orbicularis. The sequence goes on from NC_088683.1 coordinate 49,636,181, forward strand.
TCCGTGTAGACTTGCCACGGGCCAGATGAAATGAAGCAGCGAGTAGGATCCGACCTGCAGGTTCCCCATCCCCTGGTTTAAACAGGGCTGGCTCCAGGCACCAGCGGAGGAAGCATGTGCCTGGGGCAGCATTCCGTCCATTCTTGGGGCAGCACAGTCCGGGCGGCTTTTTTTTTTTTCTTGCTTCGGCAGCTCGGGCGGCTTTTTTTTTTTTTTTTTTTTTTTTTGCTTGCTTGGGGCGGCAAAAATGGTAGAGCCGGCCCTGGGTTTAAAATATCCTAAAATTCTCTAATCCTGGTGGCTTAGCTCCTCCTAACTCCAACGCTAGTCCCACCCTCTCCAACAGAACCCAAGGCCCCGTGTCTTTAATCATAATCACTCCTTTGGCATTGTAATTTCACAATTTAGCTGGAATAAAAATAATACCATGTGACTAGAGAACCCAATCACCCAGGGATAACAAACACACATGGTTAAATTTGTCTGCATGATGAGTTATCTGAGCAATTACAAATAACTTACAAACATAAAGCTAAAAGACTGACCTCTTCTAGCTGACAGCAAGTAATTTGTGAGAGTCATTGGCTAAATTGATCACAATAAATAGTACATTCAGTTGCAGTCATTTGAGTGGGCTGGGCAGAGATCATTTGAAGGCATCTTCCCCTTTTTCTCCCCTTCCTATTTGCCTGGAAGGGGTCTCTGCTCCAGTAATCCCATTTGCCTTTGGTATGCTAGAAACAGCAACTTAATTGTGATTCTTGTGACATGACAATGGTGCTTCTGACAGCAGTGAGAGAGAGCGCCTGTGTGAGAGGATGTGTACCTCCCATCCACTGACTAGCTAAAGAAGGGTTAATCCCTGCTCTCCAAGTAATGCAGCTACCACAGCTTTCCACCTTCTGTGAAGAGACTGCCTTGAGTGAAGCCATGAGGGGAGAGCAGTTGGCTCAACTGGAGGGAACTGTCCTATCCAAAGGTGTAAAAAGAGGAGTCAGTGATGCATTAACCTATGAGGTACCTCCTCTTCTTGAACAAAGGCACACCCTGACTGTAAGAAGCCCTTGCTGAGTTTTCTGAATTGACCATGGCTGCAGGATATCTTGCTTAGTTCAACTCCATACTCTGGATTGTTGGGTCCCCCACCTGGTTTGAGTCATGTGACCTATCATAGATCATAAGAGAATTTTTATTTTAAGACTGACCTCTTCTAGCTGACAGGCCTTGATGACACTCTTATATCTGTATTCATCATAGGACACACCAAAGATGATGTTTTCTTTGATTGTTCCAGGCATGATCCAGGAAACTTGTGGAGAAAAGGAAATCCTTCCACTGTGCTTGATTTTACCTTCTGAAGGCTCCAACTCTCCCATTATCAACATCAAGAGAGAAGTCTGAAAATAATTAACAGTTAATGTATCAGAACAGATCTACACAACTGTAACAGATGCTCAGCATATGTGAGTCATCTTAATAAATAGCTTGTACTCTATTATGATGTATTCATCGTGTGCAGAGGGTCCATATAAGCACCTATCCAACACCAAAGCTGTATTTAGTGGAGGCTTTGGTGGTGCATAGGGCCCTGTAAAGGCTTCTAAACTGGGATGAATTTCATTCTCAGTAAATGAGGACAGTAGTGTATAATGCCGTGTCGCTATTCTAGTATAGCAGCTGGGAATTCTGCATTCTGATCTGCTGGCAAACTGAACTGAGCAGATATTCTGGCTAAGAAACAAAGATCAAAACAGCTTAGACCAGTGCAGTAAAACTAACAGTGTCACATAGGAGAGGCATTTTTTTCATATTTACTTTACCAGTGAGACAGTTTCATTTGGGCATACACATCTCAATTGCTCATGCAAACTGTTGTAGCTGCTTGATGTCTTGCCTAGTTAAGCTCCACGTCCTGTGTTGTTGGGTCCCTCACCAGACTTGAGTCAAGTGATGGTCGCACAGGCATATTTTAGATTCAGGCCTGCAGTGATTTAAATAAATGAGTGTGTGTGTGTGTGTGTCTGTCTGTCTGTCTGTCTGTCTGAGAGAGAGTGGGAGGAGGTTATTATTTAATTTTGACATCACCAGTTATTTTGTTTAATTTTTTCCTCTATCCCACAACACAATGCAAAATGTGTTGCTTTTCATTGGTGGTGGCTGTCACATGCAGGCTCAGAAATCTTTCTACCTATGTAGCCTTGAAAAGTGTAACTTCTTTGTGCATGTTTAATTATTCACATAGGCAACTCAGTTTGATCTGACTTTTCCTCTGTAACTGTTAACTCAGCCACATGAATTCATGACATAAGTATGGCTAATGTTTCGTATTTCTCTTCATAAAAGAATTGATTGTAATTTCAATACTGACATGTTATAATTTCAAAGTTAATCAGTAGCTAGTAGTAACCTTGCCTACACTGTGTTGGCTACCTGATCAAAGAACAGAATTGAGAAATACAAGGAAATATATGTTACAAGAGGCACTCTAATGGTATTCTTATCACTAATAAATAATCAGCATAGCTGGGACTTGGTGGCCAAAAACTCCATAAATCTTCTTAAGTCACAATTTTATGGTGTGAAGTTCAGAGGAAGTTTGACAGACAGTAAAATATTCCTGGAGACTCTTGTGTGGTATATCATTCCCCTGTCCCAGAGGCTCAGTTCTCCAAATGCCTGCTTCACCAGGTTAAACACTAGGTCCAGTATTTCATAGGATTGAGCATTTAGTGTGTTTCACACATCTAGCATCTACCTGTTTGCTTTAATCCTATGTCTCTAATATAACTTTTAATTTGCTCAAACTAAAGTGTCTGCTGGTAAAACACTCCTAAAAAGTTGTCACGCTTCTGCGGTTTTCCAAGTCCAGAAAAATGCCTTTTGCAGATACCAATTATAGACAAAAATAACATTGTATATTCTGTTTCTGTGGTTCGTGGGTTTTGGTTATACCTTGATGAGCCAATAATAACTTTAGCCAAAAGAAGGACAATAAGGATTAAATGTTTTGGGGAAAAAAGCTTTCCTTTTCCTAAATTCTTGTATATTAGATTATTGTTTTAAGTAACTCAAGGAAATGGATTCTCCAGATGAAGACTATCATTGAGGGTAATTATCCACTGGAACAATTTACTAAGGGTTGTGGCAGATTCTTCATCAGTAGTAATTTTTAAATCAAGATTGAATGTTTTTTTCTAAAAGATATATATTCTAGTTCAAACAGGGATTATTTCAGGAAAGTTCTATCGCCTGTGTTATGCAGGAGGTAAGACTAGATGATCACAGTGATCCCTTCTGGCCTCGGAATCTATGAAACCATATTTTATTTAAATTGTTAGTTTAAGATTATAAATACTGGATCAAGGGGAATAACCACATTAGGCTAAAAGTGACTGGAATAACATGTCAAAATTGTTCTTCTGTTAGTTTCTGATTAAAATGTTGTGTCCCTGCTTCACATACAGTCAAAAACATTAGCAGTAACTTTTTCATACTTGTATCGTATTATGCCCAGTCTACAATGCAATTCCCACTGGTATCAATACTTAAAAATAATGCTTGAGATTGAAGCTGATGGGAGTTTTTCCATTGACTTCAATGGACCAAGGATTTTAACCAGTGAATACAATAAAAGAAAATCAGGATTGGATCAAAAACAATTAGCTAACCAGCTTCTGACTTAGGAACACAATACTTGAGGTTGTATTTACTTGTATATGGCCTATATATACTCTAGTATATTGCCCTAATGCTAAAAATACAATAGAAGTCCTTTGGCCGTTCCATTCAAACTAGAGGCTTTGACATAGCTTAGGCAGAGGGCATAGCATGGGAAGAAGATAATCAGGTATGTTGCAGTAAATTAATACCATATTATAGTAAAAACAACAACAATTTAACCATATTATAAAACACTTTTGCCAAACAATATTTTATATTTTATCACTGAGGTAGAAATTGGAATACCTTGCCTGCCCCAGTAGATCCAGAAACAGTTAACAGCTCTCCTTTCTCAATTTTAAAGTTGATATCTTTAAGAACAGGAGTGCCATGAAGTGGAAAGTTACTAAAGAGGAGATTATTATCATTGCTGGAAACTTTTCTGCTCCCCTGCTTTGCTTTTACAAATATCTCCCCAATTCCCTGCAAAAACATTAGACAGGCAATAAACAGAAGACAGACATATGCAGATACGTATACAATACTGTAGAGCTGTATTTTTTTTTAATCCAGGTAAGAAAAGTATGCACTTACTCTAACATTTGTTTTCTTAGATCTACATGATTTCATTATTACATTTTTAAAATAATAAATTTATTAATGATCTTTACAATAAACTTGGCTTTTTGCTAAAGTTGGGGGATAAGTGCAGGCACCTTTAACTTTGCTGTTTTTCCAGCGACAATACAGCTTTGGAGACTGATTCTGCTCCCATGCTGGTGTCAATTGGGAATAACCAGTGAGATGCTGCCAAAATGCAAACAAAGTGCTTCCTCCAAAATGTCCATCTTGGCGTAATTTGACGTTTAAATGTGATTTACCCAAGGTAGTGCACTTTCTCACCCATCACATGCCCCAGAAAGCAGTCTTCCCTAATGAGTGTGGGCAGCCAATGGAGGGAGCAAGTTTTCCCTAACTAAGGGATTGGTCATCAGACAATCCTAAACTAGGGCAGGGGCCCTGGGATTAGAACAGATGATCCAGAAAGAGGTTGTGGGGGGTTATTTTTATTTTGTTTTATTCTATGTAATTAATGGGGGGAAATCTGAAATTAAAAAATATTTCTAGTAATTTTATTTTGTTTGGTTTAAGTTCTAACCTCATCCCAGTAGGCTGTTACTTTTTCCAGCTCAACACCAGTTGTTGTTAAATTATACTCCAGAGTTTTATATTCTTCTTTTTGCAAGAAATCCTGTAAATGCAATGACAATAGATTACAGCAAAGAGTATTAGACTAAACCATCACACACAAACAGATCATACACAGCACAGTTAACCAGTGCATTTATATCAACTTCAGCAGCATTAGCTGGTATTCAGTCTTATCATTGTATTTTTGTGTTCTAGTGCAAGGGAGATGAATATGTTTTGTGTGTAGTGTGTTTCCTTATCTGTTGGAAGCACAAGGAAGTTGCTTGTGAAGATGGAGATTCTGTCACCACCAGTGGAAACGTACTGTATGGGCATCAGAATCTGATTGAGTGATTATAAAAACTTGGTATATCCTTGTTTTTAAGGGCTTATATTGGGCAATGTCATGCAACCAATCAAAATCCTTGTTAAACAAATAGTTAGAAATATTGGTAAGCAAAGAAACAAACCACTTATCTGTTCTTTCTCACTTACCCCATGACCGCAAAAAAATTGAGTTAATTAGCAAGGTATATCCATCAACAAGGAAAGTTATATAACAGATCTTTGCTACTGCAGCTTTATGGTTCTATAATTAAAATGGTAGAAGTCAGAGAAGGCAAAAATTAAGGTTTCTTCAGCAGCATTGCACTAATATTATTTTATGGCATACACTTAACAGACAAAATAGGAATAGACAATAGTACATGTGTGTAATTTGGTTAAGCTAATGTTGCTGTAGGAAAATTAACTTTTGCATTCCCTGGCTTTACTAAAGAATTATTAAAATTGTACAGTTCATATAATAAAGTTATTCTATTTAAGTTCCATTTTCCTTTTTTAAAGGGGAGAGCTGAAGGCTCCTCTACCCCCCAATGCCTTCTTTAAGGTCCTGGGGCCAAATTTTGCCAGCTTAGGCTCTGATCGAGTATGGTATTTAAGCACATACCGAATGGGACAACACACATGCATGAAGTTACTCACATGAGTGAGTATTTGTAGGACTAGAGTCTTAGGCACCTACATTTATTCTTTAGGTAGTACCTATATGGTGATTTAGGCAAGGACAGCTTCACTCCCTGTCAGCCAGACAGATAGGGTTGCCAACTGTCTAATCACACAAACCCAAACACCCCTGCCGCACCCCCTGCCCTGCTTCTGCCCAGAGGCCCCATCCCTGCCCCCACTTCTCTGAGGCCCCGCCCCACTCACTCAATCCCCCCTCCCTCCGTCGCTCGCTCTCCTCCACCCTCACTCATTTTCATCGGGCTGTGGCAGGGGGTTGGAGTGCAGGAGGGGGTGCAGACTCTGGGCTGAGGGGTGGGGCCGAGGGATTCGGAGTGTGGGAGGGGGCTCTGGGCTGAGCCTGGCGCAGGGGGTTGGGGTTCAGGAGGAGGTGCAGCATGCAAGCTCCGGGAGGGAGTTTGGGTGCAGGAGGGGGCTGGGGTGGGGGGTTGGAGTGCAGGAGGGGGTGCAGGATGCAGGCTCCAGTCGGGAGGCGCTTACCTCAGGCGGCTCCCAGGCAGCGGCACAGTGGGGCTAAGGTGGGCTCCCTACCTGCCCTTGCCCCGCGCCGCTCCCAGAAGTGGCTGGCATGTCCCTGCGGCCCCTGGGGGGGGGGGGGGGACTCTGCGCGCTGCCCACGCCCGCAAGTGCTGCCCCCACAGCTCCCATTGGCCACAGTTCGCAGCCAATGGGAGCTGCAGAGTCGGAGCTGGGGGTGGGGGCAGCACACGGGGCTGCCTGTCCCCTCCCCCCAAGGGGCCACAGGGATGTGCCAGCCGCTTTCTGGAGCAGCATGGAGTCAGGGCAGGCAGGGAGCCTGCCTTAGCCCCACTGTGCCACCAGACTTTCAGCGCCTAAAATCTCCAAGTTTGGCTTCAGGAGCCTCCGGGAGATAGGACCTGATTCCAGGAGGCAACCCTACAGACAGACCTTTAAACCCTTCCTGCCCTGGTCCAGTGTGGAGTTTGTCCTTCCTGTCATAGATCTGGATCTCAAACACTCCAGTTTAGATTTGACCCTTTGCAAAGTGCAGAGATCAGACCACCATGAAATCCAGATCAGAATCTCTCCTGTCCAATCCTCTTTTGTCCCTGGTCCTCTCTTTCTCCCATTCCCCTGCTCAACCCAAACAAACAAAAAAGCCAGTTTAGGACTGTTCTAATTCCATATTATGATTCAGGTCTATCTATAAGTACTATCTCACATTCTTATCACATTAATTATAAAAATGTATTAAATAACTTTAACAAAAAAAATTGAGAGAGCTGATGAGATTTGGACAAAAAACAATATAAGAATTCCAAGAGAGATCTGAAACCGCATTTTAAAATGATCCATGCCATAAGACTCCATCTTGAATTCACTGCACACATCCAAAACTATTGTTGAAATCAGTGGGTGTCTGAGGTATGCAACAATCGTAGGACTGCCCCTTGTCATGTTTAAATTCTGCTGAAAGATTTATTCAATAGGCAAGAGGCAATAACTTGGAAGTGCTTCCCTTTTAAACAGTGTGGTTCTGAGTGTGGTTCTGAGGTGACTTTAGATCAGAAAATCTTTTTTTATATATTGACTGGGGAACTATATGCAAAATGCTAAGACTTACAACATTTAATGAAGTGCCATAAAAGCAATTCATGTTATATGATGAAAGTGCATCAATGCTGTGTGCTTTTGATGATGGATTGACAAAATAAGGTACTATAAAGGATTAGGTTTTGTATCTGGAAGGATATTCGTTTATGTACCGTACCTGTATTTTGTTGATTGCTCCAAGAGAGTCATACCATGTTTGCACAGCCCAGGGGAACTGCCTGGTGATTGTCATTCGAAGAACAATGCAGAATGAGATGGTGGTAAATATTTGTCGGAGGATAATTCCATGCTCCAGCGCATAGGGAAGCACAGCCAAAAACACCACAAAAAAACCTGAGAAGAAGAAGGCTGAACTGTTGAAATATCTCACATATGCAGCTTTTCGGGTCAGTTTCAGTTCAGTTCTGTCAAAAAAAAAGAAGTGTAAAGATTCATTGCTCATAGTGACAGAAAGGTGGGTGAAAAATTTAGTGACACAGGCTTAACTATGTGTCCATGTTTGTCATTACTTTCCAAGACTACTGAAGAAGTGACCCAGTTCCTACTATTAGTGTGAAAGCTTAAGGGAAGGGAAGTAGATACACTTATGCAACTCCCACTGGCATTTCTCAGGGCATAATTTTGCCGACTAAGTCTATATTCTGTCTTCATATAAAATACTCCAACATCTAGCATAACAGATTTTAAAATGGACAGGGCATATCAATTTTTTTTCTGGGGATGTGGGTATGTTCAAATGTATCTTTCTGTAACTCAGAAACAGGATTCTCCTGTTGCCCTGACCTATTAGTAACTGTTGGAACCATACCGAATGCTGCAGATTAATTAATACTGAGTGGTAGGTGTGTCTCACTAGACTATACCCTGAATATAAAGAGGTGAAGTAGTCCTCTGGTAGAATGAGCGCGTGAGATGGACAGGTCCTGGGAGAAGAAACCCTAAAGCAGCAAGCCAAGGCTAGGGGTCATGTAGTGTTATTTTGGCATTACCTTTTTGTTAATAAAACTAGACTGTGGGAAAGGTGAGGTAAGCTAGAAACAAGTGTATATCATTTGTTTGGAGATGGATAGGGACTCAAGCCTTCACTCCCAGTGATGCTTGCTATTTCTATAAACACTTTCTCTTTGGCAATGATATACCATGCAAATAACCATGTCTGTCCATCAGAAATTTATGTTCAGAAAATCTCCTGTTCTTGCAATTGCACCTTTACCATTTCTACTTCTTTCCAGGATATCTCAACCCAAGTATGTGTGCTCTCAAATATTTCCAGAGAAAAGAAGCCTGCATGTTAATCAACTGCCGTGTCCAAAGTTTGATGTAAAAGCATCATAGGAAAAATGTAAATATGTTTTCATTGAAAACATGGCGGTAGGATTCAGAAAACATTTCAAGAAACCAGCATCTGATTAAGAAGTCAATGGACATTTCACAAGAGAAGTGAGTGCAATGTAGGCAAATGAGAGCCGTGTTGCAGATGAGAGATCTGCAGTGCCGGCTGGACAGGAGATTTTTTTCTGGAAATGTATGCTTTCGGAGTAATTGATCTATTATGAGAAGCTCGTGTTGGATATTTAAGCATAAAGCAAGTCTGAAAATCTTAGCAAAATATTTGCTTGTGGTGTTTTTAACACAAGCCTGGTCAAAGGCATAGGTGAATACAGACAAAAAGTTGGATATTGAACCCAACAATACAAACTACTCTCTTTTGTCTTGGGCCTAGCTTTGAAGTCTTTACTGAGTTAGATCACGCTTGCTGCTTTGGGAATGCAGGTAAACTCACAAAAATAGGCTCAATTCCTTTCCCTCTGACAAAATGTGGACCAAGCAGCACCATCCCCTGTTCCCTCAGATTCCTAAAATCATGTACAGCTATAGTTAGATTCACAAAGAAACATGGGAATGCTCAGCGTTATCATGCCTAACTTTTAGGTGCCTAGAAAATCACCGGGATTCACAAAGCTGGGGTTAGGTGCCTAGACTCCCTATACAATGAACAGGGAGAGACAGGTGGCTTAGAATGGGATTCACAAAAGCCAGCATTCCAGGCAGCTCCCTGCCTAAACTAGCCAATGGAGGTGCCAAACTAAGAGGTGTGTGCTAAGCCCCACTCATCTCTTGGAGATAGGCACCTAAGCCTGGGCTGCAGGAAGGCACCTCCCTCTGCTTGGGATTCTCAGCTGCCAGCCCTCTCTTGGCATTAGGTGCCTATGCTGTTTTTGCAAGAAGCAGTGTGGCGGGGAGGGCGGATCTCTCATAACTTTTAGCCAGTGGTTAGAGTTCTCATCTGTGATGTGGGAGACCCGCAGTTCAAGCCCCTCCTCCACCTGGGGGGAGAAGGATTTGAACAGGGATCTGTCACCTCTCAGGTGAGTTCACTGGGCTATGGGATATTCTGATGCTGGACTCCCTCACTCTCTCCTGTTGAAGGGTGCACTGTGGCTCAATAATGAAAGAATCGTTGGGCCAGAGAGAGAAGGGAAGAATGCTCTCAGGGCAAGGCTACAGAGTCACTCACGTGGGAGGGGTGGGAGACACAGGGCCAGTCCTAATCACTGTGCTAAAAGTTATGCGGGAGGTTTGGTAGGCGAGCTCTCAGCTCACTTACTGGATCAGGCCCCACAGGCGAGTTAAGCAAAGAAGCACCTATCTTCCCCTAGTTTCTGCATCACTCTGGGGCTTATGTGTCCAGACGCCAGGCCTGGGGCTGCAGTGTGCATGCTCACAGGCAGAAACATAGGAGCCTAGGGAAATTTTACTGCAAAAATGTAGGCACTGAGTGAGTTTAGGTGTCTACAGGGTTCAGCAGCATCTGAGAGGGGATTATGAATCCCAGTGGAGCCTGATTCTGAGATTTAGGCATCTAAAATGGAAGTTGGGCACCAAAATCATTTTGTGACTTTAGCCCCTAATCTCTACAAATTAGGAGCCTGCAGTTTTGAGCAGCATGGCTGGGCAGGGATAGAGAGTGGTTGAAATAAGTCACTTACCAAGGTGTTATCCCCTACAAAGCCACAAGATTATTCCCACAAAGATAGTTGTCAGAAATCTCTCACATGGCATCTCTCTCCCCTGTCAAATTTGCCCAAAGGGGGCCTTGGGCCAGGCATGCTTGAGAAATCAAAAGAAGCATAACTCTTAAAGGAGTCATGTTACCACAGTTGATGGGCAGGGAGGTCCAGAACCTAATAGAGAGGGGCTCGGTCCCTGAGCTAATGTTCTGAAAAGGGTAGGGTTTCTCTACAACTCGTTGCCAGCAAGGAGCATCATACCCCTATCTGCTCTGTAGTGGGAAAACCTTGTCCAGGATGATTTGGGGGAAATTCAGGGACTTTCCCAGTCTTCCAGCCTTTCTCTGGCAGGAGAGTAGGATTTGGCCCTCTGTCCTTATTGAGATAAAATTCTTACTGAGGACAGGGATTGGGCCCATTATCTTCATGTGGATTTAACAGCAACAGGGAGCTGAGGCTACTCCCTTCTAGATAAGTTA